>NC_142841.1:27500000-30000000 GCF_061612785.1 Hesperophylax consimilis
GCTTGTTCATAAGATATGCTATCTGGCACTTGATTTAAGCCCAATGAGGCCGCATTTGATGATTGTGACGTTTGGCTGAGTTGTGATATGGTGATATCATTAGAAGGCCCCACTGTCGGGCTGACGCTAGTTTTGCTTAACCTAGTTTCAGTTTTTGGCATCCGCAGATGCGGCTTTTTCTTTACCCGCTCCGGTCTGTTGTGAGGAGTTTTGTCTAGGACCACTCTGGTTTTATCACCTTTACAGAGTTTGAGAGAGAATTTGAATGGTGGCTTATAAATGACTTGCAGTCTTACTTTTTCTTTTTCTCCTTGGGCCAAATTGTTGACACTTTTAGAATTGACCTTGTCATATCGACCTTTGATGACTTTTGATATGTTAGTGGTTTTGCTTCCACTTGCAAATGTTCTATCTGTGAGACCTATGGGGGTTGATTTGGACTTGATCATGGCGGGCTGCGGGGAACTGAGGAGCCAATTCTGCACTTTCCCAAGGGAGTCGGCTTCCACCACCACGGGGACAGGGACGGTGGACACTGCTCCTTGCTCCCTGTCCTTCTGAGTGGCACTGTAGTCAATTACTTCCTTTTTATTCTTTCTCTTTGCTATTGCAATTTTGTGTTTGTTAATTCCTCCTGCTTTGCGGAGTTTGATGGCCACGGCTTCAATCTGACTGGATGTAGCCCCCTTGCTATGCTTGGGAGATTCTTCAGCATTGAGAGGTTTCTGCGTCTAAAAGAGTAAGATAATAAATTAACAACCTTTTTAATAAATGTCCTAATTTTAAGCACAAATAGTGAAACAGATACTCCTTACCCTTTTCTTGTTGTGTTTGCCCGCTGCTAATGCACCGGCACTGGCTTGCTGTTCACTCTTATCCTTTGTCTTCCGATGTACCCGAGTTTTCAAAGCTACTTTCTTCTTCAAGGGAACTTTGGATCTGAAACATTAAAACATAGTAACAAACATTAAAATATAGTAACAAAGACCGGCAACACATTTTTGTATTAGAGTAAATAATAATGACTTAATTTTGGATGTTATATATATATATATTTATGGATTTGCATTTACCTGACTGCCGTATGAATGATCACCCCGTCCGGACAGTGTTCCGGAAGACGAACAGTTTCCGTTGTGGAGCTGTGAATGATGGTCACCTTCTTCAGTTTTCCATCCGACTTCTTTCCCAGAAGACGAGTGCTGCCCACCTAGTTTGGAAAGACACAAATTAATGAACATGTTTATTTTGATGATCGGGGATACTTCTATAATAGACCAGTTATAATACTATGGGATAGTTTTTATTCAGAGGATGTCGAAGAAACACTGGTGACAGGAATATTACTGTAGTGTCGGAAAAACAAGGGTAATAATGTGTATTGTAATTTGATAAAGCGTGACCAATATGATTCAGCAATCTGCCAAATTTATTGGTTTAAGTCAATAAAAGTTCAGAATCAAAATAATGCGCCTATATACAACAAAACATCTAGCCTACAAACTGTTTATGTAGGAAGCGTTACTTGGATATGACATTAAATAACACAAGAAGCACGAGGAATTCTATACAGGAAAGAACTCCAATTTGTTTTCTTCAAGAGCACTTACGCGAATAAGAAACAACACTCTCGCTATCTTCCTCCCTGGACTTTCCACAACAACATTTGCACTGATACAAAAAATAATGAAAGAATAAACAATCAATAAAATTAATAAAAATGTATCTAACAAAGAAAGTGTTTACAGTCCTGTCAGCAAAATTTAGAAATTAGATAAAATGGAACAATTTGTTTTCATTACTATGCCAAGGATCACCGATTTTAGAACAGAATAAATTTGAGGTTATGTTTGACTTCTGAACCTGACAGTACGATAATGGACAGGAAAAATTAAACTGAATTTTTATAAAAAAAGGTGTTTTTTTTAAATTTCTCTCTGTTAATTAATTATTTAATATAAACTATGAACTGGCTTTTTTGATGAATAATATATTTATGCACATTTCTAAAGTAGAATAAAAGGCATTTATCTCAGTAAGTTATAAAAAATAACAAGCTCAAATATTAACCGTCTGGGTGCCAATCGTCGATTTTTGTCGATTCGTGTTTTAACGAAGATTGCCGATCGTCGATTTCCGTCGATTGCATCAGTCGTGTTCTGATTCACGCGTACGTCTGTACGTAAAATTCTCATTTTTTCGAAACGCCTGGACTTCGGGATCCTCCTCCGCGTGATTCTAAACCAATATTCTTTTAAAACACCGAAAAAATCAACGAAATCCTTGAAAATTCCAAGAATTTATGGGGTTTTAAAAAAATATATAGTTTCATAAAAAATAATGTTTTTTTGGTGGCATTTTACAAACAACTGTATGAATTTTTTTGGCACTCAAACGGTTAAATTTCTGATATACAGAATATTTAAAAATGGCTCACCTTACATTTTTTTGTGTAAATACTAAACCAAAATGACTGATATGTAATCCATAATTACTTTTTTTTCACAATAAATGTATTATAAACATTAGTGTCACCTCATGTTTCATATAAAAAAAATAATTAACAAAAAATGCATAAATTTTTCTCAAATAATGTTTGGAGCCTTTGGTTTCATAGAGGTGTACATTTTAATTCTTCTGTAATAAGCTTCTATATTTGATTATAAAGCTTGGTTTTTTTTTCTTTCTAACAACCGTTTAATTCATACCAGGGGGGGTATAACTCCGATCAAAAGTTTGAACCGAAATATTGTGACGTCATATGATTGCCTAACTATATCCACCAATGAAAAACTCTGAAAGTCTATGGAATAAACTTTCAGAGTATTTCATTTGTGTATAGTATAATAAGTAGGCTCCGAATGAAATTGTTACTGCCTATATTTTGCATTTTTAGGACCAACTTGTTTCATTTGAAAAGCCCGAAGATATTTATCTCGTGTGTTGTTAATTTATGGTTCATACTTCTAACTATGGCAGTAAGGGAGATACAACGCTTTCCATGAGTCATATATTGCCTTTATTTCACTTGACCTTATCCTTAATTGATAATTACATGACAGCTGTAGTGCCATAAAATAATAGATGATTGAACATACCAATAGTCCAATGACAAGAAGGATGATGAGCACTGCGGCATACCAGTGGTCCAGGATCCACTTCTTGAAGCTGGAGAGGCTCTCCTCGGAGAGTAAAAGTTTCCGAAGAGTCGCCAGCGGACCGGACGGGTCCACCTCTCGACATTTTTGGAATACGTCGCAATATCTGGAACATTAATGATAAAATCATAATTTCGCTGCGCAATGAGAAATATATTTGGAAATTTGTATTGTATTGTGTGGATAAATAAAAGTGTGAAAACGGATACCGTAAAATAAAATTTAATACTCAATCCAAAGAGTCATTTCTTAAAATCTGAGCTGTCAGTATTATATGCAAAACTTTTGACGTAGGAATCATACACGTACTTAGTAACAGTTAAATAATATATTATCGTATGTAACATTCAAGTCATTTGTCACAAAAATCTCTAACATTTAAATATTTATATTATATGTATTAACACACTTCGGCCGAGAAAGGTAGTTCTACCCGTTCAGTCGATTGATGCTTAACGGTGGGAAGGGTATAGGAATCTTTTGCGCCGGCCTCATTTCAATGGCAGAAAAGACAGAATTATTCAATGTTTTTATCTGAATATTATATACCAAACTTTTTGTAAAGGTCCCAACTATATCTATATGTACATAATTATCGTATAGTAATGCAAGTCTTCTTTTTATATTTATCTTCGTGCTTTTCGTTTACATCGGTATTTCAACAAAAGGATAGTATATTATTTGTAATTATAATAATTCAATTTCTGGAATGAGGGTTTTTATGAGCGTGAAACCCGATTCGAATCTCTATCTCTGTTTCGCCCCACTCAACTCCTATGTGCAAGTGAGCGAGAGATGTCGGGCGTATTTAAAGAAAGCAGGTATGGGCAAATACCGATAGGCGGACCGTTACAAGGTTAATTGAGTTTCATTTCAAATAATTTTAGATTTTTGTTTAGTACTTTTATAGCTTGTATGCCGAGTTACTGTGTAGAAATTTTTATTAAAATATTTTCGAAGATATAGCGATTTAAAACAAATTAAAGAAATTCGCGCTGGACCTTTATTTTCGCCCGGAGATCGCACAGTGCCAGTGCAAAAAATACCTGCCAGTAACGTGTTAATATTATTGTTATATTTTAGGCCTTTAGTTTAAAAACGGTTTTGTTCACACTAATTAAATCTAATATAATGAGTGTCTACATACCCATTGTAATCATTACAAGGAGTGCCCGGTTTGGCGTACAGATCCGGTACATCGTAAGGCGGCTGGTTCCACTGGAAGGAAGATTTGCAAGGATTTCCCGCCCCAGGGAGCTTACAGCACAATTCACAAGCTCGTTCCGAACTGCACTGACAGGATTCCAGTCCATAAGCCACGCAAATGGAACCCGTACATTCCTGAAACATTTACTGGAAATTCTATACAAATTTTAGGAAAAGGAACACGAAAACTCAAACCTGGATGGGTGAATTACTTGACAGTGAAAGAGAATAGCTTTTGAGAAAGTTGGTAGGAGTGATTATTTTCATACATTAACACCTCTACCAGCGTTTCCAGTGCTAGGGATTTCTACCTAGTTCTGGAGAAAAACAAATAGTTCCAGGGAGAAGGGATGTTTTAGATATGGTTTTTAAATGAGGTATTATATTTCTCAATTTAAGTGCCCTGATGGGCTTTTACATGATATAATATATTCCACAAAATTTACTGCATAATACAATGAAATGTACATGATATAAGAAAAGAGAAAAAATTAACTAACCAGTTTTAAAAGTGCAGATGGCATAAAAATAATAATACTGGTTGATAATACGTAATTTACAAGTGAACAAGTAATTTACAATAATAATTATTAAGTAAATATAAATTAGAAATTGATAAAAAAGTATTTATGTCAGGTTACATGTGTTTTCCAAATAAGCTTATAAGCATGCGGGGATGTATCTATATTTGTTGGGTTCTGTGTGTATTTCCAATAATAAGCATGGGGGGTGTAAAATGTATATTTGTTAGGTTCTGTGTGTTTATTTCCGAATAAGCTTACCCCCATGTAGCAGATGAATCCGTCGTCACAGAGCGTTCTGTTGGGCTTACTGGCGCTGGGAGGACAAGATGGTCGCCTGCCATCACAGTGGGACGCGTCACGGCAGCCATTGTCTGATCGGCACTGGTCGCCAAATCTCAACGAACACTGGGCAGTGCAGCATGGACCCTATCATCATAATAAACAAAACAAATTATTTTACACAGGGTTCGAAAGCTCATAAGTAGAAAACTCGAAGTCCCAAAAGTTTTACTGTAAACAACATGGGATCGGAGACCACACATCCGATTTAAGTAATGGTTGGTTTGAAACTTGGCTATTTTATACACCAATTTTTAATAGAATAAATTCAAAACAACATCAAATGACAGAAATTTGGTAAATCGCCTTGTGGCAAGAATCAAAAGCAAAAGTTTTAAATTCCAATTTGAAACATTATATTCTAATAAAATTTACTTTCTGTAGTTTCCTTCTTTTCTCTCTTCCCGCTAAGCAACCACATTATCATGACAAGTTCAAATTAAGTTTTACTTTAGTGGTGACAGTGATTCTTTTTTAAATAATGGTTAATGTCTGACCTGTGAGGGGCTGCACAAGCTGCGCGGGGTGAGGCGGCACGGGGTCTCCCCAGGGGGAGGGTGGCGCCTCTGGGGGTGGCAGCACGGCTCCCGGCAGTCACCCTCCCACCCGCAGTCGCATTCCTCTCCCTCCTCCACCACGCCATTACCGCACAGGGACACTTGGGGCTCTGCAAAATAATCAAAAATAATTATTAAGAAAAAAAAAATTGGGTGGGACTGAGAATCGAAATCAATTAAATAATACACATAATGTCAATTGACGTAATGTGGCATTAAAATGACAGATAGGATCATTTAGCATAATCTCACATATATTATGGAATATATTACAATTTGTTCCAAAAACAGCACTACTCGATATTGCCGTAGGGGGCCGTTCAAGTATTATGTAAGCACTATAGGGGGGCAGGGGGGTCTTTGCTTTGCTTATTTTTGATGACATGGGGGGGTGGGGGGGTCGAGATAGTGATTACGTCAGCACTGCTCAGCAGTAGTTATTTTTTTACACATTGGCAACCCACACATTGTCTATGTTTGAAAACCGAATACATATTCGGGGATTCCCACAAATAATTAATACGTTTAGGTACTCGCTTAGAAAACAAAATACATTAACAGAAAAATGCATACAGGTACCAATTTTTACGTAAGCATGGGAGGGGGGGGTAAGAGCTTTGCTTACTTTTGGTGACAAGGGGGAGGAGGGGGTAAATAATTGTAATAAATCTGCTTACTTAATACTTGAACGGCCCCTAGTAATGAATAAGTTATTCCATTTTATTGAATTTCTACATTTTATTGACAAACCATAGGGCATTTTCACTGTTTATTTAATTTTCAATAAAAATAACGATAACAAAGGTATTTTTATCTTGATGAATAAATTTTTTATTACAATTTAAAATGAGCCATTTTTGATTTGCCGCCAAAATGACATGTTTGTTTTTATTCGGGAATTCAGCAGCGTTGACTTCAAGCCGGGCAACATTCTTGACAGCCGTCTTACCAGCCAGTAACGTTTTCTACGTCATAATGATGTCGCTAGAGTTGGAACCATTTCGCAATGTGCAGTCGTTTCAAATCAATACTTATGAATGAAAATATTAAAATACACATTTTTTGTAAAATGATCAGAATCAGAAAAATGAACTTTAAATCTTCCACCATTTTTAACAGTATTCATAGTTTGTAAAAATACTCCATTGGTCACAATGTGTAAAATAATATATATTAACAAGCTTAACCCATCAGATCTAGACAATAATAGCATGTACAAAATCACAGATTAGAGTTTGATATTCAATTTCGTAATTTTTTAATGTGCCCATATAATTATATACAGTAAACTTTTAAATGCAAAGATAAAGCTTAGGACGGGTTGTTTCGGAGAATCTGAACAATTCATCAAATTTCAACGTTCATTTTCAAGTTCTGTGAAAGTCTTATTCAAGTTCTATTATTATATCAGTATAGGCTAGTTGCTTGACAAAACTGAAATCAAAACAGAACTTGAAAAAATCTTTCACAGAACTTGAAAATGAACGTTGAAATTTGATGAATTGTTCAGATTCTCCGAAACAACCCGTCCTTAGTGTTCTCTCTTCAATATGTCTGACCGTAAAAGAAAAGAAGATAGAGCGAGTTTTATTAGGATGTGTCATTTGGTGACTGATATAGCACATCATGACTAAACGGCTTTCGATGTTTCGTGACAAATACAGCACTATGTGAAACGAGTGGTTAAACATCAATACAAGTTAAGAAAATTAATTTTTCGAAGAAAATTCCTTCTGAAAGCTTATCACTTTGTGATGTCATTATTTATTAGAATAATACACAAATAACTTTGTTTACATCACTTTAAAACGATGTAAAAAATTAAAGTGATATAAACAAAGTTATTTGCATAGACATATGAATATTAGTAGACCTGCCCTAAGTGATTAAAAGCGTATTATCCCCACTCCCCATACCGGTTCCATTGGAGCCGGCTGTGCTCGCGTATGGCCTCAAGTGAAATTTGAAAACGTGACGTCATCATTCTTGCGCGAACTATGGTCGAGGCATCATCGGTTCATTTTACGAAATAACACGGCAAAATGTTGACTTGTGATATGAAAACTTGTAAAAATAGACGTGAAAAAGAGAATAAACCCAATTGTCGTATTACATTCCATAAGTAAGCATTATTTTACTTTATTTTAAGCTTATTCACACCGTATTATATGGATCAGTTTTAGAAACATATACTATCACATCACAATGTAGCGATTCTCAAGTGTGCTCATCGTTGTTTACTGGGGTAAGTAAATTATGAAACATTTGTAAAAGTGTCTTAATTAATCAATACTCTGAAACTAACTACGACTCTGCAAACAGAAGAAATTTACTTTGCCGAATTTGGACTTCGCAAATTAGTTCATAACGTGGCGAGTAATTTGCGCTCCCATGTAAAAATGTCTATTCATTCAAAAGCAGATTTTACTTTTAAGAACTAAATGGTGATATTATAATGCGAGATGCCTATTTACTGTCGGATTGATTTATTGACGAATCACAGTCAGCTTCACCCCCTTCGTTCTTCAACAGTTGATTTTACCCCTCGCCATTATCTTCTCGTCTATTAATTCCTATGTCTGTGGTTATTTGTGTATTATTCTAACAAGTTAAGAGTTTGTACCTGTGAAGCATCCTTTGCTGGACCTGGCCTTGTTGTTGAGGACAGGGTTGATGCTCTTGAGAGAGCATGGAGAGAAGTGATTGTTGTTCTTCTTATCACCACTCGTGGCTCGGGCAAACATTATGAAGTTCCCATCCTCTCCTCCGGGCGTACACACATCCGGATCGTGCTGGAAACAAACATTTTATTTTATTATCAACTTGAGGGAGGCTTTCTTCTTGCAGTGGATAGTAAACAAATACTGATGATAATGGTCAATAAACTTAAATAATGACGCAGGTATTGAACGTTCACCTTTGACAGGTAATCAAATTAAAACCTTTGAGATGGTGGGATAATAATAATGAGAGGAAATGTATACCAAATTCATGGCATTTATATTTTAAAAAAATGACCAAATGAGTGCTATATTTGAACCAAAAATGTTTTTATAGCATAATAACGACAGCTAAATTTCAGTTTAAAAAAACTGAAAAAACCACATCTGTGCACTAGTGTTGAGTACCTCACACAAGAGGCATTACAAATGTCCCATACAACAATGCAAAATGTCCCGCCACCTCACTATGTAAATGTATTTGTAGTACTAAAAATGAGGTGGTTCGTGTATTGGCACTACATTTCATGTATGGGACATTTTTGTACCAGATCCGTGAGGTGTGAGGCGGTTGGTGTGTTGGCACTACATCACTACGTTTCATTTATGGGAAATTTTTGTACCAGAGCCGTGAGGTGTGAGTTGGCTAGATGGTTGGTGTATTGGCACTACATCAATACATTTCGATTAGGGGACATTTTTGTATTAGAGCCGTAAGGTGTGAGGTGGTGAGTTGTTTCTATATTGGTACACCATTACTACGTCATTTGTTGTACATGACATTTTTGTATTAGGGCTGTGAGGTGGTGAGGTGAGCCGTACCGCACAGGACATTTGTAGTGCATCATGAATGAGGAATGAGGGACCTCAACTTCAAACACCTCATACAAATATATTACTGTTGTAGTACTTAAGTGCCTAACCTAAATAATACAAATCCACAGTGGGTTTTTCAATACCTCATTTCAGTATTTCAGTACCTCATACAAACTCATTCTGATATTGTATCCTAATCAACACTACTGTGCAGTAACCCAACCCAATAATATGTTGCAAAATAAGCAAGTTGTTACTTACAGGCGAACCAAAGTTATGTCCGATTTCGTGTGCCAGGGTGACATGGGAAACCGCCGGCGGGACGTGTTTGCCGTAGTTAAGAAGTGTCACAATGCCGGTGTTTAATGACTTCAGACTGCCACGGTAATGCTGGGAAATATAACAACAAATATTTAGTTTATATGTTATCGATAGAATTGGTAGAGTCATAAAAAAATTGGGTAGGTATCAATAATATAGAATGATTGACGAAATTAAACATATCGACAACATCCAAAATATTCAAGTTATGGTAAAAATAATGACAATATCGACAGAATCCAAAATACTGACAATATTCAAAATATTGATACAGAAACCAAATTATATTTTTTTTCAGTGTTTGATTGTATTTATTTATATTGGCTATATCCATTACTATTTATAGTCATAAAGAAATCCCAATTGAAAGTGGTCAGACCTTAATGAGGTGAATAACTTACCCCATTTTTTTCACAAACACCGCCCGCATTCTTGAGATCACCGGTCCAGGCCAATCCCAAAGTTCCCATTTCGAAATCTCGATATGTAAACATGTATGCTAAACAAAACCCATCGTAGTCTTCCTCTGAAAAAAAAATCAAATCCGTCATGCGTCGATAACAAATATTAATTTATCGCCTTTTGGTTTCAAATACGTACTATAATAAAGCAATCCATTGTTGCTATCATAATGAGATTAAATGAAACAATAATAAAAATAATAATTTCAGTTGTTGGTCTGTAACATTGTTCAATGAACCCTACTATACTTTGGATTTAAGTGTAATCATTTTCAAAATTGAAAATGTTTGTTCAGACAAACAGTAAAAAATTAAAATTATTTTTATTGCTATTTTCAAAATCAGAACTGATTTTTCGACAATTCATAATATCTGTGATTTTGCACGGGTCTGCGCTGTTAAATACCCTAGAATAGAGACATTACCTCCAACTTCTGACATCTCCAATGCATTCTGTTGGCAGTAAGCTACACTAGCGCTTCCTAGCGGAGAGAGTTCTGCGGGTTGGTTTTCATTCATACATTTTAATGGAATTTATGTGAAATATTTCCTTAAATTTATGTTAATAAATTAAAACTAACTAACCATCACGCCGTTTCCCCACAGGGGTAGGCAGAGAGGACGGACCGCCAAACAATTCGGTCTTGGCACACTCTCCTTGCCTCATTCACATTCATACATCGTCTCATACATACTCTTCTATTGTTCTGACTCTTGACATGGCCCGACTCAAGTATCTGATTCACTTGGTCGTGCCATGTCTTCCTCGAGCGTCCCCGACTTCTGCTACCAGCGTTGAGTAAATACTGTGAATGTTTTACTGGAGTGGGGATATTATTGTCATTCTAGGGCATTCGGTGCGAGTCTAGTTAACTTTAGTTGTGATGAAGGAATGGTCATATGTAGTGTTGTTGTAATTTCTTTTTTACTTTATATTACTCTTACGTTTTACTAAAATTGCTTCATATTTACTTTTTTTTTTTTTATTATTTCTTAATATTTTCTCATTAATTATACTTGTAATCACAATTTTACAATTGTGTATTTTGTACCTTCTTTACAATGGATTACATCTATTTACTGTCAGTATCTCCTGTATAATACAGATATTCTCCTATGTACACTGCATCATGTATCACTTCTATGGAAAAGCTTTTTTAGGCGTATATATAAATAAACCAAACAAAGTATGTATTATTTTAACCCATTGGCCTCCGAATTGTTTTGTACCGAAGTTTTAAATCTGCAGTGGTGTACTAAATCTTACATAACTTTTAAACTAAACATACAAACGAAACAATTTTTTTAAATTTACTCGTTCATTGAATTAAGGTATGCAAAAAATATATGCAGTTTTTTTAAAAATAATAATAATATGATTAAACGAGGATATAAAAATATTTTTTTTCATAAAACCCATTTTTTTTTCTTTTTTTTATAATTGGATTAAGAAAAGTTTTACATTAATCATACTTATGACCATAATATATTTTATTTCAATTTGGGCTGATGTTAGCCGCCCACCACGCATTTTACGAACAAGCTTGTCAATTCCCGAACCACACGCTATTTAAAAAAAAATTCAATGACGCTGAAATATAACAAAATTTCAATCGTAAATATCAGGAAAAAACTGTACCAACGGAGTCCTGCCAATTACTACGAAATGAATGCTTAATTATCTACAGAGCGATTGGCATTTAAAATTTTAAACACAGATGTCAATAATGTATCCCTTTTTCGTTTTTAAGCCGACGACACCAGACCCGCCAGGATGGCGTCGTTTGAGGCCAATGGGTTAATAGGTATCAATATTTAATACCAATTGCTCAATAATTGATTTCAAATGTGTATTAACATGTGAACATCTGAATAATATATAATAAGATATGTGTAGCTTGATTTAGCATGAATATTTGTCATATACAGGGAATTTATCGTGCTAATTTATGCACAGTTTGCGTTCTCCTTAATCCAATCGTCAAGAGCCAAACAATCCCATTTCATGTCACAAGAATGTATTTGAATATTAAGCAGAGAATGGCACAAGGTTGCTACACGATCCTGCCGGCTCTAATTATAATTACCAAATGCATTTGCAATGATAATATGTATTATTATACGTGGGTATATGAACTTCAAAATATGTATTGATCTTCAGAATAATCATATATATATATGTAGGAGATATTTCAATAGAGAAGTAGTTTGCGAGTTGTTCCTTTGTGTTGAAAATCTGGTTTTGGGTGTTGTGGGTAGTTTGAGATTAAAAGGTTGTTTACCTGAGAATAATTCTAGAAATTTTTCTACTCCGTAGTTGTTCGGAAATCGGTAGAGGGGATCTTTTAGAGCTTCCGCCGTGTGGACTTTAATCCTTTTGATCATAAATGTTATATTATCCGGTTTACCATCTTGATTAAAATCTGCAATAAAAAATAAACAAATTACTAAATATACAAATAAACAATATCTAGTACGAAGTAAATATGTACTAATTTACTAATGCAATATTCAGTATGAAGTAAATACTAATTACTAGATATAGGTACTAATAAACAATATCCAGTATGAAGTAAATATATACTAATTTACTAATGCACAATATTCAGTATAAAGTAAATATTAATTTACTCAATTTTATAAGAAATTAATCAATAGTTCCTTGTTATATATAGTTATACTTTTGTATATTATATAGTACTTTATTAGATTAAGGTTTATTTTAGGCAAAAGTTCACGTTTTCGGTGGTTTTTGGTGCCTTAAAGAATAGATTTCCGCTTTACATGTAGTTAAGACGAAGACTTGGGAAATAAAAAGAACTAAAAAAACACACCTGTAACTCTATAAATTGAGTTGACTCGTTGAACATGCCTCGTCATGACTTCGATGCAAGCCTCTTCCGACCCAAATTTCTGGTAAAACTGGTGGTCACCTTGCAGATACAGCATGCAAGTCGTTTTCTTTGGATCTATAGTCGCCCTCTTGTTTACGTGGCGTAAGGCATTATCCGTCATGTTCCCCATAAGCGACGAAACATATGTAAATCCTATTGGTTTCTTATTAATGATATCATGTGGAATGTTGACTTTAGTCTTGATTTCAACGTGGTTCTTTGAGTTTGGTCGTGAAAAAATACTATCGTCGCTATAGCTGTCTTCGTCGTAACTATTGATGAGGATTCCTCTCGTACGATCGGTGCTATTTCTTAATCTATGAACACCTGGTTCTATGTTGGATTCGTCATAGTAGGGGATGAACAGGTCAATGGGAAGGCTCGGATTTTTTAGTGAAGTCGTTTCTTCTTGCGATTCGTCGTCGTAACCTAAATCTGCCATCTTTAAAATATCTAATTCTTCATCAGGTAGCCATCTCTTTGCTCTTTTCAAACTTATTTTCCGTAAACTATCTATATCACTATTGTATTTTACAAATGTACCCTGATTTACGAAATTATTAATTGTTCTGTGCTCATTTAAGTTCTTCTGATGCAACACGTGGGAGGCACACGGCTTCTTGCCATTGGCTGATGGCTGGATGACATCTGTAGACTTGTAGATGACGGAATGTATCTGAGGATGACTCTTGCCATACCGGTGCAGAGGCTCTACATAGTAGATCTCGCTTTTGGTGTGGATGGTGCCATCAAATAGCCCATCTGATGTTATTATTCCATGCGCTGAAGAGCTTTCATCATCTGGAATTGAAAAAACACAAATATATTCAAAATTAACGATATAAAATGTAATTTACGTAATCATCAAGGTTGTTACAGACTTGTATTGATTTAGGTGAGACATGAAGTGAAAAAATAGGTTCCAATTTTGTCCCTCCAATTAGTCTGATTTGGCCTCCAATGCTTTCCACGCTCTAACACAGACCGACCGAAAACTATAAAATCAGGTCTACAGTGTACAGTGTGCACCGATTATCGCTAGTGGAACACGTTTCGATGAGATATTAGTGTGCAACAGCGCCTCTAATTGTGTAGCTCTATGGTTACGGAGAGAAATCTAAAATAAATCCATCTGTTGATTATTTCACTAATTATAGGTTCATTCGCTATAATTCGATTTCATTCAGACACTGAAAACTATAATTTATATTATTCAGTTTAAAACCTTAAAATTACCAAATAATTTTGACTTCATCTGGAGAAAAACATTGATTTAATAAAAAAATAACAAAATTCTACAATATTACTAAACCAAATAATCATGAAAACCTAAAATGGCTTCTTCTTGTAGTGATAATAATATTTTTAAGAATATTCTAAAAACAATAAAAGTTTTGATGATAAAAATACCTCATATTATCTTTTTAAACAAAGCTGAGATGTCTATGAAGTAACCTTGTACTTTTTCCAAATACTAACTTATTCTAAACTGAAACAAACAAAAAACACTTCTAAAATAATAAATAATATTTTTTACTGTTGAGAATCACGAGAATTTAAAGTAAAAATAAGTCAACACAGGAGGAGGTTAAATACATTAATTTCCTCCCAGTAAACATAGTTAAGGCCATTTTAATTTTGAAATTTTATTAAATTCCAGACAGCTTTTCATTTCATACTATTACTGCAATTAAACTAATTCATAATATACTATGACGTCATGTCCCCAAGGGAATACCGTCCATAGCGTGACATGGCGCGAGTCGCCAGGAGGACAGCACGCCACTGCTACTCGTAGTCAGTGGCGGCTGAGCTTTTTTAAACTAAACCTGAAAAAAAATTGTCTTCTCAGGCCATAATATAAAACTTTTTCGGGTAAATTAGAGAAAACAGGGACGCGGTTAATAGAAAAACCACCGCGTATCACTTAGATAACAATGAAAAGTAAGTAAAATGGAAAATAATGCATTTTAATAGCTATTTCGAAATGATTTCGTCATGTTTTGACATAATAATTTTAAATTGTTTTTTTTTTGCTATTTTTTATGTTTTGATTAAACCAGAACTGACAAATAAGAGCTTATTTTAGGGGGTGACCGGATAAATCATCAAAATGATAATTCATCACTTCTTTAAAAAGTTATATAAAGTCATGGAAAGTGATGAAACAAAAACTTTTTTAACTGGATTAAGTAGGTTAGGTTAGGTTAAAAATGTGTATTTTTAAATGTGTGTTGAATAATCACAGTGTTGAGTTATCATGGAACCATTTTAGGGTCATACGTTCATGTTTTGGTATAAATAAGAGAATAAAAAAACTATCCTCATAAATTTGACATCAACAATTTCTGCCAAGTAAAATTCGGTTTTAATTTGAACAAAATACCTATTAAAATGCATTATTTTCCATTTCCGGAAACTGAAATACTTACTTCACATTATTATCCAACTACTACAATGTATTTTAAAAACAAAATGTGCGTATTAAGGGTGTCTCTATTTTCTGAATGAATGCCGCTCAAGAAACACTTCGGAGACGGTGGAACTATGGCATCCCCAATAATTGACTTTATGAGGTTTTATGTTTGTTATGAGGCTGAAGTATGTATGTGTGGAGGGGAAGGATGTGGGGAAGAGAAAGGTTGGGAAGTACCTAGCTCTTCAGGCCTAGTCACGTTTCGATTCTGAATGGCGGTCTTTCACTCTGGCAAACAAGAGAATGCGCTTGATGGTCGATGCGCAGAAACTCATTTTGGTAGGAGGCGGGGTCAACCGAAAATAAAATCACCATGCAATCACAATAATTCTGGTTTTCCGAAACATTCAGAATTTCAAGGGCCAAGCACATTCTTTAGTTTGGCAAGCTCTACCACCCTGGATATTACCTTGGAGTGCTCCGGAATACACGCTGGCAGTGTTGAAGGATACCGGGCCGCTGGTGCCGTGGAACTCCGCATCATCAGCGAACACGGAGCCAGGATCTGGGTGGAGACGCAAGTGGAACTCCCTGGAACAATGAAAAACCAAATAATACTACATTCATGTTTGCTATAAACTAGAAACCAGTTACTTTGCAGATAGACCAGGGCCGGCCCTCTGCGAGTGCAATTGGAGCAATCAGTTCCGGGGACGCCAAGACGCTATTAATACTTAACACCTAACAGTCCTAACACATCGCCTTTGAGATTATTTTTCATAAAAACGGCACTACACAAAAAAAAACAAATCATCCGAATATTGTTGACTAGAGAGACACTACAGTGAGCCTACCTAGGCGTTTTCTAGTTTTGACAAGGGGCGTCAAAATTTTCTCGCGCCAGGCACCGAGTTGGCTCAGGGCCGGCCCTGAGATAGACAATAGATAAATAAATAAAAACAAACTTGTTTAAAACCATTTTATTTTATTGTTTGACTTGTAAATCTTCTAGTTTACATACACACCAGCAAAAACTGTTTCGAGGGTAGCAAATTAATAACTCATAGAATGTTTCATCATCAAATTGAAAAGGGAATCGCGTTATACGATGTTTAGCCTAGGATCCCGATGCAACAAACCCCACGTCTCTGAGTACACAGATGAAACTACTTTGTAGTGAGAATAGACTGTTAGGACGGGTTGTTTCAGAGAATTTGAACAATTCTTCAAATTTAAAAGATATTTTTCAAGTTATGTGAAAGATTTTTCAAGTTCTGTTATTATTTCAGTTCTATCAAGCAACTAGCCTCATGATATAACAACAGCACTTGAATAGGACATTCACAGAATCCGAAAATGATCGTTGAAATTTGATGAATTTTTCAAATGTCAATGTTCATTTTCGGCTTCTGTGAATGTCCTATTCAAGTTCTGTTATTATATCATTATAGGTCAGTTACTTGATAGAACTGAAATAATAACATACCTTGAAAAGAACTTTCACAGAACTTGAAAATTAACTCTAAAATTTGAAGATTTGTTCAAATTCTCTGAAGCAACTCGTCCTTAAAAAGTTGGTCTGCCGGTGCGCCTCTTGGGGGGGTTCCGTGAAGTCGTGCAAATAGTGAATTACGTCATAAAGAATTACATAATCCACACATAAAGCACACGGTGCAAAGTTTGAGTCAACTACTATAGTTGTGCAACCTATACCAATAAAATAAACGAAAAGTTACCATTTTTTGGCAACTTTCCAGAAACTCTCAGAAACCCCCTCAGTGAGAGGATCCGGATTTGCCAACGCGAAACCTTTTTTCGAAAGCCTCTCATTACGGCAATTCAATTAAACTCTGAAGATTTTTTGGTCCATATTCTCTCCAAACCCGAGGTGCGGGTCAGATGCGATCAGAACTGCTTTTCAACTCAATATTGTTTTAAAATGAAAATTGTTTTCTACCAATACTATCAATTATTATGAATTTACAAAATAATTGAGGATATGAAATTACTTATTTTTAAGGAACGATATATTGGGAAACAATCTTTTACGTAAAGCACTTTTCATTTATTTATTTGTTAGTCGTTATCATGTCATGAGTTTCGACCCATTTTTATTATAATAATACAATGTTAAAAAAAAACATGGAATATTATTTTTCCAACATTGGATAGATATTTTAAAGCTAAATAAACCAAGCTAAGGGGAAGACGATACGATCTGAGATAAAACATTTACGTCTACTCCAGAAAAAAGCAAAGCAAATATCATGAAGCAAATAGAGCTCATCGTCAGAAATCTGTTACCAACCACCTGTAATAATTTTTCACCATTTTGAGGGCAGGAGTAAAAGTAGGTATCTATAGGTAAATATCTGATAAACAGAATTTCTGCTTTTAGATGAGATTTAGTGTTCTGGATGAAGCCTAATAATTATACGCCATATTTCTTTCCCATAAGTTGAGGTTCAGTTCGGCAGTTCGGCTCGCGTATGTATACGTAGCACAACACTTGCATTACGACTCGCAAAAGCAAAGCTACGATTACACTAGACTATTTATTTTGGTAATAAGAATTGTTTGTTTAAAAAACTTTATTAAGATCTCAGATTATCAGGAATCACCCCAAAAGTTTATCGGTATGAGAGTAGAATGTATAATGTGAACAGTTGGCACGGCTTACAAGAAGTAGTTTTAAACTAAAAATTATTTCCATTTCATTTAAATTATACATTATTCATTTGGCTTGTTTGCCAGGATTGACAATTCACAGTTCAATGGGTTGCCAAGTGCTGATTCTTTGTTTAAAATAATGGCACTAAGTTATTCGACAAGACACTTCTGAGTAATGAATCCCCCTTCAGTAGGAAGTAGGAAGTAGGGTAAAGTTTACCATCAGGCACAGGTAATCCATCAACCCTGCTAGTATCTAGAGTACCTACCTTCCTACCTAGTACCTACGGACCTACCTACATAGTGTAAAATGAGATGATGGATGTCCTGTCGTTGTTATGTGCTTGCACGTGTGTGTATCGGTATCCATTAAAAATATTGGCATGCGTTTTTTCAAAATCGTAAATATATTTTTATTACATCTCCGTACGGTATAGCTGACAGTATCTACCTATGGGAGATGAGTGTACAATTAATTTGCTAATCCCCCATCATATTTTGTTTTCAATATTCCGTTGCAAACAAGTTACAGCGGTGTTCTATGATCTTACAGCGAAACATCTAAAATGGAGAATTCAATAAGATGAATGAAAGAATTTATTTTGGTTGTAGATTTTTATTGTTTCACTATTGTAAAGCTGCTCGTCTCGACACAGGACTGCCCTAAAATGATTATGAGTATGCTTTTAATTTTGTGAATAAATAAATAAATATAAATATATTTAATTTCACAAGGATTCAGAAAAGGAAATCTATGATTCAATCAAGTATAAAATTATAGTTCTTAATAATTTTATGAGAATTTGATCGTCAGTATGGAGATGGAATCATAGTTCTACATAATTTTACGAGAATTTGATCGTCAGTATGGAGATGGAATCATAGTTCTTAATAATTTTACGAGAATTTGATCGTCAGTATGGAGATGGAATCATAGTTCTTAATAATTTTACGAGAATTTGATCGTCAGTATGGAGATGGAATCATAGTTCTTAATAATTTTACGAGAATTTGATCGTCAGTATGGAGAGGGAATCATAATTCTTAATAATTTTACGAGAATTTGATCGTCAGTATGGAGATGGAATCATAGTTCTTCATAATTTTACGAGAATTTGATCGTCAGTATGGAGATGGACTCATAGTTCTTAATAATTTTACGAGAATTTGATCGTCAGTATGGAGATGGAATCATAGTTCTTAATAATTTTACGAGAATTTGATCGTCAGTATGGAGATTGAATAATAATTCTTAATAATTTTACGAGCATTTGATTGTCAGTATGGATATTTATTTATTTAACGCCCAGATGGCTTTTACACGTAGGTGGTACAATTTTTATGACAGACAATTTTGGAACATAAGAAAGAAATAGTAAAAATAAAATTACATTAAAAAATATATGCAAGAAACAAAAATAAAACAACAAAAAGAACAAGAACATAAATTAAAAAATACAGCGATTTGACTGGTTTACAAAAATACAACTTCTATTTAGGAATTGTGATGGAATAAATCTTCTACGTGATCCACAAAATTTAATATTAAATATTTTTTATTTTATTTAAAAGCCCATCGGGCTCCTAATATTCACAATTTGTTGAATGTGGGCCGTTAAGTCTAGTTTCTCATCCATTATTATGCCAAGATCTCGCATTTCCTTTACTCTTTCTAAATTTGTTTCATTTATTGAATAGCCAAAAAATTGTGATGTTTTTTTTCATGGAAAAGAACAAAATTTTGATTTTTTTCTACATTTACGTTAGCTAAAGAAGGAGATAGCGCAACACGGCATAATACCCCAAAAAGAAATCACTATAGCTTACTATTTATTTATTTAACATCATGTATGTGTAATGTTTAAATAGTCGCTATAGTAAACAAAATAATTAAAAACACGTAAAAATCACATATTGATATTATTTAAACCATCTTCACTGTCGTAATATTTTCTCTTTGTACACCATTTTATTTTCTCCATATAAATTCTCTGTAAAGATAACTTACATGTTATTATTGACTTTTTTTCACAACGATGCTGTATAAATTATCCAATTATTATCATTGTGATTTAATTCTGTAAAGAATAATAATTACTGGGGTGTTTCTTTGACGGAGTGCCTACCTGTTGTGCGCCTTGAACCGGAGTTCCAGGGGTCCCCCCTGCCCCCCCTGGGCCCCCGGGGGAGAAGGAGGACTCCTGCGGCCCCTGCCCCTGTCCGGGGGGGAGTAGCGCGCAGCCTCCCAGTGTCTGACGAACTCGTTCAGCGCGAAACCTGCGAGAAGAAAACAAAATTAATAAAAAATTCCAAAAATTTGTATATTACCCTCAGGGGGATACGTAAGACGACGACGAGCTTGTAGTCCTTAAAAAATGCATACCACCGAGATATTCGTTCTAACATCTCTTTTCGTTACATGTATCGTTTATAAGACTGAGGGAGAGGTTATAAAGTAGCTATCACCAGAATACCGCATCGTTGGAAGCACATTTTCTTTGAAGGTTAAAAACCGTGGATGTAAATGACGCAACGCGAGGATAGAAGAAAAAACACCAAATAAAACGTGCGGTAAAAAAGTGTCGCCATAAAATTAGAAGCGATGGGCGAGAACCACATTATCTATGTTATATAATTATAATACTTCCGACGGTAAAGGTGTTAATGCTATCCTATTTTACCCCTTGTTGTAGGCACATTATGCGAAAATTAAAAAAAAAATACAGAGAAAATTGCTAAAGTGGAGACAGTATTAAGAAAAGCATTCACTCCCGTTTAAATGAGTGTACTTATTTTTACCAATCCCTGGGGCAACCCTTAAATCCCATTCAGTAGAAAGTTCAGCAACTTGCCGGCATTATGATTGATTTGTTGCGGTCTGAATACCAATCCCTGGCGCAACCCTTAAATCCCATTCAGTAGAAAGTTCGGCAACTTGCCGCCCTTATGAACGATTTATTCGGGTCTGAGTACCAATCCCTGAAGCAAACCTTAAATCCCATTGAATAGAAAGTGCGGCAACTTACGCCTAATGATAGATTTTATTTTTTACTGACTGGACACAATGGTTGGGTTTTCGTATTTGACATTTTCTACTTCAAGTACATCACTTAATTTCTTACTTTTCGCATTATTATTTTAGTATTAGAGTTTCGCTGTAGCAGACTAGCACGGTGAGTAAGCTTGAATTATTGTTATTTATTTATTTATATATATAAATTACAAACAATACAAAACAAAATGAACCTTTGTCTGTCCAACTGGGAAGGATTCCCGTTTCAGGACAGCCACATTGTGTATTTGGTACATAATCTTCTTACAATGGAATGGCGATGCTGTCAAAACAAATTTTGAGAACATTTTTGATTGCATTCGAAGTGACAGGATGGTTTCTTTATCCTTGAAAGAATCGCAAAAATGTAATTTATTACCAGGGTCAATTTGGATAACATTCGTAATTGCATTCAGAACAGATGAATGGTTTCTTTCGGGACATCACCAGTCTGAGATTCTTTCCAGGGCATTTTGGAGAACATTTACAATTGTATAGTTAGAATTACCACATTTATAAATCAGTAGTAATCCTATAGTACTATATTTTTAGAATTTCTTATTTAAACGCGAATATGATTTTGAATACCAATTTCAAACATAATAATTTCGGATGTCTGTGTGTGGTTTTTAACCCAATGAAATCTGGTTCAATGAACTTCAATTTTCTTTGAATTTAAGTGTCATTTTAAAAATTGGAAAGGATTGTTTGAAGAATTAATTCAGAGACGAGATAAAGTATTTATAATATTTTAACAGAAAATCATTACAAACGTTTTTTTCAAATTTTAATTGTATTTTCAAATTAGGAATTATAATATTCCGTGATTTTCACAGGTCCGCACAAGTTTTATAACAATATACAAAATTCACTTGGTCCGCACAAGTTTTATAACAATATACGAAATTCACTTGGCCCGCACAAGTTTTATAACAATATACAAAATTCCAACCGAGATACATAATACGTATATTACGTATTACGTAAGGTATCTACGTAAATATCAATAAAACAAGTGAATATTCCACAAAAAATTATTATTTTTTTTTTATAATTATCTTTAATTGTATAACATAAAAATGATTGCGTATCATGGCAATTGAAGCCGTAATTTCACTCCAAAAATACATAAGCACAGCATTTAACAGCGAGGTGGGTAGGTGAGCCTGTTTCTAACATAGGCAGCACAAAATCATTAGGTGTGTAACGAGCATAAGCACAAAATAATAATGGAGGACTTTTTTTATGAACCTTTCTCTCGCGTATCACCTTTGATGTTATTTTTAACAGGCCTCAGTATTATGAAAAATATGTAAAGTTTCACACGAAAGCGCCTCATTCTTTATAGTACCTACGCTAAAAAATAATATATTTAAATGTCATGTGTTTGGGAGAAACACGGCGTGTCTAATAGTCTAGCTTAGTAGTTAGAGCAGTCGCTCGATTTTCGGAAGGTCCCGAATCGGTATTGGACTTTATCAGTGAAATCTTCACTCTACAGGCAGCCCAGAACAACTCTTTGATAATGCCTTTGAAGGCGAAACAGCTGTCACGCATATTAATAATAATTTTTATTCTAGGATGTGGGGAGGTTAGTGCAACCCCACGCTTCCCATATACATATCACATATTTTTTTTACACAGATATGTGAAAAATACAAAAATTGATGAAGAAAAATAAATTAATAAATAAAAAATAAATATATTTTAGGACGTTATTACAGCAGAACTTGTTTTAAAACAAACTTTTTTTATAAATCAAAGAATAATATAAACTTTAAATTAAAAAAGAGTCCTACCATAGACATGTATATGTGTTCCACAAATTAAACTTCATAATAATAAATAAAATCTTAGGACGGGTTGTTTCAGCGAATTTTAACAATTCTTCAAATTTCACAGTTAATTTTCAACTTTTGTGAAAGTTCTTTTCAAATTCTGTTATTATTTCAGTTCTGTCAAGTAACTGGTCACATAATGATATAATATAAGAACTTGAATAGGACATCCACAGAACTCGAAAATTAATGTTGAAGTTTAATGAATTGTTCAAATTCGATGAAACAACCCAAGCTAAGGGAACTTCACCTATATCAGGCAAGAAAATTACAAAGCCGTGAAGTATGATTGGAAATTGTTTACAGACGCGATCGAATAGTATGTATATCAAAAACATATTATGTTCTCTATTCTACCGAATTATATTTGCTTGGAGACCGATGTAGGGTTTATGCGCTGTTTTTTCACTAGTTTTAAGTCAGTAGTTCTAGTATTAAATATTTAAGAAATATATTTGTACACCGCCCTTGAGGTGATTTTTCACAAAAACGGCGCTATATTAATTCGCCAAATATCATTATTATTATAAACATAAAAATAACGGTGTTGCCAAAACACTGCTTTTATTACCTAAAGGGCCATTTAAACTGAAGACTTAAACAGAATGTTCTCAAGCAATAATATTTTTTAAATGGATAATTTGTACAGAGCCATTTTGTGAAATATCGCCTTAGGGGCGTTTAGATAGCAAATGTGTTTAAGGGAGGGTCAATCTACGCCACTGGGAATACAATTAATTGGTTTATCGGAGAAAGGTTTGTGTCGTTGCGAAGAGTGTTAAACCTGACCCAATTCGGAGAACCCGCCACACGTTTACGACCGAATACACATGTATTTAACGTTTACGTTTGAAGGGAAACTTGGCCATTAAAGGAATGGTCTTTGATATAATTTTGCAGAGGCCGTCATTCATTTCGTACTATTTTTTAACAAATTTAAAAAAATGAAGGGAAAAAAACAACAAGAGGTCATGTCGCTGAATTCATATAGGGAGCTGAAAATATTTGTGTTGACCTATTAATTCCAGTTAGAAAATCCTGCGCAAATTTCATGACACCAGCTTAAGTTGAGAAAACTTGAAATGTTTTCAAATAATAACATAATCACTTTCTTCCAAAGAAAATACCGGGATCATGGGGGTACATTTGTCCGGGTCTTGCGTCTTCCGGCGGATGCATCTGCCCACCAACTGTGTGAAGAGTGAAGAGACTAGTTGAGGGAGGCCTTTTGACCTCTCCAGCCGGGCTCTCTCAACCCATCTCCCACCGCAGTTGGTGTTATTCACACGTCCGTCACTCCTGGACATACTGACCCCCAGATTCACACCGACCTCTCATAACTTCCTCTCCCTCCTTTCCATAAAAAGACCCCCCACACAGCATCCCCTAAAATGACATAGGCTTTGTGGGAAATTATTTTCTTCAGGGCCTCCTGTGTGGATCTAATGTAAAAAAGGCAAAATTGGATAAATACCTACACATACATTTATGCCTGATACTCGATGGGAAAAGATTACCTCCACACAGCATTTCTAAATATGTAACATTTCTGTGTCGTCGCTAAAGGTGACGTATAAATTATTTCTCTCAGGGCCTCCTGTGTGGAGTTATTGTAAAGAAAAAAGAACCCGTGATCCAATGACTATAAAGCGAGTGACCCTCTCAGTCCTAAACTAGAAACCTTTATTGAAGATAAACAATTAGATGAGAAAAATACGACAAAGGCTCGAGCGACCATCTAGGAACAGTTTAGTTTTCAAGTACGATTTATTCTTAAAAATAATATTTCTACGTCGGTTTATGTTACGTACGTGTGCACACGTAGATAAATATTATAATATAATAATTTTGGGGAGATATCTAATTCCACGTATTATTTATTCGGTTTTCGTGAGCATATCTCGTTGTATTTGTAAGGTTTAGATTCGCTCGTCTTAAGAAAATACACCATCTTATTTGACGGGATATAAAAATACTGATTCAAAATCATCGACGGAAAATACATTAAATACATTTTCATGGCAGAATATTGACATAATGAAGCTGTAGCGATCAATGTCACCGGGTTAAATAAGTAGCCCGTAAAAAGACGTCAAATCGATATATTTTATAATTGAAGTTAATTTTTAATGATCACTGTGACCTCAATCCATAGGATTAAGAATGATGATTTCTATAGGTCATCGATGAATCAATCCTTTCATGTGCCGATATGATAATATTCTGTGAATGAAATGTGACTTTTTGGAGAGGCTAACTGTATCGTGACTAAATACATGACTAACGAGAAAATATTTCTTCGTATGCCGCATGAAAGAGAACTCTTCCAAACAAAAAGGGGAGTAAATATTCACATAATGTCGGACATCTATGAGAGAGTGCTAAAAGTATCTTGGACAGAACACATGACTAACGAGGAAATATTACTTCGTACGCTGCATGAAATTGAACTTTTTCTCACAAAAAGCAAATAATGTCGGACATCTTTGAGAGAGTGCTAAAAGTATCATGGACAGAACGCATGATCAACGAGGAAATATTACTTCGTACGCTGCATGAAAGAGAACTCCTTCTCACAAAAAGGGAAGTAAGTTAAAAATGGTAGTGTCACATGACAGCAACACGCGATTCACTACAGAATAATAATTATGTACCTTTACCACTTTGTCTGAAGCTGAAGTAATGAAAAATGATCCGTCTACCGGTTCGTGCTATACGGTTAGATTGTAAGTTGTAAATTTTGTCAGATACGTCGTAATAATTAATGGTCCGTTATAATACGCAAGCCTCTGATATACTTCTAGTTCAAGAAATGTATTACAATATGAACATCCCCATAAAATATGGCATAAGGGGCAGAAAATTTGTATTACAATATGAACATCCCCGTGAGATATGGAATAAGGGGCAGAAACTTTTTTGCAAATTAGGAAACTTAAGGGTATTTGACATTGACGGCCTTTTCCGTTAATCGAAAATGAGCAAACGTTAAATTAAGTAAAAATCTACCCTCTGCAGAAGAGTTGGAGAAGGATAACTCAATTCCATTTCACCAACATTTGTTTTAATTGAGCGTTCGCTAAATGCAAAATAACAAAAATTGAAAAATAAATTTATAGTATTATTTATCTACATAAATGCTTGAAAGAGGTACTTATTACGAACATTTTCTCTCTGAAATTCCTAGGTTAACACTACTATTTTCACCTCAAACGTCATTCTTATCATGAGCTATCAAACATTGAAATATCCATTCAAATGCCCGGAAAAAAACACGAATTCCGTATTATTCCAAATGTTCAAGAGGAAATATATTATTGTTACTCGGACGAAGCCGGGAAATAACTACTGATTACGAGGCCTTAGGATCACATGGCCCTAACTACAAAACAGGCGTTTTGAGTTAAGCTTAATTTCGGTAATGCCATAATCATATTTATTAGTGACACGAAGCCCCCGCATACCCAATTTCTAGTGACTTATAACAAGTTTCTCAACTTTTTAACTTCCAAAAAAAAAATATTTTTGAAGATAATGTGTATACATTTATTCTGCCGAAACGTTAGTTATATGAAATTCCCTGGATAGAAAAATATCGCACAGAAAGCTTCGAAAAATTATTAAAAACATGTTCTATTATTTAATATGTTATACGCATGAAAAAAATGACAGCGTATCCTTAAATGCAATTACAGTATTTGTCGAGAGATTTTTGCTATATTTCTCTATTTAAATATTTTCACCATTTTCGCGTAATTATTATTTTTGATTAATATTAGCGCGCTCCCTCTAACATGCGATTTTACATATCTCCCTTTCAAACCATCTTTAAACGCTTGCTACGGGGCCTTAAGAGATACTATTGGGTATATGAGTTGGGCATACAGGTTGGGCATATGAGCATTCCAAACTTTATTTACGTTTATCTCTAAACTATGTTATTGTAGATAGCCCCCTATGATCCTAAGGCCCCGAGTTATTATTATTAATAATGCCATTGAAAGGGCTGTTAAAAATGTATTACTAATAATAATAATAACGAATAACTAAAAAAAAAAACAATTAAACAATTTGCTCTTGCCAGCAAAAAAAAACATTAGGTATATATTTTTGACTTGTCTAGCTGATTCTATTGTGAAAATTATTTTATTTTATTTTCTCAAAATCACTATGATAGCCATACTCAATTACTCAGTACTCACGTAGAAAGAATGGTGCTGCCATAGGGGAGAAAATATGTAACATCATTATTTGTATTCTGTTGAAAATTCTGGCGGAAAATCTTTTCATCGAATTTCTCTCCGGATTTATTCCAGGAAATCCGAATATTGGACGTTATGGCCATATGGCCAGGGCCCGGGGGAATCGCAAATCCTGGAAGTGTTCTGAATCTGGAGCCGTGTAATCTGGCTAGTAAGGGACACCTACGTTGTAAAAAATAAAACATGTCTGTCTATACTACAACTACGTCCACGACAGTATTTTATGAATTTTAAGGGGACAGACTTTTTTCTAGGTAGAATCACTTTTTATGTTCTTTGTTCAAATGTAATATTTATACCCTTTTTTGGCATTGAAATTTACCCGTCCGGCTGCTAATCGTGGGCCTTACCAACGAGCTACCGATCACCTCTCCATCTAGTTAGTAATCTAGTAATACTTTTTTTTTTTTTTTAAGAAAGACAAACTTTCCCGGTTTACGAATAACCTGACAATATTTGAAAATCTCCTACTACCACCACAGTATGCGGAAAATGTTGCTTGTGTTAAGATGGAGAACTTAGCCAGCCGAGGAATTGGACACACTACGCCTGGGTGGGACCCAAACGCTATGTCAACTTAGCCACTGACCTATATATATATACTATTTGATGTTTCCTTCAAAATCTCAGGTATCTTGGACGTTGATGAAATAGGCGAGATGAAATAGAAGGAGGAATGAAATATCTGGCTATTCAGATCTTGCCAATAAACATAGCTTAAAGCAAACGATACTCTACAAGCGATACATTACCTGTCTAGAGCCATGGTTTTGAATTCAGTTTTGGTCTCAGAACCAAAAACTGTTATGCTGCGGAAGTTGTCTAATGTTTCAAACAAATAAATGTAATGAAAATATTATAATATCAACATTGAAATGTGATGAATTGTTCAAATTATGTGCAACAACTCCTCGGTATCCTGAGATATATCTTGAATTTGAAAAATGTTAATAATTTATCAAAAATAGTGGTAAATTTTGTTATATTCATTACATTTAAAATGACACCACAAAGTAATTATCAGTATATTAAGTATATTTAAGAAATACTTGACTAGCTGCATCGATGTATACATTATTTATTACTGTATTCTTTATGTACCAATAATTTAAATTGTTTCTCTTTTTTCTTTCTTTATTCTATAAGTTTTAATGTTATCTGCAATGTAAAAAAATTGTCATCCACATTTATTAATACATAATACGCCTTTACACCTATATTATGTATTATGTTGTATCAAAAATTTTACAAAATGTCTTTTTTTTCTCTGAATCATCCACTAAATCATGTAAAACGTAAAAATCTTCTAAAAGCACCATCAGGGTAAGAATTACTAAATAAATCAAATTATTTGTAAAGTGAGACAACAGGCAACTAGGAAAGAGGTACCATTTAGCCCAATTTAGTACCTCGTTAGCGGAATGTGAAAAATAAACAAATTAAGAAATTCCAAGTAATAATTCCCATATTATTATTTATTATACAGTATAACGTGTTTGTAAATAAAATCAAACATCAAGAGACAATTCGTTGACAGATTTCTCAGCGATCTGAGAAGGTCAGCACGTGTCTAATAAACATGAATTTACTCACAAAAATTGATGTATTATATTTAGATGAGACGTGAAGCGAAAACATTGATTCCGCTTTTTTTACCTCCAACTGATCTCCAAAACTCTCCTAACGCTCCGTGGAAAGGTTAAGTGTCGTCAGAGAGGTTGGAATATGACCTCGCGATTTACAGAACTTCATAATCCGTAAATCGGTGTTAATTTGTTGCTGTGGAGATGTTGATTAAATCTCTCGTATTTACTGACGATTAATTTATTGCGAGAATAATTATTACTTACAGATAATTCGTACGGAGCTCGCGGTGTAACGACGGGGCAGTTAGTAGTCAACCGCGGGGTTAGAACGCTAGATACAGAATGAATTTGCTAGTAACGGTTATCCGCTACTGGTTTAGCAATAATACCAGTAGTATAAAAATATTTCCAAATTAAAGAAGTCCTTCTACAGCTCTAACTAAAACTATCGAATCCGGTCTAAGCGCACCGCCAAGTTTCGACAAATTATTAGTACGCAATAGCGTCTTTAATTGTAACTCTATGCTCACAAATTGATTGAAGATCCATTTGGTTCAGATCCGCGATGGTATTGGCGAAACCTTGGCAATTTTAGCAATTGTGTGGCAAAATGAAAACCTTCCGCGAGAAGATAAACAATAGCGATATCAAGTCCCAAATAATACGACAAAGACATAGTCGTCTCTAAAAGATGGAATACAAATAACAAATAATAATAATGGGGCATAATCATGCGGCGGAAATCGAATGGGCGGACTTGTCATCACGAACTGAACCCTCCAGCTATTGCCGTATTATTAGGGTCGTGTTCCTTTTGGGCTGGAGTCTGGAGTCAGGATAATATTGATATTCTGAATGTTTTGGCTCGGTATGGTCTGGGTAGGTACGAACATGGTTATGGGCGTACTTAAATTACTGGTATTATGTATTCGGCTTTAACAATCGACTACCTACCTACCTACAGTGGCGCACCCAGGATTTTGTCATGGGGGGAGGGCTGAGTTAAAATAATGAAAATATGCTATTCATAAAAGCGTACTAAACACAAAATATAGGTTTTATATAAGTTCTTATGTAGGTGTGAACAAGCCAATTTAAAAAATTTAAGATAGGTTAGCAACTACTCGTATGTTGTTACCCACTCCAACCTATGTATCATCACAGAATACTATATTATATCCAATGTTCGATATGAGAGTTTCAGTATTTCAAGTCTGCTTTCGGTACATATTATTAAAACTAAAATACTTTTAAAAAATTTCATTAACTAGTTACTTCAGAGATAAATAAATTGTCACCACCGGTTTGCCCAGGTGCCCAGGTGCCCAGGTGGCACCCATATTGCCAACCCAGCCCCCCAAAACTACTCAAAGTTGGCACATTCCAAAAAAAAAATCATATAGAATATCGTTTACGGGATAACTTTCAAAGGTAAAAAGTAATTTCAGGAAGTTTCCAGGGGACTTTGTTATAACATAAAGAGTTAATCAATAAACCGTTCCACCAATGTATCAAATAAAATAAAAGCTAAATTAGCGAAGTATTTTAATTTCCAGCGTGTGAAATTAATGGTTATTTAACGGTGAATTTAACTTTATTTAATACACGCACCCGTTAGAATGGTGCACATTAAAGAACTATGAAATTTTAACACCCATAATATAGTATTTTTTGGTGCATGTTTTACGAATATTGCATTTAAAATCATTACCTAGCAAAAATATGTTGGCCTAGAGTGCCGACTGCCAGAACATTATAAAACGATTTAAAACAAACAAAAATATTGGCCTCGTTGTTAGTGTGGCGATTGCATTGAAGTACAGGGTGCAGCAAAACAGACAGTGTAGTTTTGAAGGGCCGGTATATCCCGTTTGGTGGGGGTACAAACCTGGGAGGGGTCTCATTGTGTCGGGAGGTGTTTTCAGTCATTACCGTGGTTTAGTCCGGGCAACACCGGACTTATAAACTACACTGTCTGTTGTGTGGGGATGGTCGTGCCATTTTCAGTCGTTACCATGGTTTAGTCCGAGCAACACCGGACTTATAAACTACACTGTCTGTTGTGTGGGGATGGTCGTGCCATTTTCAGTCGTTACCATGGTTTAGTCCGAGCAACACCGGACTTATAAACTACACTGTCTGTTGTGTGGGGATGGTCGTGCCATTTTTAGTCGTTACTATGGTTTAGTCCGGGCAACACCGGACTTATTTTTAATAGACTTTCAAAACAACACTTTCTGTTTTTCCTCACTTTGTAGTAATGAAAAAATTTCAATAAAAGGTAGATAAGTCAACACACTATAATTATTAAAATGTGTCGTTTTTTTTACGAAATATAATAACGATTCATTTCTCATTAACAAGTAAGTAAAGAATTATCGTTGTCACATGGCGTGATTGCCACAAAGTTTTCTAATTAAAATTGGTCAGAAAACAAGAAAGTTGCATGCAGAAAATGCACTAATAATTTTAAATCTCGTGTACATGCTAGCTAGTAAAATCGAAATATTCCGGAATAATCGCAATAATGTCATTAATCAACATGAGATCGAAAATATGGACATTAAACGAGTAATATTTTTCTTGTGGTTTGTCATATTTTTCGGAAAACGAACTAAGGCTAAGAATATTATTTTCTATTCTGTCCGTGTTTTCCCTGCCTAGTTAAAATTTAATTTACAGATGAACATGGGTACTATATTTATCTTGATTAAAGTGTGAATATGATTTTTAATCCAATTAAGATTAATCGGTGGCTTGTTCTACGGTGGTAAGATATTGTAATAATAAGTATAGTATTCGATGAAACTAATTTATAATACCCACGTAAAGTTGCGCGAGAAAAGTTCTCTGCTTGTACGTTTTAAGATAGAGGTAAATGCTATGTTAAAATCTTCTGGTGCTTGCTTCTAAGCCGTAAGTTCTAAGAAATAAGGTATTTGTTAAAAGTTATACAGGTATCAGGCATTAAACCTGTTAATCACGAAGTTAAATTAGGTCGTACGATATACTAAGTTAGGAATTAATTTCTTAGTAAAAAAAAATAATTTTGTTATGACTAATTTTAATGGAAAGCATTCTTGGGGTGATTAAAAAAAAGGTGTAAATTAAGAATCGTTTTTTTTTGTAGTTAACATCAAATTTGCGACCAAATTCATTTACAATAATGTCAAAATCTGTGATGAAATCGAAGATTTAAGCTATAATTAACAAAAAATAAAATTAATGCAGCAACATTTTTTTTACACATTTCTATTTAAATATTTATATTCGCCATTTTACAATTAACATCATGCGTTGTATGTGAAGTATTTAGCTAATATAATTTTTTTTATATTTTGTTGGATGCACTATGGACGTGCTGTAGATTGGATTCCCTGGCAATTTAATGCTTAAGGCCCCGTAGTAAGCGTTCAAAGATGGTTTGAAAGGGAGATATGTAAATACAGAGGGAGCGTGCTAATATTAAAAACGATAACAATAAGCGAAAATGGTGAAAATATTTAATAAAACTCGACTCATTTGAAATAGAGCAAAAATCTCTCGAAAAATGCTTTAGATGCATTTAAAGATACACTGTGATTTTTTAATGCCTATAACATGTTAAATAACGGAACAAAATGTGTTTTTAATAATTTCCGGTGCGATTTTTTTATATAGAGGGAATTTCAAATAATTAACGTTTCGGCATAACAAACGTATAGTTATTATCTTCAAAACTAACACATATGTTTGTATAACCTAAAAACTTAAATAGTTAACGAGAAACCTGTTAACAATCCTGATCATAGATTTCGCAATACTTTTACGTGAATTTGGTCGCTAGTATGGAAAGCCGTTAAAGAGTCACAATCGTAATCCGGTGACAATAATAATTTAATTCCCGACTCGTTCAATTCGTCGAATGAATGATTCATCGCGCGGATTGACCCACAAGTACCAACGGCGATAGAGCGATGGGATAGCGATGGATGGTGTCGAGGCGGGCAGTTAATACAGTGAAACCTCTATCTATCGTTCCTCGAATAATCGTTTTCCCGGATGTATCATTTATTTCTTCTAGTCCGAAATCATTTCATACAAAAATAGATCGCATCGATCGTTTCTATGTCCACCATTTTCCCGCATTCATCGTAGGAATTACGTCGAGTATTTGATATATTTTGTCTAGGTTTAAACGGCGCCAGACAGCACTTGTTACGATGCGCGAAAATTGTGAGAGAAAAAGAGAAAGAATAACAGTTTGTCGCCGCCATCAGTCGCTAGTTGTCGTCAGTTGTCGCTAGATACCCGAACTTAGTGGAGTGTTTGCAGTTATCCTTTTTGAGCTTTTAAACTATCTTCGAAATGAGCCGTTTGATGAAAAAAGTACGTACTCTTCAAGAAAGATTGAAAATTATCGAAGAGGTGGAAAAAAACCCCGCTGAAAAACCCGTCGATATAGCCAAGCGTTTAGGAATCGCGGCATCCACGTTAAATTCTATTTTCTTGAAAAAAAAACGAAATTCGGGAGCAAATTCAAAAGTGCGGAAAATCTTCGAAAACTAGAAAAACCAGTAAAGAATTAAATTATTATCTCTTGGTACCAAATTTGACAAATTTTAACAATTTTGTTACTTTCGACGACAATATTCCAACGTGTGAGATAGAAACTATCGAAAGCTTGTGTGACGCAAGATTGACGGAGACAACAAAAGAGGTCGATATTGATGAAGAGAAGCCGCTGCCTGTAACTTCATTTTCAGAAGCTCTCTTTGAAATATTGTAAACTTTCTACTACGCACACTCAATAACTGATGCCGAAAAGAATATCATTTGCAAAGCCGAAAATATACTGTTGACTTGCGGAAATAAAACAGTAAAAAAACAAATGTCGATGAAAGATTATGTATTTACAATGCAATAAACTTTTTAAAAAAATTTCTTCTGTTTAGCTTTGTATTTTTTTAAATAAATACATTTATTTACATCTAAAACTTATTTTCTTCTTATAATTTTAATCTACCAACGGTTATGCAGATTGGGAGGACGGTATCTTTACTGGACCGTATCTCCTAGTGTTTTGTCCTCTTAATCCCGCATTCATTGTTTTCCCGCATTCATCGTTTATTTCGATAGGTCCCTTTAAAACCAATAGATAGAGGTTTCACTGTATTCAGAAAACGTATGCAATTTCCATGTAACTGCTAAAAGACGTAACACAACGTATTACAATTTTTTTGGAAAGAGAGCGTTTAGTTTTATGCTCGATGGTTTCGCGCTCATTCAAACATGTGTAATTTTCGCTCGATGCTTTTTGTTCGATATCGAGCGAACGGCTCAATGCGAAAAAGATTCGAGGGCCGTAATTCGACAGATATTTACGATTTGTAGGGCATCTTCGTCGAGCTGCTCGAGCGCGTGGACGCAACGACGAGCATATTTACAAGTCAACATGTTTTCTTGCTAAATCAATCCCGAAGAGTTACTTCTACAATTTTAACTGTGACATGTTATCATTGTTTATGGTATATTTAAACCGTTGATATTAAATAAATAAATAAATAAAACTCATTGCAGGACGAGAGGAACTTGCAATACATAGGTGGGAGTTAATAGGTACAATTTTACATTGGTATTTTGATATCAAAATTATAAGTTTGACATACGAAACGGTACAAAAATATCATAATCATAAGTTTCACATTCACAAAACAGTACACAAATAGAAAAGGGGAGGTTAAGTAGAACAAACAAGAAGAAACAAGAAAGAAAACAAACAGGGATATATATAATATATACACATAAGCACAGAGCCAAGGTAGGAATTTAGAAGAAGGTGAAATACATTGGTAAAAATAGATTATGCTCGATTACAAATACAGTGGATAGAAAAGGAGAGAGAAAGAAACAAAACAAAGTACAACACGACAAGAAGTACGTATTTTCGTTTTTATATGTTCTAAAAAAATATTATTTTAAGGCCTTACTTCAAACTTTTGGATTGTGTTGGCTGTTTTTATACATATCTGGAAGAGAGTTATAGAGTGTGTAGGCAATATAGTTAAGAGATTTCATTCCATATCTCGTAGTGTGTGTTAGAGGAATGCGGATTTTATTGTTATTCCGAGTATTATGGCTGTGGATATCTTGCTTATACAGTGGCTTGATGTTAGTGTGGGTTGATTGTTGGGTAATTTGTAGGATTGTGCTCGTGATTGCATGTTTGCGAAGGACTGTGATTGGAAGGACACCGGAAACTCAGTATATTGTCTTGACATGTGTGTTCTATGGAAGACCAAGAACATTTCTCGATTCAAGATCGAGCCAAACCGTCCAGCATGATTACATGTAATCTATGTACACGAGTAAATGTTATTTGCGCCTATTGCTGAATTCTATTGTCCTGTACCTTTAAAAACATATCATCAACTCTGTTATCGCTTAAACATATTGGCAAAATTTGAGTGAAATTATAATAGGTTTGTAGATAATTATTATCGGTTTTTATAAATGTCTACTATTTGGGTATAGTAACAATTATTTCAGCCTTCTATTTTGAAGGTTAACATTTTTTCTTTCACGCAGCATCCCCAAAGATGACATAGACCACAAGGGAAATTATTTTCTTTGGGGGCCTCTTATGTGGTGATAAAGAAAAAAGGGTTTTACTGACGACAGTGACGATCGAAGTTCAGGCCAATACGAATCATATTTTTTTACATATATCTTAGGAGATTAATTATCAGTGGCAGGATGGTGGACAACAAGAAGTATGAAAACTACAGGAAAAATAACAAAAAAGTCAATCGTGAAAAGATCTAACGTCTGTCATTTATATTCTGACGGCCGGCATAGTCCAGTGGTAACGCATTGGACTGCCATTCCGAAGGTCGCGGGTTCGAACCCGGCGTGCGCAAATAAATTTTATTTGATTAATTTGTGTTATTTCACAATTAATTAATTTAAAATAATATATAGTATATTTGCGGCACGTTCCAGAGTGGAAGATACTACCAGTATCGCCCTGGTGTAAGACCACCATTCAGAATTGAAACGTTGCTCCAAATGGCTTTAGCCGTGTTTAGTGACTAGATCTGAATAGCCAGGTACTTCCCCACCTTCCTCTTTCCCTTCCCCACTTACCTTCAGCCTCACAACATCCCCCAATTGGGGATGCCATAGTCTCACTGGCTCCAGACGGGAGCAGTTGTGACTCATGTGAGGTATTAACTATAAAAAAAAAAAAATTAAAAAAAAATCATTAAAAAATTTAGAGACTTACTTAAAAACTTTTTGCTACATAATGTTGTCTTGGATGAAAATCACAAATTCAAAACTTCTAACCTTAACAAATGTTAGGGAAAATATACTTGGAAACATCTACGAAACAAAGTTACACCGTTCAATACTGAAACTTTGCTTGATAAAAAGCATTGCTATGTTTAGTAGGGTGGGTTGTCAATGAAGTTTTTTTTAGATGTCGTTCCCTTAGGGGAGGCAAAAGTAGCGTACCTACCGATGATCAATTAGATGATAACCATTTTTTTTAGTTTTTTTAATTTAATATTAGGTACTCATGGCACCAAACCTATCCTGGCTCGAATATGGGACAATTTGAGTGATTTTGTGAAAAATACATTAATAATTTATTTTACATTATATTCACTTTACATCAGTTTGTTCACTCAACTGAAACAAACTTTTGCTGCTATCAAACGTTAAACTGCAAGATCAAAATGTATTAAATGTAAACAAAAAGATAAATAACTAATACATGTTAGGTGTGTGCTAGTTGTTAGGATGTTATAATGTGTGATATAGATTTACTTTTATTCGTATATACTTATTAAATTGAAATATTAAAAAAAAGTTTGCAAACTTGACCTCTGGTATAGGGTGAATAGCCGTACGGAATTTTTATATTTTTTTTATTTAATATATATAAGTGGGTACAGTGATGTTATATAAGTACACATGGTTACAAAATGTATTTATATTCGCAATCTAACCAAAGAAAACTGGTTGGTGAGCAAGTTAAACTAATTATAAGGAAAATAGAATAACATTAAGCAATAGGTAAGTAAATAGGAACAATTGAAACTTCTGGTTTGTCTATATGTGTAGTTGTACATGTGTAGGATTCTGTTGCATACTAATTATTCAGTAATTAGGAACATCTAAATACAGTGGAGATGAGTATAGACTGATAATAAATATATTAATAAAGGGAAAAACAGGCAATTATTTAGTTAATTATTTCTGAAAGTGTAAATTCAGTTTTAGTTTAAGTATGTTAATATCCTTTAATTTTTTTTCAATGGGAAGGTTGTTGAAATACTTTATACTTGGAATATATTAAAAAAATATATTTTTGGCGTATGAAAGATGATTCACCCTAAAGTTAAGTGACGACTTACCTAAAAATCCAGTTTACCCCCATTTCAAGTTATTCTATTCTTACCACTCCTTACGTTGAGTTGGGGAAACCTGACTACAATGAGGCCTAGACCAAAAAAAATATTTAAAAATAATGTTATTGTTTTTATCCATTTACTTGGATACTGTGTTACAATAAGGTCCACAATCAAAACGTGTATAAATTTTCAATACGATTTAGAGAAATGCATGTCAATTTCCATATTTTTTTCCCACAGAATCGTGACCATTATGAAGCAAGTATCAAATTTACGTCCGGGAATAAATCACCAAGAGCGAACAAGGTGTCGATGTTCGCCTTTTTATATAATTGTACCTACTCTCATGTAGCATAACTGCCGAACCTAAGTTTGTATCGTTTCTCAGGTTTCCGCATCCGTTCCTTCCGGTTCCCGCCATAGTCCACGGGATCCGCCGTGTGTTCATAAATAATGGTTTTCTCATCGATAAATACGTGACCAGGTTATTCGACTCCGTGACTTCCAAAAGTGCCCGAAATCAGAGGTACTTCAAGATTGACTGAAGCGTCTGCGCAGAGGTCAGGAACATTTCACATAGAACTGTTAATTTTCTAAATTGTATAGAATTGAACACTTTTTGTGTTTTTTTTTTACCTGAAGTGTCGAGCCGTGTTTGATTAGGAATACTGCAGCTCGGGCTTTCGAAAACGTATGAAAAACCTGAACAGCTCAATCTGTTCGTTTCATGGTGAATTCTAGATGATAGAGCAGTCCTTATTACTAAATATTTTTTCTTACAATGTAAACTGCAGATCGAGACGCAGTCACTGCTTGAAACTGTCAATATCGACTGCTTGAAGCAGGCCGTGTATTCCCAGACTTACACTTCCTCGTTCATCTTAATCTAAGGTTTTGGACTGGTTTCCAGTGTCTGTTTTCCGTCAGGACAGATCTGTATGTGTGGATCAACGAACAATAATTACAATGGCTTTGAAACTTGTGCAGTTCTACAGAGTTCTTCAGTTAATAGACAAACTCTTATATGAGAGGGCAACCAGAAGAAGAAAAGGTTGAATAGTACATTACGTATACAGATTTTCGTGAAATTAAAATTAACTGAATTTATCATAAAGTTATTATGTATTTAAGCTTTGCAGTGTAATGTTTATTAAATTAAGAAAAAATGTATAAACTGCAGACAAGCTGCCCATGCGGCAGTTTTGCATGACTATTTTTTTCGTTATTGTTAAAATTCTTGTAATATCAATGTTTTATAACAAAAATGATAAATTAAAATTTAACGTCGGTAGTTAGTCGGTATTAATAACGTTCATAAAATAAAGGTATATATAAATAGTATGGACTTTATCAATATTATGTTAAATGGGAATGAACTTGCGCTAAAACGGGTAAGCTATGTAATTAGTAGATAAGATAGCTTGACAAATAAGTAACACCTATTGGTCTTAAGATGAAGCACAACACGGAGAAAAATGAGCATTGCAGATTTATTAAAATCCTGCTAAAAACGGAACAGCATGCCATTTCCTAATAAACTTTTAGTACATTCATAATATATCTCAATACGTGTTCATGTAATTGCGTATGTCTTGATAGTACACAATTACAAAATGCGAAAATATTAGAAATCAGGTCTATGGTATGTGAAAATTTTAAGGAGTGGAAAATGGGGATGGGATGGTTTTTCGAAATATCATGTAGACAGTGAAATTCCTCTTGTTTTGAAGGTTGAGAATGTAACATTTCATAATTCTTAGAATAAAATTTTAGATTTGTATAAATACCAAACCCACGCCGCCAGCCCGCCACAGACATTCTTCTTTTAACATTAGAAGATAAGTTAGATATTTTATATGTGGAAAATTAAGGTCTTGAAATGATGGTAAAATATTTAAATATTAATTTGTGTCAAAATAAAATAAAACCTAAACACTTTTTGGCAATATTTTTTCTTGCATAAATCAACACAGGCGGCTGGTGTTAAGCTGGTGTCGACATCTACATAAGGAGTGTTATTGTTAGCGGCCCAATTCCAAATGTCACACGACGTAGTATAATATTTTAAATTTAGCCGCTATCAATAATAACCCTTACGTAGATGGCGATAAGGCTTAAATTCCCGCATAACACTATCCGCCTGTTTTGATTTATGCAAGAAAAAAACATGGCCAAAAAGTGCCGTTTATTTTATTTTGCGGATGTTCAGGCATAAATATTTTTTTTTCGATCATTTTATAAATAACTTAATTTGCCACATTATACAATAAAATTATAACCAAAAATGGGTTCGTAAGTAGGAGATTTTGAACTTTAAAGCAGTTTTCATAGGCCTTATAAATAATTTTTTTCTGGGTTTATAAAAAGACTTATCTAAAAAATACTCGATTATTTCAAAGGCCAAGATGTATTATACTCGCAGTATTTAATCAAAGCATCTGAAAAATTTCTAGGCGACCAAATTTTCAAACCAAAAACCATGATTTTGCATTACTACGTATGGCATCGCCTTAATAGGCTTTATTTGCCTAAATTGTGTGTGGGACATACCATATGAAATACGAGAGAAGAAAAAAAATCCACTCGCCTGTCAGCATTAATTTCTGCCTTTCCTTTCTGACACCATTAATTTATTAATTTAAAAATAAACAAACAATGAAACGCACCGCATAAGGCAATACTGATGATATATTATATGAACATATTACTTTAAAATGCAGTTGCAAAGCTTCCATTAAAACAAATAGACTTCGATTGCATACAACGCAGGTCAAATTTGCAAACCCGCTGTGATATTTATTTAACGGTATATCAATAAAAATGTTGCCAATCGCTGGACTACGCCGAACGCGAAAAATCACGGACTCGGTTGGATACGCTGTAAAACTTTTTTTTCCATTAGCTAAATAACTTTTGTTTGCAGTAGGGTGTATTACAACCCAGTGGATTAAAGCGAACGGTAAATAGCAGAAAATCATCACTTTGAGAACTGAAACGTATACAAACGAATTATGTAGGTAGATACTATTATTGTGTATGATTGAAAACTGATAGCGCCAGTTTTTTATTTAATTTTTTTTATTTTTTATTTTTTTATTTTTTTTTTTTATTTTTTTTTTTTATTAACCAATATACATATAATACATAATTAAACAATATATATATAATATATAATATTAGTGGTAACAATACCTCCCTAATTGAGAAATTCTCGTGTTTAGGGAGGGAGTTTACATAAAACATTTCGATTCCTGGGTCACAAACATACCAATGAAGTCGGTATTTAAAAATGTTTTATGCTTACTTGGGCATAAATCTAACTAACCATCATGCCATTTATCCTTGCTTCATTCACATTCATACATGTTCTTATACATACCCTTCGGTTATTCTGTCTCTTGACATGGCCCGAAGTATTTGGTTCATCGATGGTGCCGTGTCTTCCTCGGGCGTCCCCGACTTCTACCATTCACATTCGCGTGATACATCTTAATCTTAATGGTTACGCTTACATCTTTGCGAATATCCAACAATTTCACACGTTCATTAGCACACATTTTTCTAGTAATGTTAGTAAGTAACTTACCTAAGCCTTCCCTAATTCACCAGAATTATGGAAAAAATATCTTACTTGTTCACACGGACACGCCCACAACCCGCTTCTGTCAGTTTATAGCTTCGTTAGTAAATTAAGATAGGCACCGAAAAGGCTTTTGAACATCATTTTCAGAAAAAAATACAATAAAGTTTTTGAAGTGTTCAGTTTCTTAGTAAACCAATTAATTTGTCATTACAGCTTTTTGAAACTGATTGGCCCGAGTCACTTGGTTAGTACAGAGTTATAAATAAATTATACCCACATCCATGCCTATTTTAGTTAGGTTAGGTTCAGATCACCCCCAAAATATGTGGAATGAAAGTAACCTATGTCATTTCCCGGTCCTCCAACAAAATCCTCCTGTGCAAAAAATCACGTCGATCGGTCGCTCCGTTCCGAAGTGTAAGAAGGACAAACAAAAAAACATTCATATATACATGGTGTCCGGAAACTCGTAGTACAAGCGGGAAACTGGTGAATCTACATCACATTCGGAGTCGATTTTGTAGTATATATTTTTTTTGATTTGAGCTTTCGTTTTCGAGTAAATCGAGTCAGAAGTTGATTTTTTTTTGATCAAATTCTTATAAATTATTACTGAAGATCAAAGTACCCAACTAATTAAAACTATTTAAAATTTTAAAAGTAAAACAAATAATGACGATAAAGTTTGAACCCTGAAATAGCCGAAAAATATATTTTTTTGGTTTTTTTTTTTTTTATAAAAATGCTCAAATCAAAAAACTTTATGTTTATTTGGGTTCCCCGTGTGGTATACATTCTCCAGTTTCCGGCTTGTACTACGAGTTTCCGGACACCATGTATATATCAATAGATATAATAAATTATTATAAGTAATAATTGATCCCTGAAATACCAATGAAAAATCTCCCAGTATCTGATTGCGGCAATCAGAAGGCTGCGGGTTTAATTCCGGTTGGCTGTATTTATTCTTTCTCGGGAGATGTTTTCAACTAATATGGGTATTTCAAGGAATAATTATAGCTTTTAACTCTTTATACTCCGTTGTCGCCGCTACGGCGACATAGGAAACATTCTAACAACTCAGATGGCGCCGCAGCGGCGACATAAACAATGGGTGCACATTATATTATTTCAAAAATAAAAAGGTCCTTTTACACATGATTCTATTCAGCTGTATACAGTACCCACTTTGATTGGTTGTGCTTTTTACTCTGTTTTTCATACATAACAATAACTATGCATTCATTTTATTTTAATATTTTTTTACAGAGCAATAAATATTCTCACTCCATCAGAGACCAGGCTCAATGGAAAACTCCACATTTTAAGAAAATGTCGCAAGCGGGACTGTGTAGTCTGCTCGAAAATGGCAGTAAAAGGTGGCAGACGGGAAACCAGTTAGTACTGTGACACGTGTTCTAACATGCATTTGGGTGAATGTTTTATAAAATACCACACGTTAAAAAATTATACAGATTAGAATATTCAATTTATATAAAAAAATAATTTGGAGTACAAAGGGTTGATAATCTGTTATCCTTTGTGCTATGCATAAGAAATGTTAGCACAAGTCTGATGCCCCCCTTCTAGTAAACCGAGAATCACTTTATTCCCCATAGGGTCTTCATGAGTTTCTCTCCTCTTCGTCTATTCAGATTTCTTCATAAAAACTCTCAGTGAACTGGTACAGGTAAGCGTTTGATCTGTTCGCTACCAGGCTAATTACAACGCATATTCATGATGGCACAGCCCTGTGATAGTGACTTAAACTACCCTAGCTATCTTAATATTATTTTCGATGTGAATATAAATTTAAATATAAACTTTTTTTTTCTTCTTAGATCCGGCAGGAGGAATTATTTCAAATTGTTTTTATTTTTTCATATACTGTATATTTGTTATGGAGTGTAAATCTGTATATGTATTAACAAACACTGTATGCAGGGACACTGGAGGGTCCAGAGTCGTTCATATTAATCAAATGTAGCTTCGTTTTATATAAAAAAGTAGAGTCTTTACGTGTACGAAGAAGGAGGTAAACAATTAGTTTCCTTTTACCGTCGCTGGGAAATTGACAGGCCACTCCAATTTGCTACGCTATATAAAAACATTGTTTCATAAACGTTAGTTAATTATTGAAAAATAACATAGATAATTAATTGAATTTAATTTTAATTTAATTTAGTTTTACGCCCAGTCGGGCTTTGGATTATAAGAACAGAATATACCTATACCTAGTGAGCTATCGAAAATTAACATGTCCAAATAAACATGACGGTATCACATTTGAAAAATAATCTTGTCTGAGCTATTAAAACGGTCACCATCTTTAAACGTAAACAGATCGTACAAACAAATTTACAGACAGACAAAATGTTCGATCCTTTTAAATTTATAATCAAATTATTTACTTTAAAAAAACGGTGATAATTTTTTATTTTGCTATTTATATTACGATATTGGTTATTGTTTTACATTATTCTTCTGCGGTGATTTGAAATATAAAAATAAACAAAGGGTAAATCCTATGCTACGAGAAAAAAGTCGAGCCACGAACGGAAAAATAACGACACTCCTGCTAAGCACCAAACGTAGCGAACCATTTGGGGGGATCTATGGCAGAGGTGTTGATTATCCAATAAATGATTCCCGGGGCGGCGGTACCCATGAACGCCTCTCAAATTACTCAATCTTATAAGTTCACTTCAAGTATTTCCAGATACCTGTCACACTTTCAGAAAAGGTTTTTTCATTGAAATATAATTTAATAACTTTGTAGATCACTGCCATACGGCGGGTTATAAGATTTGGGATCATCTCAAATTCTAGTCATATCTGGATTATATAAAAAGACTATTTTGGTCGAGTTAGGTTATGTTTAGATCAACTTGTAATAACAGCATAATATGATTTTATTCAATTCTATCCTATTATTATTATTAAAGTAACCTAAAGTTATAACTGGATTATATCAACCAAGGCTTTTTTAGCTACGTTACGTAAGGACCAACAAATAGAAAAAAATTACAAAATTATATGGAAAGCTTATTAGCGTTTACTTCATCCAGATTTAGCATATTTTACATCAATGACAAAGTAATATCATATTCTAGGCCTATAACAAAGCGTTTATTGACTCGACGGTTTTCATAAGATAACATTAAAACATAACTTTTGGACGAGAGTTCTACTGTTCACAGAACTACTACATAATACTGTTTTAAATGAATTAATTTAAGCATGACTTTACTTATACCTTATAAGGGTATTATTAAGCATCTTCGAGCACGCCACACAAATGTTGGGTATTACATAAACTAGAAATGAAAAGTGAAAAGCGTCACACATGATGAAATTTTAAATTCATTATCCGATAAAAATGTCACAAGCGCGCGGAAAAACCTAACTTAACGATTATGAACGCACGAACAGGTAGAAAAAACTAGCGGTAATTCAGAGTTTACAAGATTAACTGGCACTCAAACATAATGCTGTACAACAAAAGCCACCCCAATCCACCCACCCACCTGCCCAAACTAAGTTATTTTATTTTTCCACAATAGAAAGCAGGCGCGCACACAAGGCGGTCCGGACTCTTCACAGAAACGATAAAAAATCACAAATGATTAAGATAAAAAGTTTTCTTATATACAAGTAGCGTTACTCGTCATTCAGAGGGTTTATGTAAACCTCTTGTTTAAGGACCTCCTGTTAGAGGATTATTGTTGTATAATATCATAAGTCAACAAATTATATCGTCGGATTCCTTGTATAAGGAAAGAGTCTACCATAAACATAACACAAGATTCACTCAAAATTATGGATTGGTGGTTCCGAAATGTACCAATAAGTACGGAGAAAGAACTCTAAACTACATTGTGCCCAAGATATCTAATAATCTACCAATGTCAATCAAAAATAATACCTTATGTACAATTTAAGAAAATGGCTATTGGACACAGATGATATGTACTGAGGCCCTTGTATAGCTAATTGGAATTCACATTGGAACTTAAAAATATATAGTAAATTGTACCTACCTATGTGTGCTCAATATGGATATTCTTTAGATGTGACTGTTTCAATTGTACTTGTCTGATATATAACGCTTATACTGCACCTATATTTTTATTTTTTCTACTCTGTTATATTAACTTAACCGTGTTATGTTAACTTAAGCGTGTCATTGTATGAAGTGTTGTCTGTATGTACCTGCTGACAAACTGCAAAAGCAGTTTAGCAGGTTAGAATTATAAAATAAATAAAAAATAAAAAAAACCTTTATAAAATCCGAAAACCTGTATGTTAAATTTGATGGCTTGGAGTTAAAATATTTTCTCTCCATAAAAAAATAATATTGAGAAAAGTGAGTTTGAAGGTTTGCAAACCTGGAAACATTATATTTTGTGATATAATAGCAAGTTTTCAGTTACATATTACAGTATCTATGTCTTATGTAAATACAATAGTTGGCATCGACTTTCGTTTAGCATAAAGATACATATAATTTAAAGCGATACACTATCTGTGCCCATGAAAATACTGCTCAGAGGATTTACAATATATTTTAATGCGTTTATATCTTTGGTTTAGGAGATGCAATATTTGAACCCATAAAAATATAGACTATCTTTGATACATTTCAGTACTTTACTCATTTTCGACAAAATTGGAGATATAATAACTAACTCTAATCCATCGATAATAATCTTCTTAAATTCTTTTGTGTTATTTTTAATAATTTTAAGGCAAGGAAATAGTTTAGAATTAAGATAAATAGAAGTTCAATAGAAGTTCTAGGATGATAAAGGGTCACGAAACAACCTCTATACAGAATCTAAATACTTAATAAACAACGTATACATTGGAAAAACAACCTCTTTACAGAATCTAAATACTTAATAAACCACGTATACATTGGAAAAACAACCTCTATACAGAATCTAAATACTTAATAAACAACGTATACATTGGAAAAACAACCTTTATACAGAATCTAAATACATAATAAACCACGTATACATTGGAAGAAAAACCTTTATGCAGAATATAAATACTTTAATAAACCACGCATACATTGAAAAAACAACCTTTATACAGAATATAAATACTTTAATAAACCACTTATACATTGGAAAAATCTTTTAGTTAAATATTCGCTGTTACGGAAATTGGATGTCACCACAAACCAACAGATTAAAACACCAACTAGATAAAATCATGTAACCATGCGAAATGTAAATTGACTAAATGAAAGAGAATGACTAATCGAACTAAATAAAGAAGTGAAATTCTTAAGATAATTCACTAAAACCAATGTTCTATTTTTCCATGTCTTAGTTTCTTCTATCTGAAAGTAATTTACTTATTGATTGTTTTGCCTTTATATTTAAGATTGCAGCCAATATTTTTTTGTTTAAAACCTAAAACCTTTTGTTCTAGAAAATCGCGCAAATCGGAAAAAAGCCACGACACGCCCACGTTATTTGGTCTCCGCACTGAGAATGTAAGCGCCCTACTTAGTAGGCAGTGTCTTGGAGATTGAAACGACGACGTAATATTAATATATTAGGTTACTGCTAAAATACACGAATCGAAAAACAATTTAATTTTCGTAACCTAAAAATCATTTTGAAAGAAATATTCAATAACAGAATATTTATTTTGCAAAATATATACAATCTGTTAGTAATTGCGAAGAAAAGTCCGGAATCCATTTGGATCTCAACGTTTTCATTATTTTAGTTATTCCATTATACCCGGGGGTAAATTGTACTAACTTTGAGAGGTGATTCTACATGATGGTAGAAGTAAAAAAAATATACAAGCTGCGAGTAATCGCGAAGAAAAGTCCGGAATGCGTCTAGATCTCAAAGTTTTCGTGATTTTAAGTTATTCCATTATACAGGGTGTCCAGAGGTAAAGTGGACTAACATTGAGAGATGATTCTACATTATGGTAGTAAAAAATATACGAGCTGCTAGTAATCGCGAAGAAAAGTCTGGAATGTGTCTGGATTCTGGGATAAAAAACTGTAACAACAAGAAAAGTTACAGTTTATTTATAAACAAGTTTTGCTGTATAATTATTATTGCTCGTGACAGCTGTTTCGCCTTTTGAAAGCATAATCAAACTGTTGTGACACCACTTACAGACGATATATTTCCATATAACTTCTTACAATGAAAACAACACGATTTTATTTTATTACCTATGCCATTATTGATTTCCGAGTAAAATATCGAAAATTATTCAGCTGTCAAGCGTGATAATAATTGAGCAGAACTAGTTTAAAAATAAACTTTTTTTTTAAATTGAATTATAATATTGTTGAATATATAAAAGTAAAATTTAAAATTAAGATTGAATTCTAAAAAATTAAACATGATAACGATAACAAAAGTTTTCGCGATGTTAGACATTAGAGATTGCTAAAGAACACTTTCATCAAATTGTTATTGCGTAAAGTTCTTTTTGAGATTTTTATTTGAGAAGTTTTTTATAAAAGTATCGAAGTTGTTTTCATTCAAATCAGAAATGAGAAGGTACATGTATGATTTTAAATGCAAAACTTCGGTAAGAATGGAGTTTATCTTATTTTAAAAAGTCACAGAACCACCCTCTGGTTACAAACCGTTGTAAAATGTACACAATATTAAGAGAATAACCATGGACGAATAGTATATATTTCTTCCAAGAGAATAACTTATTTTCCTTTATAGTGTCAAGGAGTTCTAAGAATAAATTCAATCGTTCCCAATTTTATTGTTCAAGAAACACGGCGCGGGCGTCCCAGTTCCGGAAAATCTATTTACATAGAAAAGAGCTGGTTACCTCCTTATTCTTTATAGGGAGTACGAAGGATGTTTACCGATTGGTTGGACAAGGAGAGGGGGTGTGGAATCGTAGGTAAGGGGGGAGGGGGTTATTCTCCGGATCCTTATCAATAGAGTCGACGGTCAGGATTAAACAGTGCTGAAAGTGGAATTATTAAAATCAAAAATACTAAATTTTGGATGTCGGTGTGTTAAGTGAAATATTCCTGCGTGAAATTATTTACGTTCAATTAACTCAATTTTAGTAAGGAATTTTCAAAATTGGAACTGATTGTGTGAATCCAGACAAGCGATAAAGTAAAAACCTACCTACATATAATTAGTAAATTATTTTATTTAATAATTCTACATTCGAAATGCTTATTTCTTTAAAACTTTAATTTCTATTTGTCAATAGAAAAATATAATTGACAATATTTTCAGCATCAAAAATCCTGCAATTATAATATTCCGTGTATTTTTACGCCAGTTGTAAAATATGTGGATACCAAAAAAAACAAAAATAGTTCTTATATAGGTCGCCTCCGATAACGATGTGTAAATCGGCATATTTTGATCTTAGACACGTGAAAGTTATTTTCCCGTGTAATCGCGTTAACTAAATACATACTACCTACATACTGTAGTGGTCGGGATATTCTTGGAAAAACGGAAAACCGCTCTCTCACATACCTACCTGAAAATAATTGACTTATCAGACCTCAATAACGCTGCTAACGTTTCTCTAGCACTAAGTATAATTTTGCTTTCCAGAACAATTTAACAAATCGACGTGGTCAGTTTCATTCTCAATATAATGTAATTAAATCTACAATATGTGTATTTAGCTCAGTAAGATAGATATATTATCGTAATGCATTATGCATTTTGCACATACTGTCAGCACGCTGTTCTTTATTTAGCCTGTAGGCTTCAATATTGAGGTTAAACCGGTAATCTAGGTTTACTTTTTATAATTTTAAAAGCTTTAATGAAAAAACCTTCGTGTCGCACTTTTTTAATGGTTTGTCAATGTCGCAGTAAGATATAAATGAACATTAATGCATGACTTTATTATATATGTGCAATAAACACACATCGAAAAAAACCAGTATTACACTGGCAACACGAGATATATGCTAGTTATTTCACCTCGTTAAAACGCCTAAATGGATACTAAATATTATTTTTAATTCTAATTGATAAGTGTTGCATAAAAGGCTTTATATAAATATAACGAATATATAAATTGGCAACAAAACATAATAATTTTTTTTACATTAGCTCCACACGAGAGGCCCTGATGAAAATAATTCCCCTCAGGTCCTATGTCATCTTTGGGGATTCTGTGTAGAGGGTCTTTTTAGGAAAGGAAGAGAAGGAAGTTCTGGGAAGGAAAATGTATGAGGGGGAGAAGGAATCTGGGGGTCAGTATATCCAGGAGTGAAGGACGTATGAATGTCTTCCCTAACCAACCTCTTCCTATCCAGCCTGCCACGCAGTTGGTGGGCAGACGCATCTGTCGCTAAGATCCGGACGAAACTCACCCTATGAACCCGGGCACCCCTGCTGAGTCACCAAACGTAGCGAACAACTTGTGATGACCTATGGCAGAGGTGTTGGTTGTCCAATAAATGGTTCCCGTGGCAGTGGTACCCTCCCAAATTGTGTCTGGAGTAATACAAAAGATTAACTCGATTGTATCATGCCATGCTTACACCAATTACTTTAAAAAATATTAACATACTAAAAAAACTTGACCGGATTTATTATTAACATAAATTACCAAGTACAATGTGACTTTAGAACGGGGTACCCCAGTTACGTCACACTCTTTTTTAAATAGTTGGAAAAAATAATAAATACTATATTATTTACGAGAATGAGAATTAAATAAGACATAATAATATCTGATATCTGCATTGCGAACTTTTAACCTCTAAATGAAACACTTTGCCAAAACCATTACCAGTTGACTAATGTAACAGAGTTCCAGACTCGAGTGACCTTGTTCTTAATATTTTAGAATATGCGTAGTTCTTGCCCGCGTTGTTCTCACCCCCGCAATATCTTCAACAATGGACAAAATAACTTACTAATATTATAATCGTGTTAAATAAACATTGTTTTTAATCTTTAAACTAAAACTGTTTTGTTTCAACAAAGCAAAATAGGACGAGCAGCATTTCAAATAAATAGACGAAAGGAGTACCTAACATCTTGGTCAAAATTATTAATTATTAACACGCAATATTAATATTATCGTAATTCTCTTAAAATAATATGTAGATAAATTAAAAATAGTTTATTTGAAGAAAGCAATCACTTTGTGGTTTGACATATTTAATAAAATACTTTTTGTTTTAAAACCACGAGTTTTTAATATTTTTTAGAACCGACCGGTTTCGCTTTACTCAAGCATCTTCAGGGTACAAATAATTATTACTAGTTTTTACTAATTAGTAATAATTTGTACCCTGAAGATGCTTGAGTAAAGCGAAACCGGTCGGTTCTAAAAATTATTAAAAACTCGTGGTTTTAAAACAAAAAGAATTTTATTTTATTTTATAAAAATAGTTTGTTTATCCCTCCTGTAAAATTATGTAAATTAAGGCCAACTTTGAAATTCGGGAGGCGGGTGTGGGTACCGCCACCTCGGGAACCATTGATTGGCTAACCAACAGCTCTGCCGTAGGTCATCCCAAATGTTTCGCTATGTTTGGTGGCTTAGCAGAGGTGCTCGGTTCATGAGGTGAAGTTGGTCGAGGTTTTGGCGGCAAATGACCCTGACCCATCGATATATAAATCTGCCCACCAGCTGCGTGGCAGGCCGGATCAGGAGAGACTGGGTGAGGCAGACCTTTTGACGTCTCCAGCAGAACTCTCTCGAAAAATCGCCTTGCACCGCAGTAAGAGGGATAGATTTTTCCACATTTTTCCTTTCCAGAGCTCTCATTCCTTTTTTTTCCTTAAAATAACCCTCCACACTGCACCCCCGAAGATGGAACGATGCCTCCCGTGTGGTAGTCCATATAATACAGGATATAGGTATCTACAAATCTATTGTATATTATGTATGACTGTCAATTAACGTTAAGTGACATAGAATTGGCAAACCAAATCATTTAATATCATTTCGGAGCAAATCGTTTCGGTATCATTAAATGTGCAACCAATTTAAATACTGTGAAATCACTTCAAACGTGTTGTACGCTCGAAACAACAAACGTATTTAATACATCTGAAAAACAGGAAACTTCGTGCACAAAGTACCACAAAATGACGAAAATTCAAGACCAAAGCAAATCAAAGAACATAAAATAAAGTATTAACGGCCTTCCGCACTAAGGATCAAATTCGTGTATCTAAAAGTATTTAGAAATCTACGATTCTATGAAAGAGTTTAGATATTCATTACATAATATCCACCATCGAAATATAAAAAATAAAAGTATTACAATTACAATTTTTTGGAAATATTTACAAAATTTAAAAAAAGCCTCCTTTCTCTTGGAGAAACTTTTTTTTGGAGACCAAAAGAACAGATTCCCGTTCCTAATACACCGATTCCTAAGGAAAGACAATAATATCGACCAGTTCTAATTTGAACAGCATTTGAAGAATTTTTTGCCTGAAAAGCATTAATGACATTAAAATGACTTTTAGGCATGAACTAAGAAGACTCAAATGTGCATTATACATACATAAATGCATACGATCCGATGTCTACTCATTATCTATATGCGAATTACCAAAAAACAATTAGCATAAAAATCGATAGCAGAGCGCATTTTAGATGTTTTTTGATTTAAAGTTGTTTAGAGTTAAGTTTTTAGTTTTCGATTGAATCAGACTGCACAATTCTCTACTAGTACCTAACTGTGCGATGCTCTCATTAAGACATTTAAATAAAATAAGATTCAAGTACGGCGGTACATTAAAATAGAAATTATACTTCAAAATAAAATGTCAGTAATTCCAAGATTTCTCAAATCTTTGTACGGGAAGAGTATTTTCCATTTGAAGCACTCCAAGCAATCCGCCCATTCTCTGCATTCCCCACTCACAATACACAGCAGATACCAACGTGGGCCAAATTCCAGGCAAACAATGCAGTTAAGTTATGATGTATGGCCGGCATAGGACAATCGTAAATTCTCGTTTGCCTCCCAAATCTAGAGCAAACCCAAACACATAAACTAGAGGCATAAAATACTAAACATAAGCCATTGGGCTAACATTTTTCGACAAGGATAAACGACGCAACATTGGCATAATATTGAATACCTTTAAGGGGGGAGTCTCACGATAAAAAATACAATTCCAGTTTTATTTATTCACAAGCAATATTTAACAAATTTTATAAAACATATGTGCTACGTTTATTGATAGTTTGGTTGTTTTATGTCAGTTTTTCAATTCATGTTAGTAAATTTAATATTAACATACACTTAAGTTTCACTTTTTTTCATGTGAACAAATAATACGGCGTCTTGATTTTTATATTTAACAGCTAAGTTCATTCACATGCGAATGAAAGAATCCAAAATAAATTTTTAAGATATGTAAATTTTAAAATGGGCATTCCTAGAGAAAACCTAAATTACGATAATGTACTTTGTTAATTAAATTTAGTAAAATTATCTGATCGTAGAATTATTTCCGATTTAACTCGTTTGTATAAAATCATTAATTCAATGTTTGATACCCCTGATTTATTATGTGTAATCTCTTTTCATACTCCAAGCAAGCTCCAAGCAGGCCGGTTACAAGACCTACCATATTATTGTAGCAATTCTATATCAACGTCCCAATATCACACTCCTATGCGACGGATTCAACAGCTAGGAAACAAATACTACGATGTTGTTGATATATTTAGTACATCAATTTCAATATATAAGCATAACCTATTTATTTTTTTTTCGTGAAGTAGTGGAATATTTTAAAAAAGGTATTTAATTTGACTAACACATAATAATTTTGTCAACTGAAACAGAAAAAAATATTTTGGATTTTTTATGTTTTGTGCCTGCAATACTGTGTAGATCAAGTTCAGTGATATTTTGACTTTATATTTTTTTTCAAATAGCCGTTTCCTGCACTATTTTCGTGTATGATTTCGTAAATATTTTATATATTATATGTATGTAAAAGCCTTAATAGGCGTGAAATAAATAAATAACTTGTTTAAATGAATAAATGGTTGTATCAAAGCTTCACAGATCATGATAGAAATGAGGTTAAAATAGTTGGGTGGAAGTAGATCAGTGACGCGCACGAGGTGGTTTGAGTGCTAGTTGGGTTAATCTAGATCAGTGACACGCACGAGGTGGTTTGAGTGCTAGTTGGGTTAATCTAGATCAGTGACGCGCACGAGGTGGTTTGAGTGCTAGTTGGGTTAATCTAGATCAGTGAAGCGCACGAGGTGGTTTGAGTGCTAGTTGGGTTAATCTAGATCAGTGACGCGCACGAGGTGGTTTGAGTGCTAGTTGGGTTAATCTAGATTAGTGAAGCGCACGAGGTGGTTTGAGTGCTAGTTGAGTTAATCTAGATCAGTGACGCGCACGAGGTGGTTTGAGTGCTAGTTGGGTTAATCTAGATCAGTGAAGCGCACGAGGTGGTTTGAGTGCTAGTTGGGTTAATCTAGATCAGTGACGCGCACGAGGTGGTTTGAGTGCTAGTTGGGTTAATCTAGATTAGTGAAGCGCACGAGGTGGTTTGAGTGCTAGTTGGGTTAATCTAGATCAGTGACGCGCACGAGGTGGTTTGAGTGCTAGTTGGGTTAATCTAGATCAGTGAAGCGCACGAGGTGGTTTGAGTGCTAGTTGGGTTAATCTAGATCAGTGACGCGCACGAGGTGGTTTGAGTGCTAGTTGGGTTAATCTAGATCAGTGACGCGCACGAGGTGGTTTGAGTGCTAGTTGGGTTAATCTAGATCAGTGACGTGCACGAGGTGGTTAGAGTGCTACTTTTCCTGATTTTTTAATAACCTATTCTGCTGCAACAATTCTCAATCCCTACGCCAAATCGGAATCTACGGAAAAAAAATAATTGTAAAAGAGAGAGAAAGAATGAGATCGACAAAAATGACGTATAATAATTAGGTCCCAATGGTCATTGGTTATAGACGTTATCCCGGTAAGACAGAGATCCTGGGTTCGATTCCCAATTAAGACCGTTATCTTTTTACTTTTCTGTGTCTTTTTGTGTTTCATGTTTTGTTTAGATTTATTAGTATTATCTTCTTATTCAATAAAATAAATATTACTTATTAACATGCAAAAGAAAAATAATATAAAGCAGCTTTTATTTGCGAGGACTGTCCCCTTAATTATGAATATTTCCCTAAACACGAGATGTATTAAGGTACTAACTTCGGGATATCATAATAATAATAATAAAGCAAGTCGAACATAACGGTAGTCACTATCGTAAATATGATCCGCGTTCAAGCGGAATAAAACGGTTTATTCCCTAAACACAAATCCATCACTTTGTCATTCTTATCACAATAACTAACAGATCTGAAGGATGATTATATAACCTTCGTATAACAAATATGATCCCATCCTTCATAATTTAACTCTACGTCAAATCACAATGAAGTTGTTTGAATAGGGTAAACAATTTCTAATTTATTTTCAAATTTATACCAATAAGTACAATAATTAAAAAGAAATTAAATTTATCACTCAAGTGCGATGTATTCGTCGTAAATAAGCGAATATATAGGGGGTAAGTGCATAAACTTCGGGAGGAGATTCTTTATGTTCGTAGAAGTAAAAAATATAAATCACTTCAACAAACAAAATAGTACAAACCATACAACTTATCCGAAAACTACCTTAAAACGTTGAAATTTAAAAAAAAAAACTTTTTTTTGCATAATCCGGTTACTGGCATAATCACATGCCGAAGTTGGTGCACTTTATGGGGTAAAGAGTTAGGGTGTCCGGGGGGGCTTTATAAATTTCATATCCATTTATTATAATTTTTTATGTTGTACTGCAAAAGACTGAAAAATTTCCAGAAACTATGACATCTCTAATTAGATAAGGGAAAAGATGTGGGAAAGATAAAGGTTTCAATCGTATTTTAAAAAGTAACTTTGTGATTTGTAACGTCAAATTTGAAAATAAAACCATATTATTTCTTTTGTATTCATACGAAATCATGAAAAGAAAATCCTATATACGGTTAAATTCACGTGGCTGTAAGACCCGCTACATAAATCACTTTGATGGGAGAAGAGATTGGGCGTTACCACATTATATCTTAGCACCATGTCGTAGTCCCTGCGAATGTCGTAAACCCCTTCTAAAGGGTTACAATTTCGGAGGTAGTTTTAAAATCACTACCTACTATCAAATGTAACATGAAGGAATAATCCGAAAATATGTGTTTAACGCTGGTTACACAGAACGTACCGCAATAAACCCACATCAAAGGAGAAGGCATGGGAGTAATATTCCGCAGCCTTGATTCCTTCGGAGGTTAGATGGACCTTGGATGGCCCTTCGTCCTTTGGAAGGCCCGATTAACTATTACTACGATTAAACAAAAATAACAAATGACCCAATTTGTTTAGCAGCCGAGTAGTTCAAAGAATTGCATGTCACCCAGACGGCGCTGATTCAATTCTCTGCGTATCATTTATTGGATAACAAACACCCCTGCCATAGGTGACCTCAAATGGTAGGCTACGTTTGGTGACTTAGCAGGGGTGCTTAGGTCTTGGCGGCGGATGCATTTGCCCACCTACTGCATGGCGGGTCGGGAGAGACTGGTTGAGGGAGACCTTTTGGTCTCTCCAGCCGGACGCTCTCGAGCTATCGCTTTGCAATTGGAGGGATGGATTAATACGTCCGTCACTCCTGGTCACATTGACCCCCAGATTACTACCCACACCTCGTACCTTTTTCCTTCCCAGAACATTCCCTCCTTCCGTTCCATAAAAATACCCACCACACAGCATCCCCAAAGATGACACAGGCCTTGAGGGCCTAGTGTGTGGAGCTAATGTAAAAAATGCTTAAGGTTAAACGTAACGTACGTTATAATCAACGCGTTCATCGATGGCGTAAGTTAATTTAATTTTATGAAAATACACTTTTTGCAAGTTATGCTATAAAATATTAAGACGAATAATTTGTTAGCGCCCAAACATACGCAATATGAATATGAATAAATAGTTTTATCCGTCTTTCTTTCAAGAAAGGTATACAAATATGGAATTGGATTGAGTCACGAATACAGTATTATTCCGAGGCATTTCAAGGGCTACGCAACATTTTACCACTTTAAATAATGAATAATGATGGTAGTAGGAGGACTTTAAAAATTGTCACAATATTCGTTATTCGTACTAAATAATAATCATATTTTTATTTCGCAGATTGCGGTCAAATGGGCATTGTGCGAGTATGCGTGTACAATGCTTCTAATCTCCGTACACGTGATAATACATATACATATGTAAACAAACTTAATTACCAAGGGCTTAAGGCGATGCCATACGTAGTAATTCAAAATCATGTGTTTTTGGTTTAAAAATTTGGTCGCCTAAAAATGTTTCAGATGCTTTAATTAAATACTGTGAGTAGAATACATCCTGGCCTTTGAAATAATCGAGTATTTTTTAGATACATATTTTTATAAGCCCAGAAAAAAATAATGTAAAGGCCTATGAAAACTGCTTTAAAGTTCAAAATCTCCTACTTTCGAACCCATTTTCGGCTATGATTTTATTGTATAATGTGGCAAATTAAGTTATTTATAAAATGATCAAAAAAAAAAGAAATATTTATGCCTGAACATCCAAAAAATAAAATAAAAGGCACTTTTTGGCCATGTTTTTTTCTCTCATAAATCAAAACAGGCGGATGGTGTTATGCGGGAATTTAAACCTTATCGCCATCTACGTAAGGTTTGTTATTGATAGCGGCTCAATTTAAAATATTACACGACGTAGTGCATCGCCTTAAGCCAAGGATAAAAAGAAAGAGGGTTAAAATAAAAACTTTCAAAAAGTTTTAAACCCATCAATTTGAATTTCATTTTTGTTTTCGTGAATGAATTCAAATCTTGGAAGCGGAAATTAACCCACTTGCGGACATCCGATCGAGCTGAATCTCGGCAGATTTACTCGTTGTCTATGACAATACATTTTAGTGGCAATCACACACACGCGCATTTCTCTGAAATACGACGACATTACAGTAGTTAATTTACGCTATAAATATCAGAGTTGTCGAATTCAGTTCCTGGGTAGAAAGGTTCGTTCCTCAGTCAAATCATATAAAAAATATATATTACATTTAAAAGACATTTGAAAATAGATAAACTCGTATTATGGTAAAAAAATACTTTGTATTTTATGGGTTTATTTTTTAAGTAAGCAGTATTAAGTCTTGAATAGTCATAGCAATGATTTGTTGGTACTAAGAACCTACTTTAGGTTAATGGCATAGGCGAATATACAAAACATCTGGTCATACTCAACTAAAAATATTTTCGGTACTTAGACCCCTCACCACCAGAATTTCCGTTGCAGTGTAGAGGCGGTCGGTTGATGATTGAATTTATAAAAAAAAAACAACCAAATATTTATTCCGCACCCCACAAGGTGAAATTTATTAATAAATACAATTTTTATTTGAAGATTACTGTAGAAATAAAAAATTAAAATTAAATAAACTTGCAAGTTTAAATTAATCTTTGCATTTCGTGGTTTAAATATTGCAGGTAGTAATCTTTTCACCTAACATTTGGTGGTAAAATGGCAACATATGTGAGCCAGAAGCTTACTTAATTTCTGTAATAATTTTTAGGTACAAAAAAAGGTACGCTTATGTATCTTAAATCAATGGTTTGCCCACAGACGATATAATAGTATTATTCCGAAACTGAAGCTATAAAAGCAAAGTTGTTCGGATGGGGCCTACAAAAGCAACCTTCTAAAGCGTCAAGGAACTAGGAACCAGAATAATATAATATAGCTGGCGAGTATTCAATTTGGGACGAACATCTGAAAAAATAATGAATTTACAAACTGCAAAATATACCGACCAGGAAAAATAAAGAACATGAAAATGTAATGAAATTCAGGGGTTGATACGTGACAAAATTACCACGATAGTGATAGTGGTGTATGTAACGTATTTCCCAAAAAGGCACGATTTTAATAGAACTGGTATAGTCTCTGTTTATAAGCGAAAAGTTTTCGGGTAACTAGTATTTGAAAATTTTAATTATTCAAGATCAATACGCATTTGGTTTCCATGGCGGAATGTGAATTTGAATTTGGAATTATATCTCGCATAATTAACTTAGGGCGACGCGCTCTCGGATTGGTCGAAAATCGTTTAATGGCTTTGTGACAAGTTTATTAATTTGTTCCGGGATAATTATTAACAGGGTAAGTATAGTACCAACAGAGCCTGCAGAGAACACAGACATTTTAATAAAGCTCCTGGATGCTTTCAGGCTTCAGATTTCAACTTTTACCGTACACAAAATCGACCAGATATTGAAAACTTAGGTGCCGAAAAGCAAACATTCCATTCGAGAAGCTGGAAATACACCCCGAATATGTTTGCTTTAGGCATATAACCGCATCTTTATCTACAGGGCGCTACTTTGGGAGCTATAAGTATAATAAGAGTGGTCTATAAAGAGTTACTGCCACAGGGAGGGTTGTCAACCAAGTCCCAGAAAACATGGCGTCTTATTTTGTGAAAACGTGCGATCGGATTTAGCGGCTTTTTTTTACGCACGGACAAAGACATGCGTTAGAACCAAGATTGACCTTTGAAGAGACCCTTGTGAAAAAACGACCGCCGCTCACGGCCAACTGGTTAGTAGTTAATGCTGATGTGGAGTTGTTTACAGAACAATGTTAACGTGAGTACTTAATTGCAGCCATAATGAGAACAGTCTGCTCGTGCGCAGGATCGGAACTGCTCGTGCGCAGGATCGAATTGCATACGCTGCCGCCGTTTACGAAAACAATATGAATATTACGAAAAAAAGTGATAAATTAATTATTAATGAACTTCTAACGTTTCTTCAAAACAAAATCGATGTCTTAGACGAACTAACCGCGGTTCAAATATGCTCCAATCATTTCTCAGAAGACGAAGTGGAGGCTGCGAAAGACATTCTGTGCAGTGAAACAGTTGAACGCAGGATTATGAGGAAAGGCGAAGGTAGGAAGTCTAAGAATTTATATGATATCATTAAAATACTGAAGGAAACAGAGAATGAAGCTCTACCGACATTTGTCGCTCAGAATCTACACAAACTACCGCCTGTCAATTTCGATCACGTAGATGTCACTTGTCTCCTAAAAGATATCACGGCATTAAAGGGTGAATTAACCACAATTCAGTCACAAATGTCCAAACGAAGCGATCTGGAAGTATTACGCTCTGAAATGGCTCTCCTAAGGAATGAACTGAAAATAAATAAACATAACCGTATTCCAAATCAAAACGAAAACACATCGCCGTCCTTGAACACATTGAAGGTCACCATACCGGTAGCCATAGATAAGAACCGCTCAAACTCACGGTCGCCAACTCATGAAATACATTTGGACAACAATGCGCACTGCAGTAATGTGATAACCCCGCCCGCGCCCCTCACATTAGCTGCCCCACCTGTCATGCACTCTCCTCAATCATGGAATAAAGTAGCGGCGTCTAGCTCTCTCACACAACAGCAACAAGTCATAATTCAGACATCACAGGTACATCAACAGGGTATGGATGAATCAGCCAAAGTTGCACGCACACTATCTCACAAAAATACATTTAAACCAGAGACAACTAATTTTAATACGGATGGTTATAAAACCGTTACAAGAAAACTAAAGAGGTCGAGAAATATTATTGCAACTGGAATAGCGATGGAGAACTCCCTAAAAATAGCCGAGTTAAAAACAACGCTCTATGTGTCGAGGTTCGACAATAGTGTAACTGAGGACAATATTCGAAACTTTATCAATTGTAAAATAAAAGGAAGTAATATCCAAATAGAAAAAATAATACAACGAAATCCCACGCAGTTTGGATCTTTCAAGTTGACTATACCGAATACGGATTTCAAAACCTACATGAACAAAGAATTTTGGCCGACTGGTACTGTTTTCCGAAAATTTATTGAAAAAAAATACAATGGAAAAGAACAAAATTAAGATAATCTCAATAAACTGCAAAAGTTTTAAACGAAACGTCAACTTCGTTATAGATATGTGCGATATCTACGATGTAATACTTTTGCAAGAAACGTGGTTATTACAAAACGAAACATCGAATCTATCCAAAATTCATCCGAACTTCCAGGGATGGGGTACCTCTGCTGTAGATTTATCAAACGGACCGCTACGAGGCCGACCCTACGGAGGAGTCGCAGTACTTTGGAGGAACGAGCTGCAAGCTTCAATAATACCGTGTGGAGATGACCGCATCGCTGGTATTCAGATAACCACCAACGGAGGGACGATAAGCATACTGACTGTCTACATGCCGGTATGTCACGCGGACAACCTTACCGACTTCACCAACTACCTTTCCAAAATACATACGATCATTCAAGATAACGAACACTCTGAAACCATTGTTATGGGAGATTTCAACGCTCACCCATCCTCCATATTCGGGAAAGAACTCTCTCATTTCTACACGGAAAATAACTACAATTGTATCGATATTGAAAGACTACCGAATGACACATATACATATATAAGCGATGCACACAATACCACTTCCTGGCTCGATCACTGTATATGCACCAATAATCTTAAGAACAAAATAGATAGTCTAAAAATACATTATGATACCGACTGGTCCGATCACAGGCCGACATCTTGCGTAATCGCTGCTGAAAAATTACCTGCAACTATTTTTAATATTCCACAACAGCCTAATAACATAATATGGAGAAGGAATAATAATAAGAAAATCAGTGAATATACGTCTGTAGCAGAAGCATTACTTAGTGTAATCTATCAAAGACACTCCAAATCCATTTGTAATTCGGATTCTATATGTGACAGATGTGACCATATACAAAGCATGGAACATATATACACAGACATCGTTGAAGCTCTAAGTAAGGCTGCCAATACCGTATTTCATCGGGAGAACGATCAAAACAAACCAAAAACACATCGTGACATTGCTGGGTGGAATCAACAAGTTAAGGAACACTACGAAAATTCCAGATCGGCGTTGATGGAGTGGATTAAAAATGGGAGACCATTACATGGTCCCATTGCGGATGAAAGAAAACGAAAAAGGAAGGAGTTCAAAATAGCTCTTAAACACTGCCAAAGCTCCTCTGAACAAACAAAAATGGATGATATCGTAAAATCACTTGACACGAAGCAGTTTGCCCAGTTCTGGAAGAAAAGCAACAACCTGATCAAACCAAAAAATCGAATCGCCAGCCAAATTGATGGGTCTACAAACACGGAGGAAATTGCTAATACTTTTAGAAGAACCTTTGCAGATATTTCTGGAAATGAAATACCGTCTGTCCCTGATATTATGGAATTTGATGGACAAAACGTTTACCTCTCTGAAAGCAGTATAATGAAGGCCATAACAGGCACTAAGGCTGGTAAGTCTCCGGGACATGATAACTTAAGTATTGAACACATAAAATACGGAGGTAGATACATACCCAAACTACTACACATACTGTTCAACGCAATACTTAAACACAACCATATACCGGGTGCAATGACGAAAACGATTATAACTCCAATCCTGAAATCGGGACAGCCTGACATGACTAACTCCAGCAATTACCGGCCAATATCTTTAGCAACTATAACTGCTAGATTATTTGAAAGGGTAATATTAAATGAGATAAATGATAAACTAATGTCTAAAGATAACCAGATGGGATTTAAATGTAGACTATCCACTAATATGGCAATATATACTGCAAAGCAAATAATAGAATTCTACAAGAAACGAAAAACTACCGTATACGGGTGCTTCTTAGATCTAAGTAAAGCCTTCGACAGGGTCTGTCATAAAACATTATGGGATAAATTGAAAGCTAGGAATATACCTACCTCATTTATAAACATACTATCCCGATGGCACTCCCAGCAAGAAAATGTTGTACGGTGGGCAAGTACATACTCCCAGCCGATATATTTGCGGTCAGGAGTAAGGCAAGGAGGGTGTATGTCCCCCATTCTATTTAATGTATACATGGACGAGTTGTCAAGTCGCCTGGACATCAGAACGGGCTGTCGTGTTAACAGTATATGTATGAATCATATAAGCTACGCGGACGACATGATCCTCCTAGCTCCGTCGATCAAGGGATTAAGATTACTCCTAAACATTTGTGAAGAATATGGAAAACAGCATAATATGATGTACAACCCGAAGAAGACGGAATTGATTGCGTTCCACCACGGAAAAAGTCAAGATACAAGTAATATGCTCCCCGTATACCTTAACGAGGCAAAAATAAATACATGTTCGAACGTGAAATACTTGGGGCACATTATTAATGAAAACCTATCGGATGATGGCGATATCGAACGACAAAGGAGAAGCCTTAGCATAGTTTCTAACATGATTGCCCGCAGATTTTGCAAATGCAGCAATACCGTTAAAAAAATACTGTTCAACGCATTCTGTACTGGCCTGTATACGTGTGAGACATGGTGTTACTACCGAACTTGCTCGATGGAACGACTCCGAATTCAATATAATGACGCCTGTAGAATAATATTTGGATACCGAAGATACAGCAGCGCATCGACAATGTTCACGGAACTAGGACTGAATGGATTTGCCGGCCTGATGAGACACCGGGTCACTGGAGCCAGGATGCGGCTAATGGCCTCCGCCAATACGTTGGTGACCGCAGCCTACCAGCACCAAGCGCCACTCCTGAGTGAGCGCTGGGCCCAAGCGCACTCAAGACCACACCCTGCATAGTTTTCCTTATTTGATAATTTATTATATCTATTGTACAAAAAAAAAATGTATATCTATATGGGACGTGTGGGATTGCACAAACCTCCCCACATCCTGGAATAAAATATTATTATTATTATTATTATAATTACAACGATACGAATTTTCATGTTAGCGGAGGACTCGTCTAATTTCAATGAGGCATATAAAAATATATATGTATATACTCTCGGCGTCACAAAAATCGCACCTATTGTAAAATCTTATGAGACAATTAAACGATCGTCTCTTTTGGGTATGCAGTCTCTTGAAACCTTTGGAAAATCCGTCTAACGTCAAAACGGTTTATGTTTAATTGTCGAGCAACATCACACTGTTGCATTCCTGATTGCAGTAGTGCCACCATTTGAGCGGATCGTCGGCAGTGGTGTCCATTTTAAGGGGCTGTTTACTAGGCGTAATCATTCACGTGTGTCCTCTTCAATGTTCGGATCAAAGATATTAGAAGAACGAGATGTGCTATGAGCAGTTCATACTGTGTGGAATTGTTTTGCCCAGTGTCGCCGGTTTTGTTCACCAATACTACTGCACACCTCCGCTTACGCTAAGGTATCCGCACTAATACATAGAACAGATTTCTGTGCGTACACGTCCCGATAGTATTCAAAGTACCCTAATTAGGTAGTACTCCGCCTACGGTCCGGCGGCCAACATAGCATATCTCGTTCTTCTAATATCTTTGGTTCGGATAGTGAATGACCTACATTTGACTTCTGCTCCTAATAAATAATAAGGGATATGAGAAATTTTGTATACTTTCGAGTTTTTATAAAAGTTCGAGAATATAGTTTTTCGGTCAACTCGATATATATGTATCTCCAATTTGTGTATTTTGTGAGACCGAAGAGACGGGTTGTAAATTACCATTCAGATTTGGTCTCAAACACATCTGAAGCCATTTTAAGCAACGCCGACGTTTCTAATCTGAATAGCAGGCTTTCACCAGGCCAAGAGTACCCGAGTGGTAGACAAGTTCTTAGTTCATCGGATTCATACCATTATAAGGATAATAACCTCGCACAAACTTGTCTGTTAATAAGGTAAAATAGACTCTAGACTCGGCATGCCTCTAATAATTTATAATTTAATTAGCGTTGCCGGGCAATTTGAGGTTCTATTTCAGCTTTGCGACATTACCCACATCACGGCCCCTCGTCAGCTGTCGTGTTTCACATATGACATATTCAATTAATCATGTAACTAACTTTTGTAAGTAAAGTTACTTCTTGCTACTATTGACTAGGACTATGTAAGTTCATTAAAAGTTCGTCTTTCTTCTATTATATATAAAGCAGAGTCTGTGACAGACCGAGTGGGCGGCGAGGATTAGATTTTTATACAAATATACAGTTTTATTCCGAGGTTGACGAAATTTTTCACACTTAACCTTCAAAACAATTTTTAACGATTTTTTTAAATCTCTGTGTAAATTCCGAGCAACGCTCAATAATATAAAGAAATGCAAAATCATGTTTTTGGTTAGAAAATTTAATCGCTGAGAAATATTTTAGATACTGCGAGTAGAACACATCTAGAACTTTGAAATAATCGGACATTTTTCTCCTTTTCGACCCATTTTTGTTTATGGTTTTATTTTATAATGTGGCAATTAAGTTCTTTAGAATATGAAACGGTTTGAACAATTGTGCCTTAATTTCGCAAAATAGAAATTCGTTGTGCGTATTACAAGTACGACATTTTAAAAATTGGAACTGAAGTGTTTATTGAAAAAATTATTGAAATAATCAATTCAATTCAGACAAGCAATAAAGTAGCTGCTTACCTATAATGTAAATTACAAGAAAATATTTTTTATTCTAGTTGTGAAATATTTTCTGGCTCTATGAAAACAAAAATTTCCCAATATTCATCTTGGCTTTTTTTTGTTCAGTCTCGATGTATTTATTCCGCGATAGTCCACAGTTCTGGTGACAAATAGTTATTATAATAATACTTCATAAATTTGTCAATATGACATAAAAAATGTACGAATATTTTTATAAATTATTTCTGTGCTCAATCAGTATTTTCTAATTTCATCATAAAATTCGAATTCCAAACAATATGATTATTTGCTGTGTAAGCATACAACGCAAATCATTTTAACCGATACGTGAAATCAAGACTTTATTAATATTTAAATATAATTATTATTGTTTCCAATCGAGCATAGATTTAATTAATTTGATTAATAGCAGTAATAAAATATTTAGCCGATAAAATTAGAAAAGAACAAAATTTTCTTAATATAATAGAAACTTATTTTGAAGGTTATATCCATCAATGTAATATATATTTTATATATATATAAAATAAAAGTCCAAACTAGGAATCGAACCCAGGAATAAGTTAAAAGAAAAAGTTGTCCCTGAACATTTAGACTTTTTTAAGTCAATAGGTATCCCATATAACCTAGATAGTGTCTCGAATATGTTTATCCGAGACACTATCTGTGTTACAAATCAATTTCATTAGAAAATTTGTGATCTTTTAAAAAGGTAGCTCCAAAAATAAGTGAAAATTATTTGCAAGATGATATTGTCAATTTTGAATTTGAAATATGAGATCGACAAATATGTCCCAATGGTCAAGTGGTTAAGACGCCTGTCCCGGAAAGACAAGGGATCCTGGGTTTGATTCTTAGTTGTGCCCGTTATCTTTTCATGTTTCGTTTAGATTACAGAACAACACATTAAAGTAGTTTGTTGACATCAGAAACTGGTTTTCGATTTTTTTAAAGATTAAATGTTTAGATATTTGATCGAATCATAGATTTGATAAGGTAAACACAATATGCACAAATCGAGGAACGTTAATGAAGAAGTAGTTATGCAAATAAAACAGGCTGGGACACATTTTATTAAGAGGGTGATAAAATAAAATTTAATGGATATAGTGTAATATAATTGGTAAATATTATTATGATTATAATAAGCCGATAATTTGGTGATAGTTAGAAATGTTTTTAGTTTTGGGCTAATTACACAGAATTCGTTCCAGAGACATTGAAATTAATTTGGAATTGAGGACAAAAGATTCACGGTCGTGGATAAAATATAATTATTGCTTTATTATACGTGTTCTCATTGAATAATAGGCCACACAGACTGTTCGGCCATATTGACGTGCTCTCATTGGATAATAGGCCATATAGACTGTTCGGCCATATTGACTGTTCGGCCATAGTGACGTGTTCTCATTGGATATATAGGCCACGCAGACTGTTCGGCCATATTGACGTGCTCTCATTGGATAATAGGCCATATAGACTGTTCGGCCATATTGACGTGTTCTCATTGAATATATAGGCCACGCAGACTGTTCGGCCATATTGACGTGCTCTCATTGGATAATAGGCCATATAGACTGTTCGGCCATATTGACGTGCTCTCATTGGATAATAGGCCATATAGACAGTTCGGCCATATTTACGTCTTCTCATTTAATATATAGGTCACGCAGACTGTTCGGCCATATTGACGTGCTCTCATTGGATAATAGGCCATATAGACTGTTCGGCCATATAGACTGTTCGGCCATATTGACGTGTTCTCATTGAATATATAGGCCACGCAGACTGTTCGGCCATATTGACGTGCTCTCATTGGATAATAGGCCATATAGACTGTTCGGCCATATTGACGTGTTCTCATTGAATATATAGGCCACGCAGACTGTTCGGCCATATTGACGTGCTCTCATTGGATAATAGGCCATATAGACTGTTCGGCCATATTGACGTGTTCTCATTGAATATATAGGCCACGCAGACTGTTCGGCCATATTGACGTGCTCTCATTGGATAATAGGCCACATAGACTGTTCGGCCATATTGACGTGTTCTCATTGAATATATAGGCCACGCAGACTGTTCGGCCATATTGACGTGTTCTCATTGAATATATAGGCCACGCAGACTGTTCGGCCATATTGACGTGCTCTCATTGGATAATAGGCCACATAGACTGTTCGGCCATATTGACGTGTTCTCATTGAATATATAGGCCACGCAGACTGTTCGGCCATATTGACGTGTTATTGAATAATAGGCCATATTGACGTGCTCTCATTGAATAATAAACCATGTAGACTGTTCAGCCATATTGACGTGTTGTCATTGAATAATAGGCCACAAAGACCTACCAAAAAATAAATATCTTAATTTTAAATGAAAATACTGTATACCAACCTAAAATAAATAAAAATAAAGGTTTTTAAAATTGGCAAAAATTACAAGAGAGAGACATAGGTAATAAGTTACCCATAATATGTGTTATAACTGATTTATGATTTCATTTTTTCTGCATTCTATAATATTCTCTGTAATAATATGGATATAAGAGCTTCGTTATGGACAGCTAACCTCGCATATTTTCACAAGTCAACCTGGCCATTTTACAAGGGTTGACAAAAGAAAGTACAAAACGGGTATAAAACATTATAAGAATTTTCACCGGAGAAATTAAATATTGTATGTATTTAGCCATATCTCCCTGGTTATGCCGGGTGCCTCCATTCAGCTGGGACCAGTTAATACGATAAACAACACAGACAGAACTATTAATCCAATCAACAAACTGGTTTCCAGTATTTATTGGCAGAATCAATAGAAGCCACGATACTAAAAGTCCAATAAAATAAGTACGTACATTGTGAGGAAACTTAATTAAAGCCGGAGATAAATTACACGGGATGAAAAGGCAATAACCATTGTATAGCATACACGTCTAGATAATACTAATATATTGGCTTACTTAAACCAGAATAATGCCCTAGCCCTAGAATATGTTAGAGATTCTAATAGTTTATCCCCTGCTATATGGTACACAAATTACATCTTGGAGAAAATACATTGTAAATAAACGCTGCGTCGAATTTGAGACAAGATCTTTGTTTTTTACATTAGGAAGTAAAAATTATCTGAGGATGACATAACATTTTTAATAAAAAAAGTAATAAACTATAAAAATAACTATGTATGTGAATAATAATAATAATAATTATTATTATTAATTATTATTACGACTTATTTAGAACACCACACTGTAAAGCCAAATATGCACAAAACTCTTTAATAGGACGTATCTGTAAAATCTCACAATGCCTAACGAGATGTAGACATTTTCAAGTGTAACTTGAAAACATGTAAAATGCAACTTACTAAACTGATAACTTAATTTTTTATTTTGTGAAATAATCCTATCATCTTTGTTTATTTTATTGTTTTTATTATAATCATGCGAAAACTGTATTACTACTAACTATCTTTAATTGTTTTAATAACATTTTGTAATTCCATATAAGGTTTTTTCTTTATATTTCTTTGTTATTTATAAAGATATTGTATAGGTGCAAATATTGAATCAACGACTAGAATTAATGGAACATTATTGGTCTAATAGTGAAAATAATTGCTGTTTATGCTAAATATATAAATGACTGTTTACTAAATAAAATAAAAAAATAAAAATAGTCCTTGAAGTGATTTAATTACTAAACTGTGGCGTAAGAGGCAGAGAAGGGCCAACTGTTTGTTGTGTTTGTTTATACTTTTCCTCCAACAAGTATCTTGCTTTTTAAAATCCTTTTCCAATAGTTTAAGAAGTTCATCAAAAGACATTGACATACGAAAGTAATTGGAAAATTTCGATTCATCACCTCGTAACTGACTCATAAGTAAACTGTAAGCACCCTCTCTAGATCTTTGGGCCATAAGTGGATGCTGCCAATAACATCGAATCTTCCTTCTCCGACGATAGTACCAATACAACACGACAGCGTCCATCCTTGTAGAATAGCGGCGGTGTACTGTTCACACATCGCATCCAGTAATGACGGATCCGTTGAACGTTATACGGTGCCTATGTGTGAACAGAGAATAAATTTATGACGTATCCGTTAAAAACGTACCAGTAAAACGGACTCCCATGTGTGAACGGGCCCTTAGAAGGCGAGTGAAGCGCCACAGAATCGTATTTGTACGATCTACGCGGCCAAAACTATGTTTATACTGAATTGGTATCTAAACAATGTAAATAAATTAAAAAACAATTTTTCACAATAATTATATATATATTCAAGATTATATACTTTATATATTTACAAAAAATCAAAAAAGTACAATTTTCGGTCTGTACAAAGGGAAATAACAATAAAAATGCTAGTTTATTGGCATTCTTCATCACTCTCCGATGAACTTTCTGATATATTGGGGTCTGCAGGTGCAAACATGGCCAAAGTTTCAGGTAAAAATGTTCCAGATTTCCTTTTTTTACAGTCCGCATGCTACTTAGCATAGGATCAGAAGTAAGTAGAAGGCGATTAAAAATATCCTGATTACAGCTTTCCCTTGAAAATTTCCTCGCATAATCTTGGCGGTAACATCTAAAATGTTTGTTGCGATCCTCAGCTGCTTCCTCGGAAAGCTGTCCGATTGGTAATAATGCCTTTTCGATGATGACTGCGCCATGGACTAAAAGCTTGTGCATTGTTGGCGTCATAGGGTGCCAATCATATAGGTCCACATAAACGCGAGCAGTTTCTGAAGCATATTTTTCATACTTTACGGGATCAATTTTGAATCCGATTGAAATTGCTTGCAATATGACTTTTAGTCTGTAAATTAGCTCATAGCTGATGCCAGTTATTTTCGCAGCTAATTTGGGGTCCTCAAAGAACCTTCTGCTGGTATTGCCATCATTGGAATTGCCGAAATTGGACTTAGGCATATCTATTATTAGCCCTGTTTCATTGCGAAACCTTCTTTGTATCTCTTTCTTGGTTTGCTCTTCTAGGTCTTTCTCCTCCTTCGATTTCCTTTCCCTGTATTTTTGAACTTGGAGTTTATAGGCTAAATGCTCCTCTCACTTAAGTCTTCGAACGACTTGGATGGCCGACCTGGCCGTTTTTGTGTCTCAACTACAGGTATTTCAAAAGTACATTCTAGCCAAGATTGGTTGTATTTTAGAAAATTAGCTTTTTTATAATGAGCTTTGACCAACTTTTGTTTCAGTTCTGATTTTAAAAAGGCAAAACCACGTTTCAATTTAATAATTTGGTCTTCATTATAATTTTCACATGACAAAAGTTGATCTTTTAGATAGTTTAGATTTGCATCTAAACTAGGCAAATTTTCCTTCTTCATGCGGTCGAATAAGTATTGTCAAGTCACAATCTTTACTCCTGATGCACCCTCTGAACCTAAAACAAACATACATTAAGTTAAAAGACACTAACAAACATTTCCAATTTTATACGAAATTTCGCTACATATCTCTAACGCCTCAAAACTATATTTATCCGGAAGTTTCCGGACACGATTTTGATACTAGTTATAAGGAAAAGGATCAAATAACAACCTGTAATAATAACCATAGCCCGATCTACCCCTATACATGAACAAAAACACTAGTAAAGAAAAATATTGAAGGAAATCAGGGTACGAAAAAGACATTTTTTATAAGTTGAAATAATAATCTTGTTTTGTAGTTTACCATGATTTTTATAATGTAATTTGTAAGTTTCTTACCTTCTTCATTAGAATCCATCACTTTCAATTTGTAACAATAACTTGTTAACATAAAAAATAACTTGGGAAGTTCGTATAATAAAGCACGTCGCCGAGAACAGATACGTGCACTAGGTGAAATGGTTCAATTCCGGCTGACACCACGGGTGCGCGGTGCGCAACACAAGGTAGAACAGGGACGGGTTCTGTTCACGGGTTAGTCCTTTGTTCGGGGAACCGGTTTTTATGAATAGTATTGTTATTTTGAGATTGGGACTTTTGGCCGCGTAGATCGTGCAAATACGACTCTGTGGCGCCGAGTTGAGTATGCAGGTAAAGGGGGTTCTTACTCGACCGAGTCAATGGGTCCTGCTTCTATCCACTGTCTCGCGTGAATCAGTCGCCCGCCATTACACCGAGTACTGACTACTGATCTTCGCACTCTGCAGGTGTAATTCAGGCAAAAAATATAATTTTCAAAAACATCAATACAAATCATGTCATGAATAACTGGTTAAAGTAAGTTAAATACGTGCCTACACCGTACATCCTTTATAGTTTTACAGTATTCTTCGCTGTATATATTCTCATCCTTCCGAGTAGTGAAAATTTTTGGCGATGTTCTTCATAATATTTTGATTTAGAAATAAAGTCAACATGGAATCTAAAATTACACCCAAATATTTCATTTGGAATCCTGTCGGGCATCTAGAGAAAAGGACGCTTAGATGTTTTGGACATGTATAGCGAATGAGCGAAAAAAGGAGTATAAGGAGGATGTATGATGCAAATGCGAATGGTAGCAGAAGTCGGAGACGCCCGAGGAACACATGGCACGATCAAGTGAATCAGTTACTCGAGTTGGGCCATGTCAAGAGTCGGAATAATCGAAGAGTATGTATGAATGTGAATGAGGCAAGAAGTGTGTGCCAAGACCGAGTTGTTTGGCGACTGTCCTCTCTGCCTACCCCTGCGGGAAAACGGCGTGATGGTTAGTTAGTTAGTTAGTTTGGAATTCTTTCTCCAGCCATCATTATCTAAGGAGTATCAAATATTCTTTTATTATACAAAAGAACAAACTGGAAAAATTGGTGTGACAAGAAAATCGAACACCATTTTTACAGACCTGTTAATAAAAACTGGGATAATCAAAAAATGCTTAGTCAGTATTTAAATCAATATGGACCCTACTCATTATATAAATCTAGAATAATTCAAGGTATTGTGTCGAATGATTAAATTCATGATTTTGAAGTTTCCTAAAAAAAGCAATCGACTTGAGTATCCTTCTTTGTTAGAGAGCGTAGGCAGCACAAGAGCAATTCTATCAAAAACTCAGAAATCATTTTCAGGAAAGTGCTCTATAAAAGATTCTGAGAAATTCATTGTCTCGTGTAATAAAGGCTAGGGGCCTAAGGTAAAATCTAGAAGTCTATGTTTAGGTTCAAAAGAACATAATTCTCTTAATAAAACCCCGTATCAGCGAAAACTTTTTACAGTTCGGCTATAAAAATAAAATCAATGTTAGAAAAACGATATTTTTCGCATTAACAATCTTTTACACTAGTGGTTTCGTTTCCCGGCTTCGCCCGAGTACCAATATTATTTTTCAAATTATACAATTCAAAAAAAGAGACAGCAATTACAAAAAATTGTATATGGAAACTAAACTTTTAACATTAAGAAAACTATATGAATAAAATACATGTCTCCTTTTATATGAAATTAATAATAAACTCATACACAAAAATACAGAATTTATTAAAACGTCCCGAGTACACACACACTTTACACGGCAACACGATAACATACATTTAAACACCATACATACTCACTATGGCAAGCAATCCATTGGTTGCGGGGGGGGGCAACATATATAATTGCCTTCCAGACAACATTAAAAATGAATAATGTGTAGGTACATTTAAAAAAAATGTTTATTTTTATGCTCAATCAGCAAAACACTTAAAGTGAATAATATTGTTATGTTATGTATTTATGTGTAATATAATTTTTAAATGTATTTATTTTAGTTATTTCTAGTTAAATAAGTGAAAATGTAATTTTCTTTTATAAGGAATAAAAAAAATTTTTACAGATCGGAAATTATTTCGGTAACCGGAAAAAAGATGGAAATAAGATATGTAATATGAAAATAGTTACATTGATAGAGATATTTCAGACAAAAAGTTGTACAAATTTCAAAGCACGAGAACATTGAGTTTTTAATGTTTAAGAAAACAGATGTTTACACGAAAATAGGAAAAAAATGCTGGCGAAGCTTTCCTGATTAATGGGATAATTGCTAATTGCACGATGACCCAATTGGATTTCATCGTTAGTTTATATTTTTATTGAGGGCATCCGCTGTCCCTAAGTTATTAGTGAAAAATATTTCTAAAATCGTGTATTCTCATTCAACTGAACTTAAAGAAGTGGAATCTATTTTTTTGGCGTAATTTAAAAAAATAGTACTTAGATGATTACACGGTATTTTTTTTTAATGAAACATGATTAGTGGGATTTCTAATTTTATTTGAGGTTATTTTTTATTCTGTTTACGCGTATCTGTAAACTCGTAGTACAAGCGGGAAGCTGATGAATCTGCATCATTTAGATAATCAAAAAAAATATATTTTATTCATTCTGAGAATTTCGATTATTATATTAGAAATGTAAATGTGACGTAGATTCACCAGTTTAGTGAATCGACATCGCATTTGTTTGGAGTCGATTTTGTGGTGTAACTTTTTGGATTTGAGCTTACATTTAATTTTTTCAAAGATGGAATTTTTTAGGGTCAACATTGAAAAAAATCGCTCGCTACGGGGTTAATACCGGCTGTTTATTGTCTTTTGAAATGCGTCGAAGCGTAGACCCGGCTCCAAAAGTTTTAAAACCCTTTATTTTATTTTTTATTTTGTTTATTGCAGAAACAAACAGTACATAATTACATAGATGACAATAGTTACAAAGTTATAAAAGTTAGAATAATAATTGGTACCAATGACATGTCGCTGACATATATACATAGGAGGTATATTATACATTTACGGTTAAGTTAAGTTAATTAGTGTGCTGGGGAAGGAGAGAGGTGTGTGTGAGTGTTTGTGTGTGTGTACGTGTGCGTGTGTGTCTGTGTGTGGTTGTATGTGTTATGTTGGCGAATTTAGTGTGCTAAAAAAGTTTTTCTTAAATAGAGGGAGAGAATCAAAAAATATATCGGTACTTGTGCTTGTTTGAATTGAGTTGAATGTTTGAAGGATGCGAGAAATAGGGGAATTGGCTGCAGCGTTTGTATTATTACTAGTTGTGTAAAAAAGGTTGGTGTGTCGAGTTCTTTTAGATGGAGTGTTAAAATTTATTTGGGATAGAAGTTCTGAGCAGTCTATTTCGTTGTGTATTATTTTATGGAGAAATGTCATGTCAGCTACCGTTCGCCAGGATTTCAGGGATTGGAGAGTGCAGATATAATTATTGTTGTATTTATAACCTATTTAGTATTATTTTAGTTGCCGAAAAACCTAGCGTAGGTACCTACTAACATTTTTAGAGGTATCTCGAAACGAAAAACTTTACAAATAGGCACCTGTGAAAGAAAATGTGAGCATATTTTTAGGTTGACGAATTTTTTCTACAGTCATAACACACCGGTATTCTATACTTATTTTCCTTTATATTTCAATTAACAACTTTTCCTTCTTTTGTCTTATTTAATTTGGTGGTAACCCTAAGCACAATGTACTACTGTGTACACCTAAATCAAAGCTGACAGTTGAATGCGAGGCGATAGCGATGCTGAGGATCGAATTGTGTCGGAGTCGGCAGCACTTTTAGTAATTATAACAACAATTCTAACAGGGCTTTACATCGGTTTTCACGTTGTAATGTAATTATATTCATTACTGTTGGTAGTAGATAAATGATTCATTTATAAAACGCACAAATACATTACATGTTTATTACGGAGGTTTTGGGGTATTTAGTAGTTCTTCGTGTAGTGTGTAATATATAAATATTTTTATTTTTGAAATTTAATGCATTTATAATTAATAATAATATAATTAATAATAACTATAATAATGGATTTACTTCGAAATGTGGGGAGGTTTCTGCAATCCCACACATTCCATAAAACATACAATAATAATACTATTCTATTACAATAATATTACATTAATATTACGATTATATCCATTAGCTGGACCACAAAAGTGGACCTACGCGGGAAACCCTTATATCAGCATAGTCCACTTTTTTTGGACTTGCGATGTCGCGCAAAAACTGTCATGATTTACTCTTTTATTTATTTTTTAACATTTTATGTATTATAGCTATAGAAATTATATTCTCCGTGTAATCACTGAATTGGAATTTTATCTACTAAAGATTTTAGAGTGATAAACCTGATATTTATTAAGTATCAAAGTTTAGTGACGTTTCACGGTTATTTTTTGTTTTTCTAACGATTTGTCAGTACAAATGTGAATATATTTCTATACATTTTTTTTAATATTTTAAATTGTTGCGTATTCTTTTCCGCTTCTATTAGTACAAAAAAATAATAATATGTTTTGTATTTTTAGTAAAATATTAACGAATATCTTCACACGTAACTGAATCTTGTTTCAACGCGGTCAGTCGTTTTTTTACATAAAACAACAATAAGTTAATATTATTTATATGTAAGACTTTTCAAACGTAATCTCCTTATTAATTTGATACCAAAAATATAAGAAGTGATTCGCTTTTGAGGTCACACTAGCGAAAATTACAACTTTCGCTTGTAATTAGTTGCGCGACTCCAGACATTAAAGTCCGTTCTACACTCATCCCGATAGAATATTTTGTTATATTTTTTTGGTAAACTAATGTTTAAGACAAGATTTTTTATGCATAGCACAAAGTCGCCATAGCTCAGTGGTCAGAGCCGTCGACCGGAAATCGAAAGGACACTGGTTCAAGTCCCGTTGCCGTCATGTATCTTTTATCAGGAGATTTTTCAATGTGGATGAGTGTTTCAGGCTAATAATTATTGCTTATAAAATAATTGTTAGAATATTTTGTGTGACAGTTCGTAAATATTTATTCTTCTTCACATTTTTGCTAATTTTTAACGAAATATTATTCTTATGGCGAATGATATTTTTAGCATTTTTTATTTACCTTTGTAAAAATCCCACCACCAACTTGTTAGAGTAGCTTTATACTGTAATTTCGCAAAATACGCCGAAGACTATAACTGTTTGATATCAATCGAAGGAAGAAGAATGAATCTATAATAAAAAAAAAATCATATCTCGCATGAAGTAAAAAAAAACATTTATGCAATTAAAATTTAAAAAAAGTGATTATGAAAAACAAATATTATCTTTATACACTTGAAAGAAAAGATAGTATTTACTATTTAGGATAAATTGTTTGTAATGCGTTTATGCGTCGCGTGGTTTCCTTTTGTTCCGGGGCAATTCTGACCGTTTTTAGTAAAATGTGGGGCAAGTGCTTTTTTAAAAAGATGTTAAACATTAGATTGACGGGGCCAACAACTTTTTTCAGTGTGCTGCGATGTTTGAGTCTGGACTCTGGCGGGATTCCACGATAAGGAGATTTTTGGAGTTGTCTGTTCTCTCCGGTTAAATAAAATTAATCATCACGCCGTTTCCCCTAAGGGGTAGGTAGAGAGGACGGACCGCCAAACAACTCGGTATTGGCACACACTACTTGCCTCATTCACATTCATACATCGTCTCATATATACTCTTCTACTATTCTGACAATTGAGATGGCCCGACTCAAGTATGTCGATCACTTGACCATGCCATGTCCCCGACTACTTCTACCATTCACATTCGTGTCCGTGTGATTTATTTACCTCGTTTTCGTCCATTCGCTTTACATGTCTAAAGAATCTAAACGTGCCTTTCTTAATCTTACTCTTTACGCTTACATCAGTCTTGCACTATTTGCGAATCTCAACATTTCCCACATGAACGATCATGAGGTAAAACCATGTACGAACATGGTATTACCATTTCTACAGCATTCTGTCTACTTTCAATCTTCCTCTGCCAATTCCATGCCTTACTGATATACATCAAGGTAGGTACCAACACTCCATGGTGGACTGCTAGCTTCTCTGTTTTATTCAGCTATCGATGTTCGCACTAACCGCGTTCAGTCCCCCAATGGAGTTTCCTGCAATTACCCCTCTCTCAATATTTCTATCGGCCTTTCCAATTTCGTTTGATTGTAACTAACTCGTAGTGAAGTAAAAATAGTAACTTCGGAACCTGGTGCGAGTACAGTTCCACTGAATTAAACCGGGCCGCAGTGATATGGCTTCGTGAAATTGCTCTGATGATCGCCAACGTCAGATAGAAGAGGGCACCAAAATTATTTTTTTTCTCTCATACGTTTAAAAAATTTGAATACCCCAAATTAGAGCCCAACTGCCCGGTGTTATTGGGACTATAGCATCCACAATTGATGTATGTTTTGAGGCAGAAGGGAGGGGAAGGAAATGGGGAAGACAAGGTTGGGCAGTATTCAGATCTGGTTATCAAATACGGCTAATACCATTTTAAGGAACGCATATATTTAAAACATAACAGTGAATATTATGATTCATAGTAATACTCATAACCAATATCTACATTTCCAAAATACGCTTAGATGGATTCGATAACTTACTATTGTTTGCCCGAATTTCGATGCTCAAATATTATTTTTGTTGGACAGAGATAAATATTTGGGATTCGAATCATAGTCAATTTGATGCTTGGATAAATATTAGCGAATTTTACGCTTGGACACACTGTGTATAGGTATAGGTATAGGTGGAAAAGTAGAAAGTAGGTTTGTAGAATATAGAAAAATAAATAAGATGAAACATTGTTCAAGGGAACATTTCAGCAAAAAAGCACGAAAATTCTGAATGTTACGCTTTCAGTAAGATGTGGTGGAGGTGGAGCGGAAGTCGCCCGGAAGCTGGGAAATTTTATGTTCCAGCGACAGTCTTATCACTTTCGGTCGGGAGAATACAAAACACCTCAATTTAAAGCGAAATGTCTGCCCTATATCATCTCGGTGTAAAATCCAGTATTGGTATAGAATTGGAGATGGGAAGACAGATTTTAATATAAGGACAGCGAGTATTGTGTATGAATCCACAAAATATGTCAAGATAATTATGGGCGGAGCGAGGGGCGTAAGCTTTAACTATTTAGGATGGGATAAATAACGTTGAAAATTAAGTGAACGATAAAAACATATTAATAAATGATAAACTCAAAAGTTTAAAATACAAACAGATACTATACAGACACCGTGCATAGTTATACAGCGCGTCACACTCATACAACAAACTGCCACTACAGACCATAGCAATAACTAATACGTATTCCTTTAACAAAAACATCACTGAATGGCTAATGAGAAAATACCACAAGGAAATCAAAGACTTAAAATAGAACTTTTCATTCTTTATGCATTGCTAATAGTACTGTCTTGCATATTCACTTTATTTTTTTATATATTATCTAATCGCTGTCTTTTTAAAAACGTGTCTAAAATGTACTCTGTTTTTCTTCTTCTTTTACACGCTACATACTTTATAATTCTTCTCCTTCACATAATTATCTAAATTTAACACTTTCTAAATCTGTCAACAACATTGCAATTAAATATTTTTTATTTACATTCCTGTCACCTACATCTGCACAGGTTACACCTAGTGAGCTAGGTATTATAAAGCACACAATTAAATTATATAAATAATTAATTATGGTACCTACTAATAGAGTTTTTTTATATGAATATGTAAATATTATATTTAAATAAACGCCGATTTATCGGCACTGAACTGAAATAAAAAGAACTAAATTCGGTTGTGCCTATTTCTGTCGGTCTAATGAACTATGGAACTTTTGCTTTGATTGAAAGTTTCGAGAGTTCGTATTTACTCTGTGGACTATTCAATCAATGATACCTGACCAACTACTTTATTCGTCGTCTTCCAGAGACGGGGAAAATCAAAACCACGGTAGATCACAAGGTCTTGGGTCAAGGATCACAAAAAATTTCATTTTTTTGAAATATTTATTCATTAACATATTTATTTTTATTTTCTATTCTCAATATTAACACCCGCTAAACTGTCAAATCAGTTTATCAGCGGGTCATGTTCACAATATTAACTATATAACGAGAAGCCACAATCAAATAGAAACAGAAGAATAACATTTTAAGGGATTACATTAGAAAGACATACAATACATAGTCAGATAGATATAAGACAGTCAACATACTCGTAAGCATACACACACTCAAAGGCACACTGCGTAATTAAAACAACACTCTTATAGGCATATTTATACAATTACACGCATACAATCAATGGCTACTAGTGTATTTGTAAACAATATCAATATAGAAAAATCTTGATCCATCAATCACTGTTTTAGATTTTTTTTAAAGTTCAGTAATGCAGGTTGATTCGCTTTTATACATCCATTGGCAAATTAATTAAGTTAATTTTAAAAACTTAACAAAATATGGTTTTGAGGTTGGCATACAAGTAAAGAGGCCGATTTGATTCAATGTACCGGCCTTGCGATCTAGGTGGTTTTTAAAGACTAAATAAAATATCTAAGAGGTGGTTTTGGCCAAACCCAGTTGGTTCAATCGGCCATCGCCGCTGTCTAGGGGTATTCACAAAGGTTTCAAAGGGATCAATGGTAAATTTTGTTAAACTTTTTATAATAGATCCACACAGGACGCCCTGGGAAAAATAATTTCCCTCGTGGCCTATGTCATCTTTGGGGATACTGTGTGAAGGGTCTTTTAAAGGAAATAAAGGAAAAGAAACAAGTGGAAGGTGTCCAGGAGTGACATGCGTATGAACCTAAATACAGTATGCAGATTTGCTGACATCAAAGTGTCTATACCAAAGCATACATTTCTAATTAAAATTGAAATATTCCGTAAAAAATGGTAAAATAATCTTATTTTGAGATACTTACTTAAGCGATTGAAGTGCAGAAAAAAAACATTTTTTACCGAGCAACCGCACTCCGATACACCCCCCTCTCAGTCAGAAAAGCTTTGAAGAGAAATATAATTTTGCGCCAAGCACGGCCAATTCAAAGGGCCCGCCTACATGCTCTAATACAGAAGGGCCGACCCTTTATCACATAAGCAGCAGATAAGTAATTTTCACAAACCTTCAACATACTTTTATTATTTATGTCCCCGGCGTTGCCCGGGCTTTTCACAGAGTTTTTCGAAATACAATATAGACAGTGACCTTAATCTTGTTTTAAATTCAAAATTCAAAAAAATATTTATTGCACAAAAAGAGTACAAAGGGTATAGCTTATAGGTTACATCCTATTTCTTCCAGCTAACCCAACAAATACACATTATATTACATAACCCAACAATTACATGTTAACAAGTATGTAAATAAAAAATAAAAAAACAGAGGTATTTAATTTATGTAAGGTATTCATTTAAGGTGTAGTGACATTTGTTTAAAAGAAATGTTTTTAGTGTTGATTTAAATTTAAGTATGTCGGTTATTTGTTTGATGCTACGTGGAAGGTTGTTGTATACTTTAATGGCCATGTAGTGTGTTCCTTTTTGAAAAATAGTTTGTTTGCTTTTGGGATTAAAAGGTTTTTAAGGGTAAAGTGTGCTAAATTTCATCAGTTTCGGAATAAAACTGTGGATCTGTATTTAAATCAAATCCACGCCGCGAGAGACTGTGACGAGCAGACGCGCCTTTATATAAATAGAGATAGAGCGATTCAATTCAATTTCAATGACGGTAAAACTTATTTGTAATCTTTGTTTACAATTTTTTCTTTTTCCGCTTCACAAGATGGTATATATAGTATGTTTTTGGAATTAATTTTTGTACGGTATTCACTTTCAAAACATGGCCATAATATTATGAACATTACCTGTACGTGCACTTGCACTTACATAGAAAGTGTGTCGGGTGATTCATATAGGAAAACAATATGATATGATATCTATCTAGTTGTTTCCGGTTTGCAAATCCTGACCCACATTAGCAAATTCCGTTGCCAAATAAACAAATCAAATAATGCGAAAACAAACCCACGCGTGGGCGCTTCCAAACCAACATGCGTTTCTACCTATGCGCGATGGTTCCTAAACCATGGCGTTATTTTAATTACAGAAGTCATTAGACAATGCAGGTATGGTTATGATAAAAACAAACAGCTCATCCATGAAAACCGATACAAAACCCACATTATTTAGTTTCTATTATAATATCCTGTCCTGAAATGGACTATCACATGATTTAAGGCGTTGCACTACGTAGTAATGCAAAATCACGTGTTTTTTGTTTGAAAATTTGGTCGCCTAGAAATGTTTCAGATGCATTAATTAAATACTGCGAGTAGAATACATCTTGGCTTTTGAAATAATCGAGTATTTTTTAGATAAGTCTTTCTATAAGCCCAGAAAAAAACTGCTTTAAAGTCCAAAATCTCCTACTTACGAACCCATTTTCGGTTATGATTTTATTGTATAATGTGGAAAATTAAGTTATTTATAAAATGATGGAAAAAAATAAATATTTATGTCTGAACATCCACAAAATAAAAAATAAAAGGCACTTTTTGGCCATGTTTTTTTCTTGCATAAATCAAAACAGGCGGATAGTGTTAAGCGGGAATTTAAACCTTATCGCCATCTACGTAAGGGGTGTTATTGATAACGGCTCGATTTAAAATATTACACGACGTAGTGCATCGAATGATCACAGACTCGACAGTCATATTCATAAAGTCAGAAACCTTTCGCCTTCACAGTCCACTGTAAATATGTAACTAAATGTGTAAAACTATGAATTTGCAAGCTTTATAAGGACAATTCATAAAAAATTCTCCATTACTAACGATAATGAGTTATAAATTATCCAGACTTTTAAAAGAAATACCAACTCTACTTTTTCCACTAATCTTCTAATAAATGTAATATCGATAATAATAGAGGATGAAAGAACAAATGTAAAAACAACGTCCAGAATAAAAGTGTGTTTATCTGAAGTGACCAGCCAGGAAAGAATGATTTTCTGTATCTGATTGTAAATAATAAGTGTTTTTTCTGAATCTGTTTGGAAGTAATAAAATTAGATAGAGCCTAGGAACTAATAAATTGTACAGCGCCTTTGAGGAGATTTATTTTACAAAAACGACGCTTTACAAATCTTCCAATTATTATTATAATAACATAATATAGGTACACCGTGTTCCACGCTAATACACGGAGAAAAATTACTAATATTGAATTCTGCTAATTTATTAAAAATCTCTTCAAATTATCCGTAATCCGTTTAAAAACGGGATTGCAGGCCTTTAACGAATAAATTGATAGGTTTCCTAGTAAACTATTAGTAATTTTTTTTTTTAAATTTTTGATATTTCATAAAAAAAATACAGAATATATAATATATCTTCTTCTTCGATGGCGCTACAGCCCATATCGAGCTTTGGCCTCCTGCAACAGTCGCCTCCAACTCCTCCTGTCCTCAGCGGCTGACTTCCAGTTTGTCACCTGGAGAAGCTGTGCTGCATCCCCTCTTACCTCATCTTCCCACCTCAGTCTGGGTCTTCCCACTTTTCTCTTTCCACCTGGGTGACCAGTCAGAATTACTTTTTGGGACGCGTGTATCCGGCATTCTCTGTACATGCCCAGCCCATCTCAGCCTGAGGAGTCTCATGTGTGCAGAGATGCTAGGGGCCTTATATATATCGTACAATTCTATATTGTGCCGGATACGCCACTGTTCGCCCTCTTTCACGGGTCCACATAATCTTCTCAGCACCTTTCTTTCAAAAGTATCCAGCATTTCAGCCATCTTTACCGTCAGTGTCAGCGCCTCACATCCATATGCCAATACAGTTCTTACAATGGTCTTATATATGGTTATTTTGGTTTTTCTGTGGACACTACGTGACTTAAACACTGGCAGCAAAGAGAAGTATGTTTTGTTGGCTGCTGTGATTCTCCTTCTGATTTCTGCTGGATCCTCATTGTTCTCTGTCAGGCTGGAGCCTGGGTAGGTGAATTGATCGACCACTTTGTATGAGTAGTTGTCTTTAAATAGTGCACTACTTCTTCTTCTGTGTGAGGGGTTCCTGCTCTGTACCATCATTTTTGTTTTGTCAACATTAACTCGCAGTCCTACTTCTCGCGCCGCTGTTTCTAAAGGGTCGAAGACCTCATTAATGGCTGAAATTGATCTTCCGACAATGTTGATGTCATCCGCATATCCGACAACTTGACTGCTCTTGAAACAAATATTGGAGCCAGTGTCTATTAGTGTTTTTCGTATTACATGTTCGAGCACAATGTTGAAGAGAGTGGGAGCCAGACTGTCCCCCTGTGATACTGTAAATTCTTCCGACAATTCTCCGTCTATTTTGACCTGACATCTTGAGTCTGACATTGTGGCTTTTATGAGCCTAACCAATTTAGGTGGAATCTGGAATTGTAGTAGTATATCATATAGACACTCCCGATCTATGCTATCATATGCTTGCTTGAAATCAATGAATAGTTGGTGTATGTCTATGTCAAATTCCCAGCACTTTGCCAAGATCTGTCTGACGGTGAACAGTTGGTCTGTTGTGGATCTACCGGTGCGGAAGCCTGCCTGATACTCTCCCAGTAGGTTTTCTGCATATTTATCAATTCTTTGTTTCAGTATCATGGTGTAGATTTTATATGCTGTGCATAGAAGTGATATGCCTCTATGATTTTCGCATTTTAATTTGTCACCTTTCTTGTGAATTGGGCTTATTATGCTTATTTGCCATTCCTCTGGGATTTTTTCCAATGTCCATATTTTAGTTATTAAATTGAGTAGTAGATTTCTCAGATGCTCATTTCCATATTTGAACAACTCTGCCGGGAGGTTGTCTTTCCCAGGTGATTTGTTGTTTTTAAGTTTCTTTAGTGCAGCATTTATTTCTTGCATTGTTGGTGGATTCGCTGATTCTTCATTGCTTGATTCAGTGGGGATGTTGGTAGGATGACTTCTCAGGTCGCTATTAGGGTTGAGAAGTTTATAGAAGTAGTTTTTCCACACTGTTTTTATTCGTTCCTTATCTGATATAATTGATCCATCAGCGTCTTTGCATAGTGTTTTATTCGGTTTGAAACCCTTCTTGAAGAAGTTTACTCCCCTATATGCTTCTCTAGGATTATTATTGACAAAGTCCTGTTCCATTTTTAGCAGTATATCATTCAAGAATTTTCTTTTCTTTCCCCGTATCAGCTTATTCGTTTCTTTTCTCGCTTGTTCGTACGCCTGTCTTTTGTTTCTTGTTGACGTTTCCAAGTACTTCTTTCTGAGTATATTCTTTTCAGCTATCTTTCTTTCACACTCTTCATCAAACCACGGGTTCCTGGACTGTCTGGGCATGTTTCCGACACTTGATTCCACTGCTTTTACAATTGCTTCTTTTATATCATTCCAATCTTTTTCGAGTGATTCTTGGGAGTTCTGCTCAGTGATCTGATCTGGAAGTCTATTTACAAGGGCGTTGTGATACTGCTCTTTGCCTTCTGGTGTTTTTAGAGCTTCCGTATTGATTTTTGGAATAGTTGGTGATTTTCGTGTCCGATATAATATATCATTAGTAAGTAAAATACCTATATGTAAGTTAGTAACAATGACATAGTTGAAAAATTAATGTTACAATAATAGAAGAAAAAGTATATATGTATGAGTGTTATAAAGATATGGAATAATATACTATATTTTAAGTTGTGCATAACCTGCCTCACTAGGCGAACCTGTGTTGAGGCAGATTTTTTAGTTAATTATTTCTCGCATTTTGTCTATGGTTTACTTATAGGTGTTTAATATAGGTCCCTATACAGATAATATAATTAAAATACAAATGTACTATCAAAATGTCGGAACACTTGTTGAAATTTAAACTGTTTTTTTATCAGATACGCAAAAACTCTAGTAAAATCATATTAATCCAACTATATGTACTATACACGGTGTCCGGAAACTCGTAGTACAAGCGGGAAACTGGAGAATCTACACCACATGGGGAACCCAAAAAAACATAAAGTTTTGTTGATTTGAGCATTTTCAAAAAAAAAAAAAAACCAAAAAAAAATATTTTTCGGCTATTTTAGGGTTAAAGTTTTTTCTGGTGTTTAGGGTTGAATAACAGATGTTTTAACCCTGCAGAGCAGAAATATTTTATGATTACACCGGGTTAAATGAAGGGTGATTTCAAAATAATGCTTCAAATCCGAGTTTCTTCATTTGTTTTACTTTCAAATAGTTTTAATTAGTTGGGTACTTTGATCTTCAGTAATAATTTATAAGAATTTGATTAAAAAAAAAAATTTAAAAAAAAATAAAATCAACTTCAAACTCGATTTACTCGATAACGAAAGCTCAAATAAAAAAAAAATATACTACAAAATCGACTCCAAATGTGATGTAGATTCACCAGTTTCCCGCTTGTACTACGAGTTTCCGGACACCCTGTATATATTTTTTTCTTTATTAATATTTATTTTTTAATTTAAACCATAGATAATGGAACCACCACTATTTGAATACATAACTTATAATGCCCACGCACAGGCTTCGCCTTTGTGGGATTTTTTTGTTACTGTCTTATGTTTTGTATAATTATATATCAGTATGTATCAAAAAAAATGCCAATTAAAATAAAATAATAATACCTCACGGCACCTCAGTTCTAGAAGGTTTCAGAGCATCCCGTTTGTGTGTTAAAAGAAAAAGGGTTTAAAATCAGTTTATTCACAAAACGAGACAATACGCGTGACGACATTTTCTTTTTCTTGCGACAGCAGTTGAATTTTTCAGAAGGGCATCCAAGAAAGTTTTCCGTGAAATTGTTCTAAGGACAATACAATTTCCCTGGAGAGCTTCCTAACTGTAATAAGATTACCCTGAAGTTGTCTTGGGAGAATTGAATAATGAATTTGTAATTTGTATATACACTTTATATAACAGCAGGTATGTTCTGTATAACCTCGGAGCTCATTACAGCGGTTGCTAACATTAATTTTGGACGTCGAGATGATAACGGATTTACAGCCAATTGAACAAAACCAGCATTTAGAGTCCCACTATCCGAATGTCAGAAAGTATTCGGATGTAATATTTATATTGATAGCCCGGTGGGTAGGACGCCCAACGCGCAATTGGACGAGCCGAGTTCGATACTCATCACTATGAGGTTACCCACTGGTAACCGACATACAGACATACATTAAGGCCCCGTAGTAAGCGTTCAAAGATGGTTTGAAAGGGAGATATGTAAATACAAATGTTAGAGGGAGCTAATAAAACACGACTCGTTTGAAATAGAGCAAAAATCTCTCGACATATGCTTTAGTTTCATTTAAAGATACACTGTGAATGATAACATACTATAACATAATAAATAACAAAAAAAACGTGTTTTTGATATTTTTCGTAGCTTACTTTGCGATTTTTTTCGATCGAGGGAATTTCATATAACTAACGTTTCGACATAACAAATGTATAGATATTATCTTTAAAAATAACATACATTTTTTTGGAACTTACAAACTTAAAGAGTTAAAGGGAAACTTGTTATAAAACGGTAGGAATTGGGAATACGAATCACGTAATAATAATAATATTGTTTACGTGAAATTGAATCAAATCAACAACTTCATTTGTCATTTACACGTTCAATGATCTCAAATTTGCTTTAAATTTAAGTGTCATTTTCAAAATTGGAACTATTTCTGTGAAGAATAATTAATAGAATAATATCATTCCATGATATCTTAACACACCTATAAATAATGATATTTAAAAGTGATGAAATTAAACTAAACTCTAACCTAACCTGCGTAACCTATTTAACGTAGTTATTGTTTAATCACTTTACATAACTTTTTATAACTTTTTAAAGGTGTGTTGAATTGTCATTGTGTTGAGTTTGCTGTCACCAAAGTAGGTACCTACCTACAGTATAATATTTTTATTGCCTTTAAAAAATTGGAATTACAATATCCCTTAATTTTTCTCGGATCTACGTTAGTAATATGTATTTATAATTGAATAATTATTTTTATAGCGCCGTTATTATGAAAAATCACCTTGTGTTGGCACACACTATTTGCTTCATTAACATTCATACATCGTCTCACACATAATATTCTGTTATTCTGACTCTAGACCGAATCCAGAATTGAATTGTACGTAGGTACCGTGTTTTCCACGGGCGTCCTTGACGTCACATTGCGTCGTATATTCTCCTTACACTCATTTTTTTGTTCCTTTGCTCTACATATCCACACCATATGAGCGTCCCTTTCTTAATCTTACTCATTACGCTTACATCAGCCCCGCATTGTTTTGCAAATTTCTCGCGTGTTCATACACGGTTTTACCACACATACTCCTCAGGGATCTCATTTCGGCAGCATTCAGTCTACTTTCACCCTTCCTCTACTGCTGGTTTAAAATAATAATAATGAAGTTGCATATTTTTAAAGAGGGATTTAATTTGATAAAGGATTACTCGAGGAAAAGTTGAAAGCTCAGATTCGTGTAAAACGATTATCTCGTTAGCAAAGGTTTGCTGCTTCTTGTAACAAGTATAAATGATACCAACTGAGGTTTTATACAATGTTCCCCCAACTTCTACTATACTAACTTATATAATACTTAAGGAACTCGTACTTTAAACGATGAATTGCTCTGAGAGGGCTTCAGAGGGGGAAATAAGTTGTTTGGGGGATAATAAAGAGAGCAGAAAAAGAGGTGGCGGAAAAGTTAGTGCAAATCATCGTTTCTAACAACTAACAACTTATAACTATCTTCAAGGCATCACTTGCCCATTGACCGGAATATAAACATATTAGAAGAACATACATTATTATTCAGCATACTTTTCCCAACATCTTACCAATTACAAAAATACGCAACATGCATCGGTCGCATTGGAAAAACTCTTTTTACCTAAAATATATATTTTTCCACATAATTTTTTTGTATGTTTTTATTTAGTTATAAAATTAAATTTTTACATCTAGTATAAACCTTTTAACAACTTATTTCTATGACATTAAGGACACTTTACACTACATCTAAAACTAATTCTTTATAGTATGTAGGCATAACCCACGAAAAGCAGTAAGACTATCTATCAGTAATTCATTAAAAATCTTAAATTCTTTAAAATAGAGATTATTTTGGGTTCCCAACAAATATGTTTTTGGAAGTCTAAAATCACTACAGCTTCTCGTGGAGTAGCCATGTATTGCGAAATTAAAATTTACATTATTAATCGTGTATTTCGGGAGGATCTTTTTTTAGCTTAAATATAAATATTAGGGTATTGTAAATTATTCGCTGTCTCACACTTAACATTCCTAGTTTTTTCTGCATAATCTGCATCTTAGAATTCCTAATACAATGCAATACTACTCGCATGCCTCTATTTTGAATTATTTGCAATTTCTTTATCTGTGTTTGATTGTACAAGAAAAGCAGTAATTTAAATGAGATGCTACTATACTATTATAAACTAATTTACTTGTAAGTACATCTATTAATCCTCATTATTCTTAAAAAAATTACCTATTATTGAATAAATCATTTTTATGGTATTATTGTACCTAACTACATACAATATAATAAATAAATTATGGACATTTTCTTTGTATACTAAATTCACAGCAAAGGCCCTACACACGATTCGACTTGCAGAACCCAAAATGTTAAGCCGCCAACCGAATTAGTATTTAATTAAGAAGCATTTTATAACTTGATAATTGCCATTTGGTAAGTGCGTGATGCACCTCACAAGAGCGCCCCTGTCTGCACAGTGTAAAGGCAGGGAAGCTATGTCGCAACCCGGATGGGCAGCGTTGTAAGGCGGGTTAATACAGGGGCTGTAGGAAGGGATTTATTAATGCGGGTCTTGAAGAGGCCTCATGCAGCCAACATCAACTGTGAACGTATGTTCCGCTCGAGTTTCACGCACGTGCACCTGTGCACCGGGATCAATGCTCCTAGCTCCTAAGAGCAGGCTCCATTAAAATATCTGTAGAAGTAACTCAGCATGCCCGCCTTGCGTATGTATATTAGAGATGGCAATTGGTCTGCTAACAATAGATTGTCAAGTAGACGGACCGCCCTTCTTTGCACAGAATAAGTAGGTTTATCAAGTATTGTGGGGCTCCAGCCCAGAGGTGGCTGCAAAATTCAATTGTTGTACTTAAGATTTGTATAGGGTTAGCAGCTGGTTACTATTGAAGAATCTGTAAGCCCTGTACAAGACGACCAGTTTCTTGGATTATTCAACTCTGAGCAAATATTCATTGTTCAAAATTTTAAACATGTACGTATATATAATTAAATACATAGTAGGTAGTTAATTACATAATTTTAAGTATACCTGCAGATTTGCCACGAAAGGCTAGCATTGATTTTTGAAGACGCATGTTTCCCATCGCAGTCATTGCGACGGATCCGAGTACATTTATTATAATTATTTCACGGGCTGTTAATTTGTTTCGGTTTAGTTTCCGCCGTCTATAAATCACCCGCAGTAGGCTGAAGCCGTTGCAAAGTCACTGATACTGATGGCGGTCGATGGCATGAGAAAGCATTTTGGTTCAGTAGAACATTCTCGATTTCCGAGGAAAGGTTCATATTACGAATATGGCCCGGTACTTAAGCTCGTCTTAAGTTAAACGTGTATATAGGTCATAAGCATAGATATTACTAATATTTCACGCAATGTATTTTTCTTTGTAAAACCAAACTACTGTCTACTGTCATCGCGATGTTTCAAAACGACTGTAGTTTATTATTACGCGGATTTGTTGATTTTTGATAAAGTTCCCCACTTCAATCAGCATGGTTCTATGTGGGAAGATACTTATTTATTGTAAATTAATTAATTTATTTTATTTATTATTTTGTTTATAAAACATTGATATTATTAGAATTTAAAAAAAAAAAAAACAAAAAAGAAGTCACAAGCCTGCAGACAAGCAGGTTCCATTTTCCTATAATTTAATAAACATAGCACAATAGAATAAGTTCATTTTGTTGGTAAATTTAGATTATTTCACGTATATGTCTATCCGTAATGCATTGGTCTCTTCTTCTGATTGTAGCTGCTTCCTTTAACATGTTTCCAATATTCCTCCTCGTGGATTATCATCTGGGTGAATTCATTTTGTAGATACGTCTCTCAAATTCAAGCACACTTGGGCGAGTCCAGTTTTATGAAGTTTAGAATTCCTCCGAATCAGTTTAGTGAATGTTGTACTTAATATTAAATGGTATTTGTTTTGCTGGAGTCGCTATTTATGAAATTATGACAACTGACCGCTGAAAAATATTCTTTTATAATACCGTAAAATACTATTTTAGATTAACTATCAATTAATATCATAGACATTTCACATCACTCGGTGACTATAATAATTAATCCATACTTGTGAAATTAAGCCAGTTACGTAAATTTCGGTAAGATGAAAGTATGCAATTATTTAAGTAAATGTCTAATTTGACATATTGTGTAACTACTAACGCCTCGGCGCGTCTAAAAAAGGAACTACTTCGCAGGTTATCAAGGATGAGCGACCGATTTAGCCCGCTTAGATTTGAGCGAGGATGCGGAATGACTGGTGTACCGGGCCTACATTATACAGGGTGTCCGTGGGTAAAGGGTACACAATTCGGGAGGTGATTTTAAATGATAGAACAAGTAAAAATGATACGTGACTTTTTGTCGAAATTTCAACGTTTTAAGGCACTTTTCAGGTACAATAATTGAATTATTTGTATGGAGAAAATAATATTATTCTACTAGAAAAAAAATTTAGGGAAAAAAACAATGTAATTTCGAAATAATGTTTTTATTTTTTTACTTCTACCAACATGTACATCACGAAGTTTGTCTACTTTACCCCCGGACATCCTGTATTATATACAGGGTGTATCGGCACGTACCCGACAAACTTTAACCAGCTATTCCTTAGCATATTTGGAGTAAAAAATCTTATGTGCACTTTGCTGTCCGGTAACGTTTTTTTTTAAATAAAAAAATTACTATTCATATTTTCACCACATGTCACCACTGTTTTATCCTTTGTCAAAGTTTGAAAACCCATCTGGCAATATTTTATTCGAATTCCGTTGAATAATGTACGTGTGTACCTATGTTGGCGCGCTTTTACAATCACAACGAAATGGCACGGCACCATTCGTCTCATTTTTAACTATTATTATTTAGTGTGTGCGAAAGAGCGAAGACGCTTTTCGACATACTTACGATAGAACAAGTAAAAATGATACGTGACTTTTTGTCGAAATTTCAACGTTTTAAGGCACTTTTCAGGTACAATAATTGAATTATTTGTATGGAGAAAATAATATTATTCTACTAGAAAAAAAATTTAGGGAAAAAAACAATGTAATTTCGAAATAATGTTTTTATTTTTTTACTTCTACCAACATGTACATCACGAAGTTTGTCTACTTTACCCCCGGACATCCTGTATTATATACAGGGTGTATCGGCACGTACCCGACAAACTTTAACCAGCTATTCCTTAGCATATTTGGAGTAAAAAATCTTATGTGCACTTTGCTGTCCGGTAACGTTTTTTTTTAAATAAAAAAATTACTATTCATATTTTCACCACATGTCACCACTGTTTTATCCTTTGTCAAAGTTTGAAAACCCATCTGGCAATATTTTATTCGAATTCCGTTGAATAATGTACGTGTGTACCTATGTTGGCGCGCTTTTACAATCACAACGAAATGGCACGGCACCATTCGTCTCATTTTTAACTATTATTATTTAGTGTGTGCGAAAGAGCGAAGACGCTTTTCGACATACTTGTTTATAACAGCCGTTGAACACGAAAAGCAATGCCAATGACAGTGATGTAGTGTAGAAATTTTTTTGTTTTTAATTGAAAAAAAAATGCTACCGGACAGCAAAGTGCCCATAACATCTTTTACTCCAAATGTGCTAAGGAATAGCTGGTTAAAGTTTGTCGGGTACGTGCCGATCATCCTGTATATCAAATTAACGGCGTAACGCGGGAAAACGCATTTGCGCTCGAGTTTTCAGATTCATCATCGTCTGTAAGTTCGTTTTGGACCAATAAAACTCCACATCGCTTGTTCTTGTTCTTTATCCGGTGATGGGTAAACTCTCAATAACAATGCTAAACAATACTTCAAATTCGTTATTTAACTTTAACTTAACTAACTTTACTTCAAATTCGTTACAACGGCGCGGAGAAGTAACTTAAGTTAAATGCTCAGGTGAAATAGCAGTTATGTGATGACTGAGGAAATTGCCCTAGTTCTAAAAAAAAATATCTGAAAAAAAAAATCATTTTGTTTATTGGCTGGAAATAGTGCTACGCGTTCGTCGGTCGCAAATGGTAATACTCGCATGTAGGTGAATTAATGAAGAACTCTAGTGGCACGCAATCCGTTGCGCGCTGCGTAGCGAATACCAAAGGTCCAGCTCGTCAGTGTAACGTCGTCGATCGACCGACCGTAAGCGTGGCACTATTTACAGCCAAGGCAATATTTTGTGGATTGCCATTAAAACATGCTTTTCATACGGAAAACTTAACTGAACCGAAATTTTTATTATTTATTATTTATGAACATAGATGAAACGATTATTCAAAAATGAAATGCGTTAAGGGGTCTAAACTTATTATCTTTTAAACAAATTGTGTTTGTGTAATAGTTTTTCTTTTCTAAATGTTTAACGGCCAACGAAGTTCAGAATTTACGCAATGAACACAAACAACTCTAAAGACTTCCCTTTCGAAAAAAGTCAAAATCACACAACTCATTCCTATACAGAGCATTGAAGATCTTCTCAATACCGAGAAATTTAAAAGATAATGAAAATGAATAATTTTAAAAGAATTGACAAAATATGTGAGGGGTAATTTTTGATATTAAAATTTCCAAGGTTTACGTAGTTATTACGTAGAGTAATGTTGTGATTTTTATATTCTGAATTTGGAGAATTCATTATTTTCTATGAATTCTCATTGAGCTCAGCTTATTTATCAGAGGGTAAAAAATTGGACACCATATCACCAACTGAAATAGCGTGATATCGTGGGTACAGCATACGGGCTTGTCGGTGGGTCATTTGCGGTACACTCGGGCGCAATTGTCTCGCGTGAAATATTGCCATATTTTGATAAAGCGGTATTTTGGTTGCGGCTAAATTCTATCAAACTGAATTTATCGGTTTTCTTTTATTTTAAAAACCGAAATAAATCAGAAAGTTTGATAACAAACAACACACCTTTGTTCAGACAGCAAAAAAATTGCAAAATAGCAGAATTGCAAAAAAAACGGTTCTACGGTTTTTGGCTCAGACAATTTGCGGAGAATTACTTTTTAAAGAGTTCAATCTGCTGAGCGATCGGCGGAGTCTTTTGTGTTCCGATAAAATGCACAAAACTTCAATTGTAATTCTGTAAAGATTTCCTATTATCTCTCGGAACCGTTCTGCGGAACGTCTCGAACTGTTGCACAATACAAATAGTGTGTGTACTGGTCTGATCTGTAGTACTGTCTGACTATAGGTACAAGATTCTCGCTGAAATAGGTACGAGTAAGTAGATAGGTACTTGGAAAAAGACAGAAATTATTTGTGGAAATTCTTCAAATCAATGATATAGTTGATAAGTTGTGAGCACGAAAAGAAAGTCCGTCAATATCAGAAAATACTACATCCAACGGTGCACATTTTATGAGTAGGTAGTTAACATTTATTTTTATTATTTTCTTCGGCCTTAGCAAGCGTAAATAGTCTATTTTGATAACTCGAGTCGGGGTATTGCAGGATCGATTCCCGCCGTAAAATCAGAAAATGTTTGATAATTTTTATTTTCAAATTTAATGCACCTTACTCAGGACGGGTTGTTTCACAGAATTTGAACAATTCATCAAATTTAATATTCAAGTCCTATTATGTTATTATCCAAATACTGTGAAACAATCGGCCCATGATCAATAATAATAGAACTTTCACAGAACTTGAATTTTGACTGTGAAATTTGACGAATATTTCAAATTCCGTGTAATAACCAATACTTAATAAAAGGTGTCGGGTGTAAAGTGCGCTAATTTCGGGAGGTGATTTTACATAACTTTTTTTCCCATAAAATATATATTTCCATAGAAGAATTTTATTTTCTCTTCCAAACAATTCAACTTTTTTGTCTAGAAACTCCCTTTAAACGTTGGAATAAAAAAAAATTATTTCACATTTTTACATTTACTATCATGTAGAACAAGAAGTTAGTGCACTTTACCTCCTGACACCCTGTGTAGTTAACCAGTTGCACGTTACAAAAATGGTTCTACAACTAAAAACAACGATATATATATATATATATATATATATATATATATATATATATATATATATATATATATATATATGTTTTAGGCCCGGTCGGTTTACAAAATATTCGTGTGTAGTAAGTATAGTGAAAACAGGCAATAATTTTTATTTCGTAAATAAATTACAAATGTAAATTGAAGAGTCCACGATCACCATTTCATTTCATTATTCTTTACGCAATGATGCGTTACTGTTATTAGCTTATTCGAAATTGGAGTAAATCGAAAGTAATTATTGAGTACAGAACAGATTTACGAAATTTTAATAGTGTTCAGGTGGCTCAGAGAGGAAATAAAGAACGACCTTTATTGTTTGCGCTAGTGGCCTCAATACCAGCATAATAGTAGAGATGCCTCCGATTGCAAGTTTGCAAGTACATTATTTGTTACAGTTGTAAGGTACTCTGCGGCACCCACTCTGTAAAATAAATAAAAGGTGACACATATTTTTTTAATCAATGCCACACACTTTTCCATCAAAGACTTTTCTTGGGTTTTTCACACTTCGTGACGTCCCCCTCACAAATGGGACGTTATTGAATTCTTCCTTCCTCGCGGCGATGGAGCGAAAATGCGTAAATTGAATTGACGTTTAACGAGCATCACCTGCAAATACCATCGAGCAATATCAGCTCAATTTGATCGCCATTTTTCAGCGGGGTTGAACCGTTGACCTTTGGCAGGAGCTGCGCGTGTCACCAGCGGGATCTCAAGCAACTAGGCTAGGCAAAGATATTAGAAGAACGAGATATGCTATGTTGGCCGCCGGACCGTAGCCGGAGTACTACCTAATTAGGGTACTTTGAACGGTATCGGGACGTGTACGCACAGAAATCTGTTCTATGTATTAGTGCGGATACCTTAGCGCAAGCGAAGGTGTGCAGTAGTATTGGTGAACAAAACCGGCGACACTCGGCAAAACAATTCCACTCAGTACGAACTGCGCATAGCACATCTCGTTCTTCTAATGTCTTTGAGGCTAGGCTTCAAATAAAGTATGTGGGATTTACTTTTTACATAAATTTACAAAATATAAATGAACCATAAACCTAACTGAGCATGAAACATGAAGCCATCGTAAAATTCTGTAGGCAACAAAGACTGCGATGGACTGAATGGGGTGGAGAGAATATCTGATGAAAGGACACCGAAAACCATGGTTAGTAGTACTGAAGTGACTATGTGGAAAAAGATCTGAGCAAAATTAAAAGGTTTGAGGACTGAAGAACATTTATGGAGGAGACGAAATCTGATCTTATAATGATAAGACAAACCTACTAACACAGGCATTCTATGTACAAGATCAAGATATTATTTGCGGCAAACGATTGATGATATTCCGTCTTGTAAATAAATGAATAAAATTCATTCGACATTATTTATTTTTTAATATGTTTATTAAAAAAGTAATGTTTATATCATTTACAAAAAAAATGTAATAATAATTTGATATAATATAATATTTATAAGATGTACCACTCAGCTTGTGTGTATGGGGGGTGTGTTATTATATTATCGTTATTTGTTTATTTATATGTTACACTTATCAATTTAAATTATCAGTGTGTTTTAAGGTGAAATTTAATATCTTTAAATTCTTATCTTTATTTCCGAATCTTTCTGGTATAGTTATAAACGATTTGCCTAAAGGTTTTTTTGGAGTTAAGTTATTTTTTTGTCTAATTATTTTTAAATGAATGAAACGACGAGGGGTAAGACTCTAGCAAGCTGTAGGTCGTGGGTTCAAATCCCAGCGTGCGTATGTAATTTTAATTTGTGTATTTTCACAATTTTCTCATTTAAAATAATATATAATACATTTGCGGCACTTTCCAGAGTGGAAGATACTCTCAGTATCGCCCTGGTGTAAGACCTCCACTCAGAATTAAACGTTGCTTGAAATGGCTTTGGCCGTGTTTGGCGACCAGATCTGAATGGTCAGGTACTTCCCCACCTTCTTCTTCCCTATCTCCTTCAACTCCTCACTACCTTCACTTCACGCACATGAAATGAAATGACACTATACTGCGCTATATAAATGCCATGTTATTATTATTATTCAGCCTCACAACATACCCCAATTGGGAACGCCGTAGTCTCACTGGCTCCAGACGGTTACAAAACATCTTTCGTATAGTGTGAAAATAGTTTAATGATCTTTCATTTAAAGCTTCCTTACCTTGTCAGGTGAACGTGGAACGAACGCGAATATCCGGAGTAAAATAGAGGGCACTTACCTGAAATAGTAAAAAAATACATTTGAGACAATATAATTTATGTGGTCGTACAAAATCATTTGTTAACTTAAACATTGGTCCCCAACCCACCTAGCAAAGGGGAACGAGACTAATGACGATGGTGAATCGATGTACCACAAACGTTCTTTGGCATAATATGCAAAAGCTTGAACAAAGTGCTCGAAGCTTTTGCTTATCTTTTCAGTCTGTTTATTCAGTGAATACATAATATTATTATTTGACCTGCCTTTATAAGAATATCCGTATTAAATGGTATTTACACTACTTCTGCTTGTTTAGGGCTGGTAAGTCGCAACCATAGACACCAAAATTGGTAGACTAGCCCGTCAGGGAAAGGGGAACAAACCAAAGTTGCGCATGGTGGGGAGGGGGCGTGACAGTCTTCCTTTCTCTAATTTGTCAATAAATTAATCTGACAGTAAGCAGGCAACTCGCGTTGTAATATCACCATTTGGTCCACAGAAATAAAATCTGCTTACGAATTACTAGTCATTTTTACAATGGCGCGCAAATTGCTGGCTGCTTAAAAAACTTTAATACGAATCCCAAATCGGGTGAACAAAAGTACTGATATTTCCAAAACTGAATATTTTTACACTTTAAGACTTTTACAAATGAGTTATAATTTACCCACCTCGCAACCCGATCTGAAGGCGATTGGATTTTTAACCGTTTTTACGAACTTCGGATACCGCGCAGAAAAGTCTCACAACGGACTGCGCGGCAAACCGTTGCCTTAATTTAGCGAACATTAATTTTCTGAGCAGGGCCTGGTTATTTCAATGTGAGCTCTTTTGCGTTCGACATACGCCCGATGTTGTAGATTGATCTAGAACTCTCCTGGTGCCAAAAATATGGTCACGTATGTTGCCTTCAGTTCGTCGAAATGATTTCATATTAGGGTAATTCTATCAATTTCATATATCCCGCATTTCATATTAGGGTAATTCTATCAATTTTGACGTCTATGGTGAATACATACTATTAGTTGACCCGCCTTTATAAGAATATCCACTAAATGGTATTTACACTTGTGCTTGTTTAGCGCTGGTAAGTCCCAACCTTTCGTCTCCCGGCCAAGGATTGGAGTAGAGCTGTTTGCCAAGCCGATCCTACGAGCGAAATTCCTTGTTGGCACAGAGTTAGGAATGCAAAGCGCGCTTGAACAAACCAAAAATGATTATAATGTACATAATTTACATCGGATAAAAGTTATTTTACACGTAGTGCATTATTGATAAGGATGCGGATAACGGATATAGTATTTTTTTGCAAAACGGATACAATATTTTTATCAGTTTGTTTAATAATTAGTAAAAAGTGATAACAAAAACTAACGCCTGATGACTTTCTATTTTAACCATAAATCAGAAATTCTGTTGGTGGGTTCCACTAAAATCTCGCGAACGGTGAGCTAATAATAAGTTCATTTTAAGTAATCATACTGAAATTTTAATGTAGAGTTCGACAGAGTGTATCAGCACGTACTCCAATTACTTCCAGCGATTCCAGAGCACATTTGGATTGAAAATGTGGATGTCGTTTTGCTGTCCAATGATATACTTTTCATTTTATTTCTACCACACGACGCCACTGATCACACGGTCGCAACGGGTCACGTGTTACGCGCTCTGTCTCGTCTGTATGATGGAACGAGACTGAGTGCGTGGTGACTGACTGAATGATGCGGTAGTTTTACAACGTCTGCTGAAGTGAACGTCACACAGCAAAATGACGGTCACATTTTTCACTACAAATATGCTCCGGAATCTTTGGTTGAAGTCTTTCGGGTACGTGCTGATACACCCTGTATATGAGACTTTTGTGGGCTTAACTTTTTTCTCATCAATCTTAGTTTTGTATTTAAGTGTCCGCGGAATCTCAAAAAGGTTATACATTTTTTTAGAATACTTAATTTTATTACAAAAATCTTTATTGTTTCGTACACGGGGAAAAATTAGTATTGCTAATTTATTAAGGATCTCTTCAAATTATTGGTAATCCGGTTAAAAACGGGATTGCAGGCCGTTTCCTGATAAACTTTTAGTAAATTCATAATATATCGAAAACCGTGTTCATGTACCTGCATAATACAAGGGTATGCCTTGATAATATATAATTACGAAATGCGAAAATACTAGGACTTTTATGAACATTCCGACATCGTTATAATATATTCGTATTTTACAAAAAGTTTATCAGGAAACCTATTAAATCATTCGTTAGGGGCCTGCAATCCCGGTTTTAACCGGATTACCAATAATTTGAAGTAATTTTTAATAAATTAGTAATACCAACTCATTTTCCTCCGTATTGTATACGATACCTACTGATTAAAAATATAGAGCTTTTTCTCTGCCGTAGTATTTTTGCAGAAATTGTGAACATAATATTGTGTAGAGTTGTGTAGAGTTTTGGCAAGAGACGAGACGAGACGAGAGAGATTGAGTGAAGTAAAGTGTAATGAAGTGGGTGGCGTAGCATTTACCGGGAGGGTTTTATAGTTAACTTCCTCGAATCTTTCACTTCCTTCTTCTCTTGCGTCTTCCCACTTCTAATCAAATTGTTCGGAGATGTAATAATATTATTCTATTCGTTTTTCTTCCGTCTTTTCGAGGAATTTCCGAATTAAATTATTCTGAATGATCCTATTTAACAAAGTTCCCCTTTATGGCAGTTTAATAATGCTTCAAACTCCAATATAACAATCAATATTCTGGACTAAATTTTTGGATATTATATAGGTATATGCGGGGGTAACATTTTAGTAACGTTAACAACGTAGATATTTTTTTTCGATAGTACCCAAATAAATAAATAGTTATTATAATTTTTTATGTTTAGGTGATTTACAATGCGTTTGTATAAACACAACTTTATGATGATTATTACTTTGCACTAGGTCAGTTTGTTCTATTTGAGATTTGAAATGTGAGGGTGGACATTTTGTTATCAGAACACGTGCATTACTCACAAAAGTAAAGCTACGATTACACTATTTTTATTATTTTGTTCCCTTTTATAATATTTATATCTTTTATTATTATATATTATTTTTATGTCCGGGATAAATCTTCCCCACAGGAAAAACTAAACCCTTCCACACACTTTTCCACAAATGATCATCTAGTCAATCCACATTATGCAAGTGCATTATATAAGCATAATAAATACAAAAAAATACAAGAACAACACGTCAACTCACTAGAGATCAAATGGGAAAATAATTAATGTTATATTATCATTAATGTATAGATATTTTCATATCAGAGGGTTCGGTTTCGTAGAACTCCTAACTGAACCTATAAATCCTACTGATTCTTCAATATAATTTTTTTTTAAATCTTTCGTAATCCTGCATGTACGAGTATTTCATGACTGATATTTGCATTTTTATATATGAATTCTTTGACAGATCTAATACGCCTAAATTTTAAATGAGAGAGCTAGGTATAATGCCAGTAGCCGAAATAACAAATGGTAATATTTGTATATTCTAAGAATGCCAATTCTTTTAATCTCATTTCCTAAATATGTGTATTTTCTTATTTTTCAGAAACAGATTTTTGAATATTACAGGAATTTGGAATAGCGACATCAATGATAGTTTTTTTTTTTTTAATTTTGTCATGTAAAACTATATCGGTCTATTATGACTAATCGTTCGGTCTGTTAGTACAGTTTTATCATAATATATTTTATAAAATTCATTTTCTGAAAATGAATTTGGTTCGTATTCATAATATGGTATTATATTACGGCAGTCAATGAAGTTATGTTTGATTACCAAACTTTGGTGAATTTTTTTAAAAACTTGATTGTGCCTAAATGTATACTCGAAAGGTGCTAATACAGAACATCCCGATATAATATTATGTTCTACATAAATCATCAATTTGATTTGTATCTTTGATTATATGCTTCCTATAATTTTTAGTATTAATGACTCTATCCTGAATGGCAAGCACAAATCCTTCTATTTCTGTGCTCAACTCTCCAATACTCAATCATTTGTTTGACGAAAATTTGTCAACATACGTTTGGTTGAGACAATTGAAGTGTTTTGCGTGAATAATTTTATTTGACCACGAATCTAATAATTCCTGTTGGGATTTTTAAAAATTTTAGAATTCTCGGTGTATTTATTTATTAAATACGACGAGAATGCTAAACTCGTCGTATTTACTTATTAAAATATATATATATTTTTTTTTTTAAACTTCCGATTTAGTTGTCCGGGTTAAATCTTCCCCACAGGAAAAACTAAACCCTTCCACACACTTTTCCACAAATGATCATCTAGTCAATCCACATTATGCAAGTGCATTATATAAGCAAAATAAATACAAAACAATACAAGAACAACACGTCAACTCACCAGAGATCAAATGGGAAAATAATTCACCGACTCCAGATATTTTCATATTATTATTTAATATAAAATAATTATTTAAAATTAAAATAGAGTTCCACAAATTAAGACTGATAACAATAAATATAATTGCTGTGTTTAAATAACGTTATTAGGATTAAGATGAATTCCCAAAGTTTTGCGGTATGAGCGTGGATTTTATATACTAGTTACAATAATGAATATTCTATATAATTTTATTATATGCTTTACATTACCTACATCACTGGGGGGGTAACCAGTCCTGAGGTAGGCAATAGTTGTACAATTACAGTGAAAATGCAAGAAGTGCTATAAGCATTTTTTTATTTTTTTTTTATAGTGAATACCTCACAGTCCCAACTGCTCCCGTCTGGAGCCAGTGAGACTATGGCATCCCCAATTGGGGGATGTTGTGAGGCTGAAGGTAAGTGGGGAAGGGAAAGAGGAAGGTGGGGAAGTACCTGGCTATTCAGATCTAGTCACTAAACACGGCTAAAGCCATTTGGAGCAACGTTTCAATTCTGAATGGTGGTCTTACACCAGGGCGATACTGGTAGTATCTTCCACTCTGGAACGTGCCGCAAATATACTATATATTATTTTAATTAATTAATTGTGAAATAACACAAATTAATCAAATAAAATTTATTTGCGCACGCCGGGTTCGAACCCGCGACCTTCGGAATGGCAGTCCAATGCGTTACCACTGGACTATGCCGGCCGTCAAATACGAATACGAATGTCTTCGAGCAAAAGTTGTCGTTTATTTCGGTATCAAAATTATCCCATGTATTTATGCTCTTGTGTCATTACTATGGGTGATATACATTGACGGTTTTGATGCATGTATTATTTTTAGCATCTTAAGATAGGTCATAATAATGCTTGGTATGTGCATAGTAGGTGATAAAGTGCTTGTCCTAATAAATTCGCACACCACTGTAGGTACTAGATACTGTATACTAAGTAGGTACTATAGACGGGTAGGTAGGTAAAGTAATTTTTTTATATTTAATTTGTTTATAAGTTACAATTGCAAAGTTTGTACATGATGTAGGTATAAAGTATAATATTAGTATAGATTAAACATTTTTCACAGTCCTCCTCACTAGGGTTTCCTGTTCTGAGGCGGCCTGTTAAAGTAAATAGGTACTCTTTGTAGGTAGGTACTGTATGTAAGTATCAGGTAGATAGGTACCAGGTAGGTAGGTATGTACCAGGTAGGTAGGTACCAGGTAGGTAGGTGTAAATATGTAGGTACTGTTTGTAGGTAGGTACTGTTTGTAGGTAGGTAGTGTTTGTAGGTAGGGACTGTTTGTAGGTAGGTATTGTTTGTAGGTAGGTACTGTAGGTTGGTACAAGGTAGGTAGGTGGGTACCAGGTACCGGCGTGACTAGCTGCCACACGAACGAGGAAGTAAGTGGGAGGCTGCGTCACTCACGACAATGCAGAATAATACTGGCGGGGCTCAAAGCCTCCTCTGACCGGAGACAAAAAGGCAACTATACCTAATGGAGTAAGATTTTATGATGGCAAAGAACTGAAACGTGCGCAATCATGATATAACGAATATCGCACAAATCACGCCATTTCAAAAATATATAAATGAGTAACGTTACAAATAGACGAAACGTGGAGATTAGAGATGGCATAAAACGTTCTGATAATGCCTACTTTGTGTTGTGTGAAAAATGAGTAATGTGTGATTAATGTAAACAACAGGTTAATTATAATTATCGATTTTCACGGCAGAAAGTATTATTGTTATTAACTTGTTAGTTTTTATTCCTTGTCGCGCCATCAGGGCATAATGTCGATAAATATACACAACGATGTCGAATCGCGATAATAAGTTTATTGGTTTGGGGTAAAAATCAGATAATAGATAGAACTAACATGATTTCCCCAAATAAAAAAAATATATACTTCGAATACAGAGTCGTTCATTTGTCCAAAATATAAACAATCAATGGAGCAATCAATTTGACCACGGAGCTTTTTTATGTGAATATCGCACAACAGTCAGAACTGCTCCCAATTTGGAGCCAGTGGGACTTTGGCATCCCCAACACGTGTGAGATTGAATTATTATTTTTTTTTTAAACTTTCATTTTAAAAGTAATGCCAACCCTAGTTTTTAACTTTCTTCCTTATGGTTTTCATAAAATTACCCGAAGCATTTCATCTTTTAGAGGTTCAATAGCACTTTATAGCTTATGAAGGAACAGTCTGCTGACGCAGAGCGCCGAAATCATAATGGCCTAGTAAGCCACGCCTAATTGTGCCCGGTTGAGTTTGTTTGATGTGATGTGCCCAGTTGCCTCAGCGCCATCGTCTCTCCTTTTCTTCCTCCATGGGTAGGTACTATTTATATTTTATTTTTAAAGCATAAATTGTGAAATAACTAATGGCTGTTTATCAGTAGCGTAGGATTGAAAACACTTTTATAAATAAGTGTTCAAATAATTACAGGAAATATTGATTTCATAATAGTTATTGCCAAGAGCTTAATTTCATGATTATAATAATAATCCGGAAAATTCTATTAATTTAATTCATTCCAAATTCCCGGTGTCACTGGATGTCCTCCTTTCCCCTTTGTAAGAAGCTCGCCGAAGAATTTGTATTTCAAAAATGTTCCTTTCTTCACTCAATTTGTAGCCTGAAAGATGGAATAAAGAAAAGTATGAGTTTGCTTGTAGCCGTCTTTTCGACCTTTCTTTCCTTTCTTCTCGTGCCATTTATAAGTTTCAGCTATTTTAAAACAAAAAGGTTCAGTATACCCTACCCTGAAAGTGTTATGAAAGTACGTTATTGTTCCGGGTTCTGATATTTGAGCGCTTCCGTTTCGGAAATTAATAAAACCCTTCGAAAATTGCTAAAAATAAGCCGCTTCCGCGAAACAAATTTTAAAGTAAACTTAAGTGATAACCATATAAGAATAGTTCCAAAGTAAAACGGTGTGGAGATTCCAGAGAGTAGATAATAATATATTATGCGAAAATCTTAAGGAATATTATTTCTCATATATAAAGTAAATTGTGGTAATATTCGTATGTATAGAAAACAACAAAGAGGCGGCTAAACTTTACTAAAGTTAATAAAAACAACTAACAAATGGCATAAAGGTCAGAATAAACTTGTGACTAAATTATATTGAAATACTAAGGTCGGGAAATACACAGAACTTGAACAATTCGTCTAATTTAAAAGTTGATTTTCAAGTTTTGTTATGATTTCAGTTTCGTGAAGCAACTGGCCAATAATGATATAATAAAAGAACTTGAATAGATCCTTCACAGAACTTGAAAATTAAGTTCGAAATTTGACGAATTGTTCAAATTCCGTGAAACAACCCGTCCTTAACTTAGAGGAAGTGGGGGGGGGGGAATAAAAGTGGATAAATTAAGGTAACCGGACTGATTGATCTGATAACTCGACAAAGCCAAATACATTTCGAACTATGTTTCAATTCTAGGTTTGGGTCTTTGTGTCTTAAGACGACGCAATCCCCTAAAATAAAGTGAAAATTTTATCGACGTAAGTAAAGAAGGCGTCTATAAAAATATTCGGCGCGGTGCCCGGCGTATTGGAAGGAACTATGGTCGAATTTGCCCTGGTAGGCCTAGAAAATTGATATTTCAGCGGGATTTATTTCAATTAATTCTGATAAACGCAATACTAAAATCACATATGTTTCTATATGAATACCTCGGGCTGTTACTAATTCATCGTCCATAAAAATAAAATCTGGTGCTTATTGCTATTTGATAATTGAATAACGTTTTTAAAGTTTTTCAAACCGTTTCACGCAAAATATTTTAATGGTAAGGTGCTGTTTTTATTAATATTTAATAAGTCACAGTAAATCAGTGAAAATTACGAATTGATTAAAATGTGAGTTTCGAGCAAACCCCCGTTATTACAGGTTTGTGTCGCTTGAACTTGTGTCGCTCTTACCACCCTGCCACGGATCTCGCTAAATACCAAACCAATCATATTGTTTTGGATTTACGACGTTAACGTCGAGGAATTATTCTTTGTTTGTGTGGAAACCACCGCGGTGCTTTAAAACGTCGAGTATTCAGGATCATTGCAAAGAATCGCATTCAGGGTCATTGCAAATAATTGCATCCAGTGAGAATGCATTTCTTTGCATGACACACGTTGCGCGTTCCTCTTACGAGCATTCAGGGTTAGTTTATTGTACAGCCTTTACATACTACAGCTCACATTACGATGGCCTTACCTTGTCCATCATAAAGACTGTCGTGGTACAAAAATAAAATAAATACAGATGTCTGTTTTCTTACCCGCGTTAAGAAACTTCTACAGAAAATTAAACTAAATATAATATAATATTAAAGTATATAATTAACGACTCTCAAACGAAAGCTGAAAAAAAAAGACAAAAAGATTCAGTTGCATCTAGGAATTGAACCCAGGACTTCTCAGACCACTGAGATAATTCCATATTGCATTTAGTTCGGGCAAAATCTTGAAATCGGTGACCGGGTATCTCATCAAAATTACAGTTCAACACACCTAAAAAAAGTGATACAAAGCCATGAAAAGTGATGAAACAAAAACTAGGTTAAACAGGTTACATAGGTAACTATTTAACGTAGTTTTTGTTTCATCACTTTTAATGACTCTATATTACTTTTTAAATGTGTGTTTAATTGTCATTTTGATGAAATATCATGGAACCCTTGCAATCATACATAAAGATAGGAGCAAAATAAATATGCCTTAAGAAATGAAGATAGTGTTGGTAGCTCTCAATCGAAGTATGATACGCGTAAGTTGATATGGTCGAATTATCTCGGTGGTCAGAGCACTTCCCCCGATAAATAAAAGTACCTGGGTTCAATTACTAGATGCTACTGAATCCTTTTCTGTCTTTTTGTTTCACATCTTTAGTTTGAGAATCACTGATTAAATATTACAATTTGAGGTTTAACTCACTAAGTGATTCCACTATAAAATATATTAAAATTCGTTAACTTTGAAAGATTGACGCTAAAAGGAAACTAATTCGGCAATTTTATTTTTAATTCGACAGTTTTACGGTGTCCACCACACGTGATAAAAGCATTTTTATTTAATTTTATCAAGTCGTGTGTCACATCACAATGTGATAAACCTAAATACATTTGGTTTTGTGTTTTTACTGCGGTCTTCACCTAATTAGGTCACTAGAGACCAGTTCTAAGGTGAACAATGGCACACTAGTCACATGTTTACCTTGGTGTACGTGATATAGAAGAAACATATGTTTAAGAAAATATAGAGCACGTACCTAAGGAAATAAAATAAAAAATAATAAAGAGTAAAAACGGTTTACGTTTCATACAAAAATTACAAGAAACATTAATTATTATTAATCCAGACCATTATTATTAATCCAGACCATTATTATTAATAATGGTCTGGACTCACCAGAACTTACCATTTTAATAAATTTTCATATTCCGTCTAGATCAACCCGACAATCTGATTTATTTTATCTACCCTCGTGTAGAACAAACATTCGAAAAAATTCCCCAATTCCTCGTATATATGCACAATATAATAAAAAATGTTACAGTATTGACATTTTTGGTAATAACCTAAAGAAATATCGATATGAAGTAATGCGTACGATCGATTATTAATATGAGAGTATGGAATGTATCGGCAGCATCTCATATCCTCTTCCTATTTTCCTCTTCCTCTCCCCTTCCTTTAACACCAAATTAATTTTAAGAAACTAAAACTTCATTTCTAATGCACTTTAACATAAGAAACTTCTGTGGCTTGACTTCAATTAACTTGTATATTTATATCTATCACTGCATATTATATAAAAGCTGTTTGTTTCTTACAAAATAAATTAATAAATTATACTAAGAGATTTAAGTTCCATTTAGCCTCAGGGTATCCACCGTAAAGACTGGCTGATAAAAATTATACCAGCAGTCAAATCTTAGTGGGTAGTAAGTAACATTCAGAAATCGAAAATAATTAGATTCCAGCTTGACACGGATAACTTTGTAGGCATCCAGCACAGCAACTAAAGGCGCCGTTTATTTGTTATTCTGATATATTGGAACAATTTTTAACTTTTTCAACTTATTTTATTTATATTTATTATCGTTACCGGTTTCAATTATTATGGCCATCTTCAGACTGGTACAGTTATTCTTTAAACTATGGTTTATAGACTTAACGTTTGGGGGAGGGGGGTTAACAGGGGTGGTATACAATGATTTTATTACAATTACATGTATTTTCCCAACTTCGTACTATGTCGTGTTTCACAGCTGAAATTAAAATTATTTGGTTATTACCAGCAGGCATAAGTCCTCGCTTTTATAGATTAATTTACTCCTTATTTAGGAAATACCTTATTTTGATTTTCTATTCATTTACAGGTAGGTGTCTACATTAAAACAGGAAATAATATTTATCCAATGTAAAATATATTATGTATCCTTTGAAAGTCTAATATAATACAAATATCAATAAAAAATCTCATGTGTACCAGTCTGAAAGTGACTATAATAAGATGAAATCGTTAATGGTCAAAAAATGAAATAAATGGAAAAAAGTTATTTTTTTGTTCAATACATCGAATTCCACAACGAATAGTAACAAACAAAACAATATTATTGTTATTCGTCAATCAAAACGTTTTCAATTGTGTTTTCCCTACCTTTTTGTTCCTACCTCTTAATTGTTTTTGTTCTTATAATATAGAGCAATTCAAAGGGGGAAACCTTGGAAAAACGAGGCAAGAAACATTATTTTCAAGGTTTTGGAATTCATGAACTTTGTAAAGTACAAAGTTCAGATAATTCAAAGAATTAATTTATACATTTTCATGTTATCTTATTCTAGAAACCGGTTACAAAAAGAAGGATGCCTTTGGGTATTTTTTAAAAGAAAATAATTTTTCACACTTCCCTCAAAATAAGGTCGTTTTCTACGTCTAATTTCGAAAAACTCTGCGTAAAGTCCCATATTATAAATCCATAGACTTCAGCAAGTTATATTATAAAGTAAACTGACAAACTTTGTTTTGGAAAGGCAATGATTCTGAGGCAGGTATTTTTTTTAGATTTCGAAAAAACAGTCCCCATCTCTTTTCCTATCCCATTCACATCACAAGCAGAATAAAGCCCGGGCTGCGCTGAGTACTAGCACTAGCAGCTACTTTAATAATAAAATCTGCTTTAGTTTCGGTCGTTGTTTTTGAGCACCATGTAACTCTAATAAAGATTAACACTAAAAGCAAACTCATTCTGCAGACATGAAGGCGTGATTTTTCAAATCTTTGACATTTAAAAAGCTTGCCGATATTTTCAGGATTAAAATCTAACACTATTCGGAAACAAAGTGTGTAGCGGCTAGGGACCATAAAACGTGAATAGAACACTCCCTGAGCACAAATATAAACTCAGGATCTTGTTTAAATTTTAAGTATTTTTGTAATGCGTGTTGTTACGGCACCCTTGCGCTGGATGGGAAGGGGTGGGGGGGAGGTCGGACGCCTGAATAATTATTACACAGAGCTTATCTTTCCGAGATTACTCGAGCATGACTCAGACCGTACAAAGACGTTCAGCAACTTTCAACAAATTTTAAGGTCTTAGTCATGACAGAAAGCCGGTTCGTTGTCTGATAAATTTGGCCTTAGCTTATGACTTTACAAAACAGAATGTAATATTATATTTCCTACCCGAAGCAGGTTTCAGTTTTGTGATGTTTTGCTCTTCGATGACGTGGCTATGTGCGAATTTTAATGTTTTTCAGTCTCGTTTACATAGCACTTTTTTGCAAGGATGATTACACTAATTTTAAGTGAAGGCGATAAAATCACATTAGGGTTGGTCGACAGTCCCGTGGGGATGGCGCTTCCAAGAGAGAAAAATATTATTTTAAGGCTGTATGCTATTTATAAAATTAGTAAATCGTCATAAAAAATGTTAAATATTCTTAAAAGTCCTTTGTGTAAGAAACCAAAATTTCATGATTCTGGATTTGACATAGAACTCAGTTGAAGCTATTAAATTGTGAACTTCCGATAGGTATTGTCACGATTGTCACGGTATTGTCACACTACATTGTTCGACATCTTCAATTTCTTCGCATATAAGCACATTGAATAATTAGAGAGGCCTATCAAACACAGCATTCTTCCCATTAGTGCACGTCTGGGTCTTAATCTAAAAATGATTCCTATTTCCAACCTAAAGAGTATGGCTTGATAAATACACAAGTAAAAAGAACGTAAAGAGAACAAGAAGCAAGGACTGAAGGACAAAAACTCTTTCTGACCATAATCCATTTTACCCTAGAGAGGAAGAAGCTGTTTATGTCCCTGGGTTGGCTGATTAACCGATAAGTATTTATAGTTTCATTGAAACGTCATCAAATGGTATAAAATTTTCGCAAAAATGTTTTTATAAATCGGCAACTACGATATCCCGATAACCAATTGGCAGCAGAATTAGGTCGATTCCATAATACATTATTTCAAAATTGTAATAACTCTGATATAATTATGATTTATAATAACTGATAAGAGTACAAAAGGTTGAAAATCTAAAAAAATATTTAGAAGTTAAAAAAATAAACGTATAGTGGAATCTTTTTTTCTTTATTTTTGTTTTACCTGATTACCGCACGAGGGTTTCAACTTCTTCCAACTGTCTGGAGTCAGTGAGACTATGGCACCCCCTATTGGGGTATTTTGTGAGACTGAAGGTAGTAGGGAGGGGAATGAAATGAGGAAAAGGAAGGTGGGGAAGTACCTGGCTATGCAGATCTGGTCATTTAGCCATTTCAAGCAACTCTTCAATTCTGACCGATAGTCTTAAACCAGGCTACAGAATCTATTACCAAAGATCACAAAATTCATAAAGATTAAGAATGTTTGTCTTTTTTTCGATACTTTACTACACTGCATTCAAATATGTATGAATACGAAATCGTAATGTTAAAATACTTAGGTACATAATATTTTGTATCCATATTTTTGTACACTTTTAAAGGTAAATAAATAAAAATTATTATGGAAAAGTAATTACAAATGGTACTTTCTACAGCAAACACCGAATCACAAGTTTATTTTATTATTTTTTCCGTTCTATACGAATACAAACTAAAATGTAATTTTTAATTGCGTTAAAATTTAATTCATATTTTTTGCGAAATAAATTATTTTCAAAACGAACGAGAGTTTGTGCATCGCATCTGCCTTGCACCGGGAGGCCTAAAAGGGTTCCAATATTTACATATTGAATTGTAGGCAGCACTGTGACGTATTTTAATTGGTTTAAAATTAAGCAAAACTACAAAAACAAAATATAAATGAGAAATTGAGCTGTTCGGATGTTAGCAGAAAATAATGACTCTACGGACATAGCGATAAACTAAAAAAAAATTATTGAGGAGACGGAATACTAAATATGTGTTTTTAATTAGAAAATTATGAGCGTGTATAAGAAACAACTTCAAAAATAACAATTTTACAAAGATTATTTGCGACAAATTTTCCCTTTTTTAGCTTTTTTTTCATATAAAATTCTTTAAAAAATTAATTAAAAAAAAACACACTCGCGCTTAAATCGACCATTTCTAGGCTTTGCCAAGCGATTTTTTTATATCTATTACCTATATTAGTGTTGTTATAAAACATACTAAGAATAGGCATATTAAATAAAATAAATAACTTTGTTAACCCAACTATTTAATCAAAAAGGATCGACCTGTTTAACCGACGGTTTCTTCAGGATAGACGCATAATAATGAAATATTTAAATTTAATACATATTACGTATTTATGGCTTGTGTATTCCTCTTAAGTAATACGCGATGTTTTTTTCTATCTCCTCAATAACCTTATTTTCTCGGATTGACTTGTTTTCTTTCTTCTATCTCGACTTGTGTATAAGAAGGCGCAAGTAACGACAGCAAAAAACTGTTTTAAAACGTCGCGATTCATAACAAGGGGAATCGTGACTTGTCATTCCAACCTTGGAGAGGTACCTCAGTTCGCCGCGAGAAGAAAGAAGTCTTATATCCGCTCGGCCCTATTTGTAGATGGACGTTGGACGCTGGCGGGATTAACCGACAGCGTCCATTAAGGCTTTGAGGCATAATACATAAGTCAGTACGGTAGCTATAGGAAAGTCAGAAGAGGGTTTAGTATGCAGGCAGTGCTGCGCCACGATGCAATAATAATGCTTGACCGCACGAATATCACAGCCGCAATCCATAACATTCTGGATGGAGTCTTCTAGCAGAACCAACGAAAAACTCTATTTCTTTCATGCAAATACCGCACACGAATCCCAACTGTCCGGAGCCAGTGAAACTATGACATCGCCAGTTAGGGTATGGCGTGAAGCTGCGGGAAGAGGGGAAGGTTGTAAAGTAGATACTTGGCTAAATTCAGATGTGGTCATCAAACTGATTCGAGTTGCGGTATTTCATCGGGGTGATGATAATGAGATTACCTAACACCTAAACGAATTCATTGTCGAATCACGATAAAATGACAAACCGTCATACTTATCTGTGCAGTCGGAGGCGTCGTTAGCCAGTTACCAGTGCAAAGAAGTAACTCAATTCTCCCGGTTGCACCACAGGAAAGGGTACATAAAGGTTAAACGTAAATAATCGAACCAATTTCCATACAAACCTATTAAACACAGAAACAGAGAAAATCGAAATGCACAATAGAACCTGGAATAGAATTGCAAACGCTGAGATGAATCTCGCATCGAATGGAGCTGTGACACATTCGTGGAGAGAAAAACGTTACCATGAACGGTGGTTTTTTACAAAGCGAAAAAATAAAAAAATATACTTATTTTGCAATATTTTGATACTTTACAGAAATTCAAACCGGAAATATCTCTATCGCATATGAAAATTAACTTAAAATTTTTACAAATTTATTTTTCTCTCTGCGCTTACTTACATCGTATTTCGACAAATAAATAAATACCCTTTTCAATGCTGTCGCCAAGATATCGCAAAAATGTATTTATTGAATTATAACTTTTCACTGAAAATGATAACGACCCGTATTCCGAATTTCTACCGACATAACATACCTAGTTCCCTTAAACATTTCAATTTTTTAAGGCGACCCAAGACTCTAATAGCGGGGGTTTGCTCGAGGCTAACATTTGAATTAATTCCGACGTATTTTTAACGATAAAATATGTAAAAATTTTAAAGCGATCCCTTCGGATTTATTTAAGATTAATAAAAACAGTAAGTACCTAAAATATTTTATGTAAAACGATTTGAAAATTTTCCACGCCCAAAATTACAGCACATTATCGTTTCACATTATCAAATTTCATTGAAAAAACTTTAAACACATCAATTACCAGATCACTTATTTGAACTTGTTTCTGTCCCGAATGTTACATTTCATTATATTCAGATTGGGCAATATTATATATTTTTTTTATTACCATTAACATAAGAAAAATGGTCAAAATTTCCTCTAAAATCATGATAAAATGAATACTTTAATGGCCTATATTTTATAATTTAAATCACCAATAAATAAAGTAGCACATTTCCGTACTAGATATTTGCTAAACCTTTCGTATAAAACAATAATTAATCAGTATTTTGGCCTTTAATCTAAATTTACCTAAGTTTTTTTATGAAAAAGGCCACGACAGACGTCCCTCTTAACATATGTAAGGCTTGTAGCCTTGGATTCTGAGGGTTACGCTAATACTCCATCCAACGTATTAATACATCTGGTGGACCGCATATGATTTTGCGGCCAGTGGAGAGGAATGACTGAGCCGTATGACGCGTTCACTGGCCGGTCCCGTCCAGATCATCCATTATCCATCCATCTTCAGATAGGACAGATACCAAGTATCATCATTACGACCATACAGAGTGTTTGGCGATTCAAGTTACAGAATACAATTTACTTTCGTCCAAGATGCAGAAGATGTAGCCCAGTGGACAGCGCACCACAACATCATAGAGAGTTCCCTCAAGCCACCGTTTTAGATAAATTATTTATTTTTTATATGGCAGACTGAGTATTGCACAAACCGCCCTGTTCCGCTGAATTATTTAACTCCGTGGCTTAGCAGTTAGGACGCGGGCGTGGCTTGATTCCGGAAGCGAGCTATTTTCAGTCCAAGCGCACAATAGATGTTTTCTGGGAATTATAAACTTATCGGGAAAATTTAATTTAATCCCTGAATTGAAAAGAAGCCCAGGATTTGCCAGGAAGAAACAAAGCGGGAATAATAGAAAAGTAAATCAAATTGATGAAACGGGGGATATTTTACGAGTTGTGTGGCGTTCCAAACTTATATTATACTTAGAAAACTTACTGATATAAAATATTGTTAATTTATTAAAAATCTGGTCGAATTTTTCGTATTATTTTTAAAAATGGGACTGCAGACCTTTAACGAATGAATTGACAGATTTCCTAACAAAATTTGACGGCGGGACACGTGTTCATAAAAATACTAATATTGTAGCATTTCGTCATTATATTTATCAAGAAAAGAACACCTGTATGAACACCTATTTCGATATATACTTAATGGACTTATATTTTCTCAGGAAATAGATTTTCATCACTTTTTTATAGGATTTCAATAAATCATCCATACTAATTTTTCAGATAAGTTGTCAGACAACCACGACAGTCATGACATAACAAGATAATTATTAATAGAATAACTACATAATTCACGCATTTTTCAAATAATAATCCATTTCGACATCAGTAGGTACGCGTTATTTGTCACAAAACACCTTCCAGAATTAAGAATGTATTCCGAACTCACAGTGCTTAACATACAGGGTGTATCGGCACTAACCCGACAAACTTTAACCAGCTATTCCTTAGCACATTTGGAGTAAAAAATGTTATGGGCACTTTGCTGTCCGGTAGCATTTTTTTTTTTTTTAAAACCAAAAAAATTAAAATTTCCTCACTACATCACTGTCATTGGCATTGCGTTTCGTGTTCAACAGCTGTTATAAGCAAGTATGTCAAAAAGCGTCTTCGCTCTTTCGCACACACTAAATAATAATAGTTAAAAATGAGACGAATGGTGCCGTGCCATTTCGTTGTGATTGTAAGTGTGCGCCAATATAGGTACACACGTGCATTATTCAACGGAATTCGAATAAAATATTTGCCAGATGGGATTTCAAAGTTTGACAAAGGATAAAACAGTGGTGACATGTGGTGAAAATATGAATGATAATTTTTTTATTAAAAAAAACGTTACCGGACAGCAAAGTGCACATAAGATTTTTTACTCCAAATATGCTAAGGAATAGCTGGTTAAAGTTTGTCGGGTACGTGCCGATACACCCTGTATATTAGGGAATGCTTTGATATCATATATATAGCATTGATCCAAGACTTGGATCATCAGCCAAGACAGATCCAAGATCAAAAATTATATAAAAATCCCCTCATAAGTATGTACTAGATTTAATGTTATTATTTATTATTTTTTATCATTTTCACATTGTCATTTAATGTTATGAAATATTGGTTCCACAATAACTCAACACAGTGACAATTCAACAGACTTTTAAAAAGTGATATAAAGTCATTAGAAACGATGAATTTTTTTTTAACCTAACCTAACCTACATAACCCAGTTAATAAAGTTTTTATTTCCTCATTTCATTTTTTTAAAGATGTGATGAATTATCATTGTGATGATTTATCCGGTTACCGAAATATTATATGTATCAAATAATATGTAAACATTAATTTATGTACTCAATACGTCTGTCTCGACACAGGTTTATCCTAGTGAGACAGATATCGAAAAAAACCTGTAAAAAAACGTTATATTGTTAGTAAAAAAATATAAAATACAATTAAAAAAAAAACTCCAGAATGAAGAGCTAATAAAATATTATCAGTTTCAATTCTTAGTGTAAAAACAATGAAGTTATAATATGCACTCCGCCGGGTTTTTAACCGAGTCCAGAACCAAAGAGTCAGAACCCTTCACATTCACGATAATCAATCTACAACAAAATATGCGAGAGTAAAATGATGCTAAAATTTGTAAAAGATACAACAGTGAAACACAAATAATTCCACCAGCTTTAGATGACAGATATGTACAGGTTTGTCAATCATCTACCAATCACCATGTACGTAGGAACAGTACCGGGTACGTGTATTGCCATGTTTTAATTATTGTTGTCGGAAATGTTTTGTGTTCAAATAGCGGCACTTAGCGGGATCTTCGTACAGTGGACGTGCTCACATTATTGATATTCCAAAATCAGCGATGGCGAACGAACGAGAAACTTTTCAAGAATTTTGTTGAACGGAAAAAGCAATTATTTGGACCAAACATTTTAAGAGGCAGAGAGCTAGCTCATAACAAAACTAATTATAGAAATAAAACAAGAAATAAACAAATATATTCTCTTAACGTTATTAGTTTAAATTTATAATACTTACTCCTAAATCTTTACTCTCAACCAGAAGTAGTGTCAAAAGTTTTTATATGTTTTTTTATTACCAACCTTCATAGCATCAGGCTGTAAAGGTTGGAATAAACTCCCACTTGAATTATGATGCATAAAAAATCCAACTGAATTCTGAGGGAAACTTTAAACGTACCTCCTCAGAAAGTATACAGGATGTAACAGAAGGTAACCGAAGGATTTTAAGCAGCGTTTCCTGACAATATTTGGAGTAATTTTTTTTTATTGCTGACCAATGATATTTGTTTTCATTAAAAAATAAATATACTTTTTTCTATCACGCGTCGTCACTGATCACACTGCAATACGTCGCGACGGGTCGCGTTATACGCGCTCTGTCTCGTCTGTTACCGAGCCGCTGGAATGAGACGGAGTGCGTATCACGTGACCCGTTAGGCTATACCCAACTACCCAGTGGCTAGGTGTGATAGAATTCTTTGGATGTTGTTTTTAATTGAATAAAACATCATCGGACAGCAAAATGACGTGTACGTTTTTAATTACAAATATGATAAGGAATCTGGGTAAAATCCTTCGTGTACCTACGTACTGTTACACCCTGTATTGGCACCAAGAGATAAATAGTAAAAACTCTCATTTCAGGAGAAAGCCCAAAGCCACGAAATATATTTTTTTATCGAGTGAGAGAAAAAATAGGCTCATATCTAAATAGTATAAAATGAAGTCGCTATTCGCGTCTGTCTGTTTGTGCGCTTCGTTCTTCTAAACAATCTAAACTACTCAAGTTGATAAGGTTTTCACTTCAATTTAGAGAATTTCTTTCGGAAGGTTTATACATATAATACATGCAAAATTATATATATAGAAAGTACAGAAAATTCGATCTTTTGTAATCAAGTCGTATAAAAAAATATTTTCGGGCAATATAAGCGAACGCTGGTTAAACCTTATAAGATAAATCAAAATAATGTACTACGGAATTGTATATCTTAAAAAGGCCTATAGAAAAGTACGAGATGGTATAAGTCTATCTCCTAAGGCTATTCCCCAGCAACGCCGGGTAGTGGGTTATAGTCGGCTACTTGAAGATAAGTAAAAGCAATTAGGAGTTATGATTTATGACGTATGTTTCAAGATTCAAACTTTTCTTTCATTCTTGACATTAGTAGCAATTATTGTATTTATTTATTGTTACTTCATATTAAAGTTTTATTGTTTTTCAATCCAATTATTAACCTCACTCTGAAAAAATTCCAAGGCTATTTTAAAGTTTTGTGAAGGTTCTATCCAAGTTCTGTTACTATTTCAATTTTGTGAAGCAACTGGTCAATACAATGGTATAATAGAATATGAATAGAACCTTCACAGAATTTGAAAATCAATTTTGAAATTTGATGAATTTTTAAAATTCTGTGAAACAACCCGTCCTGAGCCTGTACAGAGCTTGTCAATATTACAAGTCAATAAACACAAAACAAACAATGATCATCGTCAACAAAAAATATTTATTTATTTAATAACGCCAGTTTTAGAATCTTATGAATAGGTAATCAAATGAATATCGATGATCATTTTTAATCATCCTTACATAACGTACATACTTTGTTGTACACGCACAGTGGGGCTTTTAGATGAAATTTTCAAATAAACAATATTACTGACACACCTGCTTTATTGCGGCTCATCCAGTTCAACGTTCCGTCCCGTAAACTCCTAAATAATTAAGTGCTGTTCCTTAATTAGCATTCCACTAATTATGGTTACCATTCTCCTTTATCCAAAATTTCGAGACTTGTAAACTCACCGTCAAGTCAAAGCATTGAATTTTTTGCCTGAATGAATTTCGACAGTCGATACGTAATGTGTAATTTTTAAAACCCTTTAAACCTTCTTCATGCATTGTAATTATTGTCTTGTAACACTTATAAATTGTCTTCCATCTGTACTTTTTATATTATATGTATGTTGTCATTGATCGTATGTATATGCTCTCCTTTCACTCTGTTTCTTATTAGTGTAAAATTGTACCTTTGGACAAAAACAGGCTATAAAACTATACAATTCACTTCCAACACAATATAAAACATCTAATCTTACAGAACACAAAAAACACATATGGAACTGGCTACAATCCTTTTAATATTTAATTTTTTATATTTCACTTTTTTTTTGTTATAACTATGGAAAAATCGATTTTATATTTTAATTTTTATTAGTTTATTTATTACACTGTTATACGTGGTGGAATTATATAGTATTAAAATAGAAAATAAAACATTTTTTAACTTATTTCCACTTGTTTATTTTACCAGTACCGGTTTCGTCCTATTATGGACATCTTCAGGCTGGAAATTGAAATTCTTTTGTTACAGAATTTATACAAAATTAGGTACACAATGTCAAGGTAGGTACATTTTTTTGGGTTATTAAATTAATTTATTAAATTATCATTTTAATTTAATTTTTCAATTATTAATTTATTAATTATTAAATTATCCATTGTCCTGCGTGGTATGCAAGAAAATTCATTATTTTATTTACTAAATTATCGATTATTCTGCTATAGTGACCATTGTTATATTATTATTTCTTATTTATGACATATTAATCTTAAAGAACCATTGTAATTTAATAACCCAAAAAAATGTACCTACCTTGACATTGTGTACCTAATTTTGTATAAATTCTGTAACAAAAGAATTTCAATTGCCAGCCTGAAGATGTCCATAATAGGACGAAACCGGTACTGGTAAAATAAACAAGTGGAAATAAGTTAAAAAATGTTTTATTTTCTATTTTAATTTTTATTGTTTCTCTGTGTAACCAACTCCACTGTATTGTTTTAGTATTATATAACTTTACAATTGAAAAAGTCCTCCACAACACAGGTGAACTCCTAGCGTGGAGGACAATATACTATACCACTGTAATACAAATATATTTAAGAATAAATAAAAAAATGATATTGTTAATGGACTATTTGTCCGTAAATAAATAAATACACAGCATCTCCAAAATAACATAGGTTATCCTATGTGGAGTAGATGTAATTTTTTATTGAATATTAATTATAATTTCATTGATATTTCGCCTTATATAAGGTTTCTTAATCTACGTCCAAATTTAGATCATCTTTATCTTAATAATGTGTATTAATTAATTCTTGACAGTTATGAAATATGAACCCTTTTCACAGTATGACAATAAGCCACATATTATATTTAATTTATAATGTGTTGTCTTGTTTAATCCATAATTAAAATTAGATACCTGTATAACTAGTATGTATGCTAAGGATGATTATACCTAATATTATTTTCTAACTATGTAAAACGGCCAAGGTGATGTTTCACAATACCAAAAATATGCTTTTAGATAAATTCAGTGGCGGCCGGTGGTCAAAATATGTGGGGGTTCACCGGATTACAACATTAAGTCATAAAATAAATTAAATAAAGGTACATACCTATTTATAAAGAAGTTCTATTCTCTGTTCATTTTGTTTAGCAAAGACCTCTATCAATGCTTAACACTGATAGTGCGTTCAGTCTGTCCTGGCTCAACGTGTTAAAAGATTTTATTCTTTTTAACGTTGAGAAACATCTTTAGCTTTCAACTGAGGTCATTCCAAAGGTCACGAATGGTGCACAAAAGTTTTAGTAATTTCACAGTCTCGGGAAAGTCTTCTAATAAACAAGTACTATAAAAAAGTTGTAAAATTGATAAAGCGCCGTTAGCTTTTGAAAAATCGTCGCGGGCGTAAATTGCACAGAGTTTACCTTTTAGGTACTGAACTTTATTTAGGAAGTCATACGTTTTAAGCGTCACATTGAAATCATGTTCTGGGAAATTTGACCTGTATCGATTTTTATTAAATAGCTCATTATGGTGTTTACCTTAGGCACGGTAGCCTGAATCCAATTGCATTCTGATGTCAACTTTTCCTAAAACCTTTAAGCTCAAAACTTTTTGTAAATGTAAATGATAAGAATTATGTTTTTTGATTTTTTCAGAAAGGTGAGTTACATAAGTAACACCGCTGATTGTCCAAACTGAATCAACATCGTAAATTAAACACGTAAAACAAAATAAACTATTCAATTGATCACATGCACAGAGCTACAAGCTTTGTTATACATTGTTTTGTTAAATGATCGAGTAAACTTCTTCGATCCAGATTTGCACTCTTATTTTATTATCAGTTCAGGTTTTAGGTGGACCGGCATTTTTTATTATCACTTTGTTTTCAAAACTCGACCTATTATTCTTAATGTATTCCACATTCAAACTCATTCTTAATTTATACGTTGAACAAACACAAAAGTAATCATAAATTAGTATAACATGCAATTGATATGCCTTATTAATAATTGATATACAAGATCGATATAACCTGCAATTAAACTTCAAAACTTTCTCAGAGTAAGAAAAGTTTTAAATTCAAGAGACAATGCCTGGCAACGGCGAGTACTGACTGAACTGATAATAAGTAATCTGACCATCACTCATCTCTTAATGACAAGTTTTATCCTGTATGCTTGTATCGAAGAAGCGTAACATTCGCTGAAAAATAGCAGATGGTAAATTGAAACAACGATATCGACAATAATATCAAACATACGCGTTTTAGTTTAACTTTCTACTGAATAAACCGTTCCTTCTGATGTGGTGGTAAAACTCCGAACGCCGTTCTTGATATGGTATTATTTGCAAAGAATAGTATGTAATGGTATGGACCCACGCTTTCGACTGTTCCACAGAATATGCGACAAAGCAGTTAAATTTTGGATCGCAATCGAAAACGAACTGCTACGAACATAGGCACAAGTCAAAGTCGGTCTGCAAGTTAAGCGCGCTTAATAAGTAGGTACCTTTTGAATGAGATATTATAACCGAACCGAGTTTCGTATTGTGATTAGCCATGTCGGAAATCTTGTTGGTTGTTCGGCGCTCGGGAGCACATATTAGCTGGCCGCCACTGGATAAATTGAAGGTTTTCCTATATTTTTGCTTGAGTAGCATACAAATAAAATAATAAAGAACTCAATCAAAATATAAATGTAAAATACTAAAAAAATTTTTTTTCAATAGAAATGTATTAACGCGTAAAGGAAACAAGTTTTAAAAAATACAGAATTATAGCTAAGATTATCTGTGACATTTTCACTTGATTATCTTTTTTGCTTTCTTATAAAATTATTTACAAAATAAATAAAAAAAACAGTTTTGTGCTTGAAATCGAGCGTTTCTAGACTCCGTTTGTAAAGCGATTTTAATGCCTATTACCTACAATATAAGGTATACCAAGAATTTACCCATTTTTAGCATGTAGCTTCATCTTAAGCTAAACATGAAACACCGTAAAATCATAATAGATAGTATATCTTAAAAAGCACAGAAGAGGTGAACCATAGTACGTACCTAGTAAGCAATCTAAATTATTTTCCCCAAGTGCTAAGGGTAGGTACATTCGCAAAATCGTTTTGGAGAATGACTGAACATGACGACACCATTACATGCGTAAAAGTAGACTTGCGGTACGCAAGAATACCCACGATAGAAGTCTACACGGGAAAAATGATAACTGCTGATTTGTTAAAAACGTGATTGCACGCCACTTCCCAACAAAATATCAGTAAATACAGAATACATCCGAACACGTTTCGATAATGAGTCTATAGTCGTGGTGCACTTATCCTAATAAATATAAGAACGAAATGCGAAAATATTATAATTTTAATGAACACGTGCTACGACATCCTAACAATATATTCGTATTTAGCAACAGTTTTTTTGGGAAACCTGTTAAATAATTCATTAAAGGTCTTCAGTCCCGTTTTTAAAGGGTATACGAATAATTTCACTAGAGTTTCAATAAATTTGCAATATTTTATATCAGTAAGTTTTCTCCGTGTAGTCAAACCACAAGATTTTTCTGCGAAATATAATCTTGTTTATGAAAATTAAGTTTACGAACGCGCCGGGGTGTGATTTACGATTTTTTAAGGATGATAGAATTTTTTAGTTGATTTTGGGAATTTCGAGGCAAGTTTAGCTTCCTTTGCCTTGAACTAATGTTTGGGACATCATTGAAGTGTTCAAAATCAGAAACATCTATACTGAATCAACAGGGCAAGACTTGGTTTGGTTTTCCAAGCGATTGCTAAAAAAAGAGAAGCTAGTGCAATACTACAAAAATAAAAGTCAAATACACGAACCTTACTTATTGAAGAATTTCTCACTTAATCGATTTGTTCTTAGAACAAAAGTGAGATATTAAAGAAAATGGCTATGGAAATTGAATTAAAAATTCACTTGAAAAAAACCTCTTTTCAAATATTATTAACGGATGTATATTTTTTTGTTTGACTGAGGGTTAAACCTTCCTCCCCAGGGACTGGATCTTAACTGCTGTGAACTTTTAAAATGTCTTTTAAAACATTAAAAAAATGAACTTGAAATGGAACCTTTCTCCCCAGGGACTAACTAAAATGAGTGAATCGCGCTATCACTTATCCGCTGAATCTTAATTGGATGGTACGGAAATTTATTTCGTGTATGTCATTCTATTTCAGAGAAATGTGCGCGTGATTTGGTGAGTGCCACCAATTATATTTCATTAAGAGGACATAAGACATCAAAATAATATCAGTTATGGGCGTTTTTAGTGGGCGCGGCTATAGCCCTTAGAGTAATACTATAGCCCAAAACATTTCGTTTACGCCCCGCGTTGGTCAAAATTTCGCACAGTGTGACATAGTTTGATTTCACACGGACAAGTTTTATAATAATAAATTTAAAATGATAGTAATAATTTTCATTATTGTTGGCATTAGTTAATGAATTGCATAATTTGAATGGTGTTTTGAAAATCGTGGTATCTACATACAGTATATAATCATCTGCAGTATGCAAGGCATTCCAAATAATCATAAATCACAAATACTTTTTTGTTATTATTTTTTTTTCTTGATAGAACAATCCCGATGAGTTAAAAAACTCACTGTAGGACGGGAGGAACTTACAATACATAGGTGGGAGTAATTAGGTACAATTTTACATTGGTATTTTGATATCAAAATTATAAGTTTCACATACGAAACAGTAGAAAAATAAAATATTTTTACTAATAAAACTTTGACATAGAAAATAGTTCGTACATTACAGTTTTTTTACATCTCAGATTTTAGATTTTATTTCTTGCTAGAGCAATCCCGATGAGTTACAGAACTCATTGTAGGACGAGATGAATTTACAATACATAGGTGGGATTTAATGGGTAAAATTTTATGTCAGTATTTCGATATTAAAAAACCTTCACCGTCCAATGCTTTGTTTTTCTTTTGAAGTGGAAAAAATATGTCATCGGAAACCAAAATGAATGTACTTCTTATACTCCAAATTCAATAAGCTCAGGAATCGCTGGAAGTTTATCGAGTGCGTATACATGTATATACCTACATATTTATAGATATATAAAATTAATTAAGCTGTCATTTTACAATTATGTTCTGTAGAAAATTTAGCCCAAAAATTTACTTTTAAGTGTTTATTTATGTAGTACCGTCTCAATTCCGTTAAGCATTTTCCTTGGTGCCGTCATTTTGTTCGGGATAAAACTCATTTTGTCTTCTGTTTTCCCATATTTAACTGAAACGTACGTATATATTAGCCAAGAGATTTATTATAAATTGGTTCAATTTTACCTTAAATTTGAAAATCATTTCAACGTAAGTAAGTGCAGTAACTTGGGGAGATAATTGTACAATTCTATCTACAACAAATGATATAACAATCTAAACTTAAAAGATGAATAACTCTTTTTAATATTCGAATGACTTTAGGTACTTTATAGGTAAAATATGTCTAATTGTCTGTATGGAGAAAAACTTTCGATGTAGAGTATTTGTTTTATGGAAAAAAAACTTTCGAATTTCCAAAATTTTATACCGGTCACTTTGTATAATACCTTATACTAGGGCAGACCCAGTTAATTCTTGAAAAATCTGTTTGCATTTTAAAGTAAAGCAATTTTTGGTTAAAATATTATATTAGGTATTTATGGCATGTCTGATTTCTTCACAATCAGTTCCAATTTTTCTGTGCCCAAAAATTGGTGTGACTGAAACCCAAATAATATAATTTATATTTAAAAAGAAACTACATTGTTTATAATTATTATATTTGAAATACTTTTTATATGAAATAAGTTTTACTTGATAATCATTTTTAGGTGTGACAATTACAAATAAAAATCGCACATAACAGCGGATTTTTTTATTCAAAAAAATATTTAAGGTAATATTTAACTATTAAAATAAAGAATCTTAAGAATTAAAAAAACTTCTACCAAATAAACTGTTTTCATATTTTTTTAACAATGTCCAAATTTATCTGAAACATGACCACTGTGCACATTTTAAGTATAAACAATTGAAAAAAGGTAATGTTTTCTTTTATATTGGTGAAACATACAAAAAACCTTTACTCACTTGAGGAAGGAGTTAAATTATAAAAAACAGAAAATTTCACTAATAGAATTAAAAGTAATCGTTTGATTAAATAAATAAATACGTAAAAGAAATCACCGTACATTCGGGCCGGAACAGAGACGACCTTTCAGGCTTGAGCTCTGGCCGACACTGACCTGGAACGGTCTAAGTACTTCAGCACTGCACACGAATACAGTTGCGTGCGTTACAGTATTAAAGTACTTACGGCTGTGTTTCCTTTAGCGGTATAGAAATTGGAAATTTCAGAGTGTTATATTTTGATTAATTCTTATGAATACAATAATAAAATCTCTAAAGTTTCTAGAGGGATTCGTCGGGAAGTTACTAATTCATCGTCTACAAAAATAAAATCTGGTGCTTGCCGCTTATCTTACAACATTTTACAATTAATAAAATATACATACCTTTTTCCATAATATATTTAATGATAATGTCCTGTTTTTATTAATCTTATATATAAATAACTTGCATCCCTTCGAATCCCTCTAGAAACATTTAACATTTTAGTAATAAGCTCATCAGAAATAATTAAAATGTGAACGTCGGGGCAAATCCCCGTTATCAGGGTATTGTGTCACCTTAATCCATTTATTTATTCATTCATTCAAGAAAACACGAAATTCAAAAAGTGTATTTAAAAAGAAAACGTGATTTGAACGCGAGGATCTTTCGCTAAACTGGGCAGGTACTGTTAAATCCATTGAGCTATCAAGACAACCTTTAGGCTTTAGACCAACCGAGGTTTTGCCAATAAACTTTAAAAGATGAAATGATAAATTAATAAAAACAACATTAATTATTATTTAAAACAACAAATAAAATACTGGTATACTGTAAGGAATCCCAAAAAATTCCAGCAGCTCTGCCATAGGTTACTCACTCCAAGTGGTTCCTTACGTTTGGTGATTTAGCAGGAGTGCCCATCGCCCTGGTTTATCAGGAGAGGTGTGTTTAGAATTCGCATGCCTACCAGCTGCGTGGCGTGCCGGATTGGAAGAGGCTGATTCGGGGAGACCCTTTGACCTCTCCAACTGATCTCTCTTGACCCATCGCCTAGCGTCGCAGTGGGAGGCATAGATCATATGTCCGTATAATAAGTAATTAAGGAATAAACATACCACCTAGCAGACATTACAAGGAAACGGTGACCGGATAAATCATCAAAATGATAATTCATCACATCTTTAAAAAGTTATATAAAGTCATAGAAAGTGATGAAACAAAAACTTTATTAACTGGGTTAAGTAGGTTAGGTTGGGTTTAATTTTTTTTTTCATCGTTTCTAATGTTTTTATTTCACTTTTTAAAGGTGTGTTGAGTTATCATGCAACCCAAGGAAACATATCATAGGTACCCAATATGAAGTATCTTATTCCTGTATATTGTTTCATCTCTGTAAATCATGTACTGTTTGTTTCTATAATATTAAAATAAAATATGTAATAAAGGAGAGAGATATAAGTGGATATATAAGTGGAGAGAAGAAAGGACTTAATTCAAACTTAAAACAACTCAATTACTGTCAAACTTGTTGTGAAATCAGATATGAGCGCATCAGCAGAATGCTGCCTGCTCATTACATAATAATAATAATAATAAATAAATAAAACATCTCCACACAGCATCCCCAAAGATGACAGGTCCTGGGGGAAATTATTTTGGGTTAATGCAAAAAAATCCTGTACCAGTCTCTTACAAATAATACAGTGATCATCAATTACAATCAATGTTTTGTTTTTATGCTGTAGGTATGTAAGCCCGTTCGTCGTATCGTAAAAGAACAGTAATTATTAATAATATTATACATAATACAATATAGCTTTACGTAGTTATATTCTGCTTAATTGGGTACAAGTTTTAAGGCTGCATTAGGTGCTTACAGCTACAGATGGGCTTTTATGTGATGACGTTGTGTGAAAGCTCTCACTGTGACTAGCCTGCAATCCGCGGGTGGAATTTATTACGCTGTATAATTTTATATAACTTTGAGCGTTACGGAACACGATGACGAGGACTGGAATTCGTTGTGCAAAATGTAATTTTAAGTGTACTCTCCGAAAGCGTAACCAAAATTGTAACTAAAATAGTAAATTTTTTGACAATATTTGAAACAAGACTAATACCGGGGGTTTGTTCGAGGCTTACTCTCACAATATATGTGTATTAGGGTGGTTACAAGGTATAAGGTTAAAAAATATTTTCGTCCTAATGCCGGCCTGACCCCCCTAATATTTTCCATTTGTCTAGAAAATAAGATATGGAATGTTTTATCTCAATTGGATCATGTTAACCTGTGCCTCATCGAGATTACTTGTGAAAAAACGATTTTTTGCAAAAAAAAAAAAAACTTAATTTAATCACTTTTGATCATATTTCGTTCCCTTTGAACATTATACATTATTAAACAATATAATAAACAACATCATATTTAATAAAATAATATAATAAAACATAAAACAAACATTTTTCAACTAGCAATGTGTTTTGATACCACTGCGGTAAATACTGGTCGCTTCAACGGAACTTGCGTTTTGTTGGAGCAATTATTAGAGAAAATTTTTCTTTATTTAGCATGTCGCCACCATTTTTTTGAAATTATTCTCAAATTAGTTTTTCATTTAAAAATGGGCACAACTACTGGACCCCACTCAAATATTTTTAAAAACTTTCAGACTGGGTGGTCGAAGCTAGACAAGACAAAATACAAAACTGCTATTGAAGATAAAAATATTAGACATAAAATAGGGAATTCAAATGAAATATCAATTTTTCTTACAGAACAATTAAAAAACCAACAGCCAAGGGATGATAACAAAGAATTAATTCAACTTTCGTTAGTTGTGTTAGGACGTACTCCCCCAGAAGATACTTTTTTCAAAGTTCCTGGTGCCATTCATCAAAAAAAATAGATGGCAAAGGCCATTTATTGTATCAAAATATATCTTTTCAGGGATCAATTAACATTAGCAAATGTAGAAAAAAAGCTATCACTGACATTTGTTTATTTTTAATAAACATTTATGTAAAAGCGTGGTTTAACGCCCCCAAACCCACTTTGGCCCCCAACCAAGACCTACAATTTTTAAAATCTCTTGTAAAATATAGAGAAATCGATAAAGAACTTGCAGACAAGGCACTGTCTAAAATGATAAATCATCTGTGGTACCTCAATTCTGAGCAAGTCGCATTTTCTTTCTTCGATGAAAAGTTAGAAAAAAGTGTCAAAACAAGCATGGCTGTAAAAAGTCTACAATTAATTCCAATTGAAGAACAAACATGTGAAGATATCGATTTTTTTGTTTCTCATCAAATTCTAAATTTTTTCAAAAGATTTGAAATTGATACAGAATTTTTAAATACGGATCCTGATATATGGTGTGAAAATGCACATTATTTAAAAGCAAAAAAAAATAGTGAACGGTTTCAAGGTTGTCAATGACACAACTGAAAGAGCGGTAAAATTAATCCAAGACTTCAATTCCTGTTTGACATAAGACGAAGAACAACGACAGTTTCTGTTACAAGTTGTATCGGAATGTCGAAAAAATTTTCCTGACTCTTCAAAAGCCACGTTATCTAAGCCATTACCACCTTAATCTGATAATTAATTGTAAATGTAAATAATAATAATAATAACTTCTTTCTTTCATAATGCTTTCTTTTGTATATTTTAAATAATAAAACTTTGAACATTATTTCTTCTTGTTTTTTATACCTTTTTGCATTTCTTTTCTCGTTAATCCATCATTTTCAATTTGGATTGTGCTGTATTTACTTTGAAAACAGTTTTGACTACACCCTTTTTACGTACCAATTGAGAAAATAAATAAAGCAAAATCTGGACAGCACATGTAATTAAATTTTGCAATATTGTTAGGTATTTTATAAAAAAAAAAAATTTCATAGAAAGTTAAACTTCAACCTTGATGAGGCACGGGTTAACCTTATCCAATTGAGCTGAAACTTCACCAATCTCATTTTTTAGCCAATTGGCAGCTTTTAGGGGGGTCAGCAAAAAAAATTCCAACATTGATTTTTTGTAACCACCCTAATGTGTATATATTTTTATCATGTATATTTTAGAGCGATCACCACCGATGTAAGGTATTTATATTTAAGATTAATAAAAACAGTACCTTACCATTCAAATATTTATTTATTACCGGTCGGTGGCCGAGTTGACATCGCGCTTGGATCTCACTCGGGCGTAGTGTGTTCAATTCCTCGGCTGGCTAAGTCCTCCATCACAACACAAGCAACATTTTCAGCTTACTGTGGTGGTAGTAGGAGATTTTCAAATATTGTCAGGTTATTCGTAACCCGGGAATGTTTGTTTTTCTTTTAAAAAAAAAATAATATTTTTTTTTCTTTAATAAAAATTAATAATAAAACGTTTTGAATTTTTATAAAACGTTTTTCATCTATAAAATTAGCGGTAAGCACCACATATTTTATTTTTCTAGACGTTCATTTAGAAACTTCTCGATGGATTTCTCTGGAAACATTTAGATTTTAGTAATATTTTCATTAGAAATAATTAAAATAAACCCCACAGAAAGATCAATATTCTAGGTCTGCTGGAACAAATTCGACCGTAGAGGTCAGTCCATTACGCCGAAAATTGTTTTTACACAACTTCATCGCTAATGTTATTAAGATTCCCACTCTATTTTAGAGATTTGCTAGGGCAAATTCAACCGTAGGTCTGTCTAATACACCAGGGCCGCGCATCGCATATTTTTGTGCATGGCTTCATCACTTAGGACTTAGGTTGTTGAATCCGACTTTATTTTTAGGGTATTGTCACGTTTTAAAGATATAAATTTACCGGAAAAATTAACATTACAGATTTTATAAACGACATCACATTTTGAAAAATAAAATATAGAACTTTATAGCTGTTTATAAAGTGAACATTATAAAAATTTCACTTTATAAACAGCTGGATAACAATAACTTTACAGACGGTGGTGTAGCTAGTCGCTACAATAGATATTGGAGATGCCAATGAATGTAAAATAAATTCTTAGACTTGTTTGGAATAAAATGAATTATGTACATCTGTTTAAAATGATAATTATTAAAAATACTAATTTCGGTTGCGTGCACGTGATTGTAACTCTGGTTCAATGACCTCGGACTTGTATTGAATTTAAATTTAAGTTCAATTTTTTAAATTGGAATCTACCTATAATATCATATTTCATTCCAGAAAATTATTGCTAAAATTTCTTAGGGTTAATCTTGACAAGACTCGCTTTTATAATTATTGATCCTACAATCATCATATCCCGTGATTTTTCACTGGTCTGCGAGAGTTATTTAATTATTATTAATCATAAAAAACAGTAATTTCAGTTGTGTGCCTGTTTGTGTAGCTCTGGTTCAATAAACTATAATTAGCTTTGAATTTGAGTCATTTAAAATTGGAAATTATCGTGTGAAGAATTCAGACAAACTATAAAGTACCTACTTATTTTTTTTATTTTTTAATCTTCCGATTTTGTTGTCTGGGTTTAACCTTCCCCAAAGGAAAAACTAAACCCATCCACACACTTTTCCACAAATGATCATGTAGTCAATTAACACTATGTGAGTGCATTATATAATCAAAATAAATACAAAACAATACAAGAACAACACGTCAACTCACTAGAGATCAAATGGGAAAATAATTCACCGACTCCAGATATTTTCATATCAGAGGGTTCGGCTCGGTAGAACTTCTAACAGGGCCTATAAATCCTACTGATCCCTCAACATAAATATTTAAAAAATCTTTCGTTATTCTACATGTATTCAAAATGACCGACTTTTGCATCGTCATATATAAATTTTTTGATAGATCTAATACGCCTAAATTTTTAATGAGAGAGCTAGGTATAATGCCAGTAGCCGAAATAACGAATGGTAATAATAGTAAATTATGATAATAAATTATAATAACAATTAATTATTAATTATTATTTTTAATGTCATTTCCAAAATTGGAACTAATAAAAACAGCAATCAATCAAATTCAGACATTTTACACGTTTTCAAAGTCAATGAATGCCAAAACCTGAGAATAATATTTAGTGCATCGCTTTTCATAGAATTTCCCATTCGTATCACTTTATATAATGATATAAAAACACAAAAAGGAAGAATGAAGAAACGCAGTTGTAAAGCAGCAAATAACAATACAAAATTGTGTCTTTATTTTCTTTTATGGTCGCCTGCAAATATATCATTGTCAAGCTGTATTTCACTTTTGAACGAGAATATCCGAGTGGCCAAAGGCATTAACTTACTTACGTCATATGTACAATGCAGGCAATCACCCGCTGTACAAGTACCTAAACCGGGTGACTAGATACCCAGAACCAGATAGTATGAACTCACCTTCCATTAACGTAGGTACGACCGAGTGACTAGATATCTTCAGGTACATAATGTTTCAGGCGGCACCGCGAAACTTAACGATATTCTAAAACCAAATCCTAATGCTTCTCAAACATCAATTACACATTGTTGATGTTTTAAATTTTTGTATGAGATATTGTGTTCGCAGTTTTACAATGCCCGTGTAATTACCCGCTTTAGGTACCTGCTCATTCGCGTAAACCGGAATATCTCCTGAACTATTCTTTGAAAAAAAACAACTTTAAAGTATTTAAATGAATAATATAAAATGAAACTATATAAAAATAATAAAGTTAGCAAAATGATCAAAGATAAACAAAATAAAGTAAGAAAAAAAACACATAGAAAATTAGAAAAATAACTTAAAGCTCTTATAGTGGGTAGAGAGTTCGTAATTATTTTTTTCAATTAACACCCATTTTAAATTGACTTGAGGACAAAAAGAAAATATCAGCGTCTGATAGGATGTTATCGTATTTTGTGCATGTATTTCTAAAAATGAATGTTGTGTGTAGTTTTTTTTAGAGTGTGGAATGTATAATAGTTGGTTAGATCGTGTGTTTGGTACTGGACAATGGAAATGAATGTTTTCTAGAAGGTTAGTTATTTGCCAACAGCGTTGTTGACGATTTTTGATTAAAAAAATTGATAATAAACCTACGGTTGATCATTTATGGAATGCTAATGAGTCTTTTAGTTGTGCTAATGAGTTTTTGGCGGCGTGCATTAACAAAGCACGTAACTTGTTTTTTACGTTTTCAATTCTGTTTTTCTCACAACAATGCGAAATAAACAACAACAAAAATTATCGGTTTCATGAACAATTACTTTACTGAAAACATATCTTCATTTTTTAGGTCTTAAAACATACGAAACGGAAATATGTAGCCAGGATAATAAATCTAGTTGGCCGGCTATTTTTAAGATCCTCCGAAAGAGTTATCTTATTAAAGGCCAACTGGATTCAGTATTTAGGCCCTGATTGAGGTGATTATGCCGAAATACCGTGTATACTATGTATATACAACCTACCTTTTATTAAAGTAGGTACTGGGACCGAGTGACTAGATGCCATTAATTCACCTAGTACCCACATCCGAGTAGCTAGGACTACTAATCAGCTCGTCAGTTAGTGCGAGCATATCCGCATGGCTGCTTCGGGGTTTATCAAGGATAAAATGTGCTCTTCGCACATCAAGAAGGTCACGGGGCTCGCGCTAATTGAGATGGAAATCTCCCGGGTCAACATTCTAATAGGGTACTAACCTTAAAACGTAATGAGTAATGATACTAATGAGTTCTGTGAACAGCAGACCTTGCGTCCAAAAAGAATGTTTCTAATTTTCTCTTATTTAATAAATCAAAACCAAAATCTTCGCTGAAATCATAAAACTTGTAAGTAGGTACTTAAATACCTACCTACTTAATTATACACAGGAATAATTATTTCTACAGTAAAAGCAGAATCAATGACGATTCTGTTTTCAAACTTTCTTCAGAGACGTAGCTACCATGATATTGAAAACAAAACTAATAGGTAAGATATTTTATTTAAACTACGATTTCACATTTGAAAAAAGAATCTTTACTGAACCATAGTCAAAGTTAGCCACCAACTCAAAGTTAGCCATCTAGTCAAAGTAAGGCTTGCTTGCATAATAAAGTGGATGCAGCAGATTTTTGAAAACGAAAACAACCCACAAACAAATTTACAGACAGATGCAATGTCAACCGTTGGAGTTGGCTATGCTCAGTCAATGATTCTCTACATAATCATATGAAGTAGTTTCGAGGTTATTAATTTACTTCGGAGAAAATTTAATTTTCGTTAATTTGATTTGATTGTTAACGCTAGAAAACTGGAGTGGGAAACTAGCTTACTCAGATATAAAGTTGATTTTTCGAAGCGAGCAACACACGTTATTTTTTATGTAAATACCGTACCCGTAGCCAGTGAGACTATGGCGTCCTAATTGAAGATTGTATTAAAGAGAGCGGGAGGGGAAGAAGATGAACTCGAGGAAAGTTTGGAAGTACAGAGCAATTCAAATCTGATGATTTAACACGACTAGACATTTTAAGCAACGTTCAGATTCTAAATGGTGTTTCTCCACATGGGCGATACTGAAATTATCGAACTACAACACTGATTTTTGCCGTAAATATCAAAAATATTAATGTGGCTTTGTAACTCTGATTCGATGAACTCGGATTTGCTTTGAATTTAAGTGTCATTTTCAAAGTTGGAACTGATTGTGGAAAGAATATAGACAAGCGATAAAGTATTAGGACGGGTTGTTTCAGAGAATCTGAACAATTCATCAAATTTCAACGTTAATTTGCGAGTTCTGTGAAAGATATTTTCTAGTTCTGTTATTATTTCAGTTCTGTCAAGCAACTAGCCTATCATGATATAATATCAGAACTTGAATAGGACTTTCACAGAACTCGCAAATTAACGTTGAAATTTGATGAATTGTTCAAATTCTTCGAAACAACCCGTCCTTAAACTATAATATAATATTTTAAAAGAAAAATATTTATTTGTCGTTTACGTTTATTTTTCATTTTAAGTACCTACTAATATCTTCGTGAATATTTTTTTATCAATCATTCTTCAGCAATTGTCTATTTTCTGATGTGTTCTTTACATAAACTTTCAACTTTACAAATCCAAGAATTATAATACCCCGTGATTTTTCATGGGTATACGCTTTACTAACTTAACCTAACTTACAGACTGCATTAGACTAGATTAGACTTTGGTACCATAATGAATCTTGATTACAATTATTCTACACGATTTAAAATGGAAAAAAAAAACAAATATAAATTAAACACAATTTACTTGACGGGAATCGAACCCACGCCCTCTGGATTTGTAGTCGAGGATCGTAACCGCTCGGCCACAAACAATGTACAAAATTGTTATATTTTATGTAGGTACTGTATTTTTTATTCGATAGAAAATAAAACGTTTTAGTCAAGTTTACAAGTACGCCCTGGGGTCCAAGAGTTTGTCGCTGCCCCATTATCCGCCATTTGTCTTCAATTTCGATAAGTGAATTAAGTTCAAATATAGAAGCTTAAGAGCTTCTTTATAGAAAATAGGATATCAAATTATCGAGTGTCTTTGCCGGAGACTTTAATAATAATTAACCCTTCATAACTTCAAAATAATAAATGTTTATTATTTTATTTATCTTAATATATAAAATTCGCGTGTCGTACACGTTAATCTCAGAAACCGCCTAACCGATTATAATGAAATTTTGTGAATGTCTATGGTTGGTTCCAGCTTAAAATATAGGATAGTTTTGGACCCGATAAGTGGCGCAGTAGTCGCAATCTAAAAAAAAAAAATTCAGAATTCTCATCCAAAAATACAACCACAAATTTTAACTTCCCTACATAGAAGGCGGTCTGTGGCAGGACAACGTCTTATATTATAAAATGCATTGGAAATGGTTGAATTAAACTAGGTTTCTATTCAGTCTGTGTGTGTTTGTGCTCGGAAAACTCGAAAAGTAGTCGACCGACATCGCTGAAAATTTCAAACTTTGTTGTTATTAGTGCCAGGAGAGTTTAGAGATGTTTGAATGATAGAAGACGTCGGGTACGCCCGAGGAATACTTAACGAACTATCTCTGCACCGTAATGCGATACAGAGTCAAATTAAAGTCAATGTAATATAGTTTTTTTAACAGAAACATTGTGGTATGCAGTAGTGAATGGTGCAAGAAGTCGGAGGGCATTGCGGGGGATCGACTAGTTTATTATAAAACATTTATATTAATTAGGTCGGAGTGGTGAAATTATAATTATTAAAATATTAATTATATTATAATTATTAGACGAAATGAATTGCCTTTCTGGTTATGATCTTTGGCAACGATTCCGGAGGTCGTGGGTTCAAGTTTTATGTTATTTGCTCCACATTTACTGTATTTAGGCTGAGTGGTTTATTTATGCTGTGGTTATTTATGCTATGGTTTTATGTGTTTCGTGTGTGCGTGTTTGATATGTTTTGCTTATACCGTATGTTTATTTTTGCTGTGTCTGTGTAGAATTTTGCTACATATTTCTTGTGTGTTGCGTCATTATCTTTTGTGTATTTGCTGTGCTTATACTGTGTTTATACTGTTTGTTTCGCTGTATGTTTGTGTTTGCTGTGTTTATGCTACGATTTTGCTGTGATTTTGCTGACCCAGAGTTTTTTTACGTAACTTGTCTCCATCTGTTTACGTGAAAACTTAAATAATAATACAGAATTGTTGGAAACAATACCTTTTTTTCAATGCTTGAGTAATTAATATATTAGATGTAATTTTGATTGGCGTCATACATTGGTAATCCACACATCGCATCGGTTAGACTAAATGGAGTTCACTGAGAGATGTGGGAGACAGCGAGTCAAAAGTGTACGATTTGAATCACGACAGATTGATGAAATTATAGAATATTAATGTAAACATATTACGGAGTTTATTATTAACAAATAATTATAAACAATAATTAGTCGCCTGAAATATCAATACAAATTGAAAATATCTCCCGAGTAAAAATAAATGCCGCCAACGGGAATTGAACCCGTGCCTTCTGATGTCCGGTCAGGTGCTCTGAAACCATTGAGCTATGTCAGCTTATTTCCAAATTGCCAAATGATTCAATATGTACTAGTACCTCACTCAACAATTACTGCTTATTATATTTTTTCCACCTGTAAACAACCAACTTTATTTTTGTAGGAAAGGCTTTGTTAGTGCTAAATTTCTCACTAGATGGCGTCGAGACATATAATGTCTTCATTTATTGGTTTCAGGCGCTTAATTATTGCTTATAATTATTTGTTATCCTTTATGCTATGCATAAAAAACCTTGTCCTATAAATGTAAGTTTATCATTCAAAAATAATCAGTTTATTAATGTTCACTGAGTTTACTTACAATAACTGAGATTTTATAACTGGATTGTTGAGCATCTGTACGAACCCAGTATAAATAAATTCACTACGAAGTTTAAAAATACTAATCAAGGACATGGTGACAGAATTTGGTAGGTGCCTGTATCGCTATTGTACTAAAAGTTATACGTATATTTCGCTTGAACAAACTTGCTAAGTGATAATGATTTCATAACTTACCAAAGTTAATGTTTGCTCTCCCGTAAACTAAGATTAAACAAACTAACTAAAACATCACACCATTACACCACAGGAAGAAGAGAGGATGAAACGCCACACAATTCCATCTTGGCACACACTCCTTTGCTCATGTTTATTAATAGTCTTCCGTTATTCTGACTCTTGACATGACCCGACTCGAAGTATTTGATTCAGTCGATCGCGTCGTGTCTTCCTGGGGCGACCCGAGATGAAATTGACATTTCAATTTGTGCTATAATGTCGCAGCGGTAAACGTCAGATAAACGCAATCATCCTACATGAATTCCTAAATATCTCGTTTACACCGTCTTCCTGGTTGGTACCGCAAAATTACAGGGGTGATTATTTATGAAAATTTAAGGAAAAAATGACAAAAAACTTTTTTTTTCATTATGCTAAAAAATATTGAGATATTATAGTTATGATTTCGGTAAATTTAATGATCGTGTAACCGATACTTTATAAACATTATATTACCTACAACAGACCGTTATTAACGCTAATGCGATATCTGTTTCAAAGACAGCAACCTAACAACTGATTGGCTATGCACATAGGTACCTACTATCTACCTATGCTAATGAACGGGTACTTAAATTGGAATTGCAAAGCTACCAGCCCAATACTAGGTTCGAAGACAGCTTAAAGAAATGAAAAAGTTCACGGAGAAAACTTACTGATCTGGTCAAATTATTCGTTTTCCTGTTAAAAACGGGACTGTAGGCCTGCAACGAATTAATTTACAAATTTCATAACAAACTATCCGTAAAGCACGAATATAATGGCTATACTTTTTTAGTTATTTATTTATTAAGTTAAAAGAAATACATATTTCGCTTTGTTAACTTAACTGTACATTGATTAAAACAATAATAATATACAGGGTGTATCGGCACTAACCCGACAAACGTTAACCAGCTATTCCTTAGCACATTTGGAGTAAAAAATGTTATGGGCACTTTGCTGTCCGGTAGCATTTTTTTTTCAATTAAAAACAAAAAAAAAAAAACATTTCCACACTCCATCACTGTCATTTGCATTGCTTTTCGGGTTCAACAGCTGTTATAAGCAAGTATGTCGAAAAGCGTCTTCGCTCTTTCGCACACACTAAATAATAATAGTTAAAAATGAGACGAATGGTGCCGTGTCATTTCGTTGTGATTGTAAAAGTGCGCCAATATAGGTACACACGTGCATTATTCAACGGAATTCGAATAAAATATTGCCAGATGGGTTTCAAACTTTGACAAAGGATAAAACAGTGGTGAGATGTGGTGAAAATATGAATAATAAATTTTTTATTAATAAAGTGCACATAAGATTTTTTACTCCAAATATGCTAAGGAATAGCTGGTTAAAGTTTGTCGGGTACGTGCCGATACACCCTGTATATATTAATAATTATAGTTTACTACTTAAGTAACATATTTTTCTTAAGTAAGAGCATTTTGGTTTTGCTCATTGATCTTGAGGGCAAACAGTTTTTTCTTAAATATATTTAGTCTATTTACGGTTGTCAGGCTATCAGGAAGGAGATTATATATGTGTACAGTGTGTACACCCTCATGGCCTATGTTTCTTTTACCACACTCTGTCTTTGCTGAATTTGTGTATAATTTATTATGTTGTCTTGTGTGGTGGTCATGTACTGGTGATGTTTTCATAAATTAAGTATTTGTGTGTATGAGGCCATTTTGGATTTTGTGAATTAATAGGCATATGTTGTATTCGTACAGTTTTCTAATTTTAAGTAAGTTAGTTTCTTGGTATATACTCTTTTGGTGGGGGTATCTGGTCATTGGTTAAAAAGTTTTTTTATAACTTTATTTAGTATTATTTGAATTTCGTTTAGATATGTGATGTTTGTGTTTCCCCATATTTCTATGAGATAATTTAGATGGATATATAATATGTTATGAGGAAGTCGGAACACGTGTTTATAAAAAAAAGTGGGTGTGTCAAGCCTACGCAAGACAGAAGTGAAACTTCTAGTATTCCTCTCTCTCTATTTTCATTTCATCAAAAATTAAATGAATTAATTAAATGAACTACAACTATAAATGTAAATGTAAACGCAACACAAAACGCGAACACAACTTATCACAGCGGGAGCACGCTGCTAACTGATTCACTGGCCGTGGTGGGCGTGGCCGCGCAAGTGCGCTACCGGCCGACCTGCTAAACCGAACTCGTATCTCGCTCGTAACTCAAAGCAAAACGTTCGTGAGCGGCTCCCCCACCTCAACAAGCGCATATGGTGAGAGAGGGACAGTGAACGGTGAGCGGTGGTGGGGGTACCCGCATTTTCGTCGATCCTGACTCGGTTTTACTCCGTCCCCGAAAATCCATTACGCGCCTAAAGAAGTTTCACTTCAAAAAGTGGGTGTGTCAAGCCTACGCAAGACAGAAGTGAAACTTCTAGTATTCCTCTCTCTCTATTTTCATTTCATCAAAAATTAAATGAATTAATTAAATGAACTACAACTATAAATGTAAATGTAAACGCAACACAAAACGCGAACACAACTTATCACAGCGGGAGCACGCTGCTAACTGATTCACTGGCCGTGGTGGGCGTGGCCGCGCAAGTGCGCTACCGGCCGACCTGCTAAACCGAACTCGTATCTCGCTCGTAACTCAAAGCAAAACGTTCGTGAGCGGCTCCCCCACCTCAACAAGCGCATATGGTGAGAGAGGGACAGTGAACGGTGAGCGGTGGTGGGGGTACCCGCATTTTCGTGTCGATCCTGACTCGGTTTTACTCCGTCCCCGAATTACGCGCCTAAAGAAGTTTCACTTCAATAATAACATTTTCGCATCTCGTCCATTATATATATTCGAACAAGGCCACCTGCGTGGTACTCAAACACTCTGAATGACTAATATTTTATTAGGAAATGGTTATGCAGTCACATTTTTAACAGTATCTTGATTAAAAAAAGCTGTAGTCATTTTTCTCGTGTTTGAGTAAAGCTTTTTAGGGCAGTATACAAAATCATAAATATAAGAAATAAGAGCATAAACTCAGCGTGCGAATGGATAAGGGATTTAAAATATAAAATAAAGTGAAATTTTATTGAGACACATGTAGTAATTTCGTTAGAACTTATTTTGAGTCATTCCCTTCTTCCTTTAACAAACAGAAATAAACCCATTAAAAAAAATTATAACTCACTCAGATAACATAATTCAATTTATAGGTTATTATATTATTTAAGATATTAAACATTTTTTTAATTCAATATACATATGGGAAAAGATGGTTTATGAATATTCACATTAATAATGAATATTCACTAACCCTCTTTTCCCATAGGTTGTATGCAGGTATTAAATAGCTAATGTACGACGTTAATATTCTGAGTATTTACTTACGCTCACAATACTTGTATTTGTAGTGAAAATAATAAGAATATAAACAGGGGATCGCATAATAATATATGAACCGTAGGGTAGACGAATAGCGTAGGTGTATTAATTTGGGAAAAACGACCTAGAAATTGAAATTTCCCGCCCAACCGAATCTACGCGGCAAGACAACTTCCACAAAACGGCGCAAATATTATATTTTGGTAGGATTATAAATTATTACAAACCAAACGATATTTTGCGGGAAAGGCTCTCGCTTCTAACCATCGGCGTAGACATCAATAGATGGGTCCTCCGTCGGCAAAACATCTAGCGAAATTCTTAATACTGAACTAAAAAAACACACATCGCAATTCTAAATATGTCAACTGAGATAATGAACTTTGACGTCTGGCTTCTTCACGTGTTTAGGAGATTATAAACATGAAAGATATAATAAATATGAAAGTATAGATAGAAATGTTATCGTTTAGAACTCTATAACTGTAAATAAACAACATAATTAAATACTACACTATCTCACTAATCCGTCACCACTAAAACCATAAGGCAAGTGTCAAATTAGCGGCGGATTATAGTGCATACATACAAAATATGCTTAAAACTAAATCAGGTATTTCGTATATATGATTAAAAGTATGTTATTAATATTATTTTTTTCTATTGTTTCGTTTACATACATAAATTAATCGTTTTCTTACTTCTTTCTACATTTTTAATTATTTTTGTACTATGACTGTCTGAGTAATTTTCATGAATGCAAATGGCACCTGAGTCGTAAATTCTGTATAAATAAAAACAAACACCGCTACAGATCTTTCTTAAAACATCAAAAGCATTAAAGTAAAGTTTTGCTAGAAGACTCCATTTTGTAACAGAATTTAGAAAAAAATGTAGTCCAAAATGACTTTGTTTACTGCAGTAGATATCCGTGTTATATAAGCTGGGTGTTCTTTCAAAGGTATACCGATAAAAGTACCTAGTACCTACTACTTAATTCAAAACATACGATATTTTTTACTTATGGCAAGTGTAGTGCGAGAATTCGGTTTAATGCTCAGAAATTAAATTTACACAGAAAAACAACAAGACATATTTTTATAGACTTTCTCAGAGACACGCATATATTCCGTATTATTTATGTAATGCTGTCCATCTTGAGAATTTTATATCGGCGCACCGAACAATAACAAATTCTCTCGATCCTGAAATAAAATATTACTGACTCGCAAAATTAAATTAAATTTGTTTATTGATGAAGTCCCATTTGCAATCCGAGAAAAAAGGTTGGAAAATCAAAATCTTCCCCCTTTGCGCGTTGGCGTTGAACCAATAACAACGTAAATCCTAAAAGAATGAACAAAAATAATATCGTCAATATTTACCACATCAAAAACATCGATGATATCACCGCTAGTTTAGTATAAATTCCATTTTTTACAATAAAAAGATTCATTTACAAGTCGTGATTGTTTTTTTTAAACAAACATTTAAGTTTAGTATAAAATGACGTGATTAAAGCATTAACAGCGCTCGACCTTCAGTTATTGTATCATCAATTAGAAAAAGGTCATGACGAGCGTAAGTTTTTCACATACACTGAGATGTTGATAGGAAAATGAAGGCATCATGGCTTGACTAAGTGCGTTTTGTTTCTAGGTTAGCCTAGAAACAAAACTCACTTAGTCGAGCTGGTTCGGCAGATAGACAGTATATAGTATCTATGTCAGAAGACTAATAACCCAAGAAGAATGTAACTAGTAGTTAGTTCTGTGAACAGTGGACTTCGCGACCAAAAAAGTATGTTTCTAATTTTCTCTTTTGATAAATCAAATGGTGTGACTTTTTTTTCATTTCAAATAAGTAATTATACAATAATTCTTTTTTCAAACTTTCTTTAGGCCGATAGGTACCAATATATTGATTACTCCGATTTGAACGCTCGAAGTAGGAACACAGACATGCGATTGATCTGGCGGGATAAAAAGGTGTTATCCAACACGGTCACCATCTTAAACCGGAGGCGGAACGTAACAAACAAATTTAACAACAGATGAAATGGCAAATGGTTGAATTAACCCAGGACTACTACGCTCACTCAATGAATTACCGAAGAGTCTTTATTAAAGAAATAAATATTATAAGAGAAAAACAATGGATACATTTTCAAGTATGTATTAGAATTGACAATCATCAGCGTATTGCTGCTCTCATAATCAGAGTAAAATAAATAAAATATGTTCCTGATGAAATATAGATCTGAAAAAGAAATTTGAACTCTTCTATGATATTATACATATAACTGCGAGATGCCATAAAAGGGTAATTTTCGATAAAAACGAAAGTAATAATAATCTTGATTCAAAAGTGCTGACCAATCTTGACTCCTACGTAGTTTTTACTTCCGAGAGAAATCTTCCAATTAGGTTGCTTGCGCAAGGCTGAGAATATAAGGAAGGAAGAGTAAATAGCAGATGCACGGGTTTAAATTATTTCTAAAACCTCGCCTTGGTCGCTGCGGCCGGGTCAAGTCATCCACTCTTCATTAAATTAATTATACACCATCAGGAAGGAAAAACTGTTTTTCCAATAGGTGTTTTATAAGTTTCTCTGAATAGAGAATTTTAGTCATAATAATAATATACCTAAACAAAGTATAAAAAACCTTTTCATACAAAACAATGAAATATCGTTTTTTGAATGGATTACAAACATATTAGTTCAGTTGAAATGCTCATTAAAAATCTTAGCTCGTTTATCATTAAAAAATAATAATATTTGACAAGTCAAAAATATTTCACCAATAAATGAAGATATTATATGTCTCGACGCCATCTAGTGAGAAATTTAGCACTAACAAAGCCTTTCCTACAATAATAAAGGTTTTTTTGTTATTTGTTTTTGGGGTGTTATGCCGTGTTGCGCTAACTCCTTCTTTAGCCAACGTTCAGGGCAGATGTGCCTGTGATGGACACTGTAACGTTGTGCGAAACGTTGGCTAAAGAAGAAGTTAGCGCAACACGGCATAACACCCCAAAAACAAATGAAAAAAATACTTTTGGCCGTGAAAATCTTAAATCATATTTAAAAATAAAGTTGGTTGTTTACAGGTGGAAAAAATGTAATAAGCAGTAACTGTTGATTGAGGTACTAATACATATTGAATCATTTGGCGGGTTAGAAATAAGCCGATATGGCTCAGTGTATACCTTATAGTGTTATACCTTTTATTATTTGAAAAAGATTTAATCGTGAAATAACACATATTAATCAAATAAAATTTACTTGCCCACGCCAGGATTTGAACCCGCGACCTCAGGATTGCCAGTCGGGAGGCTTACCTCTCAACGATGGAGACTGCGTCAAATATGGTACCAATTCAAAATACAATAAATAATAGTATACACAATAACAACACGACCAGGGCTGCGAATGCAATTTTTTATTTCAAAATATATGAAAACATCTTAATTACACTTGGATATAACATATTATGAAATCTTAGGGAAACAATTTATACAATAAACGAAAAAAAAAACACTTTAAGATACATCACTTTTATTGAATTAATAAAAGACAGTCAACGCTTATGTCAAACTTCATCAGGGCTTATATATTAATTTTACATATTAGTTAATATGGTGACCGGATAAATCAGCAAAATGATAATTCATCACATCTTTCAAAAGTTATATAAAGTCATGGAAAGTGATGAAACAAAAACTTTATTAACTGGGTTAAGTAGGTTAGTTTAGGTTAGGTTACAAAAAGAATTTCATCGTTTTTAATGACTTTATATCACTTTTTAAAAGCGTGTTGAGTTAACATGGACCAGTTAATATATACGTCCCCATGGAGATAAGCGAAACCTGGTTGGTTGTCGTCTATTATTTCAATAAAGGTGGTGTAATCAAAAAGTGTGTTATTCATTTAATATATAATGACGCACCCCAAAGTATTTTTTCGCTTCTTTCGAAAAAAATAAACAATTTATTAGTTTATTTATTAAACTGTTATACGTGGTGGAATTATATAGTATTAAAATAGAAAATAAAACATTTTTTAACTTATTTCCACTTGTTTATTTTACCAGTACCGGTTTCGTCCTATTATGGACATCTTCAGGCTGGCAATTGAAATTCTTTTGTTACAGAATTTATACAAAATTAGGTACACAATGTCAAGGTAGGTACATATGTTTGGGTTATTAAATTACAATGGTTCTTTAAGGTTAATATGTCATATAATTAAAAGATGTCCATAATAGGACGAAACAGGTACTGGTAAAATAAACAAGTGGAAATAAGTTAAAAAATGTTTTATTTTCTATTTTAAACAATTTATTGTTGAAAAAATCTTTTTTAATACTTGTTTTGATTCGCTAAATATTTTCACTTGAATATGCATTCATACAGCAATATATAATAGGCTAGGCACGTGTCAAATATTATAGTATTTATCTATAGTGAGAAATAAAGTAGGCAACGTGATATTATTATAACAAATTATTATAAGCAATAATTATTCACCTGAAATAACCATACAAATTGAAAAAATCTCCTGTGAAGAAATAAATGCCGGCGACGGGAATAGAACCCGCAGCCTTCTGAAGAATATAATATGGTATAAGGCTTTTATGCTATGCATAATATGTTTAGCCTGTGACAGACCAAGGCGCACTATATTTGAGTGGCTTGGTCTATTTCAGCATATCGCTTGTTATACATTCCCATTGATAGTGTATGGCGAGCGATACGTTGAAATAGGACAAGCCATGATTCAGCATATCGCTTGTTATACATTCCCATTGATAGTGTATGGCGAGCGATACGTTGAAATAGGACAAGCCATGATGCGTATGGCTTAATGTGTCGCCTACCTTATCCATTGTGTTATGCATAAAAACCTTGTCTTATTAACATTAGTTAAACATAAAAAAATATATATTACTAATTGTTTTTATGTTTAATTCACAGGACTTTTTATTTTATTTTTTTAATTTAATGTAAATCAAATTTAATAATGTTATTATTAAGTTCTGGGAATCTTAGTGTTTTAGTTTTAATCGATAATGACATTGTGTCTGGAATGAGGGTTATACAAGAAGTGGAAAACTGTTTGGTTCATTTCAATTACAGCATCTTAGTTTTTCATCTTAGCAGTAGGTACCATGTATTTCTAGGTCTCAAACATATAGAATTTTAGTTGGCCAATACAATATCGCAAGCAGTGTGGAAAAAACTCCGCGGGATATTCGGCAATCTCCGCGGTGGCTTTGACATCGATACTATTACTCGCCGACAAAAGAATTACGACAAAAGAAATTGGATTAGAAACTTCATCGGAAGAAAGAATAAGACCATGGACGTCACCAACGGTTTGTATAACCACCCCTAAAAGGTCGAAATCAATACATTTCGAGAAGTTTATGAAGTAATCAAATATTATAAGATGGTCCCTGAAATCCTTGAACTTTCAGAAGAAGATACATAACAATATTACGCATATAACAGTGGACATTATGGAAAACAAGTTGGACTGTGAATGATGACGGCGGTTATGATTACATCGGTAGTTAGAGTGGGTGCAAACTTGCAAAGGTCGAGGGTTCAGTCCCTGTAGACAGCTATAGATAAATCAACTTATTTAAATGTGAGCATATTATCATTAATGCCGTTGACCTTAAACTTTTCGTATTCAAGCGAATTGACCAAACTCCAGGAAATGAAACGGCAGAGAAAATTATTCACTTCTCGTGTAAATCTGGTTTTGGGAGTTTATGCCAGGCATTCGGGTCATTAAATTAAATAAATTGTGTCGGTATTTCATTTTAGGCATATTATTTAACAATTATATTTTGTAAATACTTCTGAAACCAAATATATTTTTTGATTCTGACTGCTCTAGACTCAGGGGAACAAAGGCATTTCCGATTTGGGGAATGTTGTGAGACTAAAGAAGGTATCTGGGGGGAGCCTGCTTTTTGAGATCCGGTCACTTTGATCTAAGCATAGCTTTTACCATTTAAAGCATTTTTGATTCTGGTTTCTCACCAGGTATATAAGAACTAACTTCAATTTTGTATGAATTCCGAATATTCGAACAGCAATTTATGTAAAATAAATGTATGATTAGTTGGGTTACTTCTGACAGCTTCCCTACCTTGTCAGATGAATATGGAACCAATGCAAATGTCTGGCGTAAAAGAAGACACACTTACCTGAAACAATAAGAAAAAATACATTAGAGATTGACAAGTTAATAAGAAATTTTGTATCTAGGTTTGGGCATTTTAAATTGAAACCGCCCTAGGATAATTGTAAAGGATTATGGAGGGGAAGTACAGGGTCACGAAGTACCTACCAGGTTATACTATGGTCACTAAACAATCGATTTCAAACAACACTTTAACTCTGTTGGTTAGTTTTAGCAGGTTAAAAAAAAACCTTATTAAAGGTTCAAGTATTCCATAAAATTACATATTACGAGTCATGTATGTTTTAATTTGTGAACTCGTAGGGTTTTGAATCCTTAAGTTTGGGCTCAGACTGAGTCAGGGATGTCACCTGAAAAGTGCACTTTATTATGTAATGTGGTAGAAAATCCAGGGTAATTTTCACAAATGCCTGCCGATTGTTAATTACGTGAATCAAACACTCGTTTATCTATTAATTATTTAGAAACAAACCCAAAAAAAGTTTGCTTGTTTTGTATTGCTTTCCTAGATCGTTTAATTTTAATATTGTTCCATCTAGACAATTTCTCTCATCCGTAGGTAATTAAGTGAGCTAATTTTTTTGTCATTACTGTGGCAACATCGAGCAAACCGATTTTGTGAAACTAAATACATTACTTTCAGATGTGAGGTTATCCTTGACTCCCTAATTTGACAGGTAAAACGGTATAGCTCAAGAGTGGTAAGTAGGTTCTCAAAGTATCGTTCGGGAAAATTCTGAATCGAAACGTTACTTGAAATGTTTTACCCGTGTTCGGTAACAAGATCAGAATAGCAGGCACTTCCCCACCTTCTTATTCCCTATCTCCCTTACTTTTCTCCTCACTCATGTCACAACGATAACCGGATACCTCAACACAGTGACACTTCAACACACCTTTAAAAAGTGATAAAAGTCATGAAAAGTGATGAAACAAAAACTAGTTACGTAGGTTAGGTTAGTTTTTGCATCGCTTGTAATGATTTTATATAACTTTTTAAAGATGGGTTGAATTGTCACTGTGCTGAGTTATCATGGAACCGCCACAACTGGCTTCGGGCACATTTTCAGAAACAACAGTTTTATGTATTTTGTTGCCGTAAATGAGCGTCTCTCCCACATGCCATTTTTTAAAAATAAAATGTACATTTTATGTATAGATTTCTTTTCTTTATGTATTATTATCTGTAAGGCAGTATTTTGTTTCATCGTCTGGTGATACTGGTGATGTGATCCGTTCAACCTTTTTTTGTTATATCGTCTGCTGAAGTGAACTGTGCCGAATAATACAATATCAAGCAATCAAACACATTGCGCAACCTTTTGTTTGGCAGCCTTTGAAATTCAGCATCGCCTACTTTCTTCTTGCCATTTCACATTGCGTCACAATGATTCACAATGGAAGACCAGAGATTGCGCGACGACTAACGGGGCATTTTGGCAAACGCTCGGATCAAAGAAGCCGATATGCCTAATTAGATAATAACAATTTTAAAATATGGTGTCCGGAAACTGGTACAAGCGGGAACTGGTGAATTTATATCACATAGAAAACTAAAGATTTGAGCATTTTGTTTTATGTTATTTTTTTCAAATGTTTCGACAGCAAAAAAAATGGAGCCGGGTCTACGCTTTGATACATTTTAAAAGTAGGTATATTAAACAGCTGATATTAATTGCAACTTCGAACTCTATTTACTCAAAAACGAAAAACCCAAATCAAAAAAAATTCCACTCCATCGAAATCGACTCAAAATGTGATTTAGATTCACCGTTTTTATTACATTAACCCCAGAGGAAATTGAATAATTCATCAAATTTCAATGTAAATTTTCAAGTTATTTTATTATAACATTTTTTTTAAATATAACATATGAAAACATATTTTATACACTCTCCTACAAAAGCTGACACTTGTGGTTAGGAGAGGACAACTTAATAACTTTAAAAAACTTAAGAATTTAACATATTGGAGATTTATACATAATATTTTTTAAGATTGTAAAGGTACATTGTAAAAACATTGGGAATAACAAAAGAATATATTAAGAGGAAGTTAAAATTATATGGTGGTACTACAAAAATATGATTTAATTTTTTTTATATATCTCGTATTATTTTTCTGTTCGCATATCAGCTAGTAATTGATTGAATAATTTTATTCCTTTATATACATAGTGATTCTGCGCTGTTGTGGTTCGTACGGGTGGCACAGTTAGTCCACCAACAGAAGTATTCTTTATGCTAATATTTAGCAGTGGGGTATTATTTTCATTAAAATTTTTGTAAGTGGGGGAACAGCGAATTCTTGGTATACATTTATTGTTGGGTAGTAGTAATACGGTTTTTTTTAGATAATTTTTGGAATTGTTATCTATTAATTGTTATTATAATTGTTTATATTGTTTTGGACCAGTTAATAACAGAACTTGAATAGAACTTTCACAGAACTTGAAAATTAACTTCGTAGTTTTATGAATTGTTCGTGTTTAGTGAATTTTTGTGAATTTTTCTGTTTCAAATGTTCGTTTAGGAATCGCTAATGTTGTCTTCAATAATGAAATAATAATAATTCACACTTCATCAATGGACGTGTTTAGCGTGGACCATAGACATATGAATATTAGTAGACCTGCCCTAAGTGATTAAAAGCGTATTATCCCCACTCCCCATACCGGTTCCATTGGAGCCGGCTGTGCTCGCGTATGGCCTCAAGTGAAATTTGAAAACGTGACGTCATCATTCTTGTGCGATCTATGGTCGAGGCATCATCGGTTCATTTTACGAAATAACACGGCAAAATGTTGACTTGTACTATGAAAACTTGTAAAAATAGATGTGAAAAAGAGAATAAACCCAATTGTCGTATTACATTCCATATATAAGCATTATTTTACTTTATTTTAAGCATATTCACATCGTATAATATAGATCAGTTTTAGAAACATATACTATCACATCGAGAAACGTCTGGACGCGAAACACAAAGCTGGTTGGTTGCTGGGAAGTAAATTATGAACATTTATAAAAGTGTCTTAACTAAATACTTAAACGAAATATTCGACTCTGAAAATAGAACCGAATTTTTTTGCCGAATTTGGACTTCGCAAATTTGTTCATAACGTGGCGAGTAATTTGCGCTCCCATGTAAAAATGTCTATTCATTCAAAAGCAGGTTTTACTTTTAAGAAGTAAATGGTGATATTATAATGCGAGATGCCTATTTACTGTCAGATTGATTTATTGACGAATCGCAGTCAGCTTCACTCCCTTCGTTCTTCAACAGTTGATTTTACCCCTCGCCATTATCTTCTCGTCTATTAATTCCTATGTCTGTGGCGTGGACCTAATCTGGTTGAATCCCCAATGCGATAGGGGGAAGATAGAAAGCATCGTTTAATGAATAATAAGGCCGTTGTTCCACGGGTCGGTAAGGAATCGACATAAACCGAGTGAAGTAAGAATATGGGAATGAGGTTACGTTGGGTTAGGTTTACAGGCCAGGTCCTAGACACTAATTTATTTTATATTTGCTTTTAGTATATTATTACCTATACAAATCAGATTTATTATATATTCACAGAACTTGAAATTTAACTTAATAAATTGTTCAAATTCTGCGTAACAACCCGTTCCGAGTGTCTAGTTATCTAGTTATAAGTGCAGTATTACGTACTCGTTATCTAGTCTATGTCTGGTTAGGTTAGAGACAGGTGTGTAGAAATGTTAATCCATTTAAATCGCCAGCTGACGACTTTCACTCAATCCGCGGTCACCATCTGCTGGGTACTGAGCACTGGCGACCTCAAATAAACTCGTAATTACATAACTAATAACTAATGAGGTTACAAAAAAAGGCCACGATCTAAAAATTTCTTTTGCTGCAATTTTGTACTATTTTTTTTATTTATTTACTCAACTTCTTATGCATGCGGCCTCCGTGGTCGAGGGGTAAGGCTCTCGACTAGCGATCCGTAGAGAGCCGGTTCATATCCCGGCGTGCGCAAGTAAATGTTATTTAATTAATAATTTGTGTTATTTTACTTTTTAATTATTTAAAATAATATATAGATAGATATTCTCAGAATCGCCCTGGTGTAAAACCACCATTCAGAATTGAAATGTCTTTTATTTGGTAACCAGGTCTGAATAGCCAGGTACTTCCCACATTCTCTTTCCCATGTACTTTCCCTTCCACTACCTTCAGCCTCACAGCATACCCTTATTGGGGATGCCATAGTCTCACTATTTACAAATGGTTGGGAGCAGTTGGCACTCTTGTGCGGTATTCAGATTAAAAAATACATTGGTAGATATTATAAGAACGTAGATACGTATTATTAGATAGGCTCATTAGCTAGTGGTATTTATTTTCAACCTATTCGGATATGTATAGTAATAATATTATTGTTAGTTTTACAAAATACTCTTCAAACAGCTGAACAAAGAGAAAATACAGACTACTTGAATTTTAAAATTATTAATAATGAATATATAAAGAAAACAATTTATGTAATGTATCAAAATCATTACCAGGCGGAATAACACTTAAGGCGAAGCTTAATGCTAAATCACTATTTTGATTAATCTTTATAACGAATTGGTGTACATTACGAATACCAAAAAATATGATATAGATAAATTGAAGGTTTTCTTATGGTTTCGCTTGAGTAGAATACAAATAAAAAATAAATTACTCAATAAAAAAATATAAATGTAAACTACTAAAAACTATTTTTTTCGATAGAAATTGTACGAACGCGTAAAGGTACAACTTTTAAAAAATACAGTATTATAGGTAAGATTATCTGTGACAGTTTCACTTAAGTAACTTCTTTGCTTTCTTATAAAATTATTTACAAAATAAATAAAAACCAGTTTTGTGCTTGAAATCGAACCTATTACCTACAATATAAGGTATACCAAGAATACACGCATTTTTGGCTTGTAGCTTCCTCTTAATATAATAAAAAAAGGACTGCCCGCTATACTGCCGCTGTAACTAAAAACAAAAATATCTTTCTTGAGACTCTCCGGGATGACACTGTGTCTTCAGTTACCGCGGCAGTATAGGATATCACTAAGTGGATATCATAAACGATTCACTGATGAAAGGAATTATCCCAAACTCGTGGAAATCATCTTTAATAACGCCAATTCCCAGAATAATGAACGCAAAATCAACTCTGAGAAGAGAAAGAAAAATCACAACACGCTTGGCCATACGTTTTATATATTATATTACTCGTCTGGCGAGCGATATCGTGAGATAGGCCACAGGAAACCAGTATTAATATTATATTACGCGTGTTTAACTACTTTCTTAACAAACGATTGCAATCCTTAGAGAACATGCGTCAGGTCTGTATGTTGTCCCTGTTCTACCTGTATTCCAATGGAAGATGCTCCGAAAAACTAGCATCATTGATCCATACGGCACCGGTGCTTACACGGAGAGAAACGAGTAATGCTGATATGGAAAATCTCTATAAATTATTAGTCATTTTATTAAAAACGGGACTGTAAGCCCTTTAAATAGCCTTTAAAATCGTAATAATATCGGAAAACCTGCATTGGTCTTAATTAAATAACGCCGCTACACCGTACTCAGGGACGGCCCTGAGCCATACGGCGCCTGGCGCTAGTAAAATCCTCAAGAGCGCTGTAATATGCTACGTACACATCCGCGAGCCGAACTGCCGAACTGAACCTCACTAATGGGAAAGAAACGAAGCAAGCGAAAAGGCGCGAAACGCCGCTAGTAGTTGATTATTTCCTTTCCCGTAATTCGTGGTTCGTTCGCGTTTCAGTTCGCAAATGCCCCCGGTGGCCCCGCTATGCCCCCCTCCCCTATACGTACCCTTGGGGGTTAGGTATCATCAGCGCCTTGACTATTTCGCTCTTTGGCGCCTGTATCGGACTCCTCCTATTGCGCCTGCTTAGGGCCGGTTCTGATCGTACTTCAAATATGTGATACTTTGTACTCTATATTATTTAAAATGAAGTTTTGAAATAAAATATCCATTAAAGTGCACAATTACATATAAAATCATGTAACCGCGTGGTCACGAAACGTTGAAATGGGCCATTGGGTTAAGTTGATTGCTTTGCATCGATGCCTCTCAAATAATAAAGAAATGGGGCCAACGACAAGTTATAATTATAATGGTAGGCGTTGTTCTACAAAATAATAATTGCGGAGAAAACTGAGTAGGTAATTCCACAAAACAGAAGGCGGAGATAATATTATCATCTAATGGTAATAGTTATAGGCAATAAGGCAGTGGTTCTCAAACACCGGTGTTCCGCGAACCTGACACAAGTGTTTCGCGAACCCTTTGCGACGTTATGAAAATGGCTTATTGGTTAGCAAGCTAAGTTTGAACGGCTCTATCCATAAAGGCACTGAAAATATTGTTATAATTTTCAACGTCATATTTGTGTGAGCTTAGTTTCTCAAAATAAAATAAAGAAAGAAGAAAAAGAAGACGAAGACGAGAGGTTTCATACTCTTAAGGAAGACATACAGCTTGATATGCATAACAGTGCAGTTGGTGTTATATGAATACTTAAAAATCTGTGGATTAATAAAAAAAACATCCTTAATTTGTTTCTTCCTTCGTTGTTGACTTAGTTAATTAAATCATATTTTATCTGAACTTAGAATAAATAGTTTCTTATTTTCTTAAACAATTCACTTTGTGGCGTCATTTTTATTTAAATAAAATAAATATTATTTATTTTTTTTAACTTTTTTACTGTAATATTTTTTTTATTCATAGGGGAGGATATTCCTCAAAGGTTTCTTTTAAAGATTAAGAAGGCCTGCAGATTAAAATATGCGTATGATTCTTTTCACGTAACCTTATGCCGACGTGTAGACAGTGTAGGTACATAATATTCTAGTTTCAAGGACCCAGGAACAGTAAGCTGGAAACAAAACAACAACAATACAACACAAAGAATAGTAAAACAAAGGTCGAACTTAATCCTTAAAGTGTGTCCTTAATGATTCAGGCTGATTCCGGTGGACCCCGAAGATGTACCTACCAACGTCTTTTTTCGTTACATAGTGATTACACGGCAAAAAATAAGTATTTGCTAATTTATTATAGACAATCTGTTTAAAAACGGGATTGCAAGCCTTAACCAATGAAGTAACAGGTTTCCTGGTAAACTTTTAGTGAATTATGAATATATTAACACATTTATATTTTATAATAATTAGAATACTTTCGCATTTCGTGATGATATGTAGTATTAGAGTAAATATACGTATTTCGATGACGGAACACGTGCATTCGGATCCGAATATATTCGGATTTTCATGACCACGTGTTCCGATATCGTGATAATATATTCGAAATTAACCAAAAGTTTATCGGCGATTTTTAACGAAAATTTTATCAGCGAAATACTGAAATATTAATTCATATTTTTGATTATTTTTTTAAAAGAAAGACAAGCATTCCCGGGTAAAGAATAACCTGACAATATTTAAAAATCTCCTACTACCACTACAGTGAGCGGAAAATGTTGCTAGTGTTGTGAGGATTTGAACACACGACGCCTGGGTGAGTCCCAGACGCGAAGTTTATATCTTTGTGACGGTAGATTTTATTTGAACCCATAAAAATATAGGCTATTCTATATAAAATAATTATATCATAAGCCATATATAATACCGAGAGAAAAAAACGGTGCACCACCGACTCATAAATTGGATTGATTTGTAGGGAATTGTTAATTTTGTTTAGTTATTGTTCGTGCACTGGAAGACCAACATTATTAAAGTTACAATCCACTGAAATGACAACCTTAAATGAGCTGTTTCAATAATCGAGCGATAAATCTAGCATATGGCAGCATTTGCAATTTATTTTTATCGCGTGCCCCTTCGATGGCGCGCTTTCTAATAAAACAAAGTGCTTTTCAGATATAAAATAACGGACTCCAATCCAATGGCCAATCAATAACAGAGGAAAACAAACTACTTTATTGACCAATCATATGAGTGAATTGCTCCATATTTTATTTGTCCCATTTTCTACGTCAATAGTGGACGATCTTATCGGTTGACTGTAATTAGCAGCATGAAAAAGACATCAAAGCGAACCCACAAAGTCATAAAATCATCAAGTTGCTTTTTGTTTTAATTGTTATTCTGTTTAATTCGTAGACATACATTTATTTTTTATTGTTTTATTAATGTTTCGCGATAATTAATATAATAACATTCTGAGTTTAGATTATTAGTACCTATAGAGATTACGGATATCGTGCTATCTAGTTGGGATCTGGGATGTGCGAGAGAGAAATTAGGGTAATACATGGACTTTTATACTACGATAATATATCTGTCTCGCTCTACACTAACGAAGTCAAACACCTGACTTGTTATATTGTCTCACAAATGTTATGTCAAGTTTTTAATATTGTGACAGCTGGTTCGGCATTCTATTATCAAAACGGCCTTTAACCCAGAAACAGCTGACACAATAATCAAAACTAAAATACTTGCAGAAATTAATAATAACATTAGTAAATTTGGTTAATTTTAAATTTATAAATAAAGTTTTCACCCGTTTATGATATTCGTATGCGCAAATAATAGGTGCCCTCATAAAATTTATACACACTAATACCTCAGTCTTTCTAAAAAAAATTCAGGTAAAACCCACTTAAAATAATGGCTGATATTAAATAATACTGATGTGATCGTTATTTCCATGAAGATCTGCAGAACAGATCAATTGGGCGAAGAGGTGCCATCGAATGGCCCCCCGCTCTCCAGATCTCACGCAACTGGACTTTTTTTGTGGGGACTCATAAAAGACAAGGTTTATATGTTAAAACCGGCCACAGACGATCAATTGAAGGCGAAAATTGATAGAGAATGCAACGAAATTCCCAATGGAATGATTCGCCACATTTGCGATTCCATTGCTTCGCGTCATCAGCAATATTTGTATAAAAAATGGGCATCAATATGAACATTTGCGCTAGCTAAAAAAAATCTACATCTTAATTTGTAATACATCTAAATATATAATGTTTTTATAATGAAAAATGTTAATGTTTCTCGCAAAGTGTGTATACATTTTTGAGGACACCCTGTAGATTGACGAACCTAGAACTAGCGAGTTCAAATAACGATGTGCCCAAATAAATTTGACTTAATTTATATATGTGTCATTTCACATAATATAGTAAAAATATTATAATTTATCGAAAATTTGCTGCACATTTTTCGAGTGGTACCTACATACATTCTCTCAGCATCGCTGGTTAAATATCACCAACCTATCCAAAACCTTCCTATTCCCATCTCCTTCCCCTCCCCACTCCAACAACACCCCTATCGGGGTGTGCTGTTCCTCTAGTTCCTCTAGCAGCCGGGACTTTATTGCGGAAATCACATGATTATATTTTTAAATGGCAACGGACTGTTACCATCGTCCGAAGGACGGAAAATACGATAGACAAAAATGCCATATGTTTTCATATTTTTATAACAAAAACCTTATCATCACTCCGTTAAACTATTTTTCAAGAAGTAGTTAAAACTGATGTTGCGAGAGCGCTATAAACTTAGTTTACAACAGAACGTAAAAAAAAACCGCGCCAGAAACACGAAACATATTTTTCCTACGAAAACAAATCGTATTATTAGTTTCCCAAGCACTATGCAGCATATGAGTATTTTCTGTGGAGAATGAACATAATATATTTTTAACATGGTTACTTTAAATTTGGTAGCAGAAATAGAAACATGTATAATTAATATAAGTAAAAATAAAATTAAAATTATTTATTTATTTATTGTAAGAAACAAACAGCAATTTTATACAGGATAATTTATACAAGAGGTTAAATATGAGGTAAGCCAAAATAGTTTCTTATGCTAATGTTGGTTAATGTGATATAATACAAAATTGTAATTGGTTATAACCATTAACTGAAAATGAAATTAACAAAAAAATCATATAAATATATTAGAAGGAAGAAGGAATAGGAAAGGGCAAGAGGCAGAGGAAGATGGGATGGGGACAGGAGACGCTCATGTTGTACCTTTTCTATTACTGTACATTAATTTAATTAATATTTGTGGTCGTGCGCTTGACTTCGTTTCGGTATTTCACAAGAGTATTATTAAGAATATCGATATTGTTAAATTGCGTGTTATATTGCGCGCATATACGGGGGATTGGAGAGTTTTTTCTAAGGTTGGTTCTGCACGCGGGCAAATGAAAAAAATGGTTTTGTCTGGTTGGCCTTGTTGGTATGCGAATTCTTAAATAATTTACGAGTTCTGGAGAGTCCAGGCCGTTATTCAGAATTTTGTATAAAAATATTTGATCAGATATTAATCTACGTGTTTGAAGTGGAGTAAAGTTGTGAAATTTTAAGGATTCGGTGTTATTTGCAAAGAGTAATTTAAATTTATAATTTATGTGTTTAAAAAATTTGTTTTGCACACTTTCGATTCTGTCAATATGGCATTGGTAGAACGGTGCCCAAATTAGTGTGCCGTATTCTAAGTGGGGGCGGATATACGTGGTGTAAAGGGAATACATGGTTTTAATGTTGCGAAAAGGTTTAGATATGCGAATTATAAATCCCAACATTTTATTGGCTTTGTTGATTACTTCGTTAATGTGTTTGATAAAATTTAGTTTTACATCCAGTACTACCCCAAGGTCACGGATTGATTCTATTTCATTGATATGTGTATCATGAAAGTTATAATTAAAATAAATTTTATTTTTGTTGCGCGTAAAAGATAATTTGTTGCACTTAGAAATGTTTATGATTAATTTGTTTAATTTACAGTATGCAAAAAGACGATTTAGGTCTTCTTGAAGTTTTATGCAGTCATTGATAGATTTGATTACTAAGTATATTTTTTTGTCATCTGCATATGCAAGGTAGTTAGCATGTAAAAAACATTTATAAATATCAAATATATATACATTAAACAGTAATGGTCCCAGATGGGAACCCTGCGGTACGCCAGAGGGCACAGTTAAGAAACTAGACTTAGTTCCCTCAACTGATACGCACTGTAGTCTTTTCTGCAGATATGAAGTTAGCCACCGAAGTAAGTCGCCATGGATTCCTAATTGGTGTAATTTTTTAATGAGGATAGAGTGGTTAACTTTATCGAAAGCTTTCGAGTAATCTGTGTAGATAACATCTACTTGGTGTCCATTATCCATATTGCTTGTTAAGTATTCAGTAAAGTTGACTAAGTTTGTTATTACTGACCTTTTTTGTAAAAAGCCATGTTGTTGATTTTGTATGCTGCGGACAATAGATATATAAATTTGATCGTACACAATGCGCTCAAAGAGTTTACTAAATACTGTGAGTATTGAGATTGGGCGATAGTTTGCAATGTTACTTTTTGAGCCAGTTTTATGGATGGGGATTATAATGGCTTCTTTGAATTTTGTAGGAAATATTCCTTTTTTTAAAGACATGTTAAATAAGTTAGTTAAAGGAAATGCAAGATTTTTGGCACATTTTGAGATAAAATATGGCGAGATACCATCACTGCCCGCACCCTTTGTAACATCCAATTCATTCAAGTATTTATTGACCAATGAGTTGTTTATTTGTACGTCCCCGATCGGGTTAACATTATTAACGCAGGTGGAATTATCTATATTACTGGGATCATCCGTGCCCTCATCGCTTACGTAAGTAGATTGGAAGTGTTTACAGAACAGTTGGCACACTTGATGAGCACCGGTGCCTGACTCGTCTTTTAGGTTCATTATTTGTGGTATGCCATTTGTCCTATTTTTGTTTTTAGCGTAATTCCAGAGACTTTTATTGTTAGTTGGAATACTAGACTCAACTGAATTTATATATTGGGTGTAACAATGTTTCTGTAAGTGTTTTTGTTGTATTCGTTTGATAGAAAACTCTATGTAATCTACTGGATTATTACTTGATTTCCATTTTTTGTGTAGTCTTTGTTTCTCATTTATAATTTTGATTAGGGGAGGTGAGTACCAGTTGGGAAATTTTTTCTTTTTGATGAAACGTTTAGGGACAAACTGGTTAATGGTGTTATTTAAAATGTCATAAAAAGTATAAATTGCTTCGTCAACGTCAGCATTATCGTGAGTAAAAGACCAGTCTGTTTTAGACAGGTGTTGGTTTATTAAATCATAATCAGCTTTATCATACCGATAAATTTCTTTTGGTGGAGCATTGATAGTTGGAAGTGTGTCTAATTGTAGTATGATTTTGAGCGATGGATGGTGTAAATCCTCTTTGACAAGAGGGTTGTATGCTTGAGATACAAGGCATTCCTCATTACAGATAACTAAATCTAGTATACGTTTATTGGTATTTTCGATGGAATTGTATTGGTTCAGTTCAGAGTAATGGATTGTGTCAGTAAGTAAGGAAGTAATTGAATTTAAATTTTCAGGTGTTAAGTGTGAATTTTTATCTTGTGGTTTCCATGTTATGGTGGGCATATTAAAGTCTCCAATTACGAGAATAATATCATCTGGGTTTTGATCTTTGACGTTAGCAAGCAAACAAAGGAATGAACTGAGAGCATTTTCATATTTATGTCCCTGTGGTAAGTATAGACAAGAAACATGGATGGTACGTTTTGAAGTATAGTTAGACGGGGGAATAGTTACCCAGATGCATTCAGCATTACAGACCAAGTCTTCGCGAGGGTATGCGTTAAGATTGTTATGAGTTATGATCATGACTCCACCGCCTCGACGAGAATCTGATTGGGTATTAATGCTATTAATTGTAATGTTATTTGTCCTATCCCGTCTAAAAATACTGTAAAATTCAGTTGGTGCCAGTTCCGGATCTAAAATAGAATCAATAAGCCAAGACTCAGATATACCGAAAATGAAGCAATCGTCATTCAAAAGAATATTATTGTGAAAAATCTCAGTTTTAGTTCGTAGTCCTCTACAGTTTTGGTATATAATATTTAACATTGTAATTTAGTTGAGTAATAGTTGGGTACAATTCGGTTATAATATATGAGTATAACTGAAGAGTAGTGTATTATGAATGACATGTACGATATTAAATTGATAGAATAATGTACAAAAGTGAGCATCAAGTACAGGAGGAGGGGGGATAGCGAGATAAAGATGGGTAAGGAGAGTGTAGGAGTGTATCTTCTATATTGGGTAATATATACATTCCTTATTGTAAATATACTAAATTTAATATTAAAGACAAAACAGACTATTTTAGCAAAATTTATAAGATAACTAGGTATAAACAAAAAAGGAAATAAAAATAAGAATAAAAATAAAAATAAAAATAAAAATAAAAATAAAAATAAAAATAAACATAAAAATAAAAATAATAACCTAAATATAAAAATTTAGGCGTATTAGATCTATCAAAAAATTTATATATAAAGATGCAAAAGTCGGTCATTTTGAATACATGTAGGATAACAAAAGATTTTTTAAATATTTATGTTGAGGGATCAGTAGGATTTATAGGCCCTGTTAGAAGTTCTACCGAGCCGAACCCTCTGATATGAAAATATCTGGAGACGGTGAATTTTTTTTCCCATTTGATATCTGGTGATTTGACGTGTTGTTGTTCTTGTATTGTTTTGTATTTATTTTACTTATATAATGCACTTACATAGTGTTGATTGACTAGCTGATCATTTGTGGAAAAGTGAGTGGAAGGGTTAAGTTTTTCCTTTGGGGAAGACTTAACCCGGACAACTAAATCGGAAGTTTAAAAAAATAAAAAAATTCAACGGTAAGTTAAAATTAAAAGAAAAATGCAGATCGTGCGAATGATCTTAAAATATGGTTTTAAATAGATGAAATAATATGAACAGATTGCTTATAGCTTGTAAGTATACGAATATAATAAAGTAGAGACCGTATCAACAGTATCAGGATTATTGTTAGTAGGCATTCTTGAAATATAGACAATGTCTATTAGTAGCATTATAGATAGATATGTACATGAAAGATATACAATGTTATAGTATTATTAACATGATATACAACGGTAAGTTAAAATTAAAAGAAAAATGCAGATCGTGTGAATGATCTTAAAATATGGTTATAAATACAGGAAATAATATGAGCAGCTTGATTATAGCTTGTAAGTATACGAATAAAATAAAGTAGAGACCGTATCAATAGTATCAGGATTATTGTTAGTAGGCATTCTTGAAATATAGACAATATCTATTAGTAGCATTGTAGATAGATATGTACATGAAAGATATACAATGTTATAGTATTATTAACATGATATACATGGAAAACATAAGATAAACATGAATAATAAACAGTAGTAATAGTATCACTGCATTTTGAGCATAGGTACATGAGATATAGGTACACAATGAGATAAAGGCACACAATATCGTCGAAATTGTAAATAAAGGTCGTGAAGTACACACGCTACCAGTAGCCTAATTGTAAGTATGTATGAACAACTGTAAGATGCGCGGTATTGCGATAATTTGCCTGCATGAGTATTATAATACGGGCGTTTCTAAATGTGTATAATATTTTTGCAGGCTGAATTGAATAATAATAAAGTGTATGGCGAGCGGGTACTACATAGGTATTCATAAGATGTTTGTTATTATGGTTTGTGGGCAGATTACTAATAAAGTTATAATATGTAGGATAAGTTATAATGCGATAATGTAAGTTAAGTATATTATATATGTACCTACGTACTTGTTGATAATTCAAACTATTCACCATTCGAGCAAAATATGTTTTTAATAACGTAGTTTTAGAGATTATTATTTATATTATCAAAAAATAAATCACTTTTTATTATTATTTTTAGTAACCGACTTTTAACAAAACCGATAATGATGCCACAAGGTATTTTTGCTAAGTTTGAAGAATTATTTATGTTTATTGGTTCTGGAACGCAGACCGATCGGTCTGGAGTCATCATTAACAGAACCAGCAATGGAATCGGAATCGGGCACGGCGCCGGTGGACTTGTTAACTGGAGGAGCTGCTGGGTTAAGAGCCTTGGCCCTCGTCAAGAGGGCGGTCACGATATCCAGCTGCTTTTGGGAGTTGATGGCGCGCTTGCTGCCATCCGGAAGGAGAACGACGATGGTTCCATCACTGGTCCAGCATTTGAATGGTGTAAAGACCGAACGGACCTTGGAGAATAACTTCTGCCGTATGGGAGTGAGCGACTCTGTTAAGAGGAGAGCAGAGTTTTTCAGACCCTTTTTTCTTTCCCACACGGATCGACGATCGGACTGGCGCAGGAACTGAAGCAGGATGGGCCTGCTCTTATTGGGCAAGGCACGACCCAGTCTCTTGGCGCACTCGATGCCCTTGATGGCGTCGTCGGGGCATCCTAGACCGGTCAAAACATTGCTCATCAGGGAGCGGGTGTCTTCAGATGGTGATTCTTTAACACCGTGCAGGAGAAGAACATGGTTCCTGGAAGCTGCGTCAATTGCATCCACACGAAGCTCCAGTCTGGTCACATCCTCCTGAAGGGCGCACAAATCAGCAGTAATCTTAACCTTGAAGGCCGCAAAATCATCATGGATCTTCTTAAAGTCAGTTTGCGAGTTGCCGGGTTTATTTAATGCCGTGTTCAGTCTTTTTTCGAAATCGCTCATTGTTATAATAAATTTTTCGTTCAGCTCCTCGATTGACATTTTGATGTTATTGATAGTGGGTAGATTGTGAAGACACGGTCACTTTGGTGAATTATTTAATTATTTGCACTGATATTATTATTTCATGTGTTAGATTGTTCTAAGACCACGCACAATTGCTGTACTACATAACTAGATTAAAATTGAAATAGTATAATAAAAAACCCGATTGATAGTACATTAATTAATATGCAGTATTGATATCACGTGTGACACGCACGGAGGTCGGTAGGAAAAGTCAAGGAAGTCAATTATGCAAGGAAGACTATTTTTTCAACCGTACGTGTCCGAATTCGAGTCCGTTTTGAATGAGAATACCTAATGTTGTTTCGGTTAACACTAAAAAGATAGAATAAGTGGATATTTATCAAACCAATTATTTTTCACGCTATTAAATATCGCAATGGGATATTTTCACAAACTATGAAAAGCGTTAAAAATGTGTGAATAGATTGTTTCGGAGAATTTGAAAAATTCATCATATTTCGAAGTTGATTTTCAAGTTCTGTTACTATTCCATTATTGGCGAGTTGTTTTACAAAACTGAAATAATAACATAACTTGAATAGAACCTTCACAGAACAAGAAAATCAGCTTTGAAATTTGATAATTTGTTCGAATTGTCTGAAACAACCCATCCTTAAAGTTTATTTGTCGGATTCTGATCATTGTGGGTACTAAAAATGTGTAATTTTAATATTTTCATTCGTAATTATTGATTGAAATGAACCGCACATTTCGAAACTGTTTCAACTGTCTGCAACGTCATTATGACGCAGAAAACGCCAATGTCTGGTAAAACGGCTGTTACGCCCGGCGTCACTTCAACGCCGCCGAATTGTAGAATAAAAACGAAAAGTCTTTTTGGCGGCAAATCGAAAATGGCGCATTTTAAATCTTTATAGAAAATGTATTCGTCTACATCACTATAAAATAAAAATACCTTCACTAAACATTGTGGCGTGGTCACAATGTTTTTGCTTTGCGCAGGAGACCTGTCCTAACTACTATTGCCTTTACTCGGGGCAAGAAGTTATGTAGCTTTTCATAATCCCATCAGTTACAATCGGACCAAATAAAATGCAACCGTATACTGTGTACCTACACAATATTGATTTCCAACACACTGACTGGTTTTTCTGCTCTAAAGCCACTGAAGCGTGGTGTTGGCAGTTATGATATACTCGTAGTTCAGTGGGCCCCATTCGATAATCATTTTCAAAGGGTTTTTTCTGACGTCTTTTTTTATAGATTATGAAATTCTGATGGAGTTAAAAATCCGTTAGTATCCAAGTAAACGTAATGATACAGGCGTATGTGTGAGTTGACACAGTGTATTGATAAATGTGTATTTTAGTTTCTAGGGTATATAAACGCGCGTGCTGGAAAATTGCTATTTTTGGAGATTGAAATCTACAGCTGTAAGGTCTATTAAATTTGTGAAATATGGTTAAATGAACTCAAATTTGTTCGAATTTGAGTGTCCTTTTCATAATTGTCCTTTATGTGAAGAATTTGGACTAGCGATAAAGTACCTAACTACAATATATAATTTTATTATTTTTCAAGAATCAAGAATTCAGACTATACCGTTTATTATATTTTTTAAATTGTCTGTGGGCAGCGTTTGTTTGTTGTTTATACTAATCTATATTTTTATTCCAAGTTTGATGAAATTTGCACATTTTCCTTCAAAACGAAAGGAAAAACAAAAGAGAGTCACTGTCTGAAAGCCCGGGTAACGCCGGGTACATCAGCTATCAATTAGTAAAATTTGAGTAATTGTTACTAGGAGAAAAAACGTAAAATGAATTTCATATAATACATAAGCTTTGAATGGTATCAAAACTTAATACCAAATTAACACTGGCGTCAGAAACCAATCGGCACAATGTGGGAAATGTTTAGTGAAACTTTAAAGGTTTCAGACGGATTATTTGATGCATTCATTAATCATAATCATTACATTCAATAGAACAGCGAAAAATCACTTATTTTATTTAAGAATTTTAATGTACTTCTCTGCTTTTATTTATTTTTCATGTAATTTATTAATAGTAACTAAGAAACTATTATTATTCTTTGATTGACAACATCATGAGCTTCTGATGAAAAGACACAGTACAAGATTCACTGAAAAAAAGAGGTCTGAAAATTCCACGAATAGTAAAGGAGTTCGAACTGAACCAAAAGCTTGAATACCAGTGATTTTTAATAAACTCAATACAACTTTCAAATTGGAAGAAAATGAGAAGCCCTGCGCTAAAATGGCATAAGTATGAATAGTAAATAAACAATCCATGTATCTCTAAATGTACCTACCAAAATATGAATAGTAAATAAACAATCCACGTATCTCTAAATGTACCTACCAAAATATGAATAGTAAATAAACAATCCACGTATCTCTAAATGTACCTACCAAAATATGAATAGTAAATAAACAATCCACGTATCTCTAAATGTACGTACCAAAATATGAATAGTAAATAAACAATCCACGTATCTCTAAATGTACCTATCAAAATATGGATAGTAATAAACAATCCACGTATCTCTACTTATGTACGCATGTACCTACCAAAATTAAATATTTATCCATATGTATAATTTAAGTTAAATGCACGCGAAGGAAAATGGGCATTGCTAATTTATTAAGAATCTCTTAAAATTATTGGTAATCCAGTTAAAAAAGGGATTGCAGTACCTTAACGAATGAATTAATAGGTTTCCTGATAAACTTTTAGTAAAATACAAATATTTTATCACAATGCGGAACACGTGTTCATAAAAATCCTAATATTTTCCCATTTCGTCACTATATACGAGTATTATCAAGACGAAGAAATGAAGATGGATGATCATGCGTTCCGATATATTAGGAATTTACTAAAAGTTTATCAGGAAACGGACTGCAATCCCGTTTTTAACCGGATTATTAATAATTTAAAGAGATTCTCAATGAATTAGGAATATTCTATTTTCTCCATGCACCTATTCTTACAATTAAAGTAAATGTACCCATTCTTACAACTAAGATAAATGTATCATTATTTTTTTAATTGTAAGTAGAAATAGAAATTGACATATACCTGTATTACTTTGTCTAGTAAGGTGGGTAAAGAAAACTTTGTAATAAAAAAATTAAAGTAAAATAAAAACACTGAAACCAAATTGAAATATATATGGTTGAACCTGCAAACAAGTTATGCGACAGCTTTGTAGGAATACAAAGAGAAAATTGAGTATGGCTGATTTATTAAAATCCTGTTAATACGTGATGCGAAGCCATTTCCTAAAAAAATATTATTATATTAGTACATTCAGAATATATTGGAGCACGTGTTCATGCAGCTGTGCTTAACCCTGATAAATATAATGACGAAATGCGACAATATTAGAATTTTTATGACCACGTGTTCTGACATCCTCATAACACATTTGTGTTTTACTGTTTGTTAGGAAATAGGTCAATCCATTCTTTAAAGGCTTGCAGTCCCGTTTTTAACAGGAATACGAAAAATTAGCAATATTTTATACCGGTAAGTTTTGTCCGTGTACCTATTGTAAACACTACTGAATGATTGTAATAATTATTATATTTATACAAATAATTCAATACTACAGGGTTTTCCAATAAGAGGTGATATTTTAATATTCAATCGTAAAAGATCAACGCTTTTGTTTCTTGTGTGGCACGTAGCGCCGTCTTGTTGAAAGTAAACGTTGTCCAGATCAATACCATCCAATTCCGGCCATACAAAGTCATTCATCATCTCTCGATAGCGCATTTCATTTACCGTAACTGTTGCTCCAGCCTCATTTTCGAAAAATTAAGGTCCAATGACTCCATTGGACCATAAACCGCACCAAACAGTCACACATTGAGGATAGAGAAGTTTTTCAACAATAACTATTGGGTTTTCCGAGCCCCAGATGCGACAATTTTGCTTGTTGATGAAGCCACCGAGGTGGAAATGGGCCTCATCACTCAAGATGATTTGCATTTGATTCACTCAAGTGAATTTTAATAATTTCAATGCGTTGTTGAAGCGTGTATCGTTCCATTTTCATTAATGGCGTAGTTTCTACTTGTCAAATGTCAAAAAATGACAGCTCCAAATGTAACATTTACCGAAATAGCGGGCTATTCAAAATAACACCTCCTATTGGAAAACCCTGTATTTATTAGGTGGAAATGGAAGCTAATCTATTTGGCTAGGTCTGCAAGTAAGTCTGTGTGACCTATTAATAAAATAAACCACGAAGATTTAAAAAGGCTCTTAAAAATAATTTACGACTGCTAATTACGCCAATTACGACGCATAAAGCGAGGCTTAGGTGATCTTTATTACTAAACGGTAATATTTAAAAATTACCGTAGGTACCATAAAATCACTACCCGGGGAAATGAGAGAAAATAAACAAAACAATAAATTTTCGTAAATGAAACGTTAAGGTACGGATATAAGCACATTAAAATAAAAATGGATATATTTATCGATGTCACTATGTAGATTGCATTTAGTTCAGGGAGAATCTTGCAATTATACATAAAGATAGTAGCCAATCAAAATATGCGTTGAATTACGTACCAATGTATTTAATTCAACTCATATTTTAATTGCCTACTATCTTTATGTATATTTGCAAGATTCTAATAAATGAAATATAAAATAGAAATATAAAAACGTAGTAAAAATGTGTTTTTCTTATATTGGAGCACCTTTTATCCCAATGGATTATTAAATATTATTATTAAACAAACAGCTTGAAAAGTAAATTGGTCAATCTGACGTTTAAACATTGATGTTATAATATTTAGATGATACATGAAACGAAAAAAATCGGTTACCTCCAACTGACCTCCAAATCTACCAATGCTGTAACTAAAACTATACAGCTTCTCGCGTTCTAATATTGGAAAAAGTTTCGACGAGATATTAGTACGCAATAGCGCCTCTAATTGTAGCTCTATGCGTGTAAATAAATAAATAAATAATAATCATATTGTGCAAATCCAGGATCTATTAGATTAGATGTCGGTAATCGATTTTTCCCCAATAATATGAAATAAATTATAGATACCTCACAGTTGGATGCTTCCTAGGGGTTCCTTGGATAGATCCTTGTATTCGTGAACATTTAATTTACAGTTAGCAATTATTAACTTTTCTCCTTTTGCGGTTAGTATAATTTTTTCTTCAAATTATGCTGTGCACTGTAGATGTTAGCGGGGGGTGGCAGTTGTTATTTCAGCGGTTATTATAAATACCCCTGGCGTGAACCTGCCCAAAGATAATTGCTTCAAATAACACATGATATATGCAAGTACAAAACTTAAAACCCTTGACTCTGTGCAAAAACGGGCGGTCCGTTTGATAGATTCCCCAATCTTAACAAACGGACTGCAATCTTTAGAGCACAGGCGTCAGGTAGGTATGCTGTCCTTGTTATATCGGTATTACAATGGAAGATGCTCTGAGGAACTAGCGTCATTGATCCCTTCGGCACCGGTGCGTAGTCGGGATACACGCCAAACGCGCGCCCAACATTTGTACACAGTTGACATTTGTCACATGAGAACGGGTCGCTTCTACGATTCGTTCTTAAGTTCAACAGCTCGGCTGTGGAACGAACTGCCGGCCTCTGTGTTTCCTCCCTCCTACAACATGGGACTCTTCAAGACCCATGTTCACTCCTTCCTCTCCACAAAAAGACCCTCCACACAGCATCCCCTAAGATGACATAGGCCCTGAGCGAAATTATTTTCTTCAGGGCCTCCTGTGTGGAGTTAATAAAAAAATTTAAAAAAAAGTACGTAACAAATCGGAAATTGCTTTCAATACCATTCGAGCGCCATCTGTTCGACTCAAATCCCAAAGATCATCAAACACAGATTTGCTTAAACACAGCTTGTTTACGAAACAAACTTTTAAAATGTCCGACGCACAAAGAATTCATCTGTTTTGCGCCGTACATTTTATACATCTCTGCCAATGAAATTTCAAACTAATTTAGGCAGAGGCCAAACGTGCGTAATTTTGTGAGTTGTGAGTTGCATTTTTTGAGTCGCGTAATTACACGAGTGGTTCGGCAGACAAGTCATTTGGCGTCACCGTGTGTCACAAACCGTACTTTTATATGAAAGCGACATCAGGGTAAATTACGAGACTCATAACTCATAAAATTACGCACGTTTGACCTCAGCCTTAGAAACTCATTTGATCGTCAAATATGATTTAAGATTTTCACGGCCAAAAGTATTTTTGTTATTTGTTTTGGGGGTGTTATGCCGTGTTGCGCTAACTCCTTCTTTAGCCAACGTTTCGGACAGCATTGCAGTGTCCATCATCAGGGCAGATGTGTTATTTTGTATAAATAAAACAAATAAAAACAAATAACAAAAATCATTTGATCGTTTATTCCTTTAGGACTGTCTCGGTCACCAGTTGAAAATATCCATCATTTAACCCGTTTTAAGGAGCCTTTACATGAGGCAACAAACCATTACTAGCGTTTTCAATGGGACAAATTATTCAAGAGCCCGGTCGGTGGCGAGGCGGGATTCCTGGGATAGGTCTGCCATTTGCCCGTTACCAGTTACCAAGGGCAATCTGTTAAATTATAAGCGCTGTTGTCGTTGGGAAGCTGAAATAATGATTATTATTCAGCTTTGATGTCTGAATGAGACTTGTTACAACGTGATACCATTGTGAGTGGGCTTGCCACGTGTCTCTGGGCCCCAGACGCTTTTCGGGGAGGTGGAATCCACGTTGAATGTCATCGTATCTAATTAATTATTTTTGAAATGGCAATGTTTACCACGTGGCAACACACGGGTTTGACGAAAAAAAAATCTTCCCAAATACGATTGCCGCGCTTCACTACTGACTACAGATTTACAGCCTGTTGGAAAGGTCATTTTGGTCGTTGTTCACTCGGCGTTTAATCTTTATTATTATTACTAGCTTAGACCCGTGAGAAATCACGGGAGAGTCTGAATTCTCGACAAACTAGTTTCAATTTTGAATATGACAATTAACTAATTTTCTGTTTTAAAATTATATTGTTTTAGGTAGGTCCATTACCGCTTGTCTGAATTCTTTCAACAATCAATTACAATTATAAAAATTACACTCAAATTCAAAGCAATTTTGAGTTCATTGAACCAAATTTCACACAGGACAAACTAAAGCACAGCAAGGACAACTGAAATTAGTATGTTTGAAATAGGTAGGTATCTACAATATCCCTTGTCTGAATCTTTCGTACAACAATCAGGTCCAAATTTGAATAAATATTATACATTAAATATAATAAATTCGAAGTAAAATTGATTTCATTGAACCAGATTTCACACAGGAATAACTAACGCACATCACAGACAACCGAAATTAGTATGTTTGATTATTATTATTATTACAGAAAACCCATAGGGGAGACCGGGGTTAGTTGACTATAGGCCTTAGTAGACTCAGCGGTGATAATTTGAACGGTTCTCAAGAGAGGGCGCTGTAAGTCCTTCCCATCATTTAAATAGCCGGTGCGGATTAGTATTTGTGTTCCTTTGGAACCCTACGCACGTGTCGGTTTATATAGTTCTGATTTTCGATATTTTGCTTTGGTGAGTAATTTTTTTTATTGCAATTTATTTTATTATTGCTGTGCCCTAATTAATCAAGATCATATAAACATAAACTGGGTGCTAATTGTGCTTCTTTTGTGAGTGAATAGCGATAGTTGTGTTTTTTGTGGGACTGGTCGTTTACTGGAAATAATGCTTTAAAATTGTATAAATTTAAATAAATTGTCAAAACTTGGAATAAGTGGTAAACTATTACACTGGATTAAGGATTACTTATCAAAACGTATACTGACTGTATGTATCAAAGAACACTTGTCTTACGAATTCGAAGCCACTAGCGGAGTGCCTCAGGGTTCACACTTAGGACCAATATTATTTATACTGTTTATAAACGATGTCACTTCTATTTTCCCTGATGTTCACATATTATTATTTGCTGATGATATGAAAATATTTAAAATCATTAAAAATATCAATGACTGTTTGTCCCTACAATCCAATTTCAAAAAATTTGCAGAGTGGTGTTCCATTAACAAACTTACACTCAATATTAAAAAATGTCAAATTTTGAGTTTTTTTCAGAATAAAAAACCCCATCAAATATAGTTATACACTGAACAACCACATTTTATTATCTGTACCTGAAATTAGGGACCTCGGTATAATCTTTGATAGTAAATTATCATTTAATAATCACATAAATGTCATTACTAGTAGAGCAATGAAAATGTTGGGCTTCATTACTAGAATATCTAAAGATTTCAAAAATATCCATAAATTAAAATTACTTTATACAACTCTAGTCAGAGGTCAATTGGAATATAATTCGTCTATATGGAACCCTTCCTACAAAAACTATGCAAACTCCATTGAAAGAATCCAACATAAATTTCTCAGAACAATTAACTTCAAATTAGGAATTCCCTCTGACGACATTGATTACGATTCATTATTACAATTAATGCATCTCTTATCGTTAAAACATAGAAGAATACTTAATGATCTCATTTTTTTTATTTAAAATAATCAATCACGGGTATGACTCCCCTGAATTAACTTCGTTGATAAACTACCATGTTCCCTGTAGACAAACTAGACTCAAGTCACCTTATTATTGCAACAATACTGGAACTAACGCAGAACAAAATTCAATAATCCATCGCTTGCACAGATTAGGCAATGAATATTCCAACATCGATCACGCTGATTGTCTATTATCATATAAAAGATGCATAAAACAAAAATTGTCGAATAATACCATACCATCATAATGTTTATGTACTTCAGATTAAAAACTACTAGTACTCGATAGGTAGAAGCTGATATCAGTGCATTATATATTATCATAGTCATCATAGGTACTATGTAAAACTTTATCGGACTGTCAAGCAGTGTCGCACATTATTATTATACACGCGATTCTCCCATTTATTACTTTTGTTTCCTTTTCATATTATAATAGTATATATTTTATTCTTTTCATTTTCTAATAGTTTATACCTTTCTAAAATTTTTTATTTTATTTTTTTACAAACTCTTATTGCCTTTCAGACATTTTATAAGCACTTCATTCTTGCTTATACTACTTTATTGTAGATTATTACATATAATTTCTTACTTTGACTTAATACTATACTACAGATTGCTACTTATATTTTATTTATATCTCTTTTTTTCATACTTTTAACCTTACTACTATTTACTGATTATACCGTTATACTTACATTTATATTGTTGCATTCCTTATGTTGCTGTACTATTCTCTGTAATTTAGTATGTGAATGGCACATGTTGTGCCGTATATGTGAAAATAAATAAATAAATAAAATTAAAAATGGCGACTTGGGCTAGTCGACTCAGTGGCGCTGGGGTTAGTCGACTCAGCGAGTCGACTAACCCCAGCGCGTTGTATTTATTTGCATGTTTACTTCATATTTTATTTTTTAATCCATATAATTGTAAGTCGCTAGTATACGTATAATTTTAACAGAGAACTTTTCATGTCGATAGATATTCGAAATGAGAAAATACAAAAGAAAAACCGATAAGGGGAAAACTGCCAAAGATGTCATGGAACGTGCCATTTCTGCAGTTATCATTGAAAAAAAAGCATCAGAGGAGTATGTAAAGATTTCCAAATTCCATACAAAACTCTGCAACGATATGTTCAGAAGCAGAAGAACCAACAGATTCCTCAGCAACGAGTAAAAGAACCTATAACGATAACTAAGATGTGATATTTTAATACAAGACAGGTAATTTTTTGTGATTCTATTTTTTTTAATTCCTTAGATTCTTAGATTTATGAATACCTATAGTTGTATATAGCGATATTTTTAAAATATTTTTTTTTTTTTTTTTAGTTAGTTTTGTTAGGTATTCACTAATTTAAAATGTTTGTTATAGGTATTCACTGGCGAGCAAGAGACCGCTTTGGCTAACTACATCAAGAAGGCATCCGATATCTTTTATCTCCAGAGGTAGTCAAACCATTACCCAAGGCAGGTCCCCGGCTGACTAGCGTCAGAGTTCACCCCAGAAAGAGATCATCAACGATACTCACAGATACACCTGTAAAAAATTTAATAGAAGCTGCGAAACTTGCGATACAAATAAAAAAAGAGAAGCAATCTGGAAAAACTAGCAAAAAAAAGAAATCTAACACTACTAAATTAACAATGGCTACCAAAACTTTGTTTACTGATGACGACGAGGATTCTGAAGATGAAACATCATGCCTGATTTGCGATGAGCCCTACACATGTAATGTTCCTGGGGAAGAATGGGTGAAGTGTATGATCTGCCAATTATGGGCTCACAAAAAATGTATATCTGGCAACGCTACCTACTACCAATGCATCAACTGTAATTCACATGACGATATGTAATGTTTATAATGTGTAATAAATTTTCATGTGTAAATTTTGACTGTATTCTTTTTCAATTCGATATTGACTCATTTGAGTCAACTAACCCACTACTATGAGTCGAATAGCCCCACACCCGGGGTTTGTTGACTCGGTGGGAGGGTTTTTTTGTAAACATAATTGCTGACCTGTAGGTGGATGTTTTAACTTGTTTTATCAACTGATCACATAGTCAAATGTGTATGTTACATTATTGGATTAACAGTCCATGGTGACGAGCCTTCATTTTTTTTTTAAATTATGAAGTGAAAAGTGGGTCAACTAGCTCCGGTCTCCCCTACATACAAACATTTTGAACACACTGCATGACAATTGTGCTGCTTCAAAATAAATGATAGGTACCTACCTATCTGCTGTACTTATAGTTACACTATTTAGATGATAGACTATACTATATTTATTCGAAAGTAATGACATATAATCAGCCATTCAATCACAGCTTGTGTGATGTTGATCTGTCGTGTAAGACAATAATTGTGTCGCAAAAATAACTGTAAAGCGAAAAATACGTTTTATTTCAGAACAGACAAATACGAAAACACGCAAGGCGTACTACTCCGCACAGGGGCTGTTCAGCTAAAAAAGAAAACGCCATTTTTATTTTGTAGTTGAACGTCATAATGCTACTCCGCGCAGGGGCTGTTCAACTGCAAAATAAAACGCATACTTTTATCAGGTAATTTATAATATTAGGTTTGACTGAATTACCAGGCGTTATAAACGCCTTGAAGCCAATTCCAAGCAATTCGTAAACTTTGTTGAGGGTAATTAATTAATTCACCGTCGAGCTTTTAGACACAGCTTTTAGGCAATTGGTAAAGCAGGAAATAACGGAGCACAACAAAGAAAACATTAGCATAATTGAGAACAAAACATTTTAGACGGCGAACTCTTTCTGGATGTTTCCGCATACAACTCCTGAAACTTCGCACAGCATTTGTGTGGATTTTTGCAATATTTCTTACAGCAGCGATTCTTACTTAAAATAATTCATAATCTGCACTTTCATAGTTGGCGCTCATAGACTAATATTCCATCAATGGTGGCGCTAGTATAATTATTAAAAAAAAAACCTTTTTGCTATGTTTTAATTTTTTAAGATGAATTGTTTGTTTGCGCCCGTTCATATGCAATGGAATATCGATTGTGTTTTAGTAAAACCCGTCAAGCCACAAAATGAAAATTTTACAAGAGACGATAAAAAAAATGTACAAATTTGTAAGACTAGTTAAAAATCTTGATGTTTACAGGAAAACGGTAAATTATTTTTCAAAATTTTGATTTAAAATATTGCAAATCCATTTATAATTATTAGAGATTTGAGGGTTGAGTAATTTTATCTAAGGTTTTCTCGAAATAAACTAAAAAATGTATTAAAATTCCGAAATCAGCAAAAATTACTTTACCGTGTTGTACTTTGAAGACTATTCTATATGAAAACACTGAAAAGTAACATTCCCAATAAATGTGGCTTGATGGGTTTTACCTGAAGATATTATAATTATCTTTGGTTTTACCAAAACACTGTCGATATGAAAAAAAATAGTTTTATCCGTATCACAATTCTTTCAAGAATTGCATACAAATACAATACTGGATTGAATCACCGATACAATATTGCATGCCATCTGTATGCCTTTCTTGAAATAATTGAGTTTGTATACAGATAAAACTATTTATTCATATTCATATTGCGTATATACGGTGCAAACAAATAATAAATCTTTATATTATAACCTTTGGAACACCAGACCCTTTGCAAGGGGCTATAAGGTCGAAATCAAAAATGAACTCTAAAATGATTCAAGCGCAAAAGCGATTTTGTTAAATTTTATTATGCACTTTCTCATGGCATACAAGTTTAAATCGCATACCAAAAAATTCTAGCTAGGGCGAAATTCCAATGCCACCAGCGCACGATCGGTTTGTCGGCGGGAAAAATTCTTGTCACTCGTGCACGAATGATTTTCCAGAGACGACAATTTGCTAAAAGCGTTTTTCCTAAAATGATTAAATTAGGCGCCAAATGAATAGATTATGAAATCTATTACGATTACGAAGTACCCTCAAGCAAAATAATAATTACTCACAGACTTGCGATTATTTAATCAATAGTCGCCAATGATAAAAGGACCAACAAATGCGAATAATAAAATATTCCGCCATCAAAAAATAAGTACTTAACAAAACGATAGTGAAAATGTTAAAAAGTTATTAATGCCAATGAAAATAGATGGTGGACAATTCGAATACTGTCGACTAATTTCATTCGTAAAACTTATTTTCAAATTATAAATATATTCATCTGAGAATGCTACCGCATTACGCTAACTTGGGAATTGCTGATGAACAGATACGATTTCACAGTAAATACTAGATCGTATACAGAAAATAAGATTTGATACGAAAATATTTTTCTAGGATAACGCTTCATCGATGACTTCAAAACCAGACTCGGAAGTCGAAAGAGTTGAAAAATAATTGAAAAGATAATATCGGTGATTACAAAAAACCTACCGATTCTATCGGAATCGTTATCGATGCGCCGTAATCTTATCGACATTCACTTAAGTTGGGAAAAGGAGCAAAGAAAATGAAGAAGTCAAATTATGGTCTTAGCTCCATACTGTGTATGCTGAAGAATTATAATGACGTCAGTAGCCGGCTGGCTACCTGCGTCAACCTTTCTGAGATGTAGAGAAATGACATCACGTCGATTACTTTAATGTTTTATTGACAGAATAATCCACTGCTTAACTACTGAATTAAATGACCAAATTACGCCTTACATGTAGTAAATATTCCCCATCTCACTACCAACGCTGACGAGTTTTTCCCTCTGTTGAACTCCAATACTGTGTCACAGAATTTAGTCCAATCTCCATCGCCCTCTGTTCTTCTTCTGAACTCGTTCGCTTCGGCAGAGATTTTGGGAAATTCCTCCATCCAAGTGGTAGGCAGCCGCAAAATCACCCAGTGAATTCTATAAATCAGCATGTTGGTGGACATTGGCTTCTTGGGTTTGATGAATTCGGTACCGAAATGGACCGATACTTGGTGACCTGCCGAAAAATATTAAGAGCCAGTTGTGATCCAAAACTTGTCAACATTGAATATTGATGCATTATTCAACTTCTGTTAAAGAAACCGTAACAAGACACTTTGAAAGCGACCAAAAAACATCTTGCCAAACCTTAGCTGACTGAATTCGTTTACAAAAACATAATTTATCTTACAAAATTAGCTTATTCTGTACAGTTGTTCGTATATCAAATGTATTTAAAAACAATGATGGAGTGGTTCCAATGAATAAATTAGCTTTCCTTTGAGGCCTGCACCTGCACAGGAATACAAAAACACAACCTCTGTCATCCGATGAGATCGGTGATAAAGCAGACAGCTAACCAAAATGTTGATATTATGTAGCCCGTATAAAGTGCGCTTTACGCCTGAAGTAACTCGACCCACATGCAAAAAATAATAAGGCAGAATCGATTATGTAACTGCTACTGAGCCATGAGGAGCCTAGAACAATGGATGCACAAACCCAAATCATATATTATATGATTATTGATTATTATTATTTGATTATTGATGATTATATATTATATGATTTGGGTTTGTGCATCCATTGAAAACATGTTTATTTTAACTTTTAGACTGCAAAACTACTTAATATTACTAGATCTAATGTAAATTTGGTTTGTTTACTACACCATGAAGGATCAGTACATTGTATATGACATTCAAATAAAAAATTATAAGGCAAAACGCAAAAGTCTAAATATCTCAGAATGCCTTCAATGTAAGTTAACAACTTCTTGCCTTGGGGTCTTCAATATATATTTTGCTTCATATGAACAATACAAAATAGAAAAATATGTTTTACATAAATTATATTCTTATCTTATGCTACATATAAATACGCGAGCCGAACTGCCGAACTGAACCTCAACTTATGGGAAAGAAACAAAGCAACCGCAAAGGGCGTGAAACGCCGCTTGCAGTTGCTTCGTTCCTTTCCCGTAATTCGTGGCTCGGTTCGCGTTTCGGTTCTCAAATATATGCGTACCATTACATATCAGACACACATATTCTCGAGCGATTGATTTGAAATATATTAGATAGGAAAGGATTAAAAAAGAAAGAAAAATAAAAGAAAAGATTTGGGTAGGGTATGTTTATCTGTATCTGTTTGTAAATAGTAATATGTATGTTTTTCTGAAACTTTAAATAATAAAATTAGATAAAGACTAGGAATTCGTAAAAAATTGTGCAAACCCTTGAGGCGATTTTTCACAAAAGTGGCGCTATAAAAGTAATCCAATTATTATTATTATTATTTTCAGTAACCTCTAGTCTATAACGATGATTTTTTAACATACTAGTTCTTTTTTCTGATAATTCCTTAATCCAAGATTTGCTGGACATAGATTTGTTTGATACTGAGTGGGAATTTGTTGTATAAATTTACGGCTAAAAATTCAGAGCTTCTGATCAAAAGTAGAATTACACTTATGATATACGTATTCAGCTTGTTTATTTGCATTTCTCTGGTTTTAGATTAGTAAGGTATTTTTGTTTTTTAGGTGATCAATCATTTGGCATAGGTTTTTTTGCATTTTTTGCTTCAGTGATTACACTTATATATATATTTTTTAAATTTGTTTGCTTCAGTGAAATCAATAATCTTACAATTAAAAGTGTTGACTTTTATTATTGCAATTCTGAGTGGCAAATTAATCAAACCATATTATTATTAATTTAGCAAACCAATAAAATTATCAAAGTGTTAAAAGTGTAATTATTCTAAAAAGTAGAGGCGCTCTTTACTAGACGGCGCTGTGACCTGAAATATTTGAAAGTATTCAAAATCATAACATCTCTAAATAGTACAAAGTTAAGTCGCTATCCGCGTGTCTGTTTGTACGTTCTATTAAACTACGAAACGGATTGTGATAGGGTTTTCACTATCATTTAACATGCATTTTATATTCATAGAAAGTAGAGAAAAGTCAATGTTTATCCTAGAATTCATAGCCTCAAAACTTTACTAAAAATCATTCACAACCCTGAACAACGCCGGTTACACGTCAACTAATAATATACAGGGTGTATCGGCACGTACCCGACAAACTTTAACCAGCTATTCCTTAGCATATTTGGAGTAAAAAATCTTATGTGCACTTTGCTGTCCGGTAACGTTTTTTTAATAAAAAAATTATTATTCATATTTTCACCACATGTCACCACTGTTTTATCCTTTGTCAAAGTTTGAAAACCCATCTGGCAATATTTTATTCGAATTCCGTTGAATATTGTACGTGTGTACCTATATTGGCGCGCTTTTACAATCACAACGAAACGGCACGGCACCATTCGTCTCATTTTTAACTATTATTATTTAGTGTGTGCGAAAGAGCGAAGACGCTTTTCGACATACTTGCTTATAACAGCTGTTGAACAGGAAAAGCAATGCCAATGACAGTGATGTAGTATGGAAATTTTTATTTTTTTGTTGTTTTTAATTGAAAAAAAAATGCTACCGGACAGCAAAGTGCCCATAACATTTTTTACTCCAAATGTGCTATGGAATATCTGGTTAAAGTTTGTCGGGTACGTGCCGATACACCCTGTATAAGAAATCAGCCTGTGTATGTTTGTGCTTGCAAAACTCGAAAATTAGTAGACCGATATCGTTGAAAATTTCATAATTTGTTCATATTAGTGCGAGGAGTGTTTATAGAGTGGTTTGAATGGTGGAAGAAGTCGGGGACGCCCTATGAATACTTAACACAATATCTCTGCATTAGAATGAGATACGGAGTCGAATTAAACTCGACGTAATGTAGTTTTTTAACAGTTACATTGTGGTATACAGTATGAAGAAAGTGAATGATAGAAGAAGTCAGAGGCGCCCGAGAAAGACATTAGTAATAGCGAAGCCTAGTAGATGAATATAATGATGCTAAATGAATATACCTAATACCTATCACCAAATGAGAATTTTTGATAAGTAATTTATGAACACTTTATTTTCATTTAATTACATAGTAGGAAGGAAGAAATTTGAGTTTAATGTATATTGATAGTATATAACCGATTCAGATTCTTGGTAGGAAAATAAAAAGTGCATTTTGCTTTTAGTTAGGTATGCATGTAAGGTAAATGAAAAAATATCTACGTAAAAAATCAACCTGTAAAAAAATAAGTTTTTTTAACTATAATTAATCTATTTAAAAATGTCTTATACAACTTACTTAAATAAATAAAATCATCCAAGTTGAGATGAGAAGGGAAAGAAAGTGGGTGGAAATTAAGCAATATTCTGGTAGGAATATAAATAATATTTTCAATTTAATTTATACTTGAAAGTGACATTTGAGAACAGCCTGTTCCAAAGGCATGGTGCTCTTTAACTGTTAAAGTTCTGTTATGATTTCAGTTTTGTGAAGCAACTGGCCAATAATGATATATTAATAGAACTTGAATAGAACCTTCAAAGAACTTGAAAATCAACTGTGAAATTTGATGAATTGTTCAAATTCCGTGAAACAACCCGTCCTTAGGGACCTTCATTAATTTTTAATTATTATTGGGTTAAAATTAAAATGTTCACTCGACATTTCGACACATCTGCTAAGTGGAGTAGAGTACCTACCTAGCAGCCAGCAGCCTTCGTAGGCGTAAAGATGAGAGGACACCTGCGATAAATTACAAACATCATTATAATAACGGTTTCCCCTTGGAAAACAACTCAAACTAATTTCGTTTGAGTTGTCAATATTGGCGTGGAAAAGGTCAGGGCTTCATTTTCCCCGTGCCTCATTTTGCTTCTCCAATAAAACCTTCAATAGTCACGCATCACAGAAGCCGAAGAATTTATAAATGCCAAATAATAATGAGCAATATGTCACGTTTGCACTTTCTTCTTGCTTGCTCATTAATATAAACGATTGTTCATTTACAACTGAGCGGATTAACAATGTAACGATGTCTGCACATGCCAATATTAATACTACATGGAGAAAAATGAGTAATGCTAATTTATTAAGAATCTCTTCAAATTATTCGATTGCACGCCCTTAACGAAAGAATTGATAGGTTTCGTGTTAAGCTTTTAGCAAAAGAGGAATCACGAGTTATATCACGATGCCGGAAAACGTGTTCATGAAAATCATAATATTTTCGCATTTAATCATTATATATTTTATACAGGCAAATGCAGGTATATTACGAATTTATTAAAACTTTATCAGGAAATGGTCTACAATCTCGTTTTTAACCGGATAACCAAAATTCGTAGAGATTTTTAATAAATAAGCAATCCTCATTTTTCTCCGTGCGGTTAGCAGGGAGCAGTTGGGACTCTTGCGATATTCCCATTCAAAAAAGCTAACTATCATCACAGACATGCGCCTAGTTTAGTGGTCGTAAGTTCAGGTACATCATGCTAGATATACATCCGCGAGCCAAACTGCCGAACTGAACCTCAACTTATGGGAAAGAAACGAAGGAACCGCAAATGGCGCGAAACGCAGCCTGCAGTTGATTCGTTCCTTCCCCGTAATTCGTGGTACGGTTCGCGTTTCGGTTCGCAAATGTATACGCACCCTTACGGGTACAGGCGTATTGAAAACAATAAAAAATAATAAAAATGAGCACGAAAAGAATATTAAGTATAGGAAGCATTTAAATGTAATTTGGAACCTGTTCACGTTTGTTTTCACGTTGTTCTCATTGTGTTTTTTTAAGTAGAGAAAAATAGCTCATCGAACATAACCACAACGGAGTTATTAGTCAAAAACAAAATAAATACGTTATTATTTACGAATGAACGATAAACCTTATGGGAATCTAAATAATTAATGACTAGGTACAAACAGGGAGAGATTTTGGAATTGGGCGGAATTTTGATTACATGTCAACAACAAAACCACATAATCTTATGAACACGTCACAAAACGTTGTAATAGATTTCCACTAATAAAACTATAAATGGAATGGAAATATAGATATAGCAACCACAGTTTAACAAATTCACATATATCATAGATGCATTGCCTGCGTACAGCACGTTTCACACATATAATATACATCCAAAAAAATACGAAAAAAATCATGTTTTAAATAAATTAAAAAATACAATTTAAAACTTTTGTACACCAAAACTGCAAAAACTTTTCGAATATTGGTATTCGATGAACGTATACTTCACTGGTCGTCCCTTTTTCGCTAATAACAATAAGTAGGCGTAAGCAAGACAAAAAGCCGTTTCTCAGTGACGTTTGGCACGGACATCACTGTCGGAAGAATACCCTATACGTATGTACCAATATACACAATCCTATATTTGTGTTGTTTGATACGGTTCCATGATAATTCAACACAGTGACAATTCAACACACTTTTAAAAAGTGATAAAAAGTCAGAAAAACGATGAAAAAAAATATTTTAACCTAACCTAACCTACTTAACCCAGTTAATAAAGTTTTTGTTTTATCACTTTACATGACTTTATATAACTTTTTAAAGATGTGATGATTTATCCGGTCAAATTGTAAATAAATATTTAAAAAACGCGGTTCTTGAATCAATAAAAGTAATTATCACATAAAAACTACAAGTTTTTCAATGGTTACCAAATATATCTCTCTGGTAGAGTTCTCTAGCAGTAACTCGCATATTTATTTACTCCGTAATGGCAGTCTTCATTTGGCCCCTAACGACCCACAGCAGCACACGGTCTTCTAAATGAGAATAATATCGTCTCGGCTAAAAAATCTCATTAATCATCTCTCTGTGTAATTTAATCCGTCCAAATAGGGCACAAATAATAACCGCTCCCGAATCAGAGAAGCGTTAGTTTTTTTTTTTTTTTTACGAATCGGGTTCTTAATTACAATTACAATGGAATTTGCAGAAAGCATAAGCACAGAACATGCTACGTTAATTGGCAGGTGTATTCGCGTTTTACTGTTGTAATCTTGACATTGAAAGGTGTTTAATGAACCAGGTGGCAAATGGCAAAATGAATAATAAATGAACCGGCATTATTAAAATTAGCGTTACGTTATAACTAATACTTAATTAAGTGCGTTTTTTCTGTGGAAAATACGATGCCCAAATGTATTTATTTATTTGTATTTGTAAGAAGTAAGTAACGAAATTTATCTAATAATTTTTTTTTTTTTTCATTTATTCATTTTTGGGAAATCAACAGTTTACATTTTTACAGATTGTACATAAGTAAAATAGCCAAAATAAAACCAATTACGGATTTCCTCCTTGTGACTTTACGTAAGACAGCATGCGCCTCCTGCGTGCATTTTCAATTGAGTTAGAACAATTGGTGTGAATAATTTTTTGCTAAATGCTACAAAACTTTGAAATACTTTCATTGTTAAAAAAAATGTCTGCCTGTATGAATCGAATTAGAAGTATCAATCGATTGAAATATTAAATGAAGATGAATTTGTTGTTAGAAATTTAGTTAGCACGTTTTTTTCACGAACTACACTCGGCGTCACAAAAATTGCACCTATTGCAAAATCGGTGACCGGATAAATCATCACAGTGATAATTCATCACATCTTTAAAAAGTTATATAAAGTCATGGAAAGTGATGAAACAAAAACTTTATTAACTGGGTTAAGTAGGTTAGGTTAGGTTTAAATTTTTTTTTTCATCGAATCACTTTTTAAAAGTGTGTTGTCACGGTGTTGAATTATCATGGAACCTGCAAAATCTTATGAGACAATAAAGCGATCTTCTCTTTCTCTGATCCACGCCTCCGGATGAAGCCACCAGTCTCTTGAAACCGTTGGAAAACCCATCGAACGGCAACACGGCTAAGTTAGGTTGTCGTGCAACATCACACCCTCGCACCTCTGATTGCAGTAGTGCCACCACTTGAGCGGCTTCGTCAGCAGTTATGTCCATTTTAAGGGGTTGTTTTCTAGCCTTAATTATGCACGTGTGTCTTTTTCAACGTTCGGACTTATATTTGACTTAAACTGCTCCTTTTATAGCCCAGGAAGATGCCTAAAGTGAGTGTATGCACAACATTTTTTAACGTCTCGTACTCGGAAAATTTACCGTCATTAAATGCACTTTCAATTACAAATAAGAGGCTTAAAAAATAGGTCCCAATGGTCGAGTGGTTTAAGACGCCTATTCCGGTAATACAAGTGATACAAGGGTTCAATTCCTAGTTGTGACCGTTATCTTATTTTTATTTTAGTCTTGTTCTGTTTCATGTGTCGTTTGGATTTATTAGTAATATCTTCTTCTTCAAAGGTACGAGTAGATATTGTTTGGGTTAGATGTATTGGCTCGGGGAAACATAAGCTTGAAACTTATTTTCGAAGATGTGTGATTTTTGTGACGATGAGTGTAGTGAACTATTTTGTGTTCTATTTTTAAAATTCATATGAATGCTCAAACGTCAGAAAAATACATTAAAAAAATTCTTGAAGATATACAACGTGATGTTATCAAAAAAAATTATGCAGTTTTGAAAAAACAATTTTTTTAAATACTGAACCCCATGGTTCTAGGAGGTAATTTATATTATATCGCTTGATTAAATTTATAAATTGCTTTAATGATAATACTTGATTTTTATCCGGAAGGTTAATATTTATATGTATAATATATACATATTAAATTTATAGAAAATAGAGAAAAGTACCCGAGCAACGCCGGGTTAATTGTTTTTTTTAAATAAAATCATCGTGCAAGAGTCTCATAAAATGCTCACAGTTTTTTAAAGGTTTATTTGGGTTGATGTAACGAAGTGTTATTTATTTATTTATTATAAATGAGGCCACAGTTGTTGGCGAAGTGTCGAAAGTGTTAAAATCTGGGATGGCTTATTTGGGTCATTCCGCCGTTTCGTTCAAATCGCATGTTCTTGCAAAAAAGTCATATGAAAAATAATGTTTTTCAAGAAAGTTTTATTGGAAAATGTAGTTATTTAAAAAAGGAAAAAGTAGTATTTACCGGATTAGGCATTTGTTACTTAATAACTTTATGGTATACAAAAAACATGCTAAAATCTCATTACCTTCCCCGTGTAAATGAGAGACCGGTAAATTGATCAATAAATAAGAACATTTTACACTAGTAAAATCACTACATTCATTAATCGACCTGAATGTACAACTAATTTTGCATATTTATTGGTGTTTAATTTATTTTTAAAGTTACTGTATCATAGAAAGAATTGAGATTTTGTTTTTGTCCAGAAAAAATCGCTGTCGTCTTCCGCCAAAGCGGTAATTAAAATTGTGACCGTGTTTGTCACTGTTCGTCAGCTGTACCCCACCCCGCGCCTCCGTTACTAATCAGTGTACCGCTATATCTGGACGGGGGAGGACGTGCGTCGCTGAATAAAGAAATATCTGCGATCTCCGTGCTCGAAAACGACTTTGTCACCGACCAGGCATCATTACCTTCCAGCATTTTTTAAAGTAAGTACATGTTTTAAAAATTCGAATCATGAACCTATAAACTATAATTAGTCGGACTATTTTTTATTGAAACATAAAGATTTGTAATGTCATTATTAAGCGAGTTATTAAGGAAAGATTGTCAAAACCTCATTACCCTCCGTCTCATTACCTTCCGTATCGTAAAATTTTTTGCCGGATGGTAATTTAGAGGTGTGGAGGGTAATGATAAATTTGTAAGGGTTATTTTTACGTGCATCTGGGACCATGTTTGGGGGTTCATAAAAGTTAATATTATCAATAAAAGCAGTTTCTTGCGTTCTAGCGTCGGACAATTTCAGTTTTGGTGAAATACATATTTTCGTTTTTATCTATTTACTGATATGGAAAAACAATCTGTTAAAATTTACCCTGCGAATTTTTATTTGAAAATCGATTTTTTTATTCAATGATATAATTATAATTATTCAAATGTAAACGAATAATATATTAAACAAATGGTTTAACTATTCCCCTACAGTCACAATTATTTTCATTACTTATCTTCATTACTTCAGTTGTCTATTAAAACAGATGAATTTTTACAAAATTTCAAGTTTCTAAACAAATCCAGATTTGAACAAAAATCTATATAAAGGGCATTATTAAAAGTCCAACGCAAATTTCTTGATTAAAAAACCATATCATTACTGTTTGATTTTAAATCATTTAGGGAAAAAAATATTAAACAAAGATATAAAAGTAATGTAACAATTTTTGGGCTCTCCTGTAAAAGTAACGAAATTGAAATTATCCATATTTGTTATTCAACTTCTCACTTGATCCGATACTTATGATAATTTTTCTTTATTATTTGTTACAGGCTAAACACCATAATCCACAATGGCAAAGTTAAATAAAAAAACTGAAAAAAGAAGAAAAGTTATCCAAGGACAGGCTGCGTAAGCAACAAAAATATGCTGAGATTAAAAACAATCCGGAACTGTACAGTCTTCAGAAAGCGAAAGAAAAAAAAGATACTTAATGCGAAAAGCGCAAAAAAAGATTTGCAGCATTGAAGATATGAGTGAAAGAGCCCAGAGAGAGCAAAGACGAAGATGGCGAAAGAACTCTGTAAATTATTGGAAGAAAAAAGAGGAGCAGCGTAAAATAGAAACGATTACAGTAGAAAATATGCCTCCAATTCATGAAAATGTCAAGGAAGTACCCAATAATGTGCAAAATACTCACTGTCATTGACTGTCATTGCAGAAGACGAAATATATCGGAATAAATTTCCAGAAAAACTTCCCGGATTTAAAGGAACAATCAAAGTACATCAGGTGATTTGGTCTTCGTCGTTGCCATACAGTGTTGTTTTAAGACGCCTCAGCTGTTTCAGTTGCCAACACAGCAATCTGTTATGTAAGCACAGCAAACATCTGGGAGTACTGAATGTAGAAAATGACGAAGCCTGTATAGATGTCACAGTTGACATGAATATTGAAAACTTAAGCCTACAAATTGACTCGCCTACTATTTTCAATAATATTGATGACAATATGCTATTGAGCGAATTCGACGGCTCCATGTTTTTGGACGATACTATTGCTTCAACGCCAGAGCCTGCTAAAACTATAGAAAAGAAATGTAAAGTGAAAATACTCTCAAACGTCCCGTTCGACTATCAGCATTATTCCCTTTATAAAAATAGTACGCAAGAATTCAATCCTTTCGATCAATGTGAGTTCGAGAAGTTCATCCGATCCCTAAGAGTAGAATATCCTGATTTCGATGAATCAAAACAGCAGTCCCCCAAAACTGTGGAACTCCCACACATGGACATTGACGAGGAAACCAACAAAGAGGATAAGGAGGCGCCATTCAAATACTACTTAGATGACTGGATAATGGTTCAATATAAAATAACTAACACGACACATCATTTCATTGGGAAAATTATTGGAAAACATGAGTACACACTAGAGTACAAAGTAATTTTTTTGAAAAAAGCTCAAGGGAATTCCAAAAAAATTGTCTGGCCAACAATTAGTGACGACGATTTCATTTTGGAATCACAAATTCTTCAGCGCTTGCAAGATCCAGATGAGAATGAAAGAGGACAATTCACTTTCAAAAATTTGCCGAACTTTGATTTGAAATATTTTCCAGCAAAAACTTTCACAAGAATGATCTCAAGTTCCTTAAATATTATGTTCCTATTTAGATGTAAGACCTTTATCTTGTACTTATTAGTTACATATGTTGTGTTTGTTTTAAGTATCTCTGATTTTATTTTAAACTGCATTTCAATTGACTTCTGATTTTTTCTTATTTTTAATTATTATTTTTATTATTTCTATTTTTCAAATATTACAATGTTTGCTTAGGAATGTGAAAATTTTGTATTTCTTGTGTACAAACCTACTTATAAAACGTAATTATAAAGAATTTGACTATTCCTTATAATTTCTGGGTAAGTAGTATAATAGGAAAATTTTAGTTGTGTTGGGTTTGATGTTCCAGCTGCCTTTTCTTAATTTGTATTTTGATATTTTTTTCCATTATTTTTTAACAATTCATACAGATATTGCAAAAGCATAAGTAAGCAGAACTGATTACGTATGAAAAAATGTATTTCTTGTCTCCAATGTTCAAAAGTCTGAATAAAGCATTTAGTTTTTCACTATAATAGGTTTTTCTTCTTTTTCCTAATCCGCTCACCACGTCAAATGATACTTAGCATGATTTGAAATCTATTTTATTATTCAATTTCTATTCAAATTTCATTATTCACAGACATTTTAAGAACCTTAAACATGTTCACTACCATCTATTAATATTTCATTACCAAACTTCATTACCATCCAAATTTTTAAATTACCATCCAACAGTTTTTCATTACCATCCACACCTTCATTACCTTCCATCAATTTTCTTCGAATCCAAGTGTCGCACAAAGGTGCCCTTTTCACTTTCATACATCTGATAGGTACGGGAACCCATTTCTATAAAAATATATAGTAAAAAAGCAAAAAAAAAAAAATCCGCGGAAACAGGCAAATTTGAACGAAACGGCGGAATGACCCATTTGCTCAGACAATGAAACGGAAACGAGTGGAGTGATTACGGTCACTGTCAGTGGCGTGTCCCCTGCCCACTGCCCACGTGATTAACATTAATGTGCAACGACAATCAACTGATTTCATCGTGACATTGAACTCACCCAGTTTCAAACTATTCGGAAACAAAGCTGACAAGGAACAACAAAAAAATCTATTGTCAAATCTCACACACGTAACAACAATTTATTAATTCAAATTATGTCCATTTCAGATAATAGGCTTCCGTTGGAAATTAAGGACAGATTAGGCGAAGCAAATTTTATAATGTCACACTCACCGTTCTTGGGTTTTGAGGCACAATTTACTTTTGTGAGAAAATATTATGTCAAACGCAAAAGAAACGTGAAAGATTTCGTTTTGGCCCGTGATTCTTATCACGATTCCAATTTCATCCCGTTTGGTTTCATAGAGCCTGAAAAAATGGCTTATAAAGTTCAAACCCAAATCTGAAATTAGTGCTTATAGGAATGATGATTTTTCTAAAATTACAACCTAATGCAGATTTTGTTACTGATTTCGTTTTGGACCATGATTCTTATCACGATTCCATAAATTCAGCCCGTTTGGTACCATAGAGCTTGAAAAAATGGCTTCTAAAGTTCGAACCCAAGTCTGAAATTAGTGCCCATAGGAATGATGATTTTTCTAAAATTACAATTTTTTGCAGATTTTATGACGGTTTTCGATTTGGACCATGATTCTTATCACGATTCCAAAATTTCATCCCGTTTAGTTTTATAGAGTCTGATTCTTAAGTTCGAACCCATGTCTGAAATAAGTGCCCTTTGGAAAGATGATTTTTCTAAAAATACAACTTTATACAAATCTTGTGACTGATTTCGTTTTGGACCATGATTCTTATCACGATTCCAAAATTTACAATTTAGACTTAGATTTTAATTTAGACTTAAAGACGGGTTGTTTACAGAATTTGCACAATTCATCAAATTTCAATGTTAAAATTCTGTCAAAGTTCTATTCAATTTTGATTATTATTTTATAATGGGCCTGTTATTTAACAGTACACATATATATAATAACAGATCTTTTCTGTGAGTTTTTTACAATTGGGATAAATGAATAAAAATATCCAGTGTTTAGAGCTCTGAATAATGAAATTATCCAAACTCCAAGGTTGGTTGTTGGTTCTTCCTTTTTCTTAATATCATTGCGAACCATCTAAAAAAATAATATTATATTATTAAATTTCTGAACTATAAGGACTTCCAGTCTTTCAAGATGGCTTAACTTCATTATATGTTGTCGTAAGCCAAACGTCTTTTATACCTTTGTGTAGATACTGAAATACCAAAAATGGTCTCAAACTTACTTTCATAAAGAAAAACCTTTGATGTATTGCCTTCACATATAATATTATGGTATATTTTTTAATATATATTTATGTTTCGTTCCTCTGATACATTCGAGTAAACTGACTTCCAAGCTTATTTCCACCAAAGGCAATAACGAACGTAATGATACTTGGCAGAGCGTGAATTTTAATGAACAGATATCATTAATCTGGATGACTGGGGCTGTAATCACGCTGTAACCTTTAAAGCCACTCCTAAAAAGGACGACATGCAATTCTGGGAAAACATTTTACTTTAAAATGTTAAAACCAGAAAATAATAAAATATATGTTATTTTGTTGAACATATACTCGTATAATTCAGCTAGTGAATTTAATATAATAGCTAACTATTTTCATACTTATATGAACTGTTTCATATTATTACCCAACCGCCGCACTATTAGGCACAGGTTATATAAATTAACTTTGTTTCAACAATTACTACGAGAAACAACAATTTACATACACAAAATAGGTTATTGGTTTTGGATAATTAAGTAATTTAGGCGTATTTAGATTGTATCTATATTAAAAAATGCAAAACGGCGGCAAAGGGATCGTTTCGTAAGGGAAATTTAAACTTAGGGAATGAAATGAATTTTAATGAATCTTTTATCATCTCTGCCGACGTACATATATGTTTCTTGTAGTAATTAAGTTGAAACGAAGTGTGATTTACATAATCTGTGCCCATTAAAGGTGCAGTGGTAAGGTAAATATTTTCCTCATATGTTTAACTGTTGAATAATAAATATTAATATGGATAGTAACATTTATACATTGTAACAATTTTTCCCTGTTTCTTATTTATTAAGTAAATTGTATAAGTTATGTAACTTTTTTTATTTCCCTGTTTTGTATTTATTATTTCGTTCTGGGACGATGATTTTATTTACAAATTAAGTCATATGTATTCTTACCACAATTATCAACCCTCAGGACTTACTTTAGCTTTATTTTTAAATTAAATTAATTTTTTATCTCACCTTTCGAATTTATATATTTTTAACAATGTATGGGTTTTATCAGTGGTTAATGCAAATGATTTTTAACTGACTGATGCTACATCCTTCAAATTATTTATAAACTGCATTAGTTTATTATAAAGTTGTATGTTTCCCAAACAAACATAAAACAAAATAAAAGATGCTTGTAATATTCAAGAGGTAACAACGGAGATCTCAACGTCGCATCGGGATAATACGTAATAAAACTAATATATGCTTGTAATAGAACAAGAGATAGGTAACAAAGGAGCTCTCAACGTCGCGTCGGAATAATACATTACAAAACTAATATATGCTTGTAATAGAACAAGAGATAGGTGACAAAGGAGCTCTCAACGTCACGTCGGAATAATACATAACAAAACTAATATATGCTTGTAATAGAACAAGAGATAGGTTACAAAGGAGCTCTCAAAGTCGCGTCGGAATAATACATAACAAAACTAATATACGCTTGTAATAGAACAAGAGATAGGTAACAAAGGAGCTCTCAACGTCGCGTCGGAATAATACATAATAAAACTAATATATACTTGTAATAGAACAAGAGATAGGTAACAAAGGAGCTCTCAAAGTCGCGTCGGAATAATACATAACTAACTAACTAACTAACTAACTAACCATCACGCCGTTTCCCCGCAGGGGTAGGCAGAGAGGACGGACCGCCAAACAACTCGGTCTTGGCACACACTTCTTGCCTCATTCACATTCATACATCGTCTCATACATACTCTTCTATTATTCTGACTCTTGACATGGCCCGACTCTAGTATCTGATTCACTTGATCGTGCCATGTCTTCCTCGGGCGTCCCCGACTTCTGCTACCATTCGCATTTGCATCATATATCCTCCTTACACTCCTATCTTCGCTCATTCGCTCTACATGCCCAAACCATCTAAGCGTCCCTTTCTTAATCTTACTCATTACGCTTACATCAGCCTTGCACTCTTTGCGGATCTCCACATTCCTCACACGATCAAACATGGTTTTACCACACATACGCCTCAGAGATCTCATTTCAACAGCATTCAATCTACTTTCATCCTTTCTTTGCCAGTTCCATGCCTCACTTCCATACATCAAGGTAGGTACCAGCACTCCGTTGTGGACTGCTAACTTCGCTTCTTTGGACAGTTTTTTGTTAGCGCCAACGGCGTTCAGTCCTCCATTAACGGAATTACCTGCATTTACCCTTCTTTCAATATCTCTGTCAGCCTTCCCATCTCTCGTAAACATACTTCCTAAATACACAAACTCATCCACCTGCTCCAAGTATTCCTCATTCACAATTATATTGCACACTGTTTTCGTACTCTCTCTTTCAAACACCATTACTTTAGACTTACTTACATTCATCATTAACTCATTCTTCATGCATACTTCGTTCATCCTAGACACGAGAGACTGTAGATCTTCTATACTATTAGCAATCAGCACCGCATCATCAGCATACAACAGGCAACATACTTTCAAATTAATCAAATTCGCGCCCAATCCCACCTCTTTCAATTCTTGCATTCAATTATCCATGTATAGATTGAATAACCACGGTGACATTACGCAGCCTTGTTTAACACCTTTTGTGATATCAAACCACCCCGTAAAACCACCGTTTACCCTAACACATGCAACGCTTCCCTCATACAGAGACGCGATTGCCTGAGTCAGATATGTATTCACTCCATACTTGGACAACACCTTCCATAGCTTTTTCCTGTCGACTCGGTCGTATGCTTTTTGTAGATCTACAAAGGCACAGAAAAGTTTCTGGTTTTTTGCCAGAAACTTCTCAGTGAGCATACGCAATGAGAAGATCTGGTCCATGCACCCCCTTCCACTCATAAAAGCACCTTGCACATCCCATATTTTATCTTTTGTTTCCTTTCTTACTCTTTCAATCAAAATTCTACCATACAGTTTGCCAACTGAACTTAGCAGGCTAATAGCCCTATGATTCCCACATTCCATACGTGACCCTTTACCTTTGTATAATGGCATTATCACAGCCCTTCTCCAGTCTAAAGGCGTATAACCTTCCTTTAAACATTGGTTAAAAAGATTGCACAACCATGTGAGAATTATACGGCTACCTCCTTTAAAATATTCAGCAGCAATATTGTCAAACCCGACAGCCTTACCATTCTTCATACATTTAATCGAACTTTCTATCTCATCCATGCTAATTTCGGTAACATTCACTCCATCGTCATTCATATCTGATTCACCGCTGGAGTCACTGTCACTCACTTCGCTTTCGAAGACTTCCTCGAAATAATTCATCCATCTCTCTTTTATTTTTTCCTCATTCGTCAACATTTTTCCATCTTTTGATTTTATCACTTTCATGCTTCCGTTTTCTGGGCCACTCCGGGACCTTTTGACTTCTTTCCAAAACAACTTAATGTTTTCTTGGAAATGGTTTGTCATTTTCATTCCTTCTTCCTCTTCCAGGCGTTTCTTTCGTTCTTTCACTCCAACTCTTACTTTTTTCTTACGTTCCTTATATACTTCTTTCGCTCGATACTTCTCTTCGCTGGAAGCACTGCCAGCCGCAATCAGACATAACCATGCTTTTTTCTTCTCTGAGACCAGTGCTTTAATCTCATCATCCCACCATGCATCACCTTTCTTCCTACCTTGCGTACTTATTCCACAAACCTCCCTAGCAGATTCACAAAGACACACTTTTATGTGGTTCCATGTTTCGTCTATGCTTAGACCATCCATTTCCTTCGCATTCAATCTTATCTCTGCACAATTCATATACTTACTTCTCATATTATCATTTTGTAGTTTTTCTATTTTGACTCTTGTTGGAGTTAGTACCGTTTTCACTTTAGAGCGCCAACCGCGAAAGAGGTTTACTCTTGACACTACAAGAAAGTGGTCAGTTTCGACCTCAGCCCCTCTGAAAACTCTTGTGTCCTCGGTAACAGCTCTCAACCTAGAGTCAATTACTACAAAATCAATAATTGACCTCTCATTTCCTCTTTCCCACGTATATTGGTGGATACCTTTATGATCGAAGAAAGTATTCGACACAAACAGGTTCCACTCTAAACATACTTCAAGTATTCTGTTCCCGTTGTCATTCGTTCTTTTATCCCCAAACATACCTAAGACCGAATCAAATCCGTCACGTCTAATTCCCACCCACCCATTCAAATCGCCTGCCATTATAATCCTTTCGTTCATATTTTTTAGTCTCATTACATCATTCACACCAGTCCAAAAATCATCTTAAAACTAATATATGCTTGTAATAGAACAAAAGATAGGTAACAAAGGAGCTCTCAACGTCGCGTCGGGATAATACGTAATAAAACTAATATACGCTTGTAATATAACAAGAGGTACGTAACAACGAAGCTCTAAACGTCGCAATGGGATAATACGTAATAAAACTAATAAACGCTTGTAATAGAACAAGTGGTAGGTAACAACGAAGCTCTAAACGTCGCAATGGGATAATACGTAATAAAACTAATAGATGCTTGTAATAGAACAAGAGGTAGATAAAAACGGAGCTCTCAACGTCGCGTCGGGATAATACGTAATAAATCTTACATAACATTTTCAAAACCAGCGAAGAATACGTAAGACATTTTGGTCGTGATGTGAGAAATTTTCTTTACGTAGTATGGTCACTGTCTCGTGGGCGGTTGCGTCAACGCTGCGATACGCTTAGTAATCATTTGGGCGGCGCGACGTGAACGTTACGCCTAGGGGGTTTACAAATCCCGCACCTTTTTTTAATCCCGCGGGATTGCGGGAGAGAATTTAGAAATCCCGCAGGATTTGCATTGAGGGTTTTTAAATTGAAATAATGTGCAAATTTCATTAAAATGTTTTTTTATCATTTGGTTATCAATTATATTTGATACTAGTATATTATCAAAGGTGAAATATATAAATATAAATGTATTATCCTCTTAAATGATTTACTGTTAATATATACATATAAACAGGGTGTCCGGGGGTAAAGTGCACTAACTTCGGGATGTGATTCTAGATGATGGTAGAAATAAAAAATTTATATGACCTTTTTTCCAATACTAAAATATTTTTCCATAGAAGAATATTTATTTTCCCATACAAACAATTTAACCTTTTTCCCTAAAAAACTATCCAAAGCATTTTAAGAAGAGTTGAGAAAAAAAATGCTGCGAAAGAAAACGATTTTTCTTTTTATTAATTAATTGTCTACTTGTAATTGTAAAATATATTTTTCAAAATGGTTGGTAGTGGAAAATCAAGAAAAATGCTCTTTCAGTATTAGTTGCGAAGGGTTGCTAATGCATATGTTCTAAAATACCATATATATTAAAAAATATGTTTATTTTCTACTCCTTTTCGTATTTTCTCTTTTGTTCAGCTTTGAAACTTGAATTTTTTTTGAAAATCATATATAATTTTCACAATTATTGTGGATATTTTTTCAATGTGGTGGGATATTCAATAAATATCCAGAATTTTCTACACAAAAAGGTTCTCTACGCAAAATACCCAAAATTCTTGAAAAATTTTAGAAATTCCCCGCAATTTGAGAAATTCCCCACGAATTGGCAACCCTGATCGGTACATCCTCCATTAGCGATTCGGGCAATGCGTGAGCACTTTCATTGTTGGAATAACTTATTATCCGCGCCCATTCTGCGAAAACTGTCTCACGTTGTCACAGTAGATTATATAAATACTGGAATTAGCACAATTATGAAAAAATATACTAAAAAGCTGAAATTCACGTTGATTGAAATTAATTATAAAATTCCGCAGTTTCTAGACAATCTAAGTAGATCGAGTCATTCAGTGGGTAAAGTAAAGTAAATAGATGTAATCCATTGTAAAGTAGGTACAAAATACACAGTTGTAAAAATTATGATACAAGTATAATGAGAAAATATTGAAATAATTTAAAAAAAAAAAAATAATATGAAGCAATATTAGTAAAACGTAAGAGTAACATAAAGTAAAAAAGAAATTACAACAACACTACATACAAGACAAAACATTAAAACTAATTTACCAACGCTACTCTAATTTGTAGGATTCGACAAAGTGTTGTTATAAATTGTGCTTAATTCTATAAATGGAGTCAATAAATAAATCAATAGCACCCCCATACTTGTTGCCCAGATCATGCATCCTATTGGTCAGTGATTGTGTCTGATAGTTGGTTGTGTATGTATTGCAGAAGAATGTTATATTTTGTCTTATATTCCTAGTCGACACATGGAATTATGTCAAGTAAAACTCTGCGATTTTTTAGTCCCTCCGCTTCCTTCTTTGTTCTACGTCACACTATCTTAGAATACTATCCCCAAATGGATAATAATAATAAAAAAAATCTTTACTTAAAGCAGTAGTTAAGTTTGTCCATAACAATGTATTTAGCGAAATCAAAAAATACACGTATTGTAACACAAAAGTCATTTCAGGTCTCGTAGTTACTTCGTCATTGCGTTTCGCCAAGAACGCGATCTTCGAAGCGTTGCGCGTTGTATCGAATTAAAAACGGTGAACCTGTTGGCTAATGGCCTTTTAGAGGGATGATTTATGTACGTAACGACGTCATTTATATTAATTTATGACCCCGTGAGGGGTATTAAAACTATCATACGGTGTCTCCGCTGGGAAAGTACTAAGTACTTACCTCATAAAATAAGGATTCCGAATATTTATGTCTCGGCCGTCTCCAGTACGGAAACATTATTGGGTATTATACAGGGTGTATCGGCAAGTACCCGACAAACTTTAACCAGCTATTCCTCAGCACATTTGGAGTAAAAAATGTTATGGGCGCTTTGCTGTCCGGTAACATTTTTTTTCCATTAAAAACAAAAAATATATTAAAAAATCCACACTCCGTCTCTGTCATTGGCATTGTTTCTCGTGTTCAACAGCTGTTATTAGCAAGTGTGTCAAAAAGTGTCCTCGCTCTTTCGTACACACTAAATAATAATAGTTAAAAATGAGACGAATGGTGCTGTGCCATTTCGTTGTGATTGTAAAAGCGCTCCAACGTAGGTACGTACGTACATTATTCAACGAAACTCGAACAAAATATTTCCAGACGGGTTTTCAAACTTTGACAAAGGATAAAACATTGGTGACATGTGGTGAAAATATGAATAATACATTTTTTTATTAAAAAAAAATGTTACCGGACAGCAAAGTGCCCATAACATTTTTTACTCCAAGTGTGCTAAGGAATATCTGGTTAAAGTTTATCGGGTAAGTGCCGATACACCCTGTATTATGTACCTCCATTTCATGAAAATATTGAAACGGGAATAAAATCCCATAATATAAATGGCCCGGCGATTTACTTACACATCGTTTAAAAAAATATTAATTACGTTTTTAAAGCTCCGCAAACTTGATATAAAACAGCACTTAATTAACAAGAATATAAAATAAATTTAAAAAAATTAATAAATAGCAGGTAACAATGACGATATATCTTAGAGCGACTCGGGCAAGTACCTACTATTTTAAATTATAACTAGTACAGCTAAGTAATAAGTTATTATCACAATTAAATGCTGTCTTTTTACTAAGCACATGAAAACAAAATTTTCATGTGCTTAGTAAAAAGCGCACAACATCAACTCAACAAAGTAAGAATATAAACTCACCACATCGAAGCAGCCTATTTAGAAAACTGCAAGAAAATAGACAGCACTCACCTGAGGTAAACAGAAAAAAATTATACATTAATTAGTGTTTCATGGAGACATAAAAATTCATACATATGTAAAAAAAAGTTTGTTTACAGAGGAAAACGTAAGGCGAGTATTGAGTTTTATTTTAATTTGCAACTGAAACAACCTTGTCGTAAAATTACTTTGACAAGTGTAAAAAAAATGTCTGATGGAAATTGTTGAGTGACGCATGACAAAACTTTTCAGTGAGACCAAAATGCTAAATCCTAAATATTTCAACAAAAACCACAGTTGTTTTTTTAGGCGGAATTCAATTCCTTGACTTTTAAAGGAAAACGTTGCCCCCAGAGAAATACCTCTCTAAAAGTTTTTTTATATGTACAACGACCAGAGATGTGCTTTATTTCAAATAAATCCATTTCAAATGGAAATGCAAAATGGGTATTTTCCATTTTGCATTTTAAATGCTTGTCTAAAAACCATTTTGCATTTTAAATGCTTTTCTCAATGCATTTTCCATTTTAAATGCTTTTTTGCAACATTCTTCCTACTATCTCCACTCATCTTTTTTTCATAAGCCCCAAATATGACAACATAACTGTAAAAACATTAAAAACTGTACGTGAGATAATCAGCAAACCAATTGCTCATATAATAAATGTTAGTCTGAAGAAGGGCATATTCCCGAACAACTATAAGAAGACTATTGTGACCCCTGTTTTTAAAACTGGTGACGAAAAAAACACTTCTAACTATCGTCCCATAGCACTCACATCAAATATAGCAAAAATCTATGAAAAAATTGTTAAAAAAACAACTCAACAACTACATAAAAGATAAGAAGATAATGAGCCCAAACCAGTTTGGATTTAGGGACAATCTCAGCACACAGGATGCGATTGCCAAATTGACATCAACAATAATGCAAAAATTAGATAACCAATGGAGAAAAGTGTCTTGGAATCTTCATTGATCTCCGCAAAGCATTTGATAGCATATCACACTCAAAACTCACTGAGAAACTAAAACATATTGGATTGGACGGAATAGTACTATCATGGTTCCAAAGTTACATAAAGGGGAGATTCCAATATGTCAAAATCAATAATATCCTTAGTGAACCCAAAACCTCATCTTTTGGCATACCGCAAGGAACTGTCATCGGTCCAATCCTTTTTATTATATATGTAAATCAAATGTTCACTCTTCCCATTGTTGGAGATATCATATCTTACGCAGACGACACTGTAGTTATCACAAAAGGAAAATCATGGGAGGAAACAATGAGGATAGCCAATATCAATATAAACATACTCAAAACATGGTTCGACCTAAATTGTCTCTCACTAAATACCGAGAAAACATATTTCATCCCATTCTCTTTGCAGGAAAAATTTTTGAAAACAATATTACCATTAAAATCCATTCATCACAATATGAAAATAAAAAAAATGCGGTAATGTAAATTGTTTACCAATAACATGCAAAAATAGTATAAAGTATCTGGGTATCATAGTAGATAGACACTTAAAATGGAAAGAACAAGTCCAAAATACGGCAACCAGAGTAAGAAAACTTATTTACTTATTCATTAGATTGAGAAACATCCTTTCATATAATATGATTAAAATTATATATTTTCTCTTGCCCAATCCATATTACAATATGGTATAATCGGTTGGGGAGGGATGTTCAAAACTAGAACCTGTAGAAAAGGTTCTTGATTTATTATTTACAGCACGGGTAGTAAGTACTTGGTACCTAATCAAGCCGAAGCTGGAAGACGGATATTTGAGCAGCGAAAAATATATCATATTTCGAAGCATTTCTGCTGTTCAATCCTTTCAATTCGTAGGTCAGGTTGTGAAAAGAAAAAGCGGAAATATTTTTTTAACTATCAACTTCGTAAAAAACGTCCACTGTGTTTTGGTAAAACCCTTCAAGCCACATCTTTTAGGAATGTTACTTTTCAGTGGTTTCATACAGAACAGTACACCATTTTTAGTTTTTTTTTTTAAGATTATGGCATATTTAATAATAAAACAGAACTTATGGACATGACATATTTTTTAGGTTTTTTCGGTTATTTACGAATTTGTAGATATTATAAAACCATTCAAGCGACATCTTTTAGGAATGTTACTTTTCAGTGGTTTCATATAGAGCAGTAGACCATTTTTAGTTTTTTTTTTGAAGATTATGGCATATTTATTAAAAAAAAACTGAATTTATGGATATGACATATTTTTTAGGTTATTTTCCGAATTTGTAGATATTCGTTTTTATGGTCGGCTGTAAAATTTTAATTTTGTGGCTTGAAGAGTTTTACCCACAGTCGACTATATGTTGATAAGAAATGTGAGAAGAGTCCAAGTTTTCTGTGCACAGAAAGGTGTATTTGTATTAAATTTACATTTACAAATTTAAAATTATATTTCTAACTTATCTGCCTTTACACCCCGACCCACGAATTATTTCCCCCTTCTTCTGAAATCCTTCTGAACCTTCATTTTCTGGGTGTGGTTTAAAAATAGAATGGTGCATTCCAAACCACAAATGGGTTTTCAACCCACAATTAGGTTAAATTAGCTCTTATTAGATACCAACTACTTGTATATTTCACTAATTTGCTCTGCACTGAAAAACTTTGGCTAAACTAAAACCCAGCGACCACTTACGTTCTATATCTTTGTATTTAATATAACACATGGATATTATTTTTTTTTACAATTTCAATTAATTTTGATAAAATATTATACTTGTGCACCCAGCGTTACCCGTGATTTATTCTGGTTTGAGGGTTGGGAAAAGGCGTTTATTGAAATCACATTGATACGGTGACCTTCCTCTTGTTTTGAAGGCCAAGTTGGCAAAATTTCATCAATCTCGGAATAAAACTGTAGATTATGTACAAAAAACACCCTTCCACTGGTTCTACCCATTCTTTTTTTTAATTTCGTCTTTATAATTGAAAGTTGACTAAGAAAATTATAATTCGGAGTGTAAATTAATTCATTAGTACATTCCAGAAAGTTGTTACTTTGTTATTTGAATTTATTAATAATGGATTTAATTAAGTAAACCTGACTTGAATAAATCACATAACTTTTCAGAAAAGTGTTATAATTAATTCATTAATGTAGCATTGTATTTAAATTGGAAATTTTAATATCGACGTTAAATTTTAAATTCGTGTTTAAGAAAATGACAAACATGTCCCTTCCCTACTAGACTATTATACATTTCAAATATAATTAAGCAAGAGAATATAAATTTAAAAAAAATAAAGATGTGCTAAGGTCATTGGTCATTGTCATAATGAATAATCTCCATAATTAATTAAACCCTAAAAGCCAATTGCTCTTACATTTAATTGCAAATTATGAACAATCCATGCCACAACTCTCATTCTTCGATCACTCGAACCCTACTTCTAGCAATATTAATACATTGAAGAATAAAATAATACTAATAAATCTAAACTAAACATGAAAAAGAACAAGACAAGAAAATAAAAAAGGTAACGGTCGCAACTGGCAATCGAACCCAGGATCTCTGTCTCGGGACAATGCCTCTAACCTCTCGACCCTTGTGATCCGTTTTTTTACGTCTTTTTTGTCGATCTCATATTTAATACATAGAATATTAACAATATTAGGTACCCTCAACTAATTGCTATGCTAACTTTTTGTATATTACAAATTTCTAAACGAATTTATTTGTAACCTAGATAAGGACCGTTAGCTGTTTATTTTGTGTGTCTTGTTCTGTTTCATGATTGTATTATTTTCCTCTTCAATAATTTATTATTACATTTGTGGGTAGAACCTTCTAAATAAATTCCGATTAAATGAAATAAAATCATAATTTTAAAAGGATGTTTACTGTTGCTATTGCGCCTTCGTGCGAAAACTTCATTCTCATTGATTCGGAGCTGTTCAAATAAGTTGTGATTTACGGTAAAGTGATTCTTGAAAGAAATATAAAAGATATACCTAAAGGAAATACAGGAAACGGTAGGAAATGATATGTTTTATGAATTGGAAACGATTGGGATCGCCGCTCCGCGGGAAACAGGAAATGGTATTTCTTACGTTATGGTCGTGAACGGTCAGTGGAGGAAACGGCCATAGAAATTATAAATATTCTTATAGTTTCCATAAACTTTTTTACTTATTACTAGGGTTAATGCGGCGGCTAGCCGTGGGCTATTGGCCTATATACCTATTGCATTACAAATGCTATTTATCAGGGTTCATTGATAAAAATATACAATTGCTAATAAGTACACGTAGAAAAATGTGTATGGCTGACATTGATATTTAGGAAACCTGTCAAGTCATTCGTTAAAGGCTAGCAATCCCGTTTTTAACAGGAATACGAATAATTTGACCACATTTTTAATAAATTAGCAGTATTTTTTATCAGTAAATTTTTTCAGAGTAGACGAGTGCTTAAGAATTTTTTTAAATTCGAAAGTAATTGGCTCATCGTCTTGGCACAAAAAAAAATATCAGAAAGTCGGAAACATGATGAATTTTTCGTCTAAAGAAGATAATTACGAAGTAGAGCTTATAAAAAAACATTATTTTTAAACAAGTTCCGCTGTGTAATTATTATTATGCGTGACAACTGTTTCGCCCTCTGAAGGCAGCAGAAATTGTTTATAAATAAACACTTTTTTAAATACTATTTTTATTTTATTCGGAAAACTTATAAATTGAAGAACCTAGAGTTCTGCAAATTCATAATAAAAAATATGTAGAGTTTTAACTATAAAAAAACCTTTCATAAGCCATGTTAAATTTTCCTCAATGTTTGCAATGTTTCCTAGGAGTGGAATCTATACTGATTTGAAAAAAAATGTTGTCGCCAATTTGCAAAAGAACTGTCGACACATATACCCCATACCCCAGACAGCCCAATGAAATTGATTATAATATGTGAAATAATATCAATATTAGAAAAAGTTTGATTGTTTTCACTGGAAATATGAAAAAAATTACCTCACTTTGGACACTAAACATTCAACATTCACTTCTATCGGTAAATTTTTATTTGTATTTCTTGCAAAAGCAATCTCGATGAGTTACATAAATCATTGTAGGACGGGAGAAACTTCAAATTGATGTGAGTTAATAGGTACAATTTTACATTGGTAATTTGATACCAAAAAAAAAATTCAATACGAAATAGTACAAAAAATAGAAAAACATCAAAATTATAAATTTCACATACAACACAAAATTAGAAAAAGGGAAGATAAGTAGAACAAACAAGAAAAAATAAAAAAGGAAACGGACAATTTATTTTTCACATGAAATGAGTATTGCTTATTTATTAATTAAATAATTTTTCAAAATATTGGTAATCTGGTTAAATACGGGATTGCAGTCCGTTTCCTTATAAACTTTTCGCAATATATCGGAACACGTGTTCAAGCACCTGTATTTGTCTTGATAATATACAATGACGAAATGCGAAAATATTATAATTTTTATGAACATCGACATCGTGATAATACGTTCGTATTTTACTCAAAGTTTATTAGGAAACCTATCGATTCATTCGTTAAGAGCCTGCAACCTTTTTTAACCGGATTACGAATAATTGGAACAGATTCTTAATAAATTAGCAATATTGAATATTAGTAATTTTGTCCGTGTAGCATTTTACAAATGATTATGGGATAACCTTTTTTACGTAATGCAATGACAGTGCAAGATAATAACCGAACAAATAAAAAAAGATACATTATACAAAGTGGAAGCAACTAGCGAGGAAAATGAACCAGGATTTACTAATTAAATATTCAATAAACAAATTGGCAATCAATTCCAATTTCCGTGATGTACTACCGGTGGGAAAATGACAAAGGGGCAGCTTTGCGCATAATGTACATCCTAAAACTACGGCCTGCCAAATAGTCGATCCAATTTACCCTGGTATAAACCATAAACTGTAATAAAATATTCATATTTCCACTGGCAAGGTACGATTATATGATTATGCAAACAGAAACTACTAAAGTAGTTCATGTCTCCAGGTCAGGTAAAGACATGAGTTACGGTTATAGACTAGGATATAATATTAAGTATGCCATGTCAATAAAACACGTCCAAGAAAATGCATTTTAAAGACGGGAAAACATAAAACTGCACTCGGCGGAAGAGAAATGAAAAATATTCCGTATATTATTTGCGAAGGAAGAACATCCATTCTCACATTGTGTCGTGGCGAGAGCTTCCCTGGAGACGAGAAAACCTGCATGATAAATAATATTGATTTGTGAAATAAACAACACAAAGGAATTTGAATTCACAAACAATACCTGCACACTATTTAATACATAAACTGCACATTTGTAAAACTATTTTTTGCAAATGTTATGATTAATTTCTTTTACATATGTATTAATTTTCAATAAGTTTCTAACGCACATGAAATTTAATAAAAAAATATTCATAAATATATTTTTAAAAATATACTATTATTATCACTAGCGTAGACCCTTGAAAAATGAGGGATATTATGTTAGTAAGTTATTAAATAACGCTTTCTTGAAAATTGAAAAAAGCAAGTTGAAAAATTACGAAATCTAACTTTTCTTGTCCAGATTAAACCTAGGAAATTGAAGCAAATGAAATACACATTTCAAATATAGAAATAAAATAATTTTCTGGTAAATATGTTACAATTAGTTACAATTTTCAAAATGACAATAAAATTCAAAACAAATTCGAGTTCTTTGAACCACAGTAACAATCACAGACAGAGCCACAACCGAAATTGGTATTTTTAATACTTGCACGCACAAGTAACATTTTATGATTATATAATAGAAGAAATTCAATAAATTCAAATCGGCGTTTAACCCCACTGGAAGTGGAAAGGAATTATAAAAAAAATTGTATTATTTATTTCCGATTTAGATGAAACGATTTCCCGAAATTTATGACGCAAAAAAATGAAATCGAAAAATTTATCGTATCTACGTAGGCTACTCTGTAAAAAAAATTTGGTAATTCTATCACATTCTCCTTCCTCCGACTACGAAAAAGTAGACTCGATATTCTTGCGAGAAAAACTCACCATAATAACATCAAATTCTTCGCCAAATGAGAATCCCGCGTGTAAAGTAAATTAGATCTTAGTCTCTAGTGCAATATTCATGAGCAAGCCATCACATTTCATCGCTTATTCATTTACGTATAAAGTAAATACACTAAAGATTATCTTCGTATAGTATAAATATCCACTCAGGGAAGTATTAAGTATGGAGGAACAACTACGAAACTGCTTTTTACATCATTAAGAGTTTAGGGAAATGTTTAGACAGAACTACAAAATGAGCGTACATTAGTATGTAGGTACCTACAGCAAGTTACGCAGGTAACACTAATAACACACTTAGTAAAAATTAAGCGGATAGTTTTAATTTAAAAAAAAAAACAATATGTTTTACAGCACATCACAGTTTAGCACTTCAGTTCCTTGGAACAGGGAATCTGCCTATTAGCTAGGAACTAATATCGACCTGACAAGACATAATAACACTTTATTTATTTATTTACGGACAAATAGTCCATTAACAATAATATTTTTACACGAATAAGAAACAGAGATGGCAGTGAAAGGAGAGCATATATAAATGATGAGCAATGACAATATACATATAATATAAAAAGTACAGGTGAAATACAATTGGACAAATGGAATACAAGTGTTATAAGACAATTACAATTACAATGCATGAAGAAGGTTTAAAGGGCTTTTAAAATTTACACATTACGTATCGACTGTCGAAATTCATCCGGGCTTACACCAAAAAATTCAATGCTTTGACTTGACGGTGAGTTGACAAGTCTCGCCATTCTGGACAAAGGAGAAAGGAAACCATAATTAGTGGAATGCTAATTGAGGAATAGCAATTCATTATTTCTGAGTGTACGAGAAGGTTCGCGTTCTTTTCTGCGCAGGATTTGAATGTTCGTTTTTAAACGAACCGCCTGGCGTAGCGACGCTAAAAATAAGTGAAAGGGTAAATTAAAACACATCTGTAAAAGTGTCTAAGTAGCGTAACAAAAAAATCAATTTTGGAAACAAGCCAGAACTTTTGTTTAAGTGATTTGTGATTTTAAGTTAAGTTTTTTCCGCAGTCAGCCATTTGCGCAAAATTGTAAAGAGGACTAGTAATTCATGAGCAGATTTTATTTTTAATGACTTAATTACAATGCCAGTTGCCTGTATATCTGTCAGATGCATTTATTGACAAATCACAGAAACGGAGACGGTCACACCGCCTCCCTCGCTCCCCGCAACTTATCAATTTGAATGTCTACGGTAGGCACCTTTCATTCCCACGCAGGATAAAAATATTAGGACAGATATTTTACATCAGTATGCACATATCATAATAATTTGAATCGGATGTGAGGGGAACAAAGCCTCGCGATAATAAAAGCGTAAATGGCGGACGAGATGGGAAGTGGCGAATAGGGGGGAGGGGGTCAACGCTCCGTGGGATGGTATTGAAATCATAAAAGGGACAACATTGGCAATTACAAGACATAAATGACCATATAATAAAACATAGCAAACTGCAGGCAGTTGATATCAAAGACAATGGTCTCATTTTACCCGCGGGTTAGGTAAAATAAAATATTATAATTAAAGTTATACAAAAAAAATGCACTTAAACAGGGTGTTAAGAGACGTACTTTACTTATTTTAACCTGTGAATCTTAGGGTTGTTTGGAGTAAAAAAAATATTTTAACTCTAAAACATATCTGAATTTATCTCCTATTTAATTTTTCATGTTACAAAAGAGCGCAGGGGTGAAACCGGTTACATAAAAAAAATATAAATAGGATATTTAGTTACGTAAATCTACAAAACACATAAATGTTTTGTTTTTGATTGTCAAACAATATTTAATCATAATTTTATGGAAAATTTCAGAATTATGAGTTAACATTTTTTTCTTTACAAAATACAGTCCTTCTTTTCTAGTACCATACATAACTATAGAGAATTCTCCAAAACGATGAAATTATAAAATTCAACTTGGGGCGCTTTTAAAATTTATTTTGAGAAATGCCATACCATGTAGGTTTTGCAAATCCAGCAACTTTTTCAAATCCAGTGGGATTGCGGGATAGAAATTAGAAGACAAGGTTTTTAATTAAGGCTAATTCAAATAATATGAAAATTTATAAATATTTTTTTTATTGTTGTTTTTATTATCTTAGACACAGCGCATTATAAGAAAATACATAAAAATATTAAAATATTAATATAAAAATATCTTGAAAAGGTAACATAATAAGAAGAAATTTAAGAAGACTTTGATAAATAAAAAGTTTCGTAAAAATAAATTAAAAAACACATAATTGTTACATAAACAGGAATATCCCGTCATTTGGGATAAATCATCGTTGGTGCCAGTAATATTATAAAAATACATTGAAAACCTAACGTAATAAGTATTCTAAGAATACTTTGATAAAAATAAAATCCTTAAAAAACATATATTTTGTAGTCCAGTAACCACGCGCGAATGGAAAATCAAAATAGCATGCTTTTGGTGTAAATTTAGTATTTTTTTAACCCCGCACATGTAAATCCCGCAATTCCGAGGAATCAAATACAGGGATTTCCAATAAGAGGTGTTATTTTGATATTCAATGGTAAAAGATCAATGGTTTCGTTGCTTGTGTGGCACGTAGCGCCATCTTCTTGAAATTAAACGTTGTCCAGATCAATACCATCCAATTCCGGCAGTAAAAAATCATTAATCATCTCTCGATAGCGCAATTCATTCACCGTAACTGTTGCTCCAGCGTCATTTTCGAAAAAATAAGGTCCAATGACTCCGCCGGACCATAAATCGAACCAAACAGTCACACGTTGAGGATAGAGAGGCTTTTCAACAATAACGTTTGGGTTTTCCGAGCCCCAGATGCGACAATTTTACTTATTGACGAAGCCACCGAGGTGGAAATGGGCCTCATCACTCAAGATGATTTGCATTTGATTCACTCAAGTGAATTTTAATAATTTCAATGCGTTGTTGAAGCGTGTATCGTTCCATTTTTATTAATGGCGTAGTTTCTACTTGTCAAATGTCAATAAATGACAGTTTCAAAAGTAACATCTACCGAAATAGCGGGCAAAATAACACCTCTTATTGGAAAACTCTGTATTATTGGAATCCCGCGGGATTGCGGAATGCGGGATTGTAAACCCTAGTAGTATGTCCACGAGAGAATGAAAAAACGGATCCATTGTTAATGTTCACAGATGTAAAAGGACACAGAAATATGTTGGGATTATTTATCTTCCTTTTTATCTTGCCCAATGAGGAAAATCGACGGTGCGCGTAGCACGTGGTGCTTGGTATAATAATGTAGAAATTTATTCGAATGCCACTATTATTTTTTCATTACTATGGCAATGCCAAGCTACTCACTTTGCCTTTGAACTATGTTCTCCACATTGAAATTTCTTCATATTTGAGTTCGATAGTTCGTTTTAAAAAAAACAAGGGAAAACAACAAACGGTATTTATTTAACGTTTTTTAATTTATAATTTAGATCTGTGAATTAGATTTTGTTTTTTTTTATTTAACATTTAATAAATGGCCATTTTGATACACATATTTTTTATAATCACATAAAATGGCATGTCCGTAGGTTAACAGCGTCTTTGCAAAGCTTTAAATGTTTAATAATAAAAAAAGTTGAAACATAAAGTTGTCCTAAAAGATTATGTAGAATTAATTATTTTCGGAAAACCTACTAATCTCTGAACACCGTTTGATTAAAGAAAAAATATGCACGTGGATCATTGTGCTTTTTGATACTTTCGTTCATTTTCTTGCGAGCCATCTTGGTATGTTAGCCATTTAAAATGTTTTAAATGGCAACAGCGCCATCAATTTTTGTCTACTATTATATGTCATACTGTAGGTACATACGCAATGTTATATGGTTCTATCCAATGCCGTATTCAGTGGCAAGAGCAAAGTGGTATCTTTTATATTTTTACTCCATATAAGCTTAAATTTACTCCATATAAGCTCACATGTAAGGAATTATTGCTGGCAAAACTTTATCGGTTACATCCCGATAAACCAGGTGAATATTCTAGGCTTTCATTTATAGTTTTATAATAAACGTGTTGTACATTGACAATATTAAATTGAACCGTGTATTTGAAAACCTTACTAATAAACTAAAATTGACTAAACTAATATTTAATTTCAACATTTTCACTCCAAACGTCCAAAAAATTGTAGGTAATACGAAATTTTTAAAAAACATTCCAGAAGGAAAAATAAAAATTTAAGGAATATGCAAGACAATATCACTTAACTTTTATCTCGTTTATACAATAAAGAATATTAAAAATATTATATTAATTCGCAGAGAATTACATTTTGGATTCATTGTTTGCGCAATGTAAACGTCGATTTCTTGGATATATATGTACCTAAACATGCATAAGCTATTTGTGTTATCAAAACATTACTTTCATGGAATTCTTATGAAATTCATCTGGTAACAGCCAATTCAAAATCATATGACAGAAATAACCTTTTTTTTAAAAGACGGAAATCTCATCCGTCAGTCCACCAAAATTCTACGATGCCAGATCTTTCGGAACACAGTTAAAGACATTTTTTATTAGTAAGAATTCAAATCAGAGCATGTAAGTCTTTAGTCAGTGTGTAACTAAAGCACCGTTCAACGGTTGAGAAGTGTTTTTTTTAAATTTATGAGTACTGTTAATGTTTTAATCGTTTTTCTCTTTTATTTTTATCTACGTACTAATTGGGATGCGTGGGATTGCACTAACCTCACAACATTCCGTAATAAGAAATTATTATTACAAATTATAAATGTTGCTTCGAGAATTTAATATTGCGTAATGTGAAACAAGAATACCATTTCACATCGTCTTTGTACTCGGCACCCATGACCAACGAACATCTTCTTTAAAATATATTTTGTACCCATATTACCTTCATTCATGTTTGATAATGGCTGCGAGGGTTTTACTAACCCAACCAAAGCGTTTCATGTTGTTTACCGGGAAATTGGACAAGTAAACTCCCAACAATAGGTACTCTTGATAATGTTAACATTGAACAGGCAACAATTACCTACGTACCTACTGTTTTAACAACACATGTTAAAATCTAATTAGTTAAAAGGTTAACTATGTCCACTCCACGGTGGATATTGATGTTTAGTTGCAAAACAACATCGTATTGTTATAATTAAATATTTTTTTGTATTGCGTAGTTAAATATTTCTGCAAGCTTTTCTAAATTAATTTCTTTCTGGATATTGCGTAAAAACAAATTTTACGTCCAAAACATTATTTTCGTATAAAAAAAATACTTTTATTTTCCCATAATCTTAGATCCGATGGATCCCGTGCTTCTCTGCTTTAATTTCATTTTTAATTTTATTTTTAATTTTTAATATCTTTTTATTTATTTTACTATATGTAAATACCAAAGATATTAGAAGAACAATATCTTTGGTAAATACTATCTGTACTTATACCCTATATGGGATGTGTGGGACTGCACTAACCTCCCCACATCCTGGAATAAAGAATTTATTATTATTTAACGTAATTTTTTTTATTATTATAATTTCAATCAGTTGATACAAAACGATATAATAAAATAATACATAACAATCTTAATTAACTAATTAAAATTCTCGGTTAGTGGAGAATTGTTCTCGAGTCTAACTGGGTAGTCAGTCAATTTCCTAATTAAAAAAAGTTATTAGTAATTATTGTTTTTTTAATATTCTCACATAATAATCAATTGCTTGTGTGTATGGGATGAGGTATTATTTGTTTAGTTTTTTAGATTTATTATTTTTATTATTTAATAAGACTGTCATTAAATTTAAATTTAACTAATACAGAATAAGATGCATTACTGTGGGTTTGGGAGGGGTGGGGCACTGAGTTCAATTTCATTCGGTTGATTACTAATCTTGTTGATTCAAATCAGAAGCAATGCACGCCTACAAATAAGCAAATACCAAATTTCCAGCAAGTCACTAAAAGCAAATCAAATTTACACGTCATTTTCTTGGATTTATATGTACCTACATACGCATAAGCCATTTATGTTATTAAAAAACATCACTTTCATGGAATTCTTATGAAATACATCTGGTAACATTCAATAAAAAATATATGTCACAGTTAACTCCATTTTTTTAAGACGGTAATCTCATGCGTCAGTCCACCAAAATTCGACATTGCCAGCTCTTTCGGAGCACAGTTAGATATTTTTTTATGAGTAAGAATTCAAATCAGAGCATGTACAGTCTTTAGTCAATGTGTAACTAAAGTTAAACGAAACAAGTGAAAATAAATTTGTTCGTCGAAATGATATTCAGCGTTTCATGCTTCTGCTTTAAGTCTATGAAAGACCACGCTATAAGCAGACTATATTTTCGTAACTTGGCCTATTTCAGCATATCGCTCGCCAAACATTCCCATTGGTAGTGTATGGCGAGCGATATGCTGAAATAGGCTAAGCCATGGTGAGTAGAGTGTAATGTGTCGCCTACCTTATTCCCAAACCTGCCCCGTTTCCGCTTCCGAATGAAACTGCTGCTGCCGAGCAGGTACTGCGCAGGTAGCGAATTAATTAATACCGGTTGACAGGGGTGGCTCGCGACTTGCTAATTAACAGACAATTGACAAGGGGTGGAAGTAGAACACCGGCGCGGTGCATTATAATGTGCAATTGCACGGTGCTAGTTGGGAAGTTATTAAATGACTTGCCATCGAAGTGCGTTGTTTAAATACGTTAATTTAAGTACATGTCAATGCATTGCGAATATTTACTTCTTTGATTCATGCCTATACGCGGTATTAATTTTAAATATAACGCGTAAAGTGAAAAACTCGACTTGCAACTTACAACCACGGCCGGTTTGCTATACGTAACAACGCTGAACCGGCGCATAACGATCTAACTAGTAGTTCTGTGAACAAAAGATCTCACGTAATGTTGATTATTCCAATCTGCTCATAATGCGCATGCGTGTGTTTGTGTGCATGTGAAAACTTCATATGCGAGAAAGAGACCAAGTGATGACCACTTCGTACTAAAAACCAATGGAAGTACGAACTCTATGGAAACAACGGTTGGTGACATAGTAACAAATGATTAGCACACCGAGCGCAGTTGTTTTCTGCCATGCTTTAGAATTATCTAGTCGTTTTCAACATAAATTTTCGTATAATAAGTAAGACAAATACCGTTCGGTTGTTCCACATTTTATAAAAAGAAAGAAAAGAACACATTATTTATTAATCCATCAGTCTCCATGTATGTATTCCAAACTGCTACCAATTTCCAATCATTCCATAAATATTTTCTTTTGGAAACCTTTTCAAGTCTGCTTTTTATGTTTTCGGGTAAACCTATCCCGTGATTTCACCTCGTACCTACAATATTCGATTATCATTTCTTTGCCGGGGAAAACTTGATCAATTTCAAAGAGAAAACCTCGGCGAGGAGGGTTAACGTTGAACAGATGATGTCACTTACATGAATAACCTTCTACATTTTTCTCAGAGTCCATATTACACGGGACAACAAACTGATCTTTGTACCTATACAAAAAGCTTGAAATTTTTATGGACTGATTATTTTATTCTTTTGTTAGAAAATTGTTATTTTCAGAACTAAAACGAATTATTTTCCAATCATTTTCTCGTGAAAAAAAAAGATTCTTGTCTAAATCAGGGGTGTGGGAAGTTTTTAATGCCAAGGGTCGGTACGACGTTCATAATTTAATATAATATATATACTAAAATGTATTTATACTGGTTAGTGATTACAAAGCGTCGTGTTAAATCCACCGAAGCGTCGTGGGTTCATCCTCTGCTGGCTTGGCCCTCCATCATCTACATTTTTTCTAATAATGATGGCAGCAGGAGGAATTTAAATATTGTCAAGGTATTCGTACCTTTGGAATTGTTGTGTGTCTTTAAACTTCGGTACCCGCTATACAGGCATAAACCTACACCATTGAGTAATCTTACTTACCATGAACATCGAAACCTGCCAGTAAAGATAGACATAAGCCTAAACCACTGAGGCATCTTAGATATCTGACTTACTGTGAACTTCGAAACCTGCCAGTAAAGATAGAGATAAACCTAAACCACTGAGGCATCTTAGATATCTGACTTACTGTGAACTTCGAAACCTGCCAGTAAAGATAGACATAAACCTAAACCACTGAGGCATCTTAGATATCTGACTTACTGTGAACTTCGAAACCTGCCAGTAAAGATAGACATAAGCCTAAACCACTGAGGCATCTTAGATATCTGACTTACTGTGAACTACGAAACCTGCTATACGTGCTGAACCCTTAATCACTGAGTTATCTGACTGACTGACTAACAGGTATATTAAAAAGGAAATTAAACAGTAAAAAAATATATTAAAAAATATTAATAACAAATAAACAGTTTTAATAAAAATAACTGGGTAAAAAAGGTTCAAGACTTTCTCATGCATTATTTATTCTGATCAAGAAACTGAGAAATGTATTATCCCATGTAATGTGAATATTGGCTTAAGGTCCATGCATTTTTTTAAATTTGTAACCAGTAGAGCGTCGCGACGTCTTGGTGGCGTTTCGTTATTCGCCACCGGCGAGCGAAAACAAACAAACGAAAGACGAGTGTATTTTGATACCAATTTAATCGAACGGTTCAACCCTCCCGATCATTAATGCTAATAAACCCACCCTTATGCATAGAGCCTTTCCAAGAGCGTCATGGTGAAAGTTTGTTTAGTTTCGCTTACCGGAAATTAAATACGTTATATTTTTTCAGAACAATAAAATTATGTAGAATGTAGACCGGTATGTAGAACGGTATTAGTTTGTGAAAATACCCCATTAAGACTATTGGGTCTTTTTCGTTAAATATTTTTCATTCAGTTAAGGAGAAAAATACATGATTCACTTATTTAATTAGAACGGTTACCTAATTTACATTACTAGTTACTAGGTACATTACAATACAATGGTTATGTTTAATATTGAAACACTTTATGGTTATCCCAACAATCTGGTTTTTACCTGAATTGCCCACTCCCTTGTTTTTGTTCCATTTCCTAAAGGTCTTACCTTCGAAAAAAGCAAGCAAGAAGGTTTTGAAAAATAGAAGCCCAAAAGCATGTGTCATTTGTTTTTTAATGTAATTTTCGTCGTTGTGGCATATAGTTGCATATTTGTCGCCCCCTAGTAATAATTATCGTAAAACAGTACATAACAGCCCCAATCGTCATACATTGTGTAAATATTATCCTAAGTGATTAAAAAAACAGTTCGTGAAACTATACTAGATGTACATCTATAAACTGTAGTGCCCACAGAACATTCAAAACTAACATCAGAACTTAGAATTGAAGAAAGATCATTCACAAGGTAAAGGCCTCCTTTGCCACTCCTATTTATTATTCCTTGTAATAAACACGATTTTTTTTCGAAACACGTTAAAAAATAGTCCATTCGTCGAGTACCAATCGATCGGTATGCAACAGATTACCTATATAAATAGATTACAATACATATTACGAGTATCTCACTTTAATAATTATATTCCTTTAGTTTCTCAAGAAATAAATATATTTTTATATATATTTTTTTACTACTTTTTTCGGTAATTATTCGGAATCGCTGGACAAGGATTATATGAAATATTTTTAAATAAAACCTTCTGATTTACCTTAATTACTATAAAATGAATCTGACTGCATTTGGGATATTTTTAATTTTAGCATTTTAATTTTTAATTACGTAAATCGAAAATTCACTCTCGTTGTATGAGATGACAGCTGGAATGGTTTCTGTTGATAAAATTTTATTTTGTTGGTATTCCTGATACGAGTGGCTATATTTTTTACCATGTGCAAATACTAGGTAGGTACTATTTTAGCCAAACTCGAAAAATAAAATAAAGATATTTAGGTATGTTTATAAAATTGAAAAATTAAAAAAGGTGAGGTTATTATAGGTTAGGTTGGATTGTTAGGTTGGTTAGGTTCGATTATTATAGGTTAGGTAGGATTATTATTAGGATATAGGTTAGGTTAGGTTAGGTTGGATTATTATAGGTTAGGTTAGGTTAGGTTGGATTATTGTAGGTTAGGTTCGATTATTATAGGTTAGGTTGGATTATGATTAGGATATAGGTTAGGTTAGGTTGGATTATTATAGGTTAGGTTGGATTATTATTAGGATATAGGTTAGGTTAGGTTAGGTTGGATTATTATTAGGATATAGGTTAGGTTAGGTTGGATTATTATAGGTTAAGTTAGGTTGGATTATTATCGGTTGAGTTTGGTGTGTTGGTTTAGGTTAGGATATAGGTTAGGTTAGGTTAGGTTGGATTATTATGGGTTAGGTTAGGATTTAGGTTAGGTTAGGTTTGATTATTATAGGTTAGGTTACTATAGTTTAGGTTAAATAAAACAATAATTATAATAATACCTAAATATTAATAATTTAAGTTTTTTAAGTAACATAAAAATATTTTATTTTTCGGGTTTGGCCAAAACAGTACCTAACTAGAATATGCATTCTGAAATGATTCAAATTCTAGCTACTCGTATCGGGAATACCAATCAGAGAAAATGTCATCAACAGAAATCATTCCAGCTGTCATCCCATAAAACGAAAGTGAATTTTCGATTTACGTAATTAAAAATTAAAATGCTAAAATTAAAAATATCCCAAATGCAGTCAGTTTCCTTTTATAGTAATTAAGGTAAATCAGAAGGTTTTATTTAAAAATATGTCATATAATCCTTGTCCAGGGATTCCGAATATTTACCCTTTTTTCTAATATTTTATATTTGTCTAGCAGCATTTTTTAACTTAATAATTAAAACAACCTTAAACATAATTTTCTATTCAGATTCAAACAAAAAATGAAACAATGCCTGGAATTTCATTTTTTACAGATTTTACAGTGAAAAAGTTAAGATTTAGGGATAAAATAATGAGAAAAAAATACAGAAGATCCAAATCGGAAAAGCGGACACCGATTACACTGGAGTTTGTAAGTATAATTTATCTGAAATACGAAATAAATTGATATTATGTAGACTTTCTGACAACGTTTTAGGATATTAACTAACTCTTTAACCACTCGCTGTTTTCCGCAGGGGTATGCAGAGAGGACGGACCACCAAACAACCCGATCTTGCACAAGCTCCTTGGCTCATTCACTTTCATACATGGTCTCATACATACTCTTCTGTTATTCCTATTTGAGAATCTGGTTCACTTCATCGTGTCTTGTCTTCCTCGGGCGTCCCCGACTTCTTCTATCATTCACATTCGCTTCATATATTCTGCATGCACTCCTTTTTTCATTCATTCGCTCTACATGCCAAAACCACGTAAGCGTTCATTTCTTAATCGTACTCATTACACATACATAAGTCTTGCATTATTTGCGAATCTTCAAATATCTTACACGATCATATATGGTTTTACCACACGTGCGCCTCAGTGATCTCATTGCTATAGCATTCAGTCTACTAACGTCCTTTCTCTGCCAGTTCATTAGTACGCCAACTTCTTAATACAAAATAAATTTAAAAACTCGACGTTGATCACTTTTATATCGCTTTGTTCTTCGCGTCGCCTAATTTCGCCCACGCAATCTGAATTCTGAACCGACGTGGTTTGTACGCACCAAATGATTTAATAATATATTGTACACATTGTGTATATATGTAGGCAGGGATCAATAAGATATATCATTATTGTAGGTTAGTAGGTACTGGTGACTCGCCTTTTCATGGGGGCGATGTTTATAACGCGGAATACGTGTTTACGAAAATCTGAAAATGTTTGTATTTCGTCATATTAAGGCAAATGCGCACGCAGTTGCTTGATAAAATATATCATGACGAAATGTAAACATATTCGGATTATCGTGAACATGTGTTCAAACATCGTGATAATATTCGTAATTTAGTAAAAGTTTATCAGGAAACCTGATTCATTCGCAATTCCTGCATCCTGTTTTTAACCGCATTACCAATAATTTGAAGAGATCCTTATAAAAATTAGCCATGCTCATTTTTTTACGTGCATCACTAGTTGAGTTTATTTACTGTTTACTAGAAACTATATTTTTATTTAAACTATTATTTATTTATTGTGCCTCCGAGAATTCCACTAACCGGAATCAAGAGTTATATTTCATTCACGACACGCGGAATGTGCGATGGGAAGGGAGAAAGGATAAAGGTGGAAATTCCGAAAACTTATTTCATAAAGAATTTTAATCTACCATCGTTGACATTTTTGTGGTTTCTCTCATCTCTACGGCGAAATTGAGAAATTTTATGTAACGACCGAGGGCGAAAAATTTTTTTTTTAAGATTGTTGTCAATCATCACCGTTGAAATAGAGGCCCTCAGGCCTTATTAGGGGGTGGATATTTATTTATTAAGCTCTTAGAAAAATGAAAAACCGAAAAAGAATAAGAGTTGGTTCATTTGAAAAATTTCCGCCACAAATTGGGTAAACGTATTATCTTAAAATATAGAACAACTATAAGCTACAAAGAGTGAGTGAGTGAGTGAGTGAGTGAGTGAGTGAGTGAGTGAATGAGTGAGCAAGTGAGTGAGAGAGAGACATATGAAGAGAAAGAGGTGATTAGAGAACATAGACATTAGACACATAAGGTATATTATTGGGAAGGCTGATTGTAAATGGGATTTTATAAAGATCCTAACATTTCTAAAGGAATTCAAAGATCACGCTGAATTTAATATAACCCCTCAAACGATAGTATATAAAATAAATACTCGTATATATATATATATATATATATATTTATCCCCTCTCGTACTATGTTGATCTCGCGCGACGGTACGCCAGGTATATGTTGATCCGTTTGCATTTGTTGATCCACCCCGGATATGTTGATCCATTACCCAAGCTGGCATACATATGTAAATCCCTACAGATCAACTTGTGTCATCGAGATTTAGCTGTAAGCCACGCCCATTTTTCGGTCGCATATACATTTTACACGATTTATTTTGTTGATCTATATATTTCAGACAAACTTGACCGCTTGTATGTGTTGTAACTTGTATCCGCCAATTTCGCGCGCGTTGTGGTACTTTTTAGATTCCGTTAGAACATCCATATTCTATGAAAATGACTCTGTACTTAAAGAGGATAGACTGCCTCACGCGTATTTATATTGAAATGGAACTTTCGCAAACGTCAAATCCATGCTTAAAAAACCTTTTGAACTTGATTAAACAAAAATGTAACTTTAATGCATCATTTACTACGTTTCGTGACTTAGCAGGGGTGCCCGGGTTCATGGGGTGAGATTTGTGTAAGTCATTTTATAAGAGAAGTTTTGAACATTGATTGAATCAAATTTTATTATAATGTATCTTTTACCATCTCTCCCGACGTAAGTTTCTTGTAATGATTAAGTTGAAACAAAGCGTAATATCCATAATATGTGCCTATTAAAATTGCGGCGATTAGATTGGTGAGAATTTAATCTTTCAAATTTTAAATTGAAATTGCTGAAAAATTAATTCCAATTTGTTTTTTACTAAACATGGCTAAAGTCATTTCAAGCACCGATTCCAACCAACGATGTTTTAGTATATGTTCGTCAATCAACAGGAGCCATAATGTCTGTACATCAGAGCCCTCGAGAACTATTACAATTATGTGTACCGCCGCCCCGGGAACCATTTATTAGATAACCAATACCCCTACCATTAGTCACCGCCAACGATTTAGCGAGAAAGTTGTTTATTTTTTGTATTTTTTTACATCGTCTCCACACAGGAGGCCCTAAGGAAAATCGTAACCCTCAAGGCCTATGTCATCTTTGTGAATGCTGTGTTGGGGGTATTTTGAAAGAAAGGAATGAGAGTGAGTTCTGGGAAGGAAATAGGTATGATGGGTGGGTAGTAATCTGGGGGTCAGTGTGTTCGAGTGATAAACATAAGAATCCAAGTCTCCTACTGCGTTGCAAGGCGATGCGTTGAAAGAGGATTAATCGATCCGGCCCACCACGCATTTGGTAGGCAAGCGCATCCGCCGCCAAGAACCGAACAAACCTCACCCCATAAACCCGGGCACTCCTGCTAAGTCACCAAACATATCAAACTACTTGAGGTGGCTCTCGACTAGCAATCCGAAGGTCGCGGGTTCAAATAAATTTTACTAAAATTAATTTGCACTATTTTACAATTAGTGTTTGATTATATCTGAATAGCTAGGTACTCTCCCACCTTCCTCCTCGTCATCTCCTTTGAGGTCTCCTTTGAGGATGCCATAGTCTCACTGGCTCCAGACGGGAGCGGTTAGGACTGTATGACTCTGGTGCGGTATTCACACAAGTTTTTATTTGTAAAAAATGAAAAAAGAAATATTGACAATATTATAATCAGATATCATATTTCCTACAAAAAGCTACAGCTTGCTTCGAGAAGTTGAATAAAGTATTTTTAGCACAAACATGGCAGAAGATGAACTAACACGTGCAGTTTATAGTAATACCAACTAAAAGCACTTCAATATATTTTATTTAAATTTTGTAATTCCTTCATGCCTCATATTAGTGTTTCATAAAAAAATACAAATCATATCACACCACATCTTAACCAAAAAGCCGATATGTTTTTACACACAAAAAAGGGTTATTTGGATATTCTCTGTATGAAAACTAATTTCATACAGAGAATTTCATATATTTAATTGTTTTGTCTTTGATAATCAACGGCTATGGAATTCTACGTCTTGCCACCGCGTTTCCCGATACTATTGATTACTAAACACGGCGAAATATTTCAAAATGACTTATTAACGATTCCAGAATGTACTTTATTCATAATTGTTTTAAAAATTTATCTGTTTCTTTAGACATTTTTTTTTATAAAGTGCCTATAAACTTCGTTTTATTACTTATCCACTGGAGCGATTTCTGCCATATTTTGCCAATATTGTGCAATATCTTAGTTTTACCTCTAGGTACACAATAGAGTGGGTACTTATGGAATCTAGAAATATGGGATTATTGATTAAATCTAGGTGGATTCGTTAGCTTTAAACCGCATTTAGTAGTTTATATGGTTTCTGTGTTAATGTTTTTGGGGGATGATTATACCGGTACAATTGACCCCGTATTACAACTAAACTCCAGTTTCTGTGAGTACAGCTCCCAAGTTTTATAAACTCAAGTGCATGTCTGTCCGTAACACTTAGTCAATGTACTTATTTGTTCGTTGTCCTCTCTTTTCTAATGTGAAGTTGCTATTTTAATTTAAAGGAATATATATATACACATTGTTTGGGAATTAAATGACAAAATTGATTTAATATAATAGTATTTGTAACCACCTTGTAGCTGTTTTTTTAGTTCAGCTGATTTCCGGTCATATTGTTTTATAATATTAAATATGGGATGATTTTAAAAGAATCATCTTTAGAGCTATTCGAAACATTCGCAAAAATCAAATCCATAAAAAAATCATAACTTAGCAGGGGTACACTGTTGCGTTTGCTCAGCTACTACGTGGCGGGCCGGATCGAAAGAGACTGGTTGAGGGATACCTTTTGGCCATAAAAATCTAAAATGGCGGCAAAAGGAAATTATTCCATATTCAAATTCGGCGGTATGATTTTTTTATGTGACACCTCTCGATAGAGCGCCCCTATCTTTACACGTTAAATACAGAGAAACTATGTCGCCAACCGGTTGGGCAGCGTTATGAGGCAGGTTAAGGTAGGGGCTGTAGGAATGAATTTATTAATGCTGGTCTTAAATAGGCGCGAATTATATGGAGGAGGAAAAACAGATGCTGATAGCTCGTTCCACATGCGAGCCGACTTACGGTAAAACGAGTCGGAGAAACGACCCGTTCATATATGTATAGATAACATCAACTTAACTGTGAACGTGTATTCCGCTCGGACCGTCGAGTATCAAGCACGTGCACAGTGCAACGGGGATCAATGCTGCTAGCTCCTTTTAACAGGCTCTAATAAAATATCTGTAGAATAGACACAGCATACGCACATTTCGTCATACATGATTTTACTGCACATATGCCTCAGGGATTTCATTTCTACAGTATTCTGTCTACTTTCAGCCTTCTTCTGCCAATTCCATGCCTCATTTCCATATATTAGGGTATGTACCAGCACTACATTGTGGACTGCTAGCTTCGCTTCTTTTGACAGTTTTTAGTTAGCTCCATCCGCGTCCAATCATCCATTAATTACCCATTATAATCAAGAACCCGGCCTCCCCTACTAAGTCACGAAGCGTAATCAGGGGAGATGGTAAAAGATACAGGTTCAAAATTTCCTACATAACATTATTCCTTTTGCCGCCATTTCGGATTTTTATGGTCGAAAGGTATCCCTCAACCAGTTTCTTTCGATCTGGCCCGCCACGCAGTAGATGGGCAAACGCATCCGCCGCCAGGACCTAGACAAACCTCACCCTATGAACCCGTGTACCCCTGCTAAGTTATGATTTTTTTATGGATTTTGTTTTTGCGAAATTTTCGTTTCAATCTAAATACGCATACATTTCTTATAAACAATTGATCGAAGTTGACCTAATACGATAGTGTGGGCACGAACTTCGCTTCGCTTCGGGCATCTTCGCTTCGCGTCGCCCGACTTCCGATTGTTGTCGGTAAATGCGCCCGAGTCAAAGGACTCGAAGCGTCCGTCTCTAGCCGCCGGCCGGGATATAACGACACCCTGATTAGAATACATTTAATTGTTTTGTCTTTGATATCATAAATATTTTTAATAAATTAAAAACGGCTATGGAATTCCACGTTTTGCCACCGCGATACTATTGATTACTTAAAACGGCTAAATATTTCATAACGACTTATTAACGATTCCAGAATGTATTTTATTTATTACTGTTTTAAAAAATTTTCTGTTTCTTTAGACGATTTTTTTTTATAAAGTGCCTATAAACTACATTTTATTATTTATCCACTGGAGCGATTTCTGCCATATTTTAGACCGGTCGGTGGCCGAGTTGACATCGCGTTTGGGTCCCACCCAGGCATAGTGTGTTCAATTCCTGGGCTGGCTAAGTCCCCCATCACAACACAAGCAACATTTTCAGCTGACTGTGGTGGTAGTAGGAGATTTTCAAATATTGCCAGGTTATTCTTAACCCGGGAATGTTTGTCTTTCTTTTCAAAAATTAGTTTATATTGTTTATGTTTTTATGTTTTCGGGGGATACCAGTACAATTGACCCAGTACTACAACTAAACGTCAGTTATTTTTTTTAAGTTTCTGTGAATACAGCTCCCAAGTCTTGCTCAAGTGCATGTCCGTCCGTAACACTTAGTCAATGTACTTATTTGTTCGTTCCTAATGTGAAGTTGCTATTTTAATTTTAATTCATAAATGAGATCCCTGAGGTGTATGTGTGGTTAAGATTAAGAAAGGGACGCTTAGATGGTTTGGGCATGTAGAGCGAATGAGCGAAGATAGGAGTGTGTAAAGAGGATATATGATGCAAATGTGAATGGTAGCAGAAGTCGGGGAAGCCCGAGGAAGACATGGCACGATCAAGTGAATCAGATACTCGAGTCGGGTCATGTCAAGAGTCAGAATAATAGAAGAGTATTATGAGACGATGTATGAATGTGAATGAGGCAAGAAGTGTGTGCCAAGACCGAGTTGTTTGGCGGTCCGTCCTCTCTGTCTACCCCTGCGGGGAAACGGCGTGATCGTTAATTAGTTAGTTAGTTAAATATACACGTTGTTTGGGGGAAAGTTTTATCTCATTCATAAAAAAAAAACTTTTTTCCTTCTTTTTTATTGAGATTAAAGCAAACTATGATATAAACATAATTTTATTTTTTTATTTTATTACACTAAATAGTTACGGTTCGTGACTAGACTGATTTTCTTGATGCCAGATAGTGTATTACGTTAAACATAATTGAAATTTTGAAAAATTATTATTCAACTAATTAAAAAACTTCTTTTCCTCGTCGAAGTTATTAAAATTGGACAACTTTGGTTGAATTGGTTCAATTGGCCACATATAGAATTCATTTGGCCCACTGTAAAAAAAACTTCATATAAAATATAATCGAACAAATTGATTAAATATAATTGCATTTGTAACCACCTTGTAGCTGTTTTTTAGTTTATGATTTATTTATTTCAAAGAAAGATGCCGACTTCCGGTCATATTGTTGTATAATATTAAATATGAGATGTTTCTTTTAAGAGCATTTCATTTTATTTAGAGAACTTTAAAATATAAACATTTCCGGTAAGGGTTCCATGATAACTCAACACAGTGACAATTCAACACACCTTTAAAAAGTGATGTAAAGTCATTAGAAACGATGAATACAAAATTTAAACCTAACCGAACCTAACCTACTTAACCCAGTTAATAATGTTTTTGTTTCATCACTTTCCATGACTTTACATAACTTTTTAAAGATGTGATGAATTATCATTTTGATGATTTATCTGGTCATCTCCGGTAAGATGTAACAATCGTTTATACAGAATATTAATATTTGAAGTTGAGTTGAGTTCTGCGATTATTAAGCTTACGAGTTTTTTTAAATTCTAAAATAATGTGATAATCGATAAAAGATGGGTGGATTCATTGCTTATAATATAGATCATTTTGTATGTCTCTATATTCAAATTCGGAGGTATGACTTTTTTATGTGACACCTCTCACAAGAGTGCCCTTGTCTTTATACGTTAAATACATAGAAACTATGTCTCCACCCAGTTGGGCAGCGTTATGGGGCGGATTAAGATAGGGTCTGTAGGAATGAATTTATTAATGCGGGTCTTAAAGAGGCCCGGATTATATTGAGGAAGAAAAACAGATGCCGATAGCTCGTTCCACATACGAGCCGACTTACGATAAAACGAGTCGGAGAAACGACCCGTTCATATATGTATCGATAACATCAATCCGCTCGTGTCCGTCGAGTTGTCGAGTATCAAGCAGTTGTCGAGTATCAAGCACGTGCACGGTGCACTGGGGATCAATGCTGCTAGCTCCTTTTAACAGGCTCTAATAAAATATCTGTAGAATAGACACAGCATACGCACATTTCGTCATACATGATTTTACCGTACATATGCCTCAGGGATCTCATTTCTACAGTATTCAGTCTACTTTCAGCCTTCTTCTGCCAGTTCCATGCCTCACTTCCATATATTAGGGTAGGTACCAGCACTCCATTGTGGACTGCTAGCTTCGCTTCTTTGGACAGTTTTTTCTTAGCTCCAACCTCGTCCAATCATCCATTAATTACCCATTATAACCAAGAACCCGGCCACCCCTACTAAGTCACGAAGCGTAATCAGGAGAGATGGTAATAGATGCAAGTTCAATATTTCCCATATAACATTATGCCTTTTGCCGCCATTTTGGATTTTGATGGTCAAAAGGTATCCCTCAACCAGTCTCTTTCGATCCGGCCCGCCACGCAGTAGGTATTTTTTTAATGGATTTGATTTTTGCGAAAGTTTCGTTTCAATCTAAATACGCATACATTTCTTATAAACAATTCAAGCAACAAACAGTCGAATGAACACGTCATTTTGATTTGAAACGGTACCATCTCACAGTCATTTCATGCGATATCCGACTCTAGAGACTAATACTTTGAGTTCAATATCACAAAAGATTACGGAATCAGATAAAACCTTGTGATGAACAGTCCACCGATTGCTCTTGATTGGTTCATTTAGTAAAACCATATATAGGGACACAGATCAACTTTGTCCAATAACTTCTTACCTGGATCAACATACTACGGGAATAGATCAATATATATGAGATCAACATAAGTATGCCAATTTAGGTAGATCAACATAAATTATGCATCCGATTTCCATACAAATTTAGAAAATTTTATGAACAGTATATCAAATGGTTTTTCTGGCAAACTGGCAACATTGATAATTATTGTACCACTGTTGTCAATTCATTCAGATGTATTCCACAATAGCCAAGTTATATGGTGTTAAAGGTGGATCAACATAGTCTAACAACTTCTTACTGGATCAACATACTACGGGAAGAGGTCAATATATATATATATATATATATATAGAGTAAAATATTATGATGTCTCTATTTACATCTACTGAGAGACTTACGTTTGCGGTAAAAAGTTTTACATAACTGAAAAAAGCTCAGTTATCAGTTATTCAATTAATTTAAAAGGCGACTAATTTAGGCAATTTAATGGGCAGGCTTAACATGAAGCCAACGAAAAATTAAAGTGGCTGAGTGACAAACCTTGTTTTTATCGTAATTAATTCATAAAACGGTAAAAGCTTGTCAAAAAAATTCTCTAAGGGAGCTTTTTCATTTGACACATTATTATGGTGTAAAATAAAATACAAAAAAATAAAACCTTAATAATTATGTATCACAAAAAAAAGAAAATATTTTTATGATAATATGAATATATATAATGTAAAATGACGAGAGGGTTTTCATCCGCATCACGACGACGTGTCTAACAGTGGATCATGGTGCATATTTTATTAAAAATAATTAATTTGCCCTATCTACTAAAATAAAGTGGAAATCTTAACAGCGTACATAAGTGAAGAAGGCGTCTACAAAAAATTCGGGCGCGTGTGCCGGCGTATTGGACGGACCTACGGTCGAATTTGCTTTGCAGCCCTGGAAAATTGTTCGTTCCGCGGGGTTTGATTAAATTAATTCTGATAAACGTTTTACGAAAACCTAAGATGTTGACATTGACAAGGTTTTTATGCATAGCACAAAAGATAACAAATTATTATTCCCGTCCGCGGCATTTATTTTTACTCGGGAGATATTTTCAATTTGTATGGATATTTCAGGCGAGTAATTAATGCTTATAATAATTTTCTAATTTTATTGTTTAAAAAACGTTTTACATAAAATATTTTAATGGTAAGGTATATTTTTTTATTAATCTTTAATATAAATAACTTACATCAGTGGGTATCGGTCTGAAAAAGAGATATTATAGTTACTAATTTGTCGGAATTACGAAAAATGTGAACCTCGAGCAGACCCCCGTTATTAGAGTATTGTGTCGCCTTAAATAGTAATAAATAAACAATCAAATCACAGTCAAACATTGATTTCACGGAAAAGGTAAAGAAATAGGCGTTTAGAAAAATGTTTTTTTTAGAAACAACAAACAAAGGGATACAATTATTCAATTAGTATTATTTGGTACCCATACGAACTCCACTGTCTATTCAGTGTAGGGGAATAATTATATCGCAAACTGATTGGGTGAAGTCGTGTCCCGGATTAAATAAAGGTAGAAAGATGAATGCTTGTAGTTTGTTTCACTTGCTTATGAAACGACTTGTTCTCGTGCTTGAGAACTGTAAATGTATTTAATTTAACTCTATAAAGAGCCGTAAATAATATAATAAAAAAGGTTTTCCATGGCATTATTTACATTTTGAATTTTTTCTATTACCTTTTTCACTTTGAGGTGATTTTTTGTTTGATTTTCAAAATTTCGTTACTGCCTACCGAGAAAAAATAATGACGAATTACGAAACTGTTTTCTTTTGATGTAGGCAGATTCAAATTCTGGAGAAAAATCAATTACATGGTCCTTTGAAATCACAAAGCACAAAAAAAAATTCCAATTGTCATAAAAATTATAATTCCTGGAAAAAAATTCCTTAACATTGCTTGGCCCTCATAAATTCGGGCTTAGTGAATTCTCGGATTATATCCGGTCTATGACCACTATGTTAGGAATTTTGACTTAATCGCTAGTACCTACCAGTAGACGTATTTAGGCCATCAACAATGCATAACAGCTAAGTTCTACGCAAATTCAGTTAACTTCAGTGTTAGTTTAGCCTTAATTAAATGTTGTCGATCCAGGGGCAGGGCGGAGAGATCCTTGACTTATTGGATCCGGTGGCAGCGAGTTGGAAATCCGACGAAATGCAAGGTTACATCATAATGAAAGCTTAATTAATTTAATCGGATTTTTCAATTAGAAAATTTAAATAAATTACGAAAAATCTGGAAAAAGCATTGAGGTGTTTGACTGATAACTGATCTAAACAGGGATTGTCTTGACACTTGCTAGTAAAATAATGTAGAGTAGAGGAGCTCCAGGATTACCGAACTCCTGCAACATAAAAACATACATACACCCACAATAACAACACGATAAAATACAATATTCTACAGCAGGACACATAAACGTAACTACATTGCCCACTCTCCGATACAACGACTTCACACCATGGGAAATCATTACTTGGGTGATGTTGACATATTCAATACCAACTTGGCAAGTTTTGTGGATCATTTATTTCAACAATACTCCTAAACACATCATGTAAATGTAAACCTACAAATAGCTGTAGTTTTCTGTTTGTATGACTTGTTGCATAGCTTTTATCAAATGTAATTTTATTTTTAATTTTTATGTTTCAAAGTATTTGTCAAATTAAAATTATACTACCAACCATGTAAAAGCCCTCTGGGCGTTAGTTAAATAAATAAAAATAAATAGATACCGTCAACCTAAGCTATTTTCATTATATTTAGCCTATCTTCACACAGGTAGGTAAGCAATCGACATAAACTGGTACGAAGGGCTTACTGAACTCTTAAGATTTTTACCACATAACTTTTGAAAAATGATGTCTTATTTCTTATAGAAGGTGTCCGGGGGTAAAGTGCGCTAAATTCGGGCGGTGATTCTACACGTTAGTACAAGTAAAAAAATGAAATAACTTTTTTCGAAATTCTAATTTAAAAAAATATTTTTATGAGAAATAAAATAGGGAATTTCTAAAAAAGTTTTCTTAACAAGATTATGCGGCTGCATTTCTTTCGCAGAGGCATATTGAGCTGCTATGCGGCCGCTAAAACTCACTATACTTACTTGAGTAGATTATAATAAAATCACAATTTTTATGAAATCCATATAAAAGTACGAAAAGTGTTTCGTTTGAGGTGCAATAAAAAATCAGTAAGAATGCAATAAGAATCAGTAATCAATGCACAGTAAGAATCCGTCTGAAGTATGCACAGATGTAACAAATAAAAATTAGTATGCCGATTGGTTAATGGCTTCCACCATCCTGTAGTTAGTTCCTGTAGCACCTTCCGAAATCAGTGACTACCAGGGGACACCCCTATATATTCTTTTGTGTTTCTTATAAGTAGTATATTTGTTTATGCCCACCGTGTTCAACCTTTGTGAATGAATATTCACAAAAAACAAGTGTCGAGATATTTATATATATGTAGGAAATCGTTGATTATTGTCCCACTAGCTCCAAGCAGTGAAAATATTATGGAGTAAAATTAACATTAATTATTTATGCTATTATTAGTTGGTTCATGCTAAAATTTATTACCAGTGAAAATAGTATAAAGACGAGCTAATTGATGTTTGTCACTTAACACATTCTTTGCGGGAAACGAGATAACTCGTCATACGCCTTTTTACAGTAAGACGCGGGAGACGAGTTTACTCGTTTTGTTGCGCGTGTTGGTAATGAGTGGGAAACTTGTAAACAGGGGGTTCTAAATGGGTGCGGGGTCATGTGTTTTCTATTGTCGGCGGTACCCGATCTATCTACCTGTCAATACAATGAGTTTGAAACACAACAAAAAAATAAAATCGTTGTCGCGTATGTTCCGCTCACAAACTACGCGGTGAAACGCGGTACATGTGCAAATTTTGCAATGTGCCCCTGCATAAAGGAAAGGGTTTCGAACGCTATCACACATTGAAGCACTATTAGGTTATAGTAGTTTTTTATATGTATTGAAAATTTCTAAATAATCTTGTAATTTTGTATGAATAAATTTCGATATGTTATTTCGATTGTGAAATCCTGTTTTTTCTATGATTCCCAAGAAAGTAGAAAGTTTTTGTTCATAAAAAAAAGGAATTACACATACATTGCTAAGTAAATAAATTGAGACATCTTTTTAAAGTAAAACACTGAAAGTTTCATCGAAAAATATCAAATATATACATATATATTTTTTTTTAAATTTTTAATATCATAAGATATGAATATTTTGCGGATAGTCTAATTTTGGCGCTAAAATTTAAAAAAACACCGCGCTTCGCCCCCAATTTGGCGGTAAAATGCCCGACCATATAGTGTTAAGTACAAAGCATCCAACACACAGGTTGGAAACTGAGGACGAGGACAAACACCTTGTTGGTGGCGCGGTCGTGGTCTGTGCGGACACGGGACTTACGGATTAGTAAACGTGTGAACTGCGGATAGCAGAATGACTAGTGACAGAGGCGGTTTCTGCCTTAGTGCATTTGTGCAATGCACTGTCGCACACTCAGTGTAACATTAGGGTGCGTATAAACACATGAGCCAAACTGCCGAGTTCAACCACGACTTACGGAAAAGAAACGAAGCAACCGCAAATGGCGCGAAACGTTGCTTCCGGTTGTTTCGTTCTCTTCCCGTAATTCCAGAGATAGATACATAAGAACAGTAATAACTAATAACTATAGAATACGTACGAAAAATATCGGTATACGAACTTAAAATTAAGCGCCACTCATGAAGGATTCCCGTCATATCATTTAAACTTTATTATGTTATTATAATATGCATTGCAACTCCGTACTAGACTCCCACGTATGCTCGTATAAGTGTCGTGCATATTTCGAAATGCCTAAAACGTGATGCCACACGACGTATTCTCATTGTGCGCAAGCACTCTCTCAAGAAGCTAAAACCGTGAAATGAGGGAGGCAGATCGTCGTTCTAGTTCGTTTTTGTCCAACAGACCATTTTTTGCGAAATTGAGTAAGTATGCAGTTGTTCTCAGAAAGCATTTATTTATAAGATCCAATTGACATTTAAAAAAAATATATTTTTAATGTGTTTAAAAAGCTTAAGTCCACGAAAATTAAACAACATTCCGAGCGTGTCTATCCAACATCCACACGTTGGCCAAAAGGACCCCTCTAATTACTCTAATAGACCAAACAGCCAATGGCAGCGCAGCAAAAGGACCACGTGATTGCTGTTATTCCAAACATTCGTCTGTCTGTGACAGAGGAACTGTCCGACGGGACATAGAAACTGTCCGATGGGACAGAGGAACTGTCTGACACATCCAGTAGTTTTCGCGGTTAAAAAGTAACAACTAAAATTAGTATTGTGTTTGCTTGGCGAAAGTGACCGTTAATTTGTACTTACATAAAAATTTGAAGGATGCAGCACAGCTTACCGTCCAAAACCGAAGATGAAATATAATAGTAACAGGGAACAACACTCACCTGAAATAAAAAGAAAAAAAAACAAACATTAGCCATTGTATAATATATTGATATTTAAAAAAACATAGTGAGTACCCGATACAGAAAAAATAAAAACAAATTGTCTGAACATTAATATTATAATACAGTAGGTACGACTTGTTTACATATTACGAGATTCTGTCGAAGAAAAATAAATAGTAAATTAGAAAAAGGATAGTCCTTAATACATTTGAAAAAAAGGAATTACAAATGGGACAACAAATTGCATTAGGAAGATAAACAAGGTCCTGATTAAAGTCACATCTATCTATTTATATAAATATATAAATAATATTGTATATTTCGGGAGGGGGGCCTGGATTTTTTTTTAATAAAAATCTACAGTTTTATTCCAAGATCGATGAAGTTTTGAACACTTGACAATCAAAGCAAGAGGAAGGTCACTATCTATATGAGATTACGAAAAAACAACTTAATCCCCTTTTCCCACCCCTCAGAGCAAAATTTTGATACATCTTCATGAAAATTTGCACACTTGCAATTTCAAAATAAGAGGAAAATTACTATCGACATCTGATTTCTAAAAACCCTGTGTAAAGCCCGGGCAACCCCAGGGCTTTAGGTAGTAGAAAATATTACTGAAAATTTTGACATAAAGCCAAAAAATAGGTTCCGCTTTTTGACCTTCAACTGACTTCCAACTCTACCAACGCTCTAACTAAAACTACCGATTCCGTTCTACGCGCACTGCTTATCGCGTTCCAATAGTGGAACAACTTTCGACGATATATTAGTACGCAGTAGCGCTTCTAATTATAGATCTATGGTAAATACTGACAAAAATCATTTAGACGTGTAGTAGCATTTTACGACCACTAAACTAGGCACAGCATGCCCGTATTGGTTTCCGAAATCGAAGTCCAGTTTCAATTCAGGCTTCAAGGAGAAAATTGATTACGAATACCGCAGAGTTACAAATTCAATTAGCTCTGAAATCAGTCTCGGCACTTGACAGTCTTGTAAGTACACCTTTGGGCGTGATCTGTGGGATGCTAGGCGACTGAGAACTAATAATGGCGTCTGGTCAATTTACAAAACCACTTTCAACGCATCAATTCGATGCCCTAGCAAAAATAGTATGCATAAAAAATAGGTGTACCAATGTAGTTCACAGGGTAACCGGAAAAAACATAACATGATAAAATAACAGATTAGTTTAGTTTCGTTTTTTCTCATGACTTTTTTCAACGTTCTGTTTTGTAATGAAACCGTTCTAACGGTTTTGTCTTAAATCATTTTTTTGGTTCTTTAGCCATCTTTTCTGACAGAGCTACAGTGTCAGTTTCGCTATCCGAAATGTAGGGTAAAGAATGCACGGCTTAATAACCCAAAAATTAATCAGGTTAGTAAATTTGGCCGTGAAAATTTAAAATCCTTTCCATTCTAAGGGTGTACATATATTACGGCTTGAACTTAAGTTTGCAGGAAGTCAAAAGAGGAACTGAAGGTATCATGTTTTTTTGTTACTCGGCTATCGAAACATTTTCCATTTTTATATTATAAGGCGATACAAATAGGAAAACCTATGAAAAGTGATGCACAATAATGATTCTCAAGGTTTTGGCATTTACGGACTTTTGAAACCTATAAAAAGTCCCAATAACTTTATAGATTGTGTTGTCAGCATAAAACAGTAAACAACTAGCTAAAAAGAGTGCATAGAGAGAATGCTTTAATTTTTTCAAATAAAGCCCAAGTTCAAGTATTATCCTGCTACAGTGGCGGCCAACCCAAAAGTTAGGCGTGTCAAGCTGTGTTTTTTGTTGATTATTATGGTTAGTTGAAAAGGTTTTTGTAGTTAGTTGTGTTATTTCTCCCAGCATTACTGCGGTTTTATCAGCGAATACCTGTAAAATATGGTCAAAATGATTGATCGACTGCGGCCGGTGTACGCGCTTGAAATTGAATACAACCACTTCATAAATAATAATCCTCTTTACATTTAATATACTTGCATGTAGTTCAATTGCGTCAAGACAACCCACACCATCCAGTTTTTTGAACAGCTATCTTTTCTCACTTGTAGCAAACACTTTGTGGGTATCATAATTATAATAATTAAAATAAAATAACTTTGTTTGAATACCATTTTATTAAATATATTTCTAACCAACCGGTTTCAGTTCAACCCGAACCTTCATCAGGGTTTACATTCAGTATGTTTTTATACACCCTGATGAAGGCTCGGGTTGAACTGAAACCGGTTGGTTAGAAATATATTTAATAAAGTGGTATTCAAACGAAATTATTTTATTTTAATTATTATATCTATCTTTTCGTTTCATTAAAACAATATGAATTTTATAAAATTAATTAAGGACTCTCGGTAAAAAAGTAGTACAAATTATTCAGTAAATACACACTACGGGGCAGTCTGAAATATAGATTATTTTTAAATAGCCAAACGAATAAATATTTCAAATAGAAGTATATAACTAGTATGTATCTATTCATAAAACGAAAAGGCTATTTTCACAAACAAAGAATACCGTTAAAAATGTGTGGAAAATATAAAGTACATTTTTCTGATTATGATTTTCGTACCAAAAATGCGTAACTTTAATAGTTTCATTCAAAATTATTGATTTCAAAAACGATCTTAAACCGTTTATTACGAAACGGTTTCAACTGTCTACAAAACGCATAGAAAACGCAAATAGAAAACATGTCGTTTTAGCGGCAAACCGAAAATGGCACATTTTATATCGTTATAGAAATATTCGTCAACATAAAAATATATTTGTATCATATTTTTCGAGAATAAAATAAAACAGTGAAAATATCCTATTGAGACAGGAAAAAGTAACATTGAAGTCGTGCTAAAACCAAACAGACAATTTATGGGGCTGACAGTAATAATTGATGATATTACCTATACACTTATAAAAAATATATCACTTAATATTACATGTACTTAATTAAATTGATGTTTACATTATAATAACAATGTTGACCGGTCAGTGGTCGAGTGGGCATAGCGCTTGGGTCTCACCCGAGCGTCGCGTGTTCGATTCCTCGGCTGGCTAAGTCCTCCATCACAACACAAGCAACATTTTCGGCTTTCTGTGGTGGTAGTAGGAGATTTTCAAACATTGTTGGGTTATTCGTAACCTGGGAATGTTTGTCTTTCTTTCTTAAATAAAAAAAAAAAAAAAAAAAAAAAAAAATGTACAGTACGGCCTTACAACGGGGTTCCCGAGTAAGGAAATATTTTCTTGACTTGCCTTTTTGCAATCGGTAAACTAATATATTTTTTTAAATAAAATATATTAGTTTAAAATAAAAAAAAGTGTAGGTTATTATTATTATTATTATTAAATATATATATATAATATATGCTGAATACCATTACCGAGGTCCACGCTTGCACCGCGAAACTTTGGTGGTTATTCATGAAAAACTATGGTATTGTGAGATGGGGTGGTTGTACTGAATCCATTATCAATCCAATTATTACAATACAAAAACTAATTTTAGGAACTATTTTTAAATTCTAACCTACCCACCCTTAAAATAACTCTGCTAAAATCAGGGTCTCGGCAATTATTTATTAAGATGAGCCTACGTTGTAATTGAAAATTAACCTACTGGTGGCTGTTCAACATCAAGCACATACCCACTTTTCATCAAACTTGGGAAGCGTGGTCTCTAAAACCAGAACCACATTAGCTAAACGACAATTCTGGTTCATCGTTCCTAAAATATACAACGCATTGAGCACCGGTATAAAGTAAAATATCCCTTTTACTACCCGTGTACAACATTGGATATTTGAAAGGGAGGAGCTATTTTTAAAGATTACACGAATTGAAAATTACGCAACACACATTTAATTATTCTTTTTTAAATTTTAATATATTTTACTCTTCTTTTTTATTGGTCGGTATTTGTTGGGAGGCTCGTTACCGCTCTATACAATTGTAATGAGTTCTGTGATTTTGTATTCATTCAAAAGGGAGGTCTTATAATACGATTTATTGTATTTTAATATTATTTGAGAATTTTTTTTATTTATTTTTTCTTTTAATTTTCTATTCTTACCATTCAGAATAATTTCACTTTTTATTTTTGTTGTGACTCATTATAAGTTTTTAATTATGTTTTTATTTTTATATCTACATTTATAATCTTTGTTATTACACTGTAATATAGCCTACATGACGGCATGAGCCTATAAGCCTGATGGTTGAGAAGAAAGCAACACATTTTTTTGAAAAACACACCTCTATAATTATTATTTCTTCCCACTCGGTCAGCTGTTCTATTTAAGATTTGTAATGTGAGAGTGGTCATTTTGCTATCTGAAAACGTGCATTACTCGCAAAAGTAATACGCTACGATTACACTAGACAATTTATTACAATTTTTTTATTTTAATTAGAATTGCTTTGTAAAACTTTGTTAGGATTTTTTTCTTAGATTGTCGTAATTAAATAACCCACAAGTTTTCGCGGTATCAGTGTGGAACACGGTGTATAATAGATACATCGAAAATCATAAAAATTCCACTTATGTAGTAGCAGTGGCATTTATCATTGTTAAACATTATTTGCCACGCAACGTGAATGTGCCGTTGAATCCATACAAGGACAGTGCGATACAAAACTCATTGCTGCGTGACTACCGACTACACTGTTGCTATGTGCTTGTTGACAATTTATAGTAATACATAGTCGTTTGGTACCAAAATCACCGGCAAACACGCTCCAGAGGATTGAACACTCACTTTACAAGGGTATCTGCACCTACTAATGCACACACTGTACAAACAATATGTTAAATACAGATACCGTGTTGTTCAAAAAATTAAAAGAAAAACAAAACTTTTTTCAATTCAATTAGTTTATTCCTTAAAAAACATTACAAAATTACATTTTATTTCGTTTTTAAGTACATTTGTAAAATGGTATTACATAATAAGTAAGCGGTGTATAAACTATACCAGCATCAATAGAGCTTGCCTTTTAAAGGCAGCTTTACCGATGCTAAATATGTCGATATCCGAATCAATTCTGTTCAGCAGCAAGACTGCTCTCCCCACCGGCATGACCATTGGCAAGTTAGTCCTGCAGGCCGGGAGATGGCACAGTCTATGCTGTCGGTGACGGAGATAACCATCAGGAACAGAGAGACTAATACTCTCCATGATAGTCGGATATTCAAACCATCCACGAATCAGTTTGAAGAAGTGTGATACAATATGCACATCTCTTCTGACCCGTAGATGGTTCATACCGAGCATGCCCAAGAGAAAGTCAGTAGGATAGAGCCACGGGTAGTAGCCATACTCCCTCAGGTAGAGGAATCTCAGAAATTAATTTTTAACACAATCTTAGAATCTGGAGCCGAGGACAGCTACGCATTGGACTCATGTCATGTATGAACACTAAACAAGACAACATAATAAACTATACACACATTCAGCAAATACTGAAAATGGCAAAAGAAACATAGGCCGCAAACCGACCGGTCGGTGGCCGAGTTGACATCGAGCTTGGGTCCCACTCGGGCGTAGTGTGTTCAATTCCTTGGCTAGCTAAGTCCTCCATCACAACACAAGCAACATTTTCAGCTTACTGTGGTGGTAGTAGGAGATTTTCGAATATTGTCAGGTTAGTAACATTAGTAACATTAGTCATATTAGTAACCCGGGAATGTTTGTCTTTAAAAAAAAAAAACATATACAATCTCCTTCCCAATAGCTTGACATCAGTAAATAGAATGAATATATTTAAGAACAAACTGTTTGCTCTTAAGATCAGCGATCTAAATAAAAATGTACTTTATAAGTTAATAAAAGATAGTAAGCAATAATATTTAGATTTTTATTTTGAATGCGTACTTTTAAGTTAAGAAAGTGAAATGTGTACATTTATTGTAACTTAAAATAAATATATGTGTAGTAAACCAACTCCTTTGGAAGTATTTATAGGTTAGAAATACGTAAGCTTGTGTGTAGTTTTAATGATTTTATGTAGTTACGTAGGTACAAGTAATGCCACGTATACATACGCGAGCCAAAGTGCCGAGCTGAACCTTAACTTATGGGAAAAGAACGAAGCAACAGCAAATGGCACGAAACGCCGCTTACAGCCGCTTGGTTCATTTCCCGTAATTCGTGGCTCGGTTCGCAAATGTATTCATACCATAACATTGTACAGATTAATAAACATACCTAGCCGATTAAAAAAATAAATTAAATCAAATTTCACGGCGAGCACACCCAAATCAAAAAAAAATCACCGACCAAAAAAGAATATGACAAGATGTATCGGATTTATAGCTTCAAAAACTTTTGCAATCTCCAATACTCCTCGAAACGTCGTTAATTAGGTTCGTGATAAAAATATCCTTGAGCCGAAAATTGGCTAAAGTCAAGTTCAGTTTGACGTTCATTCCGCCACAGCCGGAGGTACTTATTACGGGGAAGGGGTTAGAGGCAAGCTTGTAGAGGAGGGAGGGGGGGGGGGGATTAAATGATGGAAGGCTTCTTCTGCCGAGGTACGATACACACGGAGGAAGGAGGAATAGGAGTTAGCATTAGAATTAGAAGATTAACCCGGAAAAAAGGTTGAATGTCTTACTTGCAAAATAAAAATATGTATTACATATTATACCTATTGCTTAGTATTTTTCAGGTTCAACGACAAAACAGAACACTGAAGAAAATTGGAGAAAACCAACAACAACAAAATGTCTAATTTACTTACCTAACCAAACATAAACTTACGAACGTTAACTAGCCTAAAATAATGTATCACTTTGTCATGTTCTGTTTTGCCACTGTTTTGTTTTTTTCGGTTACCATTTTAAAACGTAACCGAAGGGTGCGTATAAAAAGTACATGCTTAGTTTATACGTAGCATAACATAAACTAGTCTTAACAAAACTATACTAACCTAACATAATATATTACATTATGGTGTTCTGTTTTATCCGGTTACCGATTTTTCAACCTAACCTAACATAATTTATTTTATCCAGCTTCAGTGATCAACTAATTCAGTCGGTTAAGATGTTCATTATAAGTTACAGGCGAATATAAATTTGACATAAAAACACGAAAAGCGAGAGCTAAATTTCAGATTTCAATTTTTTAGCATACCGTCGATTAAATTATAGATTTCCTTATAGATTAAGTACGTAAATACAAGATTTGTATATCTAGTACTTGACATTTAAATCGTGTGGGAAGAACTCATATTATTCTAGTTATACGTGATGTAAACAATAATGGGTCATTGGCAACTCAGGACAGTGGCAAATCAACACACTTTTGAAAAGTTATATAAAGTCATTAAAAGTGATGAAAAAGGCCTATAAACCTAACCTAACGTAACGTATTTTTTCCATCATTTTTCAAGACTTTATATAACTTTTCAAAAGTATGTTGAATTGCCACTGTCCTGATTTGTTCTACTACCTCAATAATACAGCTAAGATCTTCGATTAAATCTTAGAAACATAGAGGTTACCACTGTGGAGAGTCGTTAATATCAAAGGAGCAAAACTAAATAGTCTACTTCAAATACCGTGCTTGACAAAACCACAGCGTAAAAAGTTAATGTTTTAAAAGTGGTATTCATTTTCCTTCTTGCATCCGCGCATGGAAGGATTCTTTCATGACATCATCAGCGATTCGGGCAAGTTTGTGAAGGCAATTTTATTGTTCGAAAAAATGGCCCCGTGTTTATGAAAATCATATCACAATGCAGAATTAATTTAATACGTGTTGCTCGAGGGGAGAGGGCTTCGGGCGAGACTACAAAGGTGTCTTGGTTTGGTCTCAAAACAAAATATCCAAAGAAAAATTACAGGCACAAGCCCCCTGGTTCCCTAACAATAAAGATAACCTATATTTTGGCCAAATTATACAGGGTTTATGTAATCAGCACGTACCAGAAATACTTTAACCAGCGATTCTGATCATATGTGGAGCAAAAAAATCAAAAAGTCGCCATTGATCACACTGTTACACGTCGCAATGGATCACGTGATACGCACTGCGTCTCGTCTGTACGGTGCTGCTAGAACGCGACGGAGTGTGTATCACGTGATGCGCTAGGTTGTACCCAGTGGCGACGTGTGATGGATTATTTGGTTTCTTTATAATATCATTTGAAAAAATATCATCGGACAGCCAAACTATATCTACATTTTTATTCCAAATATGTTCAGGATTCGCTGGTTAAAGTCTTGCGGGTACTTGCTGATAAGTACGGTGTGTCAAATTCTCTGTGTTTATTCGGAGATATTAGATAATTGGGTAGAAGTAGGTACCTGTGTGTTGGCCAATATCTAAACATAATTTATTTTTTTATCAACCATTTCAAGGTTCCTAGTTTCCCACAACCTGGGAATATTGGAATTCTTCCTATACCTATAGTTAAAAAAATTTACTTGCGCATTGATGGAAGACTTGGCATCGATATATCGATAATTGACCCCGCGAAGCCCGAGTGCGAACTCTACTCTTTGAACCACTCAGTTACAAATCGGGTTTTACCTTTATTAAAAAAGGTCAATAATGAAATTGGCTTCGATGACATCTCTAATGTTACTGTTGCCTTGAAAATGATGTTGACTTTTTTAATGTCATTTCAATATCTTGAAAAAGATTACAAATTGTTTTTTTTTTACTCCCGTCTGAATACGTTTTAAATATCCTATTCACTTTAAACTTACAAGAATTAAAGCAAAAGCTTTTTTTATTAAATTGTATTAAAATCTAGAGAGTTGGGTATAAAATAACTTACACTCGATAAAACCAGAGACTGAACTGACGCGACTCAACACGTCAGTTTTGTCCGACCGTTCACAGTTTGGTGGAATTTCTTCAGTAAGTTGTTCAGTTGAACTTGATTCGATTAGTTCACGCCAAACTGACGATTGATAAAATTGAATCAATGGTCGATGGACTGCTTTAGATAAAATGCTTATTGTTAACACTAACAACAACACTCGTTATGTAGATGACAGTAAGGTTTAAATTCTCGCTTAACGCCAGCCGCGCGCCGGTTTTGATTTATGCACGAAAAAAATATCGCTAAAAACTGTGTTGTATTTTATTTTACGAAGTTCAGGCATAAATATTTAAAAAATTACGATACTTTTCTAAAGGTCTTGATTCGCAGCATTATACAAAAACAAATCATAATAAAAAAGGGCTTCATAAGTGGGAAATTTTGAACTTAAAGCTGTTTTTCAGGCACGATACTTTCTTTTTTCTTGGATATAAAAAGGCTGAATCATAATGATAAACATTTCCTTTTACGTATTATGTGCATAGATTTCTTGTAATGTTATAATTTATTAAAGTAAGAATGCGCACTGTAAATGATTTAAATATTATAGTGTTTCGTGAACACTTCACTGGGAGAACCTGTGTTCTGTGGTGTTTACGTGTTTTTTTTTACACAGGAATTAATGATAAACAGTTTTTTGGGAAAAACTTGAAAAAGAAGAAGATGCATGTTAATAGGAAACACAGACGTTAGTTAATACCTACGTTATTTAATATGAAAGTATATTGTACAGAATTAAAAAGAAGAAGATGCGCGTTAGTAGGAAATACCTACGTTAGTTAAATAATTAAAGTATATTGTACAGAATGAAAAAAGAAGAAGATGTTAATAGGAAATACTGATGTTAGTTAATATTAAAGTATATTGTACAGAATGGAAAAGAAGGTGCACGTTAATAGAAAATACCTACGTTAGTTAATATTAATGTATATTGTACAGAATGAAAAAGAAAAAGATGCACGTTAATAGGAAATACCTTCGTTAGTTAATATTTAAGTATATTGTACAGAATGAAAAAGAAGGGCTGTCAAGGAATGAAGTTTTTTTGTAAGTTTGGTTTGTTATAATGTGTTAAATAAAATGTGTACCTTGTTTTTTGATCCGTGCTGTGATATATATGTTTATGAATAATTGCAGTTTTACTATTTGTAGGTAGTAGTTGTTTCAGTGTGGTGGGCATGCATGTGTGTTTTCGGTATATTCAACAACAGGACAGTATTTTCTTACACGGAGAAGCAGGAAATAAATACGACATTGACAGGTAAGTGCCATCGTAATTTGGTATGTTACTTATTACAGTGTTGTTTTTTTTATGATTCGAAGGCGAACAGGGAGCTCATTTGAAGGCCAATAAAGTTTAACCATTAACTAAAACTAGACGAGCAATTCAGTCAAAATTTATGTTTAGTGGTACTAATGAAATCATTTGACGACCTCTGTAGCATTAATCAGATTTTTTTTTAAATTTAATTAAAATCAAATTTAATAATATAATTATTAAGTTCTGCAAGTATTTTTTGATTTTTGTAATTGTTACAGCTGTTTCGGCTTTCAAGGCTATTTTCAAACTGTTGTTTAGCCATGTTTAGACGACTTATTAATATGATTCTATTTTACCCCCTCCCAATTTAAAATGATTTATTACCGGTTAAACCAATTTACTGATAATTAATCGAATGTTGCGGGACGCGGTACCTACCGTTGTGCAAACATTTATTGACATGCATTAATTTCATTCGCATAAATATTATAAACCCCAGTCTGCATGCATAATGATTATATAATATGTTAGTCAACATTATATACCACCGTTTAGTGATTAAATCACGTCAAGCGCGGTTCACATTAGTTATTTTATGTTGCAGTACTATAAAGTTCTCAAAACCAAAATATTTTTGGTGAACTTTTCAAAAACTGATTCACATCTGCGATAAAACGAATATTGAAAAAAACTAGAACTCGTGTTTCTAAATTTCTCTTATTTAATAAATCAAAACCTAAATTCGCTCTCCAATCATACGATTTTTAGGTAGGTACCTACTCAAATACCTATTTAACCATATATTTCATCTAACATTAAAAAACTATATAATTATTTGTCCAAAGAAACGTCACTATCCCAATGACAATTATTTCCCAAATTTCTTCAGGTAGGTACCATAATAAGTCCAAATAAATACGATTTCACATTAAAAAATATTTTTTACTGAACCAAGAAAACGCCCATCACGAAAAGGACCCGGAACGTACAAACAAATTAACAGACAGACAAAGTTTAAAACGGCCGAGTTAAAAAATTACTTTGCTACGCTTAGTCAAAAAATAAAACCTATAAAGAAATGTGTTTACCACTGAACCCATAATCATTTTAACTACTATGATAAAAAGAATGCCACAAGGATCTGTTTTAAAGCCATCTCATTGAATTACATAATACGTTATTATATTGTGCATTACGTTGCGCAACGTCACTTAATACAGCCTAACCGAGCGGTCATGTCCAAGCGTCCAAGTCTCGAGAGGCATTATAGGAAATTATCACTAATGGATTCCGTTCCGCGACTAAACTGTTGTGAAATCCATCTCTGGCGGGACACGAAATAAAACGCCTGAGCGCTCAGCGGCTTCTTCTTCTATTATTATGTTCTACGCAATCTGTCTTTACATATTCTTCTCTTCAATGCTGCACAGAGAAAAACGAGTAATGCTGATTTATTGAAAATCTCTTCTTGATGAAAAGCCGCTTCATGATAAAGTGTTCCACCTGCGTTGGTCTAAATAATATATCAGGACGATTTGCAAAAATATTAGGATTTGTATGAACACGTGTTCGGTAATCGTGACAAAACTTTGGTATTTTACTTAAAGTTTTTTAGGATACCTATTCTCTACACAAGCCTACCGAGGTCGGGTGTCGGAAATCTTCGAACCATCATGAAGTGGCATTTTTCTTGTTAATTAGTCGACCATCGGGCGTATAATTTGTGGATATTTCAAAAACGTTTAGTTCATAGTTGAGTACAGGGTTTTCCAATAAGAAGTGTTATTTTGAATAGCTCGCTATTTCGGTAGATGTTACTTTTGAAGCTGTCATTTTTTGACATTTGACAAGTAGAAACTACGCCATTAATAAAAATTGAACCATACACGCTTCAACAACGCATTGAAATTATTAAAATTCACTTGAGTGAATCAAATGCAAATCATCTTAAGTGATGAGGCCCATTTCCACCTCGGTGGCTTCGTCAACAAGCAAAATTGTCGCATCTGGGGTTCGGAAAACCCAAGAGTTATTGTTGAAAAGCCTCTCTATCCTCAACGTGTGACTGTTTGGTGCGGTTTATGGTCCGGCGGAGTCATTGGACCTTACTTTTTCGAAAATGAGGCTGGAGAAACAGTTACGGTGAATAGGATGGTATTATTATACAATTTTTTATGGCCGGAATTGGATGGTATTGATCTGGACAACGTTTACTTTCAACAAGACGGCGCTACGTGCCACACAAGCAACGAAACCATTGATCTTTTACGATTGAATATCAAAATAACACCTCTTATTGGAAAACCCTGTGGCAAATATTCAATATAATAGCGCTAGTGACTACGCACATGAGTCACAACTGCTACTTGCCGCCTGGAGCCAGTGAGACTATGATAATTGACTAAGATAATTGGGGTAGTTTTTGAAGCTGAAGGAAATGGGGAAGGGAAGGAATTGGGTATTATTATATTCAGATCTGGTCACCAAACACGGCTGAGGTCATTTCAATCGATCCTGAATGGTGGTCTTTCACTAGGGCGGTTCTGAAAGTATCTACCGCTCTGGAACGTGCCGAAAATATACTGTAAAATGTTATTTTAATTCATTTATTGTAAAATAACACAAAATTAATAAATAATTATTAAGTTTGAAACAATGCAAAATTAATTTATTAATGACTAATTAATTAATTTAGAAATGGTTTTTCATGTGGTAAGTCAGAAGCGAAGTTTTTATTTTATTTATTTATTAAGATAAAAGAAATTTACATTTCACTTTCTTTACTTAAATATATAACATTAAATAAGAAGTTTTCTAATATTGTTCTAATAACTTAAGATTAAAAAGATTTTTTTTAATACATTTATACTCTCCGTTTTTAGTTTATCTGGAAGGAGATTGTATATTTGTACACCCTCGTGGCCAATGCCTCTTTTGCCACTTTCAGTCCTTACAGTATGTGTGTACAATTTGTTATGCTGCCTAGTATAATGTTCGTGTACTTGTGACGTTTGTTTAAATGTTGTGTTTGTGTGTATAAGTCCATTTTGGATTTTGTAGATTAGGAGGCATATGTTGTATTCGTACAATTTTCTTATTTTCAAAAGTTTAATTTCCTGATACAGTTTTTTTGTGGGAGTGTCCGGGTTATAATTGAAGAGTTTTTTAATAACTTTGTTGTGTATTATTTGTAAATCATTTAGGTATGTAATGTATGTGTTTCCCCATATTTCTATTAAATAATTTAGATGGGACTGGATTAAACTAAAGTATAAGCTCCTCTTTACCTCTGTTGGTAGGAGATGTGTTAATATAGGTAAGTTAATAAGTGTAAATAAGGATGGGGGGAAAGTGCACAAGACACAAAATAGGAAATCCGGTGATTATTGGGAAGAAACGTGTTATCAGAAGTGCATGATTTTTTTTGTTGCTTCCCATCTTAGAATATCCAAGCCGAGAGATTAAACACGTATCAAAGTTCAACTTTTGAAATTTTGGCAATAATATATATATTTTTTATATTTTTGCATTATTGTTACGGACAAAAAAAATGTCATCTGGACTATATAAACATTGCTTCTAAAGGGGCCAATTTCAGTTTTTAAAAATTCACTAAGACTTTATTGAATTTGTTTAATTTAGCAGTTTAGTTGCGATTTTATAAAAGCGATTTTCTGGTGTGTAACATTTGCCTACGAAAAATTCGTTTTTCGAAATAGAAAATTCGGAAGATTACAAAATTTTGAGGCAAAAATCAAAAAATATAAATAAATCGAATAACTGACATTGACCGTTTTAGGAGCAAGATACAGATTATATAATAAATCAAATAAATTAGATAAATCTTGCATGCGGTATTAAAAAACATTCGGCAGAATTTATTGCTTAAACAATCAGATTTCTACTTCATAGTTAATATTGCATCTCTGATTCTTTGTAAGAATCAATCTTCTAACAGTGAATTGGACAGCGATTTTAATAAATTCGTAACACCACGATTCGAGATAAAAATACCTACACTAATAATTATTATTATGGAGTAAAATAAAGTAGTATCAGAGAAAGGTCGTACGTGCACTAGATACGTCATCGATGATCGTCCATTTCCTTCTCGCACTTCTTGTATTAAACCCATACTACAATACAATTAGAGGCGCTATTGCGTATTAATGTCTCCTCGAAACGTGACCCACTATTAGAATGCCATAAGCGATGCGCTTAGACAGGATTCGGTAGTTTCCGGTCGTTCGGCGTCAGAGCTTTGGGAGCGTTGGAGGCAGTTGGAAATCAATTGAAGCTAAATAAATGGAACCAATTTTTTCGCTTCATGTCATCTCAATATAATATATCAATAATCAAAACAAAAAAGACAGAATATCTCTCAGGGACTACTAGGTATTTTAGTCACCCTATACGATTCATCGGATTGACAAGGATAACTTTGCAGGTAGCCAGAAGAGGAACTAAAGACTTTTGAAAAATAAAGGTGAAAATACAGCTAGCTTTTGAAGCTGTAAAATATTTTCAATTGAGGTTCTTCAAACTGAATTATTAAGACGAGACAATAAAATAAAGCCAGAATCCTAACAACGTAAGTGATGCAGTCGTGCACAAAAAGATGCGACGCGCGGCCCGGTGTATTTGACAGAACTGCGGTTGAATTTGACACATAAAATCTCTAAAATAAATTCTAACGACATAAGTGATGCAGTTGTGTAAAAACAATATTCGGTGCGCGGCCCGGCATAATGGACGGACATACGAACGACTTTGCCCTTGCAGGCTTAGAAAATCGATCTTTCTGTGGGGTTTATTTTAATTATTTCTGATGAAGATATTACTAAAATCTCAAATGTTTCTAGAGGGATTTCCCGGGAAGTTACTCAATAATAGGATGGAAAAATAAAATATGCTGCTTACCGCTAATTTTACAGTTGAAAAACGTTTTATAAAATTTTCAAACCGTTTTACATACAATATTTTAATAGTAAGTTCCCGTTTTTATTGTTCTATATATAAATATCTTACATCCGTAGGGATCCCTCTAGAAACATTTTAGATTTTAGTAATACGTTCATCAGAAATAATTAAAATGTAAGCGTCGAGCAAACGCCGTCATTAGAGTCTTATGTCGCCATGTTTTCTTATACATAAAAATGGGAAAACCTATGACAAAAGATTATTCTCAAGGTTTGATGTTCACGAATTTGAAAGCCGGTTTAACCCTTTATAGGTCATAAGCTAAAAACGGATAGTTTTGAGACCTGCAACATTAAGGTCTATATTTCTTTATGTTTACAAGTTAGAATCACCCTTATGGGTTGTAATCATTCTGAGGTAACGCACAGAGGTCTTGAATCGAACCAACCGCCCCGAATTTCGCACATGTTGAGTAAATTTACGAAAATGGCGTCCTGGTTTTTCTATAAAATTATCAAAGCAGTTATTCTCCTGTAACGCAAATAAATAAAAATACATTTTTCCTTACCAACCTGTCTTTTTGTAATGAAATCAAAAATTTTAGATCATATTTTTTTACCTAAATGGACACCGGTCAGAAAAACGACCGCTGGAAAATCGAAAATTTCAAAAAGACTGAGCAAAAAAAGGTTTTTTCTGTTCATCAAAATGAATATAGAATACACAAACAAAACCATTAAGGGTGTAACGTTAAAAAAAATTGTCTTATAAAGGGTTAAGGTGAGTTGTCAGAATCAAATTTATTTTAATTTAATTTTATATTGATGTTGTGCAATGAATATACGTGAATTATATATGCATTACGATTAAATCAAAAATTTTCAGAAAAAAAATCCAAATAAAACCTACGTCTGGGGATTTAAATCCGCAATATTCACTGTGGCGACGTCACCAACTGCAAAGTTATCCTTGTCAAGTTATACGGCGTCCTCCTAATTGAAACTCACCTAAACATTTTCATCCCGCCGGCAAAGTGAATCGCAAAGTAATTTAATTACGCCATAGCACCGGTCCCACTCGAGACGTGAGTTACTTAACGCTAAATACAAATTGTTGTATAAACGTCGCTTAAAATTATTATCACTATAGTCTCGGCTCTTTCAAGAAAGGCCAACGTACGGGAGTACATAAGAACACGACACGGGAACATTCAACACACCGCGAGAGTGCATTACACTCAAATTGAATAAACCATTATGAAATTGCATTACAATACAATGCATTGTATGAACATAGTATTGGCTGTATGCGTGCGGCAATGCCATCAAGGACATGACACTTCAACAAAATTCATATAATCAAGATTCAAAATAAATGGCGTTGGTTTATTCACAAATACAATCATATTTTATACACGATTGTCAGGTACATTATCACGAAATATAACTTTAAAAAAAATCATAAAAAATTTTGAACCTTCCTAATTAGGAACTGGAGTCGACGACTCTACCAACCACGCCAAATGCCGATCGGGTAGGACCGAAATTTCTTTCGTGTATTAACTGCTGTAGTGCAAATAAAAATATACTAAATCCACTAATAAAAACTCAAAAAGCCATAATGAAAATTATACTGAAAGTTCCTGTAAGAACTAGCACTGACGAAATCTTCACCAATCTTAACATTATGTCAATTAAACAACTATATTCTAAAACTATACTCAATTACATTAATTAGTACAAAACCCAAGAAATAACAACAAACACGTACAATAGAAACACTAGATCTCATGGTCAAAAACTTATCCAACAAATAACTACTAATACAACTTTTGGGCAAAAAAGCTTCTTATATCACAGTATTAAACTCTACAATAAAATACCACTCTCACTCAAAAACCTCAACATTATAACATTTAAATCTCAAATAAAAAGCTAGATAATTTTTCGAAGAAAACTTCTTCTAACTGCTTTTCACTTTGTGATGGCATTATTTATTTTTTATTAAAACACAAATAACATTGTTTACATCACTTTATTTCGATACAAAATCTCAACATGTTTCATGAACCAAGTTCACTTCATCAGGAGCACAAGTATACTAAAGTTATAATTAAAATTAGGTCTAGAAAGAAGAGGTAGAAGGAGCGGGGAGGGGTAAGAGTGGGGGAGGGTTATTCAAAGTAGGAATTAAAATGTCATTAGACGGGAAAGACCGGGTAATTGGGAAAATATTTAAAATGGGGTTTATAAAAAAATTTTGTTTATTAATAATATCTGCTTTCATATTCACGTGTTTTCTTATTTCTAGGATTTCAACTACTTCAACGACCATACTTTCGATATTAATTCAGGTTTTAAAATACTACATTCTGGTTACAAGGTATCTCAAATCAATAATTTTGAAATCCTAGAAATAAAAAAACACGTGAATATGAAAGCAGATATTATTAATAAACAAAAAATTTTTATAAACCCCATTTTAAATATTTTCCCAATTACCCGGTCTTTCCCGTCTAATGACATTTTAATTCCTACTTTGAATAACCCTCCCCCACTCTTACCCCTCCCCGCTCCTTCTACCTCTTCTTTCTAGACCTAATTTTAATTATAACTTTAGTATACTTGTGCTCCTGATGAAGTGAACTTGGTTCATGAAACATGTTGAGATTTTGTATCGAAATAAAGTGATGTAAACAATGTTATTTGTGTTTTAATAAAAAAAAAAAAAAAAAAAAAAAAAAAAAGCTAGATACTTAATATAGGGAGATTTGAAATAGAAAATATACTGATATCAAACACAGACTAAAACAGAATCTACTAAACTGAACTATACAAAAAAAAACACTTCTTCTTCTTCTTCGATGGCGCTACAGCCCATATCGAGCTTTGGCCTCCTGCAACAGTCGCCTCCAACTCCTCCTGTCCTCAGCGGCTGACTTCCAGTTTGTCACCTGGAGAAGCTGTGCTGCATCCCCTCTTACCTCATCTTCCCACCTCAGTCTGGGTCTTCCCACTTTTCTCTTTCCACCTGGGTGACCAGTCAGAATTACTTTTTGGGACGCGTGTATCCGGCATTCTCTGTACATGCCCAGCCCATCTCAGCCTGAGGAGTCTCATGTGTGCAGAGATGCTAGGGGCCTTATATATATATATATGTATATATATATATATATATATATTTTTTTTTTTTATTAGAAAAAAAAGATACACGAATTACATAATATAACAATAACATAATATAATTACACAATATAGTAGGTTATTAATTACATAATATAAGTATTCGATGTACCCCCATAAATAAGCAGGGCTTGTGTGTATGGGGGTGTTGTTATATTTGTTTATATTTGGTACGATTCAGTTCAACTGTTCGGAATACTTTTTAAGGTGGCTTTTGAATTCGTTTATATTTGCATTCATGTTTCTAATTTTTTCTGGTAATGAGTTAAAAAATTTAACTCCGAGATATTCATGGTTGAACTGTCCTATTGTTTTTTTACATTTAGGAGTAGGAAGTATTGACGTTTGTCTAAGATTTCTGTTATTTTTAAAGGGTGCAATTTTATTTTGAATATAGTTTTTATAAATTTGTAATGTTGCATGGTAGAAGTATAATGCACTTAATTTTCTGACCTTAAATTGTTTGAATAAAAGTTCGGACGAATATGAATAGGGTTTTTTTAATATGGTTTTTATTATTAGTTTTTGTGATATGTAAATTGTTTGAGTTTGATTTTTATATGTACCGCCCCAGTCTATAATGCCGTATTGTATAATTGATTGACAGAAAGCGAAGTATGTGGTTCTAAGTAATTTTTCGTTTAAAATATCTCTTAAACATCTAAATATATATGTTAGTTTCCTTATTCTGTTGTTCAGAATATTTATATGTGGGGACCATTTTAAACGCTGGTCTATTGTTATGCCTAGGTACTTAATATCGGTCTTGCTTTCTATGTTTGTGCATAACATATTGCATTTGTGGTTTTCTGTATTTTTCACAGAGTGGATAATTATGTTTATTTTTTTAGGTGTTTCTTGTTTTTTAATGAAAAATTGTAAATAATAAGTTTTTTTAGAGTTTAAAGTCAACAGGTTTTCATCAAACCATAATTTTAGTTCATTGATATCTGTATTTGCCATGTTATTTAGTTCTGACCAGGTGTTTCCTTTTAGTAGTAGGACTGTATCGTCAGCGTAAGAGACAATGTCTCCATATTTGGAAATATTGAATATATCATTGACATACATAATAAATAACAATGGTCCCAAAACCGTGCCTTGGGGTATTGAAAAGTCGCTATATTTTGAATCGCTGACTTGATTGAGTAATTTTACTTGTTGAGGTCTTTTATATAAATAACTAGTTATCCATGCTAATACTTTTCCACTAATCCCTACTGATTTTAATTTACTTATTAATTTTTTATGTGATATGCTGTCGAAAGCTTTTTTGAGGTCTATAAATATGCCAAGACAATTTTTATCGGAGTCTGTTTCTAAATGGGGGTTATAATTGCTCTTTTATAGTTATTGGGAAATTCGCCATTTGCTAGACTTAGGTTTATTATATGTGTTATGGGGTGAATTAAGTATTCTTTCATCGATTTTATTGTTCTAGTATCTATGTTATCAAAGCCGGGGGCAGAATCTCCTTTTAGTTTCGAAATAGTTCTGTCAATGTCGATTTCTGTGACTGGGTGAAATTTATTAATTTGACATTGTGTTATTTGTTGTTGATTAGATATATTGGTCTTATTTATGGATTTTGCTAGGTTTTTTCCCACGTTATTAAAATAGTTATTTAAAATATTACAACATTTTTTTGTGTCATTTTGTACGTTATATATTATTTCCCCATCTGAGATTTCTGATATGTGCTTATATTTTTTCTTTTTATTTATTATTTCATTTGTTGTTGACCATATTTTTTTATTATTGTCTTTAGCTTCTGTTATAATTTTTGAGTAGTAGTCGTTTTTCGTTTTCCTTATTAGTGTAGTTAGTATATTTTTATACTTTTTATAGTATAATACAATTTTATTGTTAACTAGTGGCCTTTGTGTTATTTTATAAAGTTTATTTTTTTTCCTAGTGGCTTTTATTAATCCTAGAGTAATCCAAGGTTTAATTTTTCTTGTTTTTGAGTTGGGGACGATTTGTTTTTTTTTGTTGATTCTAAAACGTGTTTATTTAAAGTGTTTTCAAACAGTAATGCCCTTTGGTTGGCGCATTTATTTATTAAAATTTCTTCCCATTTTTCAGTTTTTAGTGATTTTTCTAATAATTTGTAGTCTATTTGAGAACATGGAAGATTTAATTTGGGTTTTGTATTTAGATTTCTATTTGTATCATGTAGTATAAGACACGCGTAGTGATCAGTTATATTAGTTTTCCACACAGTAGATTTAATATTTTTTTATTTCATTCAAATGTATATTACACCAGATGTGATCTATGCATGATGGCGTTTGGTTTTTAATTTGTCTAGTGTTATTATTAATAAAAGATTTAAAATTGAGGTGCGTCATCATGTTTATGAAATTATTTTTTTCAATTGAGTGATGGTTTGCAGAAATATTTATATTGAAATCACCACAAACAAAAGTAAGTATTCTCGGTAATTTGCTAAGATATTCACATAGTTCGTATGTAAAGTTGATTATGTTTGATTTGTGCGTTCTGTACACTGTTAAAATTCTGTATAATTTATTTTTAATTTTATATCTATTTTTAGACAGTTTACATATTGTATATAAATTTCTTCAATGTCAGTAATTTCACACTCATCATTAACAAATATAATTAATCCACTATTTTTGTTAATCGGTCTTGTTGTAGCGATGCCTTTGTAGTTTGGTAGCGCATTTATGTATTGATTGTCATTACAGTGCGTTTCCGTTAACACTATGCAGGTGGGTGATGTATGCAGATCATTAATATTTATCAAGAATTCATCTAGGTTTTTTGCTATGCTTCGGATGTTCATATGTAATATTAAGAATGGGTTATTGTTTGTAATACACCATTTATTGACTTCCGTAATATTTTGACATATTTCTTCGGTTATTTTGTATTCTTCGTCAATTTGTTTTATTATAAAATCGGCCATTTTTAATTGTAATCAATTTTTTCTTGAGCGAAGGCAAGCATTTTCATCCTGTGTTTACATTTTTCGCTATTTGATTTGTGGTCTGTTGTATTTGTGGTTTTGAATTTTAAATTAAGTTCTGTGCAATTTATGCATTTTGGTGTTTCGTTTTTACTGTTGCAGTCTTTAATGTTGTGCTCACCCGCACAATGAAGGCATTTTGGTTTGTTGGGAAGTTGAAGACAACGCATAGCTGTGTGCCCATATTTTTGGCAATGGTAACACTGCATTAGAGGGTTGCAATCTTCAACTTTGATTTGGTAAAAACCAAGGTTAACTTTTTTTTTCGTAATTAGCAGATTTCTCAAATCTCCACTGGTTTCGAGGATGATATTTTTTTGTAGAAATTTTTTAATTGGTATGGTTCCTTTATATTTTATTTTATTTGGATCCTTTTCATATATTATTTTTATATCTTCATTTTGCAGAATTAGATCCGATATAAATTCTTCATGTGTGTATTTTTCGTCGATTCCTTTAAAGATCATGCACGGTCTTTTTTTATCAATGCTTTCAATTTGTATTCCTTCAAGTTTTAATTTTGTGATTTCATTTTTGATGTTGGCCATATCATCTGCTTTTTGTAAATTGATTATTAATTCATTTTTTGATGTCTTTCTGATGCTACTTACTCCGATTCCTAGTTTAGATATTTTTACATTCTTCATGATCGTTTCTTTTATGTCTTCATTTTCGTTTTTAGTTTTTATTATAACGGGGAATACTGGAATTTTAGGTGTCGTGTATTTTCCACTTGTGATGTTAGCGTAACTTCTCGTAGTTGTTTTATTTTCGAGATTTTGATATTTTTCTAAGTTTTGATTTGTTGTGATTATTTTTTCTAATTTTTGACTGTAGTTTTCATTATTAATAATTATTTGGTCTTGCAATTGAATTATTTTATTTTGTAGTTTTAATTGTTCACATTTTATTGCTTCTTCCACCTTTTTAATATTGTTTTCCAAACTTTGTTTTATTTTCGAGTCTTTTACAGTTGTTATTTTATTAATATCGATTCTTATGTTTTCTATTAATTCCTCCATATTTAGTTCCGTTCACTCGTTCGGTCGAGTGGTTATTGAATTTACATGGCTTATTAATATCGAATTACAATAAGAAATAAAAGTTTATAAAGAGATGCGTCAGCTATTCGCTTGGTACCTAATTGATACCTAACCTCAAATCACAAAAACAAAAACATCACTTTTTGACACAATATCATTTAAAGTATACGATTTACACTGCGTAAATAAAGCGAAATTGTGTTTGGTCGCGTCAGCACTCAGGTACATGCGTTCAATTTTGAATTTTACTTGTTTTTTTTATAAATTTGCGCGAACATTTGACAAAACGTCAGACGAACTCATAAGAGACCATAGACTATATATCGTACAATTCTATATTGTGCCGGATACGCCACTGTTCGCCCTCTTTCACGGGTCCACATATTCTTCTTATTTTAAAATTATTAAAAAAATATATACTACATGATATATGTTCATAATTAAATTCATATGTAACTTTGTAGTAATATTAATTTTCTTATAATTAAATTATAATATGTAAATGAAATCCTCAGCACGGGAGATCCCAGTGAGGATATCATAATCTCTATATTTGACCAAGAAAAGAAGGCAATAAATCATTATTATTAAAAATATCATCGAATTTTAGTGAAATGCTTACATGTCCGCGTGTGTGTCCCTCCTAAATGTATTGACATCGACAGCGAGTATATCTGCCGAGTTTCAGCTCGATCGGACGTCAGGAAGTCGGTTAATTTCCGCTTCCAAGATTTAAAAAAAGTGAAATTCAAAGAGATGTATTTAAACAAATCTCAAATGTAGAACTGCTACTAATCATCGATGTCCATTCTTTTATGAAGTCATTTCTATTATACATTTGTTAAATGTTATTGATGTTATCGGTTTCTTTTAATAAAATAATTTTTGTACATTGTTCACAGAACTAAATGTATTTCACCAATAAAGTTGTTCTAAATAATTATTTTGTATAAATGTCCACAATAATTACGGTAGCGATACCATCCATTGCAAAGTTAACCGTGGCAAGCTGTAATACGATAATATATTATGCCATATGACAGCTTGCCACGGGCTCCGTTATAAGCGTTCAAAAAGAAGAAGAAGAAGATTAGTAAGATGGTTTGAAAGGGAGATATGTAAATACGAATGATAGAGGAAGCGCGCTAACACTAAATAATTAAACATGATTATAATTATTAGGCGTAAGCGACTTATTTAAAATAGAGCAAAAATCTCTCGACAACCGAGTTTAGTAGCATTTAAAGAATCGCTGTGACATTTTAATGATTGATCGGGCAGTGGCTAAGTTGAAATCGCGTTTAGGTTCGACCCAGGCATCTTGAGTTCAAATCCTCGGCTGGCTAAGTCCTCCATCATGACGCAAGTACATATATATCTTAGTTTATACAATGTGATTCCTTTAAAAGACTCGTTCCTTTCTGCGATTAAGAGCTTAAAAAATGAGTCATCTCGGAATAATACCTAGTCCATTTTTCTGAGAGTCGTCAAAGATAACTAAAACACAAAATAATCGAAAATCATAAATAAAATTGAACCTTTTTCCAAATTGTGCGAGGGAAAAAACCGTGAACAGAAAAGCACCAAAGGAAAACCTGTTGTTTTGTAAAATTTAAAAAAAAACACACGGGACCCCCATGGCGCTGGAGGAAAAAAAGGTATCGCCCTGGCAGAAGTCGCCTTTAAGAGGTGAAAAGCAACATGGAAGGACTTCTATGAAAGCTATTTTAAGGTGATGCACTACGTCGTGTAATATTTTAAATTGAGCTGCTATCAATAACAACCCTTACGTAAATGGCGATAAGGTTTAAATTCCCGCTTAACACCATCCGCGTGTTTTGATTTATGCAAGAAAAAAACATGGCCAAAAAGTGTCTTTTATTTTATTTTGATGTTCAGGCATAAATATTTTTTTTTTTCGATCATTTTATAAATAATTTAATTTGCCACATTATACAATACAATCATAACCGAAAATGGGTTCGTAAGTAGGAGATTTTGAACATTAAAGCAGTTTTCATAGGACTTATAAATATTTTTTCTGGGCTTATAAAAAATACTCGATTATTTTAAAGGCCAAGATGTATTCTACTCGCAGTATTTAATTAAAGCATCTGAAACATTTTTAGGCGACCAAATTTTCAAACCAAAAACACATGATTTTGCATTACTACGTATGGCATCGCCTTAAGTTTTATTGGGATATAATAGAGCAGTGGTGCACAACCCGATCCATTTCGTACCACACAACTCCATGCGCCCCGCGAAGGTTTCAATAATAGGCCATGCGGCCTTCTAAATTCTAAATAGATTATCCATTTCTGTAGTAAAATTTATGTTTTGGCCAATCGGACCTAGGCACAGTAAAAAAACTATCAGTAATAATTATTATTTTGGAAACAATAAATCATAAATAAATAAAATATATATTATGAAATTCAACATCACCTAGTTTTATTTTAACACAATTATGGAATACATAAATTAGCATGATTTTTTAAATCATTTTAAAATATGAGTTATTTAACATAGAATAAACATATAATAATATACATTATATTTGCGTCGTGTAAATTAGTTTTATTTTAACGCATATCAATTACATAGAAACCGCACAGAAAACGATCTTAAAGGTAATACTAAAAAAACATAGACTGACTGATACAGACCAAATATTCAACAGCTGTGACGTACTAGATATACGCCAATTATACGTTAAAACACTACTAAACTACATTTTTGACAAACAAAATAAATTTCAACATACACAAAATAACACTAACAGACCAGTTAGACAAGCGTACAAAGAAAACATAAAAACTCCAACAGTAAATTCAAGCTTTGGACAAAGACACTACCAATACCATGCTATAAAAGCTTTCAACAGTCTAAAAATTGAAATTAAAATTGAGGAAAATAAAAATAAATTCACACACAAAATTACAAAATGGATTAAACAACAAAAAAGACAATATTACCAAAATGTCATAGCATAAAATAAAAATAAAACCTACACGTAACACACAAAACCAATATAAACACACATCACTCACAAACACACAAGATTATATATTAAATGTATTATTTTATCTTATATTGTAGATTGTATTTAGATTATATTTTCATATTATAAAATGAAGGCCTCAGCACGGGCAAGCCACCCAGTGAGGCCAACATTACTGGAAAACTTTGAAATGTAAAAAAATATTGTACCAAATAAAATAAAAATAAAATAAATAAATTATAGATTAGCACGTTTTTTTTAATCATTTTAAAATATGACTCGTAATATAGAATAAAAAAATTATAATATAAATTATATTTGCGTCGCATAACGGTATGGGGAAAGACCACGGTTACTTTAGCCATCTTAGTGACCAGATCTGATTAGCCAGGTACTTCCAAACCTTCCCATCTCATTAGCCTCCCCACTCACTTCAACCTCAACAGCAACATTATTTGTAATAACACTACGCCACAAAGTGGTAGCTAGCTGTATGTGAAAATACAAAACAATATGTTAATTTAACTGCCGTTGAAGCCTTAATCAAACATTTTAATCGACAAAACGTGAAGTTTTTAAAATCATTCGCTTCAAGTTCAAGAGAAAATACGCGTGGAAGAAACAATAGGAGGAAATGTAATTGTAAATCTGAGAAATGAATCAAATTAAAACGCTTAACGCGTTGTGCGTCGGGTTCAGCGTTCAGGTCAATACAGACATCCACGTTTACAGCAAACGTACTTACTCAATAACGTTACACTTATACAGCGCTATTGAGTGATTTTTCACCTAAATGTGCTTTGTGTTTTAACATTCAATATTGATGACCATCAAATTATAATCTTTTAGAGCGACTACAAATAAAAATACCGAAAAAAATAATGTTCAGAAGAAAGTAAAACCAGGACGGCATTGTTCTTGAAAGCGGTATTACATAGTATATACACGGTGTCCGGAAACTCGTAGTACAAGCGGGAAACTGGAGAATCTACACCACATGGGGAACCCAAAAAAACATAAAGTTTTTTGATTTGAGCATTTAAAAAAAAAAAAAAAAAAAAACCAAAAAAAAATATTTTTCGGCTATTTTAGGGTTAAAGTTTTTTCTGGTGTTTAGGGTTGAATAACAGATGTTTTAACCCCGCAGAGCAGAAATATTTTATGATTACACCGGGTTAAATGAAGGGTGATTTCAAAATAATGCTTCAAATCCGAGTTTCTTCATTTGTTTTACTTTCAAATAGTTTTAATTAGTTGGGTACTTTGATCTTCAGTAATAATTTATAAGAATTTGATTTAAAAAAAAAAAAAAAATCAACTTCAAACTCGATTTACTCGATAACGAAAGCTCAAATAAAAAAAAAATATACTACAAAATCGACTCCAAATGTGATGTAGATTCACCAGTTTCCCGCTTGTACTACGAGTTTCCGGACACCCTGTATATACAGAGTGTTAACCCTTAGTATCCGACCAACTACAATAGCAGTTCTGTAAAAACATGACTATCTTCAGGTGCACTGCAATGTGCAGTGTGTAGAGCTAGGTTTTATAAGTTTTCAACGCATCTCAATACTGTCCATAAAAATTCCTTAGTAAAATGTTGATATTGAATATGCCTGTCAATTATTTGTGTATACAATTTTCAATATTATATTTGGCTTTGAGATATTTACAAAATATTACCCAGCTTCCAAAGGTTAAGGGACACACTTGACTTTCTGTACGGCGAGTATTTGAAGTTATTTTTTAATTTTTGAAAAACTTTTTTAAATCACTAATTCCCCTCGATCATTAAAAAAACTGCAATCTTGAATTCGTGCGTACAATTTTTATGTAAACCTTTGATGATTAAACACGCAGGTGAAAATATATTTTTGGAAGCATTGTATTAATAAGGTAGGTAAAAAAGATTAACATACCTAAACATGTATTGGCATATATTTATTCCATAGTATCTATCGCTCAGTGAATTCGGACGTTAGATACGCAAATAGTGATGGAAAATAATAGGGTTTTTTTTCTTAAAAAACACAACTTTTCTTTAAAAAAATAACTTTGAAAATGTTAGCAGATGACTTTGGATGTCAATTATTTTCTTTAAAATAACACAGATTTTCCAAAAAATAACACGGTTAATTTTAGCAGAAATGCTTTGGCCGTCCGTATTTTCTTTGGTCCCTTTTCGGTGTTTTCAAACGTTCGTCTGTATGAATGGAAATTAATACTTGTAATATGCAAAAGCAAGTCAGAATACTTAATTGCTACGTTTCGTTTGTATCGTTTGACTTGCAAAAAGAATACTTAATGGATGGTGTAATATATTATAATACGCTGCGTTCGTACAACCGGCTGTATTGATGGATGAACACCAATGATAAAATTGAAAAAAATGATTTTTATCTAAGTCTAAACTTATTGGCATTATGGCACAAACTGATAAATATATACGAAGATTGTTTTTGTCAGATCTAAGCATGATTTAGAAACGATTTTAACTATAATCGAAGCGAAGGAATCAATTATTTTTAGTAAAAATAATATAATTGTCGTTATTCTGGAATGTGGGGAGGTTAGTGCAATCTCACGGTGACCGGATAATTCATCACATCTTTAAAAAGTTATATAAAGTTATGGATGATGAAACAAAAACTTTATTAACTGGGTTAGATAGGTTAGGTTAGGTTAGGATAGGTTGGGTTAAAAAAAAAATCATCTTTTCTAATGACTTTATATCAAATTTTAAAAGTGTGTTGAATTGTAACTGTGTTGAGTTATCATGGAACCCAATCTCACATATCCCGTAGAGATGCTAATAATAATACAAGGAAGAACTATTATAAATTATAATAAAATTACAAATAAATAAAAAACAAAAAAAAAGTAGTAGAGAAAATACTGAATACACAATATAAATAAATAAAAAAGCACTTATTGAGAACTTATACGCGTTATTGGTCCATCAGATTGAAGATTGTTGGGGTCTATATCTTTCTTGGATTCTCGATCCTGAAGTTTGGCGGGATTCCATAATGAGGATATTTCTGGAGTTGTTCCCTTTTCCTCATTCATGCCACCCTGGTTCTTAGTAGAGTTGTAAATCCAGGAATTCGTCCTTCCGTGAGCATCGAGTGAACACTGCAGTGCCTTGGTATCCGAAGCATATTGCACTAGAAGCCTTTCCGTGGTTTTGTATTTGAAATTGGCCCAGACTCGCATGTGTACAATGTGGTACGAAAAGCCAAGAAGACATTTTTATAAGAATTTGGTAGCTAGTGTGGAGGGCCCTTAAGGTAACCTAATTTTACAACTTTACAGAAACGTATTAGAATAAGTCAAACTGTCTCCTTCGCTATTAATCTCAACCAATATATTTTAATTTATCAACATTTTTCACTGATCGTTCTTTTTAAATAAAACTTAGCAGAAGATGTACCTAAGTATTTGAGAATTCAATTTCGCGCATTTTACGACATACCGTTTACGCAACTGTAACATATCCACAAAAATCTACGCGGACATCACGTTGTAGCAAAACCCCCTGAGGTTCTCATACAAGTTAGGAGGCCGATTTGATTCAGTCTCCCGGCCTTGTGATCTAGGTGGTTTTATTTATTTATTTATTTAAACGCTATAAAATGGCTTTTACAATAGAGTTATTACAGAACAAGTAATGTGTACACAAAAATATTGTTGAAAGTGATACAGTTGTTAATAGAAGTGTAGTTAAACAATACATAATCAAAAGAAATATCTACTAGTGTAGAAATAGTTGAATGAATACTAGGTTTGTATAAAACCTGACATAAATCGAGGTGTGAGGTGTTTATGATAATGAAGAGTAATTAATATAAAGTAAATTCTATCAAAGCCTAGAATGTTATAATAACTTAATATGTATAAAAAAGTGATTTTTTCCAGCAAAATATTATAATAGAGTAATTAGTAGTGAGTTTATTGTTGCCTTCAAAATTAATTCTACTTGGAATAGCTGGGCAAGTATCGCAATTTGGCTTTAGTAAAACAGGGCTGTCAACGATTTTATGATAATTTTGGATAAGAAATAATATATTGTTTTTTTTCCCGACTATGATGCTTATTCCTTACCAGTAGAACAAGTATGGCATTTCTACATGACGCCCGTAATCTAAAATGTAGTCTTCCAAAGGGCCACCCATTTCTGCACAGCATTGAGTCAGGATTTTCAAATTATTTTGGGGCAACAGATCATAGGTGACTACTAATGCAAGTGACTTGCGATTGGTACAGGGTCAGCAGTTGTTCACTGCATATTACAGTTGTGTATTATCATTTATTTCATATATATAAGCGTGATTTGTTTTTTAGATTTTTTTTTTATTGGCGTGTCATTGTAATAAGTTTATAAATTGTATGTAAAAGTCACCCCTCTCCGACAGGTGACTTTGACCACTATTTTTTGGTTGTAACCGCATTCGGCAGAATTAAAAAACGGTAACTATGTGTCTTTTTATAGCCAATAACAATCATAATTGATAGTTCGTCGAAAATAGCCGAAATTTTTAATAAAGTCTTAAAAAGGACTGTTTTTGTTCCCCCAATCAGAACAGGGGCTGACAGTTGAAGACAGCGAGATGTCTGACTGAGGAAACTGACCTTAATTTAATAACTTCTTCAGAAGATTACTAAGTAAAGAAAAAAAATTGATACAACCACAGGTCCAGAACTCAAAATAGTTTACATATGAAAAACAAAACAACCTATTTTAAAATTCTGTAGGAATAATGGTATTTAAATAAAAGGGAAGCTATCAATTAGTAGCAATGAAAATATATTTGTGAAGCTGAACGTTCACCGTACACGAATATGCGGAGCGTTTGTTGCGTGATTTATCGGTATCAAAACCAATATCAGTGGAAATACACTGCATTATATATGTATAGGTTACTTCGTACATACATGTCAGTACCTAACTACAGGCAAATCATTTTAAAGAGGACACGCTTGAATGTATTTGTTCACACCGATTGTTTCAAGCTAGTTTTTATAACTAGTATAGAACACCCGCCTGCAGTCCCCTCTTACCCCGCAAATTTAAACCACGTTTTAAACCGGAATACGAATACTTTATACGAGATGCGTGATTTTTAATAAAATATAAAGTATACTGTTTAAACTTAGACATGCGATTTACACTTTATAATATATGTATGTTAATTTTTTTAACTGTAAGAAATATGATGTAGCTATAAACTTTGTACATTATATTTTATTTGCACAGTAAAGTTTTTTAAATTTTAAATAAATCCATCCGATAAACACTACACAAGCAAGGGTCCCTTTCAAATGATTTACCTGTACCAACCTTTGGATATTATAATATCCACCGAGGGTATTTCAAAAGCTGTATCATGGGAAGAGAATTCAGTGAAAGCTATAATGATGTAAAAAACCACATGCTTAGGTAGAGATAATTTATATAGAACAACAAATGTCGAATAATAAGTTTTATTTTATACGATGATTCCCACATAATCAAACGATTCTGAAAAAATTTTCATCTTAATCAATATTGTGTGGCGCAATTACAGGGGTCAAGATACCATCAATGTCAAATTACAAGGGTCAAGATACCATCAATATCAATTACAGGGGTCAAGATACCATCAATGTCAATTACAAGGGTTTAAGATACCATCAATGTCAATTACAGGGGTCAAGATACCATCAATGTCAATTACAGGGGTCAAGATACCATCAATGTCAATTATTGTCAATGTGGTTACGTCATTGATAATGTGTATCGATGTGCGATTGATGAAACTGAAATCGACCCGTCAATATTTTCGTCCCAGTTGTTTTGTGGACGTACACGAAAACAGTACCTTAAGTGTGCGAATACAGTGATAATCTTTTGATTTTACTTCCATAATTTGACAATCGCGATATAATACAGATTATAAGTAAAAACGAAATCTCGTTCCACGATAAAACCAATTCTAAAAGACTGTATAGGTAGATGCTATTGAAGGAACGATTGTCAATCTATGCACTCAATCAAAATACCCATAATTCTCCCGTCAATGAGAAGTCGCAAATGTCAATCGCTTCAATTGACTCTGTAAAACATGAATTACCAATTGTCAATCGCATCAATGACGCAAGTCAACTGACATAACTATTTACAATATATATTGTCTCCTGGCCGCTTAGCACTGTAAAAAAATAATAATATACGGATAGTGCTATATAATCGTGCTTAAAAAAATTGCTGGCTTTTATTTTTTTTCAATTCGCAGGTACATTTATTTTTTCTCGAAGCATGCGAAGAATATCAGCCTATGTGGACGGCACGCCACTGCGTATATTATAGTCATAGTATGTAGTGTGTATACTGTATAGACAGAGGCAGCCCCGCGGCGCACAGGAAGATAGCTTTCCGATCGTAAGGTCACGCGTTTGACTTCCGTTGGATAAGGGAAAATGATTGATTTCAGTTTCCGGCCTCGCTTTTTTGATTGTCATTGTTCCGATGTTAATTGTTTTTTTAATAATTTATTGGTAATGGCTGCCTTATTTCTGAAAGGGAACAATACATCCAGTAGGTACCTTCATAAATCAAGTTTATGAAAGAATATAAAACACGTTGATATAGAATAGACAAGGCTGGTTATTGTACATAATATGTTGTAACCAAAAAAATCGAATAAGTTATGATGAGCATACCTAATTGAAGTCTCGATATTTTTTACACATAATTCTTTTAATTATTCACGGTGTCCGAAAACTCGTAGTAAGAGCGGGAAACTGGTGAATCTGAACAAAAAAAAACTTTTTTTCGATTTAAGCATTCGATTTTTATTTTTACTTCTCTCTATTTTTTCGGAAAATAAAACACATTAAACAGTTGATATTAACCCCCAAAAACTAAAGCTCAAATCAAGTTAAACCAAAAAATCGATCCAAATATTATGAAGTAATTCGCCAGCTTCCCAATTCTACTAAGAGTTTCTATAAATATTTTGATTGCGTGTGGGTCATAAATTATTATAAAGTGTTGTAGCCACTTAATATATATTATTCTATGATTAAAACATACACTTTTCATAGCCCTCCTCACTGGGAGAATCTGTGCTGAAGTAGAACATGTTTAGGGCAGAGGGTTTTCGATTGGATTTCTGGAACACTATACTAGATTCATCTTCTAATAGTGCGTATACATTTGCGAACTGAAACGCGAACGGGCCTACGAATTACGGGAAAGGGACGAAACAACTGCAAGCGGCGTTTCGCATCATTTGCGGTTGCTACGTTCCTTTCCCATAAGTGGAGGTTCAGTTCGGCAGTTCGACTCGCGTATACGTAGTATTACATTTCCTTTAAGTCGATGCCATACGTAGTAATGCAAAATCATGTGTTTTTGGTTTGAAAATTTGGTCGCCTAGAAATGTTTCAGATCCGTTAATTAAATACTGCAAGTAGAATACATCTTGACCTTTGAAATGATCGAGTATTTTTTATATAAGTCTTTTTATAAGCCCAGAAAAAAATTATGTATAAAGCCTATGAAAACTGCCTGCTTTAAAGTTCAAAATCTCCTACTTAGGAACCCATTTTCGGTTTTGATTTTATTGTATAATGTGGGAAATTAAGTTATTTATAAAATGATCGGAAAAAAATGTAATATTTATGCCTGAACATCCACAAAATAAAATAAAACGCACTTTTTGGCCATGTTTTTTTCTTGCATAAATCAAAACATGCGGATGGTGTTAAGCGGGAATTTAAACCTTATCGCCATCTACGTATGGGTTGTTATTGATAGCGGCTCAATTTAAAATATTACACGACGTAGTGCATCGCCTTAACTGAGCTTACTGAACTTACATATAACATAAATAATTTTGTTTTAAAAATTCATTCAAATTAATCAATTAATAAGTGTGCCGATATTACCCATGTGCGGCAATTACGCTCAGCTGCGTTGGTGATACCAATTTTGTGCGCATTGGCCTAATTTTAATTAAGCGCCCGCTCACTTTCCCTCATGAAAGTGACAGTAAGGTCCAAAACAGTCGTGTATGAAAGTAAAATATTTTCTTAGACATATCTTCTTCGTCGTATAGTAATAATAATATTTGGATGATTTGTATAGCGCCGTTTTTGTGCAAAATCACCTCGAGGGCACTGTAGTCGACATCCAAACAGTCCGTTACTGGGCGATTTATTAATGATTTTTTTAATGAGTTTATCATCCAGTGGCGGATAGTGACTTTTGAGTGTGATAGGGTGCTAAGTTTGACAAATTCGACATTATTGGTGTTGTTCAGTCCAAAACATTTTTTTTTTTTTTGTAGAAAATTTTTTTTTTGTGTGAAGATTTTCAGGCACTTTGTCCATGCGCCGCACGGATTTCGTGAAAAACTTCATAAAAAACAGAATTTTCAAAAAAAATAAAAATCAGTTTAGGATACAACAACATCAATGATGCCATTTTTTGAAGTATTAGAACTCTAGTACACCCAAAAGTCACGAGCCACCACTGATATCATCGTGTCTATTGGACATTAAAAGAAAGACGTATTGCTTTTCATTATCTGTTAAATTCATTGTTTTATTTCGGGGAACGCACCTGGAATCTAGAGAATTTAATATCGATGGCAAAGCAAAGGCCCTATCCTATTGTGTCACGCACAACGCGTAGGTTTTGGGCGTTGTTTGAACTCTAAAAGTTGGCTATAAATAAAATGATGTAAATACCTTCCTCCCACAAGGAGCTGAGAGGGGTGGGAGGTGGAATGACAAAGTGCACTCGCGGCGGATAATAGAAACAGCAAACACGAGATGAATAGGAAACGCTAAAGAAGTTTGTCAATAGCAAAAGCGGGTTTAATGGAAAAAGCGAAAGAATGGAGGCAGCAATGAAAACACTATTCAAATAAGCGAAGAAGACTTTATACTAAAAAAGTGTTTTGCCATTCCGTGTTGAATTGAACGTGAACAGAAAATCGAATTGAGCGTATTTCTATATATTTTATTTAACGCTCTACATTAAACGAGCAGTCGAGCTAGAATTAAATCGAACAGGTCTAAGCTTTAAGCTGTTACAAATTCGCGGTTTTAAGTTTAACAACGTGTATTTTACAAAAACCTTTTGTGTGCAGCGGTATCAAAGTAATAAAACGGCCAATTTATAACGGTTCAAACTTTGTTAATTTCCTTTAAACACGGAATAAAAGGTTTTAAAAAATACGCACGAAGATTCATACCCTCCGAAATATGCTTCGAAAGCAGAGTTACGCCGAATTCGAGCTCATTTGGTAAATTAATGTGTAGCCGCTTTGGGGCGGGTTTAGTGTGGAAAAATGCGATGTTGCGGTGAGGACTGAGCGAGCTCCATATTAACCTGGAATCGACGGTAATAAATCCTGGCTCGACTCGTTCGTTCTCCGCTCCCGCTTCTTCGCCTACTACCTAGTACACCTCTCTCTCCTCACGCGAGGAAGGTTTATTATACTAGACTTCCCCTTCGACCAATAACGACTGCTTTTACATAAGAGGGCAAAACACGGAGATCGGAGTAGATGGCGGAGCCGAGAGTTCCTAGCGGCGGGACTGGATTACTACAGAGAACTTTACAAATTTGTAACGGATACGACCAACATCACTTTGAGCGATATTTTCCACAAATTGCATCACGCCGTCTGGTACACAATAATACATGACGAATTCTTTTTATTCGCAGTATTAAACGTACATTATTATAAAATTATTCGTCGTCAAATTATTATTATTGCCCCGTTTTTCATTTGTCTTTCAATAAATTTATTTGAACGTTCCGTTTCAAGATGGTGGCCGTTTTAATAGTTCAGAAAAAAACATTTTTTTTCAAATTTTGCCGTGTTTATTCGCATTTTTCAATATTATGGTACCTACCTGCCCGAAAAAAGAATAAATGTCACAAAGATAGTGACGTTACATTGGAAGAATTTGAAAATTTAAAAAGCTTATATAAAATATAAGGTTTATAATTAAGTAGGTATTTGCAAATCTTATGGTTTCGGAGGAAATTTTGGTGTTGATTCATTAAATAAGAGAAAATTAGAAAAATACTTCGTTTGTACGCTAAATCTACTGTTCACAGAACTACTGAATTAGGAAGAACAATAGCTTATACAATATGTACAATGTGTTTCAACGAATACTGCGAAAACAAAAAAAAATCGCACTATGGTTTTTAAGAGAGAAAATCCTTATATACATATATTCATATATTTTTAAGGTAGCGCAAAAAATGTAGTATGTGAGCCTAGTTTACCTTTACTTACTACGGTGATGCGATTCTATTGTATTGGCACGTAATTCTACTGTATTGCAATGTAATTCTATTATATTGGCACATAATTCTGCTGTATTGCAATGTAATTCTACTGTATTGGCAAGTAATTCTACTGTATTTCAATGTAATTCTACTGTATTGCAATGTAATTATACTGTATTGGCACGTAATTTTACTGTATTGGCACGTAATTCTACTGTACACGTGTACGCTTATGATATGAAATATAATTTATTTGAGACTAGTGGACCCCGCAATGCTTCGCTATTGCTAATGTCTTTCTCGGGCGTCTCTTCTTCCACCATTCACTACTGAATACCACGTGTTACTGGCAAAAAACTACATTACATTGAGTGTAATTCGACTCCGTATCTCATTACGGTGCAGAGATATTGCGTTAAATATTCCTCGGGCGTCCTCGAGTTTTGCGAGCGCTAACATACGCATGCTGAATTTTTATATATTTAGATTTCGGAAAAACAGCATTATTGCAAGGATTTTCAGGAAACACGAATTTTCATATCTGTCGAGCGGTATTTTAACGGGAAAGTTAAGTAAAATCCTAAAATATCTGACCTGAATTATGACATTCATAGTCAGCGACACAAAGAAATACATAGCTGCTTAAAGAAAGCACAAAATTATTCATATTTTAATAGTAGTGAAGTTACAATGGAGCAAGTAATAAGACCAGAGTGGAGGAGATGAGGAGACGCCATCTAGCGGGGACAATGCGAAGGAGCCCCTGGCGGATGTGCCGCCAAGTTAGTTTGTAAGCGAATTTTCCGGCCAATCTTCCTGCCAAGCCCTCCAGGGAATTTAAGGTCTCGAATAAAATTTAATGGCGTTGGGGGATAACATTAACTTGAAAAACTCAAAATGATTAGCTCGGCTTTTCCTCTCTACGGAGAAAATACCCACGCAATTGTTATTCTATCAATTATTAACGAGCACATCTTGTCTCCTGCAAAATGTAGACCCTTGTAAAACAATCCGGCAGGATTATAATTATAATTCTCGTACAACCAACTTTCAAGGATAACGTCAATATTATATTTATATACTTTCTTACCTAGGTTGCACGACATCGTCAATACAATACGAAGCTGGTTAGGGTACCGCCACTCCGGGGACCATTCATTGGATAACCAACACCTTTGTCATAGGCCACCCCAACTGGTTCGCTACGTTTGATGACTTAAAAGGATGTTCCATAGATCATCCCCAAAGATGACACAGTCCCTAAGGGAAATTATTTTACCTCAGTGTCTGTCTCCTTTGTGGAGTTAATATTAAAAAGGTGAAATCCTAAAAAGAATCGATTCTCATATTTTTATTTTCCCTAAATACCTTATTTTAACATCATAACATTTACCGACTACTTCGTATTTAGAAACTGCGATACTTTTGCAAGAATTGGTCGCTAGCTGGGAGAGCCGTTAATGAAACTAAATTTGTTCATAATTATTAATTTTTGTGTTCATTGCTTTACTATCTGTTTGTTTATAACCTCACAATATCCTCATACAATATCTGATATATGTATTTCAATGTTCCCAAAAAATATAATGTATAATTTATATTATTATGAGCGAAATATTAAATAAGTTTGTGGATTGTTTGTAAATTTGTCAAAAATTACAAACTTAATAAAAAAGTTTCCATTGTAATGAAAGAAGGTAAGCTAACAAGAAATATTCTCTTCGTGGAAGTTTGTTTCAAAATCGGGGTATAAAAATAAAGTTTAACAGACCGAGCTTCCTCCGAAACTGGAAATATGTAAACAGTTATTCGGAAACTGGCCTGGGTAATTTTCTCACAAAGTGAACTCCATAATTATGTTGTTTTTTCACTTATCATGTTAATGCGCCAAGTTCCAACAAATTGTCGGGATAATATTCCGTACCGTTTTGGAACGGTACAATGTTGACAAAAAGACTACGTGGGTATATATTAAATACTCGTAACTTCCTCCATACTACAGTAACACAATGGCGTGAGAAGTAGAGAAGCTCGAGATAGTTTTACATTGAAATATAGTGCACAAGATTGGCCTTAGCGGTATACAAGATTACAACGTATCTAATAGTCCGCTGCATCGACTCAATGATACGGGATAGAAACCTTGTATCATAGGTAGAAACCATCAATAAAGTAAGGTAAGTCTTTGGTAGAAAGTCACTGAGGGAGCTAGTGTTACTAATGATATTACCAATTCGTAAGATAATACATGTAAGTGTGGGGAGTTGAAATCATCAATAACTGTATGAAATGTAAAGGGGGTGCAGAATCACTATTTCATCTGTAGTGCAAAATTTCTGACTGGGAAAAAGGTTCTGACATCGCCAAACACCCAATAACAACCCTGTGACCTTTATTAGAGGGACTAGATTACTAACTGTGGAGGGAATATGGTGAAACATGCGAGATAACACAATGGGCCTACGTCCTGAGTGCTTACAGGAGCTACGCAGAAGGGACCCCGAATCAACAATAAATTTGACTTTTTATTAGTCTCAAGGATAGAAATTTTACCACCAGTGGTTTACCAGTACACTGAGTAGGTAGCTACTGATACTCCTTTATTCGAAAAATTATCTCGATGAAAAAAAAATTGGATGCTGTATTTCTTTCAGTAAGATTTCAACGGAATGTGCTCCTAATAACTGGTAATAACTAATAATCACCAGCAGTTCAGACGAAATCTTTGGGAGAAACTGTGTTTTAGATATTAGCAACTTTACACCAAAAATATACTAGCATACCTCCTCAAACACAAAACTCTTTTTGCCAAAGTACAAACTCCACGTGATACTAAATCCAAAGGGCATAATCTCTTACTTTTACACCTTTAAAGAACCCTTGGCCAAACAAATTTTAACTACTTTACAACAAAGCTAAAGAATGCACTTCCACTGGCCATATAAATTGGATACCGAGACTTGGATCGCCAGCCAAGACAGATCAAAGATCAAAGATTTTTTTTAATCTATTTATAAGTATTACCGTATTACCAATGATACGATGTTGTGAATGATAGTTGATTGACTTTTATTTTTATTGTAATATTATGTTGTAAACTTAATTGACTTTATATTGTAATATTATGTAGTAAACTTAATTGACTTTATATTGTAATATTGTTTTGTAAACTGCGCCTGCTCTCAACACGGGATTTCCTGGCGATACAGGCACAGTACATCACTCATGTACTACTGTATTTTATGAAATTGAATGAATAAAAAAATAAGACTAACGTCATTGATCCCTTCAGCACCGGCGACCCATATTCGGGAGGCGCACTAAACCAGTATGCACTATTTGAACACTGCTGACATTTCTGAATTTACGAATCGTTCTTGGTTATAGTGCCCGGCTATGTAATTGCTTGCCGGCTTTGTGATTCCTCTCTCCTAAAACACGGGTTTCTTCAAGACCCAGGTCCACTCCATTGATGAAAAAAACCTTCCGCACGCATCCCCCAATATAACTCATATAAGTACAACAAAATCAACAAGCAACGGCAGTGTTAAAATAACAATTGGTACTTACTGTAGAAAATGAACACGTAATTTTAAGTTTGTAAATTGGATTTTAACATACTTTATTCATAATTATATTTCCTGAAATAAACTGGATGGGTATTAATTGTGCACACCCCATTTCCACACTAAAAACAAAATATCAACAGCCTTAATAAAGAAAAACCACTTCACATTCGTTAAACGGTGTTTTTGTTACACAATGTATAAACAAGGTGAAAGTTAAGATTCGGGTTGTTACCAATAAAAAATATCTTTAACTCTGTTTTTTAAATTTGATAAAAAAGTTTTTTGCAACTTCACGCATGCGCATTAAAATATTCTTCGAGCGCCGCGTGTTATAAAGTTAGGATAAAAATGTAATGAAATTGAATTTTATGGTCTATATTTTACAAGAACTTCTTTAAAGTGATGTTGTTTTATAACATAAATGCCTAATGCCCCCGTTGGTAACCATGTATCGAAGAAATAAACATTATAAATTTTGCAAGCAATGTGTTAAACATTTATGTTGTTTTCAGGAAATTAAAAGCATTTTTTTGTATGAACAAGGTGAAAAGTGAGGCGACAGTTTTTTAGCAAACTCCATAAATAGAACGACTGTGTTTTTTTAATTTTGATTTCTCTGAAATTTTGCGATGTTGTGATAAGCTTCTGTTTTGTTTGTGGTAAGCTTGTTTACAACTTGTTTGCAATTAAAATATTGCACTTTTTAAGTATTAAAGTATATTTCGAATACAAAATCTAGTGAGTCAAAAGAAAAATCTAAATTTAACTGGTTAGTAAAGTGGTGTTGAATATGCTTTAGAAATTCGATGACAAATTATTATTATTTGAAGTTTACACAACAGATAAACTACCCTCTGTGACTGGATAAGCAATGTATATATGTTGTCTTTATTATCTAATTTGTTTCTTCTTGGGACAAATGATTAATAAGTAGGTTAGGTCCAAATATTGCACAATATACTGTCAAATTTAACTGAAATATTTTGTGTTTGTATGCAGTATTACTTTATGTTTGTAATTACTCTATATTTTCTTCACTATAATGTAAATTGTTAACCTCGATACAGGCTTAGCCCTAGTGAGGTTGATTTCTATGAGAAAAAATATAATTTATGTATAGTGAGTTGCAATAAATAAATAAATATATCTTATGTATCTTTCCATTAACTATATTATGTCAGTTTCTATTTACGTTTCAATTTGTAGGGTTTTCACATACACGGTCGTTTATCAAATGATTAAAATCTTCACCACGTTTTTTATTAATACCGCAAGTGTTGAGATACCTACCTAGTTTATTATATTTCATCAGTGCTTTTGTAAATGATGTATTATCTCCCCTCTTAACGAAGAACATTATTATATCATGAACTCGCGGACTTTTGAAGTAGGTACTTACGTATGATTAATACCTTTAAATAATAAATGTCTACAAACATATTACGTAAGTACTTCTTTGTTCAAGAAAATCTCAACCGAACACAATATTCTTAGGGTAAAGTTTCCAGGCAATATAGTCACATTGAAGGTGAAACGATATTAAACTTGCAAACAACACTCTTTATTACCGGATTCTATTTATAAGAGAAGCATTAATAACTGTCAGAGCTCTGTGATTAAGGGAAAGGGAAAAAACTCATCTGCCGTAGGGATTTATTTTCAGGGAGAAAGTCGGTTTATCTCAGAGATTCTGGAGGAGAAATTTCCCGGGACATGACAAATCTCCGTCTGCGGCGGATTTCAATTTTAAATTACCTGCTTAAAATACCAATTTGCCAAACCGAAATTAGTATAACCCTACTTCTGAAAGGGGGCGACGGTGGGTACCTACTCGGTTTTAAGCTGGGTAGAAAAGGGTAGCTGACTACCCACATGATATCTAGTTTTTCATTTACTATTTATTGGATGGAACGTATTTAGGTACTCGGTATTAAAATAAGGGCTTCAGCCTTATTAATATTATTCTTACGTGAAAATCCGTTAGTAAAGATGTGAAAAAATAAGAATTTTATCAACAAAACTGGGCTTTCCATTTAGTCGGGTGAGTAATCCATTAAATTCGTTAATTACAAGGAATTTAGCGAACATAAATAATTATAAATTAGAAGCATAAAAATCGATAGAAAAATTACCGTACGATTTTTGCTAAATACACACAGAGAAAAATGAGTATTGCTAATTTATTAATAATAAGCATAAAATTAAAATTAAAAATCTGAAAGGTAATTTTATCTAGTTTCTAAAATGGTATTTTTTACGACATCTTGAAAATGAACAAATATATGGCACATTTAAAATACATTGGAAAAATTCCGAAATTCCATGAAAAAATTATTATTATTGCAAGTTTATACATCAGATAAACAATACATAAAGACAAGCAGTCATAGACTAAATTAGACAATATAATACATCAATGCAAGCAGTGTATATTCTTATATATCTTTCCATGAACTATTTTATTTCTTCGGATACACATCTTCGGATCTACCGGATCTGCCCTGATGATGGACACTGCAACGCTGTCCGAAACGTCGGCTAAAGAAGGAGTTAGCGCAACACGGCATAACACCCCAAAAACAAACAACAAAAATGCTTTTGGCCGTGAGAATCTAAAAACTTACCTATTTTATTTCAGATTCTATTTTGCGTTTCAATTAGTAAGGTTTTCACATACACGGTCGTTTATCAATTGAGTAAGTTTTCATCACGTTTTCTAGTAAAACCGTAAAAGTTTACCAGGAAACCTATTAATTCATTCGTTAGGCCTGCAATCCCGTTTTCAATCGGATTATCTATAATTTGAAGAGATACTTAATAAATTAGCAACACTAATTTTTCTACGTGTAGTTCGTTTTATAATTCGTAGTGCGGTTTATAGTCGCTAAATAAAGAAAATTTGAAATTGAATTTATGTATTTTATACCGAAGGGAAGGGCGAATAATAAAATGTGTTTATGATAAGAGAGTGCCTACCCATTTCATGCTAAACACAAGCTTTCGCCAGGATAAGTAAGCACCTACTTACAATAACATTCCTTTTTTATACGGGGAAGGTAAGTACCGTACAGATTTTTTCGGTCGTTGATTTCGTATTCAGGAAGAGAATATCGAATTCACATTTTTCGGAATTCCAGCATCCACAATATAAACGAGCGCAACTTTTTGATCAATAAAAGTCGTAGATTTACGTTTTCCGCAATAAGGTGTAATGCTTACATAAATTAGATTATTGTAGATCTATTGAGGATGCAGAGCAGCTGTGAAAGCACACAAATCAAAAATTTAACCGAAGCCGAATTTACAATGCTTTTTATATAATGTCTAGAAACTAGTGGTACAAAAGAGAAACTGGAAAATCTACATCACATTAAGACTTTATTTGAGCTTTCGTTTTCGAGTCCGAAGTTGGTGAAGAAATCAGTGGCTAGGGGGTCACTATCAGCTGTTTACTGTCTTTGAAAATACGACGAACTGTAAACACGGCTCCAAAAGTTGCTTAACTCTTCAGTTGCCGGAAAAAATAATAAAAAGGAAAAAAAATCTATCTATATATGTATGAGTCCGACAGATGTCGCTAGAGTGTAGCAATTGCCTGTGGGATATTATTGCCAGACAAAAAGCTTCTAGAAAGAGAGAATTACCAACCCTTGGGTAATGAACAGTGTAGCTAAATCCAGACTGATTTATTGTAACTTAAATAAACGCAATTATAGTAAAGAACCTTTTACTTTTCACAAGAGTTCCCAACACTAAATCTGCAAGTAAAGCAGAGATATAACAATATGTTTAGGTTCATTGTGTGATTTGGATTCCCCAGTTGTACACTTGTACTACCAGTGTCCTAACAGCGATAAAATTAATATTAATTTCGTGGAGTTTAAAGTTAAAAAAAAAAATAAGTATTCTTGTACAGTGGCTTGCCGTGACCTTTCTTCTGAATTTCCAGAACGAGGTGTTTTGACATAACTGTTTCAGGAAGGAGATAATTTATTCAGTTCTTTCCATGCTAAAAAAATAATAACCGAAAACTGTATGATTCGGAAAATAGTGAAAAACGGAATAAATGGTTATCGCAATAATATTGAAGCATTAAGGGTGGTATACAGAAGGGTCCTGAAAAGATTGGATGGTTAGAGAATGGAATGACAAAAATGTTAGTGAAATAATAGAAAAACGGAATTTGACAGCCTCCGTGATCGAGGGGTAAGGCTCTCCACTAGCAAGCTGGAGGTCGTGGGTTGTGTTATTTCACAAATTACTCATTTAAAATAATATTTAGTATATTTGGGGCACGTTCCAGAGTGGAATGTACTCTCAGTACCGCTCTGGGGTAAAACCACCATTCAGAAATGAAACGTTTCTTGAAATGGCTTTGGCCGTGTTTGGTGACCAGATCTCAATAGCTAGGTATTTCCCCATCTTCCTTTTTCCCATCTCCTTACCCTCCTCCCTACATTTATTTAAACAACGTACTCTAATTGGGGATGCCATAGTCTCACTGGCTCCATACGGTTGGGAGCATAAAAAAAATAATCTATAAAAGATTATAATACTCGTGTAGGCCACTTTGAACGAAAACATCACGAATTTGCAAAATATACCGGTTTAAAAGCCTACATAACAACAGAAGAATAACCTAATATGTATATGATATTGAAATATAATTTTCATTATCATTACGGCCTCGTAAACCTTTACAAACCTCGTTTTTGTAATATTAATAAACACAGAAGGTTATTCAGATTTGATCACCAAATGTAGCGTAAAAATCTGTAGTTGTAAAAACCCCACGGGCGTACATCAAAATCATTTTTCTTAGCGGCTACAAAAGATTGTCTCGTTGATGAGTATAAAAGAAAGAACTAAACGAATAAGCGAGAAATTTGTTAAACGGTTTCCAAAATGGTTATCATTATTAACAAAGCAACGTATCCTTGAAATATCTTACATCAACTCCATCAACATAATAATCGCGGTTTAAATATTACGCGGCGGGTAAAGTCGGAATAGTGAAAAGGTTAAATCGGTCAGAAACCGAGCTTACGGGCGGCTTAACTACACGGAAGCAGAACCGCAGTGTAAGAATCTAATAAGTAAGACGGTTGCGGTATAATTGTTTATAATTTTTTACTGCCTCTTAGAAAGAAACGCGATAATCATTATGCCACCCATTATGCGGACAAAACAATACGAAATCCCAGCGCTCGTTTCTGCAATAGCACAAATTTGCAATAATTAGAGAAAAAAAATCACACGGTCATTGCGAAATACAGTAGCCATAGTTATGGCGACTGTCAACATGTCATAATAATCATTACACGAGTGATAAATTTAATAATATATAATATTATGACGTATTGACCGGTCGGTGGCCGAGTTGACATCGCGTTTGGGTCCCACCCAGGCATAGTGTGTTCAATTCCTCGGCTGGCTTAGTCCTCCATCACAACACAAGCAACATTTTCAGCTTACTGTGGTGGTAGTAGGAGATTTTCAAATATTATCAGGTTATTCGTAACCTGGGAATGTTTGACTTTCTTTTTTTTAAATAAAAAATAAAAATAAATTAATTGGGTGAAGGAGACGAGGAAAAGTAAGATAGGGAGGTACCTGGTTATTTAGATCTGATCACCAAACACGGCTAATGCCAGTTTCAATACTGAATGGTCTTTCACCATAGAGATACTCACCACTCTACCACTCTGGAACGTGCCGCAAATATTATTGTATATTTGTGCTATCTGTGAAATTGATCAAATAAAATTTCCTTCATACGGCGGGATTTTCCCGCGACCTCCAGATTTGTAGACGATGAACGTGACCAGTCAACCAAAGAGTATTAAAGATAAATGATAGAATTTGTTATAGATCCTCTAATTACGTTTCTATTACGACATGAGGTGGAATCATATGAATAAATCACAGCGACATCTGATATTATACATAATATATTACAAACTAGCTGAGGTGAACCCGTCGTTGCTGGGGTTATCCTTCAGGAGAGTGCGCCCTACTGTCGAATTTGGCAGCCATCTATGTTCTATTCTTGTTCTATCGGTATTACAATGGAAGATGCTCTGAGGAACTAGCGTCATTGATCCCTTCGGCATCGGTGCGTAGTCGGGATACACGCCAAACGCGCGCCCAACATTTGTACACGGTTGACATTTGTCACATGAGAACGGGTCGTTTCTACGATTCGTTCTTAAGTTCAACAGCTCGGCTGTGGAACGAACTGCCGGCCTCTGTGTTTCCTCCCTCCTACAACATGGGACTCTTCAAGACCCATGTTCACTCCTTCCTCTCCACAAAAAGACCCTCCACACAGCATCCCCAAAGATGACATAGGCCCTGAGGGAAATTGTTTTCTTCAGGGCCTCCTGTGTGGAGTTAATATAAAAAAAAAATTAAAAAAAAATAAAAAAAAATACATTTTTTATTTTATTTATTTGGGAAAATCAACAGATTATTTACATATATAAGACTAAACTAAATAATAAAGATAAAATCCAATAACAGATTTTCACTTAAAATTATAATAATAATAAAGAATATTAAAAAAAAAACTAAGGGTTCTGTACCCGTGGCCTGAGAGATTTACAAAAAATACAATATTGTAAACAATAAATAAAAAATAATACAAGATGTAAGAACACAAATAAATAAAAATTTTAAGTTAACTAACCAGCTAAAATTCGAAACATAATGTATGGTAAAATTTCAACACAGCAGCAATCTATATAAATATAAACCTTCCGGAAGAAATTCTCTAAATGATAGTAAAAACCAAATCAAAATCCGTTGCGTAGTTTAGAAGAACTAAGCGCACAAACAGACACGGATAGCTACTTTATTTTATAAGTTTTTTACAAATAATAAACTGATATTTAAGACTGCTACTGTAAAAATAAAGCGTGGGCATTTTCGCCAAAGTTTGTACATTGCGTTTTTGACATGTCCCATGATTTTGATTGGATCTTTCATTGTTATGTGTTATATAATATTGGAAAGTTATGTATTTTTAACACGCAAATTAAATAATTTACTATATTTGTTGTTAAATACAACTGTCAAACCTGTACATGTTTTTCATTATTTTTTGAGATCAAAAGGTTTAGGTTTTTTAGCGTGTCTATTTCTACATTCAATTAAACAAAGCCAGATTCAAAAATTAATTTTGTGAGTAAGATTAATTTTATGGTGTCTTACACTACGTAATATTTTTTTAAAATCACGTTTATCATTTTAGGTATGGAATCCATTAGTTGCATTCCGTGACCACGTATATATTTCTTTAACGCCGTTTTTGGGTCTTGGAATAGTTTATACAATTATAAACAATCATATTACTTGTGTATAATTATTTTAATAATTTTTCTTTTATTTTTATTTCTTGCTAGAGCAATCCCGATGAGTTTCAAAACTCATTTTAGGACGGGAGGAACTTACAATGCATAGGTGAGAGTTAATAGGTACAATTTTACGTTGGTATTTTGATATCAAAATTATAAGTTTTACATACAAAACTGTACAAAAATAGAAAAAAGGGAGGTTAAGTAGAAAAATCAAGAAAACAGAATCAGGAAAGAAACAGGGATTTACACATAAGCACAAAGCCAAAGTAGGAATTTACAAAAGGATACTTACCCACAAATACATTGGTAAAAATAGATTATGCTCGATTACAAATACAATGAGAGAAAAAGAAACGAGACAAAACACAACACGACAAGAATTACGTATTTCCGTTTTTGTATGTAAGGATGGAATGCGGATTTTTTTTATTTTTATGATTATTGTGGTTGTGACGTCTTGATGTTAGTGTGGGTTCAATGTTGGGTAATTTGTAGGATGGTGTTGGTGATTTCATGTTTGGGAAAGACTGATTGGGAAAGATACCGGAAACTGAAAAGATGTCCTTGACATGTGTGTCCCATGGAAGACCAAGAACATTTCTGAGAGCACGGTTTTGGACCATATGCATTTTCAGTATAGTATTTTCATATAGCAGAGATAAAATAGGTGTGAATGTACAGTACAATATAATACACCGAAGTTAGTACATGAATGGGTAGTAATCCTTGAAGCCTATATAGTACACCAGTTATGGGATAATTTTCTCCTTCACATGATTTACGTGGAGATCCCACGATAGCTAGGAATCTACAATCAGGCCCAAATATTTTTTGTTCGTTTTCTTTTCTAGACAGTTGTCACCAATTTTGATATTGAATCTGAATTTTTACCTGTTACCGAAATTATTTTTTGTGTATAACTGAACTTCCCCACCAACAATATTTTGTGCATAACTGAACTGCCCACCAACAATATTTTCTACATAACTGAAGTGCCCCAACAGCAATATTTTGAATATAACTGAACTGAATAATATTTTGCATTTTTAAGTGATAAACTGATGATGTGAATATGAATATGATGTGAATATATGAATATGGTGTGAATATGAATTGAAGACACTGAAGAATCCACATTATTACCCTTGATGAGTATTCTGGGCAGTAAGAAGTAAGTAGTATAGTAGTTAGTCGCAGAACTTCTCGACTGATAAAAAAATAGTTATCTTTAGTATCTCATATTGGGGAAAACTTAAAAATAAAACGTAAAAGTAAGTAGGAATGGAAAACGTAAAAAATTATAAAACATGTAAAAACTTTGAATGCCCACGTACGAAATAAAAAAAAGCATTAAAAATACAACATACTTTTAAATTCCACATCTTAGCGTCTTCCTTGACGTTTTTCACGAGAAAAGCAATAAACGCACAACTATGAGATCTAAAGTTCCAGCAATCACATAAAGTCGGCTGGGTTTGTGGAATCTTCAATTAAAGCCCGTTGTTATTGACCATAATAATTCTTTTCTTCTCACCTCCATTCATTCGCTTCACCCTTTATTGCTCGCTTTATTGTTTTCACATATCTCTTCGCAAGAAAGAATGTTACCGGGTATTCATCATCCCTTTTCATTAATTCAACTTGCTTCAAAATAATAACTTGATTTCAGTCAATACGATATTGATAATGCCTTATCTAATTAATACATAATTGATAAGGGCGTAATTACATTATTATTTTTAAGATATATTATTATGGAATTCGTTAAATATTACATTAGTACCTACTTCACACAAATATTATTATTAGTGAATTAAAATATATTAGATATCACAATCGCTATTATATTATTACTGGCCCACTATCGGTAATCCACAAATTTGTTAAAAAATGACAACAATGGAGTTCTTTGTGCGTAGTTTTATTTTTAAATGATTCTCAATACATTATTCGTTAAAAGAAGTATTTATTTCAGGATAAATTATGACAAAAATACTTGACTTTAAAAAGTTGACTCGTGGAAATTAGGTAGTTACGGGGCATCCATCAGCTTAAAATAACATAAAAAATAGCGATTGTTTAAAATAACAAACAACATAACAACAATTTGTAAAAAAAATTGCTTAAAACGGTACATGTATTACCTACGTGCGGTTGGTGTGGACGTTAAGACAAACCAGAAAAAACGGCAACTCTATCATTTCTAATATTTATTTTTTTATTAATAATTTTCTTTTGTTACATGCATAAAAATATAATTACAAAAATCAAGTATTACAAAAACAAGTATTACATTATTAAAATTATTATAGTATTACAAAAAGCATTTCATTCACAGGTAAAGAAGGTACTACAAAAAATAAAAAAGGTAGCTTTAAGATAAGAAAAATAAAATGATACAATTAAATAAAAAAAATTACGGCCGGTTTTTCAGTCGCTTTTAAGCCCGGCTTTAGATAATTATATTCGACAAGTTGCTATCGGATAGGAATCCTAACAACCCAAATCCCACTCATAAGTATACTGAAAAAACCCGCCGTTAGTCATCCACGAACGATTCAAATAATTGTCGCGCTAAATATGAACTTCATATATATTTTATTTTTCTGAAACTGCTTCTGTTCTTGAAGAAACTTTTTGTACTGTGCATGCGCACTTTGTGTACATCCTTCACGAGTTTTTAGTGAGACCTACAAACTGATTTTCTGCTTTCCGGTAGGCGTTTGACACGGAATTTTTGCAGAATTCTTGAATTTGCGCTATAATGGCAGCATGCTATGTAGGTATCGATATTATATACGATGTCTGTAGGTCAAAATTCGTGTTTCAACAAACAGGTTCATTGGATTTATTCTGGTTACAATGACGGCATACACATTCTCAAGACACGAGTCATTGAGTTTGCGGAAAACCAAATACCAAATGCGTAGTATAATTATAGTATAATTCATAAACTAATAAGTTGATTAATCTTCCACATTTTTGGAATTTCGATGTAAAACAGTCAAAACTTCGAAACAGATTTTAAAGGATTATTTATAATATAAAACATTGATATTACTAGAATTTGATTTTTTTTAAGTAAACGCGCAAAGATGCAATAATGCAGCTTGTCTACAGATTATACAATTTTTTTAATTTAATAAACATAACACTTTAATTTAATAATCATTTTGTTGGTAAATTTAGTCCAAATGAATTTCACGACAGTGTCTATCTGTAATGCACTGGTCTCTCCTTGTGATTTGTAGGTGCTTCCTGCGATCATGTTTCCGTTATTTCTCCCCTGGATTATGATTTGGGTAAATTTTGTAAATATATCAAATTCAAACAGACTTAGGTGAGTCCATTTTCACGATTTTTTTTTAATTCTTCCGAGTTTAGGTTTTGTAAATTTTGTACCAAAGGGCTAAAGAAGGAGGTAGCGCAACACGGCATAATATCCCAAAAACAAATCACTATAATACTTTTGGCCGTGAAAATCTTAAATCATACTTTTAAAGCACTTGCCGGAGGAAAAAACTGTAGGGAGATTGTCCATAAAAACTATACGTGTTTATACAAAAAAAAATGATGAAAACGCACACTTTTACCACATTTATAATTTTTTTTAACACAACCGTACTATAGAAATTTAAAGTTTTGTGTTCACTCCCATATGTATGGGGGTGAACTTTTCAAAATTTGGTACTGATCTTTTCAAATCCAGTCGATTAAGTACCTACCTAACTGTAATGCATTTGAATGATTTTAGCAGACAATTGGTTTACTTCTATATTTGAATGTGCGTACATATTATATGGCTTAATTTGTGAGACATTTTTAAAAGTGGAACTACGCAAGTCAAGTTAAATTCCATAGTTTTTACGTGAATAATAAATAATTATAATAATTGTGTGTGTAAATTAATTATACTTGATACGTACATTTAATTTCTTTAAATTCTAAGTTTACTAATGGTGTTCATTCGAAAGGTAAATTTCTGATCGTGTCTAAAGTTGACAAGGTTCGTTTTTGAAAGTCAATGATCCTGATCCAAATATTTTTATTGAGAATCCTTTCAGCTTCACAAATCTTACAATTATAATATCCCGTGATTTTTCACGGGTATGCGCTTGTTAAAAATATCCTAGGTTGTGGTGTTTCATAGAAATTCAAATGTAACATTGTCGTCAAATAGTAGATGGCTGCATGAAGTACATAGTTGCCAATCGGCGCCATTTTTATTTATTTATTTAAAGACCTCCGTTAAATGCCGATTCTAGGTTGGTTTCAGATTTTGAACAAGTTTGATTTTGATTTTGAACAAGTTTGAAAACTGTCATGTTTTATGCTTGTCAGCTGGTGATACTTTGGTAGAAAACTGAAACTGAATTATATTCGGCGTTCAATGGGGACCTTTCAAATGTAACAAAAACAAAATGGTACCGATTGGCAATGTTACATTTGAAATTCTGCGAAACACCCCAACCTTCTAAGAGCCCCCGCAGACGAGATAATTAAGTTGCGGAGACAGTTACGTTGCAACAGTTGCGGGCATAAAAATCCATTAGGGTATAAGGAGTTGCCATGGAAGCGCGCACACGAGAGACTTTTTAGTTGGAAGACTTTTAGTTGCTGCTGCCGGCAACCGCAACTTTCTCCGCGGCTAAACGATTACATCTTAAGTCTTCGGAGACTGATCCGAAATCAAATTTTACACATACTACCATATATTCTCCAAGTACCCATAAATACGAGATATTTTAGTGTTTTTGTATTTATAATACGAAATATTTGCCGCAACTAAAGTCTCTGGTGTGCGCACTTAATTTGAAGACGGTGACTGCGACGAAATGTTACAAATAAAGTCTCTCGTCTGCGGGCTGCCTTAATTTCCAAGTATAAAAATTTGTTTGAATTATCAGATAAAAAGTTCTAAAATAGAATATTGTGTAGGTACCGTGAAGTTTTAACTAAATCTGTTTAATGTGAAACATTTCCCAGGCTGGAAGTTAAATCAAATAATTAAATTTACACGTAGGTACTTAACAAGCAGGCATTATTCCAAAACTTAACTCAAGCCTGAATAAACTCAGGAATTAAACTTTTTTAAAGTTTAAAGCCATTCAAAGAGAACACTCTGAATGCTGTAGGCTCGCGCTAGTTCAGCCGAATTGGGCCTAAAACTGACTCACTTAAATTTGCAGTTGGGGGCGTCACTACTGTATACATTTTGTGAAATAGACGACATGGGAAGAAACGAGAAAGGACTATAAAATAATGTGAACGGTTGTCCAGTGTCACTTATTCAAAATAAAATAAAATAATATAAATTCAAAATACAGTATGTTTGATCTTACCAGAGGTTTCTGGTTCGATTCCCATCGACGTACCTAAGCTTTACGTAGAAATTTAGGCATTGATTTAAAAAAATGTTTCAATAATTTTTGCAAAGAAACTTTTATGCAATAAAAAAGGCATCATCAAACATGCTAATTTCGGTTGTGGGTTTGTCTGTGAGTGATTGTGACTCTGGTTCAATGAAATCGGATTTGTTTTGAATTTAAGTGTCATTTTCAAAATTGGAACTGATGTGTCAAGAATTAGAATTTAATAGCGATATATTTGGTTTTAATTCCGACTTCAAAAATTGGCTCGCATCCTATCTGTCAACTGTCTAACTTCGCAACACTTTCTTCAGGGGTAACTCAAGGATCCGTTTTAAATCCACTTCTCTCCATCCTTTTTACAAATTACGTCGCCAAAATAATCGAGACATTTGGTCTCTTTTCTCACTGCTACACTGACGATAAACCAAATCAATAGTCTCAAGATCCGTATTGCTAAATGTCTAGAAGAAATAACTCGTTTTTTACACCAAAATACTGTTCACTCTGGCAGCTAGAATTTGCAGGTTTACTGCTCTTTCGCCACGATTAAAAATATAACGGAAGGTCCCATATGTGCTGATATCATAACGCACGTATGGGATTTGGGATTCATTTCTGACTCGATTTTGGACAGAACGAGTCTCATACGGACGACGCGACGCCAACGGGTTGATTTTTTAGCATGGAATTTGAACGGCACACTGTTTAAAGTCTAGTAAAATTATAATAGAAATTTGTCTTATTTCTTTATATTTTATGGAACTTCACTGCACAAAGGCAAATTAGAGAAAAAATCATTTTGTTACTTGTTACCACACATCTCAGCCGCAATACATTTTATTTTATATGAAAGACAAACACTTCCAGGTTACGAATAACATATTTTCCCTCCTTTATATATAAAACGGCTCTATTAAACAAGACCCACATTAATAAAACCTGACAAGTGCGCTCTTGTGAGGTGTAACATTTAAAAAATAATTGTAAAAAACCTGATAATATTTCAATCAAAGCTTACCATCTCAACAAGCGAAAAATGTTTCTTGTGTCATAATAGAGGACTTGACTAGCTTTGGGCCACTCGACTAAACTAACCATTATTACTGTACAACACATGTTTCATTTCATCGCGGAACATTCGAACATTCCCTATCTTTTCGTTTGACTCTGAAACAAATTTATAATTAATGACAAACTTTATTATTTCTTACGAAACAAAATCATAGTAAGCCCACCATTGTTATCAATAATATTCGGACGATTAGTATTTTTGTGTAGCGCCTTTTTTGTGAAAAATAATCTCAAGGGCGATGTGTTAGGACTGTTTATTATTAGCGCCTTGGCGCCTTGACCATTCGGGGTCGGAGCGGACTGCTCCAATTGCGTCCGCATAGGGCCGGCCCTCAATGCAGATTCAGATAAAGGCTTCTAGTCACTGAATAGAAAATACACACTAGAAATGCCTTTCATGTAGATTTGAATGGAAACCACAGACATAGGAATTAACAGACGAGAAGATAATGGCGAGGGGTAAAATCAACTGTTGAAGAACGAAGGGAGTGAAGCTGACTGTGATTCGTCAATAAATCAATCTGACAGTAAATAGGCATCTCGCATTATAATATCACCATTTACTTCTTAAAAGTAAAATCTGCTTTTGAATGAATAGACATTTTTACATGGGAGCGCAAATTACTCGCCACGTTATGAACAAATTTGCGAAGTCCAAATTCGGCAAAAAAATTCGGTTCTATTTTCAGAGTCGAATATTTCGTTTAAGTATTTAGTTAAGACACTTTTATAAATGTTCATAATTTACTTCCCAGCAACCAACCAGCTTTGTGTTTCGCGTCCAGACGTTTCTCGATGTGATAGTAACAACTGATTCATATTATACGATGTGAATATGCTTAAAATAAAGTAAAATAATGCTTATATATGGAATGTAATACGACAATTGGGTTTATTCTCTTTTTCATCTATTTTTACAAGTTTTCATAGTAGAAGTCAACATTTTGCCGTGTTATTTCGTAAAATGAACCGATGATGCCTCGACCATAGTAGAACAAGAATGATGACGTCACGTTTTCAAATTTCACTTGAGGCCATACGCGAGCCCAGCCGGCTCCAATGGAACCGGTATGGGGAGTGGGGATAATACGCTTTTAATCACTTAGGGCAGGTCTACTAATATTCATATGTCTATGATGGAAACCAATGCCGCCGCGAACTTAATTCAATTTCATAGTGATAATGTAACAAAGTTCTGTATGTATGGTTCCATGACAACTCAACACAGCGACAATTCAACACACTTTTAAAAAGTGATATAAAGTCATTAGAAACGATGAATTATTTATTTTTTTAACCTAACCTAACCTAACCTACATAACCCAGTTAATATTTTTTTGTTTCATCACTTTCCATGACTTTATATAACTTTTTAAAGATGTGATGAATTATCATTGTGATGATTTATCCGGTTACCGTATTTATATTTACTACCCGATTGGCCACACTTCCATGCTTCTGGCTGTATTACACATTATTCTGTCGACATCACAATGTCGACATTGTCGACACACACATTCTTTACAGGTTTTTTTTTAATTTTTAAATTAATTTTTATTTAAGGTTTTTAACAAAATCACGTGCGCTACCCGACTCACTAGACAATGTCTGTTCTGAGCCGGGTAGCAGTATCATTACATATATTTTGTAGACAAATCAGGGCTTAATATAAGGTTTAGTCTAAACCCATTGCTTATAATCGCGGTGTAAATATGAAACGGTGCGTAAGGTCGGAATAGCGAAAAACTTGACTATTACTACGGTGTAGGTATGGTTAAAACGATCCTAAGCCAGGCTTACAGACGTACCGCCGCCCCGGGAACCATTTATTGGGTCGCCCCAAGTGGTTCGGGTGCCCGGGTCATGGGGTAAGGTTTGTCCAGGTCTTGAGCGGGTGAGGATGGTTGAGGGAGGCACTTTAGACGTATTCAGCCGGACTCTCTCGACTCATCACCTTGCATCGCAGTGGAAGGGATGGATTCATTCGTCACTCCTGAACATACTGACCCAGATTCCTGCCCACCCCTCATACCCTTTTCATTCCCAGAACTTTATTTCCTTAAAAAGACCCTCCACACAGCATCCCCAAAGATGAGGGGAGAGGTGAGGGTTTAATGTAAGAAACGCTGAACCGGCGCGTAAGAATCTAATAAGACAGGAGTCTATGTCCATTCCCATTTCCTCTTAAAACTTGTAATGGATATTGTGAATGAATATGATATAAGGAAAAGGTAGAAGCATAAATGAGTTTAGAAACTTATCGATTTCGCAAAACGCAACCTACAGGATGGGAAGATAACTTTTTTAAGTTTCACAAAAGCAGACACGCCATGCAGAGCGGGAAACGAACTTCCTAAAATTAATATAGGTAGTTAGAATATTATGATGGAAGAATATAATAATATAGAAATGGTAGAAAATTTTGTTTTAAAGAAGCAAAGCTGCAATTTTGATTTTTGGCGAAAAATTCGCCATAATATATTTTGACGTATTCACGGCCAAACTTATAAAAAGTAATTCCAGTAAAATTGCGCTCACATTTATACAGGGATTGAGTAAGATAGGATAAGGATAAAGTAAAATAGGAGAGTTTAAAAATAGCAACGTGACTTTTCAAATAACCTGCCTGGCTATTCATATCACTTACATGGCTATTCAAATAACTTACATGGCTATTCAAATAACTTACATTGCTATTCAAATAACTTACTTGGCTATTCAAGCAACCTATGTGGTTATTCAAATATACCCACTAGGTAAACACAGCAAGTTGTTTTAGAATAGTGAGAAGGAAAACAATAGATATTAAAAAACAAAACGACGTACAACCACCTATTTCTCCATGAAAATAAAATGTTATTCGAGTACCTATTACAAAACTTGTTCAAGCCACTGACAGCAAAGAGCAAATCTTTTGAAATCTCTACTTACAAACAAATACAATTTCGATAGTTTATGGTCTGTAAACAAATAAAGCACAACATACACAAAATGAAAATAAACGGCGGATGCTGTTGTCACTGGAATAATATGTAGATTTGAGATGAAAAAAAAACAATATCCCTTTCTCTCTTACCTCGTCCAATAGGTACGGGGTCAAGCGGCGTTGCCAAAACGACACACACCAGGTGGGCTGCGACAATCCCATACCAAATAATATTGCACATTTTTAACATTGTATCACTATCTCATACCGTCTTCAATCAACACGCTTATAGTAATAAAGTTTGAACACATTTTTCCAAAACACACGGCCAGACAAAGGTGCGAAGAACCATCTTACAAACATTTTTAAAACTACTATAATACATTAACGATACATTGTACACAAAGCAATATTGATGGAAAAGTTACCGAATTTTTAATGCGTTGACTCGATTGACTATAAATTTATGAAACGACATAGTTTCAAGCAAGAATCTAACACGTAAAGACAATAACTATTTAAGAAAACACGACGAAACGTCACAACAATCCACACAAACGACCCGTAGCATCCCCACCTCTAAACTGACGTTTGACAGCTTCCATGTTATCGAAAACCTACATTACGGCAGCGGCTACGTATCCATAGAATACTTTTGGGTAGGAACTTCCTTACGTCGTTCAATAATCGAGCGTAATGAAAAGAATTCCCATAACTAAAATTAAACCCCGGTACGATTAGAAATCATTGAAAACTTACTATATTTTACACATTTACTACATTTTGGGATGAAGATGTTTTTGTGAATAAGATTAAAAACATTTATTTATACTAGTGGTAACACTGACAAACATTTTGACAAGCGGCTACCAAGGTTCGTAGAAAATTTTAACAAGGTTGGCTCATCGAGGAGGTAGAGCGGTGATTGGTTAAAAAGTCGTGACGTAGCGTGAAGTTCATTTCCACCGGGAGATTTGAATTTATTGCAATACAATTGGCGTCTAGCGCCACTGAATGCATTTGCAAATGATTTATTTATAATATGGATGGTTGTATTATACTAATTTTAATATTAAAGTTTATGTTCGGAATAAATAAACTAATTATTACATTATATTTAATGTTACTTCTACACTGATGAGTAGAATCGAGGTTATTATCGCCTTGTACCTATATATTACACAATCATAAAAACGACCCATTCTTATGAGATAAATAATGATGAATTAACAAATAATCAATCATCTCTGAACTGAAACCCAACTCAGCACCTGGAATAGATGGAATCACTGCAAATGTCATAAATGAAGAAATGCAAAGAAGGTATAATAACACACTTTTGTAATCTGAGCATGCAAACTGGAGTATTCCCAAATTTTCCCAACTTCCCAAATTATTTATTTAATATTCAAAGGAGGAGATCCGTCTTCTCCGAGTAATTACAGTCCGATCTCTCTATTAAGCATTCTATCTAAAATTGTTGAAAAGCTTATTAAAGTAAGATTAATGAATTTCTTCAATAAGCACAAACTAATCTCACCACTACAATTTGGGTCCCAACAGAAAAAATCAACTGAAAATGCGATAACAGATATGACATAATATCTATTGAAGAATTTAGATGCAGGTATGAAATGCGTGGTATTCTTTCTAGATTTACAGAAAGCGTTTGACTCAATTTCACAAAAAAATGTTTGCAGGAAATTAGAAATGATGGGTGTGAGAGGTATCCCACTCGCATGGTTTATGACTACCTCTTGGAAAGAACTCGAGTGGGAAAGAACGTTAGTAAAGTAACTTGGAAAAAAAATTATTCAGAGTACCCCAGTATAAACTAACTGTGCAAAATAGACCTAGAAAATGGGAAGATTTTATCATTTGCCGATGATACAGTTTTACTTTTCAAAGGAGAGACATGGCAGGAGATATAATCAAAATCTGATACAGATCTAGTAAAAGTGGCTAGAATGCAATGCAAACTAGAATGTCTAAAAAACCAATTCAATGTTTTTTTCTATGAACAAAAGAGGTCAACCGAACATGAATATAAATTACACGTGTAACACAAATACCACACCCATGCACATACCAAGATTTTGAAAAGGTGGAATTAGTCAAATATCTGGGATTTTAATAGATGACTCTTTAACCTAGAGAGTGCACATTGAAAATACGGCCAAACGAATACGCAAACTAATATTCTTCTTAAAAGATATGTTAGAAATTGGAGTTTGGTTGGCTTTGCATAGATGTCGCTGTGTGTATATGCTTGCCTTTCCAACGGACTGAAGTTAATAAATAAGTTGATAGTTTTTTCAATAGATGTCGCCATAAATGCTCCCCTGCTAAAAGTCAATAAATAGGTTGATTTATAATTTTCTTCCTCTTCTGCAATAAACATTTCTGGCGAAACAAGTGGGTTTAAATTTCTACCTGGATCCAAAATTATACAAGATATGCGCAACATTTTTGATAAGAAAACCATTAAAATTGTGTACTATGCTTTTTGCCATTCAATTATTAGGTATGGTATACTAACTGAGGCGGTGCAGCCAAGACTATACTAGATACGCTAGCTAAGGCACATAAAACTGTAATAAAAGTGATGGGTAAAAAACCTTACATGTATCCATCAACACTCCTATTCAAGGAAACAAAATTATTAGATGTAAGACTCGCACTTATAATGTACTATATGAACAACCCAAAGCTTCATAGTCTTGTAGATCACAGTTACACAATAAGACTAAGATCAGAACAAAGGATGAGAGTACCAAAAATAAATTAATAAATCATTTGGACAACGTCTCCATGTATTCCTGGCTCCTAAGGTATACAATGGGTTCAAACAGCAATGCAGGAAGCATAAAACAGACCCTCTTAAAAGACAAATGTATGGCTGATAGAAAGTGGCAGAATGAAATTGGAAACTTTCCTGATTGAAATCATTGTCTGACTGAAGAAAGACACTTAAGTGAAATTATCCTGACTTTATTCTTATTATCCTACATAATAATAATTTTTTATTACTATATGTTTTACGACATATGTACAACATTGTATTATTGTTTTTTTATATTTTCTTATTTATGTTACTGCCATAATACGGGCATTTGCCTAGTTTGAGGTATTAATAATAAAATAAATGTCAACTAAGTATAAATGTTGGGCACGCGTTTGGTGTGTTGCACGGCTACACACTGGTGCCGAAGGAATATATGACACTAGTTCCTCGGAGCATCTTCCATTGAAATACCGGTAACCGGAAGGACATCATTCCTACCATTGCATTCCGTTTGTTAATGGGTGCTACAGAACATTGCATTTGGTTGAGGGGTTGTATCAATCTGGTTGGGTTGAGCGTAAAGTTGAACCTTATGGAGATGTGCTGTATGCGATAAGGGGGCGTGGCTATTCGGTTGAAGGTTGTACCGCCAAAGCATCCAACCACTTAAATTAAATCCATGTTGAATCATCTATAACGTGGTCGAGCGGTTGAACCAACTATATTCAGAATAAAAATAAATAAAATGAGAGGCATGATTGAGAAGTTTTGATGGATTTTTTCAAAAGGATGCAACGAATTAAATTGTCAAAAGCTAAATTTTTTTCGTTCTATGAGTCTTTTTTATGTTAATAGTTAACAGAAGTTAATAGAAGGAGGCATGCTGCGTGTTCTCCCCAGAGGAGCAACTGATGAAATTGAACCAACCATTGCGTCGTCTGTACGCAACACTAATGGTTGACACACAACAGTCAACACCCAACGGTTAACACACAACGGTCGACACATAACGGTTGTCACACAACTGTTGACAAACAACAGTTGACGCACAATGGTTGACACCCAACGGTTGACACACAACGGGTGACACACAAGAGACAGGGGAATTTATCAATCCAACCGCCCGTTTCTGAACTGAGTCAAGAATTTTTTTCAAGTATTTTGGGGCTCTAGACCAAAGTGGCTGCCAAATTCAACAGGGATTAAAAATATGTAATGGTATGGAATTTACACACCTACGTAGGTACAGAAGAATTGAGGTACACATTAAAAGCGTATTATTCCCCACTCCCCATACCGGTTCCATTGGAGCCGGCTGTGCTCGCGTATGGCCTCAAGTGAATTTAGAAAACGTGACGTCATCATTCTTGTGCGAACTATGGTCGAGGCATCATCAGTTCATTTTACGAAATAACACGGCAAAATGGTGACTTGTACTATGAAAACTTGTAAAAATAGATGTGAAAAAGAGAATAAACCCAATTGTCGTATTACATTCCATATATAAGCATTATTTTACTTTATTTTAAGCATATTCATATCGTATAATATGGATCAGTTGTAGAAACATAAATACTATCACATCGAGACACGTCTGGACGTGAAACACAAAGCTGGTTGGTTGCTGGGAAGTGAATTATGAACATTTATAAAAGTGTCTTAACTAAATACATAAACGAAATATTCGACTCTGAAAATAGAAGAAATTTGTTTTGCCGAATTTGGACTTCGCAAATTTGTTCATAACGTGGCCAGTAATTTGCGCTCCCATGTAAAAATTTCTATTCATTCAAAAGCAGATTTTACTTTTAAGAACTAAATGGTGATATTATAAGGCGAGGTGCCTATATACTATCAGATTGATTTATTGACGAATCACAGTCAGCTTTACCCTCTTCGTTCTTCAACAGTTGATTTTACCCCTCATCCTTAATTTCTAGTCTATTAATATTCATATGTCTGTGGGTACACCCGAGGAAGACATTGTGCCGATACTTGAGTCGGGCCATGTCACGAGTCAGAATAATAGAAGGGTGTGTATTAGCAATTAATGAAGCGAGGAGTGTTTGCCAAGGCCGAGGTGTTTGGTGGTCCATTCTCTCTGCCTACCCCTGCAGTAAAAATGGTGTGATGGTTAGTTAGTTAGGAAACTGTTTTAATCGCCACTATTATCATTTTTAGTTAGAAAACGTCAATTCCTCCTAAACATTTTGCTGGGAAAGTTTTTAAAAATTAAATTCAGTTGAAATTATATGAGGGAAACGGACTTTTTTAAACTTTGTGCACCCCATCCAAAAGCAAAGTTTTCAACTTCACTCATCTCCGAAAGCTCCCGGATATTCAGATGAGGTTTGGCGATGAAGTCATCTTAATCTCTAAGGAAGTTAAGTTCCAGGAGATGTTTTTAAGCTTACTTGGAACTCTCATATAATTCATGTCATCCAGGGCCAGCCCTGAGCCAAACGGCGCCTGGCACTATTAAAAACCTCAAGGGCGCTCAAATGCGAAAGCAACATCAATCTCCTTAGATTTCTGTCCTGAGGGTGGTGGGGATGCCACCCAGCATCTTTAAAACTTCTACACAATGCCCTCATCCGAAGCCATCTCGATATTGTCTGTTTTATCCAATGTCCACTTCAAATTCTCATAAATTGGATAAAATCCAGTCAAAATCTCAGCCTCATCTAAGGAGCTATGAAATCTTCCCAATCAACTAAATGCAAGAATTAATCTGCCAACCTGCTTTACATATGGATCGTCTGAAACCATAGTGAACTAACTCACTTTTTGCAGTTTTTGAGTTAGTGCTTGAAATGAGGGCTCCAAATCATAATCTACCTTTGCCAGAGAGAACCATGTTGATTGACCAATCATAGATAGTTTTTTAGCACGGTGAACCAATCAGAAACGAGCATTCTTCCATTAGTTCTCAAGCCACACTAAACTAACTCAGTATCCAACATGGCTTCCTACATGACAGGTCGCGCGTCGGTCAGCAGAAATGATGACTTTTCAGAGTGTTCCATGTCAGATTTCAGTGAATTGTCAGATGACAATGATAAAACTTATGTTCCTAGTGATTCAGAAGGTAAGTCTATTTGAATAATTACTAGTATTTGGAAATAAATGTTATTTTGAACTGGGATCGTTCTTAGCCACTCCAGTCTTCAACCAAAGTAAACTAAGTAGCAAAATCATGATAACTTTCAATATTTTGATAAATAAATAAAAAATCATGTTTTTGTTGAGTACTGCAGATTGTGTTTATTATTAAGCATTTATAAGTTGAATAATAATTTTGGAAAGCTCAGGTTAAGTGCAATAAAATTCACACTTTAAAAGTTAGTTCAGTATGGTTGAATCAATGTAGGGGAAACTTGAAGCAACATGATACAGAAGGCTGCTGTATTTGATGGTTAGAGATAGTGTAGGGTTGAATTAAAGACTAAAATAAGTGAAATTCGCCATTCATAATAATTATTTTGTTTTTCAGATCGCATTTGCGCTGAAAATTCTCCTCATGCGGAACGTGAACTCACCGAAAATGCTGAAAATAGTGAGACTTCTTCCCCGGAGGGAAACGCATTGCCACTGCCAACTAATGCCGTTTTACACGAAGGGGCAAAAAAAGTGAAAAGCAAGTATGCTGATGCTGCGCAGTGGCGAAAAAATTTAAGGAAAAAGCACCGAAATTCGGCAGAAGAATACACTTCATCCAAAGGAAAGGTTATGACGGGCAAACCTTTTATCGATTATAAATGCACTTGTAGACGTAAGTGCTACAATTTTCTAAGTACTGCCAACAAAAAGGCATGTTATGACAGATTTTATGTGCACGGGTCTTGGGATTCCCAAACTGCATTTCTTGCTGGTTCTGTGAAGACTACCAGTGTGAAACAACGAGTTGGTGTGAAAGGATTGGCATCTAGAAGACAAGAGTCAAGGGCGTATTATTTAAAGGGGGACCAAAAGGACATTCAGGTGTGCAAACTGATGTTTTTGAATACCTTACGGATTGACAGTGCTCGTGTGCATCGAGCTCTTGTAAAAGGTAGATCCGGAAAGTTAACCGATAACAGGGGGCGCCATGTGCCAGGAAATAAACTTGATGCTGCCACTGAAAAACTCGTTCACGACCACATTAAAAGCTTTCCTCGCTACATCAGTCACTACACGCGTATCAAAAACCCCAATTGCAAGTATCTGCAGCCAGGGTTAAACCTATGCATGATGTACAGGTTGTATTGCGATGATTGCAAATTCAAAAACAATAAGCCAGTAAGTCAATCATCATACGAGAGAGTTTTTCGTAGATCTTTTAATCTCAAGTTCAAGACACCACAGAAGGATACATGCAAGACTTGTGATAGCCTTAATGTGCAAATAAGGGCAGAAGAAGGAAAACCTTTGTCAGAACAAGACAAAGACAAAATGAACAAGTTGAAAGCAGACCTTGCTCTTCACCACGCCCGTGTTGAAGCTACGCAGACTTCCAAAAAAAATGATATAGTGCTTGCAAAAAAAGGAGAAATTGAAATGCTGACTTTCGACCTACAGAAAACTTTGCCAATACCCAAGATATCTACAGGTGAAGCATATTATAAGCGTCAGCTCTCAGTTTATAACCTAGGAATGCATGAATGCAAGAATGATAAGGCTACTATGCATGTTTGGCACGAAGGACTTGCTTCTCGTGGGCCAAACGAAATTGCATCATGTCTTCTAAAATACTTAGCATCTAACGAAATTAATTCCAACCACCTTGTGCTCTGGTCCGACTCTTGCGGTGGACAAAACCGGAACATCAAGATGGCAGCAGCAATAATGTACATTGTTCAGAGAGATGACAACCCAATCGACATTATAGAACACAAATTTCCAGTGCCAGGACATAGCTTCCTTCCTAACGACAGCGATTTTGGGGACATTGAAAAACATCTAAAGTATCACAAAAATGTGTATTCCGTGGAAGATTACAACGCTATTATTCGTGAATGTCGACCACGAAAGCAATCCTTTGAAGTCTCGACGATGATCCCTGAAAATTTTGTCTCTACCAAACCGATTTTATCATTTCTCACAAACAGGAAAAAAACCACTGTCGCTAACAAAAAAATGAAAGTAGAATGGTTAAAAATGCGTTTAATATGTGTTGTGAAATCAAGACCAGGCATTTTGAAGTTCAAGTACACTCTCAACGATGCAGTTGAATTCTATGAAGTGAACCTCAATAAGCGACTCCGGGGAAAACCATTCAATGTTAGCAAGGTAGTTTTAACCCAACTGTACCCTGCAGGAAATCGAATCGCACAAGCAAAGAAGAATGACATAATGTCACTATTAAAGTATGTTCCACCGATTCATCACCCATTTTTTGAAGCATTGCGTACAAAAGAAGAATCAGGAAATGCAAGTGATGAAGATGTTGATGGCCTAGAACTTGCTTCAGACGACGAGTTTTTCGAAGAATGAACTTAGTTCACTTAATGTATGCAATGGAAGAGATTAGTCACATAATATAACCAGCCAGAGTGCACTAACTTTGAACTAACTTACCGAAGTATTCAACCAGAGTGAACTAACTTTTTTAAATGATTTTTAATTGATATGTTAAATATGCTGGAATAATAAATATATGTTCAAAACTCAATCTAAGCCTTTATCTTAAATTTAGGTCACAATTTAGTTCCATAGTGATGGTGGTATTTACACAGCATTACCAAACGCAAAACCATCGTTTTCTCAAATGTAAGTTTTTTGACTTAGTTCTATATGGTTTAAGACGATCCATATATGAAGGCAATTCCTAGCAGATAAAATATTTTTTCAAAACATGCTCCATAACATCCCATCCCTTGATTTCTAAACTTCAATATTTAAAGTGCGAGGTACAAATCTATTTTGGAATTAACAATACCCTTCCCTTCTCTATGATTGCTAAAACTCTTTTCCGATTATATCCACAAACATCACTGCGAAAGACTTACTTTCTATCCGAAGGTTTACCAGGAAAAGAATAAAAAAAAAATTAAAATTTAACAACTCAGCTCAAACAAATAATGCAGAATTTAACCAAATTATTAAAACAAACGGCCAAATTATATAAATATTTTCACAGATGGTTCCAAACTCAGTCAGGACTCCCATTGCGGGGCCAGTATCCATCATTAGTGTACATCACAGGAAATTGTGTCTTTGTACAAACTTCCTACAGAATGCTCCATTTTCTCTGCTGAGTGAATAGCTATCATAGAAGCTCTGCAACTCATCAAATTAATCAATATTAGGAGCGCTCTCATCCTTTCAGATGCGCTTAACTCACTAAAAAAAAATAAGTGCATCCCAACACAATTCCAGTAGTAACTCTCTAATCTACTCTATCCGAGATCTTCTGCATTCCATGTCACTGGATCATGCGTCAGTGTTCCTGGCCTGAAATGACGTGGCAGATTCTATTGCTAAGGAAGCCACTGTCCATGATCCGTTAAGTGAAATCCCTATTCTAGTTATAGACATTCTCCCTCTTCTAAAAACTAAGTACAAACTCCAATAGTATTCTGAATGGAAAACATCCTTTCTAATAAATAATAATAATTTTTATTCCAGGATGTGGGGAGGTTAGTGCAATCCCACACTTCCCATATATATATACATATTTTTTGTACAGTAAAAAAAAGGTCACCAATACTCATTATTTCAACCTTTTATTTCTGTTAAGCCCTGGCTTCATAAATACACTTCCATACCAACAAATATATATGTATTTAATTATTGAAGACAATATTAGCAATTCTTAAACCAATATTTGAAACAGAAAAATCAGAAAGATATACGGTTACATCTAGGACTCTAACCCAGGACCCTTGCCTTCCCGGGGCACCACTCTACCAACTGAGCCAATGGGACCCTAAAATTAATCCAAAATCATCTGTATGTTTGTTTACACTCATTTGCTGAATCTGTTAATATAATTTTGTCTATTCCATATAACTGCAGTTGTGTTTTAAAAAAATGTAACTTTATGAAAAAAAAAAACTTTTAATTGGCAAAGAACGCCCGCTATTGTACAGTGTACACAGGTTCCTATTTGTATGTACATCCACCAATACCAGCTCGTACTTTTCAAGTTTTTAGTTTATGTCACTTGTCTGTATGTTTGTTTACTCTCATTTACTGTATTTTTGACAAATAAGTTTGTTTCTTCGGTGTAATTGTATTTAAAAATCTTAACTTTTATAAGGTCAAGATGAATGAATGAAACCCAAATTTATAAAATAAGAAATAATCAAAATTTTGTATGGTAGGTACCTACATTATTTTTGTTTACTACCAAAATATAAATATTAATATTCAGGTAGGTACCTAGCTTAGCCCTACGTCATTTTGTATAAGTACCTACTTACTCATAATATTATTTAGACATCTGGAACAATTTCAAAAAATGAATAGTTTAATTTTCTTTTGTTTTAGTTTTGGTGTCAAACATTATTAAAATGTTTTGTGAGCTCTCATTGGCGAAATTTTTAGAAAGTCTTTTATAGTGTTAAAAACATGTCAAACATTAAGTATGGCATTCAGTATGAGAATTACGATAGTGCATTAGTTACTAATTTCGGCATACTAATGCAAACACAAAACTTAGTTGATGTCACCCTAATGTGTAACACAAATTCAAATCATAGTGATCATTCTTTGAGAGTGCATAAGGTTATACTAGCTGCTAGCAGTCTGTACTTTCAGGTAAATAATCTTTTGACTGGTAAAAATAGTAATCTATTAGTAATAATTATTATCATTTAGTACAATAATTTCTGTGAGCAAAAATTGTGTTTTTAGGAAGTTCTCAAGAATTGCACTGGAGATTTACTCATCATTCTGAAAATAAACTTTGTAGTTCTGAAGTCATTGGTTGAGTACATGTACAATGGAAAAACAACAATTCTAGAATGTGATTTGGATGAATTGATATCAGCAGCAAGATTTTTGAAAATTAAGGGACTACCTGAATTAAAGGAAGAATGTGGTATGTCTTCATACTTCCATTCAAATAAATATTTCATATGCACTTATAATAACAAATTATTTTTGGTTCAGTTTTCCTTAAGACAGCTGTAGAGGCATTTTAAGGTTCGAGTTAACAATCAACTCGCATCACCTATACCTGGCAGCGATTTATTTAACCTGCCACTTGTGACGTGAATTTGACTTCTTTGACATCTTTGGTCACGCTGGTCCTACACACTGGCTTTTTCAACATAAGATTTTACTAAAAAGCAATGCTCTATGCTATTTTTACTTGTTAAAATATTATAAATATTGTTTTTTTAAATATGTAGCAATCATAATTTTTTTATAGCTAAATCAACCTTTGTCAGTCTTATAACACCAGGAACTAACACAAAAGGTTATCCTTCCAACCAAAAAAACAAAAAATTACTCTTCTTCAAGAGCCAAGCAGCTAGTGCATGTTAGCACTACATTCTCTAGACACAAATATTTCTTGCAATTTGTATTTTATTTTTCGGTTTAATAATAATCACACTAAAACCAAAAATAAATACATATAACAAAAAGGAAATTTAAAAATTCAACTATGACTTATGCAGTCTGTGACCTCGGTCATTACAGACATTCAGGTCACCAATGGCGAGTTAATGAAAAATATTTTTGATGGGCAAGATTCGAACCTGCAACCTTTCAACTCATAGTCCAATGCGTAGAGCACTATGACATAGAGATTTTCTAGATAAGGGTATCCATATAACAAATATTAAATTTTTTCAGAAAATCTACCTGAATTTACAGCGCCATTGATTTTTAAACAACCTTATGGAAATACACAGGAAACCTTTCAGGTGGTATTTTAATTTCTCAACTCTCACTCTGCTATGCGCATTATGTTGTGCATGAATAATCTGTATAAATATACTTTTAAATTAATTTATATAATAGAATGCTGCGCACACCCATTATCCTATATTCATTGGAAACACTGGAAAAGTAAAAACATGAATTATTAATGCTTTCTATAAAGTTTTGCGTCCAAAAAATAACACAAAAATGTCTATTTGGATTATCATTTTTTTAAATACTTTTATTCCTAAATGTACTCTCCATAGCCTGATGAATTCTTGTAGCCTTTTTCAACTATTACTCCCCTTCCATTATTCATAATAGTATTTTCCCTTCACAGTTAAATGGGGGACAAATGATGATGCAGGAAAGTGGTATTCCATACAATGTGCCTCATTCAAAGGATCCCAATGACGCGGTGGTCCGTATTCCAATAGAGATAAATAGTCACACTGGCAATACAGAAGAAATTCCAAGGGGACGGAACAAATATAGGCAGCATTATTATGATCGGTTCAATGACACATTTCCCAAAAACAAGTCAGGTCGAAAGAAGAAACACTATAATGTAAATATTATAGACTACCTAATCAATTAAAACTCTGCATCGTAACACGGAAGTAACACCGTTATAACAGCCAAACAATTGTTTGCCTGTTACAACAGTATTACTTTCCTGTGACAATATCATTACATTGAATGAATATACTTTTTCCCTGAAAGCAGAGACAGGACTACAAGTCGAATGTTCTTGATCCGAGACAGTTGAATAGAGCTATTAGAAAAGTGCTGAGAAAGCAGGTGAAAAGTTCTCTACAAACTATCCAAGAAATGAAAAGTTTACATGGCCAACAAATTGAGGTACTTACACACAGGCTTGTTTTCACTAGACTTTTTAATACATTTATAATATTATAACAAGGTAATCTTATTCTAGGAGGAAGGAGAACTGAACTTAACACAAGCTGTAGATAGTATTTTATCGCCACATTTGAATTCAGATTGTGAAGCATTCATAACCAATAATGAGCACAATGAGGAAAATATTGAAATATCTGAACAGCAATTCAGTGATGACAACCACACTTGGGCAATAGAGAGCCCCGACAAACTAGAATCTACAGATATGAATTCTACATTATCTGAATACGTAGACGTACTCAAATCCACCGGCCTTCCCACTGATGTTCCTATTCTGTTTGAGTTGGAAGATGGCTCATATGTAAACATAAGTGGAGAAATTCTTCTAAATATGGTTCAGAGTAACGGTGTCCAGTATGAGGTTGTAGAGCACACAGCAGATACGCAGCAATTTGTACAAAGCGGCGTCACTAAAAGCATAGATCAGATATCGGAAGACATTGGCGGCAGAGGTGACGTGAGCAAACTTCTAGAGCAAACTTCCAACCCGGACATCATGGCTTGTCTAGAAGAGAATGCCCATCTTATGGGTGATTGTGAAATTCAAGATAGTCTCGATCATGACCTACAATTAGGACACTATCATCTTTGAAATCGCTGCTGAATCACATTTTCCTCAGAATCAATACATGAATAATATATGTACCACTTAATTTTTTAGACATGAAATAAGATATTTACTGCAATCCAATATATTATTTATACAATACTTATTATTAAGGTTAAACGCAACTTCAGTTATAATATGCGCATTCATAGGTTGTGTTAGTTAAATTATTTTATTAAAATACACTAATTGCAAGTTATGCTTTTAAATTCATTTAAATTAATTTAAACTCGACCGGTCGGTGGCCGAGTTGACACAGCGTTTGGATTCCACCCAGGTGTAGTGTGTTCAATTCCTCGGCTGGCTAAGTCCTCCATCACAACACAAGCAACATTTTTCGCTTACTGTGGTGGTAGTAGGAGATTTTCAAATATTATCAGGTTATTCGTAACCCGTTAATGTTTGTCTTTCTTTTTTAAAAAAAAAAAATATATATATTAAGACAAATTATTAGTTTCCACCAGTACATAAGCAAAATGAATAAATAGTTATGGGTATATAAAAATTCATTTCGTTTCAAGAGAGGCATACAAATACAGAATTAGATTGAATCACCGATACAATATTGTATTTGTATGCCTTTCTTGGAAGAATTGAGATTTTGTATGGGCAAAACCATTTATTCATATTGCTATGTACGGGCGACATAGCAACAAACAAATAATTTATCATAATATTTTAAAGCATAACTTGCAGTGTTTTTTTAACAATTAAATTAACGCCACCTATGAATGGTTGGTTAAACGCGACGTACATTATATCCACGCGTTTATTTAATTATTTTTTAATAATATACTTTTTGCAAATTATGCTTTTAAATATTAAGCTGAATTATTAGTTTACGCCCGAACAAACGCAATATGAATAAATAATATTGGATTGAATTACCAAAAATACATGTGTATGCCTTTCTTGAAAGAATTGAGTTTTTAAACAGACATCATATTCATATTGCATGTATAAGGGCGCAAACCAATAATTTAGCTTAATATTTAAAAGCATAACTTGCAAAAAGTGTATTTTTTATAAAATAATTAAATTAACGTCATCTATGAATGCGTAGATTATAACTAATGTTGTGTTTAATAACAAATTAATACAAAGAAACATTATTTCATTAAAAATGTATATTTCATAAAAAGTACAAGGATCACAATTTGTACAATAGCCTTATCCTTACAGTATGAGGTGTGGAGGCTTAATTCAAACAGATTGTGCAGAATTCTCCTAATCGTACGATACGATTAAAGAGATATTTCCAATTACGTATGAACGTACATTACATAATTCTTTTACAATGCAAAAGACATCCTTTCTCATTATTGTCCGCTAACAAAAAGGCCTTTTTTTTCAAGTAGGTATGGAACATTTTGAAAATAATATGGTAAATCATAAACAATGACAACTTTCCAGGTACACAATCACAATTGAATGTTTTCAAATTACTACTTTTTATTATTTAGTTGTAAACATATTTTATTTATACATAATAGAATTTCACACTTATCTCTATAACCCTAGGACTTTTAGAAGTTTGGCTGGACTGAAAGTTGTGATGTAAAAATTTGATGTTATTTTGTTTAATTTTAAATTCAATAAAAAAATTATTGGCTTTGGTCAAAGTTCACACAAAAAAAAAATGTTAGCCAATAATATTATAACACTAAACAATACTGACTTCAATAATATATACAAATATCATTTATAATTTTTAGTCATACATAATTACATATTATGTATGAATAAAAAGGTTGGGCGCGTTGATTTTTTGTGATAGGTCATACTCACATAAAATCCAATAAACGTGGTACATTATAAGAGTAGAAAATAATGTTATGTAGGTATTGCACAGGTATTTAATTCTTTATTTCTTGTGTTGTGAACAAACATTTAGTATTTAATTTAAAACAATATATATTGATGAAAGTCAGGATAGTCAGTAAATAAAATGTTTCAATGCCAAAGTTAATTTGAAGCGAATAATTATTTTGATGTACATCTATTATACGTAATCCAGAATTATTTTGAAGATGTTGAAAATCAGATCAGATAAGACAGATATTTTAGTATATTTTTAAAACATAAATTATTAATGCATTTGGAGCACACCTAACCACAAAATAAGACAATACATTTAATAAAATGACACTTTCAGTACAATTGTATAAGAAGTACTTTTATTTTCAATATCAAAATACAGATCTATATTTATAATCCATAAGCAATCTAATGCTTGTACCTAATGCAAAACATTTACCTAAAACTAATATAATATGTATTGTATAATGTGATATACACTGAACATTTTATACAATATAAAACTATGAATAAAAATGAAATGGCTCGGATTGAGATAATCATACAATACTTTCCTGCTCTATCTTTGATACAAGTGCAATCTAAAAGTGAATGCTAATATTATTTGAAAAATATAGATTTTATGATTCCTATACCTATAGTACGTACGTACAATTGAAATATATACAATCTTTATGGAATGTAATATAATAAAATGGTGGCATTGCTAAGAGCATCCATTTATACGTACATAATATGTAATTATTATTTTAGCTTAGCTGTAATAAAAGTGGAATGTGCATAAAGTATTGCAGTCAAAGCAAAATATATCATATACATACCTTAAAAAACATAATACAAAAAGATTTGTACCAACGACACAGTACATACTTAAATCTAAAGAAAAAGGCTCGGAATTAATGTCACAACAAGAATGCATAGTGCTTTAAAAAAATATTGCAATGTATAAAATAAAAAGCAAGTAAAAAGTTGCCTATTTACAGCTTTTCAAGCCGTGTTTGATCTAAATAATTACATATTCCATTTGTAAAAAAATATTAAACCTTCACTTACATAATATATGTATAAATAAACTGGTGACTAACTTTGGAGCTCAGACTTTGAATAAAAAAATAATATAAGAGATTCCAAAAGCAGTACAGGGCGAGATTCAAATATCAAAAAATAGGTAAAAAAAAAAAAAAAAAAAATGTAACAAATTTAATTTTCAGGTAGTGTTAAAAGTAGCACTGTCAGATTGTGAAAAGTAATGACACACCTAGCATAATTAGTAAATAATATTTAAGTTTGTGATTTAAAGAAGTTGCTTGGTTTCTGTAGGGAGAGGCGGTCTGGTAGTTTCCCATCTGGAATGTGTTGGCGGGAGAAGACATCCTCCCGTCGCCCCCGTTGCTAGAAGCCAGCACTCGCATGTGGTAAGTCTTGCCTGGAGACAGATTGTTGACGTACGCCTCCAGTTTCACGCCCACGGGGATGATCGTGTCATTGGCCATGCTCATGTCCTGGTCCACGTCCCACACTCGCACCTGAGAATTATACATCATTATGTCATGTTTTATTGTAAACTCCAAATCGCTTAAAATCATAGCCATTTAAATAATTATTAAACTAGCCGAAGTCCCGATGTGCCGGGCTATGTAAGACACCAATTTTCCTCATATTTTAAATGTCATGTCAATTTCTGCTATAGGGGTGGGGTGGTTTTTCGATATCCCATGTAGACAGAGACCTTCATCTTGTTTTGAAGGTCAAAGGTGCAAAATTTTATCAATCTCGGAATAAAATTGTAGATTTGTACAAAAACCAAATCCACGCTGCCCGCCCGACTGCCACACAAACTCTTCTTTATATAAATACATAACTTAATTTCGGACGTGTGTATGTAACATTTTAAAATTCAAAAATAAATATTTCGTATACATATTTTCACCACATAAAATTTATGCCGCCGTTCTTACTATACTTGGTGATGTAATGGTCAGCATAGTTGCCTTCCGAGCAGCTGATCGGGTTTTAATTCTTGGGTATAACAACTTTTTCAAATTTTATATATATATTTTAAACATTTATTTTTACAAAATGTGATTTTCGCAGATGATTTTTCATGGGTCTGCGCTATTTATACAATAAAACCATATATGATAGGGGGTTTGTAAGAAGGAGATTTTACAACTCAAAGCATTTTTTAAGGCCTGATAAATAATTTTTCTAGGCTTATAAAAGACTTAAAATTTCCTCTAGAGTAGTAAACTTAGAATTTATTTACACAGATTTTTTAAATATAATGAAATGACCGCTTATCAAAACAGACTTTAATTTGTTCTCAAACTATATCCGCTATTTTTACATCGATTAAAATGGAAGAAGAAGAAGAAATGAAAAATTCCACTATAGCAAAGGTCAACCAACATGTGTTCTTTTAGCAGTATTTGAAAAGCATCTATAATATTACTAAGTCAAATTTTCAAACCAAAAACACATGATTTTGGTTTGTGTACCTAGCATTTAATTGCAATAATATAATAATTGAATAGAATACTTATTGTAAATATCCATTATTCATAATTGCACTTGGTAAGAAATTGAATATTATCAGTAAAAAGGATCTTACTTTGTAGCCTTGTATGGGTTCTTCTTCCAGCGATGGAGCAACATATCGCCACACGACCCGTACTGTGGATGGATTGACTCCGTACACATGCACTGACGATGGAGGCTTCTGAGGAGCTTTCCGGTATGTCCTTTCCAAGTACCGTTCACTTTCCGGACCTTCACCAGCAGAATTGAAAGCCATAACCTTGACAAAGTAGTATGTGTCGGGTTGCAGACCTACAACCAGAGCCCAATTCCTGGTGGAACGTGACAGATAGTAAACACATTCTTCTTCCTTGTTGTCTTTCTTCCAGTACTTGAGCCTGTGGCCAATGAGCTTGCCTCGGATCCTCTCCCTCGTCTGGTCAATGGGCAACCATGTCACATTGAGAGCCGTGGAGTTGAAGGATACAGCAGAGATCTGTTGGGGCGCCACCTGTGGCATATCTTCTGCAGAGAATATAGTGATAGGTTCGCTTACCGGCCCGGGGCCAATATCATTGATGGCTTGTACTTTAACATCGTACTTTGTGTAAAAGTATTCGGGAGAGACGTGCACCACAGACATGCCCACATTACCAAATTCTTTGAGTAATAAAGATTGGAACTCTGTATCGTGTTCGGTACGCCTCCAGAATATTTTGTAATGAATGTTTGGACCATTTTGTTCAGAAGAAGTAATGGGTTCCCACGTGATGGTGAGGTCGCCAATCTTTCCTCCTCCACCACTTATTTTGTAGGGAGGCCTGTATGGCGCATCTGAAGGCGTGGAGTGCTGAGGACTGGGAGCCGAGGTCATACCAAAACCAAGTTGGTTAAAAGCTTGGATTTTAAACTCGTACACAGACCATGGGGCGAGGGCGTTTTCAATAACGCCTTCCTTTCTTCCATTATATCTGTCAATTTCTCTTGCATAAATACTGCCACTGACATTGGTCCATGTAGAATTCCAATTGGTTCTGCCTGTTACGATGTATCCTAAAATGGGTTTACCATTTGATGCTCCGTCAGTCCAGTGAATTGTGGCAGAGTTCTTCTTGATGCTCACCACTTGTAGGCCTCCGGGAGGTCCGGGCGGTCCCTCTACTACTAGCATGGTGCGTGAAGAAATCCTGCCAACTGCTGATTTCACAATACATTCGTATTCACCGGCATCCGAAAGAGAAACATTGAAAATATCAAGCAAGCCGCCATCAATTTTAATTCTCTTATCATCGAAAAAGTTAAAGTCTACAAGATTAGTATCCATGATTCGAATACCATTGTGGGTCCAAATGAATGCTGTATCCAGAATTTCATCAGAATGGGCATTGCAATGAAGGAACAAGTTTTGGTAAACTTGTGTTTGAATACGTGGGGGCAGTCTTTCAATAAATCGAGGAGCTTGGAGAACAATAAGTCTACCCTTACTCTCATCAGCTCCGTATTGATTACTAGCTGAGCAAGTATACACTCCTTCATCATCACGCGACACGGGACTAATAATCAAATTGCCATTGTCAAGAATTCTACGTCTACCACCTCCCCCAATAACATTATTATCTTTCTTCCAAACGAATTTGGGTCGGGGAGCGGCTTCCGGGTTACACAGTATAGTCACATTGCCACCTTCTGCTCCGTAAGTCTCAGATTCCAGAGGTCTCTTTTTGAAAGATGGTTTCAGCGATAGAACTCTCAGTTGCCCAGATGAGAAAGTAGCCTTGAGCTGGTTTCTGGCTTTGCACTGATACATTCCCGGGTCTTTTTCTGGATTCAGGTATCTGATGGATAAAACGTTATCTTGGATATGATACCTGTCCTTGTCTTCGTCGGCCAAACTTTCCATGGACAGCTCTTCACCATTTCGCCACCATGTGTAATTTACATCAGGTATTCCAAATGCTTCACATGTCCAGGTAAGATCTCCTTTATTGTCTACATGCCTGTCTGACAGTGGAATTGTAAAATTGGGTTCAGCTTGAACACTGAGAATGACACTGTTGTTCATGGATGCTCTGTCGTTGTTGATTGTGCACACGTATTCTCCTTCATCCTCAACTGACACCTGAGGAATGATCAAAATCCGACTGAAGCTCAGCTGGTACGAATGTCTGGGAATATCAGCACCTTTACGTGTCCAATTGTAAGAAGGCACCGGATAACCGAATGCCATACATTCCAATCTCACTTCTTGCCCAACTACCGGTGCTTCGGGGAATAACTTGGGGAAATTATTAGGGAACTTCAACTGCTGATAATTAGAATGGGGGTTAACCATCAAGGGGAAAAGAGGTCCGTTTCGACCCGTGTCAGACACTTTACTTTGTACATTACAACTGTAGTTTCCTCTGTCAATAGTTTCTAGAGCAGAGAAATATAATCCTCCATCAAATGACACAAACACCCGCTGATCTTCTTCTACGAAATTAGGGAAGTACTCACGGACCCAGTAGTACTTCACTCCGGGATAGTGAGGAGGAGGATCGCAAAACAAAACTTTACCCCAGTTCTGGTTTCCAGATTCGGAGGATCGTTTCAAGTTGAACTCTCTGATGAAACCAAATGAAAGTAGGACGCTTTCCGATACTATGGAGCCAAATCTGTTAGTGGCTTTGCAATGGTAATGGGTTCGGTCAGCTATCTTGTCAGGATTGTAAATGATGAGTGTTCCTCCGCTAACTGTGACTCTATCATCTGACAGAGGGTCAATCTTGGTTGCCACTAGAATGTCATTTTGGTAATCTTCTCTGAACCACTCGTAGGTAGGTGTCGGGTAACCCCCAGCCAAGCAACTCAATGATACATCGTTAGAGATAGAATTCTTAGATAAGTCAAAAGTTTTGTCAACGGGCTCCTTAATAAAATATGGACCTCGGGGAACCTTCTCAGGATCATCAACGTTGATTCCGTACGTGTAAGTTCTGTCATCTCCGATCAAGAAGAGAAGTTTAGAAACATGAGCTTCACAAACAAACAGAAGTGGTTCTTCACCCGAGACCATTTCGAACCCCCATCTTTTTAAATCATTTGAGAATTTGTAAGCCAGATAATCCTTTCCCAGGGTGTCGTACTGGTGGGGAAGGAAGGCATTGTCCATGTTGCTCAACTGGACACCATCCCCGTCATTCGTCCAGTATTGTGGTGACTGCTGCCGGGCCGATGTGTACCACCTGCGATGTTGGGGATCTTGCCACATGAGCTGGTAGATCAAAAAACCATGTTCATCCACAGTATCAATGGAGACCAAATCTGATTCATACGCTTGGCAAATCTTTCTAGCTTCATTCCTCGGGCGAGCCGGAGACTTCATAAACCGATAGCAAGATTCTCTGAAAGGAATCCAGTGTTGGGGACATGTGTATCTCTGTAAACCATCTTTCCCCCCGTAGCTGTTGCCTCCTCCTCCATAATTGTTCACTCTGTCGCTTTCTCCATCAAAGGAATCTTGACTAAAACCATCATCTCCGTAATTACCCTGCGGGTAATTGTCATTGGGGTAGCCAGATTGAGGAAAGTTGTTGGACGGGTAATTACTCTGCGGGTAATTGCTTTGTGGGTAGTTACCCCCTTGGGGAAAATTGCTCTGAGGGAAGCTACTCTGGGGGAAGTTGCTCTGAGGGTAGTTTGTTTGTGGAATGTTACTTTGTTGGACATACTGAGCAGATTGTGGAAAGGTTTGTTGTGCATAGCTGCTTTGCCCTATATTTCTTTCAACACTGTTATATTCTTGAGGCACCAATTGAACATTCACAATGGCACATGATAAAAACACTAGTAAACGAAACTTCATGTTTACAGCAAGGAGATTTAACTGAAATTAAAAGAGTAAGAAGTATTATTATTTTAATTCAATCGCTTTGTTGTTATTATCTAATAATAGTATAATTCTACAAAACTTATATTTAACACAATATTAGGAACTTTTTTTAATACGTAAATCATGTTATTTGAGAGTAGAAATGAATAACGGATTTTATTTTACCCAAACAATGAAGAAAACATAAACGTAAACAATCTATTTTAATGCAATTTAACAATTATTAGACACATAACAAATACTTCTAAACTTTCTTCTAATAATCATACACTATTTATTTGAAACTGCATTGAAAATACGAATAAATACGTTAATAAAACAATTAACTATGAAATGACACATACCTCCACGCCTTTCAGAGTTCCACCCATTTTTTGGTGTTGTCAGTTGTAATAAAGCAATAGAAAAATATCGTTATAAAAGTAACCAGGGACTAGGTGTAATAGTTGATTTATGGGTGTAATTTCGAACCGGTCCTGTTTAGTTGAATAACTTTTATTGAACGACAAAAATTGAACAAGATTTCGTTCAAATGTTTCAGTTTAAATAGAACCAATGTTCATAATATTGATAAGATGGCGTCAACTGAAACTGTTCGTGCGTACGTCTCTATAATTTTTTAAACTAGAAAACGTGTTGTTGAAAAAGCACCAAAACGTCATATTTGGGTTGGAAAATGAATTTTCAGAAGAGAGATGGCATTATAATATTAGAAGATACTAAAGGGTATCGAAATCATTTACGAAATTCGGATGAACAATTTCGTAAAGTTGCGGAATTCCGCTGCACTATAGTACGCATTTTTTTATAAATTACATTATTTCATATCAACTTAATTACTCCTGGAATCAACAATTTAAGTCGGGGAAGTTGTAAAAATGCACAAAATTGGTTATTTGTTTGGGTTATTTAAATAACTTAAGCGTATTTCATAACCTACAAAATTAACTCAGAACGCGATTGAGAAAAAATTGAACTTTAATGCATTCTTTACCATTCCAATAGATATTTCTTATAGTGGGTAAGTGAAACCAAGTGTTATTTGTCTGACTTTTGCATATAAAGCGTGCAGCGCAATTCGGCAACTTTACCAAAAACTAATGAGATATTTATTCACTGGGGATTTTGATTTTCAAGTCTCCACTCTTTTTTGAATTCCTAACTTATAAATTTTTTTATGTGAAACCGCACAAAAGCCCCAACTTCTTCCAACCGTCTGAAGCCAGTGAGACTAGGCCATCCCCAATTGGGGTATGTTATGAGGCTGAAGGTATTGGGGAGGGGAAGGAGATGGGGTAGAGGAAGTTGGAGAAGTACCTGGTTATTCAGACCTAGTCACCAAACACGGCCAAAGCCATTTCAAGCAACGTTTCAATTCTGAATCGCGGTCACACACCACGGTGATACTAAAAGTATATCCCGCTCTAGAAAAACTAATACTAATCCTAGATTTTTCTTGTACATGGTTCCGATTGTTTTTATTTTTGTGTCCCGTTTCTAAAATAATATTATATGTTTTCATCCCAAAGACAGGCACCGCTTTGGTAGAGATTAATAACCTATGTAATTATGTAACATTATGTAATCCGACCACTACAGGCACTTTTTCACGAAGATGTTCCTAAATAGAAACGTCTTCTTTCGCCAAAGGAGGCAAGTGGACGCAAGGAACTAAAAATCTCAAGTGAGTTGAAATATATGTTCACACGTGTCGATTCGTTGTAAAACACGAACGATGACTCATACCTGAACAACAAAATAGACGGTCTTTCAACTTTTATTTAGTCGCTCAACTAAAAACTTGATCAACTTTTTTGAAAGGTTGTTCACTGTTCACACATGTCGATAAGCTTTCAAAGGTCATTCAACAAATAGTTGATCAACTAAAATCGAACCGTCTGAATCGCCATACAACAAACTTACTTCCCGACAGTTTCGTGTATATATCACGTGCAAGAAAAAAGAAATGTGCTTCTAAATTTTTCTGAAGTTTATGACAGTTTTTAAATGTTAAAATAGCGGAAACATTGCGAAAAATCAAAAGAAATATAAATTTAGTATATTTTTAGCTATTCTTCTAGCCTGTCATATTATGTTGCCAGTTGATCTGTTCATTCGGTAATTTTATAAACAGATGAGTAGATAAGTGGGCGTACTCGCTGATTTGCTGGAATTTTGTACACTAAACTTGTGATCGCTTGTGATTCATGCACTACTGTCACGACCAACATAATATGTTATGTATATACATTATATCGATGACTATTGTGAATGACGGCTTGGATGATTTCATAAAGCTGTTTTTATTTTTAAAAAATCATTCATCGATTCGTGTATAAAGGTACAAGAGGCTTGTGTACCTAGTATAGGTAAGGGCGGATTTAGGGGGGGGCAAGCAAGCAGGTGCCCCCCTCCCTTAATCCCCCCCCCAAACGCTTAAAAATGAGTTTAAAACAGTTCCGCTATAATAAAGTTAGTTTTGTTAAGTTTAGTATAAAATGAATGCAGCAGCCACCCCCACCAAACTCTCTTACTTTCGATGTGACACCAAGAGCCACCATAACCACCGGTAGGTGGCAGTGGCTAGTTGTAGACCAAATTGGGAGGGTAGGGAAACACAGGTTGCTTTTTTATAATATATAATATATTAGATTACAAGTGTATTTCTTATAGTAAGTAATGTTGTATGTTGTTTGTTAAACGCAAATATGAGAACAATTTTTGCCCTCTCAGAAAAAATCCTGGAACCGTCCTTGAGTGTAGGTGTACTGTAGAAATGTGGGAATAATTTTAAGAACTTGATCACTAATACTAAATTAACGTTTTTATGTTTGTTATAGAAAAACGCGCTTGAAATGAAATTACACTAAACGCCGCGATATAAATGCTATCTTAGTATTATTATTTCGGGATAAATACAAAATAACGATTATTTACCTTTTATTCGTTTTACTAATTAGATTCTTACACGCTCGTTCATCGTTAGTGTGGTAAATTTAAGACCGTTTTAATCAAACAAACGCTATAACGCGGTTTGAATATTACGCGGAGCGTAAGGTCAGAACAGTGAAAAATTGACTTATTACAACGTTGAACGAGCGTGGAAGAAACTAATTAGTAATACGGATAGTAGGTAAATAATTGTATATTTCAAATTTTTTTGTAAAAATAAAAAAAAAATACAAAAAGTACATATAAATAACATTATAGCATAGGAACATCCTTAGATGAAATATCATATTTTTATGGTTAACTCAATAAATATGATGTTAAAAAATACATAAAAATATATACGAGTATTAATCCAAACAAGCCTACGAGAGCGGACGTGTTTTAACCGCTCCAGTTTGTTTAATCCTTTCAGAAGGTTTCCCTTGTTGAGAGATCGCTGAAAAATGTTCAGCATCCGTGTTTTATATGGTGCTTACCTTCTTATTTCACGAAATGCGCGTAACTTCTACCGTTTAGCCGGAATTTGCAATTATTATAGCATTTTAAACCGATTAAATTTTGAAAGTGAACCTAGAACAAAGATTCTCAGTGCAGTCGAAGATTTTATACCTGACTCAAGTGTCAAGTGGTGTCGGGATTTACGGGACCTTTTCAACCGAGGATGTCTACTTGGAGGACAGATAAGCCATATTTTGTTTAAAGTTTTTGTTTTTATTTTCTGTTTTTGTTTATGTATTTTGTTACAGATGACACACATAAACTTCACTTTGACTTTGGCTCAAGATTTTGTTTATGATAGCCTGCGATAAGCGAGCCCTAAGGGTCTGAGACAGAGGTGTGAAATCGTCGGATCACGACAATAGAAAGAATTTTATTTTTTTATTCTTTTTGCTGGATTTTATTTAGGTATTGGAGCCAGGAAGGAGTCTGAAAGGGTCGAGAGGATGCACTAGGTGGCATGAAAGGCTGGGAGGTTACTGGAGAGACTAGGGTAGACTAGGATGAGGTGATTTTGCACAGCGGTGCTGCCAAGGTCTTTTATCTATGTGAGGATGTTGTGTCGGCGCTCTTTATTGGCAGCAGACACATGTCAGCGCCATATTGGCGGCAGACACATACCTGAACGGATGACGAACCTCGTGCTGGCACAGTTGGTCTAAATAACAAATGTAGATCCTAGGAAATAAACTGTACAGCGCCCTTGAGGTGATTTTTCACAAAAACGGCGCTCTACAAATTATCCAATTATTATTATTATTATTATTATGTGGCCAACTAGTTGAAGATTGGTGTCATAAATATATACCCTAACTGAGGTGTACCCGGCGCTGCTCGGGGTTGTGAATATGATTTGGAGTTGGAAGTTGGAGGTTGTGAATATGATTTGGAGTTGGAAGTTGGAGGTTGTGAATATGATTTGGAGTTGGAAGTTGGAGGTTGTGAATATGATTTGGAGTTGGAAGTTGGAGGTTGTGAATATGATTTGGAGTTGGAAGTTGGAGGTTGTGAATATTGAGACCGAACATTTTTTTTACAACTTGAATTCAACATCGATTTTTTTCTACTTTTTTATAAATATAAATATAATATGAATGTATAATATAAAGACTCTGATATGAAAATATCTGGAGTCGGTGAAATATTTTACCATTTGATATCTGGTGATTTGACGTGTTGTTATTGTATTGTTTTGTATTTATTATGCTTATATAATATACTTGCGTAATGTGGATTGACTAGATGATCATTTGTGGAAAAGTGTTTGAAAGGGTTTAGTTTTTCCTGTGGGGAAGATTTAACCCGGACATAATGTCGGAAAGTTATATAAACCTTTCGGAAGAATTGTTCTAAATGATCACAACAATAATATTCAATGAAAAATAAAACAAAAGTTATAGCTAAAATCTAAATATCTATATTTTAATAAGTTTATAATAGTGTAGTGTTGTTATATTAGCTAATATTCCGTGCCAATATGAATACAAGGGCAACTGCAAAGACTGCACTAAATAATACAGACACACAACTCCTCCAACTCCTTGACAAAAAGTTTCATGAGTTTAACCTGCAATTTATGGAAACCGTGAGAAACGAGTATACAGAAGAAATCGAAAAATTAAAAAACAAAATATTAACTCTGGAAAAAAAATTGACACAAAAAAACAACAGCCTTGAAAAAAACCTGCAACAGAATGCCGTAATTCAAAGTGAATTTAACGAATTGCAAAAACAATTGGATTTTAACGAACAACACGCGCACATTAATAACATAGAGATCATTGGGATACCAGAAAGTAAATAAATTAAAGTAAATCCTGACGAAATCGAATACGCCACCCGAGTAAACCCCAAGAAGAAGATTGAAGGAAGACCGCGAAATATTATCGTTAAATTGAAGTGCAGAAAACAAAAAGATGACATCATGACAGCAATCCGGACAAGGCGGGGCCTAACAGCTGAGGATATTAACTTGAATGGAAAACATCGGATCTATATTAATGAACATTTAACTCATAAAAATCAAAGTACTCTACAAAAAGGTCAGAGAGTTTACCAAAATTAATAAATCCAAATTTTGCTGGATTAAAAATGGTTAAATTTGTGTTAGACTAAATGAAAACTCAGATCACTATTGCATAAACTAAAAAAATACGATATTTCCGTCAACAACGCTTAGAACATATCAGCAACTTTCAAATTAACTGCATTGTAAATGGAATCTTTAGAGCTATATTATGAAAATTTAAGAGGTGTCAGAACTAAAACGAATACTTTTCTTCAAAATGTACTATTAAACAGCTATGACATTATATGTCTCAGTGAAACATGGCTAAACAATTCAATCTTTAATGAGGAACTTTTCGATTCAAGATACCATGTTTACAGACGAGATAGAGATTATCGTAACTTCAACCAGAATCGCGGTGGTGGAGTTTTAATTGCAGTCAAAAGTAAATTAATTTCTGATCAAAAAATAGAATGGGGATCTGAAGCGGAAGACATATGGTTAACTATTTCACTTCCTGTTAAAAAATTCACATATATGCACTTCATATGTCCCACCAGATAATAAACACCTCATAAATATTACGTCACATATAAACAAAGCATCACAAATTATCACACATAGCAAAAATGAAAGTTTCATTATGATAGGAGATTACAATCTACATCACTTACATTGGTCACCAATAAATGAGAACGGTGACTATAGTATGTACCTACACAGAACCCATCAACTCATTAAATCCCGCCCATTCGAACTTTATGGAATTTTTATAATTTAATAATGTGAAACAATATAACTCTCAAAGTAATAATATAAATAATCGCATTCTTGACTTAGCTGTAAGCAACATACTACTGAAAATTACGCATAACAATATCTCGTTAGTACCAGAAGATGTTTATCATAAAACAATGCTAATCTCGATTCTTACTAAAAAAATTTAAAAAAACTTAAATCTAACACAAAGCAAATATTAAAATTCAGAAAAGCGGATTATTCAATAATAAACACAAAACTTAACGAAATTGATTGGGATCATAAACTGAACCATTTGAATACTCAACACGCAAGTGACGTCTTCTAAGACAAATTGAAAAATATTAAAATAAATTATGTACCAACTAAACCGGCAAAAAATTGTAATTATCCACCATCTTATAAAAAAGAAAAAAATAAATATCATAAAAATTTCAAAATCCACGTGACTACCAAACGTTTTCACTCTTAAGACGTAACCGGGCGTTGATTTTTCCATACAAACGTAGTCCCCATTTATCTTTCTGGATTTTAACCCTAGAGCAAATATTTTTTTAACATAAAATAGATATCGGCGACTTGCGTGTCGGTAAGTTTTGTTTTTTTTTTGATAAATTGCTTCTTATAGAAGTTATGACCTTCCAAAAATCAATAAAATTGCCTGATTTAAACGCAGTCAAAAGGCGTTCAGTCTACAAACTAGACAATATATTTTGAAAAAAAGCAAAACCGTCCGACATAGAATAGTTTCTTCTTATGTAGTTGGTAAAAAAAATTGAAAATCGGTTAACTTTTGGAGGAGAAAAATGGGGAATACAAAACCTCGATTTTGAAGATTTCATTTAGGTATTATAGCGAGCTGCATGTGTCCCTTTCGCTCAGTATTCGGGAGGTAAGGGTCGGGGGACAGGGTTTAGATAAATACGTATGTATTTGTGTGAAGTGATGTCACGTAGTCATAAATCGATATTCTAGTGTTGTGTTGTCCCGAGTAATCGATGTTTTTTTATTATTTTTTCCGTTTGGTCACTTTTGTGTTTGTTTGGTGAAGTATTCCGATATTCTTACTTCAATTTCATATGTTTACGTAAAATAATATCTGTAAAAAAAACTTCCGTTACGGCCAGACCGACTCCGAGGTGATTTCGTTCCGTATTGCCAATATGGATACAAAACACTCAAATGGATAATTTTTTTTAAAATAACTTTTGGGTAACTAGCATAATATTATAATTTTTCAATAACCTTTAATGTATATTGTTATTTTATTTATTTAACTTCTATTTCGACAAATAAATATACAGCAAAGTGATGTAGCGTAGTATATCGAACTGTGTCGGTGCACTAGTGTTGTCTTTTCCCGAGTTATTGATATATTTTATTAGTTTTTTTTGGTTCAGTGACTTATTTCGTATACCAAACTTGCCGATCTTACTAAAATTGGACCGAATTCAATTTGTATACGTCAAGTATTATAATAATTTTCAATTTGGGAGGTGGTTATGGGTACCGCCGCCCCGGGAACCATTTATTGGATAACCTCTGTCATAGGTCACCCCAAGTGGTTCGCTACGTTTGGTGACTTGAGCAGGGGTGCCCGGGTTCATGGGGGTGAGGATTGTCCGGGTCTTGGCGATATATGCATCGGTCCGCCAGTTGCGTGGCAGGCCGGATCGGGAAGTTACCTGACTATTGTATGTGCGCGCTCAAGTTGAGACGCGACTTATTTGGACGAGTATTATAACAAAACCCTGTAGCAACCCGATACAGAATTTGGTCGTAACACGGACATGTACCTAGATTGAAAGTCAAAAAATCCTCAACTTACAATGAATAAAGAATTTTTTTTTATAAATATATTTTTAAAAAGATGCCATTTGCGTGGTGATCTGTTATAACAAAACACAGTAGGAAAAGTTGCGCCGTTTAGTCATGACATTTTACATTATTTTCGAGTTACATGGATATTTAAATACTAGTTCATTTTTACTCATGATCCGATTTTCAGAACCCCGACATGTCTGAAGGTAGAGTGGAAAAAAATGGAGGTTTCCTCCACACCATCCGATTTGCAGTGTGGTGATTGGCAAGGGTGTTATGGCTTTCATGTCATTTTCAAAATTTCAACGAATGGCATTGACGTTGGCTCTATTAACAAAACACAAGAATAAGATTCGTAAAACAAAATAGTGAACAAAAAATTGCAATATTATATCGAAAATTGGTCACTTGCGATGTTCATGTGGTAAAAATTGGTCATTTTGGCCAAATAAACATAGCAAGGGAATTAAAACCTGTTGATTTCAGGAATTTTACTAAAATAAAAAATAAATATTTTATTTTAATACTTTTCCCTGTCTCAAACAACTTGAATGGTTTAGTTAAGTTTTGATAAACAAAAAAGATAACTATCTGTCCCAACAAGTATTTTATATTATTTGTAATTGATTAATTTAGCAACACAAATTAATTTAATAAAATTTACTTGCGCACGCCGCGACCTGCGGATTCGTAGCCAAGAGCCTTACCCTTCAACCACGGAGGCAGTTCAAATGTACGCACCTACATATTTTAGTAGGTGTACCTATATGGGTAGTAAGATTTTTTTTTAATTTTTAAAAGAAAGACAAACATTCCCGGGTTACGAATAACCTAACATTTGAAAAACTCCTACTACCACCACACTAAGCGGAAGATATTGCTTGTGTTGTGATGGAGAACTTAGCCAGCCGAGGAATCGAACATAGGACGCCGGGGTGGGACCCAAACGCGATGCCCACTCAGCCACTGACCGGTCAAGTAAGTAAGAGCAATACAATTAATTAGTAGTACATTATTTTGATGTATCTCACAAGGTTTAGCCAGCGTTAGCAATTTAAGCCCCCGAAAATATATTTTAAATCACTTGATTACACAATGACTTTCCTCTACTTTTTATAAATATAATACATATTTATAAATTACGTGTGTAAACCTTTCGGAAGAAAATCTTTAAATGATAGTGAAAATCCTATCAAAATCCATTTCGTAGTTTAGAAGAAAACAAAAACTAAGCACACAAACAGACAGACGCTGATACTTTGTTCGATACTATTTAGAGATTTTAGTAAGACCCAGTAAGTGCCCAGTAAACAAAAACAGTAACGGAGAAATCAGTCGGAAAGATAACCACAAACACCAGATATACCTACATGACGAAGGACGGAAGACGGGAGATGCGGGGCGGGAGGACGAGCATAACATGCACACACTCTTAGTTGGGTGGGTACCTACACATCGATAGCGCGCTCGCTGAGCAGAGTGAAATAGCAAGTGATTTTTAAAATACCTATTGTTCAAATTTCTCAGCGCCCGGGTTTCCTCTTAAGATCTAGACAGAAACGAATTGCACAACGATTCTACATTAATTATATACGTACTGCTGAAAATAACATGAATGGTAATCCTAAACTCTTCTGGAATCATTTCAATAACATGAAAAAAAACACAATCGTCTCTTCCAAGGACGATGCACCTAGATGATAAAATAGCTGAAAATGGCCAAGACTTATGTTATATTTTCATGAAATATTTCCAATCAGTTTACATAAACGATAATAACCTACCTACATTCGACATACCAGAAAACACAAATAACATAAATGTCACCATGGTTAAATTCACACGAGAAATAGTCTTAAAAGAAATAAAAGCTTTTGACATAAACACGGGTGTGATGACATTCCATCACACTTTATAGCTAATTGCGCCGAAACTCGCAAAACCTCTTTGCATTATATACAATAAATCAATGAACGAAGGCACGGTACCTGGAATATGGAAAAGAGCCAGTCCACAAAAATGGCGAAAAAAATAATGTTAAGAAACTATCGTCCGATTTCAAAACTAAAAATATTCAGTAAATTAATGGAAAAAAATATTTACAAATATTAAGTCCACAACTCAATCATATCATAACAACAAAGCAACATGGTTTTACAAAAGGCAGAAATGTGGAAAGTAATCTCGTTCTTCTTACTGAATTCATCGCCGATACATGGACAACCGCACTCAAGTAAATATCATATATGTATACAGACTTTGCCAAAGTAGAGGCCGCTTCATACTTTAAAATTGATTCACTGAGTGTACGGAGGCATCATAAGGATGCACTATTCCTGTATAAAGTAGTTAACAATAATATTCAATGCCCAGAGTTGCTAAACAAGATTCCATTCAATGTGCCTGCGCGTTCAACACGCTCTTGTGTCCTGTTCAGGGTTGATCAAAGCAAAACGAACTCTAAGCAGAATTCTTGCCTGAACAGACTATGCAATAATTACAATCGCGTATTATCTAAGTTTGATATTTTCAGTAGCGAACTTACCAAATACAAGAGGTCCATAAAATAATATTTCTCTGATGGTTTGTGAATAATGTTTATGTCTCTATTGTGATTTGATTTATATCTACAACCTCTCTCCATGGCTATAAAAGTATTTTTTTGTAAATTTTTCGTTTTATATAATCTATTGTTTTGAATAAATTTTTTAGTTCATATTCCTCTCTCACAAATTTAATTTACTTATTCCATATTATGCTGTCTCAGTAAAGGTAAAGTCATAAGGAGGAAATCCATAATTGGTTTTATTTTAGCTATATAATACTTATGTTTTATATGATCGGAAGAAAACTATGTAAAATATAAAAAAAAAAAAAATTAAAATACTCTTGTACTCTTGTAAAAATATGTTTTTGCCTTTTCAATTCTTTGAATCATCTATTAACTAACCAATATTTTTATTACTTTTATTGTTATTTTTTGTTAAATTACAAATATTTTTAGTTTAATTTAAACAAATGTAAAAATATTTTGTTGTCCTCTCCTAAACACAAGCAGCTGCTTTATTAGGAGAGTAATTGAAATATGGTGTTTATATTGTCATAAAATTGTAACCTTGTTTATATGTTTCAATAAAATAAAAAAATATTTTAAAAAAAAATGTACAAACTGATTGAATGTAAACTGTCGATTTCCCGAAAATCAATAAATAAATAGTGAAAACCCAAAAATTCGTTTCGTAGTTTCTAAGAACTAAGCGCACAAACAGACAGACGCAAATAGTGACTTTGTTTTATATATTTGTCTCTCAGCGAACACGTACGGTGTAAACCATAGTGCGAGCAATAAAACTTGTAAAAGTAAAATAAATAAACGGGCAGCGCTCAAAGTGATCAAAAATGGTGCAGTGCAAAAAATGTCGGTAAGGAATTTATTTGCGAAATATGTGAAACACAACGATCGATAAACGTGAACGCAGGTGATAACGCAGCCGTGAACATACGAGCCGAGGGCAGCGGGTCACAAGGTTCAAACCAAGAAAATATCCCAGAAATGAAGAATATTCTAAATGAAATAAATCAAAAAATTAGTATTATGTACAGTATGAAAAAAGATATGGAGACCCTCACACAGTCTACTGAATTTCTATCCAAAAAATACGACGAGCTAATATCGCTACACTTGGAATTGGGTAAAAAACTAAAAGAAAACGAAAACAAACTTAATGAAGTTATAAACAAAAATACATACCTAGAAAAATGTAACAAAGCACTGGAATATAGGATTCAAGAGATTGAACAAGCAGAAAAAAACTGTAATATTGAATTGTTTGGTCTGGAAATGAAAAAAAATGAAAACATTGAAATACCCATTCAAAAAATTGCGGAAAAACTAAACACCAATTGCGACAACATTGAAAAAATTTGGAGACTTCCGAATAGAACAGACTCCAAACCGGCTAATGTAATAGTGAAGTTCTTACGTCAAAAATACCGAGACGAGTGGTTACAAAAAAAGAAAATCATACTGACAAACAATGATATATACGAAAATGGAAATAATGGCCGAATTTACATCAACGAAAATCTCACTAAAGAAAAAAAAGACCTCCTGTACATCACAAAACAAAAAATGAAAACAAAATTTAAATATATATGGGTTCAAAATGCAAAAATATTAGTAAGAAGTGAAGGTGAAGGCAAAATCATCCACATCAAAAATGAGAGTGATATAAACAGATATATTTAACAATAAAATAAAAACACCTTTTGACCCGGAACACTTATTTTATCTTTATTTTTCGGAATAACTTTATTGAGTAAAACCTCAAATTGAAATATTTAAATATTGAAGACAATATTAGTGATTTCTAAACGAAAATCTGAAACAGAAAAATCAGAAAAGGAAACGGTCACATCTGGGACTCGAACCCAGGACCCTTGTCTTTCCGGGACAATGCTCTACCAACTGAGCTAATGGGACCCTATTCCCCTCGGTCACTTTTAACTGTATCATACTTCGAATAAGAACTACTTACATTGTCTTCATTTTTTCACCGCACATTTTTATTGGCAACTATCTTTATGTATGATCGCAAGATTCAACCCGAACTAAATGCAATCGAGACAGCGTCTTTTTTAGATAAACCTATCTTATTTTTTATTTTTAATGTGCGACATCTGTTGACTTTTCTGCAAGTCTAGAATGAATATTTATTTTTCGGAATAACTTTATTGAGTAAAACCTCAAATTGAAATATTTAAATATTGAAGACAATATTAGTGATTTCTAAACGAAAATCTGAAACAGAAAAATCAGAAAAGGAAACGGTCACATCTGGGACTCGAACCCAGGACCCTTGTCTTTCCGGGACAATGCTCTACCAACTGAGCTAATGGGACCCTATTCCCCTCGGTCACTTTTAACTGTATCATACTTCGAATAAGAACTACTTACATTGTCTTCATTTTTTCACCGCACATTTTTATTGGCAACTATCTTTATGTATGATCGCAAGATTCAACCCGAACTAAATGCAATCGAGACAGCGTCTTTTTTAGATAAACCTATCTTATTTTTTATTTTTAATGTGCGACATCTGTTGACTTTTCTGCAAGTCTAGAATGAATATTTATTTTTCGGAATAACTTTATTGAGTAAAACCTCAAATTGAAATATTTAAATATTGAAGACAATATTAGTGATTTCTAAACGAAAATCTGAAACAGAAAAATCAGAAAAGGAAACGGTCACATCTGGGACTCGAACCCAGGACCCTTGTCTTTCCGGGACAATGCTCTACCAACTGAGCTAATGGGACCCTATTCCCCTCGGTCACTTTTAACTGTATCATACTTCGAATAAGAACTACTTACATTGTCTTCATTTTTTCACCGCACATTTTTATTGGCAACTATCTTTATGTATCACTAATATTGTCTTCAATATTTAAATATTTCAATTTGAGGTTTTACTCAATAAAGTTATTCCGAAAAATAAATATTCATTCTAGACTTGCAGAAAAGTCAACAGATGTCGCACATTAAAAATAAAAAATAAGATAGGTTTATCTAAAAAAGACGCTGTCTCGATTGCATTTAGTTCGGGTTGAATCTTGCGATCATACATAAAGATAGTTGCCAATAAAAATGTGCGGTGAAAAAATGAAGACAATGTAAGTAGTTCTTATTCGAAGTATGATACAGTTAAAAGTGACCGAGGGGAATAGGGTCCCATTAGCTCAGTTGGTAGAGCATTGTCCCGGAAAGACAAGGGTCCTGGGTTCGAGTCCCAGATGTGACCGTTTCCTTTTCTGATTTTTCTGTTTCAGATTTTCGTTTAGAAATCACTAATATTGTCTTCAATATTTAAATATTTCAATTTGAGGTTTTACTCAATAAAGTTATTCCGAAAAATAAATATTCATTCTAGACTTGCAGAAAAGTCAACAGATGTCGCACATTAAAAATAAAAAATAAGATAGGTTTATCTAAAAAAGACGCTGTCTCGATTGCATTTAGTTCGGGTTGAATCTTGCGATCATACATAAAGATAGTTGCCAATAAAAATGTGCGGTGAAAAAATGAAGACAATGTAAGTAGTTCTTATTCGAAGTATGATACAGTTAAAAGTGACCGAGGGGAATAGGGTCCCATTAGCTCAGTTGGTAGAGCATTGTCCCGGAAAGACAAGGGTCCTGGGTTCGAGTCCCAGATGTGACCGTTTCCTTTTCTGATTTTTCTGTTTCAGATTTTCGTTTAGAAATCACTAATATTGTCTTCAATATTTAAATATTTCAATTTGAGGTTTTACTCAATAAAGTTATTCCGAAAAATAAATATTCATTCTAGACTTGCAGAAAAGTCAACAGATGTCGCACATTAAAAATAAAAAATAAGATAGGTTTATCTAAAAAAGACGCTGTCTCGATTGCATTTAGTTCGGGTTGAATCTTGCGATCATACATAAAGATAGTTGCCAATAAAAATGTGCGGTGAAAAAATGAAGACAATGTAAGTAGTTCTTATTCGAAGTATGATACAGTTAAAAGTGACCGAGGGGAATAGGGTCCCATTAGCTCAGTTGGTAGAGCATTGTCCCGGAAAGACAAGGGTCCTGGGTTCGAGTCCCAGATGTGACCGTTTCCTTTTCTGATTTTTCTGTTTCAGATTTTCGTTTAGAAATCACTAATATTGTCTTCAATATTTAAATATTTCAATTTGAGGTTTTACTCAATAAAGTTATTCCGAAAAATAAATATTTTTTTTTTTTTTTTTTTTTTTTTTTTTATTGTGTTTATTTCTTGCTAGAGCAATCCCGATGAGTAACAGAACTCATTTTAGGACAGGAGGAACTTACAATTCATATGTAGGAGGTAGTAGGAACAATTTTACAACGGTATTTTGATATCAAATATAAGTTTCACATTCAATACAGCATAAAAATTAAAAATTAAAATAATGACACGTTAAGTAGAACAAACAACAATAGAAAACAAGTACAGAAAGAAAAAAAAAACATGGATAAGATACAACAAGAAATGACAACACAGTTACATATTTTCATTTTTAAATGTAGTTAAAAAATATTCTTTTAAAGCATTGCTTTGCAATTTTTTATTATGGTGGATGTGTTTGTACATATCTGGAAGTGAATTATATAGTGTATAGGCAATATAGTTCAGTGATTTTAACCCATATTTTGTAGTGTGTGTTTGAGGAATGCGGATTTTATTGTTATTTCGAGTATTGTGGTTGTGGATGTCTTGATTGTAAAGTGGCTTGATGTTGGTGTGAGTTGATTTTTGGGTAATTTGTAGGATGGTGCTTGTGATTTCATATTTAGGAAGGATTGTAATTGGAAGGATACCAGAAACTGAATAGATGTCCCTAACATGAGTGTCCCATGGAAGTTCAAACACATTTCTGAGAGCTCGGTTTTGAACCACCTGCAGGTCAGCTATCAATTTCTTTGAGGCAAAACCCCAGATACAGCAGAGATAGGAAAGGTGTGAATGTACCATGGCATAGTATACTGAAGTTAGTAAAGGAATGGGTAGTAATTCTTGAAGCCTATATAGTACACCAGTTATAGGGGTAATTTTCTCTTTTATATGATTTATATGGAGATCCCACGAGAGTTGGGAATCTACGATAAGACCCAAATATTTTGTGTTCATTTTCTTTTCGAGGCAGTTGTCTCCAATTTTAATATCGAGGCTGAAATTTTTCTTGTTACCGAAAAGTATATAATGGGTTTTTTTTACGTTAAGAGTTAGTTTGTTTATTCTCAACCAGTTTGTGAGATGGGAAATATCAGCATTCATCTCCGTTTCAAGCTCCGCTAGGTTGAGTTTATTGTAAAAAATTACCGTATCGTCAGCATAAAGTTGTATAGTTCCTTTAATACCCCACTTTGTTATGTCATTCACGTAGATTAGGAATAGCAACGGTCCAAGAATTGATCCCTGTGGTACTCCACATGTTATTTTACCTAATTCACTCATTTCTCCTCCAAATTCTACTGCCGAAAAGCGATTTGATAAATACGATCGGAAAAGCTCCAGAGGTGTACCAACAATACCCAAATGCTTCAGTTTTTCGATCAATACTTTATGATCCACCGTGTCAAACGCCTTCTTTAGATCAATAAATATTGCCGCCGTAAAATCACCGTCATCTATATGTTTCTGCAGATTTGATATAATAATAATAATAATAATAAGAATTTATTCCAGAATGTATGCAGGGGTAGTGCAATGCAATACATTCCATATTTGAAATAATATACATAATAAGTAATAAAAATAATATTAAGGTTGGTAATAACATAGGTGATTCCGATAGGCACAAAAAAGTGGAGTTTAAGTGAAAAAAAGATATTATATAAACACAAAAATGATCGTGAACAGCCGTTTATGGGGGATATTTGCACATCTCCCGTCTCCAGAGGGCCATCAGAGGGGACTCCATCCAGGCAACCATGGCAGCGATGATTTTGTTATTAGATTGGCGTAGTCTGCGCCATAAGCTTCCCATGTGATGGCGGAGAAGCGCTCTGAAAGAGTGTACTCGTCCCTCCAGGAACATTTCCGTGGCGCTGCAGTATCTCGGTAGGCAGAATAGCTGGCGATATGCATTATTGTAAGCAACTTTTATCTTATGCCATTGGGATGAAGTGTAATCCACCCACAGCTCTGACGTATACAGCGAAGTGCAAAAGGCATTGAAAAGTATCTTTTTCACATTTGTACTGCAGAGATAAAAACGCCTTGACAGCATACCTGCTCTAACGGATATCGCTCTTCTTTGCCTTTCCATATCCTCGATGTCTTTCAGGTCGTCTGTGATAATATGTCCCAGGTATTTGACGCTACGACTAACATCCATTTTCCTTCCATCTAGCCATACTGAAGGTGTTAGCATGTTTTCGTTTTTGCATTTGAAAACCATAACTATTGATTTGGATGTATTATATACAAGGTTATGATTTTTTGCAAAATCTTCACATATTTGGAGTAGTTTTATCAATGCGCTAAGTGACGGTGCTAGAAGAACCATATCATCTGCGTAGTTAATATTGTTTACACATACTCCTTGAACATGGCAACCTATCTTACTGTTATTAAGTCTTTGAATTAGTTCATCAGTATATATATTAAACAGTGCTGGAGACATGCTTCCTCCTTGCCTTACGCCACTTTTCAGATAAAATGGGTTGGAAAACTCGCCGGACCATTTCACCACATTTTCTTGCTGCGTGTGCCAAATTGAAAGAATCGCTATTATATCTTCTGAAACTGCTCTTTTCCTGAGTTTTTCCCAGAGTTTATTGTGACAAACACGATCAAACGCTTTGCTTAGATCTAGAAAACAGGTATAAATTGGCGTTTTTCTTTGTTTATAGTAGCTAATGGTTTCTTTTAAGGAATATATTGCCATAGATGTTGACAGTGCAGATTTAAATCCGAACTGGTTATCCTCTGTCGTCAGATGTTCTGTTACGACCGTCGATAAAATTTTTTCAAATATTCTTGCCAGGGCGGTCGAGAGTGAAATCGGTCGGTAGTTATTGATAATGGATGGATCAAGTTTTGTTGATTTAATTATGGGTATAATTACCGTTTTTGTCATTTCGTTCGGGATGTACCTATGACGCATAATATTTGAAAATAGTTTTGCTAGGATAACATGAATCGCTGGCCCAGCATACTTGATGTGCTCAAGAGCTATTGAGTCATGTCCTGTGGCTTTTCCTGTAGCCATTTCTCTTACAGCTCTTTCTACCATATGTGGAGTAATGCTATTAGTGGTAATATTACCTTCGGTTTTCAAAGTAAAATTTACATTCAGAGATTTTTCCGCTACTTCTTCACCTGCCATGGAGAGGAAGTTACGAAATTCATTGGCGATATTTTCCTTTCCTCTTACTCCATTCACACAAAGAGGAGTTTTCATATTGGTTTTCAATTCTGAAGAGGTTTTTTGCCAAAATTTATAGAAATCTTTATTTATTAGTGAGGTGGCAATACCATCCATTCGCTGTTGGATTTCTCTTTGTTGGCATTTTTTCAGAGCTACTTTGAAAATCGTTCGGTACTTCTTCCTGTCTTCGGCAACTGGCCCTGAGAGTGGTTTTCCGGCCTCGAGCCATGAAAGAAAGGCGCGTCTCGATGCTGCATATTTGGCTGCAACCAAATGATTCCATCCCGGAATGTTTCTATTTTTTCGGCTCGTGTTATTAAATGTGGTAGAGGCAGCACTTCGCAGTGCATCTACAACATTTTTATACAAGGAATTTATTTGATTTTCATTTGATTGTGCCGCTGATTTTATATCAAGGTCTGATTGGTCGAAATCTTGAATTATGTTTAGAAGTTTGCTGTTAATAGTTTCAGTATATTTTGTTATTTCAACATTCGATTTTGGATTCCATCTAGAAGGATCAATCATATTATCATTGCACGATTCCACAAAGGCTGGTAAAAATTGAAGGTTGAGATTTATTAGCATTGGCAAGTGGTCAGACCACACTGCATCATATTGGACATCTACGCTAGCTATAGCGTTTTCCAGAGCTTTTGTGACGACACAGTGATCTAGCCAGCTTGTGGTACTATGGGCATCACTCACATATGTAAAAGTATTACAGTTCATCAACTTGATATCGGCACAGACGTAGCAAAACTCTTTGCAAAAAATTTCTAGTTCTCGGCCAAACAAACTTTTGGGATCTGCATTGAAATCGCCTAAAATAATGGCACTCGTCGAATTTCTTTCATTGATTATTGCGTTTACCTTACTCATGCAATTTGTGAATTCCTCGAGATTTTCGGGTTTATTTGTCGGCATATAAACTGAAAAAATTAATATTTTGCCACTGTTTACAGTTAGTTGTATTGCCGCCAGTCTTGGCTCAGAGCATTCCACTATGTCGACAGAAAGAGAATCCCGCCATAGGATTGCGACCCCACCATAAGGTCGTCCAATTAAAGGGCTATCAGCTAGATTTACGGCTGAAGTTCCATATCCTGAAAATTGGGGATGAATTTTTGAAAATATGTTTGTTTCTGTTGGTAGAACCCATGTTTCCTGGAGTAGTATTATATCATTAGTTTCGCATAAATCTTGTATAAAATGCTTTGTCCGTCGAATCGACCTACAGTTCTGAGATGCGATCCGTAGAAAATTTACATTTTTATGTGGATCCATTTTTAGAAGTTTTATCTTCTCTGTTCAGCGTGGAGATCGGTTTTTTAAAAATAAAGTTTCGGACTATGATACCTGGTGGCCAAATTTCCTCCTTGATAATTTCTGAGAATTTTTCGCTGTTTATTCCAATTTTAAAAGTTGCAAACTCGCCTGATTTTGCCAGAAATTTATCTATTTTACAATTTATATTGTGAGAGATCAATAAACCATTTATTTCATCGGTAGTTGTTTCCGGATCGAATCGGGAGGCAACTATGTACCTCTGTTTTGGAAGCACTTTTAACCCGGAGCTCTCGTTTTTTCCTTTTATTAAAATACGTGAGTTTTTTCTTTTTTTGTAGGTAATTTGTCTCCAATCATTCGTGGTTTCCGATGTCTGATTAACAGGGCTCTTCAGATTATTTTTTTCTGTTGGAAGCGCCTTATTTACCGTCATCGGATCGGTTTTATCCAGTACACTTGTCCCTCTGTTAGATTTATTCCACACATTGTTTTTTTGGGTTGGCTCGTTTGATTTAACATTGTTTGAGACGTTATCGGTAGATGGCATCGTTTGCTTGATGTTCGCCTGATGATTTAGTTTGCTACAGGTGGGCTTTAACTTTGTATCATCGTCAACAGATGTCGTTGTATCATCTCTGTTTATTTTCAATGAATATGTTGTTTTAAAATCTTGCAGTTCTTGTCGAATTTTTGTAACATCTTCGCAAGTTGCGAAGTTATCGTTCAATGCATTCAGTTTTAGATTACGCATTTCGTTCTTCAACATTATTATTTCCTTTAACAAAGTAGTTACATCTACATGATCAAACGTTACTGGTGGAAGTTTATTAATGTCTAAAACAACAAATTTTGGCAAAAGTTTGCCGTCAGTTTCTCTCATGTATTTAATCAAATCAGTGATTGACCTTTTCTTTTTTCCCTCACCGATTCTCCTCGTCGAGGGGCCTGGAGGTTGGCCCAGAATACTCGTAAGTAGAGTTCTTGCGGAGTCGATATCTTGTTCCGTAAACATATCACACACTTGGGTTAGACTAATGTCATCCATCACTTCAACCTTTTGTTGAACGAAAGCCAGAACTTCGTTTATGACGAATCCGCAACTACATGGATTTGCCATGATTATTTATCACTTGCGTGCGTTTGCCGTTTGTTTCGTTTAAATCAATTACTTAATTTTAAAAATATACGATTTTAAAAAATTGCGTAAACAGACCTTACGTGCGCCACGCCGACGCGCACGCGAACTAAAAAAATATAAAATCGAAGGCTGCACATTTAGTGTTAGATCGTCGTCTGAAACCATATTGTTTTGACGTGAGAATTTTGTTGTGTTCGAGATATTTCAATAGTCTTTCTTTAATGACACATTCAAAAATTTTAGAGATAGCTGGAAGTATAGAGATTGGACGATAATTTTGGACATTTTTTTTACATTCATCTTTATATACAGGAATAATTTTTGCAATTTTTAGTTTATCTGGAAATATACCCTTTGATAGAGAGAGATTTATTAAGTAAACGAGGTCATCCACCAGTTCACCCTTGCAGTTTTTGAGAAGGAGAGAGGTTACACCATCGGAACCAGCTGCTGCTTTAGACTTAAGGTTAGATATGATCCGTAAGATTTCCTTTTTATTTGTCCTGATCATGTTAAAAGATTGTTTTGCTTGAGGTTCCGTGTAGATCGTATTTACATCAGTTTTTGAGGTTTTTATGACTGATGCTAAACTTTCCCCAACTGAGAGAAAAAATGTGTTAAATGCAGTTGCAATCTCTTTTGGTCCCTTTACTTCTTTGTCATTTATGATTAGAGATTTACAAGCTATTGTCGGGTTTCGCGAGCTATTTGATAGAATGGAATCGATTGTTTTCCATGTTCGTTGTGGCTTATTAATGTTTTCATTAATCAATTTCGTATAATATTTAGATTTAATGTATCTTCTATAGTTGGTGACAGTATTACGAGCTTTATTTTTTTCTATTGTCAAAGGAATACTTTCTTGATTTTGTTTCCAAAGTTTAAATATACTATTTCGTTTTTTAATAAGTGTATCAAGTTCAGCATCAAACCATGGAGTATTGTTCAGTCTTTTGTCGCCTGTATTTGTTTTTACTTTTGTTTTGCTTGAATTTATAGCATTCTGGAGATAGTCAGCGAAATTATTATAATTTTTGTTTACATCATCAGACGATTGATCAAATTTGCAAGTTTTAAGTGAAGTATTTAATTTTTGATAATTTATTTTGTAAGCATTTGTGAGGTTTATTGCGGATCTGTTATTGGGAAGGTTTTATTCATTCTAGACTTGCAGAAAAGTCAACAGATGTCGCACATTAAAAATAAAAAATAAGATAGGTTTATCTAAAAAAGACGCTGTCTCGATTGCATTTAGTTCGGGTTGAATCTTGCGATCATACATAAAGATAGTTGCCAATAAAAATGTGCGGTGAAAAAATGAAGACAATGTAAGTAGTTCTTATTCGAAGTATGATACAGTTAAAAGTGACCGAGGGGAATAGGGTCCCATTAGCTCAGTTGGTAGAGCATTGTCCCGGAAAGACAAGGGTCCTGGGTTCGAGTCCCAGATGTGACCGTTTCCTTTTCTGATTTTTCTGTTTCAGATTTTCGTTTAGAAATCACTAATATTGTCTTCAATATTTACTTATTTTATCAGTTATAAATTCACGTCATGGAAGATTCAACACTATTTCAAACTCATAAATTTATAAAATGCTATAATTTGGATAGCTGGATAAATGATACAAAGATCAAAATGAGGTTTGTGGCTATTCACCTAAATATAAGATCACTAAAAAAGAATTTTAATTCATTTATTGCACAAATTAATGACGTTCTGCAGTTTATTGACGTAATCTTTCTAACGGAAATAAATACTAAAAACGAAACAATATCTATGTTCAATATTCCAAACTTCATCGCGATTGCAAATACTCGAGAAAAAAGAAGAGGAGGAGGACTTATCATGTACTTAAAAAACCATCATACTTTTAAAGAAACAAACAATTCTTTTAAAAGCTGCGAGACAATCTGCGGGGAAATAACCACTGTTTGTCAAGATATCATAAACATCCTTGCAGTATATCGTCCGCCGAGCAGCAACAAGAATATATATCTGAAGGAACTAAAGCAAATATTACAAATGACCTCATCTGATTCAAATTACTTGTACTGTGGTGACATTAACTTGAACTTATTGGATACCAAAAATAGTGTAATTACAGAATATCAAAATCTACTCAGTGAAAATGGTTTAGAAAGTGTAATATTAGATGTGACCCGGGATGAAATATTAAACGGTAAAAATGTTTATTCATGTATCGACCATATTGCAATACGTAACCGTTGTAACACTGTATTTTCATGTATTGTAACTAACAAAATATCCGACCATTATATAACAGGAGTAGCAATCGGGAAAGAGGTACTTACAAAGGATTTAAATAAAAAAAGGGAAATCATTGATAGTAAAATGGTATATTCTAAATTAAAACTAGTAAATTGGGGAAAATTATTACAAACTGAATGTCCCTCAGAACTGTACTATAGTTTGAAAAATAAATTTGATAATATTTATTCGTCCTCGAAGAAAGAAATATCATTTGTAAATAATCTTAGGCACAGCAATCCGTGGGTTACTGAAGAAATCAAGAACATGATTAAAAAAAGAGATTATCTTTACCGAAAATGTAAGAATAGCCCAAATAACCCGGTATTTCGTTTGGAATATACTAGACATAGAAACAAAACAAACAAACATATTAATATTACTAAAAACGCATTCCACAAAAATGTAATAAATAGCTTAAACGGAAACCCGAGGAAACTCTGGGACGAAATAAACAAACTAATAGGAAAACCTAAACAAAATTTAGATAAAATAATCCTTCAACATATGGGAAATCAAGGAGACACAAAATTTTTATGCGATAAATTTGCTACAACATTCGTAAATGAAATAAAAGACATTAGACACAATTGTACTACAAAATTTTTAGATCGTAACATGTATACAACTCCTGCTATTATGTCAATGAGATTTAGACCTGTAACAGAAAAAGATATAAAAAAAATAATTAATGATATGGATGTTAAAAAGTCAGAAGGCAACGACCAAATAAGAATTAAAGACCTGAAGTTAATTGCTGATAATATAATTCCAGTCCTTACTAAATTAATTAACCTTTGTGTAAATAAAAGCATCATGCCTGACGAACTTAAAACATCCATCATCAGACCTATTTATAAATCAGGAAATCACAAAGATTTCACAAACTATCGACCAATTGCGATTCTCTCGTGTATTGATAAAATTATTGAAAGAGCTATTTTTAACCAAATACAATTTTTTATAGAAAAAAACAGAATCATAAATCCCATACAGTACGGATTTCAAAAAGAAAAAAGTACTACACAATTACTTTCTAATTTCACTGACCACATAAATTGTCATTTAAATGAAAAATATTACGTTGGAATAATTTTTATAGACTTTAAAAAGGCCTTTGACACATTGGACCATCAAACATTACTAAAGGCAATGGAAGAATGTGGTATTAGAGGTCCTTTAAATAAAATGTTTAAAAATTATCTGTTAAATAGAAAAATTAAAGTTAAAATTGACGGAATTTACAGTGATGAAATGTTAACAGACACTGGAGTAGCAACAGGGTCGATATCGGGACCTACGTGTTATTTAATGCAAGTAAACAGTTTACCTAACGTAATAAAACGTTGTAAATGTTACATGTTTGCAGATGATACTTGCATCATATGTGCTGACAGAAATCTACAAAAAATTGAGGAATTTTTACAAACAGACCTAAATAACATAATTAAATGGTCCCACGACAATGGAATTATTATTAACGCAAAAAAAACAAAATATATGCTTATACACTCTCCATATGCAAGTTGTCAGGATAAAGAACTGCATATAAAAAGTCATTCATACGATTGTTTTCACACAAAAAACCAATCTCTGCCATGTAAATGCCCAAACATAGAAAAAGTTTACCAATATACATACCTTGGTCTTACAATAGATGTCAATTTTAACTGGTCAAATCACATTGAAAATGTATGTAATAGATTAAGATCCATATTAGGGAAATTTTATCACCTAAAAAACTTTGTCAATAAAAATATATTATACTGTATATATAATGCATTAGCGGAATCAATTATAGGATACGGAGTAAATAGTTACGGATTAACGTATAAAACGTACTTAAATAAAATAGAACAATTACAAATCCGTTTCCTAAAATTGATATCGGGCAAAAAAAAAATACAATTATGTGTAGGCGATTATAAAAAAATGTTTTCTTTGTGTAATGTGCTCTCTATACATAGTAGGATAGATTACCAACTAACGCTAGATGAATTCTGGAATACAGAATTCAAAAAACCTGTAAACCATAACTACCCTACTAGGCATAGAGAAGCACAAATGTTTATTATTAAAATATCGCAAAATGTATACGGAGATAGAACAAAAAGACATAAAATTCCGGAATTGTTTAACTCATTACCAGAAGATATTAAAAATGAGACATGTCATTCAAAAATAAAAACGAAAATTAGATCGTTCTACCTCCGTCAAACATAAAAACAATTAATATTGTGGTACCAAGATATCAAGTTGAAATTAAATATATTGCTATAAGCTAATAAATAGAAAAAGTGAGAGATTTCTTACAATTAAACTGATTGATCAGTTTTGTAAGATCTAAGTAAGAGAAAATAATGTACAAATAAAAAAAAACTGAATAAACACATATAAAAAAAAAAACTATTTAGGGATTGTCCATAGTATTGAATTAATACCCTTCCTCAAAATATTAATATGGAAACATATGAAACTGCTTAATGCGGTTTAAAGTCAATGAATCCACCTATAGATTTCACTGCCTATCCCATATTTTAGGTTCTATAAATATGACACATTATGGCAAGCGATCGCTCTAAACGTTTTTTCAAAACTGGCATAATACGTCAAAAATCGCTCGAGTGGTTGAAAAGTAACTGTAAAAAATATACGTATTTGACGAGTTTAAATTTAAATGGTTTACTTCCAGAAGTACTCGAGTTGGTACTAGGTATGTACATACTGATGCTAGGTCAGAATAAGGTAAGGTAAAGTGTACTTATTCTGCTTACTTCAATACACACAAATTATTGTAAAGAAACAACTATTTACGTGGGAGGAGATCCTAAAAGTTGACCTAAATTTATTAAAAAAAGTTTCAGTGAAAATTTCCCGTGTCAAAGCATGTTTTGTGGTCATGTCGGATTTTGTTAGTACGAAGTGTTATTTACCAAAAGGTTCCGCTTCAATCTAAATACGCATAACTTATTTAAATATACGAAACTAAGAACCTAATAACCTATCTTATGCATATTTTTGTGCAATATATTTCCATTTTTTAAATTAGCTCCACACAGGAGGCCTTAAAGTAAATAATTTCTATAGTATTATTAAAAAACCCTGAAGAAGTGAGCGTTGCTCATGAAACATGTTGGTAATAAACAATAAAAGTGGTAAAAACGAAGTATTTTATTAATTTCAAATAATTTCCCTATTTCTTCTTTGGGGATGCTGTGTTGAGGGTATTTTATGGAAATTAAGATCTGGGAAGGAAAAAGGTATGAGGGGTGGGTAGGAATGTGAGTGTCAGTGGTGGGCAGCAGTGGCGTAGCTAGGTAACCAAGGGCCCTGGGGCAAATTAAAAAATGGGGCCCCACTGCTATGTAAACTGATTAGGTATTATCAAATAAAAATATGAAATGTGGTTCCTCCAAACCCTCCGCTCTTATGTGTGTCATGCAAACATCATCCACGTTCACATGTTCGGCGGCGGAGGTTTCTCCAACTGCAATAATTGTCTAATCTTCTTCAGAAGCTTCTCAACCAACACTGCAGTTACCACACCATGGCCAGATGTACTTGCAGAAGGCTGACTAAAAATCTTGTCAATTTTTTTTTTACTATCTTCTCTTTCTTGGCGTTGTTTGCGTTTAAATGCACCACTGGGTTTCTTCTTTTTATCTATATTTTAATACGCTACAAGTGTCGTTGGGGAATGAGGCACATATAACTATCCGTCAAATTGACAACACTGCCAACCTACAGAAAGAATTTAGGGGAATTCCCTAGGCATAACTTTTGAATCTCTCTCAACTGAGTTGTCATGATTAAAGTGGAGTTGCAAGTTGCAACCTGTCATATTTATTTTGATTTGAAAATTGGAGAAATTTCCAAAAGTTCAGTTCGATCGAGATTTCTGGTAAGGATTCGAGGGCCCCCTGAGCTTGAGGGCCCCGGGGCACTGCCCCGCGTAGCTCCTAGGTAGCTACGCCACTGGTGGGCAGACGAGTCCGCTGCGCCAATAACTGGAAAAACCTCACCCCATGAACCCGGGCACCGTCAGTAAAAGGCGTCTACCGGTTTTGATGCCTCGGCACCATTGATGTGTTGTATTTAGTCAATGCTTGGCACCTACCAATTCACTGTTATGAATAATATGTGGATGATTTGAATTTTTGTGTAGCACAGTTAATTATGAAAAATAATTTCAAAGGCTATGTGTTAGGACTGTTAGGGGTTAGGTATTGCCATAAATAAACCACTCACGGTTTTGCCAATTTTGGCAATTCGGCACCTGAGCAGACTGCTCCAATTGCGCCCGCATAGGGTCGGCCCAAAGATATGTATTATAATAAGTATACGAGTATATTCTACCATCTTTGGGTCGGCCCTACGAACCAATGTCTTCTTTCTTCTATAACAAAAATGAGGGTCTTACTGATAAACATGTTTTTTATACAACTGACATACATTAATGCAGCGGTTCCCAAACTTTTCCAAGTCGTGGCACACGGCACCCTAGTCATATATCTATGTGTGGTTGGGTTCCATGAAAACTCAACACAGTGACAATTCAACACATTTTTAAAAAGTGATATAAAGCCATTAGAAACGATGAAAATTTTTTTTTTTAACCTAACCTAACCTAACCTACATAACCCAGTTAATACAGTTTTTGTTTCATCACTTTCCATGACTTTATATAACTTTTTAAAGATGTGATGAATTATCATTGTGACGATTTATCCGGTTACCGTGTGGTTGCTATATTTCATATTTGTACATGAAGAAGAAATCTGGTAAGAAACTAACACAACTCGTATTTAAAATGAACAAGTGGAAAGTTGGTAGGAAAACATAGGTGAAAATCCAAAAAAATGCCAATATATTTACAAAAACCTTCCACATCCTCTTGAGCTGTGTGTTTAGTGCGACCGACGGGTGAGCCTGCTGCTAACTGCACAATTTTTCGAATTGGGGAATAAGGCTTGATACAGCTACTCTCATTTCTTTTTCCACATTTATTTTCGAAGATATTTGCTCTTTATAACAGCAACCGCTGAAAATCCAGCTTCGCACAGATATGAAGTCGCAAAGGGAAAAAGCACCCTTAGAGCTTTTGCACTTAGAATCGGATACTCATTGCGTATTTTGTTTTAAGTCTGTGTCGCTCGAGAGGTCAATTAGATTTTCTTTTTCTTGCGTAGTAACTCTGTGCCTCCCATCCAATCCGTACCCAGAGCACGGACCGGCCACGCGGGTGATTTTCCATTCCATATTTTTTTTGTATTAGTGTCAATTTTAATTTTAGTAGATACATCAGGGGCGCTTCGCGGCACCCCTGATCTCTCTCCGTGGCACCCCAGGGTGCCCCGGCACCTACTTTGGGAACCTCTGCATTAATGTATAATACATGGATGTTTATCAGTATTGTAAAATTTAAACACCTTTATTAGTAAGAGGAATATAAATATCATATAATTAGGTTACAGGTAATCAAAAAAAAAAAGATGACATTAAAATTCCCCAATCTCATATTTATTTGGCTGCAATAAATCAAGATCGAAAGTTTTGGCATCGATTTCCTTCCGGGGCCATTTTGGGAATTCGATGCAATTAATCAAAAATACTTTTTATTTGATTCCTTGTTTTTGTTCCCACTCCAACCAACTTCCAGCGTAATATTTACCACTGAAAAAAAAGTTTTAATTTTTTATTTACCCATCAATGTAATATATCATTGAAGATGAAGAAAATACTAATAAATCTAAAAGAACCATGAAATATAATAAGACGCAGAAGAAAAAAAAAGGATATCTTTTTATTTTTCTGTTTCATGTTAGGTTTAGCTTTATTTGTATTATCTTCTAATTCATTTTTTTGTTATCAACGAATTGGAGACTTACACACATTATGTTTTAAATAATATTATTTGATTCAGTACTAACTTGGTGAATCCAACTTTTTCCAACTCATCCAAGGAAATCTCTGCACGACGACCAGATCTGCATGTCAAAATGATAGGGGAGTTTAGATCCGGAATTTTAACTCCATATTTTTTCAGAAAATTTTCCGAGCTTTGTTGCGTCAACTCGGTCACTACGAGATTCACTGAAAAATAATTATAAAAAAATATATGTTTTGAGGAAAAGCTGTTGTTTTTACAGGTCTCGCATCTAGAAAACCTTTTCAAGCTATCGGAAGTATTTATACAATCCCCTTTGTATTGTTTGAGTCAAAAGGTTTGCATAATTATCTGTTTTCAAAGGGACATTAAAGGATTATTCCGGGACTTTAAAGGGAGTAGCAGAGTATAGCATTTTGGGGGGAGGGGACAAGAGAGAGGGATAGGGGTTAAAAGGAATGATCAAATAATATTGTAGTATTTTCCAGGAATATAATCCACGAGTAATGTTCTCTTTTTTTCCTACGCAATACTGAGGCCGAAGGGGGTTTGAACCCCCTGAACTCTCCCCCTCTTATATACCCCCTTGACGGGGATAAAAAAGAAAAATAACAATATTGATGTATTAGCCTACTTGGCACATGAATGCTTCCAGGTATCAGTCCGGTTTCTTCAATCTCTTTGGATTCTCTGATATCAATCAGGTAAACACCTGGAGTCTCTTTTACTTTCGCTACTTCATCGTACAGCGAGATACGATCCATTCCTGAAACTGTATAAATTGGCATATGTTAATGTTTTGTGTTTTCTGACATCTCGAGGGGGTCTTTTTCTCCAAATATTCTCAGGACTCACTGGTTAAAGCCTTTGGGATACGTTCTGATACACGTGTATACACAAATGTGTTCGGAAACTCGTAGTACAAGCAGGAAACTGGTTAGTCTACATCACATTGGAATGGATTTTGCTGTGCATTTTTTTTGATTTGTGCTTACTTTTTCGAATAAATCGATATTAAGTTGAATTTATTTTGATAAAAAAAGGACGCTAAGGGTTAAATATCAGCTGTATTTTAAAATGAGTCCAATCGTAACCCAGTCACAAAGATTTTTTAACCCCTTAATTGCCGAAATGCTCAGATCGAAAAAAACAGTTTTTTGTTTGTTTTCAGTGTGATAGAATCTGGTAAATCTATGTCGTCTACATGTGATCTATATTCACCAGTGTTCAGCTTCTACTACAAGTTTCCGAACACCGTGTATACTGTTTCGATTTGTCAGTTATTTTATTTTTGTCTCTTTCAAATTTTGTAATATTTATTCTATCTAGTAAACTGAACTATACAAAAAACACTATCTTACTTATTTTAAAATTATTAAAAAAAAAATTATACTACTTGATAAATTTTTATAATTAAATTCATATGTTACTTTGTTGTAATATTAATTTCTTATAATTAAATTATAATATGTAAATGAAATCCTCAGCACGGGAAATCCCAGTGAGGATATCATTATCTCTATATGTTACTAAGAAAAGAAGACAATAAATCATTATTATCATTGTTATCATTATCTTTTGTATGGAACGGTCCAGAAACGGAATTCTCATAGAAGTATTACTGTGGCTTGCTTAGGGCACAGGGCATAATCGAAATAAAATGTGATACTCCAAATGATCAAAAATAAAACGATGCTTTGCCTAAATGCTAATCAATAAATAAAGTATTTCATTAATCGAAGTAAATAAAACCTATTTAATTTTTTGGAATACCATAATGAGATAATGAGTAAAACTTCAAATTGCAATATTTATTTATTGAAAACAATATTAGAATTAGCCAGGCAATGGTCCTGGGTTCGTGTCCTAGATGTGACCTATCTTTTTCTGATTTTTCTGTTTTAAATTTTCGCGAATCGCTAATATTGTCTTCAATAATTAAAAACCTATATTAATTTGATTAAGAATCTGTTTGCCAGCTACTTAGCTCATAAGTACCTACCTACCCGGATATAATTAAGTAAGAAACCAGTTTATTCGTAAGAACTTACGTAGTATTTTAGCTACTAGTCTGCCCAGCGGCATTTTTTTAAAAATATTTTGATGACTAATAAATTGTTAATTTTTCGTACAGGTTTGGAATTAAAATTGATATTATATGATTACCTAATGTGTGTATTTAGATTTTTTTTTCATAGAGTATATAGGTAGGTACCGAGATATTATATATCTCGTCGAGTTTCATGTTGTATTTTTTTTTAATTTGGGTCAGAGTATATATTTTATCTCTAAAAAAAACGTAAAAAGTCAAATTATTATTTTTTTGGTAAACTAATGTTTAAGACAAGATTTTTTATGCATAGCACAAAGGGTAACAATTATTTTACAAGCAATAATTATTAGCCTGAAACACTCATCCACATTGAAAAATCTCCTGATAAAAGATACGTCCCGTTGGCGTCATGTAAAATAATTGTAAAAAGTCAAGTTATTTTATGGCTTGTTATCTATTTTTAAAAGTCTTTTAGAACTACATTAGTTGAAAAAAAAATAGTAATCTCTAATTTAATCGGAGTCGACAACTCTACCTACCTTGCCAAATACAGATCGGGTAGGAGCGACATTTATTTCGTATATTAACTACTGAAATGCGTCTACGTGATTGCCACCATAAGCTAATAGAATGTTCATGTTCATCGACAATGAGCCGAGTTTCAGCTTGATCTGATGTCGGGAAGTGGGTTAATACCGCTTCTAAGATTTGCATTAATTTATTACCGAAAACAAAAGTTAAATTTAAATAGACGTATTTAAAAAGGTCAGATAATAGTTATCTACAAAACAGCTGACAGTTCATGGTATCAATTTAGAGTTCTCGTGATAAGTCATGAAGATTGCTATAGGTAGGTACTCGGGTACGTACTTATTTGAAATTAATATGACTTGAAGGGAACATAAAAAAATCTAACTCTAATAAAGTTTGGCTTTGAATAACAAAACAAAATGGTGAAGTTATTATTTAGTTACGTTAGTATGGTTATTACACTAAATAATGATTATCTAAAAGAAGCGTCGGCTTTTCGTTCTGGTATTAACATAATACAGGTTATAAATTTGTATTTTAAAAAAAACCTTACGTTTTGATTCATGTTTGATGTAGTATGCAAAATATCCCTTACATTTGAAGATATTCCATTTTTTTCTTAAAACGAACATAATACTATTAAGCTATTTATATTTTTCTGTCCCCGAGCTCACGAACACGAAATAAAAAGCGGTGAATAGGGTATTTTTATTTTAGGATGCTGGATGCTGCCATACGATAAAAACAATTAAGTAAGTACCTAAATACCTCTGTGTGTACATTTTTTTCTTTTAGGTTCATTCGTTTCACTGAACTTGAACAATTCATCAAATTTCAAAGTTAATATTAAAGTTCTATTATTATTCCATCATGCGCCCTTGGTTTCACAGAACTTAAATAATGACAAAACTTTCGCAGAACTTGACTTTGAAATGATGAATTTTACAAGTTTAGTGAAATAACTTACTGAACCAACGTTTCTAAAAATATCCAGTATGATTTAAATATGAGATAAAACTAAGAACGAGCAATAATTTATTATTTATAATTTTACACACTGAATAAAAAATATTGACATTGAAATATTTATGATGACTTGGAGCACGTAGACATTTTCCGATTTGCATTAACCGTACATATTATTACATTGTAAGTAGCATTCTAAATCTGATACAACACCTTTACGTTCAAAAACAAATTTAAACTCTTAAAATAACAAAAAATCTGCGTACCTTTGACGAAAGGGGAACAAATACTGCAACAAATTGATATAAAATAGACGATAGCGATCGCGATGTGTGAATCCATTTGGAGTTGTGCTTCGTGCTTGTTCGAATGCTGGGAGTCGTCGAAATTACCAAAAAAATGACCTTGAAGCCAAGTTGCTAAATAACTGTATATGATTTTAAAATGGTGGTTAAACGCACAGTAAATAATTAATAATAGGCTGTATTAGTAAGTAGGTAGATATATAATGGAATGCACCTTTAGGAAACTTTTGCGAACTAAATCATATCTATTTTTTTATATACCTTTCAAAACATAATTTTATATGATTGAGAAGGTAGTAATAGTATCACAAAATTTTCAAGTACTGTTCGTAGATTATAGGCCATTTAATGGCGTTATAATATTTAGGAAAGCGTTTTAATTACAAAACCTCTATTAATTTCCTGACAATAACTTTACGATGCTATAGAAATTTGATTTTTTAAATTTTCATGAAACTCGTAGAGCTGCGGAATAAGTGGAAAATAGTATAAACTTCATCTTGCAATAAAAAAACATCGAAACTTGCGAAACGAGTTTCAATCAGAGAGTAATTTATTAATAACTAGACCGTTCCGAAAGAGTCTAATTTGAAATAATTTACTAAATCTTGAAACCAGTATCAGTATCATAAGATTCTACTAAGAAACTTATTGCATGAATTTGGTTTGAATTTTACCGCCTTAAACATTTAAAAATCGCTTCTTATCCACCAATCAAATGGCTTCACTTTTCAGAAAATAGTATTACCAGCTGTTAAAAAACAATCTATACATAGGTTTTTTTTAACCTTATATTATACAAAGTGTCCGTGGGTACCTATCGAGCACAAAGTTCGGGAGGTGATTCTTCTGATTGACAAGTAAAAAAGATAAATAATTTTTACAAAATTCCAAATGTTTTAAAGTAGTTTTCAGCTAAAAAAGTTTAATGATAAAATAATATATGTACTTATATAAAAAAATATTTTTGTACGAAAATAATAACATTTACCATCTTAGATTATTTAATGGTTATATTGAGAATACAATCAAGTACTTACTTTACCTACGGCGTACAATATTCATAGACTATATTCGGGAGTTGATTACTGCCGCCCCAGAGTTGTTTTGAGGATGCACATGATATCATTTTATGTTTATTTTTTTTAAGAGTTTTTTTTTAATAAATTTACGTGCGCATGCCGGGATTTGAACCCGCAACCTTCGGATTAAGCCAATCACCAATCGCCTGGCATGAGTCAAAATTTTAAGCCCCTTGCCAAAACCAGTAGGCCTAGGTAGGTGATCACTGTAATCAATAATATTCGGATGTTTGTATTTCTGTGTAGCGCAGCTTCCGTGAAAAATAATCTCATAGGCGATGTGTTAGGAGTGTTAGGGGTTAGTATTATCAGCGTCTTGGCGCCTTGACAATTCGGTGCCCGGAGCGGAGTGCTCCAATTGCGCCCGCATAGGGCCGGCCCTGACGGAGACCGTCAGTAATAACGCTAATACGCATGGATTATGAAACTGGTTGCCAGGTAGAAATTTCCAGCAATATTTCCATTAATTTATTTGCAGGGTTAGTCAAGATCTCACGTATAATAATATTATAATGCATTGATTTAAGCATTTGACTTTACTGTTATTTTACTTACCTACTCTATTACGATAACTTTCAAACGTCCTCATAATAATTCGGGATTATTTATCAAATTTACTGGCAGCACTGAATGATTACTGGATGAGTTTACCAGTTACAGACACGTAAATGTTAAAATATTATTTACATATGAATTACGAGCTGAGTTGGAAACGTTTCGGGTTACCCAATCGCCGTGAGTTCAATTCCTCGGCTGGCTAAGTCCTCCATCGAGACCCAAGCAACATTTTCTTTTAGTGTGATAGTAGTACGTGATTTTAAATATTGGCAGGTAATTCGTAACTTGGGAACGTTTGTCTTTATTTAAAATGAGTTTTGTCCTATTTATACGTAGCATAATATTTAATTTGATTTTTAGGATGAGAATATTTTGAAATGCATCGTGCCCTGTCATAATATTAGTGAAATATTATTGTTTGTCTTAATCTTAAGATGTACCAATTTTATGTTTAATTTTAAAACGTCCTCTCAATTAAATCGTAGAAATTTAATCAAAAATATTATTATATACCCATGCACAGGCTTTGCCTTTGCGGTTTTTTTTTCATAATTTTATATCACCCTTTTTTATATGTAGGTGATATAAAAAAACTTTATATAAAAAAAAATAATTTAAAAATCATCAAATAATAGTGTAACGTTATTCAATTTATGTTCTTTCGAATGCATGTAATTATAAATTATATTTATGACAATTATAAAACTTTTTTTAATGCGGATTGTATTTGCCCAATAGTGGATTTTCACCCATTTTTAGGATCCGTCAAAACGAAAACCGGTTTCACAAATAATAATTTTTAATATATCTTATCATTCTGTGGTAGTTATGTTCATTCAGCGAATTCCGCGCTTGGTGAGGCTAGTTTTGAATGTGAATCGTTCCGCTTGTTGTAAATCTAACCTGCCGCCGATAAACAGTAAGTCGATTATTATTTTCTTACAGTCCTGCACTAATTTTTACGTCATAATATCTTATGATAAAACAATTCACTAGATAATGAATAGTAAAGACATTATATTTAGTATTACTCTCATGATATGAGAGTACCGTGTATTTGTATAACGTTTATCAGATAAGTTGCCCAGATAAACCTTAGATGTTATCTGATAATAATTATTCCTGAATTGATCTTCCAGCAAGATTTTGATGGTAATATATTTTGGATTCATTTCGTTCTTAGACCCTCCTCATTTTTTGATAAAGTTGACTATGTCAAAAAGACTGAGGTATTCTGCAAGTTACGGAACTTATGACTGATGGATTAGACTTGGATAATGTTACAGAAATCTCCTCTATCACAGACCTCCGTGGTCGATTTGTAAAGATCCTCCACCACAAATCCAGAGGTAGTGGGTTCGAATCCCGTCATGCACAAAAAATGTATAAATAAGGAATTCCTGTCTAAAGTTTTTAATTTTTACGAAGGCTCACATTCTAACTTAAATACCAGTATTTTGTTTTTTACAAATTTCGATTTCATAGTTAAAATAATTTTAAAAGTTTGCATTTTTCAAAACCTGCCAAAAGGATCGAAATCTGACAGGGTACATGTGACATCATACGTACCTCGTTTTTGTCGGTTAACAGTAAGGTCCCAGTCGGGTCGGTATGAAATGAACAAATCCCAATTTACATATTTAACACGATTTCCAAAAACATGAATTATTTTGAAATAATTTGTATACCACAATGGTAACCGTTAATGGTAATTCTAACGCATGCAGGCGACCGACCCTTTGAGGTAGCCGTGTAAGATCAATCACAGGCCGTTTAGGTGTCTTACAGTTTTAATCGTTTTCAAATGACGATTTATTAATTCTACATATAATTATTTATAACAAAACTTATATATTCAGAATTAGCGTTTGTTGATCCATATGAATATAACTTTTTTTAAGCCACAATATTTTTCACTCGAGTTCCTTTTTATGATGTACCGGAGAGTCCACCAAGCATTCATAATTTTCAAAGTAGTTTTGACTCACAAATTCCTTCAGTATTGATTTTCCTAGTACCTACCAATCAAATAATAATAGTTGTATGGAATGGACACATTAATTTTGTATTGATCGAGCCAGGGTGGTGGTAAAATAAACCCTCCCCACAAAAACACATTCATATTGTGTTAAGAATGATTTCCGTTCTGACAGTGTGATGACGTGTGTTGTCTTCAATCTCTAAAAATTATGTTAGTGTACCATATTTTTATTACGTTAAAACTCTGATAGTTATAGTACTCAAATGAAGGGAACAGTTATTTACTTGTGATCTGCTGAAAATTCTCTCTGGAAAATATTGAAGGGATTATTTGTAATATTACATTAAACTATTTTCTTCTCATTTCAGATATCGTCATAGCAAGATTCCACAGCAGTTTACCAATTTCAAGGTGTAATTTTGCATCGGCTAGAAACTTTTCCGATACAGCGATGGATCGTGTAGTCACCTATGAAGATGTTGTCACCTACAAGGACAAGCCTGAAGTCCTCCTTATCGATGTGAGAGAACCAGATGAATTGAAAGAGACTGGAGTCATTCCTTCCAGCATCAATATTCCAAGTGAGTGCCGCATTTCATTTCACTCACAAGTATATTGGTACTTGTATCGCCGCCACAATTTTTTTAGAATTTGAAAATTAGCTAAATTAAATACTGTTTTAATTTAGAGGCCGGCAAATTGTTCCACAGCCGAGCGAACAAGTTGTATAAACGATCCGTTCTCATGTGACAAATGTCAACCGTATATATATGTTGGGCGCTTGTTTGGCATGTTTCCCGACTATGCACCAGTACTGAAGGGATCAATGACGCTATTTCCTTGGAGCATCTTTCATTGTAATACCGGTAGAACAAGGACATCATACCTAAAAGATAGGAGAGTCAAGGGTTTTTTTTAGGTACTTTGGTAATGTGATCCATTGGCAGCTATGCCCTTATGCCGATGTTGCATATTGTGTGATCCATGAAGTTTCACTAAACATGTCCACTGCATCACTTCGGGCCGTGTGATGGAATAGATTTCGTTGAAAAGGTTAATAATATTCAAACAATATGAATTAGAAAAACTTATGGAATATAAAAAAGATTAAGTTGCAGCCAAGACTTAAACTCAAAACCTTTCCACTCTATGGGAGGATGCATGCTGTCATTTTTATCAATCTCATTTCTTGTAAAATAACATGTTTTTTAATTTATTTTTCCATGATTGGCAGCCATCTTTATGCTTGTAATCAATGGAAATGGATTCTTATTTTGACAATTTCAATATTTATCCAAACATTGTATCGACGCTGGAAAGGATAAATGGATGATGAGTCATATAGCTGTTTGGTCTTGGTGCTTTAGCCATTTTTACTTTCTAGGATCGATATTACTGTGTAATATAGCTTTAGAATATTTTGTTTCCATTCGAATTAACTGTTAAGTCTCTTCAAATTAGAATATTATTTTATTGGCCAGCTGCAATACATCAAAAGCCATAAAATTACAATAAAACCGCATTTTTGAGGAAGGGGTAATGACATTAAAATGGTAATGCAATAAAAATATGTTTTAACAACCATCTTATTGCTTCAAAATTATGGTTACTGGCATTGTTCCACTCACTTTTTCCACTTAATATTTTTCAAGTGTTCGCAGGTCACATAGAGAATAAGTACTTCTCCACCTTCCTCTTTCCCATCACCTTCTTCTCCCCACTACATTCAGCCTCACAATATACCCCAATTGGGGATATCATAGCCTCACTGGTTCCATTTGGGCCTCTTGAGCGGTTTTCACGCAATTAAAAATTCAGCTTTTCTCATTTCAGGCTTTTTTGTATTTCCTGGGGTGCAAAATGGTTTTTCAAATTTTGTGTTTATAAATAAATGTAGGACATGGAATAGGGATTAAATTTTTTTTATGAAAAACCACAATTTTATTTATTTATTTATTCTTAAAGCCAAATAGTCCCGGGGATTGCACAAAGTCGGTTCGCAGGTCGTGGGCTGTAAATCACCATTACAGATTTTTACCCGTTTTCAACATCGAATTTGTGCCAGTTGTTTTTTTTTAACAAAAAGTTTTCAAATCTTCAAGTCGCTATCTTTATAATAGGCATAAAAGGCACAAAAGTATTTTTCATAATCTTTCTAACTAAATAATATTTAATTTATAAAAGAAAATAATTGGGTGCCTGTGCAAAATTATTTTTTCCCTTATATATTTTTATTTATTTATTTATTGTTTGTTTACATTTTAATTATTAACCTCACTAGGACTAGCCTGTGTCGAGGTAAATATAAAACAATATAATTGGGTAGGTACCTGTGCAAAATTATTTTCTCATTTTTTCCTATAACATCCTACATTTTTGTGTGATTCAATAATATAAATAATGTTTTATTCCTTTCAAGTGGGTGACCTGGCTAATTCACTTCAAATCCAAAGCAACGACGAGTTCAAAAAGAAGTATGGCCGAGACTTGCCAAGCAAAGACTCCGAGGTAGTTTTCTCTTGCAAGATTGGAGGGCGCGCCACCAAGGCCATGGAAGCAGCCATCCAACTTGGATTCACTAAGTAAGTACTAGGCATACCAGCTGGCTCCATCGTAACCTCTCCCTCCTTCTCATTAATGATGCATCTAATGCTGCATACACACTTGCTAGCCGAAGCCGAGCCGAACCACAAATCATAGGAAAGGGACGAACCAAACAAGCGACGGTTCACGCCATTTGCAGTTAGAAAATGAAAGGTTACAACAAACTCTCAGTTCAGTGCCGATAAATCGGCATTTATTGAAATATTATTTTTACATTTTCATACAAAAAAAGATAACAACAATATTAGAAGTTACCGTAATTAATTTTCTATAAAATTTAATTGTACGCTTTAAACTACCAAATACTCTATAATATTAATAATATGTCCAATTCCAGTAAAATATTGGCAATATCAACAACCATTACCACTAATGTAGAATATTGACGTTGACATTCCTTTCAATGGCGTCAAATTGAATTTATTTAGTACTTGGTGGTGTTTTGCGCTTTCTAATTTGTATTTTTATTATTATTTGTAAATATTTTTTAAATGTTCAAAAAGGTAGATGCCAAAAAACGTTGGTGAAATATAATATGAGTTTTGTAATCCTAGTAACTTAAGTGTTATTGATTAGGTAAAAGTGGATTATACCATGAATATATAATTATACAAATGGGTTAGTTAATCAAGGTTAGTTCCGTGTAGCAATCTGTGTTCATGTTGATGACGATGAAACATTGATCGATTATTCAAAACATGTATGTGTTTTGAATAATCGAACATATTAAATAAATTGACATATGACAACTCTTCAAGCCTCTGACATATTGACTGTTATATTTCTTAAAGAAGCTGTCAGAAAGTCATTGTATTTCTGCTTCTCAATAAAATCCAAATAAATGTGTTATTTCTGAACCAATCCGAAAACTAAAAACTTTTTTTGAAATGTGATGAGATTCACTTTTAAATTTTATTATTAGAAATAAACATATGATTTTTCAAATATTGAAAACATAAAAAAAATTTAAAATGGCCTGCTTTTTGTTTTTTTCGTCTAAACACTTAACTACTGGTAACAAAAAAAAAACATATTTCAATATACAAATGTATTTGGACAGTCAAAGTCAAGTGTACAAATGTATTTGTATTTGTATAGCCGCCTCACATCATATAAAAATAATTAGTAAAATTACACAAAATTTCATAAATTTTTCTCAAATTGCGGTCAGAACCATTGTTTTGATGGAGGTGTATATTTTAATTATTCTGTGGCTAACCCCTATATCGGAATATAAAGCTCAGGGCGGAGAATTTGAACAATTCATCAAATTTCAACGTTCATTTTCGGGTTCTGTGAAAGTTCTATTCAAGTTCTGTTATTATTTCATTATAGGCTAGTTGCTTAACAGAACTGAAATAATAACAGAACTTGGAAAAATCTTTCACAGAGCTTGAAAATTAACCTTGAAATTTGAAGAATTGTTCAAATTCTCAAAAACAACCCGTCCTTAGCGTTTTCTCTTTAACACCGTTTTGTTCATATTTCTAACTATGAGGGTAAAGGAGACACAACGATTTCTATGAGACCATATGAGTTGTTCATACTAATCAAACAAAAAATATGACATGTTCCTATTTCTAGATTTAAATTGAATAACGAAATGCACCAAAAAAGAATAGCCACAACGAATCTGTGTGAATAAATGAAATGGCTACAAATAACATCATACATAGCTAAATGAACGTAACGCATTAGAAAGAGATAGCCTTTCAAAGAATATGTGTATGGGTGAAATGACTATATTATTATGAACACCCTTTGTTTCTCTTACCTCCCCGCGACACCTGTTGCGAGCGTGTCCGCGGCAAGCATGACGTCAGAGTATTTTTGTATCAACGTCTTGCTCAGACTTCTCGCTGCGAATATACTTGCCCGTTAGTGAGCCGCCTTTACCCTCATTCTTGGCCAGCAAACAAGCGTGCAGAGTAGTAGAATACGACGTACTATCACTAGGTTATCCTTCATACTCTTATGTGTTTCTGCTATCGCTGTCTCACTTAAATTTATTCAAAAAGTATTATGAATAATTGTATTTATTGAAATAATAAGTGATTTTTGAGTGCATTCGAATGGAAAGAAACTCCATTAGATTTGGTTTTTGCTCGAGAATGATTTCTGCACATCTCAAAAGCACAGAAAGGCATTTTTTTTTCACAAAAAAGAGCCTAGAGTGACGTGATTGTGTTAGGCGGTGTCAATTTGCCTGACCGACGGGCTTATGCGCGATACTAAATGTAGTAAATCACCAGTTTGTCCCCTGGACCCAGTTCTGTGCAACCACGTGCATTGTCTCAGTACCCTATCTTCCCTTTTAATTCATCTAAGACGTGTACTAGCTCTTTTTCCCAAAACCGAAAATTTAGCTTGAGGAGTTGATATATTTTTATATATTAATATTATTAAAAATATTGAAATCTTTTTGTAAAATTTCTCACATTGTATAAGTAGGTATTTTATTACCTTTATAACCATCAAAGACAGAGTTGACAGTCCTTTTAATATTTAGTATGTACAAACAAAAAAAGCAAAATAAAAAAAAAAACAGTAATCGTATGTGGGTAATAAAATAAAATTAATTAAAAAAAAAATAGATTTCATTAATTTATTAAGGTAATATAAAGACCATATTTCACATAAAATCCATTAAAGAAAACCAATGCGCACAACTCATGCCTCTAGGAGGCGCTAGTGTAGCCTGTTGCCATCAGAATATACGGGAAAAGTCTTAAGTTGGAGGTATCGTTAATATTATAGGGTATTTGACATTACTACCTTACTAGTTGTAACCTGTTCTGAGAAGAAGAACATTAAAAAATCAAAAGCAGTGATAACTAATTGTATGAATTATTTTAGTTAACATTATTGATTATACTCTGTAATACTATTATACTGTAAATTGATTAATTATTTAATAAATAAATACATTGTTAATAGTAAAAAATAAATAAAATAATAAAGAGTGAAAGTTCAAGACAGTTCTATAAGCAGTGCATAAAGTACTATTTCATAAGATCTTTTCTCATTGGTGATAGCCATCAGTGATGTTTTTTTTTAAGGAATAGAAATTAGTTATTGCTATGGTTCGTAGTGGCAGTTTGTTGTATGCGTGAGGCGCTGTATACAAGTGGTGTCTTTAAGCAAAGGTTGTCCTATATTTCAGTATATTTTTGCTCTTGTGCTCTTACTATGGGTGATATACATTGATGGTTTTTATACATGTGTAATTTTTAGGCTTACCTTAAGGTATGATTGCCTGACATTAAGAACTCTTAGAGTGAAAAAGTGACTTTGTTGGGTGCCTGAATGTATGATGTATTTTTTTATCTCGCAAACTAACTAATGTCGCACGAATGCATGTCTTCTCTTTAGACTTTGTATGGCTTAAATTATACACAGAAGACGTGGCGCGGACAATATATCCATCGGTTCCATGATAACCCAACAACGTGACAATTCAACACACCTTTAAAAAGTGATACAGTCGTTAAAATCGATGAAAAAAAACTAACCTAACCTACTTTTTGTTTCATCACTTTGAATGACTTTTTAAAGGTGTCGAATTCTCATTTTGATGAGTTATCCGGTCACCATCTCCTCCATAGACTTTGTGCCTGCCATTCGCCACTTTCGCCTAAAAGATTACCAAAAATTATTTCACAAATATGAAAAAATGTTGAATTTTTTTTTTTATTTCAGTTCCAAAGTGTACAAGGGAAGCTGGAACGACTGGTCGAGCAAAAATCAAGCATAAACATCTGGTATGAAGTCAATACCGAAAAGATGCCTCGAAAATGCAGAATATAAATATCAGCCTTTTATTTAATAACCAATTTATATTTTTATTATAAGATTAATTCGTATGTTTTACTATTGATCAAATGCTATGAAATAATATCTTATACAAATAGTTGAAGACCATTAGGTTATTTTTTATCTCCATAAATATTTCTCTTATCACACATTAAATGTTTGGTTTAATTTTTATCTAGAATAATAATAAAATGATATATTTATCTATCTCTGTGTATAAAAACCTATGTTCACGTCTGGGCTCATTGCCTTTGAGCAATTTCTTGACCAACCCGAATTTACAGTGGAAATATTACATATTTGGTACACCTCTCCATTCTGAGCCAGAATCTGAACTCGAACTCGATGAGGAATAATCTGAGGATGGCTACTCATTTTAAATTATTCGATAAATATATTTTTTTCGGTAATTACGTTCACAATTTTTTTATTTGTACGTCAAATGTCAAAGCATTGTCTGTGTTGTCAATGCTCGCATTGACATTTCCATAGAAAAAGTGCTAATTAGTGATGGAGTAAACGAAAGTGCCGTAAATATAAAAAATATAGTTTTTGCGTGCTAATATGCCTTGGAATGCCATCCTTCCGCGGTGCAGCGCGCCAAGGATAAGATCATAAATAAACAAATCAGTAAGTTAAGATGTTTACGCTGACACTATTTCCGTAATAACTTATTTGCTTTTAGCAAAAAAAAGGTTCTGAATACTGTACCGTCTCACCAGATATAAAATATAATATCTATTCATCGTATCAAGTTTCCCCAGGATCTAATCTCTAAAGTCATAAAAATACATTATTTTCCAGTTAATTTTTAAATTTTCACATTAAAAAAGTTAAAACATGAGGCTTTTCTATAAATAAATACAGTGCTAAAGACTCATAAATAAACCACTCTTAAAGACTTTTGTAAATCGGGATGATGACATTTGGCCAAATTTTGACCATAGACTAAGATTACTGAAACAACGCGCGTGGTTACACCGAACTAGGCCCATTGGACATACCTGAAATTTACTGCGTTTAGTTTCGCACAAGTTGGGTGGTTTATTTATGCGCGCAAGTTTCGTCACCAGCTGCCACAAACACGTCAATCTAATTATTTTTTCGTGAAAAATGTCTTCCTGTGATTCTGAGAGGAACAAAATTAATTCATTAAGTTTCTTTACATCCTTAAAAATACAAAAACAACTTATTATTTCAATAAATACAATTATTCAGAAGGCTTTTAGCTCCCCGAAAACGGTAAATGCCGAAATGAAATCAATTGAGATAGCGAACGAAACAACACACAAGTATAAGAAAGACAACAGCGTTCCGTATTCTTCTTAGTTTAAGCGAGTAAGTCTATCTTGTTATTTCAGTCACACCCGTGAAGTAGAATATAGTATTTCGACGCAACTTTTAATTAAATATACGCTGCCGGTCCTATATATATTTATTTGAACACACATTATTTGAATGTCTATCTTTGTAAGTGAACGACGTTTGCATTGAGAATTTACTGGAAATATAAAGTGTCTGTTACTCGCCACATTTTGGTTTAATTTAGTTTGACACTAGCATGTTATTTGTATTGTAATGTCATTGCATTTGACACGAAATTTTGCAAGGCGCATTTTCACTGATTTAATGCATATATTTGCAAGATACGAAAAAACAATCTAGAATAATATTGATATATTTTATTTACTTGTCAAGCGAATAAAATATATTTAGGATTCTAGAAGCATTTCTTAAAGTTTATAACACCATAAATTCATGGCAATAGCAGTAAATTAATATCAAATTCACGATGGATTCGCCGGTACACGAGTACAAACGTCAATACATAAATAAACCACTCCGTCAATACATATCATAACTTACCATGTACCTACCTACCTGGTTGCCGGTTGCTTCGATTCTACGATTCTACCATAAATATACCACTCTCGATTCTACCATCGCTAATCAAAACATAACCACAGACAAAATTTATTTGTCTTATATTAAAACTTTTTTCTAAGTGTGCATCTACAACAATATACTAAAGCGCGATTATTATTGTAAAAAAATTATGGATAACTAAGATAAATAATAAGTTATTGACATAAATATATTCAGAATTTTTTATTTTATTTTTATTATTGTTTTTTTCCATTTGATTGTTGAAATGCGAATTCGAGTAAGTACGGGTTTTTTCATGCATTATACGAGTCTGCAAAAATGGAAAAAAACATTGCAATAAGTAAAAAGTAAAATACGACATGACATTCCTGTGAAGAAAAGGAATTTGTGAATTATTGATGTCACTTGTAATTCATATAAAATGGTGTAGTTTGTTCGGATATATTTGTAAATCTCATGTCATTTACTAACATCTTCTCCGTCGCATCTCAAGTAAATACAATTTTCATAATATTCTGTATAGCTAAATTTGTGGTCAATGAAAATTCATTGTAAATATTTGGTTGTAGCACATTTTCTCACCCAATTTTCGTTTACTTCTTTACATTATTATTTATAAAGACGCTTTCTGTGTATTTTCGGGTCGCCACTCAAAATATATCTGTCATTTCAAAAACAGTACAAGTAGATATTCGATGTTTTATGGGTATGTCATTGATTGATTGTCAATGTTTATAATGTGAATTCACCATTGTATCATTTTATTTTGATTATATATAAAATTAATACAACTTGGTTTGAATATAATAATAAGTCATGTTTTTATTAAAATGTATTAAAGTTAGCATTGTTCAATCACAGCAGCTGCATTCACAAAATCTGAAGTTAACCTGAATTATTCACATTGTTATTGTTAATTTTTATATAAGCCCCAATAATATAACACGCTTGCTTCAGGAACAAGACTATCATGAGTCATGTCTTTGTAACTTTTTTCCACCAACCCCATATTGTCTTAATCCAGTGCTGTTTGACTCAACTAGGGTTTGCAAATCTTACTGGATTGTGGGATATAATTTGTAATTGCCGTGGGGTTGGCGAGATTTTTATTAATCGGTGTTAAATAAAAATAAAGCAAACATTTAAAAAATATTTGATTATTATTTTACCCAACATTATATTTGGTATGTATCAGTAATATTATAAAAGACATTGACAAGGTAACATATTAAGTCATTTCAGAAGAATTTGATATTAAAAGAATAATATCGTAAAAACATAGATTATGGAGAGTCCTGTCACTCATATGTGAACGGACATTTGAGCGTAACAGCCCAGCTGCTCTCTCTGCTTTCACACTAGTCTATTGGTAGGACTCATCAAGAAGTTGTTAACTAACTGAAGGTATCTCCTTCTGATATATCCATTCTAAAAAAGATACATCTCTTTTTTCAAAACAGATAGAAAGTCTTGAAGTTTCGGGGCCTGAGATACGGCTCTACTCTTTCTTCCTAGCATCAAGTTGAGTTCATCTTTTATTACCGATAGTAGCTTGAGACAGCAATAAAAATGGTACGCAGCCATCGTCAGCATTTTGCAATTTCACATGCGAATTAAAACAGCATGTTTTTGGTGTAAATTCAGTTTTTCCCAGTATTGCTGATATCCCGCAGAATTACAAAGACACAACTCATCCTGTATAATATGTAAACATAAGAAAAACCTATTATGTGTTTTTATTGCAAATATTCTTATTTAAATAATCTCATTTTACCTATAGTGATTAATTTTTTCTTTACAGAAATGAGTTCACTGCGCAACACGGGCAGATTTCTTCAATTCACTAATAATGTTCAAATGGCCAGGAAACAGTCAGGTATTGTGAAAAATCTCCACATTATAAAACTTAAAATCACATTGTCAGGAAAATATGTAATTTATTTATTTATTATTCATTAACGAGAAAATTGACAATTTATGTATGTAAGTGTAACATAATACATGGATAATAGCAGAGATGTCCTTTATTTCAAATAAATCCATTTCAAATGGAAATGCAAAATGCAAAACGGGTATTTTCCACTTTGCATTTTAAATGCTTTTCTAAAAACCATTTTGCATTTTAAATGCTTTTCTCAATGCATTTTCCATTTTAAATGCTTTTTTGCAACATTCTTCCTACTATCTCCACTCATCTTTTTTTCATAAGCCCCAAATATCAGTCGGTCCTCAACCTTGCTAAATATGAGAGATAATTTACATTTGTCAAGTTGCTCCCTGGTAAGAGCCCTGGCAATTGAGTGATACCATTACAAAAAATACTGATTCAAATACTGAACATGGGGCCATGACGCTGTAATATTGAATGTTAGATAACAGTTTCTATGTTTTTACGCTGGCAACATTATTCCCGCGCAATTTTTTTGTGGTTTCATAATCTGTAGTCGTGGTGTTTTTGGATTTACCATCATGTAATATGTTTGTTCTACATTGATGTCCATTATTAAATGGCAAAATTGTTTAATAATTCTATAATTATTTTAATTGTTTGACCTGAGAAACCATTTTGCATTTTTAATGCATTTTGAAAATAGGTATTTTGCATTTTGCATTTGAAATGCTTTTCTAAAAACCATTTTGCATTTTCAAATGGAATAGTTTTGACCCATTTCCATTTTGCATTTCAAATGGTTTTGGGTACCCATTTTGCACATCTCTGGATAATAGCATAACTATATGACATGTATTATAAAACAAATGTTTAAAAAAAGAAGAAAAATAATGACTGTTGTATCTATAGAAAAAAAAAAACTAATAAGTAATGGCAAAATACCAACGCCGTAATTAATATCGAATTTAAATAATAGTACTTGAAATGGTAAAGTAAATCAAAGTATAATTTACATATAAAGTATGACCGTACATGCATACAGTCATTAATATGTGTCTAAAAAAAAATAACAAATAAACTTAAGGAGTATGTGAGTTAAACGTCGGAAGGTATAGAGACAAGACTTTTTTTTTTTTAAAGCTAATAGATAATACAAATTAATAACTAGCAAATAGGTCTGAAATTAGTTACCTTTTGAAACTCACAAAATTATTAACACCAAATATATCAATAAGTTCACAGTGTTTGTTAGCAAGGTGATGAATTCTTGGAATTGGTGAATAAATAGAGTAGTTAGTATTGAGGTTATTGTTACATTTAAAAGTGTCTTTTCTTCGAGTTTGTCTGGCAGGTACATTCATATAAATTAATTCCAATACTTCAGGGCTGTCAATTAGAGATTTGATAATTTTGAATAAAAATAATATATCAGTTAAAACTCTTCTATCTGATAGTTTGGTTTAGGAACATAAATTATTATAATTTATAAATTCGATGGAAATATTCATTTTAAAATTGATGTACCGAAGAAATTTATTTTGTACTTTTTCTAAGGCTTGAGAATGAACTTTGCTTCCCATTGTGCTGTAGAATGATAAAATGAGTGTTTATGTGTTTTTATTATTATGTTGTAGCTCCAGGAAGCTTTCCGCAAAGCTTATCTGGAAGTGAGACAGATGTTTCCACATCCAACGAGAATTTATCTAACGAAGAGAGATATGTCATCCGCCACACAACCAGAGTAGAACCCCAAGGACAGGAGAATATGCAAGACAGTTCTAACAGAAACTCACTGAAGGTAAATATTTGAATGCTTGACTCTTAAATTGTGACATAAAATGGGACAGTGAAAAGGTCTTTACCATAAAAGTTTCAGAAATATTGCATGTTTTTGTGCACCAAAAGTTTTCAAATATAGAAATTTCCACCAATAGAGAATTCTTTAATTAAATTATTTAACATAATTCATTATTGTTTTCAGTGGAAACAACATTGTGAACAGAAAATACTTGTGTTGACGTCAATGACTAAATAAAATACCTAAAGAGTTATTCTCTATTCAACGGTTGACCTAGTAAATAGCAGCAGAATGTTGCGTAAAATATTATAAATATGAAAGTTCATAAATCAATGCTATGTACTTTGTATTATTTGTGATTTGCGCACTGTTGTATCTATCGCCATGTCCACTGTTCATGCATAATAGCATCAACAATAATTGTTTTCAACAACTCATCCAATTGTTGCAATGTCAATGATCAATTAACTGTGGCTTCTATGTATTGTGTTGTGAGTACCCAGAGTTCAAGGTCTGTGACTGGTCAATATTGAATGATGAATTTGATGTATATTATACTGCACCTGTATTTAGTATTTACCTACGTATTAACCCATTGGCCCTCTTGGGTCTAATGTAGGTCGGACAAATTATATCTGTGCAGCAAATTTTAATGCCAATCACCCAATGGTTAATTTTTTCTCCTATAGTTTTGTTCTTCTCCTTTTTTAAATTTAACTCCTCAGACTTCCGGCATATTCTGTCAGAAGATCAGAGTATTTCCACTTTGCAATAAAATCCAAATAATTGGAATATTTCTGAACGTATCTGAAAACAAAAAAAAAATTTGAAAGGTGATGAATACTTTAATTATGCCTTTAATTTTTATTAGAAATAAACATATAATTTTTGAAAAATAAAAATTGAAACATGGAAAACTTTTAAAAATGTTTCGTCTAAACACTGTACTAAAATTACTGTGAACAAAAAACACACATTTTACTAGACAAATTTTAAACATTGTTGTTTTTCTCACTTTTTTTGTCATTTCATAAAAAACAATTAGTAAAAACTTTGTGAAGTTTCATAAATTATTCTCAAATTGCGGTCGGAACCTTAGTTTCATATAGGTGTGTATTATAATTCTTCTGTGGTTGACTTCTATATTTGAATATAAAGCATGGTGTTTACTCTATCTAACATTATTTAGAGTTTAGATCATATTTTTCACCATGGTAAGGGAGACAACGATTTCTGTGAGATCATAAGTGTGCTTTTCCCAATGATTACAATAATGGGGTATTTTCAAAAACTCTGAATACCGTTTAAAATGTGTGGAAGATTTAAAGTTATTTTCTGATTATGATTATCATATTAAAATTATGTAATTTTGATATTTTCACTTAATCTAAAACCGCACATTCCGAAACGGTTCCAAATCGAAAATGGCACATTTTATATCATTATAGAAAATGTATTTTTCAACATAATAATAAAACAGAAAAACCTTCATTGTTGTAATTCTTTCGAGAATAAAAAAAAGTGAAAATAACTTATTCAATATCTACCTCTGTAAATAAGGAGAATTGATTTTAGCTAAAATAATGGTATTAATTTTATTTTCACCGCATCAATTTAAAACATCAGTTTCTGTCAACATAACTCAGAGTGGGATGGGTTAAAATTGGTCACAATCGTCAGTATCATACAATGTGTATATTTATCAACATGCTTCCAAAGTAGTTCTTTTTGGCCATGGTGATTTTAATTTTACATCCATTACATTGTTAAGAGATTGTTTAGAATCTGTGTTTATTTCTATCTTGTGATTTATTTGTGTAGGAATCTCTACAAGGCAGCAGCAACCGAAGTTCGCTGAAGGAATCCATTGGCGGTGGACCCAATAGCAACCGGAGCTCCCTGGATGTTTCCTCCTCATCTTACAACACTCTGATCATTCATAATGCTGGACAAGATGAACAGTGGACTGGGAGGTATAACAGATTGCCATAGTCAAAATAAGCCATTTTTCATATAATAAATACATATATGATAGTCTGTAATCCCAGGCTCCCCCAAAAAAGATTTTTTCTGTTTTTTACACTTGCTTGTTTTCATAATTACTACACTTTTGAATAATTTCATTGAACGGAGGATTCTTAACATAGTTATATTTATAAAATGTCAGATAAGAGAGCTTGGAGGTAAATAATGATTCAAGCATCATCTTCAATTCATCTTATTAATATCAAAAAGAATTATATTTATACCGTTGCTCATAAAATTTTCCTAGAATTTCAAGAAAATTACAAAACAAACATTTTACATAATAAATCATTTCATGGGGGTATTTCATCATTCTCTTGATAGCTTTATTCATAGGATAACATAATATTATTAAATAAATAATTAAATACTCGCAATAGGTAGAAAACTCGGTTAACTTATCCGATATACAGCAACTCTTCATGGGTTTGAGTAACCAATAGTAAACTCGGTTAACTTATCCGATATACAGCAACTCTTCATGGGTTTAAGAACCAATAGTAAACTCGGTTAACTTATCCGATATACAGCAACTCTTCATGGGTTTGAGTAACCAATAGTAAACTCGGTTAACTTATCCGATATACAGCAACTCTTCATGGGTTTAAGAACCAATAGTAAACTCGGTTAACTTATCCGATATACAGCAACTCTTCATGGGTTTGAGTAACCAATAGTAAACTCGGTTAACTTATCCGATATACAGCAACTCTTCATGGGTTTAAGAACCAATAGTAAACTCGGTTAACTTATCCGATATACAGCAACTCTTCATGGGTTTGAGTAACCAATAGTAAACTCGGTTAACTTATCCGATATACAGCAACTCTTCATGGGTTTAAGAACCAATAGTTAACTCGGTTAACTTATCCGATATACAGCAACTCTTCATGGGTTTGAGTAACCAATAGTAAACTCGGTTAACTTATCCGATATACAGCAACTCTTCATGGGTTTAAGAACCAATAGTAAACTCGGTTAACTTATCCGATATACAGCAACTCTTCATGGGTTTGAGTAACCAATCGTAAACTCGGCCTTTATAAATTCATAGAAGTACTTAGTAAATCGAATATATATTTTATCCTATACATTTTTATAATATTTCTGATAATCACCTAGATTATTCATATGCACCGATGCTCCTTATTAATTGGTAAAAACTAGCACAGACCTGTGAAAAATTCGTGGATATTGTTATAGTAGGATTTGTGAAGCTGGAAGTATTTATAAAATGTTTTACTCCAAACATTTATATTTTTTTATTGACAAATTACGGAGATATCAGAAATTTACCTTTCTAATGAACACCGTTAATAAACTTGTGAAGAATGACGATATCTGTCAAAAAATTTAACAAAAGATATACACATTCAAATATAGAATTATTATTAAATTAAAAATTTGTTCGCACGAGATTTGAACGAGATTTAGTGTCGAGGATCTTAACCACTGAACTGTTACGTTAATCTATGACTATGTTCTTCCAGACTGTCCGGCATCCGCGACCACCCGTCCAACCTGTCCTCGCACAGCTCCAGCCAGTCTCCGATCTTCCACTCGGTGCTGCAGTCCCAGTCACAGGAGGGCGGAGGCGGCAAGAAGGGTGGCGGCCAGCAGGGCCAGGGCAGCGGCATCCCGCTGGCCATGGGCGGCGGGGGCCACAAGGACCACAGGAACTCCCTGCCCAGGAACAGCTCCAGCTTTATGGATGGAGTGGCCTGTCAGCAGTGGGCGTACAGTAATGGATCTGATGGTGTGCAGGTAAATGTAAGAATAGGACGTTTTCATATTATTTTGCATGGTTTTATTTTTATACTGGCCTTAGAAGTGTGAATTATTCTGCAGCGGTAAGTAAAAACACAGTGTCTTCCTTGAGAGTTACAAAGGAGGCACTTTGTTTTTACTTACTGCGGCAGTATATCAAACCACATTGAAAGTTTTTAAATGTGTTATAACGGCAAATTCAAATTCTGTGAAACAATCTGTCCTAAGTGTGTAAAATTTTTCTCAAAAACCAACCCACAGAGACTCTTTACATATGGATCAAGGAAAGCAAAATCGGTGATTTTTTCTTATTTACATTCATTTATATTTATTTTGTTAATTTATGATATGTATTCACACTCTCTATGGTGTGGGAATGCACCGAACTCCCCACAATCGTAAAAATTATTATTAAAAATATAAAAAATATAATTATTGTGCATATATACGGTGTCCGGAAACTCGCAGTACAAGCGGGAAACTGGAGAATCTACACCACATGGGAACCCAAAAAAACATATAGTTTTTTGATTTGAGCATTTTCAAAAAAAAAAAAAAAAACCAAAAAAATATATTTTTCGGCTATTTTAGGGTTAAAGTTTTTTCTGGTGTTTAGGGTTGAATAACAGATGTTTTAACCCTGCAGAGCAGAAATATTTTATGATTACACCGGGTTAAATGAAGGGTGATTTCAAAATAATGCTTCAAATCCGAGTTTCTTCATTTGTTTTACTTTCAAATAGTTTTAATTAGTTGGGTACTTTGATCTTCAGTAATAATTTATAAGAATTTGATTAAAAAAAAAAAAAAAAAAATCAACTTCAAACTCGATTTACTCGATAACGAAAGCTCAAATAAAAAAAAAATATACTACAAAATCGACTCCAAATGTGATGTAGATTCACCAGTTTCCCGCTTGTACTACGAGTTTCCGGACACCCTGTATATTCCGAAACGAACCGGTTCCAAAATAACCGGTCCCTCGGAGAAATTATATAGTATAATTAAAGACGGTTTAAGTGATGGCAAAGGAACCGGTTCCAAGTAACCGGGACAGGAATATCGACCATCTCTAGTAGATTTGAATGAAAACGGTTCAACTCACACCGGCCAATGAAATTGATTATGTGTTCAAGAAAGAATTATGCATTTTGAAAATGATTGATTAATTTCACCAGAAGTAAGGAAGAATTGAGTCATAATTCAGACACACAGACACATCCACAAAACATTTCTATCGGTTTATCTCTTCAGTGGATTTAAATATTTTTTATAAAACCCATATCCATATCCTGTCTTATTTTTTATATGTAATTAATTGGATACATAATTCAAAATTCATGGTGTAAATAACATTGCAAGCTAAAAGCAGATGTGCTAACCTTAAAAATTGCTGGCAGAATAAGTCGTGCAAATTTCATGTTTCAATTCACCAATAGTTTTCACTGCTTCAGATCAAGATTTTCTGCTTCAGATTCTTGAAGAGTCTTGTGGCATTATCGGGGAAATGTAACTTGTCTAAATAGCAACATCAATTAAATGGACCATGTACTTCAAGGCCCATTCTACTATTTATTAATCTAATAAATAAAAGTTCTGCCACTAGAAAAAATAATCAAAGGCCCTTTTACATATTTAGTAGTCTTTTCTTTCTTATTTTTGTAATATTATTATCTTTTGCTCTTAGGAGATCAATGAGATTCCCGACGACTACCTGAATCAATCCTCCGTCCTGAAACACCTGGCCAAGGAGGTGAACCAGAGCCCCAGCTCCCGCTCCCCCAGCGTGCCCCCCTCGGGATCTGGGGGCCCCCCCTCGGGTTCCGGGGGCCCCCCCTCTCCCTCCGACGGCCGGCAAGCAAAGGGAAGCAAGGGGGGCTCCAAGCCACGGGGACGCCTCAGCAAGGATAAACTCAGCTTGTCTCGATCGCAGCCAGATTTGTCTAGGTAAATTGTAAACGTTACATAGGTACATATAAAACAGAACAGTGAAAAAACAGAATGGTGAAAACACAGAACTTGATGAAAGAATAGGTTAAGTTTTATAAGAAAAGATAGTATTGTTAGGCCTAGTTACCCTCCCGCTCCGGACGGCGAAAACACGTATCCCAAACGAGATTTTTGTGCTATATCTTAACTGTTTTTTTACATCACCATACTCGTATATATATTTTCGATTATTTGGTAAATAATCGAAATGCTTTTAAAAAAAATTGTCCCATTACTGTTTTTAAGATATTAAATAATATCTATATAGCAATTTCCTATATTTTTATATGAACTCCACACAGAAGGCTGGATTAAATGATGATAGAAGAAGGGATGCTGTATGCTCAATCATATAAATGAATTGACTTGATGCTACAATTTGCACATAACTAATGATAATAAATGGGTGTTCAGCGTTGGGGTCAGGCCCATCCCGGGCAGCAGCGAGGCTTCCTGGCCGGAGAACACGGAGCTGGACGACATTGGCTGCTATGCCGACATGCTGGACATGCTGGTGCAGGAGAACTCGCAACTGAAGAACCAGCTTGATGATGCCTGGCAGAAAATTGCCAAATCGCACAAGGTACACAACACACTATGATTTGAAAGGAAAACAAAGGGAGATATGAGATATGGCATATTTGTGGCAACTGTCACTGAGCTATGACCAAACTCCACGGACTATTAAAGCGGCAGAGACAATGAAAGTTATGCATTTGGTGTGTAGACAGAAACAAAGACACGGCGCCGCTGTGCGTAGATGCGATTTGCAGTAGTATACTGTGGCGGCTTGTGACATGAGTTTAATAGATTGCTAAGATTGAAAAAAAGATGTTGTTTTAGCCCAAAATGATTTTTTTTTTTAAACATTTAGTTTTTTCTGAAGATTTTCAGGGATTTTCTGTTTGGCCATCTACAGATTTCCTGAAAATCTTCATACAGAAAATAGAATTCAGAAGAAAAATAAAATCGTTTTCGGCTACTACATCAATAATGCTGTTTTTTAACACATTGTAGTCGGGAGCTTCAAACAATAGACTCTAGCCTATAGCGGGTGTTTTTCGCGATAAGCGCAAAAATATATTGCTTTCTTAAAATGGATACAATTTCTAAACCAAATAATATTTTCGATTGAAATTTTCAAAGAAATCACATATGACATTTGATCATCAAAAATAAATTATAATTGCTTTGATTACATCATAATTTCACCACATTTCAAAGCTGAATATAAAAACCTGATATTAATTCAGTAAATAGCATTCAATATTTGAAAATTCCATGTAAAAGATAACATGTTTATTTATATCATATAGTTATATAATAAATAATAATATATATTTGCCATGCCCGCAATTTTACAATCGCTGTATGTGTGAAATCTGATCGCGTAAATATTGAACAGTGTCGCCTAAGGCGAACACTCAATAACTCGTAAGTTTAATTGCTTCTTGTCAAAAAAGAGTCTTTTGCGGTTGCCTCGTCTAATTGAAGAGCCCATTCCACTTATGAATCATAGTATTTATTCTTTCAAGGAATCAGTACACTTCATATGTTGATAATCCATCACACACCATAAGTGTATGTATCATTGGCTAATAAAGACATTTTTGTAGGGATAAAGTCCTATACAATGATAATATATTCAAATAATAAAATACCAAAAAGTAAACAAAACAGTGCGAGCGGTATGAAAAATAGTCCAATATGTGAAATGACTCAAACTAAACTGGAGATTGAGATCGCATAAAAACTGTAGATTTCTGGCGACGTCTTTACAAGCGGCACACTAGCCAATCCGGACAAAGCATCTCAAATAACGTCGACAGAGTGTCGCCTAGCACCCAGGTAGCAAATTACCCTTCAAGGCGTTTTATTTCACCCTGATAACAAACCCGTATAATGCCGTTTCCCGCCAAAAACCGACAGTCGACAAAAACGGCATTTGCCGTGTCCTGCAGTTGACCGACAGTCCGCGAAAAACGGCAAATGCCGTGTCCCGACAACAATGTGTTAATATTACCACTCTTGCACACTCAAAAGTCATGAGCCGCCACTGGTTTTGTATGTGAATGATGTTGGTAACATTTTCATACTAATAATGGTTCATAACTCATCTCCCTTGTTTCTATTAACTACGATTTCCACAAATTTATTCACTAACAATTCCTTTATATCAAAGTTACTTATGATATCACACAATTATTTTTTTTTTAAAACAATAAAACTCAACTCATCACACCCAATTTTTCACTAATGCTAGTTTCCCTACCATATCTATTCTATGATCTATGGCAAGGCTGCCCAACCCCAGGCCCGCGGGCCACAATGTGGCCCGCGAACGAATTATAAGTGGCCCGCGTGAACCATTTTCAAAAAACCCGCCAATCCGCCAATTTGAAAAATTATCGCGGGCCCGCGGTAAAACAAACAATGCAGCTTGCGCGCGGTCACCAGTGTTGCCAACGAAGGCGATTTATCGCTATTTAGGCTACTCAGAACGAGAATCAGCGACGAAAAAATCTAACCTGTTGAACTTACTTTTTAAACAAAAATGCACCGGTTTTTTGATATAATATTTTGTGCGTCCGAAATTGAATCTTGTAGCCACCCCCCCCCCATGGAATTCGAAAAATTGTTGTGGGGAATCACATATGATGTTTTTGGGTGCCCGGAATTTTTTCTCAGCGACTCAGTGAAGTTCCGTAACAACCCCCCCCCCCCCCCCCCATGGATTTCAAATATTTTGTGGGGAATTATGTTTTATAGAAATTCTTTAACAACCCCCCCCCCCCCATGGAAATAGGAACCGTCAGGTATTCAGTGGCCCGCCAGTGATTCAAAATCGTCAATTTCACCCAACTGTTAAAAAGGTTGGGCAGCCTTGATCTATGGTATATTTCATAGAATGAAAGTTGAATCGCATAGAAAGCCTGTTTATAGAATAGAAGAAGTGGGATCCCAGCTTTACAGCAGTTATTGTAATTTCGAGAGTGGAATTTCATATCCAGCAACCCAGGATTCCTAATTATCCAACCCTATTTTCCTTGTATGTATATATGTATAAGTTACCTTCCTCGCTAAACAATGTCTGTTCTGAGATATTACCTGTACAGTACCAATTAGTGGGACAGACATAAATACAAAGAATATTAATATTGATGAGTTTATTTTACAGTTGGAAGAAGAAGTGTCCAAAGTTCACCGTGCCCACGAGGAGCTAGTGGGCTCGTGCGACCGCCGCGAAAGGCTAGAGAGAGCTGCCCGCAGTCGGCTACAAGCAGACTGTCGCAGGCTTCATGACATTAACAGGGCGCTACGTGAACAGGTAGGTACTCCTGTGAACTAGTTATACATGGAAACTGGTGGGTTCCTAGCAGCTGTGATCCTGAGGCAGTTTGCACACGCTCAATAATACCAAATGCCTTAGAATAGAGACAATACGTCCAACTTCTAACATTTCCCGTACATTCTGATGGCACTAGCACCTCTAGCTGTGCAAGTTCTGCGGGTTGGTTTTCTATCACACAGTTGAATGTATTTTATGTGAAATATTTTCTTTATTTTACGACAATAAATTATAGAAATCGTTATATATGTATATATATTTAAATTAGATTTCTTACATACAACCTTACTGCTTTATTTTATACAAGCTGGGGTACCTGGCTTCGCTCAGGGAACGTTCCAGACTATTCCACAACATTCCAGAATGTTCCGGGTTGTTCTGGAATGATCTGGAATGCTCTCGAATACTCTCAAATGTTCTGGACTGTTCTAGAAATTTCTAGAGCCCGAAACTTCCAGCCCTTTTATCTTTCAGGTAAAAACGGGAGCCTTCTTTTTATGGACGGGGGATAGAGGACTACCTTGAACGTACCGGGACTCGTTTCTGAGTTTTAGAGGCACGCACATTGTACACTTACTTTTATAATATATATAAATATATTAATTTTTTTCTAAATATTGATCAAAATACAAATTAGAAGCACAAAACACCGCCACCAAGAACTATACAAATTCAATTATTTGCTGCTATTTGGGTAAATACTGCCAACATTTTACTTCAGTTGGGAGTATTATTATTATTCTAGTGTATTTGATAATACTGTATTGACGCTATTGATGGATTTTCCTACGATAGTTTTGAGATAGATAGTTGATTGAAGAAAACATTAATAAACATCGTAAAACAAAAATGCAAAAAAATTATGATTTTGATTAAGCACACATTTAATGTAAACTATATAGGAATAGTTGAATCAAAACTATGTACATAGCTCTCGTTACAAGCTTGTATTTATTAACTTTTCGGGGCACATCTCATTTAGTCTGGCTGCTTTACCTCTTTTGAAGTAGCCGTATACCGCCTTCAGCGTGTAGTTATGGGTATAATATGTATGTAATCCAGTATTGTGATATGTGTCCGGACAGGTTGAGCTGCTGTCGGGGCAAGTAATGCGGCCGATGGAGTCAATGACACCCACCAGCGATATTCTGAGGAAGGAGTTGCAGAACAGAGAAATGCTGATTGCACAACTTATCACGCAAAGTAAGCCTTGTTCTTGTTCAAAAGGGAAGAAACACAAAAACATACACTTTTTTTTGATATATGTACATTTTATTAAATTAATAATAATAATGATGATTTTTTATATATTATGTATTAAAATTAAAAAATATGGTTTTTGAGTTTGAGTTTTTGAGTGCTCGAAAAAGAGGCCCCTAATTTATTGGACGTACGGAATGTTTTTTTTTTTAACTCCACATGGTGACCACATGCCAGAAATCATTTTCAAATGTTAATGTCTTATATGTATTGATCTTCAGAATAATGTTTTATTTTTTAAATTTCATATTTTGTCACGCTTAAAAAATGCCCTAAATGTACTTCATAATACAATATACATCTCCTTACTCTACACAAGCAAAGCTAACCTCATACATGCAAACATAACCAAATAGAATATTGTAAAGTGGGCGGCTTCAGCACCTGGTGGGGCCCAAATAATTTTTACTATTATGTCAAAAATTTGTTGTGATTTTGAAAGTAAATAACTAGCTCTGGTTTTATTCTTGCAGGTAAAGAGTTGGTTTGCTCCAAAGAACGGCAAGAGATTGAAATAGCGGCACAGCGCGCCACTTTGCAGGAACAACGCACTCACATTGATATACTGGACACAGCCCTCACCAATGCCCAGAGCAACGTTGTCAGGCTTGAGGAAGAGGTAACATTACACTAAAATATGCCACAATCAACACACACCAGGTCTCAATACTCAGATAATTCCCCACCTTCCTCTACCCCATCTCCTTCCCCTTTCCACTACTTGCAGCCTCACAACATACCCCGATTGGGGATTCCATATTTCCACTTACCCCAGACGGGTTGGGAGCAGTATTCACATTTAAAAAAACTTTGCTCCTTAAATGCATGATGTTTCGACGATAGGTCTGTACGCTGCTCTTTTTCGTTGATACATGTTCGCAAGACACTAGTTGTGATGTCCTCATATGGGGCACGGGCTGCCTTCAACCCTGCTATTGTGAAGTCCGCGTACAATGTGTCGATCATTGTATAAAAAATGTCAAAAAAGATTCTGTTTTGATGTCAGTTTTCACCCTTGCTTCAAAATGCGATACGAAGTTGTTACCCTGTAAAGTGATGGTTAAAGGTAAAATGTTAAATGTCTAAGTAGGTACATATTCAAATTTGATTACATTTTAATTAGTGCATTTTTTAGCCTAATAGGTATTTATAAATAAATAAAAAATTTGCAGTGCCGACATGCCCAGGGCTATATTGAAAGGGTGGCTCAACTTCAGCGTGCTCTTGTGTCCTTGCAACAAGCATCAGATAGGAGAGAACTAACAGAGAGGAAACTAAGATCACAACTTGAAAAGGAACTACAGAATCAGAGGTAATCCTTGAAAACTGTCAATTTTACACTTACATGACTTGAATTAATGAAATTTATTTTTTAACTTACAGTAAAAGCCACTAAGTTCATGCTTAACAATTTCACTGCCAACTCCGCCATTTGGCTTATTTGAACTTAGTGAAAAATACTATGGCTTAAAAACATATGTTCAAACAGATCAACAAATGCTGATTCTGAATATATAAGTTTTATTATGTGAATAATTGTACTTAAAATTAATAAATCGTCATTTAAAAATGATTAAAACCATAACACCCTGTGATGGTGACGGCGAGGTCTGACAGCACTTACATCACTATCTCAACAGTTGGTCAGTTGCGTACATTGAATGAGTTGGCCTAATTTATCCCACATATAAGGTTTTCCCTTTGAAACTCAGATAAGTGTTGAGGGTATGATGTACCGTATATATGTTTACCATAATTTTATTTTGTACAACCTCTCTGAAAGGCTCTCTTCATTAACGCTGTATATACTAAAAAGGTCCCGCGACGGCAGCCTGGGCCCGGGCTGCGGAGGGGGGACAGGAGCGGGGGCGGGTGTGGGCGAGGGAGAACTGCGCCGGGTGCTGCGGGAGAAGGAGGAGCGCCTGCTGGTGCTGGAGGGGGAGTGCGCCAAGTGGGAGCAGCGCTACTTGGAGGAGGCTGCCCTGAGACAAGCAGCCATTGATGCCGCCAGCATACCCAAGTGAGAACCTTCCACATTTTCACTCATGAAATAAAGAAGAAAACTAGAAGTGCCTTCCAAGCAAATTTGAATGGAAACAAATGTTCCATTTAGCCCACTAGCCCTGCGCTCTGTCTCACTTATATTCGCCTGGTATCGAAGATCTCCATCCCATTTGAATTTTGTAAACACAGTTTTGTATTGGAAATTTAAGCCACGATTAGACATAAAAAACATCCACAAGGCATTTCTTGTGTTCTTCTTTATTTTATGTTATCACTTTTAACCACATATCAAAGAAGCAAAAGGTATGCCATTAAGAGTGAGGGAAGAAATTAACAAAGATTAAATTAACAAAATTAAGAAACATTAGGAAGTTAGGTGGTTGTGGGATGTATCCGACAGTCTGCCTCCAGGTCGCTAATTTAGCTTTAGGGCATGTCTATTTATTCAGATGTCAATGCTCTTGACACATTTTATTCAGGAATGGTAGATACAGTAGATAACTGTTAATTCGAACCCCGATAATTCGAAAAAACGCGTAATTCGATAATACATAAAATTTCGAATTACGTGGGAATTCGTTAATTCGAAATTTGATTTTTGATGTCCGGTGGATTTCGAATTAACGAGGTTGTCATCCGATATTTTTAAAAGATGTGTATACCAATCTCCTCAAAAAGGTCCCAACTATTCGTGCCTACAGGCATTATTTTTCTTATAAAAAAAATTCTTCCTGGGTTACGTGTCTTTATGTCTTTTGTGTGAAATGATACTTTTTTTTCAAAAGAACACTCGATCCCGTAGAACGAATAATAAATCATTACACATGGATTGGCTAGATATGTGGAAATTGTTTTTTTTTATATTTGGACAAGTGAAAACAATTTATTTAATTAAATACATTCAGTAGAATTATTTTTAAGAGATTCTTAGAGCGTAGTGGTGTACTGTACTGTAGGATATTACAAACATGTATTTTATAAATATTATGTTACACAAACACATCTTTTATAAAACAGAAACCTTTAAAATGCATCAAACATAGATCTCAACAAAAATTTTCTACAATTTTGATCGAACCACAACATTCTGTCTTTTTAAGAATATGTAAGAAAAAATCTTATTATTTTGAGTGGCTGATTCAAAACATTGAAGAAATACTAAAATTTTCCGCTAAACCCTTTTACAAAACAGAACAGAAACCGTTTATTTAACCAAGACAGTGGGAAAAGGCTCGCGGGCCGCGTGTTGCTTATCACTGATTTAGAGAGAGAGGGGACGATCTTAGGAAGTCAGAACCCACGTAACGGTGGTGTTATTAGATTTTGATATTCAGTGAACAATATTATTTAATTTGTTCCCCGGCAGAGATGCCAAGATAGCTGCCCTAGAGAAGACTTCGCAGGAGACGGAACGTCTGATGACGGAGGCCAGGAACGAGAAAATTCGCCACATGGACGAGCTGCATGATGCCCAAAAGAAGTGTGCTGACATTGAAGGAAGGTGAGAATAATCATCTATATAAATAAAAATGTTATTTTGTTCAAAATCTTAAATCTCGGAAATTCTTCATTGATTACTCTGCAATTTTGACACAACGTTGCATTAGAATACGCATGTGTTTTTATATACCTATATTAGATAGATGTCACCTATGACAATTAAATTAATTTTTTTTAAACAACACCAGTCATTCAGTCAATCAGTTGGATATAATCACGTAAAAGGAATGCCTGCTATTGTTTCTCTATCTGCATAGACAGACTGAGCCACAGCAACTCATGGCGTGGTACAGCTAGTTGATTAATAACTAACAACCCAAAGCGTGTTTGCCTTATTATGGAATTAATTTTTATAATTTAACTGCAGTTCAGCAGGTTATATGAGTTTTTTTGGGGCTCCAGTCTAGGGTGGTTACCACAGACATATGAATATATAGACTAGAAATTAAAGGTGAGGGGTAAAATCAACTGTTGAAGAACGAAGGGAGTAAAGCTGACTGTGATTTGTCAATAAATCAATCTGACAGTATATAGGCATCTCGCATTATAATATCACCATTTAGTTCTTAAAAGTAAAATCTGCTTTTGAATGAATAGACATTTTTACATGGGAGCGCAAATTACTAAGTCCAAATTCGACAAAATAAAATTTCTTCTATTTTCAGAGTCGAATATTTTGTTTACGTATTTAGTTAAGACACTTTTATAAGTAAAATATGATTTAAGATTTTCACGGCCAAAAGTATTTTTGTTATTTGTTTTTGGGGTATTATGCCGTGTTGCGCTAACTCCTTCTTTAGCCAACGTTTCGGACAGCATTGCAGTGTCCATCATCAGGGCAGATGTCTTATTTGAGGTTGTGTTAAAATGTGAGCTTAAGTATGAGGTTGTGATACCGTGTTGCCAGCTCCAACCCTCTGAGCTAACATTAACGTATCATTTTTTTATATTTAAAGTGGTTTTCTTCGTTTAGCTCTGGTGTATCCGTCAATTACCGGATACCAAGAACTATTAAGCTTAGCTCCATCGTCTCTATTAATGTTTACGAGATTTTTATGAATTTCAATGGCCTCCGTAATCAGCCGTGCTCTATAAGTTTTCGGTCTCCCCAGGATTTCAGGAACAAATCCAAAGTAATGCCCGGTGTCAATCAAATGCTCGGCAATTGCCGATTTGTCAGGGTGGCCGAGTTTACAAGCTCTGAAGTGTTCCGAAATTCTTTTGGAGATAGTCCGCTCTGTCTGGCCTACATAGACCTTGTCACATCCGGAACAGCTGAGTTTATACACTCCATCTGTTTCCAGAGGAAACTTAGTCTTTGCGGACCTCAGTAAGTCCTGTATCTTAGTTGTTGTTCCGAAGACAGTCTTGATATTTTCCTTTCTCAAAAGCTTGGCAATTTTGTCTGTCACATTGTGCACATAAGGCAGGAAGGCACAGCCTTTCGACTCTTGTTCAACTCTGTCTTCGTTTGGTGCAGATTTGGCTCTTATGATTTGCCTTGTCTGACTTGCTGGGTAGCCGTTACGCTCCAGTGCATCGGTCAGCTTCGTAAGTTCCGCTCCGATTTTATGTTCTTCGCATATTCTGGTCGCTCGGGTCACCAATGTATGGATAAGTCCTCTCTTCTGCGCTGGGTGGTGGTGCGAATCAGCGTGTAAGTACCGATTCGTATGGGTTGGTTTCCTATATACAGTATGCCCTAGGCTACCATCGTGTTTCCGCATCACCTCCACATCTAGAAAGGGCAGGATTTTATCTTCGTTTTCCAGTTCCATTGTGAATTTAATTTTGCTGTGGAGAGAATTAAGATGGTCCAGGAATTCGTTTAGTTTCTCCGTTCCATGAGGCCAAATGGCGAAGACATCGTCGACGTAGCGCCACCATACTTTAGGGACAGCCGAAGCTGTGTCGAGTGCCACTTCTTCAAACTTCTCCATAAAAAAGTTGGCTAGTACTGGCGATAACGGACTGCCCATCGCAACTCCCTCCAATTGCTCAAATAGTTCACCCTGAAATGCAAAGTATCCCGTTTTGAGGCAGTGTTCAAAAAGTTTGCAAATGTCTTCCTCATATATCTCCCTGAGCATTGTCATGGAGTCTTCTAGAGGCACATTTGTGAAAAGTGACACGACGTCAAAGCTGACCAGAATATCTCCTTCCTCAGTCTTAACTTTCTTGAGCTTACTTATCAGATCTGTTGAATCCTTAATCCACGATTCAGTTTTACCAGTTTGCATCTGCAGTAATCTTGAGAGGTATTGGGAAAGTTTGTATGTAGGAGCGCCAATAGCGCTGACAATCGGTCTCATTGGGATTTCCTTTTTATGTATTTTTGGGAGACCATACAGGGCAGGAGTTCTAGAGGCTTTTACAAAAAGCTTAGACCAATCCTCTTTCCTGATGCTAGAAGCTTTCACTAGTTCCCTTGTCTTTATGTCAATCTTGTTGGTGGGGTTGTTTTTAATCTTCTTATAGGTGCCTGAATCGCACAAGAGGTCTTTCATCTTCTTTGTGTAGTCTGCCGTATTAATCACGACAGTGGCATTTCCTTTATCGGCTGGCAGAACCAAGATTTCCTCATTGGCGCGTAATTCTTTTAGGGCCATAAACTCTCCTTTCGTGATATTGGGGCGGGGTATTTCAGCCCTTTTCAAAATATGGCAAGTCTCTTGCCGGATGTCCTCTGCTTGCACCTCTGACATTTTGTGTACTTTCATCATTGTATGTAGTGCAGTCTCTACACCACATACGATGGATTCCACAGGTATCTTTTTGGGGGCCACTGCAAAATTCATCCCCTTTGCCAGTACAGAAGTTGCGTCTGGGCTCAACGCAAGGGTCGAAATGTTGATGACAACTTTATTTTGATCGAGTTGTTTTCGATCACCTTTTTTGTCTCGGTTGAGCCTTTCAAACTTTTGTTTCTGTCTCGCATCTGTTGACTGCTTAGATCTTACTGCTTGTTGGTAAGTCATGTTGTCAACTTTTCTCCAGTCTTCTTCGGTAAGGGTTGCACTTAGGTGCAGATGTAGAGCGAAAAGGTCCCGAGATACTCCATCCAGCTCGCCTCGCACATTGTGGATCCTCTCCCTTAATAGTGCAGCCTCCGCTCTTTGGAATACTCTATCTGCTTTCCGGGATGTGATGTGTCTTTTTATTTGGATGTGTACTGGTACAATCGATTCTTCTTTACACCTCTTGAGAAAAGCAAGGCTGCCCAAAAAATGGTTTCTTTTCTTTCTCAGATTCTCCAATCGTCGTACCAGTGTGTGAACTTCCTCCCCATAGAGGTTCGTCAAATATGATTTAAGATTTTCACGGCCAAAAGTATTTTTGTTATTTGTTTTTGGGGTATTATGCCGTGTTGCGCTAACTCCTTCTTTAGCCAACGTTTCGGACAGCATTGCAGTGTCCATCATCAGGGCAGATGTCTTATTTGAGGTTGTGTTAAAATGTGAGCTTAAGTATGAGGTTGTGATACCGTGTTGCCAGCTCCAACCCTCTGAGCTAACATTAACGTATCATTTTTTTATATTTAAAGTGGTTTTCTTCGTTTAGCTCTGGTGTATCCGTCAATTACCGGATACCAAGAACTATTAAGCTTAGCTCCATCGTCTCTATTAATGTTTACGGGATTTTTATGAATTTCAATGGCCTCCGTAATCAGCCGTGCTCTATAAGTTTTCGGTCTCCCCAGGATTTCAGGAACAAATCCAAAGTAATGCCCGGTGTCAATCAAATGCTCGGCAATTGCCGATTTGTCAGGGTGGCCGAGTTTACAAGCTCTGAAGTGTTCCGAAATTCTTTTGGAGATAGTCCGCTCTGTCTGGCCTACATAGACCTTGTCACATCCGGAACAGCTGAGTTTATACACTCCATCTGTTTCCAGAGGAAACTTAGTCTTTGCGGACCTCAGTAAGTCCTGTATCTTAGTTGTTGTTCCGAAGACAGTCTTGATATTTTCCTTTCTCAAAAGCTTGGCAATTTTGTCTGTCACATTGTGCACATAAGGCAGGAAGGCACAGCCTTTCGACTCTTGTTCAACTCTGTCTTCGTTTGGTGCAGATTTGGCTCTTATGATTTGCCTTGTCTGACTTGCTGGGTAGCCGTTACGCTCCAGTGCATCGGTCAGCTTCGTAAGTTCCGCTCCGATTTTATGTTCTTCGCATATTCTGGTCGCTCGGGTCACCAATGTATGGATAAGTCCTCTCTTCTGCGCTGGGTGGTGGTGCGAATCAGCGTGTAAGTACCGATTCGTATGGGTTGGTTTCCTATATACAGTATGCCCTAGGCTACCATCGTGTTTCCGCATCACCTCCACATCTAGAAAGGGCAGGATTTTATCTTCGTTTTCCAGTTCCATTGTGAATTTAATTTTGCTGTGGAGAGAATTAAGATGGTCCAGGAATTCGTTTAGTTTCTCCGTTCCATGAGGCCAAATGGCGAAGACATCGTCGACGTAGCGCCACCATACTTTAGGGACAGCCGAAGCTGTGTCGAGTGCCACTTCTTCCAACAAGCAGTAAGATCTAAGCAGTCAACAGATGCGAGACAGAAACAAAAGTTTGAAAGGCTCAACCGAGACAAAAAAGGTGATCGAAAACAACTCGATCAAAATAAAGTTGTCATCAACATTTCGACCCTTGCGTTGAGCCCAGACGCAACTTCTGTACTGGCAAAGGGGATGAATTTTGCAGTGGCCCCCAAAAAGATACCTGTGGAATCCATCGTATGTGGTGTAGAGACTGCACTACATACAATGATGAAAGTACACAAAATGTCAGAGGTGCAAGCAGAGGACATCCGGCAAGAGACTTGCCATATTTTGAAAAGGGCTGAAATACCCCGCCCCAATATCACGAAAGGAGAGTTTATGGCCCTAAAAGAATTACGCGCCAATGAGGAAATCTTGGTTCTGCCAGCCGATAAAGGAAATGCCACTGTCGTGATTAATACGGCAGACTACACAAAGAAGATGAAAGACCTCTTGTGCGATTCAGGCACCTATAAGAAGATTAAAAACAACCCCACCAACAAGATTGACATAAAGACAAGGGAACTAGTGAAAGCTTCTAGCATCAGGAAAGAGGATTGGTCTAAGCTTTTTGTAAAAGCCTCTAGAACTCCTGCCCTGTATGGTCTCCCAAAAATACATAAAAAGGAAATCCCAATGAGACCGATTGTCAGCGCTATTGGCGCTCCTACATACAAACTTTCCCAATACCTCTCAAGATTACTGCAGATGCAAACTGGTAAAACTGAATCGTGGATTAAGGATTCAACAGATCTGATAAGTAAGCTCAAGAAAGTTAAGACTGAGGAAGGAGATATTCTGGTCAGCTTTGACGTCGTGTCACTTTTCACAAATGTGCCTCTAGAAGACTCCATGACAATGCTCAGGGAGATATATGAGGAAGACATTTGCAAACTTTTTGAACACTGCCTCAAAACGGGATACTTTGCATTTCAGGGTGAACTATTTGAGCAATTGGAGGGAGTTGCGATGGGCAGTCCGTTATCGCCAGTACTAGCCAACTTTTTTATGGAGAAGTTTGAAGAAATGGCACTCGACACAGCTTCGGCTGTCCCTAAAGTATGGTGGCGCTACGTCGACGATGTCTTCGCCATTTGGCCTCATGGAACGGAGAAACTAAACGAATTCCTGGACCATCTTAATTCTCTCCACAGCAAAATTAAATTCACAATGGAACTGGAAAACGAAGATAAAATCCTGCCCTTTCTAGATGTGGAGGTGATGCGGAAACACGATGGTAGCCTAGGGCATACTGTATATAGGAAACCAACCCATACGAATCGGTACTTACACGCTGATTCGCACCACCACCCAGCGCAGAAGAGAGGACTTATCCATACATTGGTGACCCGAGCGACCAGAATATGCGAAGAACATAAAATCGGAGCGGAACTTACGAAGCTGACCGATGCACTGGAGCGTAACGGCTACCCAGCAAGTCAGACAAGGCAAATCATAAGAGCCAAATCTGCACCAAACGAAGACAGAGTTGAACAAGAGTCGAAAGGCTGTGCCTTCCTGCCTTATGTGCACAATGTGACAGACAAAATTGCCAAGCTTTTGAGAAAGGAAAATATCAAGACTGTCTTCGGAACAACAACTAAGATACAGGACTTACTGAGGTCCGCAAAGACTAAGTTTCCTCTGGAAACAGATGGAGTGTATAAACTCAGCTGTTCCGGATGTGACAAGGTCTATGTAGGCCAGACAGAGCGGACTATCTCCAAAAGAATTTCGGAACACTTCAGAGCTTGTAAACTCGGCCACCCTGACAAATCGGCAATTGCCGAGCATTTGATTGACACCGGGCATTACTTTGGATTTGTTCCTGAAATCCTGGGGAGACCGAAAACTTATAGAGCACGGCTGATTACGGAGGCCATTGAAATTCATAAAAATCCCGTAAACATTAATAGAGACGATGGAGCTAAGCTTAATAGTTCTTGGTATCCGGTAATTGACGGATACACCAGAGCTAAACGAAGAAAACCACTTTAAATATAAAAAAATGATACGTTAATGTTAGCTCAGAGGGTTGGAGCTGGCAACACGGTATCACAACCTCATACTTAAGCTCACATTTTAACACAACCTCAAATAAGACATCTGCCCTGATGATGGACACTGCAATGCTGTCCGAAACGTTGGCTAAAGAAGGAGTTAGCGCAACACGGCATAATACCCCAAAAACAAATAACAAAAACACTTTTATAAGTGTTCATAATTTACTTCCCAGTAACAACGATGCGCACACTTGAGAATCGCTACATTCGACCAATGTTGGCTCGATGTGATAGTATATATTTCTACAACTGATTCATATTATACGACGTGAATAAGCTTAAAATGATGCTTACATATGGAATGTAATACGACAATTGGGTTTATTCTCTTTTTCACATCTATTTTTACAAGTTTTCATATCACAAGCCACTATTTTGCCGTGTTATTTCATAAAATGCCTCGACCATAGCTCGACGCTAGTTCGAACAAGAATGATGACGTCACATTCCCAAGATTCACGGGAAGCCATACGCGAGCCCAGCCGGCTCCAATGGAACCGGTATGGGGAGTGGGGAATAATACGCTTTTAATCACTTAGGGCAGGTCTACTAATATTCATATGTCTATGGTGGTTACTGTATTTAATTATGGGGCAAACAGTTTTTCTCGGTTCCTGTAAAATTACCAAAACACACCTTACGTCTTTGTTCCGGTGACGTTTTCAATTGAAGAATCAGTTAGCCCTATAGAGAATATCTATTAACTATATACATAATCCATTTTTGGCATAGGTTTTACTCTTTATAGGTAAATGAAATATTGTTTGTTGGTTAAATTCGTAAAAGTTAAGGATGCACAGTTTACACTGGCGCTTGCAAACAGAGCGTCGGACCATCCTTCACCTGTCATTTTTCTTGTTTCACAGTTCATATGGTGAAATAGTTTTGCTAATGGTTTTGTTATTCCCTTGAATGAAGGTTGAAGGAGCTGGAATCGAAGGTGGCGGAGAAGGATGCCATGATCAAGGTCCTGCAGAAGCACACCCAGAGCCAGGCGGGGACCATCTCCTATGCCAGTGATGCCAGCGACTCTCACTACAACACGCACACACACTCTCACACACACTCACTCAGGAACAACTCCCGCGAGGAACTGGGTAACAATATTCATTATCACACTAACTTATTTCTCTTCTATGTCAACGAGACTTATATTCCTTGTAATGCTCTCATCTTGTTTTGTAACTATTGTTATTACTAGTCTGAATTTGCAGTGGTTGAGTGCAAAACCCTATTTTCCAGTGCTGCCACGTGAAAAATCATTTATCTCAAGCAATGTTTTTTAATAATTTCCATAATAAAATTATGTCAAAGGATTGAACCACTATAAGACATTGTCATATTATTTTTATGTCCGTGAATATATTTATACAGCACTGTTTTTGCTATTTCCCATGTTTTAAACCAAATTGTACTAAAATTAACAAAATGTAGTAACACTTTGAACGGTAAAATTATTTAACTATTAATCACTTTCTAATGTCATTGCTTTTGACTAATTAAATGTATTTTCAAAATGTCCAATTTCATGTGTAATTTATATCATGTAGCCCGTTAATCTAATGAATGTCTGCCCATTCTTCGTGGGTGAAGCCAGAAATTGTTAAAGTAATTAAAATTACGCACAAATAAACACAATGTTAAAAGTAATTCATTAAATGCTCACTAAGATAAAGACACACTACATTAACATATTTGGATTAAAACAATCAAGTCTTTAAAGTTAAACAAGGGATACATCAAATTAACAGATCCTTTGTGAAAAAAATAAAAGTTATTGACACAAAGCGCGGCAATTTAGACTGACGGAATGACAGCGTTTGGGGGCGGGGCGGTAGATTCAGCTGAAATGTAATAATAATGCAAGACCCACACAGCAGACTAATTTTAGGTTTTTACCTGAAAAGTACCACTAAAAGTTGGAATTTCGAAAAAAGTCATTTATCTTTTTTACTTGTACTATCACATAGAATTACTTCCCAAAGTTAGTGCACTTTACCCATGGACACCCTGTATTACACTAAAAATGATTAAATCATTGTCAATCTGCCATGTTCCCCTCTAACATTACTTGTTTAAAAGTTTGTTTTCTATTTTATTTGTAATGTAAATTTGAACTTTGGTATCTCTTTGAATCATGTCACCTTTCTACCTTTATAAAGTTCTCTATGGATGTAGATTTTTGTGGTTTACTGAAAGGTTTCGGGCCCTCGTCGTCTGCCGCCTCCTTCAGCAGCCAAGACACGGTGCCCCTGTACCACAGCGGGGTGCGTGGGTCCCCCTCTCCGGCGCTGCAGGGACACGCTAGCCTGGTCACCAAGTACGGGTCCACCTCCAACTCCCTCAATAAGCCGCCAGCCGGTTAGTCCTCTGCAATTCTTAACCTATACCTCACTGAAATGTTTACGAAAATAACTGAAATCATTTCGTACTGAAATTTTTTATTCTGTTTTTATCATTGAAAAAGAAGATGCTAATAAATCTAAACGAAACATGAAACAGAACAAGACACCAAAAATAAAAAGGTAATGCCAGAACTGGGGATAAATCTTTTTTATTTGGCATTCAATCTTTTTTTGTTGCGTAAATTTGGGTAATGTATGCTGCCTAAAATAATATATAAACGGGAAAGGTAACGCATGTCACAAAATAGTGAAATTGTCTCCATGACATTTTATTCTTACATGTTTCTCAAAATTGTAATCTTCTCGGTAATATATTTGTGTAAAACTATTTTATGGAGAATTATAGGGAAATAAAGTTTTGTTATTATTGTTAATTTGTTAGAATTTCCGTTAACAAAAATAAAGATTGAAACCACATAGGAAAAAATTTTGACTTGGCGTATTTGGCATTTTATCTGTCTGTAAATTTGTTTGTCATGTTCCAATTTCAAGATGGTGGCCTTTTTAATGCATTTTTTTTCAAAATTTATTTTAAAAGATTCTTCTTTCAAATGTGAAAACGTCATGTTTATTAATAAAATTGATGTATTTAAGTACCTACTTACGAATCTTATGATTTCAGAGAAAATTTTGGTTTTGATTTAGAGAAAATTAGAATCAGTCTATTTTGGACGCAAAGTCTACACACTGTTCACAGAACTACTATATATGTAGTTTGAAAAAATAATGACAATGTTTTTCAAGAAATATGAGATTGATAAACAATGGGTTGCGGTAGCACAACGGAAGATGCATCCTCCCAGATAAAGGAAGGTACCGAGTTCGAGCCTCGGTTTGAATATTATTGATATTGTTTCAAAAATTTATGAGTGTCATAAACTAACGGCTGGAAATAGAGTTTTGTTAGTGAGTTAACTCCTGTGTTTTTCAGACCCGACGTCCTTTGAGGGCAAGAAGCGCACCCTGGACGACCAGTTGGCCAAGCTGGATAGCCAGCTGGACAGCCAGCTCCTGTCTAAGGTGGGTGGCATGGGAGGGGTGCTGCGGCTGCACGGCGGCGAGGTGGTGGCGTCCTCACCTGACCTCGCCGCGCACATCGCTCGCGCACGCTCCCAGCGCCTCGCCAGTCTCACGGCCCTGGACGCGCTCACTAACAACTCCTCAATGCCCATGGAACGGGAGACCTTTTATTGATTGCCAGCTTCTTGTGATTGTGACACCCCTCATTAATATCTTATCCAGTGTGTGACAACTTTCCTTAATCAGCACTTTAATTGAACTGAAATTGAGTGTGAAAATGCAGCTCGTATTTGCTGTGATTTATCGAATTTGTGATTGCCAGTTTGTTGTGACACCCCTTGTTAGTATCTTATCCAATGTGTGACTGCGTTTCCTCAGTTGTTGCTTTGTTAACCTGATCCACGCAACTGTTGCATATGTGATCCATGAACTTTCACTAATGCAAATTTTGTCAAAACATGCCGAATGGTGGGAAAGATTGCGTTGAAAAGGTTAAGCGCACTCTGGTTGAGTTCAAATTGAGTGTGAAAATGCAGCTCTTATTTTTTGCTTTTTATCCAATTTGTGATTTGCAGAAAATACTTCAGTTTCCCCCCACCTTTCCTTAGTCATTATTACTCTGATTGAGGTGAAATATTGAAAACTCTTTCTTAAACTAATGTTTATAGGACAAGGTTTTTATGCATAGCACAAAGGATATCAAATTATTGTAAGCATTAATTACTCGCCTGAAATATCCATACAAATTGAAAATATCTCCTGAGTAAAAATAAATGCTGAGAATTGAACCCACACAGGTGTCGATTGAAGTACTTGTACATATTGAATTATTTGACGGGTTGGAAATAAGCCAACGTAGCTCAGTGGTCCAGAGCACCTAACCGGACATCGGAAGGTGCGGGTTCAATTCTTGGCATTTATATTTACTTTGGAGATATTTTCAATTTGTATGGATATTTCAGGCGAGTAATTAATATTTATATTGGAAATCAGCATAACATGTTTTTTTGTGATTTGAGATAGATCCCCAATTAATAAATGTCATAAAGCTAAAATAATTAGGGAAGGTAAAGAGAATGGTTGGGAAGTACCTGGCTATTCAGATTTGGTCACTAAATATAGCTTTTACAGTTGATGCTGAGTGAATGTGTATTCATATGAAAATTGATACTCACTAGATAAGTTTCTCCGCAGACCCCCGGCTTCTATAATATGACTGCAACCTCGTAATGCACTATCACAAGTTCCCCCATTACCTTTGGTTAAATACATATTGCATTAAATACAATATGAACGGTGACCGGGTATCTTATCAAAATGACAGTTCAACACACCTACAAAGAGTCATATAAAGTCATGAAAAGTGATGAAACAAAAACTAGGTTACTTAGGTAACTATTTAACCTATTTTTGTTTCATCACTTTTAATGACTCGACATCACTTTTTAAATGTGGGTTTAATTGTAATTTTTAATGAAATATCATGGAACCAATATGAAAACAGATGTTCTACTCGTAGAAAAGACTTATAGAAGAGATTCCTCATTCTAATAGAATTCATTATTGGTTAGCACTTCATCGATGAAATCAAAATCAGAGACTTGTGACTATGATACATACAATGATTTACCGGTTTAGTCAGTCTACTGCTCTGGTAGATATTGTTGTGCTTTAATAATTACTGACCGTGTTAAATAATTGACAATCAAGTCAATGACTAGCGAAACCAGTTGATTGTGCCATAGATGTTAGTTTTGTGAATCATTGAAACTGAAATGAGAGACTGAACATTATAATCTCATTTTTCTTGGATTAAATCTGAAAAACCTCAAGTTGCAGTTCTTCCAATAAAATGCATAACTTTTGTGATTTTTTGCATACTTTTCATTGACATTGACGATAGATCTTCACGAAGAATCTCAACATTGATCAAAATTAGTCCAAAATCATAACATTATTGGTAATAAAGAGCTATTATATTAGTACTCAAGATATGTTTTTAGGAAATAATTTGGAGGGTTTTTATTCCTTGCATTTTGCACTAGATTTAAAGATTTACTAACAAAGTGTCTACTAAATTATTATTCCCATGAAAGTTCAACCAAATTAATTTTTGCCATTAAAAAAACCTGCTTGCATGTTTTTTTAGACTAATGTTTTTGTAATTGGGAAAAATATTTCTACTTTTGTGATATTTTTTTAATGAATAATGAAAGATTACGTATTGTTCCAAATAAAATGATAAGCCCCTAAAAAAAGTTAAGAAGTCATATCGTCATTTATTTTCGAAATATAATGACGCTTTCTCCTTCTTTAGCCATCTTTTTGGACAGTGTGTCCATCATCATGGCAGATGTGTAATCGTTGGTAAAAAAATAAATCACGATAATACTTTTGGCCGTGAAAATCTCAAATCATAGCTGAAGGAGTCATACCTATATTTATGTACATAGTCCCACAAGCTTTATAAAAAGAAAATATATGATTACGTATTTTAGAACAAAACTATGTAGTATTTCTCAGTTGATTTAGCTTTAAGGACACTTCTAATCATAAATAGTTTTGTTTTTATTTTTTTTTAAATCTTGTAAGGATAGTTTAAAGAATTTCTGCTCTATTCTAATATCTACACATAGTAACAATGTGAATATGTATAAACAAATCATTTTTAATTAGCTCTGCGTCCTCCATAATTGTTCATTATATTTATGGCTCTATGTTGCGCACTGATTTTTCAGGATTTGAGGAATCAACTAATGAACTACGGAATGTGGTATTTACACAAACTATGAATTCTGTTAAAAATATGTGGAAGATTTAAAGTTTAATTTCTGATTCTGATCATTGTACTAAAATGTGTAATTTTAATATTTTCAATCATAATTATTAATATAAAAAATTATCTAAAACTGCACATTCCGAAACGGTTCCAACTGGCCCCAACTTCATTATGATGTAGAAAAAGCCAATGTCTGGTAAGACGGCTGTCACCGACGTCGCCCGGCGGGACATCAACACCGCCAAAATCACGAATAAAACCGTTGTGTTGGCGGAAATTCTTAAATGGCATATTTTAAATCAGAAAATTTATTCATCAACATGAAAATACCTTCATTATCGTAATTTTTTTCGAGAATAAAACAAAACTGAAAATACCCTATTGCCTAATGGCTCATTTCATCAATAAAACATTTGACATTGATTTGAAAATTTGACAATAGTATTAAATATATTTACTAAATAACTCATTTAACATTATAATACCTTATATAATATATTATATGAGTCATATTACCATCCCACACAATGGATGTGTATCTACAAAGGCAGCGCGCAGGGAGGGAGCGCCCTTTGCAATCGTCTACCGACATTTGGGATTGCCAAGTTTTACACATCGGAAGAATATCAGTTGCCTCTATTTTGAATTTAACTTGCTTCCAGATATCAGTTGACATAAAATGCGGTTATTATATCCCGCGGTCGTTTGGGTAGATAACCACTCAAACGATAGCTACCCTTATTTAGGTCTCATCACTCCAGGCCTCGATGGCTGCTTAAATTTAGGTAGACGAATTTATTTCCAAATTCCCACAAATAGCTCAATTATAAACCTACAAATATGGGATTATCGATGAAATATATGTGGATTCAGTGGCCTTAAACCAGAGCAATCAGTTTAAATGTTTCCGGATTAATGTTCGGAGGTATAATGTTTTGAATGAGCGCGGCCGAATCGAAAACCAAATTCCTGGAAATCTCCATCACTGAAGTCATTATGTTGACAATAATAAGTCTGGTCATTGGAATGCATACGAGAATGCATCTGGTGTTAGAACCACCATGAGAGTTTTTTTTACAATAGTTTTAATTAAATCAATTACAGAAATTTATAATTTTTTTTTGTACCCATTCAATTTGGGTTACTGTGAAATATGTTTGTTAATAATTATTAATTACAATTAATTTATATGTTTGGTATTATCATTTAAGCGTATACCAAAAAATATTGAATAGTCTTAGACAAATATTTAAATTATCGAGAAAGACTCCCTAAAGTCGGTCAATTACACTTAACACTTAGCGAACAAATCAGCTAGTTGGACAATCTCAAATACTGTACACTTGAGTTGCTTATTATCATTCCTTTTTTGCTTTCACATAATATGTAATATATATTTTTTAAGAAAAATAGCCTCGTAAGTACAATTTTTTAAAACACTACTTGGAAGTCAAATTTTATAGTTTTAAGTGGACCTCAATATTTTGATCTGTTTTATTTTTATAATGTCATTCTTTATTGCACTTGAGAAACCTAGGTTACTAATTTTATTCTTACTATGCTTTTTACTACTTTACCAAAGCTTATATTTTTGTATTAAATTTATTTTATTAGTCACTTAGTTTAGTGCTGTAGGTTATAGTTTATGCTTTGTCGTTCTCAACGAGAGTTCTATCGAGAAGCTTATGATGAATCTCCCGTAATGAAGGCAATACTAACTGAATAATCAACATTCTACAAAACAGAAATAATTATGCTACATAAAAAAATCTGTTAAAACCACTTGAAGGTTATGCATATAGGTTATTTTGAACATAACTGTTTTCTCCTTTGGGACAGATATTAATTCTGGTTAAATTCTAAACCGGTTGGCTTTAATCGGTGATAAAGGGTTGTAAACATTTCCTTTCAACCGACATTTCGTTTTCCTTTCATTACATTCTCTTTATACATTACATAATATTGATGATTTATTTATTTTTAACTGAAATAATTCCAGAACTTGAAACTTAACTTTGAAATTTGAAGAATTGTTCAAATTTCAACCTTCATTTTCAAGTCCTGTGAAAGATTTTTTCAAGTTCTGTTTTTATTTCAGTTCTGTCAAGCAACTAGCCTATAATGATATAATAACAAAACTTGAATAGGACTTTCACATAACCTGAAAAACGAACGTTGAAGTTTGATGAATTGTTCAAATTCTCCGAAACAACCCGTCCTTAGTGTTTTGATTTTAAGTGATGTGTTTCAGCTTTTTTCGTCCTAGTTTGTATGCTTTCCTGTGCTATAAAAGATGCAAATACGTAGATACAAACTACCTGCATTATTTTTTTAGCAAAATAACAATGATTTTTTTTTGCTAAAACGAATAAACACTTTTAAAAAATACCATTTCATAAATTCCTGAATACCGTTATGTATTTTTATTTATTTGTTTTTAACACCCTCTTAAATGATTCACCTACCCATTAAATAAATATAATAAAATTACCTTTTCCGCCTGTGTCCCCTCTGAATACATTTTTCTTTTGTTGTAAACTTACAATGAATTAAATCAACAGTAGAAAAGGAAATAAAAAATCTGGCACTAATTACTTTTGATTAGGTACTAATTGCTTCAGTTAACTAAACCATGAAAATATTATGTGTGCTTTGAATCTCTGCGCTACTTAGCCGTGTACTGAACTTTCCAGTACAAGTGAATTTTGTAACCCCCACATATCCTTTATTAATAATATTAAAACCTAAAATATCTCCAAGTGCCCTTTTCTTTGAAGTGCCTAAGACACATAGATTGAATTTGAGTGCCTGAATTTTGGAATGACAAAGCTAATGCCTAAATATTTTGTAGTATATTTTTGATAAAAACAAATACAATAATGTTATGTACACTAATTTATTAAAACACATTATGTAATGAAGATGTTAACCAAATAATGGAGATCTGCTTTGAGCTAATTGAAGGCTTAATATATTTTTTAATTAAATAGTTTATTTTAAAAAGAAACAGATTTTTATTAATGATTCCACGCCTATCCCGTTTTCCCTAAAATGTCCCACACACATAATGATTTTGAAAGTGCTCCATGAACGTGTTTCTGGCTTTAAGTGATCAATATTCCTGCACACGTTTGAGTGTACAAACTAAATGAGTTTGCATAATTTATTCGCTGATTCGTGTGAATCCTGAAATTGAACTAACAAACACAAGTAAGTAGTTTTGGCTTGCCTACTAATATTAGGTATTCAGCAGTATTAAAATACACCATATTTATCTACTTCAAACATCTCTGAAAATACACTCTAAAACATATGTTGTTGTGGTTTCAGCGAGGACTGTGCTGCTTCCCGGCATTCTCCGGAGCCAGCACCGGCCCGAGGAAGGGGAAGCTCTCCAAGCCCTTGACCGGCTCATCAGGAACTGCGGCACTATTTGAACCCGGCTTCCTGGGAAACTTGGTCACCAGACCTCCTCACGATCAAGGCCGCCCCGAAGAGATAATGCTGTTGGAGAAGCAAGGATTGAGTTCCCAGCAGCAACGAATGCAGGATGCGGCTGAGAGTGATGCCAGACGTTCTGGCTCTCTCCCCCCTTCTAGCCTTCCCCGTCCGCCCAGGAAACCTTCCATGCGTCGCTTCGGGGAATATGGCCGACTGAGTGATACTGAAATCAAAAAAAGCACTCATGAAATTCCATCAGGAGGTTCGAACCGCGGATCTCCCTCCAGACCGATGCTACCCACACCTCGTCGCTTGGGGGAATACGGAAGATTGAACGATGAACCTCCACCGAGGACCTTGCGTAAGCCTTCATTGAGATCTGCAACGCCTTCGGTGCCCGGCTCGTCGTCTGCGTCTACTTCCAATTCCAGAGAATCTCTCATGAAAGGAATGGACATGAGGAATAACTCTTCTTTGAGGGATTCCATCATGAAGAACATGTCAATGGGAGGTAACTCTCGCGAGTCATTGGTAAAGGGGGGAAGGGACTCAGGAGGCTCCACCACGATGAGTGAGAACTCCGCCAGCTCCCTCCCTCCGCCCTCCCGCTTGCAGGCCATGTACGCCTCGTCCCAGTCGCGCAGCCGAGGCAACTCTCTTTCCAGGGAAGCCAAGAATAATGAACGAACCATCAACAAATACAGAATACAATTTTGATTACTTATCGAGTATTGAAAATACAATTAGATTTAGGCGTTTAGTGTTTCATTCTCATTATATCTTAGTAATGATTGCGTTTTTCATCAAGTATTTCACATTTCATCCGCTGTATAAAAAAATCATACCACGACCAGTGATAAGTGATAGGGACATTCTTTTGTATCAGAAGTATTACTTCCGAGGACCAAATATAAATAAAGGTCGGCAACTTTGTTAGCTTTCAGAAAAGTTCAAATTATTAATTACCAAGTCAAAACAGTTTTATTTTTGAAGTTTTCATTTAAAATGATTTATAATTAAATATTATCTTAGAAATTTGTGTGATCCTTTTTAAGAAACTTGAGATTTATAGTATAGGCAGTTATTGTTCTGAAAAAGAGTAAGTCGTTACCAGCTGGGAGATTCGAACTTGATCCGTCCAACGCTTGCTGAGCATCCTACCCACCGGGCTATCGAAGATTGCAGGCTATTATTACATTAGTATTTGATGCTTCCATTGCTTCTAATTGAAACCTTTTTTTTATTATTTGTCAATGAAATGAGAGAAAAAAGCAGTACTTTGCTAATATTTAGTTTGATTAAAATATTGTATAACTGATATTCTTACTCCATTTTTAATTTTGGATTAAATCCAATAAGATTTATTTGATCATTTGCCAAAATCAGAGTATTTATTATTTTTTGTTTTTTTATTTATAGAGATAGTTTAATATTTATTTAAACGAAAATAATTAACTTTGTTTATCTAATGTTTCAGAACCAAAGGTTCCTTGCCAGGATACAAAGTATACTGAAAAATATTTATTTATTTAATGTTATTTACGAGTTAATTCATTTTCCATTTTGAAGAAAGAAATCAGAAAGTTTGCATTATAAGTGTTGTGTCTTCTTGAAACTGACCAATGCATACATAATAGAAACAAGGTGTATTGAACTATTATTAACCGCCTGCACAAAGTGTCGCCAACATTATCACCCATTCTAGAAGCTACACCATAGACATTCAAATTGATAGACCAGTCAATCACGGAAAGGTGAACAAACTAAGAGGCGGTGTGACCATCTTCCTTCCTGTGATTCGTCAATAAATGAATCTGATGTTAACAGGCAACTCGCATATAATATCACTATTCAGTCCTCAAAAATAAAATCTGCTGACGAATTATTAGTACTGTTTACAATGGCGCGCAAATTGCTGGCTTCGTAAAATACTTAGCTACAAATTCCAAATCGGATAAACAAGATTTCGGGCTCCAAATTATTTTCTTATTAATTTTGTTGCACTATTTAGTTAGACGATTTCACAAATGTTTTATAATTTACTCATCTCGCTCATTTTTAGCATCGCTACGCCAGGCGGTTTGTTTAAAATCGAACATTCTGATAATTTTTCATTTGTTAGAAAAGTCCCACTGTGCTGCAAACCTTTGCCTTACTTTAGCAAACTTTACTTCTGCTCAGAGTCTGGTTATTTCAATGTCTGCTCTTCGACGGTCAATGTACGACTGACGTAGTTTATTAGAAGCATTCTCGAACCTTCCTGGTATCAAAACTATGGTAACGTGATTTGCCTCCAGCTTGTCGATTTGATACCCGGATTTCGTGTTAGTACGAGTCTATCATTTTGAATGTATATGATCTACACACAGCGGTGCCGTGCTCTTGTTTCCGCCTACACACCAAACACATTACTTTCGTTGGCTCCGCCGCTTTGATAGTCTGGGCATTTTGGTCGTAGCTTGGCGACACTTGTCGCGCCTCCATGCCATATCACCATTTAGTTCTATTATCTACAGTAGATGATGTAGCCTACACTGCCCACAACTAGAATGTATGAATTATTTGTTGTTATTTCATTAAATTTTTAGAACTCCATTGAATTTATTTTTTTACAAAGTAAATCGAATTTAATGCATGTTATTATCAAATCTTTTAGAACTTAATAAATTTGAATTGAAAGCAATGTATGAAGATTTTACCTACTTTGTGGAAATTATTTCGGTAGATATTTCTTTAAAAATGCATTTACTTCTTACCCACCTATATTTATTCCAATATTGTCCGTTTTATCGAATTTGCACGCCATTTAAACCGAGTAGATGCATAATATGCAATAAGGTAGGTATTATACGCGCTTTTAGGCTTTCATAGTGGACTTGTATATTTTTATGAAGAATAAAAACTATTTACAACCAATATTGTTTTAATTTGACAAACTGTGGCGTGTAAAGTAAATAGATAATATGCATTAAACGGCGTGTTTGCTGTCTTGGTAACAAGTAATGAGTAAGTAAGTAGCAGGGATGTGGAACGTATTTCTTACAGTGTGTCGAAGAATGATAAAATTGTTTCAAAATGTCAAAAGTGTCAACTAAAAAAATCAAACACATTTTTGTATATTGTAATAGTACTAAAAATATTAGGTATGTACATTATTCATTTTTAGTTTAAAATTTGCGGTTTGTAGTAGAAGATTTATAGAAACCGCACAAGAGTCCCAACTGCTCAACCGTCTGGAGCCAGTGAGACTATGCTATTCCTATTCCCAATGTAAGGTTGAAGATAGTGAGAAAGGGAAAGAGATATGGAGGAGGAAGGTAGGGAAGTACCTGGCTATTCAGATCTGATCACCAAACACGCCCAAAGCCATTTCAAGCAACATCTCATTTCTCCACCCCCTGAAATCTAGGGAAATAAAGCACTCATTCATCCCCTCCCCACTACCTCACTCCCTAGTTTGTAAAGATGTATATTTCAAAAATTTCCTCCCTTTCTCCCTCACCCCAGATTGGATTCAACCACTTTTTTCGGTGGACTCTGCAGATCTTCATTTATACTGCTAAGACAAATTTTCACGAAAGTTTCATAAATGTACGAATTGCGTCATTTATTTTGTGCATTTTGGTATATTTTGCTTATACTATAAATATTAGTACCTACCTAATTAAAATTAAAAAATGTAGTTCTTGTCCCACCATTTTCCTGTGTATCCCATTAATTTGAAACAACGTTTATTAAATTGTTTCGATTGTGTTCACCACAAGTTATTAGTAGGTAGAGATGCCTATCGATTTCTAACCACGGAAGGGGTAAAGAGGGAAAAGGGCTAATAAATAGGTACCTACTTACCCAATACCTAGCAATCCAAATAAAAGCAACTGGAATCTACACAGAAAGTTATAAGCAACTAAATAAAGACGACACCGTATACGGGATGGACGCCCGTGACCTATTTAATATTTTATTAAGTCATTCGAGGAAGTTGTTGGTTGTTAGGTCATCTGGGAATAAATCTGATGTAACTGGGACGGCGCGCGACGTTCCTAGTCCTTGGGTAAGTACTACTATATACTGTAAATAAAATATAGGTAGGTACCTACGAGATCTGATTGAATAGATACACTCTGCAGTGATGTTACTAAAATGCAAATTTGCAGGCTTCCTGCGCGTTGGAAGTAGGAACTAGCAAGGTAGGTGGGATATGTACTAGGTACAGTATGCAGGTAGGTACTTACACAGCTATCTGAATAATAAAATAGCACTTCCGTCGATGTGTTTAGTCCATTTGGCGATTGAATGTTGCGGATTTCCAAACATCTAGTGGTTCTATCACTGCTTACCATAAAGGTACGTAGTAGGCTACGTGGCGTGCTGGTTGAGTTATCCGTTTTAAAAATTGGAGGTTGAGTTTAAAAATCATTAACGTGAAAAATTTTGGTGATACCAAATTTTTTTTTATCCTGCGATTCAATTTGTGAAATTTAATGGACTTTCTCCAAAAGGCGTCACAATTTGTGGTCAATTTTCAATGGTCCCGAAGTAAGGTCAATTTTCCCGTACTTCGGGTGTAATTGACATAATGAAAGTCTTTTTTTGAACAGATAATCAATTTCATTGATTTTTCTCCCATCCAGAAAGATGTCGAAATGTCTAATACTGTGTAAATTGCCGACATCGGTTCTCTTTCAAAATGACACAGAGCACTCTTCTTGGGTTACTAACCTAGACTTTTCACTAACTAGTGATTTGTTTATGATGGTGACTTGAACGTGGGACATTTTTTGTTGATATTCCGTGCCTTTTCATTTCGAGACCAATTTACTTCCCAAAAAGAAAAAAATAATCTTACTTGATTCTGACTATAAAATATATTATATTGTTACCATTGATGTATTATATTTAGATGAGACATGAAGCGAAAAAATAGGTTCCGCTTTTTGACCTCCAACTCTCTCAACGCTCTAACAAACAAGCGATTCCGGTCTACGCGCACCGCTTATCGCGTTCTAATAGTGGAGCAAGTTTCGATGGGATGTTAGTACGCAGTAGCACCTCTAATTATAGCTCTATGATTGTTACTACGATTGTTACCATGATTGTTACCCTGTGTCACATAGTCATCGCAGAGTAAAGAATAAGGCTAGTATCACATTGGCGTCTTAGCAGCGCGATTAAGCCACACATCGCTTTCTATGTAAATCGCATTAGCGACTTAGCCGCGCGTTCGTTTTCGATATTTAAATACAAAACGATGTACGCAGCTGAATCGCGCTGCTAAATCGCTCTGCTATGTCGCCAATAACACAAGAATATTTAAAAAATATATATATAAATTGGGTGCGGGATGTGGAGAAAAAGAGTTGAACGAGGCGGGGACACCATGCGACTTTATTCATTATTTTTTATACGTATTTACAGATTAACATAATCCTATTACAATACACATGACATCATTTTAAAAATATAACAATAATATATTTTAGAGTCTTTGCCTAAAATGACTCTTGAAACCTTCGAGGCCAATGTAGAAAATGCTGCTAAATGAAATGTCAAGAGACCTAGAGATTTCATTTAGCAGCACTATACCTCTTGTTATGCTATGCTGGGCTAAAACGTCTGTTCTGCCACGTGGAATATAGATCAAGTCGTGACCCTGGCGATATTTGTTTATTATTTTAAACGCTGTTTCTGTAAGGGCCCCATTCCTCCTTGAGACATTGGAGACTTTCGTAGCGCGTTTCAGAAGGCAAATAAATACATGTGATACGTGAATCTCGGGTGCTCACCGTGCATTCTCATATAAAAATACCTTAGAAACTTTTTTTGAATATGTTTTAATTATTCTATGTATTTTTGCTGGTATGGAGCCCAAACAGCAGAAGCGTATTCTAGTTTTGATCGTATAATGCAGTTGAACGTCGATGTCTTTGGGTTCGGAAAATTGTTTAATGGTTCTTATCAAAAATCGAAAAATTTGTAACATGTTGATGCCAACCCCACTATATGATCTGTGAAGGTAGGTTTGGGATCAAGTGTAACCCCGAGGTCCCTTATAGATTTCACGGAAGACATAATCATTTCATAATTTAGTTTATAATTGAATTCAGTTTGGTTTTCGGAACGTGTATATGTCGTAGTGAAACATTTTTTTTCATTAAAGAAAAGTTTATTCTCATCGGCCCATGAAGATATTGCGTCTGAATCAAATAGTAATTTAATACAATCTTAAATATCGCATATCGTCTTGAGCAATTTGAGATCGTCAGCAAAAAGCAAGCAAGTGATAAAGCCCAGCTACACTACTCGCGAAGTTGATCGAAGTTGACCGAATACGATAGTGTGGGCACGAACTTCACATCGCTTCGGGCAACTTCGCTTCGCTTCGCCCGACTTCCGATTGTTGTCGGTAAATGCGCCCGAGTCAAAGGACTAGAAGCGTTACTCGCGAAGTTGCACGAGTGTGTGGGCACGCACTTCGAACTTCGGCTAACTTCGTCGAGGACTTCGTCGAAGCGTCGAAGCGAGTAGTGTAGCTGACACTATACTTTGGACGGGTGACCGGATAAATCATCACAATGATAATTCATCACATCTTTAAAAAGTTATATAAAGTCATGGAAAGTGATGAAACAAAAACGTTATTAACTGGGTTAAGTAGGTTAGGTTATGTTAGGTTTAAATGATTTTTTTAAATCTTTTCTAATGACTTTATATCACCTTTTAAAAGTGTGTTGAATTGTCACTGTGTTGAGTAGTGAAACATTTTTTTTTATTAAAGCAAAGTTTATTCTCATCGGCCCATGAATATATTGCGTCTGAATCAAATAGTAATTTAATACAATCTTAAATATCGCATATCGTCTAGAGCAATTTGAGATCGTCAGCAAAAAGCAAGCAAGTGATACTTTGGACGGGTGACCGGATAAATCATCACAATGATAATTCATCACATCTTTAAAAAGTTATACACGGTGTCCGGAAACTCGTAGTACAAGCGGGAAACTGGAGAATCTACACCACATGGGGAACCCAAAAAAACATAAAGTTTTTTGATTTGAGCATTTTCAAAAAAAAAAAAAAAAACAAAAAAAAATATTTTTCGGCTATTTTAGGGTTAAAGTTTTTTCTGGTGTTTAGGGTTGAATAACAGATGTTTTAACCCTGCAGAGCAGAAATATTTTATGATTACACCGGGTTAAATGAAGGGTGATTTCAAAATAATGCTTCAAATCCGAGTTTCTTCATTTATTTTACTTTCAAATAGTTTTAATTAGTTGGGTACTTTGATCTTCAGTAATAATTTATAAGAATTTGATTAAAAAAAAAATAATAAAAAAAAAAAAAAATCAACTTCAAACTCGATTTACTCGATAACGAAAGCTCAAATAAAAAAAAAAATATACTACAAAATCGACTCCAAATGTGATTTAGATTCACCAGTTTCCCGCTTGTACTACGAGTTTCCGGACACCCTGTATAAAGTCATGGAAAGTGATGAAACAAAAACTTTATTAACTGGGTTAAGTAGGTTAGGTTAGGTTAGGTTTAAATGATTTTTTTAAATCTTTTCTAATGACTTTATATCACCTTTTAAAAGTGTGTTGAATTGTCACTGTGTTGAGTTATCATGGAACCCTTTGGATGCATTCTTGAATATCTAAATCAATATCAAGAATAGTGCAGGTCCCACGTTTGGCCCCTGAGGTATTCCTGAAAATGCAGGGAATACCCTGGACTCATGACCGCCGATGCATACATACTAGGTTCTGTTTATTAAATGATTTACAAAAAACTTTAGTGGGAATTGGTCAAAGCCTATTCTGTGAATCTTTTGTAATAGTATGTCGTGATCCACACGGTCGAATGCCTTTGAAAAGTCTGTATAAATCACGTCTATTTGATATTGAGCATACAATCCTTTTGCTACTTTGTGTGAGAACTCGAGGAGATTGGATATAGTTGATTTTTTGATAAGAAACCATGCTGATTTGATTCGTAGTAGAAATTTTTTCGTAATTTTATGAAATAAATAAAACACCATTGGAGGGTGAGTAATAACTGAAATTGAAATAAATTCTTGGTATTAACAATCAATAAAATATTGATTTTCCTTCCTTCTTCTATTATTATGTTTTTGATTGCAGATAATCGCTAATTACCTACGTATTTTTCCCGGTGCGACCAAGTCCCAAAAGAAAATGGGACTGTTAGTTTTTGGCGGGCTCTGCTTACTTGACACCAGCCCTGGAAAATGAGTCAAAGAATATGCTTTAGTTCATGTTCATCTTTTCTTTGGTCTGCGATTAATATTTAAAACTTTAGAGAGCTAGATTAAGTACAAAACTTTCAATAAAATGTCTAATCCCTAGATGGGCACAATCGATGAATCATCGATGATTTGCTCCTTGACCATCGAACTTTTCGTGAACTGCTCATTGAACTTTTTGACCATCGAAATATTTCGATTCATTGATAATGAATTTAATCGATTTGTCTGTGATCAGACAAATCGATTCTCGTATCTCGATCTCAAAAATTATTCGAAAACACAGCCCTAGACAATCGTTTTGAAACGTAATCGAAAGTGGAATCCACCCAATCATTCGGAACAGTCAGAAATTATTTTCAAAAGTCATGGAAAAAAATATATCGGATGACTCGTAGGTACTTTGTATTACATGGGTACTATCTAATATGATTTGACATGCATTTGAGATTACATAAATTATTCTTTGCTAACTATCAAATGTTGATAATGTTAGGTATTATATATTAGGGGTTTAATTACGATTTTATATACCAACCAAACAAGTTATGGGAACAACAAATTAATATTTTAAGTAAGGCTTTACGATGCCAGTACATTTAATGGATGTAAAAAATAGCATTCTCACTTATACCTAATAAGTTGGTAAGTTTATTAATAATAAAAATTGATTATTTTCGTGATACATCACGAAAGCACTGTTTTCGTGATAAATCATATCGAAGGCACCGTATTAATAATCTAAGGTTACATCAATTTTAAGGTTACGCATAACGTATGTATTTTTTGTTAAAGCCATTTACCGCCGATAGCTCGATAAACTATTGGGCTTCAAATTCGGTTTTGGTTTAGTGTACAGTTTTTTATGTCCGTGGGGATGAAATATTTTCATTGTTTCTCCTATTGAAGGAATGACTTCACGGATTAATAAGAAATGTGATTGAATTACTCTTACCGTTAATTCGATTATTTTGATGTTTCGATTGTCTAAATGTTTCGATTATGTCCATCACTAGCCAGACGGCGGAAACATGGCGCAGGTAAAATTTTTGGGGACCCTGTAAACCCAAAATTAGGAGAATTTCTAAAATAAAACAATGACTTACCCAACAGACAATATAGCGATTTCTATCCACTTGTCTTTTCTTTTCCTTTTCCCCTTTCTTTGTTTAAAAACATAGCTTATTGTAATTATATATTAGCTATTCTCCACGATAGCTTGTTTACGTTTTGCCTTAAATGAATTTATGTCAATGCGTTTTGCTAATAATAGTAATTGGACAGCGACCGCGGAAGTGGGGGGCAGAGGGGGCCAAATGCCCCCCCAAAATCAAATGAGGGGGGGCCGCGCCCCCTCCAATTTTACTACCTGTGTAAAGAAGGATTATCTGTGCTGGTAAAGATTATCTGTATCCTTCACAGTGCTTTTTCTCATAAATGAAAAAGTGTTTGTTGTATAAAAGAAAAATTGTCAAGAGATTGTTATATAAAGCATTGTTATATACCTGTTATTTGTTTGACCTAGTCATCTCCGTTTTGTCTTATTTATAAAAGATTTTTCCAATTACATAAATAATCAATTAAATAATAAATTACATGTTATTGTGTTATTTATCGATAACTCTAAAGCTTTTGACACAATTAACTCTAAAAAACTGCTAGAAACCTTAGAAAAAATTGGAATAAGAGGAAATGTGTTAAATTTATTTAAAGATTATCTTAGAAATAGAAAAATATGTACCAAAATAAATAATACTTTTAGTAAAACAATGAATGTATCTGCAGGAGTTCCACAAGGTTCCATATTGGGACCTACACTATATATAATTTATGTAACTATAATGAAAAAACTTTTCTCTTTTGTTAAACATTTTGTATTTGCAGATGATACGGCATTGGTCATATCACATAAAGATCTAAAAATTGCAATTGAACTCATGCAAATTGACTTTAATCGACTTTGTAAATGGTCACATGATGCAGGACTATTAATAAATGCTAAAAAAACCAAAGTTATGCATATAAGATCACCTAATGCCAGATTTTAATTTAATCCTAATATTATTTCTCATAGTTTTAATTGCATCCATAAAAATATCCCGACTAATTGTAAATGTGAAAGCTTAGAATTAGTTACAGAATATGTCTATCTTGGTGTTACAGTAGATTGCTTTTTCAAATGGGACAAACATATTAAAAAAACCTGTAAAAGACTCAGATCAATTGCTGGCAGAATGTACACATTAAATTTTTTCCTATCAATTGAAACACTTAAAATAATTTATATGTCAATGGCAGAATCTATTATTAGATATGGATTAACCATATGGGGAAATACTAGTATAACCAATCTGAAACAAGTCCAAGTTGTACAAAACGCAATTGTAAAATTAGTAATCGTCCCTAATATTTTTAAACAGAGACATAATACACCGTTGCTGTTTCAGAGTGCCAAAATTTTACCTGTTAAGGCTATACTATGGCGAAAAATCACAATTCAGTATATATTTACCCCGCAGCATAAAGAAAAATTAGAACATAAATACAGTACCTACTAGATTCACGCGCAATGACGGGTTAATAGTTCCGAAATTCAATAATAAATACGGACAGAGAACGTTTGAATACAACATACCGTAGATATTTAATTTATTACCTGACACTGTAAAGCAATGTAAATCTATGAATAAGGTTAAATATATGGTGAAAAATTGGCTATCGGAAAAAAAATATTTATTTTAAAACGTATGAAAAATTGTATGAAAAAATTGTTAATTCTGTAGATATAAGATGTAAATTATAACTTTAAAAAATGTATTTGAAACTAACTTTAAGCACCTGTTGACAAGCCAATTCAATCGGCTTAGCAGGACTTGTTTGTTGATATTATGTATTAACTATTTATACAATAAAAAAATAAAAAAATAAAAAATAAATAAATAAAAAAACTAGTTGATTGACTGGAGAGGAGACTGAAGGAAGAGGGTGAGTAAACAAGTTTGCCCCCCCCGTCATAAAGTACTTCCGCGGTCCCTGTAATTGGATCATTTGCATAGCGCCGTTTTTGTTATTGTGAACCACCACCTCAAGGTGCTAACTGGATGATGATACCGTTCCGTAGTAAGTATCTATGTGGAAAATTATTTTGCCCAGTTTGATTTTCCTTTTTTAATTTTCCGGACACGTCAACCTTTCCCTGTAAATGATTTTAACCATATACCCAACCTTCACAAAAATCGGTAATAAATATCGAACAAGTTGAGACATCGTTATTATTTATTACACTGTAGAGTGCAGAGTTACCGTAAAGGAGGCAAAACAATTGGTTTCATCGGCCATGTCCTTCCGCGAAGGTTTCCACAAGATCGGAGGAGGTCGGGTGGGAAGAGTTAACTCCTCTGCACGACCACTAGTGCTTGAAAACACCATCGATATTTTATGAAACGTTTTATAATTTATTTATTTTTAAGCCAACACTTACATAGTGATTGAACAAAAGGACATAACTGTGCCAGGATCCTCGTAAGGAAATTGTAAGCAACTAAGTACTTATAAATGTATGAAGGAAAAAAGCTACAAAGTAAAATGTTTGATTGGATTGATTTTATATTGCTTCATAATTCTTTTAGGCGCATTTCACGTAGTAAAAAATGAAATAATATAAATTTACAACATAATCTCTGTGAATATTTTCACTCTCGCAAATTCTGAAAATTATAAAATGTCGTGAACTCCAATTTTATAATCTCACCAAGACAACAGGAAGCTGTTGAAGCTGCTCCAAGATGCATTAGGTATTCAATAAATGCGTAGTCATATATATTGAGATATATAGTTATCCAACATTATGGTCAAACGCAGCATGTGTGTGTCTGTGTGTATTACTTTACCGCAAGATACAATCAGCAATTTTTCTGATATATGGGAAAGGAAAGTTATTATTATAATATCTCCATTATTACATAGTATAAATCAAAATAACCGAGTTTATGAATTTTTTTTTTCGTGTTCTGCAAACTTTGAAAGTATTGACAATTGTTAGGATGAGGTGGGGAAGTTTTTCTTTGATCTCATTTTTAATGAGACAAGACATGCTTTCCATTCTTAGGTAGCTGCAATTCCAATAGGAATAGTAATCATGTCAGAAGCATATAAGATTCTTTTCTGTAAGCATATTATATAAATCGATGACGTTAATTACAGTTTGAATTCGAATCCAATCTTGCATATAATTTTGAAATTTGCCCATTTAAACGAAATATTATTATTCTTTATTTTAGCTTCCACCCATTAGGGGTTATCTTAGCCATACACAAACAACATTTTTTTCTTTTTAACAAATACAGTGGTGCCTCACACAACGAACGCCTCGCACAGCGAATGCTGCACACAACGAACTTCCTTTTCGTTCATTTCACGATTCATACAACGAACTTCGCTTCACACAACGAAGTCGCCCGATCTTCTACGATCACTGCCGATTAATTGCATCCTCCCGCGCAGGCAGTCGTTAGACTCGTTAGTCACTGCGTAGTACGCTTAACTTACGCACGTATCGCAGCAATCGTTCTTCATTACGAATTAAATCGCACACGTATCACGGCAGTCGTCCTTTTAAGATAAACTCAACATTTTTTTTATATGATGGGTTCTAAAAAAAGCAGGAAGGTGATTTCTCTTGAAATGAAACAGGAAATAATTAGAAGGAGTGAATGTGGGGTAAAACAGTGTGACCTCGTTAAAGAGTTTGGCCTCAACAAGACCACCATTTTCACCATTTTGAAAAACAAGGATGCAATAAAATCAGCCAAAGTAGCCAAAGGAGTATCAAAACTATTTAATGAAAAACATAGATCTTCAATCCACGAGGAAATGGAGAGGCTATTAGCGATTTGGATTAAGGACAGGCAGGTGAAAGGTGACGTAACAACCCAAGATATTATCTGTTACAAGGCCAAGATAATTTATGAAGATGTAAAGAAAAACATCCCTGGAAGTAGCAGCAATCACGATAATAAAGAAGATTTCAAAGCCAGCAGGGGGTGGTTTTTTAGATTTAAGAAAAGGTACGGAATCCACAGCGTTAATATGCATGGTGAGGCTGGCAGTGCTGATAAAAAAGAAGCAAACAGGATCAACGACCTGTACTCCGATACTCTTGTCCGTTATTTCCGGCAGATGTTGAAGAAAAGAGAGAAACAAACGACTTTGGACAGGTTTTTCACTGCACCATCGGCGGAAAATGGATGAAGATGTGCAAGATTCGATTATTTCTTAAAATTAAAAAATGTGTGTTTTTTTCATTATGTTTTTAGATGTATCTAAATAAAAATAATAACAAAAAATTTATCTTTTTTTTATGTCATCTTACCATATTTTATGCTACAGAACGAATTATTTTTTTTAACATGTATTGTTATGGGAAAACGCGTTTCACATAACGAACTTTTCGCATAACGAACTTGCTCCTGGAACGAATTAAGTTCGTTGTGTGAGGCACCACTGTATAATAAATCAATATATAGATGATTATACATCACAACGTACCATAAATAAACCTAACATAAACATAACATAATGTAACATAAATAAACCCAACATAATATAAAAAATTATAAAAATAGAAACCTGTGTGCAAACAGTGGGCATTTTTCGTTACTTAACCAATGAGATTTTTCCAAAATTAGGAGCGTTTTTTTTTTAAAACAGAACTATGAAATTGACAAGCTTGTAAACAAATACAGCAAATGGAAGTATATAAATGTGATTATAAAACATAAAGATAAACATAACACAAACATACCATAAACATTACATAACGTAATATAACATAAACACAACATAGACATGACATAAATATAACATGACATAAACCTAACATAAACATAACACAGGTAAAACATTAACATAACTTAAAAAACAATACAGAGATGGTAATTATAAAATTATAAAAAATAGGAACCTATGTACAAAGATAGTGGGCGTTTTTCGTTATTTAAAAGAACAGATTTTTCCAAAATTCGTAGCATTCCCTCTCTCCGTAATTTAAAATGATGGCTTGGAAGGATAAAAGACAGAAACAATTGGATAAAAAAGCATTTAAGAAGAGTGCTAACTTTGTAAATAGATGTTTTGTGGGAAATTTACATTACTAATTTAATCTAGAATGAATAAAAAGCGGAAATTCACATTCATGTTGTTGCTTTACATCCTATAATTAACCTAGAGTATTTCTTATAATTGAATTATCAAATTCTTATAATTTGGGGTAAGTAAAAACTATAAGAAATTTATAATCTCATATTGTCACCATAGAGTTAAATGGTTGTGTGGGGTCATGTCAAGAGTCAGAATAACAGAAGAGCATGTATGAGGCGATGTATAAATCTAAGTGTGTGTCAGGACAGAGTTGGGTGGTGGTCTATCCTCCCTGTCCACCCCTGATAGGGTTTTCAATCATTTAATGTAGATACCTACCAACTTATTTATTTTGGTCGTGGTACATCATGCGGTAACATGTATGGAGGCCTTGAGAGAGACCGAGTCTGCAATGGACCGAGGCCACTGACGTAGGACGAGACTACGGCAGACTACGAAGAGAAAAAGGGTAGCCTTAAAACCGTAAGTACCTATATTTTTGCATGTTCCAGAGTGGTAAACGCTCTCAGTATTGCCCTGGTGAAAGACCACCATAGATAATCTAAACATTGCTTGAAAAGGCATCAGTCGTGTTTGTTGACCAAAATAGATGTGTTAGATAGTTTGGTCAACTAAATGGCCAATTACTCCCCAACCTTCTTAGACCCAATCGTTCCCCTCCTCATTCCTTTCAGCCTCACAACATACTCAATTAGGGGATGTTTGTTAGGTACTCTATTGCTGTGGTTACAGAAAAAATAACAAAAAACCATATAAAAGTGATAGATGTACGTGATAAGATATTTTATATCATGCATATAAATAATATCTATAAAACACTAATTTTATTAAATGAAAACATTTGTAATGTTTTTGTATACTTATCCTTCGTATATACGTATATACGTTTTAACTTTTTTATATTGCACTTTAAAAAAATATACTACCTAATAATAAAAACAAATATAACTATCAATCAATCCGTATATTATATAGGAACCAATTTATTAAATATATACGTATTATCGATCCTATCGAATGTCGAGTTATTTATTCACATTTAAAATCCGTGCGATATCGTTTCCCCACGCTGCCCCATCACTAGACAGCCACCTTGGCACACTTTCTCCTCGCGGAGACGAGAGACGAATGACGAGGAGACGAGGTAGCGGGCAGCGGGCAGCGGGCAGCAGGTACCAGGTACAGAGAACAGAATACTGCAAGGAAGGGGAACATTGGACCGGTTCGCGATTCCTGAAGACTGAAGACCTACCTACAACACTGCGCACTGCTAAGAACTAACAATGGACTGGAGATAGTTCCGTCGCTTGATCTTCTTTCTTGATAGTCACCACATCACTAATGTTACCATTTATTTTTTTTTGACTTTTTGAAATAATGGCATACAGAGCTCCGGGCCAAAAAGGCCCCTTTCTCTTACATCATGAGTTTAAATTTGGCTGCAGGAAGACATTTCTTTTACCGCGTTAGACTCACTTTTCATGGGAGCTACTTTTACCTTAATTTTCATAATCCCGTAAGAATTTTATCCGCTTCATTTAAGGATAAGCACGAATCTAGTGGTCAACGAATAGGATATAAAACTTTCAGCCGTGATTGTAATTTTACAATATATAAATAATATTTTTTTACTATCGGGATCCACCTAATTTTGCTCTACGTATGATTGGTTGAGAATCCTTGTTCTGCAATAATGATATGCTTAATCGATATATAATTATGTTAAATTCAAAATAATCTTTTCAATTTGCAGGTAACCTGGTATGCTCGAAGCAGATGGTGGTAGTGTGGTCCATGTAGTCGGTGGGATGGTCGGTAGTCATTACATGGTCATTACCATGACATCACAGAAATGAATGAATTAAGCCTTAGACACATTACGCTATATTATGCACGCATAAATTGGGCGTGGTATGTACGTATTATATGTTGGGCTGACACACTACGCTATAATCTTCACCAGGAGATGGGGTCAAATCATTTGGGGGACTGCCGCGGAATATCATTTCTTTTTATAAGAAATGTCACGTTGACAGAACCTATAAAAATATTAAAAAACACTAAAATGTAAACTAAATAACATAACATATTTAAATGACAATAAATAAAATAACACACCCCTATACACACAAACTTAGCTTAATGATAGGGGCACATCGTTTTTATATATAATAAGACTTACATATTATATAGAGAAACAGTAGCGCCTGTTGCTTTAACGTCCAACAGATGAGGCTATTTTAAAAAAGCATGTTTTTATCTGTCACATGTGATCTATATATAATATATATAAAAACCAAAGATATTAGAATTTTAATATCTTGAATAAAAACAGATAGATTGATAGATTACAGCGCCCTTGAGGTGATTTTTTTACGAAAACGGCGCTATATAAATTATTAACATTATTTCTTATATGCATTGTAAAACATTGTTTTGTAAATGATGTTACGTACTTTTTTTAATTAAATAGAATTAAATTAAATGTATAGATTTCGTTGTTTTGGCTAAGTCGTTTTTGTGCTGAATAAACAAATTCAGGCGTATTTCAAAAATTGGCTATTCGTAGAAATAATTCAATTATTACATTGTTTCGAGATCCGATATTTCGATAATTAAAATATAGCAATTTTATAAACTAATTATACACCATATATAAATAGCTGGCTACGATTATCTCATAAAACCTGACCAATTTAATAATATTTATGTCGGTATTAACTACTTAACTATTCTATCTGAGTTTCCGGTTCGAAACACTCTCGAAACTTGTAAATAATGTTGTGACGGAGATTCTCCAACTTGGTTAGTTGTAATTGCGACTTCCACGGTATTATCAAGCTCAAGTCTATTATAAAGACCAACCACTGCCTACTGAGAACAGAACGGAACAAGCCTATTAGGAGCTGTAGGGTGAGGTAATAGCTACCATATTGTAATCTTGCGATTCACGAGCGATTTGATTTATTCTGAATACATTAGCGCCAACGTTTGACAGTTTTGTGAATAATTCGACAGCGGTTACTGAAGAAGTAATACTTCACATTTCTTCTATGTGATTTGTTATCTGTAATGTTATCCTTGTATTAGTTATATCAAGACGATAAACGGATTTCATAGGCAAGTACTTACACTGATAAAGGGTCTATACGAGCGAGGTATCTTGCAGGTAAGATCGGTTGTTCAAGTGGGCAGGTACACTTGTTCTAAGTATGCGGATCAAGATTTGCGAAGAGAAGGCCGGGTAACCTAATTTTAGAAGTGATTTTCTTGCTAAACGACGATATGTAAAATTTTCTGATATTACGAACTTTCAACATATAACGATACTATTTTTTTTTGTCTTTCGAAGAAAGCTTTTTTTGTGCAATAAACCGGTTATAAGCCACAACATTTGAATAAAAAGTAATTATGTGCAAAATAAATGATTTATTTTGCGATTAGACTTCTAGAAATATACTCCGGAAATTGATTTTATTATAAATATTTATTTAACAAACCAGAATTATATGTTAGCGAATCTATTGAATTTCTAGTATTTACCTACCTACTTTGATATATTCGAGAGTTTATGTGAGTTTTTGTGAGTTAACCACTTTAAAATTAATCGTAATATTTTTTCTTGTTAGAAACCGGTTAGATATTGGAAATAAAAGCTCAATAAATTAATACTATACCTAATGGAAGGGTATGAAAAAATTACTTAGCCAGTGGCTAATTTTGATTTTGGGGAAGAGAAGAAAAGGTTCTAAAGTGGTAGACACGCTCAGTTTCGTCCTGGTGAAAAACTATCATTCAGATTCAAAACACTGTGACGTGTTTAGTGACCAGATCTGAATAGCCAGGTCTCTCCTACATTCCTCTTTATTTATTTAGTACAGCATACACATACACATACATACATTGAAAATATTCAGAACAAATTTATAAAACACCTATCGTATCGTTTTAGTGACCATCGATTTGTCCCTGTCACTTTATATAAACGCAGAAAAATCTCTGATGCATTATTCTTACACAAAATCGTGAACTGCCTTGTTGATTCATCATATCTGTTAGAAAGGATTGCATTTCGTTGCCCCAAGCAAAACACCAGATCGAACGATTTATTTAGAATACCACATTGTAAATCCAAATACGCGCAAAACTCTGTAATAGTACGTATCTGTGAAACTCACAATGCCTCTAGAGATGTAAACATTTTCAACCATTACTTGATATCATATAAAATTCAGCTTAATAAATTAAAATACTTTTATTTTATTCGATTTTTTCGTTGTGAAAATTACATTATTATCACCCGTACTGAATAGTATAGCTATGCGAAAAGTTGTATTTTTTCTATTTGTTTTTAATTTTATATATTTCTTTATTATGTTTATTTTTTGCCATTTAATATGTTGTGTAGGTAAAAAATACTAAATCAACATTTAACTCAATGGAACATAATTGGTCTAGAACATATGAATGTTTATTGTTATAATTTTTTAATGTACGACTGTTTGCTTCCTAAAAAAAAAGAAATAAAAAAAATAAAAAAAAATACACAGATTTATTAACTAAACGCCCGTAGGGCTTTTACAGACATAATACAGTTAAAATAATACCGAAATTTAATACCTAAGTACATAAAATAAATATCATTTGATCATTAGATACAATAAATAGATCAACTACATTTTGCACATCCAGAGTCTTAACTTGCTTGGTTTATAATGGTTTGCATTTCACCAAATGAAACAGTTCCATTTGAAGCAAAGATATTAGAAGAACGAGATGTGCTATGAGCAGTTCATACTGTGTGGAATTGTTTGGCCCAGTGTCGCCGGTTTTGTTCACCAATACTACTGCACACCTTCTCTTACGCTATGGTATCCGCACTAATACATAGAAAAGATTTCTGTGCGTACACGTTCCGATAGTATTCAAAGTACCCTAATTAGGTAGTACTCCGCCTACGGTCCGGCGGCCAACATAGCATATCTCGTTCTTCTAATATCTTTGATTTGAAGTCATAAAATTTATTAAAGCGAACTTATATTGGAATATTGTTGAGCTAAATATATCAACAACATCGAAGTATATGTTTCCCATATTTTGGATTTGTCTCATAGGCGCGTAATACTGCGAAGTTGTAGAAGAATTGCTACAATAGTATGGTAGGTACTGTCTTCTAACTGTCCCGCCAGGAACATGGAACAAAATGAAATGAAGCCACTCAGGGGTATTCATGACGAATTAATAATTTTAAACAAACACATTAAATCGCAAATAATTCTTCGTTCGTATAATTTTAATAAATTTATTGAATAAAGAAGGTAGCCGTAATCTAGGCATTCTCTAGGAATAACTATTCTAAAATTTACATATGTATGTGAGTGAACTTCATATTTTGGAGACCAAACTGTGGAATTATACTCGATATGACTCCTTACTAGTGTCATATACAATATTTTCATAGTGTAAATATTGTGAAAATCATTCGATATTCTTAAAATAAAGCCCAACATTTTCAAAGCTTTATTAGATATGATTTCTATATGCTTTATAAAATTGAGTTTCATATCAAACCATTTACCCAAGTCATTAATTTCCGAGACAGAAACTAACGATATATCACTAATAGAATAATAAAAAAATATAGGATTCCTTATTCGATAAAACCTCATCATTTGATATTTGTTTATGTTGAGTTATTTCCTTGAGACCATATAAAAAGGTTGAACAGGTTATTTAACAATATTTGGCAATCATTAACATGTCTTGTTGCTTTAAATAATTTTAGGTCACGTGCAAACATTAGGACATGAACATAATCGAAAATATATAAAACATCATTAACAAATAGCAAAAACAAGATCGGCCTTAATGTGACCCTTGCGGAACGCCACTCATAGCAATGAATTTATATGATGTTATGCCATCAATTTTGGCAGCCAGTAACTCTGTTCGTTAAATAACTTTTTAACCATTCAAGTGATCCATGTATACCGAGTTCACGCAGTTACACTAATAAATCATGATCAACTTTGTCGAACGCCTTACAATAATCAATAAATCAGTATAAATAGAATCAACTTGATGTTTACTAGACATACTCAGATAAATAATGTTGATACATTAACATGTTAGTAAGAATAGATTTTCCGGCAGTAAAACCATGTTGTATAGGAGAAATGACTTGATTTAATCTAAAAATATTTTTTAGGAGGAAGGTTTTCAAACATTTTAGGAATTGTCCATAGAAGGCAAACATGTCTGTAGTTAACCACTTCATGTTTTCACCTTTTTTTAAAACATGGGTGAGAAAACTGAACTTCCATGTATTAGGAAAACATCCTGTTTGTAAAGATTGATTGAAAAGCAAATACAAAGGATATTATGCTAGATTGATGGCACAGTTAATCAAAAATATAGGAGGTATATTCTTGGGTCCACTACTTTTGAATTGATCCAGTAGTTTTAGTTCAGTCAAGATATCATTATATTCTATGTGAACAAGAGATAAATTAAGATTATGATTATGGTAAGTACTCCAAATGTTTTAGATTGTTGTTGTCAGAACAGGATAGGTAATTGGACAAGGGAATGAGGTGCGGGAATGTAGGGGCATACGTTAGTGGTGTGCATAGTTGCGTCAACAGAAATAATAAAATAAATAATAGAATACATGAAGTCTTAGAAACATTACACTATATTATGCGCGCATAATTTGGGCGTGACACATACGTATTATATGTTGGCGTGACTCTCTATGCTGTAATCGTTCTCAGGAGAGGGGGTCAGATCAATTGGGGAACTGCCGCGGAATATAATTTATTTATATGGGATCTGTCACTTTGAAAGATGACAGCCGCGTAATTAAGGAGCTCCGTAAATTGATCTGACCTATGGCAGGAAAGGGGGTCGCATAATTTTCAAATATATCCTGGCTAGCAGATCACGGCACATATCGTCGCCACACCTACACTTATAACACATCATCTTTTTAGGTGTGACAGGTCTGTATGGGATTGTATGGCGAGCAATATGGAGTTAAATAACGCTTTGAACTTATAGCGTAATCTGTCACCCCGTTAAGAGTAATTGATTGTTGTTTTGATTTGTATTTGTTCTGGTTTTTCTTTGTGTTTTTCTCTTTCCATCTCCTTCCGCTCCCCTCATCCTTCAGCCTAGCAACATACTCAAAATCAATGATGCCATAGCCTACTGTTAGTCGAGACTTGTGCGGTATTAAGTCATCAAAAAATAAAACATTTCAAAAACAAAAAGTTGAATAGATACACTCACATCGTTAGAACTTTGACGTTACCGATATCGTTCTACCTTTCACACACAGATTTCAGACAGACAAACTGGGGAACTTTCAAAAGTTATAATTAAGCTGGCGTAGGTAGGTAGACGAATGAAGCTTTCATGGAACATATTCGTGACCGAAAAACAGCTTTACCCGGCGGTTCCTACCTCCCTTCACTGCTTACGTAAGTACTGAGAAATATAATTATATAATATACCTCTACCTTTCGCACTTAAAGGGCATCAAGTCACGTGAATCCTGAACTTTTAATAAATTTACAACTTGGGAGTAGAATACCGTACTTATTGTAATATCCGTGATGTTAGTGTATGAGATCATCCATAGATTGCACTAGATTAGTCTATTAAGTTACCCATAGATGGCATTATCTGTCGGGAATGATGGGATATTAAATAGGGTGAGAACCTCAAGGTTGTCAATCTATGACAATAAAATTCCTAGTGTTTTGTTAGAGCCGGAGTTTTATTTAATGAAGCCCCTGCATTACCAATTTCTATTGATTTATAATAAGTTTCTCTTCTTTTTTGTTTTCTAAATGTTATTTTTGAAGATAATATTTATACATTTGTTGCCGAAACGTTAATTATCTGAAATTCCCTCGATAGAAAAAAATCGCATAGTAAGCTCCGAAAATTATTAAAAACACATTTATTTCTGTTATTTAGTATGTTATAGGCATTAAAAAATGCACTTATTATCGTTTTTTAATATAAGCTCGCTCCTTCTGACATTTGTATTTGCATATCTCCCTTTCAAACCATCTTTGACTCTTACTACGGGGCCTTAAAGAGTTTGTGAGAAAACCCCGGAGACAAACATATACCTACCTAAATATTTAAATTTATTGTTATTATTAATTAATCATAACAATAAATTAATAATAAACCAATCCGTCAAGAATCGTTTCTGTGTATGTTTTATCATTATTTGTTTGATGCATTGCGTAATTAGGTGAAAGTAAGATTTGCGATTTTGCATTGGATCGGAGGATTGCGTGTTCCATTCCCGTCCAGTGCAAGAATATATTAACAAGATTTTATATGGGCGTTGTCATTGTACCCACATACTTTTATGATGACTAAACGATCATAACCGTGTGTCTTCTTATACCTCTAAAAATATTATTTCTGTAAAAAGTCATGTAATTAGGTATTGCCTCTAACTTCATTCGTAATATAAAATTATAAAATAAAATGTATACACAGCTTAAATTTTTATAGAGGTTACAGGGAAGAAACAAATAAGTAGTCAGAACAAGCAATAAATATTTACATACAAGCTTACGTGTACCCAGCGTTGCTCGGGGCTGTGAACAGGGCCATTTTAAGAGGTGAAGGGGCCCAAAATAATATTTTCCATTGGAAGGGTCAATTTTTTTATGTCTAGATTTATATTTTGACGGCCGGCATAGTCCAGTGGTAACGCATTGGACTGCCATTCCGAAGGTCGCGGGTTCGAACCCGGCGTGCGCAAATAAATTTTATTTGATTAATTTGTGTTATTTCACAATTAATTAATTAAAATAATACATAGTATATTTGCGGCACGTTCCAGAGTGGAAGATACTACCAGTATCGCCCTGGTGTAAGACCATCATTCAGAATTGAAACGTTGCTCCAAATGGCTTTAGCCGTGTTTAGTGACTAGATCTGAATAGCCAGGTACTTCCCCACTTTCCTCTTTCCCTTCCCCACTTACCTTCAGCCTCACAACATCCCCCAATTGGGGATGCCATAGTCTCACTGGCTCAAGACGGGAGCAGTTGGGACTCTTGTGAGGTATTCACTATAAAAAAAATATATATATTAGTCTCAATTCCTCAATAATCTCGGAGCCCTGTGGAATTATGACATCCACAACTGGGGTAATTGACGAGAGCACAGGGGGTGGCAAATTTTTCCATTGTATCCCGTTGGGGTAGGTATGTGGTTTGGATGAAGTTAGTGGAAAATTTTAGGAATATATATTTTTTTAAATAGGTATACTTACCTATACTTTTCTTTTTTACTGTCATCTGGAAGGCAGTTATACATGGTATCCGGAAACAATGTAGTCCAAGCGGGAAATTGAAGAATCTACGTCACAAGGAGAATCGCAAAAATCTTCTTTTTTTATCTGAGCCTTTCGGTTTTTTTATTTGTTATTTTGCGCTTTTGCCTTCTTTTTCGGAAACTAAGGAGTTAAAAAAACTTTTGGAGCAGGGTCTCTTCTTCGACACATTTTAAAAGACATTAAGCAGCTGATGTGAACCACTCAGTGACCGATTGTTTCCAAATTTTACCCTAAAAATTCCAACTTCGAACTTGATTTACTGAAAAACAAAAGCTCAAATCAAAAAGAGTCATACTAAAAAAAATAGTCTCGAAATGTAATTAAATTCACCAGTTTTCCACTTTTACCAAGAGTTTCCGGAAACCGCTTATAATCGGTATAATGCCATACCCCCCTAGTAAGCCTGCATTGCTAATAGGTAGAGATGGCAAAATTTCGTTTTAACTAAAAACGCGAAAAAATATTTATGTTTCGAAAATAGGGCATTTATAAGTTTTGTTTGCGTTTCAAGGCATTTGAAAGTGTTTCCAGTAATTTCTATTTCGCGAATTAACGCGAAAAACGTGATTTTGGCCGTATTTCAGCTAAATTATTCTATTTAGCGAAATAGGTGCGAATTTCCCGAAAATACCGGGTATTAAAATAATATGTGAGAATTTCAAAAAATCGATATTTACGTTACGATTTTTTATAATTTTGTTACTATTTTATGTGTAAATATTTAATCTTTTTGTACTGTAGGCTAAAATTGCTTTTTGACATTACACATTTTATGACAATTGTGCGAAATAAATTACGCCTATTGATGTTAATCGAAATCTGCATATGTTGTGTTTGTGTTCGACCCGTACTTAGAGTTTCCTTCCTTATTAATTTAATATTGAAATTAATGATTTATAATCTTTCACATGGAAATATTTGCAAATGAAGGTTAAACATATATTTTACCAAAAATACTTAAAATATGCTCTAAAAACATTCAGGAAATACATTTTTTTCTATTTTACTACAAAACGCTAAATTATGCCTCAAAATGCTATAAAACGCTAAATTTCCAATTGTTAATGCTAAAAATTCTGAAAATTAATGCTAAATTTTGCCATCTCTACTAATAGGGTGTAAGAAAGGGCTGTTTAAAATGAGACAAGCGATATACGTATGTCTGGTTCCCCTAAAAGAAAAAGTTGTAATCATCATCTCCCCCTCATGTATTAACGAAATGAAACACCGTTGCCGTTACCGTCGCCGTGCCATTGCCGTCGCTGTGCCGTCGCCGTGCCGTCGCCGTGCCGTTACCGTGGTCATTATAAAAGTGCCCATTCGGGTTTAAAATTTTCGTCAGTTAGAACAGAATTATTGATTTCGGGCAACGACGTGCAAGTTAAAACACTTGAATGCATTTATGTAATATTAAGTATAAGTTAATACATAAAAAAAATACTTAATAGGGTACCGCCGCCCCAGAAACCGATGATTGGATAACCAACACCTCTGCCATAGATCACCCCAAGTGGTTCGCTTCGTTTGGTGACTTAGCAGGTGTGCCCAGGTTCATGGGATTAGGTTTGTCCGGATCTTGGCGACAGATACGTCTCTCTCGACCCGGCCCACCAACTGCTTGGTGGGCCGGGTCGAGAGAGACTGTTTGAAGGAGACCTTATGACCTCTCCAGCAGGACTCTCAGAACATCGCCTTACATCCGTCACTGACCCCCAGGATCCCTACCCAACCCTCATACCTTTTTCCTTCCCAGAACTTCCACCCGTTCCTTTCCTAAAAAGACCCACCACATAGCATCCCCAAAGAGAGGAATTATTTTCCTCAAAGCCTCCTGTGTGGAGCTAATATTAAATAAAAAACATATCATAAAATTTTACTCCCGACTCAAACCAAATGCGTATACCATTGAACTAAAAATGCCGTCACATTGCGTAGAACCCCGACTGACACAACTGACCGAATTGGCTCCTATAGTTTTAACGCCACTATGCGATGCCATTATAATATGTATATCTTATATTATATTCACCCTCTGGCCCCTCCCCAACCTACACCCTCCGCCCCCTATCACAGGCAACTGGCAACAACCCTAAAGCATAAATAGTGTTTCTGGCTGCAGTAATTACCACCTGGGGAGATATTCCCGGAGAGCTGGCTGCATAAATAATTGTTTCTGAAAGGTCGCGTCTGATATCTAGGGCCTGCGGACCTTGTGCGGGTAATTATTCCCATTTCCCTTTAGTGCTGGCAGATTCGCCGGCTTTGCCGGGCGGCAACCGGCCGGTTATTTCGACAATGTGACACATTCACCGGCATAATGACCTATTTAAATGTCACCTTTCACAAACAAATTTAAACTCGACACACCATGCATCCATGAGGACCTAATTCAATGTCACCGTTCACAAACAAATTTAGACTCGACACACCATGCAGCCATGAGGACCTATTTCAATGTCACCATTCACAAACCAATTTAAACTCGACACACCATGCAGCCATGAGGACCTATTTCAATGTCACCGTTCACAAACAAATTTAGACTCGACACACCATGCAGCCATGAGGACCTATTTCAATGTCACCGTTCACAAACAAATTTAAACTCGACACACCATGCAGCCATGAGGACCTGTTTCAATGTCACCGTTCACAAACCAATTTAAACTCGACACACCATGCAGCCATGAGGACCTATTTCAATGTCACCGTTCACAAACCAATTTAAACTCGACACACCATGCAGCCATGAGGACCTATTTCAATGTCACCGTTCACAAACCAATTTAAACGCGACACACCATGCAGCCATGAGGACCTATTTCAATGCCACCGTTGACAAACAAATTTAAATTTGACACACCATGCAACCATGAGAACCTATTTCAATGGCACTGTTCACAAACAAATTATGAAGCAAACTCGCAATTCCTCGCCTAAATAGGTTAGCAAATGAATATAAAAAAGGCTCCGACATTTTTAACATAACATGTAGAATTATTAAATTTAATTTAAAATATTGAATATAATACTAATATTTGCGTAAAAAGTTATGATGTAAAAGACCCATGGGCGTAAAGAAGAATAAATTAATAAATTAATTATTGAACTGCCACTTTTGACAGACCCGGTGCCGATTATACTGACGGTTTGCATATTGCTGGTGTAAGGCCCGTATATCAGTCAGTCCCTATCCTCGCTATGAGAGATATTTACTTCTGTGAAGTGTGCCACCTTGCGTATATTGAATTGCAAATAAGCACCGGCCCAAGAAAACCGGCCGAAGGAAACCGGCCGGTAAAGCCAGGGAGTCTACCAGCACGCTAACTGAAGTACCAACTTATAATAGTGTTTTTCAGTACGTAGGCAATATAGTTACTTTCAGAAACTAGAAACTGTAACCGCCGAAAAGCAAGAGGACGCTTTCAGTATTAATGTTTATATCCGAACCTAGGACAAGATATCACCCAAAACCTCTAAAATTTAATTTAGGGGAACCTTCCTAATAAAATTCAAAATAAATTGAATTATTCCTCTTTCATCTTGATTTTTTCGGTCAATCTGATTCAGAGATTCCCAACCTTATCTGGATCACCGCCCACATTACAAGTATATTTTTCTTCAACGCCCGCCCATCCTCCATATTAAAAAAAATTTGACAGCATACGCGGAAAAGCGAAAAAGTGAAAGTTACATATATGTTAAAAAAAATTAACCCTTCTTTTTAACCCGGGCGGTGCGGGTTCGATCATCTACTAGTTTAGTCATCCATCATTGCACAAGCCACATATTCCGCTTATGAAGAAGGAAGTGGGTGGATTTTCAATATTCTGAGATTACGTGTAACCCGGAAATTATGCAAGATTCTTGCAATGGTACCTACGACTTGATTGATATATCGATTTCATTAGGATTTTTTAAATTTATTTTATTTTAAATGCACATTTACAGTTATACATAACCAATAATAAATATACATTTTACTTCCTACTACGTAAGATTTCACCCCTTCAACCCCCTTGGAACCTTTCACCGCCACCCTGGATCTCACCAACGCCCACAAGGGGTGCTACCGCCCTCGTTGGGAATCACTGATCTAATCAGATTAATTTTTCTAAGCCAGTTTAAAATTCATGCAAGAGACTCATTTTGCCCAGGCGGCCCAAGTATCAATGTCTAAACTAAAAACTTACCTTTTTAAGCTGTCATACCCTTAAATTAAATATACCATTCCTCAGATAAAGTCCAGTTATATTCAATTTTCCAATTATGTCCTCAATCCTGTATCTAAATTTCGCTAATAAACAATTAGATAATGTTAATTAAGTGTTAATCTCAAGTGACCTACCAGGTAAGTATTGTACTGTATCTTATCTCCATAAATAGTTAGTAATAACATAGATCACTGTAGAAATGTATTATAAGTTTGTACACCGCCCTTGAGGTGATTTTGCACAAAAACGGCGCTATACAAGTCATCCAATTATTATTATTTTATTATTATTAAGGTGTTCATTTTGAAATGAAGATATTGTAATAACATATAGCTGCCGGCTGCCCCTCTGGGATTAAACTTGTGACCTTCGGCTTCAAAGGCATTTATTCCACGAACTACCAACTCTGTTACCAAGTCTACCGAAGTTTTCAAAGCACCTCCGTTTGCTCCGGGAACTGAGAACTCAGCATGTTATTCAGTTCCCCGATGAATAAGAGACGTTTTAAACTTTATTAATTCACATTAACGTTTCAGTTTATTCTTTCAAAGATCTGGCGTTTAAACTATTTCAAACCAGATACTAACGAAATATTATTGGTGACGAGAAGTTGATCCCTCCTTTACAACAACGATTAAGTCATCGTCATATCGTTGTCTTTTTTCTTTTGTCGATTACTTCAACTCTTAATCTTGACTCGCTTAAAAACATTAATTTTGAACTTCCAACTAATATAGACTAAAAGGCAATCTTATCTCTAAGGACTATTATTATAATATATTTATATGATAATATAGCCACGCGATAGCGGTAAGTTGGTTCGCGCCGAAAGGCTCGGCCGTTCGACCGGAATATTCGGAACACTCAAATTATTTCTTATTATCATTATCACTTTTTAAACCCACGTTGAAATAAAAATAATTATAAAATATATTTAAAATAATTCAATGACAAAAATTAAATTTAAAAATTCACACACAAAAAACTGCCAGGCTGGGTCGGCAGACCAAGAAATTTTTCGATGGGATGATCTAGACTTATTAGAGATAGTATTGGTTTCATTCGTGTACTCGATGACGTAAAATTTACCAATTTTTATCCAACTTTAAATCCGGCTGCCTGCGAATGCTACAGGCTGCCGATAGGCAGACCTGATTTTTTTCATCTACTAATCGACCACAATCGTTACCATTCCCGTTCATGTACCTTATGACGTAATTTTTTCGAAAAAAATCTTTCCCTATTTCCATGACTGCGCGAAACCCTCTACCAGACCAACTTTTTTAAGAAATACGTTTAATATTTAATATGTCTATTGTCACTATAAAGTAGTTTCATATGTGTACTCGTTTGCTGTATCGGGATCCTAAACTTTTTCTCTCTTTCGTAAAGGAAGCCCTCACGCATTCAAAAAGGTGTACCGAAATACAAATGTAATTTTAAAAAATACCAAAAAGCGTTACGCGACGTACGTTATAATCTACGCGTTCATAAGTGACATTATTTTAATTATTTTATTAGAATGCACCGTTTCTATAGATTTTCTCTCGAGTTTCTTGTGTACGAAATATAGAAATGGGAACGGAATGGAACTCTGAGAGGATGCCACCAGAATATTAAAAGTCCTACCTTTGGTCCTGGTGTCCTCAGTGTGCCCTCTCTCTGTTAGCACAAAAAAAATCCAATTTGAATTGCACTAGCAACCTGTCATCGACTGAAGAGGATATAGAACGGGAAGGTAGGCAGTAAACTATTAGAGATAATTATCGGCTATATGCCTGAACATGCAATTTTTGCAAGTTATGCTTTAAAATCTTAAGACGAATTATTTGTTAGCGGCCTTACATATGCAATATGAATATAAATAAATAGTTTTTTTGTATAAAAACTCAATTCCTTCAAGAAAGGCATACAAATACAATGTTGTACTGTACCGGTGATTCAATTCAATAGAATGTTAAAAATAATTCCTTAATGAAAGACCTGAAATTGTGGGCAATTCACACAATAATTCTAAAGAATAACAGAAAACAACTGCTCTCGGTGTACTATTGGAAAGCTGTACGTTGAGTACCTACGAACTTGTTTCACATCTCTTTCTCTTGTGAAGGAAGTTCTCACAAATTCAGTAATAAAAAACGAGAAAAAACATATTTGATGAATCAAGTAAGAATGTCGTGATGTATCTTACATATATATTTGCGAACCAAAACGCGAACCGAGACACGAATTACAGGAAAGGAACGAATCAACTACAAGCGGCGTTTCGCGCTATTTGCGGTTACTTCGTTCTTTTCCCATAAGTTGAAGTTCATTATATTAATTTATTATTACCTTTCGCGCAGCTGTTGTATGAACAAAATATTTGAATGTTTTCAGGTGTAAGTGGCGGGCGACTTGCACAGATTCTATTGCAGCATATTGGATGGAAGCCAACTGAATCTGAGGTAACAGTGACCTTGCAATCATTCTATGACCTAGGGAGGCCTAGGTCAGACTTGGCGACCTGTTAACGTAACTGCATTTGCGCAGATTGTGGGGCGAGGGATTATAGGTCAATTCAAATTGGGTCACCGGTGAAAAATGGGACATGGTGATAAACTGGTGTATACTGTGATAATATTACTGTCTATGAATAAAGTGCCAATAGTCAACTTAACCTAACCCAACTTCACTTAACTATCTATACCTATACCTATACCTTAAAGAAAACTTATGTTGCCAATTATGTACCAACATCTTTCGACTAGACAGGCAGATTGTCTTAAAGAGAAATAATTCAATATTAAGGACGGGTTGTTTTTTTGAACTTGAACAATTCAACAAATTTCAAAGTTGATTTTCAAGTTCTGTGAATATTCTACTCAAGTTCTGTTATTATAACATCATTGGCCAGTTGTTTCACAAAACTGAAATGATGAAAGAACTTGTATACCTACATATAACCTTTACAGAACTAGAACATTAACTTTGAAATTTGATAAATTCTTCAAATTCTGTGAAACAGAATTAGTTACTTTTTTTATCAATTTCACCAGAAGCAAGATTAAAAATCAACCTGAAATTTTTTATTTTTTTATTTAGATGTATTTAAAAACACTTTTATGGTTTGGCTGAGGATTTCACCTTCCTCCCCAGGGACTGGCTCATAACTGCTGTGAACTTTTAAAACCTTAAACAAAAAAGTTGGTTTGGCTGAGAATTGAACCTTCCTATTCAAGAACTGTAGTCGACTACTCTATCAACCTCGCCAAATGCCGATCGGGTAGGACCGACATTTATTTCGTATATTAACTGCTGTAATCTCATCCGATTTCAGAGAAGTGCATGTAATGCATTGTCTTCGACAACGAATCTGACGAGTTTCGAGGATGTGGGGAAGTGGATTACTTTCCCCTCCCAGGATTTGCATTCATTCATTACCCACAGCAAATGTGAAATTCAAATAGATTATTTAAAAATGACAACACTTCGGGCGCAGACTCGCACACAATACAATTATATTGTTGAAGAAGAAGATAATAGTAATAAACATAAACGAAATTCTATTTTAAATTTTCGTTTAAATTTATTAGTATTATTTCTTCTTCAATGATATATTACACTGATGGGTAACCTATAAAAAGTTGAAGAAAAAGTTGTTCCTGCGTAATTAAATTGGTTTATCTCTACCCTAAATAAACTTAATGTAACCGAATCTAGTCTAACAACCTTACCTAACATAAGATGGAAGCAAAAAATTTGACTTGACTACATCCGATGGTAAAATGGTAAGTTTTCGGATTCGAACGCTGAAGTTGTGGGTCCAAAACCGGGTTAGAGCAAATAAAGTTTTCAACGTTTTGTATGGATTATTTCAATAGTTTAATAAAAAACAAATGTATCATTGTGCCTTTGCACCTCATTTCAGTGTTCATTCATAGTTTTTCTATTCTCATAGAAAAGTCATTTTGTTTATTTCTACTTGGTTAACACTACCCTATAAGATTTTTATAATTATTGAACAATATTGTTAGATTTATAAAATTCTTTTTACAGAAAGCTGTTTGCCCTAGTTTACGAAATTCGACCGAACTTATTTCAGACAGCAAAGTCAAACTCCAATTTATAATGCTTTAGTTCTGAAAATCGGTTCTTTCTGTTTCTTTCTTTTTATCATGAGTCACTTCCAAAACTATAAGCCTAGTGCTCACGTACAGCTTCAGTGGACGTTTTTTCGATCTAGCGACAAATCCGTGGTTTGTAAGAAAGTATCTGGAGACAGACCAAAGAAAGGATCGTCATGAAAACTTTATCCGTAGTGCAATTAGCAAGTACGCCATTTGTCAAAAATATTGTCCGTTACATAGACTAAATAAATACAAAGACAGGTTATACTAATCGAACAAAAAAATGGCACGTTCTTGTTTTATCTTTCATAGCCAAAACGAAACGCATAAGAAAAGGATGGCAATTCAGAAAATTTGTGTGTGCGGATGAAATAGCAATACAACGGCGCGCGCATCATTTGAAGTTAGTATCAACCGAGAAACAAAACGCATGTCAAAAGGATAGCAATTCAAAGAATGTGTCAGTACGCATGAAATAGCTATATAATTAACAGCCCGCCCCCGCAATCCGACAGAGAGCAGCGCAGAGCAGCGTAGTAGAATACGATGTCACTGTCACTATGGTTGTCCTTCCTACACTCGTGTGCATTCGCTTTATTTTATTTAGACACACACCTATATAGGGTAGCCAAAAGCCTGGAATAATTGTGTTTATTAAAATTATAAATGATTTATGTGTATTTACGAATGGAAAAAAATCCATTGTTTTTTGTTTGGCTCGAGAATTATTTTTGCACCTCTCAAAAGCATTTTTTTACAAGAGCCTAGAGTGGCGTATTTGTGGCAGCTGGTAACAGCTTGTCTGACGGTCGAACTTATGTGCGATACTAAACGCAGTAAATTTCAAGTATGTCCCCTGGACCTAGTTCTGTGCGACCATGCACTTATATCTCGGTAACCTATCTTCTATTTTAAGTGAAGAGACAAAGTGCATGGTTGCACCGAACTAGGTTCAGGGGAGATACTTGCGATTTACTGCCTTTAGTATCGTACATAACTTCGTTCGTCAGACAACCTGTTACCAGCTGCCACAAACACGCCACTCTGTACTCTTTCGTGTAAAAAAAACTGTTTCTGTGCTTTTGAGTTTTGAAAAAATCATTTTCGAGCAAAAAACAAATCCGAAGGAGTTTATTATCATCTTCTTCAATGACGTATTAGTCTTTTCATAACCCTGGCAAAAAATATGTATCGGACCTATTTATGCTTTAAATAGAATAAAGATGAATATTGGTAACCACGACATTAACAGCTCGATGGAATATTATGGACTAAAGCCATTAAAAACTAGAAGAGACTCCGCAGGTATAATATATCTCTATCAAATTATCAATGGTCTTATTGATTATTCGCCCCTTTTGTCTGAGATTAATTTTACAGTCCCAAACTGGAGATAAATCACTTTTTCATCTTCAAAAATGTTCCACTAATCTCAGACAAAACGTTTTTATATTCAGAGCGTGTACCCTATCCAATAAGAATTTTAATGATATTGACATATTTTCGTGTAGTTTAGGAACATTTAAAAAATATGCCTTAGATATTATTAAATAATAATTATTAACATTCTGCAAGTTATCGTGTTATTGATATGAACCCTGTCCAGTTACATGTGATTCATTTTATAAACATTTGTTCAGTTTAGTTGTAAGTATATACATATATTAGTGATTATTGGTGTTGTGTGAGGATAAAATTGAAATATTGTAATTTACTTGTGTTCTTATATCCGATGTTATTTTAATTTTATTTAATCTTTTGTATTTTTTGTCCACGGGTACTGGACCCTTAGTTTGTTATTATATTTTTTTGTTTAAGTGAAAACATATCATTAGATATTATTTGTATTATTTATAAGTTGATTATTTAAGAATGTAAATAATCTGTTGGTTTCCCAAATAAATAAATAATTAAATAAGTGCAAAATCTCCTATCGCACATCTGACTAAGGAGTGCGTGAATTCGTTCGATTCCGAATATTATACGTCACGTCGAGGTGGATCGCCTTGTTTTCTCTGTAGCTTCGAAAAAAATCAGTAAAAATAGAACTCGTGTCATATTTGCGTCGTCACAAATCGGATTGGATTTTTGGCAATTGATTCTCAGCCCGTTAGCTTTTTTCAAATGTTATGTTGGGTAAACACAACAGTTTGATAGGGTGTTTATCAAGTCTTCGGGCACAACTGTCATCAAACGCTGTTAACTTTCAAATGTAAAAAATCGAAATGGCGCCAATGTTTTAGATTTGATGACGGGGCACAAACGTGACGGGAGTACAAACAACTAGGCCTAAATCCTACTTAAACCCTTCTGCTCATTTTATTGTACATTTGGGAGAGTTGTGTGTAGTTGTTGAAATAAGTTAACCGGTAAATGATTGTGATTCTCTTCGAGCTTTTGCCACGTTTTTCCACCGTGAGGGGGGGAATGAGGTATAATATCGAACAACCTCGTTACATAGCCGAGGGTGCTCACCCAGGAGCGAGGCACCTTTTACACATTACCACAAGGAATAAATAAACACTTCATTTCAATTGTTGTAGTATCTAACATTTAAAACTGTGTTTCCACGATATTTCCCCGTTATATTTGCCTTGTTCTTCAGAAAATAATAACTACTATGTTAACCATAACCACTCTGTATCTTCTTGAATTAAGAAATACTAAGGACCTGTTCCATTTTTATTGGTAAGGAATCAACATATAAAGCAAATGCTGTAAAACCCTGCGCAGAAAGGTGTTCGACACACTTCGCAGCGCAGTGGTTGTGAGACTTTTCTACGCGTGGTCTTACGGTTTATATTCCTTTCCCTTTCCTTACCCTTACCGACAAAATACAACTAAGTATTCATAAATTTTCAACGACAATCGTCGATGGCTATAAAAAGATGCCATGAGCCATTTGAACCAGTCCCATTTGTGTGAAACTGCAGTAATGATTTCATTCAATGTATCAAGAGTCTTGGAGAGTGCCTCTAGGAAACGTCTCACCGCATGCCGGTCTCCTGCTGACTGCCTCCAGTCCATAATGCCGAAGGACTAAGGACGCGATGTGCTTCTGCAATGGGTGGTTGTTAAAATGATTTTTGTTTTTACAGAATTAAAAAAAATAATCAGTTGTACATACAGATATTCCCAAAAACGCGCTGTACAGACAGCATAATTTGTTCGTAGCCTATAATCTAGTACCTACACCAAACAGCAGTTTCAAACAGTTCTTGGTCCTATATTTCCCGTCTTCACAGGGCGTTTTCGACGTTGTATTTGTGTGTACGCATAAGTTAAAAATACATTAATGTGAATTCACCAACTTGGGTCAGTGACAGAAATTTTTCTTACAAGTTTCCATCTAAATTCTGGGCAGTATGCCTCGTAGTTCAAGTTAGACAGGACGAAATCAATAATGCCTTAATTTGTGCATGATTCCCTCACAAATGGTTGGCAACTTTCAAGGTATTAACATCCCCATGGCGACGGGAACATGCGCTATCGATTATATGGCAGGTCGGGGATGGAAGGTGCTAGTAGCACTAGCTGCTGCCTCCCCCCTCCTACCAACCAACCCCTTTTCCCCCAACCAAGCAACCAACCCCTGGATGTATTGGAATACTAGCTTAGTGTCTACTGGTTCTAGTTTCAGTGATGTAACATCCAAAAATATTTCCCTTTTTATATATTGTTCTCAGTATCGCCCTGGTGATAGACCACCATTCAGAATTGAAAAGTTGCTTGAAATTACTTTAGTCTTGTTTGGTGAACAAATCTGAATAGCTTAGTACTTCTTTAAGTCCTTCCTCTTCCCCATATCCTTACCCTATCCACCACTCCCACCAGAACATAGCCTCACAACATACCCCAATTAGGGATGCCATACTATATTAATTTCGATTAAAAGTTATCAGGATTCAGATCTTCGAAAGATTCTAAATTTATGTAGATCGAGAAATACTGATAAGAAGGTAAAATAATAAATAAAAGTTCAAATTTGTTTCTCAGAAGTAACTATTAAATTAATAAAAGAGTATATGGATGTGAAAGCCCTAAAACAAGTAAAAAAAGCAAATAATCCATTTTCAAAAGCAATGGAGAATAACTTAGGATTACCGAAGGGATCGGTTCAGGTACCTCTATTGTTCATACTCTATATTAATGACGAGGTAAAAATATTTTCAAAATGCAGAGTACGACTATTTGCCGCTGACACACTAATATACTTACATAATTGGAGATAATTACGAAGACTTAATCAACATTTTTAATAATGAATTGGAAGAGATCTAAAAAAAAAGCTTAAATTGAAAACAAAAAAGACAAAATGTCTGATAATTGAACACAAGGAGACATGCAGTGAAAGCAAAATTAAAATCTATGGTTAAATTATATAAAATGCTAAGATATGAAATACTTAGCTATTACGAGTTATATTAGTTTCAAAACGAATCTTTAACACGCATGATGAGTATACACAAAACAGAATTAGGAAGAAGAATACACAAAATAGAATTGGGGAGAATTCGTCACAAAATTTCCATAATTTATAAAAAAAATCCAAATATGTATAATTTTCCCCAGATGTAGGTAAATGTTCCCAGTCACGTAACTGGCAAGTTCATACTGGGCGGAATACGGATTCCCGGAACTATATCGAGGTTCTGCAAGGTCCACGGGAAGAAAGGGACAAGGTTGCGTTGTCTGGGAAACCCGGCGAATTGTGCTCCTGAGCTGGGTGCAAGAATCACACGACTATCTAGATTACACTAAGATTGAGGAATACCTTACAACTTGTAACACAATTAATTTAAAAAAATAATGTATTTGTTAACATATTTGCTTTTTATTGCTTCAATTATTTTTATTTCAATAATTCATATTTTTAATTATTTCCAGAATCTGCTCAAATTACACCGGTCACAAAAGCGATGCAAGAGACGGCTAGTGCAAATATTCTGGCGATGGACTCTTAATAGATATAATTTAAAAATATATATATCATTGTAAAAAATTAATGAATTAAACTTTAATTCGTATTTTTAACTACTTCGTAAAGTTATTAAATCGGATAGGGACTTTTTGCACACTCGTTTGTTTTTCTTAGAATACAAAATGATGTATTTTTGTCAAACCAGTGGCAGTTTATTATGGAAAATGATTATGGTATATTTAATACGAAGGAAGTTTTATATATATAGGAGATGTAAAGAAAAATATAATTTTCTATAATTCAAGGCAATGCCGAGCTTGTCTCGTCATTGTGGCTGTGTGTGTCGTGGACTGTCACTGGCTGGATGTGCGCCACAGTACCTACACAGTCGACTCAATATTTCGTAATCTATGGTTTAAGACATAGTAAAAATAATCTATGGGTTGTGACAAGGCAGATTGATGGGAATAATTTAAATAATTTGTAATTGCTATCGTGATAAGGAATTGACATAACAATTAATAACATTAAATGTCGTTTTATAATGATATTTTCCCTTTCATTACAGAGAAACTCAATTGTGTTTTAATTGACAGTCGTTCAAATCACAGGGAAAATATAGAAATGCCTTGAATTATAGAAAATAATATTTTTCTTTTATTGTGTCTGAATATTGCACAAGAGCCCCAAAAGAAAAAAATTAAATTCACTTTAGTGTTTATTTCGATTAAATGCAATATATGCAGGAATATTATAAAAGGGCATTAAATAAGAATATTAGTAAAGGTTTTTTAATATATAATGAATTATTAAGTAGGTTTACTATAAAATAATCATAATAACATACCTACTTTCATAGCTTTTCAAATGGTTATGAATTATCTTTAACGATGCAATAATTCAACGAAGAATTCATGTGCTAGGTTCGCAAAACAAATAATAAACAGCATTGTTTCAATGCTTATTTGAACCAACGAACTACAACATAACTTTCTTGTGGTATGGATGTCGCGAAAGTTACAACTTCAAAAGAAATCTTAAAGTTCCCGTGTTGTAGGTACAACTCACAACATCAGCTATCATACACACTGGCCCAACATAAACTGCACCAGTTAAATATATCTTTAAAAGACTTACTTACAAGTTTCGGTAATAGGCGACAGAGTTCGAAGACAAACCAGTTTCAGATTCGATAGTGCTTTATTGAAAAGGGGCAATCCAACTTGGAGGGACTGGAAGAGAAATATTAGATACTGGCATAGCAAAATAAATGGATCGTCGTAAGTGGTACGCCAATATCAAAGAGGCTAGAGCTCTTCAACAGTTGTACGGTTGAAGTGTCTAAACATTTTATTTTGAAGTAAGTTAGCTGAACTAAATAACGGTTGCACAACGCAATGTTAAAAAACAGGCTTCTTAGAAGGGGTTACATAAAATATTTCTTGATTTTTGTAAATATCCTCTGTAAACACACCACACTAAGCTTACGACTTTGGGAATTCAACTTATTTTTGTAGCAAGCCGTACGAATTCAACGGATTCACTGGGCCAGTGTGTGGTGGTGTGGTTAGTTACAAAAGCAATAACAAGTTGTATTACAACTTTCAACCTGTAGATTGGATGAATTAATCAGGTTCTGTGTTGCAATGGCCCACTGGCCATCGTGGCCGGGTTGTACTGGTCTGGTACTGGCTTGTCACCGTCACTGGCACTGGCATCGTCAGTAGACTGAGGGAAGGGAACGGGATAACGGGGAACATGGAAATACCGCGGGACTGACACTATCAGGGCAATTACTTAAACTTTCTATCAGCCAGCGCTGATGTGCAATGTTAATACATAAAAGCGAAGAAATACGCCATCGGTTCTGGAAATTGTGAAACTCGCTTGGTAAACAACATTATATAAAAATGGTGTAAAAGATGACAGACTTTACTAACTAGCGATTCCTGAGTATATTTTGTACCTACTAATAAAAATTATTTCAAAAGTAGATGTGCACTCCGTTGGAAATTTTTTCCATAAAAAAATGTCTCTCTGCCACAAACATGTGTAATATATAAGTAGGTAGGTATATTTGAACAACATCGGCGGCTATCTTGGCTGTCAGTGTTCAGGCATTTACGGTTCCATGATATTTCATTAAAATGAAAATTCAACACATCTTTAAAAAGTGATATAGATTCATTAAAAACTAGGTTAAATATATAGTTATCTATGTAACCTATTTATCCTAGTTTTTTTCAACACTTTTAATGATTTTATATCACTTTTTGTAGGTGTGTTGAATTGTCATTTTGATGAATGGAGGTGAGTGATCGTAAACATATTATTTCTGATAAAATTAACTAAAGTTTATGTCGTAGATACTGTAGATTTTTGTGTTTTGATTGTGCACCATAATTTGTCAAAACAACTCAACTTTTTATAACAAAATTAAAATGTTTTAATTATTCGTTAATTGTCAGAAGACCTATCAATTCATTCGTTAAGGGGCTGCAATCCCGCTTTAACCGGATTATGAATAATTTGAAGAGATTCTTAATAAATTAACAATGCTCATTTTTCTCCGTGATATGTTTGTGACGGGCTTGGATGGGCGTGGATTTCAGTTTTATTCAAATTAAAGTTTTATTTCGAGTTTGATGAAATTTTGCACACTTGACCTTCAACTCAAGGGCAAGTCTACATGAAATTTTGAAAAACTCTGCGTGGAGCCCGGGAAACGCCGGGTAAATACCGGGAACAACGATGGGTAGGTATAGTAGGTAGGTATAAAAACTAAAAGTGATGTTAACAAAGTCATTGCTTTATTTTAAATAATTTTATCATTATTCTAATGTAAAGTATGAAGAAAGCTTGGAGAGTGTTTTAAAATAGGTTTTAGTCAAAGAAGCTGATATTTTTAAGGCTATGAAATGAATCATCAAACGAGATTCTACGAATATGTATGAATAATTATTATAATGGCTATAAATCTTTGTACCCTTATTTACATTTTACACTGACAATTTCAAGTTCATTCGAAAAGTGAATGACGTATTTCTAACAATTTCAAAAGTTTTCTAATTAAGTGGATCAAGGCGTAATACTTGCAGATTATCGTATTCCCGTAGATTCCTGTATTTTTGACGAAAATATCACTAGTTAACAAACTAAAAAACATGATTTTTGAACCGGAGATTATATTTGGAGATGAGACAGATATTCGCAGATTTGCGATTATAGACTACATCACATTAATTTACATTACAACTAACAAGAATGGATAAGTATCACTAAAAGCTTCATTCTTGAATACGCCTCGGGGCAAGTAACGCGTTTAAAAATTATATTTGCATAGGAGATAGATATTCGCAGATTTGCGATTATAGACTACATCACATTAATTTACATTACAACTAACAAGAAAGGATAAGTATCACCAAAAGCTTCCTTTTTCGAATACGCCTCGGGGCAAGTAACGCGTTTAAAAATGATATTTGCAGAGGAGACAGATATTCGCAGATTTGCGATTATAGACTACATCACATTAATTTACATTACAACTAACAAGAAAGGATAAGTATCACCAAAAGCTTCATTCTTGAATACGCCTCGGGGCAAGTAACGCGTTTAAAAATAGTCTATCATTAAAAAAAATGGAAATTAACATGTGAGTAGAAGAGCCGTGTTGCCAAAACAAAAATAAATAGGATTTTTTCATTACAAGTCGGTCATTCCCCGCCATCTGCTAACGCGTTGTATACGCCATTTTTACTTGGCCGATCTCCAATTTAGCTGCGTTTGGGTGATTTATTAATTCGCTCCAATAACGAAAGGACTATCGAGAATTTGTACCAATCCTTCTCCTCTATAAACTAATTCCTGTAAAGTATAATAGCAGGGACTTCATAATAAAAACCACACACATCAAACCCTTTTTTAAAACTGCTATTTTTGCGACGTCACAAATTTAATAAAACAATAGGCGAATTGAGAACCTTTAGCTACAGTGAGGGCGCCGAATTGCCTAGGCGCTGATAATACCCAATACTCCCTACTACATATTACCTACTACCTAGTACTGTAGAGGCGTATTTATCGTACCCAGTAAAAGGACCGGGTATTTTCATGTGGTACTTTGGTACTTGTGACAAATCTAAAAAATACCTGGTTCCTAAGTAATTGTAAATATCACAGGTGTCGAAGTAAAAACATACCGGTTACAAAATACTCATAAGTATTTTATACTGGGACCGAGTATTTATTACTTTCTGTCCCCAGTCCCTAGATACTATAATCCCCAGGTTGGTATAAAATACTTGTGAGTATTTTGTAACCGGTATTTTTTACTTCGACACCTGTAAGGTATTTTTTTGTACCTGTACTCACTGTACCTAGTAATGAAAAGTACTCACAGGACCCACCTCTACTACCATATACAGGTTTCGAGAAGGGGCGCTTAAATTTTACTCGCTACATGCCCGTTTGGCTAAGGTCCGGCCCTGTAACGAATTCATATTGATACGCGGTGGTTTAATTAATTCTGGTTTTCACCATTGAAGTAATAATCATGTATTGTTTTATAGTGCTTTCCCACAAACAAAGTATTGAATTCCGAAAGTCTTAACATAAACTTTAGGGCGCACAGTGTACACCCGCGCTGTGCAAGCGGGTTCCCTACAGAGTATTGGACCATCGCTTTATATTGATATATTTTTGAGAAACATGTTCTCACAACCATCTTCTCCCCCATTCTTAAAAACCCCAAATAACCGGTTCCAAAAGGAATATTCCTGTTTTTATCGTATTATACATATTATGTACCTACGTTAGGCATATTTATTTTAAATCTGTATTGCATATTTTTGAAATATTAGTGCATATGTTGGCATTAATAGTGCATATTTTGGCATTATCAGTGCATATTTTTTTCAATGATTTTGTGTAACTAACAAAAAATTGTCCAAAGAAGCGAAGTTAGCAGTCCACAATGGAGTGCTGGTACCTACCCTGATGTATGGAAGTGAGGCATGGAACTGGCAAAGAAAGGACGAAAGTAGATTGAATGCTGTTGAAATGAGATCCCTGAGGCGTATGTGTGGTAAAACCATGTATGATCGTGTGAGGAATGTGGATATCCGCAAAGAGTGCAAGGCTGATGCAAGCGTAATGAGTAAGATCAAGAAAGGGACGCTTAGATGGTTTGGGCATGTAGAGCGAATGAGCGAAGAAAGGAGTGTAAGAAGAATATATGATGCAAATGTGAATGGTAGCAGAAGTCGGGGACGCCCGAGGAAGACATGGCACGACCAAGTGAATCAGATACTTGAGTCGGGCCATGTCAAGAATCAGAACAATAGAAGAGTATGTATGAGACGATGTATGAATGTGAATGAGGCAAGGAGTGTGTGCCAAGACCGAGTTGTTTGGCGGTCCGTCCTCTCTGCCTACCCCTGCGGGGAAACGGCGTGATGGTTAGTTAGTTATGTGTGTTTAGACATTATTAGTGCATATGTTGGCATTGATAGTGCGTATGTTGGCATTGACAGTGCGTATGTTGGCTTTGATAGTGCGTATATTGCATATTTTGGCATTATTAGTGCAAACTGTGGTATTATTAGTGGAGATATAATTTGATAGTGCATTTAATGTATGTATCCAGTCATCGATACCTAAACTTTTTGAAAAAATAGTACTTGACAAAATATCTACAAACATAAAAAAAAAATTATAACTCCATCCCAACATGGCTTTTGTTCAAATAAATCTACATTAACCAATTTAATATACGAAAATTTTATATCTACATCCTTAGCAAACAGGTGCCAGGTAGACTCAGTATACACTGACTTCAGCAAGGCATTTGACTAGGTGTGTCACAAAATATTAATCAATAAAATAGCTAAACTTGGAATTTACGGTAATTTACTAAATTGGTTTACTAGTTATTTGTTCAAAAGAAGTCTTTGTGTGAGAATAAATGGCACGAATTCATGGCGACAAGTGGAGTGCCGCAAGGCTCTCATCTAGGGCCCATTTTGTTTATAATATTCATAAACGACATTGTTGATGTATTTACTGACATAAACGTTCTACTGTTTGCCGATGACATGAAACTTTATAAAGAGATTAACCACATTAATGATTGTTTTACACTTCAAACTAACTTGAGATATCTTTTTGAATGGTGCTCAATCAACAAATTAGAATTAAACATAAATAAATGCCAGTTCATTCATTTTTCCAAAATAAGTAATACTATTTTTTTTCAATATTCATTAAATGATGAAAATTTAATTTGTGTTAGTAAAATTATTAATCTAGACATTATGTTCGACAGTAAACTCACCTTTGTACATACAATTGTACGTACATATGACATCATATTAATAATATTATCAACAAGGCCCTAAAGACTCTTGGCTTTGTTTTGAGAGCTGCAAAAGATTTCAATAATTTAGGAACATTTAACCTTGTCAGATGCCAACTTGAGTATAACTCTACGTTATGGTCTCCATTTTTCAATATTCATTCAGATAACATTGAAAAGATTCAACGGAAGTTTCTAAGGTTTATTAATTATAAATTGCATATTCCTATACAAAACATAAATAACAATTACCTCTTGGATAAAATGTCTCTATTGAAACTTTCAGAAAGAAGAATAAGCACAGATTTAATACTGTTACAAAGAATACTACATTTTAAAATTGACTGTCCCGAATTACTTCAATGTATCAATATCCATGTTCCCAAAAAATCATGCCGACATTTCTTACCTTTTTACTTCAATAACACCAGGACACTAGCTTACTAAAATTCTCCGATTCCGAGACTTCACAATCTCGGAAACAAATATTCTGATCTGGGTGATATATTTCCTTGAAAACTAATCAGTATAAATGTTGTATATTCTATCACTTTCATTCTTCTAGACACAAATAGACCTATGTACCCATATAATTTCTCCGCTTCTACTTTTTTGTTTTGTTGAATCTTTTAAATTCAATTATATGCGTGAGGATTCATTTTTGCCATAATGTTTACATTCTTCTTTATTGTATTAATTTTTAAGTGTTTACTCTTATACAAAATGCTTGTATTTTTTTTAAAGAAATGCCCACTAGGGCGTGCAATAAATAAATAATGGCATTATTAGTGCCTATATTGGCATTTTCGGACACATTTTAGTAGGAATTGTTACCCTAAAATTGGTTTCTCTATTGAAACTTGGAAATATGTTATCGCAGTCATCACCGAGCAGCCAAGCTTGTATTTATAGTAAAATTTTGGTAACTCAACAAAACATATTTTATTTTAGGAGATGAAATATGAAAAAATATTTATAATATAGGTAGGTACTTACATCTGTTTGTCAAAAATAACAACTAACCGAATTTTTAATTAAAAAAATATAACACCTTATCATTTTACCGCCTCCTCTACAGTTCTCTGATACTGGGTTAATTTGCTCACATTCTAATTGTGGTCGGATATTTATAGGTAAAAAAAATGCACGAATCCACCGACAGGGACATTGTTTCGGCTTTGGATGCGCTTTGTTGGACATCGACATCGACTAAATTAGTCAACAAGAATACGGTAGTGAATATTTATAATATTGTGTTTTGAAAGTAATAGTTTAATGAGTGGACGGACAGTATACCTAAATCCTATAAACGCACATTAAAAAATAATTAAATGTGTTATGTACAGATCGACACCATCAGACTTTTATACAGTATTGCCTTGTAAAAGAAAACAATTCGAAATAGAAACATTGCTTGAAATGGTTATAGCCGTGTATAGTGTGGAGATTTTTCTACTAAGGATGGGTCGTTCCATAGAATATGAACAATACATCATCCAATGTTGATTTGCAAGTTCTGTTATAATATCATTATAGGCCAGTTACTTGACAGAACTGATATGACCGGTCGGTGGCCGAGTTGACATCGCGTTTGGGTTCCACCCAGGCGTAGTGTGTTCAATTCCTCGGCTGGCTAAGACCTCCATCACAACACAAGCAACATTTTCAGCTTACTGTGGTGGTCGTAGGAGAAAAAATTACATTTCTAAATTTATAAATAGCTACCGCCTAAACGAGAGACTAAGACCCAAAACAAAATTGCGCGCAAAACCAGTTAAATCAGAAATTGAAAATCGAAAAGCACCAATTTATATTTGCCATAGGGCGAAAAACTTCTTAAATCTATATATATTTTCAAAAATACGCACGGTCCGAAAGGGTTAAAAGATAAACGAAGTATTTAAAGTAGGTTAGAAAGTTTTTGATAATATCAATTGATTAATGTCAAATGAATTATAACTGATCGATGTTTTGTAATCCGGCTTTACTTGGTATTTTATCAGCAGTCTTACTATTGTAAGCTGCAGGCCAGTATTGTGTCCTGCACACCTCTACTCAAAAGCTAGGAGCAATATGTTACATTCTTTTATGCGTTCATACATTTCTATCGAAAGAATATTTTTTTAGTAGTTTACTAATACGCATAAAGGAAACAACTTTAAAAAAATCAGTATTATAGTCAAGATTATCTGTGACAGCTTCACTTGATTAACTTTTTTGCTTTCTTATAAAATTATTTACAAAATAAATAAAAACCAGTTTTTTGCTTGAATTCGAACGTTTCTAGACTCCTTTTGTCAAACGATTTTAATGCCTATTACCTACAATATAAGGTATGCCAAGAATATAAACATTTTTGGCTTGTAGCTTCCTTTTAAGCAAAGAGTGGTCAGACTTTTGGATAAGAAACACGCCCACATAGCATTTTTACTTTATTTTACGATTAGGTAATAAAATAATGAATGTAGGTAGTAGGTATAGGATGATGCTAAGGTTTTCTAGCGCAGTCGGTAGTCACAGGGAGGGACGGCCCAGAGCCAGTTGGCGCCAAATCAGCTGACGACTATGTAGGTGATCACTGTAATCAATAATACTACTGATGATTGTATTTCAGTGTAGCTCCGTTTATGTGAAAAATAATCTCAATGGCGATCTGTTAGGACTGTTATGTGTTAGGTGCAATCAGCTCCAATTGGACCGCTCCAATTGCGCCCGCGTAGGGCCGGCCCTGGTCACAGGTAGACGGTAACTTGAGGTAGGTGGCTGGCGGAAGTGATACATAACATGCTGCACAGACTAATTATTATCGTTAAAATCATAGCACGACGTTGTTGGTACCTACCCAATAATCCGCCCGGCGCCCGTGCGCCGTGCATGTTTTACAACTTACTACTCTTCACTCTTGTACATAGACAACAAACACTGTAAGAATTGTATTATAACGTCATTGGTCATTGATCATAATAATAATACATACATACTGATACCGGCATATTATGATCCTGCCGTATAGGTACCTACATTTTTCAGAACCAGATTGACGTGAAAGCAAGCAAAATGTGCACACTGCCCTTCGGATGTCTTCGGTAATGTTCGTCTGCAGTCGGCCTCTGATCCCGCGCCGTCCCCGCCCTTCCTCAGTCGAGTTCGGAAAGCCGCGAGAGGTGGACGCCACTCTTCTCCGTGTCGGTTTGCGATACCCGTACAGAGTTTGTCGTGTTCAATATCGTTTTAGAAGTGTTATATAAACTAAAACTTATAAAAAGTGTTTTAATTGACAGGGAGAAACGCTCTTTTGTCTAAAAAACAAAGTTTCGTTCAGACAGAATAAAGTTAGTGCGTGTATAAGTGAGTGCTAGTCGGTAGTCCGAATGGCGACGTTCCCTGTTCTCGGATTTATTCACCGTTGTTCGGCCACCGCCGAGACGTTAGCGGTTCTCTCCTCGTCAGTTCGCCACCTTCGCGACGGAAGGTAATGTGAACAACATTCTTACCTTTTTGTGAGATCTTAGTGCTTTCTTCCGAAACTTCGCTATTATTAATATAAAGTTAGTTCCTCAAGTGGTGACTAGCACGAATTGCCACGTCCCTGTCCAACCTGAATTTCTTATCTGCCTGCCCTAAACGGCACTGGCGGCCCCGGTGGGCGGAGCAAGTTCGTGTGCGGCTGCTGTGGCTCGCGAATGTTTACGGTGGAGACTTTTGGTGTTTGAAGGGCCTCTGGTGATGGGAAGATAGCTTTGTTATGAACCCAGATAGTAAACTTCCCACTAGCGACAGAAGCAGTAGGGACCTCGCTGCCTGCTGCCTGCTCTGTCTTGGCTCGGGACGTTCCGCTCGGTCGAGAGTTCAGTAGTCGAGCAGAGCGTTGGCTGGGTACCGTTATAACTACATACACACTGTTTCCGACGAATTGTTATTATGAGTTTAGACTTTTGAAATAATTCCAAAGGCATTTATCGTAAATCGGGCAGTACTCCTCCGCTTTCTTCCCGCGAAGTATGCGATTCCTTCGTGCTTTCGCATTGTTTGTATAAATACAGCTTCGTCATGTGATCGATCGTCAAGGTTCGCCTCGAAACATACCGAATACTTCTTCATACACGGAGGTCAGTGAAAAGTATTCGTAAATTCGTGACAGAATTGCGTACACTGTGATAATTTGATTGATACACAAATAATTTGTGAATCTGACGTGAAATTTGTGTGATCTTGCGCAACGAAGGTTCTTCTTTGTTCCTGAATCGTTTCGTGTTATTCCGTGAGGAGTTCGCTCAAATTTATCGAGTTTATCGTAAAAATAATCAAGTCATCAGTGTTTGAGTGTATTGTAATGATGTGTGTGTCGACTGTCGACTGGTCCGTGTTTACAGTGTTGTCAGATTGCCAGCGGCGACTCTCGGAGTAAAGAACTTATAATATAACTAGTGACGAAACTCGGTCTCTTTTTTCATTTTGCGTCCCGTTTCCGACAAAGTTTTTCCTTTACGACCATTTTATGACAAACAACTTTAGTTTTTTACTCTCGTGAATTTGCTTAGTGAGCGTATTTTCACGCATGGGGAAACTTCCTACCAAAGGAGCATTATTATTCGTATCTTCTCGATTGTTTGAACTTTACGATTTAATTATATCCATTAGGACGACATTTTTTTCAGTCTTTTGACAATAGTGTGATTTCTTTAGTGATTTGACTATCGTTACTTTCGTGTCTAAAATAATCATTTACTTTGTGGGTGTCCGATAAATAATTAGTTAACATCTCGGCTTTGTTGGTAGATAATCCCATGAGTATCACGCTTGGCTAACGTCAGGTGGATCGTGTTCATTTCTCATAAGTAGTAAACCTGCCGACTAATAATAATAATTAAGGGTTCTCGTTTAAAGAAAATGGTTATGATTTATATGTTTGTCGGCAATGATCACTTCAATATTATTTATGTAGATAACACTAACAAAAAAAACGTTTATTTTATGTTACTTTTGACATCGAAAACAAGGAATTAGCTTATTAGTGCATGAAAGAGCATTTCGCAAGTAGCAATGCTCATTTTGGCCAAGCGTTCTGGTTTTTAAGGTTATGTCCCAATTTTCCTCGTGAAAAAGATCGAACTGCAAAATTTGAACTCAAATTTACCTTCTATGCTGAATCTACATTTTATTATTAGTTACTACTCAAGTTTTTACGCTTTTTTTCTTATTAATAAGAATAAGCAATTGATATTTAAAAAAATAATAATATGGTACAAACATAGAAGGAGGGAACAAACAATATTTAGTCTTGCAATATTTCGAAGCTCCGCAGCTCATTATTGAAAAATTTTCGTTCACCTATAAATACCTACTTACCAAAGTGTTAATTTTCCTCTATGAATTATTTAGTTATCTTTGTCCATCTCCATGCAGCGACTTGCATGCGCAATCAGTTTGTTCAAAATTTTGCACAAAAAACGCGGTACACTGAATCATTTAATTTTGAAGTGAATGCAAGCGATTTGCGCATTATACAGTTTTGGCGTATTTTCTTACTTGTGCAAATTAGAACAAATTTAGTTTGCGCAAATTAACGTTCATGCAAGACGTTTGCGCGGTAGGTATACCGTTTTGCCGTCTTACTGTACATGCTTACCTGTGCAAATTAGACTTTGTGCAAGATTGAGCATAAATTAATTTTGCTATTTTCATTAATATTATTATTAAACTGTTTTTAATCGTGCTTTCGTGAAGCGAACAGCTCTTTCGCGTAAAATCGGCAATGGAGAAACGGCCCGTGAAAAACTAAAATAAATAATTCTATATTGAGTCGGCACTGCGTTCGTTCGTTGCCTGTTCATTTAGTTGTTGGCTCGCGGGCCTTGGGAATCTATTGGTCACGTTTTGTGCTTTCCTGAACAGGAATGCTGAATCTTAACAGTGACGTAGGTGTTCTCTGCAATGACAAGTTTATTTGCTAAAAGAAATACTTCATCACGGCTGACGTGAGGTTTATATATTTAGGCATATTTTTATTTATTTAAGTGTTAATATTGCAAAATAACCACAATAATATTTATAACGCATTATTCTCAATGAGTTTAATAAAACACGAGAAAGGCAACATTAAACAATTAAAATGAAATTATTTTTACATAAGGATACGAATTTAAAAGGGATAGTGTAGATACATAGATCATAAAACAGACTAGACGAACTTAACACAGTTAATTGTAAAATATTTCACAAATACATTAAAAAAGGTATACAGTAGTTAGAGTTCCAAAAAAATATAGTGTTCTGGTTAATAAAGCTGTTGAGAAAATGTTATCTATGAGACTTTGCCAATGTTTTTATTGTTTGTTACTGGAAGTTTTAGGTTACTATGTAATGCGTTGTATTGTGTTCATGCGAGTTAATTCCAAATTTATTCGTGTTTGTTGATGACGATAAGTGTATTTGATTTCGTGATCGTATTTTGTGCTGGTGTATGTCGGAAAAAGACTGGTTTGGTGTTGGTATGCGAGGAGTGTTGATCTATTTTTAGAAATAGCATTTGTGAAGCTATATTTTGGCAGAATCGTAAAATGAAGTACCTATTTGTGTTTGTGAGTAGGTATATATCTTTAGCTTGTGTATCCCATGGTATATGATATAATATATTCCTTACGGCTCTATTTTGGATAACTTGTATTTCGGATAATTGTTTCTTGGTAATGGTATTATACTTCGTTGGCAAAAGTTAAAGCAATTGAAATGCGAGAAGGTAGCCGTGCATAGACATATGAATATTAGTAGACCTGCCCTAAGTGATTAAAAGCGTATTATTCCCCACTCCCCATACCGGTTCCATTGGAGCCGGCTGGGCTCGCGTATGGCTTCCCGTGAATCTTGAGAATGTGACGTCATCATTCTTGTTCGAACTAGCGTCGAGTTATGGTCGAGGCATTTTATGAAATAACACGGCAAAATAGTGGCTTGTGATATGAAAACTTGTAAAAATAGATGTGAAAAAGAGAATAAACCCAATTGTCGTATTACATTCCATATGTAAGCATCATTTTAAGCTTATTCACATCGTATAATATGGATCAGTTGTAGAAACATATACTATTACATCGAGATACATCTGGTCGAATGTAGCGATTCTCAAGTGTGCGCATTGTTGTTACTGGGAAGTAAATTATGAACACTTATAAAAGTGTCTTAACTAAATACGTAAACAAAATATTCGACTCTGAAAATAGAAGATTTTTTTTTTCCGAATTTGGACTTCGCAAATTTGTTCATAACGTGGCGAGTAATTTGCGCTCCCATGTAAAAATGTCTATTCATTCAAAAGCAGATTTTACTTTTAAGAACTAAATGATGATATTAAAATGCGAGATGCCTATATACTGTCATATTGATTTATTGACGAATCACAGTCAGCTTTACCCCCTTCGTTCTTCAACAGTTGATTTTACCCCTCACCTTTAATTTCTAGTCTATATTATATTCTTATGTCTGTGTAGCCATGTTTATTTTAATTGATAATTTAATTATTTTTACTCCAAATAACTTCCTTGTGCTGATGGCGGAGAACTTGTTATTTTAAACTATCCTCACATTTTCAAATCTACAAATAGCGCAATTTTGATGTGTGAACAGCATTTTAGCAATTCTTCAAATTTCAAATTCGGTTATTGTATCAATATTTTTCCAGTTGCTTCACAAAACTGAAATTATAATCGAATTTGAATAAAAACTTCTAGAACTTGAAAATCAACTTTGAAAATTGATGAATTGTTCAGATTCTCTGAAACAACCCGCCCTAAACGTCGATTCTTAATTCCAGTTTTTGATCAGCTGACAAACATGACCGTTATTTTATTAGTTATAATTGATCAAAGACTGAAACAAATCACGGATCGGCATGTAATATCCATAATGCGTACAAATTTCAAAATGCCTCTGTTCGTCGATTTAACGGTCATCAAATGTAACATTCCAACAAAAAAAAATCAATGTTTCTCTCACCAGAATAAACTAAAAACCAACCTAACTTCGTAAATACAATAAAAAATTAGCCAAGTACATAATCTGTTAGTTTGTTTTTTCTGTCCGTTGCCAAATACTACGATTTAATTCTTTGCATGTTATATTTTTATAACCTAGTAGACATTGTTTACTCGGACTATAAATTATTTGAAGCATTTAATTGTATTGACAAGGAATAAAGTATTTAATTAATTTTACGACTCTTATAAATACATAAATATTAGCAAGTGAATGAATTATGTATGAGCGTCTACGCGTCTAAGGAGTATTTTCATCATAGTTTTAAAGACGCTATCTCTGTGGAGATAAGATAACCATAGAAGTTTTTGATTAAAATGTCCGATAACGATATGCTAGAACCAAGATGGCGTAGAAGCTCGTGGCGTTTATTTATTACGATGTTGATTATTTATTAAAAATATTATGTTCGTTTTTAAATTATATTGCATTACAAAACTTGTCCATAAAATGGAGCACGGGTTGAAGTCGCGCCCGTTTGGGCTTGACATCTCATTTATATTTATTTCCTCTATGCTTGACACCGTTAACTTTAACTTAAGATGAAAACTGGCAACATTATTAATAATTAATGTACCTACACATTATTAGAAATTGTACAACAAGTCGTAGGTAAAATTGAAGACTGTGAATCAGTAATAGTAGTGAAAATAAACTATAAAGACACTGACAAAGATTCATTCGTCGAATATCACAGAGAAAACTACTGATATGAAATATTACTAATTTATTAAATACTGTTAAAATTAATCGTATTCCTGTTAAAAACGGGACTGCAGGCCTTTAACGGATGAATTGACAGATTTCTATAATAAACTACGTATCAGTAAAACACGAATGTGTTATGGCGATGTCGGAACACCCGTCCGTTCATAAAAATTCTAATATTTTCGCATTTCGTCATAATTATATAATAACAGGATAAACGCAGCTGCATGATCACGTGTTCCGATATATTATGAAACTACCAATAGTTTATAGTAAATGGCCTGCTGTCAACTTTTTAACAGGATTTTAATAAATCAGCAATACTAATTTTTCTCCGTTTATAATATTATCTTCTAGCCGTCAATGAGAGATAACTTTGTTTGCATTAATCGTATTTAATAATCGGTTGGAAACGAAAAACGATATAATTTTTGATTTTCGATATAACCGAAGCGATTACTCGGAGTTTATGCTCCCATATACATAGTTATATGTCAACCACAGTAATATTGTAATAATTGCTTGCAACCGGCTGCACGGCTAAACCCATTTCAAACAACGTTTCGATTTTGACTGGTTGTGTTTCACCAGGGATACTGAGAGTATATTCCACTCTGGAAAACAGAAACCTACAAAATATATATTATTTAAGTTAAAAACATACAAAATATATCTAATTTTCGTTAGCGTTTTAAAGGCTTTTGATTGTATTATAATTGCTAAGTCGGTGTTCTCGGCGATTTTACACTCGCGCAAAAGAGAAATCACGGCGTTTCTTTCCATTGAACTTGGTCGACTTACCGGTAGCAGTTTCGAAATAAGAGTACACGATCGCGGTAACTCCTATAAATCAACCGAAGATAAAATAATTATAACACGCGGAAAATGCAACATTTTTATTTTTGTTGTTTGTTTTTGGGGTGTTATGCCGTGTTGCGCTAACTCCTTCTTTAGCCGACGTTTCGGACAGCGTTGCAGTGTCCATCATCAGGGCAGATGTGTTATTTTGATTTTGTTATCCGGTAGATCCGAAGATGTGTAAATTTTTGGTTGTCGAGTTTGTCAAATTTACACATCTTCGGATCTACCGGATCTGCCCTGATGATGGACACTGCAACGCTGTCCGAAACGTCGGCTAAAGAAGGAGTTAGCGCAACACGGCATAACACCCCAAAAACAATCAACAAAAATGCTTTTGGCCGTGAGAATCTAAAAACTTACCTACATTTTTATTGTATACGTAAATGTATTTTTATTTCCCGCTCAGAATTTTGTTTATTAGGGAGAAATATTGGCAATAAGCCCAGTTTTATAACTATTGTGTAACGTTAAATAAACTAGTAGTTCTGTGAAAAGTATACCTCGCGCCAAAAAAACATAAGATTTGTAAGTAGGTACTACCGAACTACTTAATTATAAACCGTATATTTGTGAAATCCACAATTTGTCAAAAGAATCGTCACTATCTCGATGAAAATTCTTTTTTCAAACTTTCTTCAGATAGGTAGGTACCATAATATTTAAAAGCTCTAGCCAATACAGACCGGCCCCAAAATAAATGGAGTAGAACAGTCACTACGAAATTCCAGATAGAAGAATTTTATACTACTTCAGACAAACAGATATGCTGTGGATTGATTTCTGACTTTCCCGTCTTAATTTTATTCATTAGTGTGAAATGATTCCAGTCAATATGGGATCCGCCCCTAACCACGTGTAGTGGTTTAGTTTCCATTTATTGCCACCGCTAGTGCTCGCTGGCTGACAGCGGATAAACGACAATGCAGTGCTCGAATTGGCCCAAGGGCGTCCCGCCGCGGGTAGGTACCGATGTAGGTAGTTAGGTACCCACCTGTGCAATACCAATGCTCTCGTGTTTCGTGGGATTATAGAACTGGTGTTACACTATTCGAATGCTTTTAAAAGGCCCTGGAGGATATCCACCGCTTTCCCGCCCTGGTGCAACTAACAGTTGGTTACTGTTTCAGGGCTCTCGCAAGAACTCACTCAATCACTCCCATATGTTAATAGGAATCGTACAAGAGTCCCGACAACCCAAAGCCAGTGGTACAATTGCATTCACCAATGTTGTGAGACTAAAGGATTTGGAGAGGGGGATATGGAAGTACCTAGCTATTACCAAACACGACTAAAGTCGTTTCAAGTAACGTTTCGATGATAAATATTGGTCTTTCGCCCAGGCGATACTATACAAAATATACTATATTAATTGACTCTTATAGAATACGTATTCTCTGATTCAATCGAAGTTCTAAGCTTTAATTCTCAAAAAAGCAACCTTGCTATATTTTTTTTATTTTGTTTTTAATTCTTGTTAATTTATATTCGCTGTATAACTAACTTATAATGATCATTTAGGTAGGTAGCCGAAAATTTTTAAGATGTTCATTATAAGGTGTTTACCGAATATGAATTAGAAATTAAAACAAATCAGTTTTAAGATTTTTGGTAAACCACTAAAGGTTCAATGACCGTATTATGCTGAAATTCTACTAGAATTTTCATTAAAAAATAACACTGCAGTAATTAAAAAATATATTGCAACCGATCCTCTATAATACTTGTTTCTCCATCTGATCTGACCGGCAATTACTTTGTCTATGGAACCACCACGGCCGCATTGCATTGTCTATTATTTCGCGTAACAACATGGCGGCGTTCCATATTGAATGACCGTTTCCCGCCTTTTATTTCATTCAGTCGGTATCAGCTCTCATAGAACCAAGGTAGGTACTTTGAATTTGCGGGCGATAGACAGTATAAATAAGCAAACAACGATCGCTGTATACTTTAATGGTTTCTGTTGTAATTTCACCGAAGGTATTAGTTTCATCTCTTCGAAACCATTCGTATTCCAATTTTGTGGTTAAAAATGATTAATTTTCTACGAATAAAAGTCTGTCTATCCTGACGCTTATCAAAAATTACATTTTTAACTTCCTTATTGTACCTACCTTCGTGGATTAGTTTAGCGATCAATAAAAAGCTTTGCTCAGTGTTGCCATTATTTACGTTACTTTTTTTAAAGTATTTCTTCAGTTATTGTTAATTTTTAAACTCGAGGTAGAGAACTTTGATATAAATGATATGATGCCGTAGATAGGTACCTAGCATTAATTCGTATATTTTTTTAGTGCCGGACTGGAATTTTTCCTCCCTATTGGATCACGTCTGTTTGATTACATTAATGTTCTTAATTCGAAACGACACGCCTGTTTTAAATAAAGAACCACACGTGCTAACATAGAACGCGTGCTATTCTGAGTACCTCAGGTCAATGTCCTCCGCCCTGTCATGCACCATCTTTGATTTCTAGGGTAATTAAACCCCACACTCAACCGTTCTAAAATTTTCATTAATTTCACTAGCAGACTATATAACTGTTCAAACGTTTGGCTTTTTTGCCGACTGAATTCTCAAACCGGAATGATATAAACGATAAAGGTGGAAACACATTATTAAAACCCGACGCGACCCGATGAAACGCGATGCGTGTTGAGTCGAATCAAATGTATTGTTTTCTTATGACTAGAATCACACTATGAACATCCGACGCGACGCCATGTCGGATGTTCATAGTGTGATTCTGGTCATAAGAAAACAATACATTTGATTCGACTCAACACGCATCGCGTTTCATCGGGTCGCGTCGGGTTTTAATAATGTGTTTCCACCTTAAGTCTTTGTGAACCGGAGCAACGTGCCGATAAAACGTCATAAAAGGGTATTTTTGGGAGAAATTTTATTTAATACACGACAAATTAGTTTTACAACATAAATCGGTCGGTTGTAATTTGAATGCCCATCAAAATGCTTTTTTAATAATTATCGTTAACCTAACTCAATTATTTTGTAATTTAAAACACACATAAATAATTAGAGCATTTCCGTACAAGATAATAATAAATAATAATAATAAGAAATACCCTTTCATAATTAAAAAATATGTTTGCTCGTGTGTTTTGACCTCAAATCTAAATTTACGTTTTTTTTATGAAAAAGGCCGCGCAGGCGCCCTTATATGATTTACCTTTTACTTGACCCATACCAAAGAGACCCAGATTTACACTTAAGGCGATGCACTACGTCGTGTAATATTTTTAATCGAACCGCTATCAATAACACACCTTACGTAGATGGCGATAATGCTTAAATTCCCGCTTAACACCATCCACCTGTTTTGATTTATGCACGAAAAAAACATGGCCAAAAAGTGCCTTTTATTTTATTTTGTGGATGTTCATGCACAAATATTTAAATGTTTTTCGATCATTTTATAAATAACTTAATTTGCCACATTATACAATAAAACCATAACCGAACTTGACCCATTTTTTAATTTTATTTGCCTTTTATTTTATTTTGTGGATGTTCAGGCACAAATATTTAAATGTTTTTCGATCATTTTGTAAATAACTTAATTTGCCACATTATACAATAAAACCATAACCGAAAATGGGTTCGTTAGTAGGAGATTTTGAACTTTAAAGCAGTTTTCATAGACCTTATACATTATTTTTTCTGAGCTTATAAAAAGACTTATCTAAAAAATACTCGATTATTTCAAAGTCCAAGATGTATTCTACTCACAGTATTTAATTAAAGCATCTGAAACATTTCTAGGCGACCAAATTTTCAAACCAAAAACACATGATTTTGCATTACTACGTAGTGCATCGCCTTAAATAATATATATATCATCAATCTAAACGTATTGACTTCGCAGTTATGGTCTTTGTACTAAGAAGTGATACATTTTAAAAGCGTTGTATGAAAAGATGTTTGAATAATGTAATGTACGTATAATAATTATCCAAGGTTGCAATACCTCGTATAAATAATGCCGTGGACGGACAAACTCGTTCCGCCATTTGTTCGTTTATTCAATAATAATATGTGTTATATAGCTTGCCACCTGTAACGCTATTTACATGGCTATATAACGATAATTACAAATAAATATCCTGTGACAACATTCACTTTACATTAAAATAAAATTGCATAGGCAAAAATCCGAAGGATTTCAACCAGCTATTCCTTAGCATATTTGGAATAAAAAATCTTATGTGCACTTTGCTGTCCGGTTACGTTTTTTATAATAAAAAAATTTATTATTCATATTTTCAACACATGCCACCACTGTTTTATCCTTTGTCAAAGTTTGAAAACCCATCTGGCAAATATTTTATTCGAATTCCGTTGAATAATGCACGTGTGTACCTATATTGGCGCACTTTTACAATCACAACGAAATGGCTCGGCACCATTCGTCTCATTTTTAACTATTATTATTTAGTGTGTTCGAAAGAGCGAAGACGCTTTTTGACATACTTGCTTATAACAGCTGTTGAACACGAAACGCAATACCAATGACAGTGATGTAGTGTGGAAATTTTAATTTTTTTTTGTTTTTAATTGAAAAAAAAATGCTACCGGACAGCTAAGTGCCTATAACATTTTTTTCTCCAAATGTGCTAAGGAATAGCTGGTTAAAGTTTGTCGGGTTAGTGCCGATACACCCTGTATATTTAATTTTTCTGTCCGATGATATATTTTTTTCAAATAATAACAATCAGCAAAATCATACATGTCACCACTGATAAACTGCTGCACGTCGCGACATTTGGAATCGGACTGCTAACAATAACAATCAAGGTTTAAATTCCCGCTACAAGCCAAAAATGTGTATATTCTTGGTGTACCTTATATTGTAGGTAATATGCATTAAAATCGCTTGAAAAACGGAGTCTAGAAACGTTCGATTTCAAGCACAAAACTGGTTTTTATTTATTTTGTAAATAATTTTATAAGAAAGCAAAAGATAATCAAGTGAAACTGTCACAGATAATCTTAGTTATAATCAGTGGCGGCCAGCTAATATGTGCTCCCGAGCGCCGAACAACCAACAAGATTTCCGACATGGCTAATCACAATACGAAACTCGGTTCGGTTATAATATCTCATTCAAAAGGTACCTACTTATTAAGCGCGCTTAACTTGCAGACCGACTTTGACTTGTGCCTATGTTCGTAGCAGTTCGTTTTCGATTGCGATCCAAAATTTAACTGCTTTGTCGCATATTCTGTGGAACAGTCGAAAGCGTGGGTCCATACCATTACATACTATTCTTTGCAAATAATACCATATCAAGAACGGCGTTCGGAGTTTTACCACCACATCAGAAGGAACGGTTTATTCAGTAGAAAGTTAAACTAAAACGCGTATGTTTGATATTATTGTCGATATCGTTGTTTCAATTTACCATCTGCTATTTTTCAGCGAATGTTACGCTTCTTCGATACAAGCATACAGGATAAAACTTGTCATTAAGAGATGAGTGATGGTCAGATTACTTATTATCAGTTCAGTCAGTACTCGCCGTTGCCAGGCATTGTCTCTTGAATTTAAAACTTTTCTTACTCTGAGAAAGTTTTGAAGTTTAATTGCAGGTTATATCGATCTTGTATATCAATTATTAATAAGGCATATCAATTGCATGTTATACTAATTTATGATTACTTTTGTGTTTGTTCAACGTATAAATTAAGAATGAGTTTGAATGTGGAATACATTAAGAATAATAGGTCGAGTTTTGAAAACAAAGTGATAATAAAAAATGCCGGTCCACCTAAAACCTGAACTGATAATAAAATAAGAGTGCAAATCTGGATCGAAGAAGTTTACTCGATCATTTAACAAAACACTGTATAACAAAGCTTGTAGCTCTGTGCATGTGATCAATTGAATAGTTTATTTTGTTTTACGTGTTTAATTTACGATGTTGATTCAGTTTGGACAATCAGCGGTGTTACTGATGTAACTCACCTTTCTGAAAAAATCAAAAAACATAATTCTTATCATTTACATTTACAAAAAGTTTTGAGCTTAAAGGTTTTAGGAAAAGTTGACATCAGAATGCAATTGGATTCAGGCTACCGTGCCTAAGGTAAACACCATAATGAGCTATTTAATAAAAATCGATACAGGTCAAATTTCCCAGAACATGATTTCAATGTGAAGCTTAAAACGTATGACTCCCTAAATAAAGTTCAGTACCTAAAAGGTAAACTCTGTGCAATTTACGCCCGCGACGATTTTTCAAAAGCTAACGGCGCTTTATCAATTTTACAACTTTTTTATAGTACTTGTTTATTAGAAGACTTTCCCGAGACTGTGAAATTACTAAAACTTTTGTGCACCATTCGTGACCTTTGGAATGACCTCAGTTGAAAGCTAAAGATGTTTCTCAACGTTAAAAAGAATAAAATCTTTTAACACGTTGAGCCAGGACAGACTGAACGCACTATCAGTGTTAAGCATTGATAGAGGTCTTTGCTAAACAAAATGAACAGAGAATAGAACTTCTTTATAAATAGGTATGTACCTTTATTTAATTTATTTTATGACTTAATGTTGTAATCCGGTGAACCCCCACATATTTTGACCACCGGCCGCCACTGGTTATAATACTGTATTTTAAAAAAGTTGTTTCCTTTACGCGTTCATACATTTCTATTGAAAAAATGTTTTTTTTTAGTAGTTTTCATTTATATTTTTTATTGAGTAATTTATTATTTTATTTGTATTCTACTCAAGCCAAATGATAGGAAAACCTTCAATTTATCTGAAGCATATTTTTTGGTATTCATAATGTACACCAATTCGTTATAAAGATTAATCAAAATAGAGATTTAGCATAAAGCTTCGCCTTAACGCCAACCGCCGGTTTTGATTTATGCAAGAAATGAACATCACCAAAATATGTTTTTATTTTATTTATTGTGTTAAGTTCAGGCACAAATAAAGAACTATAAAACTATACCACATTATACAATATAACCACAACCGGAGAGTAGGAGATTTTGAACTTTAAAACCGTTTTTATGGGCATTTTTATATTTTATTTTATACAATTTTTTTATCTGGGCCTATAAAAAAGACTTAATTATTTCAAAGGCCAAGATGCGTTTTACTCACAGTATTTAATTAAAGCATCTACAATATTATAAACAATCAAATTTTCTAAGCAAAAACACATGATTTCGCATTACTTTGTAGTGCTTTGCCTTAACTAGAATTTTCTAATCAAAAACACACGATTTCGCATTATTTTGTAGTGCTTTGCCTTAACTAGAATTTTCTAATCAAAAACACGTGATTTCGCATTGCTTTGTTGTGCTTCGCCTTAACTAGAATTTTCTAATCAAAAACACATGATTTCGCATTACTTTGTAGTGCTTCGCCTTAACTAGAATTTTCATTTCGTTTATGCTCACCGTTCGTGAGTTTTGCGTGGGACAAACAGTTTTTCTGCTTTAGGTATAGTTAGTTGCCAACGAAAATAGAAATTCCAACTAAGAATGAGATATCATCGACTCATCTGTTGTACGATGAACGCTAAACAAGAGTGTGTATTTATTATCGGTGAATTGTTCTCAAATATTCATTGAGCTACTTGCATCATAGAGAACGAACCACCCTTAAATTGATTTAAAAATTGCTGTTTATTAATAATTTAACTGTTTACCGACTTAAGTAAAATCGAGTTATAATTTTAAAATATGGATTTAACGAACTGCCATCGGGTGCGTGTCGTACAAGTAAATGAAGTGATTCAGTAAAGGTTCGTTACAATTTCGTAAAAATAAAGCACACAAGCTAAAATCGTCGAATTCACTATCGAAATTTCATTTCATAAAGAAAAATTAAAACCCAACTTATTATTTTATCATGTTCTGTTTTATCCAGTTATAGTCACGTAAAACTACATTTAAAAAAAACTTTCAGTTTTATGTGAACGTAAATAAAGAACGCAGAGCAAATCACGTAATTTTCATACAGTAGGTAATGGTTTAAAAAAAATATATTATTGAAAATAAAATTAACACTTTCGTATTCTAGTAGAAAAGTTTATTCATATGCATCTTTTTCAAAAGTTTATTCATAAATGCAAGTCAATTAAAATGCATGCAAGAAGCTCATTCTGCACCTGTTATGACAGTTAAGTAAATATCAATCTTCGTTTCTGGGTCAATCTCAATCCAACCTTAAATAAATGTGTGTCTATTGTGTTTTTCTGCTTGCAAATGTTAAATATTTTTTTTAATTAAACATTTTTAAAATTATTGTTCATTGTGATTTGAACACATTTTTATAATTTATTTCTTATTGAACTATAAAAATATGTAAAAATGGTGGCCTCTCGTATTTTCTATGTCCGTGTTTTGGGTATATTATTTATAAGCTTCATATTATTTTTTAATTTGAAGTTTTAGTTGGTATTATATTTTTATTTAATATCACAATACTTATTATACTAGCGATTACAACAATTTGGCTAGGATTGAAATGATTTTCTTTCATATTGTTTAGTATTGGCAAAAGCTTCCCTGCGAGATTATTTAATGTTTTTAGATACATTTTCCATAAACATTGCTCGTAGGGTTCCATGATAACTCAACACAGTGACAATTCAACACAATTTTAAAAAGTGATATAAAGTCATTAGAAACTATGATTTTTTTTAACCTAACCTAACCTACATAACCTAGTTAATAAAGTTTTTGTTTCATCACTTTCCATGACTTTATATAACTTTTTAAAGAGGTGATGAATTATCTTTGTGATGATTTATCCGGTTACCGGCGCGTAGGTATCTGAAATCCACTCTCGAAATAAAAGTTGGCCAACTTTGCATTTCATTAAACTGAATTCTTTTTCCAAATTAAATTAAGTTTATTTTGCTAAAAGCAGGATACTTTGTTTATTTATGTTTTGATCCTAACTAAATAAAGCTATTGAAATGTTTTATTTTTAGAAACAAACTTCTTTGTTGACATAAATTAAATCTTGAAATGGTTTCATATATATAATATCGCATAGTTCAAATTATTATTTTAACGACTCAACTTCTCTAGTATGAGAATTGAGAATACCAACTAGAATGGTATATGATTTATTTTTATTATTTGATATTCTTTGTTGTGTTTCTAGAAATATTTTTTGAATCTGGTATTAATTGTTATTGTAATGTGAAACTGACATTTTCTGTATTATACGTTTTGTTGATGTTCTGGTTCATCTATTTCTATTGTTCTGCTTAATTTTGGTTATTGCTTTCCTTTTACTCATTTTTCTTCCTCCATACTAATTAATATCTCTCCAAATACAATAGGGGGAATTTTTGACGTGCTCATCATAACTATCAGTTAAATTAATTCTACTTATATATATTATTTATAGGACCTACGAAAAAATGATTCTATGGTATAAATATATCACGCGGAATATTCACTCGACCCCATACGAGATATCTATTCATTTTAAGTAAAATAATGATTTCAGAAGCTGTCACACTTTGAAATATTTACATATTTAAATATTTACGTTATAAATGTAGTCAGTGACATCAACCCCTCCGTGATTCATAAACACAACCGAGAGTGCTAGCGACTCTGTGAATCCGTGACTTCGTTTATGTATGTCATCTTTCATCTTATATCAATTTTAAAGCGCCCCAGAAGATTAGCTCTATGCCCAGAGGCGATTTAATTAGTGGACGGCACAATGAACATTTGTCATTTTATTATTTTCACTTCAAGGGTAGTATTTTAATACAAGGTGCAACAATAGAGTTTTCAAATAGAAACCTAGGTACTACACCCAGATACATAAGACAGAATAGAATATGAGGGCATTTCCGCCAAAGTTTGTAAATTGATTTTTTGGCATATCCCACGTTTTTGATTGTTTATTTGATAGTTTTGTATTAACAGAATATTGGAAAGTTATTTTTAAAGTGCAAATTTATTAATTAACTTTCCGTTCCATCAGTTCCAACCAAAAATTAGTTATTAATTGAGTATTTTATTATTGCATCAGTTTTGTTGTATTAATAACATTATCAACATTCGTTTTCATGGGAATTTTTAGTTTTTTTTTTTTAGATAAAGTTAGAACAGGTTTAATTAATGAAGAACTTTACGCATAAATACAACTGTCGAAACTGTATATATTTTTTTAACTAACTGTACCCCGCCACCGTTGTCTGGCCAGTCTGTCTGTGCAGACAGAGAAACAATAGCGCATTTTGCTATTACGTCCAAAAGATGGCGCTATTTTTACCTGTCACAGGTGACATCTATATAATATATAAAAACACACACGTATTCGAATGCGCAACGTTGTGCCAAAATTTCAAAGCAATCGGCGAAGAACTTTCAAACGAGCATTAACATTTTTATTTATATAGATTAAGGTAGGTGACACATTACGCTATAGGCATCATGGCTTGGTCTATTTAAGCATATCGCTCGCCATACATGATTAATGGGAATGTATGACAAGCGATATGCTGAAATAGGCCAACCCACAAAAAAATAGCGTGCTTAAAGCGTGGTCTGTGACAGGCTTAATAGGTAATGTATTATTATAATCTCCCATTTCTACATTCAATTGAACAAAGAAATAATGTTTTAGGCATGTAAGATTTGTCTTAAATAGCTTACATAATACATTTTGGGAAAATATACAATTTTGACGTAAATTTGAACCATTATTGAAAAAACTCACGTTTAAATTTTCTGATATAGAATCCGTTAGTTCCATTCCGTGACTATGTATATGTAAATATATTTTAGAGGATTTTACAAAGGAATAGTTTAAAAATTTAAATAATTTTATTGCTCGTATGCAATTTTTGAAATTATTATTTTGTACATAACTGAACTGCCCTAGCAACAATCTTTTGCATTTTTAGTGATAAATTGAAGATGTCCACTGAAGAATCCACATTATTACCTTCCATTAGTATTCTGGGCAATGAAAAGTACATACTATGGTAGTTAGTCCCAGAAATTTTGCACAGAAAAAAATCCCGTTTTCTAGTAATCTGGTATTGGTGAAAACGTAAAAATTAAAAAAAAGTAAATGTTTCAAAAATATAAAACGTGAGCCAACTTTGGCGAAAATGCCCAAAAAATAAAATGGAAAAATGCCATTCCCTTTAACGTCTTTTATGATTGTCATTTTCTTAATATTTTCAGTACAAACTAATTGGTCCCATTAATAGCTAATCAATCAATCACTCTAATCAGTAAACACCAGGGCAAATTGGGAAAGTCAACATAGATATTTGTCACTTTCTTTGAATGTGTAATCAAGTGTATTGTAAATAACAACAAAAATAAATTACCTTTGCATAATGAATTTCAATAGACTTTCCATAATCCCTTTTCAGTCGTTTGCCAATATTTGCCATGACTCCCAAAGGTGATGTACTCGTATATAATCAAGTCGGTGGCTGAGTTGACATCGCGTTTGGGTCCCATTCAGGCGTAGTGTGTTCAATTCCTCGGCTGGCTAAGTCCTCCATCACAACACAAGCAATATTTTCCGCTTACTGTGGTGGTAGTAGGAGATTTTCAAATATTGTCAGGTTATTCGTAACCCGGGAGTATATGTCTTTCTTTAAAAAAATAAAATAATGTACCTATATGTAAAATTTATTTTATTCAAATTAATTACATAATATCAACGTTAATTCAAAACTAAATCTATTTCTAATGTTTATATTTTTACCTCCTTACTAATGGGCGTATTTAGATTTTGTCCAGCTGAGAATCAACCATTTAATTTACATTAAGATGAAGTCACAAGCCAAACATGTGTGAATTCTTGCTATGCCTTGCATCGTCACGAATGTAGGTAAAGGCATTAAAATCGCTTGGTAAACGGAGTCTAGAAACGCTCGATTTCGAGCGCAAAAGTGGTTTTTATTCATTTTGTAAACAATTTTATAACAAAGCAAAAAAGTTAATCAAGGGAAACTGTCACAGATAATCTTCGCCACAATATTGTATTTTTTTTAAGTTGTTTCATGTATGCGTACATTTACATACATTTGTATTGAAAAAATACATTTTTTAGTAGTTAAAATTTATGTTTTGTATTGAGTAACAATTTTTTTTATTTGAATTCTACTCAAGGGATACGATAGGAAAAGCTTTAATTTATCTGATGCATATTTTTTGGTATTCATAATGTAAGGTAATTCGTTATAAAGATTAATCGAAAATGGTGATTTGGCATTACACTTTGCCTTAAGGGTTGGTTATCAGTTGTGTAGGGTTTGAAACACGTTTATTAGTAAGGCCCAAATTCATACTTTATATTGTTTACCTTTTATTTAAAATAAGTATAATGTATTGGTCACCATGAAACAGGCAGTTGTCTAGTATGGTGATTCAATGCTTTGTAAATGTTAATTAAAAAAACAAGTATTTTATAAATAAATTATAGTATAGTTAGTATCTCTTGAAGAGTCATGCGTATACCGTGTGATATTTTATATCATTATACAGGGTGTATCGGCAAGTACCCGACAAACTTTAACCATTTGGAGTAAAAAATGTTATGGGCGCTTTGCCGTCCGGTAACATTTTTTTCCATTAAAAACAAAAAATAAATACAAAAAATAGGTACGTGCCGATACTGCCGATACACCCTGTATATTGTACACATAGTTAGTGACCAACCGTAACTGGATTTTCAGCCGACACTGAAACGTATTTAAATAAGTTTTAAAAAACAGTTTACCCTGAAATCAAGCGTTCTTATTCTTAAAATTGTAATACATACATAGTTCATTGTGGTGTTAAATAAAATGCGGAATGAAATAAAATACTTCAATTTACGCTACAACAGTTTTTCAATTTACGCTATACGTAGATACTAAGGAATTATAGTATTATTAAAGAAAGATCTTACTACTGACAAATGTAGTAAACGAATCAGTCTAGTCTTCAAAGTCTTTTAGTCTGTTAAACAATAGCAGTACAATAACTAATTATTATACTCCATTATAATTTTTAAAAATTACAAATGTTGTTAAATTTTTAACTTTAAGACAACTTTTGTGTAACAGCTTATTTTAGTAAAATAATAATTAAGTTATTCTAGAGCCAAACATACGGAAGCGCCCGAGGAAAGCCGAACGTGATCCGACACATCACGAACGCAGGTTTCGGTTAATTTTTGGCCGAAACCGAAACCAAAACTTCGGTCGACAACCTACCCTACACACAATAATTATCGATCATTTTGTATGTCATATTTAAATGATGTGTCTCCTTTATCGTCTCTCTTTATGTGTCTATAATCCAGCGAAGGTGCTTTATATTCTGTTAACATGTTTGTTTGTTTCATTGTATATTCCCGCTAGCAATAACAGGGTGGAAGGTGTCGTCGGGATACCAACCTTCTCCCTGATGTACTCGTGTACCTCTCACACCCTCCACCCTCCCGGCGCGAACATCGATCGTATTACCGGGAAGCCTTACCTAGCCTATTATGAAAATGCACACCAAGGAGACCTGCGATAGCGGGCGCGTTCTCCGAACCGAATAGAAAAGCAAACATGCTTTGTGGGCTAGGATTAATGCGATTACAAAAGAATTTATGTCAAAGACCAACATTTTTTGATTTGTTTACGTTTTTATACTAAGGTAGTTTATTTTCATAATTATAGCTGAAGACAAAGATTAATTGTGATACAAAGCCACCCTTATTTAAGTTTTCAACTCCGAGATTTAAATCCTATTATAAATGGGAACCGGACAAATCAGAACAGTGACAAATCGGAACACTTTTAAAACGTTATAAACTGATGAAAACACTAGGTAACTCCGGGTTTTGTCTCGAAATATCTTTAAATAAAAACTACGGGATCAATAAAACACTTGGCTATATTTGTGATAGATAACAATGATCTCTGATGGCTTATTCAACAGCCGCTAGGAATCATTCTCGACCTCAGTCTTGAGGTTGCAATAGTATTTATTTTAGTCTCAATCCTTGCATTATCGACAGCCATGTTCCTTCTGTAGGTAACCTCTTAAAGTACTCTCTAGGATAACACATAATGTTTTGTTAATAAATACTAGTAGAATAAAATATGGACTCCTACTTTTTGTATAAAATATAAAAGTTCAACTTGGTATGGCGGTTAGAAATGAAAGAGCCCTTATTCACGCTTACAGGCCTTTTATACCCTACAAGCAACACTGTTTACGTTAAATAATATTTATTATAATCATGTCTTAATCTCTTCCCACACCTATCAAACTTGACGAGATTTATAATTCCGACGCGCCTCGAAATTAGGATACTAAACTGAACAAACAAAAAACAGATTATTTATGATAACTGCATCTCACGTCAACATGAACGACCCACATAAAGAAAGCCACTTGAGATCTAAATCTGTGAAATTAAACGCGTCTTGTTCTGAAGATACAACTCATACTAGACTTACTAAAGATAACGTAAAAATATATGTTTTGAAAGTACTAACGCAACGTGTTCAGAAACTGGAAAATCCTCCAATAAAATCAGTAAAATATTGTTTTCTAATCTCCTTGCCGCGGCTATTGGCTATATTGGTAAATTACCCCTATTATTTCGGTAAAAAGCTTAATTAAAGGAAAGATTAGGTAAATAAAAGAAAATTAACTGGAACTTAGTTCCTACCGTGAGCATATAACACATTTTTTCTACCTTATCAGCCAGAAAATCTAAGAAGTTTGCCCTTCGTAGTATAAATATTACATCTGTCTTGTTAAGTATAAAATTTAAGATTATTTCGTTTTTTTTAATCTCTGGGACAATATCTTGTCTAAAATCTCAAAAATATGTTTCAATTAGGTAATTTGTTACTTAATCACCCAATAAAAGTAATCACAGTTTATGAATATGAAATCGCTCTCCTGAAAAGTTATTGTTTTTGACTTGTACTCGTTATGCTTAGCGTGATAGATAATAAGATCACATAATATATTTTATCTTGAGTATTTCTAACTTTTAACTTTATTTTATCTAGTAATTACGTATCTTTATCACTGCTTAGGGAAGTGATGCGCAACCTTTTTAGCCATTTATTATCCATCTCCGAGGTTATAACAATAAATACTGTCTATAATGAATTCTATCAACTAGAAATTTTATAGAACACATGAAACATATAGTAATTTTGGGCGCCTGATTCAAAATATTAAAGACGGACAAGTCTGTCTCAATACCACATCGTCTTTTGTAATGCACCGGGAAATTAGAACGATTGCTAATACACATGAAATATCACTTACAGAAACAACTTTTGGACTTGTATCCCTATAAAATGGAACCCATTACAATATTAAATACAGTGCGTAAAAAGAAAGCGCCACAGCCGAATTTTTTTCTAAGCCCAAGGTCAAACCCAACAAATTACTGCTGTAGAATTTTGTTTAGCCAAGTAGGCCGCACGAAAAGGTCCGCAGGTCGCACAAAATCTGCTCGCAGTCCGCCAGTTGTTAAGTCTTATAATATTTATACAGAACGGTGTACCTACAGATACAGATGACATAACCAAAACCACCTTGTTAGCGACAATGCGAAGCATAAGTTTTTTCTGCTATATTAATAATGGTCCCAAGATGCGTCCTTGTGGAATGCCATAATATGTACATTTGAGTCCGCGTACATATCTTCAACCGAATTTATATTAATCGTTCTTGGGTTGGTTTAATGTTGATAAAACCAGAACACTCGAAGACAACATATTAACTGTTTGAATGTTAGGTATATTATCTGGCGGTTTAAAACTCAAGGCTAACAAGTCCCGCCTGCTTTAAGCGGAAATAGAGTTATGCTTTGTTAAAAGCTGATAATATTTTACCTGTTTTTGTATACGTATGTATACCGTGTAGTGATTAACCACCGACCAGGTAAAATTGTGTGAATATCTCTGAAAACTAGCGGTTAACTTTGGATTCAGATGTTTCCGACTTAATTCACAATGCTAAAGAATATATTTCTTTAGCAGGTTTGTTATAATGCTGACATTATATAAATCTGTTGATTTAAATCGTCAATAAAATATTTTTAATCGTAATAAAACCATTTACACCTCGATGTTTTATTCGTTTGATGTACGTAAAGAAAGCGAGCAAATGTTTTCGTAAATTTTAACGTGGTTTTATATTATATAATATTTCAGCACGTTTTCATTTATTATAATTCTGTCAAAGCATGAGTTCTGAGGAGAGTAAAATAAGTGTAAAACGAACGTGGGCAGATTGGAGAAACTCTCAAATGAAGAATAAATTGTCGAGTTGGCACTTTATTGAGATTGGCAGAAAATTAATTGCTCACTTATTTATTTAATTTAATATTATTATCTCCAATAATTTTAATAATAATAACGTAGTCATACAAAGCGCTGCCATATGGGCACATATTCTACAGGTTATACTTTTTTAATTCATTAAACATAATAGTAAATTTGTTTGAAAAATCTTTAGAATTGCATAAATTTCGTAGCCATTGAGGTTCACTTGTTTCCTAAAGTTCTTATTTTTTCCGTCAGATCTTCGATCAGGCAAATCCAGTTAATTACCATTGTAGGGTGACTCCTTAACTCCTCAGGCTAATTTGTTCGGTTTTGGGAACAAACAGTTATTATTATCTGTAGAGTCGATTTGTTCGCTTTTCGGAACAATTCACATGGTCTCTTAGAAATCGTTGTCTCCCTTACCGTCATAGTTAGAAATTTGAACTAAAGGGTGTTAGAAAGAGATAACACCAAGCTTTATATTCAAATATAGAAGTTAACAAAAAGTAATAAGGAATTAATGTTTATAATTTCCTCCTTTTAATATTTAGAAAATTATTTGTTTATCTTTAACAATAAAATATGAAATCGTATTTCACCACCTTTCAAAAACAATTTTTACTCTTTGGATATGTTCAGAAAAATCCAATTTATTTGGGTTTTATTGAGAAGCGGAAATACACACAAATTCTACGACTTTCTTCTCGACAGCATCTTCAAGAAATATAGAAGGGTTGATGCTTTTTCTTTACTGAACATCGTGAATCACCTTTTTAATATGCAGTCAGTGGTATTGAATTATTTTAACCTAGATTAATTACATTACTACTGCATATTTAAATTCGAAAAGAAATTTCCACTCGAGCACTGTGCTAACGCTAAGTGAAAGTGAAATTCCTCAGCGGATTTTGCTTTCATACTGTGTTGCTCAAGTTGGTGGTGACTTCGTTATGTTGGTAATATATTATAACTGTTATGTTGGTAGTCAAAGCTTTATTACACGATAATTAAGATGGATATCATACTTAATAAGCTAATTATACGCCAATTGCTGGAGGCTTATTATAATAGTGACTGATAGGAAAGTGTGGAGAACATGTAAGTGAAGTACAATGTATGTATTCTACATAAAACAAATTTATTTTAATTTGTGGTTATGGTAATTGAATTCAGCTTCACTAGAATTTTCTAATAAATTCAACGAGAACATTACGTGGTTTTGGCAATTATTTTTCTCTTAAAATAATGTTAAGTTAACTTTATTGCCAGCCGGCTAAATTTCACGTTTGTTCTACTGTATAAATAGGTATACCCTCACAAATTATTAATGATTGTTAAAGTAAAATATTCATGGAAATAGAAAATACCGCCTCCCTCAACACATTACGAAGGAAATGGTTGAGAGAAAATGTTGATTCGGAAAACTAGAATAATCGTCATGGAAGAAGAATTGGACACAATAACCACAATTTCTTTATTCGTTTTAACTCATAAAATTCGTTCTCAAGGACGTTATTTATACAAAAATATGGCGAAGGAGAGTCTCCACAAAGTAACGATTTTTTTTAAAGTTAAACTAATGTTAATACGACTAGATTTTTGCTATACGTGGCACAAAGGTAAGCAAATTATTATAAGTAATAATTACTCGCCTGAAATATCCATACAAAATTGAAAATGTCTCCCAAATAAAAATAAATGCCGCCGACGGGAATTGAACCAGCACCTTCTGATCTGATCATATGGATATTTAGGCTCATCTATCATATGGTTTTTTATAGGCGAGTAATTATTGTTTATAATAATTTTGTATTCTTTGTGACATGCATAACAGAATACTTAGCATAAAAAAATAAAACATTAGTCTATCTTTAAAAATATAATATGTCTTGACGCCATCTAGTGGGAAATTCAGCACTAACAAAGCCTTCCCTACAAAAGTAAAGTTGGTTGTTTACAGGTGTAAAAATATAATAAGCAATAATTGTTGATTGAAATACTAGTAGGTACATATTGAATTATTTGGCGGGTTGGGAATAACATAGAACATAGCTTAGTGTTTCAGAGCACCCGACCGGCAGTCCGAAGGTGCGGGTTCAATTCTTATAATAAGTAATGTTTTATTGGTTTATCAATGATTTGATATAAATTAAAAATGACATCGTTAATAGAAACTATCAATCTTCAACGTAAATAATATAATACTTATCAATTATTTTGACTTCATGAAAAGGCGTCCACTTGTGAGTAAGTATTAAAATAGCTAATAATAGTACAGTTAGGACTGGTTGTTTCACAGAATTTGAACAATTCTTCAAATTATTTTATATACAAGTACATACCGTTAAACAACCGGCCCGTGATTAAATAATAACAGAACTTTCGCATGACTATTAAATTTGAAATTTATTCTATTTTATGGTAAGTAAGCATGGTAGTTTTTTTTATCTCCGAAGCAACAGACTCACCAGGCACCTGTGCATGTATAGGTACCGATATATCGGTTTCAAGTACCTACGGATTCTCAGCTTCCTAAAAAAGTTTCACTTGGTCATGCTAGCTTTCTACCGCTGCCGGTTACTTATACCATATAACCTGCACTATTCCAGTAAATATACTTTCGTAACACCGCAAAGCAATGTACCCACAAAAAATAATATAAGTATCTGAAAAGTTGGTGTCTTGATCACCTCAATTTCATTTCTTGTCATTTTATAAACCCTTAAAAAATAACGGCCCTGCACACAATATCAGAATCGAAACATCGCTTGAAATGGCTTTAGTAGTGTGTAGTGAGCAGGTCTGAATAACTAGGTAGTTCCCAACCTTCCCCTACCTCATCCCCTTCGCACTCCATTCAACCTCACAGCATACACAAATGGGGACGTCATAGTCCCATTGACTATCTAGTAGAGTAGTAGATAAGATCTGAGCTGTAAATCGCAAAAAATCGAAAATGTGCTTCAACTCCGACAAAAATATACTCCTCTTTCGATTTCTATGTTTTAATATCTAATTTATAAACGCTTAATTAGTTACTTATAATGAACATTTACTGGTTACTATGGAGATCCTAATGAATTCACCTTTCCAATACTCTAGCCCCGATTTAGACGTTTCACATTTAATTTACAAAATTTTAGAGTTAACCGACGGATCTCTATCCGTCCCACGAGATAAGCCGACCCCGGCAGTCTCGACACCCCTAGACCCCATGTGCCCCTTGTGGGACCCTTCTCAATAACCAACCCCCGTTCACTGCATTCCTCCTCCGAGCGGTCGATAGCCCTTATAAAAAATAAAACTACACAAAAAATTAACCTGCACGCGATTGTACCCTTCGCGTCAAGTTTGTCTACACTATACGAACCGCGACGCGCGAGATTTTCCACGGCAAAACAGAACAGAAGAAAAGTGAAATAAAAACTTGCCTAACCTAACCCATTTTTTTGGTCACTGTTCTGTTTTATCTGATTACCATGTTCTTTCAATGCACTTACATCCATCTTTAACTTATTCTGTGAGAGATTGGATTTTTCATGTTATAAGAAATAAAAACCGCGTCGATAGCAAACATTTATTAGGCAACATACTTTCAGTTTTTGCTTACGAATACCCTTCATACATCGTTAACTCATTCAAAATTCATACTTCGTTCATCCTAGAAACAAGATACTCTGGATTTTCAATGTTTTTAAAAATCAATCCTGCTGGATTTGGTGACTTATTTTAGATTTCTCTTTTTCGCACCCAAGCCTACGCCTTTCAATTCTTGCATCCATATCAGCGGCGGTTCGTGGTCTTTTCAACTGGGGATTCAGAAATTCAAGAGAAGACACATAATAACACATACAAAATATTGTTACTGTTATTGTCGCAGTATACTGGAGAAAGCTCAACACCATATTGCATAGATTTATAAACTTTCGTAAGAGTAACTAAGGAATATGGCGTCTTATCTAAAAAGGGTTACATTAAAATCTGTTTCATCAGAACACTAGTAGATTTACAGCCATTAAACAAACGGTTGGAGAAATGCAGGAACAAAAATATAAAAACTACTACAACTACTATAGAAAGTTAAATACCAAAACATAATAAATAAATAACATTTAACTTGCATCCTTATTTTGCCCAAAGACCGGCCGGCCGCGCCATCCGTTAATCTACGGAGGTCAAGTGGCATCAAACATTGTGCTTCGCGGCGCACCAAGATAGTCTTAATTTGGCATAGGTTTGCGATAACACCGTCAGGGCGGTTGTGGTGTTTTGATTTTTTATATGAAGCAATTTCTGCTTATTCTATAACGCACAATAGGAATATCGTGTAGCTCTTCGACCGGATTTTTCAGTCGCGTGAATTTTAAAGACGGAGTTTTGATAGCGTTCTGTTTATAATGCGCTGATATTATTATAATGCAAGTTTGTCTTAAATAAATAAAAAAATCATCTATTTAATGGGGGTTTACCGCACAAACGCACTGTAGAGAAAACCGCCACAGATTCATATACCTACAGATTGAATAATCTCGGCGACATTACTCAGCCCTTTGATTTGCATTTACAAATTACGTCTATTATGAAAGAAAATGTAACTTTGATTCGCCAATTCTGTTGTTTTAATTACAAACATTGACACATAAATAACATATTCACACGCTGGTACGAAGTCAGCCAAGTTTGATAAATAATCGCAATATTTTGTTATCCTAAATACTAATGACTGTTATCTCATTCCATTCTTCTTTTGGATGATAGTATTCGACATATTGATTGCAAATAGGTCATACTGATAAGGTGCGTTTTGAATACGTCGGTCAACACAAATGATTGTTGAAATAATTTTCGAGAGAGTAAGTAGTTGGCGTCACGTACTCAACTCATAATAATTAAAACAAAATGTACGAAAATTAATAATTTATTAGTGTAATCACTCACAATTGTGTTTTAAAGACAAGAGCTTATAAATAATCGGAAATAATTATTATTTTACCGTGTAGAGAGTTAGGTACTAGTGTTTACGATTTTTCAAAATTCTATAATTATATAATATTTTCCGGCGCTATTCTGCAAATTTTGATCTTAGTCCTTATTTTTTTTAAATTTTGCACATTTCCTATGCTACAAATTATGATCTTTTTCCTTATTTTTTTTTTTTTAATTTAGACACATTCATTTTCCACAAATATTGTTTGTTTGGTTGGAGTTTTATTACTGTACATTCAAATAAAATTATTTTATAATCAGTAATGTCATGTAGACGAGTTCTAGAGTAATTAGCGACATCTGCGCCGGTTCGTAGAAATAAACAACCTGTGTTCGCGTCTCTCCCGCGGTTCAGCGTTCACCCAGCTTGCACAGACCAGCGTTAGGTTCATAGCGGCTGGCATTAAATTTTCGAGACGTCTGTCTTTATTTTTTGTAGGGATTTTGGCCCAACGGTCGGTCAACAACCCGCGGCAAGGGTACTGGGACTGGGTACTGTTCAGTCAGCAGTGTGCACTGTGAAGGAGGAAGAGGGACTCTACCTACTCACTATACAGAGAGCGAGAGGACAGATTAACGACGTATCGGAACCGAATGCTAGTTTTCAGTATTGGAACTCGCTGCGTGCATTTGTTTTTAGATAACGCGTTATCGCGGTCCACGAGAGCGATGCTCCCTCTACGGAGGTGACGTTTTTTAGATTTGGAACCACACATGCTGCTCTTGTGTGTGGTTTTAAAAATTATTTAAACTTGTGTCAGCCAGCTTTGAAAAGAGAAAGCACTTAACGTTTTAAAAATGTTTTTGTCGTGCATTTCTTGTTTATGTCTGATTGCTAGAGTCTCTGCAGAGTTATCGACTAAATAATTTACAGTTTTTTTATATTATTTTTTAAATTTAAGTAAACTAATGATAATAATTAATAAATTCTTTGCCCAAGGTTTAAGTCCATTTTTATGACTAAAGCATTTCAAAACATGATCATTCTTTGTCGGATCTGTCAAATAAGTATCTAATAACCGTTTTTGTAAAAATCGCCTGGGCGCTGTACAAATATCAAAGGTTGTATCCTAATTTAATATTATTGTTTATGAAAATACTTGAATTGCACCATTTTTAATTAATTGTGTTTTACTTCTACTGAAAAATATATTTTTTTGGCTTGGATTATTTTTGTAAAAACTCACTAAGAACGCTTTACAGCGAATATAACCGAATAAATGCCTTGGTTATTGTATAAATCTAACAATAACATATAAGCTTAGAACAACTAATAAATTGCAATTCCATTAATCAACGGAGGAAATTATACATGTACAATATGTTTGATTAACGAGTCCAATATTGTATGCAATATGACCCATTATTTTTATGTGAATATCTACAGATTCGTTAGTCAGCATTATTTCTGTGAATATTCCCCCATTCTGAAATGATGCTGAAACTAGAAACTTGAAATAAACTTTCTGGCTGACGAAGAAACTTTTCCTATCAATCGTGAATTAATTCCACTTTATCATTTTCGGTTGGATACAAGAAAACAATTAAACATTTACCCGTTACTTATTTATTTACACGCGAAAAACAGAGCCCTTTCGAGGTGACACACAAAAGTACATAGCATTATATCGACCGAAAATATTAGAAAATAAGTTCTAATATCTTTGATATCGACAGTGAAATGGTAATGTTTTTTAATTGCGAATACCGTACGAAAGTCTCTATATCTACAATACAGTTCTCTCCATAGCCTTTGGAACAGTGGCATCCCCATTTAGGATGTGTTGTAAAGCTGGGAAGTACCTGGCTATTCAGATTTGGTCACCAAACACCGCTATAGCCATTTCACGCAACGTTTCGATTCTGAATGAGTCTTTCATCATATTGAGAGTATCTACCAATCTGAAACATGTCGCAAATATATTATAGTTTAAGCTTAGCGATCTGTTTTCTGTTGAAACCTTCTTATCAAGGAGATTATTTGTTTTGATAAGATATTATTAGTTGATTTTTTTATGAGTAATAATAACTCACGGAACTGAATAATCCATAAAGAAATAAAGCAGGGGGCATTAACCTTATGTGTGTGTGTCGCATGTAACCCCCGTCCTACTCCTAATGTATTTCAGGGGACCGGCAAATTTCATTTGGTTCGTGAACCATTAAATTGCATAAACTTTTACACTTACTCTAGAGTGTACCCAGTAACTTGACCCCTTTGATGCGTTCATTTATTGTTTTTTTCATGCTTCAAAATGTCAATAATCCATGGAAAAAAGGTAGATATTATTTCCATAACCCTTTCCTTAAACAGACCCTCCACACAGCTTTCTCAAAGATGACATAGACCCTGAGGGAAATTATTTTCCTCAGAGCCAATGTATAAAATATATTTTTATGACTTAATTATTTATTATATTTTTTTTTATTTACTAAATAAAAATAGTAGTACGGTATTTCACTTATTTTTAATTCTGGCAAAAAATACGACAGTGAAGGAATTTTTGTTTTAATTTGATGTTGACGAATAAATTTTCTGTAACGATTTAAAATGTGTCATTTTCGGTGACCGGATAAATCATCACAATGATAATCCATCACATCTTTAAAAAGTTACATAAAGTCATGGAAAGTAATGAAACAAAAACTTTATTAACTGGGTTAAGTAGGTTAGGTTAGGTTTTAAAAAAAATATTCCATCGTTTCTAATGACTTTATATCATTTTTTAAAAGTGTGTTGAGTTATCATGGAACCGTCATTTTGATATGCCGCCTAAACGACACGTTCGTTTTTCTTTTGTGATAATGACACTGTTGACGTCATGCTGGCCACGTCGGTGACAGCCGCCGTCTTACCAACCGGTAAGCCTGTAGCGTTTTATACGTCATAATTGTAGTAGGTTAGAACTGTTTCGTAATGTGCGTTTTAGATCGTTTCTTTAATAAGTAATTATGTCCATAGTTTGTGAAAATTCCTCATTCCGTCAAAATACAAACCTTTTGTGTAAAATATCAAATAGCTGTGACATCTCGAATCTTCGAAACTGAAAAAGTAATTATTCGTTTGTAATTAATCTCTGAAGCGTTTTTCATTGTATTCCACTCTTTAAATACGTAATAACAATTGTCACTTTCAAACTACCCGATAAATTGATTTAATATTGTAAATAACAACCTGTCCCGGGTAGAGGCAGAAAACTCCCCCGAGGTCACAACGAGCCTTTTATTAATTTTATTTATTGAAGGTCGTACTTCACAAGATCTTGTCTGTGATATTCCGCAAGCTCTCCAAAAGATTCAAATTAATTTTATTTAAATTATGATTATCATTAATCATTGTAACAAGGTGGGCTTAAATTATTATTTAAGGCGTGAAAATTTAGCGAATTTATTAGGTCAATCAATCTTTAATATTATTAATACCAAACTTTAGAAGTAACGCTGACATTGAATATTTTAACTCAATCGGTCGTTATTCATTAATTATGAACATCAAACTTATGCAAGACTTCGTATGTATTGTGTATTAGAGATGTTCTAAAATCGTCAAAAAGTAAGGTTAGGTTAGTAGATTGGGTTCTGTTAGCATAAAAATAAATCAATCTGTCGATCCGTGAATACGTTGGTACTATCGGAAATGAATTTGTAAATTTTGGCTTCGTTAGAAATAAAACATTAAAAAAATCTCGAATAGGGACCATTGACGTTGTAAACTTTGCACAACTTTTGTATCTAAAATTTTCTGACCAACAGAACTGTTTTCAGTTCGCATCGTCTTTTCTATTATTCGAAATATTCATCTGACAACTGTAAAACAATACGAGGTGCTATGTTTTCAATTGTTTAGTAATCATATTTGTTTATCTTAAGCCCCCGCCTACCCACCCACTTTAACCGATTTAAAAGTTTTTCGTTTACTCAAGTTATAAGTTTTAAATTCCTAAATATATATATATATGTTGTTTTTTAAGATAATATCTATACATTTGTTATGCCGATACGTTAATTACATGAAATTCCCTCGATAGAAAAAAATCGTAAGGTAAGCTCCGAAAATTATTAAAAACTCGTTTTGTTCTTTTATTTACTATGTTACAAGCATGAAAAAATTCACAGTGTATCTATAAATGCAACTTAAGCATTTGTCTAGGGATTTTCGAACGAGTCATGTTTTATTAAATATTTTCACCATTTTCACTTAATTGTTATCGTTTTTTAATATAAGCGCGCTCCCTCTAAAATTCGTATTTACATACTACCTTTCAACCCATCTTTGAACACTTACTTACGGGGCCGTAAGTGCTGAGGGGATATTCCGTTTCTACTTAAGGATGAAGAATCTTGCTTAGTCTTCAAATTAACGATTTTTTTCGCTCTTTTCCCGGAGAACTGGAATCGCAGTTAACAAAAAGGTTATTCATTATAATATTATGGACAATTCCCTATCCTTAAGAAGAACTAGAATGGTAGTTAACGAAAAAGTTATTCATTCTAAGGTTATGGACAATTTTCTATCCTTAAGAACTGGAATCGCAGTTAATAAAAAAGGAACCGCCCCTATTTGACGAAAAAGTCGTTCTCTTTAAAGTTAGACTACTGCTGTCCTTAACATAGGTTATTCTTTTTTTTTCGCTGCCGAAGTCGATAATTCGCTGTCAAAAGTCGTTATTTTTAAGATTAAGGGCAATTCCTTGTCTTTCCAAACATTAATGACTTTTGAGAGCGAAAAAGATTTAAAAAATAGACAAGAATAAACTATGATAACTGTAAAATTAATCTAGATTTTTAAAACAAACATAATTTCCTACGAATTCCAAAGTCAAGCAGTTTGTTATTTGGATTTCAAAAAGTAAGAATCTATTATAAGATAAATTTTATAACTAGCATATTGATGTTTCGGATTCCCGAAAATCAAATGCGTCACTCTGTTTTGGTGAATCATTTTGAACAGAGAGAACTGGAACTTATTCTATGACGCTTATGAATTTCATCAAGTTTGCATAAGTATAACGAGTATAAAATATTTAAATTTTGATTTGTTTGAAAAAAACTAGACGGGTAATGAGATTTTTTCGGAATTCTCGTTATTTTTAAAAGTTGACGAATCAGTCCTTGAACTTTTGTGATTCACACACTTTAGTGATGAAATCGCCAAACTGTTGTGCGTACTAATGACGACACGTGAAAGAAATATATGTGTATAGGTGTATCAAATATCAGAACGTATCCGACAGACTCTAATCAGAATATTTGGACTAATAATAAACAGAAGTAGATGTCATTTTGCTGTTCCGTGAATTTTTTTTCAATTAAATACAACAAAATTATCACCTCTAGTCATAGACTAAATAATACATCAATGCCTCTAGTCACTCAGTCGAGTAACCGCCCACCCAGACCCTAATTTTATACGATAATTTTTTCGTTCAGTTTACCTAATTGGTAGTGCCTTTTCGTGATATAACGTTTTCTGTTTTGATAAGTTAACGTTACAGTTTAAGATGGCGGACATTATTTGACGTCTGTTGTCTGACATTGTTTTCCTATATTATATGGAAATGTTGCATGTTTATTTTGTTTTATATTCAAAATATTGATAAAAATGTCTATATAAAGTGTTTATTACTTACACTTACTGATTGTGAACGTGTATTTCTGTTCGGTATTGTAATTTTTTGTGTATTTTTTTATCATTTGTCGACGGCAATGGCAAATAACATGTTATGTTGCTTTCGTGTATCTTTGATTACGTTCAGGTTTGCTATTTTTTTTTTACGATTTAGTACCGTCCCAAAATATTATTTGTTCTCTAATGGCAACTATCTGTATGAAATCGTAATATGAAAACAATGATCGGGTAAAGCAAAAAGTTTTCACATGGGTGAAATAGTTTCCATTTCTGGATCGGTATGAAAAAAAACATCGTGTAAAACGCCTATTACCGTCCACTGTGTTTACCACGTGGATCTTGTGCTTAGAGTATCAATCTTTCGTATCTCTTCTTCTCTATTATACTAAAATAAAGTCGCTATCTGCGTCTGTCTGTTCGCTTAATTCTTCTAAACTACGCAACGAATTTTGATAGCGTTTTCACTATCATTTAAAGAATTTTCTTCCTGAAGGTTTATATATATAATAAATTCATATTATATTTGTAGAAAGTAGAAAGAAGTCGAGTAACGCCGGGTACACGTCTGCTAGTATTAAAGTGGAAAAGCCATAAGGAACGTCCTGTTAATGCTAAGATTACTGCTAAATCACTATTTTGATTAATCTTTAAAACAAATTGGCGTATATTATGAATACCAAAAAAATATGCTTTAGATAAATTGAAGGGTTTCCTATCGTTTCGCTGGAGTAGAATACAAATAAAAAAATTAAAAATATAAATGTAAAGTGCTAAAAAAAATATTTTTTCAATAGAAATTTATGAAAGCGTAAAGTAAACAACTTTTAAAAATACAGTTTTATAGCTAAGATTATCTGTGACAGTTTCACTTGATTAACTTTTTTGCTTTCTTATAAAATTATTTACATAAATGCCTATTACCTACGATATAAGGTATGCCAAGAATATACACATTTTTGGCTTGTAGCTTCCTCTTAACACCATGTGTGAACTATATTATTTAAATATTTATCATTACGTACTACGATTTGTTTACTGGTTCTGAAAAATCCGCTCGAACGATTTTAACTCGGCGCGGCCTTCCCGCAACATTGTACGGATTGTTTAAATGTCGAACGTCTCGAGAACGCCATACAGGTTTTAATAAACTCAAGGATAGTGTACTCTTTGATCATGACTTCGATTATTACTGTGACGAAAGAACTATTGGCTCTTATTGATTTAAAAAAAAAAAGATTTTTGAAAATATATTTTCTAAATCATCAAATGATATAAACCAAATGGATGCTGCGTGTAAATATCTCGAATAAATGTGCTTACAGTGTGTGCAATGTAAGCAATATTGTAGTCAAATTATGATTAAAATTTGATAAAATATCCACTGCGGTTTGGGAAACCTTTCAAGCCACAAAGTGAAATCTTTACAGGAGACGATAAAAACGAATATTACCCGATTCGTAAAACTAATTAAAAATCTTCAAGTTTATATGAAAATGGTTATTTCTTTTTCAAAATTTTTATGTAAAATATTTCTATTCTATTTATAATTATGAGAGATTTGATAGTTGAGTAATTTCAACTAAGATTTTCTCGAAATAACCTTAAAAAAATGCGCATAAATTTAGTTTTTTTAGTAATAAAAATGCCTTAATCATCACAAATTACTTTACCACGTCGTTCTTTGAAAACTATTATATATGAAACCATTGAAAAGCGACATTCCCAAAATGTGGCTTGAAGGGTTTTTACTACAGTCGATATGGTGTCCTGATATTCGTGGTTCAATGGGAAAATTGCAAAGTAGCTTTATATTTTATTGAACATTTTACGTGCATCAATTACGGAAAAGCTTCCTATTACTGCCATATCTTACCTAAACCAGAAAAATCATGAAAATCACAGCTATTTTTCTTCCTGGACTTTGGTTTCTATTTTCATCATCATTAAATATCGATTCAAATGTCAAAAAATAAGTCGAGACGCCATATTTTTCAATTGTTTCATGCAAGTTTCATTCTACACAGACTCAAACAAAATCTTCAAAACACTAGACGTCATGTCAATAAGACAACTTTACGCCAAAACTGCTCTCCTACACCTCGTCCATAATAATCTTCATATTACAAATCAAGCAAAAGCCATAATAAAAACCAGGTCCTCGACAAATAAAACACTGAACATTCCGATAACACACACCACACACGGACAAAGACACTTTCAATACTACGCAACCAAACTTTTTAATAGTATGCCCATTACTTTGAAACAATTATTGACCACAAACACATCTACAAACTTTCTCAAAAAACATATCGTAGCCTGGATAAAAAATCAAGGTATTCACTTTATTCGAAAGATTATAATTCCAAACCAAACATAACCAAAATATATTAAGTAAAATTAAATATTATGCACGTTCTTCAAGAATTATCCAAAAATACATACACTCACATATAAATGTGTGTTTTCATACTTCAATATATGTCTATGAAAAAAATAAAAATAACTTTCTACCACAACACATAAATACCTGTCACCCTTAATCACAAACACGTTAACACCTCAGCACAGGTTCTCCTAGTGAGGTGTTCACGTAACATACAATATCACCCACACACAGTTTTACCTATATCAACCTATGTTCTTTATTTTTTATACCTTTTTCTGTACTTTTTTTCTCTGTACTACAATATAAACCACTGTATTCTCGAATAAACATTTGTAAAATGTTTATTCAAGAATAGACATAAATGAATAAAATAAAACAGAAAATAAACGTGTCGAACTCGTGCAATATTGAAAATATAATTATGAAAGATCTTTGTGTTTTAAAGATTTAATGCTGCATCCTCCTCTTCTACTTAGTAAAATAGTACGTAGCTGTTTGTTATCTCTGTTGTTCAAATAAATAAAATGAAATCGAAGTACCTACCTGCTGAAAATGCTGGTCACACGTTTAAAACTATAGTATAAATTACCTACAACAATGGTAGGTACGTTTATAAGTATCTAATGATAATGACAAATGTGACGTGCGGTTTTTATATTTGGGAGCTATTTTGTACTCATTAACGACATCCTCGGTTAGTATAAATATTTATATTTTGGAGCTCTATTTTGTACTCATTAACGTCATCCTCGGTTAGTATAATTATTTATATTTGGGAACTATTTTGTACTCATTAGCGACGTCCTCGGTTAAGGCGATGCATTACGTCGTGTAATATTTTAAATTGAGCCGCTATCAATAACAACCCTTACGTAGATGGCGATAAGGTTTAAATTCCCGCTTAACACCATCCGCCTGTTTTGATTTATGTAAGAAAAAAACATGGCCAAAAAGTGGCTTTTATTTTATTTTGTGGATGTTCAGGCATAAATATTTAATTTTTTTTCGATCATTTTATAGATAACTTAATTTGCCACATTATAAAATAAAATCATAACCGAAAATGGGTTCGTAAGTAGGAGATTTCGAACTTTAAAGCAGTTTTCATAGGCCTTATACATTATTTTTTTCTGGGCTTATAAAAAGGCTTATCTAAAAAATACTCGATTATTTTAAAGGCCAAGATGTATTCTACTCGCATTATTTAATTAAAGCATCTGAAACATTTCTAGGCGACCAAATTTTCAAACCAAAAACACATGATTTTGCATTACTACGTATGGCATCGCCTTAATATAATGATTTATATTTGGGAGCTATTTTGTACTCATTAACGACGTCCTCGGTTAATATAAATATTTATATTTTTGAGCTATTTTGTACTCATTAACGACATCCTCGGTTAGTATAATTATTTATATTTGGGAGCTATTTTGTACTCATTAGCGAGATTCTCGGTTAGTATAATTATTTATATGGGAGCTATTTTGTAGTTATTAACGACATCCTCGGTTAATATAATTATTTTCGCTAAGCATTTCACATGAATCGAGCTAATTTAATTAACTAACCTTATTATCGTTACTAAACAATGTTTCAAAGTCGAGGACAAAATATTTAAATGGAACATTAAAATTATTCGTTTGAGAGTCGCTAATATTATCTTCAATGATTAAATATTACAATTATATTAAAACTCTTAAGATTTTGTTTAAATACTGTATATTATTTCCATATTTAGTTAGTAGATCATTGTAAAAGTGTATTATATATTTGTACAGCGCCCTTGAGGTGATTTTGCACAAAAACGGCGCTAAATAAATCTATTATTAATAAATTGTTAAACACAGGGATGCCGATTTTTTTTTAAATTAATAAATGTTAACAATTCTTTAGAGTTGCTTTACAGTCAGTTTCTTCCGGCTAAGTTTAGTTTTGATTTTATAAATTTCATGGCCACAATTAACCCAATCGGCCTTGGCTGTCGAATTTAACGATGTATCTCTAAAATCGTACACTTGGGTCCACTCCACAGAAAACTCGATATTTTAAATAATTCAGAATATAAGTGTAATAATAGTGTGCTAAACTGCAAAACTCTCGAACAATGAAGCTGCTCTGTCGTCATTCAATTACAAGATGATTTTGGTAGGTAATGAACTCCGGTAGCTAGAATTCAAGTAGCAAATGGTCACTAGGCAACAGGTAACCGGTGTGTTATTATTGTTATTAGCCAGCGCTATCTAATTATGGAGCTAATGGGTTCACAACTGTTAGCCGAGGAACAGTCCGGTGGCGAAGTGGTTAGCGCTTATGACTAGTGATGACCGCACCCGGGACCTGCTGCCATCTGCCGGCCGCTGGAAACAGTTCCAACTGGAACCGTTACTTTTTATTATTATTTTTTGAGTTATTACTTTTGATTGATTGATTGACATTTTAGATAGATTTGGATTCAAGTATTTCTCCCTGCTGGTAAGAAAAGATATAAGGTCGATACAGAAGTGTGTATAATAATTTAACATTGTTATAGAACGCACAAGGTAATTTCAGAGCAAAATTTATGTTAAAAATTGTCCACCAATCTAAGGCGAATGCGAATGCGAAGTGAGTCTAGTGTAGTGTGCATGTACAAATATCGCAACAGCAACTTTAAAAAACGGACATAAAAGGAAAGAGGAAAAACAAGCCAGTAAACGTCGGAAAGGTTTATAATATCGATAATTTGTCATAAAAAATATAAATAAAAACTGACAATATTTGTTTTTGAAGGTCATGGATCCTGAGGCAAATATATATAAATTTTTTTACAAATAATATCAGCTAATAAATCCTACAATTATAATAATATCCCGTGATTTTTCACGGGTCTGCGCTAGTATAATATTTACTAACACACCATTGCCAGAGTCTCACGCAAGTAATGACATCTTATCTGTTAGAAAATCAATAGCTCAATAAAAACAATCTTTTTTAAATTACGTAGATATGAGATAACGTTTATTCATTATCATTAGATTTGAATAATGCTTGTTTATTAAAAATCTTGAATCAAAACAGTAAAGTGCCTACCGAGCGCCATGTAATAATGTTAGTGGGTACTCACGACCTTCGCGCCGTTTAGGTACCAACTGGGGGTACCTGCACGAAACGATTCGCGCTCAATCTGGCAACACCGCGCGGCGTGGTCGGCCTCTGGTTTGCCGCGCTTTGACTGCGCTTCCAAACTCAAAATGTTTATCATAGCGGGAGAAACAAATAAGATTATTAGTTGAATTAATTTGTGGAGAAATCTGGGAACATTAATTTCCTCTTGTCCCTATATATTTATTGATGAAAGAGTTCGACCGTATTGTTTGCTTTTTTAAGTGAAAACATCAATCTAGTATGAATTCCCTAAAGAAAACGTTTTAACGAAAGAAAATGATCATTTTAATACGACCAGACGAAATAAATGATAAGCGAAGCAGGCAACTGGTATTTCTGTTCGAAATGGTGAAGTGAGGTTGGTAACCTGGGTGATATTATTACGATACTATTCTAAATGGAGAATTGAAGCTGGGTGGCTTGAGGGATAATTATTACGATTCAGTGCGAAATGGCAATGTAAGGCTGGTAACCTGAGAGATATTATTACGATTCAGTGCGAAGTGGCGATGTAAGGCTGGTAACCTGAGGGATATTATTACGAGTCAGTGCGAAGTAGCAATGTAAGGCTGGTAACCCAAGGGATATTGCGACACGATACGAAATGGCGAAGTAAATCTGGTGATAAGAAATGGTGAGGTAACCTCAGGAATTTAATTACGACATGAAGTAAGGCTGGTAACCCCAGTAATATGATTTTGAAATGGTGAGGTGAGGCTGGTGACTTGAGGGATTTTATTATCAGTGAGACAACGCGGATGGCTGCACCGAACTAGCTCCAGTAGACATACTTGAGATTTACTGTATTTAGTATGTGATTGAGGATTGTAACTTGCAGTATTTTATTACGATATGATGACGTGTGACTGCTGAAGTAAGGTTAGATGTATGGAACCTATGATGACGTGTGACTGGTGAAGTAAGGTTAGATGTATGGAACCTATGATGACGTGTGACTGGTGAAGTAAGGTTAGATGTATGGAACCTATGATGACGTGTGACTGGTGAAGTGAGGTTAGATGTATGAAACATGGCTCTGTATTTATTTAGTCTATGATTGAGAATTGTAACTTGCAAGTATTTTATTACGATATGATGACGTGTGGCTGGTGAAGTTGGTAGATGTATGAAATCTGTCTTTGTATTTATTAAGTCTATGATTGAGAATTGTAACTTGCAAGTATTTTATTACGATATGATGACGTGTGACTGGTGAAGTGAGTTTAGAAGTATGAAATCGTTACTTGAAAAATAATACGAAGAGATTAATTCATCGGGACTTACATTGATGAACTTGGTTAAAACCACTTTGAGATTGCACTGTAAACATTTCGAATACGAAATAATATTTCGTTATACGTATTTAAAAGTTACAGTAGGTGAGCCAATCCAAGCCGAACAGTCGCAGTAAGTCTCTCGTCACACGGTCAACTAGTTTTAACTTTTCTGCTTGGCCTTGAAGCGGTTTGACGCTGATTATCGTATACTTTTTACGCCTCCAAGTAGGTTCACGGACAACTCTTTATATGAAGCGAATAGGTACTATCTTAGTATTCAATAACTATTATAATATATGATATTGAAATAGTATGCCGTCAATTATATTTAATAATGCACATTACGTTGTATTATGCAATTGATTGCATTGATAAAACTGCATTTCAAGGCAGGGGAATACCAGCGTCAATATGCGCTGAAGTTTTTTTATCATGATTTTCTATTGTTGTAGTATTTTTTTTTATGGTGTGTTCATCACTTCATGGTCGTTGTATTGGAATTGTGAACAATATGTTGAATAATTATTGGGAATCCAGGTCGAAGAACGATTTGAAAGGCTGAAAGTATTTATAAAATATTTGCCCCAGGACCATTGCCTTTCGAAAACAGATGTCAATTTTTTTTATAATACAATTATATTTTTTCGTTGACAAATAGAAATTTACCTTAAGAACACCGTTGGTAAACTTACAAAAAATTTAAAAAAAGAAATGTACATTTTAAATAATATTTATATTATACAATTATTAATTATAGGTAGGTACCTACCTACTTTATCGCTTATCTGAATTCACACGATCAGTTCCAATTTATTATGGGAACCTCAACTTATGGGAAAGAAACAAAGCAACCGAAAATGACGCGAAACGCCATTTGCAGTTGATTCGTTCCTTTCCCCTAATTCGTGGTACGGTTCGCGTTTCAGTTCGCAAATGTATATGTACCCTTTCAAATCCACTACTTCCTGATCCATTCACAATATTCGCTAACACCAAGCACGAGAGATTTTTATCCCCCAGTATTTGTGACTGTTCCCGTGAGCGTATTTTAAGCTAACCTAGTTTCCGCAGGGTTCATTAACTTTAAACCCGTGTTAATCTATTTTTGTCTATTATCGTGTAAACATACCACTGCTTGCATGTACACTGTACCCTTGTACAGCTCACCGTACACTGTTCACTATGCGATGTTCTGTGTAGCTTCCATTTTAATGTCCTTTGCAGGCAATTCGCGGAAACCCATTGTCACAACAAGGAACTTTGTTGGCTAGTAATTTTATTAAAAGCATTCGCGTATCCATTAGTTTCATTAATCATTAGTTATAAAACATGGTGTTCTTCCGATTTTTGTAACGTCGTCCGGTCAACGTCCAAAGATTTTTTTAAATATTTATTTTCAAAGGGTGCGGTCACCTAAAATGCGCGCTTGATGTAAAAACTTGCTTATTTAATCTACCAGAAATACTATAAAATAAATATTGTTGCGACTTTTTAATTGCAGAACACAATGCAATAAAATTGAGTTGATCAATTGGAAATTAAATTTATGAAAAGAAACTGTTACACAATCCAATTCTTAAAAGTTATTATTATTTATCAAATGAATCCTGAAAATGAGTCTTTTTAAGTACTTTTATTATGTGAATGAATTCAAATCTGGAAGTGGAAATTAACCCACTTTCCGACTTCCAATAGAGCTGAAACTAGTCAGATAGACTCGTTGTCGATGACAATGCATTCTATAAACTTGGCAGCAATCACGCAAACACACGCGGACATACGCATTTCTCTGAAATTAGATGTCATTGCAGCAGTTAATAGACAAAATCAATGTCCCTACCTTAGAGATTTGACACAGCAGTTAGCGCGGTTGACTCCAGTCCCTGGGGAGGATAGTTCAATCCTCGGTCAAACCAAAAAAAAATAATTCAAAAACTTTTTACGGGATGAATTTTTATTTTTTTCGCTCCTTTTTTAATTAAATTTTATCTAAATAGCAATGTTAGATTAGGTACGTTGTAAGTTCTATGAATTTATGTTTAATTAATTTTAAAAAAGCTTACGCACATGATTTTATTTTATTCATGTGTATTTTTGAATACACATTTTACAAATGATTACAGTGGTTTATATTGTAGTACAGAAAAAAGGTATAAAAAATAAAGAACATAGGTTGATATAGGTAAAACTGTGTGTGGGTGATATTGTATGTTACGTGAACACCTCACTAGGAGAACCTGTGCTGAGGTGTTAACGTGTTTGTGATTAAGTGTGACAGGTATTTATGTGTTGTAGTAGAAAGTTAATTTTTTTTTTCATAGACATATACATATAGAAACATGAAAACACACATTTAAATGTGAGTGTATGTATTTTTGGATAATTCTTGAAGAACGTGTATAATATTTAATTTTACTTATTATATTTTGGTTATGTTTGGTTTGGAATTATAATCTTTTGAATAAAGTGAATACCTTGATTTTTTATCCAGGCTACGATATGTTTTTTGAAAAAGTTTGTAGATGTATTTGTAGTCATTAATTGTTTCAAAGTAATGGGCATACTGCGATACAGGATAGGTTTGTACAGCGTGATTTTGCACAAAAACCAAGCTATACAAATCTTCAAAATATTATTATTATTACAGAATCTTTTACATGAAAATCAGTTCAATAATAACAAAGAAAAGTAACTCACTGAATACTCTAAAACGAATTCCCTGTCTTTAATTGTGACGAGGCCCCATTATTGCAGGGGTAGCCACACAATAATGATTGCGAAGTAGCCTTGATTTAAACCCATAACACAAATGAAATTTACAACTTGTCGTTAACAACAAGAAAGATTTAACATTTCTTTCAGGGGCATTATTTATTTCACAAAATGTCTCCCACGTGTCGGGAGAGTAAAAAAAAGGCCTACCTGAAAGTGATTTATGCAATGCGCCCCTTCTGTATGCAGTTACGCAAACAACAACTAAGTAACGCAGCTTATAAGTCCCATAAACTACGCACTGCTTTACGCATTTTAAGTTTCGTGAGCATAACGGTCAACGGCCCCAGAAAATGTGTTTTTGTCCTAAAGAACTAATCGTAAATACGCTCGTTTTTATGATGTTTACAAAAATAGTATTTAATTTATTCAACGTACATACTGGCAAGACTGTCTATAAAGTTTCAAAGCAATCGGTGAACAATTTTAAGATTTTCAACAAACCAACATTTTTATAGTGATTTGTTTTTGGGGTATTATGCTTATATTTGGGGATTACACATCTGCCCTGATGACGGACGCTGCAATGCTGTCCGAAACGTTGGCTAAAGAAAGAGTATACCCCAAAAACAAATCACTATAATACTTTTGTCCGTGAAAATCTCAATTCATACCAAACCAACATTTATATTTTTATAATAAATAAATAAAATCTTACATATATCTTTTATCATTGTGTAGGTAGGTCTTTATATATCCTTCCTTAAAGGTCCCGCCACTTATAGAAGAATGGATACTATTATATGTATATTACATATGTATATTATATATGTATATTACATATATACAGGGTGTCCGGAAACTCGTAGTACAAGCGGGAAACTGGTGAATCTACATCACATTTGGAGTCGATTTTGTAGTATATTTTTTTTTGATTTGAGCTTTCGTTATCGAGTAAATCGAGTTAGAAGTGTGTTTTTTTTTTAATCAAATTCTTATAAATTATTACTGAAGATCAAAGTACCCAACTAATTAAAACTATTTGAAAGTAAAACAAATGAAGAAACTCGGATTTGAACCATTATTTTGAAATCACCCTTCATTTAATCCGGTGTAATCATAAAATATTTCTGCTTTGCAGGGTTAAAACATCTGTTGTTCAACCCTAAACACCAGAAAAAACTTTAACCCTAAAATAGCCGAAAAATATATATATATTTTTTTTTGTGAAAATGCTTAAATCAAAAAACTTTATGTTTATTTGGGTTCCCCATGTGGTGTAGATTCTCCAGTTTCCCGCTTGTACTACGAGTTTCCGGACACTGTGTATAACAAGCAACTTACTAATTAATAAATGTAACAACCATATTTAACCACTTGTATCTAGATTTGCACTTTAGTAGTTGGTAATACCAAATACCCTAATAATAATAATACGTCCAACTCCAGTGAAATAGTGGCAATATCAACAACTCAAGCCGCTAGAGGCGTTAGTGTAGCATGTTTTACTTTTAGATTCCTTTCAATGGCGGCAAATTGAATTTATTTAGTACTTGGTGGTGATGTTTTGCGCTTTCTAATTTGAATTTTTATCAATAATAAAAAAATATTTGTAAAAATGTCCAAAAAAAGAGGTTCTGTGTGTGCAGTTTACGGATGTAATAATTACAAACAACAAAACACTCCAAGTCGCTTTCAGAATTGCAAAAAAACGTTGCTAGGTTAGTTGGTGAAATATAAAAAAGTTCATTAAATTCTAGCAAATAAAATGTTTATGATTACGTAAAAATGGATTATCCCATGAACAATATAATTATAGAATATTTAAGGTTAATTCAGCAAAGCTGTGTTAGTTCCTTGATTCATTCTGTGTTTAAGTTGAAGTATAAATCATCTTCAATGTTGGTGTTCCAAAAAAATTGTTTTACAAAAATGGGTTTTGATTTATTTAATATATTGAAATATAATATTAACGTATTTTATATTTTTATGTATTCATGTTATTAAATAGTATATTATAACAATTGTTTAAGTATTTTATTACTCAAATTATCGAAGACAGAGTTAATAGACGCTTTAATATTTTTTTGTCAGCAAAAAAGCAGTAAAGGTCGGATGTAGGTTACGTAATTTAAATATTTTTTAGATATCTGTAATTTATTAACGTAAAATAAATATTATTATATTTCACATAAAATACATTAAAACGTATGAAAGAAAACCAATGCGCATAACTCATACCGCTAGGAGGTGCTAGCGTAGTAAGTTGCCATCAGAATGTATAGGAAATGTATGAAGTTGGAGGTATTATTAATAATATTGAGTATTTGTTAATACATACGAATTGGTGACTGATGCGTTTAAGTGCACGTAAAGATGCAAGATTGAAATTAATATAACTTTATTGATTTAGTGATAATACTTTACAAAATAATAAGAATAATATTTATAATAATAAATAACAGTGAGTTTAAACAAAAAAAAATCTTTTCGGGAAAGACAACATTAATTAACATTAATAAAATAAAAGTAACTGTGTACATAGATTTTAAAACATACTAGACAGACTTGACACAGTTAAATGGAAAATATTTCATATTAAAAGAAATAAACACATAAGTTCTTTTGGAGTTCCAAATAAAGAGTGTGTAACTCATTAATAAAACTGCCGAGGAAATAGCTTTTAAGAGATTTTGCCAATGTTTTTTTGTTCGTTGCTGGAAGTTTTAAGTTACTAGGTAATGCGTTGTATTGCTTATATGCGTAAGGAGTTAATTCTAAATTTAGTCGTGTAAGTGGATGACGATGAGCGTATTTGATGTGTTGTCGGAATTAAAGACTGGTTTAGTGTTGGTTTGTGAGGAGTGTTCAATTATTTATAGAATGGCAGTTATGATGTTATATTTTGGTAGAATCGTACCAGGAAGTATTTGTGTCTGTAGGTATATATCTTTAACATGTTTATCCCATGGTAGATGATATATATTATATATATACTCAGTAACTATCTTATATAACGCATGTGACAAAATAGTAAAACTGCCTGTGTAAACCTTTTAATTTGTAATCTTCTCCATGATATATTGGTGTATAACCGTTTCATGGAGAACATGAAAAATTATTTTTAATAACTTGTATTTCGGATGTTTGTTTTTTTAATTCAATATTTTTATAGTGAATAAGTAATTGAGTAAAACCTCAAATTGTAACATTTAATCATTGAACAAACGAAAGATGTGAAACATAAAGACATTCCCATATGCGACCGAATCTTTTTCGGTATTTTCTGTTTCTTATTTTTTTTTTTTAGGGAGTGTTTAGTATTATCTTCAAATTATTTACACTATAGTGTGTGTGCGTATCAACAGGTATGTAAAAGCTGGTCTGGACATTTGCAAATAAATAAATATTTTCGTATTACCTATAATCTTTTGGACATTGGTGTTATTTGTCTCATCATCTTACCGATCAGTCTATTACTTGAAAACGCTCGGTCGAACTAACAAGTCCCATCAATATTTATCATCTCAAGTTGTGTTTTATTAATATTGTACGGTTAATGTTTATAGCAACAGATACTTTAATATTTTGATACACAGTATCAATTTCTACAGTATGCCAAAAACTTTTATTGCTTAAGAAATTCAATTTTTATTCCGGCGTGGGCGTAGCTATCAACTTAATCTACAATGCGGCATTTTTATCTCCATGCAAATAACTCCCATATGTGTCTTTCCCGTCACCTTGTGATTTATTATTAGATATTTCGTTATCAAGTATTTATCTAATATATATTATCCGCACTATATCTTTTGACGTCTTGAAAACAACAAATATTTCCCACATTATTAAACTAAAAATAAAAATGCTCCCTAGTAGTATTCTGATGCACCTTTCAATCATTATTATCGTAGAAAAAATGGTGACCCTGCTTTTACAGTCAGCGGGATGGTCCTTTGTATCGACCATTTTAGTTCCAAAACTACCTGCTCCGAGTTTCACAATACTCTTTATGGTTGTATTGAAAAACGTGTTGCATCTGGGCTACAATGGGATTAGTTCGTTGTTCAGTGATGCGCACTGATTTCCTTTGTCAAATCTTTTCATTTATCGTCAGAAGTTACGAAATTCTGTTAAAGAAACAAGAATCTACTGAAGAAGAGGATACGATAACAAATAGAAAAAACGGCCACCTTAGTGCTGGTTTATCAGTTTTTTTTTTAAGCTACATTTCGAAGATATTTTACTACAGATTAATAATATATATTATCGTTTTATTCACGACTCTTGTGACAAAATATCTGGCCACTTCTGTGATATTGTTATTATCTAATGAATAAAAACGTTTAAGAAAACTTCCACCAGTTTATTCCATATACGCCCCAAATACCGGTTTATAGATAATGTGTTTATTATGAATAGATAATGCCAACGAGTTGTTTGTTTTTATTTATTCGTTTTCCTGTTAAAAAATGGGACTGCGGACCTATAACGAATGAATTGAAAGAGTTCCTAACAAAGTATCAGTTAAAAGCAAATGTTTTATGTGGACGGCGGAACACGTGTTCATACAAATACTGATGTAGACACCGATATTCTTATATTTTAGCATTTTATAATTATATTTTACCAGGAAGTTTTTATTAATAGGATAATTTTTCTCCGTGTACGATTATAGATGATGAAGGCACAATTCGGAAGATATCCAAGAGATTAATAAATAATTATTCATAATATAATGTTGTGTTTGGACTATTTACGTCCGACATAAATGAATAAGTAAATAATCGCAAGAATCCAGATATAATATATGTCACTCTTCACTGATTCGGTCGTTGATTGTAAAATGAGACAAGGTTTTTTCTCTTTGGGTAGGTACATCCATAAATTTTATATACACTGGTATTTCAATTTGGGGATTCTGTTTAATGTTGTGTTTCCCGAAACCGTTCAAAAGTAGCTTCAAAGTACAAAGCTACAAACGATGAAAACATTTTCTTCGAAAAAGTAAATTGGTTTACAGTCATCCCACTAGTCAAATACTGTGAAAAGTTCAAAAGTATCCATATTCAATTTGAACTACTTTGAAATTCCCCGATCGACGTGGCTGTTTTCCCGAGTCGACGCGCATCCGCGGCGTCTCTCTGCTAGTCTGATGTGTATTTATATTTCGGTCATATGTTTTAACTGGGTTAGCCCGGTTCACCGCGCTAGGACTCCCGGCCATATTTTGCACAAACAGGGTTACCACTAGATTCGTTACCAATTTAATCAGCGTTGTGAAATTTCAGTCCCGCGGGCCGTACAGGATCCACGGAATTTTAAATTCCTTCGATTTTTCATTTTTTTAAATCCTGGGTAACAAGAGAAATTGTTTTTTTTTGGTTCTAGTAAACAACAGTTCCAGACAACAACATTTCTTTGCAATTCATACATTATTCCGTCAAATTTTCTTCTTTGCATGATTGTGTTTCTTGTTATTTCTCGATATGATTTCTAAAAATACCAAGTGGCTTTTCAACAACAAAAATGCCGGTGATTAAAGTTGGCAACCTTGTAATGGCATTGACGCTACAGGAAATGGGAATGAATTCACGATTCTTGGCTCAACATAAGATTTAACTTGGAGCTTTTCACTTCTGATTATATTTTGCGTTTTTCTTGGTTCATTTTGTAGTTACATCCACATCGTAAAATGTACAGAAACACTTTTAAAAATTGATTTGCACTATTATTATTCTTTATTAACACATTATTTGCGGGAAACGATAAAACTCGTCATACGCCTTTTCACAGTAAGACGCGGGAAACTTGTAAACAAGGGGTTCTAAATGGGTGCGGGGTCATGTGTTTTCTATTGTCGGCGGTACCCGATCTATCTACCTGTCAATACAACGAGTTTGAAACACAACAAAAAAATAAAAATAAATAAAATCGTTGTCGCGTATGTTCCGCTCACAAAGTACGCAGTGAAACGCGGTACATGTGTAAGTTTTGCAATGTGCCTCTGCATAAAGGAAAGTGTTTCGAACGCTAGCACACATTGAAGCACTATTAGGTTATAATTTTTTTTTATATGTATTGAAAATTTCTAAACAATCTTGTAATTTTGTATGAATAAATTTCCATTGTGAAATACTGTTTTTTCTATGATTCCCGAGAAAGTAGAAAGTTTTTGTTCATAAAAAAAGGAATTACACATACATTGCTAAGTAAATAAATAGAAACATATTTTTAAAATTAAACACTGAAAGTTTCATCGAAAAATATCAAATAGATCATAAGATATGAATATTTTGCGGAAAGTCTAATTTTGGCGCTAAACACCCGCGCTTCGTTCCCAATTTGGCCGTAAAATGCCCGACCATATAGTGTTAATCATTAATTTATACTTAAATACTGCAACCGAATATCAACGTCGTTAAATGTAAGACGCGTTAATAAATAAAGAAATTATCCTATCCATTTTCCTCCTGTCGCATTTATAATTATTGTGTCTAACTGTCTAACGTAAGCATGACTCGGAATACTTACTATGAGGCAAGTTAAAAGAGCCTTGGGGAAGTTCTTATGCTATTTTTATATCCATGCCGAAAGAGCTTAGGATCAATAGGTTATAGTTATCAACTGAAATACGATTACAAGATTTTTAGTGAGATTATTATATTATTATTTTGTTTGCCTTCAAGATAGCATTCTGTGCGCTTTTCTTCGAGTTGCAACTTGGTCATCATGGTACTAATGGATGTCTCAATCGGTTCAAGACCTTACTTTACCTTTCCAACTGTTCAGCCACTTCAATTTTTCTTTCAATTGTGGAGTCCAATAGCTCTGTGGTATTTTCCGAATCAACCTCTCAACCGAGTTGCGAAGAAAAAGTGATCACTTCTGTTGTCGCTTCGACATGATCAATTTCTGGGGCAGTTATTTAATTTAAAATAACGTAATAACCCCGACAAACAGTCTTACTAATAAAAAAACCGATCCCAACCGTTAAACGGCAGACAAAAATTCCCATCTTTAAAAATTGAGGTTATTTCGGACATTTTATTTTTTACTGTTACCGCGTGATTTTAATAAGAATTCACATTCCCGGGTTACGAATAACCTACCTGACAATATTTGAAAATCTCCTACTACCACCGCAAAACGCGGAAAATAATGATTTTGTTTTGATGTAGGGCATAGCTAGCCGAGGAATTTAACTCACGACGCCTGGGTGAGACCCAAACTCGATGCCAACTCACCCACTGACATATCTTATAAGTAAATATGTGCATCTTGTAAATTATTATACATGTGGTAAATGTCTTATGCTTGTGTGGATAATTATTAACTTTCATCTCGCGCAAATAATGAATCCAATTGGTTATTCTCTGGGAATTGTTAAAATATTTATTTTTTATTTTAAAAACGGGATAAAAAAGTGAATTGAATGTGTTTTATAAATTTCGTATTTTATACAATATTTCGGCGTTTGGAGTAAGAATATGTGTTTTTTTTTATTTTTCACGTTTGTAATTATAATTTTCCAATTTAAAAACATTAAAGTATATTTCAAATTCATAAATCTAAAATGTTATTTTTTATCTAGTTTTTAAAATGGTATTCCTCTTTACGGCATCTTCAAAAATGAGAAATATATAAGCACATTTAAAATAATTATTTTATGAGCAATAATTATTAGCCTGAAACACTCATCCACATTGAAAAATCTCCTGATAAAAGATACATGATTTTTCAATGTGGATGAGTGTTTCAGGCTAATAATTATTGCTTATAAAATAATTGTTACCCTTTGCATAAAAATCTTGTCTTAAACATTAGTTTACCAACAAAATAACATTTAAAATACCTTAGAAATTTCAAGTTTACACAACAGATAAGATCTTTGGCTGTACAAACAATGTACATTATCTTCCATGAACTATTTTATGGCAGTTTCTATTAGGTTTTTCTATACACGGTAGTTTATCAATTGTGAATAATATTCATCACATTTATTAGTAAGTACATATGTAAGCGTGTAGATGTGTTGCCGCCTAGGTCTACACGATTCTCACTCACTTGTTTATAAACACGAACGTGCTGCAACTCGCGGCATTTCACCAACTTTCTCCGGCGTTCATTGGTCGGCACATCTCTGTACAACTCTATAAACTTTGTACCGGCTACCTGTGCGAGGAAACCTGTTTTTCGCTGCATCGAGTAAGTTATTCTACGTTGTATATTATGGTATAATTAACTGGAATCAACCGTTATAACAGCCAGCGATTCAGTTGTCGGCGCTGGTGAAGTTAATTATGTACTTCATTGGTTTTATTATTTTTTTTTTGCTGAAACCAGTCGTTGTTATTGTGAAGTTCTTACCCTTGCCAAAAAATACAGCCAATTCGTAATCATGCACTTTGACAATTTTCAAATATTTTACCATGTATAAATATTTGGTACAAACTTTGAAGAATAATTATCTTTCAACTGACGAAAATAACACATATATACGTGTCATAGAAAAAAAGATAAAAATACTTTTATAATGTATCGACGCACAGTGGGCTGAAAATCGCCTTTCATAGACATAGAGACTTGAATTTTCAAGGGTATTTTTTTTGGCTAGAAATGGATTCTGCTGATCATTACTATGCTATAAAATTTCGTACGAAGCAATTGTATGGCACTGACATTAAAAATGAGGCCTTTTTTTCAACTTGGGGATTTAAAAAAAAAAATCGCAAGTTGCGCCACAATACGAAGTATGTCAAAAAATACAAATAAATAGTAGTATATCTGTGTGTAAGGATAGAATGGCCAACCTTATGATTCCAGGATAGCCTCATTTTTAATGTCATTGCCAAACAAATTTTTCCTAAAAAAATGATAACTCCTTCATTTGTACACGCAATTGCTTCGTACGAAATTTTATAGCATAGTAATGATCAGCAGAATACATTTCTAGCCAAAAAAAATACCCTTGAAAATTCAAGTCTCTATGTCTATGAAAGGCGATTTTCAGCCCACTGTGCGACGCCCCGGTCAGATCTGTCCTTCAGAGGCTATAATGGAATATGATTTTTGTGGCTAGTGATGTCCTTCCGAGGCCTGAAAGGTTAAAAGGGAGTATAGCGGTAAACGCTGAAGGTTTGCTAGCCAAGCGTCCTGTGACCTCAAAACAGTCATAACCTTCACTTCGGATAGTTATGAATTAATTTGGGGTAATTTGATTGGCACCCAATAACACTCTAAGCAGAAAACTCTCTGTCGTCAATGTTGCACTTCATCGGGACTTAAGACCCCGTATTCCGAATTTCTACCGATTAATAACTCCCCTCCCTTGAACACGTTACGTTTTTAATCTCTTAAAAATATACGTAATTGTAAAAAGCATTCACTTTGTGGCTCATCATAATTTATAATAAAAATATATTTTATTTTTAAAGATAATCTCTATTCATTTGCCGAGTTGAAATAGTAATTGTATGAAATTCCTTCGATAGAAAAGAAATCGACTAATCTAAGTATGCTCCGAAATATATTTAAAAAAAATTGTTCTGTTATTGTTATAAGTATGAAAAAAATTACAGTATTTTTTTTAAAAACTACTTAAGTCATTTGTATTTGTCGAGAGATACTTGCTCTATTTTAAGTAATGTTTTTTTTTCAAATATTTTCGGTTATATTAATTATAACCGTTTCTTTAATATTAGCCCGCGCCCTCTAAAATTAATATTTACAAATTCTTCTTCTTTTTGAACTACGCAGCCTCAAACACCTCTAGTCATTATGTCAAGTGTGTTTACCACTTCACCTAGATGGTCGTCGCTGCTTTAATCGTTCAGATAAGGTACCAATGAGACTGTATACCTAAGTTTATTTAGAGGTCAATCAATAGCACCTTGAAAATTACTTGCCACATAATAAAATGGAGAGGTGTACGTGTACAATACGACAAAGTGTTGTCATTTTGCTAAACATCGGCATAAATATATCGACATTAAACCATATGGTGCAAAAATAATAAAAATCGTCAAACACGCCATAGAGCTGTACAATAATTAGAGGCGCCACGTCGTATATAATATTCCGTCGAAGCGGGTTCCACAAAAAGCAGTGCTAGCGGTGTGGGGGAACCGGGTTCGATAGTTTCCGTTGTTCACCCGATAGAACTCGGCGGGCGTTGGTACGTCTAGTACCTACAGACTGCCGTTTTAAGCTGAAGCCACCACATCGAAAGGCTTGTCCATCCTACTGTCCTTTCCCTAAGTTATGCTCATTGCTGGATCCCTTCCCACATCATTTTGATATTGCACACCCGACAAGCGCTATCGATGGTTGTAGGTCAACTAAAGTGGTGGAATAGAGCGTTGGATGTCCGACCTCCATCTAAGTGGATCCATTTTTACGCTTCGTGTCTCGTCTAAATGTTTACATTAATGCAATCACACTTCATTATAAAATAATTAGTCACCACACACAGATGTAGGTATATACTCAACCGCCCACCAATTTTTTTCATATCATAATTCAATAGAGATTTCCTCTTGTGTCAAAGTTGAAAGACGAATGACCTCATTACTTGTGATTTTACTCGTAAATGCAACTGATGCGATTTTTTGTTACTTAACCGAATCAAGGCCAATCCATTCAAATGTCGTTATATTGAAATAACCCCGATAGATTTTGTAATACTGAGAAACGCTCCTTCTCTTGGCTGGTTCAAAGCATCGAATTGCATAATTTCTAAAATCCAATGTCAGATATTTTAGAGTGCAGCGATTAGTTAGAGATTGATTGCTTCTTTTAATGTTTTATTGCAAATTTGCTAGGTTTCCTTATTACTAAATGTATCTATGACGATAATTTCTGCTTAGGAAATCATTGCCTAAATATAGATCATAAAATACGCCATATGGTTATTTGAAGATTCATGGAAACTTTATGTAGATTACGAATTCTGTGCTGATACCACCAACCCTGATTTGTGGATTTTAGGAATGCAACTGGCAGAGGGAGGATGTGAGTAGACTGAACGCTGTAGAAATTAAATCACTGAGGAGTATGCATGTTAAAACCATGAACTTGTAGTGCAGTGTATATCCGAAAGGAATGCAAGGCTGAATGTAAACGTGATTAATAATAAAGAAGGGACTCAATACTCCACATCAAATATGAATCAGATACCTTGTGTAGTAAGATGTGGCTTATGTAATAAACGAGAAAGAGATATAAAGAGAATGAATGAAGAAGTTAGTGACGCCCGAGGAGTGAATAAACATCGGATGAACGAAAGAGCGGTGAGTGGAATGTAAGACGCGTTAGTAAATGTTAGAAGAAGTCGGGGACGCCCGAGTATTGCGTTGCACGATCAAGTGAATCATATACCGAAGAAGAGGTGTGAGTCAAAACAGAGAATGGCTGTCAATTCTCTCTAAACGCCGCGCTGCGCGTTATGTTTTGTTGGTTATAAATTGATTTCATGAAGTTGTCCCACAAATAATAATTGAATCTCGAATGAAAAAATCAGTAAGAAATATCTCGACGGGTTACATATTTGACCTGATCACCATGGCCATAGAGTAGCAAGTTTTGTAGTTAAATAATTAATAGTTCCGACAAGCGAGCGATATACTCACATTAGTGATTTGATTACACCGCGTGTATTCAATACCGAATGTTTGTGTGCCAGACACTGAATTAAAATAGCCATGTAGCGTTCTATTTATACTGGCTGCTGTCTCCCGCGTGGATTATAAACATTCAACTTCTAACTTTGTTTGTATTACGTTAACGCGTCTTCTTTAAAATATACAGAATCCTGCAATAATAACACTACATTATTGACTCAGTTTTATAATCAAGAATGCGTCTAAAGAAGTTTAAATTCCTGCCCTCGATCTCTTTTTTCGATTCAGAAGTGTTGGAAATAAAGGGAAGTTTCAAAACCACTATATGAAAGGAAAATATACTAAAGTTATTTTTTTTATTTTTTTTATTTTTAGTATGTTCTCTTAAATACTCGTACATCATGAATCAATTATCAGTTTCCACAGGGATCAACACAATATTAGAAATAGTGGAATAAAAATTTTACGAGTCCTAGTTCAAGACCTTGTGGAACTCCCCGCACTTTAATTCAATTATTATCATAAGTATTTGTTATATTATGCTATTACACATTCTAATAATAAAAAAATTGGTCCCACAAGGGTTGAAGTGAAATGGCACTAAACTGCGCTATTTAAATGCCATATTATTATTATAATATTATTAACATCATATTGCATGCAGTAGATTTGAGTAGAAAAATAATTCGAGACCTAGTTCAGGACCTTGCGTAACTCCGGATTTCGGAAATAACGAAGAAGCTCCGATAACGATTTTTTCAATAGCTATAAATATGTTAAAATATAAATATAATAAAATTCGTATTGAATGTGTTTAGTTTTAATGAGTTCTTACGTAACAATTATTTTGTAAGCAATAATTATTAGCCTGAAACACTCATCCACATTGCGAAATCTCCTGATAAAAGATACATGACGCCAACGGGACTTGAACCCGTGTCCTTTCGATTTCCGGTCGACAGCTCTGACCATTGAGCTATGGCGGCTTTCTTATCCGCGAAATAATTCAATATTATACTAGTGTTTCATTCAACAATTACTGCTTGTTTGTTTGATACATTCATGTTAGTTTTATTTGTGCTATGCATAAAAAATCTTGTCTTAAACATTTGTTTACCAAAAAAATAATGATGAGTTCTTACGTATCAATGTATTAATTTTGTGTTTTTTCTTTAATTGCAGGTTCTGAACTGGAATAACTCTGAAGTTAATTAGTGTTGGACGTGCAGTGTATCGCAAGGGATGGTGCTAGGAATAATTACGTAATTATTTTTAACTTATTTCTAAGAATAATAATAATTATTTATAGATATTGCTGTCTAAGCAAATGCACATATACCAGTGAAAACCTTTAAATAGGATACTAAAAGTATCGCAAGTGATATTTTGTGAATTTCTAGTACGACTAAAACAAAGTGATATTAGTTATTTTTAAACTTGTGAAAAGTTCCATATAATGGATTACAATTAATTTCAAGGTAAGTCATTTTCTCCAACTTTCTATGCTTTTTCTTCTTACAAAATTTTAATTAATATTTATTTTTTGGTGTAAGGCAGTCACTTTGTGGTTTGACATATTAATAAAAATAAAACAGTTACTTGTTTATATCCACGAAATATTATTTATTTAATTTGCTGTGAGAAACCGGTTTCGCTTAGCACAGAGAATCAAATTGAGATTGTACAATTTTTTTAATGGTCAATTTGAAACAAATTGGTCGAAATTGAGAATGCGGGGCTTAAGACAAACGGTGACCGGATAAATCATCAAAATGATAATTCATCACATCTTTAAAAAGTTATATAAAGTCATGGAAAGTGATGAAACAAAAACTTTATTAACTGAGTTAAGTAGGTTAGGTTAGGTTAGGTTTAAATTTAATTTTTTTCTTCGTTTCTAATGACTTAATATCACTTTTTAAAGTGTGTTGAATTGTCGATGTGTCGATTTATCATGGAACCAAGACAAACAGACTTTTGCTTTTAGTATCGATATAGATACATACCCACTCTAAAATCTAGAAGGTTTGCGTAAAACACTGAGTAATAATTAGTTTTCTCGGTGTAATTTATGACAAAACTAAGAAAAAGATAAGTTCGAAGTTTATTCAGGTAATGTAACAGATTTGCAGATTACTAAACTTTTCGCGCCGCGCGACGTTCCCAACGTCAGTTTAAAAATGTTACTTTTCCCCGCGAACCTAAAATGTATCTTGCTCTTGCTGTAGAAGATAACCATTACAAAAGAATTACGAATTAATTTTTTTAAGGACATAACACTGCTTATATCATCAGTATAAAAATCCTGAAAATGATCAGTATGATCACTTATATTTTTATATGCCAACTTATTGTTTACATTATGACACTCGTCGTTTTTTGTCGTGAAATTCGTGTTGAATTAAATAATGAATATAAACTTAGCCATTTCAATGACCTTTTATTTTTTGTTTCTTTTCTTGCATAGACATTCAAATTAATAGACGCTGATCAGGGAAAGGAGAACAAACCACTTGCGGGGAGTGCGGGAGGCGGCATGACCATCATATATTCGGTAATTTGTCAATAAATGAATCAGACAGTATACAGGAAACTCGCATTGTAATACCACCATTCGGTTCTAGAAAATAAAATCTGCTTACGAATAACTAGTATTTTTTTTACAATGGCGTGCACATTGCTGGCTGCGTAAAAAACTTAACTACACATCCCACAACGGATAAACAAAAGTTTGAGCTTGTTTGAAAAATTTTATATGTTGTTACACTATTTAGTTTTTTACTATTTAGACATTTTTGCAAATATGTTATAATTAACCTACTTCACTCAATTTTAGCGTCGCTATGCCAAGCGTCTTTAAGGACGAACATTCAGATCCTGCGCAGAAAAGTCCCACAATGGACAACGCTGCCAACCTTTGCCTTTAACGAACTTTGGTTGTGGTCAACCAACGTACGACTTATGTCGTAGTTCATTCAAAGGATTCCCAAACTCTCCTGGTACCAAAAATATGGTCACGTGGTTTGCCTCCAGCTCGTCGAAATGATACCCAGATTTCATGTAAGGGCATGTCTATTAATTTAAATGTCTATGGTTTCTTGCCTTTCATCAACCTTCCAAATACAAATCTATATTTTTAAATTACGGTTTGCTTTTTTATTCAATACTGAATTCAACAGATATTCCGAGCTCAAAACAAACCCTTATTCCAATACAAATACTCGATTCGACTACGTGACTATAGTACGATTTCATAAATAGTATTGTACAACATCTTTTAGCCCAGAACGTTCTCGGATTGTCCATACTTTTTGGGATACATTTCCGAATTGGTAGGAACTAGTAACTCGGTAAAAGTTCAGTAAAGTTTTCCGGCAAATGAATGTAGGTCTTTCGGTTGAAATGTGCGGGCGGCATTTAGTACACTAGGTCAGTATCGTTCGGGATACGAAACGCTACGAAGTCAATTCGTATCGCGTACCTACAACTGCGTGCATTCATTTTTGTCTTTTTGTTCGCAGCAATGCGAATGGAAGGATTTTCGCCGAATTGTCCCGTTTAATTTCCCCCGGAATTCGGATTTATTATCCAGAGGTTGCTTAAAGTTTTGTTTGTAGATTCATTTGAAACTAGCTGCACCCCGCCACGCGTTGCTGTGGAGTAGTCTGTCTGTGCAGATAGAGAAACAATAGCGCGTGTTGCTTTTACGTTCAACAGATGGCGCTGTTTAAAAAAGTCTACCATGTGACATCTATAGAATATAGCTATATTAAAACCCACGCGTATTCGAAAGCAACGTTGTCAAAATTTCAAAGAAGTCGGCAACGAACTTTTGAAGATTTAAGATTTTGAACAAACGAATGAAAGGTTTAACCGAAATAAACATAGCTTTATGCATAGGTTAGGGGGTTTATTTTTAGCCTTGTATAATATAATGAATCTACATCTTTAATCTACATAGTAATGTTGTTTTGTGTAAGACACGTTTTAAGTACACAATTTTCAGAATTATCATTAATTAATGTACACTATACATGCTGTACTCTACATGAAAATGTTTATTCTTAGTTTTGCTACGTACTGTTAGCAATACAGGTTGTAAATTACATCTATAATTTTCTGTTCACATATAAGTAAAGAAAAAAAAACATTTCCTCCTCTTTACATAATGTTATTTTCCCAAGTTATCCGATATATAATTTATCACCTGGATTGTAAGGTCACCAAGTAGGTAGTAGGCACACCTATTAACTGTGGTGACCTTGCCCCTGGAGGGGCACCATAGGACTGTACCGACAAGCCAGACCTAATCAATTCTATTAGTATTCATGAAACGTGAATATTTTAAGGATTTAATAAGCAATGGGCTTGTAACTTGGTAACATCTGTCACACAGGTACTACTACCTAGAAATTAAAGAGATCAGATCAAATTTCGGTTGTATCAAATGAATTTAATTAATACAATTAAATTTCAACACTTGTATGACTACAAAGCTTCTTTTAAAGCAGGGGTCATAACCCTTTTCAACTGTGACCCAGATTAGAGTAACAATGTGGTCTTGCAATTAAAAAAAATCTTACGATTACTGATTAATTGCCCTAGAATAAATTTATATTTGAAAGCTCGTACGTGACATACTTATACTGGTAACACCATTTGTATGAACCTTAGATTTGACTGTTGATGATAACTCAACGAATCGTTGTTATATTTAGTTAGGCTGCGATTACTGTGTAATGCATTTATTTATCGCGCTATTAGTTTATATTTATCAATTAAGTACTGATGCAATTTATTATTATGATCTAAACAACATTGTTTTGATATACAATAACTAACACCATCACGCTGTTTCCCCGCAGAGAGGATGAACTACCAAAGAATTCGCTCTCATTGCTTTATTTACATTCATACTCTGTCTCATACATACCCTCTTATTATTCTGACTATTCACTACTTGATCGTGTCATGTCTTTTTCGAGCGTCCCCGCCTTCTAACCAATAACGTGAATGATTAAAAAAAAAAAAAAACAATGGGACTGTTTTCAAGTTAAATAACAAAAAAATAAACTGATTATTCCTTTCATAAGAATCAACAAGTGTTTTAATATACGTTTTGTTCTCTTTCCAGCGTTAAATATTATCAAAGGCGTACTTTGTTTGATGATTGTAACTCAATGTTTGTTATCTCATCGCATTCAGTTACGAAATAAACACAGCGATGACTGGCCACGTGTCTCTCTCTCTTCAGATAAAACCGCCACAACAGATAAAATTGCCACAGGTTATTATTAGGTGCGAATGTTATCTGTTTGGCATATTATATTGTTATATTATTAAGTTCATTGTGGGCAGGTACCGTACTTAATACATAGTTTAAGCTTATGTAATTTTAGATCAAAGGATAGCTCTACCTATACCTATACATGATTTTTAAAATTAGAATTTCAAGCAATTGGTTTATATTTGCTTCTCTATTTGATCTTGGTCTCTTTGAGACCAAACCAAATGCGTGCGAGTTCTTAAAATAAAATACCATTTCGAATTTTTTAGGTCACCTTCCAATCTGTTAGGAGTTAGTTGAACGCTGTAACTATGAAACCAAAAATATCTGTGTCTGAAGCAGCAAAACTCTTAAACGGTGAGCTCTGGCATGAATTTTGTCTAACTATAGACAGTCCTGGTGTAATCAGTGTGATTATCTTTCATAAACTAACTAGAACTAATCGATCGAAAAATTTTTTTGATTGCAAGAACAATATCTTTTGATTCTCGCTTGTTCCTAAATTGCATGCAATAATTTCGCATAGTAGATGTCATTGTATTCAACTGCACGGAATATAGTTACAAGAAGGCTATAAAAACATACCTTAATAATATTTCTATGTAATATAATTTAGATTTTTCTTCTGGATTACTGTTCCACTAAATTATTTTGTATATCACATGTATGCACCAAGCACGTATGGGTGTAAAATACAAATAAATAGCTGGTCCAGTGCCATCATGTCTGACCCGTTGAAATGTCTATTTGACTGTCAAATAAACTAGACTATTTTTTTTGTACCATATTTTTTAAATTTAAATCTCGTGCAAAGCCGGACAGTAAAAATTGTTCAATATGACGCCCGTTATAATGTACAAAACACACCAATGCAACGTGACCTTGAAGCTTTTATCCTCAAGATTGGTAATTGCTCAAGTTGAGCCAACAGAAGAATGTCCACGAAATTAGATTTCCCAACAGATGCATTTTACAATAATAATCACGTCATCGTTTTGTATGCACCTTACACTTAGCTTGAATCACGAACGGTTTTGGAATCTCGCATTGCTCAACTATAACGACCAAATCTCTAATTTGTGACCCATTTCTCTAAAATGGTAGTAATTGAGATGCAAATAACGCAATAATTATTAATGATAATCCGTGTGTGCCATTCTTAGAGCATTAAAATTTCTTATTAATGCAAATAAATTGCATCATTATCACCGTTTTTCGGTAATTTATACACATCAGTATTTGATTTTACGAACGCACTGCCTATACCCACTCTTTACAACATTAGTAAGTTAGTTATGAGGGACAAAATTTTATTAAAAGATAATTCAATTTGGTTGGGTATTTTGGCTTCAAATCCAATAATGAATCTAGGAGCAATTGGATACATTATTTATGTATTAAATTTGGAAAGAAATTCAAAGAAGGGTGAATAATTTTACAATTTTATTGAAATATTTAGGCACGTTGATTTGTATGCATTTTTTTGCTGCTGCAACTGCTCTCAATCGTCTGGAGCCAGTGAGATTAAAGCATCTCAAATTGGGGTATGTTGTGAGGCTGAAGGTATTGGGGGGGAAAGAGATGGGCCACAGGAATGTGGGGAGTACCGGGCTATTCAGATCTGGTCACCTATCACGGCTAAAGCGATTGAAAGCAACGTTTCAATTCTGAATGGTGTTCTTACACCAGGGCACAAATTAATCAAATAGAATTTACTAATAGGGATTAGATCCCGCGACCTCCAGCTTGCTAGTCGAGAGCCTTACCCCTGACCACGGGGCCGTCTGGTATATTTCCGAAGCATTATTTCTAAAGCTGTCGAGTGATGACTTTCTACAACAGCAGAACGGACGCGTACTTTCTCTATGCTTATCAGCATACACCATTCGTTAGTATTTACAATACTATTTACTCGTTATCTGCTAACTGCTGATAAACGCTTTTGGAGGTCATCTCTAAATTCAGTTAGTTGACAGATGGTTTATAGGACGTTTTAAATGCACTTCTTATGTAAACTACTAATTACAATGCATTCTTTTTGTGATTTATTACATTACATTTCTCGTGTCGAAAAGTTAATAGTTTTATTATTAACACCTCAGGCGGCCTTCTCGAGGTTTCTCTAGGGGCTTGTGCTTGTTTGTGGATGCTGGGTAAATAGTATTAAGGAAACGACAAGAGTGAACCTCGGTCTTCAAGGGAATATAAATCATTCCACTGACAACAGTCGGTAAAATGGTCAAAATATCCGCGTTGTGCGCGTCTTCCAGCACATTCCGTTGAAATACCGGTAGAAAAAACAGAAATCTCTTCTGCTTAAAATCTTGCGCATTAAAAATACGCCTGTGAACAATTATTCTATTCAAAGAAAGGTTAATGATGAATTCCATACAAAGTGTCAGTTCGGGACCGGTAACTTAGCAGTTCATTATTGTGTGAATTCATCGGAGAATCCCCGGGTCTCAGGATGTGTCAGGGAGGTCTCGGGAGACATCACGTTTGTGTCAGTTGAGACACGAGATACAAACACCCTTTGCGTAATGCTCCGTGCTATTATTGTTCTGAAATGTATAATAACAATTCTGGTTTTAACCGGTTAGTTAATGTTCTGATAGCGCGTTACTGGACATTCCAATCTCTTTGGTTAAATTAGTTATTAACTATTGTTTGTTTGTTTATGTCATAGATAGTTTCAAGTAGTTACTACGCGACTTTGTCTTAGTTTTAACTACCATCTTATTCTTATTGAAAAACTGAAAATGTAGAAAAAGCTATATTGCGTCTTGTCTTATGTTTTTATGGTTCAATGGATAATCTTATGTATTATTGAACTGAGTGCGAGCTATAGTAATAAACATATATATTGCATTACATATTTTGGATAGAAAATAAATAAATAAATTATTGGTTTCAACAAATAGATTTCTTAATTAAATGAAAAAAAACACACTTTGTAAACCACTTTTATTTTTGAATTAAGGCGATGCACTACGTCTTGTAATATTTTAAATTAAGCGGCTATCAATAACAACCCTTACGTAGATGGCGATAAGGTTTAAATTCCCGCTTAACACCATCCGCCTGTTTTGATTTATGCAAGAAAAAAACATGGCCAAAAAGTGGCTTTTATTTTATTTTGTGGATGTTCAGGCATAAATATTTAATTTTTTTTCGATCATTTTATGAATAACTTAATTTTCCTCACTATAATATAAAATCATAACCGAAAATGGGTTCGTAAGTTGGAGAATTTGAACTTTAAAGCAGTTTTCATAGGCCTTATACATCATTTTTTTCTGGGCTTATAAAAAGACTTATCTAAAAAATACTCGATTATTTCAAAGGCCAAGATGTATTCTACTCGCAGTATTTAATTAAAGCATCTGAAACATTTCTAGGCGACCGAATTTTCATACCAAAAACACATGATTTTGTATTACTACGTATGGGATGACCTTAACAAAGATCGCCAACCGTTAAGTATTCCTCGGGCGTCCCCGACTTCTTCTATCACTAAACCACTCTCTAAACACTCCTGGCACTAATAAGAATACACTTTGAAATGTTCAGCGATATTGGTCGACTATTTTTCGAGTTTTGCGAGAGCAAACATAAGCAGGCTGAGTTTTTATTTATGTATTGAACAGACAGACTGTTCGCAGAGTGTAGGTAGTGTATGCCCGCTGACACATCAGTATTCAAGCATTCGTTTATTTATGCAGATCCACTGTTAGTTATTCAGAGATCTAGCCTGCACTTAATAAATCTCAATTACAGTAAAAAAAACACCATGCAAAAAGGAAAATTACTCTTCAGCACGTTTAAAATCTGGTTTAATGGACAATTCATCCTTTTTACAGAGCTGAAAACACGACTCAGTGCAACGTTTTAATTCCATATTTAAACTCGGCACCATGTAAAAATAGTTACACCTATTGCACGAAATTAAAAAGCAGTTGTTTTATGGGAATTTGACTTTTTTACTTGCGCTGAGAGAACACGTATGTTAAGATCTAGATAAAGTGAGCTGAGAATTATCCTTTGTTTCTATGCGATCCCATCATGACTCGTTATATGCAATATATTTTAATTCAGTGTTGTGCAATGCATTTTGCATGAATATTTATGTTCGTCTCGTTAACGTAATAAATCTGTGTAAATTAATGAATCATTTGTATTCAGCTTGTTTTTCTTTTTGCGTACCTAAATCATCTTGCTTATGGAAATTGTTATTCGGGTAAGTTATGAATGTTATTGAATGGAAAATGCTGGTTTTATCATTTTATCTTATTTTATGCTTTGGCGATCTACTTTTGGTTACTGTCCAATCGAATAATTTAATAAGCGTATTTATCATATCTTTGAAGCTATGATTCACTGTGAGCAGAGATGTGCAAAATGGGTACCCAAAACCATTTGAAATGCAAAATGGAAATGGGTCAAAACTTTTCCATTTGAAAATGCAAAATGGTTTTTAGAAAAGCATTTCAAATGCAAAATGCAAAATACCTATTTTCAAAATGCATTGAAAATGCAAAATGGTTTCTCAGGTTTAAAATAATTATTGAAATTGTAAACAACTTTGTCATTTAATAATGGAAATCAATGTAGAACAACTTGTGGAATAACAAATCATACATACTGATATGTACTGTGTAAAAAACAATTGAATTTGAGTGGAATATAATAGAATCTATTATAAACTAAATATTGTCATTTTTAATGATTTTTTCCTAAGGCCATCATCATTTGTGTAGTAACTCTCTAGTGAGGGGACATCCACCAGTGAACAATAAAGAAATACAGGACAGTGAGACAATCAGACAATATAAAATGTTGTTTTCTAGTGCGCACCCATTATTTGACCATAGATTGTCACAGAAAACTCCAAGCAGGCGCACTAGAAAACCCACAGATAATATAATACAACTTTGAGAAAACCAATATATATTCTATATTATGTAGGTATTATGTAGCCTTAGCCATTATTAGATTTTAGAAGTACGAGCTTCTCAAAAACATCATCACTCATCTTTCTTCTATGAGGTCTCATGATTATACCTCCATTTGAAAAGAGACATTCAACTAGTGCTGAACTCGGAAGACAAGTATTGCATTTGATGAACAAGTGCTTAACAGTAGGGTAGTCATGAAACATTTCAAAATCGGTTCTTTTGTCTTGAAGGTATTGCGAGGCTTCTAAATCTGGAGTTCCTGCTGTTGCTGCGGAAGAATCAGATGAATCTTCATTATCTTCGAAAAAAATAAGATTCATCTTGTACCATTAGTTCCACTTTGTGGATTTACATAACATTTTGGTACTTTCTTTTAATTTCCTTATTTGTAGTAAAAACACTGAACGGACTCTGTCCTTCTGTTCTTTAGGTGTGTACTTCATTTAAAAAAATGGATGCGACACTGTAGCGCGAATTGTACTTGTAGTAGCGACCATGCTTCCTTTTAAAACCTTTGAACAAGTTGAATAAATAAACATTTCCATTCCCAATGCAGCCAATGCTGGTAACATCTTTGAAGCAAATACTTCTTATTCGTGGTAATGTATTGATATCTCTCAAAGAAAAAATATATTTGGTTAAAATGCAGTTCGTACATATTTATATAATGAAATAAAATAAGCAATGCCATACAAGTTATCCATCTAAATCCATCTTCACTTGTATATTCTTAAACTACTGAATATACTAACATAGCATTCTACAATTCTAGCATAATATATTGGTTTTCTTTAGGAAGCGTTCATAGGTAGATAGTTCGATATGAGAAATAATAATATTAATTACAGTACTTACATGATTTTAAATTCAAAAACACCACGATCACAGATTATGAAACCATTAAAAACACAAAAAATTTGCGCGGGACTAATGTTAAAAAAAATAGAAACTGCTATCTAAAATTTAATATTACAGCGTCATGGCCCCGTGTTCACTATTTGAATCTGTATTTTTTTAATAGCATCACTTAATTGCCAGGGCCCCTACCAGGTAGCAACTTGACAGACGTAAATTATCTCTCATAGCGAGGTTGAGGACCGACTGATATACTGGGCCTATGATGAAAAGATGAATGGAGATAACAGGAAGAATGTTGCAAAAAAGCATTTAAAATGGAAAATGCATTGAGAAAAGCATTTAAAATGCAAAATGGTTTTCAGAAAAGCATTTAAAATGCAAAATGGAAAATACCCATTTTGCATTTTGCATTTCCATTTGAAATGGATTTATTTGAAATAAAGCACATCTCTGACTGTGAGTAATATGAAAAGGTCTTTTTGATTTTTTTTGCATTAACTCCACACGGGAGGCCCTTAAATAATTTTCCTCAGGACCCGTGTCATCTTTGGGGATCCTGGGAAGGAAAAAGAAGGAGTCAGTGCGTCCAGGAGTGACGGACGTGTGAAATTATCCCTCTCTGCGGCACAAGCCCTTGGCAATTGAGAGTCCGACTGGAGGGGTCTATATTTTATACCTGCATTCATTCATTTTTTACTACATTAAATCTATATAAATTAACAGGTAAATGTTCGTTTGTTCAAAATCTCAAATCTCCGAAAATTCTTCACCGATTGCTTTGAAATTTTGACAAAACCTTGCATTCCAATACTCGCGTGTTTTTATATGCTTATATTATTATATAGATGTCACATGTGACAGGTAAAAACATGATTTTTTTAAACAGCATCATCTGTTGGACGTTAAAGCAACACGCGCTATTGTTTCTCTTTCAGACAGACTGAGCTACAGCAACTGGTGGCGGGGTAAAGCTAGTTAATAATAAATTATCTCGATTGTTGTGTCGCTACAAACCCTTGAAATCTGATTCAACTTTAGTCATTGAATTCAAAATGCAATTTCAAATTGATTCAGTCGAATTCTAAAGCAATTCAATACCAAATATTTAAATGATACTGCTCAAGTCTACATTCAGAATACATAAGTATCTTAATTGTTAATAAGTGACCCTACTAGAATATATTCAATGAGTTCTACAGATATAATAAAACTATTGTAATGGTAACAAAATACGTCATAACAATATTATTTGTCTGAAAGAAATGGTACAATTATACAATGGAAGAGATTTTTATCTAAATTCGCAGGCCAACAACGAACGAGTCGTGAGAACTTAAATATCTAAGTACGCTCTGCTCACATAGATATAATATAAATTACGAACGAAACTAAGGGCCCAAAGTCGCTGCTGTCAAGTGGAGTCTATTTAATTTTTTATTTATTCATCAATATAAAGTTTTATTACATAAATTTTTCGACATCTGTCTCACTAGCGTACACCTGTGTCGAGACAGACGTATTCAGGTACTTAAAGATTACTTACAAAGGGGCTATTATAAAATTATTTTATTTTGTTTGTGAATTGTTGTTACTGTTTACGTGTAATTTGGTTTACATATGTTTGTGATAGTGGGACGCCCAAGACTTGTTATCCATTTCTTTATTTCATGTTTTAATTTGGTCATTGACTCTGTTCGTCTAATAGTGGCTGGTAGTATATTGTATAGTTTGCAAGCTATGTATTTGAAATGTCTTTGCCCAAAGGTGGTTTTAGCAAAAGAAGTTTGGAGAAGTTCTTTGTTTTTGGCTCGGGTATTGTGTATCGTTTGAGTTGGTCTGTATATTGTTTTGCTGTTTTGGTGTAAATTAATCAAGATGGATCTTGCAAAGAGCTGTTTTATGTCCACAACGTTGATAGTATTGAAGATAGTATCAGTGCTGGTAGAAAGAGGAAGTTAGAGAATTATTATTATTATTATTGGCGCTAATACATTTGCGACCCGAGCCTCGAATTATGGGAAAGGAACGAAACTACAGCAAATGGGCGAAACCCCGCTTGCGGTTGCTTCGTTCCTTTCCTGTAATTCGAGGATCGGCTGGTAAATGTGTACGCAGCTTTAGTGAACTGCCGACCGTCGATGGTTCATCATAATATACGAATTCCGAGCGAATAACAGAATAAAATGTCAGTTTGCTTACTAAGATATTGCAAGAATCTGGTCCGGAGTCTGGTTTATATAAAACTGCCACTGCAGGGCAGCATACTCGCGGCGTCTTATCAAACCGAACCCGTGGTTCGCCGTCCCTTTCCCGCACCACGCACCTCTCCCACAGCGAAACGGAACTAGTGTTGGGTAGGACCCGATATCAGAATGATTTTTTGAGGTACTCAAATACTGATATGAGGTGTCACAATATGTTCGTATCGGGGGGGGGGGAGCAGTTGGGATTCTTGTGTGTTATTCTTATAATTAAAAATAAAAACCCTTACTTACCCACGCTCCTCTAACCCCCCTTTTCAGTTGGGACTCTTGCGCGTTAGTCACATAATAATAAATCAATTAAAAAAATACCCCTCGCCTGAATACATAATACTCTAAAAATAAATCACTTTAACTTCTGGTTCTGTTATTTAACACGTTACAAGGTACGAAAAAATTTTCTTACTTTTTGCTCTATTTTAAATAAGTCAAGCTTTATTAAATATTTTCGCTTACGCATATTAATTATAATCTTATAAATTAACCTGTTAACCGGGGAGTTCAGTTTTGAATTACGCAGCATATAACGGGCGCGAACTCCTTCACTAGGACGTATCAATACGTCACGCCCGGTGGACGTTAATTTTATTTTTATTTATTTTTTATTTATGCATCAAAAAAAGTGAAAACATCGAACTAAAAAAATAGAATATTTACAAACAATTATAAAGATTACAAAAAATATAAAAAAGGGTTATAATTACAGAACAATAAATAAAAGCACACAGATAAAAGAGAAACATTGAGTTTAAAAAAATAAAATATGTAATAATTAAAAACTCAATTTCCGTGTGATATGTTCGGAAATATACGTCCCGCTCGTTCCAGGGCGCAACATATATTTCAAGGACGTATTTATACGTCCTATTCGTACCCTATACTGTTTACGTTTGACGTATTTATACGTCCCGCCCGATTAACAGGTTAATATTAGCGCGATCCCTCTAGTACTCATATTTACCTCATATCTCCCTTTCAAACCATCTTCCTCTTTTTGAACGCTTACTAGAGATAAGCTTTTTCTTTTTATATATCATTATACTTGGGTAGTAGGTTGAGTAAGATTTTTTTTATAATTACGATTACTCGCAAAAAAATTTCAAAGTTATCTAAAATCACGAAAAATTCAATTCAAAGATTAATCAAAAATTCAATGGCCTATATTTTATAATTTAAAAGACGCATAAATATAGTAACACATATCCGTTCTAGATGTTTGCATATTATAATATATTATTCAGTTTGGTTAAGTATTTTGTCCTTAAATCCAAATTTAAGTTTTGCGTGAAAAGGGCCGCGCAGCCGTTCCTCTTAAATGGGCCTGACAACTCTATTAGTGTTCTCCATTTTAATCATATTTCTGCTTCACGAATCTTGGTCGCCATAATGCAACGAGAAGAAATAATAAAATACAGCCTTGATTCGAGCAATAGTAATATTAGTCCAGTCAGCCTGTGTCGTAGAACACCATTTAGACCAACTAAATAGTATAAAGCTAATTTTTTCCCCATCGACTACTACCATTTAGACAAGTGTTTAGAAAAAAGTCCCCGCCCCTACCCCCCTTGCTTCCCCCCCTGTGCCCCCCCAAACATGAATAGTGTAAGGGTTTCGTAAATCGCGTCTATCTCAATTATTAAACAACATATCGGATTGCAATTTTTTTTATTCTTTTTGCTGTAACATTTTCTACAAAAAAAGTTCAGTTAACTTTCGTCGTAACTTTTACCGTTTGTTTGTAATTCGTATGATAAGGTAAAAATTTGTATATTTTTTGGCACATAATTTTATATTTTGTCACAGAACTTTTCAGGCCGACATTTTATGAAAAAATATTTCCTACAAAAGTTGTAGCCCCTGTTATTACCTTTAAAATGATATATTTTAATGTGTACTTTATGGCTAGGAAACGCCAAATATCAACCGTGAAAGTCGGGATGTGACATCAGAGTGTACTGGCCTTGAGGAGGGGGTTTCGGGTTGTTGCATGCAGAGTGACTGATGTCAAGGCCATAAATAGGTCAGTTACGGAAACCCGCCAGACAGAAAGGGTCGCGTCGCGAGAGTCCGTGTTTCGCAGTGATTGTGTTTTATGGTTTGTGTTTTACGGTTTGTGTTTGTTTTTGTGAACCAAAATGGAGGGCGAGTCATGTGTTATTTGCAATGAACCTTTATCTGTAAGTCAAAATGTTACAGTTACTTCTAAGGGGATTAAAACTTTAATCGAATCTAGCCTTCAAAGGAAGGACGGCCTACAGTGTAAATTCGAAACTCTTCCGACAATCAGTATACACAAAGAATGCCGTAAAGTGTATACCCGTAGTAGTTCAATAAAAGCTTACATAGCGAGCTCCAAAAACGTTGAAGATTTTGAATCAAACAGTGCGCCTATAAAACGTAGGTCTAATTCTCAGAAGTTTAATTTAAAAGTGAATTGCTTATTTTGTGGTATGGATGCGGTGGTAAATATAAAGACTCCAACAGAATATAGGAAACCGGTCCATTTAGTTCATACTTTAACTATAAAACAAATTATATCTAAATATATTGAAAATAGGAATGATGATTGGGGTGATTTGGTTAGGTCCAGGCTAGAAGGAGTTGTAGACCTCGTAGCTGCTGAGGGGCGTTATCATTCCGACTGTTATGCTAGGTTTTCGAAACAACCCACTCAATCATCCAGTACGTACGCAGGTCGTGGTAGACCAGTTGACGATTTATTAAAAGAATCATTCATAAAAGTTTGTGATTTCATTGAGGAAAACGATGATTGTCAGCATAGTATTTCTGACCTTTTGCAATTGATGAAAAGTGTGTCAGGCAGAGACCAGGTTTATGAAATTAACTACTTCAAAACTCTATTACTTAGGCACTTTGGTGAAAGACTTCTTATTACAAACATAAAACATAAATCCTCCATCGTTTGTTTAAGAGATGGGGCGGGCAAGGTTTTGTCTGAAACTTGGTACTCTCAAAAGAAAAGCAATAAAGATGATGAGATTAGGAGAATCGTTTCTACAGCAGCAGCTTTGATAAGACAAGAAATTCAAAATCAAGTGTATGATGACTCGACTTACCCCAGTGTTGAAGATATAAGGTCAGGCGGGAAAGATGTTGTTCCACAACTTCTAGATTTGTTTTTAAACGATCTAACGAAGAGAAGAGGGCAAACTTCAGACGAAAGTATGGACGTAAAACGAAAGAGGACTACCATAAATCACATGATATTAAAACTGTGTAGGCCTAGGTCTTTTCAATCACCTGTCCAGTCTGCTTTTGGATTATACTTATCTAGACGGTATGGCTCTAAACATTTAATAGACATTTGTTCATCTCTGGGATGTTCAACGTCATACTATGAGACAGAAATGTACTTACAATCGCTGTTAAAAGCAGGCGGGCCCCAAATTGAGGAAAGGATTTTTTTCCAATTTGTATTTGACAATATTGATATCAACTTAAGAACTCTTGACGGTAAAGACACATTTCACGCTCTCGGAGGCATACAGTGCGTAACTCCAAAAACAGTTGTGTCGAGTGATGTCCGAGTTCCACGTGTTAAGACATGCGACTTTGAAGGTAAATTCAATGTCCCAGTTTTAATGTATACTAAAAAGGCGAAAAGTGGCTTAAAGTCCTTAACAATAGAAAACATTTCTGAAAATATGCCCACTCAATGCTTAGTCTCAGCTCGTAACATGCTTTGGTTATGTAGTTTTGCTTTTGTGCCAGTTTCACTACCTGGATGGTCTGCATACATGCGAAACTGTTACGATGGTAGACAAAACTTTGAACCATCTTATGTACTGGCTTTGCCTTTTATAAACATAGATCCAGGAAATCCGACTGCTATTTATTCTGCCCTTAGTTACGCTTCTAAAGAGAGCAAGTTAGCTGGCCAGCCGTGTATTGTCACTTTTGACCAACCACTTTTCCTGAAAGCAGTAGACATTGTTGCAAGTTCTTCTACAGAAAGTGAAATATCTGGAGTAATCGTCAGACTAGGCGGATTCCATCTTCTAATGAGTTTCCTTGGTTGCTTAGGAAAGTTTATGGAAGGTAGTGGAATCGAAGAAATGTGGACCTCTGTTTTATGGAAAATCAACGATTCCTCACCTTATGTCAGGACATGCTTACGCAAGGTCTTATAGAGCTCACATGATGACCCAGGCAGCTTTGATGTTACTGCTATTCGAGGAATGTTCATCTCTTAAAGAAATGATTACAAACGATTTTAATGATATTCATATCCAAACAATTAACAAACAAACAACTGTTGAAAACGCCATGAGAGAGTGTAAAACAAATGAAATAATGACAAGACTAGAAGAAGTGTATGAAGATTTGGTTAAAACTAGTAGAACTTCAAAACTGTGGCTACAAGAATTTGTCTCTAGACTTTATTCTGGCAGAGAGAATCGGCGATTGGAATTTGCACATTAATACAGTCAAGCAAATGATACCGTATTTCCCATGCACCTGAAAAACCACCGGCACCTGAAGAAGTTATAAACTTAGTTTCCTGCAACTGCAAAAAGGCTTGCAAAAATAATTGTAGCTGCTTTAAAGCATCACTTGATTGCACAGAAATGTGCGGGAGCTGTGGTGGATCATGCAGCAATGTAACTTTGGTTGAAGTCGAGGAAATTGAAGAACCTCTCATGGAAGTTTAGGATATGATCAAATTAAGATACCGCAATTATTTTGTTCTAAAATAACATCTTTAAAAAATATTACATGCATTTTCAAACCAAAAACTATTTAAAATACCTATTTTCGCTGTATACAAGGACTTATTATTATTTTAAACAAATTTAAAAAGTGGGGAATTTAGGTTTCACCGAGACTCGATTAGTTTTATTTATGGAAAATGCAATAGTGTACCTTGAAGATAAAAAACACTATCACTATACAACAATATTTCTGCATTGCAACGCCACGCCGGCCGGCCCCACCTCGACCGAACCCGCCATGATAATCTCGCTGGATCTCCAACAAAGTAAGTACTATTTTATATCATTTTAAAGGTAATAATAGGGGCTACAACTTTTGTAGGAAATATTTTTTCATAAAATGTCGGCCTGAAAAGTTCTGTGACAAAATGTAAAATTATGTGCCAAAAAATATACAAATTTTTACCTTATCATACGAATTACAAACAAACGGTAAAAGTTACGACGAAAGTTAACTGAACTTTTTTTGTAGAAAACGTTACAGCAAAGAGAATAAAAAAAATTGCAATCCGATATGTTGTTTAGTAATTGAGATAGACGCGATTTACGAAACCCTTACACTTTTCATGTTTGGGGGGTCACAGGGGGGGAGGCAAGAGGGGTAGGGGCGGGGACTTTTTGCTAAACACTTGTCTAGATGATAGTAGTCGATGGGGAAAAAATTAGCTTTATACTATTTAGTTACATATAAAAACACAGGCTGACTGGACTATATCGTTGACCCGCCAGATTCGAGCGAACTGTCTGACCGACAAAATTATTATTTACGGCGTATTTTGTGGCGGACAAAAGCGACACTGAGAGACAATCACCTCTGCGCGATATAGCCATACAATGGGCTCAAGTTGTTGACCTCGCATACTAGCAACGTGTAGCCACTCAGTAGAATGTGAGGAGAATTCCCCCTATCTCCATGATTGCGCCAATTATAACTTATGCCGTTTTAATGAGGTGGTTTCAATTCTGGACTATGTACTGTGAGTTATGTTATAAGTCAACAGCCAACTCCAGGATAAAAAATTATATTAGTATTTTTGTCGGTATGCTGCAGGTAACGGATTTTACATCCGTATTCTGCAATGTAATCTCTCACCTACGCCAAAACCTATTCGTTGATTGATTTAAGTATCTAGTTTTAACAAATAATCTGGCGTCTTGTCTTATTACACCAACAGATATACTGATATTTAAAAGCTCCTTAGCAGATCATGTAAATGGTGTGAGGATATGAAAATAATTGCGATGGACCACAAATAAGGCAAGGAAAAAGTTGTGCAAACTCCACGACGCCAGAGTTCACCATCCAAGAGTTTTTGCTGTCCTGGCTGTCAGATTTTCTGCTTTATAGTTATTTATAGTAACTGAACGGAGTTTGTCGACCTTGAACTGTCAGGCGAAAGTTTATTTTGTTATCAGAATTTAACAGTTCTGTGAAATGCGTAGAAAACACAACGCTTGTTACAAATAATGTATTGGTTAGATTGCAACTACAACAACTACTTAAATGTCAACACAAATAGAATTATATTTATCGCATTAAGTACATGCTCCTTTATCTTTGGTCGCTTGCAGTGACATGCGAACATAACATTAAACATGTTCGCTCCATTTAACTGAAAAATTCGGTTTTTCAATATGCGTTCTTGTTTCTACAGAAAGAAGCCAGTAAAAACTAAAAAAAAAACGACTGCATGTCATTGTGTTCATTTTTGTAATAAGAACTACAGTGAGGTATTATTAACCCGCCATAACACAGGGGCATGCCTAGCATGGCGGTTGAAATAACATAAAAAAATGTTTATAAAAAAATTATTATGAAAGTCACAATAAAAAATCTAGATAATACCTTTCTTATATTAGGTACAGAATATTCTGGGATAATGTTCTTTTCATTTCTTACATTTTATGAAGATTATCTTCCCCGGGCGTCCTCGATTTGTTCTACCATTCACGTTAGCGTCGTATACTCTCCTTACGCTTTCTTAACTGTTAATTTACACCTATATATTCCAAAGTTTTCCAAATTGTGTTTTTGATTTTTTCAGCAGAACGACGCTATTACTCGATATTCAATAAATTAATTACAATATTCTACGGGACTGTTCCTAATTTTGGCGTAAGATCCCAAAATGCTAAAGCCTGTTTTCTTATGAATCTACTTATCTATCTTCTATTCATTTAAATTTTACTGGTTTCTAAAAACTCTGTTTAAGGACCGGGCTTTCAGCAGTAATGAATAAAGATAAAAATACATCCCCATCAAAATAATTAGGTACCTTCTAATTGAACAAACTGAAAGTAATATTTTCACAAGTCAGCTAGAGTGAAATTAATTCATTTTTAATGAGGCGTTGAATGAAGTCGAAATGGAAATATATATTATAAAGTGGCGTATCGGGATAAATTTGATTGATGATGCGAATTTATTTATTAGTTCAAATGCCAAAAACTTGTAACCAGATGAATGTGATGGGTATCGAGTGGTAATAAGGTGGTGGCTGCGAAGACGGAAATAGTATGGTCCTATTCACTGAACTGGGGAGATGATAATCATTATTTTATCTATGTAATGGTTAATATTATAGGCACTATTCATAATATAAGTAATAACTTATTTTATATTTGCGAACAGATGTTATATTAGGTACTGAATATTCTGGGATAATGCTTTTTCAATTTCTTACATTTTTCTTACATATTATTTCGATCATCGCTTAATGGTAAGACTGTAATGTTTGGTCCATATTTATTGTTCATTAAAAAGTAAATAAGCCGATTGTATATCTAATAATAACGAATTACCTATTACAATAGAAATAATATGCTTTTATAAAATACTCTCAGTGAAGTATCATCCCAGAGTGTTATACAGGGTGTATCGGCAAGTACCCGACAAACTTTAACCAGCTATTCCTCAGCACATTTGGAGTAAAAAATGTTATCGGCGCTTTGCTGTCCGGTAAAATTTTTTTTCCATTAAAAACAAAAAATAAATAAATCCACACTCCGTCACTTTCATTTGCCTTGTTTCTCACGTTCAACAGCTGTTATTAGCAAGTGCGTCAAAAAGTGTCTCGCTCTTTCGTACACACTAAATAATAATAGTTAAAAATGAGACGAATGGTGCTGTGCCATTTCGTTGTGATTGTAAAAGCGCGCCAACGTAGATACGTGCGTACATTATTCAACGAAACTCTAACAAAATATTGCCAGACGGGTTTTCAAACTTTGACAAAGGATAAAACATTGGTGACATGTGGTGAAAATATGAATAATAATTTTTTTATTAAAAAAAAATGTTACCGGACAGCAAAGTGCCCATAACATTTTTTACTCCAAATGTGCTAAGGAATAGCTGGTTAAAGTCTGTCGGGTACGTGCCGACACACCCTGTATAGCTGGTAAATAGCTCAAAACTATAATTAAATTTACTTACGTGTTTTCTACTAATTAAACAAATTATATATATATATATTTTTTTTTTTATTGGTCGTGATGTGTGTGTATGTTACATTATAAAATTCAAAAATACGTATTGTAATTATTTTATTTTCAGTACAGTACTTGACTTTTTATAATCTAATTTATTTTTTAACTTTTAATTAAAAAAATGTAAGTATAAAAAATAAATTAAAATTTAAAAAAATCCCGTCACTTTTCACGGGTCTGCGCTGATATAAAATAAAATAAGGCTTTTTAAATAATTAATAAAGTAAGACCGGTTTTTATAGAAATGGCACGCGGGCTGTGAAAAGTTTAAGGTTTGTAGCACAAATTCGCAGAATGGAAACAAAAAAAACTTCGCAGTAAGCCTTCAAAAAGAAGAAGAAGCTGGTTTGAAATGGAGATATGTAAATACGAATGTTGGAGGGAGCGAGTAACTTAATGATTATTAGGCGTATGCGAAAACATATTTGAAAATAGAGGAAAAATCTGTCGACAAAATGTCGTAGCATTTTTAAGAACCTTTGTTTTTTTCATATCTGTAACATGTTAAATAACAGAATCGGATGTGTTTTAAATCATTTTTGGAGCATAATTTACGATTTTTTTCTATCGGGGAATTTCATAAAATTAATTATTCAGCTCGATCGATGTTAAAAAATAACGTTTATTTTGTTAAGAGCATAAAAAACATTTAAGTATTTAAGGCGATGCACTACGTCGTGTAATATTTTTAATTGAACCGCTATCAATAACAACCCTTACGTAGATGGCGATAAGGTTTAAATTCCCGCTCAACACCATCCGCCTGTTTTGATTTATGCAAGAAAAAAACATGGCCAAAAAGTGCCTATTTTATAAATAACTTAATTTGCCACATTATACAATAAAATCATAACCGAAAATGGGTTAGTAAGTAGGAGATTTTGAATTTTAAAGCAATTTTCATAGGCCTGTACATTATTTTTTTCTGGGCTTATAAAAAGACTATATAAAAAAATACTCGATTATTTCAGAGGCCAAGATGTATTCTACTCGCAGTATTTAATTAAAGCATCTGAAACATTTCTAGTCAACCAAATTTTCAAACCAAAAACACATGATTTTGAATTACTACGTATGGCATCGCCTTAAGGGAAATATGTTAGAAAATTGGTAGAAATTCGGAATGCGGGGTCTTAATGGAAATCTTTATTTTAGCACGAGTGTGTCAACAAATAATATAACGTATATGGCAGAAACCGAAAGCGACAGGTATATAATTATATACGTGTGATTTATATAAAATTGTGGATTTCTGAAAACAGATGGAAATGAACACAAATAAGAGTTTAACTTGCAAAATATCATTAAGATGTCAAAATGGTGCAATTTTCAACATTGCCCTGCTCCAAATCCTTAGTTTGTTGTTAACTATATCAAGGCCATCGCGCGACGTTGCACTTTCGTATTACTTCTACTAACGACACAAGAACCGTAGTTGACAAACTCGTCTCTCGACTAGACGCTATCGGTTAATTCGCCTTATCCGGTGACGGACGCCATTCGAATTGATCCTCGGTTCATATGTAATAATAACTGTTGCGACCTTCCGTACTCGTATGAACTGCACTCGTGCGTACGTGCATCTATGGTACATGCCTGCTTGCATTATGTGTCCAGATACATACACACTTGTATTTGTAGCGTTTCATATCGGTCGGAATATTGTTGATGGCTACTTGGCACCGATTCATCAATAACAACTCTCACTCGTGTCAACGATATAATCATAAGTGCTATAATTAGTGGATAGAATACTGAGGTAGGGGTGTTTTAAGCTCCATCACGTTTAACGATCAGGGCCATCTTTTAATTTTAGAAACTTGGTCCCCCTCGTCGATTCAACTTTTGATCGAGCTGTGAAAGCTGCGAAGCGTATCAGCCGGGTTAACATAATATTTTTATTTGACGGATTACGGCCTCCGCGGTGCTTACGATCCTAGGCTATGAATTCAGAAGTTGCGGGTCCAAATCTCGGCGTACTTGTATTTAATAAAATATTTGCTGGTAGATACTTTCAGTAGAGCCCTGGTGAAAGACCACCATTCAGAATAGAAACATTGCTTAAATGGCTTTAGCCGTGTTTGTTGACCAGATCTGAATATCTAGGCACTTTCCTCTTCCGCATCTCCATCCCCTCCCCACTACATTCAGCCCCACAATACACTCCAATTGAGGATACCATAGTCTCACTGGCTCTAGACTTGGGATTAAGTTGGGAAAACAAAAAATAAGGTAAAATGGGCCGAGATTCGGCATTCAACGGCGACAGCTAATAAGCATAAGAGCATCTTAAAACTGATCACAGTTTTGATCATAACTGTAACTGGTATAGAACCGGCGTTTTTTTAAACTGCTAGTTAAAAATGGTGGTCATCAAATGTGATAGTCTGAATCACCTCAACCTTGACTTCGCAACGATTGTTATTATTTTTTTAAAGACATACATTACACAAATTCATGCCATTTTATGTCCTATGTTTAATTTTATATCCTATACTTAATTTATATGTATTCTTTTAGAAGCAGACAGCGTATTGCGCCCCGTGCTCTGTTCAGATGAAATAAATAAACATATTATTATGGTAGGCAGAGGCGTTCCTTGGTATGTGCATTGGACTGCTTGTCTTCAGCCTTCACAAAACGTATACCGACATCTGTGCTCCAGTCATTGATATACGAAAGTACGCTCCAGTCACAATTCCCGCCAGATCATTATTTGAGCTACCTTCTATGGAGCACAAGACTCCCGCGCAAGCGTAAACGAGACGTGCATATTCCGATGTGCACAATACTTACTACGGGAACAACATCGGGCGGTATCGAGACAGCTCGGCCCGCCGAAACGGTGACACGAATGAGACAAATCACGTGCATTATCGACATGCGCGAAGTGCCATAAAAGCAAATTATAGTATTTGCACTAACTACTTCGATCACGTGTAATGCGTCTGGACTGATTAGTTTAGAAATACTAATTTATAATGTTAGCGCTACAACAATCTCACTCGTGCGAGGAACGTGCACATTGGCATTCGGGCGCGGTACGTTTAAACGGTTTCGCGAAGATTTTCAGTGATGAATTGCGTGTCCTTTTCTCTCGAGATGATTTTGCGAACCTTGACGGAACATTATTATTTATTAATTTAAAAAATGAAACATAGTGGAGTGAACCCCCCTTAATTTATTTTCGACGCCTATATTACACACTAGATACATTTTAATACTCTTCACCTCTTCACGAGTTACCTTGATTTTACAGCTTCAGCCTCTAGTAATAAGCACTGAAGGAAAACGTGCAAAAAATAATTGCCTTTTTATTCAAGTGTAACCTTCGATTTGCAAAGGTGGATGGATTTTTATTCTAGATATCAGAGATTATTACTATTTGGTCAACTGATTAAAAATAATGGATGATTGATTCTAAACTTTTAATAAGATTTTTTTAGCAGGCATTGGTATACCTTTCTATTACTACCTAATCTTATTCATTAATCCTAAGTTCGATAAAAATTATTATAACACGTCCTCTTATTAGTACCCAAACCTTTAATTTGGTAATTTAATTCGTGTTTATATATTTTATTACCCAATCAACATTTTGTAATATTCTCGTGTTTCTTGATGTAATAATTATTATTTTAAATTATTTGATAAATTTCCTCTTTTTATTCTTATGTATAGTTGTATACAGTAAATTTTGATAAAATGTTTGCTCATGTGCATCGAGTTCTTTTCTCGCGTTTTATGGGACTGATAGATTACGTTATACGCAGCATGGCTTCGACTATTTCCCAAAAAGCAGATGATATGGCCAACATCCAAAACGAAATTACACAGTTAAAACTTGAAGGAATACAAATTGAAAACATTGATTCAAAAGACCGTGCATGATCTTTAAATACATCAACGAAAAATTCACACATGAAGAATTGATGTCGGATTTAATTCTGCAAAATATAAAAATAATGTACGAAAAGGACCCAAATAAAATAAAATATAAAGGAACAATACCAATACAAAATTTCTACAAAAAAATATCATCGCGAAACCAGTGGAGATTTGACAAATCTATGAACTGAGAAAAAAAAGTTAACCTTGGTTTTTACCAAATCAAAGTAGAAGATTGTAACCCCCCTAATTCAGTCTTACCACTGCCAAAAATATGGGCACACAGCAATGCCTTGCCTTCAACTTCCAAACAAATCCCAATCGGAATGTATGGCGAATGTTTGGTTTTTTCATTTCATTTGTCCAGTTCCTACCTATCCCCGACCATCACCTTGCTGGAAAAGTATTTAAAATTTGGAACAACAGCAAGAACACAGTGCAAATTCGAGTGCATTTGTTTTGAAAAAAAAAACTGACGAAGGATTGAATTACTGAAAGCAAATTGTTTGTGTTTTTGTTGATTTATGACATATTTCTCTTAGCTTAACTAACCTTTACGCTTAATTTCTTAAGCTATTAAAAACAGTTATTTTTCAAGATAATCTCTATACATTTGCCGAGCCGAAAACTAATTATGCATATGAATGATTATAAAACAATAAAAAAATTTATAACCACGATTTAAAAAAAAAATCTCTATAATCGACCGGTTTCGCTGAGTATTAAACTTTTTAATTTTACACCCTGAAAATACTTGTACTAATCGAAACCGATCCGTTATAAAGAATTAAAGAAAAATTCGTGGTTATAAACAAAGTAGTTGTCAATATGTCAAACCACAAATCTACTTTTTCTACAAAAATAATTATATGAAATTCCCTCGATAGAAAAAAAACACGTCTGGTTAGGTATTTAACGTACTATTTAGTTTAAGTATGAATAAATTCAGTGTTTATTTATGTGCTACTTAAGAAATTTTTCCCGCGAGATTTTTTCTCTGTTTAAAATAAGTTTTTTTTTTACTAAATATTTTCGCTTAGCCTAATTATCATAATTGTATTTTTAGCACTTGCATGCTCCATCTAACATTTGTGTTTACATATCTCCCTTTCAAATCATCTTCTTTTAGAACGCTCACTACGGAGCCTTAAGCTCGACACACACATCTCAAGTTGTTCACTCGATGGTGACGAAGATCATAACGGACAGGCTCGGCTCGGTTGCGTGTTCCCCTAATTTACGTGTCCATGGTTTAACCAAATGGCTCTCTGCCGTGTGTGTCCAGCTTTACACAGAAACGCGATTAATGCGTTTGTATGTCGTACGGGTACTTGGCGTTGGCACCTCACAGATTAATATCACAGAAACAAACCAAAAAATTAAAATTACATTTTTTAGATGTATCGCTTTTTGCTTCTAAAACCCGTTTTTTATATATTTTTTTTGTGAGAATACCGCACTAAAGTTGGAGACTATGGCATTCCCATTCGGGGTATGCTGTGAGGCTGAAGGTAGTGGGGAGGAGGAGAAGATGGGGTAGTACCTGTCTATTCAGATCTGGTCATACACAAGATTGAAGCCATTTCAAGCAACGTTTTAATTCTGTTTGAGTGCACCAGGGCCATACTGTGAATATCTTCCACTCTGGAACGTGCCGCAATTTTTTTCGAGTCTTACTTCAGAAGGTAAAATGATAATCTGACAACCCTTTAAATACACAAAATAAGTTACAACAAGCTCCAGAATCTATGATTCGACGTTTATTTTTAATGTCAGTTAAGTATTTGTTTATTAAACCGTTACCTATGTTTTTATCTAAAGGGAGATATCAGTGAAGTCCAAAGTTTTATAATGTTGCGCCAGCGCTAACAATGAATACATTCCCTCCGAGGGCAAAGTTCTAAAAAGTTCTAACTTCAAGCAGAAGTTACTTCCAACAACACAACATGGATGAACAAATTACAGTCTCAAGGTTTATGTCTGATTTAATCTTGCTCCGTCGTATTCCCGTTGGAATGGTCCATTTTATTAAGAGGAACGGCTGCACGGTCTTTTCACGCTAAACTTTAATTTGAATTTGAGGCCAAAATAATATTACGGTTATGCGCTACTTTATTTATTTGTATTTTAAATTATAACATATAGAAAATTATTAAAAGCAATAATTAGTCGCCTGAAATATCCATACAAATTGAAAATATCTCCCGAGTAAAAATAAATGCCGCCGACGGGAAATGCATAAATTATTATTAATTTATTTTTACTCAGGAGATATTTTCAATTTGTATGGATATATGGAATTTGTTATCCTTTGTGATGTGAATAAAAAACCTTGTCTTATAAACATTGGTTTATCATTAAAAATAATATAACATACAGGTGATTCATCAACTTCTATTTACTTTTTAAATATGAGGAAAAAGAAATTAAAAAATTGAAATGATTTAAAAAGGCATTTTGATGGCGTAAATTCAAATGACAAAAGACCGATTTAGACGGGAAAACAAATTTGTCGTATATTTACATATTAATATTTCTGCTCAAAAAACCTTTTATTTTAAAGATATTTATTTTAATTTTATTTTTCGTTATATTGACACAGTAGATAGGGCTAGATTATTTTTTTTAATTCTTACAATTAATTGCTTCTAAAATCGTGTGAAATTTAATTCTTCAAATACCTATGTATTATAATTTTAAACAAAAACAAATAAAGTATAACACATTCGTACTAGATTTTTTTGATTAAAAATATAATTATTTAGTTTGGTTGGATATTTTGGCCTCAATTCCAAATTTAAATTTTGTGGGAAATTGGCCGCGCAGCCTTTCCCCTTAAGAGGAATCTGGTATTTTGATTTGACAGCATAATGACATGTTATATTATTTAGATGTGTATTATGCTCAGTATTAATATTATTTAGATGTGTATTATGCTACGATAATGTGCATACTATCTTTAAGCTTTATCTCGACTGAATGGTTTTAACATGGTCATGACATTATTATTTATTATGAATAAATTAGGAGATAGGGAGTCTCTTATCTGGTGGTCTCACGGGATACTGTGATTCAGTACTGGCTGAAGTGTTTACATAATGACGCGAAATAAATCTGTTGAATATTATATGAGTTAACTTAATAATATACATTTTAAATCTCATTAGATTGAGGGCCGAAATGACAATCATTTAATGTCCCTCCACACGAACCGACCCAATATGTCTGTTTTCTGCAAGTGTGCAGGCAAAACCGCCGACCGAATTATTATTATTCGTTTGGCTGCTCACCTTGTTGGGCTCTGCAAGTAGGATCGTGTGTATGGCCTATTATTTATATTGTGGAGTGTCTGAGATAGATATTGTCATAATTCTATTGATTTCAGCTTTAGCTGAAATTTTGGCTATGGTTAGTATTCCTGGCTTTATGTGGAACCACTGAATAGATAATTATATAAATCAGGGATCGGAGAACTTTTTTTGGGTGGGAAGGACTATCCCGAAATACTTATTGTTAGATTATATTATTAACACTGGTAGTCTGGAAAGTGAGGAAAACACCAACTATTTGCTCTTAATTAGTTGTAGTATATTTATTTGTAGAAAACACGAAAAAGTATTCAAATTAAAATAGTTTAATGAAAGAACCGTTTGGACGAAAAATACAGTCATACAAGTTTTTTTAAGGATCTAGACTACGTTTTAGACTATTCCTTCAATCTTCAATCACATTAAAAATAATAATATAAATCTCTGTCGCCATTTTTTTCCTCCAAAAATGAATCACTTAATTTATAATGTTTTTTTAACCAACAATGTTAATAAAAACTTTGGGAAAAAAAGTTTTTCACACCATTTCGCTTTACTAGAAGAGATAGAAATACAAAAAACACTAAATTATGTAAAACAGTTTTCAGACCATTTTTGACTATTAAAATATGTTTTTTTTTTTCATTTCCTTCCCCTGGGACCTAAACCGTGTGAAACGGTGTGAATCCTCCTTAAACATGGCAAATTATTGAAAAATAAGCTAAAAAATTGAAAATTATTGAAAAAAACTTGCTTAAACACGAGTCCTCTCCTTACTATACAAAGAATTCATGTTTTTTGGAAACATGATCGACGCAACAACTAAATCTCAATAAATCGCCTAAAAGCAAACAAACCTTGTAAAACCGAGCCCCTGCTTGAAGTAGTGTGGGTGCGGAGTCTGTTATCTGTGTCTACCCGCTACCAGCTGAATGTCAAGGTCGGTCTAATATTCGCGTTGTTAGTTGTTGTCAGTCGCCAGTCTCCAGCCGAAATAATAAATAACTCATCGTTACCAGGATTTTGTACTTCGATAGAAGTTGGAATCATTGAACATCTTTATTTATTTAATCTAAAACATCAGAATGGGTTAATTTAAAGGTTTCATCGGTTGTCAGTAATCACTCTCTTAACTTTACTCTAAATTCTTTTCTCCCGAAAGTTATTTCCATTAGTAGATAACATTAATCTCAGAGTCTCAAATAGTTACAGTACTTAATACAGACGTGTGCAGAATACTAGACCAAAACGATATATTTTTTTCAGTTTTGAAATTTAAAAAAAAACTTTACGTTTAATTACATGAATGGCTTACATATCTCAAATTTGGTGAACATTTCTTTGTTCTTAAGAGCTCTTATGCTGTGCACAATTTTTTTGGAGCATTTTTGTATTTCTTGGTTGTGATACCATACTTGAATGAGTTCCTCGATGATAGTTATCTTGTTTTTCTTCAATTCTTCACAATCGACCATAGATTTTAAATAGGGTTTATATCGGGTCTATTTACGGACATTTTGCAATCGGAGCTATTTCCTAGGAATTCGTACGCATATCTTGAAGATATTTGTGGACAACTTTGGCATTGTGGCAGATAGCCTTGTCGTATGTTCCATAATATGTTCTACCATGATTGCCATATAAAAGCAAAAACTAAACATAACTCAAACTCAAACAAAAGTCAAACTCCTAAAAACGTGAGTTTGAGTTTTAATAATCTGCAGACATCTGTATGTATTTGGTTTTGTACCTATTTTACACACATTTAAGTAGTAAATATTTAGTTATTTTATAGTTTTGAATAGAACTTCCTTGAGGTTATATGAAAAAATATCCTTATTCAAATTGGTTAGGCACATTTATCATTAATCTTGTTGAATTGAGATTATAGCACGGAGAAAAATAAGTATTTGTAATTTATTAAGAATATCTTCAAATTATTGGTAATTCCGGTTAAAATGGAATTGCTGGCCTGACGAATGAATTAACAGGTTTCCTGATAAACTTAACGTCATGACATATTACCAAATGCATGAACACGTGTTCACACGATAATATTTTTATCACGATGTCGGAACGCGTATGTTGTATTCGTAATCTACTAGGTTACAAGTTCTTTCCAACTGGCCAATAATGATATGATAACAGAACTTGATTAGGACATTTACATAACTCGCAAATGAACGTTGAAATTTGATGAATTATTCAAATTCGAGGAAACTACCCATCCTTAAAGTTTATCAGGAAAACTGTTAATTCATTCGTAAGGTTTGCCTCCCGTTTTAACAGGAATTACCAATAATTTGAAGAGATTCTTAATAAATTAGCAATACTCATTTTTACCCGTGTGGGTTGCATAATAAATTGGGAGTGGAGGAAGAAGAATGTGGAGGAAAACATCGATTATTATGTCATAAGTTTTGAATAATAATATAAGTAGCACGAAATGAAGGAATAATGATTTATCGTTTACATAATATGTTATAGGTATGCCGACCATTGTTCGACACTATAACTACAATATGAAGAAACGATACCATTGGAATAATTTATTATTACGTGCAAATAATACGTTGTTACTATTATTCAATTACGATTCGTCCGGATTGAAACGTAAAGTAATCGTAAACGATTTTTCAGAACGCCTGCAAAAGTAAACGTATTATCAAATGCTGTAATATTTTTTTTACTCAATCAACTCGCTTCAGCCTTTTTATAGGTTTTTTTCCTGGTTTTATAGAGTTGCTAAGCGCCTAATGCCTATCATGACTGTGGAATATCGTTTAGTATAGAATATCCAGATGAATTTTTGCGTAAGTGTAAATGTTGGAAAATTGCTCTAAATTTTAAAATTGTACGATTTCTGAAACTAAGTATTTAACAAATATATATATACATATATATTTGCCTTAGGATCATTGCCCTTCAAGAGAAGAAATTTACATTTCGAATGTTAGTAAACATGAAATATTAATTCATCTATCCAATGAAATTATAAAAATAAAAAGACATACTCGTTAAATTCATACTAATTAAAAAAACCAAAAATGTGGCAACGCTTTTGAAAAGGATAGTCATTCAAAGAATTTGTGTGTACAAATGAAATACAAATTAATTTATCTCAACTGAACCTAGTTTAGTGAAACTACGCGCGTAGTTTCACTAAAACAAATGAAATACACATTTCAATGAAGAATCAATAAAATAATTTTGGTATAACTTTCTCCATTGACTGATATGATTCAAAAATAGGACTTTATGTCCCGGATAATTTCACGAGAGGCCGCCAACACAGGCTTTTAATTCTTCCCAGGTCCAGAACTAACTTACCAATGGTGATGCCCCTGGGAAGACTCACTAGGTTAATTAACTCCCTTCCAGCTAACTTGGATATTTTCCATATGTCCTACAACGACTTTAAGCAAGAAATATTGTATTTGTTCTAACTGTATACTTATGTATAATTTTTTTCCATATTTGTTTACCGCTTTGGCATATGTTTTAACTGTATACTTATGTATAAAATTTTCTTCCATAATTTGTTTACCGCTTTTGCAATGTATTGGTTTTTGTACTGTTTTTGCAAATAAATAAATAAATGATTTTTGTTTATCAATTACAATTTTTTAGATTAAAAATTCATTGAACTTGAATAATGTTACGCATTACGCAGGAGTACCATCACATCGCTTACCCATGCACCGACAGCCGAAATTAGTATGTTCAATGGATTAATACGTCCGGCACTCCTGGAAGCACCGATCCCCAGATTCCTACCCACCCCTTATATCTTTTTCCTTCCGATAACTTTCTTACCTTAAAAATACCCTCCGCATAGCATCCCCAAATATGACTTGGCCCCGAGGGAAATAATTTTAATGGAGTTGTAAAAATAAACGTATATAAAAAATTGCTTTTAGGCAATTGTATTTCAAGGTCAAACTGGAATTCTTCAATAAATTTAATGTAATAAAATAACATCAAGGAAAAAATATTTTATCTAACCTGGTTTTTCCTCTTTAAGTTTTTATTACTTATGCATTTTAGTTGTAACTTTTCCTGGAATTATTAAAACGAATTATTTATTAACATTATGAATGAAATGTTTATGCTTAATAATTTATTCGTTTTATTGTGATTATGTTATTTTTGCATCGGAGTCGCATACGCAATAGTAAATTCGACAGTAATTTGTCCTTCACAAGAGGTCGATAAACCTGTAAACACGCTCGCGTTCACTACACTGAAAAGTATAATAGGTACCTTGGTAAAAAATTACACATTGAAAAAGTACGTAATTATGTTAATTTGATTTATTCTGATTCACATATTAATGTTCTGTCTGAATTTTACAAAGTTGCAAAGTAAGCTATGGTTCAAACAAAGTGGGTGGTAGGGGAGATTATTTGCTATCAAAATTACCATACGTGTTGTGGTCCAATTCTTAACCCTTTCAATGTAATTTTAATTTTGTATTTTAAATAAAAAAAATACCAAGTATGCCATCTAAAAAAGTCTTCAAAAATTACCATTGTTAATAGTGTTTACTTCTTTAAAAATAATTCGAATGAAGCTGACATAAAAATAAGAACCATAAAAAGTTCTGCAGTTTGTGCTGATTTCAGGAAGGTTATTACCTTCATTCGTTACTCTTTAATAAAATATTGTTATTTTTGCATTGCCCCGTATGCATCTTATGTATCTTTCCATGAACTATTTTATGTCAGTTTCTATTTTACGTTTCAATTAGTAAGGTTTTCGTTTACACGGTCGTTTATCAATTGAATAAAATTTTCATCACGTTTTTTAGTAAGACCGTAAGTCTATTTGCGGGTTTGCGAATTATGTTCATTATCTTATAACCCTATTACTGTTTGCATGATTGATGTCCCAATTTAGAAGTGACGCATTATCATTATCACTTTATTGTGCTACTAATTATTGTTATTTAAATTTGCGAACATGATTCTGTCAACCTTTGACGTCTTGATCTTTGATAACCAAATAACCGCCATAATCACTAGTATAGGGTTATTGTGTTAAAACTACAATACCGTAACGTTATCCAATTAAGTGATCTCATCAAACAACCAGACTTAGCGGACGATCAGGACTTAAGATATAAAAAAACTCGACCCCCTACATTACCGATTTTTAAAATATATATTAAATATAACTTTTCTTCCCATGCATTTAAAAAAATTAATACGAAGCCAGTGAGACTATGCCACCCCTAACTGGTGTATCTTGTGTAGCTAAAGGGTAGTGGGGAGGGGGGGAGATTGGGAAAAGGAATGTGGGGGGAGTACCTGGCTATTCAGATCCGGTCACCAAACACGGCTGAAGTCATTTCAAGCAACGTTTCCATTCCGAATGGTGGTCTTACACTAGGGCGATACTGAGAGTATCTTCCACTCTGTAACGTGCCGCAAGTAAACTATATATTATTTTAATTAGTAAATTTTAAATTAACACAAATTAATTAAATAAAACTTACTTGCGTACGCCAGGATTTGAACCAGGCTTTGGCTTGCTAGCTGACCTCGGAGGCCGTCATAAGTTACGATGCAGTGATGTGAGTGTGATTTTGCTGTGATTTAACCAATTTCATATATTTATTGTTTATTGTTTACCGTTCAAATAACATATGCAGATACTTCTTTCAGGTCATTTGTAAAGTGAGTGACCTCGGAATGACACTTACTCACAAGGTGCATATATACACTGTATACCATACATATATTTCACTTGGATGAAGACACGAGTGGGTTTGCGAATTGTAGTGCACACTGTACAGCGGTTGTGTGATTTTAGTACCGTTTCATCTTCTCTGCCTACCTCTTCGGATATGTCGTGATGGATAGTAATTTTATTTATTTCTTGAACGCTCTTAGGGTTTTTACAAACAGAATACATGTCGAAATTTTACAAACATTCTACATAAATACACAATCCATATCAGTACAATAAATAATTATCATTTTACAAACATAATACGGAAATACTTCAGTTTCACTTACAACTAATTATTTTTGTTTTGAAAAGATCGCGCTAGTTGTGATGTGTGAGTGATATAATAATAACATTTATTTGCCTGTAGATAAATTTTACATATTTTTTTAACATAAATTCTTTGACAAAAGGGTCACTGCTCAGCTATGCATTCCGGATCTCTCCGGGAAATATATACATATTTAGGTATAATAATGAACAATGAAATAATATTATCAATAAAAACTCAAATCAACACAAACAAATAAAAATAGAAATAGTAGGTATACAAATCAATGCAAATTAATAATTTAGCTAACAAAAATTCAAAATAAACAATATACATAATCGCAACCACATGTAGCTAAGTATCCCCTTTATTGTAACGATAGCAACCATTCGCAGCAAACCTTTTTGAAGCAATGCAACGATGTCGATATTCGAATTGACAGTGGTACTTCGTTCCAAAGCTTTGATAGAGAATAGCTAAAACTACCCTCAAACACAGTAGTTTTATGTTTGGAGAGAACGAATAAGTGGTTTCTTTGACGCGTACTATGTATACGAGAGTCACGGGACTACTGCAATCTGTCAAAAAGATAGGTAGGAAACTTTGAATTCATCAAAATGAACATTTGACACAATTGGTGTAATTTACTACAGTTCGACATATTTAGAATCTGATGCCGATAGAGGTAAGGCGAGATATGATCGCGTCGGTGACCGGATAAATCATCAAAATGATAATTCATCACATCTTTAAAAAGTTATATAAAGTCATGGAAAGTGATGAAACAAAAACTTTATTTACTGGGTTAAGTAGGTAACTGGGTTAGGTTAATTTTTTTTTTCATTGTTTTTAATGACTTTATATCACTTTTTAAAAGTGTGTTGAATAGTCACTGTGTTATAGTTAATAGTTAGCATGGAACCGATCGCGTCTCGGAACATTATAACAATATCGGAAACATGCATTTTGGAGTCGTTGTACTAGTTTTTGGTTTTTTTTCAGTAAAGAGGGACCATATTCTGTAATTTATATTAATATATATTTATATCTATAATTAATAGTCAATGCTATAGTTAACATGGAAAAGATCGTGGAGTCGAGTAGATTTAACAGGGATATCGATATTTATAACACGTTGGGGGTATTTCACCATCCTCTGGATAGCTTATCCGTAGGATAACGTATATTTTCGATTTATTTATTTATAAAGTCCGAGTTTACTATTCGGTAATCGAACATATGAATAGAACCATTGTAAGTGTTAGTTTGTTTGTTTATCAAAACTATCTATCCTATGGATAAGCTCAGGATTAAGAAGTTGGTGAAATACCCCCTTAAGTTTAAACGCAACTTACGTTAAATAAAACTCTTTTTTCAAAATTATGATTCAAAATCTTAAGAAGAATTTACGCCCGTGCATAAGCAATATGAATATGAAAAAATAGTTTTGTCTGTATAAAAACTTGAATCTTTAAAAAGAGGCATACAGATACAATATTTTATTCGACGGCCTTTCTCGGAAGAGTTGAGTGTTTATACAGACAGAACTATTTATTCATATTTATATTCCGTGTGTGCAAACAAATAATTCGTCTTAATATTGTAAATCATAACTTGCAAAAAGCGTATTTTAATAAAATAATTAAATTACCGCCATCTACGAAAACAATTTTTTTATAATATCTCCGGGTAGAAAGTAACGGTAATTTTAGATTAGACATTGATGTTTCGTAGCATATATCGTACAGTTTGTCTCAACTCATATTGAACATAATTAGAATTAAAATCGAGATTCACAAAGGAAAATAAATAAATATATCTTTTAATTCAGTGTGTCGGAAGTAATTGCGGGCCATTAAATCGATATCGCTTTCAAGGCCATGCCCAATTGATGCGAATAACCTCATATACTGTTAATAATTATAACCTTAATTATTATTTTTCCGAGTACCTATGTAGTGTTATATTATTTTAACTTTGATAACAGGAATTCATGCTATTATTATTACATGTTATATCTGCGCACTCACGTGGCACATCTTTAGTTAGATAAGCGTAAACTATTACGTGTATTACTTATCGTGCTGTATTGTTTTAAATTTTTAGCACGATGTTATTTGGTCATATTAATTATTCTGTACATTTCAAAAGATTTTCATTTACTTAAGTAATTTGTTCACGCAGTTGTTTTTATTAAATTTTACCCATACTGTTGTGTGGTATAATCGATGTAATTTACAGCTGTGTTATTAATATCAATCAAACCATGTTTATAAACGCTAGAATATTAAATAATATGTGTCTAAACATTGTACGAACTATCGTAAAAGTTATAAATTTATGGAAAAAAATGTTTTTTTCCAATTTTTTAATGTGAATTCCGCACTGGAATTCCAACTGGGATGAGGAAGAGGAAGGTGTGAAAGTACCAGGTTATTCAGATCTGGTCACCAAACACGGCTAAAGCAATTTCGTAATAGCCATTTATTAACGTGTCGCAAATATACTATAATGTGTAATAATAAATTGTGAAATAAAACACATTAATCAAATAAAATTTACTTATGCACGCCTGGATTTGAACTCGCGACCTCCGGATTGCTAGTGAAGAGCTTTGTCCCTCGTCAAGAAAAATGCAAGAGACAGTTTGTAATAATAATTATCGGATTAATTTATGTTTATTATTGTATAACTTCTATTGTATTCAGTGACAGATTTTAAGAACGCAGTCATTTGATTTAGTTTAATATATTCGGAATTGATTTAAATGGGTCATTTAGCCCCCTTTCCATGTAAGTTTATCAGAAATGTCAGCATTTGTCTGCAATATACAACAAAAATGATTGCGTGTGAATTCCATTTTTATATCGCATTTATGAGAAAATAATAAGCACATTTGTATTCGCATCATAACAAATATTTAACATACCGTAGAATCAAACCAAGGTTAGTTCAAATTGCAACAAAGTGTTTATTCGACAGGTATGCCTGGTTTAATATTATTTAGATAGAGTTTTCCTCCGCGCTTCTGTAATATTATCAACCATGTTGTTTGTTTATTCAGGGCAATTTCCTGTTTCCTTTGGCTCTCCACAATTTGCTGAGCTATTTCCAGAATTTGTTTTATTATTAAAAGCACTCCCGTCTTCCCTCCTACCTCCCCGGTGTTGTCGATCGATGAAAGCCGCTACGCGAAGCACACGAGTCCAGCGTTATAAATACTCTCAAATTATTACTTAAACACGCAAATATCGTTTATTTCATTTTAGGTTGTAGTAAGAGGATTAAAATTTAATTAACTGTTATGTAAATATTATTATACAGCCCTGATTAAGCTTCGGCACGAGCGAAACGTGATCGTTGACTAAATGAATAATAAATAGTGGGGTTAAAATGACATATTCGTATTCAATTCTCTCCACAAAGCGTTGTGCTTCATAAAATATTTTATTAATTTTCTTCATCATGTTGTACGTACTAAATAGGCGTTTTCCAAAATATGCGAAATTTATAGGATTTATTGAAACATTGTTTAAAATGGCAATGTCCGAGTTTAGTGTCCAGATTTGTATAGCCTGGTAGTTGGTACTTTCTTCTTTCCCATCTTTTTCCTCTCTCCGCTCCCTTCAGTTTCACAACATACCCCGATTGGGGATGCCATAGCCTTACTGGCTGCGGACCCTTGGGACTTCTATAAAATCCGGTATTCACATAAAAAAAGATAATAAATAACGATAAGAAAACCTGTATAATTACTCAATATTATAAAATAATGCTCAAATTGCAAAGAGAGTCACCAAAAAATGATACAATAATATAAAATAAATAATACTATTTTTATTTCTCCTCTGCTATTAGTAGGTACATATTGTGTAGAGCGCTTTTCTTCCGATATCTTTTTCCCAAGAAATGATGCACTCTTATTTACGTCCATTGAAGTCCGCCCACAGCGAATTTAAATTTGAGATGCTATTTTGAACGGGACGTTTTACCTTCTCGACTTCCTATCATAAAAATACTTAACCCGAAATAACCCACGCAAAAAACTCTTTTTTAAAACTGTATTCTGGTTTTTTGTCAACTTTATTTTCTTTTGAATTATAAACCTCAAACGAATTCATACGATTTTGCATTCAAAATTACATTATTTATACCTCTTGTTTCCAAATTAAAATTTGTATAAGTAAAACATATTTTTATCTCTCGACTTACTACACTATACTGTATTGTTGTACATGTAATTTCCCTTCAAATTAACTCAACTAGATAGTTAAGATACTAAAATAATAATTATTATTATAGGCAATGGAAACCGGTCGGTGGCTGAGTTGACATCGCGTTTGGATCCCACCCGGGCGTAGTGTGTTCAATTCCTCGGTTGGCTAAGTCCTCCATCACAACACAAGCAACATTTTCCGCTTACTGTGGTGGTAGTAGGAGATTTTCAAATATTGTCAGGTTATTCGTAACCCGGGAATGTTTGTCATTCTTTTTTTAAAAAAAATGTATATACTGCAGTTGACATTATAAATTAACCCAAAATAGTTAGTAATTATTCATTTTAAAATGTAGATTCAATATGTTGTAAGGGTTGTAAGTTTGATGTAATAGATAACATGCTACTATTTACTGCTAATTAAACGCAGAATTATAAGCGGAATCACCCATTGTCTTCATTGCACTGCAAACTGCAAATGTAAATGGTGCAGCAAAAAAGGCAGTACAGTTTTGAAGGGCCGGAACATCCAGTGTGGGGGGGTAGAAACCTGGGAAAAGGTCTCATTGTGTCGGGAGGATCGTTCCGTTTTCAGTCGTTGCCATGGTTTGGTCCGAACAACGCCCGGGCTTCGCAGTCTGCACGTTTCTTGAAAATGGCGGTTCTTTCGTCGCCACCCTTCCGGCCGTAATATCCAACTTCTTCTTGTGGGGCTACCTGAAAGAAAATGTGTTTAAACATCGGTCTCACCCTGGAAGAACGCAAGGTTCGAATTCGGGAGGAAATCGCCCGTCGAAAACTTCAGAAATCGCCTTCATCAATGTATCGATGATGAGGGCCATCATCTCTTTGATGTAATCTTCAGGAGTTTGTACATAAAACGACAAGATCTACCAAATAAAATAAACCCCATTTCTGTAAGCTGCGCCGTATTTTTTTTAATATTCTTCAAAATTGCACCGTCTTTTTTGCTCCCTGTATTATTATCTATTAATAATAATATTTACATCAAAATTATAGCTTAATAATAATTGTCAATGTATGTCACCTCTAATGCCCTTTACTCTTATACATATAATCTGATCTATATCAAATAATACACAATATATTTATTTTGAAAATATTTTTAACTCTGTGTGCCGGAAGTGCCCATCACTTTGGCATAAACAAAACATACTTTCTTTTCATGGGATTTTGTATCGTATAAAAAGGTTCGTTGCTTACTGAAATATATCTTATTCGATTGGAAACACAGATAATAATACAAAAGTTCTTGCTCGTTTCGTAAAGAGCAACCATTTAAAAATGACAACATAATTACTAGGTACTAGTCTTTCTTCAACGCGCCCGTCTAACGCGCAGCTTAGATGTAGTTTGTGTAGTTAGTTTTCTAAATTTTCTTTATATTTTATTGTGAAAAAGCTTTATGGAAAATATAAAAAAACTTCAGGAAAATTTGCGTATTTCTTTAAAATATTTTTTTTATATAGAAAAAATATCCAAGTAGCTTTTCTGCCAAATACTAATGGTGATTTATTTACTATGTTTATAAATTTATAAACACATCATCTGGTAAGACGATAAAGTTATCATAAAATCAGCTGGCGCACGGCGAACCGCGCGAAAAATTTTCGTCGGAGGTATTAGGTCGCGGCAGCTCGGCGTTTCGAAGGTTAAGGGTACTCTTCTGTGTACTGACAATAACTCCTGTGGTGTTAACATAGATACACCTAATTCTAAAATTTATTTATATGGCGTAGGCTGCGTTAGACACATAATGATATGTAAATTAGGGATGCAATACAACCCTACATATAAATTCACACATGAACCTCACTCACATTGTCATAGCAGGTGTTCGTAATCCTTGCCCCCAAAATCCGGGACAAGACAATATGCTACCCTGGGATAAAACACAGCATTTAAATTTTCAGTTAAATCCAGTCGGCATTGTATTCAACGATTACTTTCTCCCGACCAAAACTTGGTGTTTGTAGTTACTCTTTTGGCTGCCTGCGAAGTTATCCGTGCAATCTGTACGCACTTTCACTAGGTATCATCAACGAACAAATTTTCTTTTATCCCTGTTCGATAATTGAACGCGCCGTCGTCGATGATGATTATTTCCCCCAAATTAGCGGCACTCTCTCCTGGCAAGTAGGTACTTGTACTTGTCTTACTTTTGGTTTTGAATACGGAATGTTTTGCCGGCGGCGACAACCTATGTGCAGCAAGGTGGGAGATAAAAAGCCAACCAGTGCCGGTTGCTATCTGCGCCGGAAACTGGGTCAAGGCATGACCAACTAAACTTTGCCAGCGCCGCGGCCGATGCTAGTCACTGGCACTAGCGAACACTGAGCGCTAGTGTTGCGCTCGCGTTCGACCAAAGCGCACAGCGCGCCGCGGCCCGTTCAACGGAATCTCAAATGTTTCTAATTTTAAATTATTCACTGAAAACTTCTATGGAATGGAATTTGTTTGTGAATGTGTTCATCTTTCGAATAGTGTTGTGTTTCGTATTAATAATTGGAATTCGGCTAAGAACACCACGAATGATGTTTGAACAACTTTACAGTGGAAACTTAAACGCTGTGTCACGAATCACGAATAGTTTTCGATACGCTAAATAACTTCTATCAAGTACCTACCCAAAGGTGTTTGAATTTATTGTGAATATTTTTGTTTTTACGAACTTGGAGTGTTGTGAAATTAAACCGGTGTGGTTGTGAAAAATCCATCTTGTGACGAGTGGCCTTCGTACTTGCCGAATTCAGTTTTGTGAAATTAGTGACGTTCTTTATTGAAATTAAATGTGAAAATATTATTATTAATAAAATTTAAATTTAATAATAAGTATTGTGTCTAGTTAAAGTTTTCTGCAAAGTGTGTTGAATTTTAAATTTTTTTCTTTGATGCTTATCTATTTTATCATATATTATGAAGTCCGGCCTCCTGGGCAAGATGACATTTTCTTTTTCGATTTATGATAGTAATGAAGTATTCTGAGATACTGCTCAGTTTAGTGAATGTTTTAACATAAAGTACCCATTCAAATTTATTTGTTTTCGATGAGAAGTGTTTTCAATCATGCAGTAATAAAGAAGTGTTGCATTTTATGGGATTAATTTTCGGTAAGTTCATTATTAAATCCTTTATTATAAGCCTTAGTCTCAAAGTTACAGTATTTATCCCCGAATAAAGCAGAAACATTTTCAATTTCGAATAGGTATAATTAATCGCAAAGAAAAACAGTTTCTATTTATTTTCAACTTTAATAATAAAAATTATTCATGCACGCGTGGATTTTGGCTGTTGGAAGTAGATTTGGTAAAATTTCGATCGCGCTGGCCTCGCTTATTATGAATATTTTTTAGATAAAACCTTTAGATTCACCTTAATTACTGTACGACACAACTTTTAACCTTAGGGGAGGTGGAAAATATTGCAATAAAAATTTCAATTACGTAAAATTAAAATTAGCTTTCGTTTTGTGAAACGAGACCGTCCATTTTCAAACTTTACTGTCAAACGTCATTTTGTTTTGTTGGTATTTCTGTTACTATGGGACGAAACGAACGGCTAGAAGTGGCTAGAAACATAATCGCGCGGGCGTTTTTTTTAATGTTAAAAAATTCCGTCAAATTAGTATTTACCTAATATGCATGCATTGTGTGCGTTGTGATTGAATTTTATTAGCTGGATTTTATTTTTTTACGTTCAAATTTTATTTAAGTAAACTATTTCTGCGATGTTGAGCGGCTACGCTAAGTTTTTGTAACATGGTTTATGATGAAAAAGAAAATGCCCCTTTATACCGCCTGCTCGCGTCAATGCAAGAAAAACATCCCAGTTTTCAATTAGTTTAGCGGCTACGCTAGGTTTGTGTAACATGGTTTGTGATTCAAAAGAAAGTGTCCCTTTTATACCGCCTGCTCGCGTCAAGGCAAGAAAAACATCACAGTTTTCAATTAGTTTAGCGGCTACGCTAGGTTTGTGTAACATGGTTTGTGATTAAAAAAAAAGTGTCCCTTTTATACCGCCTGCTCGCGTGAAGGCAAGAAAAACATCCCAGTTTTAAAATAGTTTAGCGGCTACGCTAGGTTTGTGTAACATGGTTTTTGAGATATATAAAATATATATCTATATATAGATATATAAAATATATATCTATATGTACAATATATATAAAACTACAACAAACCTAGCGTAGCCGCTAAACTAATTGAAAACTGGGATGTTTTTCTTGCCCTGACGCGAGCAGGCGGTATTAAGGGGACACTTTCTTTTGAATCACAAACCATGTTACACAAACCTAGCGTAGCCGCTAAACTACTTGAAAACTGGGATGTTTTTCTTGCCTTGACGCGAGCAGGCGCTATAAAAGGGGCACTTTCTTTTGTATTACAAACTTAGCGTAGCCGCTCAACATCGCAGATATAGTTTACTTAAATAAAATTTGAACGTAAAAAAATAAAATCCAGCTAATAAATTTCAATCACAACGCACATAATGCATGCATATTAGGTAAATACTAATTTGACGGAATTTTTAACATAAAAAAACGCCCGCGCGATTGTCTCTAGCTACTTCTAGCCGTTCGTTTTGTCCTATAGTAACAGAAATACCAACAAAACAAAATGACATTTGACAATAAACAAATAAAAGTTTGAAAATGGACGGTCTCGTTTCACAAAACGAAAGCTAATTTTAGTTTTACGTAATTGAAATTTTTATTGCAATATTTTCCACCTCCCCGAAGGTTAAAAGTTGTGTCGTACAGTAATTAAGGTGAATCTAAAGGTTTTATCTAAAAAATATTCATAATAAGCGAGGCCAGCGCGATCGAAATTTTACCGTAGATTTTATGACCAAGTTGTATTGGGAATTGACGATACTGAAGGATAATTAAAACATCTTAACAATTAAATAATTTCAAAATAAGGTAACCTATTTTCTACTTCCTGGCTTTGTTTATTTGAATGAAATTCGTGTATTTCCATGTCGTCATTGATGGCTTTGACCTTATAAACCTAAAATTATTTACATAAAATGATGTTTTTTTTTTAATTGCTTCGTATTAAATAATTTTAAGATTCGGAATAACATAATAATAATAATGTTTTGATCATTTTTATCGCGCCGTTTTCGAGAGAAAATCACCTCAAAATCGCTTCCAAAGAAAGTATTACTAACTACGTAGTTTATACAGTATTAATTTGGCACCATTTTATCAACATTTAAAATTGGCCTTAAAAATGCCTGAACGTGCGACTTATGAATCGATTTGTTTTTCCTTCGCAAATACACCGAAATGTGGCAGATACGAGTATTGCCTGTCAAATCGCGGTTCGCCTATTATTATCCACACTTTCATATTATTTACCGCGTCGATCTACTTCGAAGAATTCCCTTTTAGACTTATTTTATTACGAATTACGATACCCACCGCGATTATGACGAGTGTCGAGTGTGATAAAGTGATAACAATATTTCTCTCATTGACAGCGATAAAATTTTCTTTATTAAATGTAGTCCTTTGAGGATTACAATCATTTTATAATTTTTTATCAGAAATTAACAACATTTTTAATGTAACATGAATTCGCACTCACACTACTACACTGCTAAGTTAAAAGCCCATTGTTTTGAAGTACCTCCAGCAATAATTTAGATTTCGCCCTACAAGCGGCGAGTAAGATTATTAAAGATTGTTTGAAAGCAAGACATGCACATACGAATGATAGAGAGAGCGCGCTAATATTAAAAAACTTTATTAGAATTAATAATTAATAAGCTTAAGAGATTGTAGTGAAAATAATTATATTGAATATTTAATAAACCACGGCAAATATAGTAAAAATCTCTCGACGTCTGAGTTAAGTAGCATTAAAAAAACACAGAGTTTTTTCATACCTATGATAAATGAAATAACATAACATTCTTTGCTATTTTATTCTATGTAGGGAATTTCATATAGTTAGTTTTCAATTGGGCATTGGACAAAAATAACATATTTTTTGAAGAGCTTAAAACTTCAAGAGTTCAAGGAAAGTATGAAATAATATGTCGGTAGAAATTCGAAATTAGGGTCTTAAACAGATAATCGAACATATATTATAATCGACTGTAATTAAATAATAATCGTTGCATCGATTTTTTTTCTGTCGGCTTATTCGTATACTATAATGACCAATGGTTTGACTTAGCCTTTATGACGTATGATCTATAACCGTATGACAACTTATGACTTCTGATTGTATATTTATGTGACATTACTTATAGTGTGACTTAGATATGACGTATGATCTACAACCGTCATAGTCAAATAAATATGTATATAAAATGAACTGCATGGGGCAACTGAGGAAACTTGGGTCAATAATAATAGTCAATACGGTGAACCAACAGCTTGATTGGCACTTACCTACTTTCAACCAAAACCTGAAAATAAATGCATACATTTTAGCTATTGTAATATATTATATCATGTATCTATACTATCATATATTTCAATCAATACTAATCTAACCTAGTCTACCTACAAGTTTTGCATGTACTTGTACCTCTAACTTTTTATATCCATCTAGAGTTGCTGTTAATTGTATATTTTCTGATGTCACTGTTTATAATTTATTGTATTATGGTATATTTTATACCGTTGATATTAAAATAAATGAATAAACCGTATGACGACTTATGACTTATTGTGTGACTCAGTGGCGGCTTGAGACGTGGGTGTACTAGACTAGAATGCCAATATTACAAAAAATGGCATTATTGATGTTGTTGAAGTCAAAAGGGTTTTTTTTCAATTTGGCCGTTCAACGTACGGATTTCCTGAAAATCTTCATACAAAAAAACGAATTTTCGCAAAAAAAAATCGTTTTTGACTACAAAATCAATAATTCCCTTTTTAATAAAAAATCGTTTTAGTTTAAACAACATCAATAATGTCGATTTTTTCAAACTTAGCACTCTATCAATCACACTCTAAAGGCACAAGCCGCCACTGATGTGACTTAGACGTTATGACGTATGATCTACAAACGTATGACGACTTATGATTGTACATTATGACTTATGGTGTCACTTAGACGTTGTGACGTAAGATCTACAACCGTATGACGACTTATGATGTATGATTGACCCTATGAATTTTTACTAGGTGTTTCTAAATAATGTATAAATACATTTCTTAAATCTTATTTTCTCGGAATCATGATAACTCCAAGCGGTAAGTATACTCCCCTTAAATATTTTGTGTTGAATTATTAAATATTACTCACCCAAGACCTTGAGACGAAAATGGGTATTATTTGATTTCTGGGATTCTCCCTATTAAACCTTTAGTTAAATCTAGTTCCATGAATTTCCTCCCACTCGTCAACAATGTAAATCTCACTTATTCACACCATCTATATACTGTGGGATTAATAATTTCAAGGTTACTGAGATTTTATACTCTTCGCATGGTATTAAATTTCCTTGAAAAACAAGGTGATGTTTTTTTGATGACTACCACAAACTCCTACCAAATAACTTATTCTAACACATAAAAATTTTAAAACTTTTATAATTATTTTTCAAAAAGTGTGGACATAATTATATGGCTGTAGAAAGCATTATAGCATATTAAGTTTAAATGTTTTTTTAATTGAGAATGTGTATCTACCTACCGATATTAGTTCCTAACTAGGCACATTGTCTACATAATATATTATTTTATAGAATATAAATTATGTGAAGATGATAACATTAAAATTTTCTGCACTCTTATATATTTTGGTATATATTATTATTTTTACAAATGATCGATCGTTGTTACCTGTGTCGTAAACATGCAATTTTAATCAAAGGAACGACGGAGACGAATCCGTAAAAATGTTTTTGAACTCACATACGTAAGAAAACACAATCCGCAAACAAAATATAAGTTGATTTTGAACCCACAATACGTAATACGAAAGTATAAGGATTCGCGTGGAAGGTTTTCGAATAAAATCAATTGCCTGTGCTTAATTTGATCCCCGATTTGTGTTCACAGGTAAACATAAATACCTCGCGATTCTTTCGCTTGAACGGTTCGATTAAAATGCTTCAAACAGGGCCGCGAATGTCGAAACCAGGTCACGTTACCCGTGGATAAAACATTGTCCGAACTTGATTAAAACAGAAACAAGTCTAAGGCACCTTGTAAAAATGTTTATATTTATCCCTGACATTATGTAGTCAATTCTGTGTTACTTTTTAAAAAGAGCTTTGTTTAACTTGCTAGTTTTTTCCGGTACGCTTTGGAAAACTCCATCGTCTGCAATTATTAATGAAATATTATCTTTTACAATCTGTTCGTTTTGTCGCAATCCAAAACTCCAAGTTGGCGCACGCATCTTTCATATTTAGCTTCTCTTTCCTGGTAAATAAAATTAGCCGCAGACCCTAATTTTCATGTCAAAATGTTAATAACATAATAACAAATTGACTATCCCGGTTGAGACCAATACCTTTTTATTTTCTGTGTTTTTCTCGCTCACACATTTTCACAAATATTATATTTACATCAATAATTAAATATTTCAATGCGGTTTATAAGAATAAGCTTCAATAAGTTATCCGTAATGTCTTTTATTATCTTCTTTAAAAAAAAATAGAAATAATGATATCCTCGGTGGGATCTCCCGTGCTGAGGATTTAATTTACATAATATTAATTTTTTGTATGGATAGTAATGATAAATATATTAAATAGTGATTATTTTTTTAATAATTATTATTATATTATATGGTGTTTTTGCTCAGTTCAGTGGTTTCGGTTTCAGTCTGTATTTGTTGTCAATATATTATTTATTTCTGATTTACCTTTGTTTTGTATCCAGCTTTTTATTTAAAAAAAATAATATAATTGAACAAAATGTTACACTAAAAGAAGAACATCCCACGGGAATGTTATTATTAACGCAATATTATGAACATATTGTATGTTTTCTCATGCTGCAAAGCATTTCTTCTGATATGTCATCATGTTTATTATATTATTTAAATTGACTAGTACTGAAATATGAATTTCTCAACAAAACTTCATTTGATACACGTTCGCTACACGTGTTAATATTTTTTAATCTTAAATTAGACTTTATGCACGTCCATCTACCATAATTAACATTTCTGGTCGTGTGCGTTCAGTCTTCAGTATTTCAAATTAAACTGAAAGCTTCGCTCATATCTCAAAATGTGTAAAGTCTTGATCATAAATTTAATTAAAAAGGTGAACCGCAGGTTCGAACCTTTTGCGTAATTGGCGCCCAACGTTGTTCTCCTGCTAAGTGAACTTATCATAACGTTGGATACTAGATCGCTTCTTATGCCAGTCGGCCTTGTGTTTAGTATTGTTCGCTTCCTTCCGCGTAGAGACGGTAAACCGACTTGATATGCAATAAGCCTTGCATCAAACATTACGTTGGTTTCAGCCATAAGAGGTCGAATTACGAAACCGAACCCGGATCTAATGTCCGAATATAAGCAAAACCTCCTAGTGTGATCTAGGAGCTTTTGATATAAGCCGCTTTCAGGCAGGGTTAAAAGAGCAGTACGTTATAGTGTTGTAGTAACTTAAAAATGTCATTTTTGTAACTGCCGCCACTGTGTCAACACGACCTTTTTTTAGTAATTGTTGCCAAAAAGGTAACACCATCGCGACCTATTACGCCGTTGGTTTTATAAGAAAAAAGGAGAGTGATTGAGAGTTTTTGTCCAGAAAAATGTAATGACGCAGAGGTTTTTGATTGTCAAAAAAGGTAAAAGTTTCTGGCTGTTTTTTTTTTACTCCCGTCTGAATGCGGTTGTGGTCCAAATGTACACGAATTGAATCGCAAACTTGTAAATGCGCTGTTAAATTTATAGGTTTTTGTGTCGACGTTTGATATTTTGCTTATCTAGTTGAGTAACTTGTCGGGGCCTGACTTTAGTGTGTTATATTTATTTTGAAATCGATCGTAATTTCAAGTTTTTGTAATTTGCCAAACTGGATAGTTCAGATTTGTTTTCGCCATTTCTAAATCTGTGCCTGTATTACTACGCCTGATTTTCTTTACATTTGAAAACGTGGACCAAACAATATGGCGTCTTTTCTGATTTTTGACGTATGACGTCACATTCAAGCTGAAAATTATCGCGGTCGACATGAACAATCCAGGCAGGAAAAGCTGTGCAAATGTAATGACTCCTGATTCATTTTTTAAGAATTTTAAAATAATTTCACCAGTTGATATCTTCAAATGCAATAATTTTCATAAAAAAATAGGACAGGATCTCATAGTTATATGAAATGGGGCTCGTTCGTGATGATACTTGGGCAAAAAGTTAATATACGTATTCTCCTCTAGATATCACATACGAAGTGTGTTATTATTATTTTTGTTTTTACCCAATAATATCGCGAAATTGATTCATTTTCACTGGCAGCACCGCAAATGTCACCGGGTTATTACTGCACTTGTATTGGCTATTACCCCTTTAACGCTTTAACCACCGGCAAACAGCAACCGAGAGTTGTTTGCAGTGTGCGTTATTTCTCCGCGCCCGCATCTTAAAACAGCGCTCGAGTGTGAGTACGGCCATATTTATGTTTATACAAGTTTTTACGGCGTTTTCGCGTTCGTGGGCAGACACTATCTACTACAGCTGTTAGTCGCGCCGCCATCTTGAATGCAATTACACACACGTCTTGTCGGTGTTGCTAGCGCTAAAAATAAAACTGATGTGTTTATTCCTGGTCGCGCAAAATTGCTTGTCTAATAAACCTGTCTTCCGGATTATTATATTTATGCGGGAAATCACAAATTAATAATTCAAATAAAAACTTATGTTTTGTATGAAAGCCGTTCAACAGCGCCGCTGTTCCTCAAGGTGGCCAACTTGGCAACTAATAGAATTAACTCGACTCGTATAGCAATACCGTCGCTTTCTCTGAATTCATTCGGTTGTTTCTCATGACCACTCGTCTATAGTTTTTGTTTTTAATTATTTTTGATCGTGCCATGTGTTCGTTGTGTCTTCGACTTGCCTGTTCTCGCCTCGCCAGTCGCTGACACATCTGTGCTTCGTAAAACAGAGTTTTTTAACAGTTACTTCTTCAACCATGCCATAAACCACCCAAGCGATCATTTGCTGATTTTATTCATCGCTCCTTTACCACATCCTGTTTTTGAAATCCTTATTTATTCCATTACAATATTTTATTTAAAAGTAGGCCTACTTCCAAGATTCCTTTTTTTCAAATTAATTATAGAAATGTCGCCGACTAATCTAATCTAACCAGAGGCGGTTCCTTGGTATGTGCATTTGTGCATTGCACTGCTTGTCTTCAGTCTTCACATAACAACTTACAACGACACCTGTGCCTCATTTATCGATTTACTAAAGTACGCTCCAGTCGTAATTCCCGCCAGTTAATTATTTGAGCTATCTTCGAGTAGAAGACCTTACCCCGATATGCACAGAACCATCTCTTTCATACTACTGAAACAGCAAATCGGGCGGTATCGAGACAGCCCGACCTAGCTGAAACGGTGACATGAGCGTGACGGATTACACTCTTAACGTCAAATCACGTATTAGAGCAGTGCATATATATAACTCACCCCGTGCATTATCAAAGAGCCTTGACGACTAGTGAATTTTCAATCACTTTGATCATGCGTAATCTAATGCGTCTGGAATGTATTCGTTTAGAAATACTAATGTACAATGTTAGCGCTACGACATTCACGCTCGTGCGCGGTGAATTCAAACGGTTGAATTCATGAATTGCGTGTCCTTTACTCTCTAGATGATTTTGGAAACGCTTAAGTAGCAGTATTATTTAATCAATTAGCTTACAAATATAACTTGGTAGATAGAATGCGTTGGACTATAGAATGCCCCGTTCATTAATTTGCTGCACATAAATTGCACACTAGGTACATTTTAAAAGTGAAATACTGTTGGCATAACTAGGGTTTGCAATCCCTCGGGAATTCAGTAATGTTTAGTCTCGGGATTTTAAAGTCGCTTAACAAAGCTAAAAAAAGTATGTCAGTAACAAATTTTGTTTTGATTTATTTAACAAAGATAAGTTTAAAAAAATTGCTATTCACTTTAAATTTAGTTTTAAATATTGATTTATTATGATAATTCATACAATAAACACAGCAATTCGAATGATTCGTTTCAAGTCCATTAATATTCAGAGATTTAGATAGCTGTACTCTCAGTATCGCCTAGGTGAAAGACCACCATTCATAACTGAATCTTTTCTTGAAATGGCATCAGCCGACAAAATCTAAATATCCAATTACTACCCAACCTCCTTCCCCTGTTCTTTTTCTTCTGCCTCCAACTTATCCCAATTGAGGATGCCAACTTTATTATGCCCAACTCCTATAAACCAAACACCTAAAAGCCTTGATCTTAGAGCTTATCCTTGGTTTTAAAGCAATGCACGATACTGTATACCTACACTTACTTTAACATTACTTACACATTCAATGGTGTTTACATAACATAATCGTCCGTTTTCTTACATTTTTTTTCTGTGTATAGACACGAAAAAAACGCGCGACCCGTGCCACCAATTACGGGAAAAGAACGAAGCAACCGCAAGCGACGTTTCGCGCTATTTGCGGTTGCTTCTTGCCTTTCCGATACGTCGTGGTTCAGCTCGGCAGTTCGGCTCGTGTGTTTATTCGCACCCTTACGTAACACTGAGTTTACAAAAATTAATTCATTCCTTTTGTGGCTGTATTCGTACTACTTCCCTTTTCTTTCCCCACCATTCTCTTTAGTTCCGCAAGAAAACGTTGGGGTAGGTACTAGGCAGCTTAATGCAAGTAATTAATTATTTTATTAACGAATTGGCTCCCTTTTGCTTGGCGAATTTATTTTCCAATTAGGAGAGTGCTTGCAGCTTACATCGCGCGAAACGTGTCAGTGTGTTTAAGGCGATGCCATACGTAGTAATGCAAAATCATGTGTTTTTGGTTTGAAAATTTGGTCGCCTAGAAATGTTTCAGATACTTGAATTAAATACTGCGAGTAGAATACATTTTGACCTTTGAAATAATCGAGTATTTTTTTATAGATAAAGCCCAGAAAAAAATAATGTATAAGTCCTATGAAAACTGCTTTAAAGTTCAAAATTTCCTACTTACGAACCCATTTTCGGTTATGATTTTATTGTAGAATGTGGCAAATTAAGTTATTTATAAAATGATCGAAAATTTTTTATTTTTTTTATTTAGTTACTTTTTTAAATAATTAGGTACATTTTTGTATGGCACATGAAATAAAATATATATATAAAATTAAAACAGATCATTGAAGTCCTCCTCACTAGGAGATCCTGTGCTGAGGGGGACTATAATATATGTTAGTATACGTTTTCAGCAACTAAGATGATGTTTTAAATATATTAGCTAGTTCTTCTTCCGATATTTCCCTAAGCCAAGATTTGATGTTCTTAATGTAGTTATTTTTCGTTTTCCTTTGTTTGATGTTGAGAGGGAGTTTATTATATAATTTAATTGCTAAAAATTCAGAGTTTCTTTGTCCAAAGGTAGACATTTAGGAATATTTATCCCTGAACATCGACAAAATGAAATAAAAGTAACTTTTTGGCCATGTTTTTTTATTGCATAAATCAAAACAGGCGGAAGGTGTTAATAATATTTGGCTAATTTATATAGCGCCGAATTTAAATTTAAATTTCGAATTTCGAAATTCGAATTTAAATTTAATTTGTTAAGCGGGAATTTAAACCTTATCGCAATCTACGTAAGGGTTGTTATTGATAGCAGCTCAATTTAAAATATTACACGACGTAGTGCATCGCCTTAATGTAAACCGGCCGCTTGCACTGGATGAAGAAGTAACCCCAGAGGATTGTTTAATTGTTTCGCCAAATAAGAAAAAATTAACATTACGCCACATTCCACAGGAGCTTTTTTCTGTGACTTTTGAATTTTATGGTGAAGTTAAATTTGAAAATTTTAAAATCTACAGTTGAATCATTCATTGATCGGTAGGAATTATTCTACTCAATTGATTTCAACGTTTAAATTCAATGGTTAATCATCGCCAACGAACTGCGTTACTGTCAACAGGAGACAAATATGCTAGTGAAAAAAATCGCTTATAATGATGTTAGTAGGAGTTCTTTAAATACCAGGTTATTCGTAACCGGGGAATGTTTACGTCATACCTTTGATTTCAAATGAGAGTGTGCTCTACCCTGTACAGTTAGTACAAGGGTCACCAACCAATCGATCGTGATTGAACGGTCTTTCGCGAAAGAAATTTTAATTGATCCCAATTAGGCTCCTAATGTATCCAATATTAAATAGTTAATTATATTCATAAAATTTGGTCACCTTTAAATATTAAAGAACATAATGTCTAAAAATATGTAAACCATCGCAAATGACGAAAGTATTAAAATTATTTGATTTTTGTAGATTATCCGATATGTCATTTAAAACGACGAACATAAAACATTTTACAAAATTCTTATTAGAAGTCTATCGTCATTAAAATTAAGTTAACAGTAGTTCTCCACCTTAAAAAAGTTGAGAACCTCAGTTTTGTACAGAATGAAATCGTTCCGCAACGTTTCCTTGCCTGAATTGTTAATTCCTTCCGGCCAATGCCATCCGTATCACTTGACCGACGTCTTTATCACCTGCATGAGTTAACGCTTAAAAAGTCCAAATGTTTACAGATTGGTAATTACAGGGTTTTGTATTTTTAATCACCGGATATGCAAGCCAAAGGATCGAATGAAATAATATTTCTTGTCTATAAAAGTCAACGGTCGGATCGCGCAAATCTAACACGAGGAATGTAATGTTATGTAAATTTCCGTGCAAGGCTGAAGGGCACGGTGAAGCAGGCGTGGGGGAAAGATAAATAACAACATATCGCCCGATTATTAGATCAAGGAATATAACCTAGGAAACGCCTACCATCTTTAGTACCCGGCGTTGCCCCGGCTTTACGCAAGAGTTTCCTAAATCAGATCTGCAAAATTTCATTGAGAAATATCAAAATTCTGCTTTTGGATGGGAAAAGGGGATTGGACTGTTTTTTCCAAATCTCATGTAGACAGTCATCTTCCTCTTGTTTTGAAGGTTAAGTGTGCGAAATTTTCGAAAGTCGCAAAATAAAACTATTGATTTAAACAGTCACGCTGCCAAAGACCGTATTCTCGTAGATTTTTATTCGTCTGTGACGACTGTATGGCAAGCGATATCATGAGATAGGCCACGCCCACTTATATTTTATTCCTAGTCTGTGTCAGCCTTAAGGGGGTGACAGATTACGCTATAAGTTCAAAGCGTTTTATATAATGCGCTGATCTGCTAGCCAGACTATATTTGAAAATTAAGTGATCTCGTACCTACGGCAGGAGAAGGGGTCAGAACAATTTACGAAGCGCCGTAATTACGCGGCTGTCATCTGTAAAAGTGACAGATCCCATACAAAGAAATTATATTCCATGGCAGCTCCCCAATTGATCTGACCCCCTCTCCTGAGGACGATTATAGCGATTTTGTCACCCCAACATTATGTATCGTTGGCGATTTCTCGCTAACGCAAATAGCAAAATAAAAATATGCCTTGTTTGAGTAAAAATAATTTCCAAAATGCAAATTGAATAAGCTTGCTATATTATGGCCCATCTATCATATCATCAGTAAATAGATACTATTTAAAAGTTTAATTTTAATAGATAAAGGGCATTAATAAAGGTTTGTCGACTTCATGATGTAACATTTATGACCAAGTTTGCGTCACGCGACGTGCTTTATATTTAGTAGCCAATTTGCTTCAACAACGGAATGAATACATCTGATTTGTTAAAGGTCACAAAGCGAATAAGATTCTCGAAGATTGCAAGGGAAAGATGTTAACGATGTTCGTTTAGTTCATTTAACAATACAGTTAAACTAGAAACCTATTGAACATACTTTAAATTTCGGTTGACGGGGCACGATAATATTCAAGTTCAACGAATTTTTAAATTTAAAAATTCGAAATAATAAATATAAAGTAGGTACCTAAATATAATTATTTTATTTTAATTATTAAAAAATAGTAATCTAAAAACTTTGACATATTTACGCAGATATATTAAGCTTGGTAGAAGATACGACTTTTCATGCAGATATATCAAGCTTGGGAGAAGATACGACTTTGCACGCAGAGATATTAAGCTTGGGAGAAGATACGACTTTGCATGCAGAGATATAAAGCTTGGGAGAAGATACGACTTTGTACGCAGAAATATTAAGCTTGGGAGAAGATACGACTTTGCACGCAGAGATATTAAGCTTGGGAGAAGATACGACTTTGCACGCAGAGATATTAAGCTTGGGAGAAGATACGACTTTCCATGCTGAGATATGAAGCTTGGGAGAAGATACGACTTTGCACGCAGAGATATTAAGCTTGGGAGAAGATACGACTTAGCATGCAGAGATATAAAGCTTGGGAGAAGATACGACTTTGCATGCTGAGATATGAAGCTTGGGAGAAGATACGACTTTGCACGCAGAGATATTAAGCTTGGGAGAAGATACGACTTTGCATGCCGAGATATAAAGCTTGGGAGAAGATACGACTTTGCATGCTGAGATATTAAACTTGGGAGAAGATACGACTTTGCACGCAGAGATATTAAGCTTGGGAGAAGATACGACTCTGCACGAAGAGATATTGAATACTGCATTGCACAATTTACAGCTACTGCTGTTAGATCTTCCATTACTATTGATATTATTACGTTTATTCTATTTGGTTAGATCTTTATAATTTGTCAACAAAAAAAATATAAGTATGTTACAAAGAAAATTATCACTATTAGTTTTTCCTTTGAAAAAAGAGAGGGCAATTCACAAATCCTACAATTGTAAAGAATCCCGTGATTTTTTACGCGTCTGCGCTAGTATAATTTATTATCGATAACAAATAGCAAAAAAATATTAAATTTACCATTAGTCCACTGAGTTTTCCCAAAAACATCACCATTTGTAAGTTGATTTTGCATCTAGGAAGTATCAAACGTCTTTGTTGGCGGCCTCGCGTGAAATTATCCTAAAGTCAGAATCCTACCTCTACCAGAATAACAGACAGGATAACGTTCAAAAGATTATACGCCAAAGCGTATTAATATTGAAGCAAAGTCGATGTGTCATGGTTGTAAACCATTTGTAACATGTTTAACAGTTGTCCAAAACATTAACTGAAATAGATATCAGATATAACGAATACAATAACCATTAAGTTTATCAAACCAATAATGGAAGGGCTGAAAGTCCAATGTGTGGTTAAGTTCAACCGCTGGTTACGGTAATGGATAATCACAATTCAATCTAGTGGTTGAGGTAAATCTTTCTTTGAACAAACGTTCATAAATAGGTCACGTAATCGATTCGGTTTAAGACCGCCAGTGTTTACATTGCAATGATTCATAATTTTATCAACACCAAATAGCTTTATTCACAATTATTTTGCTAGCGTCTTTACATCATAAAAATTTATTGTGTAACACTATTTTTCTCATTTCTCCATGTAACACTATTATTAATTATTTTTCTCCCTTAATTTTTCCAAAATATTTGTAAATGTTAACTGCTGCCATTTCACGTAGATTTTAGACAATTTTTTTTTGTTTTCTGTGTAGCACAAATTAATGTTAAATTATGTTTTTCTCCCTTCAAACATGTCTAAATTTATTTATTAGTCGCGTTATCTGTTAATGTTAATCTGTGAGAAATAGTGAATTTTCCAGGATTTGTTTCATATTGTTTCGGTATTGTGTTTCCTCCCTAAGTAAAAAGAGTTAAATTTAATCAAAAAATATTGCTTTGCACAACATGTTGTGCCTACGATAGTGTTACTAAAGTATGCAAAAATGAATTAAATGAGTACAATTTTTACATGGGAAAAGCCACAAAACTATAGCGTGGTCTGTCACAGGCTTAAGGGTGGCGACACATTATGCTATACGTATCAAGGCGTTTTAATAACACCATATCGCTCGCCATACAATCCCATACAGCCCTGTCACACCTGACAGATGATGTGTTATGAGTGTGGGAGTGGCTACGACGATATGCCGTGATCTGCTAGCCAGGCGATATTTGAAAATGATTTACGGAGCGCCGTGATCACGCGGCTGTCATCTGTCAAGGTGACAGATCCCTTACAAAAATGATGTTCCGCGGCAGTTCCTCAATTAATCTGACCCCCTCTCCTGAGGATGATTATAGCGTGCACCTCTGCATAGGCCCCTCCTAAATAACGAAATGATGCGTATAGCGTAATGTGTCTTATGCTGCGTATACATTTGCGAACCTAAACGCGAGCCGAGCCTCGAATTATGGGAAAGGAACGAAGCAACGCGCAAGCGGCGTATTGCGTCATTTACTGTTGCTTCGTTCCTTTCCCATAATTCGAGATTCGACTTGCATTTCGGTTCGCAAATGTGTACGCAAATTAGGCTTAACGCTCGTGTGAATGACCGAACGTTATCCTACAATATAATATATGTCAATAAGTTACAGTGAACCCTTACACCCCGTACAATAACCCATTAAGCCCATTGGTAAGGTCACCATTTTAAGAAATAAATAAATATTCCTCATTTTCCTTTTTGCACTGGGCGTCTTATAGAAATGAATGGAATTACGCCCGTTTGCTGGTGGTTCAATTCCTTTTGAAAATGTGTGATGCCTCACCTCGTTTTTCTAACCTAAAGTTATATTGCGCTACTTATTATCTATGGCTATCAATTATTAATATGCGCGATATTGTGCTATTTTATTTAATACGTAATCAACACGTCAGTTTTGTTGTGATACTGATAAAATTATACGTTTTATTGGTTCTCCGAATTACTAAATGTTTCTATTACGAAATCGCCATATCGATAAAGACCTTCGCAGTAAGACTAGCAAATCGGATTTAACTGTTATCGATAAATTGACTATGAGACAATAATAATAACTGGTAGAAGACAGTATTTGAATTTAAAAACTTAAGATAGGCACTTTATCATTTAGGCAAAGAAAAATCTTCGTTTATTTAGTTTTCTTGTGGGAAAAGTCATCAGTTTACACACTAACTGTAACTCTGTTTTTGTTTTAGTAGGTACTAAAGGTTAGTAAAACGGGTATAAGGAATCTATCTTTCTATATATATTAGTGGCGGGTGGCTTTGTTTTTCATATAAATGTACAATTATATTCCTAGATTGATGAAATTTTGCAAACTTGACCTTCAACACAAAAGGAAGAAGAATGTCTATATGATATTTCAAAAAAACACCCCATCCTTCTTTCCAAACTTTGATTTTGCACACTTTCAAAATAAGAGGAAAATAACAGGTAAAGCCCGGGCAACGCCGGGGACTTTAGCCAGTAGTAAATAATGTCGATTAATAATAATTATTAGTTTAAAGATTTTTTATTGAGATACACACTCGTACCATCGACAGCTGCGGTCGGTGAAATGAGGAATAACAGTTGATTAATTGAGTAACTGATTCGACCGCCCACAACCTCTCGATGGTGGGAGTACCTAAACAGTTTTAAATAGCGCATAGCTCCGATTATCGCGCAACGTGTGATGAGGTGATTGGCAGTTATAATATTATTTTTTTATTGGTGCCCTTTTTTACTCATTTAAAGTACGCTCTAGCGTGTTTAAATCGCACTTTATGGAACGCGCGTTTTTTAAAGTTACCATGGCAACATCAACAAATCAACAAAATGTGAAGTCTAAATGTCAACTTTTAACTATAAATCTGACAGGAATATTTTAAACGTCAAATAAAACATTACAAATGTTTCAAAAATTTTATTCAAAGTTTAATATTAGATTGCAAATTAATGTTTGTGTTTTTCATTTCCATGACAACAAGATATTGTGATGTCACATCACGAATTCATTAATAGTTCTTATTTCCAAATTTTTAATAATAATATCAATATTTATGTTTTCAAAGTGTACCAATAAAAAAAATAGCGTAAAGTATTCGTGGATAACTGGTCTTTAAAACACTTGCTTTATTTCGAGCACTCGGCTACGCCGTCGTGCTCGAAAAATCGCGCGTGTTTTAAAGACCTGTTTATCCACTTATACTTTAATATACTATTTCGATATTTGAATTTTCGAACAAAATTACCGTGGCCTGTAAATTGTATAATTCTAGCAGTCGTTTTATCATTTTTTATTCATCTTAAAATAGCTTTTTACACACCAGTTTCAAAAGCAGTATATCCCGCATCTATTACCATTTGGACGTTACTTTAATCTGACAAAATGTTACTTTTCCTACACAACTTTCGGCGACAATTATTAGCCAATAACTGAAATTGTATACATATATTTTTTAAGTAACTTTAGATTATAAAAAGTTCATTTTATTTACAATATTTTATGGTGTTCTGCCACTCTTCTGCATGGTAAAAAACTCACTGACACAAAATATTGCTAATTTTTTTAAAAATTCTTCGTCTAATTATTCGTATTCCTGTTAAAAACGGGACTGTAGGCCTTAAACGAATGAATTGATAGTTTTCCTAGTAAAGTTTCAGTAAAACGCGAATGTATTATGGGGACGGCGGAACACGTATTCATAAAAATACTAATATTGTCGCATATCGTCGTTATATTTATCAAGAAAAGAACACCTGCAATTGACTCATATTTTATCAGGAAATGGATTGCCATCACGTTTTTAACAGGATTTCAATACATCTGCCATACTCATTTGTCCGTGTGGGAACTCTCTACGGCTGTGTTTTGGTTTTTATTATTGTTTCTTATTTTCTTTTCTTATCAGTCAGTATTTTTGTTTTCGTACCATTTTACTCTCATTTGGGCTTTTTATTATGTATATAAGCTGGGCTTTATATTATTATAGTATTCATTGCAACACCTTCTGGAATGAAATATATATTAACAAAACTAAAAAGAAACTAGAATGAACAGAAGTTAAATTTCACAAGTATTACGACATAGCTCGGAGTACCGTTGTTCGTTTGAACTCAATATAATGTAAATTGTGGAGTATTTTCAAGTTGGCGGGGCGTAACACTACTGGAGTGGGATTTAAGTACCTATGTTGGAAGATAGAATCTCAATCGGATTTGCTTTAAAAACCCGTGCATATACAATATATTATATGTATTTAAATTGTTAGCAAAATGACACCATGAATTTTTTCTACCTTACAACTCCTGTGGTGATCTGTCTTTTTATTACTACTATCTGGCTGTTATTTACTTTACCGGTTTTGTTTTATATTAAGTACTAAATTATAATATGAACTAAACTTGTCAATTTGACTAGCCTAAAACAGGATCCATTCCTAGTTGGCTAGTCAAAGTTTCCGCATGTTTTATCGTATGATTTTTATGTGAAATTAATTTATTATTATTATTAATTATATTCTATTCCGTTTATGACGGAAATGAATGTAATTTAAATGGCCTTGCTACTTAACACTTTAAACTGATCCCTTCAACCATTAAATTGACTCGGCTACTCGATTATTGACTTTCAAAAATAAAGTAGCCATCTTGTAGGTTCTTTTGTCATTCTGAGAAAGTGAAAGCGGGCGGTGAGAGAGATTTGGAAATACGAGAATGTAGAAGGTGAGATGCTATAAACTCATAATAAACTCATATATAAATAAATTCATTCCTTATATAATCTCATTCCTTATATAAACTCATTCCTTATATACTCATTCCTTATATAATCTCATTGCTTATATAATCTCATTCCTTATATAAACTCATTCTTTATATAATCTCATTCCTTGTATAAACTCATTCCTTATATAAACTCATTCCTTATATAAACTCATTCCTTATATAATCTCATTCCTTATATAAACTCGTTCTTTATATAAACTCATTCCTTATATAATCTCATTCCTTGTATAAACTAATTATGTATATAAACTCATTCCTTATATAAACTCATTCTTTATATAAACTCATTCCTTACATAAACTCATATTTAAGGAATGTGTTACTTATTATATCCAGTGGCGGTTCGTGGCCTAACACTTTGGGGGTTCAATTGAACATTAAAAAGAGAGAGAAAAATCTCTCTTCTATAAATCCGACATTGTTCTATTCCATACTCTATAGATCTGCACCGATCACTGCACCAGAGATTAGCAACCTAGCAATGAGATTCAATTTAGCGATTCATTAAACCTGTCTGTTGCTAATGAATATTACGTTGTAGGTTATAAAATATTTAAACACGAAAATCACAATTTACGTATTTAAGAAATGTTTTATGTAAGGCAATAAAATCTTCAATGATTAACTTGTTTTAATAATAAATAATGACATAAACACAGAAAAAAAAACTATTGTTACCTACTTGCAAAATTCTTTTCCGTAAAAATTTGGTGTTAATAGTTGCCGCGCACCACCCGGGCAGCCAACAAATTTCTAAGGCGTGCAAGCTTATTTGCATGTTTTTGTCTGAGAATTCAAGCTCTCGCTCTCGGGCAGAAGGGTAGATTTTTAGAACGGAATTCTAAGAGTGCACTAGTGTGGTAAAATTATAATAAAGTTATCTTATTTTCTTATATTTTTATGAGAGTTCACTGCACAAATTATCGGTAATTTTATAAGACGCCACAAAGTGATTTTTCAATTATTGAAGAAATGTTATATTTGTTTATTTTGACGGCCTCCGTGGTTTAGGGGTAAGGCTCTCGACAAGCGAGCCTAAATGCGCAAGTAAATTTTATTAATTTATTAATTTAAAATCATATATATTATACTTGCGGCACGTTCCAGAGTGGAAGATACTCACCCTAATAGACAGTACCCCAAATGGGGATGCCATAGACTCACTGACTCCAGATGGTTGGGAGTAGTTGGGACTCTTGTGTGGTATTCACATAAAAATAAAGTATAACCTATCGAAATCTAGTACGTAAATCTGAATGGGTGTTTAATTTATGTCGGTATTTTTTATTGACTTGAGTATTTGCGCCCTCCGCTGGCTTGACGATGTGAATAAGGTGAATAGTGATTTCTTTATTAATGATTAGTCAATACACGTGTCAACATAACTAATTGCCTTTTAAAATACCTATGTTGTTAATAATATTACCTAACAGATAACAATCAACCCCTTCAGACCTGAAACTAAAAATTAAACTGGAAATGGTAGAACATAATATTAGATGATAACAATAATTGTTAGAGTTGAGAATTTTTAAATTGCTACCGCCTGATACTAGTGTTTTTTTTAAATTCGTTCTCATGGTTATATTAATTCTCCTAGTTTGAATATTTTTAGGCCGCTGAAACGATCGCAATCCGAGCGGTAAGAAGCGTGCGTGACGTCATCCGTGCGCTGATCGTCCCGTAGTTAGTACATTTTGTGTGGTGATTTTTTTATTATTATTTAGTAAGGAATTCCGGTACATTTTTTTAATATCAAAATTTCATACTGAAATCGCCCAAAACATCGCCAGAAAAAGCCCGCACACTGAAGTCTACCATCGATGGTATCATCGATGTACCTAAGTAGCTCACGCCGCGGTAGTACGGGAGGCTCTCGCCACATTGACATTGCTTTTACGTAAATTTGAAATGAGTTCCTACTTACTCATTTTTTACAAAAAAATTGGCACGTAGGTGATTTTAGTCGCGGTCGCGCAAGTTTGAGTTGCATTATATTATGGTACAGCTTCAATTTTATCGCTTTGAATTTAACAAACCATTCTAAAACGTCAGGAGATATTAACATACCTTACTACACAATTCAAAACTGTATAGGGACCTCTCCCTCTTAATATCAAAGTACGCATGTAACAGAAAGAAATGTTTAATTATTATGTTGCACAAACTTAACGCGGAGTACATCTGACGTCAGATTTCGTTTGACCTATAATGGAGCGAGTACCCGAGCTTTAAATCATTTTCCAAAAACGTTTTATTAATTTTGAGAGTAAAAATATAAGTTTATTCAGAATCGGTGTTTTTTATCTACATGAATATATGTTTTTTAAATACTTTTTACTCAAATTGAAAAACGAAAACTACCAATTTTTATTCTATGTATTTTCAAATATACACAAGGCCTGAAAGGGTTTACATATAAACCGGTTGTCCTATGGCAAAATGAATACTTAAATTGTTATTATGAATATGGAGAGTATAATATTACATAATTATTACATTGTTGTTAAAATCGTTAACATTATACTGCTCATATTATTATTAAAGTAAAGAATGCGTAACTCGCATCGATCTTGTTCATAAATATGTCGACGGTTATCGACATATTCGTCATGCAATTTAATTAAATATCCATTCGGTTTCATTATTGACTCGTTAATCGTAACGGTAAACAAAGTTACGAACTTGTTAACAAAGTAAGGAATTCCAGTCAATTTTTTGTGAATCCCTTATTTTTATAAGATATTTCATAGTTAAAATTATTTTCAAATTATTCATTTTTCAAAGCCCGCCAGAACGACAGAAATCTGGCGGGGTACGTGTGATGTCACACGTACCTCGGTTTTGTCAGTTAACATTAAGTTCAATCTCACTCGGGTCTGTGTGAAATCAACAAATCCCAATTTAATTGTTTAGCAAGTTTCCCAGAAACATTAATTCTTTTGAAATAATTTGTATACCTCAATGGTGAACCGTGTTCGAATCTACGGAGCACACAATTGTCCGCACTCTTAATGCACACGACCGGCCGATCCGTGAGATGGCGATCTAAGTTGTCAGAACCAGCCGACCAATCACAGAGCGTTTAAATCTATTACTGTTTTAATGGTTTTTAAATTCTACTTGTAAGTATTTATATAATAAAACTTATGTTTAAACTGTTGATCTGTTTGAATAGACGTCATAATATTTTTCACTCAAGTTTTCAAGTTCCTTATTCAAACCTGTCCAGATTTTACGCGTGAGAGAGTGACAATAAGCTAGTGTAATATGTACTTAAAATCTACCTGCTTTAATTAATCTTTGGAACCGTTTTGAACTCACTTACACCGGAGTGTCTATTCAAGGTCATGTAAATTCAACATAACAACGATGAAAGTAATCGTGACAAAACATTTGTCACCTGAATTCTGATTTAACCATTCATTATAATAATATATTAAGTTATTGACCTTGAGCCCAAAAAAGTTTGTTTACACTAACGATTTTACAACAAATTTTAATCACCCTTGACCCTGTCTATCAAATAATCCTATGTAATGTGACACTATACAGGGACGTACTTGACTTACTTTAACCAGTGATTCCCAACATTATTCAGAGTAAAAATGTAGATTAAATTTTGGTGAAATTTTTTATGTATATTTTTTTAAAAACAAAAACATAAAATCAGTAGGAATTGGACAGTTAAAATTGATGTTAAGGATTGAATGTACCAGTGACGACGACAGGTGAAAGATTAAAAAAAATTCCTATTCAAAAATTTCGAAAAAAAAAATCAAAAAAGTCTCCGAAAACCAAAATTTCCCTCGCATTTTTTACTCCAAATAACGTCGAAAATCTACTCTAATAATGTGAGTACGATGCAAGAAGGTGGTATTATTTGCAGTTGGTGACTTATATTTTAAAAATATAATGTAACAATAATACAACGGGTATTTTAAGTGGTTATCTAAATAAATCATGAAATGAATTTTAGCCGATTGGCTATTTCGATCCCTAGTTATTTATAGGTCGCACAATAAGGAAGTTGAGTGAAAAATATTTTGACTTATAAAAAATATGTTCATGTAGATCAAAAAATATCGATTCTAAATATATAAATATATTTCTATATTATTATTCTTACAATTAGTTAAACGTTCTTGAAAAAGCATTCAATAGCAATATACTGTATACGCTCCACGATTGGTCGAAAGAATTCTGTCGTCACATGTGTCGTGACTTGTACGTACAACGGAACACCTATGGTGCATCTCTTTCTATTACATGAGAGATGGTCGATTTAGATGAGAGAGGTGTATAGGCCAAAGGTTTATTTGGGTTTGTCAAATATATGTACGTATTTGTTATTATTATTATATGAAATGGATTTCTAAAGATACATATTCGTATAGTGCTTTATAATAATATGTTGTTTATTGCATAACTTAGATGTTTTTATTATTATACATGTCACAAAGCATGTGATACACTTCAGGCCGCCGGCCGCTCAGAAAAGTCTCACAGTGAACTGGGCTGTAAACCGTTATTTTACTTTTGGTCTTTACTTTTCTGCGCGGTGGTCCTGAATTCGCGCGGGGAACGTCAACAAGTAGCGACGGCGATACCGTACAAGTACCGTATCGGGCGTGAAAAGCAAATATTCTAACTTAAAATATTAATTTAACTATGAAATCTTAATCAATTTTCTTTTTTTTTTAATAACATCAATTATAATAGACGGTTAACATTGGTAAAAAAATTACTGGAATTCCTTGTTGAAGAATTAATTTTTTTTCCATACATAATGCTTAAGCGACGTGGTTTTCACAGTTCTAATGACGTCACACTACACCCCGCCTGTTACCGCTCGGATTCCGCTCGTTTTGGCGGGCTTAATAAAATTTAAACTTTGAGAATTAATTTAACTATGAAAACAAACTTTAAAAAAAAAAAAAAAAATACCAGTATTTAAGTTTGAATGCGAACATTGATAAAAAAAAATAAAAAAAATGGACTCAACTTCCTTATTACAGTGGAGGCGACCAAAACATACGGTTGTGTGTTTTGGTGTATATGAAGGTATGCACTTCCGACAGTGATGTACAGGGTTTTCCAATAAGAGGTGTTATTTTGATATTCAATCGTAAAAGATCAATGGTTTCGTTGCTTGTGTGGCACGTAGCGCCGTCTTGTTGAAAGTAAACGTTGTCCAGATCAATACAATCCAATTCCGGCCATACAAAAATCATTAATCATCTCTCGATAGCGCAATTGATTCACCGTAACTGTTGCTCCAGCCTCATTTTCGAAAAAGTAAGGTCCAATGACTCCGCCGGACCATAAACCGCACCAAACAGTCACACGTTGACGATAGAGAGGCTTTTCAACAATAACTCTTGGGTTTTCCGAGCCCCAGATGCGACGATTTTGCTTGTTGACGAAGCCACCGAGGTGGAAATGGGCCTCATCACTCAAGATGATTTGCATTTGATTCACTCAAGTGAATTTTAATAATTTCAATGCGTTGTTGAAGTGTATTATTTTTATTAATGGCATAGTTTCTGCTTGTCAAATGTCAAAAAATGACGGCTTCAAATGTAACATCTACCGAAATAGCGGGCTATTCAAAATAACACCTCTTATTGGAAAACCCTGTACTTGCGAAACATTTCTGAGAAACATCGATTTGTCTTTCTTACGACTGCCTACTTATTGTTTTTATAGTCAAAGGCACGATAAATATACGAACCATTTTTCAATTAATCGATTTAAGAAAAAACGAACTGATTCGAATATTATTTCGTAATAAATCTCGATCGTTTCATCTCTAGTAGGTAAATTATGCTTCTTTGGTAGTACTTACTTAGAAAAATAAAGAAATCCCTTTGACGGGTCGGAAATAAAATAAATTTTCAATCGAACGGTAACTCCAGATAAATCGCTTCTGCAAAATAGCAGAGCTTCTCGGTGTCGAAGCGACGCAGCTTTTCCAACATGGCGGTTTGCACGGAAAACGGAACTGAAAGCACTCCTCCTATTAACATTTAGTGTAAGCTCGTCCCGACGTTCTATATTTAAACTAGATGTTACATTTCAATCACGCAATGCACCATTTTCCGTACCGTGTCAGTTTGAATTTGGAATTAGAACGTCGTTGAATAGATTAGTTTTTGACTGATCTTTGGAAGGTGGCGTTTGCTAATTATGTAACAGTTTAATTAATTAGTTATCTGCCCCCATTCCCCTCTTACCCCGCAGTACACCACCTCACCAACAAGAATCTATTTCAAACGTTTCTATTGTACTTATTGTTGTTGATGTTCTAATGAATGGAATTCCTGGAATTTCAGCCAGTACCTATTGAATTTTCCGTGAGTTATAAATAGATTTTTAAGCTTTCCCGCTCTTAAATTAACTTCTCTGGCTATAAATATGGCTCGTTAAAACGAGTAATTTTTTTTATGAACATTTGGAATAAACAGTGTGGTGAGTTGTCTTATGCAAATGGCTATTTAAAACTTTAAATTCTTCCTGGGAAAACCTAGCTTTGACCTGGAAATTCCAAATAGAAATATCTGTTCTATTTCGTTTTCTCGGCTTTAGCTCAAAAATTTATTTACTATAGTCTTAATATTGGGTATTTATAGATTAAACCTTAACCCCTAATGGTGCCGAGAAATCCACCGTGGATTTCTGACGTCTGTACCCACCGAAAATCCACCGTGGATCGCTAATAGTTTTAACTGAACTTTCTCTGGTTTTATTGTATTTTGTAACATAATAGCACATTCAAATATTTTTATTGGCGTTGCAAGAAAATAATGTATCATAATATTATATTCTCGTTTCGTCAAGTGCCAATATATTTATGAAATACCTTTACAAAGTGATATAAAGTCGTAAAAGTGATGAGACAAAAACTAGGTTAAATATGTTAGTTTTTTATCACTTATAATGACTTTTATATCACCTTTTAAAAGGTGTGTTGAAATGTTATTGTGTTGAGTTATCACGGAACCTTTTCACTATCATTTTTTTATTTCTTTCGAACGACATTAAATGCTAAATAATTATTGTAAGTCTAAAAACGGGTTTTCGTAACCAAACGCTATTATTGTGTTGTTACAGAGTATTTAGATTGTATGAAGTGAAAACTTCTAATAAAAAAGTTATTTTCATTATCTAATCGAACACTCGATTTCATGCGATCGAAGTATCCCTTTTAATAAGTTGTCCGTATATTAATGGCGAAAGTGGAACGGCGTCCAGCGGGGATAGCTTGGTTCGACTACACGTGCCGCTACACGTGCCAAAGGAGGTCGTCAGGCGAAAGTGTCGTTTCCCCCCATTACACTGGCGCCAAACTGACGGAAGGTAGTGGTAAAATGCGCGACACACTCTTTGCAGGTACGTGTAGGCAAACATTTTGGAGTGCAATTTCTCTTTGTAACTCGTGCACTCCTGGTAACTTTTAAAACTATCACATTTGAACTATTTTTTGTCATTTTTTAACGTTCCGTTTCAAGATGGTGGCCGTTTTAATGATTTAGAAATTTGTTTTTTAAGACTATCTTACTATTTTACAGCGCCCTTGAGGTGATTTCTCACGAAAACGGCGCTATATAAATTAGCCAAATATAATTTTACTATCTTATGAGCATTTTTTCAGTATAATGGGACCACACCACCTTCACCTGACTGAAGAAAGTTTTTAAAAAAAGATTTGTCATCGGAAACTGACCTTTCTTTGGACAAATTGTAGAAATCCTTTTTTGAAACTTGAAAAGGTTCCTTAAAATATAACGTTTATAATTAATATTATGTTGTACCTACTTTACAAATCTTCTCATTTCAGAGGAAATTTTGGTTTTGATTTATTTAATAAGATAAAATTAGAAACTTTTACTGACTCGAGGTACAATTGGTATATATAAATCTATTGTATGATCTATGTTCTTTGATACGAGTATTATTGAATATTAAATTCTCTTTTCATTCGTGATTTTCTCAGTTTATTGCGTCGTCATTTCACTCATATTCCTTCGTGTCACAAAAACGAGCACAAACAATATATTTTACATTAATTTCTTTTATCTCCGAGATTATGACATGTTGGGCATTTCTCAGTTTTCGTTCGCCTTCTCGAACACAAATAATAAAACAAACTTCTCTCCTCCGCTTACAAGAAATGTGAAAGTGACAAAACAAAAGTAATGACGGTAATAAAAATTCAAGTTTATTTTTACATTTCACATAAATTTAACCTTACAACCTTTAGTATTATTAGGGTCCTTTCACATAATTCCTTTTCGGCTCTTAGCGCATGAGTCTAGGCTTTTATGCTAATTCGACCTTCACCTTCCGACGAATTATTTACATTTTCGTGTGACTTCTTTTATCGTATTGACATTACAACATTTTTCGGGTCCTTACACATTAGTTTTCATTTGCCGTTCGTCTCGACGTCTTCGAAAACTTGTTTACAGGCGAATGTGACTTGTCACTAGGGTTGCCAGCTCCCGTTTTATGAATTAGAGGATTTGATACGATTGAATAAAGGACATATAATGAAAATAAAGGACATCAATATTTTTTCGATGAAATGCTGTTATGGTATCAGTAGTTGATTTATTAATAAAAAAACAATGTTAATCGAAGCCAAGTAGTACGACCTTAATTAGTCATTTTGCATTTAAAGTAATAAATAAAGTTAATACTTGGTATTACTTTTGGCTGCTCTAAGAGCTTCTTCGTTTTCTATAATGAAATTATAAAATTGTTTGCATTTCATGTTGAAGTTCGACTTTATTTGTAGTTCTGCTTTTACAGTATCAATATTTAACTTATTTCGGTTTTTGGTCCACGTATTCGTACACAAGGAAAAAATCCTTTCGGTTTGGGCATTAGAAACGGGGATGGAAAATACGTATTGTATTATTTTTAACAGATTCTTGTTTTCATCCGTAGATTTGAGAATCTGAATCCAAATTTCAAGAACATTTTCACCCTTCTTATCGTCTATAATTTTCGTCAGGAGAGGCTTTAATATACAGAACTCTTCATACAATGCATCAAGGTTAATTTTAGGTATCTGTAGTTTTGATACCATGATGCACAAATCATGGAACTTAATTTCTTTCGTCAGTGTCAGCGGCTGCAAACAATGGAAATTAATATTTTCTGTGAAATCACATCGTGCAAAATCACGCTGATTCATTTATTTTTTCCAAATTATACGACAAAGTATTGTCCTCTATTGAAGATTTTAAATTAGAGGACAAGATCAATTTTTGGGTCTGAAATAGAGGACGTCCTTTAAAATAAAGGACGTCTGGCAACCCTACTTGTCACGTACCATTCGCTGTATTTCAATACTGGACTAGTTGCTATAATTTGTGTTTTTTTTACAGAGAGCAATAACAAAGATTTGTAATTGATTTGGCTTAGCACTATTAGAGGTGATTCGAACTATTTTCCAGCAGAACATGTTATCTTTGTTGTATGCTTTCAGATGTTGCAGGTCAATTTTGTAGTCACGGCACTGTGCACGGGCGATACTTTCTCTAGATAAAATGATTTAACTAGCTGTACCCCGCTACACGTTGCTGTGGCTCAGTCTGTCTGTGCAGATAGAGATACAATAGCGCGTGTTGTTTACAAGTTTACCTGTCACTGGTGACATCTATACAGGGTGTATCGGCACGTACCCGACAAACTTTAACCAGCTATTCCTTAGCATATTTGGAGTAAAAAATCTTATGTGCACTTTGCTGTCCGGTAACGTTTTTTTTTAATAAAAATTTTATTATTCATATTTTCACCACATGTCACCACTGTTTTATCCTTTGACAAAGTTTGAAAACCCATCTGGCAAATATTTTATTCGAATTCCGTTGAATAATGCACGTGTGTACCTATATTGGCGCACGTTTACAGTCACAACGAAATAGCACGGCACCATTCGTCTCATTTTTAACTATTATTATTTAGTGTGTGCGAAAGAGCGAAGACGCTTTTTGACATACTTGCTTATAACAGCTGTTTAACACGAAACGCAATGCCAATGACAGTGATGTAGTGTGGAAATTTTAATTTTTTTTTGTTTTTAATTGAAAAAAAATGCTACCGGACAGCAAAGTGCCAATAACATTTTTTACTCCAAATGTGCTAAGGAATAGCTGGTTAAAGTTTGTCGGGTTAGTGCCGATACACCCTGTATAATATAGGTATATAAAAACATAGGCGTATTAAAATGCAACGTTGAATCAAATTTTCATTTTAAGAACTTTCGGAGATTTAAGATTTTGAACAAACGAATATTTACATTTTTCTTTATGTAGAGTTTATTAGTTTATTACTTTTAAAATTTATATCCATCAATGTCGTATTTAATCATTGAAGAATATAGTACTAATAAATGTAAATGAAGCATGAAACAGAACATCACACAGACAATAAAAAGGGTAACGGTCGCAACTGGGAATCAAACCCTGGTTCTCTACAAAAATGACGTACAATCACAGACATAGGAATTAATAGACGAGAAGATAATGGCGAGGGGTAAAATCAACTGTTGAAGAACGAAGGGGGTTAAGCTGACTGTGATTCGTCAATAAATCAATCTGACAGTAAATAGGCATCTCGCATTATAATATCACCATTTAGTCCTTAAAAGTAAAATCTGCTTTTGAATGAATAGACATTTTTACATGGGAGCGCAAATTACTCGCCACGTTATGAACTAATTTGCGAAGTCCAAATTCGGCAAAGTAAATTTCTTCTGTTTGCAGAGTCGTAGTTAGTTTCAGAGTATTTAGTTAAGACACTTTTACAAATGTTTCATAATTTACTTACCCCAGTAAACAACGATGAGCACACTTGAGAATCGCTACATTGTGATGTGATAGTATATGTTTCTAAAACTGATCCATATAATACGGTGTGAATAAGCTTAAAATAAAGTAAAATAATGCTTACTTATGGAATGTAATACGACAATTGGGTTTATTCTCTTTTTCACATCTATTTTTACAAGTTTTCATATCACAAGTCAACATTTTGCCGTGTTATTTCGTAAAATGAACCGATGATGCCTCGACCATAGTTCGCACAAGAATGATGACGTCACGTTTTCAAATTTCACTTGAGGCCATACGCGAGCCCAGCCGGCTCCAATGGAACCGGTATGGGGAGTGGGGATAATACGCTTGTAATCACTTAGGGCAGGTCTACTAATATTCATATGTCTATGCGTACAATAATCAGGTTCCAATGGCCGAGTGGTTAGAGGCTTTTTCCCGTTAAGACAGATCCTGGGTTCGAATCCCAGTTTCGATCGTTACCTTTTTTTATTTACGTGTCTTGTTCTGCTTCGTTTAGATATATAAGTTTTGTCTTCTTATTCACTGGTTAAAATAAATATAACCCTCCTATTCAGTTATCTAGAATTTATTATTGTAATATTGTAAAGCGTGACAGAAAATAGCCTTTTTCCTGGTGTACATTCCAAGAGTTGCTAAGCAGCCTACAATTGTTTACGTAGATATATATTAGTAATCTCTCACACACACACAATGGTTTGTATTATTAGTATACAATACGTTGATAACGTGCCAATAGTACATAAATTACATAATCATTAATCTATTCATCTATTCGTTACTTCATACATATGCAACCGTTGTGATTGTATACCTCCTTCTTTAGCCAACGTTTCGGACAGCATTGCAGTGTCCATCATCAGAGCAGATGCGTAATTTCGAAGAAGAAGGTAAAGAAGGAGGTAGCATAACACGGCGTAACACCCCAAAAACAAATCACTATAATACTTTTGGCCGTGAAAATCTCAAATCATACAAGCTAAAACAATATTACCTACATGGATTACATCCAAAACATTATTGTCGTTATCTGCCAATAAATACCGTTATTTGTAGGATCCTTCCACACTAGTTTCCAGCACGAATTGTCTAGGCTAGGTTCTAGGTTTCTATGTTAATTTGACCTTCACCTTCCGACCGCTCCGAGCGCATGCGACCGATTTGTTTTCGCAGAGTAACATTTCCATTTCATTATGCATAATCTGATACAAACCCGAAGCTAGGTCTTATAAATCCGTCTCTCGCTATTTCCTTTTCTTTATGCCCACTGGCTTTAGTTTCATTGTACTCTGGTTGCGTTATCAAATGCGAAATTGTATTCAAGTTCTTTTTTTATTTTACAAATCTTCTAGCCCCAAAATAAATAAGAAAGTTGAGTTAAAGATAAAACACAAGTAAGACTGGGAATGTTGCGTGTTTTGTAAAGTTTTCTCAATGACTGCTTGAAGTTATGGGTAAATGACTGCTTGTAGCAGTCTTTTTAATCCCAGCCGGATAACTTACAAAAATTAAGAGAAACTTTGCTGAGGTACACGATTATATGCTTATTAGTTTTTATTAAATTCTTAGTTGTTTCATCATTTTGTAATACTGTAAGCATGTGAAGACTTTTACAATACCTTATTGAATTTAATGTATTATATATGTACATATGTTCATTATTTTTCTCACAAAATGGTCTTTTCTACGGCATAGAACAAAAGTGCATTGACATTATTTAAAAGTTTGTCTGCTGCACGAAGAAAAATTACTAATGCTAATTTATTAAGTCTCTTCAAATTTCTGGTAATCCGGTTAAATAACGAGATTTGCAGGCCTTAAAGAATGAATGAACAGGTTTCCTGATGAACTTTTAGTAAATGGCGACTATATTATCACGATGTCGGAACACGTGATCATGAAAATCCTAATATTTTCGAATTTCGTCACTATATGTATATTGTAAAGGAAAATGCACTTGCACGTGAACGTTTTTCGATATATTAAAAATTTACTAAATGTTTATCAGGAAACGGCCTGCAATCCCGATTCTAACCGGATTACCAATAATTTGAAGATATACTCTTAAGAATACTCTTTTTTATCCGTGTGAGATGTTGTGCAGATTTAGGATTAATAAATATTATTACGGGGTTTATGCACACTATTGCACCGTAACAAGCACCTAGCCGACTAAGCATCTCTTAGGCCCGGTGTATTAGTTGCTCTTTATCTTCGCTAAGTACGATAATTCTCGCTCAAATTTAAGCGGGCTAAACCGGATGCTTAATCCTCGATAAGCCGCAAAGGAGTTCATTTTTATACGCTGAGGCGTTAGCCGTTATTTTTTTGTTATGGGTCAAATTTGGGATTAGAATGTCATTGATATTAATTGATAAAGGTGATATAAGCAGTTCGCATTGGTTGGTTGGTTTTCAACGGTTAGTTTGTCACAATTTGATGAATAGTACACTGAAAAAATACTATTTACAATAATTATTAGTATCCTCCAAGTGCACGGAGAAGATTGATCATGTTAAAAAGTGACAGCATGCCAACGTCCTGATAAAATATTAGTCATTCAGAATATATCGAGAACACATGTTCTTTTCCTAATAGATATTTTGACGGAATGCGACAGTATCAGTATGTCAATATCAGTATTTGTATGAACACGTGTTCCGCCGTCCTCATAAAACATTTGCTTTTGACGGATACTGTGTTGGGAATCTTTCAATTCTTTCGTTTTAGGCCTGCACTCCCATTTTTAACAGGAAAACGAATAATTTGACCTGATTTTTAATAAATTAACAGTATTTCATATCAGTAGGATTTCTCCTTGTGGGGGACAAAATCAAATATCAACCCGTGAATTATTAAACCCGCGTAAAAATAAACTCCAATCGTTTTCATTTTTGAACATCGCGATGACAGTAGTTAGGTTATGCAAAGATAAAAGAAACACGTTCCTTTATTAAAATAGCCAAACCTTTAATATTGGTGATATCTATGCTTCCGATCTATATTACAACCAAACCAAGGTTAAAAGCAACTGACATACCGGGCCTTATAAGCAGTTAAGTATTTTTTGTCCTTTTACGAATGACTAAAATGCTCGACCTAAAAGAAAGAACCGTTGCAATTAGTGCGATCTTTAACAATGTGTACAATGTATTGACCTCATTTTTGAAGGCGTGCAAAAAGCAAAGTTGGTCGCACCAGTTATCAGCGCTGGTACGTTTGGGGATAAGTACACAGATTGTTAATAAATTACCATTTCATAACACCGGCCTGTAGAAAAGTGGAACAGGGAAGCGAAAGTGTCGACGAAACGCTTTATTTACCGCTTGCTTCGGAGTTCTTCCACGAATGAGCGTGATAAAATCAATACCTAAGTGACAATGATTCTTTTTTATAATAATAATAATAATTGGATGACTTGTATAACGCCGTTTTTGTGCAAAATCACTTCAAGAGGTGATCTATGTTATTACTAACTATTTATGGAGATAATATACAGTACAATACTTTCCTGATAGGTCACTTGAGATTAACACTTAATTAACATTATCTAATTGTTTATTGGCGAAATTTAGATACAGGATTTAGGACATGATTGGAAAATTGAATATAACTGGACTTTCTTTTTTGAATGGTATGTTTAATTTAAGGGTATGACAACTTAAAAAGGTAAGTTTTTGGTTTAGACCTGAATTCTGTTGGACTTGTTATGGATCTTAGTTCCGGAGGGAGTTTATTCCAAGCCTTTGGCCCAGATACTCCGAAAGCGCGATCACCAAACTTAGTATTTGGCTTGCGCTTGTGATTAGACTCGTCGTATAGGTATCTCAACGGGTGCTGAGTCGAAATCAGTACCTGCTCAACACAGATGCATTGCTTTCATACAGCATGTTTCAAAGTTATTAATTCTTACAAAAGAAAATAAATACAAATTTTAAAGTAACAAAACGAAAACACTGTAAAACTTTTTGATAATTAAATTCGACGATCGTATACACGTCCCTTTCTCATTCAAGCAAGGCAAAATGCTGTAGGAAGCTATATATATATATGTGCGCCAATACACACAACTCAAAGTATGTGTTTTTCGCCACAATTCTAATTGCGCGACATATAAGTATTATTCTGTTTGCAAAATATTTTGTTGGATACTTTGTGAATAGGTCAGCTTTGAAGTTTTATATTCATTTTCTTCTGTTGGTACCTTATCCTATCGGAGGTTGGCTATCATCGGAACTGTCACGTAGATTTCACACTCACAGAGATGGATAATTCATCCCGAAAATATTGACCGGACGCTGCCACTCGTCAAAATTTACCGCTTAAGTAATTTTTTACCCTTTAAATCCGGATACTTGGCAACCCTACTTCAAAGTAACCCCTTGGCTGAATTGACCCGCACCCTTTGTCATGGCTTTATTTACATACCGAGTACCTACGTAGGTACTTATTATTTACAAGTTAATAATAAGAAAATTAATGTTGTGTTCGAGCCGTGGACCGTTAACACCCTATTTAACCCGATGTCGCTTGTCCTATTGAAAGGCAAAACAAATCCTAGATAATAATGAATTAGTAAGCAAGGTCTGCCTAATAGTATGTTCTAAAATAATAGCGTGAAAATTGCCGTGTAAAGGTAATGGTAATATAGTGACATTAGCATTTGCGTCCGGTGGTATATAAGACAAATATTCTTGGTCTCGAAATTTCGGACATCGTTGCTACAGTTGGGTGATGTTATTCAATACCCATTTTAAGATATTGTGAGATATTAAAGTTTGAAGTATTTGAGAAGAGATGGACTTACCCACCTTCAATGTATCTATCAGATGGTTACGAAATTACACTGGCGTGATTTTTACGAGCCTATATTACACTGCCAGAATTACACGTGGACGAAATTACACATGGAGAGAATTGCACCTTCTAAAGTTTAGCTGGGTAAGAAAACATCTGGAAGTCAGAAACATTTTTCTATAATTTGTACTACGCCTATGATGCCTAAAATATGCCATTACCGTCTGCATAAAAAAAACTTTTAAAATTACTTAAACTTATATTTAACTTCAACTTTAACTGTGTTTATTAAATTCGCAGAAATTCCATTATTTAACCACGACTGTTTTGAATACATAATTTATAATGCCCACTAGGGTGTATCGATTTTTAACTTTTTTTTTGTTTTCGAATTCCAAGTTGAAAAAAAGTTGCTACTAGGTACCACAACTTACCACAAAAAAATTTGGATTTTTAAAAAAAGTTTAGATCTCCCGCACAAGGCCCAAAGTTTTAATTTTTTTCAAAAAAATTTCAAATTTTTTTTAAATTTAAAAAAATAAAATCGTAACTTTTGTGTTTATTCCAAGTTAAAAAACAGTAATATTAGGGAATAAAAATAAAGAGGTAGTTTAAACTTTAAAAAAACATGGTTTTTATATGTACACAAAATTACAAAATTTCATCAAAATTAACAAACTTTAGGGCTTGTGCGGGAGACCTAAAATCCATTTTTTTATAAAAAAACATCGTTTCTTACTTATTTTTATGCCCTAATATTACTGTTTTTTAACTTGGAATAAACACAAAAGTAACGATTTTATTTTTTTAAATTAAAAAAAAATTGATATTTTTTGAAAAAAGTTAAAACTTTAGGCCTTGTGCGGGAGACCTAAACATTTTTTTAAAAATCCAAAACTTTTTGTGGTAAGTTGTGGTACCTAGTAGCAACTTTTTTTCAACTTGGAAATTGAAAACAAAAAAAAAGTTAAAAATCGATACACCCTAATGCCCACGCACAGGCTTCGCCTTTGTGTTTTTTTTTTGAAATTGTCTTATATTTTGTATAATTATATATGTATCAAAAAATTTTGCCAATAAAAAAAAAACTTACACGGAAAAGTAGTGATATTTTGCAATAAAAGTGATGTTATGTTAATTTTTTGATATTTTTGAAATGAAAAAAGTGGTGGAAATCTTGTCACAATAAATGATACGCGATGTTTTTGACGTGAAGTTAGCCGAGTTCCAATTTATGATTATTATAGACAAATACATATGTTTGTGTATATTCCTATTTTAAATTACCAAAAATCTCTTAAAAGTACAAAAAAAATAGCTTTATTTGCCAGAAAATGGCGAATTCTGTCCAAAAATGTCTAATTCGAAATTGAAGTTGTTCACGTGAAAATGACTAAAAATCGCAAACATGAATTTTTCAGGTCTCTGGGTATTACTGTTGAGCAGTTGCGATGTTCCGCAATCTGTGGACATTGTAGCTTGTAGCAATGAATTCACTCGTAAAAGGTCGCGTCTGCTGTATTGTAGCTGTAGGCCGCAGGTTACTTGATTGTACGTACCTCCTACAATCCACAGTCACACGTGCGTCACTCTACTTAATTTAGTTCATATCTCGTGTCTGCTTGCGGGCGCGGCCGTAAATAACCCTTCCAGTTATAAACGTTCTAACTCAACCGTAGTGCGATGATGGAATGTGTAAATCCGACTGCAGAATGAGGTGTTTTACAATAATAATCTTTTATTCCAGACTGTGTTATGGAGTCAGTACAATAATTAGCATAGCTTCAACGTTTTATACTGCTTATCCCAAAAGAGTGATAGATATCCTTAGTATCGCTGTGGTGGAAGATTACCATTCAGAATCGAAACATTGAAATGCAATATTTCTATTGTTATTATCGGTACATTCTAAAATAAAACTCTTCCAAACCAAAATGAGTAGAACATAATTTCAGTTGGAAATAATGACAATGAATCATGTTTATTCTTTTTAAGAGCTGCATATGAACTTGTCTTTCAGAGTCATTTAAATATTGTTATTTATTTAATATTTCATAAAAAAAACTTTTCATAAGACCATGTTCGAAATATACTTTATTTTCATAACATTGTCCACATTGATTCGTGAATTGTTCGGTAACTCGATTTTCATTTAGATCATTCACTTCTATATTCCCATTGGTTATCTCCGTCATCGAGTCATCGACAGCATGGCGTTATTTATCACCCGTCAAGACGGGTTGACATGTTGAAAACATGTTTTGTGATGTTAAAAAAATAATTAGTGAATTGAAATTTCCTTCGCAATTTTTCACATATGTATCGTGTGCCGAATGTGATGAGTTGTGTGTGACATTATAGCTTTTATACATTGATCTCTTTTTTCACTTATTCCTTTGTACGTTTTCAGAATTAATGTGTTTAAAAAGACTATTATAAACTCTGATTGCTCTTATACTTTGACACTATGGTACTGTGTACAATATGTACTGTGGTGCGATTACGTGACTCACTGCCTCGGGACGTGAAGAGACAAGGGGACCGTTGTTGTCGTGATTCCTAGGAATCGTGTCTTATTTGACTCTAAAGTCAGCATTATTTAATCTATTTGATTGAACAAGTGCGCGATGCCGTAACATTCAACTACGTATTTATATCTCAAAAAATGTTATCTTTATAACTCCCGACTCGAGTGATACTGGGTAGTAACTACTAGTGTTTTGTAATGTAAGGTGATATTTAACGTAAATAATATCAACAACTCTCAATGAAAATATGAAAAGACATACATAAAAAATAAAAAGGTAACGGTGGCAAATATTATTTAAATTTTACTGTGTGGTTTATAAGCGCCAATTATTTATACCTAATAAAGTTGAGTTTGTACATCATTTCAATTAATCTTTTTAGTTAGCGGTCTCCAATTCTTCAGCCCCTTCACGATCCTATTGAGGTGACCCTGTTCTTTCCTCTGATACATGTTGTTATAGAAACCACGTCAAATATTATCTAAATAACGTGTAACCCGTCAATATTTCCCGTCTTTCGATTAAATGACATACTCCTTCTTATTCCAATAGTCCTTCTGTGTCAACAACTCAAAAAAGACAGAGTAGGGCTCAACCATGAGCCTTATGAAACACCTCATTTTCAAGGACTAAAAACCAAAATAAGGATTAGATCTTTGTAAGTATCAAAGATAAACTAGTAATATATTTAATTACCCTGAAAAATTGCCCAATATTATTATTTAAATCAACATTCAAACAAAAAATACTTATACTACCAGTTTTATCATACGTCCCCAAACGAAGGTAAATAACATTGCTGGGAGTTTAGTTTTCTAAATGCGATGTAGCTGCTATATATACAATAGATGCCGACTTATGATTCGTTAATTGATCAGTGCCAACTCGTGGTGCTAAAAATAAAATTCAAATTGAAAAGTGCCTGTATAATCCTAATGTTGGAATATTCATCCTTCTTTCGTATGCACAATATCTCCCACACTCGCCAAAAGAAATCAATTTATGTTAACAATACGAACCTTTCTTTCCGCTTTGTCCAAATTTCAATTCAAACACATCGCTGTCTTTATTAGTTGTGCGATTTAGATATTAATTTTCTGTGCGACTGTCCCAGTGACGAAAGAACAATAAAGTCTTTATATAGATATATCTTTTTTTCATTTTGCTGGATCTAAATGTAAAATAGTAAATGCATTCTATAGCATAGCATTAACTGGCTAAACCATGTAATCATCAGCAACGTAATGTAAAATCCTACATGCGGCCAACTTGATGTAAATGTTTGCTCAATGGGTTGCATCGTTGTCCCACACTCTATGGTTCTTTATTCTCGTGCCCGAAGCCGAAACGCAATCTGAATTACTAAGGAAGGAAGCCATCGTCTGTGAAGTATATAATAATGTTTATGGTGTGGAGTTGCGGAGTCAACGTCGCAAGGCCGCGTATTAGCCAATCCATTACGTCATCATCTCGAGCCTTCATGGGCTGGGTGCGGTTTAAGACGATCGCACTGAAATTGTATTTTGTACCAGGCGTTAGACCTAATGTTGTTTTAATAAGCGGTCGTTATTGTTCTTCGCTTTGGTTGGGTGATTATTTTGATTACTATTCTTGTAGAACCCACACCCTTTCCCATTCTTGAAGTTTCTGTTTTCTCAAAATATCTCTCTAAAATCCCTGCTCATTCGTAATCTGGTGTTTCGTTTTCCTAATTCTCTTTCGTCAGTTATTTCCTTATCCCGATTCGTGTCATGTGACCCACCTGTTCCTTTATTTTAATTGTTTCTTTGTGTCCATGAAACAAAGTGGGTCTGAACCTTGAGCCTTGCGGAACACCTCTCTTTTCATGGACTCAAAAACAACCGTTTGATAATTTTAAATACCTACATATAAATGGTATAAAATAATAAGTTAATTGAAAACGGTGATTATAAATGCTACTGTCGTGTCGATATTTAATTTTCTTGAAATATTATTATTTGAAACTCTTGCCTTTAAATCCGCTTTCGTTCCCAAACGTAGATTTTATATACACAAATAAAATTGGTGGGGTTGCATGGGTTGAAGTTTTTTGAGTTCTTGAGTTCTTGAAGTGGGTGGTTTCCATTCTACCATTCTTAATATATTCAAATTAATACGTGTATTGGTTTATAATGTAAATGCTTGTTTGTTTGCTTTCTTTATTAATTGAGTTGTTTATTTGCAGGATGGGTGAAAATTGGATACGAGAATACGCCTCTTGTGGCTTCAGCTGGACTCGTACTCAAAGTTCTTTCACGACGGGGTAGTCGGATAAACTGTCCTCGCAGTGGTGAGTTACATAAATTGATATTCCCATTATTTCACATACGTCTCTGAAACACATGCCGACTTGCAAGGATCTAGGAATTGTGTATGACGCTCGCAACATTTTATGTTCATATCGAAAAGATCTGTAAATCAGCCACAAAGATGTTGGGTTATGTCGTACATACACAATTCAAAGGAGTTTTTGAATTTCAATTTTTGATCTTTTCAATTTTTGTTGAGAGTGTATCTCAAGTATGGGGGCCTGAGGACACTGTCATTGTACTAGTGGTTGAGAAATTACAAAATAAAGTTTTATGGTACTTCTACATGAGAGAGTTCGGTTTTTACCCATTGGAAAAATACTGAAATTATTTTTCCGATCCCTAAGAACCCCATGCTTTACAGCTTTTACAAGATAATGTGTTTCAGACGGCGTTACCGGCCCCTTATAGCTATTTATAGGACAGCTTCACCCCCTGCAACTATTTCCTCCTGATAGCACCACGCTAGCAGGTTATATTATAACTTTAATACTGCGGGTTGTGTTATCTAGGAGTTCATCATTATCAACAATATTTCATGGATATTAAAAAGCGACTCTTAAATTACGAGTTAATTGAGAGTCTTTTTAATTTTAAAAACTAAATACAGGTTATGGAAATTTAAAGGAAAGGGGATTAAAATGTATTTTACAAAATCCTTTGAACGTAATAAAGTAACTAACCAGTCAACCCACCATACTTATTGCTTTCTGGATAAGCACTTAGATTTTACGGAATCCGTTTGGAGTTTAATTGGAATGATTTTAATTGAATGGCAATACTGGATGAACAAATCCGTTTAAATTTCCCTTAATTAATTCATACGTTTTTATTCGTGTACTGATAACTAAAAAGTAACTATTTATATGACAATTTATAAAAATAATTTTCTTTTTTTGAGATTTTTTTACATTGCCTCAAAATAAAAACCTTCAATTACTAATTTAAATGTCACATTTTCTCTACAGCTCAAACTAAAAACTACTTTAAAAAAATCAAATTTACACCTCCCAAGCAAATACGTTATGTAATACTTTTTAAATTCTGCTTGATTATATACAACGCGTGTCAGTCGTTTTGACATGATGCTCGGTGAAAACAATAATAACCTGACCAAACTTTCGATAACAACAACAAAACAATTTGATTTTTATTTAATTACCTATATTTATCGAAGCGGTGATGCCGAAAAAGAAAGACATTTTCCGTCTACTCCTACGGAATTTTTGTAATATTTTTCTGACATTTGTTGGTCCTTGAGAAGAAAAGCTTCTAAAACCCAAGGACAAACGGCTATTCGAAAACCCTTTAAAACTAACAAATACATGGTTGTCTGTATAAGATTTGCTTAATTCATGAATGAAATTATAGAATTTAAAGCAGATATGAATTCCTGCAGAAAGTCGTAACGTAAGTTCATGAGAACATGTTTCCCGGCTGGTCCAACGCAAAGTTTTTAATGAGTGAACACAATCCGTTAGATGACCTAGAAATCGGGAGACCCCGCAAAGCTAATGGAAAATCGATAATTCCTACAAGTAAGGGTAGCTAAATAACTTCTACGTTTAAGGTTATCTCCGTCTCCTCCATTTTCATTTCCTTCCACTCCCTCCGTATTCCTGGCTACACTGGTTGGGAGAATGAATCCTAACACTGTGATTAAATCCCATTAAGGCTGTTTTTCATTCAGCTGTATAAAACTATTTTCTTGGAACTTTTATACTTTGGAACTTCAATATTATATTTTATCTAAACCGAATTCCATTTTAACCCCTAGAGCAATTTTTGGAGATATTTCTCCCAGACGACAAGATTTTCTTCCAGCCTGATACGGACTCCTAAAATTCATTCTGCATTACGGTGAGATATACGGCTTTAGAAAGAGTGAACACCTCGCTTTCAGTTTGCATACAAAAGTTTACCATAGGCGCTCCCGATTTTTTTTGTGAAGTTACAATAAATTTTATAATACCTTTGCCTAAAAATATGTTTTTAGTTTAATGTAAAGTAATAATTAACAGTTTACACGATAATCATCGGTAAGTCATTTTAAAAACTTATCTACTTTTGCGTAATTTTTTTTTGTTTACTTGGATGTTTTACGATTTGTGGTACTAAAATCTGGAAGAGTCTTTCATCTGCTTTCAAAAACAGGATTTTATTTTTAAATACGATTTTAAGCGAATTTATCTGCAATCAAATGTCAAATGTAATGCGCAAATATTTCCCTCGCAATCAATATTTTGGAAGTTTGCGAGAAATATTAGAGGCTCTAGGGGTTAAAATTTACCGTTTAAAATATATTATGAAATTCCGATTATAATTACTTTCAACTAAAAAATTACTTTCAAGTATAATTAGTGTTGCTATCACATGCAATGCAATTGCTGCTTCGCGGTAATAAAAATCAGAATAATATCTACGAATGTAAATCGCTGACCAATGTCTTAAGTTGCAAAAAAATTGCTGTAACGCTTTAATTAGACGTTGTATTTCATATTCATAGCTAGTTTATATTCATAAAATAAAGGCGGCAATTCGCTGCTGTTTACTGAGGTTCACGCGATGTTCGCTGATTCCCCGAGGTTCAGAGAAATGGTGTCAACATACGCCTTCCGAATGAACCGGTTTGCGCTTTATATCCCGTTCACGTAGAAATGACGGTAGAAATCGCATCATAAGCGGCCATCGCGAGCTCGACCGCTCGGGGCCGAATGCCCGCGGAAAGTCGCTTTGAAAGTGTGCCGAGGCGGGAGAAAGCTCGCGCTCGGGAAACGTCGGAAGGCGTCGGGTGTTTCCGAAGTTTCCCGAACATGCCCGAATGCACAATCGTGACGCTGCGTGTTTACCCACAAGACGCCATTGAACGTTGATTGAACACGATTGGTTCCGAAACGGCGCTTTTCATCGAAGCAGCCGGCAGAAGGCAGTGGATACTACTTTCTTTTATGAATATGTTTTACCGTTTCGTATCGCCGATAAGCGATGGATTTCGTTCGGATGAACAGTTCGAAATTTTACTTTCTTAGATACATAAATTTCCCATTTGCCGCTAACAGTATTGGAAAACAAATATCATTTAGTACCCTGAGCGGCCTCTGTATCGAAAATGTTTCGATTATAATTTGGTAAAACCCTTCAAGCCACAAAATGAAAACTTTGCAGGAGACGATAGAAACGAACAATTAAAATTTCGTAAAAATAATTTAAAAAATTGAAATTGTTTAAATAAATATGAAAGATTTGAGGGGTGAGTAATTTCATCTACGGTTTTGTCGAAATAACAAAAAAATTATACACTTAAATTTAGTTTGTCTTGTTCAAAAAATGCATTAATTAGCAGTAATTACTTTACCATGTACTTTGAAGACTATTCTATATGAAACCACTGAAAACTAACAAATAAATAATTAATTCCCAAATAAATTGACTTGAAGAGTGTTACCAAAACACAGTAGATATATAATGTATCTATACATACACCTAACTATTAGTGTCTGAAGAGATGAAAATAATATTTTTGTTTCTTTATTCAACGTTTCGGACAGCATTGCGGTGTCCATCATCAGGGCAATATGTTATCTGCCCTGATGATGGACACTGTTAAACGTTGGTTAAAGAAGGACTTAGCGCAACACGGCATAACACCGCAAAAACTAAAAAAAATAAAAATACTTTTGGCCGTGAAAATCTTAAATCATATTTGAAAATAATATTATTTTATAATACCTTGGTAATTATAATGATAAATAAAAATAACCAGTCCTTAGACATTGTTAAAACAAACATTTTAAACAATCTTTTCTATTCCCGAATATTCCACTAAGATTTTTTTCACAGTTTGTGTTAGCAGAAGGACATTGTCCGATTCTAATCAGGTAGGTACTAGACTGAATTACTAGTAAGCATTTATTAATACAATTAAACATTGTTACTGTCTTTATAGTATTTTATGTAAAGAAGAGTGTCTGTGGCGGGCGGCGTGGATTTGATTTTTCTCCAAATCTACAGTTTTATTCCGATTGTATTGGACACCTACGCCAGTGACATTGACTTTAAATGTCGGTTTCCTCTGGGGGTACCTTGGGTAAGGATTTGCAAAGAAACACAACTTGCGAATGTTGTCGGACAACTGACTGGTTGGGCCAGTTGTTGGCGTATTTATTGGGTTCGAATTCAACAATTTCTACAAGTGTTAATGTGGAGCAATTATTCTTAAATCTAAACATATACTAAGGTCCCACGGTTTGTCGTGCGAGTAATTCATCCTTGAACTGGCGATATGACACGTGTGCGGTGATTAAAAATCTTATCATCGTACGAGACAAGCCTCAAAGGAGTCGGCATCGTAAAATGTGTGACATCAAATATTCATTTTATTGATTATTTAATAATTATTAGGTACATCCATTTGCTGTCCGGTACACCGATATTGACGAAATTTTGTACACTAGACCTTCAAAACAAGCAATTTACCTTAAGCATTTTTTTGTGAATGTATCTGAACCAACAGAAATTTCCAGAGCGTGTTTCGACGACTAATAAGTAAAATATTACGTCAAAACAATCATTATAAATGCATTCATAAATTATTTTCGAAGAGGCTCGTTAACAATGTATATTATTATTACGTATATTGTTTATGTATATTGTTAGTTTTATTAGCCGTTATAAATGTATATTGTCATTATTAGTCGTTGGCTGTTTATGATTATATATATTATATCATATTATCATTTAAAAAAATGAAAGTACATATTATCCAAATATTGTCATTTAATAGCAGTTAGCACTAATGGCGTGATGAAATAATATTGATGCAATAGTAATTGAGTTGATATTTAGAAGATTTCGAAATGTATAAAATTTGTTTTAACGCATCGATACAAAAGTAACATTAAAAATAATTGAACATTAGAAATAATATAACATTAATGATAATATAACATTAATAAACGAATGGTGTTTCGCATGAGTCGCTCGGATACGAATTTTAACCACTCGAGCGAACATGTCGAATAATTCGACGTTTTTTTTTCTTCTAATATTGAGCATGTCGAATTATTCGACGTTTATTACGTACCACTCGTAAAAATTAAATATAATATTATTTAAACCAGTCCCTGGCCAGTAATTTATTCCGTTGTAAAGCTGGTAAAATTGGCTTCTTCTATGGCAACACCGATTATCAATAGATGCTTCTGGAATAAATATTTGGCGGTTTTAACTGACAGTTGTTTCCAAAAATTTTACTTTCGAGTTTTGAGTGATTGGTTATATTTACACATCTTTAAAAATGCCGTAAGTAATTGTGTTTTTTGCGTTTTAACACCATAATATATATTAGTGTAATCGTGATTCAATTATTAATGTGTTTTCAACTCCTTTGATTAAAAAAACGGGTTTTTTTTAGCATATTTTCGATACGAAACTATAATTTCTGGCGGGGTTAGGTTTTTTAAGTTATTAATTTGCAATTCAATTCCTAATTACTCCACTTGTGTATTTGAAATAGTGTTTTTCTATTAGAATGATTCATTACCAAGAGATAATTATAAATTTTATTTAGGTGTGGTCATTTTTTCTCCAGATATTTGTAATTTTATAACTCAGTAGAAATGTCGAAAAAATCGGAAAAATATTAGATGAAATTTGATGTAAAGTTACCATCACACAATGAATATGGGATTATTTCGTTTCGTTTTGTAATTAATTAATTTATTTACTTATTTCAAATTTCTACAGAGCCAATAATCCACAAGAAAGTGTTCCACAATCCATGTATAAATATCTATTTTTTATATGATAAGATATATAAAAATCTATGATTTGATTCAAAATATAAAATCTACATGAAATATTTTTAATTAGAAGTGTACCGATGCAGAGAGGCAGAGGAAAAGGCAGAGGAAGAGGCAGAGGGAGGGGGGCTGTACGAGCTGGACGTGGAAGTCAACGTGGAGCAGCTCTGGCAGCTCGGTCTGGAGTGTTAGTATTTTTTAATGTTTTTAAATAAGGTTTTTTTTGCTGTGGATAAGGGGTAGAGCTCATCATATATTTTAATTTATTTTAACAGTGACCCTGCTCTGGTTATGGTGCGGGAAGATCGCGTCAGGGCCCTAAAGGACGTTAGGGCCCTGCCTGCTTCTTTCCAACTGGAGCTGGAAAACCGTAAATTTAAGAAGCAGGCGGCGCGGATTTTGCTCCCCACCGCGCCTGCAAGAAAAGCTAAAAGAAAGTAAGTTATCGTCTTAAGATGCATTACACAATATTATTTTTTTTCCCTGAGAGCTTTCCGCCACCGTGAGAGTTGGTTGGATCAGCGCTCTCTGCATTATGCACATGCAGTAAAATCAGCGCTATTCCAATTCTCATTGTTTTTTATTTACTGTTTCACGTGTGAATGACAACGATTCATATGATTTATGTATATGTTTTCAGAATTCCATCTCCGGAGAGAGTAGCGTGTCCCTTTTCACAGGGCACGCCTTCAACGCTGCCATCGCCTATTCCCCCACCGTGGTTATCCAACGAGCAAGCTGGCACAACGACGACCCAAGCAACGGCTCCCGCTGTGCCAACGCGGGCGACTTCTCCAGAGCCGTTACCTGGGACATCGCGGGATGGGGAACGCCAGTGGGGCGATCTCTCTCTGGAGCATGACTACCATAGAGAGCTGTGGGTGGAAGTGCCGTTCTGCCAGGAAGTGTCTGCGTTTGGAAACGGTGAGTTTTTTTTAATACATCTTACCAGAGGCGTTCCGTAATTGAAATATAGACATATTAAATCAATTTATGTTTTGTACATTTCAGAGCCAGGCATGGATGGAACGGGGACTGGTGACGTTCAAGCTGCAGCTCTCTATTATGATGAGTCGGCACTTGAAAACCGTAAGTTATAAAACTAACTAACTAACTAACCTTCACGCCATTTCTCTACACGGGTAGGCAGAGGATGGACCACCATACAACTTGGTTTTGGCACACACACTCTCTTCTTCATTCAAACTCATCCGTTCCTCCCCTTGTGCTATTCTGACATAGCCCGCCTCAAATATTCAATTTATATTGGTTTTTCTCATAATTTAAGTAAATCAATACATAGTTTTATTGTGCCTCGCTCTAGAGCGATACTCTCAGTATCGCGCTGGTGAGAGCCCACTATTCAGAATTGAACATTGCTTGAAAATCGTGGAATGGGGAACGCTAGTGGGGCGATCACTCTCTGGAGCATGGCTACCATAGAGAGCTGTGGGTGGACATGCCGTTCTGCCAGGAAGTGTCTGTGTTTAGAAACAGTGAGATTATTGTTTTAAAACGTCATATCAGAGGCGTTCCGTAATTGAAATAAAGACACATTAAATCAATTTGTGTTATATACATTTCAGACCCAGGCATGGACAGAGCGGGTGAATTTGAAGCTGCATCTCTTCATCATGATCAGTCGGCATTTGAAGACCGTAAGTTATAAAACTAACTAACAACGCCATTTCGCTACACGGGTAGGCAGAGGATGGACCGCCATACAACTCGGTCTTGGCACACACACTCTTTTCTTCATTCAAACTCATTTATACCTGCCCTTGTGTTATTCTGACATTGCGCGCCTCAAGTATTTGATTAACTTGATCGAGCCAAGAGTTCATTATCTTAAAGCGTTGTACCAAAGGGAGTAAGTACTAGTGTAATGAAGTAAGTAGAAATGTTAACTTAATTTGTGTTTTCTGTTGTTTTAGAAACGGATCTGGACGAAGGGAGCGACGTCGACGAGGATAACTTATGCATGCCACCAAAACCTTATCATCGTATGAACAATGCACTTAACCCCGGTATGGCCGTAGACCTAAGACAAGACCAGGTAGATAGAGAGGCAATGCGTTCGATTCTGCCATCTGATAGTTACTCTTTCGATTGGTCCAGCGATATCTCACATTTTAATGGGATAAGGGAGATATTCACAGGTACGCCGGGACCAACTTTCAATACCGACGAAATGGGCAAACCTGTGGATGCCTTTCTTAAAATCTTCGATGCCGATTTCGTTGAACTGATCGTAAGAGAGACTAACAGGTATGCAGAACAACACATTGCGCTAACCCAATTCAAGCGCTATGCGCGTATCAATAGATGGGCTCCCACGAATAAAGAGGAAATGTACGTATTCTTGGCACTTCTAATGCATCAAGGTATTTGTCCCCTTCCCGTTGAAAAAGACTTCTTCTTTTCAATTGACGTCACCGCCATGCCTTATTTCAGCAAAACCATGGGCTATAATCGTTTTCTTCTAATAAAAAAATTCCTTCACTTCACCAACAATGAAACTCTTTCTTCTGATGTACCGTTATCTGTGCGAAGGTTACAAAAGATTCAGCCCGTCTTGGACCACCTCTCCCATAAGTTTGAGAGTTTATACCTGCCCGAGCAAGACATCTCTCTAGATGAATCCTTACTCCGCTATAAAGGCCGTTTGGGATTCGTCCAGATGATCAAATCTAAAGCGGCAGGCTCGGGTATAAAGTCTTACGAGCTTTGTGAGTCCAAGTCTGGCTATCTTTGGAAATTCCAAATTTATACGGGGAAGACCATTTCCAGTCAGACTGAATCGACACATCCAGACCAGGAAGACATGACGGAAGACGACATAACGGAAGACATGACACAGGCCAACTTTTCTGGTGCTCACAATATCTGCCCAGTTGGGGCCACTGCAAAGATAGTATACGATTTGGCCAGCCCTCTGTTTAACAAAGGGTACACGCTAATAATGGACAATTTTTACAATAGTCCATTATTAGCGCGATGCCTCAAAAGAAGTGGGATGGATTGCATGGGCACATTGCGGTTGAACCGAGAATTTGTGCCCAGTATATTTAAGTCCAATCTCAAATCAAAACTGAGGGAAGGTGAGCTCGTATACTCGAACTGCGGGGACCTCAATGTTATGGTTTGGTTGGACAAAAGCTTGGTAAGTATGTTGTCCACCTACCATAAAGCAGAAATCGGGGCAGTTGAAAAGTTTGGGGCTTGGAAATACAAACCCCAAATTGTACTAGACTATAACAAGGTAATGGGGGGAGTTGACAGAAAGGATCAGCTTTTGGCAGGCTACCCCGTTGAACGACAGCGAAACCTGGTCTGGTACAAGAAGCTTTTCAGGAGACTACTAAGTGTTTCGGTGCAGAATGCGTATATATTGTACAGTTCAAAGCTCCGCAAGGAAAATAAATGCATTTTGTATCGAACATTTAGGAGTGAGGTTGCGAGGAATCTCCTTCAGCTGTTCTGTCACAGGGAAATTAACCCGACTCCGACTGTGATCATTGGCCAAATAGCTCAAGGAAAGATTCTGCGTACTGTCCTGGAAGGCAACCACTTCTCGGTCCATAGCGGGCGAACGTTGAATTGTGTGTGGTGTTCAATTAAAAAAATTACCAAACGAACTACAAAAAAATGTGACGTGTGTGATGTGGGATTATGCAATGATTGCATGGTCCCATATCACACCACCCCACTCTCCATATTGAATAACTGAGGGTTTTTTTATTTTATTTTTCTTTTCTTGTTTTTAGTTGTGAAATTATAATTTATAAATTTAATGAACTTTCTTTGGACATCAATAACGATGGCCTGGATGACAGGACCAAGTCATTTCTTTTTACATCTCATAAAAATGTTATAACGACAAAGGACCCAAAGGTACGAGTTCTATCTGATAAGGTTTGGTGGACATTTAATATGTATATTTCAATTCTGATCATTAAAATATACATATTAAAAAATGCATAGGTATTCTCATTCTTTCCTGCTATTGTACACATTAAATAACTTGTTTTATCAACATGATTTGTTTTTGAGGTATTATGCCGTCTCGCTGTACCTTTTGTATCTGTAACGTTTTGGGCAGCGTTAGTTATAGAAGGAGGTAGCGCGACACGGCATAACACCCCAAAAACAAATCATGTTAATACTTTGGCCATGAAAATCTCAAATCACACTAGTTTTATTTTTATGTCTTAATTATATATTTTGTTAATTTTTCTGTAAAGAGGCTTTTTTAGATCTAGTCACTTAACAAAACTAAGACATTTCAAGCAATGTTTAAATCTGAATGGTGGTCTCTCACCAGAGCGATACTAAGAGTATCACTCTAGAGCGAGGCAAAATGAAACTATGTATTGATTTACTGAGAAAAACCAACATAAATTGAATAAATTTTTATTATGACGAAGTGTGTTAACAATTTTTAAATAAATATGCTGCTCTACCATTGTAATTATACAACTGTAATTTTAATTTAATGAATGTAAAAGCCCATTAGGGCGTAAATAAATAAATAAATCAATTATTTGTTCCCTCAATTATTTTCCTCTCCACTATTTTTCTTTAGATTTCCAACTTTTAGATAAAAAAATATCACTAAGATTTTATTTGCCGATCGACGCTGATACAACAGGTTTGATATAATATAAGGTTTAATCATCACCATCATTTTAGCAATTATAATTTATCCGGTGTGTATCGACCTTAAACTAGCTGTCATCTCGTATTTTCCCAAACAAAATGGCAGAATTCCACAGGATTTTATCAAATTACAAAGTATATCCTGAAAGATTGGCAAAGCTTATTGCTATGATATGGGCTTTTTTTTAATCTTTGTTTCTTGTTCTATCACGAAACACAAAAACATGGATAAAAATCTCCAGTTCAAAGTCACAATTATTTAAAAAGCAGCACTCTGATTTTGACTTCGTGAAATAGGCTATCTGTATAAAACGATCAAATGATTTAAATAAAGCAAGCAGGGCAGTTATTCTTATTGGTAATTGTAAACAGTTAATGTATCTTCCTAATGTAGTACCACTTCTTTGTGGTAAATGTATAAAATATCATAATTTAGTTCATTCAAATTTAACAGGTTCACGTACCAAATAACACAAAATAATTTTCACGCATTATTTTTATCTTGATGTCAGCATATAAAAAAATGATTTTCTAGTATATATTTGGATCTGTGGTTGTAGAACAGGTCATAGAGAACATAAAACGTAGAAAATATTCAATGTGAATATTCAAAATATCCACTGGCGGCAATTTCAAATATACTCACGCACAAAATTCGCGCATTTACAAAGTTTACGATTTTTTTATAATTTTTCTATCAATTATACAAATACAAAATAATTAATAAAATATAGGTGAGTTCATTGGCTACATAGCAGTATATTTTTTTTATATGTTTACGTATACAAATATGGAGTAATGATTTTTTTAATGTGGTCGGAAATTTTTCCAAATTAACTTTCAAAGGTGGCGAGCAATTGAAGCTATTTTTCATTATTCTCTCTGTCGCTCCAGTGGTTAAAGATATTTTTTTTTATGTTATAAAATACGACAGCGGGAAACTTGTTAATTCATGGAAGAATTCGTATTATATTTTTTTGTATAATAAAATAACAGTGTTATCTTGCCAATACTAAATAAAATGTAGTGCATCATCGTGTAAATATTTATTAAATAATAAAAAAATTACTTACTTTTTACTTTGAAATAATCACTTCCGCCAACTGTGTAACGATTTTACATTGACCATCGACATTTTCAACGTCTCTTACTTTTGACGCATGTCACTAAATTATAAAACTGCCTCCTCGACCTTTTTTATTTATTTAGAATTAACTGCATTCTAGTGACAGTCATGGTACAAATAATATAAAATGTAGAAAAAAGAAAGAAAATGTATACTTACATAAATGTTACTCACAATTTGTAATCTCCGTAATATTTTGCTTTGCAACCGTTTTATGTAAGAAGAAAATAAATTATGTAGTTCACTTCCGCGTAATGATCTTCACTTCTACATGATGAACTTCACTTTTCACAGAACATTGATTATTCGTGACAACAAAGCACGTTTCATTTTAAATTGAGTGCTACTTAACCGTCTAAAATTTAAAATAAATAATTTCTTCCATTTCTCAAGTTTCCTGCAAACCGTCGAGTTAAAAACGTGCCATCGCTAAACTATCTAATTACAAATTACACAGCTCTTTTTTTACACAAATAATCTGTGCGCTTCTTCACTTTATCCGTTGTTGCTCCGTGACGCAATCCCGCCACCAAGATGGCCGCGCAGGTAGATACCGTTTCCCGCCGAATTCCGTCCATAGTTTACCGTTAGCAGCAGGTTGTAACACTTACCGCTCTATGACCGCCTTATAGCCGGAGCAGAGAGATGGTGGTGATGGTGAAATGGCGGCCAATTATCCCCTTATAACGTTTCACCGGCCTGAGATCGACAGTGAATTCTGCGGTTATGCCTGCATTTCGCATTGCGCAATTGTATGGTGATTTTACCTCGGTAATTACGCATTGTGTGTCTCTTTTCAAGAGCTTATCTCGAAGTTATAGTAGGGCGCTGCCTATATCTCGTGCCGAAGATCTCATAAAGCAATAAACCTCTGATATCTGAACCTCTTCCGTCTTGAATGCGTAGGTCAACACAACCATTTTCAGCTCTAAATGTGATTTAAAGTATGAGCTTACGAGCTTTATAATGCTTTCATGAGAACTCTCTGGATAATCGCTCTGGACCACTGAGCCACGTCGGCTTATTTCCAACCCACCAAATAATTCAATATGTACTAGTACTTCAATCAAAAATTACTGCGTATTATATTTTTTTCACCTGTAAACAACCGCCTTTATTTTTGTAGGAAATGCTTTGTTAGTGCTAAATTTCCCACTAGATGGCGTCGAGACATATTATGTCTAAATTTGTTGGTAAAATATATATATTTTTTTTAATGATAAACTAATTGTTCATAAGACAAGGTTTTTTATGCATAGCACAAAGCGGCATCATTGCGGCATTTATTTTTACTCGGGAGATATTTTCAATTTGTATCGATATTGTAGGCGACTAATTATTCCTTATAATAATTTATTATCATTTGTGCTATTCATAAAAACCTTGTCTTATAAACATTAGTTAATCATAAAAAAATACTACTATTTAAACTAGTTTTTGTTTCATCATTTTTCATGACTTTCTTTCTATCACTTTTTAAAAGTGTGTTGAATTATCCGGTTACTCTTTATAATATTAATTAAACTGTCAAAGAATAGGGCAAGAAGCAATTATTTTTGCGAACAAATAGTCTATTTCATCCTTTATGTACCCACGACGTAAATAAATATATTATCTACAATCTCGGAGATCGTATGAGAATCTTATATGAATCTTCCTGAATATCTGAAACCCCATCAAAATCACAACTTACGTATTCAAAGCACGATTTATTTTTGTTTTGAAGTAGGTACCCTTGCATAATGTATTCAAGGCTGTATCTACCTATATTTAACACAACCATACAATTGGCACACAATCCTTGATTAATTTACATTCATACATATTCTTATTTTATTCTGAACCGTGCCACCGACAGCTGGCTACGTTTCACACGTGGCTTTAGCTTTGTACACTATGAGCTGCCATACATATACAATCGTTTGCGTGAGTATGTGACGTCAGAGGCACACGCGTGGGCTGCCGCGGATGCGCCGGCCGAGCGAAGCTTGCAGGACCAAGGGCGGCCATGCCGGCTACGGCAGGTATGTTTCTCCTCCCGCATACCGCTCCCACCTTGACTGCTGAAATGAAGGTGGGCGTTTTCGTCGTGTAGCTCATATAGCAACGTGTGACCACATCGCTGTATCAAGCCACGTAGCTTTCGTGTCAATCGTGGCCGTGGACTTCGTGTGCAGCTGTCTGTGGCCCGCTTAACTCTTGACACATGACATGGTCCAGACACAAGAAGGTATCTGATTCACTTGATGGTGCCATTTCTTTCTCGGGTGCCCCCGGCTTCTTCTACCATTCACTTCGGCCATTTACCGTGTCATATTAATGTTGTTTTTTTTATTTTATTTATTTTTTATTTATTTTATTTTATTGTTCTTCAAAGTACAATCCCATTAAACCGCAATTAAGCAGTTTGTCAACAGGATGTTCATGTTCAATTACAATATAACATATTTTCATAATATTATTACTTATTACAATACAACTTATACATCATATTTATCACCAACCACTGCCATAATCAAAAGTATTACTAATACAGAGTATCTCTGCTTAGTAGCCATGTTTTCAGCATATATCTGAATCTCTGAGGTAATTCGCATTTTTTTATATTGCTTGGTGACATGTTGAATATTTTGGGCACGTTGTATTCCAGGGTTCGCTGTCCGTATTTATTGTTATGTTTTGGTACAAGCATTCCTTCATTTTTTGAGAACCTAGTATTATGTTCATGTTCGATTTTCCTCTTATATTCAGAGTCAGATATATGCTGAATCAATATTTTGTGCCATAATAAGGCCTGTACTGGTAAGACAGTCAAGTTCCGATACAATAATGATATGTTTCGCCTCTGTGAAAATATCTGTTTTGTAACTAGTAATTTAATCATAGAATTTTGTACTAATTGTAAGTAATTTAAGTTAGTTTTGCAAGAGTGTCCCCATGTGGTTATTCCATATCGTAAAGTAGATTCTGCAAGTGATAAGTAAATTATTATCAAATAAAGATATCTTTTAGAGACCAATATTCATTTTTGGGAAAGGAACGTTCCTTACGTTCGTTCTTTATAATTTTTAAAAAGTGTATAAAGCATGTTTGTGCCCTTAGATCTTTTAAACTAAGCAATGGATTTTGATGGGGTTTTCACTATCATTTAGAGAATTTCTTCCGGAAGTATATGGGTGTCTTGGGGTAAAGTGCGCTAATTTCGGGGGGTGATTCTACACGATAGTTGAAGTAATAATTGTGTAACTGATACTTTTTAGGAACTCTTTCAATTCATTCATTATAGGCCCGCAGTCGCATTTTTAACAGGAAAAAAAATAATTTGACCAGATTTGTAATAAATTAACAGTACCTATTTCATATCACCAAGTTTTCTCCGAGTGGAGGGCCAAATAAAAAAAAGTAGAATGAATAACGAATGTAACTACATAGTATTACAAATAATAATCTTATAACATTGAAAGGGTTACTATATACCTAAAGATAAAGCAAACAAAAGATTAGTCAGGTTTGCCAATGTTGGTGGTTTTGATTACCTCGGACCTTGGGGAGTTCAGAGTGGAAGTGGGTCAAGTCCAAATTGCACAAAGCGGTTTTAATATTAATATCGAACACACGTACGACTGAATTGCACAATATATATTTTAAAGAATTGAGAATCGTGAAGTGACTGCATTATTCATTTCGTATCTTGTTGTCTTCGTTATATCAGAAACCTGCGTTGATGTTTTGGAGAATGAAGGGATTCAGGTCATACAATTATTATCAAGTTTTAAATTAGAAATAACTTAAACTTTAAGTTTCTTACACAATATCAATAATATTCAAAGAATATGAAACAGAAAATTAAAAAAAAAATTGTGTTTCAAACTCATTGTATTGACAGGTAGATAGATCGGGTATCGCCGACAATAGAAAACACATGACCCCGCACCCATTTAGAACCCCTTGTTTACAAGTTTCCCGCTCCTTACCGCTTTACGCAAAAAAACGAGTAAACTCGTCTCCCGCGTCTTACTGTAAAAAGGCGTATGACGATTTTTTCGTTTCCCGCAAAGAATGTGTTAAGATTTACATTTCCGTAGTGTATTCATTTGATGTATCTTATAAGGTTTAGCCAGCGTTAGCAATGTAATATTTTCTATAAGTATAATATGCATGTATTCTATATTTAAACCTTTCGGTACAAAATTCTCTAAATGATAGTAAAAACCCAATCAAAATCCGTTGCGTAGTTTAGAAGAACTAAGGGCACAAACGGACAGACCCAAAAGCGACTTTGTTTTGTCTTTATATATTTAGTACTTAAGTAGATACTATCATGAGTTCTGGCGAATTTTATACCTGTCAGTGCAAATTTCTAGTAGTTTGTCTTAAGACAATCGTAGCATTTCAATAAGTAATAATATTTTTCAATATCACGTAACATTCTATAAATAGCGGCTCGTGTAGAGGGTAGACTGTACATACAATGTTGTTTGTGTAGCATTTTTGCCGACTGGTGCCAATTGCCGATTATTATTGAGTAACGATATATTTTTGTTATGGATTGCGAAAGTGTTTGTTTTGCAGTTTTGAATGTATTTTCTTCAAACAAAGTGGAACATTGAGGAATTTTTACTTCAGTTTTTTGTTGGCATTCGTCGCATAAATACGTTGAATACACCGGATTGTCCGAGAGAGTTGAATTATTAAAAGCAGAACTAACTACTGGTCCCAGGCTCATGTAGGTAATAAATACCTGCTATTTTTTTTAACATTTTGATTGATCGTGACCCTGTTTAATATTAATAAAAGTATTTTTGTATTTAGTCTACTATATACCCCCGAATAGTCACGATTGAAACCTAATTTAGTAAACCTCCTTAAAACTTACTTTTATTTTTTATAAATCCACAAAATAGGCCATGAAGTTTTCCTTAATTTATATTGATGTTTATTCCCTAAAAAAATCCCTTTTTATGACAACACCGGACGAGTCCCAACTGCTAGTGGGACTATTTCATCCCCTGTGTTGTGGGGAGTTTGGGAGGGTGAGGAGTTTGGGAGGGTGAGGAGTTGGGAGGATGAAGACTTGGGGAGGATGAAGGTTGGGAAATACCTGGCCATTCCGATATGATCGTCAAACACGGCTAGTGCCATTTCAAGCAACTTTCAGATTCTGAATTGTGGTATGTCACTGGGGAGATACTGAGAATATCTACTCCCCTAGAATGGAAGTAGTCAACTTGGGTCTTGGTCTCCTTTTAGCAATTGACAATAAATTTACCCAAGGAGTATTAACATTAAACACTTTTTTATAAACTAAAAATGTACATCTGCAATCTGTCTAAGTTGGTGATTTGTAAATTTTGTAGTGCGGTATCCTGGAAAATCAGCAAAAAAGTCACCGCGGTAGTACAGATAATTGGTAATAAATTGCTTTCTTTGTTTATAGATACTTTTATGCAGAATATATATTACGAATATCATGTTTATTACAGAAAATATGATAACATGGTTTGGTGTTATACCGTTTTGTATGCATTGTACATTTTAATTAAACTTTATCCTTAGCTTAAGCCAACCGCGTAACCGTTAAAGATTACCGCAGATCGTTAATTGCGATGACTTGTTTGTTCGGTCTGTGGAGAAAGTTGAAATGAGGCGATGCCGCGGAACATGGCCAACTTCCCCAGAATAGGTTTATAGGAACTTGAGAAGATTGCCCTCAATAATTATACTCGTTTTTATTATTTTTATTAAGTTAAAAGAAGTATACATAGATACTTTCTTAACCAATAGTTGTTATTTATTAGCATGTAGATTTAGTGTTATTTTAGACTATGTGCCAATAATAATAATCTGAATATCTAATAAGTAGCCACAACATTATGTATATTTATAATTAGTAATAATATTATGTATACGTATTTACATTGTAATTGAACATGTAAATCCTGTTGACAAAATTCTTAATAGTAGTTTAACGGGAAGAACCACAGCGCCCTTGAGGTGTTTTTGCACAAAAATGGCGCTATACAAGTCATCCAAGTATTATTATTACTATAAAAAAACTTAAAAGACAATAAAAAATATTATTGTTTACTACCTAAGTAACATGTTATTATACAAGTAAATTTTGAGTTTGCTCACTACACGGAGAAAATACTGATATGATATACTGTTAATTAATTAAAAATCTGGTCAAATTATTCGCTTTGCTGTTAAAAATGGGACTGCGGGCCTATAACGAATTAATTATAAGAGTTCCTAATAAAGTATCAGTCAAAAGCGAATGTTTTGTGATGACAGCGGAACACTTGTCCATACAAATACTGACACTTATATTGCAGCATTCCGTCATGATATCTATTAGGAAAAAAACCCGTCCTCACGATATATTCTGAATGACTAATATTTTATCAGGAATTTCCCGTGCTGGCACTTTTTTAACATTTTTTTCTCCGTTTTATCTTAAGAGCAAAAAGTTTTTTTCTTAAATATATTCATTATATTTACTAATTTAACATCTCCCATGCCCCAAACGAGAGTTTTGTGCGATATCTAAGTTTATTGATGAAATACTATTTGGTAATCGATCGATCTGTTAAAGTTATCTATTTTCTTTAAGGTAAATAATATCTATCAAATTCCAATGAAATTACTCTGCCCCCCCCCCCCCCTAAAAAAAAATCTGCGCTACAAACAAGCCGTAAGTGCGGTCGTGAAAGGTACATTTTACAGGAAAGGACTGCAATAATTCGTATATTATATTTGAGTCACCCTCGGTTTCATATTATCTCTTTTACCGTTTTCATTATATTAACTGTTACCAACTAACAATATCGATGCTGCTGGGCGAAGAAGGGGGATGTCCGTTCAAAAATAATATTTAGAGACACGGTCGCTTCACGATTTTTTGGGGGACGCTAGTGAACCCCCTTCGGATCGTACCTAATTTTTACCTTGAGGTACGTAAAGGTTAAGGGTAACAATTATTAATTAGAGAGCTACATACTACTACACTAACTTGATTTCTCATTCATTATCTAATTATCTAGTCAAAACCTCTGATCGTCGTTGAATATTGTTTAAAATTATTAACGTTTGATAATAATAATCCGATAATCTTGGCGTTCCTAGTTTGCGCTGGGAAATCCATGATTTAGCCCATCGTCCCACAGCACAGGTCGATTAGCAATCGACATAAACTGAGTGCTGTAAGACCCTGTACAGTAAATTAAGTTCGTTATAGTAAGACTCTACTAGTGGACTCTCTCGCTGCAGCAGCTGATCCAGTTTCTTCACCACCTAGGATTCTTGCTGCAGAGTCTCTATCTTCTATCTTCGTCGAACGTCACAGCGGTGCTGCCAAGGTCTGTTATCTATGTGAGGATATTCTGTCAGCGCTTTATTAGCAGCAGACACATACCTGGACGAATGACGAACCTCGTGCTGGCACCGTTGGTGGACTCTCTCGCTGCAGCAGCTGGTCCAGTTTCTTCATCACGTAGAATTCTTGCTGCAGAGTCTCCATCTTCTATCTTCGTGTCACCTGTTCCTGTACTTCATTTTACCTAACTTAACTTCACTTTATTTTTCTAATATTTATTTTTTTGTAATACATGCATCAACTGTAAAGCGCTCCTGAGGTGATATGTCAAAGCGGCGCTATAAAAATTGTCCAATAAATAAATAAATACATAAGATGTATGTCTGCAGCGCAGTTCAGTGTGGAACTGAAATCTAGTGAACTTCTGCGCAGGCTCTTACAGCATTTGATTTGTCGATTGCTTACCGAACCGTGGGACGACGAGCTTAAACGTAACCTCGCGATATATCTACCAAGTGTAAATGTCAAAGTATCAACGACTGAAATCGCGTTGGTGGCAAGTTCTTAAGTGTCTCTAGCGCTCGTTGTAGATGACCATGTAAAGACAGACTCCCGAGCCATTAAGTCTCTTCGCTGAACATTTTGATTCCCTGTGAATAAGGCTTGATTTCTTATATTATGTAGAACTCCAAAGGTTTTTATAATCGGCAGATCGGAAGTATAATGATTATTATCTACTTTGCTTCTTCTTTTGAATGATGATTAATGATTATTTATGGTTCAAATATTGTTACAATATACTGTCAAATTACCCATCTGGTAACACATCTAATACTTATTTTTTCTTTAATTTTGAAATATTTTGTGTTTTTATGTAGAATTAATTTATGTTTGTGATTACTCTTATGTTTGCTTCACTATAATGTAAATTGTTAAACCTCGATACAGGCTCAGTCCTAGTGAGGTTGATTTTTATGAGAAAAAAAAAGTTTTATACGCAAATCTGAAACAGAAAAATCAGAAAAGGAAACGGTCACATCTGGGACAGTTTCCTTTTCTGATTTTTCTGTTTCAGATTTGCGTTTAAAAATCACTAATATTGTCTTCAATATTTAAATATTATAATTTGAGGTTTTACTCAATAAGTTATTCCGAAAAATAATAAAAAGTTTTATGTATAGTGAGATGCAATAAATAAATAAATAAATGAAATTCGTGCCCTTTTATGATTTTTGACGCGATGAAGCAATTTCAACCTTAACCCGTCGTCCCATTGGCTCGGTAATGGTACGAAATCGACAAAAACGGGATTCCTCTAAAATCATGAAAATTCGATTTTTTTAATGGTCTATATTTTATAATTAACAACACAAATAAACAAAATAGCTCACATCCGTACTAGATATTTTCTTTACCTTTTGATTAAAAAAGGTATTACTCAATTTGGTTGGGTATTTTAGCCTCAAATCCAAAATTAACCATTGTTTAAAAAAAGCCGCGCAGCCTCTTAAGGCATTTGAATAATATGCATAGCTTTCAATTATTAATATTTGAAAAACCTATCAAAAATGTTATATATATAGGTATGAGCCTAATGTCTGTCTACTGTCTAATTGTCCGCAAGTTTGAGCATTTTTTGCACCTTATTATTGAACTTTTAGGCCCGGTTTATCAGTCAGTCCGTATTCTCGCTATGTGCGACATTCCTCGCTCAATTTTAAGCGGGATAAATAGGTAACCGCAGAATAGTTCCATTTTTAGACGTCGGAGCGCTAGCAGCAACAAATGTTAAACATGACGTTTACGTGAGTAATTAAGTACTTTCATCTCGCCTAAAATCACGAAACTTGCCTATGTTTATCAGTATGGACTATTATATTCATCGAGCGATGAGGGATGTTGAGGTTATTAATTGTAGATAATCTATCTAACATAGGCAAATAGTCTTGTAATACGAGGGGTTTTCAACGTCGGGACAGTGTTTTCAGCGGTTTGTTCGTCTTAATTTCATGAATGAGTGCATTGATTCCAGCAAAACAAATATTTAAAATTAGTATCCTCGCATATAGCACAATGCTGATTGAAGTAGGGATCTTTAAAAAAAATCATAAATATACCACCTACGTAGACAGTACTTTGATTTTCAAGTAAAAATCAAACACGTCCCCTCTATTAAAATCATAGACAATACGTAGCTGATATCTATGCTTACGACCTATATACGGATTATGTTCCAAGCCGTGCTAAGCTCGACATTCCAACCAAGCCGAGCTTAAAATCAACTGATATATCTGGCCTTAATGTCAGACACTTTAGAGCAGTGCTCCGCAACCTTTTCTCACCCACGACACACCAAATTTCTTCCTAGAATTCCGCGGCACACCAAAAGCTAAAATACAGAGGTACAAATTTTACAATAATTTTTTGTTTTTTATTTGAAAAGCATACATATATACTTATAACCATAACATATTTATTTTTACGCAATCTTAATAATTATTATAAAATAATAATAAATCAATGAACGATTAATTGTTAAATTAACCTGCGCTTGTTTCAATTAACACTTTTGTGTATTATTTTGTGTTTTATATTCGGCTCGATTTTTGACAGCGCAACCCTAAGTTCTTGGTCAAGACCTTTTAAACATGACCGCTTATAAGCGTTGAAAAACTTTGCTCACATAAATATGTCGTTGAAAATGGAAGTAGTGTTAAGAATGCTATGACGGAAATGCGAGGATATTCTTTTTAAACGTAAATCCAGAAAACATCTAATGGATCTTCGGAGAAGTGAAGTTTTAATGTCATGTAATTATTTGAATCTGTAAATTCCTCTCAAATTTGCAGAGGCAGTGCTTCCATAGAATTTATTGCATTGGTTGCAAAAGGATTTCAAATCCAATCGTATTGTTCCGTATTAATGGGATAAAAATATCGACCAATTTCTGCTGAAGCATACTTAAATGTTTTGGGCCAGATCCACAGTTAATTGTTTGTTTTCAATTGTACTATGTTTGGTCTTTTGGTACATTTCCAAACATCCTTTTTGCAACTCTTTCTGCCAAAATTCGATATTAATTCATTCAAATGCTCGAATATATCAGCCATGTATGCAAGTTTGGCTATCCAGTAATTATCATCAAGGTGCTGATATAGTTCGGGCATATTTTGATTTCAAAGAAACTCACACACCTCGTGACGAAGCTCAAACATTCTAGCCAAAACTTTGCCTCGGGATATCCAACGAATTTCAGTATAAAACAATAAGGATTCATATTCGGCTCCCATTTCTGCAAAGATTATTCCAAAGATTCGTGAGTTTAGGGCTCTTGATTTAATTTTGTTTACGATTTTAATGCATTCATTCATCTTGTTCTAAAGTTCCTCCAGTAAATTTTTGACCATCAATGCTTCTCGATGTATGCAGCAGTGTGTAAATTGTAACGATGGATTTTTTTGTTTTACACAAGAGACAAAACCCTTTTTACTACCCGTCATTGCCGCAGAGCCATCCGTGGAAACAGCAATGCAATTGAAGAAATCATCGGTTACTTGAAAAAATCCTTCACCGGTAGTTCGCTCTGGAACCTCCTTACAAAATATATAATGTTCTTTAATAACGTCCTCATCAACGAAACGTACAATAGCTATCAATTGTGCTTTATTTTTAATATCGGTTATTTCGTTGATCTGAAGCGCAAATTTTTCAGCCAATAACAGTTTTCTAATCTGTGTTTCTAATATATTGTGAATACCTCTTTTAACAGTATCGGCAGACAATGAAAAATAGACAATATGATGAAAAATATTTTGTCATTGTCTATTAAATACATAATGAAATATTGTAAAATGTCAAATACATTGAATTTGTTCGCGGCACACCTGTGTCCGGCTCACGGCACACCAGTGTGCCACGGCACACCGGTTGCGGAGCACTGCTTTAGAGCATTGCACTTTTTCGTCTGACTCTTTATCCGTCCAATTAGACTGGGCCGTTATTTAGAATTGCCTTCCGCCGCTCCCGCCCAAATCTCCTGTCCTAACCTCCCGCCCAAATGTTTCGTCTAAGCCTAATAAGGCCGATCGTCGATACGTCGATGAACGGAATCGAGGCAAAATAGTGCATAAATAATAAGTTCCGATTGCAGAATAATCGCGCTTTTGAGTGGGTTAGTAATTCTGTTATTTTCTCTCTTTGGCTTGGTTCTCACATCTGGGTTATTATTTTACAAACTCATTACTAAAAATACATTTTTTTCTGTCTGTAACTACGTTTATTTAACTGGTTTATTGAACTCAAAAACTATTTTTTGCTTTAAATTTAAGTGTAATTTTTCCATATTACTTCTCCACCACGTATAGAATCACCTCCCGAAATTAGCGCATTTTACCCCTTGAATACCCTGCATAATGAGTTCTATATGCTAAATAATTGTGCATATTTTCATAAAATACTTTCCGTTTTAAAATACGCCTTTGGCAATTGACAGTATTAAGCTCAAGAAAGGCTTGATATAAAAATGCAAAGCCGCGAGGGAAACGGTAAAGGTACACGTATATCTGCAGTGTAAACTGTGATCCCAGCTTTATGTAAAGGCGTGCTCTCACGCGCCGTCAGAAGTTTTAAGCACAATGGCACGAAACACGGCTAAATGAAGCGTTCATTATTAAGGATGAAACAGTTGCGATCGTTCAAAACTCCTGGCAGATGTGTAAGTTGGACGTTTCATGAATAAATTGCACGTTGCTGCTGAAGTAAATTGACTAATTGTATAGTAGATATTTCATCTAACGTTGTTCCATTTTTTTTAAATGATGAAGCGACACGGAGAAAATTTACTGACATAAAATAGTTAATTTATTAAAAATCAGGTCAAATTATTCGTTTTCCTGTTGAACACGGGACTGCAGGCCTCTAACAAATGAATTCCTAGCAAAGTATCAGTTAAGGCGATGCACTACGGCGTGTAGTATTTTAAATTGAGCCGCTATCAATAACAACCCCTACGTAGACGGCGATAAGGTTTAAATTCCCGCTTAACACCATCCGCCTGTTTTGATTTAAGCAAGAAAAAAACATGGCCAAAAAGTGCCTTTTATTTTATTTTGTGGATGTTCAGGCATAAATATTTTTTTTTTTTCGATCATTATATAAATAACTTAATTTGCCATATTATACAATAAAATCATAACCGAAAATGGGTTCGTAAGTAGGAGATTTTGAACTTTAAAGCAAATTTCATAGGCCTATACATAATTTTTTTCTGGGCTTATAAAAAGACTTATATAAAAAATACTCGATTATTTCAAAGGCCAAGATGTATTCTACTCCTTGCCTTGTTGGAAAAGCGGAACACGTGTTCATATTGATATTGTCGCATTAAGTCATGATATTTATTAGAATAGGTGTTCTCGATATATTCTGAAAGACCAATATTTTATCAGGAAATAGGCGTGCTATCCGTTGATATACCTATGACGTTGTACATAATGTTAAATTGCTGGTAATTTGTTAAACGTGAGAAAAGCAGATAGTAGAGGTAATAATACTATGTCCGAGCAACCGCGTCAACGCGTTATATTCATTTGTTCAGAATTTTTTCTTTTAACGACTCCTTGACCTTAGTTGCATTGTTATAAGTCAGTAAACATTGTATTTCTGTGTTATTACATTCCTCTAATGTTTGTATATTAATCCATTCTACAAGGTCATTTTATTTTCCAATATCGGGTATTGCGAGAATTCTCGTATTATATCCAATAAAATATGTAAGTGGAACAGCTGTAATGCCGCACAAAGCGGATAAAAGCAGTTGTGTTAAATTTTCTCACTAGAAAAACGACAGAGGAAATTATTGTCTGATATTAAAATGTGCTTTCCTAAATTCGATATTCCTTGACCCAGAATTGTGTTGATATATCGCCGAAGTAGATCGGGGCAAAGCTGTAAACCTTTGCGACCAAAACATTCATTATCAGCATCCACCCCGCTCCGCTGGGCGTCTCGCGCCAGACTGTTTAGGGTTGGCGGGATCCCCCTTTATATAGGGTGTGGGTGGATGTCTCCCTCTGGGGGAGGGGGAGGGAGGGAACACAAAGGAAACAGCCGCGAGCGAGACAGATCGATAGCCTTCGGAGGGAAGGCGTGCAACAGTCGTAGACGAACCCAAACCCCGCGCTCCAGACTCCAGACGCAATTGGCGCCCAATCGTGGGGCATCCACCCTATATCTACCTAATGCACATTAGACAACCTATAACAACCTCCGAATAACGTGTCCAAATCAGCTATTGGAAGGAACTTCAAAACACCACTTGTTTGTGAAACATAGAATCGCCTCTTATATTGTTGTCTCCGAGTCAATATTACGATAAATGCAAACAGACATCGTAATTTTGTAGGAAGTTTCAGTTGATTTCAGTGATTTACTTTTCTATTTTCGATTGATAGTAACTATGATAATTCTATCTTATACAGAAATAGTCCACCAAGCCAAACAAACTTTTAATTCTTTAATTTGATCTTTATGCGGAAACAAGTTCAATTTTCCTTAAATGGGTACCAAAAATACCATCTCCTCTCATTTGACTGAGAAAAATTTGACTGAAATTCATATTTGGATCTATTTATTTGTTTTAAATTATTTTTAGGAGCATTTAAAAAAATACACACTTACCCCGTAGTAAGCGTTCAAAGATGATTCGAAAGGGAGATACGTAAATACGAATGTTAGAGGGAGCGAAAATATTTAAAAAAAATAATAATTAAGCGAAAATGGTGAGAATATTTAATAAAACATGACTCGTTTGAAATATCTCTCGAAAAATGCTTTAGTTGCATTTAAAGATACACTAAATTTTGTCATGCATACAACATATTAAATAACAGAACAAAACGTGTTTTAATTTTTTGGAGCTTAATTTGCGAATGCGAGGGAGACCCTTTGACCTCTCCGGCCGGACCCTCTTGACCCATCGCCTTGTTTTGTCATTAATAATATTAATAATTGGATGACTTGTATAGCGCCGTTCAGAGTTTGTACAGCGCCGTTCAGAGTTTGTACAGCGCCAAAATCACCTCAAGGGCGCTGTACAAACTTATAATACATTTCTACAGTGATCCATGTTATTACTTAATTATGTTATTGCATCTCAATGTTGCTATCACTCCTTGAAAAATTGTTCCCCATTGATTCATCTCTCATACCCATTTCCTTCCCAGGACCCCTTTCATTTCCTTAAAAAGACCCTCCACACAGCATCCCCAAAAAGTTTAGAAAATATATTTTCTTAAGGCCTCTTGTATGGAGTTGTAAAAAAATATTTCTTTAAAATGCTCAAATGCTTCCAGTAAATCGTTTTTTTAAACCAGCTAATTTATGGAAAGACTACGACGAAGTTGAAAAAAGACAGTGACGTCAAAAGTTGCTTCTCTGAATTATTGGTGTGCTCTCGGTGGGGACCCAACCTCTTCTAGACAGCCTAGACTAGACTTCAGGTCAACGGATGGAGTTGAACCAATTTGACATTGGTATTTCGTAGGACTATAATAGGCCATTCACTTAATCAGGCATTGTTCTACGCTTGTTCAACTACACCTCCCACGTGCAGCGCAGCAGTGACATTTTAACACTTTGATCACACAAGGTCGATTAAATAAATCAAATTTTTAGTCGCATTGTGTGGTCGATGAATTTTATATGATTAAGATTAAAGATTGTTTTTGTCAATCCAATCGAGCGATTGAAATGTATCCCGCGAACGAAAGTCATCTCTGTTAATTAAGATGCCACAATACTAACGACGTAAGTGATAAGATAGCTTAAGGACGGGTTGTTTCACAGAATTTTAACAATTCATCTAATTTCAATGATAATTTACGTGTTCTATTATAGATGAACTGACCAATAATGATAAAATCACAGAACTTGAAAATTAACTTTTAAATTTTAGGAATTGTTAATATTTTGTGAAACAACCCGTCCCCTGTGAAAGAAGTGAAAATTATTATGTACTCTATCGTAGAATAATTGTTAAGGTAAGATATTTGTATTATTGTTAAATATTATTTTTTTCCGGCTTCATGTCCGGGTTAAATCTTCCCCACAGGAAAAACTAAACCCTTCCACACACTTTTCCACAAATGATCATCTAGTCAATCCCCATTATGCAAGTGTATTATATAAGTATAATAAATACAAAACAATACAAGAACAACACGTAAACTCACCAGAGATCAAATGGGAAAAATAATTTACCGACTCCAGATAGTTTCATATCAGAGGGTTCGGCTCGGTAGAACTCCTAACTAGACCTATAAATCCTACTGATCCCTCAATATATATTTAAAAAATCTTTCGTAATCATATATGTATTTAAAATAACTGATTTTTGCATTTTTATATCTAAATTCTTTGACAGATTTAATAGGTATAAGGCCAGTAGCCGAAATAACAAATGGTAATATTTTTATAGTCTCAGAATGCAAAATTATTTGAATCTCATTTCCTAAATCTGTGTATTTTCTTATTTCTTCAGAAACATTTTTGAATATTACAGGAATTTGGAATAGCGACATCAATGATATAAGTTCTTTTTTGTTATTCTAAAATTAGTATTGTTTTATATATTAATATTCGGTAGCTTTTATTTACGTAGTTAGTCAGAAAGCGATGTATATTTCTTTAACTGTAATAAATTTAAAAATAAGACTGCGTGTACACAAATATTTGGCGCGCGGCCCTGCGTATTGGACCGACCTACGGTCGAAATTGCCCTGGCAGGCCTAGAAAATAGATTTTCGTTGGGTTTATTTGAATTAATTCTGATAAACGTATTACTAAAATTTCAGATGTTTCTAATAGAATCCCCCGGGAAGTTACCAATTCATCACCTAGAAAAATAAAATCTGGTGTTTACCGCTAATTTTATAGTTGAAAAACGTTTTATAAAATTTTCAAACCTAGTGGTAAAGTACAGTTTTTATTAATCTTAAATATAAATACCTTACATCCGTAGGAATCGGTCTAAAAAAGATATTATATTTACTAGTTAGATATTTTCGTCGGAAATAATTAAAATGTGAGCCTCGAGCAAATCCCCGTTAGTCTTGTGTCGCCTCTGTATTGACTCTGCTACGTTTCGACTGTCTATTTATTAAGAAATTTATTTAATAATTTTATGACTCAAAGCAAACATTAGTGTTATTGCAGCATGTACATATATATATATGTACCTATATATTCATAATATTATAATAAATTAACAAGAATATCAACGACTTTTTTTTGTAGTTTCACGAACGAGTCAAAGTAAAAAAAGAATGGGTCGAATTTTTGAATTCGAAAATTCACGACATTTTGAATTTGTCATTTGATTTGAACTGTTTCCGTCAACATTTTAATAGATTATTGGTAAATGCGAAGGTAAATAAAGTTAATCAAATTAGTAATGGGGGCATTGAACTGCCTTTTTTATTACAGATAAAAGCAATAAAATCTGAGAAAAGGTCGCACATTTATTGAGCTTTCCAATTCGACAAACTTTATACGTTTAGTTAAACGCTAAAGCAGACGATTTCGCATTATCTCTACTCTTTAGCGGTAGTTAAGCTTTTATGTTCGCTTTTCATAAGCTCTCTAAAAGAAAAGACACATTTTAGAGATTTAACACAATGGAGACAATGTACATTACTATTTCAAAGACAGCTTTCAGCGAAATAAATAGGTCATGCTTTATATAAGCGTTGTATAGATATTATTTTTTTTATAGTTCAGAACGTTCACCATTCTTCAAATGATTGTCAGTTATTGGCCGCTAACGAATACTTTGTTCGATTTTTAGTTTATCGTAGGTACTTTAGTGCTTAACCTACATTATAATGTACTTCCTTTTCACCCCAGTGGCGTTGTTATGGTTAAGACTTTTATTTCATATTTTCAAGAAGAAAGTGTTTTTGGTTGGTATTTTTATAGCCGACAAGATATTTTTTTGCCGAAAAGTCATCTTTCAAGGTTTATAATTTGATTCAATCAAGTTTTTTTTTGGTAGGTATTAAAATATTACAACATTTGCTGGCCAGCCTTTGTCCGAGTTCTTGATGAATTATCACAAAAATTCACTATGTAAAGTCATTGTTTTTTGTATTAGTTCAAAATAACGTCATGCTCCCTGTTCTGTTATGACCAAGCCTCGCCTGTATTACAACACTTATGTTACAGGTTAATTGGTAATTAAAAGTTCCATAGTTCATGATGGAGTTGAGAGAAATTCCGGACGCAAACAGCCGTGTAAGTTTCGTGAAGCTTACTGTATAATGCTGCGTATACATCCGCGAGCCGAACTGCCGAACTGAACCTCAACTTACGGGGAAGAAACGAAGCAACCGCAAATGGCGCGAAACGCCGCTTGCAGTTGATTCGTTCCTTTCCCGTAATTCGTGGTACGGTTCTCGCTTTGGTTCGCAAATGTATATGTAACCTAAGAGGTTTTTTTTAGTGGGCTTCAAAAATTACTTAGGTAGTTACGAAGAAACCAATACAATTTTTTGTTTAGTTTCAGTTCAGAGTGGTAGAGATACTCTCAGTGTCGCCCTGGTGAACTACAGTTCTAAAATGGTTTTAGTCGAGTTTAGTAACCAGATGTAAATAGCCAGGCACTTGACAACCCTGTTTTTCCCCATCCCCTTCGACCTCACAACATTCCCCAATTGGGGATGCCCCACGGGGATAAATTAGTATTGTTGATTTATTAAAAATCTATTCAAATTATTGGTAATCCGGTTAAAAACAGGACTGCAGGCCGCTTCCTGATAATCTTTTGGTAAATTCGTTATAATATCGGAACACGTGTTCACGTACCTGCGTTTGTCCTAATAATATATAATGACGAATTGTACAAATGAATTGTGATCATTTTTATGAACACTTGTTCCGACATCGTTACAAAACATTGGTATTTTACTAAAAGTTTATCAGGATACCTATCAATTCATTCGTTAATAGCCTGCAATCCCGTTTCTAACAGAATTACGAATAATTTAAGAGATTCTTAATAAAATAGCAAAAATAATTAAGTCTTCTCCGTTCGTGGTCCCACGAACTTATTTGTAATCATGTTTTGAAAACATGTGTGACTAAAGTCAGTTCCTTCAAACTTCATAATAATTATTTATTCTCATCCCCCGATATCAAAATTATAATGACACCCCGTCAATAATTTTTAACGCGTTGCAAAAAACTATGATACCCACTATCCGCCTTCTTTATGCGAGAATAGACCATCACGCGCCACTAAACACACACGAGTACACCCAGCACAATGCTAAGCTGGGTCCAGACATGTTCTTTTCTCCGTACCGTACCTCCGTTTCGTATCAGCGTCGCGATAAAGAACGCTAGTTTGGACGCCCGTTCGGTACGGTACGGTGGTACGGCATCTCGATACGGATAGAGGTACGCTCCGATCCATCGCGAGTCGGTTTTTCGACCCGTTCAAAGGCGATACGGTACGGGTTTGCGCCAGTCTGGACGTGTTCGCGGCGTCTTACATCTTTCTCTGTTTTTGAACAATTCTAACTCCCACCAACGTCGCCTTTTTTGTTTTTTTTTTCGTTATATTATTGTGAATAACAATGAAGGACGCGCAAGCAATCGTCAAATTCTCAAACACTTCCGCAGTCGACGACATGGTGGGAGGAAATGAACACGCGATGATCGCAGCGACGTTACGGAGATACGGGCTCTTGATCGCGACGCGGATACGAAACGGAGGTACGGTACGGACAAAAGATGATGCGTCCAGAGTTTTTGGATCGCGACGCTGGTACGAAACGGAGGTACGGTACGGACAAAAGAACATGTCTGGACCCAGCTCTAGGCGTTACATTCGCACTGCCGTCCACCCGACCGTTGTAATATTTTTTGTACACCCTCCCCCACTCTGAATCGTGCGCAGGGCCATGTTTAGGAATCATGTCGCCCTAGGCAATTAATTTTGCAAAGTTAAATTAATTAAATACAACCCGCTTTAAAAATCGGAGCTATCAAAGCAATCTCAAATCCTTGGATGCCGAGATTATTCGACAGCATCAGGAGCCATTAGGTTCAATACGGATAATGTTCCTCCGGGAAACTGATGAAGGGGACATTCTTCTACAGTGTATATTTTTGAAGGTGTCCATGTTCACACAATAAGGGACTTTAGTGATAAATACAGGGTGTATCGGCACGTACCCGACAAACTTTAACCAGCTATTCCTTAGCACATTTGGAGTAAAAAATGTTATGGACACTTTGCTGTCCGGTAACATTTTTTTTAATAAAAAATTATTATTCATATTTTCACCACATGTCACCAATGTTTTATCCTTTGTCAAAGTTTGAAAACCCGTCTGGCAATATTTTGTTCGAGTTTCGTTGAATAATGTACGTACGTACCTACGTTGGCGCGCTTTTACGATCACAACGAAATGGCATGGCACCATTCGTCTCATTTTTAGCTATTATTATTTAGTGTGTATGAAAGAGCGAACACGCTTTTTGACACACTTGCTAATAACAGCTGTTGAACACGAGAAACAATGACAGTGACGGAGTGTGGGTTTTTTATTTTTTTTTTTTTTTTTAATTGAAAAACATTGTTACCGGACAGCAAAGTGCCCATAACATTTTTTACTCCAAATGTGCTAAGGAATAGCTGGTTAAAGTTTGTCGGGTACGTGCCGATACACCCTGTACAAACGAGGAAAAAATGATCGGACAGCAAAATGACATTTACGTTTTTTACTCCAAATATGCTCGGGAATCGCTGGTTAAAATCCTTCTGTATATATAAATATTCATATAGTTAAACAAACGCCGATTCTGTATATATAATTATCCTAATGACTATACAGTTTAGGATTGTTGTAAACAGAAGTGGTGCCCTCTGTTATTTCCAAAAAGAACCGCTGGAGTTTACAAAGAGCGACAGCAGGAATTTTATCTGCTAGTGCGTATAATTAAAACATCGTTACCAGCTATTTAAAATCAATAAAACACCATTATAAAAAAACCATTTCATATTTCTTGACGGTTGCTGTTTCTCGCCTAATAGTGAGCAGTGCGATCAAAGATAATAGATTGCTAAGCAATATTCGAGGAGACCGGGAGTCACTGTAGTTGGGTAGAGGAAAGTGTTTTGTTGCATGTCGATCTTTTGTGTGTACACACAATTTAAAATATAGTCGACAAAATAACGCCACCCTAAAATTAGCCGCCCTAGGCAGCTACCTCGGTTGCCTAGGCTTAAATACGGCCCTGGTAGTGGGGGCTGTTAACCCCTGCAGCCTGTAGGCCGAGGTGGAGGGCGGTAGTTCATTCACTCTGTGCCGCGTCTCGTGTAGTTTGTAAACCAATTTCGCATTTCGGTTCTAGCCAGTTCTGAGCGAGCGCCTGCGGTGTAACCCCCCCCCCTAGGAATAAGCACACGATTGTAATTATTGGATATTATCCTTGTCTCGATATCCATTATTCAATCTAAGGGGAGATAATATTTATCTTGTGTTATTGGGTGGCATTTTTATATTTACGAGATTGTGAAGATATCTAGATATATTTTTTTATGTTGGCGTATTACAAATAGAAAAGAAATATAATCTTGTGCGGGTTTTCCTTTTTTATTTTATTGAAACACATACAGTAAAAATGATTTTTTCAAACGCTTTCTACCAACATTGCTACACGCTTGCTAAAACACTGGATTAAAATATTAAATTAAACTAAAATTATTCGATTAAACTGGATTAAAATCCTAGTTTCCTTCCTCTATTTTCCCCCTTATTACTCCCAATTATTATTCTCTTTATTTTATTTTGAACAATAATTGAAAGATATAGCTGTTTTTTTTAATATTCCAACTTTCCATCATAACTCATGGTGGGGATGGCGTTGAATGCTGAATGCTGAAATTTGCTGCGTTAGCTTAGATAGAGAAATCTGTGCAAATTTCTTGACACCAGACTCACCGTTCGAGCTAGTCTCCAAATTTCCATTATCCTAGGCTGGAATTGTCAACTATTTAGCGTCTGCTTTCTCCGGGCTGGGGAGAGGTCGTAAGATAGACCCTGCTGAGGCCAGAGACTGAAAAACATTAACCGCCTTACTTACTAGATTCTCATGCGTCGGTTACGCCGGCCTTAGGTTTAATACCAAGGCTGTATTAATAAGTCAAGTTTTTCGCTATTCCAACCTTCGCGCCTTTTAATATTTACACCGCGATTTATTAATGGGGTAAGTCTATATATCTTCACCGAAGCATTACACTTATAATTTCTTCTCGCGACTTTATCTCACAACTTGTCTTTCAGCTTCTAACCAACTGCTTTTAAAAGTTTTTGTGTGTAATCCCGAATTACTTGTCTGGTTCGTATTTTATGTTAGTTGTTCAAGAGTTATTATTTCGACAACGAAGGTCTTAGATTGCAAGTTATGGTTTATCAATTATTAACCGCACTTTGCTCACATTAACCGCAGTTATTACATATTACTTATTTGTTACGTAATCGGACAAATTAAAACATTTGTACTAGTATATTTTTATTTTTATTGTAATATGATAGTCTAAATTAGATGAAATGAAATTTCTAAAACACAATTTTTTAGAAAAATTCTGAGGTATAAATATAAAAAAATAAAAGTGTTTATATGATAATATGACAAATTATTTACGGGTATGTTTTAATTAGACTTACTTTGTTTTTGTGAACCTCAAATGAATGAATGAATTAATTAATTTGGAGATTACCCATACAAAAAGAAATATCTGGATACTCAGATCTTAAACTTCTTCTCGAACCTTCTGGCGTCCAGATTTGGACATAGGCCCTCCTCAAGTTTCTCCAGTTTTGTCGATTCGTGGCGGCAGTTCTTTTCAAGTCTTCAGCCATGGGCAACTTCTGATTGTCTTCCTCAACCAAAGACGCCATCCATATTGAAATTACTATTATACAGGGTGTATCTGCACGTACCCGACAAACTTTAACCAGCTTTTCCTTAGCACATTTGGAGTAAAAAATGTTATGGGCACTTTGCTGTCCGGTAACATTTTTTTTCAATTAAAAACAAAAAAATTATTAAAAAATCCACACTCCGTCACTGTCATTGGCATTGTTTCTCGTGTTCAACAGCTGTTATTAGCAAGTGTGACAAAGAGCGTCTTCGCTCTTACATACACACTAAATAATAATAGTGAAATAAAAATGAGACGAATGGTGCCATGCCATTTCGTTGTGATTGTAAAAGCGCGCCAATGTAGGTACGTACGTATATTATTCAACGAAACTCGAATAAAATATTGCCTGATGGGTTTTCAAACTGTGACAAAGGATAAAACAGTGGTGACATGTGGTGAAAATATGAATGATAATTTTTTTATTAAAAAAAAATGTTACCGGATTACTTTCTACTTTGTTACTGTTGTTTAATTGAAAAAAAAATGTTACCGGACAGCAAAGTGCCCATAACATTTTTTACTCCAAATGTGCTAAGGAATAGCTGGTTAAAGTTTGTCGGGTACGTGCCGATACACCCTGTATAAAAGTTAATTATTGTAATAGTTATACTACGGCTTCAGGCTACAATTCTGTTATAAATAGAATACACATCATCGGTAACTCATATCATGCGATGTTACCTGATGTTTCGAATATGTCTCTATTGAGCTGTACTACTTAAACATTTTAGCAGTGAATAGTTTAACGAGGTCACTGCGTAACAGGTTATTTGATTTGTTTTTTTTTCATTACTTCACTGACTTTTTTCCCTTTCTATATGACTGTCAATAACTATCATGTATGTAAATGGCACAGTTAATTAATAAGAAATAAATTCCATCGTCTGTAAGTCATGCCACGTGCCCAGCGTAATTCCAATAAAAATATCAGATCTTATTACTAAAATAACTAGAGCTAATTCAATAAATAGTATTACAATCCTAATGGCAATGTTTAATAATGATTTAATATGATAGCGGTGTTAGTAAAACGACCTGTGCAAACAAATAATAATGATTCACTAACGTTAACGATTGATATAATAACAAAAACTCCGGCTATAGTTTTGCATTCCATTAAACGTGAATGGAATACAAACAATTGTTGGGCTATTTCATGAATGGAAGTTGGAGTACCTAACCTAGTACCTGTCCGGTAGCTACCTCTGCCTCCGAGGCCGGAACCTCTGCCTACCTCCCCCATCTGTCTTTTTACCTCTTTTTGTCTATAACGGCGAAGGACATCACCACCTATCCGGTTTCCTGCAACATTTGTATGTATTTAGATGTAGAGCTATAAGGGTGGAATACGGCAAATCATAATATTTATTTAAAGTAATTAGGTAACCGTTTAGCAATTTCCCGCCGGGAAGGCAGAAAGGATAGGATTTAACATCTCATTCTTGACTGATGCTCTTTGTTTTATGCGCGTTCATACATCGTATCTTATATATTTTGTTATTTACTTGTTAAGCCGTGCTCGTATTCTCCTTGCACTCCTTTCTCCTTATATCTACTCTAAAGCGACATCCAAACCATTTAACGGCTCTTTATTCATCTTGTTCATTTCGCTTTATATGCCCTATTTTACGACCTGCGTAATCTGATATTTAGAGTTGATTTAATATTATTAGTAAGGTCATTTTAATTATATGCATACTTCACCCTATAGTTAGTTCATCAACAAATCGCAAAAAGGTTGCACGTGTTCGTTCAACTTTAAAAATTCACAATTATTATAAAAATAACCCGCTCATCTTCTATTCAAAAACACGGAAAAATTCTTATTATTCTCACTCAAAAAGTTCTCAATTAAAGTTTAAAAAACTGATAAAAATGTGTTTTTGTTGAGAGTTATAAATAAATACAACGCCACAAATTTTTACGTTTATAATCAATATTTTATTTAGGCAATAGGAAACTGTTTAACGGTTTATAATTTCTCATAATTTGAACTTAATGAAAGTAATACAATGAATAGGGAATTCTCGTGCATTTTGTAAATAATTTATTTCAATAAAGATAATTATTTTATTATGTGCCTCTTTTTTTTCTTTTTTTTAAATGCATTTTCAATTTTTTGTAGTTGTTTTAAAAATTGCGTGCTATTTCGGCTCTGAAAACGGTCATGCGCCATTTTGACCGCTACGTCACAAGTGCTACGTCACACCTTTGCCGCCGCCGCCGCCATCGGTTTGCAGGATCTACTCAGGCCGGTCAACAGTGACGTCATCGTTCGCCCTTGAACGCTTGATCAATCACCGGGCGTTTTTAGCTGCATTGAAATATTTCGTTCGCGCCTGTTTTTAAAGTCATTATAACTTTAATAAATGATTTTTGAAAATTATAAAAACTATGTATTCTTGTGTCTGAAGTGTTTCTACATGTGAATAATTAATAATAAGTGATTTTTTGGTGTGAAGTGAATTCCCTATTGTGCTGCTTTATAAATTTATGACCAACATCTCGCAGACAGTCCTATATTGTATTTCTTCAAATTAAATGTAACGTATTCGGTTGAACGTACAGTAATTATAATACAATTTTTTTATTGGAACAACTTTTCTTTAACTGAGATCCTGGATTCGATTCCTAGTTGTGACCGTTATCTTTTTATTTTCTCGTGTCTTGTTCTGTTTCATGTTTCGTTTAGAATTGTTAGTATTACCTTCTTAAATAATAATTATTTCTTCATATTTTTCTGTAATTCTTTGATTTCACACAAGCGAATCTATGAGTAGAATCAGGAGCATCTCTGTTCCATACCTCTCCGAGCAAGGCGCAAAGGACCCATGCGCTGATAATAACTTAAACCTAATACAGCACCCTTGAGGTTTTACTAGCGCCAGGGGCCGTTTGCATCAGGGCCGACCACGAGTAAACTTGTACCTGTGACCCCTTGCCCCTGCCGTTGCCAAGTTCGATGTGTCCCGGAGTTGAACCCAGTTCCGCGCCCTTACTTTCTACTTTGTTACGCTCGTGCCAGCCAAACAACCAACCCCCACCCCCCCCACCCCCACCCCCTTTCTCACTCTCCGTATTTTCATTTATGACTTGAGGTATGCTTTGTAAAATGAATTGGGGTAACCTATTTCAATGTTGATCTATGTGTATCGCATTCATTTAAAAAATTTGAATACCAATAATAATCAGAATATTATAACCAGTGTTTCCTGATATTATTTGGAGTAAAATAACCTCAGATGTATGTTATTGATCACCAAGATCGATAGCATAGCTAATTCAACTGGGCCCCTATTTGGAGCCCAAAATTATATTAAATATTTGTTATTACCAAAATATAGGATCGGAGTTTTATAAAGATATTTACTGTAGTTAAAATTCTAAAAACTATTGTATAATAACATAAGTGAAGTTGAAATTTGAGTAACACCGTTACCCACCTACGATCGCATAACCAAGCTGAACAATGAAAATAATACAGATATGGTAATATTATGAATTATGAGTCCACTTTATATAGCACAATATCTATTATTTTATTATTATTTTCCTAGAGGTTTATGACTGAAATTTCTTAATAACTATATACTTACGAAATGAAGAATGAATTACATTTTTTGTCAGATTAAACATGAATAATCGTAATAAATCCAAAACACCTGTCTTATTGATTTTATAAATTTACAGAATTAAATAATTTATTTGCTTTTCCTTCCTTTTCAGATAGTTTTGCGTCTTTACGCAAAGGATGGACGTGAATTTCTCTAACGTATTAGAGGGGACACGACAATACTTCCAAGGTCTTCCCAAGGATTCTCCTAAGGACGAGTCGTCCTCTCAGCAGCAGCAACATGAGGGCAGCGCCCCCTCCCCCTTGCGGCCCTACTGGGCCCCCGGCCCCCCCCCACCCGCCGGGGAGGGCGCCTTAGCTCAGTCCGGTTGCCCCGCCATGGCAGAGTCCCGCCCACCCTCCGAGGCTGCCGTGGGCGGCGAGCGGCCCTCCTCCTCTCCCCTGCTGGAGCCCGAGCCGCACATCATCCACAAAGCCACCGTCATGCAGCAAGCCCAGCAGCATGCAGCGCGCCAGGCCTTTCTCAACTCCTCTCCCGGCCTCGAGCGGCCTTCGTCCGCCAACCTCATCTCCCCGCCTTCGCACATCATACGCAAGCCGCAGCGGCCCCCTGAGTCGCCCGCGCCCGCGCCTCCCCAGGCCACGCCCGTGGAGGAACCCCGGATCCCTCCGCACTTCGCCGTGAGTGAGGGAGGCGAGGCCCCACCTCTTGCTCCCTCTCCCGCCCGGGACAAGTTCGTCCCGCACATTCCTGCCCAGCCACAACCCAGTCAGCATAGTGGGCCCCACTACTCCAGCCGGTTACAGGGTTCCTCGCAGAGGACCCTCACTGTCCTGGAGCCGCGCAGGGCCAGCTTGGTGCAGCCGTACACAACAACTCGAGTGTACCCAGAGCTGGCTCCGTTGCATGTACCGGATGATCAGAATGTGAACCGTAAAGTTCCGTGCAGTGTACCGTCGCAGCAGTTAGAGACTTATAACCACCGGCTGTACGAAACGCTGGAATCGTATCCCACCTCTAATCATTATCTGAAGAACCCGCACAAGTCCCAGTTACCTGTGCAGCCCATGCCGCAGCAATCTAGCCGAGTTGCTCAACCACAGTACTCGAGGTCCTCGAGCTACTATCCCTCGCAGAATAATGTGGACCATCGGCAAATGACTGATCGTGATAAGTCTACTCACCATTTGCCTGTGAGAAGTTACACCCAACTGGTGCAGCCTCAGAAAGCCAGAGCGCTACCTGTATCCAAGGCCATGAATATTCATCAAGCGGAAGTGAGCCAGCAAGTCCGACAGCAGGCATATAACCAAAAGGTTGCAACTCACCAAACTCACACTCCGTCTTCCTACAGTCGCACTCACGATTTTTATACTTCTCCAATGAATAATCATAAAACCTTAATGGTTCAAGAGAGCTCGTCTCGTGCTGCGAAAGTGATCTCCTCGCAGGAATATAACTATACGAGCCGAGTACCTCACCATAAGGCTGTGAACAATCATCTAGCTTCTGCCTCTACCACTAACTATCAAGAAAGAGTGACTCCGGTGAGCGTGGACCACCAGAGGCATCCGTCCTTAACCACCCAACACAGTGTGAACTCGAGTAGAACTCAGCATAGTGCGCACTCCAGTGTTGCCAATACTTCGGTTTCCGGAGATAGCCCTAATCATTACAGTAGAGTTCCATCAGTGCATCCTCACCATCATAGTTCTAGATTACCTGAAGATTATCCGCATCTCAAATCTCATCTACCTAATAGTCAATCATATACTCCTGATGGGCAACAGTACCACGTCCCCAACTCATCTAACCATTCGTCAGCACCCAGCAGTGCCAGTTCGGCAACGTCAGTGGGATATCACATGCAATCCTACCAATCCAGTTCTGCGGTTAAAGCCACTTATGATATGTCACCAAAACACAACCCTGCCACTAGTAGGAATGCAGCTAAACCAGCTTTGCTTGTACACCAACCTCGGATGACCGTGTCCGTGACTTCGTTGGTGAATCAGATGAATGTCATGAGACAACACTCTCGCCCGGAGTCCACTACCTCAACAGTGCACAAAAGCAAGAAAGAATCTCCCTTGGATCTATCCGTCAAGACTGTCAGGATACCGGCTGACTCGACGGCTAAAGATGAAATGGAGAATATCACCTATGACAAAAGAGTTGAGCTCCTGCATCACAACAATGTTAGTAATGTAAATAATGTTAGAGACCTGCCTCCCCCCAATAGTATGGTCAATCATAGACAAAGGTTTCCGGCTAAACCTAATAATGTCAACTCTCACAAGGTTGATTTCCTTCCAAACTTCAATGCAGCACCCAAAACCAATGCGGAAAAAGCTCCCACTCAGTACAGAGAACCTAACCAGTCATATTTAGCTAGTAGATTACCACCCTCGCATTATGATCCAGCTTACTCCAAGCCGCATCATAGTGCGGTATATACCTTACCAAAAGGACAACCTAAAATTGAACCTCAAGGTTATGGGAATCGATATGAGCAAGTGCCTCCTAAGCCAAACTATGGATCACAAGGCTATAGCCGTCGAATTGATCCTAGTTTACCAAAAATTGATTTAACAATAAATTTGGATGACCATGAAAAAGATCAGAGTCGCCATCCTCAAACCGCACCTAGTAAAGAAGACAACCGCAAGAGAGATGACAGTCACATTCCAAATCACATCATACCGCCTAAAGTAGCGAGGTACGAGTCGTGGAACCATGATAGACACGTACGAATCAACATGGCTCATCACAAGGAGAGCGTGTCTGCTCCCAACCATTATAATATTCCAAATGGAACAAATTTACCAAATCCAATTCACAGAACTCACTATGAAAATCATACATATAAAAAGTCTGAAAATATTGAACCGCACTCTTCTAAGTATCATCTGCCACATTCCCAGGCGATGCATCCTCACCAAGATTACTATCAACATAATCACAAGGCCGCTAGCGTAAACCATCACAACTATGATTACAGTTTATCTGAAAAGACTGTTCCAGCCAAGCAAGACACTATTCCATTGAACCCTGCCAGCTTTCACAGTCAAAACACAACCCCCGCTGACAAGCGTGTCCTGAGTATTTTAAGAAATAGTTTAGAAGCCAAAAATACTGAAAGCCAAAAATTGAACGATGATGACTGTATTGTCATTCCATCTGATGATAGTCCTCCTCAATCTGTCGACAATACCGAGTACCAATCTAAGAAATCAAAACATTACAATGAACATAATAATCGCTCGGCTGCAGCTCTTCATTTGCAAGAAATCAATTCCAACAATGTTCCGTACAAAGTTCATGTACCTAGAGCCGTAGATTCAATCAGATATGATTCAGACTCTTCACAAAAGTCTTTACGAATCAGAGATGATTTACAGAATAACTGTATAAAGACTGAGCCTGCCGCCAATATCTCTCCCAGTGACCCGTCTATACCCGCCGAGTTAGATATTGCCGCTAGGATTAGGACTAAAGCAGAACTCAAGGGATTCATTCAACCTGTCCCTAATTCTGATAATAAAGTAACTATTACAGAAACAAAGAGTGTCGAGCGTCCTCCCAATAATGAAGGTGATTCTGTCCCCCACAGGCGGAGACTTTTTAGTAAAACAGAGAAAGACAGTAGCGGTTCTGTTATAAATGATAATGGTTCAACAGTTCGAAATTCCTCCGATTCATGTGTTTTCGATTTTCAAGATAGTGGATCTGAATGCGAAGTGCCTCCTATGGAAAAACCCGCACCGAAAATATGTTTGAAAGAAACTGTAACTGAATCTTTAGCAATAATTAGAGAAGAATCTTTAGTGCAAGTGAAGTTTGAAAAAGTTTCCGATGAGGACTCTTTTTGGACAGAAGCGTGTGATAGCTTTTTAGAAGAATTAAAAACAGGGAAGGTAAAAAAGGCCAGAAGAAGGAAACACACCAACTCTGTGGTGGACGAACCCATTTTGGCCAGTAACGAAGTTTTAGAAAGTTCAATAAAGATAGAAAAACCTGTGATAGTTAATGTAATTGATAATATTAAAACAGAACAATTGACAAATCCTTTACTTGTGAAAATAAAGGAGGAAGTTAAAGAATGTCTGGAAGTGAAACCCGTGTCAGACTCGTCGGACGAAGATCTTCCATTGATCAACAAAAAAGTCAAGAAGGAACAAATGGCCAATAATTTGATAGAGAAAACTAAGAATATAGATTGGAAATCTCCTATTATTAAATTAGAAGCAAATGATGACATCTCAAAACGATTTTTCAATCAAAATACTAGTAGTCAAAATAAAAGTGATGACCGAGAACCATCGAGCGATGACGAACAACTCATAGTTAAGAAACGGAAACAAGAGAGGGCAAAAGAAATGCTTCCAAGTGATTCATCGAGTGATAGTGACAGTGACTCGGAGGAGTTGATAAAACTAAATAGATTAAGAAAAAGGAAGAGCTTGTCAGTCAGTAAGTCTGCATCTGCAGACGGAATGAAGTCTATGAAAACACCAACAAAAGAAGAGATCAATATGAAAGAGGATAACTTGCAATTGAAAAAACCGGGATTTGGCGACGGTTCAGATTTTCATCCCGGATGGGAAGAGGAAGTTTACAAATACAAAAGGTCTCTAAGAATGCCCGCCACTCTCATACAAGTCACCCGGCCGCCTCACTGGCCCCGAGTGTCCACTTCTCTGCCGGATCTCGATCCTTGTCCCAATTCCCCGGCTCCTTCAACATCCACGGAAGAGCTATACACGCAGAAGAAATATGCTCTCAATATCTTCCAAGGTCGGGACAAGTGCAAACAAGACCTGGATAGTGACTCTGAATCTATGTCTAGTTCTCTCTACGCAATCAAGAATTCTAATTATGATTCAGAGGCCTCTTGCTCTACTGTTATTTCCACTGCTAGCAAGAGAAACGCAAAGAAGCAAGAAATGTCTTCTATTACAGATACTTTAATTCAGAAATATGGGAAGAAAGATATTAAAAAGAAGAAAATAAAAGAGGAAGGGAATGCTAAATTGATACCTAAATCCACCAATCCTTTAGAATTAATGGCCACCCCCAGTCTTGGCTTAGAAAAAGTTAACAGCAACAGTAAAAAAGGCAACAAGCATGTTCCCAAAGAAAAAGTCATGGAAGAACTCTTTTATTTGGGCTCTTTCAGAAAACAAACTGTGTCTACCTTCAGAGACGCTTTTATCAACAATACAGATGGCTTGTTAGGTGCTACAGAAGAATTTTCACCCATGGTTTTAAAATCTAGGACAAGAACCGAAACGAGGGTGCTTAAACACCGGGCCACCATGAAGGAAGTGTTTGGTGATGAGAGACCTGCCTCCGCCCCCCCGGTGGCTTGTACTAAAGAAGAGATCACGGAGGAGGCCATGGAAATCATGGGGCAAGTCAAACCCATTATTGAAGAAAATAAAATCAAAGTGATTGCTACAAAGAAAATAAAGAAGTCTATCGTATGTAGTACACTGAGAGAAGGTTTGAGAAGCTCTCGACTTAAAAGATGTGATGCAAAGGGAAGGCTTTTGAGAATGAAAAAGAGAGACAACTTCTTGAAATCACTAGCTTCAAAGAAAAATAAAATATCTGCCTCAAGCGGTTCTAAAATAATAAAGAAGGAACCTATTTCCCCTCCTCAAATTGAAGTAGATATTGCAACAGGACTTCCCAAAGGAGGTGAGATTCCAGTTCTTCCAATTAAAAAGAAACGTTTTAAGAGGCTGTTCAACAGACGGAAGCTGAGCTCTGGATTTGATTATATACGGAAGAAGAAAAAGTTGATTAAAAAAGGAGACCCTCCAAAAATACGCAGAAGAAATTTCATACCGAGACCGAGCCCTGAGTCAGTTCAAGACATTCAAAAGGAAATTAAAAACTGGATCATAAAGAAGAGTGTGGGAGAAACTGTTTTGCATCGAGCTGCCAGACTCGGCTATATCGTAAGTACTATTATATAACTATATTCAATAGCTTACTTTTTATACAATTTTATCTAGTTTTATCATTAACAAGATGGATAATCTTTGCTAACTAGCTGCACCAATTAAATACCCCACATAATATGTAATGTTTAATTGTAGGACTGCGTGGCTTACTGCTTGGAGAAGATGGACATCCCGCCGTCATGCCGGGACAATGCGGGTTACACCCCGCTGCACGAAGCTTGTTCAAGAGGACATATGGATATTGCGAGGCTCCTGTTGCAGTACGGAGCTGATGTGTCTGAGGCAGCGCAAGGGGGAATAAGGTAACGCATTTTATTATACATAAATGTATATTTACAGTAATTATAACCAGTAACAAAACATACTTAACTCAGAACAATAAAAGTTCTGTGCCTGGCGCACCCTTGTCAAATTGTTGGGTACATAAAACTCTAATTTCTGCATTAAATCAAGAACACAGATGTGGTCATTATCAGTAAAGCAATTTTCCTTCTATCAAAGGAAATTAATGAGGCTATTAATACCCAACATACTAGAGAGAAAGGCTGATGGTTATAACCAGGTATAATACCCCAAGTCTCTAAGGCAGGCAATCCCAACCTGCAGCCCAATTGAAGTTTTGAAATTTTGGTATTCATACAAAAAAAAAATCATTCTCGTAAATTTATCATATTTATATTATATTTTGTGAAATTAGTCCTTCTTGTTATTAGACCTCGGACTGTCGATGGGGGTTTTGATTTATTCCTTGAAAAATGCAAGGCGCATGGCCGCACTAGGATTTATTTTGCACCGTCAATTCTGACCGGTATATTTTTTTCTACACATCTCAGAAGATCAAATGCAACTGACCTGCTTTTAATAAGTGGGGGGTAAGTGCAAAGGACACACATATGTATAGTGCAGAACAAGAAAGCGAGCACTCCGGTTAGCAAGTGGAAGATGCAGTATTTAAACGAAAATAATAATTCTGTAAAAATATAAAATGCATCACCAATTTGTGCCCCCCTCTCCAGGAAATTGTAGTTCGGAAATTCTCTAGCCTCCACCCCCCCCAGGATGTGAATTATTCATAATCTGACCTTATTCACTGTGTTGCCCACCTAATAAGTTCAGAAATAAAAAATTTTGGCCCACCGAATGATTTGGGTTAGGCACCCCCTGCTCTAGGTATAAATACTATGTTTACAGGTTATTCTTGTTAATTTTCAGAATTCAATTTGGACCATATCTTTTCTGTTTCAATCTTCATTTGAGAATCGTTAGTATTGTCTTCAATAAATATTACAAGAATATTATTGTTTTCTTTTGAAATTCTAACTTCTAAGTATTCGATAGGGATCAGTGTCGCCATTTTAGTTTGATGTTGTATTCCGATTTTAAAAAGCGTAAATAATTCTCTTTTCAATTGTATCCATCGAATAAATAAGAATAATGAAATGCATACATATTGATTTGAATGGAATCCAATGTCTCCACTGACTTAGTACCTTTTGGTTCTAGCCCATTTAACACGCCCTCTGTCTCTCTTACATTGCCCGACTTTATATATCGCCATCCCATTTGAATGTCAAAATGATGGCAAGCACAGTTTCGCATACGAAAATTGAGCGAAGAATGGTCAGACATCATGCCCACATAATATTTCTTTTATGTTTTTTCAGACCACTCCACGAGGCCTGCGAAAACGGCTACCTGGAGATTATCCGCCTACTGTTGTCGTACGGAGCAGACCCGCTGCTTGCCACCTACTCTGGCCAGACACCCGTCTCCCTCAGCACAGGTAAAGCGGCAAGGCTGCTGCAACTGCACTTGAACGATGTGCAAGGAAATGTGCCCCAACCTTGGCTGTTTCAAGGGCCGTGCAAACTGATGGGTAACTACTTTTTCTAATTTAAATTTGCAAATGATCTAGCTCTTCAGACATCTTCAATTTCGCCTCCACTCAACCAACCGCCATGCGTTGGAGCCGCCAAACAAACTTTAACTGGAACGGCATCAGTGTTGCCAACGCTGATTTAACTCTAAATGTAGGTCATCAGCTCCAAAGAAATGGTTTAACCTTTTAGTTCCTCTTAAGATATTCTAGTCCTTTATTTTATACAGAACTCTGAACTTTAAAAAATATTACTCCGAGGAACTCCCCGCATTATACATAAATATTCTGCCAGATTATATAAACTGATACATACATTTGTTATCCTGTTTCCCTCTGATGTAGCCTATCAATTGACAACTCTGTTAATATTTTGTTTGTATATAGATTTCTAAATTATTGGTAGTTATGCTACTTAGATAATTATTTTCATAATCATTCTTCTAAGTCATCCCTAACATGGAAGTTAATTATTTTACTTCACAACATAATGCTACGTGTTCGTGCAAGTAGTAAGAATGTATCAAAATTTTGATTAAGGGTGCACTTTGCATTTATTCAGTCATCATTCGTTGGTGGTTCTTCCTGTATCAAGTAAATATATACTTATGTGTATTCTTCTTTTCAGATCCTTTGGAGAGTGGATTTGACCCGTTGGCCAGTCCTCCTACCTCGCCCCCCACCCCACCCCCTGCACCGATCGAGATGATTGCCGCCCACGCCCCGCTGCCCCCGCTCTACCGCCTGCGTCCCCACTCCCCCGCCACCTCCGCTGACAGTCCCGACACCGGTCTCTGGTGCCTGCTACAGGACCTGGCCTCGTTACTCCAAGTCAAGTCCCGAGATGCACTCCTCAAACAGATCCACTGCGGAGCAGGTCCTCCCAGGGATTCCCTCAAGGAACTCCGCATGCAAGAGTTCCTGGACCGCGCGCAGTGTCAACAGCTCATGGCCGCCGGTGAAAAGATCAACATTCGAGCGTCCAAAATAGCTCTAGTTCGCTACACTGAAAAAGTGAAACAACTCTTAAATATGGAAACCGTCACAGTTAGATGATAAAAGGAGAACATTCCAAGCGGTGACAGTATTTTTATGAAGTAGGTTTTGTGATCAAAGTGTAAATAACCGAATGTATAGTATTGACATTTGAGTATGGTCATATTGCAAATATTTCAAATATTTCCAATCTGATTCTTCTCAGTTACCGACGATAGTTTTGTGTTAAAGTTTGTTTAGTTTTCAGAGTGCAATTATTATTATTGTTGTGTACGGAATTGACCGGAAAGTTGTAAAGATAAATAGGACAATTTATTAGGAAAGGGATTTTACGCAATGTGCAAATCAAATTATTGATCTATATTACACAGACATATTATGAATATATATGTTATGTTATAATTAATTTTATTTTTATTTAATGACCATTATGACAACATAAACATTACGTTAGTTGTTTTTATTTTTATCGTTATTTAGGTACTTAAATTTTATTTAGTCACATAGCTGACTAACATACGTTATGTTTTTGTTCAAAATTAACAGATAGCTATTAAGTAATATACGGTTAAGGGAACTGAAGAATAGCAGACGAAAAGCTCCTGCTTTTATATTATAAAATGTATGTCGTTTATCCTTGTATTTATATTTTCCTAAATGAATTCCATGTGTTTAACCCTGATTTGTTTTAAGGTGCTTCTGTATAATTGTATTTAATATCAAATAAACATAAATAGCATATCACACTATTATATAAAACGAATGTACAGCTTTTCTTATCATTAGTTCATTTCAAGTAAATATATCGAATATGCCGACACGTGAAATGAATGGAGGGACGGAGAGAACACAACTAAACTGTGATTTTATAAGTTTGTTAAGGGAGAATGCAATTATATATAGAGTGAAATTATATTAAGTCTTGTTCTATGATGTTTATATAAAAAAGATAAATGTATTACCTACGTGATTTGTTTATTATAAAAAGTACGAGACTAGAAAATTATTACGATTTTTTTAATAAAATATTTTTTCCAAATGAAGAATAATTGTTTTAATTTATTCACCAGCATGAAATAAATATGTTTACAATAAACCAATAACATAGAGTAAAAATAAATGATTTTCCATATTTGTTTAAAACATTTTATGCTCCTGATAAAAAGCTTTTACTGAAAAAGAAACATCTACCAAGTGCAAAATAATGATAAAACACAAGATGAATAGAAGAGAATATGAATACTTGACACCACCAGACCTGTCAAAGTAAGATTCAATCAACACAACCTTGGAAGCGACGTAAATTGCTCTGCTAAGGCATTGGATGATACCTGTTACATAAGATTCCGCAATGTGTATAACTCTAGAGTTGTGAGGATTGCATGAACGTGATACAACAGGCGTAAATTGGTCTGCTCAGGCATTTGATGATACCTATTAAATACGATTCCGCAATACTTATAACTCTAGAGTTGTGAGGATTGCATGAACGTGATACAACAGGCGTAAATTTCCTGCTAAGGCATTTGATGATACGATTGTGCAATGTGTATAACTCTAGAGTTGTGAGGATTGCATGAATGTGATACAACAGGCCTAAATTGCTCCCCAATGTGTACCACCCCAAAGTTGTGAGGATTGCATAAATGTTATTTTTAACCTGAAGTTCTTGTGCTCTTGGCAGACTTTTCATAAATTTGATATTAATTTATTGGGTGCTTTTATAATTCCTACGGCTACAGCATAAAATAACACAAAACGTATGTTATTTAATACAATAATGCTGCAGCTCTTTCTTACACTCTAAATAGCAGTATGTAAAAAAGAAAGAAAGCGCTGTTGAAAATGGGACAAACGATGTTCACATGTCTGCTTCCCCTAAAGGGAAAATGTAATCATCATCATTCATCCCCTCACACATATTAAAAAAATGAAACACCATTGCTGTTGGAATTAAAAAACCGCCCATTGAATGGTTGTTTGACTAGAAAATTAAACATACTAATTAGGGTTATTGGTGCATGGGTAAGTAAGTAATGTATTCGTAATAATAGTAATATTCCTGCATAATGCGTAACATTATCACAATGATTAACTTTTCATTTTCAAAATTCAAACAACTTGTCAGACAAGCGATAAAGCAGGTACCGAAATTACTCTTCATTCGAACTGCGTATATGTTTCGTGAAATGCTTGACAGATGCTTAGATTAGTGTAAATGCATTACGTGCATTACTGTGTGAGGCAATGCGTCTTGTTTCACTGAACTAGGTCCAGTGGACACACTTCAGTGGCTTGTTCATAATATTTATTTGATACTATAGAAACAAACAGTACATTTGTTACAGTGATGAAACAATTTACAGATATTAAATATTTAGAGTTGGGTACCTATGATATGTTTAAATTAGGGACAGAAGTTCGGTACAGTCAATTTTATTGTCGAAAATTCTATGTATAAATGTTAAGTCAGCTACTACTTACTCTCTTTGCTGCAAAGATTGAAAGAGTTATTTTTGAATTTGTATATTAATGAGAAAGGTTGATAATACAATGGATTCTTGTAGCGTTTTCTAGGAATGAAAAAACTTTAATATTTGTTTCGTTGTATTAATTAAAGCCACCGAAATTTGGTTACTTTCTGTGGAACCAGATCATCTGTCAGGGCATCAATAATATCATAAAAATATTGTACTGCAGTAGCCAAGTCTTGTGTATTAACAACAAAATAGTATTTCTGAGAGCATCATTGACTACTTCATAGTTAACTTTATTAAACAGTTTGACTATCTTGATGTTTTAGAATGGATATACATATATTCTTTGAATGGCTTATCTTTTTCATAAGCAGTGCTACATCTTTTGTTTAATTAGTATGAATTTATGGCTTCTTGAATTGAGTCGTGTAATTTCTATACCCGCTATATCAACTTTCATTGATTTGGAGAAAACCGCAAAAAACTGTCACATCTCTAGCGTACATAAGTAATTGCATTACAATTTTTTATATAATGAATTGGAGTAATAAAATTTCGAAAAGCATTTATTTTTCTATATATGTCTAGCAATAATTAAGTAATTTCGATAAATAAAATGGATAAAGCGGATTTTGATACTCACTTCGTGATATAGAGGCTTTTGAAAGTCAACTGAGCCGACATGGCGGGTTTAGAAACACACGCGTAGATCATTTTGACACACGAGCGTGGCGTCAGAGCGGCGGCCATATTGTATTTTGGCTAAATAACTGCTTGTGATTGGTTGAATCCGATATAGCGCGTTTTGATAGTAACTTTCTGTATGATATAGCGGATTTGGTTTCTCACTCGCAGTTTTAACATGGTTTTTGGTCGTGATAAGGTGGGTTTTGAAACTCAATTTTAGGCTCCTCTTGTTGCTCGCAAAAATGTGAACAAGATGTCATACTCAGATCATTTTGTCAAAAAAATCGGATATAGCGGGTATAGAAATTATAGGATTCAATTTTTATAATGTTATTGGATAGATGTCGTAATTTTTCATGTTTACTATCAGCCCAGTCAATAAAGGGAAAAAAACACCCAATGTCGGAAATAATTCCCCGCAATCTGGATTTTTCACAGATGGTATTTTTCACCTTTAAAACATGCAATTTAAGTCCCTGGTTTTCCCCCTTGTGTTTCTCCCCCCACCTTCTCCATAAAACATATTGCAAGCCTTTTGGAATACGCTAATATCTCTTTAACTACTTTATGAAATCAAACCATTTTATTTTTAGTTAAGTTTCTTATTAGTTAGTCTGAAAAATTGTTCCATTTCGATTTTGCGATAAATGCCGTACATTCATTGAAATTTATTAATTAAGAGAAAATATCAGTTTTCAAAAGAATATTTCATCAATATATATGCATATATAGCAGTGGCGGTTCTTCACAAGGGGACCGTGGGGACAGTCCCCACTACAGATATTCCAGAAATCTACCAAGAAAAAAATGACAATTCTTTCAGTTCGCAAAAAATAATGAATGCATTCTTTACATGAAAGTAATTAACAGTTGCAGAAATTTCAACTAAAAATTCATTAGGGTAATTTTTAAGCTCGAAATTTGAAAAGTTTCTTCCGACGAACGTGCGACTAGCCTCCTCCGTTCCTTGCAGCATACTAATTACTATTAGTAATTTACTAATACCAACGGGACCGACGAGCCTGAACTAGCTAGCGTCCAGTTATGCGCAGAACGTTCTGCGCAGTTGGGGGACAACCCCAGGGATTTATTCCCACTAAAGTGATTATTCTACTTGGACAGAAACTCTTGTATGAAATGTTATGAATTTGCGCATGCGTATTTGAATCTTCTAACGAAATCTCAGGGGACAGACTTGAAAATCCCCTTGTGATGGTTTGTTTTAGTTCTAATTATTGAGGTAGGTCAGTTATGCACGGGTCAGAATATGCGTTATCGTGTTATAATCGTTTGTGACGTTTAAGTAAAATAATAGTATTGATATAATCGATTGATCGGATCATTTCTTATTTCTATAGCGCCGTTCTCGTGGTAAAAGCGCTTTAAACTGAAGTATCTACTTCAGTTTAAAACTTGTGTTATTTTTTATTAAACGTAATATTTATGAATATTTGGTGTTTCTGGTTAGGTGCGTGACTTATCTTCTTATCTAATAATAATTTTTGTTAGAAATTATTCGAAAAAATGAATGAAGTCGACTTTTTACTGAATAATAAATTCAGTACGTTAACATTTGACGAAAAAGTAGAAGTGAAACGCCTAGGTGCTCACCAACCTAGAGACATTGTAATCGAGTTTCATGTTGTTAGCTCGTAAAAAGTTAAATTTTAATCCAGCGTGGTTTTCTAAAAAATCTTGGTTATGTGCTAGTGTTTTTGTTGCAGTAAAAAACCTATTCGTGTATATATTTATATTGGATCTCGTACTCCCATTTTCTGGCAATGAAATGTCAGTATCTACACATAAAAAATGACGGTCCCCACCACCGAAAATGTGCTCGAGCCGCCACTGATATATAGCACAAAAGGCAATTTGGAAAATTATGCTTCCCTAGAGTTAAATTAGAGTCCCCATCAGAACCCCTACAGACTACGTTTTTAATTCCCTGAATGTAATGTCTCTGAAACAATTATATTCAAAAGATATTATAATTTATGCATTTAAAAACCAGGATAACTTTGCACACACAAACTCAAGTCGATTCATTTACATACATTTTCAACATACATGTCACTAACCTACAACTAAAACGACTTTTGGGCAAATAAATTTGCAATATTTCTCTATAAAACTATTTAATATTTCTCCTTACCTCCCTCTTGCAATAAAAACCATTATAAAAATAACCGACTTTAAAAGAAGTATTAAGATATGGATTATGGACACGGGAAGGAAGAATATAGATACAGTGTTGCAACCTTACAAAGATTAACGCTGTGTTATGTTTTTCCACTTTACATTTTTCTTGAATAATTTTATGTTTTTCTTCTATTATTTCGCTTAGTGCTTTAACTCTTGTATATTTTGAATGTTTACTAAAATTACTTTAAAAAAATGAACGTACTAAAAAAACTTGACTAAATATACAATTTATGGTTCCATGCTCAATTTGGCAAAAATTCTAAAGTTGTTTTCGATGGATACTCTGAAGAACTGACTGCAAACGATGAAGAACAGAGACGAAGATCGGCTAACAACTCTGAATGTGATATTAAACACCACCTACGTTGTTTGATTTTTACAATAATTAATTAGAAACGAAACAAAAAATAAATAGTCGATTTCATACAGTAGTTGTGAAAGTTTCTCTTTCACCTTTATGGGTATAATATTTAATATTATTTTTTGGTAAATCTAAGTTGATTTCCTTGTACTTATATTTGTACATATCAGTTGAATTAAAGCAGATAAAAAAAATTCATAATCAGTAGTGAATGGTAGAAAAATTCGGGGACGCCCGAGGAAGTCTTAAAGCATTATGTCTGACTGAAATGATATACGGGGTCAAATTAAAGACAATATGTTTTTAAACGTAGATAACAAAGTGGTATAAAATGGTGAATGGTAGATAAAGTCGGGGACGCCCAAGGAAGACTTAACGCATTATCTCTGACTGAAATGATATACGAGGTCGAATTAAAGACAATATGTTTTTAACAGTTGATAACAATGTGGTATACTGTAGTGAAAAGTAGAAAAAATCGGGGACCCCTTTGGAAGGCATGTATATCTTTCCACGCGCTGTAGGTTTGTACATACCACTACATGCTTTGAATATAGCCTCTGGTCTGGAGCTGCAACACACTTGAAAAACACCCTCGACTCATCTCATAAACGGGCGGTCCGTTTGATAGATTCCCCTGTCTTAACAAACAGATTGCATTCTTTAGAGCACAGCTGTCAGGTGGGAATGCTGTCCTTGTTCTACCGGCATTTCAATGGAAGATACTCCAAGGGACTTGTATCATATATTCCTTCAGCACAGGTGTTTCCTCCCTCCTTCAACATGGGTCTTATGGTATGTTTTTTAAGGAATGTAAAAAAACGGTCTGCCGAAGGACCTTGAATATTAGTGTAATTACCATTGCACATAAGACAATAATATGTTGTATGGATAAGGAAGGACTCACCATTAGGAAAAGGGGCACTCGTTTTCTTCCTATCTATTCTCCTCATAGCGATAGCACTGAACACAATTTTTTTTTGGTTTTGCACGAGACGGGCGTGGATGTAAAATGTAATAAGATAAGATCTCACGCAGATGCGGTGTAAAGTGAGCTATGCGGTTCGGGTTATTGTAACAGACTGATTTCACAGGTGCACAGAAAGGTGCGGGAATAGAATGAAGGTAGGACAACCGACAACAATATTATCTCAGTACAGTGGTCGCATGTACGTTCATAGGTGTGCATGAAATGTGTGTGTAAATTAATGCATAGTGCATAATGGCGTAACTGCACATTTTCACAAACTCATCTTCTCAAAAAGACCCTCCGCACTGCATCCCCAAGACGATATAGGCCCTCAGTAATTTATTTTCCTCAGGGCCTCCTATGTGGAGTTGATATTAAAAAAATCTTTATCCATGTTGAAATTTTTGTTTATTTCGGAATAATTATGTTGTGTTACAAATAAATTGTATTATTTCATTTAGCTGTGATGAAAAGAGTTTAGGCTATTACGGTATGGGGAGGGGAAGTATCTGGCCACCAAACACGGCTAAAGCCATTTCAAGCAACGCTTCGATTCCGAATAGTGGTCTTTCATGACTTTCACCAAGGCGATGCTGAATGTATCTAACACCATGTGCGTCTCTTTGTATAAATACAATTATTCTCATCACTTTACCTGTCATATCCTTGTCATGATAGTTTGCTAAATGAGACTTTTAAGTAGAAAATTTGAATGTCTTCAAAGGCAATATGTACAAGGCGCTAATAAATAACCTCACTTCTACATCATCAATGCGTAAGTATCAAGTAACACTGCAAATATTTCTGGGATTTTCCCCTTTTCTTCCGAACATTAGTTTTAATATAATAATTACTTAACGCATTATAAATAAATCATTGCAAGTGCATTCTGTAACTTGTGTTGTAGTAAATTCAATTATGTGCTCCCGGCATATTTTATACTATATACGAGGGTGGTCTGAAAAGTTTCAGACCCTTACAATGAAACAAGAATTTTTTTCCTAAGTTTTTTATTTATTTTTCTACATAGTCTCCTTGTAACTCTACACACTTCTCCCATCACACGTCCAAATAGTACTCCAGGATTAGAGAGCAAAAAGAAGTCGCTTGGGGCTAGATCTGGTGAGTAAGGCGGATGGTCAAGCAGTTCAAACCGTAATTCGTGGATTTTTGCCAAGGCAACCGCTGAGGTTTGAGACGGTGCATTGTCTTGGTGAAACAGGATTTTCTTTTTCTGAAAATGTGGTTGTTTTTCCGCAATTTCTGCCTTCAGCTTGTCAAGTAATGATGCGTAGTATGCTCCTGTAATAGTTTTTCCCTTTTGAAGATAACCAATTAAGATAACTCCATGAATATCCCAAAAAACAGTCGCCATCACTTCCCCAGCCGAGAAAACAGTTTTTGCTTTTTTTGGAGCCGGTTCCCCCTTTACAGTCCACTGTTTTGACTGTATTTTTGTTTCGGGCGTATAATGGTGTATCCAAGTTTCATCTACAGTAATTAATCGGCGCCAAAACTCGGATTTATTGCGCCTAAACTGCGCGAGTGTTGGAAATGTTCATTCGAACACGTTTTTGGTCTAACGTGAGCAAACGCGGCACCCAACGCGCGGACAGCTTTCTCATGTCAAAATCTTGATTTAATATGTGACCGACACGTTCTTTGGACATTTTCATAACCTGTGCTATCTCTCTCACTTTAATTCGGCGGTCGTCTAACACTAATTGTTGAAGTTTAGCAATGTTATCTTCAGGAGTTGCAGTTTTTGGACGTCCCGAACGTTCATCGTCTCCCAAGCTCTTACGGCCACGTTTAAATTCAGCTGCCCAAAATTTCATTGTGGTAAATGATGGTGCAGAGTCCCCATACACAGAGTCCAACTCATCTTTGATTTGCGTAGGCGTATTGCCTTTCAAAATCAAAAATTTAATAACAGCTGGATATTCAATTTTTTCCATTTTCACAAAAACACACACATCGACTTACTCAAACGACTGAAAACTAAAAACTGCGCGTCCAAAATGGCCGAAACTTTGGTGAGTAACTGTCAAAAGATGCACAGCTACATTCACTAGCTTTTATTGACGAGTACTGCTGTCTTTGCGTTGAGGTCGGAGTTTTGAATGTTAACTCAACAACACGTAATCTTAGTGCTGTGTCAGGGTCGGCCCCGAGCCAATGCCTGGCGCTAATAAAAACCTCAAGGGTGCTGTGTTCGGTATTATGAACGCTTTGGCTCCTTGGCCGGAGCGGACTGCTCCAATTGCTCCTGCACAGGACCGCCCCTGTGCTATGTAGAGGGTCTTTATAAGGAAAAGAAGGAGTGAACCTGGGTCTTGGGAGAGATCCAAGTTGAAGGAGGTAAAAAACAGCAAGAGGACAGCAAATCATTCTACAGGCACACAACTTCATTAATATGTGGAATATGTTTTACTTCAATAAATGGATTAATATGCTAATAATGAATTAATCCAGGCATTAATGAATTTCAGGCAAGTATACGAGCTCTTTAGCCAAATCGAAAAAAAAGAAGAGAATGAAAAAATAGTTTAAAAATGTACAATGGTTTTATTAGGTATAAATTTTTTTTTTTTTTTTTTAAATATTTTCATTAAAATATATTTGCTGTATAACAATCATGTATATAAGGCCATTAGTTAACTTGTTAAAATTTGAAAAAATAACAATTACCTATTTTAAGATTTATTGTACATAAAAAAATGTTTCGTCAGATACAGTCGATTCCGCTTCATTGGTACACCGGTTCATCGGGACGGTCATATTATTTGGGCCAAAACCCAAGAAACAGAAACAAAATAAATAAACTATGCAATACTAATTTAGTTTAGTTATCTGGGACACCATTCCGTTTAATTGGGAGAAACTCGAATCTGAAGTCATTGCAAAATGTGTCTCAGTAAACGAATTATAGTTAAGTTCGAGTTCATTCAAAAGTAATTTGGCAGACTTCGCCCACGCCGGCCTTTTTGCTGTCCGCCGACATTCGTCAACGTAAAGTTGTTTAGTGAGCGTAGACTGATGAAAAATTAATTTTCTGGATTACTGTAATTAAAATATGTAAAAATGTTTGTTCATGATTTTTTTAATAATTTGTACCTATTTTGATTTTATTAAGTTTTTCATATTCATATGTACCTATAGTTAGTACATAATTATATATTAGTAATGATTTTTTTTTCACAAATAAAATAAAATTTAAACACACATTCGATAGAACTCAAATAAATGTAATATGTATCTTTTTTGTACATACCTTAAGCTTTGCTTATTTGGGACAAAATGTTTGGGTGTGATGATTATTTTTTTCTCTACCCCCCTCAGAGCAGACTTTGTCTAGTGAGGCGGGTAAAGAAATATAACGATAATAAAAAAATCACAATAAAATAAACGCCTAGGTTGTAGGCACTGAAACTGATGTGTTCCAATGAAGCGTAATCGACAGTATATTATATGTTATTGCTTATTGTTCTGATACGTTACTGTGGATGGTCCTTATATTAAATTTGCTTTTGATTAATTGCAGTTCATTTTGTAGTAATTGAAACTTTCTTTTGTATTCGGCCGCCTCTGATTTTGCTTGCTTCAGTTCTATTCGTAACTTTTCAACTTCACTCACATTAACTAAGTTCTTTGGAATCAGTTGGTACTCTTCTTTGAATTTCTTTAAACTATCCTCCTGCGGGAACAAGGAATGAAACATATGATTATCACTGCACAAAATAGAAATTAATCGCTTAAGAACTACGTCTGAGCATACTCGGGCGGCTATTATGTGCTGAAATTCCTATACCCGAGATAACTCGGCAAACTTTATCTGCAGAAAAGACAATTCCCATAAAAAATACTCATTTTTTTGGTGTCTGTCCACGTGACTCTGGTTCAATGAATTCAAACTTGCTTTGAATTTGTAAGTTTCAAAATTGTTTGAAGAATTCAGAAAAGTGATAAAGTACCTACCTATAATATATAATATTACAACAGAAAATTATTTAATTGTCCTTTTCAAAATTGGAACTGATTTGTCAAGAATTTAGATTATCCCGTGATTTTTCACAGGTTAGTGTTTATGTTCAATTATTTACCTACCTCTATAATATTTTTAACAGAAAATTACTAGTCATTTTCAAAATTGTAACTGATTTTACAAAAACTTAAGACGATCCTGTGATTTTTTTCACAGATCTGTGCTAAGTGCAATAATAAAAACATGTCATGATTGAAGACAAAAGTTGATAAAGATGGAAATTAAAAGGTACTAATAAAAACATGTGATAATTGAAGACAAGAGTGGATGAACGTATAATGAGTAAATCATCGTCCCCTGTACAAGAGTTCTGGAACCAGTAAAACTACAGTATCATCAATTTGGGATTTTTGTAAGGCGAAGGAAGTAGATAAGACTAGAATAAGGGGAAGATTGAGAAGTATCTGGCTATTCAGATATATATAATAGTCAATGAAGTCAGCGACAGGGATTTCAAGCAACATTTTATTCTAAATGGTGGTCTCTCTAGGAAGCGGGGCAAGATTTTCGTTGGTGATGGGTTACAGAAAAAAATAGCTTTATCCACCCGTGTCTTCAATTGTTCAAATGATAATGATAAATATAATGAATGTGTAACTTACCGAAATAATATTATTAGTGACACCGTTGCTAATTATTTGATTATCCTTAACTGGCATCTGTGCTATGAATTTTCCTAAACTATTTTTATTGACTACAATTTTGACAGCATTCCCCAAGGTGGTGCCGCTCTTCAACTGTATCAGCTTTGTGTTCTTTCCCTGGTTCATGTTGGTCAGAGCATTGAGGTTGATATTCCCAGGGACTTTAGATATGGTATTCCCTTTAAATGACAATATGTTGCCTCCTTTCCCTTGCTTTACAACTGTGATGGTGTTGTGGCCCTGTTTTACGGGAGTTTTGTTTAATTTCGCCGCATTCATATTTACAATTTGAGCTGTTTTAGGTAACTTAACTAGGTTGATTCCTCCGTTTTCTTTCTTGATTTCTATTGGAACTTTTTGTAAGATGTTGGGTTTGCTCTGTCCCGTCATGGCTAGGAATTGACTGCTGCTCATTGTGTAGATTTTGGTACTTTTGATCTTTCCCGTGGGTAATATGATGGGTTTCGTCTTTATCTCCACAGGTTTCGGGGGTTCTGTTTGGAATTTACTGTCTTTAAGGATAAGTTTCCCAGCATCTGAAAATAAAAACATACATAAGATTCATAAATAAATTTCAAAAACATGCAAATCAACAAAGATTATTTGCCATATTGCTTCAATTATTAAAGGCACCATTAGTGATCAAATCTCACAGGCGTCCGGAACGATAGTGTCGACTCTCCATGCAGCGCTGGACAGCGAGGAGTGGAGTAATTGAAGAGAAAATGAAGTGGGAATCAGGATCTTCAAAAGAATTATGATTATCACATCCACCTGATTTGGTATACACACCTTATCCAGTCGAACAATGGCTACCCATATTTAGTTCTCATCGCTCTAGGACTTGAGCGATGGCTGCCTAAATTAAGGTAGAAGAATTTTTCCTATTTATAACAATTACTTTTTCGCAAACAGCCCAATTATAAAACCTACAAATATGGGATAAGCGATGAAGTATAGTAGGATTCAATGGTTTTAAACTACAGTAAGCAGTTTATATGTTTCCGCATTAATATTCAAAGGTATGATTATTTTGAATGAGCGCTGCCGAATTCAAAACTGAAGGTCTGGAAATCTTTATCGCTCAAGGTATTTATTTATCTTGCAATCATCATAAATCTGATTTATAATTTTATCCTATGTACATACATACATGGATTTACTGCATTGAAAACTACCTATTTTGCAGGCGGGGGCAACATGAACTATTTTTTAAACCTTTGCGGGCATTATGGAATTTTGCACCACAAGTGTGGTATAAAATGGGCTCACGAGATAGGATCGAGGGCTGCGGATTGTGCACCACTGTTTTTCTGCATTCAGTCATTTCATCTATCTTCTGACAATTTCATGCCTCACTGCCATAATATCAGGGATGGTATCAAAACGCTTCATAGCTCCACGCTGTCCTTGCTTATTTTGTTCACTTCCTATAAGTAATTAATTACTGCATTCTACTCTAACAACAAAATTTATATAAATGTACATTATATTCTAGATATTGCAGAAAGGGGCTATTGAAAGATGTCCAAAGAGCGAGGCTAACAGTACACAGTGGAGTGTCAAGACCAACCCTGATGTGAGTCAGTGAGGTATGGAACTGGCAGAGGAAGGATGAACGTACAACAAACTCTGTAGAAATGCGATCACAGAAGCAAATAATGTATGGAAAATGGCCATGTATGATCTTGTTACAAATTTAGAAGTTTGCAAAGAAAGTAGAGGTAATGAATAAAATTAAAATATTGGATGGTTTAGCCATGTAGATCAAATTAACGAAAAAAGAAGTGCATAGAGAATAAGTGATGCGTAAGTGAATGGTGGTAGAAGTTCAGGACATCCGAGAAAGATATGGCATGATCGAGTGAACCAAATATTTGAGTTTGGCCAAGCCAAAGAGCGGAATAACAGAAGAGTATGTACGAATGTGAATGAGACAAGGAGTGAGTGCCAAGACCGAGTTGTTTGGTGGTCTGCCTACCCCTGCGGAGAAACGGCGTGATAGTTAGTTAGTACTTTGAATAGTTTTTATTATTATTCGTTTTCGAGGTCCGTAGATTTGGATTTAACAAACATTTTTTTTTTCCATTCGCTCCACATAGGAGAGCCTGAGGAAAATAATGTCCTATGTCATTGTTGGGGATGTTGTTTAAAGGGTATTTTTAAGGAAATAAAAAAGAGAAAATGTTCTGGGAAGAAAACAGGTATGAGGGGTGGTTAGGAATCTGGGGGTCAGTGTGTGCAGGAGTGACAGACATAATAATCCTTTTCTCCCACTGCGGTGCAAGGTCTAGACCTAGACAAACCTCACCCCATGAACCTGGGCACCCCTGCTAAGTCACCAAACGTAGCGAACCACTTGGGGTGAGATATGGCAGAGGTGTTGATTATCCAATAAATGGTTCCCGGGGCGGCGGTACCCATATCCGCCTACCAAATTGAGCATTGACTGTAAGTGAATATAGTTACCAGAGAGTACTATTCGTCTGCCACTCTGAAGGGCTGAAGTAACAGTGTTGGTGTTGTCGGCTGGTATCATGGTAATACCGTGTTCCTTTAGGAGTTGCATAGTGGCTTCATTTGTAAATTCTTCGCCCTGAACAAAATAATTATACAATAAGTCTAACATCTATTGTTCAAAAAAGTGGGCTACAATTTTGCAGTAAGTTTTTATTTAAATATTATGAACCAACATATATATCCAAATACAATGACAACCATTTTATTCAATTTTGTTAGTTCTACTGCTCTCTGTTTTGTGTGACGGTCATAAATTTTTTTTTTAAAATCATTTTAACAACTGAGATTCTTCAATTTTTTTATTTTTTTATTAAATAATTAATCAATTTACAGAGTATAATAATGTATGTTAATTAAAATAATTCATAAAACTAGTTTTCACTGCTTTTGTTTTTTTTTTTAATGTTTTTCTTCTATAGAAGCTGGCGCTTGTGTTTAAAAGAGTGTTGAGCATCAGGATGAAGAATATTTAATGTTTATAATTATGATTCAAGGAAATTTTAATATTAAATAATATATGTAAATGAACAAAAATTAAAATTTATAATTGTGGTATTTTTACACTGAACTTCTCTTTAGTCGCTTTTAGTAGGTGTTTATCGTTTTCGATTGATTTGATGTTTTCAGGAAGGCTGTTGAAGTATATATGTTTTAAAACTTCACGTAAGAAGAAGTAAGGGACGCAACGAGAAGACATGACACGATCAAGTACATAAAATACTTGAGTCAGTATAACAGTAACAGTAGATTATGTAAATGAATCTACTAATATGTATGTATGATTTATGACTATAATTTACCTGTGGTAAAAGTGATGCCAGATTATTTTGTGCTTCACTTTCTTGATCTAATTCGTTTTCCATTTCCTGAGAATTTTCTGATTCCTCCACTGGCCGTTCTGCAAAATAATCTAATGAAATCAAGAGTGAAAAATAATGTAATGTAAGTTCATCAGGGGCAGTTGGTGATATTCTGAACTAAGCAAGGAACTTTAAAAATGATGAATGATTGGAGGATTCCACTTCCTGAATGGTAAATACTCTCAGTGGCACCCTGGAAAGACGTTGCTTGAAATGACTTTACCCGTTTTTGATGGAACCAGGTAGTTCTCAATCTTCCTCTACCGATCTTTCCCACTTCCTTCAACCTCTCAACATACCCCAATTGGGGATGCCGTAGTCCCACTGACTCCGGAGTGACTCTTGTGCGGCATTCACATTAAAAAATTTAAAAAGTTCCCGCCCTAAGTACATTCACATTCATCATAAAAATTGATCATTTTGGATGGAGTGCTAGAAAAATTACTAGTTTTAAAATTTAAATGGTGCATATTTACATAAATAAACCAGTTTCAGCAGAAATACTGCCACCAGAAGCAAAAACGCAATTGGAAATTATGAATGTTCTCATTCTGATGTAATTTTTATTATAATAGGTTGAGGAAATACTGCCATCACAAGCAAAAAGGCAATTGGAAATTACAATGTTCACATTCTGATGTACTTTTTATTATAATAGGTTGAGGAAATACTGCCATCACAAGCAAAAAGGCAATTGGAAATTACAATGTTCACATTCTGATGTACTTTTTATTATAATAGGTTGAGGAAATACTGCCATCACAAGCAAAAAGGCAATTGGAAATTACAATGTTCACATTCTGATGTACTTTTTATTATAATAGGTTGAGGAAATACTGCCATCACAAGCAAAAAGGCAATTGGAAATTACAATGTTCACATTCTGATGTACTTTTTATTATAATAGGTTGAGGAAATACTGCCATCACAAGCAAAAAGGCAATTGGAAATTACAATGTTCACATTCTGATGTACTTTTTATTATAATAGGTTGAGGAAATACTGCCATCACAAGCAAAAAGGCAATTGGAAATTACAATGTTCACATTCTGATGTACTTTTTATTATAATAGGTTGAGGAAATACTGCCATCACAAGCAAAAAGGCAATTGGAAATTACAATGTTCACATTCTGATGTACTTTTTATTATAATAGGTTGAGGAAATACTGCCATCACAAGCAAAAAGGCAATTGGAAATTACAATGTTCACATTCTGATGTACTTTTTATTATAATAGGTTGAGGAAATACTGCCATCACAAGCAAAAAGGCAATTGGAAATTACAATGTTCACATTCTGATGTACTTTTTATTATAATAGGTTGAGGAAATACTGCCATCACAAGCAAAAAGGCAATTGGAAATTACAATGTTCACATTCTGATGTACTTTTTATTATAATAGGTTGAGGAAATACTGCCATCACAAGCAAAAAGGCAATTGGAAATTACAATGTTCACATTCTGATGTACTTTTTATTATAATAGGTTGAGGAAATACTGCCATCACAAGCAAAAAGGCAATTGGAAATTACAATGTTCACATTCTGATGTACTTTTTATTATAATAGGTTGAGGAAATACTGCCATCACAAGCAAAAAGGCAATTGGAAATTACAATGTTCACATTCTGATGTACTTTTTATTATAATAGGTTGAGGAAATACTGCCATCACAAGCAAAAAGGCAATTGGAAATTACAATGTTCACATTCTGATGTACTTTTTATTATAATAGGTTGAGGAAATACTGCCATCACAAGCAAAAAGGCAATTGGAAATTACAATGTTCACATTCTGATGTACTTTTTATTATAATAGGTTGAGGAAATACTGCCATCACAAGCAAAAAGGCAATTGGAAATTACAATGTTCACATTCTGATGTACTTTTTATTATAATAGGTTGAGGAAATACTGCCATCACAAGCAAAAAGGCAATTGGAAATTACAATGTTCACATTCTGATGTACTTTTTATTATAATAGGTTGAGGAAATACTGCCATCACAAGCAAAAAGGCAATTGGAAATTACAATGTTCACATTCTGATGTACTTTTTATTATAATAGGTTGAGGAAATACTGCCATCACAAGCAAAAAGGCAATTGGAAATTACAATGTTCACATTCTGATGTACTTTTTATTATAATAGGTTGAGGAAATACTGCCATCACAAGCAAAAAGGCAATTGGAAATTACAATGTTCACATTCTGATGTACTTTTTATTATAATAGGTTGAGGAAATACTGCCATCACAAGCAAAAAGGCAATTGGAAATTACAATGTTCACATTCTGATGTACTTTTTATTATAATAGGTTGAGGAAATACTGCCATCACAAGCAAAAAGGCAATTGGAAATTACAATGTTCACATTCTGATGTACTTTTTATCAGAGGCGGCTCTAAGGATCCAGTCGTGGTAGGTCATTTGAAAAAAATGTGTGCCCATATATTATTATCTTTATCAATTTGTTATAATATTTCCATTGAAATAAATACACAATCCATGTACCTACTTACGGCAAATTATTTTTAAGATGTTTAGTTTTAATGTAGTTGTGCACAACATTAAAGTAAATAAAATAAGAGTTTGATTCTATTTGACAATGATCTTTTACTTTTTTTTGTTTTGTTTCATTCTACAGCTTCATTCTAAATCGATAATAACATAAATAATTATTCCAAACGTTTCTCGAACTATCCAATTGAAAAACAACCATCGTTCCACACACTACAAGCGTGTAAATGAAAAACCGACATTTGTTTATGTCACCATCTCTGTAAAACATATAATATTCATCGTGTTGTCACCCCCACGGTCATGACCTAAACGTCCCTAAGTTTTCTTCGGTACCTAATTTTTACTTCGACGAAAAATATAGTGCCATCTCGTTTATTCTATGGCGCGCATAGGGACAGAAGATGCCAAAGAGGACATTCTTTAAATTGACCCGACCAATCGTGTGGACTTGTGAATGAAAGCTTCTATTAGAGACAACAGATGTCACTGGTAGTCACTCGCCGCCGCCGCTGTTTCGCGTTACATTTTAAATAAAATAAGAATTAGACCAGTTGTTTTGATGCACATAATTGATTATTATTGTTGTCTTATAATTTTGGGGGGTCAAACACCAATTGACCTAAGGGAAGAACCGCCACTGCTTTTTATTATAATAGGTTGAGGAAATACTGCCATCACAAGCAAAAAGGCAATTGGAAATTACAATGTTCACATTCTGATGTACTTTTTATTATAATAGGTTGAGGAAATACTGCCATCACAAGCAAAAAGGCAATTGGAAATTACAATGTTCACATTCTGATGTACTTTTTATTATAATAGGTTGAGGAAATACTGCCATCGCAAGCAAAAAGGCAATTGGAAATTTTCAATCTTCACATTCTGATGTACTTTTTTTTATTATAAAAGGTTGATAAACATGAAAAGTCTCACATATCTGCCTTTTTGCTTGCGTCAGCAGAATAGTTGAGCAATGCTTTCAATGCTTAAATGGACCAACCACGTCTTAGCATGCATAATGTTATTTTGCTTACCATTTTCAATATTTAGTACGTCTATGTTGTGTGTAATAAAGTTACTTTCCGCTGTCTGTTCCATATCTGAAAGGAAACAAAATGACATAAATATTACAAAATCAATCAATGAACGGCTCGTGCTATGTATTTGCATAATCAGTATTTATGTTATGTGAATGGCCTTTCAAAGTGCAAATTGTAATCATTATTACCGCACTTGGATATTCATTTCCATGTCTCCTTTCATAACGAGTTGTCTTCTAAGCATTTTCTTTTTAATTCATACCTCGTTCTTGAGACGACTCAACGGCGGTCAATCGAAAATGAGTTATGTGTTTAGATTTGCTTGCATTTGTACATTTTTCTAGGGAAAAAGTAACATATCCAAATGATATTATAGTTTTTTTCGTACGATGAAGTACAGATGGTCTTAAATGTACATGTTCTCAGTTTTAATGGAGTTTCCTACATTTTTTTATGGTGCCTATTGATTACCTGAGTGAATAAATGCCCCGGGTTCCCGGGCATTGTGGGTTCAATTCCTTTGCTAGCTAAATCCTACATCATGGCAAAAACCGTGACCGGATAAATCATCACAATGATAATTCATCACATCTTTAAATAGTTATATAAAGTCATGGAAAGTAATGAAACAAAAACCTTATTAAGTAGGTTAGGTTAAAATAATTTTTTTTTCATTGTTTCTAATGACTTTATATCACTTTTTAAAAGTGTGTTGAATTGTCACTGTGTTGAGTTATCATGGAACTGGCACAAACAACATTTGTCACTTATAATAGTGGTGTGTAGTAGGAATTTTTCAAATATTTTATGCTATTTGTAACCCAGGAATGTTTTTTCTTTTTTTGACATGACACCATTGTCCTCCAAGGAACAGCTGCCTATAATTCTATATGCTCATTGTGGCTTCCCGGATGGTGTTGGACTGCAGCACCTCCATCATCTCGGCGGTGATGGATAGTGGCGCCTTCAGGAACTTGGTCTCGACGCGAGGGTTAGTTAGTTAACCTACCTTGTGCCATATCCTGTATGCTCATAGTGGCTTCCCGGGTGGTGTTGGACTGCAGCACCTCAACCATGGAGTCCCAGCCCATCTCGGCGGCGATGGATAGCGGCGTCTTCAGGAACTTACTCTCGGCACGAGGGTTGGCCCCCTCATTCAGCAGCACCAGGACGCACTCCTCGTGGCCGCGCTCCACCGCCCAGTGAAGCGGAGTCATTTGCAACTGTAAGCCATCAACAATAGGTATGTATTGACGGGAGCTAACAGCAGACAAATGTCAATAAAGGCACACTGTGATAAGGAAGGATATTTCAATAAATAAGGGCATATCCAAAGCCAGTAAACTGGTGTTCTGCTGAAAACCTGAACTGTCCCAATGTTTTAGGTGGACATTACATTGTTTATGTAGTGTAATCATAATAACTCTCATTATAATATAAATTCCAAAGATTTCAGAAAGCAAAGCGGTGCAAATTTTATGTAGTTAGAGCTCAAGTTAGAGATTTTTGCTGCATCATCCAACCAGATTACTGTTTTATAGTGAAGATCATAGACATCCTAATAGAAAGACTTGCCCTAACATGAAATCTGGGTATTATTTAGACGAGTTGGAGGAAAACTACGTGACCATATTTTTGGAACCAGGAGGGTTCGAGAATGCTTTGAATGAACTACGACATGATCGTACGTTGACCGGCGAAGAGCTCACATTGAAATAACCAGACCCTGCGCAAAAACTTAAAATTCGATAAAGTATGGCAACGGTTTGCAGCGCAGTCCGTTGTGGGACTTTTCTGCACAGGATCTGAATGTACGTTCTTAACCGAACCGCCCAGCGCAGGAAGCTCAAGCATGGCATAAGACTGGTGTCCGCACGGGATTGGGTATTTATATTTAACTATAGTTCTCACTCAGTAGTTCGGCGCTCTATTATCCAACAACTACTGTGCAATATTCGCGTAGACTATCGACACATTGGTTAGATTATAATCTAGGCAGATATGTGAACGCTCTGTTCGCTGAATCAAAAAGATAGGTATTCGCAAATGTGACTTACGGAAGAGTTGGTTGTGATGTTCGATGATATGGTTCTTTTGGTAGCGCTCATATGGTGGAGGAATTCACAGGCACTCATATAAGATTGAGCTAATTATAACTCCGGCTAAAATTCGAATTGACAAATCGGTTCTTTTATCGGTATGGTGTTTCGGTCAACTGTCATTAGATGACATTTTCGCTACGGCCCCGGCGCGGGCGGCTAGATTCAACTCAAAGCAACACTGCGCAGATTCAAACCAGTAAAATTTGAATCCTAGCCTCCTTATTGGTTGGAGCGGAAAAAGCGTTACAAAACAATTCAGCGTCACGAAACAACTACTATAATTCGCCATTTTCTTACTATGTAGTTGAAATCACAAAATCAAGCTTGGCCGGTAATTGCATAAACTCAGTAACTCAGGAGTCCACAGCGTGCCTAGACTTGAGCGGCAAGCTTTACACACAGACAGGTTGGGTTATCTTACTACACACTCAGATACTATACAGCCATCTATCTTACTCTCGCTGACCATTTTACAAGTCACCAGGGTTAATTATTATTGTTTTTGGACATTTCAGTTTTCGATTAGTCCTCTGTGTATTATAGCAACTCTTGCATATGTTTCTGTTTGTTTCGTTTTAAGTTTGAATAATTTTACAAAATGGAGTCTACCCACAAGCATAAACATGACACTTTAACTTTACATAAAAAAAAAAAAAAAATTTAATGATAGATCGATAGCGGTGGTGTTTGTTTGTTTGACGAAATACCAATTTTAAGCATATTTCGTATGTATGCACTATAATCCGCCGTTATCACTAATTGCACACTTTTTACTAATTGTAAGTCTAACTTTGGAGTAGCGGATTAGTGTTAGAGTACTGTGCTACAGGGTTTTCCAATAAGAGGTGTTATTTTGATATTCAAAGAAACTTTTCCCGTAAAAGATCAATGGTTTCGTTGCTTGTGTGGCACGTAGCGCCGTCTTGTGGAAAGTAAACATTGTCCAGATCAATACCATCCAATTCCGGCAATAAAAATCATTAATCAGCTCTCGATAGCGCAATCCATTCACCGTAACTGTTGCTCCAGCCTCATTTTCGAAAAAGTAAGGTCCAATGACTCCGCCGGACTATAAACCGTACTAAACAGTCACACGTTGAGGATAGAGAGGCTTTTCAACAATAACTCTTGGGTTTTCCGAGCCTCAGATGCGACAATTTTGTTGACGAAGCCACCGAGGTGGAAATGGGCCTCATCACTCAAGATAATTTTTCGATGGAATTCTAATAATTAATAATAGATAATTTTAATAATTTGAAGCGTGTATTGTTCCATTTTTATTAATGGCGTAGTTTCTACTTTTCAAATGTCAAAAAATGACAGCTTTAAAAGTAACATCTACCGAAATAGCGGGCTATTCAAAATAACACCTCTTATTGGAAAACCCTGTACATTGTATAATCTATTATGCTGGGATTACTTGATCCTACTCACACTGCATAGGGTGATTGCTGACATGATTGCAAGGGATAATCTCTGGAAAATAAATTATTTTATTATGGAGTGGTTAAAGAGAAAAGTAAAGGATTTATACCATATCTCTACAATGCACTTCAACTCCGTGTTCCAGAAGCAGTTTGGCAACTTCCGAGTGACCCTCATAGGCTGCAAAGTGCAGCGGTGTTCTGTCCACTTTTGTCCTTCCATCCTTTCCGATACCAGCTCGCAGCAATACTTCACAAGTCTCCAGATGGTTGTTCATGGCAGCTAAGTGTAGAGGAGATGTTCCTAGCTGAAACCATTAAACCAAAACATGCATAAACAATGACAGAATATGTACAAATAAATCTTTTTTAAAGAAAGATAAATGAATATCCCATATTACCAATATCCTGACAATATTATGGCTTTAAAAAAAACAGATGTTCACAAATTAGAGGTATGTCTGGTCAACACGATTATTGTGGGTTTTCGTGCACACATCAAAAGATCTTGAGGCCAACCCAATGCATTGGGCCGACATGTACAAGTGGCTTTATATTATTATAGGTAGGTACCTAATATATGACACATCTTAATTCTTCACACAACAAAATCCAACATTGAAAATAACACTTAAAAAGTCAAAGTAAATATGAGTTCTCACACAGGATTATTCCACATTTCTCTGACGATGTCAGATATAATATCGTTGGATTGACAGAAACATTGATAAATTTATAATTGAATCAAAGCCTATTAACCTTTCGAATGCCGAGCACCCGCAACATAATATTACGTCTGTCTCGACACAGGTGTACCCTAGTGAGACAGATGTCGACAAATACAAGTAAAAACTTTATATTGATAGATAAATAAATAAATAAATAAATAAAAAATATATATATATATTTCCATGGTATGCCTAGTAGGTAAAAATCCAACAAAAATAATGTATTAATGGCAGATTACCAATGGTATACACTGGTGCTCAACAGAATTTTTCATATCGAATGTATCTAACTGAATTATTTTTAATATCGTACCCAGTCGGTAGTGAATGGAGCTCCTTTGCTCATGAGGTCAAGCACGGACACGGTGTCTCCTTCCCGCGCGCTCTGCAACAACTTCTTGCCCAACTCCAGCACGGAGGTGCTTTGGGCCCTGCTCCGTGACACCAGAGAGCCGCCACAATCAATCTACAAAAAAGAAAACACACAGTCGTCAAAACACATATATATTATTTTATTAACCTTCCCGTTACCAACTTCTAAAACTTCCTCACTCTCCTATACAACATTCTTATTAAGTTTAACCAGTGATCCTAAAAGATTACGCCACTTATCAGCAATTTCGTTAAAATATATTTTTCAAAAATCAGTATCGGCTATTTACGGCAGGTCTAAAAATTGGCTCGTCATCATGCGGCACATTTTGATACAATGTATGTGTTTTAGTGTGGCGTTTCCCAAATTTTTCATACCTGTGGACCTGCAAAAAATTGAGGATTATACGCAGACCTACTGACAATGGGATTAAGATTCGTACTGGCTTTACCACTACAGTAAATTTTTTTTTCACAAAATGTACCTATTGATTTGGGATCTCATTTTTTTTAAAAGATCTATTAAAATGTAAATCGTCAATAAATTTTTGGAAAATCACTCTTAAAATATTTTTAAAATGTCCATTTACATTGCAGTTTTATTTCACTTAAAAAAATATGTTAGCTCTACATATGGAATTTTTATTTTAAAATTCCTTTTTTTTATTTTTACATAATTTTTGCAACAAAGTCCTGATAAATTGCTAGAAACATGTTGTTTGTTAGTCACAGACCTGGGCCACCCATTTTTGTTCGCACCGCAATCTATAATAATTTCTGTGCCTTGTTATTTTTAAACCCATTGAAAAATTTACTAGAACCTAGTTCACAATTAACTTTGCAACGGAATAAAGCTTTTGTGGTTGATTCAGCCAATTTCAATTTGGGAGGTGGGTTTGGGTACCGTCGCCCCGGAAATCATTTATTGGATAGCCAACACCTCTGCCATACGTCACCCCAAGTGGTTTGCTACATTTGGTGAATTAACAGGGGTGCCCAGGTTCGTCAGGTGAGGTGTGTTCAGGATGCTCCTGACCATCAGCTGCGTGGTGTGCCAGATCGGGAATGGCTGGTCTGGGGAGACCCTTTGACCATTCCAACTGGTCTCTCGACCCATCACCTTATGCCGCATCGGGAGAAATATATATCACTCCTCGATACACTGATCCCTAGATTCCTACCCACCCCTCATACCTTTTTCCTTCCCAGAACTTCCTCTCCTTTAACCTTTCCCTTACTGTGCTAAAAAAATACACGCGTTCCGGTGCTGTGTAGTCAATACACATCTCAAAATAAGCGATTTAATATCGAAAAATATGAATATTCATAGCTAATCGATTATGTTTATTATATTTTATATCAAAAGTGATAATAATTGTAATTTAATTGCTGAAAACATGAAAAAACCATCGGCAGATGCTAAAGAAACGTGCGAGGGGTCCACATCTAACGACGGTTCGCGGCCAACTGGCTAGCGGCTGGCGGCTGGCACAAACACAGCTGTGCGGTCGTAGGTATCGATGGTCTAAATCAAAAACTACAACTGCAGAAGTGTGGATGTCTCATGTTGCCGCATAGCGAATTAAAGCGGGACATCAATAGCGTGTCATTTCCTCGCACACTCTTCGCGTATTAGTATCACACGGTTGATTGTATTGGTGTATTTGTTCCCGATTTTTAACAAAAAAACTCTGATTTTTAATTGAATTTGAAAACTATGTAATATATTATTTTTTAATTCAGTGCATAAATGTATAACGGAGGAATACCTAAAATCTGAACCCAGAATTTATTATATTTATAGAGTTATTAAAGTTATTAGAAGCAATGTGTAGTAAATACACACCACAGATAAGGAAAGGTTAAAAGACCCTCCACACAGCATCCCCGCAGTGGGTGGGATATATTCATATGTCCATGACTCCTGGACATACTGATCCCTTGATTCTTACCCAACCCTCATAACTTTTCAGAACTTTCTTTCCTTAAAAAAGACCCTCCACACAGTATCCCAAAAGACGACATAGGCTCTGAGAGAAATTATTTATTTATTATTCAAATGTTAAAAAAAAAACAGTGATGAAATCATTCCCATTTCTAAAATTAATTATTAATGTTCTCAAAAATTTGCTTTAATGAATAACATTCCAGCAAGTTACTGTGAAAAAAACATGCTTTTGTTCTTAATAAAGTATTTTATTATCTTGAAAATCAAATGTATTGAGAAAATTGCTCGAGGCCGTTGGGGAAGAATCCATTCCCATGTTCTAAATGCAAGTATTAATTGTCTGTAAAGCATCACAGATTTGTGAGCTCTGATAAAAAAAACCACTTCCATGTTCTGAATGCAAAATAACTCCTCTTCAACCCATCGGCATGCTAATTTTTTGACATCATCTGTGCATACTTGAGAAGGATTATTACTGTGCAGTATTGCACCCCATATTTTTATTTGACATCATCTGTGCATACTTGAGAAGGATTATTACTGTGCAGTATTGCACACCATATTTCCCCAAATGAAACACTTTTTATGCTTTTATATAGATTATAATTTTATTGTGAACTATCTAAGTGCGTGGGAAAAATTTTAGTCGCCCCGATGGGGCGGGGCAGTATGCCGATGCGAAAGAAGAGCAGCCCCCCAATCTTGGCGGCAGGTATGCCGATGGGTTAAGGCGATGCACTACGTATGTAGTAATGCAAAATCATGTGTTTTTGGTTTGAAAATTTGGTCGCCTAGAAATGTTTCAGATGCTCTAATTTAATACTGCGAGTAGAATACATCTTGGCCTTTGAAATAATCGAGTATTTTTTTAGATAAGTCTTTTTATAAGCCCAGAAAAAAATAACGTATAAGGCCTATGAAAACTGCTTTAAAGTTCAAAATCTCCTACTTACGAACCCATTTTCGGTTATGATTTTATTGTATAATGTGGCAAATTAAGTTATTTATAAAATGATCGAAAAAAATGAAATATTTATGTCTGAACATCCACAAAATAAAATAAAAGGCACTTTTTGGCCATGTTTTTTTCTAGCATAAATCAAAACAGGCGGATGGTGTTAAGCGGGAATTTAAACCTTATCGCCATCTACGTAAGGGGTGTTATTGATAGCGGCTCGATTTAAAATATTACACGACGTAGTGCATCGCCTTAATGAATATTACTCTAGCGAGGTCCGGGAAAAACAATTCCCAGTTCAAAAAGAAGTATATATTAATTTCAATCGAAGTATATATTGGTATAGTTACACCAGCCTTAAGCCCGGTTTCAGGCAGGTTGAACTATACCTACGCTGTCATAATAAGTCAAGTTTTTCACTATCCTGACCTTACCTGCCGCATAATATTTATACATATATATATATGTGTGTATGTATATCAGTAGTTCTTCCAGACACCATAAGAAGCGGATAGGCTTGACAACTAGCAATTAAGCAAACAAATACTTAAATATTGGTGGAAGGGCATTAATATATTATAAGAATTGCAATTGATTTCATACATTTTATTTTGCCTTTTTTTTGGTTCATTTTTAGTAGCTCCCGAATCATTCGTGGACTGGCAGAAATCTCCGCATACCGGCGGTTGGGAAACGTTGTTTTAGTGAATGCACCACATATGCGACGTATATTTATGTACATAGGTAGTATAACTTACTATAAAATAGAATTGTTTGTGAATATGTACATTGGAAAATTCTTGCATGGGAAGGAACCTGTGTAATGCAGGTTCACAAGGTACCCACTCAACCACGAGTCCAGTGTCACGAGATTCAGATGTAAATAATTTTTGCACTTATTTCAATAAACAGTAGTTCAAAATTTAAAAAATGATTTATTTACCGGAATGAGTGTAGCCCCATCGAGTCCGCTTCCATCTTCGCAAATCATTTTTACTGAAACAGAAAACCAGCTAAAAATAAGTAATAAAAAATTTATTACAAATCATTTTGAAGAACAAAGAAGATTGATAGTATGTTAAAAATATAAAATAATAATATATAATATCTCAAACTATAAAAATATTACCATTTGTTATTTCGGCTACTGGCATTATACCTAGCTCTCTCATTAAAAATTTAGGCATATTAGATCTATCAAAAAATTTCTACATAAAAAAGATGCAAAAGTCAGTCATTTTGAATACATGTAGGATAACGAAAGATTTTTTAAATATTTATGTTGAGGGATCAGTAGGATTTATAGGCCCTGTTAGGAGTTCTACCGAGCCGAACCCTCTGATATGAAAATATCTGGAGTCGGTGAATTATTTTCCCATTTGATCTCTGTTGAGTTGACGTGTTATTCTTATATTGTTTTGTATTTATTTTGCTTATATAATGCACTTGCATAATGTTGATTGACTAGATGATCATTTGTGGAAAAGTGTGTGGAAGGGTTTAGTTTTTCCTGTGGGGAAGATTTAACCCGGACATAAAATCGGAAGTTAGTAAAAAAATGTACCATACATTTTTCGAATGCTATTACAATTTATATTTATCCCATTCACTCATTGTATAATAACTGGTAAAATTCTTGGATATACATATTCAATTGTTTAATGCGCAGTTGAAAATAAAGCCCGCTGTAGATTCTTTTGCCACTATAAATAGGAGCATGTATTTAGATATGCAACCACATACAATATAAAAAAATCTTAATGATATATTGAAACAATTGTAAATTTCCAATTTTCAAACCAGTCTGAAGATGGCTGTGATGGGCTGAGAATGATAACGGTAAAAATGAAAAAAGTTTAAAATTGTTTCGATAAATCATTATAATGGAATTCCACCACGAATTGTCACTATCAATAGAAAGAAAAAAATACTCTTCAAAATGACTTTTGCAAAAAAAATTGCATAATAATTATTAATGTCTTTGAAGAAAACTACCTTAGGTACTGCAGTAAAAACGATTTTATATTTTCTTCAATGAATACCATATATCAATAATTTTAAAAATATATTATACTCATATCTGCATAACCTTCAAAATATGACAATGTCAGAAAGCCTGCATTAGTTCGGGAAGATATTATCTTTATTAGAATGTTACTGACTCATCCGTTAGATTAATTTTATGAAACTATATTATATTATGCACAATATAGTTTTAATGACACCGAAAAATAAAATCTTATATTTGTTAGACAGCCATGTCATTTCGTGATAACTGCCAAATGTAAATCCAATTTGTTTTATAATAGCCAGGGGGAATAGGCGATTATTTTCCTACTCGATGGAAATATACAATGCTTGTAAACATCTTCGTATCTGTTTGTCAAACGTCAATGAAGTTTCAAATGAATGGTGACAGGATGAGGATGTTAACAACTACAGAAATACGCCATATTTGCGATACTTCCTGTTCCTGTAAAGTAGCATAAATATCGCCGCCTAAATATTTGCCATCACGTCGCGTCATATAATTAGAATATTAGAAGCACGGCACAACATTATCTAAGTTAACTTACAGAAATTTGTGCACTAATATCCAAAATAATAACCACATTGACAAGAAGCCATAACCGTCCAGCACAAATAAAGTGGTTTCACGGCCTTCTATATTATCGCAGTTTTGAGCGCGAAACAAGATTGTCAATATTTTGACATCGGAAATAACCGCGAATGTGTAAATATATGTTTTTTGTTTTGTTTTTTCCTCATGAATTATAACAATTTGTTATTTGCAATTTACATCAGAATTGCTAAATGCAGAACTTGCGAAATAATTAAAACGATTTCGGGAACGTAGACGTGATGTGGCAAGTCAGTTATTTATTTTTCAGCCAGTATTCGACCGTGCTAACTTCGCGAGAAAACTGGGGCTAGATGTTGAATTTTAATGTTATTCAAAGAGTACTCGATACTGGGGGGGCTTAGTCACTGTCATGTAAATTCCGAAGTTTGTTCCCTTTACCCCGGACACCTTGTAGCTGTCCCAAAACTCAAAATTATCCATTGGAGGGTAAATAGGCCAAATCATGATTAACCAGAATAACATATCACGATTAAGTTGAGAAAATCGACTTCTTAAATCAGTTTTTCGAGTTTTCATATTCTATAATTATAAATTTTACTACGCAACCCTGAATAGCCTTCCTATTCATAACAGTCCAAAATAAAACTAAAAGTCCCTTTGCCTTCAAAAATAAATATATTTGTTCGATTCATGTCATTGTTTTTATTCGACTCCTCGTAATGTAAAAAAAATGTACTACGCTAACCTAAGAAGTTATATAAAAATGCTCATGTAGTGTAGTTTTAAAAACTGTGCAACATTTGCTGTACTTTACTTTAGAAAAAACATATATTGATCTTTTAATACTAAATGTAGTTTACATATACGTTCCTACGAATACTGACGTATTTTAAAATACATTTTGAAGTTATCGCCGGAGAACTGTGCCCATCTTGTAATCGACCGATGCCCGAGATTAGAAGATTAGAAACGACTTGGCTCAGTGAACCGCCTCTCCATATCGGATACGCAGATCTTTGCGAACGAGTGAACGGGTGAGCTGGTGAGCTGAGTCGTTCTCGAATGATGACCGGTGAACGGGTGACCCGGTGATTGTTCAACGGTTCTCACAGCTCGCGGATCACTACTGTCTTGACACAGGTTTAACCTAGTGAGACAGGCATCGAAAAACCACTTGTAAAAAACTTTATATAGATAAATAAAATAAAAAAATTACTGATCCGCTTTGATAATATAGGGATTCATGGCATGCATGAACCCTTCGTTTCGTCGTACGCATATTATGGCGTCGTGTGTATTAATAAAGTTGGTAGGTATTTAACTACCTACACACAAATCTTATGATAAGAGATAATCATAAATTTACGTTTTTGGGCGCGATGTCTCGGTTAAGTGATGTATAGGGAAATTTGTCTAGTTCTAGGGGATAAAAATATTTTTTGGGAAATGGGAAAAAGCACAAAAATGTAGAGAAATTCTGAAATGTTAAAGAAATGAAGTCAAATTCCGCAGGAGTTTCCTAGAAGACTCGATATTTTCCTCGAAATTCATAGAAAGATTTATAGAAAGTAGTGAAAAGTCGATGCACCTGTTTCTCGCTTATATATTAATGTCAGATGTCTGTTGAAGATTTCTTGGATTGGAAGTTATTTTCATTGACTTACCTATCTGCTAGATTTTAGAAAAAAGTGCAACGATCAAATATTAATCAAAAATCATACTCGTAGGTGCGACGTAATCAACTTCTTCCTAAACGATCACGTCGAAATTGTACTGTCTGTTCATCTGGCCCGTTACAGCCATATAAAAGTTGAACATAGCGGAGTATGAAAAACAATGATCTTAAGTCCATCTGTGCCAAGGGAATATTAATTTTTGATTCATTGAAGAATATCTCGAGTTTCCCCATAACGCTTATATATTATGTGCCGTGTTTTGTCAGAAATTTATAAAGAAGACCAATAATAATAATAATAATTAAAACTCAGATTATGTATTGACGAACCATTATTATATACACATTTTAAAAACTAATTATAAAATTGCGTTCTTTGATTGTAAATAGAGTTCACTGAATTTATTAACAAAATGGATAGGTAGGTATTATAACAATACAAAAATATTCAAAATTTGTTTCTCCTATACATACGTGTTTAGAGTGAACATTTTCTACAAAACGGAGCATTTATTTTGATCAGTTCGAGCTCTAAAAATTATTCCATTTTATGAATTGTAAATTAAAATTAATAAATGTAACGAAGGAGAGATACTTTTTTATTACGAATAAAAATTTAAGAAATTTAAAACTAAATTTATTTTGTGCCAAACAAAACATCTAAAATTATATCGTAAAGTGAGGGGTTTATTTATGATCGGTACGATGAATTGACATGGAACTCTAGAAGGAGCACGAAACAACGTCGAAAGAACCAAAAGTACTTGAATTTGAGACGATTATCACATTTATAAAATCTTATTTTACTTTACTATATACATACGTTTTTAATTTAAAATTAATTTACCAAACACAACCTTAGATATTTAGAAAAAACCTCCTCCTGTAAAAGGCAATTTTTACGCTTACGATCATAAATAAACCACCCACCTTACGATCCTATGCCAGGAAAGGGTTGATAGGGTCTGATCATAAATAAAGTGGGTCTGATCGGGTCGATAGGTCGATACGGTCGATATTGGTCGATATATCCAAAACATCCAAAACCTTCTAGATCACGTATCTAGGAGGTTTTGATATATCTCAATTCAATGATTCTACTACACACTTTTTACGACCACAATCCAAGAACTTTTTAAGATATTGAAAAATTGTAAATAATTCCATGCCCAATGATGATGTTAACTATCACTATCGCTTGCACAATATTTTAAATCGTAGCTGGGTATAGCCGTTTGTCGAAAAACGGAACAGCTGAAATTCGAATTTTGACAGCTGACAGTTGAATAATTTGAATTTTTAAAAGTGTCATGCTGATTTTATAAATATAAATGATTTTACTATCTGTGATAAAATGATTCTGTGATATTTAATTGTGTTAAAAATGTTACGAGGGCAGTGCTTTGTATTAATTCAAATGACTTTATGAAGCTTATGTACGACTTTCATTATGAATGATGAAGAAAGGGAACTTTGTAATGATTTATTGAATGAAAGTAATTTCGTTGAGAATATAACGTTTACTGATGAAACTCATTCAAAGAATGTAAAGTTTGAGGATACTTTGGCTTTTGTCAAAGGTTTTACATCATCATGGTCTCTTTCAAACAAAGTTTTCGAATCACAGAAAAATACATCACTACACAATTCGTTACTAATTAAAACTCATTGTTTTAATGGTGTTACCAACAATATCTCAATTCTGCCACTTAGTCACGTTTGCAATAGTAGTAAAACGATTACATCAAAAATATTATCAGAAAATGTAATATCGAATCAGCAAACCGATCTTAAATATTGGGGTTTGCCACCGGAAATAATATCGAAATATCATTCCAAAGGTGTAAAGAATATGTTTCCGTGGCAAGTGGAATGTCTGGGAAACTCAAAAGTGCTTAATGATAATGGGAACCTTGTTTATTCAGCTCCCACGTCTGCGGGAAAAACTTTGGTTGCTGAAATATTGGCTATGAAAACAGTTCTCGAGCGCCAGAAGAAAGTTATGATCATTTTACCATTTGTGTCAGTGGTGAGAGAAAAGATGTTTTACTTTCAAGATATTTTTAGTGAAAGTGGAATAAGGGTGGAAGGTTTTATGGGATCTCACTCACCCCCCGGAGGCTTCCAAGCCATCCACATTGCTATATGTACAATTGAAAAAGCCAACAATCTAATTAATAACCTTCTTGAAAACGGCTCAATCGCTGATCTAGGAGCGGTGGTAGTAGATGAGCTGCATTTATTGGGAGATCCTCACCGTGGTTATATATTAGAGCTTTTACTTACAAAGCTATTGTATGTAACTAAAAGATATGAACAAATTGATATTCAAATAATAGGTATGTCTGCCACACTACCAAATCTTTCCCTGCTTTCCGAATGGCTCAATGCTGATTTATACAAGACTGACTTTCGTCCGATTCCATTAGAAGAGCAGTATCACCATTCTGGCTGTGTTTACAACTCCAACAAGGAAGTCATTAGAAACATTGAATCATCAGAAGAGTTTGTCAATGACAAAGACAATATTGTTTATTTATGTCTGGAGACAATCATGGAGAGTTGTTCGGTCTTAATATTTTGTCCTACTAAAAACTGGTGCGAGAATTTAGCTCAGCAAATAGCCGGTAACTTCAGAAGTTTGGGTTATTCACAGTCAAATTATGGGAAGTATTTACGTGAACAACTAAATGGTCCCGCTATAAGTGAAGTATTGGAACAACTCAAGGCTTCTCCCGCTGGTTTAGATCATGTGCTTCATCAAACTATATCTTTTGGAGTTGCATTTCACCATGCAGGGCTTACAATGGACGAGAGAGATATAATTGAAGGTGCTTTTAAAACTAACGCAATTAGGGTCCTTGTTTCTACATCCACTCTTAGTTCAGGAGTGAACTTACCGGCACGTAGAGTTATCATAAGATCTCCAACGTTTCATTCAAAACCTATTAATATACAAACTTACAAACAGATGGTAGGAAGAGCCGGTCGAATGGGAATCGACACAGCGGGAGAAAGTATTTTAATCTGTTCCGCAAATGATAAGAATGTTGCTGAAGGATTGATATGTGGCACATTTGATCCAATATCCAGTTGTTTGAAAGGAGGAGATAAGCTTTTACGTGCAGTCTTAGAAGCTATAGCAAGTCAAGTGGCAAAAACTCCCGAGGATGTACAACTTTTCATTAACTGCACACTCTTAATGAATAGTCTAGAGAAAAATGAATCCACAGAGGAATATTCTGAAGAAACAGTCAAGCAGTTAGTAGATTATGAATTGATTCGTCTACAGAAAATATCTGATGAATTGTTTTACATGGCAACACCTTTAGGAAAGGCCTGCCTCTCGTCCTCTATGTCCCCGCAAGATGGACTGACATTATTTAAAGAATTGCAGAAGGCCCGTGAATGCTTCGTTCTAGAAACAGATTTGCATATGATATATCTTGTGACTCCTTACAGTATATGCTCTCAGTGGGGAGAGTTGAATTGGATGCATTTGTTGAACCTATGGGATGGCTTGAGTAAAGCCATGAAGCGGGTAGGGGAGATGGTTGGCATTCAAGAAAGCTTTATCTACCGTTGTATGCGAGGGGCGGTCAAGTTGGATTCTCCGGCTATGCAATGTAAATTGCAGGTTTTAAGAAGGTATAAATTAATGTATTTAAAAAATAGATTTTAAAAAATTTCCATAAGTATTTAATTTTAAACTTTTTTTCTTTCTCTTTTTAGGTTCTATACTGCTCTTGCCTTACAAGATTTAATAAATGAAGTCCCATTAGCAACAGTTTCAGCGACTTTCAGTTGTTCTCGTGGAATGCTCCAAAGTTTACAGCAGTCTGCCGCTACATTTGCTGGAATGGTAACGGCCTTCAGTCGACAGTTGGGCTGGAACAGCTTTGAGACTTTGGTGTCACAGTTTCAAGACAGATTACAGTTTGGAATTCAAAGTGATTTGCTTGACTTGATGAGACTACAATCACTAAATGGTTTAAGGGCGCGAGCACTCTTCAATGCGGGAATAGAAACCATTTGCCAGTTAGCCAGTGCGGACATTTGCCTAACAGAAACTGCCTTATACGCCTCCGTGCCTTTTCAAAGTGGAAAGGAGAGAGACGGAGAGATTAAGTACGACGTGGATAAGAGGAATTCATTAAGAAACATTTGGATAACGGGAAAGAAAGGTGTAACAGCGAAGGAAGCTGCTGATTTACTCATCCTCGAAGCAAGAACTTACTTGCAATTTGAAATGGGCGTCACTGAAGTTAAGTGGGAATTGAAAACAACCCAACTAGCGCCTTCACAAACTGATAATAAGAGAAACTTATCAGCTTTTTCAGAACAAATTAAACAAACTGATAAGTGTATTTCTCCCAACCCTTATGACTATTCTAATCATCATTTGAATCAAATGGAAACAACACCACCTAAAACTTACATAGAAGATGTCATGAATGCTCAAGAAATAGAAAACACATCATGCAGCCAATCTTTAAAACATTCAACTCCAATCGTTGAAAATATTTTAAACATTCATTCTTCTGTCGAAGAACAGCCAAAAGATGATATAAATATTTCTATTAGAGATACTTCGGACTTGATGTTTAAAGATCTTACAAATACTGAAAATGATTTTATAAATTCACCCAAAAATTGTCTTTCTCCGGAGTACGATTTTAATATTCAAGACATTTCAATTGAAAACAGTGCTATAAATGCCAACGCAAGCTATAAAAGCAATTGTAGCATTTTGCAAAGTGATCATTCTAAAAATCTAAGTATGTTTGAAGAAAGTATTGAAATTGATACACAGCTTTGCGGTTTGTTGGATAAAACCCAAAGTAGCTTTGTCAACAATGCATTTGAAGATAAACTCACTTTTCCACGTAAAGTAACAGAGGGAGAAAGTTTTAAAATGAACTTCACAAATGATATTTTGTCTATTGAGAATGTTTTTGCTGTTCCATTCGATGAATCTCTTGCAGATAAAATATGCGACAGCCAAAAGTTTAGTTCTGCCGATAACATCATTCTAAGCTCACAAGAGATATCAGAATATGATATGTCAATGAGAAATGTTAAGACCGTCACACCCAAAAGGAAGCTAGTTAGGAAAGAATATAAAAAGAGTAAGAAAAGAAAATGTATGCAAGATAACATAAAAAAAATTGATTTTAATTTAAAGGAAATAAAAGTGATGAATCATGGAGAAATGTTAACACATGAATATATTTTGGATTATGTTAAGCGAGGGGATCATAAAGTCATTGAAATTAAAGGGTTTAATAGTTCAACATTTGAAATAAATACTGTGAATGCTTGCAAGGATCAAGATTTATTCAAAAGGTATTGTTCAAACATTTTAAGCTTTAAGGAAATCACTCTTTACATTGATATGGAGATTACACAAAATAAATTAATGAAAATTGGACACAACATTGTGAAAAATGATGGCCAGTCTGATCAAATTGCTTCTACGGAAAAGGTAAAACATTATCGAGGTAAAAGCGTGAGAGGATTTGTTGTCTTCGTTAAAAGTAGTATTGCTTATTACTTTGACTGTCGCGATAATATTTCAGACACCTACAAGTTTTTGAACACCTTGGTTAACGAAAAAGAAAGGACAATTACTTTGTTCAACAGCAAATATGTCTTTTTGGTACTTAATAAATGCTGTGATATAAAGATTGAATGTAGTTGGGAAGATCCTCTCGTGGCTGATTGGCTTTTGGAACCCGAAGGGGACTTTAAAACTCTACCTAGCATGGTTAGTTTCCTAATAAATTTATTATTTTTCTATATTTTATTATTAGTGATTTAGAATGTTCACTTATGCATCACACTGATTTTTTTTTACAGATGGAAAAATACAATTCAATGGATTTTAAATCATTACTCCTGAATAAGGAATGTAGAGATGCAGCTTGTCTTAATGCCTGGGCGACTTGTTGCATTACTGAGACATTAAAAAATTACATTAAATTAAAACACCATGAGATGTTGCATACCTTTGGTAAGTTAGGCTTGCGCTTAAAATAAGGCAATTAAAATATGTTATGGCTAGTTTTTTAATACATACATTCATATTGTTTATGCCATATTTCAATATTGTATTCAATAACATGTTGTAATTTCTTTTAGGTACAGAGATGAAGGCTCTCCGTGTGATTGCTGAGTGTGAGCTGTCGGGTATGGAGGTAGATAAAGTAAAAGCTGGGGAAATGATTAGCCGAGTCAAGTCAACACAAAGCATGCTGGAGAAACATGCATTCAAGATAACGGGTCGGCGATTTAGATTTACTTCATCTTCGGAAGTTGCTAAGGTTTGTATTGAAATCTACTGTTCTTCGAAGAATATGGAACATCACCTCATTAATACCAGCCAACTGGATCAGGTTCTTCATACATTTTTTATTTTTATTTATTTTATCCCACACTGGAGGCTTTGAGGAAAATAATTTCCCTCAGGGCCTGTCATCATTGGAGATGCTGTGTGGAGGGTCTTTTAAAGGAGAGGAAGTTCTGGGAAGGAAAAAGGTATGACGGGTGGCTAGGAATCTAGGGATCAGTGTGTCGAGGAGTGATATATATTCCTCCCGATGCGGCGTAAGGCGATAAGTCAAGAGACCAGTTAGAGAGGTCAAAGGGTCTCCCCAAACCGGCGCATCCTGAACCCACCTCATCCGATGAACCCAGGAACCCCTGTTAAATCACCAAACGTAGCGAACTACTTAGGGTGACCTATGGCAGATGTGTTGGATATCAAATAAATGGTTCCCGGGGTGGCGGTACCCAAACCCGCCTCCCAAATTCCGTCTCACATAATGATAACCTGTCCATTAACACATTCATCCCTTCAGTCTTCCAAATCTTTCTTGACTAATTTTGGTATGCATCAATTATTATTGTTGCTTCATGATTCTTGAATTATTTTCAAATATCTATTGCCATTCTTCATTATTTAGAATGAACAGGTTTTTAAAAAATCACTTTTGATTTGTTTAAGATCCTCGGTCTCTACAAAGGACACAAAGTTAGCACAAGCAAGAAGACATTGGAGAAAATTGACAATCCTTTGGCTCAGGTAGTTATCTGCTGGAGAAAATTAAATGCCATATTAACTAAGAATCTGTTTCCGCTGACAGCGAAAGCCGTGGAGAATACAACAGACACTAGGTAATTTAGAAGCATAACATTTTCACTTCTGTTACCAACCTCCTCAGTCTATTTAATTATCTAAATATGTTTTAGAATATACAGTTCTTATTGCACTCACACCTCAACGGGAAGAATGTCTATGCAAGAACCAAATCTTCAGAGCGTGCCGAGAAACTTTGACATTCCACCCCAACTATTGTTCAGTCAAATTGAAGACTGTGAAGATATGACCTACTTCTTTAGCTGCCGAAATATATTTCCTTCTGCTTCCGGTACTGTTCTGATATCGGCTGATTACTGTCAACTGGAGTTGAGACTTTTGGGTCACTTGTCCAGTGATGTCACCCTCAGAAAAATAGTAATGTCGGAGGGAGATATTTTCAAATCTATTGCTGCAACATGGAAGTGCATTTCTGAAGATGAGGTTTGTTTTGAAGCCTTTAATAATTTATTAATCCCCTAATAATATTGGTAACTATTCTGCCAAGATTTTACGTATGTTTCCATTTAACACTATGCATTCTGCTGACCAAAAGACTTTACTATCAAGTTATTGTCCATTTCAATATTTCCAAGTATGTATATATTGTAGATATTATGTGTAGTCAATTAGCGCTGGTGAAACCACAATTAATTGAGAATTGAACAGTTTCTTGAACTGAACAGCCAGTCCTAACTCTTCCAACTTAAAAAAAAAATTATAAGTACCTATGTATTCCGTAATGCCTGACCATTGTTACACGAATTCCTAAGAAGTTAACTTTTTTTTTTAATCAAATAAAGGTTGTTGTATATTTTTTTTCCCCTGCCATGCGAGGATATGATAATGTATAATATGATTAGATTATATATAATATGATGACTAAACATATTATTTTATTTATTTACTAATCTTTAATTAGCTCTCATCGTCGTGTGCGCTAATATGTAGTTTTAAAAACAAAAAATTACAGTAATTGGAAAACAATGTATCTTTAAATATTTAAATGTAACTACTTATTATATGTCACAAAAAACATCAATATTTGAGGAAAATATGTTTTCTCAATTCCTCTTTAAACTTAACCATTTTCTCAATCTCAGTAACTTCCTTCGGGATTTTGTTATACAGTTGGACGGCCTGGTATATGAGAGATTTCTGGGTGCTTGATTTTTTCTTGTTGGCAATCTGACTCTCTTTGCATTTCTCGTCCCGTGTCCGTGTATCTCGTGATTGTAATTATATTGGTTATTAATACTAGCCTAGTGAGGCGGTATTTGAGAAACCTCAACTAACTGTACTTCTATTTTCTTTTTTATTTATTTATTTACTTATTAACGCCCTTTTTCGGGGCTTTTACATGAGGATATTAAGAAATATACATTATTTATTGTATATAACTGAATTGCTTCATTAAAAACATTTTATATTTGTTTAAAGATAAATTGAAGATGTCCACTGACTTGGTATAATTGTTTCCCTCCATTAGTATTCTGGGCAAAGAGCAATACATATGGTAGTTAGTCCCAGAATTTCTGCACTGAAATAAATCCTGACTTCTAGTATTACGTTGTGGAATTTACCTTCATCATATTATTTTTGTATTTTTCTGTTAATTTTATAACCTTTAAAAAAAAAGAAAAGTTATAAATCAATGTACAATATAGGTACATCATCAATATGCATTTTTAGTTGTAATGTGCAAACTTTCTTAAATAAAGATATATATTATTATTAATTAATATGATTTTAGGTGGATGATGACCTCAGGCAAAAAGCCAAACAAATGTGCTATGGCATTATTTATGGAATGGGCTGCAAGACTTTGGCTCAGATCCTGGACATACCTGAGCTGGAGGCTACGGTATTCATGAATTCATTTCATGCTGCTTATCCGGCCATTGAAATTTATACCAATAAAATTATACAAGAATGTCGACGCTTGGGATATGTGGAGACACTCAGTGGCAGACGAAGATATCTGCACCTTATCAACAGCGCAAGGTTTTCTGAAAAGTGTAAGTTTTGCAAGCAATTTCTTAATTATTGTTAAAATTTCCAAGCCTTAGTAAAAAATTATTATCATGATTCTAGTATAATATTATTTGAAATTTATTTAATAAAATTGTATCTTTATACACATACATTACTTTATTTTAGTTTAACGCTAGTTTCCCAGTCAATTTTGTGTTCATCTGGCCGTGTATCACCGAATCAAAAATACATTTCAATAACCTTAAAAGTATTGTGTTGTTGTAATCCTGGAAATAATTATGTTTAGTTATATTCTAATCAATATATCACTACTTATGTACCTCGCATACCAACTGAATGAAAATCAAATTGTAAAACAGTAATATTTTATTGATAGCAACATTTTTTATTTTAACAATTTATAGATACTGCCACAGTAAAGCCTTTTTGGGTTAAATAATCTCTAAACAGTATAAAACAATGTCGCTATCTGCGCCTGCCTGTTTGTGCGCTTAGTTCTTCCAAAGTGCGCAAGGGATTTCGAATGAGGTTTCACTATCATTTAAAGAATTTCTTCCGGAAGTATTTAGTATCAGGATTGTTTAATCATGGATTCACTACTGCTATACTCAACTAACTATTGTAGTTTTATAAAATTTCAGCTCACGCAGAACGTCAGGCTGTGAACACAACAATTCAAGGATCCGCAGCGGATATTTTAAAGTCTGCAATGATATTGATTCATAAGACATTGGAGGAATCGTTTCAAAAGCCGCATAATATTAAACTTGTTCTTCTATTGCATGATGAGTTGATGTACGAAGTGCCTATTGAAAAAGTGGACCATTTTAAGGTCCTTTTTAGAGATTGTATGGAAAATACAGTTTCTTTATCTGTGCCTCTGCCAGTCAAAGTTAAAATAGGAACTTTATGGGGAGATTTAAATGAAATACATTGATGAGGGAGGCAATGATTTTCATCTAACAATTATACAATTTAAAGAACTGTCATTTCCATTTTATTATAATCGTTATTGGCTGTGAAAATTAACCTACCTACCTACACAAAATGAATTTTTAAACCCTATTTTTATGATATGAATTTTGTTTTTGTTAGATTGTAAGATTTCATAATGAGGAACTGCAGTCCATTTTTTTAATCACTGTCATTTCCATTTTATTATAATCGTTATTGGCTGTGATTATTAACCTACCTACCTACACAAAATGAATTTTTAAAACATTATTTTGTTTTTGTTAGATTGTAAGATTTCATAATGGGGAACTGCAGTCCATTTAAAAAAAAATAATAATGACCTTCTAACCTTTGAATACCTGTATATTTTTTCATTGTTATAGGTAGTTTTAATAGTTAAAATAATTTTCAAAGTTTTAATTTGTCGGGTCTCCCAAAAACGCATCAAATCTGTGGTGACATCACCAGTCACCCGTCTCAAAAAGCCTACATTCTTTTTTTCAACTGGCGCTGTGTTTTCTAAGGGAGTCAAGACGATTTTCCGCTTTTAACATCGAAGAACACTTGGTAAAAGGATCTCGTCACTAATGTTATTGTATTGAATCAAAGAGCATAAAAACATCCATGACCGCACCTGTTAAAAAATTTACCGGTGTTTGAAAACCTGCATTAAAATATTTCCATTGGTTTAAATTTTAATGTGGATCAGGGTTGCCAATGCGTATGTTCTAAAATACCCACAAGAGATTTTCAAATTATCCACAAAATCCCCACAAGCACCTTAAGAGGAACGGCTGAGCTGCTATTTTCATACAAAATTTATATTTGGATTTGAGGTCAAAATGAATGATTTTTTTTTTATTTAACGGTTTAGCAAATATCTAATATGGATATGTGCTACATTATTTATTTGTGTTTTATATAATAAGCCGTCTAACAATTCAATTTTTCGTGGATTTAGAGGCATCTTAGTTATTTATTTTTTAGTTAATGATAATTATTTAAAAGAATATTACTCTATTTACTATACTAATATGATGAGATATAAAATAAAAAAATAAACATAATCGCAAAAAGCATTTTGATGAGTGTAAATTTAAATTATAAATGACCAATTTACGTTGACAAATTTATAATATATAAATTTAAATATCTACCCCAAAAAACGTATTTTTCTATTTTATATTTCATTATATTAACACAGAGGTACGGCAAGATTATTTTTTATTACAATTAACTCACAAAAAAAGCCAAAGTTGCCTCTGAAATCATGAAAATTTGAATTTTTTAATTGCCTACATATCTTAATTTTAAACACTAATAAATTAAATAGCATATATCCATACTAAATATGCTATACCTTTAGATTAAAAAAATAATTATTATGCTTGCTTGGGTATTTTGGTGTCAAAATTTAATTTTTGTATGAAAAAGGCCGCAGAGTCATTCCCATACAAAATGAAACAAAATTCTATTGAAATTAGGACGGTTTTTTTAGTATCTAGTCATTTTCGGATTTGATCTATCTTTTTTGATAATTTTCTGTGATCGACAACGAAATATAGAGCGTTCTCACGATGATTGAAATTATTATTTTCAAAATGATTGGTTAATCAAGAAATACCCAAAATCCCCAATTTTCCTCACAAAAAGGTTCTCCCCTCAAAAAACTAAATTCTTGAAATCTTATAAATTCCCCGCCATTTGTGGAATACTCCATGAAGTGGCAAAAAAAGTGTTTTAAACTGAAGATATATTACTGACGAAGATTGGTTGTAATTAATCAGCAGGTTAGTGGTACCTAACAAACGGTATATTTTAGTGATGTGGTGTTTTTTTTTGTTTTTAATGACTATTTATAAACTCTACTCATAATAATATAACTTATATATGTATTCAGAATCAGCTTTTGTTATTCTATATATGAATATATATATATTTTTAAGCCATAATATTTATTTTCTGCAGTTCCTTATTATTTAGTTTTATATTATTACCGATCACTCTTAGTATAATTTTATGATATTCTAAAATTAATTAGTATGAAATCTATTTTTCTTAGTATGTAGTGAAAATGAAATGTTAAATAATGAACTTTTGATTTTATCTTGCAAACATTTCTGATGAATTAATAAATATTATTATAAATTAAACACTTTGTTTTATTGACTTGAATGTTTTAAAACTAAAAATATGTACTCTTATAAAAAAATGCCGATTATCCTTCTGAATAGTCATTCATAATAATATAATTCAGTTGTTATAGAAGATCAATATGTGTACAAATAAAAATGTAAATGTTGGTTGGTTCAAAATCTTAAATCTCCGAAAAATCTTCACCTTCTGAACAAACAAACATTTGCATTTTTATTAATACATGTATCCGGGGGTAAAGTGCACTAACTTCGGGAGGTGATTCTACATGATGGTAGAAGTAAAAAAGGTAAAATAAGTTTTTTAGATATTCCAACTTTTTAACCTTAAAATTATGGAATTTCGAAAAAAAAAACTGCTTTTGAACTTTTAAAGTCATGTAGAATCGCCCCCGCGAAGTTAGTGAACTATTGTAGGGGGTATGTCCAGGGGGGACACCCTGTACATAGACATTAATTTTGTAATTTCGAAATTTTATCATAAATATATTATCATTTGCCTACGTAAGCATAATGCTTTCTAATCATTTGACTGCAAAATAATTAACATATTTTTTTCCAAACCTATAAAGTGTACCCACTTGCTTAAAATACGATTTTTCCCTCCCTTTATATCATCTTTACAATCATGCAATCATTTTTGAATCCACTAAAATTCTCTCTATCGATCTTAGTGATTTATTTTTATGTGAACTTCGCTAAGCTCATAATAAAGTGAATTGATTACTGTTTTCCACCGCATTAAGTCAAATGACACAAATGGGGCATTGTAGTAAAAAAACGAGGGAGAATTTTCCGATTTGCGCGCGCATCCTATCCCTGACAGCGCACCATTGTCAAAGAGCTTCTCCCGCCGGCCGCTAGATGTAGGATGTTAGAGAATAAATACATCGGAGGTAAATTATACAACGTGAACATTTTACGTTCACCCTGGAAATTCCTCTCCCCCTCGCAGCGGGAAATCAATACAAAGACATGTTTAAGGGTGGTTTGACGTTCCTCTCGTGAAAATTCATAATACGGTTAAATTCTTAGCAATAGATTCAACTTCAGACGCCAGACTATGTGACAAATCCGCTTTTGTTATTATTGCTTTTAAGCCAACCACCAACATTTTTAAAAAGTGCTCGCAAATTACAATGAAAATGGACATGTTTTTATGATATTTTCTGTTGTAAGCTTTATTTAATTTTCTTACCCCGTTGAAATATAGTAGATAATATTATCCCCGTAAGTGTAAAGATGTGTTGTCGCGAGTGTGTTATTTCGGTTTTATTTGCTACCGTTTTCGACTGTAGTTAAGGATTTAAATAATAATTTGGTGGATTAATATTCAACATGCACCTACATTTTGAACAGAATACGAGTGCAAAGTGTGATTGCTCCATACTATCGCTGTCATGGATGGGCAAAGTGCCAGACGAATTACCAGAGGTTTGTTTTTCTTTCACAATTATCATTATATATATATATATATCTTGGTATTAGCACACGTGTTGGATAATGGTTTGTATTTACAGAACTCTCTAGAACTTTTCTATTATTATTTCTCATAAATATTTGATTGAATTAAATTTTTTGTGTTTTTTACCTACCTATAAAGTATTTTTTACAAGGAAAAAAATTCGTAGTCTGACAGAATATTATAACACCTATCAAACTCCTTATAATATTATAGCGAATAGTTTTGCTTTCGGAAAGTAAGTAGGTACCTAAATGGTTCTGAAATGTACAGAATTTATTATTTAATTGATTTATTCCTACCAGGAAACCTTTTATTGAATTAAGGGTTAAATATTTATGTTTGTTTGTTCTATTTTTATGCAAATAATGATTTTTTCTTCATCATGCATATTTTTCCTGCTCTGTTCTTTTGGAAATAACCGTATTTCAATCATCATGTCAGCAATGAAAACATTCAGTCAACCATAAATATTAACATCTAGCTTTTACTCGCGGCTTTGCTCGCGTTTTAGGGAGAAATTACTCTAAAAAGAATTTTCCTCCGGGAATGAACTGTTTTTCCAGGATGAGTAGTAGACTATGCCACTTTCCAGTCATCCTACTATCCCCATGCACAAACAATGACGTCGATCGGTCGCTCCGTTGCGACGTGAAAGAAGGACAAACAAACACACTTTCGCATTTTAATATTATATTAACGATGTAGGTAAGTACCCGTGTTTTTTAAAGTTATATCAATGCTTAGGTACTTAACCTTAAATATTTGGTAGACAACTTTACTAAATGATCTGCCGTTGAGAAAGAGAATTTTTTACAAAACGTATATTGGAAAAAAAAAAATCAAATTTTTAATTACGAATCATCTACCCCTACTGTGTGTTATGATACGTATACATTTGCAAATGGAGCCACGAATTACGGGAAAGGAAGGAAGCAACTGCTAGCGGCGTTTCGCGCCATTTGCGGTTGCTTCATACCTTTCCCATAAGTTGAGGTTCAGTCGGCAGTTTTGCTCGCGTATGTATACGTGGCATGAGATATTTAAGTTATTTTCTCATTTTCATTATGTTCTTAAACTTTCTTTATTTTGTTTATCTTTGAACCATTGATTATTATTTGAACATTATTTTATGATGTACCTAAGTATGTTTATTTTTATTTAGGTACTTGTTTTATTCTACATTATCTAAATATATACTTTTCATCCGTGTTTTTTAAAGATTTAATTTTTCTATCAACTCCACTTTGTTTTTATGTGTATAATATGCATTTTATGTGGAAACTTAATTAGTTCATGCAACCATGTAAGACGTACCTAATTATTTTAATAAAATATGTATGCACTCACGCACTCACTCACTCACTCACTCACTCACTCACTCACTCACTCACTCACTCACTCACTCACTCACTCACTTACTCACTCACTCACGCGTGTGATGCAGGAGTCTTCTGATGATGGTTTAGTGAATTATCAGTTGGGTCATGTTTGGCTATTCCACGAAGAATTTTTAATGTTTCTATTTTCAAAGATAATTTTAATGTTTCTATTTACCTACCTACCTACTAATATCCACTCTACTTAGTTTAAAAGTAAAATAATTTGTTTCTTTCAAACTGTGAATAACATAGACTCACTGGCTCCCAGATTTCAGCCTCCTTTTACAATACAATTTCTTAATCTGTAGTAGTATATAAAAATAATTATTCTTTGAGTATATAATAGAAATTGTTTATAAGTAAGTAATTCAAGTACCTACTAATGTTTTATATTTCGGTTATGATTCCATCTGCTGTAACTCCGTTTCAACGAACTCTTCGATTTGCTTTGAAAATTGGAAGTGTTTGTTTGGAGAATTCAAATAAGCTGTTCAGTACCTACCTACAACATAATATTTTATTATTTTAACTGAAAATTATTTAATATGTCATTTTCACAATTGGAACAGATTTGTCGATAATTCAGACTTTCCCCATTGACGTATTATATTTAGATGAGACAAAAAAAAAAATGGTCCGCTTTTTACATCCAATTAATCCAATTTGACCTCCAACGCTCCAATGCCGAGCGACCGGAAGCTACCGAATCTGGTCCTCGCGCACTACTACTCGCGTGATAATAGTGGAACACGTTTCAACGAGATATTAGTATGCAATAGCGCCTTTTTGAATTATACATTTCTGCGCTAGTATATACCTAGATACTAATATAGGTAATTCACAAACTAGTACAGCGATATTCAAAATAATCGTACACGGACTGACGCATATCGTGCAGTTTTATTTTCCAAGAAGGTTATTTTTTGTATGAGAACTGCATATATTCTGTCGAAATTGACTGCTTGTAGCAGTTCATGAATTCCGTCCCCAATACGATAAATTAGTTTATTGCATAATTGACGCCCTCCGTCGGCGTGGAGCAAGGCTCTCGACTAGCAATCCGAAGGTCGCGGGTTCAAATCTCGGCGTGCGCGAGAAAATTATATTTGATTTTTTTGTGTTGTTTCAAAATGTATTCATTAAAAATAATATATGGTATACTTGTGGAACGTTCCAGAGTGGAAGATACTCTCAGTATCGCTCTTGTGTAAGATCTCCATTCAGAATTGAAACTTTGCTTGAAATGGCTTTAACTATGTTTGGTGACCAGATCTGAATAGCCAGGGAACCCTCCCACTTTTCCTCTTTCCCATCTCCTTCCCCTCCCACTACCTTCAGCATCACATATTCCAATTGGGGATGCCATAGTCTCACTGGCTCCAAGCGGTTGGTAGAAGTTGAGACTTGTGCGGTGTTCACATTAAAAAATATATATATTTTAGAAATTTGCATATATAATTAAGAAAACGGGTTAAGTGTATATTTGTTTATAAATTAGGAAGTAAATAGAATTAACAACATAAAATAATAATGTAAAAAAACAATAGGTAGTGTGTAACAAATATAAAAAGTTGAGGTTTCTCATAACCAGCCTCACTAGGCTAGCGGCTAGCCTGTGTTGAATGAAAAACTACAGGGTTTTCCAATAAGAGGTGTTATTTTGATATTCAATCGTAAAAGATCAATGGTTTCGTTGCTTGTGTGGCACGTAGCGCCGTCTTGTTGAAAGTAAACGTTGTCCAGATCAATACCATCCAATTCCGGCCATTAAAAATCATTAATCATCTCTCGATAGCGCAATCCATTCACCGTAACTGTTGCTCCAGCCTCATTTTCGAAAAAGTAAGGTCCAATGACTCCGCCGACCATAAACCGCACCAAACAGTCACACGTTGAGGATAGAGAAGCTTTTCAACAATAACTCTTGGATTTTCCGAGCCCCAGATGCGACAATTTTGCTTGTTGACGAAGCCACCGAGGTGGAAATGGGCCTCATCACTCAAGATGATTTGCATTTGATTCACTCAAGTGAATTTTAATAATTTCAATGCGTTGTTGAAGCGTGTATCGTTCCATTTTTATTAATGGCGTAGTTTCTACTTGTCAAATGTCATAAAATGACAGCTTCAATAGTAACATCTACCGAAATAGCGGGCTATTCAAAATATCACCTCTTATTGCAAAACCCTGTACATTGAAATATGGTACTCTCAAAAAGATGCGAAAACTTATGTAAATATACATACGTATTATAGGTAGAGACATGTTTCATAAGTCATAGTATATCGCTTGATTTAAAGCTAGGCTTGATTGGAATATCGAGTTTAGCGCGGCTTGGAACATAATCTATATATAGATCGGAAGCCAACATAGTTATCAGTAATGTTACACGTGTTGTCTTTGATTTAATTGAGGAATATGCTATTTTTTTCTGTGTAAAACTAAATTACTGTCCACGTGAGTGGTCAATCTGTGCTCTCTACTGTCATCGGGAGATCAAGAGCTTTCAAAATGTCAAATGTTTTAGGCAGGCTCAATTTGCGAGTTGATTTTTTGATAAAGTTCCCCACTTCAATCAGCATGGTGCTAATTGAATTTTAAGTATTTGTTTGCTGGAGTCAATGGCATCCATGTACTGAAAATATGACGAACAAAAGCAGAAAAAACTTACCAGAATGTTGAAAAATACTTCTTATAATACCTTACCTGACTATTTGTCTATTTTAGATTGATTATGAATTAAAACGTCTAAATCCCTCATCGTTGGATGAATCCATAATTATAAAATCAGGCAATTTACGTGTATCTCGGTGAGATGGAAGTACGTAATTTAATTAATTACCTAAACGTCATATTTGACATTTGTTACTGCTAGCTAGCTAGTCTGAAAACTCTGAAATACTATTCTGCGGCTTACCAAGGCTTAAGCGACCGATTTAACTCGCCTAAATTTGATTGATCAATGTGGCATATAGCGAGGGTTTGAACCAACTGATATATCGGGCCTATAAGATGTTAATAATTATCTCATAATTTCTATTTCTAAAATCATTGCATTTGACGTATTTCGACGGCCTCCGCGGTTGAGTGATTAGGATCCTTGGCTATGAATCCAAACGTCGCAGGTTAAAATGTAAATTAGAATTCAATTTTATTCAATTAATTAGTGTTATTTCACAAATCACTATTTAAAAATAATATATAATATATTTGCGGCATGTTCCAGAGTGGAAGATACTCTCAGTGTCGCCCTGGTGTAAGACCACCATTCTGAATTGAAACGTTGCTTGAAATGGCTTTAGTCGTGTTTGGGTGATCAGATATGAATAGCCAGGTACTTCCCCATCTGCCTCTTTTGGCAAATCCTTCCCCTCCCCACCTTCTTCATCCTCACAACATATTCCGATTGGGGATGCCATAGTCTCACTGGCTCCAGACTGTTGCGACACTTGTGCGGTTTCATATAAAAATCTGCAGTATTTCGAGAGCACCCTCCGTTTTCCATTAATGAAAGTCAGAGTATTTCTACTATAAAAACAAGTGATGTATATGTTCACCAGTGTTTTGATAGAAATATTATTTCTGGTAACTTTGAAGTGTGTTCCGCTGCTTGAGCAATGAGTACCTACCTCCTTGAAGTACCCAGCCTTAGTGGAGCAAGATGTGGCAAGAAGTAAGACGGGGTGTTGGGAGGAAAGGCGAGATGAGTCTAGAACAGAGTGGTTTCATTTCATCATGTCTATGACAGGGGCGGTCGGAGAGATTCTGAGTTCTGAGCTAGTTAAGCAACTCCTCTCGGAGGGAAAGGGGATTTATAGGTACTGCATGTTTACGTCTATTTTGAACAGGAAAATAAATTCATGGTTTCAGCACTTTTAATTTGAATTCCACAGAACTACAAATAAAAATGCATAAAATTGTTTTATTAAATTACTAGAAAAAATATAAGATTCGTTTATTACAACTAGAATTCAAAACACAGTAAAAAAATATACCAAAACTTGTTATTATATTTTTTATTTCGAAATTTAAAAAAAAGACAGCAAGAATAAAAAAAGTGGGTGTGTCAAGCCTACGCAAGACAGAAGTGAAACTTCTAGTATTCCTCTCTCTCTATTTTCATTTCATCATCTCTATTTTCTCTCTTAGGTTAGTTTGAAAATTAGAGGTTAAATAATTCAACGACGAAGCATGGATTTGCTTTTTCTAATATTTTCTTATAGATGAATGACGTTCGATTAATGTATAGTTCCAAAAATTTTCAATTTATTCACAAGTATACAATATTACATAAATAACAATATTACAATTAAAAATTACAAAGAAATTACAATGACAATTTACCAATCATGTGCCATTTTCATTGTCAATTTCATGAATATCATTTCCTAATGTCGTGATAATTGGGTTATGGTAACTAAAGTGCGAGATATATACATGAGCACTTAAATCCTTAATGAATCGTGCAAAAACTGCATCGATTGTTGTCCCGTGTCGGGAGAGAACGTTCGTGAGCGGCTCCCCCACCTCAACAAGCGCATATGGTGAGAGAGGGACAGTGAACGGTGAGCGGTGGTGGGGGTACCCGCATTTTCGTGTCGATCCTGACTCGGTTTTACTCCGTCCCAGAAAATTCATTACGCGCCTAAAGAAGTTTCACTTCAAAAACTTCTTAACCCTTCAGGTCTTTTTTATCAACAAGTCCTAACGACATGGTGAATTTTCTTGGAATTTCGGAATGCTCCGAGATATCTAAAATGTGCTACATATTACTTATTTTTGAAGTTATCGTTAAAAGAAATACTATTTTAGAAAGTAGATAAAATTATATTTGAAATATTTGCATTGAAAAAAATATCGTTTTTTTCTAAAAAATATTTTTTAATACCAAACATGAAAATGTTGACAAAAAAAGTTACCAGGACATTTTGACTCAGAACGTCCATAATTTTGAAAGAATTCGATATTTATAAAACATTTTCCTGTTGTGTAGGTAATAATAATAATAATAATATTTGGCTAATTTATATAGCGCCGTTTTCGTGAGAAATCACCTCAAGGGCGCTGAGAAATCACCTCAAGGGCGCTGAGAAATCACCTCAAGGGCGCTGAAATAAGTAATAAAACTGTCACTTTTTTTAACTTTCAACTGTCCATGGAAAAATGCCCAAATTCGTAATTATGCACTTTGACAAATTAAAAAAAATTAACTGTGTAATAATGTAATGTATAAATATTTGATACAAACTGTGTTACAGGAGAAATATCATAGGCTGAGCATTGATAAACACCTAACATTTAAACAGCATATTCAAGATATTAAAGATAAAATCACCCCCTTAATTAGCGTATTTAGCCGATTATCATATATGTTTCCAAATAACATTAAAAATGTCTATATTATAGCCTCGTACATTCTCATTTAAACTACTTGATTGAAATCTGGGGAAACGCATATGATAAATGAACTACGGGTAACACAAAACAAAGTAATCAAAAAGCTATTTCACCTCAAATCTAGAAAATCCACACAAATTATATATGGAAAGAAAACTAATAACATTAAGAAAATTATATGAATTTAATACATGTCTCCTTAAATACAAAATAAATAATAAACTCACACATACAAATACAGAACTCATTAAAACGTTCCAAGTACACACACTTTACACGGCAACACGATAACATACATTTAAACACCATACATACTCATTATGGCAAGCAATCCATTAGTTACGAGGGGGGCAACATAAATAATTGCCTTCCAGACAAAATAAAAAAGTGTAGGTACATTAAAAAAAAGTTCCCTCTTAAGCTCAATCAACAAAACAAAGAAAGTGAATAATATCGTTATGTAATGTATTATTTATGCGTAATGTATTACTTATTTCTAGTTAAATAAGTGAAAATGTAATTTTATTTTATCTAGGATAAAAAACTTAAAAAAAAGAATAATTATTTATCTTTCCAATGACGAATATATCACATATCAAATGGGGTAAAGTGGACTAACTTCGGCAGATGATTCTAGACGAAGGGAGAAGTAAAATAAATAAATAGCTTTTTTCGAAATTCCATTGTTTATTTCCCATATTAAAATATTTTTCCATTCAAACGATTCAACCCTTTAACTACATTAACACGTTGTAAAAATGATCATATAGAATCACGTCCCTAAGTTAATACACTTTACCCCCGGACACCTTGTAATTTCGAATTCGAATAACTTTATTTAAAAACATTTATTATTATGATTTTAAATAAAGCATTTTCGCTGGCGGTAGGCAAGTAATTTCAATGCATTTACACGAACCGGCCGCCTCTGTCTCGGAGTAAGTTTATACTTGAGATATAAAGTAGGTCTGCTCCAGATGCTGAAGTATGGAGTACTTCTTCTAGTAGGTAGGTATATCACAAGGAGGAAGAGGGTGGATTAATCTGGGTTTTCTTCCTCCCTCTCTACATTATCTCGTGCACCCTCTCGTCTATGCTTCCCTGGTCGTGAATGCACTGAACAATGCACTGCTCACCCCGGATAAGACAGGCTGTAATTTTTTCCATTATACCGCGAGCTTCGCGTGTTTTTTGTCTCGTGACTAACGAGTAACGAGTTTATGTTTTTTTCGCTTGTCTGAATTTAGCTTAATATTTTGACACAGATGCCATTGACGAGCAGAAAGAGCTACTCGGCTTTATACCGCGAGCTTCGCGTGCTTTTTTAACTCTCGTGACTGACGAGTAACTAGTTTTGCGTTTTTTTTTTCATTAAGTTTTTCTACTGTCAGAATTTGGTTTCATATTTTGCACAGACGCCATTGACGAGCAGTAAGAGCTACTCAAATTTAATGTGATTTTATGTAATACATAATTATATAATACTAGCGCAGACCCGTGAAAAATAATATATAGATAGTCTGAATTCTTGACGAATCAGTTCCAATTTTGAAAATGACCCTAAATTAGTCTAAATCAAGTTCAATTTCGGTTATTCGAGTGACCCTAAACCGAATTTATTCCGTTGCTTGTAATGGCATTAGCCGAGTTTGTCACCAGATCTGAATAGCTTACTGTACTTCCCAACCATGTCATTTTTAAATCAGTTAATTTAGTATTGAAATCATATTCATATATTTTTTTAAGTTTTGACTGACTAGAACGATTTTCTTGTTTTGGTATCTCCTTTCATTAAACCCCCCTCCCCCGCCCTAGCGATTAATGACTTTTCAGTGAGATAGAGTTGTAAGATTTAAAAATCCTGCTTTCTGAATGTTGCAACCAACAATATAAATCTATTGTTTTTTTCAAATTTTCAATTTTTTGTGCGAAATTTTCAGGATTCTTTCAGTTTGGGGTGGCGCTGCCTCTGACCTGCCCATATAAAAAAGAGAATTTAGAAAATAAAAATTCGGCTAAACTAACATCAATAATGTATTTTTTTCAATTTTACCGCGCCACTGGAAACTCCGTACTGCTAAATAGTCCGTAGTATCCTTGGAGGAAACCGTATTGATGAAAGTTAACCTCCAATAGCGTGCTATAATAAGTGATGGCCTGGAAACTAGTTAGTTTGTATAATAACGGCGTCATTAGGAGACCGCTAGGCGAGGAAAAACTTGGAAACACGTTTTGCCAAGCCACAAGGCTTTTATTAAACAGGAATTTTGCAATTTACGACAGCTATCCTTTGGGCCGCAATTCCCAGTCCAATATGTACAATATGTGCAGGCGTACCGCGAATGGCTTATTTCAGCCTTTCCGTGAACTTCGCACACTTTTTGGCCTTGGTTTGTTTTGGATGAATCATGGTGTGTCGTCTTTAAACTGACGTTCTCGGACCACATATTACGGCTCACTCCAGCTTGCTACAAACTCCTGGGGTTTATCAGCAAAACAAGTAAACTGTTTAATGACCCAGGTGCAATATGATTGCAATATTTGATGGCGTTATAAGAAGTAAGCTGGAGTATGATAGTGGTGTGTGGACTCCGCAACAAACTAAATATCTAAATAAGCTGGAACAAATCCAGAAAAAAATCCTTAGTTTCATACCCCATATAAACTTACTTGAGGGAACAAATAGATTTAGCCTGGAAACCAAACGCTATGCAATAGGTACTTAGTTTTAATATAATTTATAACTCTTTTGATAGCTTATTCCATTTGGAATGCTACGGCTTATACGTGCCCAAAACTTCAGCCATACTCGTCGCTACGACTTGTTTAATATACCACACGGCAGAACAATTGTTATAGCACAACATAGCATGACACGAGAAATGGTGCTGTTGAATGAAATTTCTGAAACAGTGGAATTATTCCACTTTAAATGGCCTTGATACATTTTTGTATACTTATCTTCATAGATGTTAAGTGTATCAGAATCAGAAGATTTGTACTGTAAATGCATTAGTAATCCGTCGTACAATAATAATAAAAATAAAACAGGCGGCTGATGTTAAGCGGGATTTTAAACTTTATTGCCATTTACATATTGAGTGTTATTGTTAGCGGCCCGATTCCAAATGTTACGCGACGTGGTGCATCGCCTTAATATAGCCATACATTACCACGAACCTCCCTTCCGTCAACCAACCAAAGCAAAACTACTGGTTCTCTTGTTCAATTGATTGAACGAATAGCAATTTATTTTTAAATCAATACACCGCCCTGAATAGAAAATGCATCGTTCACTGGCCAACAAAGCGACCCAGTTAACAGGAAATGGGCCACTGATGATTTTTATATATTTTTTACTATTGGGAAGAAATTATAAAGTTACAGAAATTAAATTGGAACATTGTCGTCAATTACCTATCGCCGCCAATGTGTTTATTTTTGTACATATTTATTTATAAATATTCTACGCTCTTACGGGGTTTTACAAATGTTTGATAATATAGAAATTCAATGCAGAAGAATAGTATTATGCTTAGCTTAGTTATAAATATTATTGAGGTATGTTACTATAGCCTTCCTCTAACTATATTCCGTGCAGTTGAACACATCTACAATCTCTGCGAAATTATTGCCAACTACATGTAATCTAAGTGCAAGTGAGTATCCAAATGACCCCCGACCTGATATTGTTGTTGTAATTAAAAATAATTTTTGATCGAGTAATTCTAGTTGGTATGTTGAAGGTGACTAGGCTCAATAAATGAGGGCTGTCTATAATTCCATTAACAATTTTAAAAATAAAAGTCAAGTCGGAAACGAGTCTTCCATCTGAGTTTTAATAATTTTAATTGTTTTCTCAAGTGGTTGTAATTTGTTGTATTTATTGGTAGACCGAGTTTAAAGTAAATAAATCTTGGAGACATGTAAAATGGAGACAAGTGATGCAGAAAGGTCCCCATCAAACTACGATTCTAGGTCAGTTTCAACATTTGAACAAATTGTGATTAGCAGAAAAGCGCAACTGTCATACTGTTGTATACTTGTCGGCGGATTACAATTTGTTCAAGGATCCTTGTAGAACCTTTCATATTATGTTAAAATAACAAAATGTCACCGATTGGTATTTGAATTTCTGTGAAACTCTCAGCATTTAGAATGAATTATAAAACTTTTTTAAAACCGCCGCTATTTTTTTAATGTTGCATGTTTAACACCCCAGATAAATTATTATTATATATTATAAATCATAAAAGTGATCTTTATTGACATTTCACTTTTCGAAAGTTCATACAAATTTAAACTATCCCATGTGGTCACCACTTTTGATGTCAGATTGATGTGAACTGTCGTAACTTAACATAATATAAGACGTAAATAACATTGAGGTTTTTTTTTAATATTATGGATTTATCCATCTAACTGTACGGTTAAGAATCGTATAAATAAATCATATTTAAATTTTTTGTTCATGAATCTTTAAAAAAATCCTTATTGTCAATTTAAAAATAAATAATTGAATCGATTTTTTAAAAGTTAATTAAATATGCATGCAAGCGGCTCATTCTACACTCACATAAAAAAGAATGTGTGTTAGAATCTAGGAGTCTATGTATATTTTGTGTGTGTATGTGATCATACATTTAACTCGAGGTAGGTACGTTATTTTCCATTGGTTAAATCATTTGTGGGATAAAATCGAATACTATAATATGTAGGTGCAAGTTGCTCTGCCATTATTCTCGTCGTTTTAATCTACCGGGTTTTCCATAAGCCTATATTAGTTGTTCATCGTTTTCTGTTGTACTTACTCGTAGATTGTATCTATACAATGCCCTATTTCCTGTTTGATTTGTGCTGTGTATGAACCTATCAGCTTTGTATCCGCCACATTGTTCTGTAGTTTTAAAAATAGATGTGATAAAACGTATCAACACTAGTACACGAACGTCAACAGAAGTATACACGAAATAGAGTATTTTCACAAATGAGGGATATGTAGCTATTGTTATGATAGTATATGGAATTTAGGAAATGGAGTCGACAACTCTACTAACCTCACCAAATGCCGATCGGGTAGGATCGACATTTTTTTTACATTAACCCCACACGGGAGTCATCTTTGGGGATGCTGCATCGAGGGTCTTTTTATTTCGTATATTAACTACTGTAATGTCATGTCCGATTTGAGAGAAATGCGTAAATGTCCGCGTGTGTGTCTTACAAGATTTACATTCATGCATAACCTATGACAAAAGTGAAATTGAAATAGATATATTTTTAAAAACAATAAGAAACAACAAATTTTTTAACGGTTTGCAGTTCTGATGGTGTCATAACGTAGGTAAAAAATCTATTCTACATTTTTTCTAGAATATAACAGTAAAAACTGAATTACTCTTTTCTGCTTTTCCTTATTCATATAATCCGGGCTTCCTCAAGACCCGCATTAATAAATCCCTTCCTTGACTCACAACGCTCTACAGACGGGGTCGCTCTTTTGAGGTGTTACATAAAAAAATAAATTACATTAAATAAGTACCTACGCCATGTTACTGAAATGATGTTGCTGTATATTATAGTTTCATATACCATATCAAACTTGTAACCAGGGCGCAACATTGTAACATCTGAATCGCATATAGTTTAAAAAAAACCTAGAAGTAAACTAACACTCATGGGAAGAACGTAATTTACCCATTCAAATACATAAAACCTAACTTCAAATATATACATTTCGATCGTGGTTGTTTTAATAGTTCAGTAAATATTAATTTTCTAGTGTGAAATCATCGTGTTTGCTTGGACTTCCTTTTTCGCATTTTTTCAATATTATGGTTACTATCTGCCTGAGAAATTTTGAAAAAAGAATTGTCATTGAGATTTAAAAAAATATACGGTTTATAATTAAGTAGGTACGTATTTAAGCACCTACTTACAAATCTTTTGATTTTGGAAGAAATTTTGCTTTTGATTTAGAAAATTAAAAATTAGAAACATACTTGTTTTTGGACGCGAGGGTAAGGAGCTAGCTGCATGGAGGCTATGTATTACAACATTTTTCGCTCTAAATGATTCGATGTTCATATTGTAGGTCCAAAAGCTCCCGGGCTCCTTTTATCCAAAGTGTCATAAACTGTCACCATTGTTGCCAAGGCATTTTTCATTAATGAGAAAAAAAAACCCCGGGGGTTTTTCATTTCCAATATGAAGAGGTTATAAAATGATTAATGATAATGACTTAAAACGCCACAAATTTCGAAGGTAGTTTAAAATCATGATATCATTCTGTTTTTTCGTTATTTTAAAAAGTCCGAAAGCTCGATCAATATTGAGTTGGATTTTCATTTCGCTAAGAAAATAGTTTCTTTCTCAGAAATTGTGTTAAACGGAGTCTTATATTAGAAGGCAACAACAACTTTTGTTATTTTTTCTCATATCAAAAATACATCGCTGCCAACCGAAAGTTTACTTACGAAATAGCGATGAGTCGTTCATGAACGAGCCGCTCAATTGAGTTAGCTATTTTTATGAACTATTTTGTTTTTATCAGGAGATATATTAGAAAAAACAGCGCAATTAAAATGATCCATTTATTAATTGTTATTACATACTCATCGTAAACGGTGTCTAACAGTCCGACATCTGAACTTGGACATAAGTACCTACACCTACTATCTTCTCGTGGTATGAGGATGCGCACTGGTACCAAAAGTCGTACGATCATTCATCTGCTGGGAACTGGGGGCCGTATTGGTGGTGCGGTAGCGGGGGAGTCTTGCCGAGCTGTATCGAGCGAGTCGTGTCGGGTCAGCACAATATTCTCATTCGCTCTGATCTCGCGGCTCCCGTTCAATTGAGTTGACTCTTTGAGCCGTATGAAAATATTGAGCTGGTTCCTGACTCCCTCTCTTAATAAAATGAGTCATGACCTCTCGCTATTACGAAGGGATTCAACAAAAGATTATTATGCGCCTAATTTAAGCCCCCGCATACCCAATTTCTACCGATTTATAAAATGTTTCCCTTTAACACTATAAGTTTTTAAGTTACAAAAAAAAAATGTTTGAAGACGTTTGTTATGCCGAGACGGTAATTATATAAAATTTCCTCGAAAGAAAAAAATCGCAAAGTAAGCTCCGAAAATTATTAAAAACGCGTTTGTTCCGTTATTTAATATGTTATAGGCATGACAAAATTCACAGTGTATTTTTAAATGCAACTTAACTAACTACTTCAAACATTAAATATTTTCACCATTTTCGCTTAATTATTATCGCGCGCTCTCTAACATAATTTTTTACATATCTTCTAGAGATGTGCCGATTATGACTTTAGCCGACTAGCCGACTAGCCGATTAGTCGGTTGTAATAAGACCGACTAGTCGGCTAAGCCGATTACGGTTTGAAGCAGAAGCTTTAGTATTCTTACATCATAATTTACCCTTAATTAAAAAATACATATAAGTAAGTTATAAAAAATATAAGGAGATTATGATATTTTTGGTTGTCACAATTGTGACTTTGATTTGATTAGATTATGTAGGTATGGTTATAAGAAATATGTTTTTTTTTCATTTTTTTTGTTTTTATCAAACAGTTCATGTTTAGAATTTTTTGATATATATATAATATATACATATATTACTGTGCATCTTGTACATACAATCTTGCTTTAATACATATAACTGAGTTTGTTAATTTAAAAAATCTACTTTTTATTTTAATAATAAGAAATACTTATAAATGTTCATTGAAGATAAGAAGATATTATGTTGTTTTTTATGTTAATTAGGATAGGTACTAATTTTGTTCAATAAATGTTATAATTATGTTTTCTTTACAAGCAAGTAATTTTAAAAACTGATTACCAAAAGAAAGATTGCTTTACATTTTTTAATGTATAAGACTGATTATAAAATAAAAAAAATAATATATAATCAAGGTTTTTATTTTATGTAGTTCCCCGCATTCATATTATTGAGAAATACATACAACGTAAGAAGCCGGATAGTCGGCGCTCTTTGCCGATTAGTCGCCGACTAATCGACGACTACAATAGTGGCCGGATAGTCGGCTTTACCGACTAGTCGGAACATCTCTAATATCTTCCTTTCAAACCATCTTTGAACGCTTACTACGGGGCCTTAAGATGTGCGTAAATAGGTTCCCCATACCTATATGCAATAATATTATTTTTATGGTGGCATATTCTAGAATGTAAAATTTTATTCGTAGAATAATATACGGATTGACTAACGGAGTACATGTAAATTATTTTAAAGAGAAGATGTAATGGATTTTTGTACATCGATAGTATCAAAATTTCAAAAAAGTTTTTCGAACTGGAATTCCCGCCCGTTGTTTTTTTTGTTTCTTTCTTCAGCTTCTTAATTAAATTATTTTTTTATCCATCCAGTACACCACAACCGAAGCAACGGTCTCTTTAAAATAATTTACTTGCAACTACCTATTTAGTTGTCAGTATCATATTTTGATTTTAAAATATAAACGTTTACTGCACAAATTTTCTGAAGATAAGTAGATCCTGCTTACGAAAGAGTCTTTTTAATAATCATATTTATTGAAAAAGCGTTCTTAAAGGCAGGCGGAATGGGCTTAAATTATTACATTATCGGAGTTTAAAACCACAGGAGCTTTTCCAACATCATTTCCGGAGGGTTTCGTTCAATTTTTACCGTTCGATTAAATTATCAATGAACCTATACATTTTTCAATCGGTTAGTCTTATCAGCTTTTCGCAGCATGGATTCCTCTCCATACAAGGATTAAATAAGAAATGAAAGTTCAGTGAATTGGGATGATGCCGAGGGGAAAAGGAAGGTATGATTGGCTGCAGAATAGATGTCTTTCAAATAGGTGTCAAATAGGTTTATAGGGAAGGGAAATAGGAGTTGACATCTAATGTGCCAAAAAATCTACCGCGGATTTCCTTGTAGCTCACAGCACTAATTACCTCGATTTTGAACTATAATTTAAAACTTGAAATCCTGCATTTTGTATTTTAAATTTTAAAAATGCTCCAAGCAAACTAAAATAAGTTTTATTCACTTTGCAAGAAAATAATGTATCTTAAAACTATTCTATTTTGTCCTTACATCAATTGCAAATATTGACTTTTATCTGTGAAAAAGCACGTGACAAATTCCGTGTTAGATGTCATAATTTTTCGTTTTCATGAATTATTTTCAGTGTGAAGAAAGCTGAAAAACATGATAAAACTCGAGAATATTTTCGTGTTTTTTCATCACATTTTATTATTTTATAACATTAGAGAGAGAGAAAAACATATTTCTCTGAATATAAGTAGCTATACTGAGAACTACAGACGGTGCAGATTAAAACGATATTTTTTTTAATTTTCAAACCTCAATGACATATACTTGTCCTGTATATAGGATATATATTTACGCTTCTGATAAGACGTTAAAAACTTCATTGTGCTAAAATCTAGTAAGTTATTATGAAAATAGTGTCAGTCAGCGCGTCGAACGTCACAGCGGTGCTGCCAAGGTCTGTTATCTATTGAGGATATTGTGTCAGCGCTTTATTAGCAGCAGACACATACCTGGATAGATGACGAACCTCGTGTTGGTACTGTTGGTGGACTCTTTCGCTGGACCTAGGATTCTTGCTGCAGAGTCTCCATCTTCTATCTTCATGTCACCTGTTCCTGTTCTTCATTTTACTTTACACTTCACTTTATTTTGGTAATATTTATATATTTTTTTTAATACCTGCATCAACTGTAAAGCGCCCCTGAGGTGATAACTCACAAAAGCGGCGCTATAAAAATTGTCCAATATTTATTTATTTATTATTTATTGCGGACCGCTCGATATTTTAGCTGGTACTTTAAGGGTTAAGGAAGGGAGCGCCTAGTCAAACAATCGGATCATATTGTGATCGATTCTTAAATTAGCTTTCTGAAGAAGGAGGCTTATGTATTACATAAAGAATTACATGTTCCGGGGGATATTTGGTGTAAGGGTGGTTTGACATGAAGCTTAGGCCATATTTATTTCCATTGTTAAGAGCAGAGCTGAGCAAACAATTTAACGGAGATTAGGGACATATTCTTTTTAAAATATTACGAAGTGTAAGATTCAATCGAAGATCTAAGCTACAAACAGCAATAAAAAATTGAAATGCAATTTTTTGCGACTCTAATATAAACCCATTTACCTATTAATTTCTATGTAGATATTCATTTATAGTTTTTTATTCACCAAATACCTTATAATGAAAATCTTAGCATTTCCGCAGCTTCATCAAAGAGCGGACTGGGTTAATATTATAAATTTATCATAAGGTGCCTACTTAGGCAATGTTATTCGTCCTTTGGCCTCCTGCAAAATAAAGTGTGTCAAGCTGTAATTAATTATTCATTTTCTACGGTTGTCAAACTCTTTCCCTGGAAGGGCTTGATTTAATATTTGTAGGATAATTTTTTCTACTGATTTTTCGTGATTTATAGTTTAAATCTTAGACTTTAATCTTCGATTTCTTTGCCTAATTTTGCAAGAATCTGGTCTTCTGTGAAAGGGCCGTTAAACATGTAAAATAAAACAAATAAAATATAATGGTTTTTAATTTTTATTTCTGGTTTATGTTTTCACGCAAAATATGTTCTTAGCTTCTTAGTTGATATCCATAGATTCTATGTGAATGGGGGTGGTCAGCCCGGAGTCTTTTTGTAGCCATTGAAAAGGTCGCCGCTGATGTTACAAAGTGCTGCTATGGTCAGCAACAAAAAACTCCGGGCTTTTAATATAATATATTATGTCAGACTTCAGATCCCTTTAGTGTGACTGAGAAATGGGGTCACGTTGAAGATGTGGCCCCATTCGCAAAATTAGATTTTTGGGACGACGCTTTTCCGGTACCATAAAAAAACAGAACACTCAAGAAAGGTAAAAAAAAATATGGAACCTAACCTGACTTATCCTAAACTAACATAACTTAACCAATTATTTTATCTGAGGGCCTAGTCTGTAGGTATCTTTCATATAATAGAGACAATGTCCACTCAGTTGACAGCACCGGCAAGGGAAGGTTAAACCACGAACTTACAGGTTTGTTAACCCGAAAGATACAGACTACGTCCTCTGGTCTTTTTTATCGTTGTTATTTTTTGTGCGTTTACACATCCATAGTTGATGTATCCCAATTTTAAATTTTTGTAAGGTCAATCACATACATAGATTAACTCATACATACCTCTTATATTAGACAGGATCTTGACATGTATTCCTGGAACAACCCAATCTTATTTTTTCATTCACTTACCCATCAATCATTTTCCTGAAACACCTTTCTTTGTACGTCTTTTCTACTTGTCCAAACCATTAAATCATCAATTTACCAGGGCCGGCCCTATGTGGGGCAATTGGAGCAGTCCGCACTAGAGGTGGGTGAGTTCTGCATTTTTCCGGAGGCATCCGAGGACTGCTTCCTTTTAAAAGAACTCGAGTTCTTGGAGTGGGTCCCGGGTCCGAGTTCTTGGGTGCGGACTGGGTACTGGGCGACTACCGGGACGCACGGGTCCGGCCAAGGACTCGGCACTCGGACTCGGATAGAACCCGCGAAAGAACTCGGACCCGTAGCAGGACAAGGACCCGCACAAGAACTCGGACCCACACGAGAACACGGAGTCAATCCCGTCACCCATCGCACTCGAGTCGCAAGTTGTGCAGTTTACATTTTGGCGAAGTTCAACGAAATCCATTCGTGTCTTGTCGTGTTCCAGCTGATTGGGCTACGGCTAATGCGAGGCCGTAACGGATGTAGTATTAGGTTCCAAGTTCCAGATGATAATTTTAGCACACGCGTAAGCAGTAATAAATCAAATGTAGTAACATAAATTTCGGTTGTCGTTGAGAATTTGTCGTTTTCATAATCTCTGTCCATCGATATAGATAAAGGTACTTGGTCGAAGCCTCTATCAAATGAAACTCAGTAAAGGCGAGATGTTTTAAAAACAAAGTCAGGAAGTAGTTAGGTACAGCATTGAACTATTAAAATTTTAACAATTAACAACATGTTTTAATATCTATTTATTCCAGTCCATTTTTTTTTACTTTTACAATACATACACACTTTGTTCAATATATTATTGTAGGATTTGTGTATATTATATACTTGATTTGTATATTTTTCCTTTTGGTTTCACAAATATATACATATATATGTCTCAGGATCATTAAAAATAAACATTTGCCAGAAATTTGCCTTTCGAATGAACACTATTACGACATAGCTAAAAAAATTTAACAAAAGATAGCCATTTTAAATAAACAATTATTGAATAAAATAATCTTGGTACCTAATTTATCGCTTGTCTGAATCTTTCCAATACCAGTTGACAATCAGTTCCAATTTTTAAAATCAAAGCAAATCCATATTCTACAGTTCATTGAACCAGAGTTACGGATACACAGACAGACACCACTGAAATTTGTATTTTTAATAACACAAAAAATAAAAATAGTGAACGATAATTAAAATAAAACTTTAAAATAATGTCAGTCGATATTATTATTTAACTAATTAGCTCATCGGTTTAGAAAAGCAACTCATAACCCCAAATAACTCCAATAAGTACTAGATATTAAACAATAAACAAAACATCCACTTACTGTAAAGCAGGTAAACAGAAGATGTCTTCACCACCAGAACTTACCACTCACTGCAGGACTCGCGAGGCCGGTGGTGGAGGGAGGCATTCGGGTTCGAGACCCCGAGTCCGAGTTTTCTGGGAGTTGTTGATTAGAGGCATTCGGGTCCGAGTCCAAGTCCTTAGAGGCATTCTCGGGTCCGGGTTCTCTGGGAGTCGTTGATTGGAGGCATTCCGGTCCGAGTCCCAGACCGAGTTCTCTGGGAGTGGTTGATTACGAAAAGGAGTGGGAGTAGGACCCGCTTCCCGCAAAGGACTCGGGCTCAAGGACTCAATCCGGCTGAACCTACACATCGCTAGTCCGCACCGGGCGCCAAATTGTCAAGGCGCCAAGGCGCTGATAATATCACCCAACACATCGCCCTTGACATTATTCACAAAAATACAAATCATCCGAATATTATTTATTATAGTGATCGCATCAGGCACCGTTTGGCCTTTCTTAAGGTGGAAACACATTATTAAAACCCGACGCGACCCGATGAAACGCGATGCGTGTTGAGTCGAATCAAATGTATTGTTTTCTTATGACCAGAATCACACTATGAACATCCGACATGGCGTCGCGTCGGATGTTCATAGTGTGATTCTAGTCATAAGAAAACAATACATTTGATTCGACTCAACACGCATCGCGTTTCATCGGGTCGCGTCGGGTTTTAATAATGTGTTTCCACCTTTAATCTTGTTCTCCAGATTTGAATCGGCCTTGTATTCTTTTTGGATTTTCTCATTTGTGATACGGTCGAACTTCTTTTTACTTCACAACCATCCAAACCTAATGGGCGTTTTACACAACTTTTTTTGTTCATATCGATCAACATTTGAAATAGTTTCGGGACCAATATACTCGTAGTTATCGCGATCCATATTTTTTATTTGTTTTTATTTATTAAAGTTTTTAATCCAGCGGGACTGGGGTCAAATTGCATTCCCAGTCTGACATATTACGTGAGATATAAACAATTATTACATTTAAAGATAAAAATAACAACAACAAAAAACGTAAAACGGAATAACTCACATAAAATAAAATAAAAACATATAAATAAATGAAATATAAAAAAATCTTTACGTTACTTTATCATTATTAAGAACGTCATTAAAGAAGGGATAATATTTTTGACGGTAGGTACCTACTAAAATGTAAAAAATAGGCAACACATGAAAGTGTGTTATTTGATATTGTCGTTGCCATCAACAAATCAAATAAATATTAAATTTTAAATTTTATGAAAATGAAATATTTTTTTATATGGTACTTTTAATTACTAATAATAATCATTTTTCAAATCCATTGGCTTCTTCGTCAGGATAATGAAAATTAACTAATTAACTAATTATCTAATTATTAAATTAATTAATAATCCTGACGAAGAAGCCATTGGCTTTGAAACAAATAGATTGTTATTAATTAAAATTTGTAATTGGTTAAACGAAATAAATATGCGAAATTTCCACATAATATAGTTACGTAACATAATGACAGACGACATATGTAAAATAATATCCGACGTCTTAAACTGTTCGAAAATCGTTACAATATCAAAACAGAACGTCCTTATTATTAATTCCGAATCCATGTCAAAAGACGTCCCGTATTGAACATGGACGAAAAAAGCATCTCATAAAACTTCCATAAGGGATATCATTTCTACTGCGTTGAGTTTAGAGTTGAGACAGTTAACGATGCAGTTCAAATCCACTGGTTCAAATCCACTGATTTTTTTTATACCCACAAAATAATCTAAAATTAATCTCATTCGGAATTGAACCCGCGTCTTCTGATGTCCGGTCAGACGCTCTGGACCACTGAGCCACGTCGGCTTATTTCCAACACGCCAAATAATTCAATATGTACTAGTATTTCTATCAACAATTACTCCTTATTATATTTTTTCACCTGTAAACAACCAACTTTATTTTTGTAGGAAAAGCTTTGTTAGTGCTAAATTTCCCACTAGATGGCGTAGAGACATATTACATTTACATTAGTTGGTGAAATATTTTGACTTGTCAAATATTATTATTTTTTTAATGATAAACTAATGTTTATAAGACAAGGTTTTTTATGCATAGCACAAAGGATAATAAATTGCTTATAATAATTTATTATCATTTTGCTATGCATAAAGAACCTATATTAATCTCATCCTTCCAGCCAAGTTCCATGCCTCACTGCCATGCATAAGACTAGTATTAAAACTCCATTGTAAAATCTTCTCTTGTGAATACTTTTTAAGTTATATTACAAAAAAATGCGAAACAACTATTTGTAATGATTTAAAGTATACTGGCAGATTTTATATAATTATTCTAGAACAATATTTTCTCTGATCATATTATTCAAACTATATACGAAACCAAAATCATTTATTAAAAAAGGCTGTTCGCGAAGAGAATTACCCGATAAACCTTATGGCGTGTCTTCTACCTATTAGGAAATTGGCCTAAAACTATTGTGGTTCGTAATTTTATCACAGAAAATAATTTAATTATGCTGTTACATTAGGCCCATTTTGAACTTTACTTCCGAAATTTACTTCCCAAGTAACAGAATAAAACGTAAGTAAAATAATTACAAGATTATTTCAGCAAATTTGTAAGTATTAATTTTTTTTACATTTCATAGTATTAGACCAGTAAAAATTCAAGGGATATTAAATTAATGTCAAACCTCCAAATATTAATGAGGAAACATATGAACTGATTACTGCAGTTTAAAAAAAAGGATTCCCACCTATGTTTCACCGTATATTTCATATTTTTATGTTTTATAATAAAATTTCTAAAAATTGTTAAATTTATACTTTATTTTAATTCATAAAAATCACCTACCCAAATTTAAGTAGCCATAGCTCGGGAGGCTATTTAGTAAATAACGCTTTCTTGAAAATGGAAAAAGCGTAGACCTTTGAAAAATCACGAAATCTGAATTGTCAAGAATTTTTTTTTTTTTTTAAAGAAAGGCAAACATTCTCGGGTTACGAATAACCTGACAATATTTGAAAATCTCCTACTACCACCACAGTAAGCTGAAAATGTTGCTTGTGTTGTGATGAAGGACTTAGCCAGCTGAGGAATTGAACACACTTCGCCTGGGTGGGACCCAAACGCGATGTCAACTCGGCAATATACATTTATAATATAGAATCAAAATAATTTTCTTAAAAAAAAAATAATTGTCGGTACTTTAACTCTTGTCAGAATTCTTGGCAATATCAGTTCCACTTTAAAAATGATTAAATTAAACTTATTAATTAAAAAACCTTTAAATTCCAAACAAATTCATTGAGTCACTCACAGACCGACCCAGAGCAGAAATTTGAATTGATTAATCTAATTTTTAAATGTTTCATAAAATTATCAAATATATTTCTTAAAATATTATTTATTTATACATAGTACTTACCTACCTAGGACCTAGTACCTAGATTTTGTACTTTTGTGACTTTCCGCGTATAAAGGTTTTCATTAAAAAAACTAGTACTTAATGTTATGTAGGTAAAAAATTTAAAGGAAAAAATCTTTGCTCGATTATTGCTGAATGATATTTAATGAGTTTTCCTTAGAATCAACGAAATTACTTTTGTTTAAATTCGTTTTAATTTGGACTCCCATAGTGATTGGAGTTGATATTCTATTAGATTATTTACGTGTATTTATTTATAATACATAGGTATGAAAATCAATACGATATACTTCTACCATGAAACGTTAAAATTTTTAAAATATAAGATTCTAAATAAAACTGTATCATTTAAAAATAATAGAAAACTCAGACAAAGATCAATTCTCCCAACTCCAAAATGTAAAAAAAATAAATTGGGCCATTTATCAATAAAATATTTTAGAGTAAAGTTTAAAAAAAATTATAAATTGCACCTCACTATACATAACTCACATTTTTTATCGAGGTTAACAATTTGCATTTGAGTGAAGTAAACATAGAGTGATCACAAACATAAAGTAATACTACATACGAATACAAAATATTTCAAAAATAAAGAAAAAATATGTATTTGAGTTACCAGATGGGTAATTTGACAGTATATTGTAACAATATTTGAACCATAACTACTTATTAATAATTATTCCCAAGAATAAACCAATAGATAATAAAGACAGCTAGGGCGGCATTCAGTTTTTAGCAAATGGGACTTATATAAAATCTTATTATTTAAGAAAGGACAAGGATGAAAAAATATTAAGACTGTCTGTCTGTCAATAAAAACATCTTAATAAACTTTTTATATTTAACTAACGAATTGGTAGACTAATGATTAATATGATTTGGAAGAATATTTATTTATTTATTTATTAATCTTAAGTTAGCTCACATCTTCGTGTGTGCTAATAGTTTTATAAACATATAAACATGTACATTGTTTGGCAAACATAATCTTTCTTTAAATATTTCAATAAAGTCACAAAAAAAGAAACATTAATAATTGAGATGGACATATTTTCTTAATTCATTTTTGAACTTATTAATATTTTCTATCACAGCAATTTCCTTCGGGATTTTGTTATATAGTTGAACGGCCTGGTACATCAGAGATTTTTGGGTGCTTGTTTTTTTTCTTGTTGGCAATCTAATTTGCTTAGAATTTCTCGTCCCGTGTCCGTGTATCTCGTTATTGTAATTTATTTTTCTTTTCAGTTCCTTAGACATCATCCCTAAGTTAATTTTATGTATAAAAATAAGTACATTCAAATACACAGTTTGCTTCACCGTCAAAATATTCAGCTCCTTTAACATGTCTCTTATCCGTGTGTATATGTTGCGCTTAAGTATTATTCGCATTGCTTTATTTTGCAGTATTTGCATTTTTTTCATTTTCTCTTTATTGCAGAGAAAAAGAATACTTGAACAGTAATTAAAGTGTGGTGATATAATTGTATTGTATATTATCTGGCATGTTTCTTTATTTACTTTGTTTCTGATTCTACCAAGAAATTAAACATAAATAATGAAAATAATTAATTAAATGAAATAAAATTTAATTTAAAAAATTTATTAATGATAAGTAATTTAATGCATTACCAGAAAGTATGAGAAATATAATTAACAATAAAGATTTTAAATTTCATCTTAAAAACACACTAAAAGTATAGACTGCATATAAATAAAGAAATAACGAACATAATAAAACATCCTCCATTTACAGAAGCCTGGCATTATTATGGTTGTACATTTCGCATATAACAACTATCTACATTCGGTATTACATTCTAACTTTGCAAGTAATTTCCTCTTGAAGTGATTTTCCATTAAGGGTGTGATTGGATTCAGCGATGGGTCAATCTGACGAATTTCCCTCCTCATTTACTCCCGCGTTCGTTTTAATTTAATTCACATCGAATCACTTTTCAATATCCGACGCGCACCATTTTCAGCAATTCACTCGATGCTAACGTTCTGCTTCATCGATTTTCTTATGAAGAACACAAAAAAATCTGAAAATTATTTGAACGTCATTAATTCTGTACCATAATGAAAAAAATCTAACTAGCGCTAAGCTCTCCCCAACCTCGTTATTCCACCCCTCACCCCCAATTTTCTTCAGCTTCACAATATTTCCCGAATGGGTTTCTTTTTACATTAGCTCTATACAGGAGGGCCTAAGAAAAATAATTTTCCTCAGAGCATGTTACATCTTTGAGGATGTCGTGTTAAGGGCATTTTTAGGAGATAAAAGAGTGAACATGGGTGTTGAAGATCCCATATTATAGAGTGAAGGAAACATAGAGGACGGCAAATCTTTCCACAGTCGAGTTGTTGAACTCAAGAAAATCGACCCGTTCTCACGCGACAAATATCAACCGTGTACAAATGTTGTGCGCGTGTTTGACGTATTTACCGACTAAGCAGTCTATGCACCGGTGCCGAAGGGATCATTGACGCTAGTTCCTCGGAGGGTTTCCATTAAAATACCCACCTGACGCCTTGCTTGCCCTGTCCGAGCTTTTGCGACTGCTGGGGTATTATGCCGTGTTGTGCTACCTCCTTCTTTAGGTCAGACAGGTTAAATGCGATGATGATGTTGGCTAAAAAAGGAAGTAGCGCGACACGGCATAATACCCACAAAAATCAAAATAATCAGAAAAATTCAAACATATTACTTTTTTTATTATCATGGTCTCAATAAGGCGGCTATTCACATTTTTCAAGATATTACAATTAGGTAGGTATTCATTAGAAAAAATCTACAGAAAAAGAGAATTTGTGCAATGTAGGTAGGTAGTATTTTATGTCATCAGTCAAAATGTCTGACTTTCGATTCATATTTAACTTTTCAACATTCTTGTGCTTAGTGACAAAAATATTCGTTTTATTTGTTTGTGAAAAAAGATCAAACTAAATAGGTAGGTACATACTTACTCTAAAAATAACAAATGTTTAAATGTTAATTTTTTTTTAAGAAATTCAGAAAATTCGTATTTAATCTTAATTTAGATAAAATATATCCTTCCATAGAGTTCTTCATAATATTTCACAACTTTAGTACAGTTTACGAAGTATTTGCGTATTCGAAGTAGCGATGGGTCATGACCACAGACATAGGAATTAATAGACGAGAAGATAATGGCGAGGGGTAAAATCAACTGTTGAAGAACGAAGGGAGTAAGGCTGACTGTGATTCGTCAATAAATCAATCTGACAGTAAATAGGCATCTCGCATTATAATATCACCATTTAGTTCTTAAAAGTAAAATCTGCTTTTGAATGAATAGACATTTCTACATGGGAGCGCAAATTACTCGCCACGTTATGAACTAATTTGCGAAGTCCAAATTCGGCAAAGTAAGGCAGCTTCTATTTTCAGAGTCGTAGTTAGTTTCAGAGTATTTAGTTAAGACACTTTTACAAATGTCTCATAATTTACTTACCCCAGTAAACAACGATGAGCACACTTGAGAATCGCTACATTGTGATGTGATAGTATATGTTTCTAAAAGTGATCCATATAATACGGTGTGAATAAGCTTAAAATAAAGTAAAATAATGCTTACTTATGGAATGTAATACGACAATTGGGTTTATTCTCTTTTTCACATCTATTTTTACAAGTTTACATATCACAAGTCAACATTTTGCCGTGTTATTTCGTAAAATGAACCGATGATGCCTCGACCATAGTTCGCACAAGAATGATGACGTCACGTTTTCAAATTTCACTTGAGGCCATATGCGAGCCCAGCCGGCTCAATGGAACCGGTATGGGGAGTGGGGATAATACGCTTTTAATCACTTAGGGCAGGTCTACTAATATTCGTATGTCTATGGTCATGACTCATTTTATTACGAGCGGGAGTCACGGAATCAGCTCAATAATTTCGTACTGCTCAAAGAGTCGACTCAATTGAACAACGGGTCAATTGAACGTGAGCCGCGAGCACAGTATGAGAATACTGTGCTCGCCCGATACGACTCCCCCGGTACGGCTCCCCCGCTACGACTCCCCCAGCATAGGCGTATGAATGATCGTACGACACTTACACGACCGTACCAGATATTGGACTGTCAGACGCCGTTCACGTTTTTGAGTATGTAATAACAATTGATACTTGGATAATTTTAATGGCGTTGTGTTTATAAAATATCTCCTAATAAAAAAGAGTAACCTTCAATTGAGCCGTGCTACGGTTTACCGGGAGTCTTACGAATATGGCTCATCGGAGCTAGCTCGATTATGCGGCTCGTTCATGGACGACTCATCGCTAATTCAAACTGTATTCTACAAAACACCTACCTAATTATTGATAACTTGAATCTTTTTGAATTCGATAATTCTCAGCCTATTCGGGTGGTACCGAAGATAAATCTTGTAAGTAAATGTACCTATTGAAAAAGTATATGGAGTTACAATATGTTGGTAATACAATTAATTATAAATAAACTCTTCAAAGAGTAAAGACGCGTGCGCCTTTATTGATTCTCCAATAAGTAATGAGAATGAGTAATGAATTATTTGATGTCATATTTACCATAGTTAATCAGGTAAGCTCTGTTATTATGAGCAAACATTTAATACCGTAATTTGACAGTACTGTTTGTTTTTCAATATATTAAATACACATGCCTCTACTAGATGTAAGTGATTATGGGTACACTTGAATATCTGATATAATATTAGATGAAATGATATTATATCAGATACCCATAATTACTTACATCTATTAGACTATTAGAGGCTTGTTTATTATTATTTGTGTATTTAATATATTGATAAACAACAAACCTTAATCGATTTTATATTATTTACTTGGAGAAAAATGAGTATTTCTAATTTATTAAGAATGTCTTCAAATTATTGGTAATCCCGTTAAAAGCGGGATTGCAGGCTGCAGATGAATTAATAGCTTTCCCGATAAACTTTTAGTAAAACACGTATTATATTTATTCACGATTTCGGAATACTTGTTCACAAAAATCCTAATATTTTCGCATTTCGTCATTATGTATTATTAAGGCAAATGCAGATGCGTGAACACGTGTTCCGGTTCTGATATTCATTTATTATTTGAAATCGGTTCAATTAACACTTTGATACCACACAACTTCGTTCATTCGTCTCGCCTTACCAATACAAATTATTTTACATACACAATACAAGTTGAATAATACAGATTACACAAATTATAAAGCAGAAATAATATATAAGTACCTATAATATGTATCATTAGGGATAATAAAATCCTTTCCTGAATATTAATAATTATAACTACATACTTTTCTCAATATTAATAAAATCTAAAATAAATTAAATAACATGAAAAAATATGATACAGTCACTATAATAGGGTAGCTCAATTTTTAATCAGATTATACCAGAGTAAACTGTTAACCCACTAGGGATTACTTTTTACTACCGCCATCAAACCATACGTCGTTCCACATTTATTTATGTTTCTATTTCTACCTAATATTGTTAGTGAAAAGCGCACATAACGTTTAATTTAAAAATAGTCTAATAGTAATAGCTATTTAACCGACCTGTCATGGGAATGTCGCATTTTCAGAATGACTTAATCATATTATATTACCCGTGCTCTAGATACGAATCTCGGTGAAAGCTTTCTGGAATTTTGCCAGTGGAATTGCTTCTTGTAATGATGTATCTATAAACATGAATGGATTTCGAAATAGTTTCTATTCCCTTTTAACCGATTTTTTCATATCTGATTGTCTCGAGATATGGCTACGGATTGGAAGTTTGAAGCATTCAAAATCAATGATATTAACCGTTAGCTGGTAAGCGATAGAATGGAATTGCCTCACTGATGCGTGAGTCTTTATTGTGCACCTACGAAAAAATACCTAGGCTCGGTTTTGATCTTAATTTTTGATATTAATTTATTGACTTCTCGTTTCTTGTTAACGCGGTTGGATAAGTGTACAGGAACGACCCACGCATGAAGTTATTTTATTTACGTAAATACCTGTCTTTAAGTCAACTGAAATATATACAATTCTACGTAGGAACCTCTTAAATTGATGTGTTAAAATTAGAAGAGCGAGATGTGCTATGAGCAGTTCATACTGAGTGGAATTGTTTTGCCCAGTGTCGCCGGTTTTGTTCACCAATACTACTGCACACCTTCGCTTACGCTAAGGACGTATCGTTTCAGTTGGCACTAATACATAGAACAGATTTCTGTGCGCACACGTCCCGATAGTATTCAAAGTACCCTAATTAGGTAGTACTCCGCCTATGGTCCGGCGGCCAACATAGCATATCTCGTTCTTCTAATATCTGTGGTTAATAGAGATCACTAGGGGTGGTGGCGAAGTAGTGATCGGAAAGAGTGCACTTGTTCCTTCATGAATATTTACGAGGCGCTGCAAGACCTCGGGAGTCATAAGAATTGGCGATAGGCGTTATTTTGAGTAACCTTTAGTGGATGCCATTTGCTTGCTGTTGAGTCGATCTACAGTTCGACGATATATAGAGATGTGAACAGTGAGACGAGAAATATTATTTTGACATTTGCTTTTCAAAGGTGAATAGGTCTTAACAGACTACACTGTCTGTAGTCTGAGTATATTTTTCCACAATTACAAGATATCATATTATTTTGTAGGTAGATACATGGAGCGCCTTTGAGGTGTTTTTTCATAAAAAACGGCGCTATAAAAATCATCCAAATATTATTAGAAGAAGTCGTGGACACCCGAGGTCCCAAGAAGACATGGCAGGATAAAGTGAATGAAATACTTGAGTCATATATAAGATAATGTACGAATGTGAATGAAGCAAGGGAATGTGTGTCAATACCATGTTGTTTGGCGGTATATGCTCTCTGAATAAGTGCCTAATCATTCGGGCAAACGATGTGATGGTTATAAAATATATCAAAGGTATAAATAAAACCAGTAGACGCCTAGGTAGGAGATCACTGAGCACTAATATTCTATTTTATTGTGATTTGTATTTTTGTGTAGCGACTTTTTTATGAAAAACAATCTCAAGGGCGATGTGTTAAGACCGTTATGGGTATTATCAGCGCATTGGCACCTTGTGAATTCTGCGCCCGGAGCGTACTGCACCAATTGAACCCGCATAGGGCCGGCCCTGACCATGAACAATAATTGCATGTCACAGTTATGAGGAAGCTACAAAAATGTAAATATTCTTGGTATACCTTATATTGTAGGTAATAGGCATTAAAATCACTTGACAAACGGAGACTGTTTTTTATTTATTTTATAAGAAAGCAAAAAAGGTAATCAAGTGAAACTGTCACAAATAATCTTAGCTATAATACTGTATTTTAAAGTTGTATCCTTTACGCGTTCATACATTTCTATTGAAAAAAAATATTTTTTTGTAGTTTACATTTATATTTTTTATTGAGTAATTTATTATTTTATTTGTATTCTACTCAAGCGATATGATAGGAAAACCTTCAATTTATCTAAAGCATATTTTTTGGTATTCATAATGTACAAAAATTCGTTATAAAGATTAATCAAAATAATGATTTAGCATTAAGCTTCGCCTTAAATAAAAGCATAAGAAAAAAATATTTTTAAAAACAACACATGTGGCATTATACATAAAATGTAATTAAGAGATACGAACAACGTACATACGTACAAGTACGTATAAAATATAAGTAGAAAAGGTTAGAATTGATTGAAAAGATGTGATAGTATAGCCTTCTTGGACCTATCTACCTTCCGTGAAGTCAAATAAATTCACGACGACTAAGTTTACAAGACATCATTCGTTTAAAAATATCAATATTTTTTTATGTTTTCACAGGACGAAGGATGGAAATTGAATCGCACGAACTACTACCAAGAAGGATGGCTTGCCACAGGGAACGTGAGAGGGATCGTCGGAGTCACTTTCACCTCCAGCCACTGCAGGAAGAACGCCGATGTGCCCCAGAGAACCAATTACAACCTGAGGGGGCACCGATCTGACGTTAGTTCATTTTTATTACTGTATTAATCTTGCAATATGGCAGCACTGGCCTTCTCCTCCCTTCTTAATCTTCTGACACACGAGGAATACAATTTTACTTTATTCTTATTTTTTTAAATATAAAGAATATGAAGAATATGAATTGTACATATATATTATACAAAATGTATACCTTATCAGAAAAGAGGTAATTTTGTGCCTGATAAGAGAGTCACGATTCTTACTTTGGCTATATATGTATAATAAAAATTATATATAGGTTTTTAGTATACTTTAAATTATAGTATATTAAAACATTTTAGTTGTGTTTTTTCCTTCCAAAGAAAGATTTTTTTGAATACCTACTGATTCTTGACGTTTTGAATTGAAAAAAATAAATTCATTGTAGCAAAATGTCATACACATTTTTAATCTAAATAACTACAGGAATTACTGGTTACAGTATGTCAGATACGCCTTTTAGCACCCTGTATAAATATTTGTGGGTTTGGCCTAAATCACGATGTCGCTCGCTATGTACAATCACATACAATCATATATATAATATGATTATAAGAATTTTACTAATATTATTATAATATTACTGTATGTATGTGTGACGACTGCATATTTATATATTATCTTACATATACCTAGTGTGCGTCAAGCTTAATTCTCATAATTGCAAGTTTTCTGTCTTCAGACTTTTTTAAATGTTCTTCAAGTCTTTTTTATTGAAAGATTTTCTGGAAAGTTTACCCTTTCAAAATAAATACTTTTGGTTTCTGATGGTTTAAAATCGAATCAGAATTTACTTTATCGTTTGAACTTTAAACAGCTTCTTTTTTGTTTGATTAAATTCAATTTAATCATTACGTATAGAGCTAATACATAAGATCGATGGCGAACGGAACGGTTATTCATTTAAAAGGCTTCTTTGTATCGAGTTTATATTTATTTATTTATTTATTTATTGTTTGTTTGTAAATATTACATAATACAATTAATGAACTTAAAATGTCCAACTAGGCGATTGCCCGTTTTAGGACATTCCAATATGATAATGTTTTTACATGTAAATTATAGTGTTGACTATTCTGTTGTTAAAATAATACATATGTATATTCATATTCTAGAATACTTTCAGTTATACCACGACATATTTTACTATTGTTTAGCTGACATAATAAACGAAAGAAATATTAATAGATAAAAACAAGAAAATGAATTTGAAAATGAAACTGAATTGAAGAAATTCTGTTGGTAAAGTAATACAAATGTATATTCATAATCTAGTATACTTTCAGTTATACCATGACATTTTTTTTTTACTATTGTTTAGCTGATATAATAAATTAAAGAAATATTAATAGATAAAACAAGGGAATGAAAAATAAAAAAAAATAAAAAATGAAAGTAAAGAAGGAACTTTTCCTTTAAGGAAAAATATCACGAAGAATTGAGCAATTTTCGAACTTTCTTTATGTAAAAATACAGTTCCTGTAATGCTAATATAATACCAATATAAATTAAAATGTAAAGAAGAATGTAAAGAAAAACAAAATTTACAATTCAATTACTGTTTTTTAGCATATTCTCGCATTCAGCTCTCCCCAAGACCAGAAGCCAATTGTTTACCTGCATACGCAGAATATTAGTACTCTTTGCCTTCCATGCATCAGGTATGAGATTGAGCAGTTTAGGGCCTAAGTATGAGAATTGTCTCTGTGCTAAAGATGAGGAAGTGGTGGGCGGAACTGTTGGGTTTTTTTTTGCATGTCTTGTATTATGACAATGGTTTACGGAAGCTAAGTAGTGCCTCTGTTTTTGAGTATGTAATATGATTTTCCTCATGTATAATTGTCTTACATCAAGAACACGAAACTCTGCGAACAATGAATCGCTGGGGTACCTGAAAGGTTTTTTCAGTATGACTCTTATTTATTTTTATTTATTTATTTATATATATAATTTGTACATTTATTTATAACAATTACAGGTAATAAAGCCTAAGACGTTATAATTGTACCATTTATGCAGTGTATATGCAATGCCAAAAATCTCGTAAATGCGCTATAGGACACAAAAAATAAATCTAATTTCTTATCTACCGCATTCAAAAAGCACGTAGCTCTCCCCACAGGTGAGTTCATTAATAAATTAGTGCGGCTTGCTCTACTATATAGAAGATTGTGATGACGTCCTCGAGAGTGAGACTCTGGTACAAAAAAATTTAATTGGGCCAGTATCTCATTATTAGATAAGTGACCGTTTATTAGTTGGAAAAAATATTTAAGCAAAGCAATACCTCTACGTGTCTCTAGGGAGTGGTAATTGGTCATGCCTAATATATAAATCGATGGGTAAAGCCAAGGGTAACGTCCATAGAGCCGCGAGAATAAAAACCTTAAAAATTTTTTATGGACTCTTTCAATGCGTAAAGTGTATGTTAATTCATGTGGAGCCCAGATGATCGAGTTTGATTCAAGTACACTTAGGACTAGTGTGTTATATAATAACGTCAGTGTTTTTGTGTTACGAAACGGATATGAGTTTCTAATTACGAAGCCGAGAAGCCTGTATCCTCTGCTTATTAAATCATCGATGTGTTGGTGAAAGGTTAGTTTGCTGTCGTAAATAACTCCTAGATCTTTGATTTGATTTAGGTGTTGGAGAATAATTTCATTGATTGTATATTCAAATACATGCGGTTTCTTTGATCTTGTATACGAGACGATATTGCACTTGGGTGTACTGAAGTTCAAGCCATTTATTTTGGCCCAGTTTGAGACGCAGTCAATGTCACGTTGAAGGAGAATACAGTCGAGATGGTTTTTTATTGAACGATATAGTTTCAAGTCATCTGCAAATAGTAAATACAGCGAATGTGTGATGACTGAACCAATATCGTTGATAAAAATCAGAAACAGAAGTGGTCCAAGGATAGACCCCTGAGGAACTCCAGAAAAAACTGTGAATTCCAAAGAACTGGAACCCTTATAATAAACAAACTGTCTACGATTTCGAAAATATGAAGCAAAAAAACAGAGTAGTCTTTTGGAAAAACCAAATGAAGCTAGCTTATTTAGAAGAATGTCGATGTCAACCTTGTCGAATGCTTTTTCCAGGTCGAAATAAGCAACATCCACCTGTCCCCGATTGTCGAGAGTTTGTGATAAGAAATCTGAGATGCATAAGAGGTTTGATGTTACTGACATCTGGGGTCTAAAACCATATTGACGGTCATCAAGAATTGGATTAACGTGATTAAGTATATATTTATGTAGAATTTTCTCGAATATTTTCATGATGGAACATAGAACGGCAACTGGTCGATAATTCCGGATATCGCGTTTATCTCCCTTCTTGTAGATAGGGGTTATTTTAGTTAATCTCCAGATGTCTGGGAGAATCCCGTTTTTTAGGCAAACATTGAAGAGATGACATAATGGTGGTATTAAAAGGTCGGAACAACCCTTTAGTATAAATGTTGGAATATTGTCAGGACCGATGGAGTGAGGTTTCTTTAAATTTGAGAGTGCCTCCTTAACATCTTTTTCTGAAATACTGACCAGGTCGAATGAGGGCCCAATCTGTACAGTGTGAAGGGTAGAGTCAATATTGAGAGTTGGTTGGACATTTTTGTAAACAGAAAAAAAGGTCGCAAAACTATTTGCGATTTTATCATCAGTAGTCAATTCCTCTCCGTCAAGAATCATAGACTTAAATGAGTTGTTGGATTTTTTTAGATCCTTAATGTACTTCCAAAACTGTTTGGGATCGATAGATAATTTTTCTTCCATTGAAGTTAAATGATTTTTAAAAGCTTCACTGATTTCATGTTTTACGATGGAGCGATAGGCTGAAAAACTAGCATAGTCCAAGTTGTGACGTGTTTTTTTCCATCGCTTATGAAAAATATGTTTAATTTTAATATTTGAAATAATACTATTGGTGTACCACTTAGGATATACTCTGTGTGCCGTAGTGCGAGGTGTGGAAATGGGTATACACTTGTCGAATATATTGTAAATTGAATTGTAAAAATTTGTACATAATGCATTTATATCTGTTGAACTTTGGCAGACCGGTTGCCATGAGCATTCAGAAAGCAATTCATATAATAAGTGGAAATTTCCTTTGTTGAATCTCCATGCGTTTATGGTTCTAGCTCCATGATAGGAGGGAACTTCTATTGGACTTGGGTTTAGACATGAATTTGCAACACCTGAGTGAGTTTCACTAATACTTATAGACAAAGCAGGGTGGTGCTTGTCCTCGTTTGTAATAGGGTCATGACATTTCTCAACACACTTTATAAGATCCTTGGCATTACATAAAACTATGTCCAGAGTGTTATTATAATCATTACATATCAAGTTATATTCTTGCAAACCGTAGAAACATTTAAAATAGTTAAACATGTTCACAATATTGGAGTTACAGGAAGGGAGGTTCAAATCACCTAATATTAAGATATTTTTGTCACTGAGAAGATTATAATTACTTTCTATTTTTTCGAACATGTTGTAGTATAACGAAGTTGAAGAACGAGGTGGCACATATATCACACATACGAAAACAGTTGAAGATTTCAAGGATAGCTTCACCCACAGGGATTCAGTGTCGGGGAGGTCCATTGAAGAAATCCTCTCAGCATGGGTTACAGAATCAGCACGAACAGCCAGGACGACACCCCCCGCTCGTGTGAGGCGGTCACGACGAAAGACAACATAATTTTCTGGAAATAGCTCTGAATTATGCACACTTGGTTTCAGCCACGATTCAGTGATTGCTATTAAATCTAAGCTATCTCGAGCAAATAGGTTGTTTTTAAATACTGCCAATTTCGTATTTAGCCCTCGAACGTTTTGGTAATAGATAGAGAGGTTAGAATTACTTCTCACTCTTAGAGCGTTTCGTTTTATCATTGGTTGCAACGTTTCTCCGAAAAAACCACTCATTGAATGCAACATGATTTGGCCATATGTTCGGGTCCATAAAAAATGAAAGCTTCGATTCCGGGACTCCAATCCGGAAAGAGGCGTAGTCAGCTTTGGCTGTCAATTTGACAACATCGTAAACAATTTCTTTGTTTATATTGAGAAGGAAATTTACAATATCCTCGACCGTAGTGTTGACATCGAATTGCCAGGCATGAATATACTTGCGCCTTTCAACGGCTATGAGGCCTTTATGCTCAGTCGCGGTACCATGAAGTACTGGTCGTCTTTTTTTCCTATGCGTGACTCGGCGCCAATTGGGGTTAGCCGAAGTGGAGGTATAAGCGATTTCTGGGATTTAGCTAAGGGATCGAGTATGGTTTTAGCACAACCTCCCCAACCTAAGGAAGCATAGTCTAATATGGAATTGCACATTGAAAAGTAAATTCGTTTCAAATCATTTAGACATAGAATATTTCTTATTGCTATAAACAGATGTGTAAGTTTCCTGACCTTTGTGGAAGTAAAGGCTATGTGTTTGTCCCATCTCAGAAATTTATCAATGATAATTCCTAGGTATCTTATATTGTCCACATATTCTAAGGTATTGCATTTACATGTAATAATGTCGTAACAATAGTGTATTCTAATGTTAATAATTTCTTGTGGTTGACCCGCTTGAGTTGAACTGAAGCAGATGAATTTCGTTTTATCCGAGTTTAGAGTGAGGAGATTACTATCTAGCCACTGTTTAACTTTGTTTATGCCAAATTCAGCTTTACTGCAAGACTCATTCCAGGTTTTGCCTTCGAATAAAAGTACTGTATCGTCAGCAAATGTAATAATGTGGTCTGCAAATGAAGTATTACATAAGTCATTTATATAAACATTAAACAATATGGGACCTAGTGTACTTCCTTGCGGTACGCCATATTTAATCTTGGCTGGATCACTTAGAGTACCGTTAATATCCACTCTTTGGCACCTGTTTTCTAGGTAACTAACCAACCACTTGAAAATTTGACCCTGTATCCCAATTCGCTGTAGTTTATTCAGCAGAATTTTGTGCGAGATAGTGTCGAACGCTTTAGCTAGATCTAAAAAAAGTGCAATGCATTTACTACCTTTATCTAGATTATTAGAGATGATTTTTGTCAAATTAGCGATGGCGTTTTCAGTGCTTAAACCTTTGCGAAAGCCGAATTGTCTACTAGAAAGGATGTTGTTATTTTCGAGATAATGGATGAGACGGTTCTTTACAATTTTCTCCATAATTTTAGAGACAGAGTTGAGCAAGGAAACAGGCCGGTAATTATGTATCAGTGATTTGTCCCCACTTTTATGCAGTAAAATGACGATTGACTGCTTTAAATGGTTAGGGAATTTCCCTGATTTAAAACTTAGATTCGCAATGAACGCAATCGGTATGGCTATGTATGCTTTAATGATTTTTAGAAGATTTGATGAAATCTTATCGGGACCACATGCTTTTGATGACTTAAGGTCGTCAATTATCTTCATGACTTCGTTAGTTGAAGTTGTGATTGAGTCTATTTTGTGACCGATCCTAGGGATATTTAAATTGGCGAGAGCGGTTTCTGATTTCTTACACTTATCGAGAATTTTTTTCGCCAGTGTGTCACCCACAGATGAAAAGTAACTGTTTGCAAAGTTTGCCATATCTTTGGGGACTTCAGAGTTTGATGTGTTAATGTATAGCGATTTTATTTCAGAAGATTTATTGATTTTGGATTTGGTTATGTTGCGAAAGGTATCCCAAAAACGTTTTGGATTGCAGTTGTTTTCGTAAATGAGTTTTTTATAATAATTTTCTTTCGCCGATGTAATTAATTTCTTACACAAATTCCTATACTTTTTATAATAACATTGTAATACCAAATTCTCAGGATATGTTTTTGCCTTTTCATGAAGATGATTTCTTCTGTGAATCGATTTAACTAGCCCCAGGGTGATCCATGGTGTGAATTTAATTTGTTTATTAGATACGGTTATATTACTTGTGTGTTTTGATATATACTCGTGTAGTTTGATAATAAATTCTTTCATTGCTAAGTCAGTATCTGATTTATCTAGAACATTTAGCCAGTTTTCTGCGCTCAAGTCCTCAATTAAATTGTTGAAATTAGTTTTAGCAACGTATTTAATTTTCGAAGAAGTGGGAGGCTTGTTTTTAAGACAAAGAGATGTTGTATAGTGGTCTGAAATAGTTGAGTGTATAACAAAAGTGTCAATAAAGTTAATATTTTTTACATTGATGTGATCAAGACAGGATTTACTCGATTTACTCTTAATTTATAAATACATGAGCTCGCAGAAAACATCATAATAATAGTCCCAAAATTAAAGAAAAGCTCTCAGAACGAGTGCTGTAAGTAGGTTAAAAAAGTTTGTTTTTCATCACTTGTTTGACCAACCCCTTAATAGTAGTATATAAAAGAGCTTCCAAAGAGTCAGAACGGGTCGGTATATAAAAAAGCTTTAAATTTAATGGTTTAGAAATAATACAATTCAAATTAATTAGATTTATACTATTCAGCGGGTTGAAGTTGATATGTTAGATGGAATCCATATTACCCAATGGAAGTACAACAAAAGCACAAAGGGTACACTGAGTATCTACACGAAATGTTACATAGGCATCATATCATATTAAATATTACTAGGGCAGGGCAGATCCGTGAAAAATCACGGGCTATTATGATTGCATGATTTGTGAAGATATAGTATTAAAAATTAATATATTTTCCACAGGATTATTTTCTTTCAAAAGCAGAGATTTACCTATCGAATGTTTGTAATTTTGAAAAATTACGACATCTATCCAGTGATATTATAAAAATACAAGACACGTTATATTCAAACTAATCGAACAAAAAATGTAGCACCGCGTGCGAAAAGGATAGCCATTTAAATAATATGTGTGTTCGAATGAAATAGTTGTATGAACGGGTCGCTAAATTACGTACACTGGACCTAGTTCAGTAAAACCACTCTATTATCCCGTCATGTGCTGAAGCTAAATTTTCGCCGTGCGCCAGCTGATTCTATTTTCGTAATAACTTCCTTGTTTTTGCGAAATAATGTGTTTATAATTTGTACCTTCTTACGAGATAATATGTCAGTAATTTTTTAATAAAAGTATTTGATATGTAATCCACCATAAGTAGTTCCGACATCAAAATATATTCGTAATTTACTATAACCTGTTCATTCATTCGTAAGGCCTGCAATCCCTTTTTAACCGGAATTACCACTAATTTAAAGAGATTCTTAATAAATTAGCAATAGTCATTTTTCTCCGTGCACTAATTGAACATACTTAAATTACTAAATGAATTCAACCTCCATACTCCCGAATGCTAAAGAAAAGTTTTGGTAAATTTTACAAAAAAATTTTATCCAGAAAGATAGATTTTAGTTTAGAAATTGCTTTCTCAATGAGTGGATGTTTTTTCAATATTCAAATAGGAATTTGATTATTTAGTTACCAGTGAAAATTTAGTCCGAGCGGCGTTTTTCCACAAATCCATTATTGATCTACGGGAATGAAAGGGAAAATAATTCTTATTTTTACAGATCATTTTATGCTAACATCCATTCTTCTTAGTGTAGGTAAAGTCTTTATAGTTGTGTGCTGTACCGTTCCGCCCTTCAGAGTAACCAATAAAACCCATTTTCCACGTAATAAAAGCCGTAGATTCTCGCATTACACGAGATGAGGGAAGGAGTAATCGAATAAAAAAGATAATAAAGACTTCCTAAACTGGCAAATAATTTTATATAAAAGCAAAATAATCAGATGGAAATTTAACAGGTTTCCAGGTCCGAACCAGATATTAATGTAAAATGACCATTGATTATAACCCTTTATTCTCCTGATAGTAACGATGTGGTATACAGTAGCAAACGGTAGAAAAAATTGGGGACGCCTGAGGAAGACTTAACCCATCATCTCTGTATTGGAATGAGATAAGGAGTCCAATAAAATACGATATAATGTAGTTTTTTTGTAGTAACAATATGGTACACAGTAGTGAATGGTGGAAGAAAGGCACGCCCGAGGAACACGTGCCACGATCAAGTGAAAAAAAAATAGAAAAAGTAAACTTCTAAATTGTTTTGAATAATATTATTTCCACCTTAAATACAGGGTTTTCCAATAAGAGGTGTTATTTTGATAGTCAATCGTAAAAGATCAATGGTTTCGTTGCTTGTGTGTCACGTAGCGCCGTCTTGTTGAAAGTAAACGTTGTCCAGGTCAATACCATACAATTCCGGCCATAAAAAATCATTAATTATCTCTCGATAGCGATCCATTCACCGTAACTGTTGCTCCAGCCTCATTTTCGAAAAAGTAAGGTACAATGACTCCGCCGGACCATAAACCGCACCAAACAGTCACACGTTGAAAATAGAGAGGTTTTTCAACAATAACTCTTGGGTGTTCCGAGCCCCAGATACGACAATTTTGCTTGTTGACGAAGCCACCGAGGTGGAAATGGGCCTTATCCCTCAAGATGATTTGCATTTGATTCACTCAAGTGAATTTTTATAATTTCAATGCGTTGTTGAAGCGTGTATCGTTCTATTTTTATTAATGGCGTAGTTTTTACTTGTCAAATGTCAAGAAATGACAGCTTCAAAAGTAATATCTACCGAAATAGCGGGCTATTCAAAATAACACCTCTTATTGGAAAACCCTGTCTATTAAATAAAAAAAGTTTTCAGGTACACAGTATTCTTTCAGTACAAAAATTCTTATTAAAGACTTCATTCGAAGGTTTCTCAGAATATTGGGCAATCTATGCGCGTGTTCCCCATTATATGTATTTTACGTATTTTATATTTTCAATAGATTGGAATCACAACATACAAGTTGATAGAAATGTCATTTTCACAATCGAGCCACGGCATTGAATTTATCCAAATTTTAAATTTATCATAACTTATAACCATCGATATTCAACTCATATAATGTGAATTTAAAATTTATTTATTTATTTGAGGAACATAAACAGTCTTAGTAATACAATATACATAAGAGGATAACAAAAAACAGAGCAATTATTAATGTTCACAGATAGACATTCAGAAACATAAAACTAACCTGTAAACTAGAATATTTAATAAAAATAGAATAAAAAACAGAATAAAGCAGCAAATAAGAAAAATAATAATACGAATGTAAATTCAACAAACGATAAACCTATAATATGCCTACAATAAACAGCAATAAAATAAATGTGATTATAAGTATACTTAAATAGACTTGGGTTGGAACGGGAAAGGGGAGAAGAGGGATAAGGAAAAGTTGCCACGCAAGTAATATTAAAATATTAGGTACAATCAATTTAACAGTCGTAAATATGAGTTAGAATGTGATTCAATGAAATTCTGTAGTGATAGAAACTAGACTTTAACTAACTTAATTTATATTCTATGATCTGAACTAATAACTATCGTAAATTAACTTTAAACCATCAACTCAATTTAGTAAAATTATCTGAGCGTAGAATAGTTAATGACCAAAAATGTTTATATAAAATCATAAATTCAATAATTGACAGCCCTGAACTATTATACTTGATTTTTTTACATATACCAACATCGAGGCATTATCTACCGTTCTATTGTGATAACTCCAACACAGAATCTCAATTCTATACCCCCGTTCGCCGTATACAAAATTTGGGTAATGACTATAAAGATGTTGTTGATATATTCAACACATCATTCACCAAATATAAACAAGTCATTACCTAATTTATTTCAGAAAGAAGAAGATCAAATATAATATAATTTAACTATAGAAACTACGTAGCTCTGTTTATCTTACCAAAGTTTTGTAATTTTCCTAGTATAATACTTTACCATCTTGCATGTTGGTGTGTTTATTTTCCACTTTATATCGTTCTGACATTGTTTTTGTTGAATAGGTCGTGTTTTATTATGTCTTATATTTTCTTTTTTATTTTACTTTGATTTTTTTTTGATTTTGTTGTTTATTTCGATGTTCTTTGTAAAAAAATAAGAAAAGAACATGTAAAAGCCCAGCCGGGCGTGAATTTATAGATAAATAAATATATGATGTACCCATAACCGAAGAATTTTCAGAGAATTTTTTCAGTGATTTTTATCGGTTTTATTTGTATTTTTGCTGTTCTGACTTTAAAATTTTAACGAGCCTACTTAACCAACGAATCAAAGTGCGGAGAAAGGGAAGGAAAATGTACAATTTAGATGTTTTTCTAGCGATTATATTTTTTAAGGTTAAGCCCTAAAGGTTAAAGCTTAAATGATTCAAATTTTGGGAGACACTAAGGATAGATGAAATGTTGAAGTGGAGAACGAAACTTTTGAAAGGTTGGAATATTTAAGTAAAGAAGGAAAGCCAAAAATTATAACGTCATCATATTTTTTGGTTTATCTGATTTGATCAAAAGTTTCCTCTTTAAGCAATGAGTAATTTCCGAGGAATCAACTTAAGCTCTTAAAAAGTTCACAAGTTGACAAATTAATTATCTTCGTATTTCATGAAAAGTTTATGTTGTGCTGACGTAAAACACGCCGCTGAACATAAGCGTAAGCTGATGTAAAATGCTACGACGCACATCATTATACAGGGTTTTCCAATAAGAGGTGTTATTTTGAATAGCCCGTTATTTCGGTAGATGTTACTTTTGAAGCTGTCATTTTTTGACATTTGACAATAAGAAACTAAGCCATTAATAAAAATGGGACGATAAACGCTTCAACAACGTATTAAAATTATTAAAATTCACTTGAGTGAATCAAATGCAAATCATCTTGAGTGATGAGGCCCATTTCCACCTCGGTGGCTTCGTCAACAAGCAAAATTGTCGCATCTGGGGCTCGGAAAACCCAAGAGTTATTGTTGAAAAGCCTCTCTATCCTCAACGTGTGACTTTTTGGCGCGGTTTATGGTCCGGCGGAGTCGTTGGACCTTACTTTTTAGAAAATGAGGCTGGAGAAACAGTTACGGTGAATGGATTGCGCTATCAAGAGATGATTAATGATTTTTTATGGCCGGAATTGGATGGTATTGATCTGGACAACGTTTACTATCAACAAGCAACGAAACCATTGTCTTTTACGATTGAATATCAAAATAACACCTCTTATTGGAAAACCCTGTATTTTATCAACCCAGTGATAAAATACGTGGTCGAGTGTGGCGACTCTACGGAGTCTTAGTGACTAGTCGATTTTTTTGTGATTCAAAAAATTCAGTGTGCCGTGGAACGGCTGAGCGGCCTTTTTTCATGTACAAATTAATTTTGGATTTGAGGCCAAAATACCCAACCAATTTGATTCACGCATCGCATCTTGCACCTACGAGAATTATTTCGTAAACGCATCGAGCTACTTCAACCGCTCGAGAACGTACGAGAACGTTCTGCTGCCTGCGCCGCCATAAAGTTCCCGGTTGTAGTTAACGGGGACCGTATATAGTCAGTAGATAGCCGAACCACCATTCAAATTGTGGGGTTCCTCGCCGCACCGACTCTGTACAGGCCCGCAGGTACCCGTCGTTACACATCAGTCGACCGTCCGCCGCACCTTCGGGTCACTTTCTTCACACTGAGGCTTCAGGAAGACCCATGGTCTTCACAAGTGCTGAACACCACCCACAAGTCTGGTCTCCACCAACGACGTCATCACCACGACCACTCCACAACCGTTCATCTCCACTTCATCTAGTGTTGACCATGAACCTGGTGGATTCGACGCGGTGACGATCTTCGGCCTGGGGAATTCACTGCGTCGCGTATCGGTTCAGAGTCATCACAACATATTGACATACGCAACATACCGACACTCAATAAACGTTGTGATTCTACACACCCTCTTTCCCATTCCTAAAGAAATATAAAATAAAACATTGTAAAAATGTTTTTATGGTGTAAATTTTAATATACGAGTATATACGACAGTGTTTTGTTTCAATATAAATCGGTCATTTGTAATTTTAATTTAATGCTATTAAAATGCTTTTTAATCATTTTTTAATTATTATTTTATATTTACGTAGTTGGTAGGATAATATAATTATCATTAACTCACAAATAATTGTCTGAGTTGCCTCTAAAATCATGAAAAATCGTTTTTTCGCCTATATGCTATAATTTAAAACACAAATAACTAAAAAAATTACATCCGTACTTTTGACCTTTCGACTAAGCCAGGCCTCAGACATGCCAATGAAATTGTTTATCTACTGGAGAAAGGATTTTAATATTTGTTCTATTTTAGCAATAGTAGGGAATGATTGAACTTACTTCGGACACGCCAGCACTCACCATGTTTCTCTTCAGTGGTTTATAAAAACGTGGAATCGATGTTTAGTTGTTATCCAATTATTTCAGTTTTTATTTCATGTAACATGAAATCACGTGCCGCAAAATCCCATTTGGAAAATAAATTCCTCACATTAAAACTCTTCCACGTCCGCCTTATAATTTCTTCACAGACGAGAAAAAATTTGTATACAATGGCGACAACTCCAGGAAATTTAATGGATAGACTTTTCAGAGAGAATACCTACGTAGAAAATGAATGAATTGAACAACTTTAAGTAGGTACCTCATTATTCAGAAAAATTCCTGGCTAATAGCTCACAGCTGTTTTTTAGCCGAGTAGGAACCTAATTTGGCTGAAACATTTACCCTTTAAATCCTTTAATTTCAATAAGACAAGGTACAATAAGCAATTTCACAGGTAAAACAGTATTATTTATAAAAAAATATTTGTTTTAATACATCCTTAAATTGCAATAAGAACAGGTATAATTTTCTCAGGGAAAACTGTCTTGTTTTAAAATTTTTTATTTAAAGCAAGAAAATATTCCCGGTTTACGAATAACCTAACATTTAAAAAAAATCTTCTACTACCATCAATATAAGTGTAATATGTTGTTTGTGCAGTGGAGGAAGACTTAGCCAGCCGAGGAATTGAACCCAAGTCCCATGGGCGGGAACCTGACGCGTTAGGCAACACAGTCACCGACCACTCATTCAATGTAATATTATGTTACGCCTTTAATTAGCTAAAATAATTATGTAGAATTTATTTTATACTAAGCTAAACACAGTCTTTGCCTCTGAGCAGAGTAGTATCGTATATTGCTATCATGATCACAGAATTCAACAGGTATAATTTAATAACTTGTTCAGTCTAACATTTAAATTACAAATTTCTAAAGGGCATCAATTAGCTTCGCTTCTTTCTGTTTAATGCTCAGCCCACCCCTAAATTCCTGATAAGAAAACATTTATTTATGTTATTATTTTAACCTTTATTTGAAAATGCCAAGCCAAAGTCTTTACGTTAAGAAAATAAATTGATAAATTATTTTAAAAACCCCTACAAATAAAATAATACCTAATAATCACAACCAAAAAGTGAAGATTTTTATTAAATAATGTTGGAAGTAGAAAAAACATTAGATACCACCTACACATAATAATTGATTTAAACTGAAGTTGAAAGTAAATTATGTGAGTAACGCAAGAGACCAAAATGCTCAAAACTGTCTGAAGCCAATGAGGTTATGGCATCCCCAATTGGGGTATGTTGTAAGGTTGAAGGTAGTTGGAAGAGGAAATAGAAGAGAAAGAGGACGGTGGGGAAGTACCTGGTTAACAAAAGCGGCTAAAGCCACATCAAGCAACGCTTTTTAAACTTTTATTTTTTATTTAATAATAATTCGTGTGTAATACGGGTTAAATTTAAAAATATACTTAGTCTAGCAAAGCTGCCACATGGCTGCTTGTCAGCCAGTTTTCCCTCAACATTTTTGTTTTTGTTTTTGAACCTTTGGAGGATTGTGATTATCGCCAATTTAAATGGGTTGTTGGCTAAATGATTCTGTGGTTCTCCAATCCGCAGAATCCAAGGTTGCGTGATTACTCGCGGTGTGTAATAATGAGAATTCGGACAATTCCAATTTAGTTTTTATTTTAACAAAACTCATGTTACAATAATTTTATGAACAAACTGATCGCGTACGCTATAAGAGATTTTAGGGCTAAACCGTCGGCTAGACCGCTGGAGACAGAATTAATTATTTGCCGCGCGAGGTATCGAGCGCAGGTTTACAATGATACCCTCACAAGAATGTGGTAAAAGTAATGTTGTCATTATTTTCGGGAGATGTAAACTCCCTATAATTTACCCTACAAACCTTTCACCGAAACTTGTTATTAATTTTATTATTTATTTATTTATTCACGCAATGATTTTTTTTGTTTTAATTATTAAGATTATAAAGCAGAATTATACATATTACATTCATAGAAATGTGTTTTTTATTGGTTTGTTTTTGTTTACGCCAAATAAAGGCTAATTGTCGTTTCATAGAGAATTGTTTATGGCAATGAATTTTTTTTTTATAAATTTAATTTAGATTAAATTTGATAATATTATTATTAAGTTCTGCAAGTGTTTTAGTTTTTTATTATTGTGACAGCTGTTTCGGCTTACAAGGCCATTTTCAAACTCTTCAAAATGGCCTTGTAAGCCGAAACAGCTGTCACAATAATAAAAAACTAAAACACTTGCAGAACTTAATAATAATATTATCAAATTTAATCTAAATTAAATTTATAAAAAAAAATTAAATGGAGTTCTACGAATTAAACACAAAAACAATAAATAAATTAAGCAATGAATTTTGTTCCTGAACCCCGTTTTCCTCTCCTTCATACTTCTCCTCTTTGTCCGGGAGTCAGTCAGTCAAAAACCAACAGCCGTGACGCAAGGTGAACATTATTACCCAAAACGCATCGCATAGCAATAAAAATCATCTTAACGCATCGCAAAAATAAAGTTTTGCTAATACCACAACTACAGTGTAATCCAAGTGCATCCCAACAAGTGAATGTTCCTCCACCTCCGTAAGTACCCTTATACCTTTATAAAACTCATTGCCAAAGAATAATTGATTATGTTATAAAAGGTCCACAGCTTAAACAGTTTTAACATTAGAAAAAACAATAGTCTACGGATTAAAAGTTACCAATTCATGTTTATTTCATATATATTCATGTTTCATACCTTTCCTTGAAAATATTCTCCTCACAGCATATCCTGAATATCCACAGACACGCCCACTGGTAAACCCCAGGGCATCCTGTGTGGCTTTAAAAAATTATATTTAAATAAGTACCGACAATATCCGATTCGATGGCATTATTATTTCTCTCCCGGTCTTAGGTAAGAATATCAATAAGTGATTGTACAAACCCTTAAGATTCATTTTTCAGGTCTCGCGTTAAGTATTTTGTTATTTTTCTCTTGCTCCAGGCAAAGATTCCAAAGAATTGAATATCAATTATTTCTTCTTATGTAAACGGGAATTTCAATAGTCCACCAGTCTTGTACGTGCTTCAAATTCCTCGAATCACTCTGGAAAACGTGAATGTTACGTCGAGAACTGTATTACGTTCTTACACCGACGTGAAAGAACAATGATTGTCGTGGAATACATTTTTAATCACAAGGTTCTCAGAGTTTTTGTAGAATGAAGTGAAAAGCCTGAATCTACTGAATATAAATTTATCGTATTTTACAAATCTACAGTGGTGAGGGGTGACGTTCATTTTTCGTAACAATGGCATTCGAAGAAAAAAATCTCGAATGCTACCATAAGCAGGAGAAAATTTCCGCGAATTATTCGTGGTTCCACTCGCGAGTTTTTGTGTTCAGACCTGAATAGTCTGGTACTTCCCCACCTTCCTCTCCCCATCTCCTCCCTCTTCTCACTACCTTCAGCCTCGCAACATACCCCAATTGGGGAGGCCATAGTCTCACTGGCTCCAGGCGGTTGGAAACAGTTGGGGCTCTTGCGGTTTACACATTAAAAAAATATGCATATATTACGCATCACAAATTACACATCTGCCCTGATGATGGTCTCTGCAATACTGTCCGAAACGTTGGCTAAAGAAGGAGGTAGCGCAACATGGCATAATACCCCAAAAAGAAATCACCATAACACTTTTGGCCGTGAAAATCTGAAATCATACCAAATAAAAATATATAGGTGAAATAATTATAATATAATTAAATTATATTTAGATGAGTTTTTATTCGGATGTAACACATGAAAACAAGTATACATTTGAAATATATATACTTAGATACTTAGATATATAGATAGATACATATACTTAGATGTTTATATGCCCGCAACATTTTTGTAAATAATAGCAGTTGATTAATTTTATTGCTTTCTTTTAATAAATAAGTTGATAGCTAATAATGTTGATGGGTACTTATCTAAAATGTATTTTGCTTTTCCTTTTAAGCCCACTTAGGTGACATTTCATAAATATTTAATATTTTGTTCTAGCGTCCTTTCCGCTAAGCCGACAGTCAGTTGAAGTGCGTTCGAATTATATAACGGGTACCGCCGGAGGTATTTCACTCACGAATTTTACTTCGTGAAACATCTGTTTATCTGTATATTATGCTCCAGGATGGTTGATACATACTCCGGGTACCTTCCTTGTAAAAGACTACCATTAAAATGGCTTTAGCCATGTATAGTGACCCGATCTGAAGAGTACGGTATGTCACAATCTTCATGTTCCCTCTCCAACAAAATACCCTAATTGGGGATACCTTAATCACACGGTACTTGAGTGTTGTGCGGTATTCAGATAAAAAAATGTATTTATCAAGCAACTAATGTTTTTTTCATATTATATAAATTTGAAAACAAGCAGTAGTTGCATCGGGATTCTAAAAAGTTTTTTTAGGACAGGGAGCTCTCAGGTAGGCACTGCCGTTTAAAAGCTCGTGCAAATAAAATTAATGATTAACATTCTACGAGGCTCTTCAAATACGTTCGTAAGTTTTTATGTACAGAAATAATGGTTTCTGTGAAAAATTTCTCTTTTATTAAAGCTTAAATGCATAACATCACGGAATGTGGGGGAAAATACCAGCATTATAATATATTAAAGCTGGTCTATAAATAGCTAACTGCCTTGACACATAGTTGCTGCCAAATGATCCCATTCACACGTCGCTAAATTCCAACCGAGTGCAAATATTAAATCGAAAGTGATTTATTTCTATTTTTGGCGTTGAGTAATTCCTACGCTGTCATTGTCATATTATTTTCCGATTTTATGGCCGGGTTAAATCTTCGCCATAGGAAAAACTAAACCCTTCCACACACTTTTCCACAAATGATCATCTACTCAATCAACATTATATAAGCAAAATAAATACAAAACAATACAAGAGCAACACGTCAACTCACCAGAGATCAAATGGGAAAATAATTCACCGACTCTTATATGTATATGAAAAATATTATTATTCTGATAACATTACAATATCGGCTACTCAAAAGCTCGGCTGGAAGTTTATTCTTTATTCGCCCTTCTATCTCCTGGGGGTCTAGAAATTGATATCTTTAGAATATCGGATCGATAGGCGTAACTACCGATGATTTTACAACGCTTTCCCGAGCATGGTTACACTATTGATATCCAGTCCGATGTTGATAACGCAATGGATCAGAACTCGATATATGCTTGCAACACTGACACATCTCTCTACGAATCACATTCCTAAATGTCAGACAGCTATGTAGAAGTTAAAAAAATGACAATATCGAATTGAAATATTAACTTTAATGTAAATTAACAGTCCGCGTGATCTTTTTGATACTAAAAAAGCAATTAATTAGTTCACGGGGCCTTTAGTCATATTCAACATTCATAACTGCTAAATTTTGTTTGTGGATGCTGAAATAGAATTAATTGATCACGTCTTAGATAAATTAAGTAAGTCTATGAATCGTATGTACGGTTTTTAGTTCTAGGAGATTAATTAGTTCACTTCCATTTTTAAATATAAGGTTTTCCAATAAGAGTTGTTATTTTGAATAGGATAACCCACAGTAATAATTTTTATCTTTTTCATTAATTTATAATGTGTTATTTGCAAAACAATTTTGATCAATATAATATTAATTTTCATCCAATTAAATATCTATGTTACGTTGGACTTTTAATGTAGATCAAAATTGGTCAAAATTTAATGATTATCTTGATATCATAGATTTAAAATTAGAGGCAATAAGACTGTAGCCTTTTGCGTGTAACTCCTAATCAAAATCTGTTTTGTGCTGTCTAATGAAACAGCTGTAAACTTGGTACACAAAGAGATTCTGTAGTTACTGACAGTGTAGTCTGATTCAAGATAAAACTTTGATATTTACAGCTAATATAATTTAATATAGTCGCTAAATCGGTAAACTTTATAAAAAAATGTATGTTTACAATAATATAAATTAATTCGTATAAGTTTTCTCCGTGTGAATAGTTTGTGATTTGACACAATTCACCATATTATTTGCATTTACCCGACTGCCTTGATTTATTTAGTCAACGATTTTGCGTAGGTACCTACATATTAAATGTATTCCAATGACCGGTTATTTTACAGAATTTGAAAAATTATCAAACTTCAATGTTGATTTTCAAGTTCTGTGAAGGTACCAAAAATAACAGAAATTGAATAGAAGTTCACATAACTTGAAAATCAACTTTGATGAATTGTTCAAATTCTGTGAAACAACCCGTCCTTAATTAATAAAAACGAATATTAAAAGTTTATAATATCAAAACGCTCTAAATGACTAAATAGAGTATATACCAAGCAGGTATATCCATTTTCCAGGCATTTGAAAATTGAATTAAAACTCAGCGTCCAACACGTTAAAATGAACCTTTCGTTAATTTGATTTTCATTTAGTGTTCAGTAGGTCTTCGAAAGCGGGAGCAACTCTTGCAATTAAGGCCAAGTATGTCCTACCGTGGAGAAACGGTCACCTAAATAAACCCGAAAGACAATATCCGAGGCATTTACGTCCCCTCGGTAGGGGCCGTACCGTTTACCCGGGCGTGAAAGTGTTCAGACGGGAGTTAAGAGGAGCATAAATAGATATATAGGACCAAGAGGGTTAAATGCCTCTTCGGGCAGTAAGAAAACTAATTAGTCACATTTACTCGGAAGTTATAGCACTTAAAAGAAGAGCGGCCAATTGGAATTCGTATCATTATTTTGGCAAACCATATAAATTACCTACGGTAAAACGGTTCAGAATTGTCGTACAAATCGGTCGGTTTTCTAAATGTTTGCGATCTATATGTCGAGCCATAATCGGCAGAACAGCGTAAGCGACGTTTTTTGTCAAATTACGATTTTTAACAAAAGCAGTTCAATGTTACCTAATACGTTTGCGACAAAAATATAACAGTTCTATCTTATACGCCTGACGCTTTTTTGGTACCTGTGCCTTTTAGCGTATGAACTTCCTTACAAATCTTGTAGGCGAGCAAAACAGCGCAACCGACGTCATTTGATAGCGTAAGCGACAATATGGTCGGTTACGTTCTTACGCCGAACGGTAGAGAATGTTCCAGTTTTGTCAGTTAGCGTCCATCGGATGACCAGTGCGAACGTGTCAGCAGAATTTCTACAAGGTAAATCTGTTTAATTTAACGTTACGTATTTAAATATTAGTATAATTAGTTAAATAATATTAGTATAATTACTGTTACCTACTACGCACTGTGCGTTTAAGGGGTAAAATGTCATTGTGTTATGAAGTAAACTAATACAAAATACTTTTCTTGTGCAGATGGCTCCACAAACTCGAACGCCTAAGATGGTAGAAATAGCATTACAGTCTATAGCCAATACCTCTTCAGGTTTACCGATTATTCTGCCAAAGATAGATAGTGATTCAAGAATGTCACCTACATTACCGAAACCTTTGACTACTGTCCGTCTAGTAGATTACACTGATAGCGAAAGTGATTCGATGGACATTCTGGAACCCCCCGATAATAATTTAAGAACAATTTTATGTATTGACGAGGAGCCCCATAATCAGAAAATAGATGTTTGTGATGGGAACACTTCAGCAACAGCACATTTAAGTCCAATTGTTCAATTCTCCGATACTGAATTATGTTTAGATTTCGAACCATCTGAAGAGTATTGGAAGCCTGATTCAGATGATGCAGATGCAGAAATGAGCGATGAAAGCTTACTTATTGGCAGTGTTAGTGATCCACATTTATCTGTTGGATATGCTGGGTTAAGGAAATCAAAATTAGTCCCAAAGAGAGTGCGAAGGAGAGGACTAAAATGTAATGGACAGCACAAAAGTGTTAAACCAAATCCGTGTCTAAATAAAAAATGTGGCAACAACTGTGCCATTCAATTCAGTGAAGAAGATCGCCTTAACATACATGCATTTTATTGGGGCATGGCCAGCAACCAGCGGCAGAGGGACTGGCTTCTTTTGTATATAAACAAACAGCCAATCAAAAGAAAAAGGGCTAAAAATGATAGCAGAAGAAATACATCATATAAATATTTCATAAATTGGAACAGGAAAAGAGTTCAAGTCTGTCAGCAATTTATTTTGAAAACTCTTGACATCGGGCAAATGACTATCAGGCATGCATGCAATAATATTTTAGAAAATAATTTTTCTAAGGCCGATTTGAGAGGAAAGCACGATCCATCCAATAAAACGGACCAAGAAAAAAAGGACATGGTAATAAAGTTTACTACACAATTGCCCGCTGTTCCATCTCACTAATGTCGAAATAAATCTTCGAAAAGATATCTTCCTGCCGATTTGCGTAATGTGAAAACCGTGTATAAAATATACATTGAAAATGTTAATTCATTAGATGAATCTGGGCATAGTAACATTGTGAGTATGAATATTTTTAGAAAAATATTTAATACTAATTTCAACTTGGGTTTTTATTTACCTAAAAAGGACAAGTGTTCTTTATGTGAGAAAGTGAAAAATTTGTCCGGTGACGAGAAGCTTTAGCAAACTGAAATGGATATTTACAAAAGTCACCTCAGCGAAAAGGAAAAATGCAAAGAGATCTTCATTAATGATCAGGCTAAAAGCAAAAATGATAGTGATATTTTGTGCGCAAGTTTTGACCTCGAGAAGGTGCTAACCACTCCCCATGGAGAAAGCGTAAATTTGTGTTATAGTCGAAAATACGGAGATCAAGTATAGGGATCTTAAAGGTCTCTGCGAGAAAGGTATTATTCCTGAGAGGATGAGGCATGAATTTTTGGAACTGCCACATGGATCCACAGTGGAAGATACCTTACCTGAATCCGACCAGGAAGACATGTGAATAGTTTTGAAAAATGTGGCTCAAACTAACAAAGTTTTGAAAAATTGCCGATATAAGGGCTATTATTAAAAAAATATATACGTTGTATCTATTATGCTTATTATTTGTTAAAATGTTTTTGTTTTATTTTTATTGTTTTGGAAATAACATTTTTATTTTTATTGTTTTTAGAAAATAACATTTAATCTTAATTTTCCCTGTAAAGTACAAGCAAGATAATTAAAAAAATATTACTTTAAAAACATATATGTTTTTTATTAGTAGTTACTTATGGCCTATTGCATGATAAAAAATTTAAAAAAAATCTACTCCAAATAGCGTAAGCGACATTTCAGAGGGAAAAAAATCTGTTAGGGTTACAGGCAAAACAGCGTTACCGCCACTATCTCGACAACTGGAAGCATTCAAATAAAAAGTATTTTCATTTCATACAGGCAGTAACCAAAGATTATTAATCTTCATTAACCTAAATCCTTTTTGGAATCAATTAAGAAAGTTAATTAAAAAAAACCTTCTCCTGTATAATTTACAAATTGTCGCTTACGCTGTTCTGCCGATTATGGCTCGATGTAGTATGTAATGGTACGTATAAATTTGCGAATAGAAACGCGAACCGAGCCACGAATTAGAGGAAAGAATCGAAGCCACTGCAAGCGGCGTTTCGCGAAATTTGCGGTGCTTCGTTCGGTGACCGGATAACTCATCAAAATGATAATTCATCACATCTTTAAAAAGTTATATAAAGTCATGTAAAGTGATGAAAGAAAAACTTTATTAACTGGGTTAAGTATGTTAGGTTAGGTTAGGTCAGGTTAGGTTAGGTTAGGTTAGGTTTCATTTTTTTTTAAACCGTTTCTAATGACTATATATCACTTTTTAAAAGAGTGTTGAATTGTCACTGTGTTGAGTTATCATGGAACCGCTTCGTTCATTTACCATATGTTGAGGTTCAGCTCGGCAGTTCGGCTCTCGTATGTATACGCAGCATAATAGCAACAGAAACATAAATTTTGCCAAGCGGGAAGCTGGTGTATCTGCATCTCACAGAATCCAGAGTGGAAATACTCTCTGGTGTAAGACCACCATTCAGAATTGTAACGTTGATTAAAATGACTTTAGCGGTGTTTGTGAATAGCCAGGGATTCCCTCACCTTCCTCTGCACCATATCCTTCCACTCCTCAGTACCTGCAGCTCTTTCTGAAATGCTTATTTTATTGTGTAGCCATGATATCAGCCATGCAAAAAAAAATTCGGCACTAACCTCATACATCACAATTTTAAAACTTTCACCCAAAAAATTCATTTTCAGTCGAAAGTACCTGCATGGCTGTGACTTCACTAGAAAATTCATAATATTAACTTATTCGTAAAATTAATCTTTTGTTTACTAGCAGACATTTTTGTTATTCTAAACAACATTTGCCCACCCTTTGTTCTTTGCAAGAGTTGTGCAGTTAAAAACTGTTAACTGAAAACCTCGAAATGAAAAAACTTTTATTCAGTCTGCTTCTGAATTTGTAACTACAGTCAGTTGCATTTTCCAACACACATAAACGCATATGAATGTGAATGGTAGAAGATTTCGGGGACGCCTGAGGAAGACATGGCACGATCAAGTTAACCAAATCATTAAGAAAAAAAAATCAAGACATCACGTATTTAAACGACTTATAAATAATACCGAATAATTTTTAACTATAACCCAGATTCCCCCACCAAACAAATGTACCAAGAAATGAACTTACCTAAAATCAGACAAATTGTACGAATATAATACGTGCCTATTAATCTACAAATGTAAAACAAATTTAAACACACAAACACAACATTTATAAAAACATAACAAGTACACGAACACTACACAAGACAACATAATAAATTGTACACCAATTCAGTAAAGACTGAAAGTGGTATCTCCTAGGTAGTATCTCCTCCCCGATAGCCTGAAAACAGAAATTAGAATAAACATATTTGAGAAAAACAAAATCAAAATGTACTTATATAAAAATGTGTTACTTAGGTCGTAAACAATGTAAACAGTGTAGGTACTTAAGTTAAGAAAACGAATTTAATTTATTATTTCTTTAAACTTTATATATTTTTAAACACTTGAGTCAGGCCAAAAGCCAATAATGAAGCAAGGAGTGTCTGCCAAGACCTAGTTGTTTGGCGGACCACCCTCCCGGCCACTCTCCTGCTAGCAAGTCAGCCAGCTATGTAGCTACCCGGTAGGGCGATGTTGTGAGGCGGTTTAATGATAGTCCCAAATAAAGGATTACAGACAAAGAAAGGGCGGACATGAACAAAAGAAAAAAACCACGTCTCCTTTTGTAAGGCTGTTAGGGTCCGGTCTTTGTTAAAAATAATGGCTGTCAGTATTATTTTGTATCGCGGCTCGGACTAGTAAAATGGAGAGGTAATAATCGTGTTATGTGCAATAAAATATTTAAAAAATACAAATAGAAAGGTAAACTTACTGGTACATTACTGGCGAATTCTCGCGAAAATTACTGAATTGTCTGATTCTTGTCAAACGAGTTCCAACTTGGAAAATGATAATAAATTATTATAAGCAATAATTAGTCGCTTGAAATATTCATATTCGAGGTACAATTAATCCAACCAACAACAAGTTTATCAATTATGCAATAAGTGCTTTTAAACGGGCAGTTATAAGTAGAAAGTCGTGATTACATTTGTAGACGCAATGGTGTTTCTTAAAGGAATTTCAGTTATTAGTTTATATTGTGGTTTTTACCGTTGACTATTGTATAATATTTTGATGACCATGCACATTATTGAAACAGGTCTTGAAAAAGTCCGAAAAAGTGAAGATTTGTTCAAAAATTTGAATACCTCGAAGGATTCCCAAACTACTTCCTGATTACCGGAGCCAGCGAGACTGTGGCACCTCCAATTGGGGTGTTTTGTGAGATTGAAGGATAAAGGGGGAAGGAAGAAGATGGGGAAGTGGAAGGTGGGAAAGTACTTGGATATTTAGAGCTGGCCACTTTAAGTCATTTCAAGCAATTTTTAGATTCAGAATGGTGATCTTTCACCGAGGCTTACAGCGAGTATATACCACTGACTGAAAGTGTGAATACAAACGCCGATAACTCGTTCCAAGGTTGAGATTTTCAAAAAAAAAACATTTCCAGAAATTATTAAATCTCATCATCTGTGAACCAGTACTCTGCTCGTGTCCTATTTCTCAAACTATTGGATAAAATGTTTTTTTTTTTAAAACGACTTAATGTTCCTCCTATTGAACTCTTATTCGGGTTAGTTGGCTTTACGTTCACTCATTAGTGTAGCTGGCTGTACAATCAAGTTTACAGTAAAAAACTTTATTCAACTTGTAGAGAAAAATAAAATTAAAAAAAATACATTTCTGTACAGTAAAAAGCAGAACAGTCGACAAGTTGTATTAGTATTATTAGGTATAGCTACAGTTTTGAGTATGAATTAGAATCTACCAGCAGCTGTACGATGTCTTTAATTGGATCGTACTGAACTAAATAAGAATAATTATCATTAACTACTCTCCTCTGATTTTGCAATTAATATTAATTAATAAGTTAACCTTTCAATTAAAAAGCGTCTTTTCAATTAGTTCCTTGTAAAGTAATTCAGAGTAAAAATAAGTTCTTGAGGAAATTGCTGACGATAAATAAAATGTGATTTTGTGAATATCACACAAGATTCCCAACTGCTCCCATCTTGAGCATTAGGACTGTAGTGAGGTTGAAGGTAGTGGGGTGGGGAAGGAAAGGGGGAAGAGGAAGGTGGGGAAGTACCTGGCTATTCAGATTTGGTCATCAAACACGGTTAAAGCCATTGCAGCAACGCGTGGATTCTGAATGGTGGTCTTTCATCAGGGCGATACTGAGAGTATGGTATCATGTTCTACTATGGTATTATTTATAATATAATCTATGACTGTAGTAAAATCTACTATTTTATTAATTTCATTACTTATTTTGTATTTATGAACCTGCATGTCTAACTTTTCACTTAACTTTCACTCTAACCTTTCACTGTAACCTTTCACTTCAAAATTTTTCAAACCCTTAAAATTATCACTTTACAACTTAACTTTAAATTTTTTCATTTTATTACTCTACACAATAATAAATGTGCATGCATATAATATGCATATCTAACTTTTCACTTAACTTCACTCTGTAACCTTTCACCTTCAAATTTCATTATGTAACTTTTCACTTTAAACTTCCTTTTGAAAATGATTACTTTATAACTTCACTGGTAATATACAAGTTCTCTTCTCCTGAGCACAAGCATCAGCTTTATCAGGAGAGTGTTTGTAATGTAATATAAATTAATATTATTATGATGTAATATAATATAATATATTATGTTTTAATAAAATTTTATCGGGAAATTAAAAATTAAATTAAATTGCATATTAAGGTAGTACTTTTATTTTACACAGAATGATTTCGTCTCTATAATCAGAATGTGGTTAGGCATTTAGTCCGTTTTTTTTACACATTTAATCTTGTTACTGGCATTGTAATCAATTTCACTCTAGATTGCCAAACTTTTTTTTCGTTATAAGTTTATTTAGGTATTGCGTAACTGAATGATAATGACTGTTTTGCTAAAACCCTTCAAGCCACTAAATTAAAACTTTACAGTAAACAATAAAAAGGAATGTTTACAAATTCGTAACACTGATTAAAAATCTTGAAATTTTCATTTACATTTTTGTCTTTAATTGAAAAAAAAACATCACCCGACAGCAAAATGATATCCACATTTTTTACTCCAAATATGCTCAGGAATTTCTGGTTAAAGTCTTTCGGATATGTGCTGATACACCTGTACATTTTGTATCTCGTCCCAGGGTGCTGGATACTCTCAGTAGCGCCGTGGTGAGATAATAATATTTGGATGATTTATATAGAAACAACAATACCAAGTGTCACAGTGAACACATACTTTTTTTGCTCCACAAAATTTAACAGTAAACATTAATCTAAGGACTCTATGTAGTGATTTTTATTACAAAAACTCAACTAAAATCTAAACTTAAACAGTGAAATAATAGTTGCAGCTGCCTAACTGGTAACTCTTTATTTATAACTTAATATCTCAAATCTCAACTGTCACCAGAGCGCATTAGACACACACAAACAAACGCCATACAGAAGGAAGTACTACTGACATACACATTCAGAGTATCGAAGTGTGCAAGTGAATTGCCCATCTAACTTGTCACAGACAACTCAAGTGCAGGGTTGTCACCTCTATATTATATAAAATAAAATTAAAATAATTTTATAAATTCCAACTTGCAAGATGAGTGCCACAGATGCTCTTTCTTATATCAATAAAGCGAAAGAAGAAATTAGTGCTCTATACAGTAACATAACGGATCCCGCTTTAAAACTAACTAAAGATCAGATGACCAAACTACTCAATAAACTGTCCAACCTCTCTGGCACTATGTTGGATGTAGGTGTAAAAGTTGGAATTCTCGAGGGACAGGTCAAGTCGTACGAGCACATGGTCTCTTCAAAATTGATAGATTCAAACTCATCACAAGAATCGACAAACTCATCAACTTTATCAATGTGTGAAGCTGCCGATGAGCTCGAAGAGAGGAAAAAACGGTCAAAAAACATAATTATTTTTAACTTCCCTGAAAGCTCAGCCAGTTCCCATATAGAAAAAAATACTGATGATACAACGAGAATCTTAACCACACTAACAACTCTTAACTCATCCATCACCCGAGCCAACATAACAACTTTTCGTCTGGGAATCACAAAACCTGACAAACCTCGACCTCTTAAAGTCATCCTTGACAGTTCCATCCAAGCCATAGACATACTGAAGAAAAAGAACAACATAACCGAATACCCCGGTATTAAAATTTATTCAGACCAAACCCCAGCTCAAAGAAACTATCTCACCAAGCTACGTTTAACACTAGAACAAAGAACCAAAGATGGTGAGATTGGACTCACAATAAAATACAAAAATAATAAACCTGTTATTGTAAATAGTAACTCAAAAAACTAAAACCTATCATGGCTTACTATCAGAATATCAGAGGCTGCCGCACAAAACTTAATGAGCTAAGATCATCGATTCCAATCCATCCCTTTCATATATATTTCCTGACTGAAACTTGGTTGGATCCGTCCTTTAACACAGAAGAACTAGGCTTCACTTCACACAACACCTACCGCTTAGATAGAAGTACCGCCACCAGCACCAAATCAAGAGGAGGAGGTGTATTAATATCAGTCACCAAATCTATAACTTCATCCAGGCTAAAATGCAAACACAAAAATATAGAACAAATTTTCCTACTACTCAAGACGAACCTAGGAAAAATCATTCTTGGATGTGTTTATATTCCTCCCGGATCAATTACACAAATTTACGTAAACCACATTGAAGATGTAGAGGCCCTCAAGCTCAAATATCCGGAAGCTAGAATGCTGCTAATCGGCGACTACAATACTCCCAATATAGACTGGATTACCCATAGCGATAACTCAACAACTCATTTTAATACATCTGCTAATGCTCGTGAAATTATAAATATGTCAAATTTCCTAGGTCTTAAACAAATTAATAACGTATACAACTCTAATCACCATTTACTAGATCTTGCATTTAGTAGCGATCCTTCAGTAAAATTATGTAAATCCATAGACCCCCTTCTTCCCGAAGATTCCCACCATCCTCCCTTAAACATCACCATTACTAACAACTTCCTAAACATTTACTCTAATAGTGTTCCTAAATATTCATACAATTTTGCAAGGGCAGATTATCCACTCATAACAAAATACTTAGAAAGTACAGACTGGTCCTTTTTAGACAAAAACACAAATGTTAACCAAAATCTTGAATCTTTTTACTCCATCATCAACACGGCTATTGAAAAATATGTTCCCTTAATTCAATTCAAACCATCAAAGTTCCCCAAATGGTTTAATAATGACTTAAAACACTTAATAATTAACAAAAAAATCTGGCACAAAAATTTCAAAGAGAGCAACTCTATCTCAGACTACAAAATATTTCATAAATATAGAACTGACTGTAAAAAGCTCTCCAAAAAATTATATCAAACATACATACTCAACACAGAAAAGTCTATTCCTTCAAATACCAAAAACTTTTTTACACATGTAAACTCACTAAGAAAAAAACAAACCTAGCCTACCAACATACATGTATTTCGAAGGGAAAAGTAGTAGTGATACTAATGACATCGTTAATTTGTTTGCCGACTTCTTCAAAAATGTTTACGATAATGATATCCCAAATGTTCAACTTCCACCCTTTCATCCAAAGGAATCGGTCCACATTCCCGCTTTACATATAAATGTTCCTGATGTTATACGCAAAATAAAAACACTCGACTTAAAGAAAAAAGCGGGTCCTGACAAAATTAGTCCTGCCTTTCTAATTAACTGTGCATCAATAATAGCCAATCCACTATGTCATATATTTAACCAATCATTAAATTCTGGCTGCTTCCCCGACCTATGGAAAAATTGCTATCTAACACCTGTATTTAAAAAAGGCGATATTCATGATGTCACTAATTACCGACCCATCTGCATGCTCTCAACTATCCCCAAACTGTTTGAAAAACTTATCCTCGATAAAATCTCCATACATATTAACAACATCATTGTAACTAATCAACATGGATTTATGCCAGGCAGATCCACACTAACAAATCTCTCCTTATATGAAAATTTTATAGCATGTTCACTCGAAAACAAAACCCAAGTCGACTCAATATATACAGACTTTGTAAAAGCGTTTGACAAAGTTAACCATAAAATTCTTCTCAATAAACTTAGTCAAATCGGAATTGAGGGTAAACTATTGGAATGGATAAAAAGCTACTTAACAAATAGAAATCTACAAGTAAAAAATAATTCTAACCTTTCACACAAATTCATAGCTACTAGCGGTGTACCCCAAGGGTCACATTTAGGCCCAATACTGTTTCTCCTTTTCATAAACGATATTGTTACTGTATTTGATAAAAATGTTGAAGTGCTACTTTTTGCCGATGACCTTAAACTATTTAAAATTATAAAAACAATAAATGACTGTATTCAAATTCAATTAAATTTAAATAAACTTCAAGATTGGTGCAAAACTAATAAACTTTATCTCAATATTAGTAAATGCCACATTATAAGATTTTTTAGAACAACACAACCCCTTAACTATCAATACAAAATTAATAATGTTTCTCTCGCCTCTGTAAGTGAAATTAACGATCTCGGCATTATTTTCGATTCAAAATTTAACTTTCTTTCACATGTAGAAACAGTCACCAACAAAGGATTAAAAATGCTCGGCTTCATTCTCCGAAATGGCAGAGACTTTAAAAATATTTCAACACTAAAAATCTTATATTCCTCACTTGTTCGAAGTCAAATCGAATATAATTCTCCTATTTGGTGTCCTTACTTTAAAATCCACTCCGACTCTATTGAAAAAATTCAGCATAAATTCCTAAGATACATTAACTATAAACTCGGTCTACCTATAGAATCAATAAATTACAATCACTTGATGAAAGAATTAAACTTACTTAAACTTTCAGATAGAAGACTTATTTCCGATTTGACTTTTATTTTTAAAATTGTCAATGGTATTATAGACAGCCCTGATATATTAAGCCTAATTACCTTCCATATACCCACTAGAACCACTCGATCCAAAATTCTTTTTAATTTCAATAACAATATCAGGACTGAGTCATTTAGAAACTCGCTTATACCTAGATTGCATGCAGTTGGCAATGCTTTCTCAGAAGTAGTAGATGTGTTCAACTGCACGGAATATAGCTATAAGAAGGCTATAATAACATACCTCTCTCGTAATTATCAATGTTATTAGGCATAATACCATTCTATTCATAAGTTATCACAGAACCTAAACTATGCACTTACATCAGATATCAGACAGAAGAGTGTTATCTAATAATTTTATATACTTAATCAAAACTATAATTTTTTCCAAAATTGTTATGAGATGTCTTACTGACAGCCCTGTTTCAATAGAGCTAACTCTTAGTTCTCAGCAAATTCAACCAAATTCAATATTGAAGGTAACAATAACCTCAATACTAAACTACTGTACGGATTGAAAATAAAAATGCTATTGTACCTATGTATACCAGATGTTATTCTTGTTTAATTTTCAACATAATTTCTCAGTAATTATTCTGTTTAACATAATACTGTTTCGCTCCTGTGAACCACTGTAAACATAAATCATGTATATTGTAAAAGCCTTTTACGGCGTCTAAATAAATAAATAAATAAATAAATAAATAGCTCCATTTTTTGTGAAAAACCACCTCAACAGTGCTGTACAAATATATACTACATCTCTACAATGATCTATGTTATTACTAACTAATGACTAGTCAAACTATTATTAATTTATGGCTAACAGATTGCATCCATCGGTTCGTCAATCACTAATACAAAGCTATATGTAGGTACAATGCATTTGATTGATGAACGTGATGCTAGAATGTAAACATTGACACTGTACGCACAGGACATAATTGGACTTTCCGCTATTTATTTTAATAATATGTATTTACGTTCTTTAATGAGCGTGTTTAGAAAAATAAAAAGAAAATATATGCTGGGCGATACTACAGTACAAGGTTTTGATCAGAATTCATCTTTTTAAATGTGATGCGTCCCTTGGTGTAAAAAAATGTAAATTCAATGAAAAAGTGTATTATAGACTACCCTCGGGCAGGTATATTTAATTTAAGAGTGTGAGAGCTTAAAAAGGTAAGTTTTTAGTTTAGACCTGAATTCTGTTGGTCATGGATCTTAGTTCCGGAAAAAGTTTATTCCAAGCCTTCGGTCCAGATGTTCAGAAAGCGCGATCACCAAACTTAGTATTTATTTAGGTTCCATCAGTCTCTCTATAGCTGATGATGTTGCTGATCTGAGAGTTAGATTAGAGAGTTAGATCTGAGCCTTAGATTGATTGATGGATTTAAACACCATCCAGCACAATTTGTATTGCATTCTTTCAGGGCATTTGAGCCTGTGAAGGTTGCGAAGGTGTTCTGAAATGAGCGAATTTTTAGAGACCCCGCTCATGAGCCGTGCTGCTGCATTTAACACTGATTGAAGTTTGTCAATTTGATATTTTGAATGGCTGGCATAAATGCCGTTGCAGTAATCTAGACGTGAGACTAAGTAAAAGTTGGTAAGTAGTTTTGTTGCCTCTGTAGGGAGGTTTATTCGGACAGACTTGAGTTATCTTAGGTGAAAAAAATCGGTGCTTACAGCCCTATGTATTTGACTTTTAAACGAAAAGTCCGAATCTAAATTGACACCGAGAAGTTTGACTTTTGTTTTTGGGATTATACCGGAAATAGAATTAGGTGAAACGTTTACGTTTGTTAGTGGAGAGAGAAGCTCACCGCTCAGAGAAACTCAGTCTTAGATGTATTCAGCTTCAGCTTGTTTGAAGAAATCCAACGAATTATTGCTTCAAGACATTCATTTATATGGATCTTGAGACTATTGATTTCGTTTGGAGTGCAGTAAAAATAAACATGCTGATCGTCAGCGTAACAGTGAGACAAGAAACCAAATTGGATTATTTTGGCGAAATCATTTGTAAAAAGGATGAAGAGAAGTGGACCCAAAACGAATCCTTGGGTTACCCCTTAAGAAAGTGTTGCGAAGTTAGACAAGATATTTCCAACCTTCAAGGCTTGTAAGCGATTGGATATATAGGATTCCATCGATTTTTTTACGACTATATTCAAATCAAAAGTTTCCTCTAATCTCTTAATGAAGAAGTCGTGATCAATCGTGTCAAACGCTGCACTCGTACCTAGGAGTCAGATAAGTGCTAACTTACCTGACTCTAAGGCAAGATTTATGTCTGACAGTATACGAAGTAGTAGTTCTGTGGAATTTTCTGTATGCAGATTGACGATTTGCGAACAATTTATTTGAATTCAAGTGACTCGTTATTTGTGCAGCAATTTTCTCCAGGATTTTCGAAATGAAAGGTAAGTTTGAAACGAGTAAATAATAACCTAAGTTATCGGCGTCTAGTTGTTTTTCAGTATTGGTGTAACTACTGCTGACTTGAGTGGTTCAGGAAAGTCACTTGTTCTGAGAGATTTATTAAAATCGTGAACTAGGAATGGAGCTAAAATGATGGAAGTTTGTTTTAATAACCATGTCAGTATGGAATAAAGACTGCACTGCTTATTAGGCGAGCTTAAAATTATGTTTTAAGGAAGACAAAATTCGTTTAGAATTAACAGTAAATATTGGCGGGGGGGCGTTAGATGGGAGGCACGAATGGATTAAATATTTTCCCGAAAAAAATTGATAAAGCATCTGAGGTAATATCTAACATCGTTGGAACAGTGACTTCGGAAACTGCTGTCTTTATTGAGTTCTAGATGCGTAGTGGGTTGGTTCGCTCATAGTCAATCTTTTCTTTCCAATAGATCGTTTGGAATTTATTTTACTCATATACTGTTTTTGAGTAAGGATCGACTCATCTCTTGAAGTTACAGAAGAGTTTTTTTCCTATAGAACCTCTCTAATTTCCGCATAAGTCTCTTCTGGATTCGGCTTTCATCTTGAAACCAACCGTCAGACAACTGTTCATGTTTTTGATGCTGTCGGGGCATATTTATTTAGCAGAAATGAAAGTGTTTTATTATATGTCTCGACAAGTTGTGTTGGCGTCTTTGTTTTTCAAACATTGGGTGTACATAATAGAGACTTATGTAACTATTCCAGAAAATCATTAAAACTAAATTTACACCATTCCCTCATTAAATTGTCCAATATAGTACGGGTTAAAATCAATATCAGTGCAAACAAGCCTAAAGTCTTCATTTTCCTCTTCTCCATTTCTTTCAGCCTCTCAAAATTTCTTAATTCAAGGAATCTGTAATTCATGAAATTATCACATTAAATTTATTAACATATATTTTTTGTTCTTCAGTTAATTAACTGTCCAATGACTATCAAATCGAGAATCAACAAAATTTTACAGCAAAGTAAAACCAGATTAAATCTTAAGTTGAGAAACGTAAAAAAATATTAGATAAATTTTAATTAATGTTCCCGGCAAACTTCTTGTTAAATTTTCTCAAAGAAATTAATAAAGGTAACTTAGTTCTTTGATTTACTTATAGCCACCTAATAAAGGTAGAATTTGGGATCCTATTTTTAACTATGTTAGGTAGGGGGTATATTTAGTAGGTACACAAGATAAATTAATTGAGTAAAATCTTTATGGATATAAAAGTTTTTACTAGGACAAAACTTCAAAGGGGAGAAGGCAGGTGGGTACTTAATAAATTACCCACCAAAGGGATTAATTATTTAAGTAGGCCGTTTCCTAAGTACACAGGCATTAAATTTGTAGGTAATTAGAATAAGTAATTAGGAAGTAATCAATTCAGACGATCTCCATGGCAGAGCAAAAGTTATTAGGTTTTCGAAGAGACTCCGAAGTCGCGGTGTCAAAACCCGAAGGAGTGCTCATAAAAAGCATTTCATTTAAATATAGGCACAAAATCACTACATACCCCACCTAATCACATAAAATCATAAATGATATTAATATTTTTAAAATTATTGTAAGAAATCAATCTGCACTCAAAAATACGTTAAGTTTTAGCCATGAATCGCAGCGCCGCGCACGCCCCATTGATCGCCCTACTATAACGTGTCAAAAACAGAAACTAAGTATGCAAAATGACGTACATGTCATATTCAAATGTGGAATATTCTACACAAAAAATGTGCATGTGTGCGTAATGCGCATTCAAGGGAAGCCGTGTTTGTGTCAGTGTCGAAAAAGGCCGTACCTTTCTATACAAATATTAATGAATAACAACTTTACTGTCGGAATTATTATTACAAAATTATGTTGGTTTTAATTGAAATATAGAAATTTTAAATATTATCTAGTAATTGGCTTGTAATATTTGATGTGGTTGTAATTCCAACCAAACATCGACTAAAGCCAGCAGCTAATCCATTCTTAGCTAAAACTTACAAAGTATGTGGTAATATTTTTTAATATTAAATAAATCGCTGTTTTCCTACTGCCTGCCCTGATTGAAACTCTGTACACGTCACTGCTAACTGCTCACTGTAATGGTAGTAGGAGATTTTCAAATATTTTCAGGTTATTCGGAACGTGGAAATATTTGTCTTTATTTATAAAAAAAGAAAATCTCTAACTGGGTGCCACATCACTACGGTGCGTGGAGCAACCATCTTGGACACTTATCCCACAATAATTCTTATCCTAACAACTTTCTCTTCTCTTCCCAACATTGTTTTTAATTAAAGTACAGCAACTAATGAATTAGTTGTTTATATGAAGTGTTTGTTCCACCGGAGGACACCCCAATGATGGGGCATAAAACTACATGTAGATTATCGTGTTACATAGTATCAAAACAAATAACAATTTGTTCGACTGCCATGTTGTATTGTCAAGTCTCAGGGCAATAACTATCATAAAATCCATCTAGAAAATAATATCAAACAACAAAACAGCGAGATTAAAACACAAAACTTCATGCGGCTACGGATGACTAAACTTTTCCCATTAAATATTGCCGCAATTCAAAATACGACAAGGCAGGAAAATAATATATTATGTATTTAGGTACCAGTTGCCGGAAAAAATATAAAGTACCCACGTCAAACAACTTGACAAAACAAATTTGTGTGTTTATATGTGTATGTAATGCCTGCCATACACTCTACGCAAGACATTCTAGACTTTTACTTTTTCGGAGATACTTTTACCGGGGAAGCTTTTTTTTACCTCAGGGCTATACTGAGAGTTTCTTCCACTCTGAAACGTGCTGCAAATATACTAGGTATATATTATTTTTAATAAATAAATTGTGAGATAATACAAATTAATAAGAGAAAATTTATTTGCGCACGCCGGGTTTTGTATCCGCGACCTTTGGATTGCTAGTCGAGAGCCTTACTCCTCGACCACCATGGCCGTCAAGCTACACGGAACAAAATGAGTACTGCTGATTTATTAAGATACGGTTTAAAACGGGATTGCAGGCAGTTTCTTATTAAACTTTTAGTACATTCCTAATATATCGGAACACATGTTCATGCACCTGCAGTTGTACTGATAATGTACAATGACGAAATGCGATAATATTAGAATTTTTATGAACGCGTGTCCTGACATCGCGACAACACATTCGTGTTTTACTGAAAGTTAAAGGCCTGCAATCCCGTTTTTAACTGGATTACGAATAATTTGAAGAGATTCTTAATAAATTAGCAACATATCAGTAAGTTTTCTCCGTGTAGTCTTACACACGCGCTATACTCTCAAGGCTTGGCCACGTATGGCGAGCGATATGGTAAAATAGGCCAACCAATGGCAGTATAGCGCGGAGTGTGACTTGCATTACTCTCTACCCTCTAGCCTCGCGCACAAATCAGCACTGACCTTTGGCAGTTGTTGAGATCGACTAAAATCTGAAAAGTTTAACGAGGCATTCCGCTCCCTACATAAAGTTGTCCGTATAATTTCACGTCATGTTATATATTATTATCTAAAATTTATATTGACTCATTTTTATCTTAGCCTTTTGTTGAAAAATTGTCAGCAAATACCTAGAATAATTCATAAAATCTGTTGGACTAAACAAACTCTCTGATGATGGTTCGCCTATCGTCAAAAAATGTCATGAGACCGACGTGATGATGTGTGCGAGGCGAGGAACTCGGAGGCTAGGCAAGGCGAACGAAGCAACCGCAATTTGCTGTTGCTACGTTCCTTTCCCATAATTCGAGGCCCGGCTCACGTTTCGGATCGCAAATGTATTAGCGCCATACTAGCGCCATTATACAACTAATGTATCTTAAGGTTGAAAGTTTCTAATTTTAGTTCGTCTCGCATTAAGTACCTACCTATAACCGTGTTTTATACTTGTAAGCTTCTATTCTCTATTATTTCAATTCTATACAATTCCCAATCTTGTTGTTCCGCTGTAGGCACAGAATAAACATCAGAAGCGCCTTCCGTACAAATTTGGATGGGTTAAATGTTCAAATTCAAATTCAAAAAAATATTGATTGCACAAAAATACAGAGTACTAAGGGTATAGCTTATAGGTTACATCCTATTTCCTCCATTTAACTCAACAAATACACATTATATTACATAACCCAACAATTACATGTTAACAAATGTATGTAAATAAAAAAATAAAAAACAGAGGCATTTAATTTATGTAAGGTATTCATTTAAGGTGTAGTGACATTTGTTTAAGAGAAATGTTTTTGGTGATGATTTAAATTTAAGTATGTCGGTTATTTGTTTGATGCTACGTGGAAGGTTGTTATATACTTTAATGGCCGTGTAGTGTCGTCCTTTTTGAAATATAGTTTTGTTTGCTTTTGTGATTTTAATAAGTGTTCTGTGAACCTTGTAGCGTATTTATGTGTTTATGTTCTTATGTTTTTGTTAATGTTCCATTTGGCCCTATATCCCAGGGCTCCGTCAAGCCTCTATTAGGCAAATATTTGGATCACGAAACACGCCCAAAAAGCACTTCTTGTGTTATTCTTTACTCTACGGTTGTAGGTATATTAGAAAATTCAGCTCATTTATCTTTTACCAAATCTTTATCTTCATAAATATACCGAAATGTTAAGGCTGATAGAATTCCCTGAGATCATATTTATTCAATACAAAGGAAATCAATTTGAGGCACGCGACTTGCAAATCAATATTCCTTTATAACGTGGTATAGTGGTATTAGTTATGTTAGTACCTACTTATAATCAGTGCTGCCAGTCAGTTCGGTTCAAAAGGTTTTCAGAAACCGTATGTTAATATTTGGAAATAACCGGAAACTTGTTTTTAAATATTTTCACAAATGGACTTTCCGGTGATATGTTTTTTTGAGAAATGATAAATTAATAATAATAATATTTTGATGATTTGTACAGCGCCGTTTTTATGCAAAATCACCTGAAGGGCGGCAAAATTATGCAAGATGAATACTTGCCTAACATGAATCTGTGTAGGTACTGAAGGATGCTATCTATTTGGGATAACGCACACATCACCTGTCTTAATAAAATATCATCTTCTTCCCCTTGTCCTGTTTGGGTCGGGAACAAATCTAATTGCAGGCGTACTTGTCTGCGCTACTTCGGCGGCCTTCGTTTATAGCGGGACCAGCCTCTCTTCGCACAGCCTAAAAAATACCGTTTTCCACGCTCACGCAGCGAAACTTTGGGGATGATTTACTATTCATAAAAAAACCAAAAATATAGACATTTTTTTTTATTTGTGTCCAATTAAAAAAATAAGTGTTTATAATTACTTATTTTTGTGTAGTTTACAAGGTGTTCTTATAAAAACATCTCAATGAGACCCGAAGAGTTTAGGCCGGGAATGGAGTTGATCGGCCCCCTCTGCGGCTGGCGTAGTTTGGCCCTTGTGTACTATAATAGTAACGTTAATTAGGCAAATGTCACATCCTACATTAGCACGCTACGAAGAAAAAGAGGATTATTATTATTTTTATTCCAAGCGGGAAGCCCTTGAAAAATCACAAGAAACCTTATTCACTGAAAGAAATGCAAAAAATCTTGCAAGGTTTTATTTAGTAAATGCTGAATTTTTGTAAGGTCCATCTCATGTAATATTCTACATCAATCGGAGTGGCAGCTCATGTTAGCTACTAAGGACGAGTTGTTTCACAGACATTCTAATGATCAAATGGCCATTCAGCGCCATTTTGTTTTGTTTTTACAGTTGAAAGGTCACCGTTAAGGCGAAGCTTAATGCCAAATCACTATTTTGATTAGTCTTTATAACGAATTGGTGTACCTACATTATAAATACCAAAAAATATGTTTTAGATAAATTGAAGGTTTGCCTATCGCTTCGCTTGATTAAATTGCAAATAAAAAAAATAAATTACTCAATAAAAAATATAAATGCAAACTACTAAAAAAAATATTTTTTCAATAGAAATGTACGAACGCATAATGGAAACAACTTTAAAAGAATACAGTATTATAGCCCAGATTATCTGTGACAGTTTCACTTGATAAACTTTTTTGCTTTCTTATAAAATTATTTACAAAATAAATAAAAAACAGTTTTTTGCTTCAAATCGAGCGTTTCTAGATTCCGTTTGTCAAGCGATTTTAATGCCTATTACCTACGATATAAGGTATAACAAGAATAGACACATTTTTGGCTTGTAGCTTCCTCAATACCGATTCTAAGTCCGTTTCAACTTTTGAACAAGTAAATCTGAAACGCACGTAGAATGGGCGTTTAACGGGGACCTTTCAAATGTAAAAAAAAAACGAAATTACTCTGAATGACCATTTGGTGACTTTGTCACTTGTAACTTTTTGCGACAGAACTGGGACTAAGAACACGCTTTGAATATTTAATTATTGGCGTGTTTTTACTCCTTCCTGATATTAAACTTCGAACACAATAAATAATGTCCAATCACTCACTTTTTTAATGGAGGCAAACCTTGACATATTTTCAAATATCGTATACTTTTTTCAGTTCTTAAAAGTAAATTATCTTACGCAGAAGGAGGCCACCCCAAAATTTCCCCCGAGTAGTACACACTTACGTATTTAATTTAATTTATTTATTATACAGCGAGGATTTTAAGTAAAGGTATACTTTAATAATTATCAATTCAATGCTCGGATAGGTATCCTATACGTTCCTCATATCCAGTTAACAAGAATAATTAACGATTTTCACGGCACACACCTTTCTCTTTTATCCTATCCGTCATTACGGATTTACAACGGTAATTATTTTTTAACACCCCCTGTACAATTTTGATGGTATGTTATCATGGGTACGTTGCAAAGGTGGGAAAAAAGCATGATAATGATAATTAAACCCCATTACATTAGTTACTAACGATGGCCACCTTCGAAACATTCTCCTGTGAAATACACAGGCAAAGCTTTTAATAATTATATCAAATCAATATCAATTTATATGCCTGGTATACCGCTGTTAGATTCGTTGCAACCAGCATTTTTAGACTTTCACACTATTAAATCCCATATTTACATACCTATTGAGAGTACAATTCTTGTTTTGGCTACATATATGTCCTAATTACACCTTAACTTATTCGATTCTGATTCAAAGATAAATTCTAATCAAATCCCGGTAATGTACCGCCCATAGTATTGCTTTCCCTTCCCAAAACACATACTTTAAAAGACTTATTTAAAAAAATAGGATTAAATAATAATATTCAAATTTCTCTAATAAACAAGTGTCAATCTCAAGTGACCTGCTAGGTATGTATGGTATATATTGGTGACCGTTAACTCATCAAAATGATAATTCATCACATCTTTAAAAAGTTATATAAAGTCATGGAAAGTGATGAAACAAAATTTTTATTAACTGGGTTAAATAGGTTAGGTTAGGTTAGTTTTTTTTTTCTTCGTTTCTAATGACATTATAGCACTTTTTAAAAGTGTGTTGAATTGTCACTGTGTTGAGTTATCATGGAGCTGTACATATTATATGTAATATAATATGTCCTCTCCTTCTTTCTCATAAGCGACGTCCTTGTGTAATGAAAAGAACCGTCTTCATTTTTAATCATTTCGAATTGTGTCTTTCTTAAGGCGATGCCATACGTAGTAATGCAAAATCATGTGTTTTTGGTTTGAAAATTTGGTCGCCTAGAAATGTTTCAGATGCTTTAATTAAATACTGCAAGTAGAATACATCTTGGCCTTTGAAATAATCGAGTATTTTTTAGATAAGTCTTTTTATAAGTCCAGAAAAAATAATAAATAAATAAATAAATAATTGTTTATTCCAGAATGTGGGGAGGTTAGTGCAATCCCACACAATCCATAAAATATAACTACAATGTTATATACAGAGATACAATTAAGTACAAATAATTTAAAATGTAAGTTTGATAGAGCAAATAAAATATAAGAAAAAGTAAAAGGAACTATATAGAATGGAGAGTGTTAACATAAAACATTTAAATATCTTGTAAGCTTATCATCGGAGCGATAATTATGCGGGCCAATATTTTTCTCCAATGTTTTTCGATGCTCGATCCTGAGGTCTGGCGGGATTCGATGATGAGGATGTTTCTGGAGTTATTGATCCTTCCCCTCGTTCCGGCTACCCTGGATCTCATTAGGGCAGCAAAGCCGGGAACTCTTCCCTCCATGAACATCGAGGAGGCACTGCAGTGCCTTGGAAGTCCGAACATTATGCGGTAGGCATTATTGTATTGAATCCGAAGCCTTTCCATGGTTCGCTTTTTGAAATTGGCCCACAGCTCGCAAGTATACAAGGTAGTGCAGAAAGCTGAGAATAGCGTCCTTTTCACCTGCGGGCTGCAGAGTCGAAATCTTCGACTGAGCATGTTACTTTTTATGCTCAGTGCTCGCCTCTGCCTATCGATGTCGTCGTCATCCGTTAAGTTGTTGGTGATGATATGCCCTAAATATTTCGTTGTTTCTACTATTATGAGAGGTTCTCCATTTAAAAACGCTGGGGGAATCTTTTTTGGTCCTTCTCTGTATTTGACGACCAGCAGTGCTGTTTTTTTCGCGTTATATAACATGTTTGTTTCGAGTGCGTATTCTTCGCAGATCTTCAAGAGAATTCTTAGTCCCCTTATTGACGGTGCCATCAGCACCATATCGTCTGCATAGCTCACGTTGTTGATGCATTCTCCTCCAATATGGCAGCCTACCCCAGCGTTATTTAACCTGTGAGTTAATTCATCCATATATATGTTGAACAGTACTGGGGACAAACAACCTCCTTGTCTGACCCCACTCTTTAAGAAAAAGGGTTCTGAGAAACCATCTTTCCATTTAACGAAGTTTTCTTGTTGACGGTGCCATGTGTCGAGAATTCGTACTACTTTCCATGGTAGACCTCTTTCTTTTAGTTTGGTCCACAATAATGGATGGTAGACTCTGTCGAAGGCCTTACTAAGGTCCAGAAAGCATGCGTAAGTTGTTGTTTTTCTCTTCCTGTAGTATTCCAATGTCCGTTTTACGCAGAATATGGCTATAAGGCCTATGAAAACTGCTTTAAAGTTCAAAATCTCCTACTTACGAACCCATTTTCGGTTATGATTTTATTGAATAATGTGGCAAATTATGTTATTTATAAAATGATTGAAATTTTTTTTAATATTTATGCCTGAACATCCACAAAATAAAATTAAGGCACTTTTTGGCCATGTTTTTTTCTTGCATAAATCAAAACAGGCGGATGGTGTTAAGCGGGAATTTAAACCTTATCGCCATCTACGTAAGGGTTGTTATTGATAGCGGCTCAATTTAAAATATTACACGACGTAGTGCATCGCCTTAATGTAATCAAGAATAATTAGTCTTCTCCTCCCTAATACGACAATGAAAATCGATGTCGTCGATGGGATTGGGGATATCGATTTCCTTCCTAAACCATCCAACCTAATTTGAATCGAGTTTTTAGAATATATTTCTCAGTTATGCCCATCCCTAGTAGGTACTAGGTATGAACCTACCTACCCAATTTCCTCACAAGTAGGGAAAGTTTTAAAAAGAACATTTTGTGGAAAAGCCAAAATTTATGCAGGTTTATCCAAGTTCGTGAATACTTTTCGGCAAATGTAGCGCGAATAATGTTTACTAGCATATATTATGCAAATGAAGCATTAAGATCCTGGTCGGAGTGAGCGAGGGTATTTAGAAAATGGGTAAGCAGGCTTTTAAAACCGTTTTAAAATGTTGAAAAATCAGCGTCGCAAAAACAGTTTTCACGGAATTCGTTTGTTTTTATTGTATGGCGAGGTGCAGCGAGGTGGGAACAACGATTATAAAGAAATGATTTGGTATGAACTCTGCATCTCTAATGCTGCGTATACATTTGCGAGCCGAAACCGCAAGCGGCATTCGCGCCATTTGCTGTTACTTATAAATTAAAACCTGGTGCTTCGTTCCTTTTCATAATTCGAGGCTTGGCTCGCAAATGTTTTCGTGCCATAAGATGAAAAATCGCATTTGGAAAAATACGCCATGTGTAAATTTTTTAATGCTATTAGTGATTTTTAAAAATTCATTACTTAAATACATGAAAGTTTAGGTCGCTTGGTACCAAACTAAAAGGTTTTTGATTTACGTTAACTCCACAGTTTTATAATAGGTACTTATCTCCTTATTTTGAATAAGCCTTTCAGAAAGTAATTATAATTACCTAAGTAGCTAATGATAAAGAAGTAGTAAATGATAGCAATTTGGAGGGTGGGAAGGACAACTGTTTTTTCCTTCAACACACCCATGTTTACCTTGTATCTTTTATGTATCTACTTTGGTAAGTAGTTTAATCAAGCACGTTGGTACCGATCCTAATAGGTACACAGTCTTGCAGCTTTATGGCCCATCTTTCTGCCGACATTAATTCTACGGTATACCTAATATCTGAAACTAACCTTTGTTTGTTCGCCTATAATTTCCACAGAAATAGCACTAACATAAAAGCTGCCTCAAGTTAGCGAAGGGCGTCCAAGAGGTATTATAATCGGTACATTCGATCACATAAGTAATCGAACGATTTTTTTTAGTTTGCTGGGATGCAGACAACAACTCCGTCTATATAATTATGTTCCTCGAAAAATAACGTCGTTAGAATTTTAATGCTTTTTTAGTGCGTCAAACTGTCTCGACGTGTCATTATCACTTGGAAAACTTGAATAAATCAATCGGTTTAGGAAACTATTGTGGGTTCCAATCAATCTGGATGTTTAGTAAGAATTAATCATTGATTTGAAAATTAAGGTAAATTTTTTTAGAACTGTAAATGTATTGAATACATATGGCGTAGTTTTTTTTTCAATTATCGATTTTTTTTTTATTATTTGTAGAACTTGTAGAATTTTACTTATGTACTGTACAATAGTTTTTCACTGATTTTTTTTCGATTATTGAAATCATCGATCATTTCGAAATTAATATCTTGTTAATTCTCTTTGCCCATCCCTAGTTTATATTGTATCTTCACCGTCAGTTATGTAAAATTCTGATGTATTGGGGTTAGTTCGTGTATAGGATTATTCTGTTTGACGCAATAATCTCCAGCCTTTCATGTATAAATAATGAAATATTGTCAAAAAAGCATATTTTCCCAAATATGAAAACTTTTCCTAAGAATATTTCAATTTCATGGTAATGGTATCATATTCGGAAAAAGGCTGTTTTCCCATGGAGGAAATGAATCTTCAAATTCGATGATCGTATACACTTGATGTAGCTTTTCGATAATAACAATAAGTTAGGAGACGTAAGCAAGACAAACAAGCTGTTTCCCACTTTCGTTTAGTGAAGACATCACAGTCGGAAGTATAGCTACATTATGCAGTGATTGGTTTATTTATGATTATGCACCAATACAAATAATTCTAAGTTTGCGTTGTTTGATCTAATTGCGCGACCTATAAAACGTGTGTTCTTATTGTCGGTAGGTACCTACAGAAAAAAGGACACCACTAATTGTGTATCGTATTTTAAGTGGCTAGATGCGTAGAAGTAGGTGGGTTTAGCTGTTTAGGGTGAGTGGTTTATTTATGTGTTTAGGTAACACATATTGAGAGGAACTCGTAGTTTAGTGGTGCTTATAAACTGACTATAGTAGGTTATAAACTGACAGGTGGGGTCTCAAAAACTAGCTCCGCTTTGTAAATAAAGGTAATAAACCGCCATCCGGCGTCATTATGTCACAAAAACAGGCTCGGTAGGACGGGTGATGTTTTATTGACTCAAATGCAATACCGTGGGGACAATTCGACACAAATAATCATGGAAAGAAGTAACGAACTTTCCGGACCTTTCTCCATGATTTCTAGTTGACAACCAGAGATGTGCAAAATGGGTACCCAAAACCATTTGAAATGCAAAATGGAAATGGGTCAGAACTTTTCCATTTGAAAATGCAAAATGCAAAATGGTTTTTAGAAAAGCATTTCAAATGCAAAATGCAAAATACCTATTTTCAAAATGCATTGAAAATGCAAAATGGTTTCTCAGGTCAAACAATTAAAATAATTATAGAATTTTTAAACAATTTTGTCATTTAATAATGGACATCAATGTAGAACAAACATATTACATGATGGTAAATCCTTAAACACCACGACTACAGATTATGAAACCACAAAAAATTTGCGCGGGACTAATGTTGCCAACGTAAAAACATAGAAACTGCTATCTAACATTTAATATTACAGCGTCATGACCGGGGCCCTATGTTCAGTATTTGAATTATTTATTTTCAGTATTTTTTGTAATGGTATCACTCAATTGCCAGGGCTCCTACCAGGGAGCAACTTGACAAATGTAAATTATCCCTCATAGCGAGGTTGAGGACCGACTGATATTTGGGGCTTATGTAAAAAAGATGAGTGGAGATAGTAGGAAGAATGTTGCAAAAAAGCATTTAAAATGGAAAATGCATTGAAAAAAGCATTTAAAATGCAAAATGCAAAATGGTTTTTAGAAAAGCATTTAAAATGCAAAATGGAAAATACCCACAGACACTAATATTCATATGTCTATGAAAATACCCATTTTGCATTTTGCATTTCCATTTGAAATGGATTTATTTGAAATAAAGGACATCTCTGTTGACAACCAAAGATATTACTAATATCTTTGTTGACAACCGTTTCGAAATAATCGAGTGTTTTTAACTAGAAATAGTTTTCTACAAATAAGCGTTCTAATTTATTTTTCTAAGTTGCTAAAAATTCTATTATGTTGATTGTATTTGATGTTACAAATTAAATCATTGAAGACAATATTAACCACGCTCAAATTTTCGTTTGAAAGTCGCTAATATTGTTTTTAATGATTAAACATTACAATAAATTTGATAATTTTTTTTTTTTTAATATCTACGAATAGTGTTTGAAAAGGTTCGAAATAGAAAAAGTTATAAAAGTTTAAAAATGCGGGTAGAATTCGGTGAATTTAACTGTTGCGGTGGGTTAATAGGTACAATATTGCTGAGGACTCGCTAAAGGGACGGATTTTTTTGTGTACCACTTACTGCCTTCAACACTTTGTATAAACATGAAAAAATCTGTTCTCCATGTTTATCTGGATATCTTTACTAATTTTATAAATAAAAAACAAGCTCATTAAAACAAAACTTCAGAATAAGAGGAAATTTATTGAATAATAAAATTAAACAACTTTTATTTATTGAAGAAAAGAATTCTTCAGTTTTTGCATGTGCAAATAAAAAGTGAATTAAACTAAACACCAGCTAGGTCCATAAATCTAAACAAAAAAAACTAGCAGGCTTCCAAATAGGTGAATTTTAGCACACAACGGTGATATGTCATATTGCTGCAACCCAGGCATATGGGTTGAAGCAATATGACATACATGACCAACAGGCAAAACGCGTGCATCTTTTGAGTTGATATGGATATACCGAACAATTCTTGTCAGTCACAGCAGGTTCGTTATGTACTGCTTCTAGTTGAGGTGGTGGAAGTTTTTCTTGACCGACTCTTTGTTTTAATTGAGATAAAACAAGGTCCCTAGCCAGCTGTTTCATGAAAATGGACCTATCCATAAGTTCCGTATTTTCGCGCAACTGATAGAGAACATATGTGTTTATTCCACCTAAAATTACATATTATTGTTGACTATATGCCTGTAAGTTTCTATGAGAGAATCACATAAATACTGACAACCTGACTCAGAGATGGGAAGTAAATTCTTATATATTGCTGACCATCCGCCTACCAGACGCACGGGTCAATTTGCATACGACGAACACTGTTACTGCGCCGACGACGCAATGAACACTGATCGCATAAATAAACCACTCTCACTGATCGGTAGAGCAAGAGATCCTAGGAAGGTACTTGGATGGATGGAATGGTAGGACAGAAAGAGAGAGAAATACAGGATTAAATTTATGACTGATGTCTGATAGACGCCCACGTCAGCAATTAAAAGTCAAAATAAGAAAAATAAAAAGATGACCCTTTTGTGTTTGTTAAAGATATTTCTAGTTTATAACTCCTGAGTTTGATAACATTGTACAAATGGGTCTCATTGAAGAGATCAATGTTCTATGTCCCTTAATTTTAGAACTAAAAAGCATATTTTTCTTTATTTCTAGGTAATTTTAGTGAAGTGGAACGAGCCGTATCAGAAGCTGGCTTCGTGTGACAGCTCTGGTGTGATATTTGTGTGGATTAAATACGAGGGAAGGTGGAGCATCGAACTCATCAATGACCGCAATACTCCCGTTACCCACTTCTCGTGGTCTCACGATGGACGGATGGCGCTCATCTGCTATCAAGTAAACATTTTACCTTCAAATTCAATCCATAATCATTTCTAATCAGCATAATTTTTTTTAGTTTGAGTCCACCTGGAAACTTGCGGATTGGCTCACCATGTTGTTAAGATACTAAGGATGGGTTGTTTTAAAGTATTTGAACAATTCATCAAATTTCAATGTTGATTTTCAAGTTATGTGAAGGTTCTACTCAAGTTTTGTTATTGTACCACTATTGCCCAGTTGTTTCACAAAAATGAAATAATAGCAGAACTTGAATAGAATCTTCACAGAACTTGAAAATCAATTTTGAATTTTGATAAATTGTTCAAATTCTGTGAAACAACCCGTCCTTAGGACGGGTTGTGTCGGAGAATTTGAACAATTCATCAAATTTCAACGTTCATTTTCGGGTTCTGTGAAAGACTTATTCATGTTCTGTTTTTATATCATTGTTGGCTAGTTGCTTGACAAAACTGAAATAAAAACAGAACTTGAAAAAATCGTTCACAGAACTTGAAAATGAACGTTGAAATTTGATGAATTGTTCAGATTCTCCGAAACAACCCGTCCTTAGTGTTTATGAAAACTGAAGATTTTAGTCTTTATTTTATTTTAGTTTAAGTCCACTTGGAAACTCGTGGATTGGCACGCCACGTTATTAAGATACTGAGTGTTTATGGAAACTGAAGATTTTAGTCTTTATTTTGATTTATTCAACATTTCTGTATTGTTTTTATTTTAATAATAATATGATTGTTCAATTTTAAACTATATGCTAAGCAACGCTAGTTACGGAAAATGCTTTGCATTTGCTCTCTGATTATTTTTTATTATATCAGATATAATTTAGAATTAGCTTTGATCCCAAAACATAAATATTTGACGAAAAGTATATTAGATAACGCAATAAATAAACTGCCAGTAAGCCATAGGATATTTAGGTAAATAAATAGGATTTAAAAAAAAAAGTTTATGCGAGGACTCCAGTAACCAAGGTAAACAACAAAATTTGACATTCATTTAGAAAAAAAAAATTAATAGCCATATTTTATTAATTTACTTTGATAATGTTGTTCTGGAATATAATATATTATAATTTTGTAATGTTAAAAGTTAGTTTAATTAGAATTTATAGACTTGTAATGTTGAAAGGTGGTTTAATTAGAATATTTAATTTGGGCATATTGAAATTTAATTGTTGATAAATGAAATTTCTAGGTAACTACAGTTGCTTGGTTACTGGAATGTAGCAGGAACGATACTATCATCTCCATGTTGTTTTGCAAAATGAAAAGAATGTCATTTACAACCAACGTAGATGAACAGGGGATTATTATGTCCTCTGTACAGATGAACATGGATAGTCTAAGACCCCAAAAAATAAAAGCAGGTATTCCTAGGCAGCGTATGAAATGGACGAAAGATTTCAATATGTTAATTGTTCGTTCATATTTTTATGTAACTAAACTAGAAACAGATGTTGTTATACAAGAAAATCTCTGGTGAGTTGATGTGTTGTTCTTGTATTGTTTTGTATTTATTATGCTTCTATAATGCACTTGCATAATGTGGATTGACTAGATGATCATTTGTGGAAAAGTGTGTGGAAGGGTTTAGTTTTAGTTTTAGTTTTAAATATTTACCAGTTTTTCTTGTGAGGAAGATTTGACCCGGACATAAAGTCCGAAAAAACTTGTAGACTACTAAATTAAGTAAATTGTAGACTACTTGCTTCAACACGAAGAAAGCTAGCGTAGCAAGTAGGGAAATATACTAAAATGTTTAAAAAGTCATAAATTAATAATAAATGTAAATTTCGATACTTGTAATAGTAATAATTCCTAGAGTATCTTTAACCAGTGGCATTGTGGGTCCCCGAAACCCACATCAAAACTCTCCCCCCCCCACTCCTTTACACTCTCTCTGTCTCTCTCTGACAGAGAGCACGCACGAGGATACACAGCTCGCTCACATAAATACAAAATCTATTTACATAGTCATAAATTATATTTTTGCTCACCACGCTGCTTTTTTTTAGGAAGGAAGATATATGTAATAACTTATGAATTTTATTTATTCAATTTCTAGGATGGCTTTGTGCTTGTTGGATCGGTTGCCGGCCAGCGCTACTGGTCCTCCATGCTGAACCTGGAAGCTACCATCACCTGCGGCATATGGACACCTGATGACCAGCAGGTCTATTTTGGCACCACCGCTGGGCAGATCATTGTCATGGACGTCCATGGAGCCATGGTCTCGCAGGTAACTACTGACCAATGAAATTAACGAGCACAAAACTATTTCGAAATCAGAAAAATTATAATATTCAAACAATATAAATTAGAATACTTAAAAAATTGACTTTTCTTTACCCTTAGCAAAAAAATTTAAAAGTTAATAAAAAGAATGGAAAAGCTCAAATAGAATTTATTTTTTTGGGTTTCTCTATGTGATGTAGATTCACCAGTTTGCCGCTTATACTACTAGTTTCCGGATACCGTGTATAATTAAAAGAATTATTACATCTTTCAATGGCTGTTTTAAATTATAATAAATAAATTTCAGCAATAATGCAATATGTACAGTATATATTGTATAATTTTGGTTAAAAACGACATTATTTACTGTAAGCTGTTGAATCGGTGGCTTGCCTATAGTGATTAAATTATTGTATATTTTAACCTGACCTAAGGAATCAATCTCTCAGGTTACAGGAACTAACTAACTCACACACCATTTTACCATAGGTACATAAAGAAGATGAAATATCATACAACTATGTTTTGGCATACAATCCTTGCTTCATTCATACTCTTCTGTGAATCTGACTCTTTACATTTGATTCTGGGCTTTGCATCTTCAATATCTTTCATTCATACATATAATACTCCGCTGAAACTCCTTTCTTACACATCCAAACCATCCACCTTAAGAGTCCCTTTATTCAGTTACACTGGCCATTTATTATTTTCTTCTTTCTACATTCGTAATATGATTGTGCATTGTTTTGCCATAAATACGCTCTTCAGTAACTTGAATGGAGCATTTGAAAAAAAACATGATGTGATTGTTATTATAAACGTGTCGTCCTTTTTTCAGGTACAACTACATTCAGAAGTAGGCATAGCCAGCATGGCTTGGAGTTGTGAAAAATTCAAAATGGAGGAAGGTGAAGATACGGAACCCGGAGTAACAAACGCCGCAGAGCGCTCATTTGTTTTAGCTGTCAGCTTCCAGAATGGACACATTTATCTTCTGAAGAACTATGATGATGTATCCCCCGTCCATATTCACACAGAATTTGATGGAAGACACATGGCCATGGAGTGGTCTAACTCCAGAGAGCTGTTGGCTGTTGCGGGAGCCATCTTGGAGAGTGAGGGGAAGCCGTTGGATTCACCGATTTTCAATAATATTGTGAAGTTTTACTCGGATACTGGAATTCTCCTCTACACAACTCCTATACCAAGCACCCAGGTAAATTTAATGCTAAATTAATCAGTGAACTGTTTAAAAGTTACCAATTAAATTGTAGGTATTACAGGATCTACAAATAATATCTGTGCAGGTTGCCAAAAGAGAAACTAATGAATGAACGACCAAAAACCGCTTACACGTGGCCCCGATATCTATAGTAGAGATCCCCCGAATGCACAAAAAATTTAGATCTATACTTACTCATGTCTGTGGAATATCCTACCAAATATGCATGATACAAATTGTGTGATCAACATTGGATGTCCCTCATTTCCGAGAGAGACTATTCCTCATGGTTATACATTATTAATTAATTACACACTCATTAACCAATGGGAAACATTAACTGGGGAAAAACAATCTGGGGTACTATTGATATATTTACTGACTCCATTTATAGAATTAAGCGTAATTTGTATCAGCACTTTTTTGAATCCTAGAAATTATGGTGGCGTTGGTAATGTAGTTTTAGAGATTTGTCTTAGTTTCTATTTTATTTTATGTCACTGTTACGTGTTTTACTAATATTGTTTCATTTTTAGTTTATCAGTTTAACATTATTTCATGCTTTGAAATCATTGTGTATAATTTTCGATAGCTCAATAGGTATATTCTGTTCTTATAATCCATGTAAAATCCAGCTGGGCGTAAAATAAAATAAATTGTAATATAAAAGAAATTATTTAACTTTGGAAAAAAGAAGTTGAATGGAGGAATAAAGGAATGATATTAAAGGAATGGTGAAACCTCTTGCATAATTCCCTAATAGAAAGGGGGTTTAAATCAACATGCAGAAGCCATTTTATTACTTGCATTTAAATCAACTTGTCGAATTCCATTGCACGCTAAACAAAAAAATTATAAAAAGCACTAGGTTTCAACTTAATTACCACAAAAATAACTATTTATGTTGTCTGAGATGGAAAAAGATGCATTAAAGTTCTATTTTTTCGCAATCAAAGTTATGTTTGAAGGTTAGGAAATATGCGTAAATTATTAAAATAACCCAAACTAACTCCCTAAAAACCTACTTTGTGCGTTTTAATTTAAACCCCCCGACTTAGTTGTCTCCATTAGATATTTAAGTTGAAATCAAGTGTTGTTTTTTTTAAAGGGCCTTTGCATGCAGCGGAATTTGACAAGTTTACCAAAATAATCATTAGTCTTGTATATCTAGGCCCATAAATAATGTCTAGGCCAATGTGAATATTTTAATTGGTTATTTTGTTTAGATTTTGCATAATTTCGTGAAGTGCCACTTGTATTTACTTGAGTAATGGTCACACGTTAATTACCACAGCAATGAAATCGAGTGGAAACAAATTTAATAAATTATGAGTACAAAAACGTTTGAACATTATTAATTTAACATTCTACTCCCGTCTGACTTATTGCTTGCACAATTCAAATATAGTACATATTTAACTTTTGTAAGAGTTGTCCCTTTAAAAATGAGAGAATTTATGCTATTCAAAGGTTTTGCTGTTGTATGCTATGTTGCCAGTAAGAAATAATTGTCACTCCACAAGAAAGTAGGGTTATGAGTGAAGGGGCAACGATGATGTGCGGAGGCAACATTTTCGCCGTCCACCAGCTGATTCTGTCCGTAATAACTTACTTGTTTTTTGCAAAATTATGTTTTTGTAAATACCACTTAATTATTAATTGTCTTACCAGAAAATGTGTTTATGTATTTTTAAAAAAATAGTATATAATCTACCATAAGTAGTTTCCCCAGCATATCTCAGTGAAATGAATTTTTCGATTGTGCCTATTGGCAATGGTGGCACACAAGATGTTAAATTAAATTATGCCACTATTTAAGGGACTGAAACCTACTGACTCCAGGCAGTTGGACTCTTGTGCGGTAATCACACAAATTCAAAAAATATATATTTACGTTGCATGATCACCATAATTCAATATCAAACGAAATTATTCTAATTGGTGCTTCAACGTACATTCTGCAAACAAGGATTGAATTTTATTTCTTACCACCAGATGCCAGTGTCCGCCATGACATGGGGCCACAACGACCGGAGGGTGTTTGTGGCCACCGGCTCGGGTGTCCAGGTGGCCCGGGCCTGGCGCCGCGTAGGCTCGCTGCAGCTGCTGGCCCGACTGAGGGTGCGCTCCGCCCTGAGGAGACCTGCCCACCTGGCCCATCTGCCGCTACCACCCAGGCTGGCGGGGCTGGTGGCAAGCCTGTTTATGCACACCATATCGGTGAGTATTAACTGACATGTTCTTGGGCATTATTATACTCACGTTGTTTACACAGTACACCCAAACTAATATTTTGCATATTAATTGTATACATTTTTATTTCACATAACTGAACTGCCTCAGTAATAACATTTTGTATTTGTTTAGTGATAAATTGAAAATGTCCACTGACTTTATATTATATCCTTCCATTAGTATTCTGGGCAGAGAGGAATTAATATGGTAGTTAATCCCAGAATATCTGCACTGAAATAAACCCAGACTTCTAGAAATTTAAAAGAATAGTGCTTCAAATGGGCACTCCAAAATGATGAGACATTTTTTGATGTCAGTGGTTTATTTGATATATTTATGGTTATATTATGGGAAAAAAATTATACTTCATTTGGAAAAGTGTAAAACGCATCAAAAGAACGACTTTTAGAAAAAAATGATTGACTGTTAAAAATAATCGAGCAACGCAAACCATTATTTACGCAAAAATTATCATACTGCCACGAAGCGATAATTTGACACCGCTTGTATAAAATATTATGAGCTATGTAATTATAAATGAAGGACCTAGAGTCTAAAGCAATTCACACTGCATTATCAAAACCCAGCTTCAAGGAGGAAAGCATGATGACGGAGTGTTGGGCTTCAATCATTCCTGTCGACTTCATGACTATCTTAAACAGTTTCCTTTCCTCCAGTGCTGCGTGCCGGAGGCCACGGCCGTCCGGGACTTTGTGAGTCGGGCGGCCCGCGTGGGCCGGCTGCACTGCACCATGCTGCGGAGGAGCGGAGATGGGGTGGGGGGTGCGGGGGGTGGGGCCGGAGGGGGCGCGGGGCAGGGGGTCAGCTACACCCTGTATCTGGAGCACCTGGGGGGGCTGGTGCCGCTGTTAAAGGGGAGAAGGATCAGCAAGATAAGGCCCGAGTTTGTCATATTCGATCCACAGTCTGAAGGTGAGTTTTATTGTTATTCTAGGTTATAAATGTATAAATTTAACTTGTCATTTTTCTGATTCAGTCTTCAATGATGCAAGGTAATTTTAGTTCTGTCGCTTTATCGGCTTTTATGTTTCCTCCCTCCTATAACATGGGTCTCTTCAAGACTGAGGTTCAGTCATTTCTTTCCTTAAAATGAATGATTTGCCAAACGGACCTATAATAATTAAGTTTGTGTAATAACAGGAGCCGATTCCGATGATATTCATTGGTTCCGGATCAAGTCTTCGGGAGATGTGGTCAGCAGTTCCAGCAGCAGTGGAGCTTCTTCTGCACATAGTCACTCCAGTTCATCTTCGCAGCATCCCCCTTCGTACGTCACTTCGGATACTTCTGATACTGATAAAGATGACGGTCAGTAGAAGCTAAAAACTCGATCTTACTTAACCCTTAGTATGCCAGCTAAAAAGTCAAGCGGACCGCGATGTGCCGGCTGACACCATTTTTGTAATAACTTATTTGTTTTTACAAAATTACGTTTTTGTTCATTGTACTGTCTTACCTGATAATGTATTAATATATTTATAAAAATCGTATACATACATCTCTATCGTAGTTTTATTATATTTTCCAGATGTTCTTCACAATAAGACCAGTGAAAATATACTATGTTAGAATGTACATAATATATGCGCTGTAGTCTTTAAAGTAATTTAATTTGGTTTTTGATGATCTCTTAATCCAATACTCTCCATATCTTTAACAAAACAATTATAATTTTCCCATAAAAAGGTTTTCAAAGCTTTTCTAAAAATTGTTAATGTAATATCACTAATTGGTTTAGTTTTTTTTTTTAAATAAATTTAAAATAAATCAAATTTAATAATGTTATAATTATTATTAAGTTCTGCAAGTATTTCTGTTATTTTTACAGTTTTTAATGTGACAGCTGTTTCGGCTTTTGAGGCCATTATCAAACTGTCTCTTGAAACTGACAGTTTGATAATGGCCTCAAAAGCCGAAACAGCTGTCACATTAAAAACTGTAAAAATAACAGAAATACTTGCAGAACTTAATAATTATTATAACATTATTAAATTTGATTTATTTTAAATTTATTTAAAAAAATTAAATGGAGTTCTACGAATTAAACACCAAAACAATAAATATAATTGGTTTAGGTTGCACTGGCTCACCAAGGCTACAAAGGAAAAAGAAAGGTCGCCACCGGAGTGCCAGAAGCCTTCCCGCTGTTGAAAAAGAAGCTGCAGAAACAGTCGATGAGCTAGGGTACATCGATTCATTACCAGAGGTAAGATAAATTGAAAGTAAACCCATATACATCTTATCCAGCCGAATGATGGCTACAAACATTTAGGTTTCATCGCCCTAGGCCTTGAGCGATGGTTGCTGTAAACGATGAAGTGAATTCATTGGTTTTAAACCACGGTAACAGTTTAACATATAAACCTGTTAAAACGAGGTATGATCTTTTGAATGAGCGCTGTCGAATCCAAAACTGAATGCCCAGAAATCTCCATCGCTCAAGGCATTTATTTTGTAAATGCCCATCGCTCGGGTGGTTGTATGTATTTATAAAAATATTTAACTCGTTTGTTTCTTGTCCTTGTCACACAATTATTATTTTACATTTATCTCTTCAGGGTGTACCATTGGTGGAAGTTACGTCAAACATCTGGGGAACAAAATTCAAAATACACGGCTTAGCTAAAAACATTCCTGCCAATTTAGGACAAGTGACTTACAAAACCTCTTTACTTCATCTGCAACCTCGGCAAATGACTTTGGTGATGACAGAACTTAAGGATAACCTTCCGACTGGTCCAGATCCCAACTTCAATCCCAATATATTCTCCGAAGACGAAGAAGAAGTTTTCCATTCGGGAGGGGAGCAGTCTACCCCTGTTCATAAAGTGAAGCACACTAATAATGAAGCCGTTTCTGTTATAGCTCCCATGTCACCACGTGGTAACATACTGTCCCGTGCTAAGTCATCGTTACTAAATCATAACACATCTACTCCGAATGAAACTAGCACCAGCGGTAGTAATAATAATAATAATGGTGTGCCTGCCCTAGCGAGAGCTGAGTCTTATGAAGATGAATTTCCGTACATAGATTTGTCGGAAATGGTAAACTTTTGCGAATCGATACGAACTAATACTACTAACAGCAATATGACCAATCGAAATCATAGCAGGGAGCAGACTAATTTGGCACAGAGTGGATACAATAGAAATCAGACAAGAGAAAATAATGAATCAGCGCAACCGGTATCATCACAGCAGTATAATAACAATTCTATTCGAAATCATTCAAGTCCCATCAGTGGCAGCAGTTATAGCTCTGGAGGCGGACTTGGAAGAAGCGGTTCATCGTCAGGTTCACAGAGGAGTAGTTCTTCACACTGTCCGGGTCGACACGCCATCTCCCCTTTATGCTGTGAGGGATCAGTGCCTACTCTGCAGTCGCCTAAGAACGCCGTGGCTCCCAGCGATATAATCTTTGATCGGCCTCCTGCACAGACAATGATGTCTTATCACAGCTCTGGGCCAGATTTTTCACAAAACGTCCAGCAAGTGAAATCTAATATTTCTACTGTAGAATCCCACAACCATAACTCAACATTCCACTTAAGCTTGGATCACAGCAGACAGGTAAATTGAAATAAATACCCCTTAAACAACAATGATGAGATTTGTGTTTGTTTGTGTTTTTCAAATTTGTATTTGATTTCAGGTGCTAATTAAAAAGATGGACTCTCATATGGAAGCAGTTTCCAACCGACTCCTCAATGGAAATAGGACAGAAACAATGCTAACTCAAGCCAGCGTCCATACCCCGAGAGGTTCTTCAAATCTATCTCACAATATACACAGCGAGCCACATTCTAGCATGTTTAAATACTGCACGAGAAAAGAAAAACTATCCTCACCAAATGAAAACAAGAAAGATGATTTGAAATACATAGATGAAGAAGGAACAATTAACTTATCTTCTGAAACTCTGCTAGAGAATAGCAGTCAAAGGACTACAGCTGTACCCATAACCCCGGTGGGCGTATCAGTATCGAGCGCTCCCATATCTGATACCATGATCAGGAGCTGTAGTGTAGGATATCTAGATACAGTCAACTCTCAGCTAGTTCCCTGTGAAGTCACCTTGGCCATGCTTCGAAAAGATGCTCCCAAACGGCTTGTTCTCGTGAACAAGAAAAACAAAAACAACATCAACAAACGGAACTTTAGGAAGCAACATAACCCCAATCCTCAGTTAAATTTAAAACTTGATACGAAGACAATAAACAATTGCTGCATGAAAACCCCTTATCTTAAAAGTTGCGGAAAATCTAAGAGTTTAGATTCTAGTGAAATGTTTTTAATGACTAATGCATTGAATGAAGTACCCACATTACCGGCCAGCATTGAGGAGCCCCTAAAATCACCAATTCAAGAAAATGAGTATGAAACTATTGAAAGCATTAAACCAATTAATATATCTAACGAAAAAACCGAACAAATTACCGTGAATACTCCAACCAAAAACACCAAAGAATGTACTAAATTAAGCTTTTTTACGAGTTCCAAAACCCCATTGATGAATAGAAAGAAACGAAGAGACTTGCCAGTTTGCGAATCTTGTAAATGTGTTACTCCATCTTCAAACACAAATCCTGTAAATGAGAATTCAAACGCAGAGTCGTACATTTGTAATTCTTGTTTGGCATCCAGTGCTTGCAATACACCGACAAAAAAATCCAAAGGATTGTTCACAAGAGACCGAAATTCACCCGGATCAGATAAAAGCCGGAGCTCGAGCCCTAGGAGATCAAATAATAATGATGGGAGCAACAACAGCGAAATTGAAATCGGTAAATATGCTTCACCAAAATGATTTAATTAGGTGCATACTTGAAGTCATTTTTAGAATCATAATAGAATGTATTTATTTACGCCCCAGTGGGACATGAAGTAAATACAAATGTAAGTAATACAGTTGTGTTAACTAGGTATTTGTTGTACATTGTAACAATGGTAAAGCAAGTACATGGTATTGATTTATAAAATAAATAAAGTTACATCACGTTTGTTTGGTACATTTGAAATAATATAGACAACTCACTTCTTTAAAATAAGAAATAAGATTATAACTAATTATTGGAGGGATGCATTTAGTCATACTACTTCAATAAACAAGTCTACAAATAAAAAATACTATGTATTTCTTAATGATTATGTAGACTCCATAATGATTATTAATTTTACAGAGCGAGCTGCAACACCTAGTCCCAATGAACAAAGAGCCGGCAATTCAATATCGGGGGCCGCTCTCGCTACTTTGGAGCAGCTGCTGTACCGCATGAGGGAGAGAGGGGGCGCCAGCGGGGGCTCGGGCTTGGGGGGAACCCCTCCCCCTTCCCCAGCTGCCAGACCAAGACTCCCGCGATCCTCACCGGCTAGTCCGGCCCCGTCCAAGAAAAATAAGAGAACTGCTTCGGCCTCTCCGATCAGGTTAAATATTATTTCATTCTGAAAGATTGTAGAGCAAGATTTCTACCAGGGAAATGGCGGACAATCTGATACATAAAACAACAGACTCTGTGTTAGAAATTATGTCTGAACAAGATCAGCAGCCATGCTGGAACTACCGATAAAGCACTGCACAAGTTAATTGTAGAATTGACAAATAAATTAGTCTACATAATTATGAATCTTTTCCGTGTTTGTCAATAAAATTTCTTCTTTCTTTTGCAGGAAACACTTACTGAACTCTCCTCTGCTTAATCGGCGAAGAAACAAAAGTAAAAACGAGAGTTCGGACGATGAATTGGGAAATTGTTCTGGCGATGATGTTGTGAATGGCAAAAACTACCGGGACCTTGAGACATTCCAGAAAGCGCAACTGAGACAGAAGGTTGGTACCTATTCAATTATCAATTACATCTATATAAATAAAAGGTAATGTTCGTACGTGTGTGCCCTACAGGATCAAAAACTAGTGGAGTTTTTTCTTATTATTGCCAGGAATATTTATAGAGTGTTTTGAATGGTAAAGAAGTCGAAGACGCCCGCGGATGATGTACTGGAATGAAATACAGAGTTGAATTAATGTAGTTTTTTAATAGTAACAATATGGTACACAGTAGTGAATGGTAGAAAAAATCGAGGACGCGCAAGGAAGAGATGTGTCTCTTAATATTCCTTATGTTTTTCCAGTAACACCCAGATATTAGTTATTATCTACAGTTTTAACCACTATGAGAAAATTTTGTAAATAACTCAAAGCCAAATTTAATATTGAAATATTTGACAAATGACACACTTCTACAAAATCAACTTTTTTATTTTGGAATTTTCATGAACAGTAATGAAATTCGTTCAAAACGTCTAAAACTTAGTTCTTCACACTGCACAATGCAGTGCACCGCAAGCTAGTCATAATTTCACTGGACTGCAAATGTAGCCAGCGGCACAGGAGGGGTTAAGTAGTGCAAAATGATAGTACAAAAGTGAGCATTACTCAAATACATATTATTGTAGCCCCTACCAGTAAATTGCACCTTTTACGACCACACTCGCGGCTTGTTTGCGACAAAGAAAATTTAAAAAAAAAATACGTAGTGCCCTCCAGTAGGGGAGTAGTAATGCGATACATATATTTTTAAATGCCGATCGATTATCGAATACTTTTTCTTGGATAACCTTAATAATTATAGAGTGTGTGATGTAAAAAACAACTTGATATTGCTCAAAACTCTCGTTTGGGGTAAGTGTATTACCTCCCTTCAGAACGGGAGTGTTAAAAGGAAGTCCTTTATGTATCTGTGATGCCCGAGCTTTACGCATAGTTTTTCGAAATCAGATGTAGACAATTCCTCTTGTTTTGAAGGTCAAGTGTGCAAAATTTCAACAACCTCGGAATAACACTGTAGATTTGTTTAAAAATCAAATACAAGCCGCCCGACCACCACAGACATTCTTCTGTATAATAAATGAATTCACTTTCAAATATTTTCTAATTTACATGATCTCAAAAATTCCTGTTTCCACAATGTGACTCCCCGGTTTTCTGAACCGTCTTCCCATCAAGGGGGGACACTGGCACCATAGATGAACCTGTGGCTCTTCATTCTCTACAAGTATTGGTGCATTCCACTCCCAACACGTGCCTCCTGTGGTGGCAATGTCTTGTTAATGGTCCTACATCCACCAGTATTAATAGTTTGTGGTGTGGACCATTTGTGAGCATTTTAAACAAGGCATGTAGTTATAACTTTGTCTGTATTTATTATGATGTGTATCGTTGCTTACTTTGCAGTTAAAACGTGGCAAGATTGAGCCGATGGGTAGCAATGGATTATGCGCAACACAGCCCACGACTCCCACTAGAAGAGAGTTTGTTATGCATAACAAAGCTCCCATGTGGAACGAAAGCAGTCAGGTTTACCAGTTAGATTTCGGAGGCAGAGTTACTCAAGAATCTGCAAAGAATTTCCAAATTGAATTCCGCGGAAAACAGGTAAGAAATTTGAAATGATTTTTATTCTTCTGATCAATTTGAAATAACAAAATATTTTCAAAATCATTTAGTGATTTATTTTTACTTTGAGTTCCTATCACACGACCATATAGATTCCTTGTCACCTCTAAGATAATAACCTCCACTCCGGACAATCTCCTGCTGGTAGCCGTTCCAATTTCTAATGCCCAAGGCTGACTGAATGACTTCACACTGTCCAGCCACTTAAATTTAGATCTCCCAATACTTCTTCATCTCTTAAGCTTATTATAGAGAAGCCTCTTTCGTGATCAGCTGTCTTTCTCCTTTTCTGGATGTCTTACCCAGCGTATTCGTCCCAGTTTTATAAATTATGTTTATGTACACATTTTTTAATAGACGAGAAAATTAAATATTTTGAATGTTTCAGGTGATGCAATTTGGAAGGATTGATGGAAATGCGTACACTCTAGATTTCCAGTATCCGTTCTCGGCTTTACAAGCATTTGCCGTGGCACTCGCAAATGTTACGCAACGTCTCAAATAATTTTGAACATGGTACATATTGTTTTTAAAAAACGTATTTGTTATTTAGCACATTCCAAAATCCACATTCAATAATAGAATTGTAAATATATCATTATAAATCTAAGAGAAAAACTTTGAGATCCTAACAAGTTGCAATGTTTTTAATTCTACATTCTTTGAGTTTCAAAAAAATTATCTTCTAAAGTGTTTAAAAACACCATTTTTTTATTGCTTTAATGAGATTTCCAAACAAAAATAATTTGAGTTCACTGTTATTTTTTTTCTTCATTTAATAATAATGTCATTTCATGTTGTGAATGCAATGGGATTTCATGTGACATGGGTTGTTTGACTCGTTTAAATAAATTATTGAAGACAATTAACAAAGTCAAACAGGAAACTGACTGACTTGAATAATTTCCACAAATATTTAAACTGATATTTTCAAACCCAAGCAGTTACCTCTATTCCTAGAATTGACATGGTTGACACCTGCATAGTTTTATTATTTTCCAAGATAAAAATCTTTATTATGGGTTCTATGCATTCGAGTTAAAGTTATCTACAAAAAACATACAAATAATTTTAGGTTTTAAAGTCAAATAATGTGATCTACAAAAAAACATAATAATAATTCGAGGGCTTAAAGTCAAACAACTTTATATACAAAAAAAAATAAGCCAATTGATTTGTCTTTTTGTAGATATCGTTGTTTGACTTTAAGACCTAGAATGATTTGTATGTTTTTTGTAGATAAGTTTGACTCGAATGGATAGATCTCATAACACTTAAATTTGGGTTGAAAAATCTCAGCATCCCCCCCTATGTAGCCACCATCAACTCTGCATACGAAGAAGAATACTAATTGGCTATACGTATGCATTTTTTCCATTAATGTTTGCACAAAATGAATTTTTTAGATAAGTACTAGATATTTTCATTTCACTCGCTCAAAAACTGTTCTAACTTTGTCTGTAACCGAAAAACATGATCACCTTAACTGGGGCCCATTATCATTAACACGTTGAACGCCATTGTGGAAATGAAGAAACATTACCATTTTAAATTTGAAAAAAAAATTACTCAGATGGCATCGGCGACCATCAAAACGTATTCCTTTTTTTTTTTTGATCAAAATTTTCCATGAAAATCAAGAAAATTAACTGCGGTCACCGGTTACCGTCATGGCGTTATGGGAGAAAAATGACGATTTTCGTTACGAGGTCACCGGTGACCTACATGGCGTTCAACGTGTTAATAACAATATGATAGGTGTATAATACATATTAGAGTCCACGAAACTTCTCAGGCCAAAGTAGAGTAAAGGTTAATGATTCATGTTGACATTTTTTTTCATTTCATTTTGACCGGTCAGTGGTTGAGTGGGCATAGCGCTTGGTCTCACCCGAGCGTCGCGTGTTCGATTCCTCGGCTGGCTAAGTAAGTCCTCCATCACAACACAAGCAACATTTTCGGCTTTCTGTGATGGTAGTAGGAGATTTTCAAACATTGTTGGGTTATTCGTAACCCGGGAATGTTTGTCTTTCTTTAAAAAAAAAAAAAAATGTGAAGTAATACATTTATGGGAAAGGATATTTTAGTATACAAGTATACTAGATTGTTAGACAAACATGAAAGACAAGTCTCTGTCCTGGTAGATAGGGTTGTGAATAATTAGATATTTCAAAAGACTCTTGTAATGGTAGATTGAGGGTTAATTATGATTAGAGAAAATCCACACAATTAACTACTTTATCATAACTTTCTTCTAATATTTCTTTGTCACTTTATAAATTTGGAAGATTATATCTTTGATAGAAGTTGTTGCATACAATCAGGGCCGGCCCTACGCAGGCACGATTGGAGCAGTCTGCTCCGGGCGCCGAATTGCCAAGGAGTTGGTAACACTTACCCGTCCTAACACATCGCCCTTGAGATTATTTTTCTTTAAAACCCTCTACACAAAAATACAAATCATCTGAATATTATTGATTACAGTGATCACCTACATAGGCGTCTACTGGTTTTGACAAGGGGTGCCAAAATTTTACTCACGCCAGGCGCCGTTTGGCTCAGGGCCGACCCTGCATACAATGTATGTAATTAATTAAAAAAATTAAGATGGGTTGATAAATTAAAAACTCTATTTTTTAATTTTATCTCCACAAATGTGGCGCTGAGGAATATAATTCAACCTCAGGACCTATGTCATCTTTGGGGATACTGTATGGAAGGTCTTTTTAGAAAAGAAAGGGGAAGAAGTTCTGGGAAGGAAAAAGGAATCTGGGGGTCAGTTTGTCCAGGAGTGTACGGCGGATGTATGAGTTCTGCTGGAGAGGTCATAAGCCACAACTGCTTGGCAGGCCAGACACGTCTGTCACCAAGACCCGGAGAATTCTCACCCCATGAACCCAGACACCCTTACTAAGTCAACAATCGTAGTGAACCACTTGGGATGACCTATGGAAGAAGTGTTGGTTATCCAATAAATGGTTCCTGGGGCGGCGGTACCCGTACCCGCCTCCCAAATTGAAAACACTGATAAATAGATTCTGTAAAATGACCCTAATTAAATAATAAATTCTGTGAATATTTCAAACTGTTATGTTTTCCATTTTGATGAAGAAATTATATAACATACATTCTTATGTAGTTTTGTTATGTTAAATGTCCGTTTGGTATTGCAAATATTATGTGGTTATGTTGTAATTTTATATTCTAGGTAATCATACTAGGTAGATAATAAATTGTTAAATGTATGTTTTGTGACTTTAAGAAGGTGTTGTACCATTTGTGAATACATTAATATAATTTTTTAGTCCAATCGAAGCATTTTTGTGATAAAATGTTGGTCATTGTAAAATTATAACATTTAGAATAAAATGGATGCTTATGAATAGGAAGAAAAAATCACAAAGGGACAAAAATATAGATTAGTCACTTATTTATATTGAGACGGATAGCCTGCATAATTCACAGCTTTTACCACAAATTATGTTAGGTATTGTGGTTTAATTACCCGAGTTTCATAACAAGTATAAACCGAAAACAATTTTTATATTTTTCTGAATTAACTGAATTTGTAAATTCTGGGATTGAAGATATTTATATTTTAATTATTAGACAATATAGTTTTAAAATCTCTGAACACCGTTTTAGTGAAATAAAAGTAACCTTGTTTGAACAATAACAAATATTGTTTTTAATTTAAAGTAAAATTCTTTCCGTCTAATACATGTACGTACATGTACTTGTTTGTGGTGATTCCGTTCTGTCCTTTCATCACAATATTTTACAATGTTTAGTATTAAGATTTATAAAAACATAGTTAAAATATTAAGTCACTAATTTTTATTTATTTTACCAAGTCAAAATGAATATGAATTCATGTCAGGGACTAATTTTTTTCAGTTATTAAGTACATATTTACATGTAATTTTTTTTATTATGTAAAGGGTTTACAATAATGTGTATTAGTTAATGCAACAGAATAAAATAATTCCCGTTAATGCAAAATCACCAGATAAATATGAATGTTTTCACTATTGGTATAATTAGGTTAGTTATTAGTTGCAAGTGTTATGTTTGTTATAAATAGTTAAAAGACGATATTATTGAAAGGGGTATTGAAGTAACTTTGAACAGCTTTGTGATATGATTTATACACTTGTACGTAATAAGGAAAAAATCTTAATATCATATTCTTACCGTCCAAGCACTTAATAATTTAGATTTGACGTAAACAACTCAGATATAATGGCATTTTAAACATGGGCTTGGATGATTAATGAACATTTAAACAGGGTTTCTTGAAGAATAATATTGTAAAACCTAACTTGCTTTATTTCTGCAAACTTAATACATGTATTATTATTTGACAATAAATCAAAACCTTCCTATATAAAAGCCTAGACATTTATAGCATCTATAAGGATAGAGGCATTTTGAGGCTTTGGGGATATACATACTCAGAATAAAATAACTTTGTTTTCAATATTTATATTTGTATATTTTTTCAATTTTATATATTGAAAATATATTCAAAAAAGTGGTATTAAAAAACAAAGTTATTTTATTCAAATTATTATCATTTTACGCACACTTTTGAATTTCATTTCCTATTCTCTATTTTTTACCAAGGTATAATTCTTTTTCAGAAATTTCATAATTGGCTATCTTATATTGGGCATAAGAACTTGAGCATACATATAAATAAAAATCCATAATGTGTAAGGAATTATGTTTGAACAAGATCGGCAGTCATCTCGGTTATCGTTGTCTAGCCATTATAATATAGGAAAGTGTTACCATCTACATAATCAAATCCCAAATTTAACTTTGCTTCGAGAGAGACAAAAGCCCGCTTTTTAAATTATGCTGAACGCATTTTTAATCGACTTGTACATATAATGAGTTTAATTGCTTATTAAATAATGAATGACTTGGAGATAAACACAAAAACGACCATTTACCAGAGGCGATTGCTTTGCTGTGGCAATACTGAGATGGGAGACAATTTCACATGTTTGGGATGTTTTATCTTTGTAAGATTTTGGAACCGATGAGTGGCTTTTCAGGATAACATAAACAGTGATGGATTTGCAGCAATTAACCATGAAGATTGTCCCGAAAAGATGGCCTACTTTAAATAGTTAACATAATAATTATTTTACTGCTGTCGCAATATTTTTGTCCACTTTATCAGGTATTTATAGAGTCAAAATTTACTTTCACTTCAGCCCAATTTAAATGAGCTTGTATACTGCCTCGAATCTTATTTAAAAAAATAATTTGACAAATATACATCTCATTAAGTGATGTCTTGTAAATATTTTTTACTTTTAATATTGTGCAGAAAAATAATTAGAAAAATTTCCATTTGACAGATTGTACAGAAATTATGAACAACATAAACTAAACCGTATAAATTGGGTGTAAGATTAGTTGCAATAATTATTTTTATTGATTGTGAAATAATTTTGCAAAAATTTTGGTTGCTTATTTATAAGAAAATTGTGTTACGTTTTGAAGAGTTACAAATACTTTTATGTGTGAGTGTTTAATTTTTAATTAAAGTGTACTTTTTGTTTTTTTTAATGAATGATTGATTATTATAATGTACACACGGTGAAATTTTTAGTATCTCATGGGACTCTGTGCAATATTCACATAAATTATATTTGAAAAAAAAAATTATGTCTTTTAATTTAATTTTAAAAAGGATTTCAGAGAGAGAAATCATAACAAGAATTGATCGAGGAAATTGGATGGCAAAAGATTGACTTGTAAATATGTATAATTTTTTTTTTTTGTGGTATTTTATATAATTAATTTTTTTCATGAAAGCTGTAAAGCTCTCTTTGGAAGGGGTCTGTCAAACTCATCATCAGAATCTAAACATCTAGAACACAGGTTTTTAAACTTATTTCGACCATCGCCCACTTTGAGATTGATTGAAAATCTAGTGCCCCATATTTTTTGCACTTACCTTACTACACTACTTACCGCACTACACTTAACTTACCTTTTTACATTACCATCTATTGCGTATCTTACACAGTTATTGCAAATATAATTTTTAAACATGCATTATTATATGGATAAGATAAATAGGGATGTACCCATATCCTATTTAAGATTATAAAAAATGTTAAAATTTGTTAGAATTTGATTGCCACAAACACTGTACAAACTGAAGCTGGATAGTCTGATACTATTTTCTAAACAAACTTTGAGGAACCAATGACGGTGATAGAAAGGATATAATTCCATTATTAGTGTTTTACTTAATTTAAAAACTAACTAACAAAGTGGCGAATATCCAGTTTTGTTATACGGAAGTAAAAAAAACTATTAATATTTAATTCAACTAGATTCCATCGGATTTTCATAGATAGAATTTGTCTGTCGTCACCCCTTTGGATTTACTTAATGCCGCCTAATTTTCTTCGAGCATTCTACTGCCCCTGAAAGCCTCCGGCGCCCACAAGGGTGCGTTATCCGCCACTTTGAGAAAGACTGATCTAGACCATATTTTTAAATGTGATTTAATAAAATAAAAACTATAGGATCATTCCAATTTCCAATGCAGAGGCAAAATATTATATTATCTGGCCCATATAAAATCATTTCCTGCGTTTAATGGCATTTCAGAATATCGAGACGGATCCGCAAACATATTGTGCACTTCGGTGGGACACTAAGATAACGTCTAAAACTTAAAATAAAAAATAAGAAATCGGCCTCCATTTATTCAGATGTAAACTTTGAAATTCACCATAACTTTACAAATAGGTAATCAAATAACATTAGAATAAGAAAGATGCATTAATCAATGTAAGAATTCAGTTTAATGGCGTAACAGTGTTTATATTATTATTGCATATTATAAAAATATATAAAAACCATTATTTTATAGGCTGCCGGCTCGTGTGGAGGTATTCATTACTTAAAAGCACTTACTTGTATTTATTAATTTATAATCACTTTTGAAAAGCTAGCCCTCGAACTAATCACTATCACTCTCTCCGGGAACGTAGTCTTCGTCATCCTCGTCGGAAATGTCCAGATCGTCGAGGTTTTGGAATAATGACTCGTCCACGGTGATTTTGTCAGCTGGAAAAATGGTAAAGTATCACAGACATAGGAATTAATAGACGAGAAGATAATTGCGAGGGGTAAAATCAACTGTTGAAGAACGAAGGGAGTGAAGCTGACTGTGATTCGTCAATAAATCAATCTGACAGTAAATAGGCATCTCGCATTATAATATCACCATTTACTTCTTAAAAGTAAAATCTGCTTTTGAATGAATAGACATTTTTACATGGGAGCGCAAATTACTCGCCACGTTATGAACAAATTTGCGAAGTCCAAATTCGGCAAAAAAATTCGGTTCTATTTTCAGAGTCGAATATTTCGTTTAAGTATTTAGTTAAGACACTTTTATAAATGTTCATAATTTACTTCCCAGGAACCAACCAGCTTTGTGTTTCGCGTCCAGACGTTTCTCGATGTGATAGTAACAACTGATTCATATTATACGATGTGAATATGCTTAAAATAAAGTAAAATAATGCTTATATATGGAATGTAATACGACAATTGGGTTTATTCTCTTTTTCACATCTATTTTTACAAGTTTTCATAGCACAAGTCAACATTTTGCCGTGTTATTTCGTAAAATGAACCGATGATACCTCGACCATAGTTCGCACAAGAATGATGACGTCACGTTTTCAAATTTCACTTGAGGCCATACGCGAGCCCAGCCGGCTCCAATGGAACCGGTATGGGGAGTGGGGATAATACGCTTTTAATCACTTAGGGCAGGTCTACTAATGTTCATATGTCTATGTAAAGTATGGATGAATCAGGGAACAGATAGTACACACTAGAAATGCCTTTCATGTAGGTTTGAATGGAAATCAATGTCTCCACTGACTTAGTACCTTTTGGTTCTAGCCCATTTAGCATGCGCTCTGTCTCTCTTACACTGCCTGACATTGTATATCACCATTCCACTTGAACGAGATGAAACAAATTTCTCAATTTGAAATTTGAGCAAAGAATAATGGACAGACCTTTGGATCACAAAACATGCCCCTGTAGCATTTCTTGTTTTCTTCTTTATTGTACTGTTTGAATGCATTATTAAATGAGATCACATATCATTAACTTCTTATTGAGGGCTTAAAGTCAAACAACGTTATCTACAAAAACAAATAATTTTAGTCCTTAAAGTCAAATGATGTTTAAAAAACATAATAATTCTAGTCCTAAAAGTCAAATAACGTAGATAACATTGTTTTTGATCGCCGATGCTAAATTTTTGCCGTGCGCCAGCTGATTCTATTTTCGTAATAACTTACTTGTTTTTTGCAAAATTATGTTTTAGTAAATTGTACTGTCGTGCCACATAATGTGTTTATATATTTATATAAAGTACCATATGTAGTTTCCCCAGAGTAGCTAGTGATATTCAGAGAAATAATGTTTTTTAATAGTATCCGTATAAGATGGCGAACAAGAGGCTAGGCCCTAGAATTATTGGAATGTGTTTTTGATATAATTTATTAGGCTTTAAGGCAAAGAATTATTTGTATGTGTTTCGTAGATAATGTTGTTTGACTTTAAGCCCTCGTTATGTTCTTTGTCATTGAAGCAATATAAGGGAATGGTAAGATAACCGAGTTGACAAAACCAACCGCATGTTTATATGAAGGTGATTATATTTACCATCATCCAAGAACTTAAGATCAGATTCATTGAGGGTAATATCGGTGAGGAAGAGTTCTTTGCCGGTGAGTTTTCTATTGTCCTTCAATTCTTTGTCCCTTCTCGCCACAATTCCTGTCTCCGTCTCAAATGCTGTTCTCCACGCCAGGAATGATTCCACCGTCACACGAGTTCCTTCAAACCGTTTCTAGAGAACAAAGGCATAACAAAATAAGGTACAAACTAAACAAAACAAATTAAATGTTTCTTTGTTACTAATAATAGATAAACATATTTCTTTTTTGTAACCAGTTGAGATAGCGATATCCTCACTGGGATCTCCTTTGCTGATTTTTTCATTTACATATATTATATATGTTCATATATCATTAAAATTGAATTACTTGAATAACATGAAGTTGCTGAAAGAATTATATATATTATTATGTATTGTTTTTAGGACAATTGTGTGATTTCTGCTTCAATCTGTATTTGGTGTAAGTATGTATTCTATTTCAGATCTTCCTATGTTTTGTTTCCAGCTTGAGTTTTAAATGTTTTTACGTTTTTTTTTTGTTTTTATGTAATTTTTGAACGAGACTGGTATTTGTAGAGTTTAGTAACTTAGACCCTATTTGTCCAAATGTTGTATTTGTTAATTATTAATTGTTTTTGTGTTTAATTCATAGAACTCCATTTATTATAATATTTTTAATTTTATGTAAATCAAATTTTCAAACTGGTTGTTGAACTGTATTCATAGTTGTTTGTTGGATTTGCTTTAGATCTTCAGTTCTAGTGTTTCTAATATGGGTATTTGATGTTATTTCTTGTGTTTTGTATTCATGAATCTAAATCTATACAAATAAAAATGTAAATGTTAGTTTGTTCAAAATTTTAAATCTCCGAAAGTTCTCCACCTTTGAAAATTTCACCTTCAAAAATTCACCTTCTTGCTTTTGAAATTTTGACACAATGTTGCATTTGAATACGCATATGTTTTTATATACCTATATTATGTAGATGTCACCTGTTACAGGTAAAAATATGTCTTTTTTTATAAACAGCGCCATCTGTTGGACAAACATGCTTTTTTGAAAAACAGCGCCATCTGCTGGACATAAAAGCAACACGCGCTATTGTTTCTCTATCTGCACAGAGAGACTGAGTCACAGCAAAACATGGCGGGGTACAGCTAGTATATTTATAAATGTAAATGAGCACTACTTCAGTCTTCAGTTACCCCTTAATGTCATTAAATAAGTTATGAAGAAATATTTGCATTAATTTTGCACTTCTATCGCCAAAATAAAAATTATGTACCATAAAAAACACATAAATTTGTTTTTGACCACTTTAATTTTATTTGAACTCTACCAGTTTCGGAAGAACACTTCCTTCATCAGGAGAATATTAAAAACTGATATAATATTTATATTTTTTTAATATTCTCCTGATGAAGGAAGGGTTCATCCGAAACCAGTAGAGTTTAAATAAAATGAAAGTGGTCAAAAACAAATTTATGTTTTTTTATTGTAAATTATTTATTAATTTATTTATTTTGAAAGAAACAAACAGCTTTTATATAATATGCAGTAATAGATATAAATATACAAGTTAATTGAAGTCAAGCCACAGAAGTTTCTTATGTTACAGTGCATTAGAAATGAAGTTTTAGTTTCTTAAAATTAATTTGGTGTTAAAGGTAGGGGAGAGGAAGAGGAAAATAGGAAGAGGATAGGAGATGCTGCCGATACATTCCATACTCTCATTAATAATCGATTGTACGCATTACTTCATATCGATATTTCTTTAGGTTATTACCAAAAATGTCAATGCTGTAAAATTTTTTATTATATTGTGCACATATACGAAGAATTGGGGAATTTTTTCTAATGTTTGTTCTACACGAGGGTAGATAAAATAAATCAGATTGTCGGGTTGATCTAGACGGAATATGAAAATTTATTAAATTGGTAAGTTCTGGTGAGTCCAGACCATTATTTAGGATTTTAAATAATAGGATTTGATCAAAAATTAGACGTCGTGTTTGGAGGGAGTTAAAATTATGAAATTTAATGGATTCGGTATAATTTGAGAAGTGTAAGTTTAGTTTATAATTTATGTGTTTAAAATTTTTTTTTGAATTCTTTCTATTCTTTCGATATGGGCTTGGTATAAGGGAGTCCAGATCGGTGTACAGTGTTCCAGGTGCGGGCGAATATATGAGGTGTAAAGGGAATATAGAGTGTTTATGTTGTGGAAGGGTTTTGCTATGCGAATTATAAATCCCAGCATTTTATTGGCTTTGTTAATGATGTCATCAGTGTGTTGGATAAAGTTTAATTTAACATCCAGTGTTACCCCAAGGTCCCTGATATATTTTACTTCATTGATGTGTGTGCCGTTTAGTGTGTATACAAAGGATATTTTATTTTTATTATGTGTAAATGTTAATTTATTGCATTTTGCGATGTTAATAACAAGTTTGTTTAATTCGCAATAGACAAAGAGACGATTGAGGTCCTCTTGAAGTTTAATGCAGTCGTTGATTGATTTAATAACTAAGTATATTTTTTTATCATCTGCATATGCTAGGTAATTAGCATGTAAAAAACATTTGTGAATATCGTATATATACACATTAAATAATAATGGGCCTAAATGAGAACCTTGAGGTACACCGGAGGGCACAGAGAAGAAGCTGGACTTTGTTCCCTCAACTAAGACACTTTGAAGTCTACTCCAAAGGTATGAAGTGAGCCACCGGAGTAAGTCACCATGGATGCCTAATTGTTTTAATTTTTGAATTAGAATGAAATGGTTTACCTTATCGAAAGCCTTAGAGCAGCGATTCTTAACCTCGGGTCGCGACCCAAATTTGGGTCGCGAGAGGTTTTGGGTTGGGTCGCGGAAATCGCGTATTGATATCCCGATCGATGTCACTAAACTAGTATAGTCACAATTATTACTACTCTCAGAACAAGGACATCTATTGTTCACAATCGCGACATGTTAGTTCTGTTTTAATGGGCGGAAGGGCGCGGGGCGCAAAGCGAGGAGTGCGCGCCATCGCCACCGCTCGGCTCACGCAGTCGGCATCGCTCGGTTCGGCTCGGTCACCACCCGCGCCGCCCGCCGCACCGCGCTGGTCGGTCGGTCTCGTCTCATCTCGGTCAGTTAGCTAGCGAGTTTGTTTACGATTGCACGCTCGTTCTCATACTGTTTTACGTGAATAACGTTTATACTTGACTACAATACACTCTTTGTTGACAACTACAAAGTGCTACAAAATTGTGATAATCAATTGTGGAAGATTAAAAGTGCAACTCGCGATTGCTGTTATCGAAAGAAGGTAAAATATTTTTTTCCAATAAATGACATTGTTAGCCTACAATTCGCCGATGAACGAATAGAATAGTATATTTCTATAATTTGTCGTTTTGTTTCAGTAAGTCTTTCGAATTGTGGACAGTCATGGCGAAACGGATGTTAACATACAAGCAAGAATTTTTAGCCTTAGGATTTATTGAAATAAAAGATCGCTCTGGTGTGCCACGTCCACAATGCGTGGTTTGTACGCAACTTCTTTCAAATGAATCGCTAAAAATAAACAAATTGAAGAGACATCTCGAAAAAGTCCATCCAACGTACGCAAATAAACCGCTTGCTTTTTGGAAAGAAAAAGAAACACAAACAAAGCGCATGAGACTTGATGCACCATCAAGTTCAGCAACAGTTTCGTTAGAAAAAACTACCTACGCTTCTTTCGAAGTAGCTTTAAAAGTAGCTCAATGTAAAAAACCCCATAGTATTGCTGAGCAGTTGATTAAACCAGCTGCAATAGCCATGGCAAGAACTGTCTGTGGAGATGAAATTGCGAAGAAGCTGGAAATGGTGCCAATTTCAAACGATACTGTGAAAAAGAGAATAGATTTAATGTCATCAGATATTTTAGAACAATTAATAACGGATCTCAAAAAAGCCATCAAATTTTCAATTCAAATCGACGAATCAGTTGATATTGAAGATTTCCCACAGCTGTTGGTGTACGTAAGATACAGAACTCCACAAAATTTCAATGAAGAGTTCCTGCTTTGTGAAAAGCTCTCTGAAACTACAACTGGGGCTGATATATTTCTTTTAATAGACAAGTTCTTTGTGGAACACCAATTACTGTGGGACAATTGTCTCGCAGTCTGTACAGATGGAGCACCGGCAATGATAGGGAGTCGCATCGGGTTTTGTGCCAAAGTCAAGGAACGAAATCCAGAGGTTGTTTTAATACACTGCTTTTTACATCGAGAAAACTTGGCTACACGTGATATGCAGCCAGATCTACATCAGGTGTTACAGGACGTAATACAAATTATAAATTTCATAAAGGCACGCGCTATGAACTCTCGGATATTTCGACTGATGTGCGAAGAAATGGGTTCAGAACACCAGAATTTATTATACCATTCGGATATTCGCTGGCTATCCCGCGGAAAGATTCTAGCTAGAGTTCTTTCTCTTAAAACAGAAATAGAAATATTTTTGACAGATAAAAGACACGAATGTGCTGATCGCTTCAGTGACAACAAATGGATGGCTAAATTGGCATATTTGGGTGATATTTTCCACCACTTGAATCAGTTGAACACAGAAATGCAAGGTCAAAATCGCACTGTAGTAGACATTTATGAAAAAATTACTGTTTTTAAAAACAAAACAAAACTTTGGCAAAATAAAATTGCTCAATGTCAATTGGCAGCGTTTCCAACATTAAACTTGTTTTTGGAAGATCTTAATCTTAATGGCAACCGTATTTTCGTGGAGACCATGCCTATTTTTTTAGAACATTTGAGAAGACTTGAAAATGAAATGGAAAGATATATTCCACAAAATGTCCATATCGTGAAATACAGTTGGGTAAGAAATCCATTTGAAGTAGATGTAATGGGCGTTGAAAACGATTCAGCTGGATTACAAGAAGAATTGCTCGAAATGCAAGGTGATGCACTTTTAAAAGAGAGATTTGCCAGAACGAGTCTCACAAAATTTTGGGCACAATTATCTGGGAAGCCTGTTCTGAGCAATGAAGCTGAAAAAGCCCTGCTACCTTTCCCAACTACTTATTTATGTGAAGCAGGATTTTCATGCCTTGCTGTTATGAAGAATAAGTACAGGAATAGGTTGGATCCTCAGCATGACATGCGGTGTGCACTTTCTATAAACATAACTCCACGTATACATGATCTTTGTTCAAAAATACAACACCAGGGTAGTCACTGATTATTTTGCTGTAAATTTTTTAACTGTTTTAATGCTGGTCTGATTTTAATACAGAACATTTAAATAAATTTGTTTATTTCTAATTTTACCAATACATCGTATAAATTTTATAGTATAAAATTACATAACCTGTCAATGGAAAAAAAATAAAAAATTAGATTAGGGTCGCGTACTTCAAATATATTCGTACCTTGGGTCGCCAGCCAAAAAGGTTAAGAACCACTGCCTTAGAGTAATCAGTGTAGATTACATCTACTTTGTTTCTATTGTCCATATTGCATGTTAAATATTCCGTAAAATTTACCAAGTTTGTAAGTACTGATCTTTTTTGAAGAAATCCGTGTTGTTGGTTTTGTATATTACGAACAATTGTTGTGTAAATTTGATCGTAGACAATTCTCTCAAAAAGTTTACTAAATACCGTGAGTATTGAGATTGGGCGGTCATTTTCAATGTTAATTTTTTACCCTGTTTTATGAATAGGGATTATAATAGCTTCTTTAAACTTTGTGGGAAATTTACCTTCTTTTAGTGACATTATAAATATGTTAGTTAAAGGGTAAGAAAGATTTGTGGCACATTTTTTGATGAAATATGGCGAGATACCGTCACTACCAGCACCCTTACTAACATCTAAATTTTTCAGGTATTTATTAATCATTAGATTGTCAATATTTATGTAACCAATCGAAGAATCATTATTTACATAAGTAGAACTATCGATTGTGCTGATATTGTTCGTACCCATATCGCTTACGTAGGCGGACTGAAAGTGTTTAGAGAATAATTGACATACTTGATGAGCGCCGATGCCTGATTCGTCTTTAAGGTGCATGATTTGTGGGATGCCAGTTGTTTTACTTTTGTTTTTAGCGTAATTCGAGTAGTAATGACGAGCCACAAAGTTATTGCTTTTTACAAATACGTAAAAATTGAGTAGTTACCATTTCAGCTTCATCTTCTGCCTTCTTTTTCCTAAGATCACCTTCTTCCTTTTCTTTTTTGCGAAGATCGGATCTGATATTCAACCATTCCTGGCCAGCTGATACTAAAGTGAAGATCATCACCATTCCTAGATTCTCGTTAGCCTAAGGAAAAGAAACAATTAAAACTATTTGTGCATATTAACCTCTAAAGGTGCCGCGAGCCCAACTGCCCAGCTGAACCATGACTTATGGTTCATCAATGTTCGTCCCTTATTTCGTGGCTCGGCTCGTGCATTTTTTTGTATATATGAAGCATTAGAGAGTGAGTTTTTGAGAGAAAAAAGTATTCAAAAGAGTGAGATTTTTAACTCATAAATTTTTTAAATTGCACTTATAGTAAGTATTATAAAATTGCATTTATAGTAAATATTATAAAATTTCACTTATAGTAAGTATTATAAAATTACACTTATAGTAAGTATTGTAAAATTTCACTTATAGTAAGTATTCTAAAAATTTTACTTTGTTTAAAAAAATAACCTATATAATATCAAAATAACCGAATTAATCAGATGTAAATAACAAAAAATATATTTAATTTTATTAATAGGATTTCTACCAACACCGCTGTTCGGTGTAAGTCTATACTTCTTTACAGACGTATGCAATACGGCCATACTCTCCTAAAGGTTAAGGATGTCCAGCATATGTGGATATTTACACAGAAATTACCATATTAAACATATGTTTTGATATTGAATCATCTTTACTAGGTCAAATCGAGCTGTTTACTATGATCGTTCTTTTAGTGTAACAGGCCCTCTCATCTGGAATAGACTTCCCTCAGCTCTTACTAATCTCCAGAATTTGGCTGAATTTAAACGAGCTTTAAAAACAAAATTATTTAAAAAATCTTACCATTTATAAATTTTAACTTCTTTTCAATATTTTATAATAAGCCATATTCTAAAACTTCCGGTAATTGTTTGGTTTCGGTTGTCTCCTTATTGTACCTTTTTAAAGTGTCTGCTCAGAAAATTCTCATTTCTGAGCACAAACTGCCTCCTGTTTTATGTTATGTTTTAGTTTTAATATTCGTGTTTTGTCCTGTCCTACTGTTATTGTTATTCTAAGTTTTATCATCACTTTGTATAAACAGTGTATTTAGTGTTATAATATTAGATCTGTATTGGGTAAGGCACACTGTAGGAATAATTTTAAGAACCATTAATACTGAATTACCTTTTTTTAAAGTTTGTTATACGAGTAGTTAAGCGCACTTGAAGTGAAATGACACTAAACTGCGCTATATAAATTCCATGTTATTATTATTATTTACCTGTTCAATTACATGACTGATGAGGTCTTCCTTATTCGTGTCTTCCAAGTTCTCCTCATCTTCAACGTCAACTTCTGGAGGGTCATCGGGGTACTTTTTTGTGTAGGTGAAAATCAGAGAACAAGACATCCCATGTTCATTTTCCTGGTCAAAATCTTCAGACTTTATGGTGATTCGGAACTTGCAAGGACTGGTCTCCAATACTGAAAATATTAAATTAGTATAAATATGGTTTCACTGACCGACAGAAATAATGACTGCTTACATATGTGCAGTAAAAATATATATTACAAACTGTTAAAATATGCAAACAGATTTTATATTAACAAATACGATAAATATATCAATTCTATAGCAGATAAGTAAAACAAAATTGAATATTTATTGATTTTAGAGCCGGTTTTTTGTATGTCAAGTCAAAAGTGTGATAGGTTATGTCTCATACTCGTGAATTTTAATTATTGTGTTAGATTATATAGCCGCCAGTATGAATAATGATATACCTTCCATATCTTCTCCATAAATGGAGTCCAACGCCTCTAGTTCATTAGTTTGCTCTTCTTTATAATCCATGATTGTTTCAGTTAGTAACTCAATATAATCTTACTGAATCTTTCGAACACACAATCCACACAATCACCAAACGTCAAAATCGTGACATTTTGTTCATAGAAATTATGGAAACTAGAAACCATAAATAAACCACTCACCTAGAAACATTTGATAATCATAATGCAGCGAATCGAATGTAGCGATTGCGGTGTTGGTCCATGTTGGCCGTACGGCGCTTAATACTGACTAGAGATGGTTTTAAATTTAAAAATAATTTAAATTTAAAAATTGTTTATAACTATTATGTTCTGCTATACTATTTTTATAGCTTTATTGACCTTTGAAAATATTTTCAAAGAATCACAAGTAATTACAGCGGTTTATTTTTGGGGTATTATGCCGTGTTGCGCTACCTTCTTTATAAAACGTTTCGGACAGCATTACAGTGTCCAAAACGTTAACTAAACAAGGGGATAGCGCAACACGGCATAATACCCCAAAAATAAACTACTTTAATTCTTTTTGCTGTAAAAATCTCATATCAATCACAAATAAGTAAAATAATAAAAATCTCAGTCAAATTGGGTTTGTGCAATCTTGAGTTACTTTTTATTAAAAAAATAATAATGTGTAAAACATTTTTGTTCATAGCAATATTTACTTAAACTGTCAGCTTATTGCTTATTCTGTCAGCGTCAGAAAACTTGCTTGGCATTTGGCATGTAAGCAATTGAATGTTGAAATACCGTGGAAATTTTATAATAAATGTCTTCATGATTGCGCTAAACCGTCTCTCTGTTCGTTCGTTATATTTTATCAATCATCATGACAGCTGAGTATAGCCCGAGTCCAAGCACCGATGATGAATATTCCGAAGTCAAAGGGGAGGGAAGGCAACTTCAAATACATGAAATCAGCGACAGCGACCCGTAAGAACTTTTATTAGTTAATCTACATATTGTAAAACCGTCATATCTTATCATTATAATGTTAATCTACTTTCTTGTCTATCTTTGTAGGCTCATGTATGCATATTTTTACAGGGAAGATAGCGGCGGCAAACCGAACAAATCATCACTGAAGACTGAAAATGATATTGAGGTTTTAAACCACTTACCGAAAAGAACAGTACCAAATTCAAATGTACCTGAAAGAATAATTTTTTGCATTGACACATGCCAAGTCACAGATTCATCGCTATTTGTTTTAGATCACGGGACTTCATTTACACCTATAAATATGCTCAAGCGAATCACAGAGTTCTTTCTCTATTCCAAACAGAGTATTAATCACAACACTGAATTTGCTCTCGTTTTGCTAAAAGAATCTGAAGTTGTTTGGCAACATCACTTTACTAAGAATATTGTGGAGATCATCATGCACTTGGATAAATTTGAAGGCGAGGAGTGTAACGCGGAGCAGTTTGATCTCACAAAGCTGTTTGATTTGATCAATACAAAAGTAAGTTTACCAGAGATTTGTCTAGACTACAAGATTGTTCCCCCATCAAATGTTGTTCGCTTGATACTTCTCTACAACCGTTCAAATTGCCTTCCTAAACTGCTATCAGGAACACGTTCCTTCGATATGATGAAGGAACATCCTTATTTCACCATCGATATCCTTTACTCTCATGAAGATAAATGCTCTGGACACAAGTGCTTAGAAATCTATGATGCTCTTCAAAGCTTAGACAACGGATACTCGTACATCTTCGAAGTTGTCAAATGTGCAGCAAAGATGCACGAATGCGCGGCCAAACTACTCGCACACCCCCTGCAACGACCTCTCCAGAAAAATTCATCTTATTCATTTACAAGTGATAAGTAAACAAAATATTGTGTTCAAAAATCATTATACTGACTCGTTTCATATTAAAATTTGTTATTATGAGTTACATTAATTAAAACCTATTTTTAGATTAATATGTAAAATAAAAAATCATAAGAATAAAAATTGTTATAACAAATTTGTTTTTTTTTTTTTTTAATTATTTTGCAGTAGCTGTAAGTAGGTAATCTACTATGTTACTTAGTTCCGGCGCACATTAGCAACTTTAGTTACGGCGACTATTTCAAAATCCAAAAAGTCCTTCGTAGTGTCTCATGACCTCGTGTGTGCACCTCCATGTATCGCAATGGATTTTAATGCAGCAACGCAACTGTTGCCTATAACTAAATTTGCTTCCATGCACCTGGGCTGATCTATAATATTATACTATGTAATAGTCATTGTGAACGAGGGCCTCAATATTAATTTTGATTTATTCTAATAGCAGCAGAGTGAGTAGGTTCTTGAGTCAGGAAATCTTTAAAATAAAAGCCCTTTTAGGCGTATAGATAAATACCAATGTCATTACAATACAGTAAAAAATATATATATATTTGTATACTAAGTAATATCACGAGCTTACTGCAGAATTCATCAACCAAACTCGGTATATAGCTCGGTGGCTTGTGTGGCAAAGATATAAGTGTTTCGAACAAAATAACAATTCAAATTTATTTAGCAAATTTTCTCTCTTACTTTAAAAGCCTTTTAAAAATTTTTACCTGCAGGTTATTTTTATGTTTGAAAACAAAAAAAAAATGTCATGAATAACACAAGATGGACAATACAACACGTCTTTAAAAGGTGATATAAAGTCGTGGACCTAAAAACCCCTGGACTTGTATTTCCTTTTCCGTGTTCAAGAGGAGGCAGTACTAGTGTTTAGAAAGAGAATTAGCGTAACAAACCTGTGCGTGTTTCAAGGCAGTACTGATGTACTGCCTCCTATTGAACACGGAAAAGGAAATACGTGCCTTGGACAGAGCATTAGTGCGATTTTGTATGAATGGCATTGAAGCCAAACTAGGGTGAGAGAGGATTATCTGGCAGCCATCTTGTATGACAAACTTTTAAAATGATTTGTATGCAAAGTAGTATATGCATAACGAACTATTTTTATTTATTTTTGTATTGTTAATGCAATTATAACAGTTATGAATTTTATTCAGGTAGTTGATGAGAGCAACTTGACAGAAGTAAATATCTCTCATAGATAGGGACTGACGGATATATGGGGCCTATATCACTTATTAAAGGTGTGTTGAATTATCATAGAACTCAGGGTTTGCCTGAGCCAAACGGCGCTTGGCGCAAGTAAAATTTGGCGCCCTTTTCAAAAACAGCGCCTTGGTAAATGATCACTGTAATCAATCATATTCGGATGATTTGTATTTTTGTCCAGCTCCGGGGGATATGTTAGGACTGTTTAGCAGTTAGATATTATCAGCTCTTCAATTTAGCACCCGGATCCAGGGTCGTTCCTGATGGAACAACAAAAATACAGAGGAAATCATTCGGAAAACTCATTCACGATTTTTTAATTTATTTGGGTATGTTATAAATTTTAGGGATATTGTATTTTAAGGTTCTTTGACCATATGTATTTAGATATCTGGGAATTGCAAGTCCATCGTTTGCAGTAAGGTGCGTGTAACCGTATTTTGTTATATACAGATTGAGATGCATGCAATCTCCCAATTACGTAACGTTTGTTATAAGTTAGAATCTACGCATTCATAGATAGCTTAAAATAAATAATTTTATGAATATACACTTTTTGCATGTTTGTTCCACCGTTTTAGGGTCATATATGACCGGGCGTCCATATTTCACAAAACTATTTTTATCATGCGGTAATATTCATCATATTCATTCAATCATTTTTTGACGTTAGAAAAAGAAATAATAATTATTTCCAGTTTGCCTCAAATTTTTATACTGAATGCCATTATACAATTCTAAAAATAGCCCTAATTAATAATTCATATTTCGCGTCGCTATCGTAAAAATCGGTTTAACTTTAAAAATTATTTCTTATTTTTTATTGTATACACGAGATAAAAGTGAAGGCACAGTTTTTTCTTACTAATTTCCCAAAAAAACGAATGTGTTTTGGATAATAATAATAATAATATTTGGCTTATTTATATAGCGCCGTTTTCGTGAGAAATCCCCTCAAGGGCGCAGTACACATATATTTCTTGAATAGTTAACACTAGAACTACTGACAAAGCTAGTGACTTACGCCTGAAACTTATATCTAGAGACTTACGACTAAGGCCTATAACTACTATCTTAATAAAATATATATTTACATATTATGTAGAAACTTACAACTAAAATTAACATATCGAGTTCTCTCAATTTTTCTACGATTGGAATAAAAAAAAATTAAGTATGAATGTAGTTAGCGTTTTTGACAACATTTTTCACGTTTGATATTAAAATTTTACTATTTGGAAATAGTTTTGTTTATTTTAAATACGTATGCCGGAAAGATCATTTTATCTAGTTTCTAAACCAGTATTTGTTTTAACGGAAAATTAAAAAAAAATTATATGGCGCATTTGAAATACACAGAAAACATTGCAAACTGAACAAAAGTGTTGAAAGTACTGAAGTTTTACGTACGCACGTAATATGAATATGAATAAATAGTTTTGTCCAAATAAAAACCTAATTATTTCAAGAAAGGCATACAAAATCTAATATAGGATTGAATCACCTATACAATATTCTATTTGTATGCATTTCTTAAAAGAATTGCATTTTTATACAGATAAAACTATTTATTCTAATTCATATTACGTATGAACGCGCGCAAAAAATAATTCGTCTTAATATTTTAAAACATAACTTGCCAGAAATGTATTTTCATGTATTTTAATTCAATTAATTATGTTTACGCATACCACAATAAGGCACGAACAGCCGGTAATAAATTAATAAAAGTAACTAATAAGTAGTTAGGTATACGAAGAGTAGACCTAACATGTAATAAGTATGTTTCTATTTTTTCTCTTAATTAATCAAAACGTGAATTTCTCTGAAATCATAAAATTTGTAAGTAGGTACCATGATCCTAAAAAGCCCCAGGACAGAGAACTTGTGCGATTTTAAATGAATGACATGGGGAAATTGCCTGGCAGTCACCTTTTACGACAAACTTTTGAAATGATTTGTGTGCATAGTGATGCAAAAATTAACTATTTGTATTGTTAGTGCGTGTAATGGATTATGAAATAATTCTTTGGGTATTTTATGAGACAGGAAATGGGACATGTCATAATAAAAATTAAGAAGGTAATGACATTTTTTTCATACATCTTCCCCCTCACCCCGCCATTTCAAATTGTTCTAGAATAGATCAGGGCATAAATAAACCGATCAGGGCAGGACCTTTTAGGTTCATGACAGGTACCTAAATAAATACCTACTTTATAAAACACAAATATTTTACGCAACATTTTTTTAAATTTCAAATGACATTAGGGGAGAGTGGATTATTTTTGCAGTAGGCCCAAACAGAGTGGTTTATTTATGCCCAAACACAAATACACGCGCCGCCAAAGTTAGTATATATAACAGTCCTGTCAGTAGGGGTTTATGGTGATTGGTTTATTTATGAGTTTATGCCTTGCAAAAGGTGGTCTCCATAAATATACCACTCTCGTGGTCTCAAAGATATTTTGATTTTATATTGAAGGTTATTAGGTTATTATTAAGGTTACCTTGAAAAAAAATTAATTTTTCGACCTTGGGTGACCTCCGCTAAGGTTGCCATTTTAACCCTTTTTATAAGTGAAAATATTTGTAAATGTTTTCTGCTGTTTAAGTTAATTCGTGAGAAATAGTTTGGATGCAGGTGAATTCTCTAGTTGATGTTTCGTATATATTTTTGTCAATTGATATCTGTATCTGTTTTTTCTCCTTAATAAAAAATAAATGAAAGGTGTCAAAAATTGTATTTTTCAAATTAATTCCACTAAGGTTGATGTAAAAACAAAGTTGTCAAACAAAAAATAAAAGAAGATAAATTTTCTCATATTTTAGAACTAATATTTTCTAAGTATAATACATAATGAGTTACAGTGGCGGAAAGAAAACTTTTTTCAAAATATCGTGAAAATCCCCATTTTTGTAATCTTATTTTGTTATTTCTGGCTATTCATTCTATAATTTTGATTATTTTGTGAACTCATTTCCACACCAACATGAGATAGAATAAAAACCGTGTTTTTTTTTAAACTGTGATTTTCATAGTAGATCTAATCCACATAATATGTTTTAGTATCGCAAACAGGCCAGAGACACGCGGAGGGTGTTAGGCTGTGTCCAGTAATATATGTACAAGTTCATTTATTAATTTCAGCAATATTGTATAAATTATTATAATATTGTATAAATTAGTATAATATTGTATAAATTATTATAATATTGCATAAATTATTATAATTTTGTATAGATTATTCATATCACTTTGCAAAAAGCAGATTATCCACTGATAATAAAATACTTAGAAAGTGCAGAATGGTATTTTTTAGACAATAACACAAATGTCAATCATAATCTAGATTCTTTTTACTCCATCATCAAAAAACACGTACCCTCAACTCAAATCAAGACATCAAAATTTCCTAAATGGTTTAATAATGACTTAAAACCATTGATGTATTTTCTATGCTTAAAACACTTAAAAAAAAAAACAAAAAAATCTGGCACAAAAATTTCAAAGAGAGCAACTCAATCTTTGACTACAAAATATTTCATAAATACAGAACTGACTGTAAAATACTCGCCAGTAAATTATATCAAACATACATTCTTAATACAGAAAAGTCTATTCCTGCAGATACCAAAAAAAAAATTAAACACCTAAACTCACCAAGAAAAAACAAACCCAGCCTACCCACTTACGTGTATTTCGAGAGGAAAAGTAGTAGTGATACTTTTTTAAATATATTTTTTTTATATTAACTCCACACAGAAGGCCCTAAAGAAAATAATTTCCCTCAGGGCCTATTTCATCTTTGGGGATGCTGTGTGGAGGGTCGTTTTGTGGAGAGGAAGGAGTGAACATGGGTCTTGAAGAGTCCCATGTTGTAGGAGGGAGGAAACACAGAGGCCGGCAGTTCGTTCCACAGCCGAGCTGTTGAACTTAAGAACGAATCGTAGAAACGACCCGTTCTCATGTGACAAATGTCAACCGTGTACAAATGATGGGCGCGCGTTTGGCGTGTATCCCGACTACGCACCGGTGCCGAAGGGATCAATGACGCTAGTTCCTCAGAGCATCTTCCATTGTAATACCGATAGAACAAGGACAGCATACCTACCTGACGCCTGTGCTCTAAAGATTGCAGTCCGTTTGTTAAGATTGGGGAATCTATCAAACGGACCGCCCGTTTTTGCACAGAGTCAAGGGTTTTTTCAGGTATTTAGGGGCTCCGGACCAGAGATGGCTGCCAAATTCGACAGTAGGGCGCACTTACGATTTGTACAGGGTCAGCAGTCGTGTACTATTAAAGTATCTGCGGGCCCTGTACAGTACGCCCAGCTTCTGAGAGGCCAACTTTACTCTAGCTTCGATGGAGCCCCCGTACCTGAGCTGGTCACTTATAGTTACACCAAGCATATCAATGGAAGGCCTGTTCGGAAGATTGCTTCCGTTGAAGGAGACTAGATTATCATTTGGATCCCTTTTAGACGTAATCAGACAGGATTGGGTCTTTGAAACATTAAATTCGACGAGATTATTTTTACCCCAGGAGGAAATACTCTCGAGATAACCGTCCATTCTCTGCTTCAAAGCCCTCCGAGCCGTTGGAGTTTGTGTGCCCTTTGGGGGCTTGTCAAACAAAAAGCTATCATGAACTGTACTGTCATCCGCGTAGCAATGAATCGGTGCACATGTCAAAAGGTCATTGATGTGCAACAAAAACAAAGTCGGAGAAAGAACTGATCCCTGTGGGACGCCAGCATTTATAGAGTGCGGGGAAGAGGTGAAACCGTCAGCAACCGCCTGAATCGACCTATCCTAAAAAGTCAGCAATCCACGTACACAGGGATGCAGGAAGTCCGTAAAGAGGCAATTTGTTGACAAGTCCTCGGTCCCAGACCCGGTAAAAGGCCTTGGATATGTCTAATGCAACCGTTTGGGTGACGTGACGTGACGTTCCAGGCACCACCCCCAAACATGCGTCACGCATACGCGAGAAGATCACCGCACGAGCGGTTCCGCAAACAAAGACATTGTTAATTTATTTGCCGATTTCTTTAAGTGTATACGATACAGACATCCCAAATGATCAAATTCCACCCTTTCATCCAAATGTATCGATCCACATTCCCGCTTTAGATATTAATGTTCCTGATATTATACACAAAATAAAATCATTCGATATAAAGAAAAAAGGGTCTAATTAACTGTGTATCAATACTTGCCAAGCCACTATGTCAATTATTTAACCAATCACTAAACTTTGGCTGCTTCCCTGATCTATGGAAAAAAAATTACCTAACACCTGAATTCAAAAAAGGAGATACCTATTCATGATGTCACAAACTATCGACCTATTTGCATGCTCTCAACTATCCCCAAATTATTTAAAAAACTTATCCTTGATAAAATCTCCGTACATATCAATAAAATCATAGTACCAAATCAACATGGCTTCATGCCGGGCAGATCCACTATATCAAATATCTCTTTGTATGAACAATTTATAGCTAGTTCGCTTGTAAATAAAACCCAAGTCGAATATATGCAGACTTCGTAAAAGCTTTTGACAAAGTTAAGCAAAAAATTCTCCTCAATAAACTTAGAAAAATTGGAATAGAGGATAAACTATTGTAATGGATAAAGAACTACTTAACTAATAGAATTTTACAAGTAAAAAAAACTCTAACTTATCACAGAAATTCATGGCTACTAGCGGTGTACCCCAAGGGTCGCATTTAGGCCCAATACTGTTTTTTTTTTACTTTTTACAAACGATATTGTCACTGTTTTCGATAATCATGTTAGAGTGTTGTTTTTCTTCGATGATTTAAAATTATTTTAAAATATAAAAACAATAAGTGACTGTATTCACATTTAAATAATTTTAAACACATAACAAGATTGATGCAAACTTAATAAACTTTTTCTTAACATTAATAAATGCGACATAATAAGATTTTTTAGAAAAAAACAACCTTTTTACTACCAATATAAAATCAATAATGTTCCCCTCACCTCTGTCAGTGAAATTAATGATCTTGGCATGATTTTTGATTCAAAATTTAACTTTCTTTCTCACATAAATTCAGTTACCAACAAAGGATTAAAAATACTTGGTTTCATTCTTCGAAATGGCAGAGACTTCGTAATATTTCAACATTAAAAATCTTATATATTCTTCTTTAATTCGTAGTCAAGTGGAATATAATTCTTCTATCTGGTCCCCTCACTTCAAAATCCAGTGTGACTGCATTGAAAAAATTCAGCATAAATTTGTTAGATTCATTAACTATAAACTCGGTCTACCAATTAAAACAGTAAACTACAATTACTTGATGAAAGAACTAAACTTATTAAAACTCTCAGATAGAAGACTTGTTTCCGAATTGATTTTTATTTATAAAATTGTTAATGGTATTATAGACAGCCCTGTACCTTCCATATACCTATAAGAACTAGACGATCCAAAACTCTTTTTAATTGCAATACAAATATCAGGACTGAGTCATTTAGATACTCGCTTTTACCTAGATTGCATACAGTTGGCAATGTTTTATCAGAAATTTTAGATGTTTTCAACTGCACGGAATATAGTTACAAGAAGGCCATAATAACATACCTCAGTAATAATAACAATTAACTTTAGCAGAATACCATTCTTCTCTGGGTTCTGTGTAATATAATATATAGATTAGGTACTGAATTGTTATGTTCATATTATCAAATGTTTGTAAAAGCTCTTATGGGCGTAAAATAAAAAAAAAAAAAAAAAATTATATTGAAGACAACCCTGAGGCAGTAGCGATTATTCGAGCGAAAAAATGCCTTTCTTCTCAATAACACTGTAAAATTATTCAATGAGATCATGAGTTCACCGCAAATATTAGTTAGCCGAACGATATATTCGTAAACTACAAACCTTTACCTAAATTATAGATTTTTTTCATTCAGGTAGCTGATAGGCAGCGGCGTAGCTACCTAGGGGCTACGCGGGGCAGTGCCCCGGGGTCCTTAAGCTCAGGGGGCCCTCGAATCCTTACCAGAAATCTCGATCGAACTGAACTTTTGGAAATTTCTCCCATTTTCAAAATAAATATGACAGGTTGCAACTTGCAACCCCACTTTAATCATGACAACTCTGTTGAGAGAAATTCAGAAGTTATGCATAGGGAATTCCCCTAAATTCAGGAAAAAGCATCAAACGTTGATCAATCCGACTAGATACTAGATGGTCCAGTAGCATCCAGTAGGGTCAATACGATATCTGCTATAAAACTTCGTTATTTTGATATTATCAAAGCATTATCAGAAGTAGTTCTAAAGAGTCCTAATAAAGATGAGCGTAGTGAAGCAGAGAGTATTAAAACAAAAATGCTAAATTTCGAGTTCATCTTGCTTTGCGAATTCATGTACCCGTCGCGTGTTCTTTAACGCCGTGTTGTCCGCGCCCTCTACGCGAGGGCGGGCCTCTGTCGTTCGGAGGATTAAAAACCCTCCGACGGTGGTGCAGCTCCCTGGTTGATCCTGCCAGTAATGTACAGTGTATTGAACGACATCAATTATGCATCCAAAACTTTACAAAATGCGAGATCAATTTGGGCGAGGCGAGTAAAGTAGCAAGTAAAGTGAGCAGAGACCAAAGCAAAGTTGCAAATTTATAGAAATGATTTCGAATTATTCAAGCGCAAAGCCAGTGAAACTGCAAGAAAATATGGTATTGATACCCATTTTCAAGAAAAAAGGCAACGAAAAGTTAAAAAAACATTTTGATGAATTAGCTGCTGATCACCGATTTCCAAACCGAGAAAAAATATTTAAAATTGAGATTTTCAATAATGTACTAGAGACAGTAATATCTCAATTAGAAACACGTTTTATTGGTATGAGTTCAGTCTGTCATATATTCGATTTTCTAACACCAACATTTTTATTACATGTTGATGAAGCAACTTTATTACAAAAGTGTGACGAATTCATATTCAGATATAATAGGCCCTAGTTTTTCAATTCAATTTATTAATATTTACCATCAAGTTTTACCTCAACTAACTCAAGCATGGACTGTTCACAAATTATGTAAGGAAATAATGAGCAAATATGGAGTGCTAGAATGCGACCTAACGGAAGTATTTACAGCAATGTTATTATTCTTTACAATTCCTGTCACTTCTGCAGCAGCTGAAAGGTCATTTAGCAAATTAAAAATAATAAAAAATTATTTAAGAAATAAGATGGGCCAAACTCGACTCCGACATTTATACAAATAATAGCAATTGAAAACAAAACCGCATCAAGCCTGGATTTAAACGAAGTCATTGATACTTTTGCGAAAACTAAAGCTACGAAAAAATTGTAAATATAATTGTTATTTAGTCAGTTGGTAGGCCCGACCTTTATATAATAAACCCTTGAATCTTCTCTATTTCGTTTTATTAGCCAAACCTACACCAAGTATTGATTGTAATTTATGTTGTTACTGTTTAATATTTTTATTACCTGCCCTGCAGTCTGCAGTGCACAAAAAAGAGCTTAAGTAGCTTAGCATTTTTAAAGTGTTTGTATATTTCATATTTTTATTTGATAAAACCTTATCAGTTTACATAGCAGTGGGGCCCCATTTTTTTAATTTGCCCCAGGGCCCTTGGTTACCTAGCTACGCCACTGCTGATAGGATGATGCCAGGTGATCTTTTAGATCCGCCACGCACTTGTTACTTCCAATAATAAAATATCTCATCCGCCACTCGAATGAAATCGATTCCCAAATGTAGGTATGAGTTCCCTCTTTACGAATATATCGTTCTACAGACATAATACTGAAGAGAACCCTGTGGCAGACAAAGAAAAATGCCTCTATTCTGACCGTTAATTTTGAATATACCCAAATATTAGGTCGTCCGAACGATATATTCGAAAAGAGGGAACCTTTTAATAATTTTTTGTTACAGGTTCGAGCGTATTTTTCTTACACCGATATAAGAGGAGTAACAAAACCACGCCAATGCCAACTCTATGAACACATATCTGCCATTTTGTTGATTAATCTCGTGCGGTCTTTTGTATAGGTGTATTTTTTTTGGGTGATTTGTTTTTTCAATGATAGATACCCGGATGATTTTTATTGTTAGTGTTTATGACCAATGTTGTTTGTTAGGTTTTTTGTAAATAACTAAAAAATATATCTAATATTGAGATGAAACATGTGGCAGACGCGATTATTCGAGCAAAAAATACATTTCTTCTAGTGACAAAGCCTATAAGTATCGAGAAAATAATTCAATGTGCCATCATCCGCCACCTGAATGAAACATGTGCCCGAATTCAGATAATGGTTCCCTCTTTACGAATATATGGTTCTGCCCACGTAATATTGTGGTAAACAAGGTTGCAGACGTGATTATTCAAGCAAAAATACGTTTCTTTTGTTGCCACTGTTAAATTATCTATTAATATGTCGATTAAAGTGACAATTTTTTAAACATACAGTGTTTATATTTATCACTTAATGATTATTTTTTTTTCAATAAAATTTTAAAAAATGTTATTTTAGCACCGATCACATTTAGGAACCGTACTAAACTTACGAAAATATATTTTTGACACATAAATAAATGTTGAAATATTTTTTCAGTTATTTAGAAGTCAAAATCTTTTGCTTGGAAATACTCATTTCCCACTGTAAATTGTCTCTTTTGCGCTCTCCGAGCTCACCGACTCGCTCTGTCGAGCCAATACAGTCCCTCAAATACTGTACAGTCCAACCATCCTGGCGACACACACCACTGACCACCTGCGCTCCCTGACCACGTTCTCCATCCTACTCTGCCCTACGACCTACCCGTGCCCCGCCCTAACCTGCCGAAACCTTCCTGACCTGCATCACTACCCACTGACATCGACATGGAAACATACCTCCTGGAACTGGAGAAGCTGGATCCTCCAATTGAGGCTCTCTAGACATTCATCAATAACATGTCAAGAACGGTCACAAAAACCCCCCAACGAAAGGTGACCTTCTACCCAGATGGGGTAAACCCCTCGGCCACCACCTACCTCTCAGGCACCCCACGAAAAACCCCGCCCATCGCCACCCAACCACCCACCACCTCAGCCTCCACCTCCACCGCCTCCACCTCCGCCGACCACAGCCTGGCAAGCCGCACTGCATTACCTTCATCACCATCCAAGGACTTCCCGCCCCTTTGGACCACACCGAATAATCCAATTAAAACAAAACCGCCCACGCCTCCTCAGACCCTCGCTACCACCAACCGCTTCCAGACCCTGGCCCCGCCCTCCTCCGATGACACCAACTCTGACACAATCACCACTGACGGAGCAGACACAGACCTAACAACCACCACCACCACCCCGACTCCCGCCCGACGCCCTATTAAAATCCCGCCCATCATCATAAAGTCAGATTCAAACTGGAACACACTGAGAAAGAAGCTGGAGAACGCCGGTGTGCGTATATCCCACGCCAAAGCTATCCCGACGGGCGTGGTGGTCCACACCGCCGACTCCTCCAGCTTCAGACTATCCACAAAAATACTAGACGAAACAAAAACTGACTTCCACACCTTCGAGCTGCACGAGGACAAGACCACTAAGGCAGTTCTGAGGGGAATCCCTACCCAGATCTCAGAGGAGGAGATTCTCCTCGAACTCCAGGACCTTGGTCTCCCGGCCATCACCGTCTCCAGGATGAGGTCGGGACCCGACCGCACTAACGTCCCGATGGTCCTCGTGCAGCTGACTCACGGCGAAGAGGGCAAGAAAATCTTCAATCTCACACACATCTTTCATCTACGCATAAAATGTGAATTCCTCGACCACAAAACAGCCCCTACTCAATGCCATCGCTGTCAACTGTTCGGCCACTCCGCCAAAGGCTGCCATCTCCCCCCCCGCTGCGTCAAATGCGCGGGGCCACACTTCACCGCCACCTGTGCCAAGCAGAGAACCGACGGCCCGGCCACCTGTGCAAACTGCGCCGGCCCCCACCCGGCCAACTACAAAGAATGCCCCAAACGCCCAGCACCCTCCATAGCCACGCCCCGTCAAACTGAGGTACCTCCCCAAGTCACATTCACCTCCCACCCAGTCCAACCATCCACCTCCTATGCCCAGGCATTAAACCCCCCCCCCAATTCACCATCCCTTCCCCCTCCCGCTCTCCCCTTCCCCCCACCATCCCCACCCCCTCTCCGTCAAACTCTCCCCCCACCCCCCAGCCCTCAGCTACCCCCTTTAATTTCTCAGATCTTTTCAAAAATAACTTCTTTTCAAAGATCGGCGAACTTATCGCTGATCTAGTCCCAAAATTCCAATCTGCCACCTCGCCTGCAGACTACCTCTCGATTCTTTTCACAGCAGCCCCTCAAATCATTTCTCTCTTTACCAATTAAATGGCTAATTCTACCAAGCCCTCCGCGCTACGTTTGGCATTCTGGAATGCCAATGGTCTTGACAAAAACATGCACGAACTACGAATTTTCACCAACACACATAATTTAGACATAGTACTCATAAATGAAACACACCTAAATCCTTCACACACACCAAAAATCGCTAACTACACACTGTACCGAAACGACCGTTTACACTCACGGGGTGGTGGCACAGCCATCTTCGTGAAAACTAAAATCGCCCACCAACATAACATCACCCCCCCCCCCCTGACTACCATTGAAAGCACCTCCATTACCATATTCACAAAACACTCAGGTCCATTGAGAATTAATTCAATGTACAACCCACATGTTCAGACTTTACAAAAGTCGGATCTTGAATTACTTCTCGATGGACAAACGCCTACTATTCAAGCGGGGGATTTTAACTCAAAACACCCCGATTGGAATAGTAGGCTCACCAACAAAAACGGACGTATCTTACATGACTGCCAATTCTCGCCCCGACATAAACATTGCAGGACCCATAGAGCCAACATTTTTCTCTAACATCGGACACAGACCTGACGTACTAGACATCGCCATTTTTCACAAATCATCCTGGGCATACAGTATCGAAACCATCTGCGACCTTTCCTCCGACCATAACCCCGTGTTGCTAACTCTCAACGAATTTTCTTACCCCCCCCCCCCTGCAAAAATTAACAAAAAAACTGATTGGACCTACTTTTCGCACAGAGTCGGGGAAAAATTATCCATAAATCCCCACATTAAAAATCCCTCAGATTTAGATACAGCGGTTGACGACTTCGCGAAGACAATAATGTCCGCAATAGATGAGGCTTCAAAACCTCTCCCCTCACCCTCCCCAATAAATTTCAAGGAAAACCTCCCAAATTCAGTAAAAAACCTAATTAAAACAAAAAAATATCTTACGCCGCCACTGGCAAAAATATCAAAATCCCACCTTGAAAACTTCTATAAATCGAATCCAAGCCCTCATCAGAAAAAAACTTCAAGAGCACGTAAATTTCACCTGGAATTTGAAAATTCAAGAGATAAATCCACAGGACGGCTCTCTGTGGAAATTATCCAAAACTCTCAAAGCCACCCCCACCCTAACCACCCCATTCACGCCGAAAACGGTCTCGTCTTCGACGATCAAGACAAAGCGGAGGCGTTCGCTGACAGTCTTGAAAATCAATTCAGCCCCAGCTTCAAACACGCCGATCTAGATCACATTGCAAATGTCAACCGCAAAATCAATAATGTTTTAAATAATCTCCCCAATACAAACATTCATTTTACTACCCCGGCCGAGGTTATCCGCGCTATAAAAAGCCGGAAAAATAAAAAAGCCCCCGGTCCCGACGGCGTCACAAATTTCGCTCTTAAAGCCCTCCCCCAAAAAGGAATACTAGCGATAGTAAATCTCATTAACACTGCCCTCAGACTGCGCTATTTCCCGAAAAACTGGAAACACGCGCACGTCATTCTCATCCCAAAACCGGGAAAAGACCCCCTCTTCTGCGAAAATCACCGTCCAATCAGCCTTCTTTCAAATATTGGTAAAATCTACGAACAGATCCTTTTGACACGGCTCCTCAAGCACATTGACGAGGTTTCAACATTACCTGAAGAGCAACACGGCTTTAGATCAAATCACTCCACCCTCCATCAACTCCTCAGAGTCTCCGAAATCATTATCGGAGGCTTCAATACCAAGCGATCAACTGGCGCCATTTTCCTGGACATAGCCAAAGCTTTCGATAAAGTATGGATAAACGGCCTGCTTCTCAAACTCCACGAAACAGGCATCGATCCCCAACTACTCGGTGCCTTCAAATCATTTCTACGCCAACGTACTTTTCAAGTAAAATACGGTGGCGCTCTTTCAATAAAACGTTTCATGACAGCAGGGGTCCCGCAGGGCTCTCTGCTTTCTCCAATCCTCTTCAATGTCTACACTCACGACATTCCCCTCTCTGAAAATTCAAATTCTCACAAAGCTCTGTACGCAGATGATACCACAGTTATGGTTAGATACTGTTCACCCAGAATGATTACATACCGACTCCAAAAAAACATAGACTCACTCCAAGATTGGTACGATAAATGGCGTATAGACGTGAATACCTCAAAGAGCGTGGCCGTCTTTTTCTCTCGTAGAAAGGGCGGCCGGGCTCCGCGAGAGGAAATAACGATGTACGGCCAAACTATACCATGGCAAAAATCGGCCAAATATCTTGGAGTTACACTTGAGAGACGACTCACATGGACAAAACACATAAATAACACTCTCACAAAAGCTAAAAAAACATCCAACGCCCTTTACCCGTTGCTTCACTCAAACTCAAAAACTTCCATACAAAACAAACTACTCATCTACAAAACACAAATACGCCCTATCATGTCATACGCCTCACCCATTTGGGGCACTGGAAACACAAAACGTCTTGCCTCATTCCAGAATGTCACACTTAGAAGATATACCAAAAGCCCTTGGTTTGTCCGAAATAGCATTATTAATTCAGGCACGAAAATCCCCCCATTTAAAACACATGAGTGGTAGAATTAGCCAAATCATTCTATGCGAAACTTCCTATGCACACGAACCCAAGCATAGCATGTCTCGGGCGCTCAAGTCCCGACGACAAACCCACCTATCCATTCCCAGTCTCTATTACCTTCCCCCCTTGATGAGTGGACTCAAATAAAAAATTAAATTGCAACCAGATATACAAAAAATATAGTATAAATTTTACAAACACATTAATTTAAAATAATATATAAAAATAATAATAAAAAAATCTTTTACAAAAAAAATATAAATAAAATAAAAAAATTAAAAATACCTACAGACAAAAAAAAATAAAAATACAAAAAAAAATAGTATTACAGTCCTATAAGTTGCTATAGGCAGCCCACTCATCGGGTAGAAAAAAACCATCCCTCAGGTACTTTACACCCTCAGTTCACGAGACATGGAGAAAATATTCCCCGAACCTCGAAAATGCACAATAGATACCAAAAAGTTATTTAGATTGGTAAAAACACTAACAATAAAATCATCCGGTTATGGTTGTATTTCTTAAATCTGTCATTGAAAAAAAAACAAATCACACAAACGTAATATATACCTATACACCTTTACAAAAGACACCACGAGAATAATCAACAAAATGACTGATGCGTGTGTTAAGTGGAAGCTACAAGCCAAAAATGTGTATATTCTTGGTATACCTTATATCGTAGGTAATAAGCATTAAAATCACTTGACAAACGGAGTCTAGAAACGTTCGATTTCAAGCAAAAACTGGTTTTTTATTTATTTTGTAAATAATTTTATAAGAAAGCAAAAAAGTTGATCAAGTGAAACTGTCACAGATAATCTAAGCTATAATAATGTATTTTTTAAAGTTGTTTCCTTTATGTGTTTATACATTTCTATTGAAAAAATTTTTTTTTTGTAGTTTGCATTTATATTTTTTTTTGAATAATTTATATATTTATTTGTATTCTACTCAAGCGAAGCGATAGGAAAACCTTCAATTTATCTAAAGCATATTTTTTTGTATTCATAATGTACACCAATTCGTTATAAAGATTAATCAAAATAGTGATTTGGCATTAAGCTTCGCCTTAACCTTTATAGAGTTGATTTGGTGACTTCTCTTACAAAGGTGTATAAAAAATAAGCTCGGACGTGTAAAAAAAAGATTTTTGCTTAGGTTTGATTGCTTTTTACGTTCTCGTACCACTCGTGTTGATGCATAAATACATCTACATTACGGATTTTATGAATTTAAGATTCAAATTTCATATGATTCATTACCTATTCAACAGGTAATTTATCAGTGTCAGTGAGAAGAAAGCCATCTTTTAGCTCGAATAATCGCGTCCGCCACAGATATATTCCGCACACTCGAATATTGTGTGAGCGGAACGATTCGTAAAGAGAGAACTCATACCTAAATTCTGGCATCGGCTTCATTCGGGTGGCGGATGAGATATTTTACTGTCTCTGGAGGTAACAAGTACCTGGCAGATGACATAAAAGATCACCTGGTAATGCGATATCTCATCCGCTACCTTAATGAAACTAATTTCTAAATTTAGGTAAAGGTTCCTTTTTGACGAATCGTTCCGCACACATAATATTGAGAAAAACCCTGTACCGTTCTGATGACCTAATATTTGCGGTGAACCCGATAATTCTTTGGTTAATTTAACAGTATTAGTGAGAAGAAAGGCATTGTTTCGCTCGAATAATCGTGTATGCCACAGGGTTTTAGTCAATATTTTGTTGGCAGAACGATATATTCATAAAGAGGGAACTAATACCTAAATACCGGCATCAGTTTGATTCGAGTGTCCGATTATATATTTTACTTCATCTGGAGGTTACTACTCAGGTGCTTCTCCTCATACAAATATTGGCTGTACGCATTTTTTTACATAATGAGCGGTCAAATTTTGCCACTAGTTGCACGTCGGATATTTTCCCCCAAAAATTACACCGGAGGTGGTCCCTTTTCATGACTCCCCGAGTAGAAATCTGGCTGAATGCGTTTTTTTTAATGATCTTATTTGGAGTTAACGCCCAGCACTCATTTGGTTGAAGTGGCTATCGGATATAATCTTTAAGGTCATCGCTTGGACTACATACCTACTCGTATATTCTCTCACCTTTCTTAGAAGGAGCAATGCGCAAATGCACGGAATCATCGTCGTGTGTTATTTTCGAACAACTTCCAGAAGGAATGAACCTTGGTGATAAGAATATTAATGTTGTGGATGGGGGATATCTTTTGCACAAATTGGTATGGCATCGAAAGGATCACTGTTGGTTATTTCTGGTAATTTGCGAAAAGTATGTTCAATAATAAATAAAGCCGATGTAACGAAGAAAGGGGTGTAAGGAGAATGCATGTCGTAGAAGTGAATGGTAGAAGACGTAGAGGATGCCCGAAGAAGAATAGCGTGAACAAGTGACACAAATACTTAAAAAATATTCAAATCTAGAGAGTAATACTATATATATTTCTACCATATAAACTACATCCAGTTTTCAGGTACGCAAGAATTCAAAACATCAAAATTTTAAATTATTATAACCAATAATTACTTGCCTGAAATATCCATACAAATTGAAAATATCTCCCGAGTAAAAATAAATTCCGCTGACCGGAATTTAACCCCCACCTTCTGATGTCTGGTCAGGTGTTCTGGATTACTGAGCAACGTCGGCTTATTTCCAACCCGCCAAATAATTCAATATGTGCTAGTACTTCAATCAACAATTACTGCTTATTATATTTATTCACCCGTAAACAGCCATCTTTATTGATTATTAATTAATAAAGCAATGCGTAATTATTGCTTAAAATAAATTGTTATCATTTCTTCTATAAACATTAGTTTATCATTAAAAAAAACTCAAAAAAGTCAACGGATGCTGTCCATGTTCTACTGGTATTTCAATGGAAGGTGATCCGAGGAACTAGTGTCATTTATCCCTTCGGTACCGGAGCATAGTCGGGAAACATAATAAACGCGCACTTAACATTTAAGCTTTGTCAACATTATTTATCTTATGAGAACGGGTCGTTTCTACGACTCGTTCTTGAGTTCAACAGTTAGGCTGTGGAAAGATTTTCATTTTTCCTCCCTCCGACAACACCGGTATATTCAAGACCGATGTTCACAACCTCATCTTCTTAAAAAGACCCTTCACACAGCATCGCCAAAGATGACCTAGGCCATAAGGAATTTATTTTCAACGGGGCCTTCTGTGTAGAGTTGATGTTTAAAAAAATGCTTGTTGAAATCCATGTTTAAATTTGGCTTTTTTCAGTATAATTATGCTGTATTGTAAATAAATTGAATTATTCACTAATAATACTAATTAAAACACTGCAAAAATTCCTGGAATTGTTACCTTTTATACAGAACAGTAGTTTTAATATAATGATTAGTATTATATTACTAACGCATTATAAATCATTGCAAATGCATTCTGAGTCGCATGACGCCACTTGTATTGCAGTAAATTCGAACTCCCCGTGGAAAATGGGCTTCTTACTACGTCACGACTCTCTAAACAATCGCCGCCCTACCCCCTGGATGAGTCTACGAATCTTGACGTATAATCTGTGCGTCTATTATCTTTATGTGGATATCTAAGGTTTTTTGTCTATGGTTCAAAAAGTATGTGTTGAGTTGAGTGGTTTATTTATGTATGTGTACCTCAAAATGTTGGTGTTGTGGTTTTTAGAATTAATGATTAAAACATTATATTGTTATCTCCATTGATGGACACATAACCATTTTCGTGTGATATAGTGAAAATGGGTGCCTTTTTACCTTCAGAAGTTGCGAGATTGGTTTTAGGTGAGACCGTTAACTTGGATTAGGCGTCATTAGTTTTTGTTTGGCGGGAAAGTCTTTCTTTGTTTTTATGCCCCTTTCTCAACGATTTTTTCAATTTTTATGATTTTCAGGTTATTTAGAGGAACAAGGATGTATGAGAGCTTATGATGAATTCCTAAATGGATGTCGCCACTTGGAAGAATGTAGAGGAAGAGGTTTCTTTACTAGGATAATGGGGTTGTCTTTGCTCGACATTCTGGATGAATATTGTGCCATTCACTCTCACAGTAAGTTCTCAGTATTTCTTACTACTTATTATTTCTTACGAACCTTATGAACCCAACCATCACCCCACACGCCATACTAAACAAACTGTTTTTCGTTGAAAACTATGAAAACATCCCACCCATGCTTATATGTGAATCTTTTTTTGCTAAATATTATTGGTTTCTTGCTGCTGCAATAATATACTCCCCTTACAATATACTTGGTATGGAATGGAATCTATCTCTTGAACTCAGCAGATCTATTTGAAAGACAATTCCAATGTTTTGATGTCTATAATTTTCTGCGTCCAATGTCATCAAAATGTTTCTTGATGTTTTCCAATGGTATTTGTAGGAATTAACTTGATCGCTTTATAATAAATACGATTCAGTTCAGTTAATTTTTGTCTGATTAGTGTTATTTTACTGCATGACCTATATTTATCATTATGTCACTTAACTGTTTTAAACCCACAATACACACACACACATTTTTTATAATGTTCTTTCGTTTATTACGATTTATATGCAATCATTTAATGATTCTTACTTATTATTTTATTCAACTTTGTCCATACAAAGTAAATTTTTCAGTTCTCAATTGCGATGAGGATTTTAAGAAGAAAGTATTAAGATGTCAAAGTCTTTTGGAGAAGGTCAAATTGTTTGTCGATGACAATGGAAATGATGGCAATTCCAAAATTAAGACTGAAAAACTGTCTCAAAGGTTTGTAGTTTTTACCTTAATTATTTTGTTAATGGTTATTTTTCAACCAGTATTATTAAATCTATAATTTTATTTTGGCATGGTTTTTATCATTTTGTTGTTAGTTTAACTATCCTGTAAAAAGATATTTATGCATTCTTTTGAAACTAAAAAAATGCACCCTAGTGTGGGCTACATTATTAACAAACCATATATCAATGAGTCACTATTGGTTTAATGTTACAATTTATAATATTATGAATATAGAAAATGTTTATAACCTCAATTATTTTGTCCATTTGATTTTGTTTACATATTGATCATTATTTCAATCAATTTAGTGTTAATTAAATGCATATTGTTGTATTGGTTATTACCAGAGATGTTCAAAATGGGTACCCAAAACCATTTGAAATGCCAAATGGAAATGGGTCAAAACTTTTCCATTTGAAAATGCAAAATGCAAAATGGTTTTTAGAAAAGCATTTCAAATGCAAAATACCTATTTAAAAAAGAATTGAAAATGCAAAATGGTTTCTGAGGTCAAACAATTAAAATAATTATAGAATTTTTAAACAATTTTGTCATTTAATGATGGACATCAATGTAGAACAAACATATTACATGATGGTAAATCCAAAAACACCACGACTACAGATTATGAGACAACAAAAAATTTGCGCCGGACTAATGCTGCCAACGTAAAAACATAGAAACTTAGCAGTTAATATTATAGCGTCATGGCCCCATGTTCAGTATTTGAATCAGTATTTTTTGTAATGGTATCACTCAATTTCCAGGGCTCCTACCAGGGAGCAACTTGACAAATGTAAATTATCTCTCATAGCGAGGTTGAGGACCGACTGATATTTGGGGCTTATGAAAAAAAGATGAGTGGAGATAGTACGAAGAATGTTGCAAAAAAGCATTTAAAATGGAAAATGTATTGAGAAAAGCATTTAAAATGCAAAATGGAAAATACCCATTTTGCATTTTGCATTTCCATTTGAAATGGATTTATTTGAAATAAAGCACATCTCTGGTTATTACATAATCTCATTTTTATTCATACACCATATTTGAAGTTTTGTTGTGACTAAGCTATTGAGTGATCTATCATTCATTTGTGTGTAATCTAGATAAGAAATGGTTTAATAATACGTCAATTGTTGTATTTAGTCATTTCAATCTTAATAAGTATTTTCAAAACTGAACTGTACTTTCAAATTTATTTTCCTTGTAGGTATTTGGACGATGCAATGTTTTCTATTAATGGTGATAATTATTTTAGATAAAATAGTACACTTATTTTTATAAACAATAATTATTAGCCTGAAACACTCATCCACATTGAAAAATCTCCTGATAAAAGATACATGACGCCAACGGGCCAACGTGTTGTTTCAGGTGAAAAAATGTAACAAGCAGTAATTGTTGAATGAAACGCTAGTATATAGGGTGTATCAGCACGTACCCGACAAACTTTAACCAGCTATTCCTTAGCACATTTGGAGTAAAAAATGTTATGGGCACTTTGTGTCCGGTAACATTTTTTTTAATAAAAAATTTACTATTCATATTTTCACCACATGTCACCAATGTTTTATCCTTTGTCAAAGTTTGAAAACCCATCTGGCAATATTTTGTTCGAGTTTCGTTGAATAATATCCGTACGTACCTACGTTGGCGCGCTTTTACAATCACAACGAAATGGCACGGCACCATTCGCGTCATTTTTAACTATTATTATTTAGTGTGTACGAAAGAGCGAGGACACTTTTTGACACACTTGCCAATAACCACTGAAACACGAGAAACGATGCAAATGACAGTGACCAGAGGCGGATTTGCAGTCTTGGCCGCCCTAGGCCATGTAGCCGCCCCTTTCTCAGTACCCATCATATTGACCAGGAGTATCCAAACTTTTCAGTAAGTTCCTAGGGTCAAAACCGTTTTAATTTTCCTGCCATTATCATTCATGGTTCATGGGGTGAGATTTGTCCAGGTCTTGGCGGCGGATACGTCTACCCACCTGCTGCGTGGCGGGCCGGATCGAGAGAGACTGGGTGAGGGAGGCCTTTTGACCGCTCTTGCATATCGCTATTTCGTACGTAGAATATTTAGGTACTTAGGAAGTAATTTCTTGTTATCATCTGTGACTTTTTTGTCATGATTGGCCGCCCCTAATATCTGGCCGCCCTAGGCTCGGGCCTACATAGGCCTAAGGGCAAATCCGCCTCTGACAGTGACGGAGTGTGGATTTTTTATTTATTTTTGTTTTTAATTGGAAAAAAAATGTTACCGGACAGCAAAGCGCCCATAACATTTTTTACTCCAAATGTGCTGAGGAATAGCTGGTTAAAGTTTGTTGGGTACTTGCCGATACACCCTGTATATAAATAAGAAATATGAGAGTTTTAATCAACATCTCCACATCAACAACTGAACACTGATTTACGGATTAGGAAGTACTGTAAATCGGGAGGTTATATTCCAACCTCTCTGATGACAATAAACCTTTCTACATTGGTGACCCCGACATGATTCTGACAATGAATTTTTTGCGAGAATAATGTTTTACAGAGAATTCGTACGGAGCCTACTGTGTAACGACGGGGGCAGTAGTCAACCGCAGGGTTAAGACGCTAGATGCAGAATTAATTATGCTAGTCACGGTTGTCTGCTACTGGTCTAGCAGTGATACCAGTGGGATAAAATATTGTCAAATTAAAGCAGTCCTTCTACAATGCTGACCATGTTTTGCTTTGACTCAAACGTCATCACAAATATTTGTAATAATGATGCCAGACATAATAATGTATAATAAAACATACAAGGCAAATGTATATAGTGTTATTGGTCTCCTGTGTGTAGTTGATGTACAACGATGTGTGTACAACCCTATTGCAAATAAAGAGTGCCAGGCTGATGTGAGCATGATTTTTTTTTAATTATTTTTTTGTTTAAAATAATTTTATATTTTTTATATGACATCTCACAAAAGCGCCCATGTCTGTACAGTGTAAGGGGAACTATGTTGCCACCTGGTTGGCCAGCTTTGTTGTGAGACTAGGGCTGTAGGAAGGGATTTATTAATGTGGGTTTTGAAGAGGCCCGGATTATATGAAGGAGGAAAAATAGAAAATTGTAGTTTGGTCTACATTCGAGCTGGTTTACACGAAAGTGAATCGAAGAAACAACCCGTTGAAGCCAACATCAACTGTGAATGGTTGTTTCACTCGTGTCAATGGGATGCTGCTAGCTCCGTTGAGCAGGCTCCGTTAAAATACCTGTAGAATGGACTTAGCATACCTACATTGCGTCTGTGCATTAGAGATGACAATCGGTCTGTTAATAACGGATTGTCAATCAGATGGACCGCTCTCCTTTGCACAGAATCCAGTATGTTTATCAAGTGTTGTGGGGCTCTAGCCTAGAGGTGGCTCCCAAATTCAATTGTTAGCAGCTGGTCACTGTTGAAGGATCTACTAGCTCTATACAAGACGCACAGTTTCTAGGAAGCTCTGTACTTGAGCCGGTCTAATACAGCCGGCTCTCGAGGTCGCACAGCCTACTCCAAACTCTGGATTCTGGGTCCTACCAGTCACAAACAGGCACAGAATCAGCGGCAGGGCATCCCTGCCACCATCCAAGTCACCAAACGTTGTGAACCACTTCAGGCGACCTGTGGCAGTGGTGTTGGTAACCCAGAGTATGGTTCCTGGGACGGCAGTACCCAAATTCCTCCATATTACCTCCCAAATTATTAATCAATTAATGAACAAGATTAAGATGGAAGCTTACATAGTTTGGACAAGTGAGCGTGCAAACGGAATAAAACACTCCAAAGTCACAACATCAAGAGTGAAAATAACCAAGTTCATGTTTGAAATGATGTATGGAAGTGAATAAAGCAAGGGGTGTCTGTCCCTTAATAGCTCGGAACTTGAAATAATATTGATCTTTTTTTATTTCCATAGTGCCAGGTAAATTGAGGAAGAATTAAAATTAATGATTTTTGATGTTGTACTTTACAGTCTCCACTCTGTTCGAGATACACCAGCCAGGGGGTACAAGTCAAGGCATGTCCGCAGCAACAGTTGTGACAGTGTCATCACTATCAAGACAGAGAAGTCTTTTAGCACTATTTACCGAGCCGCTTCAAATGAGCGAATTCACGTGGAACCACAGCGCCGTGGAAATCAGGGACGATGCCACATCCATCACATTACCAGGTCCAATGAGAGCCTGGCTGAAGCTACAAATTCGGCAGATTTGCCAGGGAATAAGAGTGAGTTAACAGTAATGATAATAATAATAATTTATATTGGTCCGATTCATTCTAAAACTTTCCACTTGACAGATCTCGATTAATGGGCTGAATTTATTAAGTTGGCTGTTACCTAGTTTCCTTGGTTGTACACGGTATAGATGGGGAAGCTTTTGTGAGGTGTTGCATAAAAATAAAACAGTGTGAACATTAACCTACATGCAACTAAATGCAGCGTTAGCCATAATTATTATAGTCTCTTCAAATAGTAATTCTTCATAGATCCCTTAATCACATACAAATTTTCGTGCACGGACAAAAATATTTTTTTTTTTTGGCAAAAATTTTGAATAACACGTTTTGAATCTTCTGGTGTGGATAAAACCTTAAATTTTAGTCAAAACTATGTAAATTTTTGCAGTTTCTAACATAAAATTTTGAAAGATATTCCCTATCACATAAAATGTATCAAAGAAAAATGTAAAAACTGCTCTGGAAAACCTAGAATTATCAGGCAATTTTGAGCCCCAGGATTATCAAGGATGTTCCTTGTGTCAACAATATACCCAGGGTATATCAGCATTCTTCCTCTAATTAAAATATAATAAATGTCAAATAAATATAAGATATTTTTGTTTGCAGGATTTTCAAGATGCAACTGCGACCCTGTCGGAATATCATCAGCTCCCAGAGGCGGGTGGAACCCTCCATCCACTTCCACTTCCTACCGAAACAGTTTGGCAAACTCTAAACCCTCATGTAGCAAAACCCACCACAACGTCACACAGACTTACAAGGAGAACCCCAACAAGACCCTGGAGAGTAGTAAATCTAGGAATAAGTACAAATCGATGGATCATGAAGAATTAGAGTTCAGGAAGGCACTAGGACTTGTAAAAATGCCCGATGGTTCTGATAAAAATCTCTACAAAACCCCTGCTAAAAAGATTGTCTCCAAGATAAAAGATTGCTCTACCATCAAAAAGGCAAACATGACAGATTGTTTTCCTAGCGATTCTTTTAATGTCACTGTAAGTATTCATTTATTTTTCAATTAATTATTTTATTTTCTTGTTAATATCTTGGCAATATTTTGAGGGAATAAGAAATTCCACTATCGATTCCTAATATGCATATATTTTGACTCTCAGAATTATTAAAAATGATTTAAAAGCTATACTGTTTAAACACTACATGGTTGGTGAAACGAAATCTGATGTCAAATGTACTCAGTTTTGAGTTATGTAGTAATGTAATTACTAAACATCTTTGTGCATCCTTTTCTCTTTTTTTTTTTTTTTTAATTGCCGGCAACCCGGGCGTTTAGTGAAATGATATTATCATATACAAACAAGTAAGTAACCCGCCTCACTAGAAGATTACTGTTCTGAGGCGGGTACATATATATGCTTACACATTCACATACATACGCATATATTTATGTATCCGTAAATATACCTTGCATGCATACTTTGCGAGTAAGAGGGAGAGGTAGCCATACAGTTTTGTGTTTTGCAGTTTTGTACGGTGATCTGAGGTTCTGAGATGATTTCTGGTTGTCTTTTTAGTTTTATTGAATGTTACTTAAATTAGGTGACTGTGATCTTAACATTTCTCTTCATTAGCACACAAAACTATTTTAAACAATGTGAATATTATATCATGTTCATATATGTCAGAAAAAGGATTGCTTATCGCATCAACATCGCACCTTCCATTTTTTACATAAAAATGTCTCAGAACTGCGATAAATATTGCTTTGTAACACTTCTATTTTTTCCACATCTGTATGATACAATAATAATTTGCATTATCTCCTGACATTTTAAAAGGTTTTGTGTTTTGGGAATTCAAAGCGGTAAAATATAAGCCAATAAGAGCTAATGCAACTAAAATTACAGGACACCAAGCTCGACCGCGACCTGAATTTCTTAGATCTGAAATGTTTTCGTAAAAATGAATAAGTAGGAACTCATTTCAAATTTATGTTAACACATTGTAATCGGATCACGTATTAATACGTTTTTAGCAAATTAATGCTAGAGAGCGGATCACGTATTTATACGTTTTTGATAGATTGTTAGTGGAGCGCGGGTCACGTTAAAATACGGGTTCCAATATACTTGAGTTTTCGCTATATAGCGTCTGTAGGGTTGTAGCCATGCGATAATAATTTTTATTTTACATTTAGAAATAATTTTTGTGTATAATTTGTAAAATAAAGGATGTTATGTAAAAAAAATATTATTTTTTTCAAAACTTTCCTACTTTATGTGAAATTCTGCACTAGTTAAACGATGAAGAATACATTTCTAAATATAATAAGATAAAATGAAATAAAATAAATAATTTGCAAAAAGAATTATTGAAATCAAACAAATATTTTTGAAGTTATATCAATTTTTCTAGAGGTCTACGTTAGCGCGAAATTACGCGAAAAATCACCCGTTACCAGCACTAGTACGCGGCCGAAAACTGCCCGATCAAAATGTGTTAATATTTATTTAACCCCGCTTTCGAGTACAATCAGTATATACCGTGTAGGGGACTTAACGGGATAAACAAATTCTAATTAATTATAATCTAAATAAATTTATTTATAAAAATACAAAAATCAGTATTTTAAATACATGTAGGATTACGAAAGATTTTTTTAAATATTTATATTTAGGGATCAGTAGGATTTATAGGTCCAATTAGAAGTTCTACCGGGCCGAGCCCTCTGATTTCAAAATATCTGGAGTCAGTGAATTATTTTCCCATTTGATCTATGGTGATTTGACGTGTTGTTCTTGTATTATTTTGTATTTATTATGCTTATATAATGCACTTGCATAATGTGGATTGACTAGATGATCATTTGTGGAAAAGTGTGTGAAAGGGTTTAGTTTTTCCTGTGGGGAAGATTTAACCCGGACATAAAGTCGGAAAGTAATAAAAAAAAATAATCTAAATAATTCCATGAAATCTTGGTATTGTTAAAAAAAATCTCCTTAATTTTATCATTGATAAAAATATGTATTGGAATTTCTTATTGAAGAATAAAAAAATTCTCCATTCCAAATGCCCTACTGACTAGCGAACGATATCATTCATATATGATTTAAGATTTTCACGGCCAAAAGTATTTTTGTTATTTGTTTTTGGGGTATTATGCCGTGTTGCGCTAACTCCTTCTTTAGCCAACGTTTCGGACAGCATTGCAGTGTCCATCATCAGGGCAGATGTCTTATTTGGATCATAATAAGACATCTGCCCTGATGATGGACACTGCAATGCTGTCCGAAACGTTGGCTAAAGAAGGAGTTAGCGCAACACGGCATAATACCCCAAAAACAAATAACAAAAAAGATATCATTCATAGTTCAGATGATGGCCATGCGCCCCCGGCCTCTTTCAGCTCAGATTACAGTCATTTTGGCAGGTTTTAAAAAATTCAAACTTTGAGAATTAATTTAACTATGAAAACGAACTTAAAAAAGTAAGATATTTAAGTTCGGTGTGAATATTATTAGTATTGAATATTGATTAAAAAATGGACTCAAATACCTTATTGTAGAGTTTCAGACGATATCTGTTTGTATAAGTACGGAATGATGATTGAGTATATTTTATTTTAATTTTGCTTGTCTCATTTCAGACCATAACCAATGCGCTTCTAGACTGCACAGAACTCCATGAGAAGTTAGCTGAAAACATAAACAAGTTATACAATTCTAACACAAGTAAAATGGTTGATGACTCCACCATTGTCAACACAACCCAATATGAGAGAGATCAATCTCTGGTGCGAGATGTGAATAAGGACCCCAATAACCATGTGATAACCATTGAAGACGATATTCCACAATTCGATACGGTTATAAAGTCCATTGTAGACAAAACTGAGGAGGACCCAATATTTGATCAACTTCTGAATGAGGTTTTAGGTTAGTACCATTTTTCAAAAACATATCTATGAACAGCTCTGCAGAGTTAATAATAATATTTGGCTGATTTGTGTAGCGCATTTTTTGTAAAAATTACCTCAAGGGCGCTGTACAAATAAATATATAATAAAATGAATAACAAATTATTATAAGCAATAATATCCATACAAATTGAAAATATCTCCTGAGTAAAAATAAATGCTGCCGACGGAAAATGAACCCGAAACCTTCTGATGTCCGGTCAGTGCTCGGGACCACATTTCCAGGAGGAGGTAGGAGAAAACGTTTCCAGGAGGTAGGAGAAAAAAATATAATGAGCAGTAATTGTTGATTGAAGTACTAATACATATTGAATTATTTGGCGTGTTGGAAATAAGCCGATGTAGTTCAGTGGTCCAGAGGACCTGGACCTGTATAATAGTCTCAATAATACATACTAGAGGACCTTGATCTAATGGTAAGTACATGAAATTGAATCAACATTAATATATCAGGGCTATCCAACTGATAATATATAATTTTGTATAAAAATATAGGATCAAAAATTTTTCTTCTATCACTTAGCAATTTCGATGAATGTAATAAAAAAATCATAATCTATTGTTTCTAAAGGAATTCCAAGCCTAAAATTAATACACCTCAAAAATTTGCGTTGGACTCTTTCAATGCTATTAATGTGGTTATTAAAGACAGGTGACCAAATTGTACAGTTGTATTCTAGAATACTTCTAACGAGAGATGTGAACAGAATTTTTAATGTGTTGATATTTTTAAAATCCTTGGAAATTCTTACATATAAAACCTAACATTTTCATAGCCCTGTTAGCTATAGAAGTTATATGAGATACAAAACATAGTTTCTGATCAAACATGCCTAGGTCAAGTATTTAGATTACAGAGATTAAGTCAACATTACACAATGAATAATTATACATTATTGGGTGTTTGATTTTGTGGAACCTCTTAACTTGGCATTTGTTAATATTTAGTTGCAGTTTATTACTAGAACACCATTTGAAAGTTGTTAAGGTTAAACGCAACGCTCATTGTATTCTACGTGTTCACAGATGGCGTTAATTAATTAATTTTGTTTAAATACGCTTTTGCAAGGTATTGCTTTACAATATTAAGACAAATCATTTGTTTGCGCCCGTATATACGCAATATGAATATGAATCAATAGTTTTGTTCGTTTAAAGAATTAATTCTTTCGAGAAAGGCACACAAATACAATATTTTACAGATGATTCAATCCAATATTGTATTTGTATGCCTTTCTCGATAGAATTGAGTTTTTATATGGACAAAACTATTTATTCATATTCATATTGCTTATATGAGGGCGCAAACAAATAATTTGTCTTAATACTGTAAAGCAATACCTTGCAAAAGCGTATTTAAACAAAATTAATTAATTAACGCCATCTGTGAACACGTAGAATACAACGAGCGTTGCGTTTAACCTTAAGGTTCTCTTGCAAGATTATGCAGTCGTAAGCATCATTAATGACCTAAAACAACTTCATATCGTCGGCAAAAAGTAAATCTTTGATATTGTAGAAAATGCTGGTAACGTCATTGATGAATAGGATAAATAATAAAGGTCCCAGGTGTGAACCTTGTGGGACTCCGCTGGTAGCAATAAATTCATAGGATAGACAGTCATTAATCTTAACAAAAAGTGATCTATCACATAAGTAACTGATCAACCATGCCAATAAATTGCCCCTTATCCCCAATTTTACAAATTTATTAATTAGTATTTTGTGGCAGACCTTATGGAATGCCTTGGAAAAATCAGTATACAGGGTGTATCGGCACGTACCCGACAAACTTTAACAAGCTATTCCTTAGCACATTTGGAGTAAAAAATGTTATGGGCGCTTTGCTGTCCGGTAACATTTTTTTTCCATTAAAAACAAAAAATAAATAAAAAATCCACACTCCCATTGCCATTCTCAGTGAGTTAACATTTTTGATTTATGTTTTCAGCCGCTTCCGTTGAGAGTTCTTCAGATTCAGATGTACTCAGTCGGCCCGGTACCAGCACTCCTGAAAAATCTTGCCATTCTCAGTGAGTTAACATTTTTGATTTATTTTATTATGGTGCATTCACACAAACTCCTACAAAATGCTTCCCAGCTTTGAATCCAGATTGAATCTTTTCTTTCCTTAACCTTTTGAACGCGTTAATTTGCTCCGTTTTATCTATACCCGTACGCGGTACATATTTTCAAATACCTATGCACGCAATTAAATGTCAAATTATAGCATTCTGGCATTATTTATTGGACTATATAGACAGAACAGATTATTCTCCACAATATGAAAACAAATCCTCGTGTGTCAACACTCTTAGATGTTTATAAAAACAAAAACATAAAATTTCATACAAAGACGTACCGTATCTTTTGAATGTGGTCCCGCCATTCACTCGCCGTGTGTGTAATTAGGCCACTGCGTTGATAGACATAAGTGGGACACCATGATCACTTATCATTTTTAGTTCTGAAAACTTTTTCTCAAACTCTTTTCTAAACTCAACACTTAAAAATAACACATAAATTTTATATCACTTAATAAATATTGTTTTTTAAGCACTTTAGAGGAATCTCTGTCTGTCACATTTTTTTGGAACTATGGTAAACTTTAAAACAGGGTTCGATACATAAAGACACACCACATTCTTTACATACGTATCTCGTTAACTGCATTTTTTTATTTTTCAATCGGCATACACGACATCGTCTACGCGGTTTTTTTATTTTGCCAGTTGATGGAATCAATTCGGCCATATACTTAGCGGCATATTTAGGCAAAACCCGAAACGGGTTGAGGTGGGCTGATGTATTAGGCTCTGGTATTTGAGAAATCTCTTGTTTATATTTCTCAACTAGTTGCATAATAACCGCCATTGTTGAATTTTCTTTAAGTTGTACAGAAACGCCGGATTGAAAATCATCAAATTCGTGTACTATTGGAATATGAGGTCCAGACACCCAGGAGTGTAGCACTTCTTCACTTACAGACTCATTCGCTTGAGTTTCTGTATCTGAAAGTTCCGAAGGTTCAAATTCATCTTCGGACATTTCATAATCAGAATCCAAAACGTTCAATATATTTTCAATTTCATCATCTTCCAAACTATGGGCCATTTTTTATCCGAAAAATCAAATGAATTAAAAAAACTAAAAACTTGTGAACGTTTCCTAATAAATTTTGAAATAGTATATAAAACACGAAAATAACACGCACTTTAGTAATATATAACTAATATATATATATAACAAAATATATTTAAATTAATAAAGTATATAGTAAAGTCAATAACTCAGTTTTGTAACACAGTAAAATGTTAAAAAATACGCGCAATCGGCACAATATGGTCACTCGTGGATACAGTAAAATTGAATTTGCTAGACGAAACACAAGAAATCAAAAAAAAAATTGATTTCTGAAGTGAACAAATTAATTTGAATTTTTCGTAATAATTCAATATTACAGCAGAACACAGAATGTTATCGGCGCAGATTCCACAAATCAACTCGGCGCGCGCAAGCGCAGATAACATACTAGTACTAACGCCATCCGGTGACAAAATTGTGAACTAAAGCACTCAAAGGCGCGAAGAGGCGCACTTGATTATGGATCTTTTTTTATGAAATACAATTTTATTTTTGAGAAATACTTGTAGATGTCAGCATCGTGATAGTTCTACGAATGTCCAAGCGAGCAAGAAATACATTTATGACGAAAGAGCGCTGGAATATCGGCCGTCAAAGTTTCCGTATCAACTGTTGATACGGCCGCGTGTGAGTATAGACTTTTTGCCGTAACAACAGTTGATACGGCCGCGTGCAAAAGATTAAAGTGACCCCTTCACAGAGCATTCCCAAAGATGGGGGTGGTCAAGACGTCCCGAGGTTAGTAATATTTTGAACTTTTTTCAGATTAAATGAGTCATCTGCACAGTCTTGGACTTCTGACAAAAACAAAACAACTTTAGAGGATAAGCTCGCTAAGCAGAGGATCAACGCACTGAAGGCACAACCAAAGTCCATCAACATGTTGAATGTCTCTCCGCATAAATCCTTCAGCAGGAATCGGAGGTACCCGAGAGGGGGGAAAAGGATGGATGTCTTGAGGGAGAATTACAGAAGCAACATGGAATATGAAAACAAAGAAGAAAATTCCAGCATCACCTCGTCTAAGAGTAATTCTCCAACCATAGAAGTCCACAGGGATCCTATACTAAAATCAAACCAAAATGTTATTATTTTATCCAATGAAGTTATACAAACACACTTGATGCCTAACAATGGACCTCCGGTCACTCAGAAGTCTGAGGAGTGCAGTCTACCACAAACGAATCAAACAGGCAAATCTGTAGAAGTTCTTCAGTCACACCCGGATAAAGCGCAGAACAATGGCAGTATCCCACCCGGCCAAGAGTTCCATCCCGGTACAAGTCAATCAACTAGCCAACACTCAACTGCCTCGGTAGGATCTTCAGGGTCACAACAACCCGCCTCTCCAGGTTTGGCTAATCAGCCACCTGTCAGACCTCAAAGAGATGTCCAGTCTCATAGCAAAACTAACGTAATTCCTTTTGACCAAGGGCAAATAGGAAAAAATAACTTGCTTTCCACACATGGTAAAGTTCCGTTTGTTCCGGGAATGGTGCGTTATTTGAGTTACCTTCCCATTGCTCCGAAACCACATCCACCTTCAACTGAAATGCTTCCTCCTGTTTCCAGTACTAAAACCTATTCTGAAGTCACATTCAGCTCATCGACAAGTCATCAACAAGTGTCCAATACGGATATGGGCCGTAGTGGTGGCTCCTCACTTCGCAACTTTAGGAGAAACATAGTGACTGGTAAACCCCCCGACATTGTCATTAGTAACAGCAAAGTTTCTGGCACATCTTCCTGTGCACAGAATAATACCTTGATAACCAACTGTTATTCTGAAGAGGAAATTATGAAAATGCCAACTATCATCGTACTGCCTGATGGTCACCCTGAAAATAAATCGGGTAATTTTTATGCACAGCTATTTAATGTTATCTTGATGTGTAATTTTGTAATTAAAGGTTTTCAAGTTTTTAACATACATGTTTTCTTTCAGATTGTGAAAATATAAGACCAGACACTATCTCTGCGGATCTGAAGATGCCACCTGGAAACACGGCTCAATTGCTGCCTAAAACCCTTCCTGCCACAATTCCTCGCGCTGATGCTAATAAGTCTGAGAAGAAACAGAAGAGCACACCTGGAGTTAAGGATACAGCAGATTACATACAGCCATTTAACATTATATGGGCCACAAATGCATCTTCAATTAGCACACCCACTCCTGCTGAGGTGTCATCATTGGGCATCAGTAAATCAGAAAAGATTAATGTTGGTGTCGGTTCTCACCTTTTAAGTCAACCCAAAACTTGTCCAATGAATAGTTCAATGCCTGTTGCTACCGCTTCCGCTTCCAACTTACCTGCAAATTACTTGCAAGGAATGTTCAAGCCTAGAGATATTTCCAGTATTCAAAGTAACGCATCTTCAGAAGATGACCGTTTCATCATAGATGAAGGACACAAAAGTATTGAAGTTCAAACAGCTCCCGTTTTTAAAAAGGAATTTTTAACTGAAAACAGTAAACAACAACAAGAATCAAACACACTAACGACCAACTCTGTGGGAAGTCAAGAAACCAAAGTATTGGATCAATTGGAATCCAAAAGACCCAGTACTCCGGATTTGATAATAGGCAAACGAACTAGTGCTTCTACCCCGAGACGGAGCTTCACACATGTTAGAGTTTTGGATTTCAACACGCCTCCTCGAAATTCTGAAGATGGATCTAGACAAACTCAGAGTTCTCCGAAGCAATCTCTACGAACCCATGGTACTACAAAAAAAGTTCATAATCTCAGACCAAAGGCTCACAATGTTAAATCTCAACTATTCCCAACTATCGCTGAGCTCCCGGCCCAAGGTAAAGTGGAGAAACCACAACGCTCACGCACTAAAAGTAAGGAAAATGTAGTCTTACCAGAACCGGTGCAGTCTACTCAATGCAAAGTGATGAAGCCCAGGAGATCACGCACCAAAAGTAAGGAGAATGCAGTCTTACCATTACCGGAGAAGTCTACTCAATGCAAAGTGATGAAGCCCAGGAGATCAAGCACCAAGAATAAGGAAATTCCAGCCACAGAAGAATCGGTCAGTAAAGTATGGGATGATGTTCAAGGAATGGGGCAGATTCTCAAAGATGATTCTTCTGGTTTTAAGAAATCAAAAAAAAAAAAACCGAAATTGAAAAAAAAGGATATTGTTTCCGAAAGCAGTGGAAGTGATTTTGAAGAAGATGAAGACGGCAAATTAGTTGAAGCAGATTCTAAGGTTGTGGAAGATCCGGAGACAGAGAAAAAAAGGATAGCTGAAGAAGCTGCTGTAGAATGGGCCCGCATCCGTAATATTGATAAGAAATGTTGGGATCAAGAAATGAGATCTTTAGTATCAATTTCATTCAATCATCCAAAGGAAGAAAAACCAAAGACTGTGAAGAAAGTAAGAAGAAAAATCACCAAAACTACCATTCCTACTTCTAAAGTAGTTAATGAACTTTTGAATGATGAACTTTCCAAGAGCACTGAAGACGAGGGGAAGTTACTGGAACATGCTCTTAATAAAACTCAGGACTCGGAATATGCTGAAACACCCTTAAAGGATACTTCAGCCACTGTTGTTATTCCCAATGTCCTACCCCCAACTGAATTGAAATGTGAAACCTATGCTGTTGATGTTGGCAATGAAGAAGAAAATACTGGTGTAAGTGACAGTAAAAATCCCAACACCATCATATTTGAAGGCGGTAGCTTGCCGGTGATGGAAGACGGTAACAACCTCCCGGAAAGTGATAACATGAGCAATACAGATTATCTTCTACATATCAAACTGTTAAGGGAATCGATGGCTAAAAATGGAACTAAAGTTGAAACCGACCGAAATGGTAAAAAATCTATACCTGATACTATAACCAGACCAATATCGCCTAAGAAAAGTAAATCTACTATTAAAGTAAAAGTGAACTGTAAAAATAGTTCAGATGACCGATCTAAAAAGGAACCAAATATCGAAGCCATCAATAAAAAGGGTAAAACCAAACAGAAAGGAAAAGAGTCTTCCAAGGATATCCAACCGGAGTACCTTGTTATTAAAGCCGAAGGAGAACATCCTGCCATGGAAGCTCCTACTACTGTCGAGGTAAATCAGACGATAGACCAAAAACCCAAACTAGCAAAGAACTTGGAACCACCCATTCCACAAGTTAAAATTACACCAGATATGCCTAGAGAGTTGGACCCTTATTCTATCAATGCCAAATATAATCTAGCTTCTTTATTAGAGACCCCTTTAAAATGTGGAATTCTGGACTTGCACTTGGAAACACCGAAATTCAAAATCAGTCCAGGTTTCTTTAATGAAATTGGGCTATCATCTGCTTTGAAATTATTGGATATGCCTACACCTAATTTTCCTACTCCTTTGCTAGCCGGTTTGACACCCCGAACTACTGCTAAGGATTGTACTCCCGGTTCTTATTCTTCCCGTCCAACGGATTATTCTGGTAGCAGTTCATATTATAAACCGGATGAAATAGAATTTGATCCGGAACATGCGGCACTTGTTATCAAGACAGCTGCTATGGCAAAAACTACATCAAATCAACTAGAATCTGGAGAAGCAGAGAAAATTGAAAAAAAAGAAAATTCTCCTACTATTCCTCAAAGAGTGCTTAGGCCGAGACACACACCCAAAGTGTATTATCCACCGCAGATCATTTCAGCCACACCCAGAAACAAAAGTTTATCTAGAAATACCTCCTCTGATAAACCTGGAACTGGTGAAGTGATATGTAAGAAAAAGACACCTGCTAAAGTCGATCTTTCTCTGGAAATGTATGTCTCGTCAGAAAGTAGTTCCTCCTGCTCAACGTGTTCTTCTTCAGATGATGAACCAATTATTAAGATTCCACCAACAGAAATCAAAACGGGGAAATATTCAACCTCCACACCTATTTCAAGAACTGATAAAATCAAACAGAATAGTAGACAGCAATTGAACAACAGTCCTTCCAAAGTATTGAAGACGCTACAACAAATGGAAGAGAAGCGTAAGAGAGTTATAGGAAAGCTAAATTCTTTTAAAGGGGAATCATCTAAAAAAGAAATCAAAACCCATTTGCCCAAAAAACCTGTGCAAAATTCACAACTCTCTTTGAAGAAGACTACAAAACCAAATATTATTCAGACAAATGTAGTTAAAATTCCTTCCACAGTTGTTGAACAAAAAGGAACTACAACTCAGCCTACGCCTTCTGCACACAAGTCATGCGAAGAATTAATCGATCTTGTTAATTGTCCCTCCAATGTGCTAGCCAATAAATCCAGAAGGAAGTCTACTGCTCCAACTACAACTCAGTCTACGCCTTCTGCAGATAAGTCATGTGAAGAATTAATAAATCTTGCTAATTGTCCCTCCGCCGTCCTAGCCAGTAAATCCAGAAGGAAGTCTACAACTACAACCCAACCTACGCTTTCTGCAGATAAGTCATGTGAAGAATTAATAAATCTTGTTAATTGTCCCTCTGCCGTCCTAGCCAATAAATCCAGAAGGAAGTCTACAACTACAACTCAGCCTACGCCTTCTGCAGATAAGTCACGTGAAGAATTAATCAATCTTGTTAATTGCCCCTCTAATGTGCTAGCCAATAAATCCAGAAGAAAGTCTACCACTCCACGTAAATTATCTACAGATAAAGAAAGTTCTTCAAATTCGAACTTTATGACAGCTGAAGTTCAAGTTATAAAAGGAATTGTCTCAGCTCAGGCCATAAATACAACTGTCAAAGGATCCAAAAACACAGATGATTCCAAAGAGAAAATTCTAAATACACAAGATCATAAGCAAGATGTCATACAAGAAAAAGAAGCTTTGTTAGAGGATAAAAGTTCTTGTGATTTGAAATTGCACGCACCTAGTGTGGCTGGTGATCATGCTGCTGGTGATCATGCTGCTGGTGATAAGATAATTCTTGTAGAGAATCCCACAGCTTTAACCGTTCCAAGTATTTTATTACATTCACCCAAAACTTCTGAAGGGGTTACTACTGAGGAAGATTTAGATTTGATGACATTACACCTAAGCTCAGATGATGCTGATCTAGAATCTATTGATGCCAAGTCCCAAAGTAACCTGGGTGATATTACTCAAATAAAAAATTTTATAGCGAATTCTAGCAGTGACAGTTGTAAAACTCCCTTTCAAAAAAATTTGGAGAAGGAAGGATTTGATGAGATTAGTGCTAAAAAGATTGAGAAAGATCTCACTGATTCTGTTGAGTTTGATGAAGTATTTACAGGAAATTGTTCCAATAAATTAGTCATATCAACCAACCAATCTTATAACAATGACGGCAACATTTCCAAAACCAATGGCAAAGCATCCACTCAAGATGAGAAAAGTGTCCACGACTCAAATAGTTCATCAAAACTGGATGAAAAATCAACTTTGAGAATTTCTAAACCTAAAAACCTAGAGGAAAAAGTAAAGGGAAAAGATCTTAAACATAAAGAAATACATAAAGCAATTGCACAAGATGGAAAATGTTCTGAAATATATACCTGCGAGACGAGTAGGGATCTCATTGATAATGAGGCAGAGAAACAGGAGAATAATGTTTTATATGCCTTAGAGATCTGTAAAAAATATAACAGTCAATGCACTGTTACAAGTGAGGTCATAGAATCAACAGAATGTGCTGCATCAGAAATCAAACATCACAATTATACTAATAAACCATGTTTCAGTAACGCTAGTAATAAAGATAGGTCTGAAATTTCAACAAAATCCTGTTCCACTAAAAGTCATCACAAACCTAAGGAACAAAGTAGTTCCCTAAATAAAAGTTTACAAAAAATCAGGAATTCCGGTATAGAAAAAAATAAATACAAAAGTACAAATAAAACATCTAAATCTAAAAGCCGAGATAATGCAGAGAATTTAATAATGTCTAGTAAAACGTGTAGTAAGAATACCTCAACAAACAGTGAATCTTCGGCACAATTGTTGCCAGAAGCAACCAATCAAATTAATTATGATGAGAATGAATTACTTTCAGAGTCTGCAAAATCTACACCTACTGCAATGAAACCAACTATACCACTTGAAAATCCTGCCACAATCCTGCCAAATCTTCCGGAAAACCCCGATGTAGATGCTCCACACACCGTTACTTGGGAAAGATATAATTGTAATTCAACCTCTAAAAACTTTCTACAGATTGTTTGTCAAGAATCGACTTTAAAAAAGAAAAATAAAAAGTTGCCGACTATTGATTCCAGGTGTATTGATACCTATACAGTAAGTGCGGAAATTTACAATTCCGCAATTGACACAGAACAAGTGCGAGTGTTCAAGATTGGAGAGTTTAAGCAGGTGTTATCTATGCAACCAGACCTCGCAGCAAAAAGACGTGTGATACGGCGAGAATCCGTAGCTTTGAGAAAACAAAAATTCAATTCAAAGGGTAGTGCCATGAGGCAACCATCGAAAATTGAAAAAATGTCTAAATCTACACATGATTCACAGACCAATAGTAATCCAAACATTTCTGAAAAATATGAAAATATACTCAAAGAGAGCGAACATGATGTTTCATTTGAAACTGAAACAGCAAACGCCATTAATTCTATTTTGTTTGAACCTGACATTAATGTTTTTGTTTATACTCCAGTCAAATTCCCCCATTGTATAGATAATGTTGAAGCTACTTGTGAAACTTTAACAAAGGCTATTATCGAGGATGACTTTGTTGAGCAATCCTATGAGGATAAAACATCAGAACAAGAGATGGAAAGTCCGCAAAAGAGTGATGAGGAGGACTTGCAAAACACTGTTAGATCGGAACGTAGTTCTACAAACACCATATTTGAAGAGACAAGTAAAAAGAGAAAAGAGGAGTCTGAGAAATTTAATGAGGCTATATGTATGAGGACACAGGAATATACTGAGACATGCCAAATGAGAAAATCCGAAGATTCTGTGGAAACAAAACACATGTTTGAGAATTTAAATCAGCACAGTGAAACAAGAAAAAAAGAATGTAATGACTTATATAGTGAACCAAGTCAAAAGATTGACACATATTTTGATCAGTCAAAAGAAACGACAAATAAAAAAGAATTTTCTGTTAAATCTGGCGAGCCAAGTGAATATAGGAACACTCATTTTGAAGAGAAAGCTGATGAGTTAAGGGAAACAGATTGCGAATTTACTGAGAAATCTGGTGAGTCGAGCGAAAAAAGGTATCCAATTATAATTATTGTCGGAGAGAAAGATGATGGTTTAAATAAGGAATTTGCTGAAAAATCTGGTGAACCCAGTGAAAACACAAACGAAAATGTAAAAGGGAATGAGTGGAAGGAAAAAATAAATGAAAAAAGAAAAAGACAAGGTTCTGCCAGTGAAACAGATGAAGAAAATGCCAAAAAAATCAAAATAGATGCCAAACAACTCTTCAAACAATTAGATATAGAATCAATACTAGAGAAATTGCATGGCCATTCCTAGCGATATAAAATAATAAATATCAGTGAGAACTCCCTTATTACACAGAAGTATATTATTTTTAGGATGTATTTTGACATTTTTAACTGTCTATGTTTATTTATTTATGACATTCTGTCGAGTGCCGCATTAGATCATAATCCATCTTATGATACTATTGAGTTTTGTTATTTTTATTTCTTTAAAAAACTTTATATTAATAATGAATATCATTGTGAATAGACCAAAAACAAAAATATGTCGAAATTAATACTTCGGATATTTTTTTTATGGTACATAATTTAGCGAGCGGTGGTAATTTTGTAAGAGTTTATTGTAAATATAATTTTTGTAACTGTTTAAATTATTGTACATATTGTTGTTAAGACTATGCTATTGAACTAGTGATGTTGATTTATTTTGTCTTTAGGTTACACAGGTTTTTGATAAACTCTAATAAACAATAATATAGTGTTATGAGAATTATTTGATTACATATCTACTCATTTTAAATACCCTTTATCACTACACTTTCCCCCCCAGGGCCTAGTGTCATCTTTGGGGATGCTGTGTGGAGTTTTTTTTTTTGAGGAGAGAAAGGAGTGAACACAGGTTGGCAAATCTTTCCACAGCTGAGCTGTTGAACTAAAGAATGAGTCGTAGAGATGACCCATTCTCAAGTGGTAAATGTCAACTGTGTACAAATGTTGGTCTCGCGTTTGACGTGTCTCCTGACTACACACCGGTGCCGAAGAGATCAATGACGCTAGTCCCTCAGAGCATCTTAAGATAGGGGAATCTATCAAACAGACCGCCTGTTTCTGCAGAGTCGAGGGTTTTCAAGTATTTTGGGGCTCCAGACCAACAAATTATTGATGCCAAATTCAACAGAGGGGAGCGCTTGTGATTTGTACAGGGTCAGCAGTTGTGAACTATTAAAGTATCTGTGGACCCTGAACAGTACGCCCAGCTTCTGATAGTCTAACTTGACTCGGGCTTCGATGGAGCCGAATTTGAGGTGGTCAGTGCAGAAGTGGCATGACAAAAATGTCGAGCCGAGATAAATGCGTTTAAAGTTTTAAAATGGTCGTTCAAGAAAACGTTGCAACAGAAAATGTGGAATTTTGGTTGATCTATCCACTTCCATTTGATGAAACAAATCATTTAAAGTCCTTTCCGATTATTAACTTAATTTTGGAATTTTTGTGGGTTATGTCACTTCTGTGCTGACTACCTCATACCATTGGCACAAGGATCTCGATGGAAAATTAGTTTAATTAGTCCCTACATAGAAGGCGGTCTGTGGCAGGACAACGTCTTATAAAATGCATTCCAAATGGTTGAGTTAAATTCTAACTGGTTTCTAATCTTCTCTAAATAATATAAAATAAAGTTGCTATCTGCTGACTAAACGTTATGAGGTACAAAAAAATAATTTACTACAAAATTGTATGTCTTAAAAAGGCCACAGTAGTGAATGGTGGAAGAAGTTAGAGGCGCCCGAGAAAGACATTAGCAATAGCAAAGCATGTCTTATAAATGAAAATTATACGTATAGCAATAACGAATCATTTCTTATAAATTAATGTTATACCTCACATGATTCCCGTCCGTCCGGAGCCAGTGAAACTATACCATACCTATTTTAGAGAAATGTGAGGCTGAAAGAATTAAGTAGCGGAAGGGGTCGTGGAAGAAAAAAGGTTTGAACGCAGCTATTCAGGGTTCTTCAGATCTGCTCAAATAATAAAATAGATAAGATAATAACTCATGCCTGGCAGAAGCTTTATCTATCTATCTCCAATACCTTTATCTGCTGTGTAATCACACCTGCCGATTTTACACGAAAGAAAGTTTTTCACGCAAGAGTTTGAACGCTAGTTACAAGTGATTCTTGTATCCATTTTTTGATTCGATTTTTGAGCTTCTGTGCATGATCCATTACAATCCATCATTTTGAAAATGTCAAGTGATAGTGATTAAAGTATAATATACGCCCTTAATCTTTAACCCTTCGGGTTTAAAAATATTTTTACCTAAAAGTCCCAACGATACGGTGAAATTTTTGGAATTTCGGAAGGCTCCCGAGGTATATAAAATGTGCTACATATTACTTATTTTTGAAGTTGTGTAAAAAGAAATACAATTTTAGAAACTAGTTAAATATTTGAAATGATTGTATTTGAAAAAACATTGATATTTATAAAATATATTTTTTTAATATCAAACATGAGAATGTTAACAAAAAAACTTACCGGTACATTTTGACCCGAAACGACCATAATTTTGAAAGAATAGTGAGGAAACTGACACTTCACCTTTTATGCCGTTTGTACAATAAAATAATTTAAATTTTTTTTAACATTCAACTGTCAATGAAAAAATCAATGGTGTTTGTGGCTAGTAAAATGTCCTTTCGAGGCTTAACGGGTTAATTTTATACCCTCCGGTGAACTCTTTTTTTTGTATTGGCGAATTTTTTGAAGTGAAACTTCTTTACGCGCGTCATGTAATTTCGAGGACAGGAGTAAAACCGACTCATGACCGTCACGAAAAACCGTGATCATTTCGCTATAGGAGCCTAGCTAATATTATATACTTAGTTTAGGTCACTCTCCAAACTCAGCTTCGCGGTCTAGAGGCAGAGCGCCCGACTGTCGTCGTGAAGAACCGAGGTTCGATCCCCGCTTTAACTATTTTTTTTTTCTTTTTGTGATTTTTTTAATACGAGGAAAAGTGATAAAATGCTCTCGTGCTGCGACTTTTAGATATTTTGACTATATGATATTTTGGTCGAATACGTAATAACCACGGTCTAGAGGCAGAGCGTTCGACACTCGTTATGCAGGACCCGGGTTCGAATCCCATATTTTTATAACTTTTAATTTTTTTTTATCAACGATTTGTAATAATGTACCTAGTAAAAAAATACATAAATTTGTTAATTTACCTTTACTTTACTTTACGGTACCTATATGATATTTTGGTCGAAATATAGCTTACAAATCGAGCCGGTAGAGTCGCTCGGTATTTTGATTAATTATTTTTATTTATCAACGATTTGTTATAATGTAGTAAAAAATTACATAAATTTGTTAATTTACCTTTACTTTAATTTACGGTACCTATATGATATTTTGGTCGAAATATAGCTTACAAATCGAGCCGGTAGAGTCGCTCGGTATTTTGATAAATTATTTTTATTTTGAATCATTAAAATTACTAATCAAGGCCGATAACGCCGCGTCGCGCGAGATACCTCTCCTCGCGGTCTAGAGGCAGAGCGTTCGACACTCGTCATGCAGGACCCGGGTTCGAATCCCATATTTTTATAACTTTTATTTTTTTTATCAACGATTTGTAATAATGTAGTAAAAAATTACATAAATTTGTTAATTTTAACCGAGAGTCTCCCGAAATGTCTAAATCCATTTAGTGAGACTCTAGACCGGCAGGTGTTCACTCGAGTAATTGGCTAGAAGTAACGGTCGGTACCTATATGATATTTTGGTCGAAATATAGCTTACAAATCGAGCCGGTAGAATCGCTCGGTATTTTGATTAATTATTTTTATTTTACATGCTACTTATAAATATGTCAATAGACAGAAAAAAAGAGAGAATGAAATGAAAACAGAGAGAGAAGAATACTAAAAGTTTCACTTCCGTCGTGCGTAGGCTTGCCACACACTGTATTTTTTTTTGATACATGAATGTATATATAACTCTTCAAATATATTCTCCATAAAAATACAATTTTACTAACTGAGTAAATTGTAAAAATAGCCATAAAAAGCCCATCTATCATTGCTTAAATTTATGAATCCTCGAAATATTCTAACTTTCAGTGAGTGATGAATGTTCAGGTGATGATTATGATATTTTGAAAAATAATATTAAATTTAAGTGGTAGAACAAACCTCGTTCAATTACAGCTATTGAATCATTCCTGTTCGACTTTTACATACTTACAGCCTTACTAAAAAACCTTATGTAAATATAATCCGGCGCGTAAAGTCAGAACAGTGAAAACTTGACTAATTACCATGGCGTTTGTTTGGTTAAAATGTCTTAAACTAGGCTCAAGGTCGGCTTTACCACGCCAACGTTGAACGGGTGTGTAAGAATTTAAGAATCTATTTATAGTAAGACGGTTACTATTTAAATAAACCCATTATTTTTAGTAAAATTAATTCATCTCATTTAAAAAAAATTGTAAAGTTTACGAAGTAATGCAAAAATCGTGGGTTTTTTGTTTGAAAATTTGATCGCTTAGAAATATTTAGATGATTTAATTAAATACTGTGATTAGAACACATCTTGGTATTATACACATTGTTGGAGTCTTTATAAGGCTAGGAAAAAATAAAGTATCAGGCCTATAAAAACTGCTTTAAAGCTAAAAAATCTCCTACTTACGGACCTTTTTAATGTGAATTTATAATGAGACAAACTAAGTGTCTTCCAAAAATTAAAACCTTTAAACATTCGTGCCTGAACTATGCAAAATAAAATAAAGCACTTTTTAATCATGTTTTTTTCTTCCATAAATCAAAATAGGCGGCTGGTATCAAGTAGGAATTTAAACCTTATCTCAATCTATGTAAGGAGTGTTATTGTTTGACACGGTGCACCGCCTTAATAATTATTTTTCCTAAACCAATTTACTTTATATTCAACTAGCTGAAGTCCCGGCGTTGCCCGGGTTTTACGCACAGTTTTTGAAATCAGATGTAACCTTTCTCTAATTATTATTCTAATGAATAAAGCTGTAGATTTGGATACAAATCAAATCCACGAAGCCCGCCCGCTGTCCGCCGCCCGCCCGGCACACACACGCAGACACTCTCCTTTGTGTAAATAGACTAGCTGAAGTCCCCAGCGTTGCCAGGACGCAGAGTTTTTAAAAAATCAGATGTAGACAGTGACCTTCCTCTTGTTTTGAAAGTCGAGTATGCAAAATTTCATCAGTCGGAATAAAACTATAGATTTGTATATACATTGAGTCCGCCACGCGGCCGCCCGCCACAGGTAAAATACACTGTTCTTTATATAAATAGAAAGAGACTAGCTGTCCCCCCAAAATTTTCCCAGAGTTTTCGCAGATCCCAGGGAATAAAACTCGATTTGCATGGAAGAAAAGCCGGGCCACATACACTATTCACATATATAGAAAAATTCTTTACTCTTTACATTTGTTAAAAGTCGTAAAAAAAACATATCCTAAAAAACGGTATTTTGTACTTTTCATGCCTACATCCTTTCGGAGGAAATTCTCTAAATAATAGTGAAAACCCTATCAAAATCCGTTGCGTAGTTTAGATGAACTGTTCACAGAAACAGACGGACACTAATAGCGACATTGTTTCATACTATTTAGAGATCTGAAGAACCTAAACACAACACCAAGGATTTATGATTGAAAATTTCGCATTACTTTTCGGCGAAATTCACGTAATTTTTGAAATTCTTGTTATTATTTATTTGTGCAACAAGAGTTATGTTGTGTCATAAAATAAATTAAAGGTGCCCCGGGGTAAAGTGCACTATCCTCGAAGGTGATTCTAAACAATATAATTAAAAAATATACATATTCATATCTTTTCAAAGTTTTATGGTAGTTTTCAAGTAAAAAGTTGAATCTTCTGTGGAAAAAAAATTGTGTGCGAAAAAAACAATGGACTTTTCAAAAAAATTATTTACCGTTATAGTTGACAAGAGCAGGTAGGTTTTTACTTTTACGTTTACAAAAACTAAAATGATAGTGAACGGCGGTTTGGATGTGAAATTTAATTTAATGGCTTCCCATTCCGTCTCATCAAATAGCAAAAAAATCAAAAGCCGTCATAATTGCATTAACAATACAAACATAAAATTGTTCATTATATACCACTTTGCATACAAATTACTTCAAAAGTTTGTCATATAAGATGACTGCTAGGCAATTTCCCCTCACCTTTAGCTTCAATGCTGCTCAAACAAAATTGCACCGATGCTCTGTCCAGGGCTTTTTAGGTTCATGCTTCAAGCTTGTCAAAATCATAGACAAAGAAATATTTTGTGAGTATAATAAGTTTTTTTTTTTAAATATCACGTGGAAATATTATAATTCGCGTTATATACTCGAATATTGCAAATGAGAAATAACGAACGAACGAAAATGAGCAATTCGCGTACAAATCACATTATCGCAAATGTGGATTTTTCAGGTATCTAGTCATTGCTAAAAGCTTGATCGCCCGTCCTCTCCCCCTTTGCTTTGTCCCGATTCGATTGATGTGGCACTGAGTGACACCTCATTGAGCGCTCACACCTTATTAAACTCGGATTTCACAACCACGAGGGCTTCGTGTATCCAGATGTATTATGATGTAGTGCAGCTTGAGGCCTTTGGGAATGCTTTGTAACGAAGTATTAGGCCTTTGGTGGCGGTTTTAAAATTTATACAGGCATTGAATCGTCGCGGTTGGTCGACAGGGTGATTTTCCGAATTTGGTGTTGGATAGATTTTGAAAAGCCGTCGCGTGACGGATATACGGGTATAAATAGCATATCGTAAGTTTTTCGAACAAGTTTGGAGTTTCACCAGAGAATATTTATTTCAATGAATTGGAAAATAGTTTTGGAAGGAAAATGTATGGAACACTATATTTGTATTAAACCACGATGAAACAAATTTTCTATACGACCCGAGAAAAAGCAAACTTATTCAAAACAACTATTTTTTAAGCTTTAATTTTTTAATATCTGTCCCTAGTCCCTGGCATTGATCGGGCTTTACGCAGAGGTTTTCGGAATGTCACGTAGACAGTGATCTCCCTCATGTTTTGTGTGCAAAATTTCATCAATCTCTGATCGCAACAGATACTACTATTTTTATAAATAGATTTTTAATTTTGGTCCTATCCTTTCTTTGTACAAAATATAAATTTTTATTTTTGTTATTCTCCCAATAGCCGTTCGGATTCACCTAGCTTCAAGTGGGGAATAGGGACAATTCGAAAATTTAAAAGTACAAAAACAGGTACCATACTTTGTTATATATATGATAATGGGTATTTCACAAGGTTAAATTATATAAATATTTTTTTTCAAATTTTTTTATGGACCCTGAACCACGGAAGCTTAAAAAAATAAAAGAAAAATGTCCGGCTTCACCCCGTTCGACGGAATGCGTCCAATAGAAAGTCCACAAACAGAAAATATGTAGGTAGTTCCATTAAACAACTTAAAATTAAAAATAGAATTTACTTTTGACGACCTCCGTGGTAGAGGGGTTCTAATCCCGGCGTGAGCGAGTAAATTTTTTTTTCATTAATAAGTGCTTTAATTTATTTAACACGACACAATTAGTGTAAAAAATTATTTCAATAAAAATAATATTAGCGGCACGTTCCAGATTGGCAGATACGCTTAGTATAGCAGAACCTCCTAGATCACAAGGCCGGTACACTGAATCAAATCAGCCTCCTAAATTGTATGCGAACATGCAAATAATGTATTTATATTAAAATCCTATACAAGTTAGGAGGCTGCTTTGAATGAGTGTCCTGGCCTTGGGATCTAGGAGGTTATGGTGAAAAATCATAATTCAGAATTGAAACGTTACTTGGAATGGCATTTGACGTGTTTGGTGACCAGTTTTGAATAGTTCTTACCCATCTCCTATCCCCATAACCATAAACCTCACAATACAGGTAACCCAAATGCCTCACTGGCTTCAATGCAGCGATTGGGACTCGTGTGCGGTAATCACATAAAAATAACTTGTTAAAACCTAACAACTATACGAAAGAGAAATAAAATGTAAATAGGTAATTAATACGAACAAATTGTATCTTGCCCCTGCGTTGAGTATTTAACGTTTAGCTTGTAGGACATTTTTGATGATGATCTGTTGATAAATATTTGAAAGTTAAAAAAACATATTTTACTAGTACTTAATTGTTACAGGATATGAATCTCTTAATCGAGTGAAGCCTTAGACACATCATGCTATATTATGCGCTCATAATTTAAGCGCGGCATATAGGTATTATATGTTGGGGTGACACACTACGTTATAATCTTCCTCAGGAGATGGGGTCAGATCAATTTGGGGAACTGCCGCGGAATATCATTTCTTTGTATGGGATCTGTCATTTAGATAGATGACGGCGCGTAATTATGGCGTTTCGTAAATTGTTCGCATAATTTAAAATATCTCCTGGCTAGCAGATCACAGTGCATATCATCGCATAGCTAACACATAACACATCATATTTTTAGGTGTGACAGGTCCGTATGGGATTGTATGGCGAGTAATGTGGAATTATGTAAAACGCTTTGAAATTATGGCGTAATCTATGAGCCCCTTGACTGTGGCCAAATACCCAAGAATATTAATAATAACCCAGGCCTCCGGAGGCATTAGCGTAGCTTTGCTTAGTCATGCATAAAATCCATTAAAATATGTATGAAAGAAAACCAAGTTTTACAACTCGTGCCGCTACGCCGCGTTAGTGTAGCATACTGCCATCAGAATGTATGGGAAATGTCAATAGTTGGAGGTATTATTATAACGATTCTACAGTATTTGCTGTGTACAGTAGGAAGCAGGGTCTCGCGTCTCGCACAGGTCGGCGGTGTGATTTAGCCACTGGTGTTGTTTATTCGCAGCAGTGGGAATATTAATGCTTCCTTGTATCTGATTGGGCACATCACGTGTTCCCGTGGCAGCGACCGCTGTCCCTATTAATAGTTGAATGTACGAGTTTGTCCGGCAAAACGCGACATGACACCGCAGAGCGAAATATCTGTCATCTGGGAAGTGAATACTAAATTACGACAAAAATGGGCCGGCTCGGGGTTTTTGGGTATTTTGTTGTTGGAATAATTGGAAAGAATCAGTCACATACAGATATACTTGATTACGTAGCTGTTTTGATTTATAAAAAAAATAAGAAGGTATCCCAATGCAGGCCTTGACTAACATATATAAGCCTCATCCACTTATTTATTAATGTGTGTTTATTAAACGTTGCTAGTTGAAATGGCTTACGCCGTGTTTGGTGACCAGACCTGAATAGCCAGATTCTTCCCCAACTTCCTCTTTCTCATCTTCTTCCCCTCTTCATTACCTTCAGCCCCACAATATACCCCAATTGGGGATGCCATAGTCTCATTGGCTCCCGACGGTTGGGAGCAGTTGGGACTCTTTGGGAGGTATTCAAATAAAAATAATAACCTTATCAGACATGGCGAAGTGTCAAAATCCCGAAGAATCAGCCCCTACAGCCAGCCGTTCCAGTAAATAAGCATTATTATAACAAAATTGTAAAATTATAAACCTACAAGTACATACCCATTATTCCAGGATCGAGAATCGAGGAGTGCTGGAGAAATATGTTGGCCCCTCATAATTGAAACCCCCTCGAATCGCTCTAATAAAAACCAAGGTTTAAGGGAGAGGACAAACAACACCGAAAATGTCCTTATCATGGAATCCCGACAGAGTCCAGAGTCAAGCATCGCAGTGCCCTGGAGAATGTAGTTGGCCCCGTCAATCTTCTTGGTGTTGTTTTTATTATTGTATATTATTGTAATATTATTGTAAATATTTTATGGGATGTGTGGGATTGCATGATGGTATGTCAATTTTTTTACAAATTTTTAGTTACAGTAGTTTAAAATTTGTATGTATTTTGTACTGTCCTATTATAATATGTCTAAACCCACATACATTCATAATTATTACAATTTAAAAACCGAAACCTAAGAAACATTTCTCAAAACTGACTATTAGATCCTACTTTAGACGGCTAAAAAATTACGTATTTTTGGGAATTTTTTTTGTGGTTCTTATAAAAGATATTGATGTAAATCTTTTTGGGCTTCATAAAATATCACTTGAAATGTATGAATTTGTTTTGTTTATTTATTTTACATAATATCCCTGGTAGCAGCATCCACATGGCACCTCGAAAAAAAACGATATCAGCTTTGTTGATGTTATTTCTGAAAAGCAAAAAAAGATTTAAGTTCAGTATGGTTGTGGCTGCTGTCCAAACCGGAATTATGATTTTTTATGCAAAAATAACAAAATGGTGGCTGTTGGAAAAAAGTCACCGAAAATAAGCATATTTTGATTTTAAAAAGTACCTAAAATCAAAATTTTCAATTAATTATGTAAACTCCTCTTCCATCCACAAGCAAATGCTTTTAATGGAAGAGTAGTATAAATAGAAAACAGAAGATATGTAAAACCTAAATTGCAATATTATGTTCAAAAGTTTAATTTGAAAAAAAAATCTCTTCCAGCAGTAGCCATACATGTGGTGACTGTAAAACTGACTTAAAATAACAAATTGATCGGTTCAGTAGTTCCGGAGAAAAAATCAACGAAGAAAGATAACAAGTGTTTTAGAGAAAAAAGCATTTAGAGTTATTTTTGGGAAAAATACAGTTCCTCTAGATCTCGACGTCTACTTAAATCTTAACTCTAAGTTAAAAATAACTGCTTTTATGTAAAGTTAGTAAAGCAGCATCAACTGTTTGTGTAATATAAAGCCGTAAGAAGGGGCAGAGCAGCTGGGCTAAAGTATACCTGCACGCCGGATAGCGCGTTCAAGTAAACACGAAAAAATAATAATTAGGACGCTTTGATCTTTGTGAAATTCATACACAATATTTTTTAAGTGGTGTTTAGTAGTATTTCTGAAATCTATAAAAAAAATTGAACTTTTTATATAGTGGGTTGATATCTTAGGCGAAGCGATGCAAAATCATGTGTTTTTGGTTTGAAAATTTGATCGCTTAGAAATATTTTAAATGATTTAATTAAATACTGCTAATAGAACACATATTGGCCTTTGAAATGATCGAGCATGTTTTTTAAACCCAGAAAAAAATTAAGTATCAGGCCTACAAAAACTGCTTTAAAGTTCAAAGTCTCCCACTTACGAACTCCTTTTCGGTTATTGTATAATGTGTTAACAAATTAAATTCTTTATCTAAAATGATGGTAAAACATTTAAATATTTGCCTGAACTTCGCAAAATAAAAGAGAGCACACTTTTTGGCGATGGTTTTTCTTGGCGGGAATTTAAACTTTATCGCTATCTGCATAAGGAGTGTTATTATTAGCGACCCGATTGCAAATGTTACACGAATGGTGTATCGCATTAAACAATAACCGTCTTACTAATTAGATTCTTACACACCCGTTCAACGTTGGTGTGGTAAAGCCGACTTCAGAGCTGATTTAAGACCGTTGTAATCAAACAAACGCCATGGTAATAGGTCAAGCTTTTCACTGTTCTGACCTTACGCGCCGCGTAATATTTACACCACGTTTTTTTTAGCAATGTGCTTTATAATACCTTTGACGTGGCCCAATTTATTGGTGCTTTACATGCCAAATTTATTTAAAACAGTAATGGTGAAATCTGCAGCCGGCGCTATTTCACAAGCAAAAGCGTGACAAAGCTATACTTCTCGAGTTCGGTATGCAGAATGCAGGCAAGGCGCAATGGCGGGAATTCTCGAGATGTCACGTGAAGCGATGGCGATGGCTAGTTGTTGGTTGGTTAGTGGAGCGCTATATTACAAGTACCTACCACTTTCCTTGTTTGAGTGACCGCATCTTCTGCCATCAGTGTCACTCGGTGCGGCCTTACAAACTTACGCTTCTGAGGATTATACTGCCGCTGTAACTAAGAACACAGTGCATTCCTTGAGAGTCTCAAGAAAAACTGTGTTTTTACTTACCACGGCAGTATAAGCCACACGGATACAGTTAAAAAAGTTTTTTTTTGTAATTTCTCGTATTATTTTACATTTCAATTTTAAATAAACTTATTATGGCTTTAGCCGTTTTTGGTGGCTAGATCTCAATGGTCAGGTACTTAACAACGTTAATTTCCCTAATCTAATCCCTTACCCACCCCTTCAGATTAACAACATACTCCATAGTCCCACTGTTTTCGGGATATTTATTTAATAAATAATAAGCAAGAATATGAGATGAGACTTCATTGTTATGACCGATTTTAATTTGCACAAACAATATGACTAGTTATCGAAAATAATGATTGATGCCGTCACTGCATTTCACTAAGAAACGGCACCATTTTCCAACGTTTCATTGTAATATTCAAAAGAACATTGTATCAATTATTATTATTTTTTTTATTATATATTTTATTTATACTCCTAAATAGGTATTAAACATGCATTACTTATGTGGTTTTGTGCATTATAAAAACGTGGCAAAATATCTGGTTTTACCTTTAAAAGCAACGATATTTACCTTAAGCAGATTTAACCAAAAAACGTTAACAAATAATAAATTATTATTTTTAATGATAAAATGTTTAAGAGGCCAGGCTTTTTATGCACACCACAAAGGGTAACGTTTTATTTTAAAGCAATAATTATTAGCCTGCATCTAATAAATTGAAAAAAATCTTCCGAGAAAAAAAACATGCCGCCGACGGGAATTTTGGTAGTGGAATACTGGCTCTGACGAAAATCACATTTATTATTGTCAAATGGTCGCTCTAGTTCGTTTTTGTCAAACAGAACAAAGACCCAGAAAAAAAGGTAATGGTCTCATCTGGAAATCGAACCCAGGATATCTGTTTTAATGGGACAACTCATCTAACCACAATATTCTTCGTGAAAATATATTATTGAGATGCTGAAACAAAAAAGGAACTTATTTGCAGAATTTTACGGATGATGCTTCGAATAAAAAATATTTTTTTTTTTATCTTTGGAATCAATATTATTAATTATCACTTTTTTGCGTTTACGAATTCGAACTTGATACATTATTAAAACAAATTATGTGTGTAGGGTGTATACTAATAATAATAGCGTTGTTGCTTTAAGTGGGTACCTACCTACCAGTAACTTTGTCCATTTATATAGTGTAAAGTGGAGTATTTTTGAACCCTTGTTCTGAAGTGTATTATTCCTAGAATTTAGAATAAGAATGAAAGGTTACCATGGGGCAGTCAAAATCAGATCCAAGTCAGAACATGCTGCGTACGTCACTGATTGCAAACGCAAACACCAACAAGCCATACCTCTCCGGGAGCGTCGGGCACTGTATAATTAAAGGTTGCTTCAAGGGAATCTGTATCATCATAAGGTACGCAACACTAGAATGAACATGGGGTACAAGGGGTCAATTTCCCATTCATATATTAATTTATTTAATAAAAAATTTATTTGGTTGTCGTCGTTTTATTACAAAAATATCCATGTTTTTTTATGCTCTAAACTGTATCCTGGTCTCCTTTAGGAAACGCCTCAATTCCTGCCAGCATAACTGATGAAGATCGCAGTGTTATTCCTTCTTTATGAAGGCTATTATAGAGATAAAGAATCCCCTTTGTTTGGCTTCATCTCGCTGGTATTGCTTTATTTATTTATTATTGCATAATTTGTATAGCGCCGCTTTTGTGAGATATCACCTCAGGGCCTCTTTACAGTTGATGCAGGTATTACAGAAAATATAAATATTACAAAAATAGAGTGAAGTTAAGTTAAGTAAAATGAAGTAAAGGAACAGGTGACACGAAGATAGAAGATGGAGACTCTGCAGCCAGAATCCTAGGTGGTGAAGAAACTGGGCCAGCTGCTGCAGCGAAAGAGTCCACCGCGTCCACCAACAGTGCCAGCACGAGGTTCGTCATCCGTCCAGGTATGTGTCTGCTGCTAATAAAGCGCTGACACACTATCCTCTCACAGATACTAGACCTTGGCAGCACCGCTGTGACGTTCTACGAAGATAGAAGATGGAGACTCTGCAGCAAGAATCCTAAGTGGTGAAGGAACTGGACCAGCTGCTGCAGTAAGAGAGTCCACCGCGTCCAACAACAGCGTCCAGGTATGTATCTGCTGCTAATAAAGCGCTGACACCTCACATAGATAAGAGACCCTGGCAGCACCGCTGTGATGTTCGGCAAGTCCATCATTTATCTCCATGTAATCCTGTTCCTGGTGATTGTTAAAGTGGTGCATTCTGTCCGCAATAAAAAGCGACGGTTGGGGTAATAAATTACCCTGGGATTAGTAAAAAACTTGTCAGTGTCCAAGCTTGCCCAGTTTCCGAGAATTATGTTGAAAACATCTGGAGTGCATTTACCGATCGCCGTTCGTTTCGAATGTCCAATATTTTTGAGCAAATTTCTGAATATTCACTTTTAAAACACTGCACTCAAATCACATATTTTAAAGTTCTAATAATTATTAAGTTTATTTTTATTTAAGTTTAAATGTTGATTGATTAATTTTAAAAATAATTTCAAAGGGATGTTGGCTCATTTCCCTTGAAAATACAAAAAAAAACACAAAGCGGTTGGAGGAAGCGTTAGGACGCGTCCTGCTGCCACGAAGGGCGCTATTGGTAATGATCTTCAATTCAATTCAATTCATTCTGTTTATTTCAAAAACATTACAAAATTGTTAATTTCAATGCGTTTTTAAAATATTTTTAAAATATTTTTGTAATAGGATTTCTTACATTAATATTAACAGAGTGTATATCAACTATACCAGTAATAACAGAGCTTGCCTTTTAAAGGAAGCTTCATTAATGCTAAAAATATCGATATCCGAATTGATTCTGTTAAACAGCAAGATTGCTCTCCCCACAGGCATGACCATTGGCAAGTTAGTTCTGCAGGCCGGGAGATAAAATAGTCTATGTTGTCTGTGACAATAGTCTATGTTGTCTTTCATCTTTGTTATATGCCCTGCCCAGCACAGCCGAAACAGTTGCATAAAATGTTGTATCAATGGTTCTTCAAACAGTTGGTAAAGATCATGGCTGTATCCTTTCCAGCAGGCATAATTTTCTTGTCATTCAATTTCGAATTGTTTCGATTATGCCCATCATTTTTTAAATTCTTTAGGCATCTATAATCTACACAGATTTTTCTCTTTGGCAGTTTCAGTTTTTGCTCTTTATCTTAATAAGACCCCTCTCTGCTCCGAGACGGTTGCGTGAATTTGTTTTGGGTCATTAAGGTCCGCTCGGAGGTTCGTGATGCGTAGGGCGTGAGGTCGACCTGGCATGGGCAGCGCGATGGCATCCTCGATAGCGGGCAGCGGGCAGCGAGCTGCGAGCAGCGAGCACCGACCATCGGGTCGATACCGGGAACAGGCTACGGCATACTTGAGCCTCGATCGATGCGAGAGATTCCTTGCAGCGAGCAGACGGCTCTCTACATCGTTCACTGTGCACTGTCTCACTGTCACAGATACTCGGTCAGTTCTGCTCTGGAAGGCCGCTGAATGATCATTAGAGATCAGCTTTCGTTGTTGTTTTCCATGTAATACTTACTTACCTAATCGTTTCCCGCATAAATTATCAAAAGAAATAAATTAACAAAATTTTATCTTTTGTTATGTTAAAGGGTTCTTTTGTGTTAGGGATGTGTCATCACGTGTGTACGTCATGCCAATATCATCACAATAGACACATATTTTTATCATTGTCGCCAACTATAAACTATCAGTCAGAACCTGAAAAAATATATAAATGATAAACTAAATATATTATTGTAATGTACGTAGGTCGGAGACTAAGAAATAACAGAGAATGCATGTGTCTACTTGTCGTCTCGGAGTTATTAAATACTGAACGTTTCACTGAATAAAACAAAGACATTATAATTTTGTAGAAACATACATTTATTACAAAAATAAATTAAAACGCGTGCCATTTAAAAATTAGACGTAAATATAATCGTATGGAAATGCTGTGTGAAATCAGGAAACACTGGTTCCCTTCATGTTGTGCATGTGAATTGGTACTGGAATACAGTTCTGACGGAAATCACATTTATTACTGTCAAATATCATTTAGGTAGAAAGAAATCAAAACCTAAAAAATTAATAAAATTTTGCGAAGAAGATGGCCTGGTTATTAAATTGTTCTTATATGTACATATTTTTTATTTATTTATTTATTTATTGGATGATTTATATAGCGCCGCTTTTGTGAGATATCACCTCAGGGGCGCTTTACAGTTAATGCAGATATTACAAAAAAATATAAATATTACAAATTGAAATTGAAATTAAGTTAAATAAAATGAAGTACAGAAACAGGTGACACGAAGATGGAGAATCTGCTGCAAGAATCCTATGTGGTGAGGAAACTGGACCAGCTGCTGTAGTAAGAAAGTGCACCGCGTCCACCAACAGTGCCAGCACGAGGTTCGTCATCTGTCCAGGTATGTGTCTGCTGCTAATAGAGCGCTGACACAATGTCCTCTCATGGATTCCAGACCTTGGCAGCACCGCTGTGACATTCGACGAAGGTAGAGGATGGAGACTCTGCAGCAAGAATCCTAAGTGGTGAGGAAACTGGACCAGCTGCTGCAGCGAAAGAGTGCATCGTGCCCACCAACAGTGCCAGCACGAGGTTCGTCATCCGTCCAGGTATGTGTCTGCTGCTAATAGAGCGCTGACACAATATCCTCACATAGATAACAAACCTTGGCCGCACAGCTGTGACGTTCGGCAAGTCCATCTCCTTGTACACTTGTTCCTGGTGATTATGTTAGTGGTGCATTGTCATAATAAATTACCCTGGGCACTTGTTAGGGCTTCCAAGAATTCCATTGAAAACATCTGGCGTACCTACAGTTACCGATTCTCGTCCCAAGTTCAACTTCATCGAATTTAGAATATTTTTTAGCACAATTTTCGATTATTCATTTTTAACACACTGCACTCTAATCACATTACTATAAAGTTCTGATTACTAATTGGTAAGTTAATTTAAAATGTTGATTGACTGATTTTTAAAATAATTTCAAAGGGATGTTGCCTCGTTTCCCTTGAAAATACTAAAAAAAAACACAAAGGGGTTGGATGTGGCATGACGCGTCCAGCTGCCACAAAGGGAATTATATTAAAGGAAAGGTGTTAAAATTAAATTGAACCACTAATTAGCAATAATTTTCGACCAATCTTTGAGAGTTGTCATAGAATTTCCTCAGATGTATGTTGGGACTTTGTGATTCCACATTTTTCGAACCTTATACATAAGTGTTATAAATGGTTTTTTTAATAAAAAACATGTAAAATAATAAAATAAATTTAATTTTTTGGAATAAATTAACGAGACGATCATACATAAAGATAGCAGCCAATAAAAATGTGCGGAAAGAAAAATGAAAGCAATATCGGTAGTTCTTATTCGAAGTATGATACAGTTAAGGCGATGCACTAGGTCGTGTAATATTTTAAATTGAGCCGCTATCAATAACAACCCTTACATAGATGACGATAAGGTTTAAATTCCCGCTTAACACCATCCGCCTGTTTTGATTTATGCAAGAAAAAAACATGGCCAAAAAGTGCCTTTTATTTTATTTTGTGGATGTTCAATGTTCATGCATAAATATTGAATTTTTTTTCGATCATTTTATAAATAACTTAATTTTCCACATTATACAATAAAATCATAACCGAAAACGGGTTTGTAAGCAGGAGATTTTGAACTTTAAAGCAGTTTTCATAGGACGTATACATTATTTCTTTCTGGGCTTATAAAAAGATTTATCTAAAAAATACTCGATTATTTCAAAGGCCAAGATGTATTCTACTCGCAGTATTTAAATACAGCATCTAAAACATTTCTAGGCGAACAAATTTTCAAACCAAAAACACATGATTTTGCATTACTACGTATGGCATCGCCTTAAATATGTCCGAAGGAGATAGGGTCCTATTAACTCAGTTGGTAGAGCGGTGCCCCTGCAAGGCAAGGGTCCTGGCTTCGAGTCCTAGATGTGACCGTATATTTTCTGAATTTTCTGTTTCAAATATTCGTTTAGTAATTGCTAATGTCTTCAAAAAGAAAATAATAAAGGTCGTATTAGTGTTCATTTTGAAAAAAAAACTTTTTTTTTTTGTATTAGGCAATTCACCCTAAAAAGAGTGCTATGTGAAAAAAAAAATCTTACCTATGATAACAGTGTTTATCACCGAAAATATCAAAACTAACTAACTAACCATCACGCCGTTGCCATCACTAACCATTCCCCGCAGGGGGAGGCAGAGAGGACGGACCGCCAAACAACTCGGTATAGCCACACTCTCCTTGCATCATTCACATTCATAAATCGTCTCATACATACTCTTATATTATTCTGACTCTTGACATAGCCCGACTTAAGTATCTGATTCACTTGGTCGTGCCACGTCTTCACATTTGCATCATATATTCTCCTTACACTCCTTTCTTCACTCATTCGCTCTACATGCCCAAACTATCTAAGCGTCCCTTTCTTGATCAAAAAATATCAATTTATTTGTTTGTGAATATGCGTCGATATCTGATGTAGGTACTGCGTTCATTCGTATTGAATTGTATAAAAAGGACAATTTTCGTCATCAGACGAAACAATTGTGAAGATTTCTGAAGGATAGCTCGATACTTTCACGTTCTGTGTAGAAGCCCCTAATAGAGGCTTTAATAAAGTAATACATAAATAAATGAAGGGCGGGTGTCAAAATAAACTGTTCAATTTCCTGGCAACGGGTAATGCCGTCATGCGGGGAAGAGTCTTCTCATATTATAGGCTCTGTTCCAAGCTTACTCGGGGTTTGTTTGTTTAATAATAATAACACGGAATGAAGACACCTTCCTTCGCAAGAATTAAAATTAACTACTTTGCGGATATAAAACAAAATATCTTAGTTTACTGATTTATTAGTAGGTAAGCAACAATGTATATTTCCCGGTATCACCTTTTAACGACAAGCAAGTTCATGCGGACCTTTGACCTTTTTAAATTACAGGACTTGTGAAGCTGAAGTATTTATAAAAAAATAATCTTTTCCTTTCGAATTGTTTCGAATAAACTTGAAACATCTCAACTTAGGAATTGTTATTACGCAGGAATATTTCACACCACTTCACGCATGCATCCATGGACCGACAACCGAAATTAGAATGTTAATTGTATTTTACAACCCAAATATTTTAAATATGCCACTTCTGTAAATTGTGTTATTGTTCGCTCAATTAAGGTTAATGGAAGCTAACCGATTTATGTAGTCTGTAAATTGTGTTACTGTTCGCTCAGTTTAGGTTAACGGAAGTTAGCCGATTTCTGTACATTTGTAAATTGTGTTACTGTTCGCTCAGTTTAGGTTAACGGAAGTTAGCCGATTTCTGTACATTTGTAAATTGTGTTACTGTTCGCTCAGTTTAGATTTATGTACCTCTGTAAATGAATTCTACTAAACGACAAAACTGAAACTTTTATAAAATCTAAATATTATTTATTATCTAATTACTTTCCGAATGTTAGAATCGCTTTGCTAATATTTCACAAAAAATGGGGAACATCAATTTAATAAACCTGCTCATATATAAACCTTATATCTAGAGATGGCAAAATTTCGTTTTAACTAAAAACGCGAAAAAATATTTATGGTTCGAAAATAGGGCATTTATAAGTTTTCTTTCCGTTTCAAGGCATTTGAAAGTGTTTCCAGTGATTTCTATTTTGCGAATTAACGCGAAAAACGTGATTTTGGCCGTATTTCAGCTAAATTATTCTATTTAGCGAAATAGACGCGAATTTCCCGAAAATACCGGGTATTAAAATAATATGTGAGAATTTCTAAAAATCGATATTTACATTACGATTTTTTATAATTTTGTTACTATTTTATGTGTAAATATTTAATATTTTTGTACTGTAGGCTAAAATTGCTTTTTGACATAACATAAATTGTGCGAAATAAATGACGCCTATTGATGTTACAAAATAAATAATAAACTCATACATACAAATACAGAACTCATTAAAACGTCCCAAGTACACACACACTTTACACGGCAACACGATAAAATACATTTAAACACCATACATACTCATTATGGCAAGCAATCCATTGGTTACGAGGGAAGCAACATATACAATTGCCTCCCAGACGATATTTAAAAATGAAAAAAGTATAGGTACATTTAAAAAAAAATTGTTCAGTTTTATGCTCAATCAACAAAACAATGAAAGTGAATAATATCGGTGTGTAATATATTTATGTGTAATATATATGTTATTTCTAGTTAAATAAGTGAAAAATGTAATTTTCTTTTATCTAGAATAAAAAAATAAAAAATCGCAATCTGCATTTGTTGTGTTTGTGTTCGACCCGTACTTAGAGTTTCCTTCCTTATTCATTTAATATTAAAATGAATTATTTATAATCTTTCACATGGAAATACTTGCAAATGAAGGTTAAACATATATTTTACCAAAAATACTTAAAATATGCGCTAAAAACATTCAGGAAATACATTTTTTTCTATTTTGCTACAAAACGCTAAATTATGCCTCAAAATGCTATAAAACGCTAAATTTCCAATTGTTAATGCTAAAATATCTGAAAATTAATGCTAAATTTTGCCATCTCTACTTATATCATATCACTTAAATTATTTTTAAATACTACCACATAGATTGTAATGTTAAATTTCGTTTGCCGTAAAAAATGATTATTTTTCTAATCATTATTTTTCTTGGACGATTTTCCAAACTGTCAATAACCAAAGTCGGTCCTGTGCCGGCGCGATTGGAGCAGTCCGCTCTGGGCGCCGACTTGCCAAAGCGCCAAGGAGCGCTGATAATAACTTGATGCCTAACACAACGCCCGGGAGATATTCACTATGTAATGTTTTAAATAGTACGAACAATGAATATATATGTTTTATAGTACACAAAATGTAGAATCAGAAAATTACCTTGATTTTTAAACAAAATAATTAACTATTACCCCAAACTGTAGAGTAAATTTTCTAAACCAGGATTCTAGGTTAGGATCTACCTGGGCGTCGATTCTCAACGAAGTCATTCCACTCGAACAACGAGTAGTTCGGCCCACTCGTTGCTCGAGTGGAATGTCTTTTGGAGTATGTAAGTATATACCTTCGACGAGACTCACGAATAAGAAAGTCAACCAATGTATGAACTTTCGACGGCGATTACGAGCGGCCTGGATTGGAGAATCGACACCCCGGTGCCTATAACATATTATGTATGAAATTTAATTTACTTTTTTAATTTTATCATGACATGCTTCATTGCCTGTCTAAAAATATACACCAAAAATATTCACAAGCCGTTATAATGCATTCAATATAAAATAAATTAGTTTATTTTATACCAATTTGCATATAAATCATCTAAAAACATTGTCATACTAGGTGGCTGCTAGGCAATTTTCCTTCAACCTAGATTTTGCTTCAATGTCATTCATAGAAAATCGCATTATGGCTCTGTCGAAGGCTTTTTAGGTTCATGCATAACTTCGTGCAAAACGCGAAGGGCAAAGTATTCTTTAGTTTGTGGTTCTATCCCACCCTGTTTCCCGCATCGGGAAATCTCCTTGTTTAGTGTCCGGCGGAAGCTCCAATATACGTGCAACTACCTGGTCCCAGGTGCCGGTGCATTAGGCCTTAATGAGGCTAAAATGATTAGAAGGATTGCCGGAGACCAGGGAAACTTCAAGCAAGTTAAATAATTGCCTGGCGCATCCCGGCACTTAACGTACCACGGTTTATTATGCAAATCATTAAAGTCTGTACGTGTAAACATGCACTGGTGTAATTGGCTACTTGCGTGTTATTTAGAAAAAAACACAACTAACGTACAATGTGTTGTCTTTAAACTTTGCACATACAATTTTAATAATGGTTTACTTATCTCCTGTCTGCATTTGAAGATGTCTTCATACTTGTATCGAAACCTCGTATGCACAAATAAATGTTATTTAATCATTGAAGAAGAATATAACACTAATTGATCCAAATCTAACATGACAAGAACAAGAAACAGAAAATAGTGACGGTTGCAACTGAGAATCGTACCCAGATCTCTGTCTTACCGGGACAACGTCTCAAAGTGAAATGATTTTTTAATGTCATTTTTGTCAATCTATGGTAAATTTATATGAGGTTATTATTTCACATATTAAAAGAAATACAAAATACTGTGTTAGTTGTTTCACAGAATTTGAACAATTCATATTTTTTTTAGAGTAAATTTTCAAGTTCTGTGAAAGTTCCATTCAAGTTCTGTTATCATATCATAATGGGCCAGTTGCTTTATAGAACTGTAGTAATAACAGAACTTGAATAGAACTTTCCCAGAACTTGAAAATGAACTTTATGATTTACCGGTCCTTAATGTTTTGGTATATTTGCAGTACGTTTCGGAGTGGTAGATACTGATAGAAAAGTGTTTATTCGCCGGTGAAATGTTGCTTGAAATGGCATCAGCCGTATTTTGTGACGAGATCTTAATAGCCAGGTACGTACTTTCCAACCTTCCACACCCCATCTCCTTGCTTCGTCACTCCTTTCAACCGCAAACACACCCCAACGGTTATGACACAGTCCCGGTATCGATAAAATGGTCGGTATCGGAATATTTTTGTTTCACTTCTAGTGGTTCACCTCATCGGTAGCATCGCATATGATTATCATTCGCTACACTACCTGCAATCATAATAAATTTAATAATAATTGTTCAGTGAGCAATATTACCCCCGCTACCCAATATGTTATTTCAGATGATCTGTTCTCCTGTGACCAACGCAGCTGTCCAGTTTCAATGCAGATTACTTTAGTGCACTCGATAGGGGATGCTCTGATGTTTAATATGTTTGCAGTTTGCCGTTTTTACAAAGTATACCTGACACACACACCATTATTTCTGTTTGTTTTATTTATGAGAAAAATGAGTATTGCAACCGCCACGTTTACATACAGGCTGTGGTGTAGAAAATGAGCTGACAGTTTAAGAGACCTATTTTCGGACTTTTGCACTGGGATAGTGTAGATATTTAGTATAGGTTAGGAGCAGGGATTAGTACCAAACCCAAAACCCAAGTGCAAAATTTAGAAAACATATCTATTTAACTATCAGTTCATTTTCTACGCACAGCCTGTATTAGTAAAGATGGCGGAGGTATTGCTGATTTCTTAAAATTCTGTTAAAAATATGTTTCCTTATTAACTATTAGTACTTTCATAATATATCGGAATACGTGTTCTGCAGCTGCGTTTATGCTGTTATTATATAATGACAAAATGCTAAAATATAAGAATTTTTAAGTACCTACACGTGTTCCCACATCACCATGACACATTTGTGTTTTACTAATAGTTTATTACGAAATTTGTCAATTCATTCGTTAAAGGCCTGCTGTCCCGTTTTTAACAGAGATATGAATAATTTAAAGAGAGATTTTTAATAAATTAGCAATATTTTATATCAGTAAGTTTTACTAGTAGTACCTACTAGTTAAATTTCTACTAGTAGTACCAGTTAAATTTCCATTAGTAGTACTAGTTAAATTTCTACTAGTAGTATTAGTTAAATTTCTACTCATAGTACTAGTTAAATGTGATGTAATTTAATTCGGTATTGGGATAACTTTTCACTTGAGAGCAAAAACAACGTTTTTAAATCGTTTTGGAAATAGAAGTATAACGTAACCTCATTTTTTAGTCTCGCAATTATGAAGAGGTTTTATAATTTATTTATTTATTCAAAATTGGTATATTAAAACAAAATCATAAGCCGCTCATCTTACTGGGGAATTCTTGTGTTGAGATTGCAGCCTCACAGTTATACTAAATATCAACAACAAAAAATACAAAATGTGTACTCAATATAATATTGAGTATACAAACCTACGAAATTATAACAAAAATAAATACAACAGTTATTAAAGTAAAATTACAGCTTTAAAATTACGTTGGCAATAATATCATTCTACTGACAAAATAAATTATTGTATGTAAAATCTAAATTTACGAGTTACGTTTACGATGTAAAATTATTGTAAAATTGCAAGCAAGTGTTTAATGCCAGGGTTGCAAATGTCAAAAATATTATTGGTGTGATAAGGTAGAAGGAAGTATTTTACAGCTAAGCAATTTCATCAATTTATGACCAATTTATGTTTGCAAAAAGCTAAATTTGCACTTGAGTTGTATAATGGACCGTTACATAACTCACATTGTATTTGTCAGGAATCATCATAAATACTAATTTCGGTTGTGTGTCTGTCGGAAATTTTGGTTCAATGAACTCTAGAACTGTAATTGGAACTATTTGTAATAAAGTGATAAGTCGATAAAGTAGGTACCTACCCAAAACATACTTCTTTTATCAGATATCTTTTTAAAAATTTATTTACTACTTTTAATAATTGGTAGGTATCAATAAAACTGAAATATTTTTTAACAGAAAATTATTTTGAAAATGTTTGTTTGAAACGTGTATTTCTTTTATTTAAATTTCTTAAAGTTAATCTTGACAATTAAAGTCAGATTTCGTGATTTTTTAAGGGTCTGCGTCAATACTACAATTATAATATCCCATGATTTTTCACGGGTCTGCGCAAGCACCGTTCTAATTCTTGTGAAAAAAATTACGGGACGATCAAGTGAATCAGATACTCGAGTCAGGCCAAGTCAAGGGGCAGAATAATAGAAGAGTATGTATTTATTTATTTTTTATAATATTCATTACATTATATGGAAGGAAGCTTTTGACTATCCAACTAGGAAGGTTTCCCGTTTTAGGACAGTCAAATTAACAGGTTTCAAATTATCCTAGAGGAATACAGGATTTAAGAATAGAGAAAATGAGTAAAAGTGAAGATACATAAAAGGCGTTCGTGATAAATAATTATCAGATTACATTTTAAAGTAATACTTCGGAATCAATCCTGCCTAGATTTAATAACCATTTTGTTCTTTTTGGACCGAAGGATGTCAATTCACACAGTTTCAGCTGTGAGGGGATTTTGTTATAGATTTTAGGACTGAGATATGAAAATAGTTTTTGATAAATAATAATTGTATGAGACGATATATTTATTTATTTATTTAAAAGCCATAAAAAAGCTTTTACAATAGGATGATACATCGGATTATAAGCATACAGTGGTACACAGGAGAATATTAGTAATAAATTACAGAACAAGCAATGTGTACACAAAAATATTATTGCAAGTGAGACAGTTGTTAATAGAAGTGCGGTGAGACAATACATAATTAAAAGAAATATCTACTAGTTTAATAATAGTTGAATGAATACTAGGTTTATATAAAACCAGATATAAATCGAGGTATGAGGTGTTTATGATAATAGATATTAATTAATATAAAATAAATTCTATTAAGGTATAGAATGTTATAATAACAGAGAATATTTTATTTGAATATAATATTAATAATGTATAAAAAAGTGAATTGTTAAGATGTAAAATCTAGCAAAATATTAGAGTAATTAGTAGTGAGTTTATTGTTACCTTCAAACGGTAACGCAATTTGGCTTTAATAATTCAGGGCTGTCAGCGATTTAATGATACTTTTGGAAAAGAAATAATAATTTTTAATATTAATGTGAATAAGGAGTGTGTGCCAAGACCGAGTTGTTTGGCGGTCCATCTATCTGCCTACCCCTGCAGGGAATCGGCGTGATGTTAGTTAGTTATTAGATAGTTTACACTAACTAACTATGTAACATATTTCAACACATTCCGGAGCAACTCCACAGTTTTCATATCACCGGACATCGGTGGACAGGAACGTCGGTGATGATGAAGTATGAAAAGGGTGCCCTTGTAATGAAAGTTCATATACTCGTAGCTTTTGTGGGAACCTAGATAATTTGGTGTGAATAAGAAATAAATTCTGCATGTTATAATGAATTAATTCATGATAAGGCCGTAAGAACGCAAGGCAAGACTAATTCCCCAGCGATTTCTCCGCAGCATAGCCCACGTACACGTAGCTACACGAATCACCATCGGCCAATTTTCCGGCAGAAACGTGGCGTCGAATCACCATACTAATTAGAGCTAATTACCTGGAATATTGAAGACTTACTTATGAATTTCAGTTAGATTTGGTTTATTCCCTCGCGATAAGCATCTTCCCTCTTCTCCGTGGCGTGTCATGGAGGTATTCAGATGTTGCCATGGTAATTCGATCATGACCGAAATGCACGAAATTATAATTTCATGTGCATACGAAATTGTCTCATTATCTCGCGAAATTCAACGCGATGACAGGGAAACAATGATCTAACTCAAAAAGCGTAAACATAAATAAAAGATATAGCATCCGCAAATATGATGTAAACCCTGAGGGGATGTTGAAAAACTAAATTAATTAGGACTCAGTATATTGACGCAGTTCCCGCTTTTTAATATTTAGTTACCTTTTACTGGAAACCACGCATGTCTGATTTAATGCTAATACAGGGTTTTCCAATAAGAGGTGTAATTTTGGATAGCCCGCTATTTCGGTAGATGTTACTTTTGACGCTGTAATTTTTTGACATTTGACAAGTAGAAACTACGCCATTAATTAAAATGGAACGATACACGCTTCAACAACGCATTGAAATTATTAAAATTCACTCGAGTGAATCAAATGCAAATCATCTTGAGTAATGAGGCCCATTTCCACCTCGGTGGTTTCGTCAACAAGCATAATTGTCGCATCTGGGGCTCGGAAAACCCATGAGCTATTGTTGAAAAGCTTCTCTATCCTCAACGTGTGACTGTTTGGTGCGGTTTATGGTCCGGCGGAGTCATCGGACCTTACTCTTTCGAAAATGAGGCTGGAGCCACAGTTACGGTGAATGGATTGCGCTATCGAGAGATGATTAATGATTTTTTATGGCCGGAATTGGATGGTATTGATCTGGACAACGTTTACTTTCAACAAAACGGCGCTACGTGCCACACAAGCAACGAAACCATTGATCTTTTACGATTGAATATCAAAATATCACCTCTTATTAGAAAACCCTGTATTATTAATACATCCAATTCCTTTCGACTTCTATCCTTCACCCATTTTATGGTATCACGAACAGTTTTTTTTAACATTAACTTTACACAAGAGGCACTGGAGAAAATAGGTTCTCTCGGGGTGTGTGTCATATTTGGTGATATTGTGTAGGTGGTCTTTTTAAATAAAGGAAGGGGAGGAAGTTCTGGTGAGCAAACATATGTGAGGGGTGGGTAAGAATCTCCAGGAGTGGCATATAAATCCACCCGTCCCGCTGCAATTCAAGAGAGTCCTGTTGGAGAAGTCAAAAGGCCTCCCTCAACCAATCTATCTCAATCTTGTCTGCTACGCAGTTGGTGGGCAGACGCATCGGTCATCAAGACTTGATCAAACCTCACCCCGTGGACTCGGGCACCCCTCTTAAGTTACCAAACGTAGCGAATCACTTAGCCATAACTTTAGTCAGTAGGTAGTATTTTCATTCGAAATAATGGCAAACATTATTAATTAAATGGTAAGAAGTAAGAACTAGAGTTTTTCTGAGATTTTTTTCCTCTTTGGAAGGAAGTGTAAATAATGAAATATTAAATATATTTAGCGTTTGATAAAGCCTTTTTAAATAATGTTTTTCCCCGGAGTGTTTTGTTTGTGTTTTCTACATGTCTTAGGAGCTTCTCGTTCATTTTCAGAGGTTACCAACAAGCTAAACTATTACATATATCATGTTGTTATACTTCGTTAATGAAGGTTTTCGGATACTTCATAAAAATAAAAACCTTCACCTTTATATGTTAGAATCCCCAACATCATGAACGATAATCAGCCGAAAGAATTTAAATTTTATAAAATCAGATCTTTACTAACAAATCAAAAAAATATATTTTAAACGCTGATAAAATACTTATCCATTGAAATCGCTCTTCAATTTGGTCTAGTTTTTATGAACTTTTTTGATGGGTTTTTCCAGATTTCAACCGTTTCCTTCTGAGTAAACCTTTCTAAAGTTACGAAAGTATCATCTATGGTTAATCAAGGGTTTTCCAAAACTTCAATGACTAATTCCATGACAAGAGACAATTTGCCGTGAGTAATTTAAATGATTTGGAAAAAAAATGTTGACAGCTAAATAACGGCACTCTCTAAAATATACGTAGTTTGGGAAATTTTAGGAATTCAACTGTAAAAAGTTCTGCATGACTTTAGAACAAACTACAGAACAGAACAAAGAGAAATCATTGCCGTGACTTGCATGTACCTATCTCGAGAAAGTTGCCTCGTGCCTTTAAAACAATATTGCGAACTATCGTTTTATATTTTTATTTGTAATTATTAGCACAATTATGTGAGCGAACTTAACATAAATAAATAAATAAACGTGGCTGGTAAGATTGCAGTTTCGGTGAGCTTTTCCGGTATACAGCCTGCAAGTCAAGAGTCAAGGTAGTCTTGATGATAAATAGGAGCGGGCATGAGCTGAAGAATAGAAATACATTATTTCAATTACGCAACGAATGTATCAAAATACCAAAATTATCAGAAACTGAAGGAATCGTGTGCAATAAGATGTCCCGGAATGTTTCAACCGAAATCAAATTCGGTGATTTTAATTCGGTTTTTTCTAGATTTCAGGAAATTTCACCAACGTAACTTTCTAGAAGGACAGTATAATAAATCATTTTCATCGGATTTACGCAAAGCCTTGGAGATTTTAAACCGAATATACCTGGAGAGGTATCGAAAATTATACAAAATAAATTTAAATTAAATTGATAAACTGAATGTAAATACCAAAACTACTCTAATTTGTAGGATTCAACAAAGTGTTGGTATAGATTACGCTTAATTCTATAAGTCAATAAGTCTGATAGTTGGTTGTGTATGTATTGCAAAACAATGTTATATTTTGTCTTGTATTCCTAGTCGGTAGTTGGAATTATAATCATTTTTAACAATTTGAGTTTTGTACGCCACATTTTAACAATTTTTAAATACATGCGTTCGCGTATATCTCATAACTTTGCGGTAATATTTATAAAGCAAAAAATTAAACAAATAAAAAAAAAGAAAAAAAAATTGTAGTGCGGATGAAATAAAATTTATGTTAGGGTAGCATAGCTGGATTTTCGATTTGTTTGCGATTCGTCTTCCGAATTCTATCAATCAAAATGCATGTGTGTCTGTGTGTGTCCTGCTTAACTCTGGTTCAATTAAATTCCAAACATGGATTTGCTTCGAATTAAATTTAAGAGTCATTTTAAAAATTGGAATTGGGGCCACAACATGGATAACCATACAGTGAGATTCACTTCCCAAATAATATTTTATAAAAAAAACTTCTAATGTATCATTAAAAAAAATGTACGAGTAATTCAGAAAAGAAGTAGAGTACCTACCTGTATCATAGTAATTTTAATTGTAATTGTCAAAATTGGAACTGATTTGTCAAGAATTTAGTCTATCCCGTTTTACACGGTTCTGCGAAAAAACTATTCAAAATTGTACTACAATATTTTCATTGTATTGAATACATTTTTTGACCCTTTTAAAATAAATTAAGATGTATTATTCTTGCATTACGTGAGCGATATGAGCATAAGATGCCTTTGACACGACGAAACGCCGAGTTTCGTAAAGCAACATGCCAATAAAGCATAAAGCATGCGGATGATCTTAATGTAGTTAATCAACGAGTATTGTCTATGAAAAAATAATTGCTTTAATCGGTGTTGCCTGACGGCTATCTTAGATCTTCTTGCGTGACATTGTTTACACTTGAATGTTGGAGTGTGAGAGCAGTATTGTGTATATCTATTGTACTATAAATTATTCGCAAATGTGTAAGTGGAATATTATTTCAGCCAGGGTTGGATATTGATAAAATAAACGTAAGATAATATTTAGTATTTTTAAATATCTATTGCACATCTCTATGTACTATTCAAAATGTATTTTCCTTTTGTTCTTTTCTTAAAAGTCTTACCTTGTAAGAAACAAGAACTCAAGAAAGAAAACCGACGCGAGTGCTATGCATTTGTTATCAACATACATGTCATTTGTTTTATGATTTGAAATTTCGTCGTTGTTAAAAGTGCATGTTATTTCGCATAATTGTATCAATAATCTCGTGAAAATTCTATTAATTGTGCAAATATTAACCACAAGTTCAACATTATCATGTGGTGAATGTAAAAAGTGTTCGTGTTGTGAAAATCTAACATTAATGTTGATTGTATAAGGTGCACACCTATAAACTATTAGTGACCCATGGAATATTAAAGAAACCAGCAGAACTGAAAACAAAATAACATCATCACCAAGTAAACGCTTCTTTTCCCCGTATTTCCTTGTGAGATCAGACCTTGTGAACAGGATCGATTGATCTTCTTTTTTTATTATTTTACATACAGTACATTTTAAATACAAATTGCGTATCAAACACCTATTGGATACTTTAAACATAAGATGTGTTCATCACGAGTTTTCTCTTCTTACAGTGAGACCAGTGAATCCCCGATTTAAAATTTTAATATTTTTATTTTATTGTATTCATCTCAACATGTATTAGGGGTTACAAGGACCTTACTGTGTTGTGGAGAAGACAAAGATAATCAAATAAAAAATCAATATAAAATATAAGAGCAGTACCATTTCAACACATACCAATTGAGATATTTATCAAGGGTAAATTAATTAATATTTATCGTATTATAAGACTATATTAAGATGTCAAAAAAAAACAAAACAACAAGAAAAATATTGAAAAAATTATATTATGTTTGCGTTAAGTGGTAGTTTGGAAATATCGTTGACATAAATTATAAATAGTAGGGGGCCTAGTACTGTGCCTTGCGGTATCCTGAAATTACTTGTTAGTGGTAGACTAAGTGAGTTTTTTATCTTGACTACTTGGTATCGTTCAAATAAATACAAATATACAAATAATTTCAACACTCTAAAATGTCCTCATTTCAAGGGTAAATTGATTAAATACAGTCGAAAAACTTTTAAATAATAAAATTACAAACAATTTAAAAAATATAACTACAAGTTTGAGACTAAAAGAAATGAGGAGGGAAAGGAAATGGGGAAGAGTAATATTGAGAAATGTTTGGCAATTCAGATCTGATCACTACAGATGGGTAAGCGCCATTTCAAGCAACGTTTTAATTTTTATATTCTTTAAAAAATATTAAAATATTTTTATTTTAACCATTTCTACCAACATCAAAAATTCGGATATAATATGTAACGATAAGTCGTGTAAATCAGCTTCCAACAGAAAAAATTGCTAACTCTTCAAAATTACAATGCACAAAACATGTTTACGAACAGAGCCACGATCAGATTTTAAAATGTTTTGTGAAGAAAAATAACCTTGTAAAGTCGGATCCGCGTCATTTCCTGAGAAGGACTGTGAGTCTGGAATAAATGGGAGGGCCGCATTTCAAACAATGCATCCCAGGTGTGCATTTAAATACCTATCTCTTCATCGCAGGAAATATCTTGCATAAATTTCATACGTTTGCCTTCAGCAAGTCATGTCCAATATGCAAAGTGGATTCGTCTTCATCCACGCAACTTCGCGACTACAAATCTCAATTAAAATTGGACGACTGGTTCCATCGATCAATTAGATAACTCCGTAAATACTAGGACTAATAAATAATTTCATTTGAAGATAAACATTCCCGGGATACTAAAAACCTGATAATATTTAAAAATCTAATACCGTCACTGTAAGCGAAAGATGTTGCTTGTGCAATGATGAATGATTTAGCCATCAGAAAATGTAAACCCATAACACTAGAGTGGAAACCCGACGCATTTATCAACTCAGCTACTGATCCCTACAATTGAACGGGAAATGATCCATATTTCTACAAAATAATACATTATTCTCATACTAATTCTGATTGCGGTGAATTATTATACCAAAACTTTTGACACGTTTTGACGTTATTTCACAGAAAAAATATTATAAACATTTTTCGTATCTTAATTAGCATTTTTTTAAATTAATTACTTAATTACGAGCATTATACGCAGGGTGTCCCTTCCGGACACCCCCTAAAGTGCACAAACTTCGGGAGGTGATTCCACATGATGATATAAGTAAAAAAAGTTTATAACTTTTTTCGAAATTCCATTGCTTTTCCCATTCAGAACATTATTTATTCCATACAAACATAAACTTTTTTAATAGAAAACTACATTAAACGTTGGAATTTCGAAAAAAGTTATTAATATTTTTACTTGTATTATGTATCATGTAGAATTACCTCCCGAAGTTTGTGCACTTTAACCCTGGATACATTATGTATTATACACGAGTTACAGGAAACTTCGACGGGATATTCGATTATCCGTACGATTATCATCACCTACGACCAAGGAGGTTAATCCCACGACTAGCTCTAAACTTCATTATTGAAGAAGTAGAAGATATTAAATCACACTACACACTATCGATTTTAGGCTGCCTAAGATAAATTTATCGGCAACACAAAAAATATTTACTATAAAGGTTTCAAAATGTTCAATGAACTCCCTTTAAATGTGAAGGAAGCCAAAAGTCTTGCAGTTTTGGGATGTTGTGCAAATCCAAAGTCCAAATATTAGAACGTAGATAATAGAATATTTTTGTAGTAGTTTTAGAATAGATAAAAATTGTTAATTTTTATGACTAAATAAAATATATAAAAAAATGGTGACCGGGTATATCATCAAAATGACAATTCAACCCACCTACAAAAAGTGTTCTAAAGTCATGAAAAGTGATGAAACAAAAACTAGGTTAAATAGATTACATAGGTAACTATTAAAATTAGTTTTTGTTTCATCACTTGTAATGACTCTATTTCACTTTTTAAAAGTGTGTTGAATTTTCATTTTGATGAAATATCAGGGAACCGTTCTTGAAAGTTGTAACATTTTTTCATTACTTCTTGATAGGTGGATGAACACGTGTTCCGATATTATTATGAATTTACCAGCACTTTATCAGGATTAGGAATTTAACAAGATGACGGATTTTAAATAAATCAGCATTAATAATTTTTCTCCGTTTATTATATTGTATAGTACCTACACATAGCATAACTACATGTAAATGCTAATACTAAGATTAACATCAATTCCAAATAATAAGACCTGATATTGTTAATAAAGCACAGCATCAAATATAAAAGTAAGTATGTACATACGTATGTGCACACAATTATTTACTTTTGTTGCAAAACGGTAAAACAGAAAACAAGAAAATAATTTACTCGTAAGGTATAGAATGCAGAAATATAGAAACATTAATACTAACTAGCAAAATACGAATACTATAATTAACATTTTATACAAAATAATATATACATATATACATATGTTATGGTTAAGCTTTTCACGGGTGTAAGATGTGGAATAATTTTCTCGGTTTACCCGCGTAACGTAGTCCTTTAAAGGACTTTTAATTCCTGATGTTTCGAACAGATCTCACTGTCCATCTTCAGAGGCCTTATGTCTTGAGTTTTGTCTCAAACTGAACGCTTTCGCGTGTCTGTTCGGTCCAGAAGTCAAGATATAAGAATTATTTCTTGTCTGAATATAAAAGCGCTTTGTCTGAGATTAGTAGAACATTTTTCAGATGAAAAGTGATTAGTCTCTAATTCTAAAGCTTGAGAGTCTAAAATTAATCCCCGACAGAGGGGCGAACAATCAATAAGGCCATTGATAATTTTATGGAGATATATTATATCTGCGGAGTCTCTTCTAGTTTTTAATGGATTTAGTTCATAATATTCCATAGAGCTGTTAATGTGGTGGTTAATAATATTCATCTTCAAATTTAAATGACTGACATTTTTTTTTGGATGGCTTCAATGCGTTTTACATAAATATTATACTGAGGATTCCATATGGGAGAAGCAAATTCAAGATGACTGTGAACATAAGAAAAATACAATATTTTAAGTGTTTGAATATTATTGAATTATTTTCCAACACGGAATAAAAATCCTAACATTATAAGGGCTTTCTTCACAATCATAACAACATGCGCCTCGAATGTAAGTTTACTGTCAAGCAGAACACTGGTCACGAATGAATGAATTGATTAAAGTGTTTTAAAAATAAATAAAACAAAAAAAGAGAAAGTTATGAACTCTTAGGTAGGGTACAGACTATATCAAGAGGCAAAATTTAAAAAAAAGACGAGAAATTATAAATGTTAATTACTAACAAATTGGTCTTAAATTAGGTACCATTCGTTGTTATAAAGGTTTATGTCATCCATCAACACTTCCAATGATTCTAGTAAGAACTATTAACTTCTCGGGTTTTGGGGAAAATTCATAAATATTGTACATATACAGGGCCTTACTAATAAACTTGCTTTCATTTTTTAATCTATTTTAAAACAGTTTATCAGCTGTGTTAAATTCAAGAATACAATTATAATATAATATTATTAACAAAAAAAAACTCCATGGTCGAGGGGAAAAGCTGTGGACTACCAATCCGAAGGTTGCAAGTTCAAATCCCGACGTTTGCAAGTAAATTTTATTTGATTAATTTGTGTTATTTCATAAATTATTTATTTAAAATAATTGATAGCATATGTGCATCTTTCGGCACGTTCCGAGTGGAAGATACTCTCAGTATCGACCTGGCACAAGACCACCATTCAGAATTGAAATGTTGCTAGAAATGGCTTTAGCTGTTTGGTGACCATATCTGAACCTTTCTCTCCCCCATCTCCTTCCCTTCCCCACTACCTCCACCCTCACATCATACACCGATTGAGGACATGATTACATAAAAAATATGGATATTGTTATGTAAAAAAAAACCAATATCTGAAAAACGTAATTAAACTAGTATAATTAGCATATTTACTATACCAACGGCACAGAGTTAGTAGATTTGAAAAATATTATAAAGTAGGAATGAAACCGAGTTGCGGAATAATATTCGGTGTTTCACCCAGAAGAATGTGTGAGTGGAGGAATTATCTGGATTTAATTTGATCCTTCACACCGCAAACTGAGCATGATTAACTGCAGATTGCTGATGATGCCATGATGGTATGATGCAGTGCCGACGGGTTACTTCAAAGAGGCTGCCATCTCTATCAGGCTGTGCTCTCACGCTGCTGGTGGGGCAGGGCCGGACCTTCACGACCCCAATTCTAAATGGGAGATTCAATGAATATTCAATCAACGATTCAATCTAAGATTCAATCGAATATTGAACCGAAGATTTAACCGATTTCCAATTTAATAGGTCACCCCATTGAATTAAATTAAAAATCGGTTAAATCTTCCGATCAATATTCGAAGATTTAAACGATTTCCAATTTACTAGGTCACCCCATTGGTTCGCTACTTTGTGTGATTTAGCAGGGGTGCCCGGGTTAATGGATCGGCAGAGGCTGGTTGAGGTAGACTTTTTGACCTCTCCAATCAGACTCTCCCTCGACCCATCGCCTTGCACAACAGTGGGGGGATGGATTCATACTACCGTCACTCCTGGGCACAGATTCCTATCAACCCCTCATACCTTTATCCTTCCAAAATCTCTTTCATTTCCCTATAAATACCGTATAATGTAAAAAAAGAAGAAAAAAAAACGGAAAATTCAACCAAAGATTTAATCGAAGATTCAATCAAGGATTCAATTGAAGATTCAATCGAAAATCTAAGCTATAAATTGCTAGAAAAGCAGTAATGCTGCACTGCTAGATATCAAAAATATATATTTTTTCAATTCCCATGATGCAATTGTTAATTGACATTCGCGTAAAATTTGGTAATGAATATCTTAGTCCAGTTGGACTTACGAGAAATGCTTCAAGTAAAACAATAATAATGGAATATGGAATAATAGGATGGGGCTCAGCATCATCAAACCATATTAAACTACTAAAGAAAACACAAAATTGGATCATAAAGACCATATTAAAGCTCCCCGTAAGGACGCCAACTACTGATATTTTTAATCTGTTTGATGTTCCAAGTTTACAAAAAATCTATGCTAAAAATATTCTAGTTCATCACTTAAAAAATAAACCAGAGGCAAACCCCTCTCACGATCATAAAACCAGAGCCAAGCAAACAGACATGCTAAATATTCCTAAATGTAATTCTACTTTTGGACAAAGAAACTCTGAATTTTTAGCAATTAGATTATATAATAAACTCCCTCTCAACATCAAACAAAGGAAAACGAAAAATAACTACATTAAGGACATCAAATCTTGGCTTAAGGAAATATCGGAAGAAGAACTAACTAATATATTTAAAACATCATCTTAGTTGCTGAAAACGTATTCTAACATATATAGTCCCCCTCAGCACAGGATCTCCTAGTGAGGAGGACTTCAATGATCTGTTTTAATTTTATTTATATATTTTATTTCATGTGCCATACAAAAATGTACCTAATTATTTTAAAAAGTAACAAAATAAAAAAAAAAAAAAAAAAAAAAAAAAAAAAAAAAAAAAAAAAAAAAAAACAAGACCAAAAAGAAAGTTCTCTTTATTTCATTATTTTAATCTACTCAGTGTCTTTTGTAGTCGTTCACAGGGATGACAAGTCAGAAAAACTTATGTTATTAATTATGTACCTGATACAACTATTTATAAGTAGCAGTTATTGTTTGATGATAGGAGAATTCCAGACAATTAGAATACCTTGCATTTTGCTCAATAAAAGTAGATGATTTTAAACGTATATTGAAGAAACCTTAAACAAAAATAACTTATTATGATATGGAAAACTTAATAGAATACAACAAACATAAATGTAAATGAATCTTAATGGAATATTTCTTTTTTTCCAGTTTGTATTTCAAGTGGGTTTTACTTTCGATATTTAATTTGAATATTAACACTATCAACCAAAAGCATATTTGGTTAAAAGTCCTTCCAAAAATTGTAAGACTCATTGGAAAGTTAAATTGTGTTACAACTTTGTTCATGGCAAATCAGTGTAATATCCCGCACCTGGCCTGTACCAAGCCCCGTACCCAATACTCCATGGTGACCAGTAGTAGTAGATTAGTTGTCGAGCCTACCGTGAACTGTGCATACCTGCCACCAGCTATCCGGTAGATGATACCTGCACACTACATTCACATCGTCTAGCCTCCAATATCCATTAAGTTCGCAATAAACAATCACACCGCCGCCACAACCGCATTATAATTAGCGACTGCAAAGGGCGATAATGACAACGTAACTCAGCGATGAAATAACTACAAAATCAAGATTACCTCTTAAGGAACGTCAGGGTGAAGAGATGGTGATAAACGAAGATTTTCTTCGTGATATTAATGGTGACCATCTTTGGACATAGGTCTACTTCAAATGTGAAACTGGCAGTATATCATCAGTGTTTTTTCAAAATATGAACGGCACTCGATGACATTTCAACCGTCATCTGTCGTCATAAGTTCACAGTTTAGTCGCATTTAAATTTAGATCATTTTACATAACCCACTTGCGAAGTGATCGGATCGAAGTACTCACTCTTTGATCAGGTACTTTTGTAAGTCCAAAGTATTGGAGTACCCTTCACTATACTATTTTTGAACGGATACTTTCGCTTGACTTAGGCAAGTAGTGAGTAAAGATAAGTTGTTTTAGATTTCAGGTATCTGCCATCCGAGATCCCAGTTCTACGAAATCAATACATTTATGATCGCTCGCCACAATGGCAGCCATCACGTGAAGCTGATGCTGACCGTTAGTACACGATCGACCCAGGGCTAGTAGAATATAAAGACTGTCTTGCTGCTTACACAGTTACTCGAGCTAACGAGTACGACAGAGAAACAAAGTATTCAAGAATTTTACTTAACTGAATACCAATTGCTCAGAAATCGACAGACGTTTCCAAAATATTTGACTACTAGAACTTGAGAACCGCATTACAAATTCATGAAGATATTGTTAAACCACGAAGGATGCGCAGATGTCTAAATTCGGAGACATTTGATTTGTGCCTGTCATTCAAAATATTTTGCTTTTGTTATTTGATTGTTTTCTAATATGATAGGTGTATAATATAGCATTAGTTAGACAGATCTTTCGGGATGAGAGTGCTGCATTCTCCAAATTTTTATAATCCAAGGTTAGGCACTATGAAAGCACGTATATTGCAATACTACCCAGTCCTTGTCTTTAGGTCCCGAGGAAGATGGAATACATTATTACGTAAGGGAGATTATAACTGAAGCTCATCATGTCCACGTTCTAAATAGGACGTTGATTGTTTTACGTCATTGAGTTTACTCATCTATTTATCACGAGGCATACAAGTACACTATATCATGCCTTACCTTAAGTACGGTTTTTGTATTAATTATTCTGAAGTTCATTTACTTTAATTTCCTATGCATAGAGATGGGAGATATTGCGTGCTCGAAACGAATTATCAACCAATAAATAAATAATTAATTGCACAAGGGAGCTATAAAAGGAATTATTTTTTTCAATTCACGACTTTTAATATTCACGAGCATGAAATTAATAGTGTATTTAGAAAAACCTTATACCGCCTGTTCATGTTTGCCTTTTGCATTGGGCCAACGCTGGCGCCAACTTGCCAACATATGTACGCCGTCGCCAAAGTTGGGGTCAACATTGAGGCCAACATTGGGGACAACGTTGTGAGGCTTAAGTTAGTGGTGAGGGGCATGAGATAGGGAAGAGGAAGGTGAGGAAGTACATGCCTATTTAGATCTGGTCACCAATCACGGCTAAATCCATTTCAAGCAACGTTTCTGCATGCTGGTCTTACACCAGGACGATATTGAGAGAATATTCTACTCTGGAAAGTGCCTCAAGTAAACTACATATTATTTTAAATGAATTTAAATTGTGAAATAACACAAATTCATCAACAAAATTTACTTGCGGGATTTGAACCCGTGACCTTTGGATTGCTAGTCGAGAGCCTTAAACCTCGACCACGGAGGCTGTCTAGGTGTCTAATCCAGGTGGATGTGGAAATTATTGTGGCTGCGACTATTAATTTGTAAAGCACGTTTAATTATTAATCATCGTAATTCGTAAACGTAAATAATCACTCACGCAGTAATCAACACGACTGCCTCCGCTGAACTCCGTACTACGACTGGAGACGGGACCAACGTGTGAACACTGTTTGCGGGTTGGCGTTAAGATCCTTTGACGTGTGCACAATAACCGACAATAATGGGGTTGACCGGCCAACGTTGGCGTCCAATGCAGGCAACGGCCAAGTCGCCCTGTACACATTGGGCCAGCGCATTGACCCAACGCATTGGGCCAACGTGTACACGCGCTATTAGATGTTAGTTTATGTTGCGGGGCCAGTGTCTATGTTCCTCACAGAAAATTGTGTTTCCCACACAAACTTCCCAAAGAATGCTCCATTTTCTCTGCAGAATGCATAGCTATCATAGAAGCTCTTCTACTCGTCAAATCATTAAATATTAAAAACGCACTCATCCTTTCAGACTCGCTTAGCTCACTACAAAAAATAAGCGCATCCCCACTCAATTCCAGTAGCGACTCTCTAATCTGCTCGATCAGAGACCTACTGCATTCCATGTCACTGGTTCATGCATCAGTGGTCCTAGCCTGGATACCGGGACACCTCGGTATTACTGGGAATGACATGGCTGATCATATAGCTAAGGAAGCCACTGCCCATGGTCCGTTAAGTGATATCCCTATTCCGGTTAGAGACCATTTCCCTATTCTAAAAATTAAGTACCAACTCCAATGGTCTTCTGAATGGAAAAAATCTTCTCTGATAAAAGGTCACCAGTACTCATTAATTCAACCTTCTATTCCTGTTAAGCCCTGGTTTCACAAATACACTACCATGCCTAAAAAATATATTTCTTCCTTAACCCGAATGCGGCTGGGTCACACTTGTTGTCTTAGCCATCTTGCCAGGTTCCACATAGTCAGTTCGCCGTACTGTGATTGTGGGTCAGAGGATACTCTGGACCATAATTTTTTTGAGTGTCCTATCAATGACCAATTTCCAAACTTCATGCATGAATTGGTAAAACTTGATATTAAATTGCCTACCAGTATTCCCTGCCTTCTTAGTTTAAACACTCCTGAAATTTACCATTTGTTGGCAAAATTTATTTATAAAAATGGCCTTAATATCTGACCATAATAATAAATATAAACCAAATTTCTTTCACTTTCATTTGTATTCACTTGTTCAGGTTCCTATTTTCATCTATTTTTACTAATCCCAACTCTGCATATTTTGACTGAGTTAAAACACTATTCTTTATGCATTTGTATATTTTTCTTGATCCTTTTATTGTATTTGTTTATATTCATATCATAGAACTGTTTTAAAAAAAATAATGCTTCTAATTTTGGAAAAATCTGTTCTTTTAAATAACAAAAAATGCCCACTACTATTGTGCACAGGTTCCTATTTTTATAATTTTGTAATTACCCATTATTACCAGCTCTGTATTGTTTTTGTTAAGTTATGTTTATGTTACACCCATGTTATGTTTATGGTAGGTTTATGTTTATGATATGTTATGTTCATGTTATGTGCATGTTATGTTATGATATGTTTATGTTATGTTCATAGTATGTTTGTGTTATGTTTTTCTTTATGTTTTATAATCACATTTGTTTACTCCCATATGCTGTGTTTGTTTATAAGATTGCCCATTTCATAATTCTATTTTTAAAAAACGCTACTAATTTTAGAAAAATCTTTGGTTTAATAACGAAAAGCGCCCACTTATATTGTACACAGGTTCCTATTTTTATAATTTTGTAATTAACCATTATTACCAGCTCTGTATTGTTTTTGTTAAGTTATGTTTATGTTACACCCATGTTATGTTTATGGTAGGTTTATGTTTATGATATGTTATGTTCATGTTATGTGCATGTTATGTTATGATATGTTTATGTTATGTTCATAGTATGTTTGTGTTATGTTTTTCTTTATGTTTTATAATCACATTTGTTTACTCCCATATGCTGTGTTTGTTTATAAGATTGCCCATTTCATAATTCTATTTTTAAAAAACGCTACTAATTTTAGAAAAATCTTTGGTTTAATAACGAAAAGCGCCCACTTATATTGTACACAGGTTCCTATTTTTATAATTTTGTGATAATCTACTGTTACCAGCTGTGTACCGTTTATTTTAAGTTTGTTATGTTTATGTTATGTTATGCTTATGTTATGTTATATTTATGTTATGTTATGTTTATGTTACGTTTATGTTATGTTTGGTTTATTTATGTTACTTTATGTTATGTTATGTTGTTTTATCAATGTTGTTTTGTCAATCATGTCAATTTTATCCTGTAATTTGTTGTATTTATTAATAAGAAAAATGTTGTAATGTATGGCCAAGATCACTCTTAATGGGTGAAAGCCAAAATAAAGAATAATAAAAAAAAAATGTCAATACATATTTTATAAAATTTCAAAATATTTATTTTTTATTTTTAAATAATTTGAAACAATTTTCTCGGTCGGCAGAACCCTCGAATCATCAAATATCTTTTCGAAAAATGATTTTAATTCTTTTCCGACTCGTTCCTTCATATGATTTGATTCACTCATATTTGGGTTGTCCCTGAATATTTATTCTCCCCACTTTCGCCCTATATTATTATATTTCTCCTGACTCATTTCATCGCTTATTCGTTAAATAAACGATCTGATCGTCAATTTTTTAAGTTCAATTAATACGATTAGATTACGGTATTATTGGGGATAAAGTAATAATTTGTTGGAAAATTTTATAGGTGCATCTTTAAAAAAAAATGTTGTTACCATCGGACTATCAGATTAATTGGAAATTTGCTTGTTTCGTGATGGAGGACTTTGCTAGCAGAGAAATTAAACCTACCACGCCCGGCCGGTAATACGACGCATTTGTTCACCCAGCCACTAACCGGTCGATTTGAGCATACCCAGACAACATTTTTGATAATGTAAGTCTTATTTGAATATATTTAATAGTACCAGTGTTTAATCAGATCAAATAAGTGTTTTGTAATCTCCTTTTTTGTAACAAATAGAGATAATGATATCCTCACTGGTATCTCCCGTGCCGAGGATTTCATTTACATATTATTAGAATTTAGTTCTATAGATAATAAAAAGAAATTATAATTATATTTAATAGTGTTTTTTCTAAAATAATCAAAAGTTTACGAGTATTACAAGGTGTTTTTTTCTTCAGTTGAGTGATTTTGGTTTCAGTATGTATTATTTATTTGGTTGCAGTGTATTATTTTTTTCTGATCTCTCAATGCTTTGTATCCAGCATTTTAATAGAGATTTTAAATTTTATAATATTGTTGTAAAAGAGAGTTGGATTTTGCTGTAGAGTTTGGTACCATATTATAGGAAGCTTTTTCTCAAATGTTGTATTGATTGTAACTTCATAATACCCAATTTTTATTAAATTAAAAAAGTCCTCCCTTTTCGCACAATTTGTTCATGAAATGTAGCATACGTTATTGTGTGCCTCAGTGATAAGTATATTTATATTATAGATATATTAACTATGTATAGTTTATTTAAATTATGGACAAAATTTACTGCACTGAATATAATCCCAAAATTAGATTCTTAACTCTCGGGAATACAACGCATACTGGTATATATTGTAAAAGTAAAAAATAAATAAATAATAAAGCTAGGAAACTGGCAGAATCAATTAAGGATGGGTCGTTCTACAACTCAATGACTTGCCGGCTTTTAAATTGACTTTTTACTACTAGGTCTCTCTTATGGTAGTTATACATTTGCGTACTTAAACGCGAACCGAGCCACGAATTACGGGAAAGGAACGAAGCAACTGCAAGCGGCTCGCGCCATTTGCGTTCCTTTCCCATTCATTGATAATAATAATAATAATAATAATTGGATAATTTGTAGAGCGCCGTTTTTGTGAAAAATCACCTCAAGGGCGCTGTACAATTTATTTCTTAGGATCTACATTTGTTATTTAGAAAAGATACCAAAACATACTTACCTGGCAAGTCACTTCCAACAAACACACTTATATTAAAAAGTTTATGCTTATAAAAGATAGAACTGCACGCAGAGGACACTATATCAAAAAACACTGGTCGTCGCATGATCTTAAGTCTGCTATAGTTTTTATTTTAATTTAACTGTATTTTAACTGTCTTAAAAGCCTACAAATTGTTAGTTGTTATCATTTTTATTTATTTATATTTAATTATTATTTATATTTATTTTATTTTATTTTTAGTATTTTTTACATTTTGTTAATTTAAATTTAAATTGCCGTCAACTGTGAAAGTGGAGGTTTCTGAAATTATGGATACGACTGTCTGAAAAGGTGCGTTTTAAGTTTAGACCTAAATTCTGTCGAGTCTGCGATCATTCTCAAATCATGTGGCAGTCCATTCCAGGCTTTAGGTCCTGACACGGCAAAAGCACGCTCACCGAACTTAGTATCTGGTGTGCGCTTTGGTTCCTTCAACCTTCCGATAGCTGATGACGTTGCTGACCTAAGGGTTGACTGTCGGGAATTGGAATCTTCTGGAATACACAATTCTGATAAATAAGCCGGAGCCATTCCGTTAAGTGACTTAAATACCATCCAGCATACCTTGAACTGGATTCTTTCAGGACATTTGAGCCAGTGCAGATTTTTGAGATGCTCTGAAATGTGGGAGTATTTAGATACTCCGGTGATAAGCCTTGCCGCGGCGTTGAAAACGGATTGTAATTTGTTGATTTGACATTTAGGGAGACTTGCATATATTCCGTTGCAATAATCTAGACGTGAAACAACATAGGAATTGACTAGCAATTTAGTCGCCTCTGTTGGCAGGTTTCTCCGCACTGCTTTAATTTGCCTTAATTGAAAGAACCCCGTGCTTACAGTTCTGTTCACCTGAGTTTTAAGGGAAAAATTAGCGTCCAGATTGACACCCAGTAATTTGATGCACGTTTTTGGAGTGATGTCACTTCCGGAAATGGTTATTGGGGAGTTTTCAATGTTATGCTGACGTCTGCTTGTAGCAGTCCACAGAAACTCAGTCTTTGTGGGATTCAGTTTCAATCTATTTGAGGTCATCCAGCGAGTAATTGCTTCTATACACTCAGTTATACGAATTTTTAGACTGTTTATTTCTTCTGGTAAGCAGTAAAAATAAACTTGCTGGTCATCAGCGTAGCAGTGAGATAGAAGGCCGAATGATTCTATTATTTTAGCGACATCATTTTTGAAGAGGATGAAGAGTAGTGGGCCCAGAACGGACCCTTGGGGTACTCCAGATGAAAGGGTTGCATAATTTGATTGGTTTTTTCCCACTTTTACGGCTTGTAAACGGTTGGCCAGGTACGATGTCAGCCAGGTCTTAACATCACAGTTTAAACCAAATGATTCATCTAATCGTTTAATAAGAAAGTCATGGTCAATCGTGTCAAATGCAGCACTCATGTCCAAGACTGAAAGAAGTGCCAGTTTACCCGACTCAATGGCAGTAGTTATGTCCGACAAAACACGTAGTAACCCGGTTTCTGTGGAGTGGAACCGTCTATATGCAGATTGGTATTTAGTTAATAATTCATTTGAATTTAAGTGACATATGACCTGTGAGGCAGCGATTTTTTCTAATATTTTTGATATAAAAGGCAGATTTGAAACGGGTCGGTAATTTGAAAGATCTTCAGCGTCCAGTTGTGGTTTTTTTAATAATGGAGTTACGATAGCTGATTTAAGGGATTTTGGAAAGTCACCCGTGCTAAGTGACTTATTGAAAAGATGAACTAAAAAGGGAGCAATTTCATTGCAACACTTTTTCAGTAGCCACGTTGGAATAGGGTCGAGCGAACACTGCTTGTTCGGTGAAGTAAGAATTAATTTCCTTACTTCTTCTAGGGATGTAGGTTTGAAGGCAGAAAGGTTTTCTCTATTGCATTTAGTAAAATACGGTGGTGGAGCGTAGGTTGTTAGGGCTCGTATTGACTCAATTTTGTCAAGGAAAAACTTGGAGAAGATTTCCGGAGCTATGTCGATTGTATTTGGTGCATGGACATCAGCAATGACTGTCTTAACCGAGTTCCAAAGACTACGTGGATTTTGACGCTCTGAAGTGATCCTATTTGTCCAATATTCAGACCTTTTTGAACGGATTAAGATCATGTACTCTTTTTGAGCCTGTATCCAATCGTTCCGTGATGTAACCCCCGAGTGTCTGTAGGACCTCTCCAATTTACGCATCAATCTCTTCTGGCTCCGACATTCTTCGTCAAACCAGGCATCAGATTTTCGTAGACGCCGAGTTTTTGTAGAAATTGGAGCATATGTATTTAAAAGGGTTGAAAGGATGGTGTTATAATCTGCTGCTAGTTTGGTTGGCGACTCTGTTTCCCATGCGCTATGTGTACAGAGCGGAGAAGCTTTTAGTTCTGACAGGAAGTCGTCAAAGTTAAAACCGCGCCATGCTCTTGATGTGATAGTAACGTAAGGAATTTTCGGTGGGTTAAAATCGATTTCTGCGCGAATAAGTCGATGGTCTGATAGTCCTACATCCACACTATCCGCTACCAGAAACGGACCGCTTGACTTTGAGATAAAAATGTCCAAAAATTGAGGTTCAGTTCGGCAGTTCGGCTTGCGTATGTATACGTAGCATAGTAGCCGGCATAGTCCAGTGGTAACGCATTGGACTGCCATTCCGAAGGTCGCGGGTTCGAACCCGGCGTGCGCAAATACATTTTATTTGATTAATTTGTGTTATTTCACAATCAATTAATTAAAATAATATATAGTATATTTGCAGCACGTTCCAGAGTGGAAGATACTACCAGTATCGCCCTGGTGTAAGACCACCATTCAGAATTGAAACCTTGCTCCAAATGACTTTAGCCGTGTTTAGTGACTAGATCTGAAGAGCCAGGTACTTCCCCACTTACCTTCAGCCTCACAACATCCCCCAATTGGGGATGCCATAGTCTCACTGGCTCCAGACGGGAGCAGTTGGGACTCTTGTGAGGTATTCACTATAAAAAATAAAAAAAAAATTACAGAGCCAGATTCACTCTTTCATCCTCAAAACGTCTTTAACAATAATAACAATTATAGTAAGAATTAATATTGTTTCACTTTCCGTCGAGGCATGGAACTGGCAGAAGAAGGATGAAAGTGGACTGAATGCTGTAGAAATGAGATCCCTGAGGCATATTTGGGGTAAAACCATGATGATCTTGTGAGGAATGTGGAGATCCGCAAAGAGTGATAGATAGTTAATATTGTGCTTTGCAGGGACATCGACAGCGCGGGCGTTTATAAAATAATAGTAGGTAGCTTCGATAAAAAAATAGTTATAAATAATAATTAATTTGAGAACTAACACACGGATTGGCATTAGAGAAATAACCCGTGTAGCATCCCCCAAGATTATTTAGAACCAAGAGGAAACTCCAGCTTCAATAACGAATACTTTAATCCCGAGATTTTATGTTCACTTTCACGTGACAACAAAATCCAAACGCTCCATAAATAAAATACGTAGAAGTTTTCTCAGTGAAATGCAGCGAAAAACCACAGCCCACGGTCGAGCAAGACCCTGAGATGTAAAGCGGGGGCGGAAGCAGGAGCAGATGGGCGGAGAGGGGAGCCAGAGTAGGTCAGGGGTTGCAATCATGACCCAGTTCCACATCCCCCGTCGGGGAGGTTTACCCTAAATACAGAGGGGGATGCGGCCAACTTAGCCCCGCTACGTAAATGGATATTACCTACATTCTGCCCCCAGACGACTTCTGTGCAGTGAGCATACCAAAGGGGGTGGTACGTGCTTCACACATCGCCACACATTATCACCCTCATGTGAATGAGGATTTAAAAAATATTTCTTTCGTGGAAAGAAAACACCTTGAATTATTTATGTTTTCATTCATAAATATGGAATGTCCAAAATATAGGCGTTAACTTTTTTATACCACTATTTATAAAAAAATGTGCGGACCAAGTTTTGCTTTACCTCAAGCTTTATATATTACAAGCGCAGACCCGTGAAAAATAACGGGTTCTTATAATTCCCACTATCCAATAAAATGAGTTTCTGTAGATATTAAATTACATATATACCTATACATTACCTTTTTTATATTTTGTCTGAATTTTTTCACACTTTTAGTTACTATTTTGAAAATGAAAATTAAATTCATAGCAAATACTAATTATAGAGTTAATTGAACCAGAGTTACAGACAAACAAATTAAATTAAAATTTTTAATAACATTTTGTCCAGATAAGTTTAATTAAAATGAGATTGATGTAAAAAAACAATACCTTCCGAAGTTAGCGCACTTTACCCCCGGACGCCCTGTATAAAAATTCAACATATAAAACGAACAGAAACAAATCGTTCAAAAAAGTGTAATTATTGATTTATTCAAACAAATTAAGGTAAGGACGTACTACGCACATGCATGCAACCTAAGAAATACATTAAGACTTCTGAAAACCGTACAATTTATACATTTTCTACAAAAAAATGACCTTTAGAAACACAGTTGTCATATGCAACTCAATCCAACGCTCGCTGTTTGGAAAAAAATGGCGATGGTTTGACATTTATGTTTGTTTTGACATTTATGATTGTTTGACATTTATGTTTATTTTGATATTAATGTTTGTTTTGAAATTTATGTTTGTTTTGATACATATGTTTTTTTTTAACATTAATGTTTGTTTTGAAATTTATGTTTGTTTCGACATTTATGTTTGTTTTGAAATTTATGTTTGTTTTGAAATTTATGTTTGTTTTGACATTTATGTATGTTTTGATACATATGTTTTTTTTAAATTTATCATTGTTTTGACATTTATGTTTGTTTTGACATTTATTTTGTTTGACATTTATTTTGTTTTGACATTTATTTTGTTTTGACATCTATGTATGTTTTGATACATAAGTTTTTTTTAAAATTTATGTTTGTTTTGACATTTGTTTGTTTTTTACATTTATATTCGTTTTGACATTTATTGACTGCTATTGTTTTTAAAATGAGAGATGAACGATTAGTAAGGATTATAAGGACATTACGAAAGGAATTTTAAGGACCTTACGGATAGTAAGGACATTACGAAAGGATTTATATATATAATTTATTAAATATCGTATTACAAGATTGCACCTCGGGATGGGAACGTAGTATTGAACAGTTGCGTGCGTGGGCCCAGTATGTCCTTACCTTTACACTCTATGCGCAGGTGAGACACATTATACTTTAAATAAGGAAAATGGTTAAAAATGTACGTGATTAAATAACGGACAACTGTATAATTTGAGGGTGGATAGAGTAAAAATTTGTAGAAAAAACTAAACGATGTGTAATTTACAAGTTATTATTCGTTGGATTAATAATTGGGTAGATGCAAGTGGTCTATAATTATTATATAACCGAAAGAAATTAAAAAAAAGAAATACTCAGAAGTTTTTTTGGGTTGTTTATGTGATCTAGATTTAACAGTTTCCCGATTATACCACTCGTTTCCGGACACTATGTATAAGGCAAAAAAATCATATTGCAGGAAGCAGAAAAAACTCTCAACCTTTCTGTTCTGGCGTTATAAAATTAAAACACATTTTTCGTCATCGATTTCTAACTGAAAGCCAGTATTTTAAGCTTAAAGCGTTATATCTGACGAGAGTCACGACGTTTGGAAACATCTCTATGTGTCCAAATAATATATTCATATTGCCTACTCTATATTTTTAATTAATGCAATGCGAAAAAAGATTCAATAAAGGTGGTAGATAATGGAAAGAAGGAGATGAAGCCTGATAATAAAAATAGTAACATTTAAAAATAATTTGAAAACTGAATTGGAACAGAAAAAAACAGTCGATTAATACGTCTTTTCGTGAGTTTTTATTGTTTTAAAAAAAACAGTCTATTAATATGTCTTTTTGTAAGTTTTTATGGTTTTATAATAACAGTCTATTATATGTCTTTTTGTAAATTTTTGTGGTTTTATAAAAAACAGTCTATTAATATGTCTTTTTGTGGTTTTATAAAAAACAGTCTATTAATATGTCTTTTTGTGTGTTTTTATAGTTTTATAAAAAACAGTCTATTAATATGTCTTTTTGTAAGTTTTTATGGTTTTATAAAAAACAGTCTATTAGTATGTCTTTTTGTAAGTTTTTGTGGTTTTATAAAAAACAGTCTATCAATATGTCTTTTTGTAAGTTTTTATAGTTTTATAAAAAACAGTCTATTAATATGTCTTTTTGTAAGTTTTTATGGTTTTATAAAAAACAGTCTATTAGTATGTCTTTTTGTAAGTTTTTAAAGTTTTATAAAAAACAGTCTATTAATATGTATTTTTGTAAGTTTTTGTGGTTTTATAAAAAACAGTCTATTAATATGTCTTTTTGTAAGTTTTTATGGTTTTATAAAAAACAGTCTATTAATATGTCTTTTTGTAAGTTTTTATGGTTTTATAAAAAACAGTCTATTAATATGTCTTTTTGTAAGTTTTTGTGGTTTTATAAAAAACAGTCGATTAATATGTCTTTTTGTAAGTTTTTATGGATTTATAAAAAAAATCTTGGCACCACTTTCAATATTCGGATGAGATGATTGTCGTAAAATTGTAAATAAAATAATTCATGGATATACGATACAAAGCGGGACCTTAAAATAACAAATATAAAAAAGTTGCACCAAATCAGTTTTCAAAGCCTTCGTGACTTGCTTACGTCCCTTCCAGAGCTGCCGTTTGTTTTTACTGCCGGAATAATCTCGGCGGGTCTTCATAAAAGTTAGAAGTAGAAACAGGGGTCAACAATAATCTTTGTAATTTGAGTAAATTGAATTTCGACCGTAAAGTTATTTATAAGTAATGGTACTGTGGGTATGTCGTATGTATATTCGAACACAGTACTCACACAGATGCATTACTTGAATACAGAACATTTCAAACTTATTGTACGTATTCGACTTAAGAGGAAGCTACAAGCCAAAAATGTGTATATTTTTGGTATACCTTATATGGTAGGTAATAGGCATTAAAATCGCTTCACAAACGGAGTCTAGAAACGTTCGATTTCAAGCACAAAACTGGTTTTTATTTATTTTGTAAATAATGTTATAAGAAAGCAAAAAAGTTAAGTGAAACTATCACAGATAATCTTAGCTATAATATTGTATTTTTAAAGTTGTTTCCTTTACCCGTTAACACATTCCTATTGAATAAATATTTTTTTAGTAGTTTTTACATTTATATTTTTTATTGAGTTATTTAATTTTTATTTGTATTCTACTCAAGCGAAACGATAGGAAAACCTTCAATTTATTTAAAGCATATTTTTTGGTATTCAAAATGTACACCAATTCGATATAAAGATTAATGAAAATAGTGATTTAGCATTAAGTTTCGCCTTAAACGTGAAAAAAAACCATGTTTATATACCTAACATGCGCGGCCCGTCCATTCATGCTGTGGATGCTCCACATCTCTTGCATTTTAGAGTAAAAAGATTTGGACTTCTAGCCGTAAACAGCAATACTGCAATTTAAATATTTAAATTTTTCTACAGCGACATTAATGTGTGTTTTTTTACAAAAACGGCTCCGTAAAAATCATACAAATTTAATTATTATAAGACATCGTAGATATTATTCTCCCATTTCTGTGTACGCACAACAAACGACACGTTATAAACAGCGCGGGCGAGTCTAAATTCCCAAACATTCTCAAATACTGTGAAACGCGTAAAACACACATAACAAGCAATACTGTGGTATGGAAGCGATTTGTAAATCGTTTCGCATATGCTGGAACGTACGTTCTTTCCGCGCATGCGCACTGAGACCCACAAGCCAATATCTTCGTCAACTTTATACGATATTAATGACAGCATCCAACGTACAAAAACCGTCTTTAATGCTCATATGTATAATGCACAGAATCGTATACTCTATTACTAATCCATTGGATTGTATGCGCGCGCTGCTTTGACAGTTTGCTTTGAGCTTGAATAATGAAGTCGAATTCTTATTGAATATTACTAACCTGCGATTTACATTTTAATCATAATTTAAATAAATAAAAATGAAAACCCAAAATAAGATGGATAATTCGCCAACGTGCTCTAAATTATAATACTGAATTGTGGGGTTGTATGGATAATTGAACCATTAATGCGAAAAAGTTTTAATTTATTCTGGATACTGGAAATATTAAGTTATGGAGCTTAATGGATTTATGGAAATAATTTTAGACGGTACCTCATTGTATCTTGTTCGTGGGCTAGTGTCTAGATGTATAGATTTGATATCAAGTACATAGTAAGTACGAGTATAAACATTTGATGTCCAGCATCCCTTCTACAAAAAGTAACCGATCGCCATTGATACCGCTACTAACTAGCTAAAGCAGCCGGCGTTGACCTGGCTTTAAGGCGTGGGAAAGGTCTTGTTTTGATGGTCAAGTGTGCAAAATTTCACAAATCCTCGAATGAAACTCAAGATTTAAATAAAAACTAACCCACAGACACTCTTCTTTATACAAAGGGTGCTAAGAGACGTACCTGACTTACTTACGTTTTTCGTTTTTTTGTTTTTTTCAAATTTCTTCACTGAGTACTCGGTCGATGAATCTCCCAATCCCCCACCCGACCCGAAATGTCAATAATTAGTGATTTTTTGTTTTTAGATGAAAAAGGTCACCGAAAACTAAAATATCTAGATTTTTACTCAAAATAAAAATAAGTATGTCCGGTGCTTGTCTTTACACCTATATTGTATATTAATTATTATTGATTCAAATAATATATCATTAAAATTACTAAACTTACATACGCACTTGTTGTTCCCGTCGCTAAAACTAATAAGCATACAGAAGGCTATTTCTCAGTGAAGTTTCGTAAGGCCATTACTGTCGGTAGTGTACACATTTACTCCTAAGTGTTGATGCAAAATGAAATCTAATTACGCGACCTATTTATACCTTAGTTGTATTTTTTACTATATTGTGATATGATTATTCTGCGAGCCCTGAACTTCATTTTTAGAGGTACTGGATCTTATTTGTCAGTAGTGCGAAAATTAAATGGCCATATTTAGTTATTATTGGTAAAAAGGTTGCAATCTACTGCATCATGTACAGGGTGGGGATATTCCGAGATATCCGGACGTGCCCAGCGGACCAAGTGCAGCGTCATGTCCCCAGTAAAGATGCTTCGACCTTTGACAGTGTTATTAGGGTGGGGTGTCCATTGCGTTTTGCTCCCCGCCCCCACCCTGCTGCAGCGAGGTGACACAATATAATACCTTTCGCCTCACACCACCCACACAAACTTCTGGTATCAAGGAACTACTTAATCGACAGCTGGAAGAAATAAAACTCTTCATAAGTGTAGAGAATGGGTACCTTTGACAATTTGTTATTAGAGTGAAGTCGCCATTGTTCGATTCGCATCATAATGCCGTGTCGTTTGAGATAAGTTTATGTATGTGAAAAAAACTGTAATAAATCTCTGTAAAATTGTGGGCCTTCTTAATATTAATCATAAATATAGTCAACGTTGAAGTGGAATTTAATCTAAGCATCGCCGTTGTGAACGACAACGTTCAGAATCAAAACGAAGCTTGGAATATTTGGTGACCAGATCTGAATAAATTCCTTCCTTCCCCCAATATTTTTTTCTTCACCCAATGCCGCAATTAAGACTGCCATAGTACCACTGACTTTCGACACAATTGGGATGCTTAGTAAAACACACAAAGTTTCTTGTTTAAGGTGAAACAACTGTTTAAAAAAAAACAACACCTGACAAAACTACAAAAATAACATCTGAAAATTTTTATTTTAAAGTTACAAAAACAAAACATTATAAAGGTTTGAATGTGATGACTAACACAATAACACAATGAATAATAATGTTAAATATCGAAGTTGTATGGAAGAGATTTGCATTGTTTGAACACAATACAGAACCCACATAATTTGCAATTTCACTGTCCTCGGAATGTCGGAAAACACGTGTTGAAAAGTTGAATAACATATTGATTTTATTTATTATTGTATAGTAAAGTGTTGTGGCAGATACATTGTACCCCTAATATTTTAAACAAGTAAGTTTTAATAAAACCACCGAAGTTTTTATAGAAACAAATAACACAACACTTTCCTTTGATAAACATGTTAGTTAACATCTTTACTTTATGTTGTTTCATTCATAGGATCTCTCGAGTCTTAATTAATTTGTTGTTTAAATTAATTTTGAAAAAGGCGACCAATAAAAATATAGATATTATCCCTTTAAACAAAAAATAAAAACATCACAAGTGCAGATAACAAATGATTTCAATAAGAACTTTTCATTTCAAATCGTTTTGAAGATGTTTTTCTTATCCATCATCATTAATCATATCTACAATCTTCTTTTTCTGCTCCGTCCTATCTCACAGCGCTGACAAGCATTTTCTTCGTTCAAGGAAACTGCATTTCGCTTTACTTTTTATACATATTACTGAAATTCACGTGCAGATGAATGTATCGTGTTACATAATGATGTATGTATACGTTTGTCCTTGTGTGTGTGGACGCATGCGCGTTGCGCTTTTCTTTCTTCTAAGCTCGCAAGGCCCATGGAGTTGTGAAAACTTCCCTTTCCTTTAACCACCCTAATCGAATTTCCACCCCATCACATCTGAGGACGCTACACATATTGCATATATCTTGGCATAGATGATTGTATGTGCAATGTGCATGTATTAGACGACTCGTGTATAATACAAAAGGAAGCTTTAGAAATGTGTGTGTAGCCTTATTTAAAGGTTAGCTTCAAGATCACGACTTTAACGTGTCGAGGTTGAAAATTGGTTGTATTGTTATATCACAAAGGATAATATGCAGCGCAATATAATTTGTTTTACAGAGATTTATGAAACATGTTTGACTGTGACCTTGTCTTACTTACACTGTAAAAACAATTTTATTATATATTTGTTGTACTTTATCCAATCATTGTGACTTTTCAAAAATACATATTAGCTTTACTACCCGGTTTCGCATGAGTTTCAAAACTCTTTATCTATTTTGTATAGTTGGAAAATGGACAAATTTTGTACTAAGTGCTTATTTTAAAAGCAATCATTAGTTAAAAATTATATATTTTTGGAATAATGAAGAAACAGTAAAAATGGAGGGGTTTTGTCCAATAAGCCGTTTTTACGTGGCGAGCAAAAAAATACAAAACTATTTTACAATTACATAAGGTATCTACCTAAAAATTAAAAAAAAAAATTAAACTTGGAATTTATTTCTATCTCAATTGCTTCTAGTCTTTGTGTACTGTATTATTTTGAGTACTATTTTTTTTGCAGTGAACATTTGCTCTGATGATAGACAATGTAACGTCATCCGAAACTTTGGATAAAGAGTGAGGTATCGCATCACGGCATAAATCCCCAAAATTTGTTGATTGATAAAATTTATGACTAACGAATAAAGTGACATAATTTATACGAGCTTATTATAAACAAATAAATATACATCTCCTGGGAGACCTTTCCAAAAAATAAACTTAAAATTAGTTATGGAAAATTTACCGGCCTCAAGGGGGTAAAACGAAATATTATGATGAGTGCAAAAACTTGATAAATTTAACGTCAGCCATTACCTAGCAGAAGATTTATCTACTTTCATACGATAACGTACTGCAGTTCTGCCCCAGAGCGCTGCACCATATAACATAGCCTTCATCCCCTCGTTCACTCACTCTCTGACTCTGTTCACAGTGTGCAGTTCAGTGTTCACCCACTCTGACTAGTTCACTGACTCACACCAGCATGCACTGAGAGTAATCCACGTCTAGTTGGAGTACAAATATGTTCCAAGGTGGTTTTGCATTTGTTGTAGTAAACGTTTTGGGAGAAACGAGAGATTGAAAGTTTGGCGGTGATCAGGAAGACGGCGGTAAAATGAATTTTTTTAAGAATTTCCCTGTTCCAAGCTATTAGTGCTTCCGTTTAGTGAGATTTCCATGGCGATGAACATTTTGTTCTTGTGATGTATGGTAATAAGTTGGGTATTCAAGCGATAGATGACACTAGTCATAAAGCTTACTCCAGAGTCCGACAGATGTCGCTAGAGTGTAGCAATTGCCTGTGGGATATTATTGTCAGACAACAAGCTTCTAGAAACAGAGAATTACCAACCCTCGGGTAATGAACAGTGTAGCTAAATCCAGAATTATTTTTTGTAACGTAAATAAACGCAATTATTGTAAAGAACCTTTTACTTATCAAAGAGTTCCCAACACAGAAATCTGCAAGTAAAGGCAGAAATATAACAGTTCTTAAAAATTTTTATGGATATGTTAAACATTTTTTGACCATCCATTTTCTTCCTTACTCCCTCCAACCTCACAATATACCCCGATTGGGGATTTAAATAAAAAGCCTTTTAAAAAATTAGACAGAAGAATAGTTCACGTATGTCTCATGAAGACATGGCACGGTTAATACAATTAAATACTTTTTTCTGCCCACACCTGCACTAAAATCAGGTGCATCTGATACTATTTTGAATTCCCACCCTGCTCAGAGGGTTGGACCTGGCAACACGGTATCACAACCTCATACATAAGCTCACATTTCACCACAACGTCAAATAACACATCTGCCCTGATGATGGACACTGCAATTCTGTCCGAAACGTTGCCTAAATAAGGAGTTTACCCCAAAAACAAACAACAAAAATTCTTACTATATCATATTGTTACACTTTTGCGAGGTGCAGTCCAGTCAAGGACCATGTCTCGCGACCTGAGGGTAAGTCACCTGGGGGATGGTTTTTTTCTGCCCTAATGCTTGGGCTGCCTTGACAACTTGGGGGCTTTAAAAAAACTATGCTTTTTTGTATTTTATACTATATTTTTTGTATTTTCGACTGAGTTTTTTGTCGGTATTCGTTTAGGATTTAACTAATCGAATACTATCTTTTTTGTATCGGTTGTACTTGAATGTTCTTTTTTTAGAGCCAGCATTAGGGTGGGTAGATGATGGATACTGGGTGGGGGTAGGAAGGGTTTTCGTAGGGGCTAGGTTTACCTAGGCACGAGATGCTAGGGTTCGGATGGGAAGTTAATTTTTTTATAAAATGGTATGGCTAAATCCACCATGTGTTTGCGGAGTGGGGGGATATTCGAGCCTTTATTAATTATGCTGTTTCGTACGAACCAAGGGCTTTTGGTGTACCGTCTGAGTGAGGCATTCTGGAATTGCTCGAGTCGCTTTGTGTTTCCGCTGGCCCATATTGGGCTAGCGTAGGTAATGATGGGGCGGATTTGGGATTTGTATATGAGGAGTTTATTGGATAGTGAAGTTTTTGAGTTTTTGTGTAGTAGTGGTGATAAAGCGCCGGCGGTTTGCCGGGCTTTTGTTAAAGTGTTTTTGATGTGGGGTGACCAAGTTAATCTCCTGTCTAGTGTGACTCCAAGATATTTGGCGGTCTTTTGCCATGGTATGACTTGGCCGTACATCGTGATGGTCCCTCGCTGAGCTGTAGTTCGTCCATTTCTGGAGAAGTAGACGGCTACGCTCTTTGAGGGATTGACGTCTATGCGCCAGCGGTCATACCACTCTTGGAGTCTGTTTACGTCTTGCTGAAGGCGATGTGTAACCATCCTGGGCGAACCGTGGGTAACCATGAGGGTTGAATCGTTGGCGTAGAGCATTACTTTTGAGTTTGGGTTGTCTGGGAGGGGGATATCATGAGTGTAAATGTTGAAGAGGGTGGGGGACAGCAAGGAGCCTTGGGGTACTCCTGCTGTCATGAAACGTGGGGATGAGATTGCATCGCGGTATCGCACTTGAAAAGTGCGGTGCCGAAGAAATGATTTTAATACACCAAGCAGTTGGGGATCTTTATCTGTTTGGTGGAGTTTGAGAAGTAGGCTGTTTATCCATACTTTATCGAAGGCTTTGGCTATATCCAGGAAAATGGCGCCTGTAGATCTATTGGAGTTGAAGCCACCGATGACTTGCTCGGTGACCCGTAGTAGTTGGTGGAGGGTTGAGTGCTGGGCTCTGAACCCGTGCTGTTCGTCGGGTAGTGTGGACTTTTCGTTAATGTGCTTGATGAGCCTAGTGAGGAGGATTTTTTCATAAATTTTCCCAATGTTGGAGAGGAGGCTGATTGGACGGTGGTTTTCGCAGAAAAGTGGATCTTTGCCCGGTTTGGGGAGTACTATGACGTGCGCGTGTTTCCAACTTTTGGGGAAATAGCGCAGTCTGAAAGCTGTATTAATAAGGTTGACTATGGCTAGGATGCCTTTTTGGGGGAGGGCTTTAAGAGCGAAGTTTGTGATTTCATCCGGGCCGGGGGCTTTTTTGTTTTTGCGGCCTTTTATGGCGCTGCGTACCTCGGCCGGGGTAGTGAAGTGGATGTTGTCAGGGGGGAGGGTGTCAAAAATGTGGTTTACGTTGCGGTTGACGTCAGCGATGTGGTCGGGATCTGCGTGTTTGTAACTGGGGCTAAACTGTTTTTCTAAGCTGTCTGCGAAAGATTCGGCTTTGTCGAGTGCGTCAAAAACTAGTCCGTTTTCACCGTGTATTGGGTGGTTTGGGGTCGGTGTAGATTTTAGTTGTCTTGATAAGCGCCAGAGGGAGCCGTCCTTTGGGTTAATTTCTTGTATTTTTTTGTTCCAGGATAAGTTTGTGTTTTCGGAGAGTCTTTGTCTAATTTGTTTTTGTAGTCTATTAGTGGTTTTTGTAGTCTATTGTTAGGGGTGGGGGTAGTTGTGGGTGCGGGCTGGTTCATGGACTGGGCGTAGGAGATGGAGGGGTTTGTGGGGTTGGATGTAAAGGTGACTTGTGGGTTTACCTCAGGTCGGCGAGCGTGGCGGGTGGAGGGTGCGGGGCGCTTTGGGCAGCCCTGGTAGTTGGCGGGGTGAGGTCCGCCGCAGTTTGTGCATGTGGCGTCACCGTCCTCCCGCTTGTGGGAGCAGGTGGCTGAAAGGTGGTTTTCGGGGCACTTAACGCAGCGGGGGGGGCAGGTGAAAGCCCCTCGCGGAGTGCCCGAAAAGCTGGGAGCGGTGGCACTGGGAGGGGGCGGTTTTCGGGTTTAGGTATTCCACCTTGATGCGCAGCTGGAAGAGTGTTTCCAGCTCGAATATTTTGCGTCCAGCTTCGCCGTGGTTTAACTGAACGAGGACCAAGGGGGCCGCAACTCTGTTGGGTCCTGAGCGCATGCGAATTGCAATGCAAATTCTTTTGGCCGTGAAAAACTTAAATCATATTTCCCACCCTACTAGTTTACATTAATGCATATATAAATAACATTTTTATCCATTTTGCTTTTTAGATTCTTATGCGCCGTTTCAGCGCTGTTATAGTTAAGCGGCCTTAGAACTTATTTACGGCCGATTTATCTTGGCCAAATAAGTAATTAACACTATCCTTATCCTTCTTAAATATTGATTCTTCGAGAAATGTTTTCCACAATTCCGACCATACGCGCCACGTAATATTTATACCGCGATTATAACTAAGTGGATTAATGTTTATTGTTCCGTTCATGAACTAATTACCCGTACAAGATGAAATTTTTCATGACAGTAAAATAAAACTCGCAGATCCTTGAGGTTTTTGTGACGTATTAGAAAGCCTTGAAAAAGGCCTTTAATTTATGTATCAAGGTCTGTAGAAATAAAATTAATAATTATATTACCTTGTTAGAAGCTGGATAGTGCTTATTTATCTGCCACGGGAATCACTATTATTTTGTTGATTTTTTTGATGATTTGTTGATTCAAATCAGAATTTCAATTATTGATAAGATCGAAAATCTGCAAGTAAAAATTTACGATCAGCCAACAAGGTTCTCAGATTTTCAGACTACCAGACTCAGAGCCGGCCCTGTGCAGACAAAATTAATATAGGTGTAACAAATTAATTAATAGGGGTACCTACTGCAATTCCACTGTGTTATATTGTATATATAATTTTGCTCCGTCAGCGTTTGCAAAAATCATCTCAAGAGTAAAGGACACGCAATTCATCGCTAAAAAAATTCGCAAAACCGTTTAAATTAACCCCGCACATCGCATACAGCCGCACATGCGTTACAGACGCATCGGGTTATGCATGTTCAAAGAGATGCAAAATTCACTTGCCTTCAAAGAGCTTCGTGCATGATTCGATGGTGCACGGGATAAGTTCTTCACTGGTGAAACACGTGATTTAATTTTAATTAAATTAAATCTGTCTCGCTCATGTCACCGTTTCGGCGGGCCTCTCTCTCTCTGGTTTCAATCCTGGGATTGGTTTGCAGCAATTTTATCTAATCTCCTCTTCCATTCTTCCCTGTCTTGTGCGGCTCTTTTGACTTCTGCATATGATGAGCAGCGCACGTCCACCAGCAGGTCCTCCAGGTACTCTCGGCGTGGGCGTCCCCTAGAGTTGGTCCCCCCGGTCATACCCTCTATTATGACATGCAAGAGGCCTTCTTGTCGTATAACATGGCCGATCCATCTTGCACGCCTTTCGGACAAGGTCCCGAGCAGGTGCCTTCCTCCTTCGATTCTTTGGAGAACCTCCTCATTTGTAACATGGTCTCTCCAGGAAATTCCTAACAGTCTTCTATAGGACCACATCTCAAAAGCCTCTAGTCTCCGTTTATCTCTTTCGGATAGGCACCATGTTTCGCAGCCGTACATCAAGATACTCCATACGTAGGTCTTGATGAGGAGTATTCTCAGTTTTAGGTCTATATTATTGGATTCTATTATTTTCGACCTTTTATTGAATGCAAGCCTAGCCTGATGTATACGGCTGTCGAACTCGCTCTTAGACCGACCGTCCCATGTTATTTTGCTCCCGAGGTAGACAAACTCCTTGGTGTTCTTTAATGGAACTCCTGCCATCTCTACTCTCATCTGATGTTGCATTCGGCCTACAGTCAGCAGCTTTGTTTGACCGGCGGGCCTAGCTGTTTTTATATCGCCCGCTGCTGGCCCCGTGGCAACGTAAAACAAAGTTTGGTGCACATCGGAATATGCACGACTCGTTTGCGCTTGCGCGGTAGTCTTAAATTAGGAGATAGGTCAAATAACGTAATAATTTAAGTATAGATGGGGTTGTAAGTTATGTGAGGACTGAAGAAAGGCAGTGCGATATCAAGACAATTTGGGAGGCGGGTTTGAGTACCGTCGCCCCGGGAACCATTTATTGAATAACCAACACATTTGCCATAGGTCACCCCAAGTGGCTCGCTCCGTTTGGTGATTTAGCAGGGTTGCGCAGGTTCATTGGGTAAAGTGTGTTCAGGATGCGCCTCTCCAACAGCTGCGTGGCATGCCTTTACCTGCTGTTACATCGATCCATCGGCTTGTGACGCAGTGGGAGGGATATATTCGTATGTCCGTCACTCATGAACATACTGAACCCCAGATTACAACCCAGCCATCATACCCTTTACCTTTCCAGAACTCCACACAGCATCCCAAAAGATGAAATAGGCCCTTAGGGAGATTATTTTCTTCATGACCTAGTGTGTGAGGTTTATGCAAAATAAAGATACCCCCTCTGAATATATCACCCTTGAGATTTAGCGTCTCATACATGACTGTCAGACTCTCAGACTGACAGAATATCTGACTCTCAGACTGTCAGATGATCTACTATAGAAATACAACCACTGTAGATCATAATATTTTATAATACAATATACAGTGTAATATAATATTATAATCTATAACTCAAATTTTATGTTGAGTTTTACAGTTGAACTAATTGATTATTAATATGATTTAAGATTTTCCTCCTCAAACCTAAAATAACACATCTGCCCTGATGATGGACACTGTAATGCTGTCCGAAACGTTGCCTAAAGAAGGAGTTAGCGTAACATGGCACATAACCGCAAAAACAAATAATTAATTTTTGCTTTTTAATATTTATTTGTAAAATATTTATTTCGTATCTTTTTAATTTTTAATTTATTTTTTATAATTTAAATTTATGACAAAAATGATAAATTAAATTGTACATACAGTTCACGTAGCTGGGATAATATTATTATTGTGTAAATTATAAGACTCTAAAGCAATTAATACTTTTTTCACGTAGTTAGTAAATAAATAAATGAGTTAATAAAAACTACGAGTACTAAGCTTTTCATGGTTTGTTAGTAATACTAACAGTGTAGTACTCTTTGGTGTCAGTTACAACATTAAATATTCAAGAGTGCCATCGAATAACGCTGGTAATTGAAATATTTCTGAAATCCATTTTTATGCAATAGTAAAAATAAAAGCATTTAAAAACCTAAACAAAACATTCATTTGATTTTATATTGAAATCAATCTCGACAAATAGATACATGGTTGTGTGTCTGTTACTCCGGTTCAATGAAGTCTAGAACTAGGATTTTAAATTTGAGTGTCATTTTCAAAATTCGAACTGATTGTATGAAATATTCAGTGTCATTTTCAAAATTCGAACTGATTGTATGAAATATTCAGTGTAATTTTCAAAATTCGAACTGATTGTATGAAATATTCAGATAAGCGGTAAAATGGGGGGTAAAATCTGTAATAATATAATATTTTAACCCCTCAGGCTAATTGGTTCGCTTTTGGGAAAACTCATATAGGTCTCTTAGAAATCGTCGTGTCTCCTTTACTGTCATGTGAAATGTGATCTGAACGGTGTTGGAAAGAGAAAAACGCTTTTTATTCAAATCCAAAAGTTAGCCACACAAAAAATAATTCTACACCTCCAGGAAATCAAAGTTTCAGATAACAATTAGAATTTTTTTTTCTTTATTTGACAAAAATCGTCGTATCTCCCTTACTGTCATGTGAAATGTGATCTGAACGATGTAAGAAAGAGAAAAAAACTAATATTCAAATCCAAAAGTTAACCACGGAATAAATAAAATATACAACTCCAGGAAACCAAAGTTTCCGATAGCAGTTAGAAAAAAAAATTATAAAACTTTGTGAATTTTTTAACATGAAACGGCAAAAAGTGAGGTGGCAGTAACGTGTATATAATACAATTCTAATAAGATGTGGGTGTTTTTAGTTTTTTCCCTATCCGTAATTTTAGTTAAAAAAACGTAAAGTGAGCCATTTAAAATTTTTTTATGTATGCTTTAAAAATATATATATTTCCAAAAGTATATGTAAATTAAAATATCAAAACACTTTTTAATATTCGGATACGATCAGCAATATTTAATTTATTTGGTTTTTATTCGAAATTAGAAATAATCTGAGTATAATAGAAAACATATGCGAGAGTAGCACAACATTTTTTTATTTTTATAAATTGGATCCATAATATCTAAATTAATGTCAAAACCAGATTTTGTCAAGAGCAAAATACCAGAAGCAAAGAAATATGATTGGGAATTTTCATTTGGTTATTATTATGAATATTTTTTGCTCTCTAACACTTGTTAAAAATCACGTTAAGAGGGAATAATTTATATTTTAAATACATATATTTTTATAATTTACTCGTGGTTTTTCACGGGTCACAAAATGAAATAAATTTATCAGAAGATGAACCGCACGAGAAACCCAATGAACAAAGCATCAATTACTAACAATTCATCACGCAGATTCTTGACAGGGGTTGGGAGAGGGAATAGGCAGCACAACTCTCTCTCTCTCGTCATACACTCCTGCTTCATTCACATGCATACATCGTCTCGTACATAATCTTCTGTTATTATTACTCTTGAGATGACCTGACTCATGTATTTGATTCCTTCGTTCGTGCTATATCTTCCTCGGTTGTCTCAGACTTCATTTAACGACTAACTTTAAAAATTAAATCGATCAATTAATTTCCATGTTTGACACTTTGAACATTATGCAAACGCAGCCTTCACTTCGCCACATCAGGCAGCGCGTGTCCTGTGGTGAAGCAGTGGGCTTGAAGGCAGGGGGTGGGTGTAGGGAGATGGAGGGTACAGTCATCCCCGCAAGTTTCGGTAGTATCCGTGTACCACTGCGCTGTAGAGACACGTATATCCCCTTTTGCTTGGTGTACACTGTACACTCTTCCTCCGGGCCTACGCGGGATATAGTAAGACTGTTTTGAAAGAAGCTCTACAAGCAATTTTTTTATTTATTTAAAAAAACAGTGTTTTGGCAAAGGCTGCAGATATTAGTGCCTCTATTGATGGTATAATGAAACTTTATTACATTTTAAATTCGGCATTTTTTTTACAATAATTATTTTTTAGTTCCTCCGTAGTTTTGATTGATAATAAGGACGTAATGGAAATTAAGGCAAAACATTACAAGGTAAGGCGGAACTCAATACAGTAAATAAGACATTCATTTAGGTTTCTCTTTTTGCAATACCATTATGGCTTATTTTAAAAAGAAGCCGTTCTAAGCAAATATTATACTTTTTGGAATGAACGTTCATGTCTTGAACACGTGGAAATGAATTTGAATCACATGGAGTTATTAGATATTGAAGGGTGCGGAAATTATTATTTGAGATTTACAAGATATAAATTTCAATTTTCTGTTCAAGTCCCGAAATATATTTTCCTTGCGCCGGACTTTAAACTAGTTTATTTAATGTAAAATATTAAGTTTATCGTAGATATTGAATAATATTGTTTATATCTTAAAATACTAAATAAACATAGTTTATTTTGTATTTTTTTAAGTCGTTGGATTAAATTATATGTAATAAGAATATATTTAAGATGATTTAAATATTTTACGAATTTCAATAACATTTACTTTAAAAAATTTTTTTTTTTAAAATTACATTTAGTTTTAAAAAATAATTGTGTAGGTGCTGGAATATAATCATAATTTACTCCGTCATTTTTGATAGATTTTAAACATTAACTAGTTTATTATTCAATATTTAGTCAAAATCAGGTTTCAATACAACTTTAAACAATACTACCTACTAACACTTTATTGTGTCAATGATTTTAATTTTAACTAGGTACATGCTTTGTACTTTTAAACACTTGACAAATCATTCCCCTAACACGTTACACGTTACACGCTACATCCCAAATGGCAAAAAGTTTGTATTGGAAAAAAAGCACGAATATTTTACAGGCCGCCTGTAAAAGAGCCGAAATGTGATAGCGTGTGCGACTCGGTACAAAATACGTCTAGCCGACAAGTGCATCCAAAGTACCCGAAGGGGTAGGGAACGTGGCGGGGAGGATGGAAGTGAGGTCGGTTTCGCTCCGGGGGGGTGTAGCGGCAGAAAGGATTGCGGGGGAGGGGAGGGGGGAGGGTATGGTGGATGGGTTGGGGTTGGGGGAAGTGGCATAGGTCCGGGACGGGATCGATACGAGACGTCTGGGCGCGCGCGCCACCAGGGTTTGGGGGGTCAAGTGGGCAGGAGGGTTTCTTTGTTTTTGCGGACCAAGACTTTTGATAAGGGTGGCTTTTGATAAGGGTGGTTTCGGCGGTGCTCTTTCCATTCTTATTATTGCCGTCTTGGCTAACTAAGATTTCGTTATATTTTTATGTGAATAATTATTAATTATATATTTTTGAAGAAAGGAATGAAAGCCAAACATTTGTAGAAATTTTTTTGCATTAATTCCAAATAATTTGGAAAAAACTCTCAGGGCATATGTCATCTTTAGAGATGCTGTGTGGGGGTATTTTTGAGGAGAGTGAGGTGTAAACATGGATCTTGAAGTGACCCCTACGGAGAAACGGCAAGATGATTAGTTTATTTAAATTATATTAATATGTTAATATAAATATAATGGGAGCATTTTATCAGCTTATTGCAAACCTTTTTATGTGACCAAGATCACGTAATGTTTTGTGTTACTTGTATATTTGTTTGACAAAAACTTTATACAAATTTCCATTGTATAAGTATGCGTACGTACAGTTATATAAAGTGAATAATTTGCCATGTGATTTTTTCCAACCGACGCAACCTAGAGTACAATTTTCATGGGAAACAAAGATCTCCTAATGTTTCATGCGTTGATCATACATAAATTCCGAAAACATTGGTTTTAAAATGGTTTTATCAAGGTAGGCATCACCCAACTTCTATTTTAATAAGAAGTTTGGATAACTAATATAATAGTATTTTTTTGTTCTTAATATATATTTTTTATTAACTTACCAGTATTTTTTTAATATTGGTGATACACATTACATATAAGGTATAAAGTTGGGATTATTGTGGAAGGCAGTTTCTCCATTACTTTGAATTTAAATGTATTGTGTTTTTTAAAAAAGCAAAAATTATAAAGGGGGTCAGTAGGGAAGTGGTGGTTTTAGTGGTGGGGAAAGGGTGAGAAAGGGGAATAATTTGAATGAAAATGAGTGAATGAGTAAAGAGTTATGGTTATGGGAAAATAAAGCTAGGTATTGAAGATGCTTTCCATTGCTGTGCACCTACGCGAGTTTACTTCGTCACACTTTTTGTTTATTTCGAATGAAGTAGTAACGGTAAAGAAAAGGAAAAATTCTCTTACAATAATTTAGTATAATACTACATTTTTTTAGGTCCTCTTGTCTAGATAATGTAATTAATTTAATCTTTTATGTGAATGCCATACAAAAATCCCAACTGCTCCCAACCGTTGGGAGCCAGTGAGACTATGTTATCCCCAATTGTTAGGAGGATGAAGGTAGTGGGCAGAGGGAGAAAATGGGGAAGAGGAAGGGTGGAAATATCTGGCTACTTAAAGAATGTGCCACTCTTTAATTATATTCTAAAAAAATTAATTGTGCTCTTCCAAAATATATTCTAAATAATTACAATAAAATACGCATTCCTCTAACACACACATCGAAATATTTAAAAAAATCTCCTAACTATATTGCCAACACACTCTTTAACTTTCTTCAAGATATGTATAAAAACAGCCAGCTAAAAATTAAAAGTAAGGCTTTAACATAATATTTTTAAAAACATATAAAAAAATACATAATTCTTGTCATGTTGTACTTTTTTTCTTTCTCTCTCCATTTCTATCACCTGTATTTGTAATCGAGCATTATCTATTTTTACGAATGTATTAATGGGATACCTTCTTCTAAATTCCTACCCTGGCTATGCTTATGTGTATATCTCTATCTGTTTCCTTTTTTGTTTCTTCTTATTTGTTCTACTTAACCCCTTTTTGCTCTTTGTGTACTGTTTTTTAAATGACAGTTATAATTATGATATTTTTCTATATTTGTACTGTTTTGCACGTGAAACTTTTTATATCAAAATACCAATGTAAAATTGTACCTGTTAACTTCCATTTATGTATTGTAAGTTCTTCTAAATCTACAACGGAGGTCATCCATAATATACTTAATTTTAACTGATAGCTGGATATTAATCAATTTCTGATATATTTTTGAACTGATTTATTTTAACATCCGATTTCTCAGAACTGGTTTTACAAAAGCTCATTTGTTATATTTATATGGAATGAAATGTATGACAACTTGTCTTATTTTTTTACGATAACATCGATATATTTGTGACTAGCTTAGAAGAAATATTTTTGTGAGTTTAAAATAAGTTAAATAAAAAAAGAATAGAAGGTAAATATTTGTCCTAATCTTCTACATTCACACTTAAATTGTATAGTAAAAAAATCTGATTTTATTATATTTATCATTTTCATAACATTGTGTATCCAAAAACCTAGCTAAAAACCTCTTTGTAAACTGCCATCTCAACACATGCGTTACAAACCTAGTGAGATGGGCAATACGTCACTATTGTAATTAAATGTAATATTAAAATAATGAAATAAACAACAAACAAAAAATATATTATCAGTATCAACCAGGTGAACTACCACCTTTCAGAATCAAAACGTTGCTTAAAATTGCTTTAGCCTTGTTTGGTACAGATAGGAATGGCCAGGTACTTCAATACCTTCATCTTCCCCATCTTCTTCTCGATTCCACCATTTCAGACCCACAGGCTCCGTTCAGTTGAGACTCATGTATGGTAATCACTAATTGCAAATTTTAAAAGCTGTCCCATTTTTACAATGCCAGAATTCACCGATCGACACAACACAGAGATTTTTTACCTTTTTATATATTTTTTTTATGTGAATATCGTACAAGAGTCTCAACTGCTCACATCCGTCTAGACTCTAGAGTCAGTAATGCTATGTTGCGGGGCTGAAGGTAATGGGGAGAGGAAGGAGATGGAGCAGATGAAGGTGGGGAATTACCTGGCGTCTTACTTCTCGGTGATACTGAGAATATCTTTCACTCTGGAACAAGCCACCAAAAACATACAATATATTATATTTAATTAATAAATTGTGAAATAACACAAATTAATCATATAAAACTTACTATTGTACGCCGGGCCTCCGGATTGCTTGTCGAGACCCTTACCCTCCATCCACGGAGGACATCAATTAGACAGATGTCGTAAATACATACATATATTGCTCAAGGTTGCAAAAGTATCTAGCTAACAAACAAACTTATAAAATAATACGTACCCTGTATATTGTATAGTTCTTCCACAAGAACATAAGTGTGAAAATATGAATGAACCGTAGTGTTACACAGTATGAAAGCTCTTAGATTTGGTTCTTGAAAAGCTTTCTGTACATACTTTCATGGTCATTACTCTGAAACTTTTCCGGGAAAATAGAAGATATGGCGAGACTTTCATCTGGAATTATTTTGGCAAGCTTTTTTCCTTTGACCAGCCAAGTGGGTTGAAATATTGAAACCGCTAGCATACAAATGTGACCTTTACTTTGTGTGTCATGTGCTCATGTGGGGAACATTGCAGGGGAAATGTGTAACACGGATACGTATTTAATAAATTAGTTTATACCATGAAAACACTTTTGTAATGAGTTGCATTTTACTTTTTATTTTTAATATAATATATAAATTACATTTATTTTACAAAATATTATATTTAAGGGAATATTAAATATAAATTTAATAGTTGGTCATGCATACCTTATCAGAAAAGAGATCTTTTGCCTAATAAGGGAGCCACGATTTTAATATCAGTTGGCATATGAAAAAAAAATATTTTGAACTTGGGAACCGCCGCCCCGGGAACCATTTATTGGATAACCAAAACCTCTGACATAACCTCAAGTGGTTTGCAACGTTTTGTATAGGTTAGGTGATCGGGAGAGGCTGGATTGGGTGGACCCTTTGAGCTCTCCTACTGGTCTCTCGACCCATCGCCTTGGGCCGCAGTGGGAGGGATAAATTAATAATATGTTCTTCACTCCTGGACACACTTATCCCTAAATTCTTACCCAACCCATCCTCTCTTTCCTTTCCTTGAAAAGAACCTCCGTACATCATCCCAAAATATGACATAGGCCCTGAGGAAAATAATTTCCCTTATGGTCTCCTATATGGGGTTAACGAAAAAATAGTTTTGTTTTTTATTTATAAACGTTTTCCATAAAATATTTAAATTTCTAAGTTTTGTTCAATTTTATTCATTTATTCTGATTGGTCCTTATTACAACGCAATAAATTAAGGAGATTATTGGCTTGGTAGAATAATATAAAGGTCTTAAAATTAGGTGTTAAAAATTGTTTTCCATTTCTCATTAGTTTGTAGTATTCCTGATTTTCATTGGGTTTTTTTCTTTACACTCTTTTAAAACAGAAACTTGCTTTTATGTCATAATATCATATAATAAATACATATATACGATATATACGAGGTGATATCTCACAAAAGCGGCGCTATACAAATTATCCAATAATAAATAAATAAATAAATTAGGACATAAATGTATCTGTAATTATAATAACCAATCAAATCTTTGCAATGATAGGTTATCAAATCTTACAATTTAATAACATTTCAAAACTTAAGTATATTATGCAATCTGTGAGGTGAGTGCGGATACCGCCGCCCCGGGAAACATTAATTGGGTAATCAACTCCTCTGTCATCGGTCGCAGTCCTAAGTCATTCGCTACGTTTAGTGTCTTTTCGGGGGTTGATAGGGTAAGGTTGTCCAGGTCTTTGTGGCCAATGTGCCTGTCCACCATCTTTGTGGCGAGCCGGATACAGAGAGACCGGTTGAGGGAGACCCTTTCACAGCATCCTCAAAGATGACACAGACCTTGAGGGAAATTATTTTTCCCAGGGCCTTAGTGTGAAATTCATGCAATGTTCATTATCTGGCTATTCGGATCTGGTCACCAAACACGGCTAAAGCCATTTCAAGCAACATTTAAATTCTGAATGGTGGTTTTACACTATGGCGATACTAAGTGCATCTTCCACTCTGGAACGTGTCGCAAATATACTATATATATACAATGTATATGTTTTTTTTTATTTGGATGAATAAAATAAATGAAAAAAAAAAATAATCAAATAAAATTTATTTGCCGGGATTTGAACCTGCGTCCTTCGAGAGCTTTATTTCTCGACCACGGAGGCTGTCGTCTCGAGGAAATTCTTTTGTGTAAGATTTATAATTGTTTCCTTTTCGTATCTTCTGTTCTGGAACTATTTCATCAATTGGTTTGGACATCATTGGTACAGTAAACGAAATTTTTTAATTCAACTGACTCTATTAGGAACATAATACAGGGTTTTCCAATAAGAGGTGTTATTTTGATATTCATAGAAAAATGCCATTTTTTAATATAAATGATCAAATGTTTATTTCATTATAAAGAGGAAGGTATTTCGTTAATAGTGAACACAAAACATCAGTCAAATGACCACCACGACCACGCCTACAGGACCATATCCTTTTCATGAAATTTTCCATAACCAAATCGCAAAGCGGCTGCCTTATGTCCTCGATAGCATCACGAATTCCATCTTTGAGGTCTTGAATCGACGCTGGGTTGTTGGCGTAGACCTTCTCTTTCACGTGGCCCCAAAGGAAGAAGTCGTAAGGTGTTAAATCACAAGATCTCGGTGGCCAATTGTGATCACCTCTTCGAGAGATAACACGGTCCGGAAACTTTTCCAGTAAAAGATCAATGGTTTCGTTGCTTGTGTGGTACGTAGTGCCATCTTGTTGAAAGTAAACGTTGTCCAGATCAATACCATCCAATTTCGGCCATAAAAAATTATTAATATTCAAAATAACACATCTTATTGGAAAACCCTGTATATAATTTATATGTTTACACGTTAATTTAATTAAGTTATGTTAATCTAAGGAAAATTCTACGAAAAAATGTTATTAGTGAATTTTTTACTTCTAAAATTCTAAATAATAATAACATCGTAATTTAAACATAAAATATATGAGTTAGTCACGCACACTGCATAGTGCATACCGCATAGTGGCTGTAACTCGTCTTAAGGGCAAACAAACATCTATTAAAACTCCCCTCGATGGTTTGAATTATTAAATAAAAGTCTACAAATTTAACGTTCATGATGTGACGTCGTTATGCGGTTATTGCACTTAAAGCGGTTGACATTGCGGCTTTACTGAACCGGATCAATTAAACTTCAATTTAAAGGAAAGCAAAACAGTACTAACGGAAATAATATTAGTTAAATTATTTACATAGCACCGAATTTTATTATTTATTTTTTTCTTTATTCATAAAATATATTTGAATACAGTTTTTTACATGCTTTTCGACTACCACACTAGACACATGTCCGTTTCATGGTAGTCGAAGTTTGTGTATAATTATATAAATGTAATACATGATTCATTTGTTAATATATGTATTATTTTGTGAAATGTAATATATTTGTAAAATAGGTAATACTTTAACTGAAAATAAGAAAAAATATCGTCTTGGTGATGGCTGAGAACTCTATGTGACTTTCTTAAATTAAATTAAATGTAGTGACGTCCATTTCCATGGCTAAGAATCCTTGGCTTCTGATGCAAAGGTCGAATCACATAGAAAAACCAAAAAATATGTTATTTATTAATTTTTTTCGGAAAATAAATGGTTAAAAACCTTATTGGTTACCTATAAACTTTAAGGGTTATAAACCGCACTGTAAACCTCTTAGCGACCGATTTTTTTAAAATTAGACTTAAAAAATTCAGACTTACCAATTTATCGAATTCGCTTACCGAATGGATTTACTCGAAAACGAAAGCTCAAATTAGGTTATACCACAACATCGACACCAAAAGCGATGTAGATTCACCAGTTTCCGCTTGCACTTTAAGTTTCCGGACACCGTGTAAAGCTCATTTGTGACTTGTACCAGAGTGGTATATATACTTCAGTATTGTCCTGGTGGAAAGCCCTCCATTCAGAATCGAAAGGATGCTTGAAATGGCTTTAACTGTGTTTATTGATTAGATCCGAAAAGTCAAGTTCTTTCATCTCCATTATCCCCTTATCCTTCTACTCACTCCCTTCCATAGTACCACTGGGTCCAGATAGTTGGGACTCTTGTGTGGCATTAAATTTATTTGAACTACAGCATTTACCACAAATTCTAGAGTGGTGGCTATACGAGGTTACGTCTAAAATCGTCCTGATAGAATACCAATATTCAGAATCGAAAAATTTCTTGAAACGACTTAGTTTATTCATCTGCCGGGTTTAGTGATCAGATCCTAATAGCCAGGTACCTACTCCCTACAGCCTCACAAATTATTCCATTTGTAGAAACCACTCCAACTGACTCCAGGCAGATATTATATCATTATACCCAATTGATTGTATTAATCATTAGCCACTTTTCAACAACTGCTGAGTGAAGACTTCATTACATAAAACAAGGTAGATACGCTTACCTTCTTGATTCGATCTTTATATATGATATCTTTCCTAGTTAAAGACGAAAAAGTCAACAAAATTATTCTAAATCGGTTCTAAAAAAGTATGAAATTAAAATGCAAAAATAAGAAATTTAGAAGCAGGTCAATATTTGACCATTGACACATTGCTATATTTATTTTAAAAAGCATTCACGGATTACGAACAACATGACAGTAGTTGAAAATTTTCTGATAAAATACAATACTTTTTTTTTTAAAACCACGAGTTTTTAATAATTTTTAGAACCGACCGGTTTCGCTTTACTCAAGCATCTTAAGGGTACAAATTATTACTAAACAAGAAGTAAAAAGTGTGAGTTATATGTAAAAAAAATTAGGGGTAGAAAACCTTATATAAGTATAACAAACACAGAGAAAGCATACAATACATTTACACAAGTACAAAAGAAAAGAAAACCCGAAAGATAATTATGTAGACTAACTGACATGGTGATAAATTTTTTTAAGGGTTTATTGGAAACAAACCTAATATTGGACTACTTAATATGTCTAATTGATTATTGAGAATATGACTTTTGGTTTTTAAAGTTTTTTTTATTTCTAGTGCTTCTAATTTATTGAGTCTGTTACCATGCCCGTTTGCATGTAAAATATTAGCGCCAGTGCTACGACAGAAAGTATGATCTGTACTAATCAGATGATTGACAAATTCACAGAAACCGTTATTATTGAGACAACGAAGATGCTCAAACCACAAAGTGATTGCTTTCTACAATAATGAAAATTTTCTACTACCACCATAGCCTAGGAATTGAATTTACGACACTTAGGTGGGACCCAGACGCGATGCCAACTCAGCCACTGACCGGTCATAATTAACTGGTAGTTATTAACGTTTAGCGTACTTTTACAATTAAACATGCTTCTGGGTGCGTGAAAGTTTCCTTTGCGATATCTACGTAAATAATGGTTGGATGCTCAGCAACTCTCGTAAATTATAACGGGTTGTGTTCTGCCACGATTTGGAATTATTATTATTTCAAAAAATCTACTAGAGAAAACTGAACACTGAAAAAAAAAATAAAGGAAAGTATTAGGTTTTCCAATAAGAGGTGTTATTTTGATATTCAATCATAAAAGATCAATGGTTTCGTTGCTTTTGTGGCACGTAGCGCCGTCTTGTTGAAAGTAAACGTTGTCCAGATCAATACCATCCAATTCCGGCCATAAAAAATCATTAATTATTTCTCGATGGCGCAATCCATTCACCGTAACTGTTGCTCCAGCCTCATTTTCGAAAAAGTAAGGTCCAATGACTCCGCCGGACCATAAACCGCACCAAACAGTCACACGTTGAGAATAAAAAGGCTTTTCAGCAATAATTCTTGGGTTTTCCGAGCCCGAGATGTGATAATTTTGCTTGTTGACGAAGCCACTGAGGTGGAAATGTGCCTCATCACTCAAGATGATTTGCATTTGATTCACTCAAGTGAATTTAAATAATTTAAATGCGTTGTTGAAGCGTGTATTGTTCCATTTTTATTAATGACGTAGTTTCTACTTGTCAAATATTAAAAAAAACGACAGCTTCGAAAATAACATCTACCGAAATAGCGGGCTATTCAAAATAACACCTCTTATTGGAAAACCCTGTATTAGATTACGACAGAGGCAAGTATAAAATATTTAATTTTAAACATGCTCGTAATCGTTTAATCTAAAATTGCATTTCAACTAGCTAGTCTACCCAGGGGTGCAATTTGCACAAAGAAAATCTGTTTATGATTTAAGACGAAACCTTTGATAATTCAATACATACATATCGACTGCACTGATTTCCCTCCATCCCCCCACCACCCTCCCCCCTGAAATCCGTTCAGCCTCGAGTCGTAAATGCTCTACGCGATAGAACATTGGACGGTGGGGGTTGGATTAATGGGATGGGAGGAGGGGGGTGGGAAAGGTCCACTGAGATACCGCTAGGAGGCGAGGGGGGATATCCGGTCGGAAAATTTGCCAGTTTGGGTAAAGGGTGCAACTTTGGGTGACTGGGCGCGTGTTAAACCCTTCAAGCCCGATATCCCGACAAAGTTAACATACCACTGGTAATCGATCTATTTATTCTGGACCTGTCTCATCTCTCGCACCATATGATGGTGGACCGTCAATGTATGGATTAACCACAACTATGGAAAGTGGTGGCAGATCAAAAGCTTCGGGTGATAAATCCACTTCTAGCTAGGTCCTCCATTATTGCACAAGCAACATATTCCGCTTATATTAGTGGGATGCATTCAAATATTGTTAGGTTTCGTGTTACCCGAAAATTTATGTCTTTAAAAAATGTATAGTAAAAATATAAAATAAAAGAAATATGTATATTTTACATAAAACTAGTGGGCCCTGGCAGACGTTGTCCTGCTAGACTGCCTTCTACGTAGACCAAATTTCATATAGACCTCATTTTATGTAGACTGCCTTTCGATATTGATATTGTTTTGACGTTTCATTTGACATCGATCATTTCAGAAGATTGTGATTATTGTTCAGTACTATTAAATCTCTTAAAACTGCATTGAAGTATTTCTTTCATAGTTTGACAGATTGCTGTACGAATACGATCCATAGAAAACACTTCCGATACACATTTTTACTCATCTCTTATTCAAGTGTAATAAATGAAAATTCTTAATTGATAATGAATATAAAAATATTATAAATGAGGCAAATTAAGATTGATTATAGACTACGAAATATTATTGTTTTAAATTATAGTAATGTAGTGCAATTTGGTGAACAATATTGTTTGTCAATCCGTCTTTTGCCAATATTAACACATAAAGCTTACACAACTTAAAAATGAATTACTAATATATTATTCAGTAAAAATCCTTAAAATCGCATAGAAAATATTGAAGCAATATTGAATGTAGAGAAGTTCAAATGTTTTGTTGTATATATTTTGGATGAAAAACTGAAAAAGAAATTAAAACCTCGACAACAGCGCCACTCATCGGGTCCAAAACTATCTTATGTTTCAAGCTCGAACCAACCATACAAATTTACAAAATTTCACTGAAAAATAAATGTGGCACGTGAATTTTATATATTAACATTTAATTATAAGATATTATTTGTCAGAAAATAAATAAAAAAATTGTGATAAGCGAAAAACATATGATAACACAATATTGAAAGTAGCTCACTAACTCAAAGAAAAAGAGCAAATTACATTCACTTCGTTATTAATTGCAAAATCCTTTGTGGCGTCATTTTAGTTTCATACCTATTATACGTTCATCCTGATGAATAAACGAATGGTTTTGGAACATGTCGATCGTTTTTGATTAAATAGTGGTGTTTACAAAGTTATATTGTCAACGACAAATGATATTTTGTTGAAGAAAAATAGCTCTTCCAAGTACAGTGATCATTGGCTGGTTGGCCCTACGGAGACGGAAGAATGGAGATCGATATTCTATGGACATTCTTATCTATGCAGTCAAAGAATCGCTAGTGTAGTTAGTTCATTCATTCACCTACTCTACTGCAACTCATTCCCTTCAATATCCCCTCGCAAAGACTCAGAAATAATGAACTGCTCTTCCTCAACCATCATTCGACAAATTTTGGATATTATTCACCATTGTCCAGAATGTGTAGACTGGTCAACTCAAGTCAATACCTTAACTTTTTTGGGATAAGTCTGAATGATTTTTGCCGGTTGCTAAACAAGTGACTGAATATTATAAGTGTCCCGTAGTCCTGACCCACGGCGTAGTCTTGACTTGATTCGACTTGTCACTTTATTTTCTTATATTATATCTGCCTTATGTCTTTGCTTTCGTGTACCTTTGTCTACTCCTGTATTTTTCATTTTACTGTATTCGTGTTATTATTTTTTAATTTGGACGATGTCCGTTAATAAATAAATAAATTTGTCTTTTTTTTCTCTTTCGGTCGCTTGCAGGGAAAAGTATGTATTTAAAAGCACGTTAAACATGTATGTTGTCGCTTCTGAATTAATTGTTTGGGAAATATTATTTACGTATAGGAGTTATTTACGATTTTTCTTGTAAAATTAATAAGAAAATAAAGCGCGCCGCTTTAAGGTGTTGAGAGACAGTTTTGGAGTGTGGGCGTGCATTTCAGGGAGGATTTCAGCGCACTTTCGGGGGTTGGGTTGGGTTGGGCTGGGCGGTGATGGAGGGAGGGGAGGGGTAGATATAAGGGGTTCGTTTAGGTCTCTTTGCGTTGCGATACCCCGGGCATGGTAGAGCCAGGAGGCCAGTGGCGCGTCAGCGTATTGCAAGCCAGCGATGGGACGTCAGGTAATTGATAAAAAATACGATATATAAATATAAATTTAATGGAAAGTGGCAAGGTTAAATGTTAAAATGTACTGGTCACAATATAATGCAATATATTGTATCACACAACAACTTTTGACACATACTAGAGGACTTGGGCTTAAAGCCCAGTTGTAAATTTTTGATTTCGGTTTCTTATTAGTTTACGTTGAAAGTTCTTAAAATTACATAAATTAAATGATTAGAAATGGAAAAACACACCCATTATGAACTATTTAAAAATAATACAGAATAAAGTTTTTAAAAAATAATGTGATAAAATAAACTCTTCGATTAAATTTAAATAAAAAACTTGTTTAGTGGTTTAGAATTTTTTTTTAATATGTACTCTTTAAATTTTTCTACTTATTATGTGCTTCAATCTTTGTAATTAAGTTTTATGTTTTGTATAATAAATACTGATATTGTTTTACATGTTTGCTTATGTGAATGTGCAAATGTGATGCTGCAGACACATTAGTCTAGGGATATTTATAATTGTATTTTTTTATTTTGTAAACCATAATTAATGTTTTTATAAATATCCTGTTTGTGTCTCGAATAAATAAATAAAAAAAATAAATAAATAAAATAACCCAGATATCCCCACGAACAAAACTTTGCCAAGAAATGTATATATTGATATTTAAAAAAAGTTAAGAATTATAAATTAGTATTCAATCTACAAAATAAGAAAAATGGACTTATACACTCGACTTATAAATATATATACAAACCTCACAAGTAGACAAACACTTTAAAAGATAACATGGTAAATTGTATACTAATACAGTAAAGACTGACAGTGGTAATATAACCATAGGCCATGAAGGTATATATATTTAAAATCTCCTTCCCGATATCGGCTCTTGAGGGAGTCGCCTAACTTCAATAAGTCATCCAAATAATTAAATATTCTCGACTTGATTATATTTAAAAAAATTATCATAAATAAGTATTTCCGAGTCACCATCTTGGTTACAAATAAATTCTGGTGTGGCGGTTTGGCAGTTCCTAAATTCAAACAATTTCGGCTTTTTTCAAAGATTGTGTAGAATCAAAAAACTTTTCGATATTGCCTGAAAAATTTTTAGGAAGTATTAATAATTAAGGATAATATTAGTTATTCTTAAGGCGAATCACTAGTCAAAAATTAATAAGAATTCGGAAGGGGTGTGACATTTTATGAGGGATTATGAAATACTTGAAAAGACTTGACGAGAGTTAACAAACAATAAAAATAAATTAAACGAACCAAACGTATAACTCCCAGTTATGCCCTTAAACGCACTCTGTTAAACTTTGTTTCATATAAAAAAAACTATAGTTAAATTAAATTATTACTTAGGATAATCAAAATTCACTGTAAATGTAAAACTCATACATTGGCGGCTTTATTTACCAAAAACCGCCAGCAATTACATCGAGCATTGGAACAGTATTAATCTAACGGAAGATGAAAGCCTTGCGTTGTTGTGAGGTAAACCTTTTAGTACCTAAATAGGTAATATTGGTAGGTATAGGTAGTTATACACTGTTATAGTAGATACTTAATTCTATAACTAAATAAAATATATAAATAAACAACATTTCGATCTAAACGTCCTTCCTGGATCACGCTTTTAAGCAGCATCGTCCTTCATTACACTTACAGAAGTATCTTCCCAGTGGATACAATTAGATATCTAATATATTAGATAACAATTAGATAACACATATTTACAAATAAAATTGGTAGAAAGTCCAAACCCCATAAACACTCTAAGAAGATTATGTATGAGATGATGCATACATGTGAATAGTCCTATTAAACACACCGCGCTCCGAGTGTCCGAGGCAGTTCCCAACCAACCAATATTTTTTTAGCAGTCAAAAGGGCAAAAATTAAAAACACGTATATTTACTTTTTTTCTGTCTATAATATTACTAAGCGATAAAATTTTCAAACCAAAAACACATGATTTTGGATTAATTCGCATTGTATCGCCTTAAATCTTTAAATAGTATAAAATAAAGTCGCTATCCGCATAACACACAGCTGTTTGTGCTCTTAGTTGTTCTAAACTACTCAACGTATTTTAATAGGGTTTTATTATCATTTAGAAAATTTCTACCTAAATTTTTATATATTTAATAAATGCACATTATATTTATAGAAAGTAGAGAACAGTCGATATTTGGAATGTAGTCATAAAGCAAATATTTTCGGGCCCTTACATTATTAAGGCTGGCTTAACCTTCTGAGATAAATTAAAATAATGTTATACAGAAATAAATATCTTTAAAAGACCTACAGAATGGTATAGGTCAATCTCCTAAGGATAACCCCCAGCAAAGCTGGGTAAAATGGAGAAATGGAGGAAAAATGACCGAATTTGGTACCGGTATAACTATATGATCTTGCTTCGAGTTGCCGTTGCGACCGTTATTTGATAATTTCATTTCTTGTTGATGTGTTGTATAGGTACCTCGCAGTTTGAATAACAATGATATAATAAACTTACATTATATTACAATGCAATAGAAATACTGTAAACCTTAATAATAGCACACCTAGTAGTGGTGGGTAAAATAATGTTTTTGTATTTTCGTCTAACGTGGCAAAAAATCCCCCGCCATTGGATTTTCGTGTAAAATAAACGGCCTCTCAGTATGACAGTCTCTGGGCAAACAGGCAGACAGGTTAATGGGTGGGGTGAAGGAGGGGTTGGGGTGGGGTGGGACCCAGGAGGGAGGGGGGCACATTTGTTTTGGTCTAGCCGAGCCACCTCTTGATGGCTGAAATTCGTCTTGGGCCCGAAACTTTATGGCGATGGGAGAGCCGCCGGAATGGCACTAAGCTCGGATGCAGCCGGTTAGGGCTACTTCGACTACGGATAACGCTGTATTACGGTAATGAGAATGAAATATTGGGATAGATTTTACGATCAATATTATAAAAAAGGCTGTCAATATTGGAATAGATTTTATGTTTGGTTTTGTGAAAAGGCTACCAAGGCATTGTGATAGATTGAACGACTGTTGTTTAAAAAAAGCTACAAACGTATTTTTATGAAAACATTTACCAAAGTAATGAAATTGATTTAAATTTTTTAACATCATGAAAAAGTTCTCCAATGTGGGTATTGTTATGAAAAGGTCTACTTTTATGTTATGTTTTATGAATACATATAGCTATCGAATTTTTAAAAATTAGTAGCACAGGTATATATTTAAATTTCTAGAAGTGAAAACAGAACGATCCCGGTTTTCTATAAATTACTTTAAAATGCGACTGAATTGAATATTATGGGACAGAGAACTCTGTTTTACGATTACTTGTAATGCGAATTTAAAATAAGTTAATAATTAATTTACTGCAGGTTCATTTATGTAATTTAGTTTTTTTCATGGTAACGACGATTGAAATAGTTTTTTGACTGAACATTGGGAAACCCTGTTGTATCTCGACTATTTGGCACTTTACCTCTCTGTAAATTTGTTAGTTTTGTTCCGTTCCCGGTTCAAGACGGTGGCTGTTCTAACTTGTCGATAGACACATTCAAAACAATGATTTTTCTGAACATAAGTAGCTATTCTGGGGAAAATACTTAGGGTAGATCATAGCTTACACAAAATAAATTGTAAAAAAGTTGTCTGGTAAGACGGTATCACGAAAATAAAACCAGCGGTTTATGGTTCAGTATAGATTATTTTTTCAAATTAAATGTTAATAGTTGGTATTTATTTAGCTACGTAAAAATCTTATGGTACCAGAGAAACTGTTGGTTTCTATATATAATAAAAAAAATGCAGAAAAATACTTTTTGGACGTGAGGTTTACTATTCACATAACTACAAATATATCATTATAATTCAACTTAATTTTTTTTTCTAGGTGAACAAACGTTTCTGTATATTACACTCTATGAATGTTTACATAAAAGTAATTCAAGTGTTTTTCTAGCTTTTTCCAGAATTTCCAGAATTTTTTCCAGAATTTCCAGAATTCCAGAACAGGAATATTTCCTTCTACAGCAGTAAAAAATGTTTTTCAAAATGAAGAAAGAAATCTATAGAAGATGAATAGTAAGCTAGATCGTATGTAGAGTAACATTTAGCTTCTTGACTCAGGGCGCAGAGATTGTGTTTTTATACCTCCAATGTAAAATATTGTTATCAATTTATTGATAGATCAAGGGATACATTAAAATGTCCTTTACTCCTCTACACTTCAAACATTGTACATTGAAAAAAAAATGAAATAACATATTATATACAATTCTTTCGCTGTACCACATTTAAAAAATATCCCCTAAATACAGTTTATAATATTATCAGGTATGTATCCGAACGTCGGCGTCGGGTCGTCAGAGCATCGTTATGTTAATGTTGTAGACATATGGTTATGTTTATGTTAATGTTGTAGACATATGGTTATGTTTATGTCAATGTTGTGGACATATGATTATGTTTATGTTAATGTTGTAGACATATGGTTATGTTTATGTTAATGTTGTAGACATATGGTTATGTTTATGTTAATGTTGTAGACATATGGTTATGTTTATGTTAATGTTGTAGACATAGGGTAATGTGTATGAATGAATAATCGCGAATGAAACGCACACTTATACAAGTGAATTATTTTATTAAAATACATTTTAAATTAGTAGGTACATGGAGTGCGCTTTGAGTTCGTGACTGCACCCGAAGCCAAGTTTTGTTATGTTCTGCCACGCAGTTCGACAATGTACAGAATAGATTTAATTATTTTCTCCATCAGTTGAGGTACTATTTCACGAAGTGACGCGCAAAGTTGAAAATGAATCATTGTATTTGGATGCTAAAATAGCTTGCCGGCATAATAAAATATATAATATTATTTCGAAAAGATTTTCTCTCTTTCTCAGGTTGTTTTGTCCGCAACTAAATAAATTAAACCAAAAAAAAGAAAAAAGTTTTGTTTACTCCGCCGGTGCAAGAGTCTAGTGTGTTAAAGTTTAATGGGAGGGGGAGGGGGTGGGGTTCCCTGTCTTGGGATGGGCGGACAGACAGAACATCAATAATTACTGGCCCAACTGGCGTTTGGGCCGCGAATCCCATCCCCTCTTCTACCACCACCCCCTTTAAACTCCCAACCTCCTTAACCCGTCCACCCAAACAACCGACGAACCTCCTTGCTCCCAAACCACCCACCGGGGGATGGCAGGGGGATTGTCACCCACCTTCATGTTCACAGGATATTTAGGAGTGCACCACCCCCGAATTCCTCCCCCGGGTGGGTGGGTTGAGGTGTGCGTGCGTCGACAGATTAATTTGAAAGAAATTATTATCATTGTCTCGACTTCATTACTGTATATTAATTGGAGAAATGAAATTAATTAAACAACCTTGAGAGGGTTACGTTCGTTGTAAGGTCACGAAGTATCAAATGACGTGATGAAATTTTGAAAGTTTTCATTATACCTATCTGAAAACTGAACAAGTTGATTGTCATAGTGCTGTCGTAAGATATACATCGGCTGTGAAAAAAAGAAGGGAATGACTCCAGTGCAACATATAATATACATCATGGAATTATGTTGTGAGAAAAATAACTGGGAGGGATATAAGTTAATTTTAATGTAACTTTTAATCTTGTAAAAAAATCACAAAAATTCGACTGAATCCTAATTAAGTATGATAGTTTAACTTATCTACTAAGTATGTACTTTTTTTGCAAGTTTAAATATGATTTTCTCTATGATTATTGGTAATGCTTCAATTTTACTTTCGACCAAATTTTTAAATAATTAACAATTAAACTAACATTTCCTATTGCCAAACATTTTTGTTGAACCTCAAAACCCCCGACTCAAGCCAAATATGTATTACCTATACTATTAGCTTAAAAAGTATGTTGCAAATAGCTACCTAAACAAAATAATCACTAGGCTTACTTTAAATTTGAGGTGCGAGTATCAGTACCGCCACCCCGGGAAACATTCATTGGATAACCAACACATCTGCCATAGGTCATCCCAAGTGGTTCACATGTTCGGTGAATTAGCAGGGGTGCCCGAGTTCATAGAGTGGGGATTGTCTGATAGGTCTTGACAGCGGACACATCTGCCCACCTACATACGGCGGGCCGGATTTAGAGATACTGGTTGAGGGAGATCTTTTGACCTCTGCAGCAGGACTCTCTCGATCCATCGCAGTCGCATCTTTCACCGCAGTAGGAGAGATGAATTCAAATGTCTGTAACTCCTGGACACACTAACTCCAAGATTCCTACCCACCCCTCATAATCTTTTCCTTCCCTTCGCATTCTTTTCCTTAAAAAAACCCTCCAGACAACATCCCTAAAGATGACATACGCTCTGAGGGCCTCTTGTGTGGAGCCAAAGTAAAAGAAAAACTAAAATATAGATACCTATCTGTTAAACACCTGTTTTATTTTTGAAAACAAATATGTTTTTGTACATCAGTTCCTTCCAAAACCTGTATACCAATATGTCGCAAGCTCGTCCAAAAAATTTCGTATAAATCCTTTGCCAGAAATATTGCAATGGAAATATTTAGGCACGGCACAAATTAATCAAGATTTTTTAATTGCGAAATGTTTTCCCCGGGACCAGACGTTGCAAAAGATAAAAAGCAAACGCACACTAAGGCTTTGCAAAAACGTGAAACAAAAATGGCATGTATCTACAGTGTACCCACACCGACTTGCACCCGCCAAATATTCACCCACACCAACGGGTGCCTCCCAAACAACGTACACGTAGATAGCGTTATACGATAAGTTTAACTTGGATTGCCGATATGTAAAGGACGCGGAACAGGTATGGGGATAGTAAATATTTATTGCAAGATATTCAAGTAGACTGAATTAGTAATGTTTTTGGAGGTTTTGTTTTCGACTTCTGGAAAGGAATAAAATTTGGAAAAGGAAGATTGGGAAGACCTAGCTATTTAGACCTTGTTATCAAACATGGCTTAAGTGGATTCTGTGTGAGGGTCTTCTTCATTCAGAAAAATAACTTTGTGTCATTTTCATTGGAAATTCTTTCTGTGAATATCGCACAAGAGTCTCAACTGCTCTCAACCGTCTGTAGCCAGAGAGAGAGAGGCATCCCCAATAGGGGTACGTTATGAGACTGCAGGTAGTGGGGAGGGGGAAAGGATATGGGTAAGAGGAAGGTGGAAAGGTAGGAATCCGGCTATTCAGATTTCGTCACCAAACATCGCAAAAGTTTTATTTTTATTTATTTCTATACTTATTTTTTATTTACAGTTTACATAAGTTTTGTTAATACCTCATTAGGATAACCTGTCCTGAGGTTTTCGCATGTATTGGGAAAGTGTTATGCCTTTATAAGTAAAAACATATCATCGTTTTTAAAATACTTACTGATTTCATAAATGGCGGCAGTAACGTGTACGTAATAGGTTAATAGTTGTTACCTCATAATGTTACAAATTACATAGACCTAGTTTCGAGAAAAGAACCCGATACTGCATGAATTGTACTTAAAGATACAGATAAGAGAAAAAAATACAGAAGAATATGATAGTCAATGCAAGTATTTAAAATGCACAGTAATAATAAATGACAAAACAGCATCTACTAAGTAGAACTATTTCAAGCAACGCTTCAATTCTGAACAATGGTCTTCCACTACTAATAGTATGTTCCACCTGGAACATGCCGCCAATATATTTAAATACAGAGTTTTCCAATAAGAGGTGTTATTTTGAATAGCCCGCAATTTTCCAGAGTGGAAGATACTACCAGTATCGCCCTGGTGTAAGACCACCATTCAGAATTGAAACGTTGCTCCAAATGGCTTTAGCCGTGTTTAGTGACTAGATCTGAATAGCCAGGTACTTCCCCACTTTCCTCTTTCCCTTCCCCACTTACCTTCAGCCTCACAACATCCCCCAATTAGGGATGCCATAGTCTCACTGGCTCCAGACGGGAGCAGTTGGGACTCTTGTGAGGTATTCACTATAAAAAAAATAAAAAAAATCGGTAGATGTTACTTTTGAAGCTGTCATTTTTTGACATTTGACAAGTAGAAACTACGCCATTAATAAAAATGGAACGATACACGCTTCAACGACGCATTGAAATGATTAAAATACACTTGAGTGAATCGAATGCAAATCATCTTGAGTGATGAGGCCCATTTCCACCTAGGTGGCTTCGTCAACAAGCAAAATTGTCGCATCTGAGTGTCGGAAAACCCGAGAGTTTTTGTTGAAAAGCCTTTCTTTCCTCAATGTGTGACTGTTTGGTGCGGTTTATGGTCCGGCGGAGTCATTGGACCTTACTTTTTCGAAAATAAGGCTGGAGCAACAGTTACGGTGAGTGGATCGCTATCGAGAGATGATTGATGATTGTTTATGGCCAGAATTAGATGGTATTGATCTGGACAACGTTTACTTTCAACAAAACGGCGCTACATGTCACACAAGCAACGAAATCATTGATCTTTTATGATTGAATATCAAAATAACACCTCTTATTGGAAAACCCTGTTTTATTTTAAAATAATTAATTGTGAATTTTATTTAAAATTTACTTACACGCGTTGGGATTTGAGCCGTTTGGATTTTGAGAAAATGTAAATTCATCACATCTTTAAAAAGTTATATAAAGTCATAGAAAGTGATGAAAAAAATGTTTTATTAACTAGGTTAAGTAGGTTACGTTAGGTTTAGATTTTATTTCCATCGTTTCTAATGATTTTATATCACTTTTTAAAAGTGTGTTGAATTTTCATTGTGTTGTTTCATCATGGAACCCAAAGACGCAATTTTCAAATTAGTTTAGGATGCAGGTGAATTATGTTTTCGTATGTCCCTTAAATCCATTCGCGCGGTACGAGGGTAAGCACTAACCTTTTGAAAGCACTTTCTCTTACCATTTAATATTAGAAAACAAAACATTTACATGGTAAGAAATGTAACGAATTGTCTGTACAGTTACTTCGTCAGCGGTTTATACAGTTATGTGGCTATACGCACGCACAGACACCTATACGAAATCATTGAACTCGTGGGTTTACGATGCGTAGACGGTCTGTCTGCCTACGACAGAGGTCTACGAACTTCGTAGGCCATCAACAGTCACGATTCACAGGGGATGCATCGCGAGGTAGTTCGGGATGGGTACTTCGTGCTATCTACTGCCACGTACTTTACGCCACACGTGAGAACTTCGTTTTATATGGACGAGAGTGTATACCTTTCACGAAAATTCAATTTATAGTAAAAGAATAAGAAAAATGCATTCCATTTTAATATTTCTCCCGTTCTTTCCTAAAAATGTGGGTAGTTTATTTTATTTTTGGTAAGAGCATAGATTCATATTATGTAAGTTGATGGTAAATAATTTGTTTAATTTAACCGTCAATTTATAATACGTGCAGTAAAAATGGTAAATTGTTGTGTATGTGTAAGCGCAAGGTTAGTTAATAAGACATAATCCTTCACTGCTATTCTGGGGTTACGAGTGACAGGTCAGGTGTGTATCGTACATTATGTTGAGTCTTGAATTTTGAAACTTGATCTGTTATAAATATAGTATAAAGTGAAGCTAGACTTATAAACTACTTCACCCTGTAAGGATATCACACTGGCGCAGCCGGTAGGATAGAATAATATAAAAAAAAGTCATTTCTCAAAACGTACTCATTTTTGTGAGTAGCGCTTGAAAACACTAACATCCTAATAACAAAAAAATATATATCCTTAAAAGTAAGAAATGTTCTTGAAATTTTAAAAGTAGCTGTAAATCCACTTTATAGTTTAATCAACTGACTGAGGGAAGTCCTGTTTTAACATTTGGTCTTTCATCTGTCTGTAATTTTGATTTTTACGTTTCGGTTCCGGTTCAAGATGGTAGCCGTGTTAGATTCTACCTTTTTATCCCGCCAGGGTTCGCCTGATCGTGGTTACTACTGCGGAATAATCAAATTTACAGTATCTACTTACCTAAAGGAAGTTGTAAAAAATAATTGTTATCGAGATGGCGACGTTTCTTTGGACAAATTGTAAAATACATTGCTCAAAATAATATTTTTTTCAAAAAATATTTATGTTTTACAATATTATAGTAGGTAGGCGATTAATTTAATACCTGATTAAAAGTTTTATCATTTTAGAGGAATTTTGTGATTTATTAATTAAATAAGAGACAAATAGAAATACCGTTTTTGCACGAGATGTCTACTGATTACATAATTAGTAGTATTTGTACATTTAATTAACGGTTGAAGTTCATCAGATTAACTTCTGTCATTTGTCGTTACTAAATAAGACATATTATAATAATCTTTGATCAAAACCAAGAACCATTCCGTTTTTAATGTACAAACTTTTAATTAATTTAATGAGCTTTTTACATTTGAAATGAGGACTTACGCTCACTCTAAATCTTGCAGTGTTCATTATAATGGGACTGTCACTAGGACTGGTTCGCTCGTTGGTCGGGGTTCCCTTTGCGCCGGCTGCGGTGGCGGCAGAACCTTCTCAACCCATCGCTACGAATATTCGGCACTGCCTTTGGTACTTGCCGGATCTACCCCTAAACCTACCCCTACAGGTTTCGGGTGAACGTCCGGCCGTAGCCCTCAGCCGCTGCACTTGCGTAGCTTGGTGTGCGTGACCGTAGAACCTTCGAATACAGCCTTCGAACTCAGTCGACTGTACTACGGCGGTATGGTACGGAGTTTACGAGTTAGCTCTGTAGCCGTTCTAAGACGATGTTTTTTTCTAAAATTATGAATCGTAAATTTATTAATTTTAGACCAGTAAAACTAATTTGGTAATAATAAGGGTCTATAAATAAATAATACAAATTGGTCTAGAAATTAAACGAGTAGTTCTGTGAACAATAAACCAAGCATACAAAAAGTATGTTTCTTATTTAATAAATTAAAATCAATATTTCCTTTGATATAACAAGATTTCTAAGTGCCCACTTAAAACCCACATACTTAAGGCAATGTCATACATAGTAATGCAAAATCATGTATTTTTGGTTTGAAAATTTGGTCTCCAAGAAATATTTCAGATGCTTTAATTACATTCTGCGAGTAGAATACATCTTGGCCTTTGAAATAATCGAGTATTTTTTAGATAAGTCTTTTTATAAGCCCAGAAAAACATAATGTAAAGGCCCATGAAAACTGTTTTAAAGTTTAAAATCTCCTACTTACGAACCCATTTTAGATCATTATTTTATTGAATAATGTGGCAAATTAAGTTATTTATAAAATGATCGGAAAAAAAAAATTTATTCCTGAACATCCACAAAATAAAATAAAAGGCACCTTTTGGCCATGTTTTTTTCTTGCATAAATCAAAACAGGCGGATGGTGTTAAGCGGGAATTTAAATCTTATCGCCATCTACGTGTTGTTATTGATAGCGGCTCAATTAAAATAATTATACGACGTAGTACATCGCCTTAATTAAATAAGTACATATTTTATACAAAGTTTTTTTTTTAAAATTTAAAATAGGAAGTTATAGAATTGGTTAAAGAATCTCCACTATCTCAAAGACAATTTTTTTATGTAGGTAAGTTCCATAATATTGAAAAAATGATTTCAAATTTGAAAAGAGAATCTTTACTGAACCTTAGAAAAAACGGAACTCTAATTTACATACGGACGAAATTTCATTAACGCCACACTCATCTGTGGGAATGGTGTGTGTACAACATGGGTCTTGAAGAGATCGAAAGGCCGGAATATCGTTTCACAGCCGAGCTATTGAACTGATGACTTAGATGTAAGATCTGTATAGCTATCTGTAGGAATGTATGTTTTCCACTAATTTCACCAACGATGGATGCATCATCAATCTACATCCCGATTTCTAGGCCTGGACAAGTGATGTCTTCCTGAATTCAGGTACATTAATAATAAAAGAAAATGGCATGGTAGCTTATTCCATCCCGGGCTCGGTAGCTTATGTACTGCAACGTAATGCGGGGATAGATATTCTGTACGAGATATCTCCGTTAAAACAGGCACCAGGCATCAGGCAGGCGCCCTCGGTGTTTCTTTTTCGTGTCTCAAGATGACTGTCTGAGGACGTACTTCCACTTGACGACTCGTCGAGAACACATTGGGCAGGATTCAATTTAAATTAACTACCCTCGCGTGATGGGGTGGAGTTTTTCTTTTTGTGAACTCCGGGCCATACATAATTACACGTAACGTTTTAAATGTCTGTGTCTCGTACTATGATACATTAAGTGAATAAACCACATCGCTTCCAATAAATATTGAATACATATTGAAGGCACTTCTTAAAATCATGGCTACATTCATAATATTATATGATCTTCTGAAAGACCATCGGCAGATAACGGTTTAGTTTTGATTGGACAGATTAAAATTAATTAGTCTTGAAAAATTAATTAAATTAAAAATTAATTAAATTAATAATTAGCCAAATTTCGTAAAAATATTCCAAAATAATATTTACGCACAATGAATAATTGAATACATCCGCTAACGCATAAAAGAGTATTATTTCAGTTACTTAGTTCGTTTATTTCTATTAGATATAGCCCACATTTTTGATCCTATCTCTTGGATGCGATTAGTTTAAAGAATTAAGGTCGTCAATAGAAATATTTTCAATTTTTGAAATTAAGGATATGTTAAAGATATGACTCTTAAATCTGAGAGTTTCATGGATTTTGATTGTTTAACTCAAAAAGTTCTTACAACTTCAATTTATTGTTTCAATGGGTGGTTCATGTTTGCACCCTAGAATTTTTTTTAATGAGGGGAAAATTCAGGGGATCAAATAGAAGAGCTATATTCAACAAGAGTTCGATCCATTGATTGAAGAGGAAAACCAGGCAGACAAGGAAAAATGTGGATTTTTTGTGTCGTCGAATGATATGGATTAAAGGATGTAAATTTGACCTTTTTGAACCGTAAAAAACTGAAAGCTTTCCGGAAGCCCGCCGTTTTCGAAAGAGTACTCTACAAAGTGCGCTGAACGGAGTGAAAATTATTATTGGCTCTCGAACACACTCCAATAACCACAGATAAACCGGCGTCGCTTGCTCGATCAAAGAAAATAGCGAAAAACGAAAATGCTTTGTTCGTCGGGGGAGATATGAAAAAAAAATCAATTGCCAGTCTAGCAAAAAAGGCCGAGCCAAGTGAAGCCTGAACTAAAAAAAACTGTGATCCATCGTTCGTGGCTAGCGTCGTGAGTTTCGGTAGTGAGGATCCGCGCTGAAAGCTTTCCTGAAAAGCTGAAACGTAAAATAAAACCACCTCTTTAAAAGGGATGTACAGAAAAACTCTAAAAATGTATACCTTCAAATGTTATTTTAACTTTTTTTGTTTGGGGTTAGTTTTACTTAAATTAAGGCTTTGCAGGCTTCTGAACGACGTATTTGAGTTGAGAAGTTGAGTGTGTTAGTTAGGTAGGTAGGATATAGGGGTAAGTGTATGTATGTGATACGAGGCAACACAATGCACCTAACTTAATCAAAAACATTGTGTTGGTTGATACGCAGTGATATTGAAAACTTAAAGTTTTTATTTCAACTTGTTTCACAGAAGATGTATTGTGTTAGGCAAAGCGCTTTTTACTATCGTCACTTGTTTTTGTTGCGTGCTATTTCACAAGGATAAAAGTTTAGTAAGCTTCTGGAAAAGTAGGCGGAAAAAAAAGTAGCCTATTATTATCAAAGTTTTTTTTAGTTGAAAGGCCCATCAGTGCTGACGTGGAAATAAGTTTTTTTTTATTAATTTTTTTTATTTTATAGAAAGAAACAGTTCATGATTTACAGTGATGAAACTATATACAGGAATTAGATATTTCATGTTGGGTAACTATGATATGTTTCCTTGTAATGTCTGGTAAGTGGTATATTTATTCCTTAATTATTAGATGACGTGTGTAGCATATAGGTGTGTCTGTGTGTAATGTGTGTGTATGTGTGTGTGTGTGTGTGTGTGTATATGTATGCGCATTGAATAGTTTATATTATTGACATGATGCCACGTTTGAATTTGGGCAGCCAATCCTAAAACATGTCAAATGTCACATGTCAAAAAATAACAAATTTAAGATAATGAAGCAAAACACAAATTTTCATATAAACATACAGGGTTTTCCAATAAGAGGTGTTATTTTGATATTCAATCGTAAATATCAATGGTTTCGTTGTTTGTGTGGCACGTAGCGCCGTCTTGTTGAAAGTAAACGTTGTCCAGATCAATACCATCCAATTCCGGCCATAAAAAATCCTTAATCATCTCTCGATAGAGCTATCCATTCACCGTAACTGTTGCTCCAGCATCATTTTCGAAAAACTAAGGTCCAATGACTCCGCCGGACCATAAACCGCACCAAAAAGTCACACGTTGAGGATAGAGAGGCTTTTCAACAATAACTCTTGGGTTTTCCGAGCCCCAGATGCGACAATTTTGCTTGTTGACGAAGCCACCGAGGTGGAAATGGGCTTCATCACTCAAAATGATTTGCATTTGATTCACAATAACACCTATTCAAAATAGCACCTCTTATTGGAAAACCCTGTAGTTACGTAGCAAGAAATTAATGAAGCATGACTCTTTAAGTAAGAATGGCACAAATTTAATTAAATTTACTTCTCTTTATAAATCGTACACTATCGCCACGTCATCTTCTATTTCGGCTGCGTTTTTTTCACGTTATTGAGTTCCCCCTCCCTCTTTCCCGCCCAAACGAGTCTACCGAACCCCCCTTCCCGCTCCCACTCCCGATTCTGCCGCCCACCAACCCAGTCTGGCCTACGTTGCATCACGTTCAGACGTCGTTTGTTTTTGTTTCGTCCTGCGTAGGCGGGGGGGGGGGGGGGGGGGTTGGGTGGATTCACCAGGTTCGGTCGGGGGTTCGTTAGCCGAGGTTGGTTAGGGGGGATAGTGAAGGATATTGCCAAGATATTTCAGAGGTATTGTGCCGAGGTGCGAAATGAAAAATAGCAACTCTTATTACTTTTCACTGATGGTGATAATATTTTCGTCTTTGTTTACGTTTTTTTTCATTTACTTGTGTGTATTAGCATGATCCAAGAGAGCGTACATCTTGAAGAACGATAAGTATTATGAATAATGTAAAGACATGTTTTTTGGTAACAAATATTTAAGCAATACCGATTTGACAATAATTTGGAGGATATTGGCAGTTTAAATAATTTTATGTTTGTAAAAATCCTTTGGGTGATTAAATAAATTAATAAGGTAATAAAATGAAAAAAAATATATAAATTTTGAGAATTTATAGTTAATTCAATTATATTGAAATGATATATCAATATTTTGATGATAATAAAATAATGTCAAATACTGGGTAACGTTAAAGACGATATTTTATAACATCTGTGTTCGTCTTAAATATGTATTCACACCAAAATTTTAAAGTAATAAGTATGTACTATGCATGTCTAAATAAATAAATATGTTTATTTTTTGGAATAACTTTATTGAGTAAAACCTCTAATTGTAATATTTAATTATTGACGACAATATTAGTGATTTCTAAACGTGAATATGAAACAGAAAAATCAGAAAAGGATACGGTCACATCTAGGACTCGAACCCAGGACCCTTGCCTTGCCGGGGCACCCAATGGGAATGGGAATGTGAATGGGAATGGGAATGGGAAAGTGAATGGGAATGGGAATGGGAATGGGAATGGGAATGGGAAAGTGAATGGGAATGGGAATGGGAATGGGAATGGGAATGGGAATGGGAATGGGAAAGTGAATGGGAATGGGAATGGGAATGGGAATGTGAATGGGAATGGGAATGGGAATGGGAATGTGAATGGGAATGGGAATGGGAAAGTGAATGGGAATGGGAATGGGAATGGGAATGGGAATGGGAATGGGAATGGGAATGGGAATGGGAATGGGAATGGGAATGGGAATGGGAATGGGAATGGGAATGGGAATGTGAATGGGAATGGGAATGGGAAAGTGAATGGGAATGGGAATGGGAATGGGAATGGGAATGGGAATTATCACCACTCCTTCTGTGAAAGGTTGGAAAAAAAATAAAAAAGTGAACACATTTACTCCACTAAGCTAAATAGCAAATCCATGAAACATATTTAAGTCTTTAAAAATGCTCTACCCACATTTCGTATTTCACACAAACAAGCAAGAAAAAATAATGAAAAAACATCAACTGTGCACCATGTTCTCACGCAACCTTTAAGGGCGGGGGTCACAAGGGAGATGGGGGGTGGGCGGTGTGTTGAGGCAGGCCTGGGCTGGGCGGCAGCGGGTGGGCTGGTCGGGCGGCTGCGGAGGGTGGGCGGGGGTTATTGAGCCGTCTGGGGTGAACGGCCGCTCGCTGCGCCGCCTACCCAAAGTGGAGCCTCCTCAACCAACCAACCTACCTACTATCTACCTTATACCTACCTACCTACTACCTACCTAGCCTAAAGTAAGAGAGGCGGCCCATTTGACACACACCCGCACAAACACCCACACTCACACCCTCACTGGCTATGGCTCTTCAAGGGTAGATACTAAAAAAAGTATCGGGACGTAATGTTTTGCCTTCATTTTGTCAATATTAAAAAAAAGTTTCTCAATTTGACATGGAAAGAGTTCATATCAACAAAATACTGCATAACTTACGCACGAAAGGAAACACGAAACATTAATCTTAGTGGGACAAGTTGTTGTTAGTTACAAATTTATTATGTTCATTTTGAGTTGCTTCTTTTGAACTGAATATCATGAACTGGAACTTTTACAAGAAATGTAAATTTTTCAAACGTATTAATGGCAATATGTATGCATCTTTAATACAACTAAACTTTCTTATTATATCCACAAAATTCCTTTACATGTTAAGCTGTTTTTCGGTCATTCGGTTGAACAACAACAAATTATTTGAAAGCAAAAACAACACCAGTCCATGAGAGTTCTCAAGAATTTTGTAAAGTAAATTTCATGCTTATATTTTTATATACTAGGAATGATGTTGAATCCTTCCTTATTTTCATCAAGTTTGGAAAATATTGGAGTCTGATCAATGTTTCATGAATAATTTATCTGAAATACATTGCAAGGATCGCATAACTCGTTTCATCGTCCAATAGAGAATTACTGTGTGTAATTACTCATCGTCCCAAACTTGACCGCTTTGTACCTTGTCTTTGAGTTTCTAGCCAGTAGTATCCAGCCCACTACGTTGCACCTTCTATAACTACTACTTCGAGGTCCTCTATCTCCTATCCCCGTATCGCCTCACGCCGCCTTCACCCCTTTACCTCCCAGTCACCCCCCTACGTGGGAAAATTCGGGATTAAGGAAATGAATGATGAATCGGGGCCGGGGGTGGATAGGTTGGTTGGTTAGATGGTTGCATGCGGGCTTAGCTGGCTGTAGATGCCGGGGGTTGATTGCGAGCCTTTGAGGCTTTGTTGTGTCTGGATGCGCAAGACAAAAAATGCGCTTTGATAAGAAGCGTGTTGTTGGTTTTTTGGGCGGGCGCCGTCGGGACTTTGATGAACGAAGGTAATAAGTTTCCAGACGGAAATAAAGGTGGCGAAAACTAAAGCGCGGAGATAGAACTGTTTTATACGACAGTGGCGAGGTGTACTATGTTAGATTTGTTCTATCAAAAATGTGGTGTAAATTTATACACTGGTATTACTACCCGGCTTGAATCGAAATTCAACCATCTTTTTAGAATATCTTATTGAACTTAATCATTTTTCCTTTATTTGATACTGTGCCCTCAATATAAAACTTCAAATCCCTTTTAAGTAGCTATCTGTAGTTTGCAAATTGAAATTTTCCTGCTTTTGATTGCAATGTTTTGTATGCTCTTTCATGTGATGTAATCAAGATGAACTTATCCCCCTGTTGAACACAAATGATCTACCAAACAGAACAAACCAGAGGAACAGACTTTTTTTTACATTTACGGGGACAATTGAAAGAAATATATTTTTGAATTTTTCATATTATTTTGACATGAAGCTGCAGATTTATCTAGATCAATAGCATAATATCGTGATCGCAAAGCATGACCAACCATCTAGCAGTGGCGTACCCGAACAAAAATATCTAGAGAAATCTTCCCCACAGACGTGATAAAATTGGTTTAAATAGACCCCATTGCTTATGTAATGTCTACTTTCCACTCTGCGTGTTGGGGCAAGCAACCCTTTGTTCTCTACTTCCCACGCTGCGTTTTCTCACAGCCTCCCGAGGTACCTACCGGGGCGCAAGAGGATGCAGGAGGCTGCAGTGGGCGCTAGGGGAGGGGGCGCTAAGGGGTGGGTGGCCCGGGCGAGTGGCGGTTCTAGGGGAGGGGGCGGAGTAGGACACATTATCTTCTAAACGTAGTTATGCAATCGATTTTACGTGATTTGGTAGATGCAGAACAATGCGCTGAGAATAAGACTAGTACCGTTTTTAGATTTCGAAACATTTCAATGGAATCCTAACTTTGAAGTGTTTTCAACTGCCATTTCTAGAGTGTTGTTTTGAGCACAGCTTTGCATAATGGGCCTTTTGACCTATAAACTCTATCATATAGTATTGTACGCCTCTGACTTTGAATCGGAAGGTTGCAGGTTTCAGCACGGTTTCACACTGGCCCTCAACGCTAACCAAACCAAAATTATTTATAAGTGTTGCGAAATCTTTGAGTAAATGGAAAATTTAACTTTTACATTGGTAAATAATAAAAATAAAGTACTACTTTCTGAAAATTAATATTTTTTTCCTTTTAATTTCCGATTGAATTTTATTTTATGACATTTTAATCACCTGAATAAATATGTGTAAATCTCAAATTTTGTAAAAATTTTGCAATAATTTGAACGGTAGGAAACAAAAATTACAGTAAAAATATATTTGATGAGTAAAGCACCTTAAACGTTGGCGAAAATTATTCAGTTCTAGTGGCTCCAATTAAAACTTACGGAAAAAGGATTATTGCTATATTCAGTAATTATTACCTTCCAGATTCAAAGAAAAAATAAAGTAAAATTAAAGCATCTCATTCGCCCCATTTAGGATTCATTACATACAAAAGTAATTTTTGGCCTCGTATTGGATTCAGCGAAATAATAAGTATTTATCGTAGAATGTGCTAATGATAATTTAAGTAATGACTTATAATATGTAATTACGATATTATTATCTCCAAATACTTCTTCTCAACAACTTTTCCTTTTTGACAAATGTTTCTCTGAACTCTAAACTTTATTCTACTTACAAGTATCTGTTTTTCCACCCCTAATACATACAGTTTTTTAATTCTATTCACAGCATTTATTTTCTTCTCTGTTGATAAAATTAAAGTCTTCTAATAGAAATATTGAAGAATACATCGTTAATTATAATTATTTTTTCTCATCGTCTTCGTATCCGCAACCATTAAAACAATATTTCGACGGGCATCACGTTAATAAATCGAATAAGCGACAGCAAAGCGTCTCATCCAAAGACGGTAGTTTTGTGGAAAAACGTAAAAATTGAAAGTTTCTTTAACACTTTGACGTTAATTACGCAAAAAATGGCGCCTGTCCCTATATAAAGTCTAGAGTGGCAGTCTTTTGTTCTCGGCCGGGGGTTTCTTGCTCCGATAAACTGCAGCCAGCCCTGCCCTAGCGGGGGTAGGGTGACAGAACCGCACTAGAAATAATGAAAATAATTCTGCAAAATTTTAAAGTAGTATGAAAGACAGTCAGATAATGAAAAAAAGGCTTTCCTGGAGGGGACCAAACTTCCAAAGCTTGTTGCGCTTACGCGACAGTGCATATACTTGTGAATTTATGATAGATTGTTTTTGTATTCATTTTGTAAATTGAATGCATCAGTTTTTATTATGGTGACAGCTGTTTCAGCGTTCAAAGCCACTATAAAACGATGCTTATCGCACATTAAGACGACAATTACCCTATTTTTATCTGTATGATGTTTAAAGCGATTTATAAAACTTTCCTGGTTTATTTAAAAAAAAACAACTGTTAGAGGCACTTATCGTTGTTTTTGGGGTTTTTCTAAGGTGCAAAGATATTTTTTACATTAACTCAACACATAAGGCACTGAGGAAAATAATTTCTTTGAGTGCCTAGGTGTGTGGAGGGTCTTTTTGAGGAGAGGAAAGAGTGAACATGGGTCTTGAAAAAATTGTACAAAGAAAAGGGAAATCAATGGTTTTCCGTTATGTTACTGTAAATATATATATATATATATTTTACAGTAGGTACATAGGTATGTTAACAAATAGTATGAGTAAGTTATTATGATTTTTTTTGAATAAACTAAAATAATTCTTATCAATCAGTACCGTTGGTTTTTTTTGTGGTAAAATATTTTATTGCTTATATCCAAAAATAGTAAAAATTCTTTTAAGCCATTTGATAATTTAATAATGTAGAATAGTTAACATACGTATTAAAATTGAACACTCGTGTAGATAAGCCTGTACTTAATTTTATTGTGGCACATATTTTTAAAAGTGTAACATTCCATTGCGATTTCCGTTGTGCAACGATGCAAAAAGTTGGATTTTTCGGGAATCTATCAAACGCTTGTTTCTGCAGATAGTTAATTATTTTATGAAGGCTTTTACAAAAAAACAATGTTAAAGGTAAGCTGTTCAGGAGTACAATAATGAATGTATATTACATAACATAATAGGGCGAGTACGAACAATATAAGCAGGTACAATACAAGGTATCGTTGAGAGGTGTTGTACATTCAAGTAATAGTTGTTCAATAAATAATACATAATAAAGGAGTACAAGATACGTACTGGTACTATGAAGAAAAAAAGTATCGTAACAATATGTCGTAACTTTGTTGATATTAGTCAAATAAATATTAAATGTTTATTTTTAATAGTTGTTCATGGCACGATTATCTTTTAGTTATTTTTTAATGAATTAAAGATACTTGCGAAACTTAATAATAACATTATCTAAATATAATTTACTTTATGAATTAATCAAATTTTTGATAATCCAAATTCAATAACTTCATTGACCTGTCTGGGTCGAAATGTCTAATATAAATTGGAGAATATAATTTTCTTTCATATGTAGATCACACTTACGATTTAATGGTTCACTTAATAAACGAATCCCATCCTGCACGTTTTGAAAGAAAAGGAGGGGATATTTTATCAATGTGGGAGTGACGGGGGAAACGAGCCTCCCAAAACCCCCTTGTTCTCCCCACCCTCCCCCGCCGCGTCTGAAGGCCGTCTGGCGCATTAGACATTATACGCGGCGTTATCACTGGGGAAATTACACATAACACATGCATCGACTTTTGGTTGGAACTTAAATTAATTAGCGCAGTACGCGGTTGTTAACCCGCAAGCAGTTCCTTGTGGATGCGTTTAGCTTAGTGGTGACTTTGTAACTTGTGGTTTTTTTGTATGGTGAATTTAATGACTGGTAATTATTACTTGTTTTTTTTTTTACTGAATGTTTATTTTGACTGATGGTGTTTTTAGCTGTTGACACTGTCTTTAGAGTGATGACTTTTTTGACTGGTGATTTTTTACTTGTGATTTTTTTCACAGATGATTTCTTAGTCTGGTAGCTTTTTTTCATTGTTGACATTGTGTTTTGAGTAGTGTCATTTGTTGACTGGTGATTTTTTTCTTAAGATTTTTTTACAGATGATTTCGTTGACTGGTGTTGACACTGTATGCGACTGGTATCTTTTGTTGACTGGTGATTTTTTACTAGTGGTTATTTAACTAATGATTTCTTTGACTGGCGGATTTTTTGGATTTTTCTGTCACTGTCTTTTTTGACTGGTGACTTTTAGGACTAGTGATTTTTTACTTGGTGTTTATATATTGATTTCTTTGTCTTGTGCTTTTTTTGGATGGTTAAAGTTTTGATGTTGAGGTATCTTTATAGACTGTTGATTTTTTAACTTGTGTTTTTGTGAGAATTGTATTTTTTACTGGTGACTCCTTTGACGCGTGACTTATTTATTATTTCATATAATTTTAAAGTATAGTATCTAATATATAGGCTATTTCTTATTTGTGATTTTTTATGCACTTAAATAGGTGTCTTTTTTTAATGTTGATTTTTTGATTTGCAGTTTTGTGAGTAGTCCATAGATGCTGAAAAGATATGCTTACCCTAAAAAAATAATCAATCATAAAGAGTCATTAAAATACAATAGAAAATTTAAATCATTACAAATTTCTAAGAAAAAGAAAAGAAAACGTGCTTGGAAATTTTCAAATATTCAATGCACAATTCACATCCGAATCCAAAAAATACATACTGCCTACATTTTTGACCACAGAGCAAGGAAAACTACTGATATATCATATACATAAAAGCTATTGTTCTTATTTTGTGAAAAGCTTATTAACCTCCGATTTAATTGAAGATCCATCAAAAAGTTAAAAATGCTTAAATAACTTATTTTTTTTGATTTCTAATTCATGTTCTCTAAATGCCTATAATGAACATCTTAAACCATAACTAATTCAGTTTTCTAAGAATAGAAGTCTTAGTTAGAAATTAACTATAAAAGAAATATCAGTTAACAATTCTCACGATACGGGCTGAACCTAGTTTGACAGTAGTTAAAACCCCATAAACATGTTACCTAAAACATTGATTCATTAAGTTCTGAGAGATTTATTTTCAAATGTTTCTTACAAAAAAAGCGTTGGATAAAGCGCTAGTCTTTCTTTATAAAATAATAATTGATAATACATTTCTTACATATAAAGCATTTTCCTGGTGACTTAGCGCGGTTTCATATATCCGATGTAATATTTTAATAAGTCACATGCCATTTTGATTTGCGCCAGGAATGAATGATGGGACATTTATTGATCGTTGCAGCTCGGAAGTGGAACATTTTTCATTGCACAAAAATACGAAAGCAAGGTAGAAGGTGAGGTACGTAACGGAGTCATACTTTCTTGGCGTGTGCACACATATACATCATTGTTCATTGCACACTATCATAAAATGTATGGCGGCTTATGTGTTGAGATTTCGTTCTCTCAGGATATTCAAAAGTTACGTATGACTATTAAGATTAAAACCACATTTTAATTTTAAGATTCCTAAGATCTTTTGTTTTCAGATTCAATTACTTTCAGCCATATTTCGAAGTTTGAACGTGGGAAAATATGATTAGAAAATTAAAAAAATATATATTAACATTTTTTTAAAAGTAATTTCTTCGTTCCAGTTGTTTGTTGACTCAAGTATGACGAACACTAGGTTTTATAAAAATAAAAATCCGACATGACAAAGTAAAAGTAATAATAAAAAACCGTATATTTGTGTTATTTTGTCCGTAATGCTGCCAACGGACGTTGGATTTTTCTAAGGCTGTAGTTAACGGGACCTTTTATAGGTTTTGGGAGTTAACGAATGCTAAAATATTTATTTCAGTTTTAAATAGCTGATAGTCAAGAGGTAAAGCTCTCAACTATGAATCCCGAGGTCGCGGGTTCAATGTATGGAATGAGCAAGTAAATTTTCTTTAATTAATTTGCGTTATCTCACAATTAATTAATTTAAAATAATATATTTTTGCAGCTTGTTCCCGAGTAGAAGATACTCTCAGTATCACCCTAATGAAAGACCACTATTCAGAATTGAATTTTGCTTGAAATGGCTTCAGCCGTGTTTGATGACCAGATCTGAATAGCCAGGTACTTTCTCGATTTCCTCTTTCCCATCTCTTTCTTCTCCCCACTACTTGCAGCCTCATAACAAACCACAATTAGGGGTGACATAACCCAATTAGCTTCAAAGGATTTGGAGCAGTTGGGACTCTTGGCACAAAAAAGTGGTATTTTTTTCGTATTATTTTTAAATTCGTCGATTCGGTTAGTTTAATTTTGCTTCTTAACTTTCTCACTGGTGTTTCTACCACCATTAATAAACTTCCCCATTATTGAGGTTGTATTCGAGGCTTTGCCCTGGCCTGTGGGACTATTGCATGGTGTCATATAACCAACTTACAAAAACAACAATAGGTACTTGCCATAAACATATATAATAGGGGGTGGACTTAACGTTCTGCAGTTTCCACCCCCGCCCTCGATGACATGACTTCCTAGCTTGCTAGCTTCCTACCACCGAACAGTGAACTGCCCGGAAGGTTACCGAAGGTCGACACATCGGCCATACACCTCGAGCACAGCACAGTGCACTCCCACAATTAGACCCACTTGTATGACATTCAGGAGTCCTGTAAACTTCCCCTCCCTGCCTTTGTAGCCTTCATAGTATTTGTGCATAATATTTTCCATTTTTAATTGACATTATATCATTTGAAAAAAGTCGTTCAAGCATTTGGGCTGTTAATTTTTTTGTTAAACACTTTTGAGTTAAGCATTTAAAATAAGATAAACTTTCGTCAGATGTATTAAATATTATTTCACAACAATAACTCCGTTGTTCAATTCTGTTATGGAGAGGATACATAGACTGGGCAATGAACTTATAGACCTCGCTGATAGTTTCGTTTCAAATTTTGTTAATGTAAATAACGATTAATTAATTAATTTATGCATATGCTTTAGTATTAAAAAAATGCTTTAATTTTTTTTCATACGTTTTTCAACATAAATTTTAATGGTTCTTTTAAGTTAAGTGTGATAATAATTCTAAAAGTGTATTGTATTTTATGTTTTAAATGTCTTTTATCTGTGTTATACTGTTGTTTGCATTTTGATTTATACTCGTTATGTAAAAGTCGAATATGGCGTTAATAAATAACATATTATTTATTATTTTTTTGGTAAACTAATGTTTTAAAGACAAGATTTTTTTAATGCATAGCACAAAGGGTAACAATTATTTCTATAAACAATAATTATTAGCCTGAAACACTCATCCACATTGAAAAATCTCCTGATAAAAGATACATGACGCCAACGGGACAGTAATTGTTAAATGAAAACACTAGTATATATTGAATTATTTCGCGGATAAGAGATAAACCGCCATAGCTCAGTGGTCAGGGCTGTCGACCGGAAATCAAAAGGACACGGGTTCAAGTCCCGTTGGCGTCATGTATCTTTTATCAGAAGATTTTTCAATGTGGATGTGTGTTTCAGGCTAATAATTATTGCTTATAAAAATAATTGTTAACATATTATTTCATTATTTCGGTGTAACTCTGGTGTAATGAACTCCGTTTGGCCTAATTTAAGTGTCACCTTCAAAATTAAACAGAAAATTTATTTGATTACCGTGTTCAAAATCGGAACTGATAGAATTAATACTATCCAACGATTTTTATCTGCACTAGTCTGATCATTAAAAGGATAAATAGTTTTTTTTTTATGTATTAGAACGATGTTATTATCTTCCAGATAAAGCGGCGAGTTTCTTGTCTCTGTGGTTTTGTTTTAAGGCGATGCCATACGTAGTAATGCAAAATCATGTGTTTTTGGTTTGAAAATTTGGTCGCCTAAAAATGTTTCAGATGCTTTAATTAAATACTGCGAGTAGAATACATTTTGGCCTTTGAAATAATCCAGTATTTTTTAGATAAGTCTTTCTATAAGCCCAGAAAAAAATAATGTATAAGGCCTATGAAAATTGCTTTAAAGTTAAAAATCTCTTCTTACAAACTCATTTTCGGTTATGGTTTTATTGTATAATGTGGCGAATTAAGTTATTTATAAAATGATCGAAAAACATTTAATATTTGTGTCTGAACATCCACAAAATAAAATAAAAGGCACATTTTGGCCATGTTTTTTTCTTGCATATACCAAACCAGATGGATGGGGTTAAGCGCGAATTTAAGCCTTATCGCCATCTACGTAAGGTGTGTTATTGATAGCGGCTCGATTCAAAATATTACACGACATAGTGCATCGCCTTAAAATACGATGGATTTTCTCGCATTTCCCGTTCTGGAGTGGAACATATTCTTATTATGGTCTAAGCGCAAAATGATGCATTTTAATCTAAACGTTGAAACGTCTTCACAGGTAAAAGAGCGGTAGTCCCTTTCTTCTCTAATCCCTGATCGTTAATGTCACTCTTTCTTCTTACCTGACACAATCTTCACGCATAAATCTTCTCTGAACGAACCGTTTAATTAAATTACAGATATAATTTATGGAATGATTACCTTCTGCGCTGCAAGCCTAGTTTACAACCTATTTAATAGATCAACTGATTGATAGTGCAAACAACCCTCTTATGCTAATTTTTAAAATTGCATTCAATTATTTTGTAAAAACAAATCGTTTCACAATAATATATAATTACGCACCGTGCGGCTTTGTACTAAAGATAAACAAACTGCAGTAGGCGGTAAGTGCTTTATTATGCATTTGTAATGAGAGTGTAAGATGCATATTCATCAAGAACGTACTTGTTTAGTGATTACACAAGAGAGATAAGTTCTTTAAAGAATATATGCTTGTGGACGACGATTTGTTTATTTAATCGTTCTTTGAAATGGCTACAAAGCCGTTTTGCAAGGGTTGTTGTTAGTCCTAACAATAATAGTCACAACACCCAGACCTGAAGTCTAGCACAGTAAAATCAATAAATTTACAATATTTGATGATCTTAAACCGTTTTTCCCAGCACAGTCGCGCTGTTGATAGCAAGACCGAAATTGATAACGCAATAAATAAGAATTCCGAAACGTCAAACGTCATACAGTTACGTAAAAATATAAATAAATAAATGATGTTCAATTGAAATACTAACCTAGATACATTTTTGACACTAAAGAGCGAGTTAATTAGTTGGTGAGGTGTTTATTCAAAACATTTGCTTTACGAACAAATTACGCTTGAACCAATGTACCGTCATTGGCCCGAATGGTTTCAATTCGCCGCGTGTACGACTTCTTTCAATGAAATTAGTAAGACCTTCGTTAGTCAAACTACGTTCGTTAATAAGCCATTAATTTTGCGTAAAACTATTTTTATTAAAAACGATTACTTCTGTTTCTACGGAGGCCGCGATAAAAAATGTATATCGGCCGTCGGAACATTTCTTATTAATAGTTAACCTTGCTCGCAAATATCGCTAACTGTCCATAGATAAGACAATATCTTATTGCCATAGGACTTTTTGATCGTCCATGCTAGACCTCCAGGCCCCCAGTACATGCACATCGATATCGTTTATCGATTCTGGCTGTATCTATAATCTTTGACTCTCAGAATTGTTGTTTGGTTGGTAGTATGGAGGGCCAAAAAGGAATACATAAGACTCTAATCACGGGGGTTTGCTCGACGCTCACATTTGAATTATTTCTGATAAACGTATTACAAAAATCTCTAATGTTTTTAGAGGGATCCTTACGGATGTAAGTTATTTATATTTAAGATTAATAAAAAATGGACCTTATCATTAGAATATTTTATGTAAAACGGTTTGAAAATTTTATAAGACTGTAAAATTAGAGGAAAGCACTAGATTTTATTTTTTTAGACGATGAATTAGTAACTTCCCGAGGGATTCCTCTAGAAAAATTCAAGATTTTACTAATACCTTCATCAGAAATAATTTAAAAAAAAACACGGAAAGATAGTTTTTCTAGGCCTGCTACGGCAAAGTCGACCGTAGGTTCGGGCATTGCGCCGCGCCGCGCGCCGAATATTGTTTTTACACGACTTCACCACTTATGTCTTAAGATTTCCACATTATTTCAAAGATTTTATAGGGCGAATTCAACCGCAGGACTGTCACACCAGGGCCTCGCGCTGCAGATTTTTGTGTACGGCTGCTTCACTTACGTCGTTAAGTTTCTGGCTATATTTTAGGGTTTTGTCTTGTCTTAACTTAACACAAAGCACCAAATTTCTGTAAATTTGTTTGTATATTCCGTTTCTGTTTCAAGATGATACCCGTTTTAATGGTTCAGTAAAGATTAATAAATCTTCGTGCTTATTTTGAATTTCTTAATCTTATTTTTTCAATACGTGCCCGAAGAAAATTTGAAAAAGAATCAAAAATATCATTTGGACAATTGATGTAATTTCTAATTTGAAATGTAAAATAAAATGTTATATGATATGTATGGTTTATAATTAAGTTGGCAGTTATTTAAGTACCTGCGTACAAATCTTATGATTTCAGAAGAAATTTAGATCTTGATATATCAAATAAAGACAAAAATTATAAACACCCTTTATTAAACGCGAGGTCTACAACTGTTCACAGAACTACTAGTTATTTTTGGATTTATCCCATATTATATAATACTAATGCCGTAGATCATCTAGCGGGTGATGAATTTCTATAGTACCTAATCATTGCATTCAATAATAATCCTATCTTTGGACAGTTTCAGTTAATCTTCAACTCATTACAGTTATTACAGTACATCAATTTATATATAAATAAAAATGTAAATGTTTGTTTGTTCAAAATCTTAAATCTTCGAAAGTTCTTCGACACAACAAGAATTTTGACACAACATTGTATTTAAGGCGAAGCTTAGTGCTAAATCACTATTTTGATTAATCTTAATAACGAATTGGTGTACTTTATGAATACCAAAAAATATGCTTTAGATAAATTGAAGGTTTTCCTATCGTTTCGCTTGAGTAGAATACAAATAAAAATTAAATTACTTAGTAAAAAATATAAATGTAAACTAATAAAAAAAATATGTTTCAATAAAAATGTATGAACGCGTAAAGGAAACAACTTTTAAAAAATACAGTATTATAGCTAAGATTATCTGTGACAGTTTCACTTGATTTACTTTTTTGCTTTCTTGTAAAATTATTTAAAAAATAAATAAAAACCAGTTTTATGCTTGAAATCGAACGTTTCTAGACTCCGTTTGTCAAGCGATTTTAATGCCTATTACATACAATATAAGGTAAACCAAGAATTAACACATTTTTGGCTTGTAGCTTCCTCATAAATACGCGTGAGTTTTTTTAGTATATTATATAGGATGTCACCTGTGACAGGTAAAAAAAAAGCTTCTTGTCCAAGACGTATAAGCAGCACGCGCTATTGTTTCTCTATCTGCACAGACAGACTGAGTCATAGCAACGCGTGGCGGGGTACAGCTAGTACCACAATATAAGCATAATTTAATCAATTTTGTCATTTTTTTTTATGAAATTATTAACCTCTGGATGTAAAAATGAACGTTAGATCGATATCTGAAAGTATCAAATTATATTAACAAATATACTTTTACATTATATCACATCCATAATATCCACAATACAGAAAAAACAAATTTTTTAACATTTCGAATATCAAATAAGCTCTTACCGTCTCAACAAAGCCTCAAACTGCACAGCTGCAACCCCGTAATAACCCCATGCACTTGTCCTTCTATAAGTAGAGTTGATACTATTAAATATCTTGGTATTCAAATAGACGATCTTCTTAAATGGAATGTACATGTTGCAAACCTAACGACAAAACTGAGGAAACACATCCATTTCTTTAAAAATGTTAGGGATATTTTAAATAGAAAACAACTGAAACAAGTTTACTATGCTCTTATTCAATCGTCTCTTGAATATGGTATTATCAGTTGGGGTAGTGCCACACGTACTTGCCTGGAGCCATTAGCAAAGATTCAAAAAATAATTCTGAAGGTTATTCTAAAAGTCCCATTAAGAACGAATACTGATTTTCTTTATTAGACACTAAGGACGGGTTGTTTCGGAGAATTTGAACAATTCTTCAAATTTCAGTTCTGTTAAGGAACTAGCCTATAATGATATAGTAAAAGAACTTGAATAGGACTTTTGCAGAACCCGGAAATGAACGCTGAAATTTGATGAATTGTCTTGGTATCAAAAAATATCCTGCTTCATCAATTTAAAAATACCCATATGTTTGAAGAACGAATAAGCACTAGAGCCTAGAGACATTCACATGTAAAATCGTTTAACATCTCAGTTTGTCAAACCTCCTATGGACAAAAAAGCTTTAAATGCAATGCTATTAAGCTATTCAATTCTATACCTATTGAAATTAGAAACACACAAACCAAAACTTTCTTTAAAATTAAAATCATTGATTACCTCCAGTAAAAATATACATTAGAAGTATTTCATAACATATTAAAAAATTGTGCCTACTGTGTATATATGTATATGTATAATATGCCTTTTAGTCAAATTGAAATTTTATTAATTAATTACTTATAATTACTATCGCTTCGCCTTCGATATTCATTCTTGAACTGTATAATTTTAAAAAATACACAATATTGTGTAAACTAAAACCTAGTTAACAACCACTATGGAAATTGCCATCTCAAAACAGGCGTTACACACCTAGTGAGATGGGCAAACGTCACTATTGTAACTAAATGTAATGTTAAAATAAAATAAATAAATAAAAATTATATACCAATTAATTTTACCTGTTATTTTATACAGTCACACTTATTTACTGCACTGTTTATGAGTGTTGAATTAAATAGAATACTAATTTCGGTTATGTGGCTGTCTGCAACTCTGGTTCAATGAACTGTAGAACTCTGATAAGCTTAAAGTACCTACCTACCAATAATAAAAGAAATTTAATAAAAAATAATTAGTTGCCATTTTAAAAATTGGAACTGATTTGTGTTAAAAATCATTGTGTTAAAGATGCCAAACAAAACGTCAGTAACTAAGTGGGATCGTCATCCGACGACCCCTGGCATTTTTCTGTCTTATGGGCTTTTAAACTATAGAAATCCCAATAATTCATTCAATTATTAATGGTAACTCATGTATTTGCGCAGAAATACGTAAAATACTAAAATTACATGTAGAGTATTTAAGCTAATATAAGGAGGATAGTAATTTCGGGTACTACCTACTCCCCTACTTGGGAGTAAATAAATAAATTTCTAAACAGCCTGTTATAAGCAATTAAACACAAACATTTAATACTGTGGGATATCCGCAATATTGTATATAATAATTTCTAAACAGCCTATTATAAGCAATCAAACACAAACATTTTATACTGTGGGACATCCGCAATATTGTATATAATACTTTTTAAACAGCCAAGCAATTAAACACAAACATTTAATACTGTGGGATATCCGCAATATGGTATATAATAATTTCTAAACAGCCTGTTTATAAGCAATTAAACACAAACATTTTATACTGTGGGATATCCGCAATATTGTATATAATAATTTCCCACGGAATCTTTAAATGGCTGCGGTTATAAACTCAGGTAAGTAGAGCACAGAATATTATATTGATTATGTTATGCAAAATAAATGCGGCAAGAAACGTTGTCCGCATGTGTACAAGTAAAAGGTATACTTTAATAATTGTAGGTTTACTATCCTTCATGTAGGAATTTTTTTCATACCAACCTGCAGTTGTCAGGGCCGGCTTCGGTGGTAGATATTCTTTAGTACGGAGAATTGAGCAAGTGATGATGATAGTTCGCTCTGACTTACAATAGCATCGCTATTAAAGCTGCGTAGTAAATATTCATAGATGATTTGGAAAGGAGATCCAAAATCATTTTTTGTTGACTTTTAGAAAAACTGTACTTTTGGTGTACCTCTTTTTCTGTTAGGCTTACATAATCACTATAGCATTTTATTGAAAATTCTTTACACTGCTTTCGTAATTTAGTAAAAGTTATGAAATCATTAGGATTTATGGTACGTTTATATATTCTATGGATATGGTTTTTATAATTAATAAATTTTTTTAATTTCCTTGTAAACCATTTGGGATAGTTAGATGGTGTGAAGTTGACCCTAGGAACAAAGCTCTATCGAGGTATTTAAAATTGTTCTAATTGATTATTTAAATTACTTTCGCCGTCTAAAAATGACCAATCTACCGAGGTAAGGTACTCAATAATATTATGGTATTCGGCTTTGGAGAAATTATACGATGTGTGTAGGTTTGGAGATCTTCCAGACAAATTTGTTATGATAGTATCTAATGGTGGATGGTGTTTATCTAGAGGTAATAATAATTCGTCCGATTTCTCTACCGCTATTTTTGAATCACTTGAAAACACTCAATCTAACATTCGATTATTAAAATTAAACACATTGTTTGATTGAGTTAGTCCTAGGAATATGGACATATATCACGAATTTCACTGGATTTAGCGCACTGTAATTCAACTTCGTTTGTGGCAGATCCAATGTCATCTTGGCTGGTCCAGTTCGGCAGATTATAATCACCAGCAATTATGAATTTTGCTTCCGGATATTTAAATTTCATTATTTATATGTCCTCATTGTGGTTTTTACATATTTTCTAATCCGATGCAGGTGGGATGTAGACACAACTGATAATAATTTTACTATAAGGTATGTTGAGCATTACAAAAATGTGTGCTTGACCGGTAGTCTACAAGATGAGATATTTTTAGACACACATAACATCACGCCTCCTCCGCTAGACTTTTTGCTCGAATTAGATGGTATATTGAAGTAGGCCTAATTCTGACGAGCCGATATCCGCATTTAACCATGTTTTAATTAATAATAAAATGTCATTGAGAAGGTGGGTGAATTTATTTTTAAGTTGTTGCAGTTTTGTACGGATTCCTCGAATATTTTGATAATATCCATTTATTCTTAAGAGTGTGTTATGTTTGTTATTCAGTTTTTTGCGTGGCTTTTGATAATTTTAGGAATATCAAAAGCCATTAAAAAAATAGCATAATATATAACACATGAACATTATATTGTTCATGTGTTATATATTATGTTCATGTTCATGTGTTATATATTGTTCATTATATTGAACATTATATAACACTAACGCTGGGTAAACCTTATAATATACTAGATGACGTGTACCCCGGCGTTGCTCGAATTTTCCCTACTTTCAATAAATATAATATCTTTGTTTTATTATTATTATTATTTATTGGACAATTTGTATAGCGCCACTTTTGTGAGATATCACTTCAGGGGCGCTTGATTAAAACCTTCCAGAAGAAATTCTCTTAATGATAGTGCGAACTGCGAACCCTATCAAACTCCGTTTAATACAATTTAGATATCAAAATGATGTACTACAGAAATGAACATGTCTCCTAAGGATATCTCCCAGCAACGCCGGGTCCACGTCAGCTAGTATAATATTATTATTAAAATATACTTTCTGATTCCCACCCTGCCTCTCGTTCTCATTAATAATAGCAACCCATAATGACTGTTAAAAGCTAAATTATAGGGTATGACTTTGAGTCTATGTGCGTATTGTATGGTTCACTTTGATACTAGTATAAGGCATATTCCTACGCATATTGGATGAGCGGGTACAGAGAACGTCGGCGATATGATAGTGCATTAGTTATCGGAACATAATGACGCTCAAATTACAAGATAAGCTTTTTTCATACTGATTACGGAAATTGCCCACTTATTTAGAGGCTCTTGCTCGGGTATAACGGGGAATTCTCTGGCGAATACTGTACTCATTGTGTAATAATAGCTTGCTCTTGTTCGGGTTTTCAGATTAGTTCAGGATTCTTCTAGCCCGGAATCTTCACCTCGCAAAAGACCCGGGAATTGTTACGATACTCAGTCCCTCAAAATGAGTAATGATTGATCAAAGAAAAAAATATCTGAAACCTGAACTGAAGCTTTTTATGTAGCTCATGAAATTATTCAATTTGGAACGTAGTTCTAACATTATGTATACATAGTTCTACAAATACTTACTATTTAAAATTATTCATAGCATATTTGACAATATACATTGCACATAGTTAAATAAATACGTTACATTAATCATGCATACTCGTACCGCTAACAATAACATCCCCTATGTAGATGACGATAAGGTTTAAATTCCTGCTTTACACCATCTGCCTGTTTATTTTGCGGACGTTCCGACACAAATTATTGAATGTTTTACGAAGAACTTAATTTGTGACATTATTCCATAAAACCATAACCGAAAATGGGTTCGTAAGAATCGTAAATAGGAGTTTTTGAACTTTAAAGCAGTTTTTATAGGAACGATACTCTCGGTTTTTTTTTAAATTTCCCGACCAAAATGTGTTCTACTTGCAAAATTTAATTAAAGCATCTAAAACAAATTCTAAGCGATCAAATTTTCAAACCAAAAACACATGATTTTTTCGGATTCACTGCCCATATTTAAAAGGAGCATAATATCCCTGATATAAACTGTTCAATGTGCATACATATACATATACAAACACATTCACACATACACATTCACATATACATTACAGACGTCACCCGGTATTACTAAATATACATACTGCATACAAGACATTACAAGGAAACATATCATAGGTAACCTAAAATATTAAATATCTGTAAATTGTTTTATCACTGTAACCGATGTACAGTTTCAGTTTGTTTCTATAAAAAAAGAATTTGTTAAATCCACGGCTTGAGGATGAAACATCAGCAGTCAGCAGCGGCACGAGCGTCAGCTTAACCTGTCCGCCTGAAAATAAATCATACCAAAAACATATTAGGCGATGCCATACGTAGTAATGCAAAATCATGTGTTTTTGGTTTGAAAATTTGGTCGGCTAAAAATGTTTCAAATGCTTTAATTAAATACTGCGAGTAGAATACATCTTGGCCTTTAAAATAATCGAGTATTTTTTAGATAAGTCTTTTTATAAGCCCAGAAAAAAGGCCTATGAAAACTGCTTTAAAGTTCAAAATCTCCTACTTACGAACCCATTTTAGGTTATGATTTTATTGCAAAATGTGGAAAATTAAGTTTTTTATAAAATGACCGAAAAAAAAAATTTATGCCTGAACATCCACAAAATAAAATAAAAGGCCCTTTTTGACTATGTTTTTTTCTTGCATAAATCAAAACAGGCGGATGGTGTTAAGCGAGAATTTAAACCTTATCGCCATCTACGTAAGGGTTGTTATTGATAGCGGCTCAATTTGAAATATTGCACGACGTAGTGCATCGCCTTAAGTTAGATTGTCTGTCTTTTATTTTGATTTGGATGTTTGTCATTTTCTAAATTGTAACTGATTGTTTCGAGAATTCAAACTGAGATAATTAATATAATATTTTTAATTGAAAATTATTTTAATTGCCATTATCATAATTGAAACTGTTTTTAGGAGAGTTCGAGTATCCAGGGATTTTTACTATGTAATAAAATAGAATTTCTTTACGTAGTCAATTACAATAAATTTCCTTGTTAAATAAAACTTGACTTCAGTGTTTACCAATACTTCATAGGCAGAAAAATTCGAATCTATCTATTAAAATATATTATTTAATCCAAATATATATTATATTTTTACTATATTTGTTTATGAAGAATGTGTATTTAGTGTGGAGAGTTCGTCGACAAAATCACGTGGGAGTTTTAAAATTAAAATTTAACACTCGTATGAACTCAAAACTGAAAGACAATTGAAATAGTTTACAAAATACTTTAATGACCTTAAATAACTTAATGAAAAACCAAAATACATTTTCCTACCCATAAAAACTGATCAGAAAATCAATGTGTGTGATAGTCACTAGATGTGTGATAAGAGCACTAGAAGTGTGATAAAATCACTGGAAGTGTGATAGTCACTAGAAGTATGAAAAAATCACTAGAAGTGTGATAAAATCATCGGAAATGTGATAGTCACTAGAACTGTGATAAAATCACTATAAGTGTGATTTTATCACTAGAACAGTGATAAAATCACAAGAAGGGCGATGAAATCACTAGAAGTTTTAGTGGTGTGAAGAAAGTGTTCTAGAAGTGTTCTAGAAGTGTGGTGGTCACTAAAAGTGTGATAAAATCAATAGAAGTATGAAGTCCGATACTACATGCGTCTTTTTGAAATAAAAATTATGTACCCAAATTAAACAAGACGTTTGGATTCCTAGTACCAGTGGCCCTCAAACAGACCAATCGAACTGACTGTCTTTTCAAGAAACATTGTCTACATTCATCAATAAACATAAATATTACCAATCTCACAAAACTAAGTAATAACAAAATTCACAAACGCTGTCAATTGGTTATAACTGACTATTCATTATGAAAACATCATTTCTTTAACTGCCGCTACCAGCCATTATGGTTTGACGCCTTACCATGTGCATAAATTACAAACGTAATATAATTATCAAATCATATTTAATAGCACCTGCTTGCTCAGGTCTAAATGCAGGTGCTTTCCTTTAACATAAGATAACTCCCTTAGAAGGCTTTTTTCTCTAATTTTGTAAATGCATCTAATTTGCACCTTGGAATTATTTAAGTAAAAAAGGGCGTCTCGTGCGGTATCCAAGACGTCCGAGCCGGAGCGTTTAGATTTTTTTAATCAATTGAAAAATCGATTAATTGATTTATCTACTAACAATTAAACACCATAAACCTACACAAACGAATATATAGTATCTTCCAGTTAATTATTTTTATTTTTTGAAGACATAATATTGTAAAAAAAGATAATACTAATAAATTTACATGAAACAGCACAAGACACAGAAAAATAAAAAAGATGAGTCACAACTTGAAATGCATGGAAAAAATTGTTTTCAAGATATTGTTAATTTTGAATTTGAAACATGATGCCGAAAACATGACGTTTAATAAATAGGTTCCAATAGTCAAGTTGGTTAAAACGCCTATCCCAGTAATACAAGAGATCCTAGGTTCGTTTCCTAGTTGTAACCGTTATTTTTTTATTTTTCTGTATCTTGTTCTGTTTCATGTTTCATTTAGATTTACTAGTATGATCTTATTCTTCAATGATATATTACATTGATTCAAAATAAGTCGTTCCTGCATAAAAACCTTCTTTGGAATTCCCTTTTGCTGGTATTTGGCTTGATATGTGGTGTAACGAAACATAAGTATAAGTACTGTAAGTATCTGCATACAGTGGGTAGGTAGTTGTACTTGTGAGTTTGTGATGAGGCGAGGGATCTGAAGGAACAGCGCGGAGTAATGACTGAAACACGCTGATTCTAGAACACTGGAAGATTGTATCTACACCAGTTGAAAATCGAGCCAACCTCAGTTCCATTCTGAATGTTGCGTAATTCTCCTAATTTATTTATTTTTTTCTCTTAAGAAAAACATTAATTATTAAATCAACTAGGTATCTATAATTTTTCACCGTTTTGAAACAGCAACCGTGGTCGAGGGATAAGGCTCTCGGCTAGCAATCCGAAGATCGTTGGTTCAAATCCCGGCGTGGAAAAGAAAATTTTATTTGATGATTTTGTGTTATTCAGAATTTATTCATTCAAAATAAAACATAGTATACTTGCGGCATGTTCAAGAGTGGAAGATACTCTACGTATCGCCCTGGTGCTAGGCCACCATTCTGAATTGAAAGGTTGCTTGAAATAGCTTTGTTTGGTGACTCCATCTCCTTCACCACCTCACTACCCTTAACCTCACAACATATACCATAGTCTCACTGGGAGAAGTTGGGACTCTTTTGCGGTATTCACATTAAGAAGGGAATATTTGGCTCGGTAGTCTTTTTATATTTATTAAAAGTTTTAAGATGCTCGTAAACTAATAGGTTTGGTTGTTTGGTATAGGGTATATATAGTTCCTTCAATACTGCCGTGTAACGCAAGAATATTGCCTAGTCCCCTTACTAATATGCGTGTTTTAAATTTTAAACTAACTAATAAAATACCATTTATAATACATTAATGGTTGTTTATAAGTTATCTAAAATTTAAAACAGGTTTATTGGTTAGGCCCTTAATTTATAAGATAAATTCACACAAACAAAAGACGATTTCCACCAATAAATCCAATGGAAGCCAAATACTGACAAATCCAAATTATGTCCAAATTATGACACAGTTTTTGTAGCGAGTAGAGGTAGGACACAATAAGAGAAATTGTAATTTTTTTTTTTTATGTATTAGAGCCAAGAAAGAGTCTAAAAGGGTCGAGAAGATGCACTAAGTGGCATGAATAGCTAAGAAGTGACTAGAAGGGACTAAAATAGACTAGGAGAGATGAGGTGATTTTGCACAGGAGCGGCGCTATAGATCGTCCAAATATTATTATTATTATTATTAATAGAGACTAGATAGATGGACTCGCCGAATGTTACAGCGGTGCTGCCCAGGTCTGTTATCTATGTGAGGATATTATTTCAGCGCTCTTTATTAGCAGCAGACACATGTCAGCGTTTTATTAGAAGCAGACACATACCTGAACGGATGACGAACCTCGTGCTGGCACTGTTGGTGGACGCGGAGGACTCTCTCCCTGCAGCAGCAGGTCCAGTTTCTTCACCACCTAGGATTCTTGCTGCAGAGTCTCTATCTTCTATCTTCGTCGAACGTCACAGCGGTGCTGCCAAGGTCTGTTATCTATGTGAGGATATTGTGTCAGCGCTTTAATAGCAGCAGACACATATCAGCGCTTTATTAGCAGCAGACACATACCTGAACGGATGATAAACCTCGTGCTGGTACTGTTGGTGGACGCGGAAGACTCTCTCCCTGCAACAGCTGGTCCAGTTTCTTCACCACCTAGGATTCTTGCTGCAGAGTCTCTATTTTCTATCTTCGTCGAACGTCACAGCGGTGCTGCCAAGGTCTGTTATCTATGTGAGGATATTGTGTCAGCGCTTTAATAGCAGCAGACACATATCAGCGCTTTATTAGCAGCAGACACATACCTGAACGGATGATAAACCTAGTGCTGGTACTGTTGGTGGACGCGGAAGACTCTCTCCCTGCAACAGCTGGTCCAGTTTCTTCACCACCTAGGATTCTTGCTGCAGAGTCTCCATTTTCTATTTTCGTCGAAGGTCACAGCGGTGCTGCCAAGGTCCGTTATCTATGTGAGGATATTTTGTCAGCGCTTTAATAGCAGCAGACACATGTCAGCGCTTTATTAGCAGCAGACACATACCTGAACGGATGACGAACCTCGTGCTGGCACTGTTGGTGGACGCGGTAGTCTCTCTCGCTGCAGCAGCTGGTCCAGCCTCTTCACCACCTAGGATTCTTGCTGCAGAGTCTCCACCTTCTGTTTTCATGTCACCTGTTCCTGTTCTTCATTTGACTTTACTTAACTTCACTTTATTTTGGTAATATTTATATTTTTTGTAATACCTGCATCAACTGTAAAGCGCCCTTGAGGTGATAACTCACAAAAGCGGCGCTATAAAAATTGTCCAATATTATTATTATTATTATTATTAAGGCGAACAGAGATGCACACATTACGTAACAGAGCGACAAGTAAATGTACCTACATGATGCGGCAATATTGTCGTAATACAGGTACCGAAACGATCTCACCGGCAAGACAGGGCAATAAGTTGACCAGAATAGGGAATATAATACTTGAACATATCAGATTGCCAGCCACTTTTCGAAACCTAGAGTTTTTTTTTTCATTTCAATTTGTTTTTTTTTCCTTTAAAAACATTACAAAATTACATTTTAATTCGTTTTTAGGTACATTTGTAAAATGGAATTACGTAACAAATGAGCGTTGTATCAACTATACCAGCATTAATAGAGATTGCCTTTTAAAGGCAGCTTCACCGATGCTAAATATGTCGATATCCGAATTGATTCTGTTCAACAGCAAGACTGATCTCACCACCAGCATGACCATTGGCAAGTTAGTCCTGCAGGCCGGGAGATAAAACAGTCTATGCTGTCGGTGATGAAGATAACCGTCAGGAACATAGAGACTAATAATCTCTATGATAATCGGATTATCAAACCATCCACAAATCAGTTTGAAGAAGTGTGATACAATATGCACATCTCTAAATATATGATATAAAGGAAGCTACTTTTTATAAAAATGACTTTAGTCCCCCAATGTCATAATAGGCATTCAGTGTTAGTAGACAGTATACGAGTGCGTACATGTTGTTAGTTATATAACTGGATTACATCTCATCTCCGCCAATTAGTTTTGCTGCTAAAATTTTGATAAACAGAAAAATTTACAAGAATTTTAAGAGAAATGTTAAGATTCATAGCAACTTGACCAAAGCAAAATACTTGAACATCTTAACAGCTGCACTTCAGCAATACATTGCCGGCTAGACATTACTATAATATCTTGCATAAAAATGGAAAAAATATCGCAGTACTCCAATAATAAATAGGGATGTTCATTATGCATGTGCAGTACATTATTTACACTAAATACGTGGCCACCCAACCATATATGAAGATCCATACCATATTTATATAAAGATTTTTAATTTAACTTAATTTTAAAGAAAGATATTTAATTTAACAAAAAGATTTTTAATTTGAAGGGGAGGACACTGCACACACTAGCTTTGAAACTTGCGTAACTGGGGTTGTTTTGATCTGCAATTTGCAGAAAACAGATTGGCTTGATAATAAACTTCGATAAAAGACGTGACCAGAAGAAGAAGATACGCACTTTTATTTTGGTAAGATATATTCGTGATACATAGAAATTGTTAACACATATAACTATTACAGGAGTGTAGAGTGACATAATCTCAATCTACTAACATCAATCTTCGGCTTCTTATTTGATGACATTTCATACGAAGGGCAATTTTAGATAAAAATTTCTTTGTTATTAATTTAACTTAAAATAGTACATACATATAGTGGTTGCATACGTGCTAATAAAAAATCAAAGAATATATATTAATAAAGTTACAAACTAAGTATATTATTTAAATTTACAAATAAAACTTAACAAATTACGAAAATATTATTTTTACGTACAAACAGAAAACAGAAATATAGAAGTTTCACTATTATACATGTAAAGAAAAATATAATTTTCTTTAATTAAAGGCAATGCCGAGCTTGTCTCGTCATTGTGGCTGTGTGTGTCGTGGACTGTCACTGGCTGGATGTGCGCCACAGTACCTACACAGTCGACTCGATATTTCGTAATCTATGGTGACATAGTAAAAATAATCTATGGGTTGTGACATGACAGATTGATGGAAATAATTTGTAATTGCTATCGTGATTGTGATTAAGGAATTGACATAAAATTAATAACATTAAATGTTGTTTCTTTCATTACAGGTAATGTTTTGTTACTGAATGCTTTTCTGTATGTAACTCTTGTGAGATTAACAAAATAAACCTCTTCTTTCATTACAGAGAAACTCAATTGTGTTTAAATTGACTGTCATTCAAATCACAAGGAAAATATCATTATAAAACGACATTTCTTGTCACAATATGGAAAAGTTGAAGTTTACATTTCAATCAAAACCAACAACAGACGGAAAGTCTAATTTTATTGCCATAACCTCAATTGTTACACAAGATGACAAAGTTTTCCTGATTCCTGAAGAATGTCAAGCAGCATCACTCCACAAACCTATCTACACCTCTAAGGCTTATGCTACAGTAAAAAATACATTAAAAAAAAGACACCAAACCAGAAGTGATGGATAAAAATGACAGAAGATATTTCACAAACATATGTGGATGAGGATAAAAACATGATTTTTCAGGACCAATTTCTAGAGGAAATTACCAAAGAACAAGTGTCGGAATATATTCGGTTTATGGGTGAAATTCCTAAAAATTAAAACTAGTTATTTTTATACTAACTTTGGGCCGGGGAATCCGAATCTGGAAGAATTAGGTGGCGGCAAGCAATATTAACTGAATTACACGACTTTAAAATTTCGACGCACAAAAAATTTAACTGGCCATTTTGAACGCTTTCTGACAATAAAACTAGTTATCTTTATACTAACTTTGGGACGGGGAATCCGAATCCGAAAGAATTAGGTTGGGGCAAGCAATATAAACTGAAATATACGACTTAAAAATTTTAGATGCAAACAATATACAACGGCATTGCCGATGCGTTTTTTTGACAGTAAATCCATAGAAAAATAACCAAAGATATATAAAATTAAGTGTTGCTAGTAAGCAATAATATCAATAACGTAAAATAACATGTTTATAATTTCAGTAATATTTCATATTCAAACAGTTAGATTTAGGTTTATTATCAAGAAAGGTGAGTTTTTATGTCGGGGGAGACGAAAAAATATGCATTTTATATTTTAATTTTGCTAACATTATTTCAATTACGTAAGTATTTACGTATTTCAGTTTTCAAGTAGTTTAGCGGCTACGCTAGGTTTGTGTAATATGGTTTGTGATAGAAAAGAAAGTGCCCCCTTCGTAGCGCCTACTCGCGTCAAGGCAAGAAAACATCCCAGTTTTCAAGTAGTTTAGCGGCTACGCTAGGTTTGTGTAACATGGTTTGTGATAGAAAAGAAAGTGCCCCCTTCGTAGCGCCTACTCGCGTCAAGGCAGGAAAACATCCCAGTTTTCAAGTAGTTTAGCGGCTACGCTAGGTTTGTGTAACATGGTTTGTGATAGAAAAGAAAGTGCCCCCTTCTTAGCGCCTACTCGCGTCAAGGCAAGAAAACATCCCAGTTTTCAAGTAGTTTAGCGGCTACGCTAGGTTTGTGTAACATGGTTTGTGATAGAAAGGAAAGTGCCCCCTTCGTAGCGCCTACTCGCGTCAAGGCAGGAAAACATCCCAGTTTTCAAGTAGTTTAGCGGCTACGCTAGGTTTGTGTAACATGGTTTGTGATACAAAAGTGAATAAAATGTATCTGAATACTTTACGTAAATGAAATAATGTTAGCAAAATTAAAATATAAAATGCATATATTTTCGTCTCCCCCGACATAAAAACTCACCTTTCGTGATAATAAACCTAAATCTAACTGTTTGAATATGAAATATTACTGAAATTATAAACATGTTATTTTACGTTATTGATATTATTGCTTACTAGCAACACTTAATTTTATATATCTTTGGTTATTTTTCTATGGATTTACTGTCAAAAAACGCATCGGCAATGCCGTTGTATATTGTTTGCATCTAAAATTTTTAAGTCGTATATTTCAGTTTATATTGCTTGCCCCAACCTAATTCTTTCGGATTCGGATTCCCCGTCCCAAAGTTAGTATAAAGATAACTAGTTTTATTGTCAGAAAGCGTTCAAAATGGCCAGTTAAATTTTTTGTGCGTCGAAATTTTAAAGTCGTGTAATTCAGTTAATATTGCTTGCCGCCACCTAATTCTTCCAGATTCGGATTCCCCGGCCCAAAGTTAGTATAAAAATAACTAGTTTTAATTTTTAGGAATTTCACCCATAAACCGAAGCTTACCCCAAGTGTCTATTGCCAATAACAGGAGTTCAGAAGACCCTATAGTGAAAATTTTGGAAAAATTAGTTGAAAATCAGCAGAAAAACGAAAAACAAAGCATGAAAAAGTTAGCTGACAGGTTTGTACTTGAAAAATTTAATGGAAAAAATATAAGTGCATGCCACTGGATGGAAGTATTTGAAAAAAAATTTGCAAGGTTTGACATAACTAAGGACGAAGAAAAAATTGAAATCTTCAGATTATTTTTGGACAAATCATGTACAGATTGGTATTCGTCCATGATGATAAAGCTTAGTTTACAATCAGAGTGGTTAGATTGGAAATCAAACTTTCTGCAAACCTATGGTGATAAAGGTTGGACTGCTAGCAGGTATGCTTTATCTTTCAAGTATCAATCAGGATCATTATTAGAATATGCGGTTAAAAAAAAAAGACTTTTACTTGAAGTAAGAAAAACAATTGATCAGGGGACTTTAACCGATATAATTGCTGCCGGTTTACCAGATTATATAACAGATAGAATCAACAAGGATGAGATTATAGAAACAAAAGACTTGTTTAATGAACTTGGCAAATTAGAACATTTTGTTTCGAAGAAAAAGTATATGAGAAAGAAAGATGATACTAAGCCGTTGAAAGAAAAATGTAGCATTTGTGAAAAATTAAATAAAGGTGTGCGCTATCACTCAGAAGATTTATGTTGGTTCAGAACAAATAATAATGAAACATACAAGTTTTACTATTATACATAGTTATTATTACAACTGTTACATTATTTCTCACAATATAGATTTTTTTATTGTTTTTATAAGATACACTGGTATATCACCGGTCTGTCAAAAAGAAGTTGGAATGGGAGTTTTCAATTTTCGATAATTCATGAAAATAACTCTACGAAAAATGCAATGAGATGAGACGTGCATTTACCTTAGAGTTTAGCGCTAGATCAAATATCTTTGAAAAGTTCTATAAAATAAATTTAAAAAATAGAAGATTTTTCAAGGTATTTCAGTATTGGATCAGAAGGTTGGCATTTTATATTTATTGTTGTAAATGGCAGACGTATCGTGCTGGGCTCAGAGAGTGGCAATGGTCACATGGGTTTAGGCGTCAGTCTATCTCTCCGCTAAACCTCTTCTCGCCTTGCACCCGCCAATACAACACGCAGGGTCGGCTCGGCACTGCAGTTGCAGTGGTGGCACCCGATCAATGTGGAATTTACAAACAAGCCACCAAATTGGTTATGATGACGTTCATGACAATATGGCTGAATTCATTGAGACAATTTTTTTTTTTAGTTTTTGAGAAAAGGTTTTTTTTTAATATCTTCCAGAAATAGTATTAATAGGAACTGGTAAATGTTGAAATAAAATTAAAAACAATCAAATAATTATATCGACTACCTTTTGGTGAAAGGAGCAATTACACCCTTTTTGGTATTACGATGTTTTATGCGATGCAATACAAAGTATTGCAAAATCCACGTGTTTTTGGTTTGACAATTTGATCCACTTGAAATATTACAGATACTTTAATTAAATACTCAAGTGCCACACGTCTTGACCATTATTTTAATCGAGTTTTTTATTAAGTCTTTTTGTAAACCAAAAAAATAAATAAAGCAACAGGCCTGCAAAATGAATTGAAGTGTAACATCTCGTACTTACGCACTCCTTTTCGGATATAGTTTTATTGTATAACGTGGAAAATAAACTCCTTTAGATTATTTAACTATATTTCGTTCGAATTTGAGTTTAAGTTTACCTTTGAGCATAGCGGTCATGCTGTTAAAATTAAATCCAATGGTGACACGGGCTGAGAATCGGTTTTAATTTACAATAGGTTCCTACCAAAAAATCCAATATTGCAATCGTCTATTTGTGACGATGTAATGAATTAAAAATGTAGAATATAACAGCCGACCAAAAACTGCCGATGGGTTTTAGAAAAATCCTTATTAAATTTGGGCCACTGAGAGCCTTCTTTGTTCGGGGGCATATGTAATCAAAACACTATCGCACCAACCTTATTTATTTTAATAAATATTATCGTATATACCCTTTGTTTAAATATTAATAATTTAAAAATTCAAAATATATTTTTTCTTTGTCACAATGTTACTTTGTTTTTCATACTGATCCCATTTTATTTATATGAAGAGTCAAAGCCACTTCAACTAAAGTTTCAATACTAAATTGTGGCTTTTTACCAGAGAGATATTGATAGAATCTTCTATTCTAAAACGCGCTGAAAATATACTATACCTACATATATGAATACTACGTCGGAAACCACGGGATTTTTTTGTCTTAAACTATCCTTTTCATACTTACGATTTAGTATTCATTAGATAAGAACTAATATTTAGAGACAATACTAAATTGTCGTAAAACACCTTGAACATAACCGTACATTGCATGAAAGCATCTGTCGCCTTTGCCGTTGTCGTCAATAAATCATAAAAAATACACGCGAAATTCGCAACACCTAACAGTAATGCACGTTCACAATCGGTAATAAATACATGTGAGTATTTTTTTAATCAATATTTAAAATTTGCAAATCAACATTCAGACTATTATACAGTTACGTAAAGCAATTAAATAGGGCATATTTCAAATGATCCGCCATCCGCCATCTTAAACTGTACGAAAATCGTTACCAAAACAGAACAGTCCTTTATTCATTCCGAATCCATATAAAAAGATATTTTATATTTATTTTGTATTTTGTAGGTTTTTATTTAGTTATAAAATTACATTTTATATTTAGTATTAACCTTTTTTTAATTATTTCTATTACATTAAGGACACTTTACAATACATCTAAAACATATTCTTTATCGTATTTAGGCATTACCCAAAAATATGATCCTTATGGAAACTGGATGAAAGAAAGCGTCGTGTAAAACGCCAATTATTATGATTACTCTTATTATATGTTTTAAAGTAATATATATTTTGTCCTTGATGCGGGTCCGGCCCCGTGGGCCGAGCATGCAGTTCGCAGCCAGCCGCACGTCACAGTGATTCCGATTACGTATTACACCAATTAGACGTATTTCCCGCCGGATCCAAGGAAACTTTGATATTTATTACGTCAATGATCAATCTTGTGCTAATGTTAGTAGCTGGTAACTAAAGCCGGTACTCCCAAAAGTACGGAGTCCACTGCATTATGTAATTTAACCAAAGCTTAAAAAAATACTTATACTTCTCGTGGCACTTAACAAAACGAATTCAAATAATTGTTGAAATGTTGATAGAAAGACATTAATGGCTATTAGTTCTCTGCAAACTGAGATTCCATCAAATATCTTAAAATCTAAAAAAAAAATGAAAATGCATCTCCTTCAACATACATGAATAAATTTTGCTTACCTTTTCCACGGTATAATTTATATTTAAATTCGTTTATTTGACTGGATTAGGTAAAAGTTATGTTTAATGGTTCCATGATAACTCAACACAGTGAAAATTCAACACACTTTTAAAAAGTGACATAAAGTAATTAGAAGCGATGAAATTTTTTTGTTTAATCTAACCTAACCTAACCTACTTAACCCAGTTAATAAAGTTTTTGTTTTATCACTTTCCATGACTTTATATAACTTTTTAAAGATGATGAATTATCTTTGTGATGATTTATCAGGTCACCATGTTTAATACAAGGTTGACTTGTTCTTATATAATTTTAAAAGTAACTTCATATATTAATTTTGTTCAGATTTTACATTTGTAGGTGAGCTGAAAACGCACCCCTCTAAAAAGTGTCACAACTCAAAATTTTTCAGTATTTTTACACACAATCGTTTTGTTGTTTGAATTCTGTTAAACTACAGGGTGGGGCAAAAGTAATCACCCGATGATCTTTTACTGTAATTTTTTTTATTAACTTTGGTGTTTCTTGTGAAATTTGTTCAATTGTTTGTAAACCGATTTATGTCTTATTGATTTGTATTCTGCGTTTGTTTAATTCACAAATGTCATAACCGAATTGACATTTGGCGCCATTTGCAAAAGTTACAGCGTTTTCTAATAGGGTGATTACTTTTGCCCCATCCTGTATCATTATTTATAGCTCTAAACACATTTATTGAAATTCATGTTTATATAAGTATCCGTTTATATACATAGTAAACATACAAAACTTTTCCATTTTCCCATTATGACAAATTTTGAATTTACTGTGGCACTTTTTAGGAGGGGGTGAGAAAAATGAAAGATTGAAAGATTTACAGTTAAGTGGGGTACTGGTATTTTTCTGCACATGATTTATTTATTTAAAAAATTTAATGAAATACCAATAAGATATCTTTGTAGCTTCTTAACACGTAGTAATAAGACAAATTTGAACAAGCCTCATTACTAACATTGACCAGTGTTCTTCAAAATACAAACATGAACGAATCGTGATCTCCTCACGTTTCAAGGCGCAATAGTGTGCAGAACACGGTGGGTCTTGGGTATAGTGGCGGGCTCTGGTCGGTCGCAGATCCTCCGATAAGGCATCTGCCGTCCAGGAGACGACGGGCCTCGGTCGGAGGGACGTCTGAAAGCCTCCGCGGTCATCAAGGCGGTCTACTGGACCCTTCCGAGGCCATAAATACGGATAATTGGTCCCGCGCACATGTCCGAACGTACGCCGATAAATATGCACGCTGATATTTTGTGGAAAAATGCGTTCAATGATGGTAATTGACGGTTACCTGTTCGCAATGTGACGAAATCACTGTTCGTGAATGCAAGGTAAATGCAGCTGTAATTTCAAATACAAAATATTGTTATTTTTTAGTTAAAACAATAAAAATTCCACTGTTGCAGAGAGGTGGGCTCCTATTCTTATCACACAAATGCGTTAAAATAAAATATTTAAATAATATATTTTAAATAACGAACTTTGTTATACACAATTTTTAATGAATGATCAACATGTTCCAAAACCTAAAGTTTCTTCATTAGGACACAAAGTACAGGGTTTTCCAATAAGAGGTGTTATTTTGATATTCAATCGTAAAAGATCAATGGTTTCGTTGCTTGTATGGCACGTAGCGCCGTTTTGTTGAAATTAAACGTTGTCCAGATCAATACCATCCAATTCCGTCCATAAAAAATCATTAATCATCTCTCGATAGCGATCCATTCACCGTAACTGCTGCTCCAGCCTCATTTTCGAAAAAGTAAGGTCCAATGACTCCGCCGGACCATAAACCGCAACAAACAGTCATACGTTGAGGAAAGAGAGGCTTTTTAACAATAATTCTTTGGTTTTCCGAGCCTCAAATGCGACAATTTTGCTTGTTGACGAAGCCACCGAGGTGAAAATGGGCCTCATCACTCAAGATGATTTGCATTTGATTCACTCAAGTGAATTTTAATAATTTCAATGCGTTGTTGAAGCGTGTATTGTTCCATTTTTATTAACGGCGTAGTTTTTAATTGTCAAATGTAAAAAAATTTTGCTTCAAAAGTAACATCTACCGAAATAGCGGGCTATTCAAAATAACACCTCTTATTGGAAAACCCTGTATATGACGGCCTTCGTGGTCGAGGGGTAAAGCTCTCGACTAGCAATTCGAAGATCGCAGGTTTAAATCAGGCAAGTAAATTTAAATTGATGAATTTGGGTTATTTCACAATTTATTAATTAAAAATAATTTAAAAATAGTATACTTGCTAGCACGTTCCAGAGTGGAAAAAACTCTCAGTATCGCCTTGGTGTAAGACCACCATTTAGAATTGAAACGCTGCTAGGAATGGCTTTGGTCGTGTTTGGTCACCAGATTTGAATAGTCAGATACTCGCCGCTTTCTTTTTCCTCTCCTCTTTCCTTTGCCCACTACCTTCAGCCTCACAACATACCCCGATTGGGGATGCCATAGTCTAACTGGTTCCAGACGGTTGGGAGCAGTTGGGACTCTCAAAAATGGTTTATTTTTAATAGTTTAAACAAAGTTTATTATTTCAAAGTTTTACACATTTGCACTGATGATAGACACTGTGATGCTGTCCGAAACGTTGAGTAATGCATAATACCCCAAAAATAAAGCACTGTACTAGTTTGATATTTTAATTTAATTTAAAATTATGCCAAAAAGTGAATTTGCAGTTGAAAAAGAAATTCTTTGTTGTTTGTATGTGTGAATTATCTTAGTGTTTTTTCATAAAATCGCATATGTTTAGTAGAACCTCGTTCCAGAGGGAAGAAATTCTCCAGGAGAAAGAAAACGATTGTGCAAGAACTAAGAACCTATCCTCGGACGTTATCACAGATAGTAACTAGACATCGATAGCCAGTTTACTTTCCACTTTTCTTCCTCTTCTTCACAATTGTAGGCGATTCTTAGTAAAATTTAGAATAAATTAGGTTTCTTACTAATTTGACGTGATACCTACTTCAAATAAAACAAAAAAAAAACAAAATTTAAACAATTAATTAAATTCAAAATTTGAGTGTCTCTCGGGTTCTTAAAGCTTGGAATTAATAAAACCGTCGGTGGACATAATTAATTACATAGTTCCTGAGTGAATTGAAACGTGCACCCGCAGCGTGCGCCTGCACCGAAACGCAGATATTAAAAACGCACATGTCTTCATTAGGGGATATCAAAATGACGTAATTTTCAAGTCGTAAACATCGGGGGCAACTTCCCGCAGCATAATGGCGCAATCAGCTTTCTATCGCATGACATAATTGCTTCAAATTTTAAAGCTCAAACATTGTATCTTCTTCGTGATAGGGACGTAAAACAGGAATAAACAAATGAATCCTCTAATTCCTCACCTGTCTCTTTCTAGGGTTGCCAGCTTCTGTTTTTCTTAATCACTGATAAAATAATTTGTTAAGTACCCGATAATTGTTTTGAGCATATTCTATTGAAGATCAAGCTCTGAATTTAAAATTTTGAAAAATAACTACGCAAATCCGTTATAAGTTTTCAGTTTTTCTACTGTTCATGTTGTTCTTCTATTATATTCTATTTTTAGTTTTGTTGTTTTTAATATTTTAATAAAATTCCAAAGGTTTTAATTCAATTCTAGAGCGCTGTTGTGGATTTGATTCAAGTACATTTTATAACAGTGATTAGGCAATTGTTTTAGCCGTTTGGCAACATTTAATTTTTTGTGTAGATTTTTTTTTTCTGCAGAGCGTCTTTATTTCAGATGAAAACCAGACTAGGATAGGTATTTTTAAGCTTTGAACATTAAAGAATATATCTATGTTTATCATTATTCGCTACAGATTCGTAGGGCATGTTGTAAGCTTGTGAATTTTATTTATCCCCCAATAATCACAAACATTTAATTTTCAATATTTATGATATTTCCGACTAAATAAAGAACTCCTGGCAACCCTAACTTTACGAGTCCCGGCAAACTCGTTAATTTGGAAGAAGGTGTCTGCTAAAATAACCGATTCGCAAGATGACGTTTATAAGCACGGGCACGCGCCTGCCACTGCAATTATCCCGACAAACCTGTTCCCCAAATGCATTAGAAGGTTTATTGCGATTGCCGCTCGTTGCGGGCAAAGTCTGGGGCACGTCATTTTACAATTTTACGTGGAGGTTTTGGGCCATATGCGTATTTATTTAATTTTTTTTTGTGAATACCGTACAAGAATCCCACTGATTCCAACCGTCTGGTGCTAGCGAGAGAATGGCACTTGTAAGGCTGAAGGTAGTAAGGGGGGGGGGGAAGCTAGGGAAGAGGAATGTGGGGAAGTACCTGGCTATTCAAATCTGATCTGGTCATCAAATACGGCTAAAGCCATTTTAAGAAACGTTTCAATCCTGAATTAAAAAATAATTATGTGTGAAATAACACAAATATTTTAAGTCAAATTTACATGCCCGCATTTATTAAGGACGTGATTAATGGATTGCTAGTCAACAGCCTTACCCCTTATCCACGGAGGCTTACTATAAGTTAGTTTTGATAATGGAACCGGTTTGTAATTGGTAGTAATAAAAGTATTTACCTGCCTTAACGGAAGGTTCGAAATATAGATTCTAATTTTAAAATTCGTCTTCTTTAGTTGGTTCTTCATTTCTGAGTTTCGTGTCCTCCACTCCAACTTCCATGGAATGGACAAGGCTCTTCCACTTCTTGGCTCTGCGCTGCGTAGAGAGTCTAGGACACCCTACTACCTACCGGACGCATTGGAGCAAAAAGGCATATATCTTTTTAAAATTCAAATAAGCTTAAGAGTCCCTGTTTAAAGTCTACCGGGAACCTCCTGTTTGTTTATTTTTACTTTTTTTTACAGATGTTTTCACTTACCTGTGAATAATCCATTTATAAAAAAATTTGTTAAAACACATACAATCACAAAAATCTACTCAGACGGAGTAGGTATATATTCATTTGCATATATCTCTCGTAAATAAAGTTTCAAAAACAAAAACAAAACAAATAAAAGTAAAAATATATAAATGCTCCCTCAAATGATAAATAAAACAAAGAGAGGTAAGATACAAAATAGACACAAATAGAGACAGAAGAGACATAAATAGAGACACAAGAGACATATAGAGACAGGAGGGACACAAATTGAGAGAAAAGTAATAATTTCATAATATAATTAACGCAACACATATTATTCTTTAGGAACAGCAGAACATTTTGCTTACTATTGGAGTTGCTTCACAAAACTGAAATAGTAACAGAACTGGAAAATCAACTTTGAAATTTGATGAATTGTTCAAATTCTGTGAAACAACCCGTCCTTAATGTCGTTGACGTCTAAGTCAAATATGAATTTATAATGAAGAATGATTCCTGGATCTCTTATGGAAGACACTTTTTTAAGAACAGAATTATTAATAACATAGGAAAAATCCTTTATAGTTCCATTTGTTATAACCTACTATCGGAGATTGATATAATAATAATGAATGCCCCTTTTCCTCAAATGATTGAGTAGGCTCTTTCATTACTTGAGAGGCCAGGCTGCTGCTGATTTATAAAGTATATCAAAATATATAATAATAGATGCTACTAAAATGGTCATTTTTAGATGGCTGGTCAATCACGTGAAAATACAAGACCGGGATACAACGCAAGATTATACGATCACGTGTTTACACGGTTCCGGGGTACAATGTGTTAATATTTCAGTTGAAAAGGGAATGATTATTGGTGGCCAAATAATTTTTTTACAGCAATTATTTTAGACAATCATGCTTCAGTAAGTAGCTTTTTTGCACATTAAATAAACCATAAACCTATTTACAGCAAGAAATTACATATTATATAAGCTTTATTTCAAATTTCACTCTAGATTTTAGATGTCAAATATGGACGAAACATTATAAGTTCATGGAAAATAAAACCTAACCTTACCCCTTTTGAAAAGCTGAAATATCATTAAAAAATAAAATTGTTAAATTTTTTTTAAAATTGTTAAAGTATCAAAATTGGATCAATTAAAACTATTTTAACTATATAATACAAACCCGTCAAAGACAATAACCAATGCAATGAATATAAATTTGTTAAAACTAAGGTAGGTTTAAAAGACAGACCTGTCATAAACTGCCATAAAAGACAAATGACTTATCCTACTAAAACTGAAAAATCCATCATGTAATACGGAAGTGGAATTGAAACGGAAATAAAATTGCGATATTATTATACCCCAGGAAATTTAATGAATTCACTTTACAATCGATTAAATTTTGTGTGTTCATAAAAGCAACATAAAAGATTCCCCGGCAGGCCTTCAATAAAACTGCAGATCGTTAATTTGCGGAAATTTTCGGTGGCTAAGTGCATACCATACCATATAAAGATCACAATTCAGCATCTCGGCAATAAAAGAATCTGCAGCCTCGCAAGTACGGAATCAATTTCAGAGCCAATTCAATTGAATCACAATTACGGAGGAGAGTCGGGAATTTATAGAGTTTATCGCGTTATCTGAACATTTCGCTGTCCATACGTTTCTCTTCAATAAAATCCATCGCAGGTCTGTCCGGTACTAAATCGTCTTCTTTGGCATCTGTTAGCGTTTTAACCGGGCCGGGAGGGCATCCGTCTTTCGTATGTGGGCGATGATTCTCAAGTGTCCTTGCTTAACCCTCATGCGGCTCGTTGGGTTGAATTTGGTGGGGTATGTGATATAGATGTAACCGAATGGTTATAACCATGGAACTAGGATTCCATACTCTTTGGTTATAACGGAAGCCGAAGCGGAAGCCGAAATTATTTTATTTATTTTACGGATGCGGAAGCGGATGTTTAATGGTATTGGAAATTCAACGACAACGGGTAAAATAGAAAGCCTTCATGCATTCTCGTTCGATGAGGTGTAGTATATGTAAGTAAGTTATAGCTATTTTACGAAAAATTATTATTCAACTTTTAATTGGTGGAACGCGAGATAAAACGTAAAAATGACATACACTCAGTGACGTTAATTGATAATAACTGATATGAACCGGAAAAAAAAATCATTAAAGGCGCTGGCACGTTCCGGTTGTCCCGTTACCCTCTCCACGGCCACACTCGCCCCACCACTGCTGTTACGGAATTCACCCTAGAAAGTTTCATTAAACCTCTGTTATAATTTTGCTGAAGCAGAAGCGGTCCGGAACTTCCGCGTTTACCGTTATATCACTAGTTTGTGAATAACTAGATACCTACTTATTATTTTTTTGTTAAGGAGATTGTCTGCATAGCTCCAATAAGAACTCAAGCCACAGGCCACTTATTCGCTTGAATTCCCATAGCCAAATTCCTATTAAAGTTCGACAGGGTAGTCTTTTGGTATTCGTCTAGTACCACAATGCCCTTTTCTGATTCTACGTCTTCCGATTGCAATGCCCAGCTACCATAATAATAGATGATCGCTAATTAAAAGGAGAAACATCAAAGATATGTAGGACGAGTTGCATTTCAAAAACTGTATTTTTTTCACATAAACTGGTAGAATTAACAGTGCATAGTGTTGACATTTAAGGTTTTTGTATGTGTGCTTATCTTGAAATTTTGTAAAACTCACAAGGAGAAGGCACATACCAAATTTAAAAAATAAGGCAATTAATTGTTTTTTTTTTTAAATTTTACTATCTTAGTTATACAATTTAAAATGATGTAAATATAAAAAAAATAAAGCATATTTAAAGTACCAACCTATAGTGAATAACGTGTTTGCAAATTATGCGTGCACACGACGGTTAAATAATGATGTGATTGTGTACGGATTCGACGAACTTGAAATCCTTTACAGATAAAAACAACAATGAAGCCAAATTCTAATCCGATAACGGGCAGATAAACTGTGTTTTTTTTTTTGCTTTTATCTAGACTATCTAGAATAAGATCTGGATTTATTTCACTAATTTATAAATTTTATTTTTAATTACTTTTAGACAGTCGTTTGACGGGTAAAAATAAATAACACAGAAAGACGTCATGACACGTTGTGTTGTTGAATTTTAAAGTTAAGTCAAATGTACATATTGGGGACAGATTGCATTAATGAACTGTTCGTACGTTGCGACCATCAGCTAATTGAATCATCAGTTAAGTGAACACGTTTGTGGTTTTATTAAAACTAGTTGCAAAATAAGTCATTAGTCATAGTAAAAATCCTTCTATTAATCCTTAATATTACTGTCGCAATCGGACGGCATCGAAAATTTATAAGAATACCTCAAAATTGTCATTTATTTACAGGTTAGTACTTATTTTGTGGAAGGACGAAGGACGAAGGACGAAGTAATAAACTTCAAAATCCAGACATATTTGTTATTCCCTGGCTGTAAATAGGCATAAAGCATTTATAAATAAAAACTACTCTATTTTTCCACGTCTAAAAAATCTAGGTTAATGCACTAGTGTCGGGATTTTCCAGTCATATGAACATTATTGTACAGCGACCCTTATGTCACAAAGCATAAGATGGTACTTTTTATCACTCCATTAAATTGATTTATTTATTTTTAACTTAATAAACATACTTTATTCACGGCTCTAATATTGAGTGTCCTCATTATTATGTGAATTATATTAACAAGGTTTGAAAGTTAATGAATACCGTCAACTATTATTTGCCTTAAACGGAATAGAAAACAATTATTTTTATTGCAGTGTGTGAAAGATATTTATACAGAACTCTTTTGTACAAAAGCCTCTCTAATGCAAGCAATAATTTGTAACCTGGGATCTGAGGTCGCAGGTGGAAAATTTACCTTATTTTATTTGTTTTTGTGAATGACAGTTTTGTGGCTGTTTTTAGTGTTTCCAAAGCATATGTTTTTTTGTGGAAAGTCTCTTCCAAATTTTCCTTTAATATTTTTCTTTAAATTTATTTGACTTAACTGTCAGCAGGGCACATGCACTCGCCTTGATAATATATTATGACGAAATGCGAAAATATTCGGATTTTCATATACACGTGTTCCGACATCGAGATAATATTTAAATAGTATAAAATAAAGTCACTTTTCGCGTCTGTCTGTTTGTGCGCTTAGTTCTTCTAAACTACGCAACGGATTTTGATATGGTTTTCACTATAATTTTGATTTTTTTTTCAGAAGGTTTATATAAACATAAGTACATGTTATATTTATAAAAAGTCGATGTTTTGTAATAAAGTCATGAAAAATATTTTTGGACGCTTACGTTGCTAACGTTGGCTAAACCTTATGAGATACATCAAAATAATGTACTACGGAATATATCTTAAAAAGTCCCACAGAAAAGTTTGTGATGGTACATGTCTCCTCATATCTCCTAAGGATAACCCCCAGCAACACCGAGTACACGTCAGCTAGTGTATTCATAATTTACAAAAAGTTTAGAAGTGTGAAAAGGAAGAAAATGCGAAAGATGATAGTTCGTAATGTATTTACTGGGAATATCTAACACATCAGAACGTGCCGCATATAAAAAGAAGAAAACGAACAAAAATCAAAAATCTGTTAAATTTATGAAATCATTGGATAGCCATTTCTGTTTTTTTTTTTTAGGTATTGTTATAGTATTCAATTTGTATAACTATATATTAAATATATTTGTTTTTTATTCAATTCTTCTAATTTCGGTTGTTGGTTTTTAATGCGTGAAATCAATGATGAAACTCAAATTTGCTTTGAATTTATGAAAATGAAATTGGAACTGATTGTTAGAAGAATTCTGGCAAGCGGCAAAGTAAATAACTTGAATTTATCGAAAATTCAGACTGTCCAGTTTTCTTTCTTCTTTTTTGAAAATAAGTTTTGCAAAAAAAGAAGATGCAAACGTGAATGGTAGCAGAAGTCGGGGACGCCCGAGGGACATGGCACGACCAAGTGAATCAGATTCTTGAGTCGGGCCATGTCAAGAGTCAGAATAATAGAAGAGTATGTATGAGACGATGTATGAATGTGAATGAGGCAAGGAGTGTGTGCCAAGACCGAGTTGTTTGGCGGTCCATCCTCTCTGCCTACTCCTGAGAGGAAACGGCGTGATGGTTAGTTAGTTAGTTTTATGGGATTTTATCAACTTATAAGTTACTTTGTTGTAGAGCAAAACACCTTGCAGTAGAGAAAATCATAATTATGGAAATACAAATAAATTGTTTTATTGACTCAAATTTCATTAAAAAAATTGCAATCATTACTTCGATCCTAATATTGTTAATGTTGTTTAATTAATAATTGGTGTGTCATGTTTATACGATCAACGCCGGATGCTTTCAGCTTGACTGACATTAAGTTTAATTTATGACAGATACACAAAAAGCCCCAATTATAAACAAAATTTATGCATTCATTTATATTCTTAGTTCGTTAAAGTGCTAATCAGCGAAATTACTAAACTTAAACACCTAAAAATAGAATTAATATTACATAATTACGACTCATAACGCCCATTTGGTGATTGAAAACTACAATATTTACTATCAAAAGAGTAATTCGGAATTAAAGCGTATAATTAAAATTTTAATTATTACATAATCGAGATTTTATGTATGCATAAAATGTAAGCAAATAAAGGTGTGTTTGTTAATGAGCTTTAATGAAACTGTCTGAAACTTCACGATCTCTGCTATTCTCATCAGAGACATTTTACATTAATTAGACTTCTTTTATTTCATTAGTTATGCTTTAGTGATTTATAATAAGTGTATTCAATAAAAAGAGAATTTTACGGCGTTCTGCAGAATAAACCAGACCAACACTAAACTGAAACAGAAGTGTGAAGTTTCTGGTGTGTAGTGTTTTTATTTAAAACTTTTCAATCTTCTGACTGATTAGTTATTTTGTTTTTGAATGGAAGATAAGTTTTAAGAGACTTTAAATTAGAAGCTACGGCTAGCTTCGGTTGTATGTATTTACAAATAAAGAAAAGCTTTTATAATTACTTTAAATAATTCTATATAGTGGTGAAAATAAAAAAAATACAAAATTAATTTAACAATTGGAAGGGGCTTTAAATGATCGTTTCATCGCGATAGAAGTACATAGATCAAGAAAAAAAAATTTGATCATAAATTCCATTTTTTTGCAGTTTATACTTGAACCACCTCAACATTTTTAAACTTTGTCATTTTTTGGGTTACGTCATTTCTGCGCTGACCGCCACAATATTGTGTGTACCGGAAGATAAAATGAGTATTGCTGATTAAAAATCTCTTCAAATTATTGGTATTCAGGTTAAAAAAGCCGTTTCCTGATAAACTTTTAGTAAATTCCCAATATATCTGAACACGTGTTCATGCGCTTGATTTGCTTTGATAATATGCAATGAATTTGGATTTTTATGAATACGTGTTCCGACATCGTGATAATTCATTCGTTAAGGGCCAGCAATTCCATTTTTAACCGGATTACGAATAATTAAAAAAGATTCTCAATAAGTTAGCAATATTGAATATTAGAAACTTTTCTCCATGTAGATGGAAATCGATATGTTACATTATCTGTATTCAGCTATTTTTTTCAGAAGTTGTATCGATTTAAAAGAATTCCACTTCTTTTTTATTAGAATTTATGAGATGTAATGTAATTTTACGACTGAACTTATAGTTACTAACTAGTATTAAAATGCGTCATCATTTAATTATCTCTCCAAACCTTTCGTGTGGTGCAGGTAGTTCAATTTTCCAGAAGGTTCAGTTCTTGAACTGCTCCTCTGGTTCTGGTCTTGGTCCTCAAGTTTAAGGCAGCCGAATTTAGAAACTTATATTATGAAAACCAAATTAAATTTTTCTACTTTGTTGCCTAGCTTATTTCTGCATAACGACGCCGGGTTATGATTTAAGCAATTCACGCATTTTAGCATAATTGCGTGTATCGTGACATGCAATAACACGCCAAACGAGCATAAAGTTAGTTTTAAAACCGGTTTAAAAAAGTACTGCATCCTGCGTTTTACCTTGGGGTGGATACTTGATTTGTTCCCGCAGTGTCTTCGAATTGTGAAAATACAGGGATTGAAGAGGGGAAACTTTGAAATTTTCAATAATTTGTGATAAAAAAACAAAGTTCATCGTTGCAGCTTTTCTTGCCAGAATGCAACTAATGAAGCAAAACATTGGGCGGTGCTAATTTTACCAGTTTCTCAATTTGGCACAGTAAAGAAACATACGATAAAACTAGTGACGGAAGATGCGATGAAACTAGTGACAACATATGCGATGAAACCAGCGCAGAAATCACCGATGAAATCTGTGATGAATCCATTGATGAAGCACATAATGAAAAAAGAGGTAAAACAGAGATAAAACGCATATGATGCGTTGAAACTTGTGACGATACACCTGATGAAAATATCGATGAAACAGGCGATTAAATCAGCGAAGAAATCTGTGATCAAGCCAGTGATAAAAACATTTGATGAAAACAGTGATGAAACTTGCGAGAAAACTAGTAATGAAATCAGCGATGAAATCTGTTAAGAATCAAGTAATGAAAACAGAGAAAGAACAAGCGATGAAACTAGTGATGAAACGTGTGATTAAAATATCAATGAAACATGCGATGAAACCAGCGATGAAATCTGTGTTGAATCCAGTGATAAAAACCCATAATGAAAACGGTGATAAAACATGCAATGAAATCAGCGATAAAACATGTAATGAATCCAGCTATGAAAAATATGATGAAAACAGAGATGTGAAGCAACTAGTGAAGAAACATGTGATGAAATTTATATTTATGGTACTGATAACGCCGCTGTAAGGATGTTAATTTTGCTCTTACTCTATTAGGTATAATATTACAAGAAGCGCTTAGAGAAAACATTTGTTAAACACGACCATAATTGAAGCCTTTTTATAGAATATTTAATTATTACTGATTAAAGCTATGCATGAACGGAAACATATAGGTGACGGTAGACGTAATTATGAATTTATTATAATACGAATGCGTTTTAATCGCTAGTTAACACGTTAGCTACACTTCGTTTAATGTCTAATCTTAATCTTTGGATTAGGATGAGACACAAACTGCAGAGGATGCAAAACAAAGATGAAAGTGGAAACAATAAAACGTATTGTTCCCTTAAAACGACTTTCGTCAATTGATTGCTCCGCAACGAAAATATGCAAATGATGACAGTTGAGGTAGTCAGTTTAACCGATAAATATTAACAAAAAAAAATGCAAAGTTCATGACGCCAAAGCTCACCTTTTACCAGTTTGCCGATGGTAAATATAATAAGAACTGTTTCAAGTCGCACTCTTTCAAAGGTGTTTACTTTTTTAAAGCAGAAAACTCAAATTTTCAACTAATTACCTCAAAATATTGAATACTCACAAATAGTAGTTCCCGTACCCACGTCATCGACTGTCATCATATGAAAACGAAAAAGACAGAAGATTTCAGAACGATTGCGTTACGTACAACCTCTCTCTGCGATTACTACAGTCATGGAGATATTTTATCTGTAATCTAAGCCATCGTAATATTCGATACAGATAATTTGATGTGAGGCTACTTAAACAACATGAATATTTTTTCCATGGCCTTGTTATTATTTCTAGCAATTTGTCATCAATTTTACAATGTATTGGTTTAATATTATATGTTTTTTAATACTAGCTGTACCCTATGTCTGTATTTTTGTGCAGAAAGAGTAACAAAAGCACGTTTTGCTTTTACTGTTTCTCAAAAAAATAATGTTTTTATCTGTCCCAGGTGTCATATATACAATATAAGTATACAGAAACATACGCGTATTCGAATGCAACGTTGTGTCAGAACTTCTGTAGATTTAGGATTATAAACAAATAAACATATACAAATACTTATAAAATACTTTAAACAATAAACACGTCTTCATCAGCTTTTGAATTATAAGTTAAAAATGCATGCTTTGTTTATGTTACATGGAAAAAATGTTGTCTAGGGCTCTGAGTGCGTCCGGGTTCTGTTCTAAATCCAAGGCCAAGGTTCAAACAGGTGACACTCCGAGTCCAATGCACGTGTAAAGTGTTATGTTATAATATTACTTGCGCAGACCCGTGCAAAGTCACGGGAAAGACTTAATTCTTAAAATGTCAATTAAAATAATATTTTTTTGAAATATTACATAATAATATGTAGACACCTACTTTATCGCTTGTTTGAATTGTTTCCACAATCAATTAGAATTTTGAAAATGACACTAAAATTTAAAAAAAATGAGTTCTTTGAACCAGATTTCACGCAGCAATAACTAACTCACAGTGGAGATATCCGAAATTATTATGTTTTATAAAGGTTTTTTTTCCGGCCTTATGTGATATGCGAAATTATTTATTCAAATTTTAACGATACAACATTACACTTTATCCGCTAATTTAAGGCGAAGCTTAATGCTAAATCACTATTTTGATTAATCTTTATAACGAATTGGTGTAAATTTTGAATACCAAATAATATGCTTTAGATAAATTGAAGGTTTTCCTATCGTTTCGCTTAGTATACAATAATAAATTACTCAATAAAAAATATAAATGTAAAATACAAAAAAAAAAAATTTTTCAATAGAAATGTATGAACGCGTAAAGAAAACAACTTTTAAAAAATACAGTATTATAGCTAAGATCTATCTTTGACAGTTTCACTTGATTAACTTTTTTGCTTTCTTATGAAATTATTTACAAAATAAATAAAAAAAAAACAGTTTTGTTCTTGAAATCGAACGTTTCTAGACTCCCTTTATCAAGCGATTTTAATTCCTATTATACGGTGTATACCATCAATATATGGTATACCAAGAATATACACATTTTTGGCTTGTAGCTTCCTCTTAATACTGCTTTTAGTGTTAGTACATAATCCAATTCACTGATCCCACCCAAGTAACAAAATTTTCTGAAATTTAATTTAAATATATAATCTTAAAAAAATTGACAATGTCACAATTATTTAGACAAAATTTCCATTATTTCTATAATTGTGTATCCAGTAATGTTTCAGAATCTATCTCTTATCTTATCTGCCATTTTCCACATTGAATTGTAAATTAGGTACCTATTTTGTTTTTATGTTATTGTGTAAATGTAAAAATAGAGAAAATAAAGGTAAAAGCACAGCTGGGCGTAAAAAATCAAATAAAAAATATTCTTTTCCAAAAAACATACTTTACTCGTGTGCGAATGTGTCGACTATACAAGGTGTCCGGGGGTAAAGTGTGTTAACTTCGGGGGGTGTTTCTTCGTGATTTTAGACGTAAGAAATATTTATTAACTTTTTTCGAAATTCAAATATTATAATGTAGATTTTAGGTTAAAAACTTTAATTGTTTGTACGGGAAAATAAGTATTCTTCTATGGAAAAATAAACATTTGAATTTAGAAAAAAGTTATTAATTTTTTACTTCTACCATCATGTAGAATCACTTCCTGAAGTTAGCAAACTTTACCCCCCGGACACCCTATATAACATCCACTAACTGAAGTGGCAATTCCCGACATATTTAGGAACAAACCCAGGAACTTTACTAAATTTCTGGAATCTTTTGTTATAAATTGACTTCACTTGACTCAACATCTATTTACTCCCGTTTTTAATTCTCAGTAATAATCAAAAAACTTTATAAAAAATGTTTTAAACAACTGATACATAACCGTTTACCATGCATACAATATTGTTTATCGGTTGTGTAAAATTTCATGTTGATTGCAAAGGCTAGTAATATTTTATTGTGTAAATCTTTTGACAACTGTAGTGACGTTTCCAGCATTAATTATTCTCATTTCAATCACACTGTATAGGTGTGGATATAGATTCTTAAGAAATGCATAAACTCATAAGTTTAATATACATAATTTTACTTAGTCACTTACACTTAATATGTTTAAAAAATATGAAAATTCTAAAAAGTATTTTGTGATTTGGCTGTCCTGTTACACATGTCTCCACCTAAGTCATTTTCCGCCATTATTTACGGATTTATTTGGTTTTCCGAATACTTGTATGAATAAATAGCGCACATCCGATGTACCATGCACCTAAAAAACAAAGGACAAGCATCAACTGCGGATTTACCCAGGACATTTAAAATTGAAATATCGTCAAGTGTTCAGTGGTAGCATTCGGCTTTAGAAAATTGTTATGAAAGTAGAATTCTACCATTTTACAAATTGTTGTGAGAGTATAATTCTACCTATTTACAAATTGTTGTGAAAGTAGAACTCTACTTTTTTACATTTTTGTTTGATATTCTACCTCATAAAAATCAAACTCGTTCATACCCCACTATTTTAGGGAATGATGATTCACTTGGAATGTGAAAAACACGATTTAAATATTTTCATTTTAGCCGTAAATAAACGTGCCAGTAAGTTGCTCAAAAGCATGGCAGTAGCGGTCTTCAGCGTGCCAGTGGCATGTGTATCGTGTCGCTGTTAGTAAGCACGCTATTAGCTCGTATGCCATTCAATCACACGTGCCAGCGGCAGGCGGGGGGAGTGATAGGGAACGCGCAGCATCTTTAAACGCGCTCTGCCAGTAGCTATCAGAGTAAACACGTGCGTGCGCTGTTTTGTTCCTTTTTGCAAGTAATTTTCGCGATGAAAATGGCTGGGTAGGGTGATAAAAAGACTCTGAACTTCACCATGCACCATCGCAGCTACAGGGCTTGTAGAATACAGGTTCGCCGCTTTACAAAATACAATTGAAGTTCGTTTCTTATGCCTTCAGGAACCTCCATCTCTGCCATCTACGCGCACGAAACAAAAGATGTGAATAGCTAGCATGCCTGTAACTATTGCATGTATGCTGACCTATAAGCAAGCGAGTAATTGGCATTCTAACTACCCCGGAATACTTACTTACCCTGTGTAGAAATAGAAAAAAATTTAATTTCTGGAATACCTCAATAAATTATACAATTTGTAAATAGGTAGAATTATACTTTCACAACAATTTGTAAAATGGTAGAATTCTACTTTCATAACAAACCACAAATTGTAATATTTAATTATTGAAGACAATATTAACGATTCCTAAAAGAAAATTTGAAATAGAAAAATCAGAAAAAGAAACGGTCACATCTAGGACTCGAACCCAGGACCATTGCCTTGCGCACCGCTCTACCAACTGAGCTAATGGGACCCTATCTCCTTCGGTCATATTTAACTGTATCACACTTCGAATAAGAACTACAACATTATCTTCGTTTTCCTCACCGCACATTTTTTTATTGGCAACTATCTTTATGTATGATCGCAAGATTCAACCTGGGCAAGGGTCCTGGGTTCGAGTCATAGATGTGACAGTATATTTTTCTGATTTTCGTTTAGGAATCGCTTATATTGTCTGCAATAATTATAATATATATTAATTATATTTTTCATCACCTATAAAACTGTTCATTTTAAATTCGACGAGACGCCTTTGACAATATGTCAATGTTGAAGCGGGGATCGTAACTAACAACAAGTATCCGACTATTTTTTAGAAGTGAAATAATCAAGCGTTTCCGGTGGAATACGACATTTGCAATAATTCAAAAGGTGTTGAGGTATAACTTACAAGAATATTTAAGATACAAAGTATGAGAATTACAGAGAAGCCAAACAATTTAACTTAAATGACACAATAAGTTAATTTACAATAATATTTAATCATTGAAGACAATACCTATTAACGAATCTTAAAAGAAAAATGTGAAACAGAAAAGAAAAAAAAAAATATTCAGCCGCATCTAGGATTCATAGATGAAACTGAATATTTTTCTAGGATATAAATCTAGTATTTTTAGATGCGACTGAATATTTTTCTGTCTTTTCTGTTCCATATTTTTCATTTAAGAGTCGATAAAAATGTGTCTCAAATTATTACATATTACAATTTGAGATTTTACTCATTAAGTTGTTCCACTATAATAAAAATGATATAAACTAAATCTTTTACCTCGTTCAATAAAAGAGTTGTCGTAAGGAGAATTATTATTAATTATATTACATCATTCATTTCCTATTACGAAGACGACCATTATTGCCCTGGTGTCACAAAATATTATTATGTAAAATTTACGTTTTGTTTAATTCGGGATTTTGAGGAGTAAAAATATCTCAAGTTTTGTGATTGGCTAGAAAAAACACAAATAATAATATCATTTTAAGTACTTGACATACTGCACTAGGTAATAATTTAACGCGTGTTGGTTAGAAAGAATAGCAGAATTATCTTTATTATTACACAGCTATACGGCTTATAGAATGATATCAGTTGTGTCAACCGTGTAAAATCACAATATTTAAGAGCCCATAACATCTAAGTGCAGTGTCGAGTTTCAGTAAAGAATCTCTTTTGATACACGGGGTAGTTTCCAATCCTTACAGTTTCTACACAATAGGCTTTTTAAGAGTAGCAGCTTTCGATCGCAGAGTATGACGTCCATTGTGTCTACACGCGCTGCGACGCTCTCGAGACGCGTCTCCTCCGCCCCCTGGCGTCACCCGCACCTTCCACCCCCACCCACCTCCACCCTCTTCCACCCACCTTCAGCGACACAGCCTTCAGTCTTCAGAACACCCTGCCTTTAGAATCCGCAGTCAGCTTACCCCTTCTGAACCATTGAAGTTTAATTGCAAAGTAGTTTCCAAATGAATGGTAAAACTTAATAAATCGCCTTTATAATGAAACCACTTAATATTTCATTTTGTATTAGTTTTAGAAAATTATTCCAGATATTATATAGTTATTATATAGTTATTCCAGAACTGTTATTAAGTAGAATATTTGAAAGAGAAGATGAGAGACACTTTAAAAACGAAAAAAAACTGGTCACAAACAAGAGAAGATAATTACCACGCGAATATACAATAACAACACAATATTGCAACAAAATAATAGTAGGAAGAAAGTTAACTAGATTGCGATTACCTACAAGTTCATATTATAAATGTGTCGCAAAATGTTTTGGCTCCATATTTTCCGATAAATTTTTTGTAATTGATTTATGTATATTATGTAGTTTGTTTTCTTCCACTAACTGTAAAGTTGTGATTTACCTACTGTAGCCTAAGCTAGTATTTGCCTTATAGTGATGCCCCCACATAAACTTAACCCAACCTACTTAACGAAGTTTTTGTTCAATCACTTTTCATGACGTTATCTCTTTTTAAAGGTGTGTTGAATTGTCATAAGGATGAGTTACCTGGTCACCCCCTCCATTGCATAGTGTTGGGCACAGCTTTGGAATTGAATAGTATGTAACATCAATAGGCTTTGGCTATATTGCCGAACCCGAATCGAAGTAAAATACTAACTACTGGCCAACAACTATATGAAAACCACTATAGATACACGAATGAATGTCAAATATATTTTTTTAATTTGCCTATTACTATAGGCTACGTCCAAACTAATCTCGAGCCAATCTCGACTAGCACATAAATAGTCAAAAGGGCAATCAATTATTTTTTAAATTTTTTTTTATTTTTTATTTGGTACAAAATTTATTACATTTTAAGTTTTCCAGTAATGTAGGCCTCACTGGGTGGCTTGCCCGTGCTGAGGCCTTCATTTTATAATATGAAAATATAATCTACATAATACATTTAAAGAGAAAATAATACATTTAAAATAAAAAATACATAATACATAGTAATATATTTAAAATTAAAAAATAATACATTGAAGATAATCTTGTGTGTTTGTGAGTGATGTGTGTTTATATTGGTTTTGTGTGTTACATGTAGGTTTTGTTTTTATTTTATGCTATGACATTTTGGTAATATTTTCTTTTTTGTTCTTTAATCCATTTTGAAATTTTGTGTGTGAATTTATTTTTATTTTCCTCAATTTTAATTTCAAATTTTACACTGTTGGAAGCTTTTATAGCATGGTATTGGTAGTGTCTTTGTCCAAAGCTTGAATTTACTGTTGGAGTTTTTATGTTTTCTTTGTACGCTAGTCTAACTGGTCTGTTAGTGTTATTTTGGGTATGTTGAAAATTTTTTTTTGTCAAAAATGTAGTTTAGTAGTGTTTAAACGTATAATTGGCGTATATCTAGTACAGTGGTTCTTAACCTTTTTGGAGGTACCGAACCCCACCAGTTACATATGCGCATTCACCGAACCCCTCCTAATTTGAAGAATAAAATTAGATTTTTACAAATTCAAAACATGGTATTTATTTATATATAGGTGTACAAAATGAAAAAAAAACAAAGATCAAAACATTAAATTTTAATGGTTAAATCAAAACATGAAACATATTAATTATTATTTACTTTAAATCAGTGTGACTTCTGCTGTTGCCTTTCAGAAACCAATTCAGAAATTCGCGGCTTTACCTTGGCAAGTGCCAATCTCATGTCATTTTCACAACACAGTCTATTCCTCTTCTTCATTTTTATATCCATTATCTTCGAAAAGGATTGCTCGCAAAGATATGTTGTAACAAACGGTATAAAAATCTCCAGAGCTTACTTAGCAATAACAGGGTATGTTTCCATTTGTTGACAGCAATACGTTGAGAGCGATGTTGTTCTGAAGAGTTGATGTTGAACCTGGCTCTGCTGAATTTCAATGATTTCATCAAATATAATTCGGGAGTCTTGACCAACACCGAACCCCCGAGACTAACTCACCGAACCCCTGGGGTTCGATCGAACCCAGGTTAAGAACCACTGATCTAGTACGTCACAGCTATTGAATATTTGGTCTGTATCAGTCAGTCTATGACCATTATAGTATTGTGACTATAATGGTCTATTCGGGCCTTTCCATCAAAGTATTGGCCCTTTTGTCTTATAATAACATTGTTATTATTATTTCTGTTTGAAATTCCAGCTGCGATAATAAAAAAAATTGCAGGCACCAAGTAATTATTTGCGCGTTTAAAAAAAAAGCAAAACGAATATATTATCGGTCACAAATCATTTCAAACATTCTTTTGACCTTTCACTGCAAAGTGCATCCATTTTTAAAATACTAATATTTAAACTTTTCAGGATACTCGCGGCGAGCCTTGGTACCAGCACCAGGTACTTTATAATAGATGGAATAATTTTAATTTTTAACGTCGTTGAGGTATTTCAAACGGAAAAAACAATAATAATATCATTATAGGAAACTGAGTATTTCCGTCAAAAGGGTTGATCCTTTGATGTAAAGGTCATAAACTATTACAGTCACAATTGATTTCATACACTTTATTTTGCCCTTTTGACTGCTTAGTTAAAATATTTATTTCCTAGTTGGGAGCGGCTCGGTGCGTTGTGCGGCTTAGTCCGTCTTAGTTATTAAAATAGGTAAAAAATGTCAAGATCATTTCAAGTTTCAAAATGACAAATATTTTAATAAAACCAACCTCCTTCGCTACACGGTAATCATTCTTGAGAAGGTAATGTACTAGGGAAGAACCCCACAAAAGTGCAGCGCGTTGTCATTAGTCTTGCAGATTTTTTTCTTCCCTTAGATATTCAGGCTGCGCTTGCACCCTCACGAAGGCTTTCGTGCAGGGTCTGAGAAATATGGCCAGACAGGACCGAATCGCGTTTTTGGGGCAGGGCTGGACTAATTTATAGCTACAGCCAAAACTGATATCTGAAAAAGCCTGCCCAAAGACTGTATCTGCTTATGAGAATATGCAGATTTTAAAGTTAGAAGGATACTAAAATGTGGTAGGCATTTCTTTGTTTTTACCCACAGACATAGGAATTAATAGACGAGAAGATAATGGCGAGGGGTAAAATCAACTGTTGAAGAACGAAGGGAGTAAGGCTGACTGTGATTCGTCAATAAATCAATCTGACAGTAAATAGGCATCTCGCATTATAATATCACCATTTAGTTCTTAAAAGTAAAATCTGCTTTTGAATGAATAGACATTTCTACATGGGAGCGCAAATTACTCGCCACGTTATGAACTAATTTGCGAAGTCCAAATTCGACAAAGTAAGGCAGCTTCTATTTTCAGAGTCGTAGTTAGTTTCAGAGTATTTAGTTAAGACACTTTTACAAATGTCTCATAATTTATTACCCCAGTAAACAACGATGAGCACACTTGAGAATCGCTACATTGTGATGTGATAGTATATGTTTCTAAAACTGATCCATATAATACGGTGTGAATAAGCTTAAAATAAAGTAAAATAATGCTTACTTATGGAATGTAATACGACAATTGGGTTTATTCTCTTTTTCACATCTATTTTTACAAGTTTTCATAGTACAAGTCAACATTTTGCCGTGTTATTTCGTAAAATGAACCGATGATGCCTCGACCATAGTTCGCACAAGAATGATGACGTCACGTTTTCAAATTTCACTTGAGGCCATATGCGAGCCCAGACGGCTCAATGGAACCGGTATGGGGAGTGGGGATAATACGCTTTTAATCACTTAGGGCAGGTCTACTAATATTCATATGTCTATGTTTTTACCTCATAGACTCAAAACTACTGGACCGATTTCGTTGAATATTTTAAAGTTTATTCTCATTAGTAGTAGGAGGGTTTAGATAGTAGTTTGAATGGTAGAGAAGGTCGGGGACGACCGAGGAAGACTTAACGCATTATTTCGGTACGGAGTCAAATTTAAGTCAAAATGATGTAATTTTTCAACAGTAACAATGTGGATTTCACAATACTACATGAATTGAATGGCAGAAAAAGTCGGGTACGCTTAATATTTTGCATTCTGTCTAAAGGGGGTAACAGATTACTCAATAAGTTCAAAGCGTTTTATATAAGTCTATATTGCTCGCCATACAATCCCATACAGACCTGAACAGAAAATTTTACGGAGCGCCGTAAATAAGCGGTTTTCATCTGTTAAAGTGACAGATCCCATACTAAGAAATGATGGTTCCATGATAACTCAACACAGTTACAATTCAACATACTTTTAAAAAGTGATATGAAGTCATTAAAAACGATGAAAAAAATAAAATTTAAACTTAACCTAACCTAAACTAACCTAATCTACTTAACCCAGTTAATAAAGTTTTTATTTCATCACTTTCCATGACTTTATATAACTTTTTAAAGATGTGATGAATTATCATTGTGATGATTTATCCGGTCACCCTTAATGTAATATGTCACGAAGGAAAGGAGACGAAAGGCATAAATAATGACGTATTTTAAAAATATTTTATTCAGGGTTTCATTATTAATAATGGCATTTTTTTATTTAAAAAAATATTTTATTTATTAGCAAATTTTGCTGCGTAGTTATTATTATTACGCGTGATAGATATTTCGCCTTTCGAATGCCTAAGCAAACTGTGGTGAAGCCAATTACACACTAGGTAATTATTTATATTATTTCCATATCCGTAGGTGATTAAAATAAAAAAATCTCTTTTCACAATTTGCTTTTATATTTATTACCAATGCTTTATCATTAAATATAAAATTATACACGAAATTAAAATGAAGTTCTAAAAATTAAACTTAATAACAATAACGTGTAGGAAGAAGAAACACGAAAAATGTTTTGAAAACTGAGTGTTCTTAAGCGTAGGAAAAATATCCGGAAAACTCTTAGTAATATATTAAATTCATTACCTACACGATACGTAGCAGCTAGTCTTAAGTACATATTTGCTAGGTGTAATGGAAACTGCACTGGATGTATGGGAAAGAGGGCACCTGGTCTTTCAATTGGACGGTCTGATCTCTGCGGGTTTCTGAAAGCCTGGTAGGTATTCGAGAAATTGTTTATTTACTCGTAACTATCCATCCACGAAACAACATCTCATCATGTTATCTTGCTAAAATAAAATTGCTCAATTGTAATACTTAATGGCATTACTAACTGAAAATTGTCAATCAGTGAGAAATAGTTAGGATGCAGGCGAATTCTCGAGTTATTGTTTAAGAAAATTATCTTTTAATAACTGTCTGTATCTGTGTTTTCTCCTTAAATAAATAAATAAATAAAAATAAAAAATAAAGGAAAATACTAAACCAATAACAACAACAACAAACATATTAAACGCACTAATTATGGTTGTCGGTGGATGAGAGCTCGATTTGAAATTGTAATTTTTCGTATTTCTTGGGCATTAACTATACAAAAATTTCTAGATTTTTTTTTGTTTTTTTTAAATATTTTTTTTGTTTATTGTGTTTTTTGAAGCTTTTTTGATTATTTTATTTTTTTAGTTGTATTTTCCATTTAAATTACTTATTTCTGATTTATAAACGGTAAAGTTGGTAGCAAAATTATTTTGTTAATTAATATATATTTTTATTTGAAATGTGTAAGAATTTCTTGATGCTTAGAAAAACTAATAGAGTGAAGTTTTGTTAGTGAGGCAACGAGTGGATCCACTGAACTAGGTTCAGCGTAGGTATTAGGTATATTAGTGGCTAATCATATAGCTATTTAAATCGCACACACATATTCCTTGAATTGCTATCCTTTTCATATAGGATGAATATAACGTGCCATGTATTTGACGTAATATATTTATTATAATACGATAATATACTAAAATAATATATTAATATTATAGTATTCAGTTTTTTTACGGGTAAATAATAAATAAATAATCAAAAATAAATAAATAATCATAAAAAGATAAACATGTTTTAATTAAACTCTCTTCATGCAAGTGTGTTGTCTTCTCCTTACAATTATTTATTTTTCTATTGTGAAAAAACAGTGATTCGAAGTTCACAAAAATTATAATTTATAACATGACAATGATTACATCCGTTGAGACGCAGCCTTGAGTTAATAAAATGTTTATTGCTATCTTGTTTTCACTGAAACTTAATTAAAAAATGTCTAACTGAGAAGAAAGGTGGCTTAAGAGTGTAGTCATTCTTATCGAAGGCATGATCATTGGTAAGTTTCCAAAAGATCCCGCCTCTTAAAAAAATTTCAAAAAACGGTGCTGTGTAGCTTTGGTGAAGTTATTGGGGATGGGGACCTGAGTAATACTTTCTAGAACAATTCTAGAAGCAAATGTGCAAATTGAACAGCTTATGCGTTCCCTAAACCAATTGAAATTTTTCTCCAAACGTCTAGAGTCTAGACGAACTAGTACTAGCATACCAACGAGAAAATTCGAAGGGTTCAAACCTAACCTAACCATTAAGACGTTATCTGCAGAGGTAGGCAGAGAGGATGGAATACAACATAACTCTTTGTTATCAAACATTCCTTACTTCATTCAGTTACACTTACTCCTGACTCCTTGATTGAACATCCCCGATTTCTTCTAAAATATATTACATAAATATTGTGTAAATATCTGATGCTCCTTTTCCTGGTTATCAGCTCTACAAGTTCAAACTATATTAGCGTCGTTTTCTTTATCTAGTTCATCACGTTGACATTATGTCCAGTTAACCATATATACATCCATGCATGGTTTTTAAACACTTTCTCAAAGATTGCACTTTTACAGCAGATTGCCCACGTTCATCGGTCCTCTGCCGTTTTATGATTCTGACTTTGTTACCAGAATTTCATTATAGCTAGTCTTTCCTTTTACAATACGTTTTTTTTATTAGCGTCTCCCGCATTCAGTCCGATGTTCTTCTCTGTACGACTCCCAGTGTACCAAGAAATCCACCGTGTATTTGCTAGTAGCTTAACGCACTCGCCTTGACTTTATGGTAGTACTTTGAACCTTAAAAAATACTCGTAGCATACAAAAATATATTTTATCGCTTGGCGATCAAATAATGTATTTTAATAAAGATACTAGCTAGTCATTTCGTCACTAGAAAATAGGTTTATTTTATCTGTGAAAAAGCGCATCGCAAAATTCAGATGTCAGATGTCGTAATGTCGATTTTCAAAAGTCACATTTACAGTGAAACTGAAAATTGTTTTCGTTTGTCTTCATTATATTACATTTTTTTATAAAATTAGAAAAGAAAAATTTAAATTGCTCTGAAAATAATTACATCTTGTTGGGAAACTACACATGATAGATGTTTATAAACATAATATGAATAAATTATCTGGTAAGACGGTACAAGACAATACATACAGGAATTTCCAATAAGAGGTGTTATTTTAAATAGCCCGCTATTTCGGTAGATGTTACTTTTGAAGCTGTCATTTTTTTATATTTGACAAGTAAAAACTACGTCATTATATAAAAATGAAACAATACACGCTTCAACAACGCATTGAAATTGTTAAAATTCACTTGAGTGAATCAAATGCAAATATTTTGAGTGGTGACGCCCATTTCCACCTCAGTGGCTTCGTCAACAAGCAAAATTGTCGCATCTGGGGCTCGGAAAACCCAAGAGTTATTGTTGAAAAGCCTATCTATCCTCAACGTGTGACTGTTTGGCGCGATTTATGGTCCGGCGGAGTCATTGGACCTTACTTTTTCGAAAATGAGGCTGGAGCAACAGTTACGGTCAATGGATCGCTATCGTGAGATGATTAATGATTTTTTATGGCCGGAATTGGATGGTATTGATCTGGACAACGTTTAATTTCAACAAGACGGCGCTTCGTGCCACACAAGCAACGAAACCATTGATCTTTTACGATTGAATATAAAAATAACCCCTCTTATTGGAAAACCCTGTATTATCGAATATTTACAAACATCACACAGAAATAATATATCAGCTTACACATATCATATATATCAGTAGAATAAATGCTTTTCATTTTACAAACATAATACAGAGACATATCAGTTATATATTTCAAACATAATATATTAACATCAGTTTTATTCACAACTAATTATTATTGTTTTGATGGACGGAGAGGTTTCAAATGTATCGAAAAGGTCTGTAATGTATTGGCAGAGTTCAGTGTAATCGCGCTAGTGGCGAGTAGTATGAATATTTAGTCCTTTGGTTGTCACCGTGTTAAAGATGGTTAAGTCGATATATTTAACAGGGACAAGAATATTTATAATACTTAATATTTGAGGACAGTCTATGAAGTTATTCAGTAATTTATAGTATAAGAATATCACTCAGTTCTCCGGGTAGAAAGCAGCGGTAGTTTTAGATTAGACGCGAATGTTTTGTAGCAAATATATATTTGTCTCAACTTGTATTGAACATATCAAAAGAACTTAGTTTTTACTTTTTTCCAAGCGATGTTAGTTACTAGTATACATGGGAGACCACACAAGAGATGCATTTTTTAGTCATCAGTTATCATGAAAATAATTCCAGGCGGCGTTCGACGGGCGATAGGCATTTTGCCAATTGCCCAAGGGTTAAGAGAGTTTCCTGAATTCTTTCTCAGTATTGCCATAGAATATAACATAGAAAATAATCTGTTTAAAACTTGTGGGTAGGTATCTACAAACCCAGCCACAGCACAGTTCTAAGCGTAACTTATACTAAAAGGGGACTGAGCGTCATTCTCACCAGCAATAATTACATACTACATTCAATATCAATACCCAGTTAGTAGAAATGTCTTCAATTAAAAAACAACACTACGTGATTTGTTATTTTTTATTATCGTTGAAGCCACATTGTGGATAAATCAATGTTAAAATTACCGAGAAAATGTGTAAGCCAATGATACGTGATAGCGGCAGAATCGGTCTTACACATAATTACACGAATTACAGATTATCCGTAATCGTGTAATCAGGCGTTCATTATGTCACCGGTACGTTTATTTTACATCCTATACTAAGTGTAAGTTAATTTACATAAGGCTATTATAGTTACCTACTTCTAATTGCCACTGTAGGAACTTATTATACTATTCTATTCACAAGGAAAACGGACTTCCCTGTTACCGTGATGTACATTTTATTCACAATATAAAGATGTAGATTCCATTTATTATATTTTTTTTTAATTAATAATTTGGTTTTCCCCTTGAGTAGGAATTTTTTTGTTTGCACATAATCAAACGCTTGTCTGTGATGTGCGTTATTGCTTCGTGAAATAAATCCTGTTCAATTAACTAAAATTTGCTTTAACCGTAATTTTTGTTTGCAAAATTAGAACTGGGTAAAGAATATATTCCAACAAGCGATAAAGTATATATTTTTATATAATATGATTTTTCAAATTAACATTTTAATATCCCGTGATTTTTCATGGGGCTGTGCTGGTATATTTTGATGAATTTTAAAAAGAAATTTTAATTAAGAAGGCTGTTAAAATATGTTCGTAAAAAAGAGTTACATTGTGGCTGTAATGCTGTAATATATACATGTAATTAAACTAGTTCAGTTTTAAGTGTTAGTTTTACTTTGGTGCACGAAAGAAGGGTTCTTCAAAAGCCAATATGTGTTGTTTTTAAAAAGGTTTTTTTTTTGAGTTTATAAAACAAAAATTGTATGTAAAAATTCCAAGAGATGTTATTAAATTTTTGGCCTGTGAATTTAAAAACAAAGTGTCAGGTATATTTAATTTTTGTGACAAATTTGCGTTCTAACCTCAGGGTTAGATTTACCTATGCCTACTCCAAATGGATGAGTATATTTTCCCCATGGCTCAAACCAAATGTGTATTTTTTATTTTAAAATTGGATTTTGAAAATGTTATTTTTCTACGCAATTTTCATCATTTTATATTTCATCAAAATATTTAAAAAAGAACATCAGTTCCAAATAATTTCATAGTCATGGCATCTTATATTTTGCGGCTCATATTTCATAGACATGGCATCTCATCTTTTGCGGCTCATATTTCATATTCATGGCATCTTATCTATTGCGGCTTTTATTTCATATTCATGGCATCTTATCTTTTGCGACTCATATTTCATGATCATGTCATTTTATATTTTGCGGCTCATATTTCATAGTCATGGCATCTTATCTATTACGGCTCATATTTCATATTCATGGCATCTTATCTTTTGCGGCTCATATTTTATAGTCACGGCGCCTTATCTATTGCGGCTCATATTTCATATTCATGGCATCTTATCTTTTGTGGCTCTAGTTTCATAATCATGGCATCTAATCTTTTGCGGCTCGTATTTGATAATGGTCATGGCATCTTATCTTTTGCGGCTCATATTTCATAGTCATGGCTTCTAATCTTTTGTGGCTCATATTTGATAATAGTCATGGCATTTTATCTTTTGCGGCTCATATTTTATATTCATGGCATCTTATCTTTTGCGGCTAATATTTCATATTTAAAAATAAAAATTAACCAGCGTACTAGATAACATTATTTTATTCTATTACATAAAACAGGTACGACGCCCAAAAAATTACTTACAAGAATGTTTTAATACATAGTGATAACAAAAATTATAATAATAAAACAAATAATTAGCTTAATAAGCAAAAGTAAATGATAAACAAGAATGGGTAAAAGGTAGAATACAAATTAAGGCCATAAAAAAATATTATAATCACCTGTAGGTACTGATGAGACACTGATTTGGTAGGTAAAATGTTAATATTTACCATACACAAATTAAAACAGATCATTTAGTTGATCCAGGAATTTCGACAAAGATAATTTTGTACGAATCAGGCATAGCGTGCGTTCCCGTTAAAATTCTTTTCAATTATCTGGAAATACATAGTTATAATTAAATAACTTTATTTTTAATACCAATTTATTGGATATATTTTATTTACTAAACCAACCGGTTTCAGTTGACCCTGAAGCTTCATCAGAGTTATATAAAAAAAACATATTAAATCAAAAAGAGAATAACAGTATATTTATAGGTAATAAACTGTAATTCTCTTCTTCATTTAATAAGTTTTTTTATATAAACCTGATGAGGTTTAGGGTGAACCGAAACCGGTTGGTTTTATATACTGAAAGTGTTTGCTATTTGTGAAAAATTAGTATATAAGTTAAGTTAATAATTTAGAACGGGTTGTTTCACGGAATAAGATAATGAGTTGATTTACAAGTTCTGTGAACGTTCTATTCAAGTTTTATTGTTTTATCATAATTGGCCAGGGGCTTCATAAAACTGAAACTGTACTTGAAAAACATCTTTGAAATTTGATTAATTGTTCAAATTCTGTGGAACAACTAGTCCTTAATAAAGCCATTCATTAATTATACCAATCGCAATGGTCGAATATTAATCCTGAAAAATATTTGTGTTAATAATGTGATGTAATCAATAATTTAAGAAATTTAATAATCTCAAAATCAAATAAATAAATTCTTCTCGAGATGATTAATTAAATAAATGAAAATTGTTATGTTCATGGGTTAGCAATATTTTAAAGAGAACATTTACTATAGAGATTTCATTTTATATATTTTAATCCAGAAGGATTTTTATTCAACTTATGGAATTTCCAGTAGGAAGGCTCCAACTCTGAACCAAGAATGTTCAGTGAATTTTTTTAAATGAAATTATTAAATGATTTTGACTAAAAGGGAAAACATTTTGGGCAGACGATTGTGTAGGATTTAGGTATATTTCGGCGCACCTGCAGCAGCTAAGCTAACTTCCTGGACAGCCGACAGGTGCCATTGTTAGGTTCGTGTTTAGATTACGTAACAGTTAAAAAATAAGTACGAGTATGAATCACTTTTATTTGCAGTTAAGTTTCCAGATGCCAATATATGTAATCTTTATGGCAATGCGACGCAATTTGACGACTACCATTACGGTTATTGAATACAAGACAAATGTATTTCAAATTGAATATACAGTTTGTAACAGGACGTACCTACCTAACCGACCAATTTTAACCAGGATTCCAAAAATATATATATTTATTTTACATTTCGCACTGTCCCTTTCCCGCTGCACTGATCAGTAAGAGTTGGTACAGTACCATGCACATTTTAAACACCAATTTAATTGATGGTACTTATACATTATACAACCTTGTTACCTACAACATTGTTATCTTTAGTTGGAATCAAATCCACAACTGTCACACTTAACTCTGTAGTCGAGCGGTTAAAATCATCGACTCAGGTTCCAGAAGTTGCAGGTTTATATTTATTTTAAACTTTTTAAAATTTGAGTACCGCATTAGAGTCCCAACTGCTCCCAACCGTCAGGAGACAGTGAGATTATGTAATCCCAAATCGAGGTTTGTTGTGAGACTTAAGGTAAAGGAGAGGGGAAGGAGATGGGGATGAGGGAGGTGGGGAAGTATTTGTAGTACCTGGCCATTCGTATCAGGTCACCAAACACGGGTAAAGTCATTTCAAGCAACGTTGAAATTAATACATAATATATATGCGCTACGCTCCATTCCGGTAGTTTGACGAATGACCATGTTCAGAATCGAAACCTTACGTTGCTTGAAATGGATTAAGCCGGTCTTAGTGACTAGATATGATTAGTGCATAAATCCACAGAGTAAATATTTACATAAGAGTATGCTTAGATTAGGCTTTTGGTTGGTTTCAAAGAAGTCGTGCATCATTAATGATAATCGACGAGAGATCGGTGCAACATATCTTCAATAAATATTTCGGCATTCAGTTCGTGTTAGTTGTTGTTCCAGGAAATTATTTGTGCCAACGAAACGTTTCCAGAATATTACATTAGATATAGCCAGCCACTCACTCAAAGACAAGACGTTGCGAATTTAATATAATTACGGATAATTAGCGAACAATGAACAATTATGTAGCAATGAATATATTATGTGTGAAATTAAAATTCTTTCAGACCTTTGAATCTTTGATGAGTTGATTATCTCGATGATGATACACTCGGACATTACATTGTTTGTCGTCGACGTTGGGGTCTATGGCAGTGGTGTGCATTGTTTTTTATACATTCTGTATTCATTTTTCAATACTAAACATATGAAACTTCCAAAGTATTCAAACATTTCCAAAATATACATTTTTTTATTTCAAGAAAAACTTTTATTTTTAACTTATTATGAAGGTTATACACATTAATGTACATAACATATCTTAGAAGAAGAAAACATGAAACAGTAAAAATAACAAAAAAATAAAGTTTCATAGTTGTGAAGGTTATCTTTTTATTTTTTTTGTGTCTCGTACTTTTTCATGGGAATACATAGTACAATAAATAAATAAAATAATTCCAAGCATAATTAGGCAGTTTGTTTTATTAGATTTTTTGTTCCGTGTTCCGATATAAATTCTACCGAGAACTGTTTATTTAGTGATTGATACGTTTAATACATCAACGATATCAATATATTTATTTACCATTGTCTGCCTACGTATACATCTAATACTGCACAATAACATCTACAGCTCTGCAATAAACTACTGAGAAATCTAGTTAAATCCTACAAAACCGTTATTAAATTAACAATAAAACCAGTGAAGTGTCTCTTTCTTATAAACTTAAATAAAGTTAACCTGAAACATGACAGGTCAAGTTTTTAAAAATAAACTAATTAATTTACTTTAAAAATTACATAATTTATTCCATCAAATCAGTCTAGAGACTCAGTGAAGGTAATAAAATACACAATTAATTAAATTCTGTGGTTTTCTCATTAAAATACTCTGAACCTTTTTTAAATTTCACTGGAGTTATTGTCAAACAGAACTTTTCAAAACAATCTACAAATTTCCATTAAGGCGATGCACTACGTAGTAATGCAAAATCATGTGTTTTTGGTTTGAAAATTTGGTCGCCTAGAAATGTTTCAGATTCTTTAAATAAATACCGCGAGTATAATACATCTTGGCTTTTGAAATAATCGAGTATTTTATCTAAGTCTTTGTATAAGACCAGAAAAAAATAATATAAAGGCAGATGAAAACTGTTTTTAAAGTTCGAAATCTCCTACTTACGAACACATTTTGGGTTATAATTTTATTGTATAATGTGGAAAATTAAGTTATTTATAATATAATAGAAAAAAAATTTAATATCTATGCCTGAACATCCACAAAATAAAATAAATAACACTTTTAGGCGATGTTTTTTTCTTGCATAAATCAAAACAGGCGGATGGTGTTAAGCGGGAATTTAAACCTTATCGCCATTTACGTAAGGAGTGTTATTGATGGCGTCTAGATTCAAAATATTACACGATATGGTGCATCGCCTTAAAATACATAATTTAGTGTTTTAAATTAGTCAATCATCAGTGAAATTAATACATATACAACAAATTGATTAATTTAACTACACAGTGGATCAGCAATATATTAATGCCAACTTAAAACCCTGACTATATTATTTTATTTATACTTAAACAAATCCAATGTCCAAGCCAACTAATGTAATGGAAACAAGGAACAAAAATCCCATAGATGACCCAATCTTCGAATTTATAAATTCCAAATTCTAAAAATTGTAAACAGTTATGTTTAACAACATTGAATCTGAGCTTCAATAAATAAAACCTTCAATAACTTCATAACCGATAAATACGACGACATCATTCATATACCATCACAAGTCATGGATACACTAAACAAGTAAAGAAACTCAAGGAAGAACTGGCAGAAAAATAGAAAAAAAGGCTGGCTAAGGTAGAGGTTCATCTGGCGGATATTGAACAATCAGTCCTATTAAATAGTATTGAAATAATCAGTCTAAAATTACAGGATAATATAACCCCAAACCATACTATAACGGGGATTGCTGAGCTCGCAGGCATTACCATTTCACAAGATAACACATCCAAAATTACAACTTCAAAACTAAAGAATAAAAAAATACTATTCATTTTGTAGATGGTGAGCCGATTCAACCGAAAAGGAGCCCAATACATTTACCAAGAAAAAGTTTCAGAAAAATAATATTAACATGTTTGGGTAAAATCCGGAAAAAATTCTTGTAAGAAAAACAAAAGATTCAAAGGTTATTGAAATACGACATTTAGATGATGCACCTATTGAGATAATTTAAAAAAAAAACAAACACGTATATTTTACTCTCTATTTTTTCTTGAGGCCTCTTTCACGACAAAAACACTCGACAAACTGAAAACTGAACCAATAATCACCACGAATACCATATACTCCAGGACGAATTACCGATCCTAAATATAATTCATCAAAACATTTGAAGTATTAAAAAAAACTTTGAAGATTTTATTGTGCTGATAAATAATTAAAATATAGAACCCGACTCACTAATTCTTACAGAATGTTGGATAAGTTCTTCGTCATACGTACATAAAAAATATCAACTACAAAGTTTTAAAACCAACCACTAAATACGAAATATTTTTAATTTAATCTAAAATCAAACCAACATCTTCATCTGGTAGTGATGTAATCACAATGAAAATAATAAAATACTTACGAGACGAACTTATCGAACCGGTACTCTTCCTAATAAACAAATCCACTATGGAAAGCAGATTTCCATCACAATTCATAGTAAGGACAATCACACCAATTTTTCAAACAGGAAATCATAAATAAATCAATAATTATAGACCAATTACAATTCTAAATACTTTATCTAAAATCATAGAAACAACAATAAAAAATCTATTCATCAATTACCTAGAATCAAATAAACATTATCACAAAAACAACCAGCGACTTTATTGATATCAAATTAGGGGTGCCTCAAGGAAGTATTTTGGGTCCAATCTTCTTCTTAATTTGCATAGACCTTTGCGACATAGGATGTGAAGTCGATATTATAAGTTTTGCTGATGATACAGTTCTTCTTTTAAGTGTGAAAAATTGGGAAGAAAAGTTTAAAAAATCAGAAGACACACTAAACAGAATAATAAAAATATAGCTAGACTACCACTCACTTACACTTAATACTAATAAAACCAAATTCATCACATTACATGGCTCTTTGTCAATCGCTCTTAGAATACGGTATTATCAAATGGGGAAGTGCAAATGAAAATTTTCTAAAATCACTCATTAAAACCCAAAAAGCCATAATGCAAATTATTCTGAAAGTCCCTACAAAGTTCTTACAGGTAATGTTCCAGGGTTTGTGAACAGCACACCACTGGGAAGTATGACAGCTTAAATTAAGTATTGAGTAATTTAAAAAAAATGTTTTTCAAGAGCACGAAGACATTTTTCGAACGATATTTTTATGTTTTGTTTTATCAAACTGTATGCATTGCCCCATCCTTATGGTACTGCGTAGAGATACCTTGTCTATAGCCAGTGACAAAATTACACAATACACTTTTTGAAAATAGGAAGAAAATACTGTATGATTTCGTTTAAGAAATGCTAACTTTCATAGGTTGAAATGACAGTAATTTTTTTCCCTTTACTAATTTCACTATAAGTGGGAAATGTTGCTTGTGCAAATCTTTATCTAGCAGAGTATTTAACTAGCGAAGTCTGGGTGTACCCGATGCGATCATTTGACCACTAATCGGACATAAAATAAAGCAAACCATCTTATACTTGTTTCGTTGAAAGTCGTTGCGTGTATTGTTTCCGTTTTAAGATGGTGGTCGTTTCTTTGGTTCAATAAAGATACTTTTTTCAAATGTGAAATCGTCGTGTTTATTTGGATTTTCTTATATAACTTTTTTTAAATATTATGTTGCAAGTTTGAAAAAAAAATTGTCATTGAGATGGTGACGTTTTTTTGTAAAAATTGGAAAATGGTATAATAATAATATATGGCTTATAATTAAGTAGGTATGCAAGTACTTACCTAAATACCTACTTACATTTTTTGTGATTTGAAAGGAAATTTAATTTAGACTTTTAAAAAATATTATGGTGTAAGTTTGAAAAAAGACTTGTCATTGAGATGGTGACGTTTCTTTAGACAAATTGTATAATAATAATATATGGCTTATAATTAAGTAGGAATGCAAGTACTCAAATAACTACATTAAAATCTTAGGATTTAAAAGGAAATTTTGGTTTTGATTAATGAAATAAGAGAAAAGTAGATAAACACGTTTTAGACGCAAGGTGATGTATAACGGGTACAAAATAGCATAGCACTTATTTAACATAACTAAATAAGTAATTGGATGCATATTAAGTGAGTATATTCAAATTATAACAGTTATCTATAACTGTAACTAGCCCGAGCGTTTTCGCAGCCTCGGCAGCAGTTCGAAAACGATGCAAGATATCTCCCACCGATTTCCTTGCTGCATTTTTGCCCTCCATTGTTCGGCCTAAGTTCGTGAAACGTCTTCGTGCCTCCGATTTGCACGCAGTTCTTCTCGGCAGGTTGGCACGGCGACCCCTGCTGAATTAAAACACAGCCTCCGCTAACCCGCTAATAGCACCCCTGATCATTTGGCAGGACCGGACTAAGATATTTTATATCATAAGCATGTAAATTTCTTTTAAACCACTTACGTTTAACATATTCACCTGAATATTTATGTTTACCAGTGAATATTTTATACTTATGTTACTTTTAATATGTATACTTTTAATATATGGGACCCATCTGGTCCTTAAAATGGTTCGGGAAAGTGGTGGCTGTCCTCGACTTTCAATGATCGATATTTTCTCTACATGAATCGTGAAAGTGCACACGAAACGTACGATTTATTTGGCAGCATTGTGCTGAGGTTCACTCATTTGAAACATTTGGAGGGTGATCTATCAAAGTCGCATCATTCTTACATTTATATTTTGATCAATAAGACCATCAATGCAAATTTTTTAGAATTTTATAAAATTATCGTCAATTATTAAGGACCAGTATAACTGTTTATTTTGTACTTGTCAATCTGGCCCTGAACGTGGTTTTAAATCTGCATAAACCACAAATTAAACTAGAATTTTATTACATGGTTTACCCAGGGTTTGACCTTTATCCGGCCCTGTCACTGGATCGAAACGTGACCTATCCTAGAGCCTCGGATCACTTAGAGTCTGGGCACGATTTACACGATTGGTTATGATAGGTGACACAGCCTTCGTGTTTAGAGGAAGACTTTATTTTGTTAATATAAAATGCACTTTTCTGTAACTAGACAATATTTGTAGGGACTGTTTCTAGTGAAGAAAATGTAAATACAAAATTTATATAGCCGTAGGTCATCAACGCTGGTCGAAAGCAGGGTCATCGTCCAAGAGCCATGTCAAAACGAGATGACTTTTTCGGTAATATTCAACAGACTAGACACTAGACGGAAAGTAATAATACTCGTATATTTTTCTTCGTCACAGAGCTATTTAAAAAAAGTAAAAGTCTTAATTATATTAGTTCTGAACTAATATAACTACTAATATAAAATTACTCGTAGGACACTGGTTCGGTATCTTCAAGTCTTTTAAAAAAGAATACATAAAAAAATAAATAATAGTTCTGTGAACAGTAGAACTAGCGTCCAAAAACGTGTGTTTCTAATTTTCTCCTTTTTAGTAAACCAAAACAAAAATTTCTTTTGAAATCATGAGATTTGTAAGAAGATCCTTAAGGTTCCATGATAACTCAACAGAATGACAATTCAACACACCTTTAGGACGGGTTGTTTCGGAGAATTTGAACAATTAATTTTAACGTTCATTTTCAGGTTCTTTGAAAGCCCTATTCAAGTTCTGTTATTATATCATTATAGGCTAGTTGCTTGACAGAACTGAAATAATAAGAGAACTTGTAAAAATCTTACACAGAACTTGAAAATTTAATTTGAAATTTTAAGAATTGTTCACATTATCCGAAACTGCCCGTCCTTAAATTAATTTTTTTATCACTCATTATAATTATTTCTATCTATAAGTTTTTCTTTCTTCATTTTGTAAGTTTTCTGTATGTCTTTTTCAATCAAATCACAAACGACCGATTTACGTAAGAACACAAATTTGTTGGATACTGTTAAAATTTATACCCAAAAACGCCGTTTTCACAAAGTTCAATTTTTATATTTTATTTATCATTATGTTAAATCTGTAAGTAGAGCAAGTTTTTTTAGTAATTCCATTCATTCCAACGTAGTCTTAAAAATCACGTAAATTGTTGTCTATATGGCCCTTATTTTAATATTTAAAACAGAAATCATTACCAGAAACTTGCTAAACCTTTAGATTAAAAAAAAAAAATTTTCAGCTTGCTTGCGTATCCTCAAAAAAAAGTGTGAAAAAGGCCGCGCAGCTATTCCCCGGTGTATTGAATTGTCATTGTATTGTATTGTCATTGTATTTAATTGTCATTGTATTGAGATAAACGATTAACGTAAAAACGCTTCTAATATTAATGACATTCTAAATGCAGAAACAATAATGTATTTATCACAGTCATAAATACTTTACAAAGAATTCTGGGTACATAAAATTTATTGTTGACAGCCAAATTACCGTAATTTCTAATTTTATTTATCGTCTTCCCGAGAGTTCTCTTCGATTATCTTCTTCTTGTTTAGGTACAAAACATAAATTTTTAATACACTGTAAAATCAGTTTTAAACTTACATTAAAATTTATTATTATGAAGATGAGAAACATGTGGGTTTCTTTTACTTGCTCAAAAAATGACTCGTGAACAGCTCTCTTTGTGATTCTGACAACAGAATACAGAAAAAAAACCTACAATTAGTATTTATCACCATTCTGGGCAGTAGATATAGCGGTGATACAACTATTTAAAAAAAATATCAGTAAATGATGAAAATAACCTGTCGCATGTTTTAATTAATTAAATGCTATTTATTATTAGAAAAACGACTATCAATAATTTATTGCGATTCTCTTCAAAGTATTGGTATTCCAGTTAAAAACGGGATCGCAGGCTCTTATCGAATGAATTGATAGGTTTCCTGATAGAATTTTTGTAAAAGTTTTAGTTGTTCATAAAAATCAGCACTTACAATTGGCACTCACTTTAAGTGCTGATTTTAATAAAAGTGGGGTGAATCTGACGAGTATTTGTGGTACATTTTTAGTCCATTTTCAATAAAAAAAACAATATTAATTTAAAATAATATGTAATTTCGGTTGTGTGTGAACAACGTTACTCTTACGTGAATGAACGTTGGTACTCGAATATGTTTTAAATTTTATTTTATTTATTTATTTTATTTATTTAGTACAGGTGATGATACAATGACACATGTAGATAGAATTAAAGAGTTATTTTCAAAATTGGAATTGGTACTTCAAGAATTAAAACAAGCCATAAAGTACCTGCCCACAAATTTGTACACTTCACAAATATTTTCTACATCTGCAGCAATTGTACATGTTTTGAAGTGTTCTTTACATAAACTTTCATACATTTTACATAAACTTTCATGACATCCTGCAAATTTTCATGGGTAGCTAATAATTTTGTAATGATCTTGCAGTATGAATCCAGAAAAATACACCAGTATTTACGATACGATACTGAGTTTACGTCAAGATGTCACATTGTACTCAACTGAAAGACTTTGAAATAATTTATGTGCATGAATCTATGAATGGTTCAATTGAGTATTCTTCGAATGAGAGCGACGTTATATTAATCGCTTGATTAATAAGCAGAACAAATGATAAAATCAAAATAATTTATTAAACAACGTAGACAACTTTTAAAGATGTTAATTTATTCTTGGGGCGATAATGTGATTAACCGTCTTATTAAGCGTACTGTTGAGTTAAGTAACATTTTTGATCTGGAATCCCAACAGCTGAAAAAAAATCTTGACTCCATTGACTCGTTCTTGACTGAACAATTGGATTCCGAATTGCAAATAAACTTCTGCGTTTCTTCCCTCTTACAGATTTACATCTACGTTTTTAAACCCGCAGCATCCTAAATGATGATTATAATTAAATCAAGACCTCCCCCCTTGAGTGATTCGTAAAATAAACATGACAAATATTTTACTAGGACGATGTTACAAAATCAAAATTTTTAAATTATTTAAACGAGTGCCTACTGTCTTTTTGATTCTTGTCATTTTGGTTATCTTCTAACCCTTTTTCTTATTGAACTTGTGTAAAGTATTCGTGGAGTCTCAATCCTGATGGTTTTTTTAAAACTTGTTTTAATTTTACCTCTTTTAATTTTAATTTTTCCTAGTCTTTGAATATTGTAAAAAAATATATGTTATATTTACTAGGCATAGGTACAAAATTAACTAAGTTCGGCTGTCATAAAGAGTTACACACGGACTTAACTACAAATGGAGAGAATTACACACGTAAAAATAAACCTAAACTAACTCTCGTTTTTTTTTTCAAAATGTGAAATTTATTTAGAACACACAAAAATACGCAAAAATTTTATCGTATTAAAAAATAGATTTTTTGTCGCATGTAATTTCAATGGGTGTAATTTAAGTATGTGTAATTCTGTCCGTGTTTACACACATTATGGCAGTGTAATATTAGTAGGTGATATTCACACCTGTGTAATTTCGCCCTGAATCCATAATATAGTAGGTACATCATGAACATCGAAAAAAAAATTATTACACAAATTTATAAAAAACATCAATTAAATTACTCACAATAATTTAAAATGTAAGCAAGATATCAGAATAACATTAAAATCCCAATCTTATTCAAAATAGTATACTCTCTTTCTAGGAACCCTCCTTTAAATCAAAAAGTTATCGAAAACGTTCTCGAATTTCAGTTTTATTTGAAAACTTACCTAAAACTTTTCGAGGAATCTGTTATTTTTTTAAATCTTTTTTTTTCTGTTTTCGATATATGTTAAGTATTTATTTTCCAATCATTATTGTCACATTATTTGATTACTTTCTTAAATATTATTTAATTTTTTCGCTTGAATTCACTAGCTAAACACAAGAGCCTTATCCCTCTATAGAGAGGAAAAACTATTGCTGTTTTACTTTGTTGCTCTGAACATGTATTAATTGTGTATTTTAATGTGAAAAAATATATTTAAATATAATATGAAAAAAAATAAGCTAAGAACATTCCGAGGATTGGCCAATCGGTAACTGGCCGTGATTGGTTATACCAATAAAATGATAATTTTGATCAAGCCAACAGAGATATGATATTGGCTGCGCAATCTCCAGATTCCTGGGTAATCTCTTCCTCGGTTCTGCACGACCCTCCAGTAGTAGTTCTAGCAGACTCTATAGGCAGTTGACCGGAGGAATGCGTCCATTTTAAACGGCTGCATTACTGCCTGTTCTTGTACTGCCAACAAAGAGACCCACTGGTTTAGGCCCATTAAATGTGATACGGCGGATTGGCTATCGTATTTCGTGATTTTAATGGATGGAGAGGTCTTCACCCCTCGGGTCTGGATAAAAAACATAATGTCATTAAAAATACCCAGTATAAATTCAATTGCGGACAGATTCCCGGTTTTCCAAATGAAACACTAACATATGATAAAATACTGAAAGCAGATGAAAAACTCTACAAACGGACGTATTCATCATATTATATTTTTATTTTGTACGCCAACAAAGCATATTTACTACTTTATACGAAACTAAAATAACAGATATATTTTTTGTTTTCTATGTGAGAATCAGGAGTAAGAATTAAATCAAATGACCCGTCAACCGCAGTTGCCATGTCAGTAAAAAACAAGATCTAATATTCTGTTATTGGCATTTTTTACATTGTTTGATTGATCTAGGTTAAGGAAATCACTTTTTTTTTCTATTTTGGATAAGCCAGCGTTTTGAGATGAACGTAAATTATCGCAAATGCCCCATTTAATTTCGAGTAAATTGTAGTCATAGTGATTTTACTGTTTGGAAATTTGTACAATTGTTTCTTATCTCCAAAATTACTTTTATATACAATTATATCCGATGATTGCGGAATATAAACACTGCATTTGATGTTTTTTTTACAGCTTAGTAAGATAAATACTTGCTTCACGGTACAGTGTTTGGTTTTCAGAAGTTTTGAAGAATGTTCCTTGTTGACAGCTATCAAAACACAACCACCTCTAGACTTAGAGCTGGTAAGTTGACTTCTGTCAGCCCGGTAAACAAGATGGGTAGGGTAGACCGAGTTCAGCAGTACTGATGGATGGTTCCAACCAGTTTTCTGATAATGTCTTGTTGCAGAGTCGGCACATGTATTTTAAATTCCTCAAGTTTAGTTTTCATGCCTCTGAAATTTTGGTAATAGCATTTCAATTTGTTTTGATTGTGTCGTTTTATGGTAAATTTGAAACAATTGTTGGTCTTGTCTAGAGTTTATGTACTTAATGATGAGGTTTGGCTGACCATTCTTTTGACAAGAAAATAATTATTTTCTTAGGTTCACTAGTTGATTCCGTTGCAGAACCGTTAAGTCATTACAAGCTTTGATACCATCTTTAAATTTGACGTTGTGTCGTAAAACAGTTTTCGTTGAGGTATTTCCTGTAACTTTTATTTTGATTGGCTTTTATTCGCAGTTTTCTTGGCACCCAATCGGAATATATTCACCGAACTATGAATCATTTTTTAATGTCTCTTTAATCATCACAAGCTTTGGAGATATGAAATATTATTTTAACGTGCAAAAAATAAGACAATACTTTCCCATAATTCTCGTTTATTCAACAATAAAACAAAATTCGAAAATGGAGTGTTAAAACTCGGGCGAAACCGGGTAATAACTACTGTACAAATATACATTGTTCTGAAATGAAAAAAAGTTAGCATTGGATGTTTGAATCTCCGCCAGTGTGCTAATCGAGCGCCTTATTATTAAGGCCATCGACCACCTCAGATTTTGAACGTATTAAAAAAAAACTAGACTCAGGGTCTCTTTACGTAATTAAATAACCCCATTTTCCAACTAATTTTATTTAGTTTCTTTGGTAAATTAACATAAGATTAATGAAAACCTCAATTAAACTCCTTGATAACATTTCTCGCAGACAGACCCTTAGGTCTAGGAGTGCATTTGGGGAATTGTATTTGGAAATTGCATCAGGAGGGAGACGACATGGGCCGAGGGCCGGTGGAAGTTTCAAGGAGCATTGTAATGCCTCCGAGCTTATTATATTAACTCCGTCTTCTCCTTGTATCATCTCCTCGAGGACTCGAGATTTAATAATGTCATTGTAGAGTTGGCCTTCCGCGATAATTGCCACTCGTTTCCTCTGCTGCCCTGGGAGGAAATTTTACCACCCCGCCTTCCTAGCAAAAAAGGAGAAATTTTTGCTTTTTCACCCTCACTTCAAAGTTCCGGTACAAAAAAAAATTTGATGTTATTTTCACTTACCATCATTACATTTATGAAATATTACTCTTTCACGTATTTCTCAGACTTGTACTCGCTAAGTAAATGCAAACAGCTTATCAGAACTATTATTATTAAGACCATATTTATTTGCACGTAATCGTCGCTCTCAATACAAACAGGTGTATGAATATTTGGAATATTTTTACGAGAGCCAAAAAACGTTTTTTTTTAATCTTATACATTTTATTACACGTTTGGCAAATGGCGTTTTAACTGTGCATTTTTTAACCCCATTATCGAAAAAAGAATCCGTAAAAAATTTTTTTGGGCTCTCATAAAGAAAAGACTCGAAAAACCGTTTTAAGAACGACGAATTTCATAGTATTTGATTGTCTCACAAAATATCAGGGTATCTAGCACGGTCGATCGACAAAGGTTTTATCGATAATGTCGGTAATTGTCGTCGTTCCCAAGCACGACTGCAGATCGTCAACGAAAAAAAAAACAGTTCACAACTACTGAGCGTTCTTAATTTATTCGATGTAAACTTTTGTTTATACGTTAGCCAACTGCAGTCGACATCGGGAATGAAGATAAGTTATCGACATTATTGATAAATTCTTTATCGATTGACACTTTAAATAATTGCTTTCAACAATTTAGTATTATGAACACATGACAACTTTTATAAAAAGTCTGCTCAAAATTTAAAAGTCCTTCAACATTTGAAATGAATTATAAAACTACATAGTTCGCTATTTCGGTAGTTCAAAATTCAAACGTTTGCAGAGGTAGATAAATATCAGCGTATAGATAGAAATAGATAGAAATTTAATCTCTTTGCAAACAAACAGAGTTATTCTTTTCATCACTTTTATTTTTTATTCCTATTATCGATCATTTTTCGCTACAGCCGTAACGTGTTCAGGGCAGTATAGTGCTGAAATAAAGGTTAACAAAGTGACCATTTAAAAAAATATATATAATATCATTTCCTCATGTATCCGATTCAAGTGAAAATATTATAAATAATGATTTTTTGACCAAATATATAATTACAAATTTTGAGTGAAAGCTGCCGAACGTTTGCTTTTTCAGTGCCTACAGTAATTATGCAAACAAGCTCTTGAGTTCAAAATCATTATTTTTCATCGTAAAGTTATTTTTCCTGCCCTGTGTAATTATATCAACTACGAGTATTTTATTGCGCTTGTAAAATGTGGTTTGGGTCAGCCTTTACCTATAGTTATCAAATAATGTTCTGCATTTTGAAGGGTACTACAGACTTCAGCCTTCAGACACTGTAGCACAGAATTTTTCCCAGGAAGAAGGAGGCTTTAGTTTGGTTTCTTGGGGTGGTATTAATTCTGAATTTCCCTCCCCCTGGTAGTGGAGGTAAGGCATTCCCCCAAAGACACGGATGGGGTTGCACGATGTGTGCGTTGCTTTGATGGATTGTAAATACGGTAGTTTATCGGTTTCATGGTTTAGATTAGTTTTCATTTCAAGTGCCACGATTAGTAAGAATACATTTCATGATAACCTCACTTAAGTTTGTCTTCTACTACAGAACTTAAGGAAAAATAAGTCAACAATGGAACGACTATTAAATTACAAACAAATGATTAGAAGCCGAGTGCCTAATTTCATTGGGTTCCAACCAGTGGCGGCTCGAGACTTTTGGGAGGGCTTATATAAAAAATGGCATGATTGATGATGTTGTAGCCGAACACATTTATTTTATAGAATTATTTTTTTGTATGTAAATCAGTGCAAACAAAAAATAGTTAATATTGTCGATTTTTTCAATCTTAGCACTCAAAAGTCGTTCCGGGCTTTCTTTGCTTCTGCTAGCTCCTCCATCATTGCAGAAGCAATTTTTTTCGCAAATGATGTATGCAATACTATTAAGTAATATCGACAGCAATACCTTACATGATTCAATTAAATTATTAAATTATTCTTACTTACTCAAATGTACAGTATGAAACTATAAATACAATATTATTATTATTCGGTTATAACATTTGTGTTTATACTTTTCGGTAGGTTGGGTACATCTCAGGCGCAGTCCGTCCATACATGCTGAGGATGCTCCGCATCCCATGCATTTTAGAGTAAAAAGATTTTGGACTAGCCGTAAACAGTTTAATATTTCTAGAGCAACCTTAATGTGATTTTTTTTACAAAAACGACGCTGTATAAAATCATACAAATATTATTATTATAAGAGATCGTGCATATTATCGTCCAGTTTCTGTGTACGCACAATAAACGACACGATACAAAGTGCGCGGGTGAGTCTAAATACACATACATTGTCAAGTTCTGTGAAACGCGTAAAACACACGTATACAAGCAATAATACTGTGGTGTGGAAGCGATCTGTAAACCGTATCCAAAATGCTAGAACTTCTGTTCTTTCCGCGCATGCGCACTGATATCCGCAAGCTAATATCTTCGTCAACTTTATACGATATTAATGACAGCATCCAACCTACAAAAACCGTCTTTAATGCTAATATGTATAGTGCACAGAATTGTATACTCTATTACTAATCTATTGGATTGTATGCGCGCGATGCTTTGGCAGTTTGCTTTGAGCTTGAATACTGAAGTCGAATTCTCATTAAATATTATTAACTTGCGATTTACTTTTTAATCATAATTTAAATAAATAAAAATAAATACGCAAAATAAGATGGATACTTCGCTAACGTGTTCTTACACTGTAAATGATAATAGTGAATTGTGTGTTTGTATTATTGAATCATTCATGTTTTCACAAAGTTAATCACAAAGTTTTGTGTATCGGTCATTTGCGGAAAAAAAACTTATTATGGAGCTTAATGGATTTATAGAGATAATTTTAGACGGTACCTAATTGTATCTTGTTCGTGGGCCAGCGTCTAGATGCAAGTGAGACTATAAACATTTGATGTCCAGTAGGTATCCCTTCTACAAAAAAGTCACTGACCGCCACTGGTATGTTTGTTTAATATCTTTAAATCGGTTCAGGAGGTAAATATAATTAAAATTATTCCGATTTGTTTCTTCGCAAGGCATCGTTTAAAAATTGTTATTGCTTCTACATGTCATAATATTCTCTTGCATAATATTTTCGCCTTCCTCATGCAGGCACACATATTATTGTTTACCAAAGAAACCTAATCTAGTATTCAATTTAATCCTGTAGGAGTAAAGTGCATCGACGTAAATAAATTGTCGCTACTGGTAATCCCCCTTCTATTTCCCACCCCCGATACAACCCTTAACTGTTCAATTGGAGCCAGAGCCAGCGCGCGGCTGCGGTCCACTGGGATATCTGCCCCGGGAAGAGGACGGGAGATTACGCAGCCGTCTTCCTCTAGTTACCACTTTAAGCGGCTAAGTTCAAGTAGTTTAATACTTGCGAGTTTACGTTGCCATGGGCGGGGTTCATAAGACGAATACTCAAATAGTTTTTTTCTTTCTTTTTAACAATCCTTTAGTATAATGATGTCAGCTGAGTTTTTTCTAGAACTAGGAAAAAATGGATTGAAAAAGGTATTTTTTTAAAGTAGTTGTTTTCATTTTATAGAATTTTTTATGGTTTTGGCTACCGTATTTGGATAAAGCCTATGGTCTAAATCAAGGCTGCCCAACCTTTTTAACAGTTGGCCCAAATTGACGATTTAAAAATCACTGGCGGGCCACTGAATACTGACGGTTCCTATTTTCATGGGGGGGGGGGGGGGGTTGTTAGAGAATTTCTATAATACATAATTCCCCACAAAAAAAATTCAAAATGAGTGCTCCCCACAAAATATTTGAAATCCATGGGGGGGGGGGTTGTTACAGAACTTCGCTGAGAAAAATTCCGCACACCCAAAAACATCATATGTGATTCCCCACAACAATTTTTCGAATTCCATGATTTTTTCGTCGCTGATTCTCGTTCTGAGTAACCTAAATAGCGATAAATCGCCTTCGTTGGCAACACTGGTGACCGCGCGCAAGCTGCATTGTTTGTTTTACCGCGGGCCCGCGACACTTTTTCAAATTGGCGGGTTTTTTTAAAATAGTTCACGCGGGCCACTTATAATTCGTTTGCGGGCCACAATGTGGCCCGCGGGCCTGGGGTTGGGCAGCCTTGGTCTAAATCCTCAAAATACTTACATTCTGTGCAGAAACGGGCGGTCCGTTTGATAGAGTTACCTATCTTAACAAACGTATTGCAATATTTAGAGAACAGGCGTCAGGTTGGAACTCTGTTATTTTCTACCAGTACAGATGCTTCGAGGAACTACCATAATTGACGCTCGTCGGGAAACACGTCAAACGTGCGCCCAAAATTTATTTGTAAAAGGTTGATGTTTGTCACATGAGAATGTGTCGCTGGAACAGTCGGTCACTCCTGCAACAATACCCATGATCGCTCCTTCATCTTCTCTCGAACCTCAATACAGCATCCTAAAGATGACATGTGTGGAGTTAATGTAAAAAAGTAAACATTGTATTTACGGTTTTTGATAGCTGACAAGAAAAGGTTTTATGCGTAAAAATCAAAAAAAATTTAATTAAGGCAAAGCTTAATGCAAAATCACTTTTTTGATTAATCTTTATAATGAACTGGTGTACATTATGAATACAAAAAAATTTGCTTCATATAAATGGAAGGTTTTATCGTTTCGCTTGAGTAGAATAAAAATAGAAAAATAAATTACTCAATAAAAAATGTAAATGTGAACTACAAAAAAAACATTTTTTTAATAAAAATGTATGAACTCGTAAAGGAAGCAACTTTTTAAAAATACAGTATTATAGCTAAGGTTATCTGTAACAGTTTCACTTGGTTAACTTTTTTTGCTTTCTTATGAAATTATTTTTAAAATAAATAAAAACCAGTTTTGTGGTTGAAATCGAACGTTTCTAGACTCCATTTGCCAAGCGATTGTAATGCATATCACCTACAATATAAGGTAAACTAAGAATACACAGATTTTTGGCTTGTAGCTTCCTCTTAAAGGTCTACAAACTGTCAGCAAGTTATTTTTGGAATGAAGATTTTTGTCGCGTTATTTGTTTATCATTGAATACCAGCTGACGTTTACCCGGCGCCGGCGTTACTGGGGGTTATCATTAGAAGATAGACATGGGTCATTCCGCCGTTTCGTTCAAATCGCATGTTCTTGCAAAAAAGTCATATGAAAAATAATGTTTTTCAAGAAAATTTTATTGGAAAATGTAGTTATTTAAAAAAGGAAAAAGTAGTATTTACCGGATTAGGCATTTGTTACTTAATAACTTTATGGTATACAAAAAACATGCTAAAATCTCATTACCTTCCCCGTGTAAATGAGGGACCGGTAAATTGATCAATAAATAAGAACATTTTACACTAGTAAAATCACTACATTCATTAATCGACCTGAATGTACAACTAATTTTGCATATTTATTGGTGTTTAATTTATTTTTAAAGTTACTGTATCATAGAAAGAATTGAGATTTTGTTTTTGTCCAGAAAAAATCGCTGTCGTCTTCCGCCAAAGCGGTAATTAAAATTGTGACCGTGTTTGTCACTGTTCGTCAGCTGTACCCCACCCCGCGCCTCCGTTACTAATCAGTGTACCGCTATATCTGGACGGGGGAGGACGTGCGTCGCTGAATAAAGAAATATCTGCGATCTCCGTGCTCGAAAACGACTTTGTCACCGACCAGGCATCATTACCTTCCAGCATTTTTTAAAGTAAGTACAAGTTTTAAAAATTCGAATCATGAACCTATAAACTATAATTAGTCGGACTATTTTTTATTGAAACATAAAGATTTGTAATTTCATTATTAAGCGAGTTATTAAGGAAAGATTGTCAAAACCTCATTACCCTCCGTCTCATTACCTTCCGTATCGTAAAATTTTTTGCCGGATGGTAATTTAGAGGTGTGGAGGGTAGTGATAAATTTGTAAGGGTTATTTTTACGTGCATCTGGGACCATGTTTGGGGGTTCATAAAAGTTAATATTATCAATAAAAGCAGTTTCTTGCGTTCTAGCGTCGGATAATTTCAGTTTTGGTGAAATACATATTTTCGTTTTATCTATTTACTGATATGGAAAAACAATCTGTTAAAATTTACCCTGCGAATTTTTATTTGAAAATCGATTTTTTTATTCAATGATATAATTATAATTATTCAAATGTAAACGAATAATATATTAAACAAATGGTTTAACTATTCCCCTACAGTCACAATTATTTTCATTACTTATCTTCATTACTTCAGTTGTCTATTAAAACAGATGAATTTTTACAAAATTTCAAGTTTCTAAACAAATCCAGATTTGAACAAAAATCTATATAAAGGGCATTATTAAGAGTCCAACGCAAATTTCTTGATTAAAAAACCATATCATTACTGTTAGATTTTAAATCATTTAGGGAAAAAAATATTAAACAAAGATATAAAAGTAGTGTAACAATTTTTGGGCTCTCCTGTAAAAGTAACGAAATTGAAATTATCCATATTTGTTATTCAACTTCTCACTTGATCCGATACTTATGATAATTTTTCTTTATTATTTGTTACAGGCTAAACACCATAATCCACAATGGCAAAGTTAAATAAAAAACTGAAAAAAGAAGAAAAGTTATCCAAGGACAGGCTGCGTAAGCAACAAAAATATGCTGAGATTAAAAACAATCCGGAACTATACAGTCTTCAGAAAGCGAAAGAAAAAAAAGATACTTAATGCGAAAAGCGCAAAAAAAGATTTGCAGCATTGAAGATATGAGTGAAAGAGCCCAGAGAGAGCAAAGACGAAGATGGCGAAAGAACTCTGTAAATTATTGGAAGAAAAAAGAGGAGCAGCGTAAAATAGAAACGATTACAGTAGAAAATATGCCTCCAATTCATGAAAATGTCAAGGAAGTACCCAATAATGTGCAAAATACTCTAGATCCTGACCCTCTCGCAGTCGAGAATGAACAACAAATCATTAAAAAAAATGTGCGTGGTCTAACAAATGTTAGAAAATTGAGGTATAGATCATTGAAAATCATTAAGACGTTACAGGACCAGATAAGCAAACTCAGGAACGAGAAAAGAAACGAACAAAAGAAATTGAAGGCGTTGCAGCTACAAAACGTAAATAGACCAATCGAAGATACAGTAGAGAAAAAAGTAAACGACATAGTTAAATACATCCCAATGAATAAAGTCGAAGATGTAAAAAAGAAATTGTTGTTCAGTGAATCGCTGTCTCGAGGATTAAATGAAAAATACAAGGCTTTAAAAAAAACAGAGAAAAGACAGTTTGCGAATGAAATACTGAGAGACAAGAACAAGCTAAAGAAATATAAAGTACTCAGTAAAGTTCCCTTTCAAATCAGAAAGACTTTAGCTGAAAATAAGAATAACAAAACAAATGAAATAAAACGGAAGATACAAGATTTTTTTGAAGAAGATGTAAATAGCCGGGTAGCTCCCGGAAAAAAAGAATTTGTGAAACGCAAAGGTTTAAAAAACAGAAAAGATATATTACAGATAACTTCAAAAACCTCCACGACAAATTTTGCAAAGAACAACAAAAAATCAGCTATTCGACTTTTTGTAAATATAGACCCTACTGGACTGTTTTCCCCAAAAAAGAACGAGACACTTGCCAATGCAAACTTCACTGTAACGTTGATCTTCTCATTAAAGCTCTGAAGAAAGCAAAGATAATTGTAGAAGGATCAGCGACAGAAGTATTGAAAAGCCTGTGTTGCGATACTAATAATAAAGAATGTCTAGAAAGATCATGTAGTTCATGCAAAAATAAAACATTGAATTACGGAGAATTTAATAACAGCACAAACATTAACTACTATGAGTGGACAATAGAAAAACAAACCTACAGGGGAAAGGATGGAATCCAGAAAATGAAAACCATAACAACTAAAAAGAAGCTCGAGGACAACCCTCGTAAAATAATCGAAAAGTTAGATGCCACCATGGATGTTTTCTTAAAACACACACGAAACATCGTAATGCAGTACTCCGCTATCAGAGAATTGAAAGATAATCTGACAGACACGGAGGTTCTCATACATTTTGATTTTAGCGAGAACTATTGGTTGAAATACCATGAAGAAATTCAGTCCTTTCATTTTGGTGGCAGCCGAGGACAAGTCTCTCTTCATACAGGAGTACTTTACTATGTAGACAGCCAGACGGGTCTTCCTTCAACCAAATCATTTTGCACGATGAGTCGGTGCCTCAATCATGATGCTTCAGCTATATGGGCACATCTAGTACCTGTTCTGAATATGGCGCAGGATTTGGTTCCATCGCTTGCAACGATTCACTTCTTATCTGATTCGCCATCTAGTCAATATAGGAATTATTTTTCCATTATTTTTTAACAATTCATACAGATATTGCAAAAGCATAAGTAAGCAGAACTGATTACGTATGAAAAAATGTATTTCTTGTCTCCAATGTTCAAAAGTCTGAATAAAGCATTTAGTTTTTCACTATAATAGGTTTTTCTTCTTTTTCCTAATCCGCTCATCACGTCAAATGATACTTAGCATGATTTGAAATCTATTTTATTATTCAATTTCTATTCAAATTTCATTATTCACAGACATTTTAAGAACCTTAAACATGTTCACTACCATCTATTAATATTTCATTACCAAACTTCATTACCATCCAAATTTTTAAATTACCATCCAACAGTTTTTCATTACCATCCACACCTTCATTACCTTCCATCAATTTTCTTCGAATCCAAGTGTCACACAAAGGTGCCCTTTTCACTTTTATACATCTGATAGGTACGGGAACCCATTTCTATAAAAATATATAGTAAAAAGGCAAAAAAAAAAAAATCCGCGGAAACAGGCAAATTTGAACGAAACGGCGGAATGCCCCACATATATAAAAAGTACTTTTCTGTAGGTCTTTTCTTAGATTATACAATTTCGTAGAACATTATTTTGACGTATCTCATAAGTTTTAGCCAGCGTTAGCAATGTAAGCGCCCGAATTTTTTTTTCGACACAATTACAAAATTTCGACTTTTTTCTACTTTTTATAAATATAATATGGATTATTATATATATGAACATTTCGGAAAAAAATCTCTAAATGATAGTCAAAACCCTGTCAAAATCCGTTGCGTAGTTTATAAGAACTAAGCGTACAAACAGACAGACGCGGATAGTGAATTTGATTTATACTATTTACAGATTAATTAAGAATTTAAACAGAATTTTTTGGATTCTCAAAACATTTTATTAAAATCTTTAACTTATTTAGACCTATAATTAAAAAAAATACGAAAATGATTAACCTAATTCTAGCGTCTTGCACACCGGCAATCGAAAATTTCATTTGAATGTTGTAGATAATTTTTATAACTTATGAATTTTTATTCATACAAAAACAATTCCCAAAGTGAATTATGATGCCAAAAAAAGTATTATTAAATTCGTCTATTGCTTCAAATCACGGAACTTCCTTGCTTTGTTCAACTAATACATTTCATCTACCCGATACCTAAATTTAGTGCACGGTGCAGAGCTCTGTAGTACGTAGGTCCTACCCAGCAGCGCCGGATTAGACGGACGACATTACAAACCATTATGAGAATAAGAAACTTCAGCCCATTTGCAACTTTTATTAAATACCTTATAATTTATATATTTACATTTACCTTCTAACTTAAAGGTAAGGTTTTCATTTTCATAGTTAAAATAATTTTTAAACTTTTAATTTCATCACATCCTTTACTATCATACACTCTATCATATTAATGTTTAAACCTTCACCTAACTCAAGACCTAATTACACTTAACATAGTCAAGATAACAAGTGAAGATATAAGAAATACCATAGCCTCCCTAAACACAAATACCTCATCGGGAAATGAACTGATATCAAACAGAGCAATTAAATATCCACTAAATGAACTAATCTACTACTTATCTTGTAAATCTTTCAATAAGAAAAGGTATTTTTCCCACACGTCTTAAAGTTGCTACGATTATTCCAATATACAAAAGCGGTCCCAAAAATGATATATCTAACTATCGACCAATTAGTCTATTACCTACACTATCGAAAATATTGGAAAAAGTAATAAAAAAACAAATGGTTAAATTTTTGGATGAAAATAAAATATTATCAACGACGCAATACGGTTTTAAGGAAAACCTGGGTACTGGTGATACTATAGCTAAAGTAACAAATACAATTATAAAAAAACTGGATGAAGGTAAAAAATGCTTGGCAGTTTTTATTGACCTTCAAAAAGCTTTTGATACAATTGCCCATGAAATACTATTTTTTAAATTAAAAAAAAATGGAATAACACAAACAACTCTAAATCTAATTAAAAGTTACTTAACTGGAAGAGAGCAGTATGTACAAATTGGTAATAAAAGTAGCAAAACTCTATCAATCAAGTACGGTGTCCCTCAAGGAAGCGTATTGGGTCCAATACTATTTCTCATTTATATTAATGACCTTATGAGTCTTCCCATTGAAGGAGACATAATGAGCTTTGCAGATGACACTGTCATTATTCTATGAACAAAATTGGACAAGCACACATAAAAAAGCGGAGCAAGGTCTGACTGTACTCCAAAACTGGTTAAAAGCAAACTCCCTTACATTAAATGTGAGTAAAACTAAATATCTAACTTTCTCTAAAACCAAAAGAGGTCAACCAACGAATGAGCATACACTCAAATTACATGAATGTCTAAACAAATATCCGCAATGTTCTTGCCCGCATACAGTCCAAACTAAAACAATTAAATATCTTGGGATCGTAATTGACGACAAACTTCATTGGGATGCACACATCGAAGGAACCTCAAAAAAGCTAACAAAACTCATCTATTTCTTCAAAAAATTAGGAAATATCTTGTCAACTACAGATCTAAAGAGAGTATATTATGCTCTATGCCACTCTCTACTGGAATATGGAATAATAGGATGGGGCTCAGCATCATCAAACCATATTAAACTACTAAAGAAAACTCAAAACTGGATCATAAAGACCATATTAAAGCTCCCCGTAAGGACGCCAACTACTGATATTTTTAATCTGTTTGATGTTCCAAGTTTACAAAAAATCTATGCTAAAAATATTCTAGTTCATCACTTAAAAAATAAACCAGAGGCAAACCCCTCTCACGATCATAAAACCAGAGCCAAGCAAACAGACATGCTAAATATTCCTAAATGTAATTCTACCTTTGGACAAAGAAACTCTGAATTTTTAGCAATTAAATTATATAATAAACTCCCTCTCAACATCAAACAAAGGAAAACGAAAAATAACTACATTAAGGACATCAAATCTTGGCTTAAGGAAATATCGGAAGAAGAACTAGCTAATATATTTAAAACATCATCTTAGTTGCTGAAAACGTATACTAACATATATAGTCCCCCTCAGCACAGGATCTCCTAGTGAGGAGGACTTCAATGATCTGTTTTAATTTTATATATATATTTTATTTCATGTGCCATACAAAAATGTACCTAATTATTTAAAAAAGTAATTAATAAAAAAAATAAAAAAAAATAAAAAAAATTCTCTTCATTGGTGTAGAAAAACTAAAAAAACATATTTTTTCACTATTTTGTTGTTATGCCATTCACTATGTATTTTTGTAACAATATTATATTTTTTTCTTATTTGTTTTGTATTTTAAAAGAATAAATTGTGAAAATACTATTTAGAAAAAATAAAATAAAAAACTAAAAATCTTGTATCTATGGATTTTATACATCACAAAATAATCTTAAATGTAGCTATACTAACCTCTCATGCAAGGGTTTTTTATCAATTAACATTTTTTTTTTTTTTTTCTATGTTTAAGTTGAAAATTGAACGTTGAAATTTGAAAGTTTTAAGTTGAAAGACGAAAGTCGAAAGCTTAAAGTTCAATTTTTGAATCTGAAAACCATTAAATATTTTTTAAATTAAAAAAAAACATTACTAATGGAATTAAGTATTTTAACTAGTTAAATTTATCTTACTCTTTTTTTACATCCATTTGATTTGGCCAGTTTGCCCTGAGTTGGGTATCCTTGACGATTTATGATTTTTATGATTCAGCAACATTTTATTTTATGACGGAGTCTGCGGCGCAAGTCGGGCCGGAATGTTCGGGCATCTGCCACCGCCTGTTTAACTATTCCACGCGATCTAATGCACTTTACCGGCTGTCCGGGAACGAGAGACAAAGAGGCCAGAGACAATCGGACATGCCAATTCATTAGGGGATCGTATCTGCTCCTAGCTCTGTGTTAGAAACCACCCGCTTCTGTTTCTGCGCGCCGGGTGGAGCCATTCATGTGGTGGTGGGGAAAGTAGGAGGTCTGAGGGGGGTGAGGGTGTAACTTGAAATTGTAACGACTTTACGCATATATGTAGATGTATATTACGGAGAAGTTGATTAATTAACATGCATATTCAATGATTGAGACGGCTTTAATGATCGTTCATTCGTAGTATAGGAATAAATGCGTTAGTGATTTAATAATTCATTACAAATGTTTGTAAACTTCATAAATATGTAAACTATGTATAATGGTAAATGAATGACAAATAGAAATATATAATGCAATTTAGAGAAAAAAATATTGATATTTTCGAAATAAAATGAAGGAAAGTTAATAATTCCCGCAGCAAGATTTCTTACAAACATATATTAGGTTAGGTTAGGTAAATTCAATAATGTTATTATTGAATTTACAAAATAACAGTTTATTTTAAAAAAAGTTCTGCCATATAATAATTACTATGCGTGACAGCTGTTTCACTTTCTGAAGGCATTATCAAACTGTAATGCATTCAGAAGGTTAAACAGCTGTCACGTGTAATGATAATTACACAGCAATACTTGTTTATAAATAAACGTTTTTTTTGTAAATTGAATAATAATATTATTGCATACACATACAAAGGAAAAATTTAATATTAAAATGGAGTTCTACAAATTTACTTGATAACAATAAATATATTATAACAATAGTAGTGTATTATATTGTAAAAGTTCTCTAATCACAGTTAACCGATCGAGAGTTTTAAGTGGGACTCTCCCATCGATTTTCTGTTTCAGGAGATGAAAATCAGAAAAAAAGAAAATGAAATCTTCTTCTTTAGAAGTTTCTGAGAATATCATTAAAAATACTTATTATAAACAATAATTATTAAAACACAAAAATAAATTGAAAAAATCCTTCGAAAAAAAATAAATGCACAGAACCGCTATAAAAAAAGTCGGCTTATTTTTAACCGCCAAATAATTCAATAAATACTAGTATTGGCCAATAATTATAGCTTGTAATAATTTGTTATCCTTTGTGCTTTGAATAAAAATCTTGTCTTGTAAATATAAATTTACCTTTAACCCTTTTTTAGGCCATAAGCAAAAATACTAACCATCAATGGGAATCCATTTTCGCGTAAAATAAATTTGGAAAAATTCCAGAAGAAACAAAAAACCGTAATCGTTTTACTGCCATTCCCATTCATCAGAAAATACTTATTCCACTATTATACCGATACGATGTAGAAATATTGCAACTGTCATGTGCATTTTGGGATAAAACTTAAATAAGCAACCCTCAAGAAAATTTAAACGAAAACATGCAGTTGAAACACCAAGGTGTAATCAAACTTACAAATACAATATAGGTTAAATTTGTAGAAAACACTTCACTGAGTATCCCATATAGATAAAAACCGCATTTGTTTATCCGATACACTAACTAAGTTAAAAACCGTATATGTTTATCCGAGACACTAACCAAATTAAAAACCGTATATGTTTATCCGAGACACTAACTAAGTTACAAACCAATTTCATTAGAAACTTTGTTATCATTTAAAAGGTAGCTGCCAAAAATATGGGAAAAATTAGTTGCAAGAAGACATTGTTCACAAGATATGAGAAAAAATGTACGTACGAACCTGCCTACCTATATAAATGTATAAATATTTTTTTTAAATATAAAATTTTTGGATATTTTACATATAAATATTTTATTATGTTATTTTTTTTTATTTAAAAAAAATATATGTTTTGTGATTTTTATCTCTCCGCGCTAGTCAATTATTTGTTGTTATAATACATGAGATATATTTTTTCTGGATGTATTATACCATCTTTTTAATTATAATATAACCAACCATCCAGCCATTATTCGCAGTGGTATGCAGAGACGATGGAAAGCCACATCACTGTTCAAACAATTCTTGCTTTATTGACATGTCATGCACACAAAAATTATTTTGCTGAACCTACTCTAGTGGTTGATTTACTTGATCGTGTACTGCCTTTGCGGGGAATTACAGACTTATTCCATGTCTCGGGTTCCTGAAAAACAGTTTCAATATATTCCAAAAAATTAAAAAAATCTCTTTATAGACGCGAAATGAAAATAACAAATTCTATTTTCTGTGAGCAGTTCATATATGTTGTAAATATTTTCGAGATTTAGAACTCGTGACCACTCAATTTAAATTGTGTATTATCAAAATTGATAACACACTGATTTTTTGAAATTTTGTTCAAAGAAAAAAAAACATAAAAACAAATAATATTAATAAATAAATAATAAAGCTTTTTTGTGAGACGCCTTCAAACATTCACCTATCTTTTATCAGTGTTGAGGTTCGAACCAAGAAAAGTATACACTCGAAGGTAACTATTTAGTATTATGGCAATTCCTGTAATTTAGTTTAATTAATAACTACCTATTTATATATTTATTGGTATCATAACAACATTTAAATGACTAACCGACGCATTTGATTCATAATCCAACCATTAAACCCATATAAGAACGATGAGTCATTGTGGTTTATTACAGGCCTCATTGTATAGTAGATCAGTTAGAAAGAGCTTCCCAATCTTATGGTTTTAATTAAAGAACTAGTATTTTAAAGAATACATTTTCTGAAACAAATAAATACATATTCTGTTCTCGGTTAATTATGTACCACGTTGGCCTATTTCTGTGTTTAGTAATACTCACATCTTATTGGTTCTCTCCCGATTTCGTTTATTTTGGTTCACTTTTGATGTCAGTAATCCACCCACATAATTTCACACATATTTTGGTAAACTTTTCGTCTTAGTAATCAACATATAGGTCTAAGCAATTTATACATCATGTTGGTTTATTCACGATCTCGGTAAACCACATAACATATTCATCTTTTTCGATATCAGCAATCCACACATTATGTTGCTCTTCTCTCTTAGTTACAGTCTTAGTAATCAAAAGGTCACGTTGATCCACGTTTAATATGAAAAGATAATCTTTCTGAGTGAATTGCCTTATAAAAGAAAAGATAATCCACAAAGGTGGTTCACGATCCACATAATAATCAATTTGGTTCACTCAAGATCTAAGTAAACCATCATCGTGTTTAACCATTCTCGATATTAGCAATCCATACTTGACGTTTGTATACTCTGTCGAATGTGGTCTACATGACCATCTTAGATCATACGACGTACATCTTGAATAATTAAAGATTAATACCTACACTTAAAATTAGAAGGCAATTGACTGATCTAATATGTTTACACAAAATAATTCACGGCCATCTTGATACCACATCATTTCTTAGCCATATTGAAATAAATGTTCTAAATTCATAGCAAGTTTCACGTGAAAATATTTAAAAATTATATCGCTTATTTTAACCCTCTGACCAAAATACTATAGAATAAGGTAGAGTGTGCTGAAGTAGACATTTTCATATATAATTTATATGGATTCAGAACAAATGTTCTAATAAATATGCAGCCCTAATGCTATTTATTATGTATTACTTGCGTTTCTATTTGTGTCTATATTTAGTTTTTTTTATTTAATATATATATATATAAGTGGGTACAGGATATATATATATATATTTATATTTATAGAGGGGATAAATATATATATATATATGTTATGGTTAAGGTTTTCACGGGTGTAAGATGTAGAATAATGTTCTCGGTTAATTAATTGAAAAAAAATTAAAAAGTCAAAGTCAAAAGTTAAACTCGGGAAATTAAAAAGTCCTTTTAAGGACTGCTTTACGCGGGTAAACCGAGAACATTATTCTACATATATATATATATATATATATATATATATATATATATATATATATATAAGTGAGTACATAAAAATATATTTACATTACAAAATATATTTGTGTTCGCAATCTCACCAATGAAGAAACTGGTTCTTGTGCTTGGTGAGAGAGTTACATTAATTATAAGAAAAATAGAATACCATTATGCTATAGTAAGTATATTTATGATAGGAACAATATATAAAGAGACAAAATCAGTATAGACTGATAATAAATATCAATAAAGGGAAAAACGGGCAATTATTTCTGAAAGAGTAATTTCAGTTTTAGTTTAAGTATGTTAATATCCTTTAATTTCTTTATTTCAACCAGAAGGTTGCTGAAATACTTTATTCCTAAATATTTATAGTTATTTTGCATTTGTTTTGTGTAATCTTGAATAATCTCTTTTGTTTTTTGTCTCTTGCCTCACTTTGTATTATTTGTCATTTGAGTGAATTTTTCTATTATTTCGTATTTTTGTTTATTTATTTTTGGTTTTTGTATCTTAATTTAGATGTATGCTAATTAATGAATTCCATGCCTGAGTAAATTTTTGTAATTGTATGTACATATTGTGAGTTAATTGAGTGCTTATAACTGGGTTGTTCACCAATCGATCATCTGTAAAAACCCAGTATAAATAAATAAATACTATCTTAGTAACGGCCTTAGTAACCAACATCTCATATTAGTAGATAATCCACAAAGGTGGTTCACCCAAGATCTCAGTAATCCACATAATTACCACTTTGGTTCACTTAAGATCTCAATAAAACGGATAAACATAATTTTGATGCTTTCCCGATCTAAATACCCAATCCATATATTGTCATACTGGCTTAATTTCGATCTCATTACTCTACTTGTCTATCATGTTGGTACAATCCTGTTATCAGTAACCCACAAATCACCGTAAACCACCGGTCAGATATTTCTAAATATATTGCAATTGTTGAAAAAAGCCTTCGCGAAGTCGCTTCCACCAAGTAACAACTATGTCGTTGAAATTTGTAAAAACGCCTCGCTAACCCCATTTATAGAAACCCTGTACTCGCCCAGTAAATGCTTGGTACATTGAATCAATATTCATAAGATAAGATAATATATTTAATATTTAATAACAGTTTAACATGATGCTTTTTATCTCTAGTAGAAATCTATGGTCAGAGAGCAAATCTCAACGCACGGAGGCGTATAGTCTATAGTTCATAGACAACATAGACGATCACGACTTAAGTTTCTAATGCGCTATGCAAAGTCCCTAACGAACCGGTACGTAACTGGTATAGGGCCAATTATTTAATTGCTGCCTGCAGAACGAACATCGAATAGATTATTCATTTCTTATGAATGGTAGACTATTTTATTGAAGTCTTTACCATAAAATAACTGCCATTTAAAACTCTGATGTTTAAAATTTTCATCGGCTTACTTACCTACATTTAATATGTAAGTGGGTAATTGCGTACATTTTTAACTATATTTATGTCCTCCCAGTAGTCCCAGTCCGTGGTTTTTTCTCGAATTTCACAGGAAAACGTGATTTTTTAAAATAAATTATTAAGCTGTGCCTACTTTGCAGGACCCCAGGCACTTACATTACATTACATTACACAACTGCTGACCCTGTAAAAATTGGGACCCTGGAGCCCCAAAATACTTGAAAAACCAGGAGAAGGAGGAAGAGAGAAGAAGCAGAAACAGGAGGTCCGTTGAATAAATTCTCCTATCTTAACAAGCAAATTGCCATATTTAGAGCACAGGCGTCAGGTAGGCATGTTGTCCTTGTTTTACCTGTATAACAATGGAATATGCTCCGAGGAAAGAGCGTCATTGATCCCTTCGGCATCGGTGCATACTCGGGGAACACGTCACAACATATGTACACGGTTGACATTTGGGTAATTATTTACCTACGACTACCGTTTGAGAAAATATTCCGTACGAGACACTATTTTGACACACCGAGTTCTCGCATACTTCGCGTTTGTTTGTGTAGTGGCAGTGTAGGAAACATGAAAGGCATAATCAGCATAATAGACAATTTTTCGAGATCGCTAGACACGCACCCGTTAATTGTTAGGCGATCAACTTTGATACCAAACATCAGATGAATGTAGTTTCTTAATATTTAAAGGTTTACTACGATTTTTTTTTAAATAAAACGTTTTCATTTTAGGTAAGGTTGGGTTATTATAGGTTATTACAGGTTAGATTAGGTTATGTTGGATTATTATATGTTAGATTAGGATAGGTTAGGTTGGATTATTATATGTTAGATTAGGATAGATTAGGTTAGGTTAGGTTGGATTATTATAGGTTAGATTAGGATAGGTTAGGTTAGGTTAGGTTGGATTATTATATGTTAGATTAGGATAGGTTAGGTTAGGTTGGATTATTATATGTTAGATTAGGATAGGTTAGGTTAGGTTAGGTTGGATTAATATATATGTTAGATTAGGATAGGTTAGGTTAGGTTAGGTTGGTTAGGCTTCTCTGTGTTTCCTCCCTCCAACAAGATCCATGTTCACTTCTTCCTCTCCTCAAAAATACCATGAGGGAAAATTATTTTTTCAGGTTGCTAACTAAAGGATAGTGTATAATTTCCCTTGTATATAATATTTCATCCCATAAGTTGTTTCTTTCTGTTAGAAATTCAAACTCGTAAATAAACAGAAATATGCTTAAAATAACTGTCAAACCGAATAATGTTATAATTGTACATATTTTAAATATATTCTTTGTAGTCAGTCTTCAATTTTTTTCATTCCACTTTGAATGTAAATTGTAAAAATAAGTACCATAACAAAACTGTAGGAAGGTACGGTAGATTACAATCAGTATTTTTAGAGGTTTTTAATGAAGTTTAGCCATAAACCATAGAAAATAAGTTTTAATGAGTAGGTACAAATAAAATTACAATCTAGTTAAATTTCTAGGGAATTTGTAGAAATGCTAAAGAAATGAAATCATTGAGGCGTATGTGTGTTAAAATCATGCACGATCGTGTTAAGAATGAAGGGATTCGAGAAGAATTCAAGGCCGATGTAAGCGACCTCCGTGGTTGAAGGGTAAGGCTCTAGATTCGGAAGGCAAAGGTCGCGGGTTCGAATCCCGGCATGCGCAAGTCAATTTTATTGGATTAATTTGTGTAATTTCACAAATTACTCGTTAAAAGTAATATGTAGTATATTTGCGGCACGATTCAGAGTTCAAGATACTCTCAGTATCGCCCTGGTGTAAGACCACCGTTCAGAATTGAAATGGTGCTTGAAAAGGCTTTGACCGTGTTTGATGAACAGATCTGAATAGCCAGGTACTCACCCACCTTTCTCTTCCCCATCTCCTTCCCATCTTCACTACATTCAACTTCACAATATACTACAAATGGGGAAGCCTTAGTCTCACTGGCTCCAGACGGTTGGGAGCAGTTGGGACTCTTATGTGGTTTCACATAAAAAAGAAGCGTAACACATCATTAAAGATTCTGCAGACGCCCAAGTAAGAAGTTGCACGATCAAGTGAATCATGTGCATGGAGAATAATTACCATCGCCAATTTATTGAGAATATCTTCAAATTATTGGTAATTTCGATTGAAAACGTGATTGCAGGCTTTACGAATTAATTAACAGGTTTCCTGATAAACTTTTAATAAATTACGAATATGATGTTGGAAAATGTGTTCATGAAAACCCGAATATTTTTGCATTCCAACGAAAATTCTTTGTATCGTCATGAAATATAGGCAAATCGATGATACATTCTTGAGTTATTGTTTTATTTAAAATGCCTGCTATTTATCGTGAGGGCAAACATTGATTTCTCTCCGTGTAGATAAGTAGGGACATAAGCCGGATCACGTCAATAGTCTGTATAATGGAAGACAATTTATAATATCGGTATATTATTCTAGCCTGAATCCTGAATATTGTTCGAAATTTAATAAAATAATATTCTTCGAAAGCCTAAAGATTATTCCAAAAAATGACTAATTGGAAAAAATCTTAGTGAAAAAAAATAAACTTCAAATACTGAAAACGAAAATTTCAATTCATCACAGAAAACATCCCAATATTTTATTTCATACTTTCAACACGTAAAATTAATATCTCTTTTGCACAACACTAATGCTCACACAAAGGAATAGAATGTTTCTACAACCTGTCTAAAGCTGAAGACACTAGACTGAATTTAATTTTATATTTGGACGACTTGTTAGATAAGATATTTTTGTGTGCTTTATTTTTCCTTGTTGGTAATCTAATTTATTTAGCATTTCTCTTACCGTGTCCGTAATTTATTTTTATTTTTTAAATACCTCAAACTAGGCCAATGTCCGTATTATGGTGGAAACTTAATACAAATTAGAACATATACAATAATACATATTATATGTTGGAAAACTAATTAAAATAATATGAAAACAATAATTAAAAAGAAACATAATAAAGTTGGGTGGTTGTAGATAAATCCGGAGACGTCATGCTGATGCTGGGTCCTTGCAGACTCTAAAATCTGCTTCTTCAGTCACCAATCCTTAAAAATTAGAAAAAATATAACATCATCCAATTTGGGTGGCAGATATGGGTACCACTGCCCCAGTAACCGTACATTGAATAACCAACACCTCTGTCATAGGTCCCCTAAAGTGGTTCGCTACGTTTGGTGATTGAGCAGTATTCATAGGGGTGAGGATTGTCTAGGTCAGATGCATCTGCCTACCTGCTGTGTGGCGGGTCGGATTTGGAGAGACTGATTGAAGGAGATCTTTTTACCTCTCTTGCTCTCTCGACCCATCGCCCTGCAACGCAGAGGGAGGGATGTATTAATCACTCCTGGGCACACTGACCACCAGATTCTTACCCACCCATCATCCCTTTTTCCTTTCGAGATCTTACTCTTCTACCTTTTCTTTAAAAAACCCTCCGCACATCATCCCAAAAGATGACATAGGCCCTGAGGGAAATTATTTTACAAAACATGTATTTACTACATTTATGTTTTCTAAACAAATATCTACGACATTATCATGTAAACATTTACAAATATCCTTTTCACGTATCTTTATAGTTAAATTTATGCATTCAGTATGTACATCACAACACTCCGCTTCTCCGTACAAGCATTGCTTAAAAGAGAAAAGTGGAATTGTAAGTAGATTATGCAATGTATGTAATCAATTTCAGTATTAAAACAAATTAAAAATAAGTGTACGAAACGATGTCTGAATGTGTTCGAAGTAAGGAGTATATACCAAGAGCAAGTACCAAAGCTAACTTGTGCGATGTCTTATCCTCGCTGCCTACCTCTTCGGGAAAATGGCTTGTTGTTTAGATAAACAAAAGTAAAGTACTTAATGGCCCGTACCCACGCTCGTTCATACTTTTACGCTCATTGGGCGCCCTTGAGGTGATTTTTCACAAAAACGGCGCTATACAAATTATCCAATTATTATTATTATTATTATTATTATGTCTGAATGTGTGTACCGTCTTGTTTTTTGTTGAAAAAGGATTTAAGGACTGTAATTCTTGCTCAATGTTCGACATAAATTTAAGATTTGACTGAAAGTCTTGGTGGTATATCTATGGCGTCTTATGTCGAGCTGCTCGATCGTGTGGACGCAACGACGAGCATAGTTCCAAGTCAACATGTTCGATCGAGCCAAACCATCGAGCATGATTATCCGTGGGTTTTTTAATAAGAGGTGTTATTTTGAATAGCCCGCTGTTTCGGTAGATGTTACTTTTGAAGCTGTCATTTTTTGACATTTGACAAGTAGAAACTACGCCATTAATAAAAATGGAGCGATACACGCTTCAACAACGCATTGAAATTATTAAAATTCACCTGAGTGAATCAAATGCAAATCATCTTGAGTGATGAGGCCCATTTCCACCTCGGTGGCTCCGTCAACAAGCAAAATTGTCTCATCTGGGGCTCGGAAAACCCAAGAGTTATTGTTGAAAAGCCTCCCTATCCTCAACGTGTGACTGTTTGGTACGGTTTATGGTCCGGCGGAGTCATTGGACCTTACTTTTTCGAAAATGAGGCTGGAGCAACAGTTACGGTGAATGGATTGCGCTATCGAGAGATGATTAATAATATTTCATGGCCGGAATTGGATGGTATTGATCTGGACAACGTTAATTTCAACAAGACGGCGCTACGTGCCACACAAGCAACGAAATCATTGATCTTTTACGATTGAATATCAAAATAACACCTCTTATTGGAAAACCATGTAGTTTAATGTTAAACGAAATTTATTCATTTCCTTAGAATATTGATGAATAAAATAACGTTACTAAATGATTTTCAGCTTAGGCCATGCACATTTCGAGATAGTACTAAAATCGTGCTGATAAATTTATCATAAACATTTAAGTGAACAGTAATAGTTGTCCGTCTATAATACGCAGAGTTAATCGTTCAATTACACAAAACACAAGGTGGTTTCTTCCGCTTAACTGCCTCGGCTCACGGGCTTTACTTTACGACCCTACGCAGTAGGTTTTACGGCGAATCATCTCAGGAATTAACATGGAATAATTATGACATTAAACTTTTAGTGCCATGTTGCCTTTGCGGTGTTTATCTTATGTTGTGAATTCTTTTTGTATTGTGTGCATTTCTATATATTTTATACAGGACCAAATTAAAATCTATGGTAATTAGTCATTTTTATTAATTAATGAAAAAAATAACTTAGATCGTCAACATAATTAAAGTTTTATTTAAAACTGGTTTATCTTGAAAGTTAGAATTTGTGAATATTTGTGTTGATTTTTTACTAGTTTATTGCGAATATATGAGTATTTCTGAAATTTCCAAGTGCCTTTTTAGAAGTCAGTTTGACCATGGCCAACCTAATTTTGTTATGTTGTGTGGCTGAAAGAAGTATAAAGGAAGGAAACGAGGAAGAGAAATGTGGGAAAGTACCTGGCTGGTCACAAAATAAGTAGCTAAATTCGATTCTGAATGGTGTTCTTTCACTAGGTCTACATTGAGAGAATTAACCACTGGAGTGCTTCGCATCATATACATACATTTATATACATACACATACATTTACCATATTATTTAATTAATACAATTCCTCAAAAGATTTATATGAAAATATATGAAACTGATAATTGCGGTTAAAAGCCAGTGAATCCAAATAGATTTCGCCGATAATTTCATGTTTTTAGGTTTTATAAGTATGGCACATTATGACAAGGGATCTCTCAAAACGTTTTTACAAATGTAACAAACACAAAATATTTTATTTAATAAAACTTATTTATTAAAGACTATTTATTTGTGCACATCGAGATTTAAAACCGCGACGTTTGGATTTTTTAACACTTGGCTACGGAGGTCGTCAGCTCTACACAACATTCTCATTCAGGGTGGCGACACATTACATTGATTTATATAACACCATATCGCTCGCCATACAATCCCATACAGACTTGTCACACCTGATGATGTGTTATAAGTGTGGGTGTGGTACATGATACGCCGTGATCTGCTAGGCCCCCTCTCGCGCCGTAGCTCAGTTTACGGAGCGCCGTGATCACGCGGCTGTTATCTGTCAAGTTGACGAAATTCATACAAAGAAATGATATTCTGCGGCAGTTCCCCAATTGATCTGACCCCCTCTACTGAGAAATATTGTAGCGTAGTGTGACACCTCCAAATATTACGTTGATAATACCCAAATAAGTATTAAACAAGTTATTGCATTTCCTAAGGTGTATAATAAGATAACGAATTTAAATAGAACGAAATATTGATCTCTTTTAAAACTAACACTTACGCATATTACCCCAAGGACATAAAAAAAATCGAGTTATAAAACGCCGTTATTACCATTTTATTTGGCTCTTGCGTTTCGATAACGTGTCATATGCACGCATATTTAAGGAATTAGACTGCATTATCTTTTTAGGGAAAAAAATTGGATTTACCACTTTTGATAGAAAACTTAGTGCTAAAAATATGTTGCTAAATACAATATTTTTATAATTCAATCTTATACTTTTTTTAAATCAGTCAAATGGGTAAATGTACTGTGCCCGTCTCGCTAGGAATTCCTGTGTATAGCAGTCACGGTTGACATTATAAAACATGTACCTATTATAGTTAAAATAACGAAAAGTCAATAAACATTGTACCATTAGTGGTAGAGCTAATAAACATATTTTTAGTATTATTGGATACTTGTACTACTAAAAAGGAGTTTAAAAAAATCGTTACTGTTTGGGCTGTCTCAGATTTGGAAGGAATACATCACCCTCCAAAATGTTAAATACCTGATTTCTTCGTACACACCTGCATTGTTTTAAGATTTCGCCATGAAAGATGGACGACTCTGCACCTGCACAAGCTCATGGCATCCTGGTATGCAAGGTTTGCGAGTGATAAAGGTGAGGTAGAGTGGTCCTGCCTTGCCCATCTGATCTGCCCGGCTTGGAGGCTGAGGGGGCACGGGGCAGGGGGCTCGGGGCCAGGGGGAGGTGGCAGAGGATAATAAAGCCCCCGGGACATTATAAGAGTATCATCATAAAACCAGAGAGAAGATGCGGCCGGGATTATCAAGCCTACGCACAGATCACAAATCTAGTCGGGGATTATGAAACTATGAAGAATATTATTAATTATTAATTATTAACATGCTTTTTGTTTCAACCGAATTGATGCGTCGTATCACTTTCAATTTTCTGTCATTCATTGTCAAGAATCGACTAAGATAAACGTTATTGATTATTTTTTAAATTATTTATTGAATACTTTTTGATACCAGAAAATTATAAGTTTATAAAATAAAGTCAAATATTTTACACATGGTTATCATCATCATCATCACTTTTGGCTCTACAACCCCTGGTGGGTCTTGGCCTCCTCAAGAGTCTTCCTCCACTCATCTCGGTCCCGCGCCAGCTCTCTCCAGTTTGGAAGCTCCAAGGCAGACAAATCTTTGAGGACGTTGTCGCTCCATCTTAACCTTGGCCTTCCCAGGCTCCTTCTCCCTATCTGTCTTGAGCTCAGCAGGGACTTTGGTTCTTGATGCTCGGTCATTCTCTCCACATGACCTAGCCACCGAATTCTTCCCAGTTTTATGAACTTTGTGACGTTTAGCTCCTTAAACAGAGTATAGAGCTCATTGTTATAACGTCTGCGCCAAAATCCATTTTCTAGAACCGGTCCGAAGATGCGCCTCAAAATTTTCCTTTCAAAAACGTCCAGTGCTCGCTCATTCTTCTTAGTTAGAACCCATGTCTCGGCTGCGTACGTAAGCACTGGTCTAATTAGTGTTTTGTACCTTGGTGGTTCTGGAAAGCAGTCTGGATTTTATTTGATTTTGTAGGCGGAAATAGCAGCGGTTTGCATTCACGATGCGCTTCTGGATCTCCTCTGTAGTGTTGTTATTGTTTGTTATCAGGGAGCCCAGGTATGTGAATCTTGGTACCGTTTCAAAATTTTGGCTTCCACATGCGAGAGATGGGGTTTGTAGGGTACATCCTACGGCCATGTATTTGGTCTTCTGATGGTTTACTAAAAGACCCATATTTTTGGCAGAACTTTCAAGATTTATGAAGGCGTCTTGTAAATCATCGAGATTTTTCGCAATTATGTCGATATCATCAGCGTAAGCCAATAGTTGCACAGAGTTGTCAAATATCGTTCCTCTTTTCTCAATGCCTGATTCACGATACATTGTTATACAATGGATATAAATATAATAATATGGATAAGTGTATATACGTTCTCCGAGGATAAGCTGGAATACATTACGGCCCAGTCAAGATTAGTTTCTAACTTCGCAGTGCCTGTTCCAAGTAACTAATCATGTGGAAAATTACAGCTTATCTCTCGTATTATAGTTTTTGATAATTGGTGCATAATATCAGAATATAAAGATTTTTCACTAAAGGTGATATAAACAAGGAGCGAGATAAATGAACTTTTCTTTTTAACACACTTCAAAATAAAACAAATTGATTTCATTTTATGCTTACCATTTTATGTTCCATCTGCACAAGGGCAGTGGGTCTGTAGCATCCCAATTTTTTGGGGAAAGTTGTAAGGTTGAGGGAAGTTGCTGCTTATACTGATCTGAAAAAAATGGTATAGATGCGATTATCCTCAAAATTACACACAATTGATTGCTTAACACAATTGTGCCTCACACAATTGGGTTAGCTAGAAGAAATAGGATGTACCTATAAGTTATACCCTTCGTACTCTATATTTTTGTGCAATAAATGTATTTTGAATTTTGAATTCATGCAATTTTACCTCACACAATTTTCCTTGCGCAATTGTGCCTCACGCAATTGTGCCTTACACAATTGTTCCTCACACAAATGTGCTTCACGTAATTTTGCCTCACGCCATTGTACCTCAAGCAATTATGCCACACGCAATTGCGCCTCACACAATTGAGCCTCTCACAATTGTGCTCCATGCAATTTTGCTCCACGCATTTGTTCTTCACACAATTGTGCCTCTCATAATTCTGCCTCTCATGATTGTACCTCTCATAATTGTGCTCCACGCGATTATGCTTCATGCAATTGTGTTTCACACGATTGTACCTCACGCAATTGTGCTCCACACAATTGTACCTCACGAAATTGTAGCTCACACAATTGTGCCTCACGCAATTGTGCATCACGCAATTGATTTTCTAAGTAAATCAGTTTTTACCTAAAATATCAATAAATGACTTATTATATTATACATATAAAAATGACAGGGATTAATAAAATCATGTGAATAATTCATCTTAGTGTGGCATAAACGGAATTAAATATTGGCTGAAACAGCACAATAATAAAAACTAAAATACTTGCACAACAAAATAATAACATTAATAAATGGGATGTACTAAATAAATCTTTAAAAAAGAAATCCACATATTATACACAATAATAGGTACTTAGGTCAATAAATAAAAAAAAATACTCAAAATTGTTAAGGATTTTTTGGATTGACGCATTTTGCACACTACATACTTGCAACTACATTTCTACATAATCGTCTTTGTGCATCTTTTAATTTACTGCATTTTTACGAATTTAATTATAGAATTTCCAATGTTTGAAAAGCACCTTACTTGCCGGAGGATATTGCAGTATTGCGTGGGAGGCGGGAAAGCGCATTGTTCTCGGTACGTCCAGCAAACTGCACAGACAATGGCGACACGACGCATGCGCGTTCCCGCTCACCCATCATCGAGCCCAGAGTCCGAATCCATCATCACGATACCTCCATCCCCGCCCAACACCACCCCGACCCGCGCTAGCGACAGGGATGAAGATATCGAATAAACGCTCGGCCTGGTCATTCGGATAGGCTGGTTGATTATCCCGAGTGGATATGCTCTATGTACTATATAGAGGAGGACTTTCTGCAAAAAGCACGATCTTCGGCGATGAAAAGCGATCGCCCTTCGATGCTTGCTGCATGAGTATTATGTAAAATGTTGAACGTTGCGATTACAAACGCTGGTTGTTCTACTAAACTGTTATTATTTAACGCTGCTCAGAGATTGATTTTCAATTTTTTTATTATTGCCAATTTATTAAGAATCTCTTCAGATTATCGATAATTCCTGGTAAGGATGGGATTGCAGGCCTTACGAATGAATTAAACGGTTTCTTGATAAACTTGGCGCGAATTTGAGTAATCTGAAAGTATGTTGCCTGTTATATGCTGATGATGCGGTGCTGATTGCTGACATTATGGAAGATCTTGTCTCTCGTGTCTAGGATGAACGAAGTATGTATGAAGAATGAGTTAATGATGAATGTAAGTAAGTCTAAAGTCATGGTGTTTGAAAGAGAGTGCAAACAGTGTGCAATATAGTTGTGAATAAGGAATACTTGGAGCAGGTGGATGAGTTTGTGTATTTAGGGAGTATGTTTACCAGAGATAGGAAGGCTGACAGAGATATTGAAATAAGGATTAAAGCAGGTAACACCATTAATGTAGAACTGAACGCAGTTGGCGTTAACAAAAAATTGTCCAAAGAAGAGAAGCTAGCAGTTTAAAATGGAGTGCTGGTACCTACCCTGATGTATGGAATTGAGGCATGGAACTGGCAGAGAAAGGATGAAAGTAGATTGAATGCTTTAGAAATGATATCCCTGAGGCGTATGTGTGGTAAAACCATGTATGATCGTGTGAAAAATGTGGAGATCCGCAAAGAGTGCAAGGCTGATGTAAACGTAATGAGTAAGATAAAGAAAAAGAGGCATAGATGGTTTGGGCATGTAGAGCAAATGAGCGTAAGGAGTGTAAGAAGAATATACGATGCAAATGTGGATGGTAGCAGAAGTTGGGGACGACCGAGGAAGACATGACACGACTAAGTGAATCAGATACTTGAGTCAGGCCATGTCAAGAGTCAGAACAATAGAATAGTATGTTTGAGATGATGTATGAATGTGAATAAGGCAAGGAGTGTTTGCCAAGATGGAGTTATATGGCGGTCCGTCTTCTCTGCATACCCCTGCGGGGAAACGGCGTGATGGTTAGTTAGTTAGTCTGATAAACTTAGTAAATTGCAAATATATTATCATGATATAGAAGCACGTGTTCATGAATATCCGAAAATGTTTGCATTATAACGAAAAATTGTATCGTTAGGATACAATCATCTAAGTTATTTTAATTAAGTGTTTTTGTGTTTTCGCTTTTTTATGTACGTAACATGAATTTTATGTGAAAACTTGTTTTTAACGCAAACATGTAATTATTTATATAAAATATGTTTAACTGTTTGTTTCCCCAATTAACTAATATAAAATAACAAATAAAATACATTATCAAGGCAAATCGACAAAAAAATTTTAAATTTATTTTTTATTAATAAGGTCTGTTGATTTATCGTGAGGGCAAAATTCGATGTACTCGTATCTCCGTGCCTGATTTTAATTAAAAACGAATAATGTCCCCCACATAAGGTATTCAACTGATTTTTTTAAAAAAGAAAGACAAACATTCCCGGGTTACGAATAAACTGTCAATATTTGAAAATCTCCTACCACCACAGTGGGCGGAAAATTTTGCTTGTGTTGTGATAGAGGACTTAGCAAGCCAAGGAATTGAACATACTACGCCTGGGTGGGACCCAAACGCGATGCCAACTCAGCCACTGGTGTTGTAGAGCATATTTTAAAGAATTCACTTATCCATAGTTAAAAAATATTATCTATGGGTACAAATGGAACAAGCTCATTAATAATAAGATGAGAAAATTAAAAGCTATAGATGCTATTATAAAACTAAATGTCGCTCTTATTTTTTCTTACATTTTTTAGAATTTTTACAACTAACATTTGGTGAAAATTAATTGAATTTTATTATTTTGATAACATAAAGGTTTGTCAAAAAAGATATTACAACTCACATGGTATTGAATTTTATTTTAATAACATAACAACAATAATAATAATAACAACACACACTATGTACGCCAAATAAGTACTGTTATGGTAATTATTTAAATAATATTGTTGTACCATAATTATGATAACAATAGTAAAAAAAATATTAAAAAATAAAATTAAAAAATTCAATATTAATTTATAAATTTACTATTATATATGAATTAATATTATATGTAATTATAATGTTAATTCACAGAAAAAATATTAATAATATTTTTTTAATGTTTTTCTACTTTATGTCCGAGTTAAATCTTCCTCACAGGAACAGCTAAACCCTTCCACACACTTTTCCACAAATGATCATCTAGTCAATCCAAATTATGCAAGTGCATTATATAGGCATAATAAATACAAGAACAGCACGTCAAATCACCAGAGTTCAAATAGGAAAATAATTCACCGACTCCAGATATTTTCATATAAGAGGGTTCACTTTTCATATCAGAGGGTATATAATAATAATAATACTATATTTCACAAATTAAAGTGCAAAGGACGATAAGTAAAAACGAAATTAATTTATTAAGACTGCTGCTGTAATACCATAATTGGACAAACAACTTAATTTCTCATATTAGGGCACTCAGGTAATATTATTGGTCGTAAAAATACAGAAGTGAATTGCCCTTACTTTGCAATAATCACCTGCTTGCTTAATATATATGGTAGGTACATACAAAATAAATATTTGTATTTGTTTCATGTGAATACCGCATTGGTCTCAGAGAATATGGCATCCCCAATTGAGGTATGTTGTAAGTCTGAAGGTTGAATCGCAATAGACGTGCAAAAACTTGTTCTCTAATGATTTGCTTAGTAAGTTATTTGTTGCGTTTCCATTTATTACGTGAATTATAGCTAATGTGAGTTCTGGAACAAGAACAGAATAGATAAAGGATTTTAATAGACAGAATGCCGTAGAAACTAGATCCCTGATGCGTACGTATGGTAAAACTTTCATATAAATCATGTAAAAAAAATTTAGATCAAGAAAAAATGCAAGGCTGATAAAAAGTAATGGTTAAGATTAAGAAATGGCCGCTTAGCTGTTGTGGGCACGAAGAGAGGATAAACGAAGAAAGGGATGTGTATGACACGGAACGTTATGTTATAAGATGGAAATTGGAAGTGAATAGATTAATTAATAAAACACCGACTGGTCGGTGGCCGAGTTGACATCGCGTTTGGGTCCCACCCAGGCTTAGTGTGTTCAATTCCTCGGCTGGCTAAGTCCTCCATCACAACACAAGCAAAATTTTCAGCTTACTGTGGTGGTAGTAGGAGATTTTCAAATATTGTCAGGTTATTCGTAACCCGAGAATGTTTGTCTTTCTAATAAAAAAAAATATAAAATAAAAAATAAAATAAAAATAATTTTAAAAAAAAGTTTTTTAAAATTTCAAAATTTTTACTCACCTTAAATATTAAGGGGAGTGAATCAAATGTTTGAGACGGCTCATGTTAATGGTCAGAATAACACAAAGAGTTTGAATGAGAACAAGTAAGATGTGCCAAGACCGAATTGCTTGTCAATGCGTCCTCTCTCTCTCTCTCTCTCTATCTCGAAACGTTGTAATGGTTAGCTAATTACTATTAGCTTATATAGACTTTCTTGGGAAATAATGTATATAATAATTAATTATTAGTAATAATGAGTAATGAATCTCGGAAGAATTTATTTTCTTGAGTGGAGGGCCATAAGCTCGGAATATGGCTGACGGTTTATAAAGGATCTTCACCTTCGAGTCATTTCGTGAACTCGGTACAAAGGTGTAGGATAAAGCAAAACAAATAGTCCGGCGTCGGGCCGTGGTGCGTGAGTCGTGACCAGATCTCACCTACGACGGATCACAGTGCGGCCTCCTGTAGGTGCAACGTGTGTGTGTATACACGTAGGGGAAACACGGGCAAAGTGAGTAGGTTCTTCCAGAAAACAAACTCGCATTCTATTTTTTAAATATCTCACAGCCGTAAAGAGTATTGAAAATTTTTATTATAATGTGAAAGGATGACATGCTTCTACAAAAATCACATTTTAAATTTGAAAACTTCATGAATAATAAATAACAAAATGCTTCTAAAGATTATACTTATTCATGTTCTGCAAAAAATGGTTATTTAACTGAGAAGACTACCAATACAAGAAGAGATACAAGTATATCTTGCAAAATTCACATTAACAACATTGAGCGAATACAAAAAAAATCTAGGTTTTATAAATTTTAAATTAAATATCCCTGTCGAAGACTTAAAATACAATTTCTTATTAAATATACTCTAAAAATACATACATTAGAAGATAGACGTAAAATAAACGATTTAACGTTCTTATTCAAAATACTTAAGGCGAAATAGGTAGACTTGACCTGAAATTTGGCATTTTTGAGGCCACTTTTAGACGTATGGACACTTTTCTAGAAAAAAACACAAATTGATTTCGAAAGATCGTTATTTTATCTTGTAAAGTAAGATGTAAAATTTTGAAAAATGATATTATTTTCATATCATAATAAAGTGTTACCGTTGGACGATGCGCAGATTTGTTGCATTTTCAAAGGTGAAGTTGTATTATACAGCAAATATTTCAAATCATTGAATAATAATGTATAAACAATCAATAAATTATCTATCATATGTATGTATAAGAATTTTGTTTTTATTTCAAATAAAATTACTAATAAATAAATCCGAGCACGCGTTTTGTGACGAAAATCCCTCAATTGGACTATTTATTTATGGTCTTACAAATTGGTATAGTTCAGATTTTTTTAGAAAAATAATTTACCAAGACATAATTGAAACATTAGAAATAATTTATGACCAAAAAATATATTCTTAAAGTATATAATAGTAATTAATTTCGATTCGCGTTTGTTGTTTGTGTCTTGCCCCGGCGCAAGCCGAAATTTTATCATTCCCCGCTGCGACAGGGCGGCGAGCAGACGTCTATTCCACGCCAGTCTACTTGATAACATTTTAAAGAAATTCCTCGCTTAAAAATGAGGAGGAAAATACCCTCGAAAAAAAGTTTTATTAGATAGCACAAATTACGACATCAAAAACGTACGTGGGAGATATATTTTCAGAAAAAACAAAGGTTAGTGATATTTAATTATCCGTGTACATTGTTCGTATTTATATGCTACAGGGTCGTTCGAAAGAATCAGTCAGAATAAGCACATATTTTTATAACATTTGGCGATAATTTTGTGTTGTTTAATTTCCAGGGAAAAGAATCAACTATGGACAGGAGTTTATGTCTGTTATCGTTTTTTCATGTATAAATGTTAAAACTTATGCCAAAGTACGTGAAACTGTTTGTGATTGGTAGTCAAAAAGTGACACGAACCAAATGAATTTCGATTCGTGATGTGCGATTCAAATCATTTTTTTTTTCATAATTTCTATTTTATTGTCCAATTCACTATTACATTGGTATAATTCAACATATTTAATGTTTTTTGTGTTACTTTTTGTCAGTTTCATAATGTCATATTGTGAATTGAGCTTCTTGTTTTAGGAAAAAAAAACAAGGTTATTTTTGACATACAAACCTATGATTTTTACTCGTGAATTTAATAACATTTCGAAAATTAGACGAGTCAGGTCGCTCCGTTAATCATGAAAACAAATACATGAAAGCGATACAATATTATGCAATCGCATAACTACATATGTAGGTAGGTACCGTAGAAAATAGTTGGAAATAAAACCTAGTTTTAATATATAAATTACTTCAGTTGTAAGGAATAAACCCTCTTTTCAATGTCATACATATCAAATCAAGTAATACTTTGAAGATAAGTATTAGAAATAAAACTTACCGGTAATACCTTTCGGACAAACGAATAAATAAGTAAAACAAAAGATTTTTACTCACCTTTGGAAAACTCGTGTAAAATATTTAAAAAAAAAACAAATTAAACAAATATTTGAAATTTTTTTAAATGTATATTTATATACCTACATATTTTATATCTACCATGTCAACAAACTGCATTTGTATTTATTTATGTTTACGCACTCCGACGTATAATTTACAAATATGTATGTAACTACTTATAAGGAAGAAAGCTACAACCAAGAATTAAACAACAATAATTGTTATTTCATCGGAACCATGCTGTAGTTTTCACTGCCGCGCGAGTGGACGGCTCGCAGCGGAATGAATTCGGTATTTCTGTCTCGGTCTAAAAAAACGTCCGATCGCGAGATCGTCTTTTAACGAAATTTAAATTCTCGTCCGCTGGTTAAATCGCCTTAACTCTAAATTCGACTGTTGTGAACTCCTGCAACTTATAAACATACATACACCCACAGTAACAACACGACAAAATACAATATTCTTCAGCAGCACACATAAGCGTAACTACATTGCCCACCCTCTGATACAACGACTTCACATCATAGGAAATCATTACTTGGGTGATGTTGACATTTTCAATATTAACTTGGCAAGTTTTGTGGATCATTTAAAACATTTATTTCAACAATACTCCTAAACACATCATGTAAACCTACAAATAGCTGTAATTTTCTGTTTTTTTTCTTATGTTTGTATGACTTGTTGCATAGCTTTTATCAAATGTAATTTTATTATTATTTTTTATGTTTCAAAGTATCTGTCAAATTAAAATTATACTACCAACCATGTAAAAGCCCTCTGGGCGTTAAATAAATAAATAAAAAGTATAAAAGGACAGGGGGGGGGGTTGATTTTACATTTTAGGGTAGTTTTTGGATTATTAAAGTTATTTATCTTTTTTACTTCTACCATCATGTAGAATCACCTTCCGAAGTTAGTACACTTTCCCCCCTGATACCCTATATTTTTATTATTAATGTGATAGGGGAACAGGAATGGATCTTCGGCTTATTAGATATTTATGAATATCTTATATCCATGTTTAAAAAAATAATGTAATACTGTGTCTATGTACCGATCCTAAATGTAAAATCGTTAATAAAGAACCCGTTGACAAAATGCTATCTAGCAATTAAACTGTTCTCTATTGTAAAAGAAAATGCTATCTAACAGTTAAATGGGTCTCGATTGTAATACAATATGCAACAATTGAAAAAAGGAATTTAAAAAAATATATATACTTTAATATGTAATGAAGTCCAAAGTAGTCCTAATATCATTGAATTGCTATTTTAGTCATTTGCAGTCCAGGTGTTAAATTTTGAAAAATTAAAATATCCAACCTAACAAAGAACGATGCATAGTTACTTTCGTTGACTTATTAATAAATACAATACCAGACAAAATAGTTTAAGTTCAAAATGAAAAATTTAGTTAATCAAGTAGAATAACCTACTTTGCCCAGATGTGGGAACGAAATTGATTATCTGCTAAAGGAAGAATATTCAAAAATGATTGCCTTTGATCAATGTAATAAGAAGTACCTTGGGAAGAATTGAGCTTACTTTGGGCACACAACCATGCTTACTCCATTGTTGTATTTCTTCAGCATAAAGCACACATAGATATTTAGACATAGAAAATCTTCGATACATACCTCTGAACCGAAAAATCACGTTGCCTAGGGTATTCACTTTGCCCGGTCTCCCCTATAGCCAAACACATTTGTGGAGTATAAGAAGACATCCTATGTGTGTGTGAGAGAATTGCACAGTGGGACAATAATTAGAGAAATACTTCAACGTCTGATAATATACGACCTTTGTTAGGGTATTTTAAATGCGAGCGGAGTGGTAAAGCCGTACGACTTGAGCTCTGAGATCAAAGGTCGCGGGTTCAAATCCCGGCGATCGTGATATCAAACCACACTTTGTGTGAATTAGTTTTGACCAAAGAGGTTTTAATTTCTTTAAAACTTTTACTAAAATATTATGCCAATTTTTTCACAAACTTAAACATTTTGACAAAAATTAAACACTTATTTTGTGTAAAACCACGAGTTTTGCATTCATTTATTTACCCTTAATACAGTGTTAATGATGTTTGAGTAAAGCGAAACCGGTCGGTAAATAAATTAATTTTAAACTCGTGGTTTTACACAAAATAAGTATTTCATTTTTATCAAATACAAAAAAACAAAATGATTGCTTTGCACAATAATACTAAACATTTTGTATTACCCTACCATTTGTGTTTGATTTTTTTGTCGTTGTTATTTGCTAGCAGAATAAATATATAAATGTCTTTAAAAGATTATTTTGTTCGGACATATCATGAGTAACTTGTTTCATTTTGTTTTTGTTTGTACAATTCTGTTATGAATCTAATTTATCTATGTACATACATTATGTCTTCTTACTATACTATAATATCTCTATTTTTGGTTATTGTTTTATATAATTCTGTTCTGTCAATTTATTTAATTTATTGGGAGCCTGATATGCCTCAAAACAAAGGACTATCCCATCATGATTTCAACAATTCCCCCATTTCTCCAAAAAAGAAAAAAGGATTGTTCGTTTTTCTGTTGATTTTCCTGTGGTCTAGAAGTGGGAACTTTAATCACACATTTTTTGGCTGTACCTCTCTGAATAAATATCCTCTCCTATCAAGCCTTATCTTAAATTGCCTCCCCTCCATTCATCATCTCATCTCTTCTAAGTCTGAATTCGACTCCAGTCTTCAATATACCATTAAAATGTGCCAATTTATACAAAACTTATATATACATTCAGCTTCCCTTTTCATAATTTGAAATGATGGCCTAGAACACCCTTGAAGGATGAAAGCCAGAAACCTTTGGAAAAAAAACACAAGGAAAACATTGATTATTGATTGTATTTTTGGTAATGTGTAAAAATTAGTAAAAATTATAACATTCAACTGTTGACTTCCCCAAAAATAATAAGAAGTATCTGGCATACTGGGATTGAAATATCCTCACAGTCCTGCTGGATTAAAAAAATAAATAAATGAGTCTGGCCATATTTAGGGGGTATTTCACTATGTCGGGCTAAATATCTGACTAGCTATCCGTTGGCTGGCTTTAAAGATCAGAATAACTTCGTTATTTAACGGCGACCGTTTCACCATTGTTTCGAGCTTCCGGATAGATAACACTCAAAATAGTCTGGCAACATCGCAAAATGTTTGCAGTTACTCCATCTACTGCCACGGCTGTCATGCGTCACAGTCCGCACACCGCGAAGTGTGCATTTTTTTGGCTATGTTATGTTGATTATCAGGTCATTTTAGATAGATTCGTGTCGAATTAATACATTGTTTTTTCTTTTGAACACAATCAAATAATTCAGGATGGATCATACAAGCATTCAAATTCATTCAACAAAATTCGACTCACTTCTCAGCTGTCAAACTCGGAATGTTTTGACGCCATCTTTGATTCGAGGAATAGCGCCTAACGTGAAGTTCGAGCACTGATTAGTCAACTAGAACTTTAACCCGAGCGTTAGCGTTATTCAGATATAGTGAAAACGAAAAAATGACTAATCCGTGGATTAGTGCTTAGTCAGAACATAATAAGAGATAGTGAAATACCCCCTAAGACTGTTGATAGCCAGAATAACATGAATGACAAATGGAACAAGGAGCGTATGAAGCAAGACCGATTTGAAGATCCATCATCTTCCTACCACTGCGGGGAAACAGAAAAATGGTTACTTAGATAGTTTTAACATTTATTTTCTACTGAGGCAAGGCTTGAAAGCCTAAAAAGTATTGTTCAGATGAGCGGAGGTGAATCAGCGTTAGCCGCATAGTGAATTTCTAATCATTTCAATTGATCTCCAACACTCATCCCACCCACCGTCATCTCGACTCCGTACTTAAGTTACAGATGCGATGTCGAAGAATTTCAGTACCAGTAAACATTGTACTTTGTCGAAAGGTAAAAGGTTAAGTGGGAAGAGATAGGGAAAATGTTTGTCGTTAATATTGTAGATTATGAATAGTCTAGTGCGTGGGTGATATTCAGAGTGCCACGTGTTACAATCGGCAATGTAATACGTGTTATCATGATTTGTCCATGAAACCTTTCTGAAAAAAACGCATTTAAAATTGCCTACAATATTTTACATTAGTTACGATTAAAATTGAAATTTGAATCGAATTGAATTCTATTGGGTTGAAATCATAGACTAAATACAACTAGACTAGGTGTAACCAGTGAAAAATAACACCAACTCAATTTTGTTTTGGTTCACGTGCACATTTATGAAAAGGCGCACGCATTGTGTCGCAATGCGAAATGGGCACTGTGCATTGCGTTTTACCTTTTGTTGGTCTAGAGTTAAGCTATTTTGCTTGTCAGCTATGCTGGGCAAGTTCATTTTTTCAATCACAAAAATAACCCAGTTCCAAATATTTTAGATTGTACCTATCACGGACTTTATTTTAGAAAATGTAATCAGCTATCTGAATACAAAAATATATCAGTACCTTACAGATCGATTGAGGGCAGCGTATTAACAAATGTGAAAAATTCAACGAGATTAGATTTATTTCCGGCAAATTTGTGACGTCACATGCATAACACACCTCCAAGTGATTCGACCAATAGGGTGATTCAAGTTAATTATTATCACGTGGTGAGAATACGAAAATCACGCAACCAACGCGTGATACTTATGGATGTATTAGTCGTCTAGCGTTGACACGCATTGAGAGGCGCGACAACTCATGTGTATGTGTGATTTATTTGGTCCGTGCATTTTGCTAATCAGGGTTGTATTAAGTCGTCATTGCTTTTCGGGCTTCGCCTTTTCGATTTTTTGCAGAAGAATTGATAGAAATAAAATTGCTTCATTTAATAACTTCATTTATTTTTTGTGTATTTTCGCTTAGGTTTCCACATAAACCGGAAAAAATGGAGAAATGGTTAGAAGCAATCCGCATTCAATTATGTGACAATAACTGGGTACCATCAGCAGGAAACCGCGTTTGCTCTAATAATTTTCACGCCAAACATATTTATTCAACTGCAAGCGGCTTCCGATGTGTAGACTGAAAAGCTTTGCCTGTTATTCCGGTAATTATTTGGTTTGATTTTCGTGTGAAAACTTAAGCAAGTTTATTATGTATTGATTGGTTTTAATTTTTAAGTTTTTTTTAAAAACAGGTTTTAATTGATAATGTCGTTGTTTATTGGACAGTTACTGTCCACCATGGCCACAGGTCCTGCGAAAAGAGATACCGTCATTGTTTCTTCTCGAACAGGACTGGTTCTGGATCCTGCTGAAACTTCTTCTGTAATCGACAAGCCGGTTGTTCCTCTACCAGAATTGCAACAACCGATGTGCGTGAATGCCGTAAATAACACGTAAAATTCTATTTAACGGGCGTAAATAAATAAATAAGTATGTATTGTAATCATGTAACCTCCACCCCCTCCCCCCTTACCACTCTCCCATACGATCCCTAAAGCTCTGTCATCATTGCTGCTTATTCATTTGCGAACCGGAACGCGAGCCGAACTACGAATTATGGGAAAGGAACGAAGCAATCTTATATTTCTTAATAAGTCGTGGTTCAGCTCGCTTGTGAACACGCAACATTACTCTCTCTTTATGTTAATCTTACATTATGTTTAATGAAAAGTCGTTTTGTACTTAGGTTAGTTTTCAATAATGCTATCTTGAAGAAGGTTGATAAACTAGTTGACCCAATGTCTCAATTCTAACAAAGTGGTTGAAGACAAAATAACTTTTAATTGAATGATAGTAGTATGATTATTTAATGCTACATAGTGTTGTTCTAGTCTCTATAATTTTTATGTTACTGTTAAACGTTTTACTAATATTATTTTATATTCATCAGCTTTAATTATTTTGTATAATTTTCGATAGCTTACTAGATATATTATGTATTAAAATGCATGCAAAAGCCCGACTGAGAATAAAACCAAAGAAAATAAAATGATGTCAAGTCACAAAGTGATTGCTTTCTTCAATATTTATATACCATTCTATATAAATACAAAAATAAAAATAAAATTAAAATTAATGTAAATTAAAAAAAAAAACCTATGCACAGTAATAAAAATATAAACGTTTTTGGTTCTATAGGACCTGTATAAAATTCAAAAACACAAATAAAATAAATTAAAATCATTTTGTGTTTTTTATCAATTCTTTTCCCGATTCAGCCCTTATTCAGCACATAAAATTTGCTGTAAGTGTTAGTTTCTTTTTGGTTTTATGTCAATATTACAACACCTCTGACAACAAATTCTCCGTGCTTTCGCTTACGAGTTTGAACGGTTGTACAAAGAGTTTAAACAGAGTTGGGTTGTTAAGTTCATCTCCATATTTGTGACGTACGCGCTATGTGGGGTCATTTTTAAAATGGATTTAATATAGACAGGGCCAATCTAGTATAATACATCAATGGTTGAAATGGATTGATTTGGAACGAGTAGAGTGTAATATTTTTGAATTGAATCAAATTGATTGATACACTTTTTGTTCTTCCCTTTTATGTGGTAAATGAATGCTTTAGTTTAGGGTAGACTATTGCGAACTCCTGAGACTAGTCAATTTAAGAGTACTAGACCTATTTCAATGCCACCGTTCATAAAAAAATACAAATTACCTAGCAAATTCGCCTGCATAGCTTTGCAAAATAATATACAAATGATATCGACATTTTTTTAACATAACAAATGTGGTGTTCACAAAATACCTAAATATTACTAAACCTGTTAGTGGCTGAGTTGACATCGCGTCTGATTTCCACTCAGGCGTTATGGGTTCAATTTCTCGGCCGGCTCTTCCATCACGAAACGAGCAACATTTTCCGTTTACTGTGGGGGAAAGAGGAGATTTCAAATAATGCAGGTTATTCGTTACGCTGGATTTTTCATGATATTATGATAATTTTATATAGAGGATGTCCGGGGGTAAAGTGCACTAACTTTGGGAGGTGATTCTACATGATGGTAGGAAAAAAAAGAAAAAAAACTTTTTCGGAAATTCAAACGTTTTTTCCATACAAAAAAACATACCTGCTAAAAATCCTTAGTGTGGGGACAAACTTACCCTATAAATTTGCTGTGTAGTTGACTAGAACGAGGTGGCAACGTTGTTAATTGCCCGTATCCATTGAAACACAAGTAAACAAAACATTACGCCGATTGCTTGACGTTTACAATTATGCTAAAATTCGCATGTTTTTAACCAAATTCAAAAAAGAACTGTACTACAATTAACAAAATTTTTGAATGGTAGAATTATTTAATCACTTACTCATTGTCGTTGTTTAACTACGTCATTGCTTTTGACTAATTAAACGAATTTTCAAAATGTCCACTTTCCATTTGTAATTTACATCATGTAGCCTCTAACTCTAAACCTTATGAATATCTGCCCATTCTTCCTAAGTGAAGCCAGATATTGTAAAAGTAATTGAAATTAAGTACAAATAAACACAATGTTAAAAGAAATTCATTGGAGTAAACACCCAATGAATAAAGATATTCTTTCAGGAAAGTCTTTAAATGCACACTAAGATAAATAAACACAACATTAAAAAAGTTTGGATTAAAACAGTCAAGTTTTTAAAGTTAAATACGGCTAGATACAATCAATTATCAGATCCTTTGCGAAAAAAAAAAGTTACTGACACGAAACGCGGCAATTTAGACTGACGGAATAACAGCGCTTGGACAGGGGCGGTAGATTTAGCAACATCTAACGGACCAATTTTACGTTTTTCCCTGAAAAGTACCACTAAAAGTTAGAATTTCGAAGTAATTTTTCCTTTTTACTTGTGCTATCACCAATGTTCCCTGTAAAGTGTGCGGTTATGCAGCCACACATCTTTTAAAAATTGTCGGCACAAATGTTTACATACTCCGAACATATCTCGAAAAAAGGAGCGTGTCACCAAATTTTTGTTTTGAGCAAGTGTAAACACGATATCTTATGATAGGTTCTCAGGTTTCGCACCATATGTTACGTATTTTGAATAGACGCGTAAGAATCATCCTGTTGTTTCATGATAATCGTGTTATTTGGTTCGTATTTTGATTGCTTATCTTATATAGAAGTATAAAAATTATCATCTCTTTTTATTGTGAATGTTTCATTGTTGTGTAGCGAGAAATAATGCATATCCTACCGAAGCGATACATAATTTCAAGTAAAATTCGTCAGTCTTTAGTTTGTAAGCTTTATCCCACTCCCTTATGGGCTGGTAAGGAATCGATATAAACCAGAGGGAACGTTGGTTATCATGTAGAATCACCTACCGAAGTTATTAAACTTTACCCACGGACACACTGTATATTTAAAAAAAATATGTACAACTATTACTATTTTATTACATTTATTAATGTCACAAAAACGGCTAAATCCTTTGCTTCGTTATTTTGAGTTAGTTCGAATATGAGTATAATACAACATGATAATAATACAACAAATAATCTGTACAATATACTTGTTCGTCCGAACGTTTGTAATCAATAATAATCGTATGCAATATAAATAATATTGATTGGCCAGCAATGTGAAATCAGGTAGTGTCGCTAAGGGGTAAGTAACGGTATGAAGAGTTTAGTAATTGCACCATCATTGCGCAACTTCAAATAAATAAATCTCTTCGTATAAACCACTAACTTATTGATGTATTTATGTTTGATAGCATCTTACGAAAGTTAAAGTATGAACAAAACCGGAAGGCATAATATACTGTCTAAGGAAATTGCGGTATGATCGAAAATTTCACTGAGATTCAAGAAGCAATTCCAGTTTTTTTTTTAATTCATAATAATGTAATTAATATTTTTTTTAATTCAAGTCACGCGTGCAGTACAGTGTTTTCCAATAAGAGGTGTTGCTTTAAATAGCCCGCTATTTCGGTAAATGTTACTTTTAAAGGTGTAATTTTTTTGACATTTGACAAGTAAACACTACGCCATTAACAAAAATGGAAAGATACACGCTTCAACAACGCATTGAAATTATTAAAATTCACTTGAGTGAATCAAATGCAAATCATCTTGAGTGATGAGACCCATTTCCACCTCGGTGGCTTCGTCATCAAGAAAAGTTGTCGCATCTGGGGCTCAGAAAACCCAAGAGTTATTATTGAAAAGTCTCTTTATCTTCAACGTGTGACTGTTTGGTGCGGTTTATGGTCCGGCGGAGTCATTGGACTTTACTTTTTCGAAAATGAGGCTAGAGCAACAGTTACGGTGAATGGATTGCGCTATCGAGAGATGATTAATGATTTTTTATGGCCGGAATTGGATGGTATTGATTTGGACAACGTTTGCTTTCAACAAGACGGCGCTACGTGCCACACAAGCAACGAAACCATTGATATTTTACGATTGAGTATCAAAATAACACCTCTTATTGTGTTAAACCCTGTATTCATTTAAAAGTGTTTACGACACAGATATTCGTGTCAATACGATTCCCGATATTTCAGTGGAAGAGGTATTAAATCTAAGCCAATGTTTCATCAAAAAAGAATCTATAGAAAAAGTCATAAAAGAATTAGATAGCAATAAATCTGCTGGACCGGATGGTATTCCTCCAATATTTTTCAAAACCTGTGTTAGTAGTCTGATATATCCTCTTTATAAACTCTTTAACAATTCTTTAAGTTCTGGTTCTTTTCCAGCTCAGTGGAAAAAGAGTTATTTAACCCCTATTCATAAAAAAGGAGATAAAAGCGATATATCAAACTATAGACCAATTTGTATAATGTCTGCTTTACCGAAAGTTTTTGAGAAATTAGTTCTAGATATCATTGTAAAACCTATCAACAACATTATTGTTACTAACCAACATGGCTTCATCACAGGTCGCTCTACCTTAAGTAATTTAATGATTTATGAAAATTACATATCTGAATCTCTGGGTCTCAAACAACAAGTGGACAGTATATACACTGACTTTAGTAAAGCTTTTGATAAGGTTCGACATCACATACTTATTTATAAACTTCGATCGTTGGGCATCAAAGGTAAATTATTGAGTTGGATTGTTAGTTATCTTAGCCATAGGGTGCTCAGTGTTAAGATTAATTCTGTACAATCTTATATATTCGAGGCCACAAGTGGGGTTCCTCAAGGGTCCCACCTCGGCCCAATATTTTTCTTATTATTCATCAATGACATTGTTGACCAATTTAATGATGTAGAAGTTCTGCTATTTGCTGACGACTTAAAAATATATAAAAAAATACAAAATGTATCCGATTGTCAAATTTTACAGAGTAATTTAGAACAACTTCATCAATGGTGTGAACAAAATGCTTTATTTTTGAACATTCAGAAATGTCAAGTAATACGATTTTCCAAAACTCGTTATAATATATTACATGAATATACATTAAATAATATTAAATTAATACCAGTATCACATATTCGTGACTTGGGTGTAATATTCGTTGAAAACTTGTCATTCATTGAACATATCAACTATATAACTAATAAGGCTTTAAAGATGCTTGGCTTCCTTTGCAGAACTTTAACCGATTTTAAGTCCATAGATTGTATGAGAACCCTCTATACTTCATTAGTCAGAAGTCAATTGGAGTATAATTCACCTATTTGGTCCCCTTTATATAAAGTTCACTCCAATAATATAGAAAGAGTTCAGCACAAATTTCTTAAGTATGTAAATTTTAAGCTCGGAATTCCTATTGATTACATTAATTATGTCAGTTTGATGAATCAATTGCATCTAATATCACTGTCTGACAGGAGAATTATTTCAGACCTGGTTGTGTTACACAGAGTCATTAATAACTTAATTGATAGTCCTGCCATCCTTGCCACTATTAAACTACATGTGCCGACTAGAAATACAAGGCAAAATATAACATTCTTCTGTAATACATACTCGACCAACTATCAGACACACTCACTGACCAATAGGATGCATGATCTGGGCAACAAGTATGGGGGTGTTATTGATTTATTTATTGACTCCATACATAGAATTAAGCATAATCTACATCGACACTTTGTTGAATCCTACAAATTAGAGTAGCTTTGGTAAATTAGTTTTAATGATTTGTTTTATATGTAATGTTGTTGTAATTTATTTTTTACTTTATGTTATTTTTTTTCCTTCCTTAAAATGGATTACATCTATTTACTGTCAATATCTCCTGTATAATACATATTCTCTTATTGTACTGCATCATGTATCACTTCTATGTAAAAGCCTTTTTAGGCGTATATATATATAAATAAGCCAAAGCAAAACCGGGTCAGCTATCATAGAGGTGTATTACAAAGTATTTTTTAAAATTTAATTTATAATATATGAGTTAAAGTATAAAAACAGTTTTTTGTACTATATCCCATCTATTTTAATTAATAGATATATTATACAAACATTGTAACTACTATTATTGACACATTTAAAAATGCATTTTGTGTTTGATTTAGGATCGAACTATCCTCCCCTAGGGACTGGCTCAACGTCTTTTAAAATTAAAATAACAAACCCCTTTTTTGGTTTGATCGAGGATTGAACCTTTTTCCAAAGTGGCCCGAGTCAACAACGCTAACACCTAAGCCAAGTTCTAATTTGATAGTAATGGCATTTATTTCGTATGTTGTAAATTGTTTTGTTTTATTGTAATTAGTATTTTTTATTTATATTTTTATTGCAGAAACAAAAGAAAATAAACAATAATTGGTACCAATGACATATCGCTGACATATATACATATGTGATATATTATACATTTTACTTAAGTTAAGTTAGATAGTATATTAGGGAAGGAGAGAGGTGTGTGTGAGTGTTTGTGTGTGTGTACGTGTTCAAGGGTGTGTGGATGTGTGTGTTAGGTGTGCGATTTTTTTTTCTTATTAAGAGGGAGAGAATCAAAAAAATATATCGGTATTTGTGCTTCTTTGAATTGAGTTGAATGCTTGAAGGATGTGAGAAATGGGGGAATTGGCTGCAGCCAGCGTTTGTTTTTATTAGTATTTTGTGTACAAAACGTTGGTGTGGCGAGTATGGTAATTTAAAAAATATATATTTTATTAGTTGTATTGTAATTGTTTTTTTGCTGTAATTTATATGATGTAAATTTTTAATATGAATAGTCATCCAATTTCAGAAAAATGCGTGTTTGTGAGTGACACAAAAATAGATTGTCATCGACAACGAGATTCGGGTCGATCGTATGTCAGGAAGTAGGTTAATATATCGCTTCTAAGGTTCCAATTCATTCCATTCATTCATTCATTCATTCGTTCGTTCGTTCATTCAATATTAATTAATTCAATCAAGCAATATTCATACATTCATTCATTGATTAATTATTTGGCTGATTTTTTTCATTCATTCATCCATTTATTAATCTATACATTCATTCATCAAGAAAACAAAATCAAAATTCAAATAGTAACTTAAAAAAAAAACCGCGAACTTCACTTTTTAGACCGCAAACTTAAGCAATGTATAGGTTAAGTTTTGACCGGTAGTTAGGAAAATGTATAAGGTTTCCAGTGAGAAACAACTTCAAACTATAATTCTATGAAATACCTGCAGTTTGAAAACCAGTGAAGCCATGAGAACATTTTACCTACAATTCCAGTAAGTTTTTCATAATAGAGCACCTAAAAGCTTACCGTTTTAGAATATTTTTCACTGGAAACCTCATATTTTCCTAACTAACCATATAGAATTTACAGATAAAGTATCCGTAACATTTATTGCGTTACAAAACTGCAAAGTACTCGTATGTTTTGTTTTGACTCAACGGTCAGCTCTCGAGAAAAATTTAAATACGTAGTCATACAGTACGTTTGAGACCCTCATGGAACGATTTCTCAGAAAATAACCTATGTATAATTAATGTATTTTGATGTCAGCATTTTTTTTTCGTAGATTTCGTGATTTTACAAAGGTCGGAGATTTTTAGCTAAGACGCAATTATCAATCTTATATCCTATCCTCTATACTATCCCGTGATTTTTCAAACAATATAGTTTCCGAATAACAACAAAAGAGTTAAACCTCAAATTATAATATTTTATTATTGAAGACAATATTAGCGATTCTTAAACTAAAGTTTTAAAACAGAAAAATCATGAAAAGATACATCCAATTGACCTGAACCTCGTCAGATAGATTCGTTGTCGACGAAAATGTATTCTATTCAATATTTTGATGGCAATCAAGCATACACATACACACGAAGACATATACTCATTTATCTGAAATTTGATGAAATTGCAGCAGTGAACATACGAAATAAATGTCAGTCCTACCCAATCGGGATTTGGCTAAGTTGCTGGCGTGGTTGACTCCAATCCCCGGAGAGGAAGGTTAAATTTTCAGTCCAACCAGTGATTTTTTTTTTAAATGCATCTTTTAAAAAGAATAGATGTATTGTAGTAAAGAAATTATTTTTTAAGGGTAGATTATTTTTATAAACGAATCATCCCGGGTCTGCGCTAGTATCTAAAATACATATTTAACAAATTTCCTCTTCTTAATACTATTGGCTACAATGCCCACAAAGTACGATGCATGTATACATTCTCGCATATTGCCTATTTACTATTTGCTTAGCAGAGATGGTGTACCATTCCATGACGTACAAACAGGCAATAGGCAGGCAGTAAATAAGTCTGGGTGTACAAAGGCATTCGGTATCGGCACGCGGCGCGCAAGTCGTGCTCGATGTTCGTGCCCGGCTCAATCCCGAGCGCGTTATAAGGAGACTAGGGCTGGATAGGTGGGCAGGCCGAGCGACTCGTGGGATAAGGAGAATCGTAAAGACAACGTTGAATGTTTTAATTTTGTTTTGCTAAAAGACGACCTCTGTGGCAGGGCGGAAAAACGTTTGCCCTTATTTTTTTAAATTGTTAATTAACCTTTCAGGCCTATGGTGGAATAACCTTTATATTTATAAAATATACTATCAGAAAGTCTCGAGAATTTGTGTATATTTACGCTTCTCAATAAATTCCAAATAAATGGGACAATTCTGAAAGTATGATTTAAGATTTTCACGGCCAAAAGTATTTTTGTTATTTGTTTTTGGGGTATTATGCCGTGTTGCGCTAACTCCTTCTTTAGCCAACGTTTCGGACAGCATTGCAGTGTGATGTTCTGATGATGGACACTGCAATGCTGTCCGAAACGTTGGCTAAAGAAGGAGTTAGCGCAACACGGCATAATACCCCAAAAACAAATAAAAAAATAAAAAAAATTAAAAAAAAAAAAATTCTGAAAGTATTCGAAAATAATATTTTTTTATCAAATTGCGATCAGAACTTTTGGTTTCATATTTATATGTGTACATGTTAAAAATTGTGTGGTTAATTTCTATATTTAAATATAAATTTTGGTGTTTTCTCTCTCCAACACCGTTTAGTTCATATTTCTAACTATGACGGTAAGGGAAACACAATGTTTTCTATAAGACCATATAAGTTGTTCCGAAAAGCGAACATAATATTGACTATGGGTAATAGCTACTTATTCCCAAAATCGAACAAATTACCCTGAAGAGTTAAAATACTATCCGATAGAAGTATGTTGTGGGCGTGTCTGTGTAAATAAAGTAAGATCAAATTTACCCGATTTTGGTGAATTTATCAAATATTTTCAAAATATCAAAATGTTTCATGAACAGAAAATCCATTTCATTAACCTGTCTCGGGTCGAACAGGTAGGTATATAATGCATTTTTATTTTATTTGAAAAACAACAGTCATAAATATTTTTATAAGGTATGGCAAAATATATACAATAACTGAACAAATAATAGGTTTTTACTGGTTTCTTAATATTAATTGGTGAATTACAAAATAAAAAAGTGATAGTGGGTGATGGGGGTGGGAGGGAGCCGAAGGGGATAGATCTAGTTTGCGTAGAGTTTTATGCTGCGCTACCTCTTTCTTTAGCCAACGTTTCGGATAGCATTGCAGTGTCCATCATCAGATTACACATTTTCCCTGATGATGGACACTGCAATGCTGTCCGAAATGTTGGCTAAAGAATGAGGTAGCGCAACACGGCATAATACCCCAAAAACAAATCACTGAAATATTTTTGGCCGTGAAAATCTCAATCATACCTGTGTGAATGTTTTTGATGATTTCGGGTCTGAAGTTGTGAGATGCGAGAAAAATCGAATTGACTGTAAGAAGTGTTCAAAAATGTGTGAAACGCGGTGAATACATGTGTTAATCTTGAGTTATTGTTGCATTGAGCGAGGTTTGATATGTACTTTTGCTGGTTTATCTGTTGGACACTATTTGTTGTGTATTGGCAACAGTAGTTTTTTTTCAAGTTGGTGTACATCAAAATATAAGATTGCACATATCACCAGATAGAAAAATAAAGTACTTGACCCTGTAATTTTCAACACATCGACAAACTTACAAACTTCGGTGGTATGTGCCTTAGTCCTGCGTGAAATCTGGTGTCATTTTGAAAATTGGAACTGATTGTGTGAAGAATTCATACACGCGATAAAGTAGGAACCTACCAATAATATAATATTTGTTAATATAAATTTTATATAATTTAAAAGATTTGTCGAATATTCTGTGATAATTCCGGGTCTGCGCTAGATAATTATAAAAATTAACTTTTAAGCAGACACCTAAATATTCTACGCCTTTGTATTGGTGATAGGCGCTTTCCTGAGACTGGAATAAGGGATTATTCACCATGCATACTAGTTTTTAATAAAGCATTTGGCTAGAGATTGGCAAAATTTGTTGAAACTTGTGAATATTTGCTACCGACGTAATTGCTGGGCAGTGATAAAAAAAGGTGCCGTTTTTTGTAATCTTGCAGCAAAATGTATTGTTCAAATTTATTATACGTTCTTCAACAGGGCAATATTGAGAGTTTCGACCCAGTTGGTATTTTATGTCATTACTTATTAACCCCTAAGGCCTCTGGCATATTCTGTCAGAAGGTCATAGTATTTCCGCTTTGCAATAAAATCCAAATAAATACACACACACATTTTATTATACAAATGTATTAAAAAGTGTTATTTTCACCTAACTTTTTGTCATTTCGTGTATAAATAATTAGTAAAAAATTCACAAAGTTTCAAAATTTCTCAAACTGTCTTCGAAAACTTTGGTTTCATAGAGGTTTGCATTTTAATTCCTTTGTGGTTAACTTCTAGATTTGAATATAAAACTTTGTTTTTTCTCTTTCTGACACCGTTTAGATAATATTTATGACATTAAGGGAGATACAGCGATTTTTAGGTGACCTACATTATATGAGCTGTTTCCAAAAAGCAAAAAAAATTACCCTGAGGGGTTAAATAAATGTGAAAAAAACAGATTGGTAGTTTATGGAGAGCCGTCCAAGGCCCACTACAGTACAAGTCTGGACGCGCGACCACCAACTTGCGAAGTCAATGCTGTCGCTAAGTAAGTTTTGCTGTTTAAAATAGTCTAATCACTCTAAATGTATATTTAATATTCATGCGGAAAACGGTTCCATGATAACTCAACACAGTGAAAATTCAACACAGTTTTAAAAAGTTACATAAAGTCATTATAAACGATTAAAAAAAATTAAACCTAACCTAACCTACTTAACCAAGTTAATAAAGTTTTTGTTTCATCACTTTCCATGACTTTATATAACTTTTTAAAGATGTGATGAATTATCATTTTGATGATTTATCCGGTCCCCGTTGATTTCTTATATACCCGAGTGAGATTGAAATTACTTTTAACCGACAAAACCGAGGTACTTATGACGTCACGAACGTACTCTGTCAGATTTTGATCATTTTGGTGGGCTTTGAAAAATGCTAACTCAGAGATTATTTTAACTATGAAATCGAAATTAAATAAATAAATTCTATTACTTAAGTTAGAAGGAATCATTTGGTAATGTTTGTTTAAATTTGACTAGAATTCGATATTCAGCCATTTTAAAGATTACAATTAATTAACTATCCCTAAGATTTGATATATTATGTAGGCATCGGAAAGTAATGCTAATATATCGGTATTTTCCTTCAGTTTTGACAGAAACAATGAATGAGCTCTATTATTTGCCCATGAGAAAGGTCTCAATAGCTGATCAGCTCAGATTAATGGGTGGCTGAAATTTTCGCAGTCGCTGCAATTTAAAGTGGTGCGAGTAAATGTGTATAGAATTAAGTGCGCTTGGAGACGGGATAGTCTGCGATAAAAGAACTATGAAGAATGTGTTAAATTCATAGTAAAAAGATGAAAAACGATACTTAAATGATTATCATAATACAAACTTATGATGCATCAAAACTCTCCTGAACAGCGCATAGTAATTATAAATTAAAACAATTTTTTTAAAGTTGATCTCGACCAATAGGATCTTCGATTGAATCTTGAAGATTAAAAACTCGGTGAAATTTTTTTTATATATTGTGGCATTTTTTTATTGTTACGATATTGCGGATATATTGTCAACCATCATCTGACCCTGAGTTAACGAGGTAAATAAGTAAAAAAATATTTTATTAAAAATAATCTTATTTAAGTTAGACAGAAAATACCTTTTGTAAAAAATATACTAAAAAGTTTGACGCTATTTCTTATTTGGTGGCTAGTGTTAAGAGTGATAACATTCTCCAACGTTGTATGGTCTCAAGGGATAGTATGGAAGATAGTTGATTACGGGAGGCGCAACCGAGTCACGACCAGGAACAAACTGTACTGAAAAATAATTGATAGCCTCTAACTTACCACACCGTGAGATTACTAGAAGCCAGGGTTCTGTTCCGCACTGTTAACCCCTGGACCAAGGGTAAGTGATGGTCACGTCTTTACGAAACCGGGCACCAGTTTGAACTGCGTCAGGATCTAATAACAGACGGGGTGTTGTTCGTAATGTTAGCAAGACCGCAAATATGCTCATACAAATTCATTGTTTACAAAAGAAAAGAATACTCAAGCTTGCTTACAAAAATACCTTTGCTTCAGATCGTTTATTTTTGTAGCAAAAATGTAGGATAGCAAAATAGCAAAATAAAAAAATGCATCAGATCGATAAAAACGATAGTTCACGAAACTTTTAAATTGTTTGTTACATATAAATGATGCATGCAATACATGGGGATGAAGTGTCACACACATTTGTTCTGATACAATATGCTCATTGTTTGTTCACGTTTTTCACATGCATTCAATTTGATTTCTTCGTCCGAAACGACTGGATGATTGCATTGCTTGTTTTGCAGCGTTTGGCTACCGTATTTGGTGACAAGATCAATTTTATTGATTTATTTAATACAGAGGTTCCCAAACTTTTTGCCCCGTAGACAACTTGCCAATTTTTTTTTTCCGTAGACCCCCTGCCTGCCGAATATTGAATTTACCTAAAACTATTAACGTCTCATGTGATAATCATTTATTTTTTTAGTAAAAACATTCCCTTCCCTTGCCTGCCCAACAACCGGGTGGCGGTATATTTGCTCTGTCTTTACATTGTACAGACAGGGGCACCCTTGTGAGGTATTACACCAAATGAAAATGAAGCAGGATAAGCAACGGGGATTTCTTTCTGTAGCTAGCCCTACAGAACTGCCCCTTAAGTTCTTTGTCAGTGCTTATTCCGGTCAGTTCTTCTTGTCACATGATATCCGATTCTTCAACGTTGCATTTCCATAGTCAAAATGTCCTCAAACTTAGGTTTGAAGTCTATATGAAGTGCATTTAAATGTTGAACGTCATTATTACCCTGGACGTTTTTGAAAAACAAGTTGGGGAACTAGGAAAATTCACGGCTTCCAATGTGCAATGTTTTACTTGAATACATTATATTTGACGAGAAAGGGAACGTAGACTCTATTTATATACCTCAATTACCAACTTTACGAAATATAAAAATATAAATATCAAATAAGTACTTTCTCAGTCTATTATATTTGTGTTTGGTCTATTGTGTCATTTACGGAACTCCTAAATGTTGACTTGAGGTATGTACCCCCATTTGAATCTCGTGGACCCTCAAATTTTTTTCTCGCTGACATAGACCCCAAGCGTGACGATATCGACCCCTGGGGGTCCATATAGACCACTTTGGGAACCTCTGATTTAATACGTACATATTTTTTATGGGAAAACCGCCCAAGAATCCCAACTGCTCCCAACCGTTTGGAGCCAGAAATACTATGGCATCCCCAATTGGGGTATGTTGTGAGGCTAAATGTAGTGGGGAGGGGAAGGAGATGGGGAAAAGGAAGGTGAGGGAGTACCCGGCTATTCAGATTTGTTCTCCAAACACGGCTAGTGGTCTTACACCAGGGCGATAGTGAGAATATATTCCACTCTGAAACTTTCCGCAAGTATACTAAACATTATTTTTAATGAATAAATTAAAAATATGAATTCATCTAAATTTGTTGCGCACCCCGGGATTTGAACCCGCGACCTTCGGCTTGCTAGTCGAGAGGCTTACCCCTCACCACGGAATCGAGGAGTGGAGTGTCATCATCAATAGACAGATACTTCAAAACCTTCCAATTGCCAGTCTCCTTTTCCACCTTTCGTCCTTCAGACTTACAATATACGCTGTGCTCTCGCAACGACAGTAAAAAATCAGGTGTTTTGAGTTACGCAGAAAAATTTTTCAGAAAAAGTGTAACATCAGAAACCGTGTGTGGATTAAACAAACTAACTTCAACCCTTTTTATTTTTTTTTGGTGTTGAAATTAGCTAAGTGCCATAGTATACCTACATTTAATTTTGAGATCGAAACATAAGACACGACAATTGCAATCCAAACTATTAAATTTGCTTAGCTGCTGTAGTATACATTCAATTTAGAGATCTGAATATTAGAGATGAAATTGCAATGGAAACTATTGAATTTAAATATGTACAAGGATTATGCACAAATCAAAATATGTGCAGGAATAATGGATGACGGCCTCGACTAGCCAGTTGGAGGTCGTGGGTTCAAATCCCGTCGAGCGCAACTAAATTTTGTGTTATTATATAAATTATTAATTTAAAATGATATGCAGTAAATTTGTGGCACATTCTAGACTGGAAGATACTCTCAGGATAAGACCACCATTCAGAAATGAAACGTTGTTTTAAATGGCTTTTGCCGTGTTTGGTGACCTGATACTTAATAGTCAGGTACTTCCACACTCCCCTATCTCCTTCTCCCCACTACCTTCAGCCTCAAAACACACCCAAATTGGAGATGCCATAGTCTTCCAGACGGTTGAGAGCAGTTGGAACTGTTCTGCGGCTACAGATAATTTTTTTCTTTTTTTTAATTGACGTAGTCCATTTAGACGCACTATTTGTTGTTGTTCGAGTTCTCTTAAACTGACTTGGTGCACCGATCTTTTGAGTTGTAAACACTAACAGCCTACTAAAAACGTAGTGTAAATAATACGTGACGCGTAAGTTCATTATAGTGAAAAACTTGAAATGTTACCATGGCGTTAGTGTGGTTACAAAAGTCTTAAATCGGGCTCAAGGCCGGCTTTACCACGCCAACGTTGAACCGACGTGTAAGAATCTAATTAGTAAGACGGTTAATAAGTTTACTATTAAAAATAAAAATTGTTAGACGCATGTCCAAATCTAGGTATCCGTTTATGTATTCATATACCTATAGTAGATGCAAATCTTCAAAGTCCATTATCCCAGTCCGGCATATTTTGTCTGCTGCGGGTGTAGGTACGATACGTGTGAAGTAATCATGTCCATTCAAGCGTTCAGGTCCGTATTGCTTCAAACGAATTGAATGATTTCAAAGTGCATAGTGGAATTCTGATCGACTATAATCGGATTAGGAAACCTAGTGAGTTACACCCCTGTGATGAGTGTAATAGGTTTAATATTATTGTAAACCGGTGTTAATGCTCGCAGTTTTAATGGTTTTCGCCATTCGTCATTCTAGGCATTCCTTGGTCAAAATTAAAATATGTAGTTTTGTTAAGTTTTTTGTCCTCGATATAACTATCTCCATTTTATTCATAATTGATTCATTAAATCAAACACACTTATCAATCTTAATTTATTTCAATTTCCAGGTAAAATTAAAAGTTTCATAGTGCATGTTTACTCCAGAAATCTCATACGATTATGATAATTTTATTATTTTAATTTTTTGTAACAAATAGAGATGGATAAATTATATTCTCACTGGGATCTCTCTTGCTGAGGATTTCATTAAAAAAATCATTATAATTTAGTAGTTTATATAATATGAACTTATTATAAATGTGGTGTTTTTTTAAAGTTATTATAAATATATTACATTGTGTTTTTTAGTGCAGTTAAGTGGTTTCAGTTTCAGTATGTATTTGGTGTCAGTATATTTTCTATTTCTGATCTCCTTATGTTTTATATTCCAGCTTTTTATTTGAGATTTAAATGTTATAATACTGTTGTGAGTTTTGAATGAAAGTGAGATTTTGTTGTAGAGTTTTGTACTATAGTATAGGATATTACATTGACCAGAGACTACAGATATGTTTGTTATGAGTCAATATTATTCATTTTTCTAACCATCGACGAGATATTCACTTGGTTAATGCCCCGCACTCATAGACTAAATTAGTATAATACATCAATGCCCGCACTGAAATCTCTCAATTTTTCATTGGTATCTATGATATAAGCACGGTAACTGAAAATATTTTTTTTATAATTTAGAGTTAATAATAAATTGTTATCATTAATTATCTAACATCCTCTTGACTATTTGCCTCGGATAATATGCTTTGCTTATTGCTTATTTTATCACATCATTCCGGAACATTTTTTTAATACAACTGCACCTGGTTGTTTCGATCCGTCAAATCTGCTGTATTTCTGTTATTCCCTACTGTAGTTACACACATAGGTGTAATTTTGATCTTAGAGGACATTTTTTTTTCTAAATTGGCTCATGAATCGTTTGTTGAGTTGTCGGATACGTCTTGTATTTAGATAATTATGTTTACCATAGCCACAGTATAATATATCAAAAGCAGTAGGTGAGTCAAAATAACAACGGTGCCCTATTATAAAAAAAACGTTTTTTTTAAGTATATTTTATTTAGTTATATAATTAAACATTTTATATACTGTGTATATCTATTCTGAAACTACTATAAAATTATTCTATTACTTACGTATTAATATTTATATTTCACAACATTGAGACATAAACCACGAAAAACTGCAAAATACTTTTGGTTTCCTTAAAAAGTAATGGGAGTTCATTGATCATTTTGAAACCTATATAATAAATATTGTTTTGTGACTAGATCATATTTTGGAGAATATATGAAGAAAATTCGAATGGTAGCAGAAGTCGGGGACGCCCGAGGAAGACATGGCACGGTCAAATGGATCATATACTTGAGTCGGGCCATGTCAAGAGTCAGAATAATATGAGACGATGTATGAATGTGAATAAGGCAAGAAGTGTGTGACAAGACCGAGTTGTTTGGCGGTCCGTCCTTTCTGCCTACCCCTGCGGAAAACTGTGTAATGGTTAATTAGTTAGTTGTTTTGTGTTGCCGAAAAATTTGACTTGGAAGCCTAAAATCGTTGCAGATTCTCGTAGAATAGCCATGGACTGTACTGTTCATACTTTTACAACACTTTTTAACATTTATCTGGTAAAAAATAGGTAATACTAGGGTATTATAGACCAAACGTTGTCACACACTTAAAATATTGATACTGTATGTATTTTTTTTAAATGATGTAATTGTAAAACTGCACATCTTGACACAGGAATACTTACATGTATTTTTTAAAATTATGTAATTGTAAAGCTGCACATCTTGACACAGGAATAATTATATGTATTTTTTTAAATTATGTAATTGTAAAGCTGCACATTTTGACACAGGAATACTTTTATGTATTTTTTAAATTATGTAATTGTAAAGCTGCACATCTTGACACAGGAATACTTATATGTATTTTGTTAAATTATTTAATTGTAAAGCTGCACACCTTGACGCAGGAAAACTTATATGTATTTTTTTAAATTATGTAATTGTAAAGCTGCATATCTTGACACAGGAATACTTATATGTATTTTGTTAAATTATTTAATTGTAAAGCTGCACACCTTGACATAGGAATACTTATAGGTATTTTTTTAAATTATGTGATTGTAAAGCTGCATATCTTGGCACAGGTATGCCTTATTATAAAACTATTACAATAAACGAATAAAGTATTTTTTGAACAAATAAATAAATTGAGTTGACGTTGCATTGTTTTTATCCTAGTATATCTGCTACCGCACAGTATAGACCTCATAACTCTGTTCTGAATTCTGTTATTTGCATTCTTTTAACGTTATATTGCTCAAACAAATTACACTTGTGCAGTAGTTCAGGTTGGATGCTACTGTGGTGTTGTAGATCAATTTCATTGGTTTAGGATCTAATTTTTTCTCTTATCCTACTAAAAAAATTAACTTTTTATTCATTTTTTTAGTTAACATTTCAAAGTAATTGTTGAGTTAAGTTAAGTGTGTGACCTTTTCATATCATTTTACGTCATCATTTGTCCCACTAGCCTACGGTTGACTTGCAAAACAACTTTCATAATAATATGTATGATGTGAGAAACAACGCATTGTTTTCTCAGTCTGACGATTATATGCATTTGATATACGCCGTAAACATGAATTTGCATTATTTGTAGGTTATCTCGAAATACTTGAGGAATCTAAATTTACACAAATGCACGAATCGGTGAACTACTTATCGGCTTCTTCTTTGTTATGTATATTCAACAAGAAAGTAAATACCGAAAAATAAACATATTGGCAGGAAAGCCAATTAGTAAGCAGTAAGCGATTTATTTTCTATAATACCACTGTGAATTATGACCTAATCTCGCCATTTGTCACACCCCATTTGCCAACAGAACTGACATATAAGTCGATAAAAAATTCATGTATCTACATATTATATAATATGGATAAATATGGTACTTTAGATGTAGGTAATGTAGTGAGATGTAATGTGAAATGTAATATGTGATCAAGGTAGTAGTTTTTTGTCATGCTTTAGATTTATTTTTCTTTTTAAATTGACTTATGCGTTATCTGTACAAGCGAATTATATTGCGGCAAATTTAAAGATTGTTCTCTAGAATCAACGCATTTATTCCAATGGCTCCGTCACTTAAAAGCAATTTTCCTGTTTTAAATACCTACTTATTATAATATTATGTTTTCGTACTGGGATTTATAAGGTAATGTAACTTTTGATACGGGAATACTAGTAGTCAAGAGACGCCAAATCGTTTTCCTGATTTAGGTAAAATGTAGATAATCTGGGTGATAAATAGGTTCTCGGCTAATTCTACGTTGTTGAACTGGTTGCGGATTGAGCGCTTTATCTTTATCCTTATTTTGTGCCCGCTTTACCATTATGTCCATTTATCTTAGCAGTTGCAAATAAGCGGTAGTCTGTGTTTAAATAATTCCATAAACCCCACTGAATTTCTGATAAACTCTGCCTATTTCTGACTTTTCATAATCGAACTCTTGCGGTCCATAATCTGAAAGCAATCGTAATATTATATTTCAACCCTTGTATTTCATAGTAATCATAGCTTAATAATCCTGCTTTGACCATAGTACTTGTATTCATACATAACTATTATATTATGACCTCACATTTCAGTATAAAAAAATATAATAGTCCTTAGAGAATGCTCTATATTTCATTAGTTAGAAGTGAGTATAATTCACACATTTAGTCTAATTTCTATAGTGTTCGCTCTATCAATTTAAAATGAATTCATGTGTTAGAAACATAAATTTTAAGCCAATAATTCCAATTGTCAATATTAATGATGTAATTTTTATTAACCAATTGCATCTAATTACGCTGTCGGAGAGGAGAATTATTTCTGTCCTGGTTGTATTACGCAGTCACTTAAAACGTAATTGACACCCCTGCCATTGTCGCCACTATAAAATTCCATGTATCGACTAGGAACACAAGATACAATGTAACATTTTCTGCAAAACGTAAACAATCAGACACATTCACTTACCAACAGGTTGCACGATATGGGCACGAAGTTTGGGAGTATATTGGTATATTTTCTAATCATTTATATAATTAAGCGTAATATTTACCAGCACTTGGCGGAATCTTACAAATTACAGCAGTACAAGTAATGTAGTTTTAGCGATTTTTTGTTACTATTAGATGCTTTAATAATTTATTTTTTTAAATTTAGTTTGTCTATTTTTTTTACAACACGATTTAAAAGTCTTTGAATAACTTTCGATAGCTCATTAGTTACATTCTATTATAATATCTAATAAGGCAATACAAATGAATAAAAAAGCACACACAATTTATTTTGCAAGTATTATTTATTATTTTTCAATACGATAATTAAATAATTACCCATTTGGATATTTGACAGTTCGTGGTGTCAAGTAAATAGTGCAAATTTAATGACATTATAGCTGGTGAACTCTGGAGTCGTTTGAGAGTTATGATCTTGATGAAACAGGTTACCTATATAGACTAATGTTCGTTATTTTTTTCATTTAAATATCCCCCATATCCTCCGAACACCAAACATATTCCAAATACCGTGACATTCCACCAAATAATATAAATATTTCACATACGAGTGACGTACATAGAGACAGACTCAAGTCGCCACTTTCTTCTATTAATTTTCCAGTGTCAATGAATACGTCAGTGTTCAGTTTACTCATCGATACATGCAAGTACGTCAATAAGTTTGCTGCTTTATGATATACGGCGAGGTGCAACGGACTGTGTGACGTCAAGGGAGACATTATATAGTCCTGTACCTCCTTGTTGGAATTCATATATTCTCGGACTGCTATTGGAAATGAATAATTCCATGAATGTATTGATATCCGATAAAATCAGCTCAACAAAACGGAGCGTCACTCGTCAGACACTAGAGAAAATTACACACTTACAATATATGCACCTACTGAGTATGTGCCCACAGATAATAATCTGTTCTGTTCTTTGAATGTGAAGCCCTTTTTTAAGGTTCTTTGGGTTCATCCAACATATAATTAGATGTTAATATGAATTTTGTTTATTTCGTTTCAGCGAATTAACAGTTTTACTTTGATCAGGTTTTGTCTATTGGAAGAAAATTATACAAAATAAATGACCATTTACATATTTTCTAATCACAAACAAAAACCGTAGCTATCCATTAATTATTAATAATAAGGACTTGAAAATTTCACGTGTTTTTGTGGAATTTTTCGTGGTAACTGTATTATTTGTCAGCAAAAGCGGCAGTTCTTTGCAATAAAAGTGATGTTATGTTATCTTTAACTTTTAACTTTTAGCAAAAGTTAAAAGTTAAAGTTAAATTTCTCAATCGAAAAATGAATGCAGTTCTACGTGAAGTTAGCTGCGTCCCCTTTAAAAACTATTCAAGCTTTTCAAAACCATTGACAAAGAAATATTGAGAACTCGTTAGTAACATTACTTTTATATTTTTTAAATACCCAAAATAGCTTGAAAATCACGAAAATTACGAAGTCGCTCCGAAGTGGAAGTGTAATAGCCGCTATTGTCTAAATCTAGTTCAGTATCATGATTTTAATTGGTGATCGCCTCGCCCCAAATCTCTAAATGAAATAAATGCAAATATCATGAATATTTTTCAATCTTTAATCATCCTGTATCAGGTTTTACACCAGTATGAATAAATGACGTACAATGTTTTGTTTTTCTGATTCTTTTTTTTGGCGAACGTTGTTGTTTGTTATTGTTTTCCTGTATTAAACGCCACTGCGCAATTCATATGTTGACTGCTCTTTTTGTAATGGGTATAACCACAGACATAGGAATTAATAGACGAGAAGATAATGGCGAGGGGTAAAATCAACTGTTGAAGAACGAAGGGAGTAAGGCTGACTGTGATTCGTCAATAAATCAATCTGACAGTAAATAGGCATCTCGCATTATAATATCACCATTTACTTCTTAAAAGTAAAATCTGCTTTAGAATGAATAGACATTTTTACATGGGAGCGCAAATTACTCGCCACGTTATGAACAAATTTGCGAAGTCCAAATTCGGCAAAAAAATTCGGTTCCCTTTTCAGAGTCGAATATTTCGTTTAAGTATTTAGAAGACACTTTTATAAATGTTCATAATTTACTTCCCAGCAACCAACCAGCTTTGTGTGTCGCGTCCAGACGTTTCTCGATGTGATAGTATATGTTTCTAAAACTGATCTATATTATACGATGTGAATATGCTTAAAATAAAGTAAAATAATGCTTATATATGGAATGTAATACGACAATTGGGTTTATTCTCTTTTTCAAATCTATTTTTACAAGTTTTCATAGTACAAGTCAACATTTTGCCGTGTTATTTCGTAAAATGAACCGATGATGCCTCGACCATAGTTCGTACAAGAATGATGACGTCACGTTTTCAAATTTCACTTAAGGCCATATGCGAGCCCAGCCGGCTCAATGGAACCGGTATGGGGAGTGGGGATAATACGCTTTTAATCACTTAGGGCAGGTCTACTAATATTCATATGTCTATGGGTATAACGCTATGTTTGTTGGTTTTTCTTTCAAAAAAATATTAAAAATAATGTAACAGGACTAATAAGATTTCATAATATTAAACATACAACGACAACCACACAATCTACAATATACACTCGAACGATTGGTTGTATTAATTCATTCACAATTATGTTTATGTTTATTTGACGGCCGGCATAGTCCAGTGGTAACGCATTGGACTGCCATTCCGAAGGTCGCGGGTTCGAACCCGGCGTGCGCAAATAAATTTTATTTGATTAATTTGTGTTATTTCACAATTGATTAATTAAAATAATATAAAGTATATTTGCGGCACGTTCCAGAGTGGAAGATACTACCATTATCGCCCTGGTGTAAGACCACCATTCAAAATTGAAACGTTGCTCCAAATGGCTTTAACCGTGTTTAGTGACTAGATCTGAATAGCCAGGTACTTCCCCACCTTCCTCTTTCCCTTCCCCACTTACCGTCAGCCTCACAACATCCCCAATTGGGGATGCCATAGTCTCACTGGCTCCAGACGGGAGCAGTTGGGACTCTTGTGAGGTATACACTATAAAAAAAAAATGTTTAATTAATATAATTCCCTAAAATATTAATATTGAAACGTAAGAATTGCTTATTGCGGTTTATAATCAATGAGTTCATGTAGATTTCACCGTTTATCCAAATTTTTAGGTTCTATAATTTTGGCACACTACGACAAGCGAACGCTTAAATGTTTGCTAATTTGCCATAATATGCCAAAAATTTCTCGAGTGGCTATTTATCTTATATTTATATAATGTAGTACAAAACAAAGTCAGGTTTAAAGTTTAAAGAATAAATTTAATTATCATTTTTTCTTCATTTGACGACCCTCGTGGCCAAGCAGTTACGACATTAGGTACTGACTCCGAGAACGCGGCCAAAGGGGTTATTGTATATATAATTAAATAAGTTTAGTTTGCTGCGGCACATTCCAGCTGTAGATACTTTCAGTATCGCCCTTTCAGACCAGAAATTTCAGAATCGAAAGTCTGAATAGTAAGGTGTTTCCCCCTTCCCCTAACCCCTGCAGCCTCGCAACACACCCCCTTTGAGGATTACACAGCCCCACCAGTTCTGGGCAGTTGGTACTCTTATGCGGTGTTACATAATAAGTCTCCTACAAAACTATCCTATTACCCTAGTCCTGCATCCCTGTGATACTTTTTGTATTAATTTCATCCCCAAATGAGACAGGCATAGTACATCCACCAATGTAATATAATAGATAAAGTTGAATAAATAAAAATACTTCTCGAATTTTTCATCGGAGATATACGTTAGCAAAATTACTAACGACCAGTTTACATTTTCGTTAAAAGAAGTGCATGAGCTAAATCAGTATTTTTTCGTGAAATCGCACATGAGTCCCAACTACTCCCAACCGTCTGGAGCCAGTGCGACTATGGCATCCCCAATTGGGGTGTATTGTGAGGCTGAATGGCCAGGAGAGTAAAGAGATGGGCAGAGAAGCAACATTTCAATTATGAATGTTATTCTGACACCAGAGCGATACTGATAGTAGTGAGTACTCTGGAACATGCCGCAAATATACCACATATTATTTAAAATGAGTAAATTGTGAAATAACACAAATTAATGAAATAAAATTTACTTGCGCTCTTCGGGAATCAAACCTGAGACCTCTGGCTTGCTTGTAGAGATCCATACCCCTAGACGACAGTCGAATGGCTATTTTATTGCGATAAATTATTTCTTGAGATCCCGTTTTTTGCCCCCCTCGTTCCTAAATATTTAGAATGCGACACGGTTCCTAAAGGTTCACTGAAAAAAACTTCTAAATTCATCGGGGTTGTGTAACTTTTTGAGGATAATTAGTTTTGGACTCATGCTGCTGTGATATTAATTCTACGTATAAAACACTAGCTGACATGTGCCGAGCGTTTCTCGGGGACCTATAAATGTTTGTTTTAATGTTTTGTGGTAGATATTTCTGAGTAATTTACAACTGGGTACATTTTATAGGTGGATATAATATTATTTTATTGTAATATGTTTCACTTGATCGAGCCTTTCTCGTGCGTCCTCGACCTATTTGACCATTTTTTTCCAAAACATGTATTCTACTTACACCTGTTATATAGTTAATAATTATTTGATTCTTGAATTCAACTCCGTATCTCATTCCAGCGCAGAGATAATGCGTTAAGTATTTTTCGAGCGTGCCCAACTTCTACCATTCTTTAGACACTCCTGACACCAATGAAATATAATAAATAAAATAAAATTAATAAAAATTGTAAGAATCGTCACGTATTTTTCACCGTAGATGCTGCCAAGATCTATTATCCATGTGAGGATATTGTGTCAGCGCTTTATTAGCAGCAGGCACATACCTGAACGGATGGCAAACCTTGTGCTTGCACTGTTGGTGGACGCACTGGACAGCAGCTGGTCCAGTTTCTTCACCACCTAGGATTCTTTCTGCAGAGTCTCCATCTTCTATCTTCGTGTCACCTGTTCCTGTACTTCATTTTACTTAACTTAACTTCACTTTATTTTTGTAATATTTTTTTGTAATACCTGCATCAACTGTAAAGCGCTCTTGAGGTGATATCTCACAAAATCGGCGGTATACAAATTGTCCAATAAATAAATAAAAAAAATAAGTAAAAAAACTTTGAATGGCATAGGAACGAGTGCGGGACAAACAAAGACACTGTATTTTTATGCATATATGGATAAAAGATGTGTGCTCAGAAAAACTTATAAAAAGTTATTTCCCTAGCTTAGTACAAACAACCACACACATCATTTCCCCCATAAATGTACCTTCCTACCTCCTAGAGTAGAACTTCCTAACACTTGCCAGTGAGGTAGGGAGTAAAGTCTAGGGGAGAACTGGGATAGTGGGGCACTTAGGGTAAACGTCATAATAAGTGATGTCAAACACAGAGGGTAAGGTGACACACTGAATACTGAGTGGTATTGCACAAATTGTTTTTGCTGTATTGATTGTTTTATGATATTTTGTATCCATGCCCTCATGGAACTTGTGGTAAGGGGCGCTATTGTGAGTTTATATTTAAAAAAAATCATAAGAAACCATCACGCAACTTGACATCACCTTTGATTTGAATTACTCGACCAAAAATTTATTAACGTATATATTTTGTCGTTTATTATAATATTCAATTTGTAAAGTCAGGAATATCTACCTACCCAAAATATTTTTTCATGGTTTTTGTATAGATACATTTACAAGAATATAAAAGTTAGTGTGAGTGCAGTACCTATGTATATTAAATAATAATTCAAGATTATTCGAGATAGTAAAAAATACATAATTATAATAAGATTTTATACAAGTAGGTATGGAGGGGTGGTGCTTTTCAATACATTCCATATTTACTGTTATAAGCTTAAATGATTAAAAATGCTCCCTAAATATATTTAGTACCATGAAATTTTTCACAATTTTAGGCTTCCCAAAACTAGATTAATGTGCACATAAAACTGGACTAACGTGCACATATAACTAGACGAACGTGCACATAAAACTAGACTAACGTGCACATAAAATAAAACAGCGTGAGTTGTAAAGAACGAAAACTGTTTAACAATCTTTCAAAAGCCAAAAGTCTGAATATGTGAAAAAATTATGATTTTTACACCTACCTATAAAGATGATTTTAGTTACTTGTTCATCAATTTATACCTATTTATCAGTGTTGTTACTAGACTGCAGTTTGTTGATGGAAAATTTATTTTAAAATGTATTATTTTCTACTAGATTAATGAAAAAATGTTGAATGTATCTAACAAAATAAACAATAAGGAAACAAACAAACTGAAACCTCCCGATCAGTCAACTCTCTAGCGTCTTGAAATTTGCACAGCTTTGCATAAAATTACATGAGATAGGACCCTGAAGTAAAGTCGAAATCTTAACAACGTAAGTGAAGAAGCCAATCACAAAAATATGCCACGCGCGGCCCTAGTGTATTGGACAGACCTACGGTTGAATTTGCCCTAGCAAATCTCTAAAATAATGTTGGAATCTTAACGACATAAGTAAAGAAATCGTATCCCGCTATCGCTAATTTACAGCTGAAAAACGTTTTATACTACTAATATTGTTCTTATTAATCATAAATATAAATAACTTACATCTGTGGGTAACGGTCTAAAAAAATATATATTATCGATTCAGAATTAAATAATATGTGAGCCTCGAACAAGCCCCCGTTGTTATTAAAGTTCTGTGTCGCCATAAGCAAAGAAAAAAAATTTGCAACCTCTTTTCCATTACGAGCTATGGAAATTTGAAGTATTCATTAAACAACCAAAACAAAATAAAACACAATGTTGGTCGTCTCATATTGTTCTTTTAACAAATCATTATCAAAATTATTTAAGAAAAAGGCGTTGATGGTAAAGCCCGTGTTGACGCAACTATTAATCTTCCATCTGATAGTATTATTACCCTAGCGTCTGGACGATGTAGGCCTTCCGATTGGTCAAATTCAAATTGTGTGTTTCGGGTAAATTCCGATAAACTTGAAAATTAATTCGAGATATCTTCAAAAGAATCGTTTCTGCTCATATAATTTTTGGATAATATCGAAGAAAATATGTTTTAAAAAGTTAAATCCATTGGATTAATTACATTACAGTAAAAATTATCCACAATTACGTTTTATATATTCGACGTCTGTCAAGAATCAAACATTCTAAGGTTCCTTAAAAATGTAAATCCCTCCTTTACCGGCCGCTGGAGTAGTTTTTCTATTGGCCGACTGAGAGGATAAGAGCGATATACAAATACGTACAATTTCATTTATTCAAATAACGGTAATTATTTAGGTAAAACTTACGCATTTACAAATAAAACAAACATTTGATTCAACTTAATGACAATAAAAAACAACCATTGCATGTACGATTTTGAAAAATATTGATATTTAATATTATTCACGTAAATAATAATCTCGCACTATTTTGACAAAACACCGGTATGAAGTTAACGCATAATACGCATATGTTTGTAGGAAGTATAGGCACTGCCAACCCAATAAAATAACATGAAAGACAATCGTAAAATTGTATGTAAATTATTTATGTAAATTGTAAAATTAGCCAACAAATCTCTAATCTGACATGTACTTATATGTATAATAAAACAATGATTTTGCCAGATATATATATTTATATAATATATATTAACGTAATTATTCGGAATCGCTGGACAAGGATAATACGAAATATTTTTAAATAAAACCTTCTGATTTACCTTAAATAATATAAAGGAATCTGTATGCATTTGGGAAATTTTAAATTTTAGCGTTTTAATTTTTAATTACGTAAAATGAAAATTCGCTTTCGTTGTATGGGATGACAGCCGGAATAATTTCTACGAGTGGCTAGAATTTTTACCATGTAATCTATGCAAACACTAGGTGGGTTTTTTTAATTTTTTTTTATGTGACACCTCACAAGAGTGTCCCTGCCTGTGGAGTGCACAGACAGGGGAACTATGTCACCACCTGGTTGGGCGGCGTTGTGAGGCGGAGTAAGGTAGGGGCTGTAGGAAGAGATTTGTTAATGCGGGCCTTGAAGAGGCTCGGAAAGAGGCCAGTGAAACCAACCATCAACATCTTTGAAGAACATCAAAGGGGTAAGTCGGATTCCTTCCTTACTCCATGTTCACCATCTCCAGCCATAGTTGTGCCAACTTCCAAGTTCACAATTAATTTTTACAGTCCACTCTTGATTCGCCTATTACGATTACATTCCGTTTATATAATAAAAATTTGTAATTTTCAAGAAAAAAATAATATCACATATAAATTTAATAATATATTTGTAAATCTTCTTCCTTCAACTCACTATCGAAAACGAACGAAAGTTATCTTAAAAACAGTTAACAACAAAAAGCTGAAGAAAAAAAGGTGGGTGTTTCGCCTTATCAGTTCGACCATGTCCCTCGCAACTTGTCCCGCTATTCGAGGAGTGAGATATCAAATATGTATGTCACGCGGTGGCCCACTTCCCCTGAGTAGGGGAGGGTGCACCCTTGGGGTAGGTTAGGAGTTGGGACGGTCTCTTATCGGGGGCGAGGAGGGGTGTGCCGCCGAGGGATAATCTAAGGGAGATACGATAAAATATACGAAGGTATGGTCTTCGTGTTTGTTAGTCATTTGCATTTCGTTGTTATTTATAAAACACGTAAATTTGTTTGAATAATTTTTATGTTATTTATTATACTTTTTCTGTCTAATATGACTTAGATGTGGATGGAATAAAGAACACGGTTACTATCACAGACATAGGAATTAATAGACGAGAAGATAATGGCGAGGGGTAAAATCAACTGTTGAAGAACGAAGGGAGTGAAGCTGACTGTGATTCGTCAATAAATCAATCTGACAGTAAATAGGCATCTCGCATTATAATATCACCATTTACTTCTTAAAAGTAAAATCTGCTTTTGAATGAATAGACATTTTTACATGGGAGCGCAAATTACTCGCCACGTTATGAACAAATTTGCGAAGTCCAAATTCGGCAAAAAAATTCGGTTCTATTTTCTGAGTCGAATATTTCGTTTAAGTATTTAGTTAAGACACTTTTATAAATGTTCATAATTTACTTCCCAGCAACCAACCAGCTTTGTGTTTCGCGTCCAGACGTTTCTCGATGTGATAGTAACAACTGATTCATATTATACGATGTGAATATGCTTAAAATAAAGTAAAATAATGCTTATATATGGAATGTAATACGACAATTGGGTTTATTCTCTTTTTCACATCTATTTTTATAAGTTTTCATAGTACAAGTCAACATTTTGCCGTGTTATTTCGTAAAATGAACCGATGATGCCTCGACCATAGTTCGCACAAGAATGATGACGTCACGTTTTCAAATTTCACTTGAGGCCATACGCGAGTACAGCCGGCTCCAATGGAACCGGTATGGGGAGTGGGGATAATACGCTTTTAATCACTTAGGGCAGGTCTACTAATATTCATATGTCTATGGTGCTATAGGTTATTTAAGAGCAATTCACGTGGAAAGAGTGTTTTTGTTTATGTTTATCTTACACTTAAAAATTGGCTGAAAATTAACTCTTTAACCCTTAATATAAGCAAAACTAAATATATAACGTTATTAATGAACTCAAGGGGGCAGCCAGTAAAATCACTCTAATGCCATAGAAATAATGTTCAAAGTCAATGCCCAATTATAGAAAAATCACAAAGCATAAAATATCTCGAATAGTAATTGTTGAAAATCTTAGATGGGACCAAAGGTATCACGGAAATAAACTAATTTACTTCTTTAAATATCTTAGAAATGTGGTAATTAAAAAGGACATGAAAAAAATCTATTACGCTTCATGTCATTATCATACTGAATACAGAATTGCAGGATGGAGATCTGCTGAATCTAAGTATATACTTAACCTCACAATTCAAAAAGGAATCATAAAGCTTATACAGAAAGTATCCGTAAGAATGTTTTGATATATCAAATGTACAACAAATATATGTTAAAAATATGCTATTGAAACTATTCAAAAATACTGAATCCTCTACAATACAGCGTATTCATCAAATAAGGTCAAATCGCAATGACATAAAAATATTCAAGGTCGTTAACCAGCATTCGGACAAATAAATTATATTTATTTTGTGACAATACTCCACAACATCCTCCCCCCTAATAAAAAGCGAATATAAAATTTTAATGATTACAAATCAAGAATAAAAATCTGGCTGAAAGAGATTAATGAAAAATCTGTGAAAAAACATTAAAAAACGACATAGAAAACTAATAAAACAGAAATTAATAACTTTAGTTTGCCTCAGCACAGGTCACCCTAGTGAGGAGGACTATGGAATACAATTTACTCCACACAGCATCCCCAAAGATGACATAGGCCCTGAGAGAAATTATTTTCTTCATCGCCTCCTGTGTGGAGTTAATATAAAAAAATAAAAAAAACTTTACAAATATTTAATATCATATTTTCTATGTATAGTGTTTAAATAGTCGCTATAATAAAAAAAAAACATAGAAAATTGTCTGAGCGTGCCTTGTGTGCCGTAAGTAAGGTCAATATTCACTTAATTCGGTTGAAATCGTCCATCAGGACGGGTTGTTTCGGAGAATTTGAACAATTCATCAAATTTCAACGTTCATTTTCGGGTTCTGTGAAAGTCCTATTCAAGTTCTGTTATTATATCATTGTAGGCTAGTTGCTTGAAAAAACTGAAATAAAAACAAAACTTGAAAAAATCTTTCACAGAATTTGAAAATGAACGTTGAAATTTGATGAATTGTTCAAATTCTCCGAAACAACCCGTCCTAATAATTAAATAAATTTATTTGAATTTCGTTTTTATTTTCATTAATGAATTAATGCAAATCTTGGAAGGGGAAATTAACCGGCTTGCCGACATCCGATCCAGCTGGAAGTTAGACTCGTTGTCGATGACAATGAATTTGAAATTGAAAACTGAAATTGAATGACATCATATCACTTAATACACGAAATAAATGTCGGTCCTACCCAATAGGGATTTGGATCAGTTGAACCAGTCCCTGGGAAGGAATGTTCAATACTCAGTCAAACCATTTTTTTATGTTTTAAGGGATATTTTAAAAAATCACAGTAGATAAGAACCAGAAAAAATATTTATTTGGATTTGATTTTTTCAAATATTGAATATCTTTTTTGAACTGAGATTTTCAATTTGTAGAGGCCTTTCGTTGAATGGTCTTATACGTCAGTTTTTTTTTGAATCGGTAACAGCACACTTCTACGGACTTTAGTTCAGTGGTGGCCAGAAAAAAATAATATCCAGTAGCAAAGGTGAGTTCTAACCAAAGTTATTACACCACTTTTATCTTACACAATTATCACCGCAAAAGTCTTTCGAACCCGAAATCAACGGAGAAGTCACGGCGTCAACAAAAGCATAAGTTGGGGTATTTTTTTCATACAAAATTCTAACCCACGTCCATATCACGTTACAGAATTCTCAGAAACGATTCCGTTTCGTGAAATGTAAAACAATGTAGATAATCCACTAATACCAGTAGAAAAAATGGGAGCATCGTGTCCATATAGAAGGACATTGACATTTTTGGGGTAGGTTAGTTCCGTCAATGAGTTATTGACATGCGAAAACATAATAATACGGTCACCATGAGATGTGGGGATAGATTAGATCGTAGATAATTTTTTTTGTAGGAAGTGGGACAAATTGTTTTGATAGGCTTATTTGAAATTTTAGATGGATGGATATATTTACACTTATCTTTTGTTACGAAGTTATTCTTGAAAGATGGGTTACAAGACGTTATCATTTTTAGTTTTTTAATAAAAAATATAACAATATTTGGATGACTTGTATGGCGCCGTTTCTATGCAAAATCATATCGAGGGCGCTGTACAAATTAATATATAATACATTTAGACAATCATCTATGTTATTACTATAAGGAGATAATATACAGTACAATACTTATCTGTTAGGTCACTTGAGATTAACACTTTATTAACATTAACTAATTGTTTATTAGCGAAATTTAGATTCAGGATTTAGGACATAATTGGATATAACTGGACTTAAAAAGGCAAGTTTTTAGTTTAGACCTGAATTCTGTTGGACTTGTTATGGATCTTGGTTCCGGAGGGAGTTTATTCCAAGCCTTCGGCCCAGATACCTCGAAAGCGCGATCACCAAACTTAGTATTTGGCTTGCGCTTAGGTTCCATCAGTCTGCCTACAGCTGCTGATTTTGCTGATATAAGAGTTGACTGCTTCAGATCAGTGTTTTCCGGGGCAATTTATTGTAATATCATCAAAAACACTAATCACGGTTGTCTGTGCGTTCACTTAACTTCGGTTTAACGAACTCAAAAGTTCTTTGAATTGAAGTGCCATTTTGAAAATTGAAACTAACTATGTGAAGACTTCAGATAAGCGGTGAAGTTATCTATGAATAAAATAAAGTCAACATTTTTAATTATAAAATCTTTTTATTGTTATTTCCAAAATTGAAACTGGTTTGTTGGGAATTCATACTATCCCGTGATCTTGCACGGGTCTGCGCTGTTCTAAAATAAGTGATTTTTAATGTATGAATACACGCAGTCTTTTTATTTTTTTTATTTTAGCTCCACACAGGAGGCCCCGAGAAAAAAAAATCTTTTAGGGTCTATGTCATCTTTGGGGATGCTGTGTAGATGGGGAAGGAGAGAGAGTTCTTGGAAGGAAAAAATATATAAGGGGTGGGTAGGAATCTGGGGGTTAATGTATCCAGGAGTAACGGATGTATTAATCCATCCCTCCCACTGCGGTGGAAGGCGATGAATACAGAGAGTCTGTCTAGAGAGGTCAAAAGGTCTCCCTCAACCAGTCTCTTCCTAGAAAAACCTCACCCCATAAACCCGGGAACCCCTGCTAACTCACCAAACGTAGCAATCCATTTGGGGTGACCTATGGTAGGGGTGTTGGCTATCCTATAAATGGTTCCCGGGATGGCGGTTCCCATATCCGCCTCCCAAAAGACAGGTATCCTTATAAACATTATGTTTATCGTTATTTATGCACTAAAAAAAGATTTACTTTAATTAATTTATTGGATAAATTGACTAATGCTTTCCATGGCCAAGCGGTGGGTATACTTCTTGACTCCAGAGCGACAGGTCGTTGGTTCAAATCTTGGAGGGGCATTCGAATTTCGAATTAATTATTTCGGTGAAATGTAATTGTAGGTGCAGGAGATTATGTAGAATGTAAATAAATCAGCGGTTACTTTACAAAATTACACAGGCGTTATGTTGACGTATCAATAACTAACCTAAATTAAATAATAACCTACATTTTCGAAACATGTTTATCCTAGTGAGACAGGCATCGAAAAAAAACCTGTAAAAAAACTTTATTTTGATAATAAAAAAAATTATTTTATAATTAATTGTATAATTCCAGTAGGTGTAATAATTCTCTTTACGTGTAATTCTTACAATGTAATATTGGAATTACGTGAAATTTACTTTAAAGTAAACATGTGTTTTTTAACACTTACCTTATTCATATAAAAAATGTTATGTGTTTTTTTTTTATATTCTGTTGTTTTATGTATTTTACACAAAGCTTACAGAACTGAGCAATCAGTTTGATTTTAAGGAATCTCTCATCTTGGTGTTAGTATAAAATAATATGGAGATAATATACAGTACAATACTTACCTGGTAGGTTACTTGAGATTAACACTTAATTAAAATTAACTAATTGTTTATTAGCGAAATTTAGATACAGGATTTAGGACATAATTATAAAATTGGATATAATTGGACTTTCTATCAGGAATGGTATGTTTAATTTAAGGCTTAAAAAGGTAAGTTTTTAGTTTAGACCTGAATTCTGTTGGACTTGTTATGGATGGAGTGAGTTTATCCGGAGGGAGTTTATTTCAAGGCTTGCCCAGATGCTCCGAAAGCGTGATCACCAAAAAACTTGATATTATTATACTTAACTTAAGGTTATAGATGCTACATTAAGTTTTACTTTTAACAATTTTAGTATGCAGGTATGGATTACGGGCCTTTATGTTTTATATTTTATGCCTCTTTGTTCTATCTCCATATACATTTTGCTATTTATTAATAATAATTTTTGTTCTTCTGTAAGTTCTTGTAGGGTAGTTGTGATTCACAGTATTTTTTTAAAATTCTGTGTTACAGAATTCATCTAGCGTTAATTAGTAATCTACCCTACTATTCATGGGGAGCACATTACATACTGAAAATATATTTTTTTATTCACCTTCAAATAATCGGATTTTTTTTACCTGATATTAATTTTAGCCAACGGAATTTTAATTTTTCTATTTTATTTAAGTATATTCTTTATTTTGTGGCAATAAAGACACTTATAAATATGACGCAAAAGTTAATAACGAGATTTCGGTGCCTTTGAATGCTAGGAATAGAGATTTTACGATTCCTGTATTAAACATTAAATCCTTACTGGCTAAGCGGTACAGACACACGTGGCAAACTTGTGCTGGAGCAATTCTTTCAAGACTGTAGCACGGATTTAATATTATTTATTTATGCGGGTAACGTAGAATGCAAGCGAAGTAACTGGCAATCGTGTTTCATCATTCACCCTTTCGTCCAATTCTCTCCAATCTCCTCGCTGCTTTTTTCCGTAGCTGGGTAATTCTGTTCCCAAACAGAAAGTAATCCACCGATACAAAATTGTTAAAAAGTTAAGCTTTCTTAAGTTAGGAAGCTTTTTCTATAAAGGGTGGTAGAAGGAATGATATATGACGATTTTTTTTCAAAGATTTAACATTTTAAGAAACCGTGGAAGGTACCATTGATTCACTTATTTTAACAGAAATTATTAAAAAAAACTTTTTATTTTACCAACCAATATTAAATATTCGATATTTTTTATTACAAAACCGCTAAATTTAAAAGATAAATTTTGAGATGAAGGTTAAAATACCACTCCTGACTTCATAAATACGCATTTTATTGAGTTATTTAAAAAAACATTCATATAGGTATTTGTGATTCTTATCAATTGATTTTAATTTAAACGTATTTTTGATCCTGCAAAAGAACCATTAATATTCAATGCTTTATAATATTTTTTTGTGAAAAGTCACCGCGTTAGGAAGAAACGTAATATGTTTCAATATAATCCACTTAGTTTTTACTCATAAACATTTTTTACGTAAACATTTGAGACTGTACAATAGGTGTGACTATTTTATTTAATAACTTGTGTAAAGTTGTAAATCGTTATAGATTTAAAACAAAAGTATAGTCCATTAGAAGCTTTATATCAATTGCCTTTCACCAAAGCTTTGCGAGAGTTCTCGCCAATCTCAGGGAAATGGGAAGGTTGTCGTGGGGGTTAAGTTGGTATCAATGGACGCTGCAATTCACCCCTTGACCTCAAACCTCCAGGCACTTTACCACCCACTACCCCTCCCACGGCTACCGACTACCCCGCATAAATCAAACTACAGTCGTAGTCGACAGGGTGGTAGAACTTGTGACACGATCAGGAAACAGCTCAATTTATGTTTTGCGTAATTGCAGTCTCCAATGGAATCGACAAACCTTATCAAGATTGTTGTTTTTTGTAAAAAAGTTGATTTCTTTGAGAATATTTTTCACCTTATTCAATCGGACATATATCTTAAGTATTAAGACAATGGTATCTAAGAATTTGAACATTTATGCAAACTCAAATGAGAACTTGAGTAGGTATGTATCCATCATCATCAATATAATGATATCAATTATAAAATGTTAACACACTATACATATAAGTAAACTTGCATTTCGAACTGACAGTTAAATCAATATATTATTCCAGATTTAGGTTACCTATAAAAGTATTTATATATGTATATTTAAATAACACTTGTAACTTTAAAAGGAAATGCCTAAATTATGCTATTTCCTAACAATTGCATTTTTTCAATTAATTGATTTCATTGATTAAAAGTATACCGTTTCACGGCTTCAATACGGCTCCACAGGCTAGTACTAAATATAATTATTAGGGCGCTGTGGAACATTCAAGATATCCTTCGAATTATCTAGGAGAAAAGCTTTTGATGCTAGGAATACGTTGAGCTTTGTGCAATAAAATTTATGTCAGACCTTCAGTAGGTACCTCCTTTGAATATTGAATCTCTGGAATGTAAGAGCTCGTAAAGTAATAAGCATATTTAGTTATAATAAGCTCAATAGTTGCAAGTTCAAGTTAAGGTGTCCTCAGAGCCAGATTCTTACAAAATTTTATAATGAAAAGTATTTGATACACCGATGTTTACAAAGAATGAACACATATATAGATTTAAAAAAAAAGTTTAATTCATTTGTATTAAATTAATTTAAAGGAAAATGTTACTTTTACAAATATGTAAAGTATGAGTTTCGTTCAAAAAATACCCCTTTTCGCAATTAGCCTCGAACTTTCTGTATTTATAAATCTATTGTAATATGTTTGTATATCTAATAATAAAAAAGCCAATATGCAAGAACATGAAGTCTACAAACATGAAGATGAGGAAATCAAAAAACATGAACATTAGGTCTACAAACATAAAGATGAGGAAATCAACGAGGATGAATATGACGAAATCAATAAACACGAAGATAAAGTCGACGAAAAATGAAGATGTGTAAATCATGATATAATATCAACACCTTTACCCATAGTCCGCCTTGGAACATGAATATACAACTTCCTATCTTCGAGGACTAATATTATTTTAATGGTCATTAATGAAAAAAAAGAATAATTTCTCATTTTGTTCGGTGCCTACAAATAAATTTTAAATAAAACACATATAGCATTTATAAAAATCATATAAACAAAACATAATAAATAACATATAAAAATAAATTTGTTTTTTTGTTTTATCGTGCAAAATTTTTTCATTAATTGATGTTTCTAGCGTCTTTACACTGTAAAATTTTATATTGCACAATTTTTCTGAAATACCCCAGAACGCTTGTCGTGTTTTAAAGGATTCAACAATATCCTCCCGTGCTTCAATTTATATAGATCTAAATGAGACAAGACGTAACTGAAATGTTCTCATTTCCTCGTCTTAGGGAGAGAGGATTAGGATAGGGTGGTGCCGGGTGAGAGTAGTACTGCAGGGGGGTTGGTACTGCAAGGGAGAGGTGGAGAGACACTGATGGATGCAGCAGTCATCATGCCGTTGCGATTTCCTCTCTTATGCAACCCGGGTAGGTACTTACCGATTTTATTTTCAGTTGTAAAAAGTTTGACGATAAATCTGTTGGATTATTTGCTAGACTTGCTTTCAGTTAATAATAACTTGGAACCAAAGTATTCTAGCTATATTTGTTGATTTTTTGAAGTGAAGACTTTGTATTTCAAAAGAAATAAAAGGTTTTTCAGCACCAAATTTTATTCTATATTCGTAAGAAGGCTCAAAACTTTAAAAATAACTTGTTATAATTATAGGGTTTTTAATATCATGGATATTAAATTTCTGGGTAAAAGCAAAAAAAATACACTTTTTAAGTTTATTTTTGGAATAAATGAAGCAAAGTCTTAGCCAAAGATATAGTAAAAATATGATCGCAGAGGGTAGGGTCAAATTAGCTCAGTAGTAGGGTAAATCCCCGGCAAGGCTGAGGTCCTATGTTCAATTTCTGGATGCAACTGAAGTTTTTTCTAAAATTTCTGCTGTAAATTTTCATTCGAAGTAGCTAATATTTTCGGCAATGATTAAACTTTAATCCACCGTTGGGACACACATAAAAAATGCAAAATCTGGTGTGCAAATTGCATAAAAATCCATGTTTAAAATTAACATTGTTGCTAAAAACGAAAATATTCAATGAAAAGTCGATAATTTAACGTTTTACACTTAAACCAGTAATTTTCTACCAGTGTGAAGTTCATTAACCTTTAAATAACTTTATGAAAATTACTTTATGAAAATTTTAATTAGTTTTGCGTTTATTGAATTATTAAAACAAAAGACACAATGACGGAGATACTAAAACCTAGGTTTTATCACAATTTTTTTAAAAAGTAATAGTGAAACAAATGAATTGGTGCACTGTCTTTTTTGAGATCATATTACGAGAATGAAATATGAAACGGAAAACTAATAATGAGTTGGAGTACATTTGTATACAAAAAACTTGCACGGATATTGTCTCGCTCGCACCCCCTTTCCCGGGTTTGTTTGAAATATCTGTAAAAAAGGCTTGGAACGATGACGTTGCCCATCTATCGAGTCTACTTGGTTAGTTGCACAATTTCCTGAGCGAATCGAAATCAATACTCTCCTTTACTTTGTACCGCCTACTCCTCTCCCCTCCCCCCAACACCCACGACCCACCCCCTCTAGACCCCTCGGCATTAACAAACCCACCCCGATTTAGGCACCTACCTAACTTCGGCTGCATTTTCAACTATCCCAGGCTTATTGCACAATTTTTTGACCATTAAATTGATGCAATTAAAAGCGGTACGATTTTAAGTATTCCAGTAATAATTGTTTCAGAATCCATACGAAGTGAATTCTTCTGTTAAAACGAGATGATTTAAAACGTTATCACATATTTAGAACACGATAAAACCAATTTCTGAATACAGTATATTTTTGGAAACTGTATTCATAACTGTTCATAAAATATTTATAATAGAAATTTCGAAGTTGGTGATTTGTATCAGATAAATGTTCCTTCAAATCAATAAAGCAATCATAGTATATGCCATGGTCCCTAACAACCTCGAAGACAGGAGTAACAAGGGAAAGCCAAATAATGTACTGGACAGATCAAATCTCACAAGTCCGGAGAACTTCTAGAAACAGAGAAACTTGATCACAATTCTCTGCAGTATATAAATAATCGAAGAATATAATCGATGAAGATATTTCGTTTGTAGATGCACCGAAAAACTTACTGATAAAAAATATTGCTAATTTATTAAGAATCTCTGAAATTATTCGTATTGTAGCTCAATGAAGAATGAATTGATAGGTATCCTGAAAAACTTTAAGGACGGGTTGTTTCGGAGAATTTGAACAATTCATCAAAATATTCAAGTTCTTTGTAAGATTTTTTAAAGTTCTGTTTTCTGTCAATCGTATGTTGATATAATAACAAAACTTGAATAGGAATTTCACAGAATTCGAAAATGATCGTTGAAATCTGATGAATTGTCCAAATTTTCCGAAACAACCCGTCCTAAGTAAAATGTTAAATGTTAAAAAACCAATGTTTTGTCAAAATGTCCGAATACGTGTAAATCCTAACATTTTTACAGATATACAGTAAAACGCAGGTGGATAAACACGTTTTCCGATATTATTATGAATTTACTAACACTTTATCAGGAAGCGGCTTGCAGTCCCGTTTTAATAGGATTACCAAATAATTTAAAGTGATTTTAAATAAATCGGTTTTACCCATTTTTCTCAGTGTGGTACTTTGAATATTCTTCAAATAAGTAATCGTTTTAAAGAACTGATTTGATAAAAAATATATTTTTACAATATTAGGGTGTAGAAGCAAGCACAGCATTCTTTTTCATCATTTTAAAACATGAAAAACTTAATACATTTTTTTAGTTTAGTGACGTGTAGATAAATATCAAAATTTAGTTCCAATTCCTTAGTTCCTACATCGAATCATTTTAACGTATCAGGTTTTCAATTCCTTACAATAAACATTTTAAAGATGAAAATGCCGAAGAGTTTGTTGAGATTGCTTTAATTTAGTGCTTATAATAATATTATACATGTTTTACTTTACACAATTTTGTTTTACTTTACATAATTTTGTGTATTTATCTTTTTCTCTTGAAATGTAATTGTTATTTTTTGTATTTTTTATATTTTCCTACTAGATGTATGAAAAAAATTGCGTACATCTAAATAAAGATTCAAAAACAAACAAAAAAAACAAACCAAACACAGGGGAGGAAATTTTATATCAGTGCTTAATTCTCTTACCCATCTGAAATTTCAGTTCCGAATACGGTTGTGTAGTTTGACCGTTGCACGCGCGCACACGAATGCGCCCTCACAAAACGGTCACGTTTCGGCAGCCACCCACCCTCCCAGCTCCCTGCCCCCCTCACCAGGTTGTTAGTTCGGTATTACGTACAATTTCCTCGGGGAGGCTAAGCCGCTCGCCGCCAGCGGCGACACATTAGGGCATGAAGGGAATATGTAACGCAACGTGTAATTATTTGTCGGGAAGGAATGCTTGTTAGGGAGTGCCGCAAGGAACGAATGCAAGACTCCTTGCAAACAAAATTAAATAAAAGCTTATTGAAAACTCACAAATATTCGATCATTATTTTTGCGCAATGTATTCCTTACATTTTGAAAAAGATTGGTCCGTTCATAGTTGTTTGCACTTAAGCAAAATCCATCTCCCATAGTTCACCTTCATTATTTGTTGAGTCTTGTCTCTTTAATGTTGTTTACTCTTTAGTTACTGGTTGTTTGGCGATGTCTCCTGATTCTTTAATATAGCTTCACAGTTAATATCTGAGCCCCCTTCCCACCAAACTGAACATTAGTATTATATTTAATAGTAACGTTTAGTCTTTAAACACGATAGCCATACACAATTACTTGGTTTAATGAAATTTAATGATATATTCACTCATATTAGAATACCAAAGGATTATTTAAGAGTATTAATGGGGGCAGAGTATTTATAAAATAACCAAATGAATCCAGTTCTTCAAAAGTTAATATAATATCTATACAAACCTATCTATACCATCTATACTATCTAACACCCCTTCGCACGTCGGTAATTAATATTACTATCAACATGGCATTAAGAATGTTGATTACATTAAATAGGGTGCTGAGAAGGCAGTTCCTCCTCAGTTTCTTGAGTAATATTAAATCTCTATAAATATTCCCAATCAGACGCCACTGGCTGCCGGCCGCTGTTCGCCGCTGCACAAAACGATAAGTGCAGCCCTGCAACCCCCCGCCCAGCCGCTCCCGCCCCCGCCCTCGCCCACCGGGCACACGGGTGGCCGACATTGATCGATGTGCGTCTTCTTCCAGAGCCGCAGTTGGGTGGATTCCGCCCACCGAACGGCTGCCGGGACGGCAAAACAGCCTTCCTCGAGCCAGGGCGGTAAAAACAGCCAATCTCCAGCTATCTAGGTGCCGGAAAAGCAAGGGTTGACGTAGAAAAGCTATCAAGACTGAATTTCCTTTGTCTTATTTACCGTGCCTAAATTGATAAGATTTTTAAATCATATATAAGAATGTAGTATAAAAGATTATCTAAATGCCTTAAAAGAGGCTTTTTACAACAATTATGGTAGAGCAATAATCTTCTCGGCTGTTGGAGTGTAATAATTATCGTTTTAACAACAATTAAGTTAGCATTAATACATTTTTAATGTAAATTTATTTATAGATTATTAAATAATCCTTCTTTTCGAGGAGATAATAAAAAAAAATAATAAATATAAAAAAAAAAAATATTTGCTACCTTTACATGAATTATTATGTTTGTTGACGAAAACACAAAATATTTCCTAAAATTTGAAAAGAGTTTGTGAAAAACACGTACAAAGAGTGGTATTAGTATGAGTGGTATTCTACGTATCCTTACTTACTTTCAGGGGCTTTATATGTTAAACGTTCAGAAAAAGCAATGTTTCAAAAAAAGCAAACTCAATTGTTTTTTTTTAAATATTTATTAATAAATTAAAGTTACAATTTATACAAGTAAAACTGTAATAATTATACAGCTATATTAACGATGTTAGCCATAATAATCGATGCATCATTAATCTCATAGGCGCAAGCTTATAAATCTTATAAGCTGAGTCGCCTTTCTACTCAGCTTCCAAATTCGTCTTAACCCCGGGAGTTGTCTGTCTCCAGTCTTCCGCCCCCCCCCCCCGCCCTACGGAGGCTGTGAGACTTGTGCACGGGATGATCATCAATCCTAGATGTCTTACAGTGAGATGTTCCATCTTGATTAACGTTTCATCATCCGATTCGTCTCATTAAATGCACATCCGTCAGGTAGGTGCACACGAAGAGTGCACTTTGGGTAAACTAATTTTTAATCTAACGTTTTTAAAGAGAACTACTTTAATCGAATGAAAACATCATCCCATGAATTGTGATTTTTTGTAAATCGTAATCAGTTAATTTAAAAATCGAAGATTTTACATTATTCTGTTTAAAAACAAACTTTCAAAACGTTATGTATATTCCTATCGTTAATAAAGATCCTTTTTTTAAATTCAAATGTTAAAATATAAGATATAATAAGGTATACTGTTTTTTTGCTGTTAGATAAATAAGATTTCTTTATTAAATACTACTGGAATTCTTATTTTGAGTAGTAAAACCAGTAAACTATAAAATATTAAAAAAACGGTTTCCATAAATTTAATATAACAAGATAAAGGCTTGTGCAATTTTTCATGTTTTTATAATTTATATGATACCCCTAGAATAGATTATAATTATAATTGTAGCCTAACATGCTTTCAAGATTTTTTAAGTCGATGAAGAAAATATATTTTCAGTAAAGCAAGTTTAATCTATTCCTTTTTCATGGAATTATATAGGACGTGTATTACGATCGCATATGGTGTTAAAATGAATAGCACGTGGTACAGTTTGTAAAATATATCTAAATACCTATTCGCTACTTAGTAAAGCCTCGATCACACAGAGCGATTTTTACAATGCTAATGTGGCGAGTAATCGCTACTAAGAAACATTCAGCAATTATCGACAAGCGATTTGAGATGTCAGATGATGCGACGTACAGTGTTATTGTTTCACACAAGCTAGAAGCTATACATGAACTTTTGAGTTCTTGAACGATGACATCATGGGGTGAAACGTATAATAATTGTATAATTGCGGTGGTTGACTAATGCCAGAGTTCTAATTTACATACATTTATTTATTGGCGAAGACAACTAGGCCACGTGACCGCAATCTTGGAGTTATCTCAACCAGAATTGAAAATGTTCTAATGGAACCGCGCTAATGATTTAAAAGCTGCGAATTGAATTCCTCGCAGCTAACACCTTGTCACACGAAGCAATTTCGATATCATTCTTTAAATAGAAGGAATTGAAATTGATCTGTGTGACGGAGGCTTAATGGAAAAATGTTTTGAAAACGATTCCTTCTCAGTAAACGTGCTACACGTGTAGAAGATCCAAGAATAGAAACCTCCCCACTTGGGTGGGTGTTTGCGAGTGCTGCGCAATAATAAATTAATTTTTTCTTGTATTTTTTTTTTTAATTTATTCTCTTTGTATTGACAGGGTGTGGTGACGTTGATTAAGTCTATTCTTAGGTGAAAATTAATCGCTAAAACAGACACGTGTATGTGTACATTAGGGTGGACCGCCAGTGATTTTTCAAATTTCGATAGGTTAAGGGTTTCAAAAGCAGCGTATTCGGAAGCTGATAAAATAAAATTAGTCATAAATCAAGTTATCTAAATATATTTGGTTGTCTACATGTTAGGAATTTAAAAAAAAAAAAATTAATTCAAAAATCTAATTTAAAAAAAAAATATATATATTTATTTATGATGAACATATATGCTTTAGGTATACAAATAACAACATCTTTTACATTATTAAAACCTTGGAGGAAATAATAAAACTACTAAATAGTACTTACATCATAATTTTTTCAAAAAAAACCCCACAAAATAATTTCCTAATATTCATGCCTTGAGAAGAGGACAAACACAACTGAAAATTAAAAAACGGTTTTTTTCTAACACTTTTTATTTATTTGGCCAGATAGTTCACTGATGTTTTCTAATAATTCAGAAAATGCCTTTTTTGTTTTGACATCACAGAATAAAGAAAAAAAAAACTAAAAGTGCCTTCCATACAAATTTGAATGGAAACAAATATTCCATTTAGCTCACTTAAACTTAGATCTCCATCCCATCAGAATTCTGTAATCACAGTTTGGTATTGGAAATGTATGCCTCAAATAGGTGAATACTTGGTATACGAAACACGCCCACAAAGCATTTCTTGTCTTATTATTTATTCTGTGTTCATAATATGAGTTAAAGGATCTTAAATCATTTATATATATATTTAAAGGAAACAAAAACAAATAGAAATAAATAAATTTGATAAATATGTTTTTCAAAGAAAAAATCTGGCCAATTTTAACATTTCGGGTATAAGCTTGTAATACAGGGTTTTCTAATAAGAGGTGTTATTTTGTATTCAATCGTAAAAGATCAATTGTTCCGTTGCTTGTGTGGCACGTAGCGCCGTCTTCTTGAAAGCAAACGTTATCCAGATCAATACCATCCAATTCCGGCCATAAAAAATCATTAACTCTCTCGATAGCGCAATCCATTCACCGTAACTGTTGCTCCAGCCTCATTTTCGAAAAAGTAAAGTCCAATGACTCCGCCGGACGATAAACCGCACCAATTAGTCACACGTTGAAGATAGAGAAGTTTTTTTAACAATAAATCGGTTTTCCGAGCCCTAGATGCGATAATTTTGCTTGTTGACGAATCCACCGAGGTGAAAATGGGCCTCATCACTCAAGATGATTTGCATTTGATTCACTCAAGTGAATTTTAACAATTTAAATGCGTTGTTGAAGCGTGTGTCGTTCCATTTTTATTAATGACGTAGTTTTTACTTATCAAATGTTACAAAATGACAGTTTCAAAAGTAATATCTACGGAAATAGTGGGCTATTCAAAATAACACCTCTTATTGGAAAACCCGTAGTTTTTGTTTGGGTGCAATGCACTACCGTTTTGGTTATTTCAAGCATTAATTTCTTAAAACAAAGTTTTTTTAACTGAAAATCTGCTTTTGCAAATTGATTTTGTTATATTGTATTGACGGTTGAAAAAAATGGTCGGCTATAATTTATACAGAGACTGTACGTAAGTACTCACATGTAACTGTATATATCAAAAACCACCGTACATTGACGATACACTCTAGATTATAATAATAATAATAATAATAATTGGATAATTTGTAGAGCGCCATTTTTGTGAAAAATCACCTCAAGGGCGCTGTACAATTTATTTCTTAGGATCTACATTTGTTATTTAGAAAAGATACCAAAACATACTTACCTGGCAAGTCACTTCCAACAAACACACTTATATTAAAAAGTTTATGCTTATAAAAGATAGAACTGCACGCAGAGGACACTATATCAAAAAACACTGGTCGTCGCATGATCTTAAGTCTGCTATAGTTTTTATTTTAATTTAAATGTATTTTAACTGTCTTAAAAGCCTACAAATTGTTAGTTGTTATCATTTTTATTTATTAATTTTGAATATAATACATTGTCTTTGATGATTTTGATGAATGGCGTGCAATTTTTTAAATGCATTCTTTGAAAAGAAAACTAATTAATATTGATGGTTTGATTGTAGTTACTCGATAAGCAAAGAAAATAATCACCATAAAAAATGCAATTAATTCCTTCTTAGCCTAGTATTTATTAATGTTATAATTCTTATTGGTAATTGTTCAGTAGTTCCATAATAGTATAGTACAGTACATAACGGTATATAGTATAGTACATAACGGAATAAACTGAGTATGAACGTTATAAGCAGGTAAATTACAAGGTATCGTAGAAGAGATCTGTTGTAAAAAGGAGTTTAATAATTGTATACAATAACAACGATTATAAAATAAGTACTTAAGGTACTATGAAAGTAGTTACAGAGTATTGTGTAGTAACTTTATTGATATTTATTAAAATAGAAATAAACAGTTTGTTGTGTAGCACATCTGTATTTAGCAAAAAATTAATATACCAGATGGGAATACAGAACATAGCTAATAATACACCGATAAAAGGTGCACACAAAGAAGTATGCAAGATATAATGAAATTTCAAAAGATGTACAATGGAGTTTGATAAGTGTATTATAGGGACACAATAATGTAGTGAAAGTAAGTTTGTTAACATAATTATATTCAAAACAATCATGAACAGTTGGTTGTAAAGAACGTTTGTAATTAACAAACCTTCATACCCGACTAGGTGTTTTACAGAGCATAGGAAATATAAATTATATAAATATAAATTAAGATAAAATGTGCACATGAAATGTTTTTCAGAGATCTGTTACAAATATTCTAATATACTGATTTTAGGACGGAACGTTTCACGTAATTTGAGCAATTCATCAAATTTCAAAGCTTATTTACAAGTTCTGTGAAGGTTCTATTCAAGTTCTTTTAGTATATCATTATTGCCAGGGGCCTAATAAAAATTAAATAATAAGAGAACATGAACAGATCTTTCACAGAACTTTAAAATCATCTTTGAAATTTTATGAATTGTTCAAATTCTGTGAAATAACCCGTCTTTAGTTTAAACATTTGAATGGTTGCGGTAAACATCGATTGAACTATACTTATTTTGAACTTTTCTTGATATTTTTTAGTTCAATTTGTGTTAAATAAAAAAATATCAATTACAAAAAAAAATGAAAGTGATTTACTAAATAAAGCCACCCCATTCTATTATATTAGTTTTTTTTAATACCAAATGTGTTTAGTATGTACAGCATTCAAGTTATTATTTAAATTTAATTCCATTAACCTTACATCATGAATCCGGCCGTATCTTCCGGATTGCGGGTAACCTGCTTAATCTAGACACTGCTGCCTGACGGTTGACAAGACGCTGAATCTTGGAGTATGCGGCATCTTGGGGAATGCGACACGTCGCGTAGCGGCTACAGTGCTGCGCGGTGCTACATAGCGGTGTAGCATTGTAGCGGCGTAGCGCTGTAGTAGTGTGCACATAGAATATTGATGCTTAAAGAAATGGAAAGAGCGTTTGATGATTGAACATTTTTCAATGAAAAAAATTGTTCGGAATTTTTTTAGAAAAGAAAACTTAAATAGGTTTCATTGAAGAGGATAATAAATTTAAAAGAAATGCGAAACAGAACAAGTAACAGAAAAATAAAAAGGTAACCGTCTCAACTCTGTCTTACCGGGACAACGCCTCTAATTATTCTGCCACTGGGGACTAATTAATTTTCGTCATTTTTGTAGTTACTCTATATATGTATTTCTTGTGTTGCATTAATGGGTATGACCTTACAAAGTATTAAAAGAAAAGTTGTTCCAGTGAAATTAAATTGTTTTCGTTTTATTTTATTGTTTCTTCACAACATCTTAGAGATAACTCACTCAGTAAGACTAAGGACGGGTTGTTTCGGAGAATTTGAACAATTCATCGAATTTCAACGTTCATTTCCGGGTTCTGTGAAAGTCCTATTCAAGTTCTGTTATTATATCATTATAGGCTAGTTGCTTGACAGAACTGAAATAAAAATAGAACTTGAAAAATCTTTCGCGTAACTGGAAAATGAACGTTGAAATTTGATGAATTGTTCATATTCTCCGAAACAACCCGTCCTAAGACTAACCCAATATCGATGTTAACAATTCTATGAGCTTATAAACGCATAAGAAAAATATAAAGATTAATAAAATAGTCAGAAAATATTTGTGTGAATTCATTATGAGTAATAATAATACTAGTATTAGACCAGAAGACGAATTATAGTACTGGTAGATAAGTGCAGAAAAATCAGTGGAGTGAATAATTCTAAAGAAAATTCAATAATAAATTATAGTATTTAATATTTGCTGCTCTACAAGGAACATATTGTTTTGTGTTTGTTTTTATTCACATTAACAGAATAAGTAGCCTCTTTAAAACAGCAATTGGGTCTTATTAGTCGAATTTTTTATCCCACGATCCCTTTTTAACTCGTAACTTATTATTTTGGTGAATACCGATTAAATCAATGTATTATTCTACGGTGTAACTTCTTAGCAGTACAATTTGCGTGAATACAAACTATTACTTTACTAGGTAATATTACGACAGATAATAAAAGATTTTATAATATTACTTTTCCAATTATATTATCAAAAATATTGCACTACCCCTGCGAACTCTGAAAATATTTTAAACTTTTTTTTTACCGACAGTTATTATATATTCTTAATAGATAGGAATAAATGTAATATTATGTCGTTATGATGTGTATAGTACCTACATCGTATACTCAAATTAATACAATTATGTCTTTATGATTTATAGAGTACCTACGCCGAATACGCACATTAATCAAATGATGCCGTTATGATTTATCCAGTACCTACGCCGAATACTCACATTAATAAAGGATATCCTCCTTAAACTCCTATCTGTGCTCATTCGCTCTACATGCCCAAACCATCTAAGCGTCCCTTTCTTAATCTTACTCATTACGCTTACATCAGCCTTGCACTCTTCGCGGACCTCCACATTCCTCACACGATTAAACATGGTTTTACCACACGTACGCCTCATAGATCTCTTTTCAACAGCATTCAATCTACTTTCATCATTTTTTTGTCAGTTTCATGCCTCACTTCCATACATCAAGGTAGGTACCAGCACTCCGTTGTGGACTGCTAACTTCGCTTCTTTATACTCACATTAATAAAATGATGTCGTTATGATTTATAGAGTACCTACGCCGAATACTCAAGTTAATAAAATGATGTCATTGTGATGTGTAGAGTACCTACGCATAATACTCACATTAATAAAATTATGTCGTTATGATTTATAGCGTATACGCCGAATACTCACATTAAAATTCAACGTAAATTTGTATTTCTTTGATTTTTTGATGAAATATGCAATTAAAATGGTTTCCATGAGATGAGACCATCGTTAGACGCGTCGTAGATCCCAGCTTCCCCGTGATTACGTACAATAATTCAAGATTTTAAAAAACATCTGCTTATTTTCACAGTTACAAGAAATCCTCCATCAAATATTCGTTTTATTTAGTACCCAAATTTGAATGATTCGCCCCTTGCATTCCTTTACCAGAAATAAGAAGGTGAGACCAAAATCAACGAGTTGCTTTAAAAACACTAATGTGAAAATATATCTAAATAAAAATCGAATCAGAAATGTCGAAAATCGTGGATTCACGTGCGTGATCAGTTAGTGACCTCTAGCTGCCACGAATGTCGAAGTGAACATTTATCTTAAAACAAGACTAAGGAGCCGGCGTTATAACTATTTCAGCAGAGTTATTGAAGGATGAAATTACCCTGACAGAAACTGTCGCTTATTTCGGTACGATTGCCTCTCACAACTGGCATCAATTTTAAAAAAGTTTTTACGTCAAGAGAGATTTCGGAAAGTTTTTTTTTATTTTTTTTTTTTTATTGTTTAACTTACAACATTGTTACATTGTACATAAAATAAGTTAAAAATAAGTAATAGTGTAAAACATATGTTGTTGAATTTCTACTCCAATGAAGAGTGCTAGCTCTTGAGCTTGGCGTAGGAGTTATTTGACAATTATTTCATGTTTATATCAGTAATTAACATTATTACAGTACAATAAATATAAACTTAAAAGAGGATTGTGACGTTAATTTTGGTTGAAACATGAATTGAAGTTATAACATTTGATAGGTGATATTAATTTTTTTTAAAGATAAATTTGACCTTCTTTTTGAATAAAATAAAATCTGGTATTTTTTTCACTTCTTCGGGAAGACTATTAAAATATATTATGCCTTTGTAAATGTAGTTATTGTGCATTTGTTGTGTTGAAAATAGAGGAATTTGGATGTTAAAGTTATATGTTCAATTTTACTCCATTACTTTCAGCAACATTTTTGGAAGATTTCGGCTTTTTTCGGTAACACTTGGTAAGTTGGGATACGAGCATTAAGATTGTGAGAATGATTACAAGAAAATTTATACACGGTGTACGGAAACTCGTAGTATAAGCGGGACACTGCTGAATCTACATCACATTTTGAGTCGATTTTGTCTAAAACCTTTTTTGATATGAGCTTTCGTTTTTGAGTAAATCAAGTCCGTAGTTGGAATTTTTGAGGTAAAATTTTTAAAAAATCAACCACTATATAGATTTTGCAACAATAACATTTGGCTGTCATCAGTTGTTTTGTTTTGCTCTATCTAAAATTAATTTTTTTCCATTCTATTTTGTTTTCTGGCCAAAAAAAAAGTGTAGTGTGTTGTGCCTTGAGGTTTCTTCTCCCTTCTGATCTTCCAGGAGTCACTTTTCGCTGCTGATTTCCAGATATTTATAAACTTTTTTACTTCTGTCATTTTTCATACTATTATTGTAGTTGTTTACTGTTGTGAATAATGGAGGGAGATTTCCCTCCTGGACCCCCTACAAAGCCCCCAGATCCCTCTCCGGACCCCCCAGACGGGGAAAATGTAGAAATTTCTGACAGTGATTCTGTCATTTTGACTTCTACCAAAAAAAGGAAATTTACTCCTTCTTCCCCAATAAAACTTGACTCGCCTTCGACTTCACAGTCCCCACCAGCACTTTCTCAACTTCCTCCAACAAACTTTTATTCTCCTCATTCCCGTGGCCCATTCATAGTATACGCCCAAAAAACTGAGCAAGGAAAAACCATCCACCCTCTTGAATTTGGCAAATTCCTATCAAATAGCAAGAATCTTTCAATCAAGCCTGGAGGTGTAAAAGCCGAGGGTCGCTTCCGAATCTCCGTCGAATTCCTCTCAGGGTCAGCTGCCAACAGTTTCATCAAAAATATCTTCATTTCATCTAATTCAAAGTTCAAGGCATATATCCCTACTTTCAATGTCACTCGCATGGGCTTGGTTAGAGGGATCTCGACCGATCTGTCCATCGAAGAAATTCTGTCTTCACTTTCAACCCCCCAACACATTGGCAATCCCATAAAAGCCAGGAGGCTAAATTACAAGGACTCCTCTGAGGGTATAATTTCTTGGAAGCCCTCCCAATCTGTCGTTATCACCTTTGAAGGTCAATCTCTTCCCTCCCATATATATTTATTCTTCAACTCATTACCAGTTGAAATGTATACTTATCCCACCACTCAATGTTTCAATTGCTGCCGTTTTGGTCATACCAAAGCTGCATGCAGATCTCAACCCAGATGTTTTAAATGTGGAGAAAACCACGCAGCTGACCAATGTCCTTCTTCATCCTCACCTAAATGTTTTAACTGCTCAGGCTCACATACAGCTATCAACACATCTTGCCCAGAACAATCTCGCCAAAAAAATATTAAAATTTCTATGGCCTCTCAGAACTTGTCTTTTCTGCAGGCTTCTAAACTATTCCCGCCTGTCAAAAAATCATTTGCTGAGGCTTTATCCAGCAACTCCTCATCCAACTCTCTTCCCTCCACTACAACAACTTCTTCTCGTTCAACTAAATTCACATACAAAAACGCTATCTCTAAACCGGCTCCTGGATACGATCAGCCACAACACAACTCACTGCTCTTAAATCCCAATGGTTCACCTCTTTCAAATGCCACAAATGGGTGTGCAAATAATTATAATCCGTCCTCAATGAACTCTCTTAAACTTTCTGAAAAACTCTCCCAAGACAATTCTTCATTTATCCAAACTCTTATTATTCTTCTAATTGACCTTATTTCTTCTCAAACTAATCTACCGTCCAACGCTGCTACTATTATTTCCACATTAAAATCATTTATTCAAAATGACTCTTCAGGATGTCAGAATACTTCAGTGGAATAGCCGAAGTGCTATTTCTAACAAATCTGATCTCCTTAACCTATTAAATTCCAACATTATTTCTTTGGCTGCTATCTCGGAGACTTGGTTTACTCCATCCACCCACTTTAATGTGGGAGGGTATTCCTGTCTCCGCGACGACCGCCCGGAAGGTTCGGGCGGCGGTGCTGCCCTTTTTATTAAAAAATCCATATCATTTTCCCCAATAAATAATATCAAACCCCCCAATGCTGACTTTCAAATGGTTGCAGCTAAAATAAAGGACACATCCTTTATTTCAGTCTATCTTCCCCCAACAGCCCACTTCAATAAACAAACTTGGTTGCAAATTGTAAGTCAACTAAGCCCTCCTTTCTTTATATTAGGCGATTTTAATGCCCATTCCCCCGTCTGGGGTTCTGCTTTCTCCGACCGAGATGGTCGAAGTGTGATGGATTTCCTAGATCAATCCAACCTTTTCCTTTTGAATGACGGATCTCCTACTAGGATCTCACGCCCCAGCACAAACCCCAGTGCAGTGGATCTATCGATATGTTCTACTAGTCTGGCTTCTCTCTCCTCGTGGGTGGTGTCCCCCGACCCTTGCTCCAGTGATCATTTCCCAATCACCATTACTTATCAAACTTCTTTCCAATCAGACAAGTCTCATATTTCGACAAAAATTAAAACGAAACACACCAAATGGGATGAATTTAACTCTCATATGGACAAGTTCCTATTAAATTCACCCGCCACCGATATATTTTCCGTCAAAGATGATTATAATAACTTCAAATCAATGCTCATAACTGCAATAAATAAATCAAATCCTCCCCCTAAAACTAAATCTCTCAAAAAACTCCCTCCAACTCCCTGGTGGGATGAGGAATGTTCCAAAGTAGTAAGAATTCGGAAAGCTAAATCTCTTTCCTATCGTTACAATATGACTATGGAGAACTATCTTATATACAAAAATGCTGAATCCAATGCCAAAAGGGTATTGAGGTCAAAAAAAAGATCTGGGTGGTACAACTTCTGCAGTTCAGTATCTCCGAACACTCCAATTTCGGAAGTTTGGTCTATGATCCGAAGATTTAGATCCTCCTACAGTTCACCATCTCCTCGAGCGTCTCATTCTAAATGGATCGATGAATTTTTGGACAAAATTGCCCCCCCTTCTGTACCTAACTTAGATGAAATAACGCCCATCTATAATACTCCTATGTCTAATCATTGGCTAGACTCTCCGTTCACCTTAATTGAGCTAAAAAATTGTTTATCAACAGTCAAGGACTCATCTCCAGGCAGAGATGGTATACCTTACAGCATAATCAAAAATAGTAATGATAATGTTCTAAATCACTTCTTAAGCATCTTAAATAAAATCTTCCAGACTGGTATAATGCCTGATGACTGGAGTTGTCAAATAATCATCCCTATTTTAAAAACAAACAAATCACCAAATTCTGGATCCAACTACAGGCCAATCGCTCTTTCATCCACCCTCAGTAAACTTTATGAAAAATTAATTAAAAACCGATTAGAATTTTTTGTCGAGAGTAAACAGCTTCTCTCTTCATCTCAATTTGGATTTAGGAAAAAAAAATCCACTCAAGATAACCTTGCCATCATCAGTACTGATATTAATTTATCAATTTCTAAACAGGAAGTTTGTCTTGCCGTCTTTATAGATATAGAAGGCGCCTTTGACAATGTTTCCATCCCAATCTTGAAAAAAAAACTTCTAGGCCTTGGCCTTCCCCCCATGTTTGTTCAATCTATTATTAATCTATTTCTAGATATAAAAATTTTCATTGAACTTCCAGATATTTTTCCTCAAAGTAGGTCTATTTGGAAGGGTTTACCACAGGGCGATGTATTATCCCCCTTACTGTATAATATATACACATATGATATGCATGTCGCTATTCCCCCACAAGTAAAAGTTATTGAGTTCGCAGATGACATAGCTTTCTTCTTATCATCCAAAATCATCCCTCTCGCCGTCAAATATCTTAACGAAGCCATGAATGCCCTTTGCACATGGCTCACGTTAAATGGTCTTGAACTTTCAATCCAAAAGACTCAGTGTGTCACCTTCTCAAATCGCCATAAAAACCCCCCCGTTCAAATTTTATTTAAAAATTCTCCAATCCCCAACGCTTCTGAAGTAAAATTTTTGGGAGTAACATTTGATAGGAAACTTAAATGGTCTTCCCATATTAATAATTTAGTTACTAAATGCGAAAAAAATTTAAATATCATCAGATCATTATCTGGCGTTTGGTGGGGTGCTCACCCTACTTGCATTAAGTTGCTTTACAACGCACTTATTCGAAGCCATCTTGACTATGCCTGCCCACTTTTTAGTACTGCCTCAAAAAATGTACTTGATAAATTAGACAAAATTCAATCTAAATCTTTGCGAATTATAACTGGAGCGATGCAATCGTCACCCATCAATTCCCTTCAAGTAGAATGTTCTGATCCTCCTCTTTATTTAAGGCGTCAACTATTTGCTGACAAATTTGTTCTTAAATGTTTAAATTCTAAATGTCATCAGGTTATCCCCAGCGTCTCGTTGTTCATTCACTCAACTCATTCATCTACAATCAGAGCTTCAACTAAACCTCTTCCTGACATCTGTAAAAATTTTAAGTCTCTCTCAGAGCTTCACATTATCCAAAATGATCTACTTCCCTTATACAAATTAAAATATAGTCACGTCACCCTATCCCCAACAATAATAGAAGGGATCGGAATCCTTAAAAGCCATTCCAATCTCCCGGCCCGAACTGTCAATAATATGTTCAATGACATTATTTCATCTAAATGGCCCAACTTTTCTCTTTTATTTACTGATGGATCCAAATCTCCCGACTCTCCTAACTGTGGTATAGGTATTAACGTTTACCACAATAATTCTAATGACAGAATATTTCATTCAATTTCAAATCAATTTTCAATATTTTCAGCCGAGTGCATTGCAATAATAGAATCTCTCAAATATATAATCAAAAATAATTTTGAACATTCCCTCGTTCTCTCTGACTCTCTCAGTTCCCTCCAAAAACTTAAATCCAGTCCTCTTCTTCATCCTGATGATCACTTTGTATGCCTTATTCGAGAGATGATAGCCTCCATTCAAAGCTCTGGTAAAACTGTAACTCTGATTTGGATTCCTGGACATGTTGGTGTCATGGGTAATGATATTGCGGATGCCTTGGCAAAACAAGGAGCGTCCAACCCTGTTGTTACCCTCGTAAACCACATTCCCCTATCTGACATTTTTTCCATCATCAAAGATAGATCCCGCAATGTTTGGTCGGAGTATTGGCACATTGCTAGTCAATCCAAGGGAGCCTGCTATGCCTCAATACAAAGGACTATTCCATCAAAACCGTGGTTTCAGCAATTCCCTCATTTTTCCAAAAAAGAAATTTCTTCACTCATTCGAATGAGGATCGGACATTGTTCCGTTCCTTCCCATCTTTTTAAAATTCACGTTGTTGACTCCCCAGATTGTACATTCTGTGGTCTAGAAGTGGGAACTTTAGATCACATATTTTTTGGTTGTCCCTCTCTAAACAAATATCCTCTCTTCTATCAAGCCTTATCTAAAATTGCCTCCCCTCCATTCAACATCTCATCTCTTCTAAGTCTGAACTCGACTCCAATTTTCATTATAATTTTGAAATTTGCCAATTTAAATAAAATTAATATTTAAATTCACCTTTCATTTCTCAATAATTTTAAATGATGGCCAAGAACACCCTTGAAGGGTGAAAGCCAGAAATAATAAGAAAAAAAAAACCACTATATAAACGTGTATATCAATTTTTTTAACCCCTTAGTTGCCGAAAACCTTTATAGGTAAAAAAAGAAAAATATCGTAATGCTCAAATCAAAAAAAATAAGTTTTTGGGTTTCTCTTTGTGATGTAGATTCATTAGCTTTCAGCTTGTTTTACGAGTTACCGGATACGTATATGTGTACTTAAGTGGCGTAATTATAAGTATCGACCTATCGACCTACACAAATTTACTATCATTCCAATGATATGACATCACGTGATACATCCCAGAACACGGGACAATATCTCCGTAGTAGCACTTAATAAGAAATAACATTAGGGCCGTCCACCCGGCTGGTGGGGCAGGTCAGGGTGGGTCAGGGCGGCAGGCGGTAGGGCGGGCCGGCTAGGGGCGGGTCGGGCTAATGCCGCCCGCATTGAGTTTGATTAATTAATCACGGTTTTTTGCAGCGGCATCAGCCGCCTGCAGCCTGGCGACATTACACCAGGAATGAGGAACTATAAATGAAGGCAATTATCTTTTGATTTAAAAAAAATATAAGTACGTCATATGTTGCGCTGAAGGTAAAAAGGTTTATAAATAAATGTTATAATTAAAATAAAAAAGCTGCTTTCAATCTTTTTACTATACAAAATACCTACCAGGTTCCCTTAAAATAGTGTTGTAAAGCAAGTAATTATTGAGTATCGCATAAGAGTCTCAACGGCTCCCAATCATCCGGAGGTTGTGAGCTGTTTCTTATCCGTCGGATCTTAAATTTCTAAAACAAAACTGTCTTTCGTCATCATTATTCGAATGGAATGGCGATAAACGATATCAGATATGTGAAAGATTGACTTGATTATTTACAAATAATGCATCTACAAAGTGTATTGTCTATTTAGTGAAAGCAAATCTCCTTAATCTTCGTAAGTGAAGCAAATTTTGTAGTGAGAAAAAAAAGTTGCGAAAACCAAGAATGAGAAAGTTTTTTTTTAATATCTTGCACCAGAGCTCGCCCGTTGACTGCTTGAGTTGTTTACATAGATGCAGAATAACATATCTGCTTTGTGGTTACAACTTTTTTTTTTTAATGATTTACTGATATGTATAAATTAATGATTTAACAGCATCATACACGAACGCTTTAAAATATATTCGAAATTCACTAAAAGTTTATTACAAAACCTGTTAATTCATTCGTTAAATGTTTTAAACAAAATATATATTTTTATTTCTTGATCAATCCCGATGAGTTACAAAACTCATTGTAGGACGAGAGAAACTTATAATACATAGGTGGGAGTTAATAGGCACAATTTAACATTGGTATTTTGGTATCAAAATTATAAGTTTCACATGCGAAACAGTACAAAAATAGTAAAATGGAGGTTAAGTGGAACAAACAAGAAGAAAAAACAAAAGGAAACAGACAGATATACACATAAGCACAAAGCCTCGGTAGGAATTTACAAGAAGGTACTCACCCTAAGTATAGATTATGCTTGATTACAAATACAAGGAATAGGAAAGGAGAGAAAAAGACACAAGACAAAATACAACACGACAAGAATTACGTATTTTAGTTTTTACATGTTTAAAAAAAAAGTTATTTTAAAGCTTTACTTTGAATTTTCGCTAATTAATGCTATTCGAAACATTGGCCAAAAGAGGAGAAATGTAATGCTATCTGAAACATTGGCCAAAGTAGGAGGAATACAATGCTGTCCGAAACATTGGCCAAAGGAGGAGGAATACAATGCTGTCCGAAACATTGGCCAAAGGCGGAGAAATGAAATGAAGTCCTAGACATTGGCAAAAAGAAGGGGGAATGTAATGCTGTCCAAAGCATTGGACGAAGGAGGAGGAATGTAATGCTGTCTGAAACATTGGCCAAAGGAGGAGGAATGTGATGCTGTCCGAAACATTGGCTAAAAGAGGCGGAAACGCAACACAGCACCAAACAAATCATGATAATGCTTTTGACCGTGGAAATCTCAAATCATATCTGATTATCAACATACAAGACTACTTCAACGTTGTTTACCACTGGACGACCAGGGTTGATACCTTCCGTAAGTCCACATAGATCTGGTCTTGCCATACCTAATACCCACTGCCTTGTAACGCTTCCTACACGAAAAAACTGCAGTTTCCATAAAACATCACGTATGCTCTATGTTAACAGGGTGAAACAAAAGAAGCACAGTTGTAATTCACGGAGGAAATTTTTGATAAAATTTTATTACCACACGTAATAAGCATAATTACCAAGAATAATGTTTCACAAAACCTATTTTATAAAATAGGTTCTGAGGTTCTTAATTGAAAAAGAAAAATAAGTAGATTTTATTAAAATTAATTTATTATTGATAACACTTTTTCTTTCATCATTCTATATTAATTCTTATTTGAACAACAATTCAACTTCTTTGAATTGCACTATTTTCCATCTACTATAACTGAAATTATCGTTTCCTATTGTAATTAAGTTGAATTGAATTGTTATTTCAAAAAGATTGTAGTCGTAAGGAAAATTTTACAACAAATTCAAAAGATTTGTATATTTACCGTGCGTTGATTGTACTAACAAAAGCACGATAAAGTTTGTAAACTGTCTAATCTAAGAAAAACTTATAAAATATTTATTGTTCAATATGCACCATTATGCAATGTTGATAATTTTTTGTTTACTATTTTGACTGTTTCGACTGCCTCCGTGGTCAAAAGATAAGGCTCTCCACTAGCAAATGCGAAACATAATTTTATTTAACTAAATTGTGTTGTCTCAATTAATTAATTTAAAATTATATATTGCTTATTTGCCAGAGTTCCAGAGTGAAGTAACTCCCAGTATCGCCATTGCGGAAGACCACCATATTTGAATAGCCAGGTACTTCACCACTTTCCTTTCATCATCTCATCATACCGTCAACCTCACAACTTACCCCAATTGGGGATGCCATAGCCTCACTGACTCCTGGAAGCCGGAGCAGTTGAGACACTTTTCCTAAGAAAACCTCGTGTCTTAGGAAATGTAACGATCGGCTTACGTTAATTTATATGTACCTTTACGAAGCGAACCTGAGCTTATATTTTTCTGAAAAATTCGTTCTTTTTTTGTATTTTTAATTATGTTAAAAAATCTCATGCATATTTCATTTCTTAAGACGAAAATATTTTTTTTTGTAAAACGCTATAATTCAAAATTGTTTTCATAATAAGCTGAGAATTGAAACGCCATCCTGTACATTTAGAATTAGCTTATTTTTTTATTTTGTGAACATAGATCCGGACGGTCCGCTTTGGTTCCGCTTTTGTCCCAGCTTGTTTATTTTTGCATTCTGTTCCCCCCATCGCATAGCATCGGTCGGACTTCTTTGTACCTTAATTATATTGAAAGGAGATGTGACGGCATTAAGTGCGCCCTTTGAGGACACAAAGGCATCGGCTTTAGGAGTTCATTATTCGTTTTTTTTATAATTACTAATTTATAATTAATAATTTTTTTTAAAGTCAATACCGCATGAGAGTCCAAACTGCTCCCAACCGTCTGGAGCCAGTGAAGCTATGACATCCCCGGAAATATTTTGAGGCTGAAGGTAGCGAATGTAGCGAAAGAGAAGGAGATGGGGAAGGCTATCTGGTGATAAAGATCTGGTGGCAAAACACAGCTAAAGCATTTCAAGCAACGTTTTCATTTCTGAATGGTCGTCTTATACTAGGGCGATACTGAGAGTATTTTCCACTCTGGAACGTGCCACAAATATACTATATATTATTTTTAATGAATAGTTTGTGAAATAACAAATATTAATCAAATTTCCCCTTGACCATAGAGGCCGTCAATATCTACAAAATACACATATTTTTAAAATTTACTAAACAAAGGAGCCCAGAGGGAAATGTTTTCCCAAAGAGGCTAACCATGTCATATTTGGGGATACTTTATGCTGAATGGATGATATATTTAATACAGGTACATTTTGGGTTACAGATACTGTAGAAAGAGTAACAATAATATAGCACCTTTTCAAAGTTGAAATTTCAATAAATAAATTCAAAGCTTTATAACAACTGAATAGTAAATAGATTAGATTTTTTTTACGTTAGCTCCATACTTGAAGCCCTGATGAAAATACCTTTCCTAAAATACATACTTTTACCCAGGGTATGACATAGATCATCTTTGGGGAAGTTGCTTGGAGAGTATTTTAAGGAAATGAAGGAGAGGAGGTTCTGAGAAAGAAAAAGGCATGATGAGAGTGTAGCAATCTGAGGGTCGGCATGCCAAGGAATGACAAAAGCACTTATGAATCCATCCCTCCCACTGCTGTTCAATGCGACGCGTCCAGAGAGTCCGGCTGAAGAGGTGAAAGGGTTGCCCTTAAACAGCCTCTCCCAATTCAATCCGTTACGTTACGTTGGTAGACATACCTGGACAAACCTTTCTCCATGAACTCGACACCCCTGCTAAATCACCAAATATAGTGAACCACCTGGGGTGACATTTAGCAGAGGTGTTATCCAATGAATGATTCCCGGGTAAATATTATATAAGATTTTATAAGCATAAACAAATATTCTCTATATGTCGAAACAAAACTGCGGGGCTGAGAGGGCCAAAGGTTCAAGCAATTAGAGTGAATCTAATATTATTATTTTTCTATGGCTTATAGTGTGCCGATGGTATGGATATTAATTTTTCACAGATGATTGTATCTCATTTCCCCCCACAGGTAATGTGAAGCCAGATTTCGAGCAGTACTCGGCAAGATCGCTCGATACCTCGTTTAGCCATGGTTTGTTTTATATCGTCACAGTCATTAACGGTGATGAATTGATGAAAAACACCACTTAAATTTAAACCATGGCAGGCCGGTGTGGAGTATTGCATCAGGCTCAGCTGCTATTGCTGAAGGTACACGAAGTATTCCGTAGAGTAAATAATACAAAGGTGGGAATTCTTTGTTTGGATGATTGAGACAAATGCTGTTTTCAACTTATCACGGTGAAATAAAGGGCTCGAATTGATACAGATAATTTATTAAAATAAAACGCAACATTCGTACATGTGTACCCTGTCCACTCAAAACTACACAACCGACTTAGCAGTAAAATTCAAAGTTTTTTATTAGTTCCAGGAAGTGTGATTCAAATGATAGAAGAAGTCGGTTACCCCCCGGGGAAGAGTCAAAACATAATTCCAAAACATACTTAAGTCTAAGCAAAATCCGTTTAAAATATTAGTAACATCCCAGGGCAGACATATGCTGGCGCAATTGGAGCAGTCCGCTCCGGGCGCCAAATTGTAAAGGAACCAAGGCGCTGATAATACCTAACACCTACCAGTCCTAACACATAGCCCTGAGATTATTTTTTGAAATTATTACCTAGCGTCTACTGGTTTTGACAAGGAGCCTAGCAATTCTACTCGCTCCAGGCGCCGTTTGGCTCAGAGCTGGCACTGCAACATTCGATGTCAAGATGAAATTACACGTAAGTTAATTTAACGTTAGTACCAATATTATACTGTCAGAATTAAACAAGGATGGAATTATACACACGGAAGAAACTACACATGGAGAGAATTAGACTACTTAAATAACACACCCAAGTTTTACATGTTTTATTACCATAGATGTACAGGGTTTTCCAATAAGAGGTGTTATTTTGAATAGCCCGCTATTTCGGTAGATTTTACTTTTGAAGCTGTCATTTTTTGACATTTGACAAGTAAAAACTACGCCATTAATAAAAACGGAACGATACACTCTTCAACAACGCATTGAAATTATTAAAATTCACTTAAGTGAATCAAATGCAAATCATCTTGAGTGATAAGGCCCATTTCCACCTCGGTGGCTTCGTCAACAAGCAAAATTGTCGCATCTGGGGCTCGGAAAACCCAAGAGTTATTATTGAAAAGCCTTTCTATCTTCAACGTGTGACTGTTTGGTCCGACGGACTCATCGGACCTAACTCTTTCGAAAATGAGGCTGAAGCAACAGGTACGGTGAATGGATTGCGCTATCGAGAGATGATTAATGATTTTTTATGGCCGGAATTGGATGGTATTGATCTCCACAACGTTTACTTTCAACAACGGCGCTACGTGCCACACAAGCGACGAAACTATTGATCTTTTACGATTGAATATCAAAATAACACCTCTCATTGGAAAACCCTGTAGTATCACGAACCTCTGTGATCCGGCATTTTCCGGTAAGTTTCTGTCAATGTGACTTACAATACAACAATGTGCGCAATAGGATAAACGCCTAGTAAAAATAAAACACAATCCCTTGTTTGGCTTACGAGTGCTAAATATAAAATATGGGTGTTTCTGTTTTCAGCTTCGCATCATTTTTGCAGCGTAATGTGTTACCAACGAAACGAACCACACCTTACTGCGATCAATTTCCATCATCATTATATTTTTTATATTCGTTATACGCGGAAAATTAGTGCGTGAATTCAACCGCGTAAAGTTGTAGACAACATTGGAGTTTGTTGAAAAAAATCCGGAAAACATTTTATCGAAGGAACTAAAAAAACGTAAATCTTCAATTTTAAATAGCTTCACATTGTTTGAAAATACCACTACCGGCAAATGCCGTAAAATGTGGTGAAATAAAAAAATATCACGTGAATGCCTCACAAAAATATCAACTACCTACTCCAGTGAGTTTATGTCTTCTCCAATTGGGTTATATTTGGAGTATGAAGGATGTGGTTAGGGTAAGATGTTAGGGAAGAGAAAAGATTGGAAATTTCAGGATACATATGGCCACCAATCTGGGAGGCGGGTATGAGTACCGCCACCCCGGAAACCATAAATTGGATAACCAACTCAACTGCCACAGATTACCCCAAGAGGTTGGCTAGGTTCAGTGACTTAACAGGGGTACTAGCGTTCCTGTAGCTGGATCGGGAGAGGACGGCTGGTTGAGGGAGACCCTTTGATCTCTCTACCCGGACTATCTAGATCCAATACCTTACACCGCAGTGGAGGGGGTTTGATTAATATGACACTTTTGTTTTAACTGACCCCAGATTCCTACACACCCTCGTATCTTATTCCTCCCCAGAACATCCTATAATTCCCTTACCAAAACAACCCTCCACACAGCATCCCCAAAGATGAAATAGGCTTTACGAGAAATGATTTTTCTCAGGGCTTCTAGTGTGGAGTTAATGTAAAAGAAAAGGAATCAAGCGACGTTTTTTCAGGTTTTTGGATGTCTTTCACTAAGGCGATGCTGAGAGTAATTTTAAGATGTTTATTATTATTATTATTTATTTACCAGGTAATTTTCTGTATATGTTAGTGAATAAAAAAAATTAGGTTAGACACTCATAATAAATTGTACAGCGCTCTTGAGGTGATATTTCGCAACAAAACGGAGCTATACATATTATCCGATTATTAACGAACATATTCTGCAAATATCGTATAAATATTATAAAATTATGTCAATAACATTTACTGCTTCAGAGGATGTTTGGATCAATAGTAATTTAGCTGGAGGCTATTTTTATATTCGCACTGTAGGAAACCGCGAATAAAAAAACACATAATTATAACGATCAGAATTTGAGTCTTATCTGTTGCGAACATCACCTATTACTTACGCAGCCTGAAAGCTCGGAACCGGAAACTAACAGCCCTGTTAAAACGCAGGTTATTATGAGATTCAGATTTTAAAACCAATATCACAAAAAATGTATGAACAGGGCGTAGTATGACGGCCGGCATAGTCCAGTGGTAACGCATTGGACTGCCATTCCGAAGGTCGCGGGTTCGAACCCGGCGTGCGCAAATAAATTTTATTTGATTAATTTGTGTTATTTCACAATCAATTAATTAAAATAATATATAGTATATTTGCGGCACGTTCCAGAGTGGAAGATACTACCAGTATCGCCCTGGTGTAAGACCACCATTCAGAATTGAAACGTTGCTCCAAATGGCTTTAGCCGTGTTTAGTGACTAGATCTGAATAGCCAGGTACTTCCCCACCTTCCTCTTTCCCTTCCCCACTTACCTTCAGCCTCACAACACCCCCCAATTGGGGATGCCATAGTCTCACTGGCTCCAGACGGGAGCAGTTGGGACTCTTGTGAGGTATTCACTATAAAAATAAAAATAAAAGTATAAAAGCTCAAGCATTCCGAATTTCTACCGACATTATATAACAAACTTTCCTTGAATGCATTAAGTTTTAAGGTCTTCAAAAAATATGTGATGTTTTTGAAGAAAATCTGTTATTCAGATATCGAGTTGAAAAAGTAATTAAATGAAGTTCTCTAGAGAGAAAACGCACAATACGATCCGAAAATTATAAAAAACCCACCTGGTACTGTTATTTAAAATGTTATAGATATGAAAAATGTCAAAAGTGTTTCTGTGTGCAACTTAAGGCAACATTTTAATTATTTGTGATGAACGTATAACTTAAATCTCAAATGTTTCTAGAGGGATCCCTACCAATGTAAGTTATTTATATTTAATATTAATAAAAACATGACCTTACTATTAAAATATTTTATGTAAAACAGTTTGAAAATTTTATAAAATGATTTTCAACCATAAAATTTTATTTTACCTAGCGATGAATTATTTACTTCCCGAGGGATCACTCTAGAAACATTTGAGAATTTAGTAATACGTTCATCAAAAATAATTAAAAAAAACCCCACGGAAATGTCGGTTTAATAAGTCTGCTAGGGCAAAGTCAACCGTAATTCCGTCCATAACGTCAGGCCGCGCCGAATATTGTTTTTACACGACTTCCATCACTTATGACGTTAAGATTCCCATTTTATTTTAGAGATTTGATAAGGCAAATTCAACCGCAGGTCTATCCAATACACCAGGGCCCTCGCGACCCATATTTTTGTGCACGGCTGCTTCACTTACGTCGTTAAGATTCTGGCTTTATTTTAGGGTCTCGTCTTAAGCTCCCGCATACCCAATTCCTACCTTAAGGCAATGAATTTTTGGTCTTTTTTAATTAAGGCGATACACTACGTCATGTAATATTTTAAATTCAGCCGCTATCGATAACAACCCTTACGTAGATGGCGATAAGGTTTAAATTCCCGCTTTACACCATCCGCCTGTTTTGATTTATGCATGAAAAAAAAACATGGTAAAAAAGTGCCATTTATTTTATTTTGTGGATGTTCAGGCATAAATATTATTTTTTTTTTCGATTATTATATATATAAATATCTTAATTTTCCACACTATACAATAAAATCATAACCAAAAATGGGTTCGTAAGTAGGAGATTTTGAACTTTAAAAACAGTTTTCATCTACCTTTACATTATTTTTTTCTGGGCTTATAAAAAGATTTATCTAAAAATACTCAATTATTTCAAAGGCCAAGATGTATTCTACTCGCAGTATTTAATTAAAGCATCTGAAACATTTCTAGGCGACCAAATTTTCAAACCAAAAACACATGATTTTGCATTACTACGTATTTCATCGCCTTTAGTAGTATTTGATTAAATATTTACACAAGTCTTGAATTAAACCTTTTTTGGTGAAAACTATTGATATGTCCATGATGTAATATAATATTACGAAGTACCATAAAACAGGGGGAAAATAGTTAATTTATTCTTCACTTTGAGCCAAAGTCATACCACAGAATATTTCACAGCATTCAGTAGAGAAGAGCTAGTTTTTTGCTTTAATGGTATCTGGGAACGTATTATATCCACCGTTTAGACATTCCTTCCATTAAATAAAAATAAACAGTTTATCATTGATTTTGCAGATGTCTAAAATATAGGTAATCGATTCATCATCATCATCATCGAGAGAGGATGACAAAAAATTCCGTATTTACAACATGTTTCTAAAAAATTTAAAACAAAAGAAAATCAGAAACCTTTTATTTTATTCTAGCTACTTAATGAACTAACCGAATTAATTGTAACCAATTTTTTGTGAGAATATTATACATAAACGCATTTTCTTATGTTTCACTCTGGGAATCTTGATATTTAATGGTATTTGTTACACCATTTCTCTATTATGGTGCACTTGTTCATTTATTACCCCTGAAACAAATGGATCAAAAGCAATTTCTACACCTCCACAATGACCGTGGGTGAATTGGAACGGATGAGAACTTCAGCGAACACCTTTATGAACGAAAAAATCAGCAATATTTCGATATTATTAAAATAGCAGGTTCTCATTAATGTGATTTACAGCATAACTCAATCTAGTATTTAATTAATATTTATGGTGTCGTTTTGTAAAAAAATATTTTTACTTCAGTGAAGTGGGCTTTTTCGGGCCATCAACTGACAATTACCGTGACACAGTGTTACAACTGCCTGAGAAACATTCGCTCGCAAATACGTCGTATTAATAACATATTATTTAAAATAATGTATACAATAATTTGATAAATATGTATTGAAAAAAAAGAATCCCGAAAACATTCCCAACTTACGAATAACGTAAAAATATTTAATTTCCTTCCTATTCCCATTATTATAGCAGATCATTGATTCCAGTGTGGAAACCTAGCGCTTTTGGCCACTCGGCCATCAACCGGTCAAAGAGGTGTTTTAGAATATGGTTTCAAAATGAAATCTGACATTACAAAAGTAACACCCAATCCAACGAAGCCTCACCTCTATCTCCCACACATTTCAAAAAGATTCAAGATCCACTTAAGAACCGGTTTTCAAAAAGTTCCAGAATATTGCGTAAGAACCCATCAATCATATTGTAAAAACAATTTACGTGTAATAATATTACGTATATTAGCATTTTGTAATAAGTAATAACACAAACCTGATCGTCGGTAAATAATGAAGCCTGCACAGAATGCACCCTTTCAATGCTCCGGACGCTCTCCTTTATTAAAAACACCGAAGACTAACAGTTATTGATCTACCCGTCAATTAAACATTTACCTCGGACACGCTAACACCTTATTTGCTCCGCCTGCACCAGGCACCTTGATTCAGCGGCCTGCAGGTGTTGACCCGCTGCAGGTGTAGGAGGTGCATTTGGGCGAAACCGAACCGGCCGAAATAATTGCCAAATCTGTTGGGGCTTGTTAATGTCTTCACGCGAGATTCCGCGACTTTTTCACGTCGGAAGTGCGTGGATGTTGCACTCATTTCCGGCATGTCGTTATTGTTTCGTGTGGGGTATCTCTGATTTGGAATTACTTGCCATAATTGTTCAGCGGTTTCATACAATTTTAATAATAACATGTTCTCATCAATACTTAAAAAGTATACAATTACGATATACTCGAACACAGGACGAGAAATGCAAAATTAAGTGACCAGTTCAGGTACGACAACACCCATCGAAAGCAGAGTTATGTTAGCCTCCATATTGTACAGGGCCCGTAGATACTTCAATAGTACACACCTGCTTATCATGTACAAATCGCAAGTGCACCTTACGATTGAATTTGGAAGCCACTTCTGGACTAGAGGCACCAAATCCCTGAAAAAACTCTCGACTTGAAACAGGCGGTGCGTTTGATAAATTTACTTATCTTGACAAACGAATTGCAATATTTAAAGCACAGGCGTCAGGTGGGTATTCTATGCTTGTTCTACCGATATTTAAATGCAACTCTGTGCAACTAGAATCATTGATTCAGAGTAAGGAAACACGCCAAATATCTTTTTACACAGTTAACATTTGTCACATGAGAATAGGTCTTAGTGTCTACGACTTTATCTTCAGTTTAATAGCTCGGCTGTGTTTCCTTCCTCTTCAGGTTCACCACTTTCATTTCCACCAAGATACCCCCACACAGCATCCCAAAAGATGACTAATTAACAAATATTATTTTTATTTTAGAATCTTCATAAGAATCTTATGGACATATTAACTTTCTAATGAAAGTTTTATATTGAAAACCAGCTTACTTTTGTGTAATTTAATCCGTTGTACGCGGACGTCACACATATAAATGAGAATTTGCTGCGTACAGGGTCACCTAGCATAAAAAATCACGAGTATTCGATAAACGAAGTCATCCACATAATTAAGTTTAATTTGACTGTGTAAAAAAATATGTTTTTCGTACAATAGTTCATGTTAAACATACATATTGTTTTTATAATCATGACGACTAGAGTTAAGATTGACCAATCTGATAGTATTATTGTCCTAGCGTCTGGACGATGTAGGCCCTCTGATTGGTCAAATTTAAATTGTTTGTTTCGGTTAAATTCCGCTAACTTCAAAATTATGACCCGATTTAATACTAAAATAGGATCCGCAGATTTCTTCAAAAGCATCTTTTCTGCTCAAATAATTTTTAGATAATATCGAAGAAAATATGTTTTAGAAAGTTCACAATGCATTGGATTAATTACATTACAGTAAAAATTATCCACAATTACGTTTTATATATTTGACGTCTGTCAAGAATCAGACATTCCAGGGTTCCTTAAAAATGTCAATCCCTCCTTTACCGGCCGCTGGAGTAGTTTTGCTATTGGCCGACAGAGCGCATAAGAGCGATATACAAATACGTACAATTTCATTTATTCAAACAACGGTAATTATTTACGTGAAACTACAGTTTTAATACGCATTTACAAATAAAACAAACATTTGATTCAACTTAATGACAATAAACAACAAGTCTTTGCATGTACGATTTTGAAAAATATTGATATTTAATATTATTTACGTAAATAATAATTTCGCACTATTTGACAGAACACCGACATGAAGTTAACAATACGCGGAAGTATAGGCACTGCCAACCCAATAAAATAACATGAAAGACAATCGGAAGATAGAAACGCTTCGTTGATTGTAAAATTAGCCAACAAATCTCTAATCTGACATGTACTTATATGTTTAATAAAACAATCATTTTGCCAGGTATATAATATACATTATATTAAGGTATTATTCGGAATCGCTGGACATAATTCTTCGGATTTACCTTAATTAATATAAAAGGAATCTGAATGCATTTGGGAATTTTTTAATTTTAGCATTTTAATTTTTAATTACGTAAAATTAAAATTCGCTTTCGTTGTATTGGATGACAGCCGGAATAATTTCTATTGATGATATTTTCTTTTTTTGGTATTCCTGATATGAGTGGCTAGAATTTTTACAATTTACTCTATGCAAATACTAGGTAGGTGGTACTATTTTAGCCAAGCTCGAAAAATAAAATAAAGGTATTTTGGTTTCTTTTACAAGTAAGGAAATATTAAAAAAAAGGTTATTATAGGTTAGGATAGGTTAGGTTAGGTTATGCTAGGTTAGGTTAGGTTAGGTTGGATTAGTATAGTTCAAGTTAGTTTATAGGTTAGGTTAGATTAAGTTGGATTATTATAGGTTAGGATTAGTCAGGTTATGTTAGGTTAGGTAACGTTAGTTAGGTTATTACGGGTTAGGTTAGGTTGGGTTATTATAGGTTAGGTTGGATTTTTATAGGTTAGGCTGGATTATTGTAGGTTAGGTTAGGTTATTATAGGTGAGGTTAAATAAAATAATAATGATAATAATAGCGAAATAAATCATTTGTGTTTTTTAAGTAGGCACTATTTTGCCGGAATATTGTATTACATTATAACTTTTTAATTTACGTTTTTCAATTGTCTCTAGCCGTTCATTTCAGGAATACCGACAAAAGAAAATGTTATCAACATAAATTATTCAGGCTGTCATCCCATACAGCGAAAGCGAATTTTCATTTTACGTAATTAAAAATTAAAAAGCTAAAATTAAAAATTTCCCAAATGCTGTTCGATTCCTTTTATAGTAATTAAGGTAAATCAGAAGGTATTATTTAAAAATATTTCGTATTTTTCCGTGTCCAGCGATTCCGAATAATTACCTATATTAATTTACATTTAGCCATTTAGGCAATTATTCGGGAAAGGTAAAGTTTTAGCCGAACAACTGTCATTCTTATATGCCTAAACTCCTTCCTGTTCCGTGTTTTAACAATATATACTCACCCTCTCTCTGTGAATGACCTAATATCTACCTATTAAATGTAATTGTTGTTAGTATCACTTAAACTGGGCGAAGCCCAACCAAGTGCCGCCCGAAGGGCCTAGCAGAAAAAAACCCGCGGAGCGGGTTTTTAACTGCTAGTTATTATTATTTTATGTCAGTTGGCACGTGTAGGTTTGTTTTTCTGAATATTTGCTCGGCAATAATATTATTATGTCACATTTAATCCCAGCAGATTAGAAAGCGTGCAATCTCGCATATTATTGCAAATTGCAGCGAAGCTCCGGAATAACTAATCTTGTTACCGAATACACGTGGACCGTTATAATCCTGTTGAGTTTTATGAAGGGATTTAACTAGTTATTAGGTACATCCTTACTTTTTGTGCAGAATCAAAGGAGAAAGGGCAATAAGGATGTTTTCGACAGTTGCAATGTTTCTCGTGTTGGAACAAATTAATAATGAGAGTGGCCAAACGAAACTGGTTTTACTTTTAACTGTGGTTTTTTTCGAAGAAAAATCATATCGCTTTTGTACAATGTTTGCAACATATACAAAGTTAGGGACACGCTTAATGAAGGACACTTGGGCTATATATTTTTATACTCTTAATGAAGGACAATTGGGCTATATATTTACATACTCTTAATGAAGGACACTTGAACTATATATTTATATATACTCTTGATTAAGGACACTTCGGCTATTAATTTATATAATATTAATGAAGGACACTTGGGCTATATATTTATATACTTTCGCAGCATGGCCTATTTAAACTTACTCAGCGAGCTTGTGTGAATGATATGCTGAAATAGGCCAAGCCATAAGAGTATGACGTAATACAAACATTTTATTTTAAAAACGCTTTGCATCAGTTATATAATAACGACTAAGCATTTCAGTTAATGGAAAAGAAAAATAGTGGATTTTTGCAGCGATTTCGTTAAAAAATGGATAATTTGACGTTTTTCTTCACAGCATTTTTTAACAATATAATTTTGAGAACAATTTTTGAAGCCAGTTTTTTAAAAATTATTTTACCTATATAGTTTCTTATTTTGGCTTAAATAAGAGAAGACAAAAAATATCCTATAATATATAACTTTTACATCAATAACAATGGCCTCCAAGTGAACAATAGATTTTAATTATAACGAAATTATTATTAAAATCCATTATTTTCAATATCTGAAAACTGAAATACACACTTCTCATTATTATCAAACTCTACACAGTTTTTTGAAGTGCGTACTAAGCGTTCCCCTATTTTCTGTACATTTACCAAATGTTCATATTTATGATCAACCTTACACGGAGAAAAATGAGTATTGGCGATTTATTAAAAATATCTTCAAATTATTAGTAATCCGGTAAAAAAACGGGATTGTAGGACATTTCCTCATAAACTTTTAGTCAATTCCTAATATATCGGAACACGTGTTCGTGCACTTAAATTTGCTTTGGTAATAAATATATAAAGACGAAAATATTATGATTTTTATTAACACGTTTTCCGACATTCAGATAATACATTCCTCTTTAAATAAAAGCTTACCAGGAAACCTGTCAATTCATTCGTTAAGGACCTGAAATCCAGTATTTAACCGGATTACGAATAATTTTAAAAGATTCTTAATAAATTAGCAATCAAATTTTTATTTACTATCAATTAACGCAGGGGTAGGCAGAGAGGACGGACCGCCAAACAACTCGGTCTTGGCACATACTCCTTGTCTCATTCACATTCATACATAGTATCATACATACTCTTCTATTATTATGATACTTGAAATAGCCAGACTCAAGTATCTGATTGACTTGGTCGTGCCATGTCTTCCTCGGGCGTCCCCGACTTCTGCTACCATTCAAATTTGCATCATATATTCTCCTTACACTCTTTTCTTCGCTCATTCGCTATACATGTCCAAACCATCTAAGAGTCATTTCTTGATCTTACTCATCGTCACTTACTAAGCGTCATCAGCCTTGCACTCTTTGCGGATCTCCACATCTCTCACACGACCATACATGATTTTACCACATATACGCCTCAAGGATCTCATTTCTACAGCATTCAGTCTACTTTCATCCTTTCTCTGCCAGTTCCATGCCTCAAAGTCTTTCTGTCTTACTAGGAAAAATATTTCTAAAATCTTTTTATTATACCGCCAATCATAAAATTAGTTTATCCTTTCCTGAATACTCACATTAAATAATGCAAATTGCTAAAATAACCATCAATATTCAATAATAGCATCTCAAATTATATGTATGTCCCTTGCGTGCAGAACTGTATCTAAATGTCACTAACTGCCAGTTAAATATGGTCTCCTCTGTACATAATATGAAAATTTTAACGCAGCATCACGTTCATTGGTTAAATGCACCGTTCACAAAATTTTCTTTTATTAATCGATGAACCTGTGGTTGCTATCTATTTTAAATCCGCCATAAGTTGTCATAGTAAATTGTCTAGTCTATAATTAGTAATAAGTCGAACCATTGAATAAAATGCCTGTAAAATCTCCTTGACGATTTTTTTATAAAAAAAGACTGAAACAAATCACTTAATATTATTTTTATTATAGTTCAATGGTTTTTCGATTTTTTGCTATATATCGCATCGATTGAACCTTTGAAATCTTTATACTATTATGTACTCAAATTCGGTCACCAAGGTACAAACTACCAACAAGGTAAAGAGATGAAATGTGTGTGCTTTGTTGTGTAGTGTACTAGTTAATATTTCAGACATGCAGCTGCAGTGAGTTACGAAGAGTCACATACAAAATACCCCATTCATTTCAAAATGCCCTTTTCCTCTGATTTACGCGTGGGCTGAGAACAATAGTTATGATGAGGCAAGAACAAGATACGGAGCTGTTAGGCTCTGTGTGAATATGCGGGCATTATTACACACGAGGAGCTGAAATGAGGAAAACGAACGCAGCGCGGATATGGGATGCGTGGATCACACACAATATAAATAATAGAGAGGGCGGGGATGACGTCATGCCCCCCTAACTCCCCCCTCATACAGAACGGAGTTTATGCTTTGCAGGGGGTTTTAAAATCATGACATCAGTTATATATTTAAAATAATTAACATTTTTAAGATTTAAAAGCATCACACTTCTTTTACGAATAATTTAATTTTTTAATTTTGACTTAGGTCAGCTTACGGTATCTGTAGAAAAAAAACTGAATGTGACCAAGAATCGAACTTAGAACTTCCCGAAGGAAGCAAACATGACTGACCACCGGGTTTTTGCTTCGCTCAAACCTCGGCAGATATTATTATTATTAAATATACATAAACAGAAGCAGAATACCTTGTCAAACCATGGATCAATGTATTTCTCAAGAACGGGGTAGAATCGTGTCAAACCAATTATTTTTATTTGCAAACAAAGTTACTTCCTAAGGAAATCAGCTGAAGACTTTCGCGCCACCAATTACAATAATTAAAAAAACTGATAGTGTTCTAATCAAATGATTCACTGATAAAATATATTTTTAGGGTCTAACTTAAAAAATATATAAAATTTAATATACAATATGCATAAAATACACATAATTCACCAAAAAAAAATACATTATTAAAACACCTAAAAAATGTTTGCCTCTGGAATAATTCTATCAAAAATGGCTCCAAAAAGATCTAAACCATTCGATGTCCCCTCTACCAGTTTTCCGATTGCACACCTATACTAAATCAAGTATAATGATATTGTCGACTGGCTGAATCAATCATTGAAGTCCCCCAACTCTTTGCCACTACACGAAGAATAAGAAATAACAAAACAGTGATTATCTCTCAAAACGTTGAGAGCCCCTGTTTTCCCTACTATTATCTTGTACGGGAGATAAGCATCTTGTGCCATGATTGCCAGGAATGACGCCAGAAGAACCTGACACATACTTTTTCTTTATGCTGCACCTCATTCTTCTTCATATTGTGTACCTCCCTACGCTTCCTCCTACCGCACTGCCTTATCTTATCATCATCATACATCTATTACAGCTTCTAATACTCAACTTTATCGACCTCCTTGGGCTTCAGATCGAAAGGTCGCGGATTCGAAACACATTCGGGATATTTATGGCAGTACATTTTATCCAAATGTTCAGTGTTTTCCAAACGGACTATACATTTTCCACATGGAAAATATTGGAACATTTTTTTTTTGTCTATAGTTTTCCGTTTTGTATATATATTTGTGTTTGTTTATTTGTGAATATTTATCCAAGCAGACAATACATTTTTTCCCACTGGACAATATGTTATTTCAAATTGACATTACATTGGTCTGATATCCAAAAAGACAACTAATGTGTCCAATTGGAGGATACATTCGTCAAATATGACAACATTAGAAGATATTTTACAGATTTGGAGATATAAATCGACATTACGTTTGTCTAATTGGACCATAAATTTATAACAGATAACTATGGTGGATGGACAGATATTTTAGAAATGTAGGTTTACTGTTTTGTGAATTTTCATCCAAATATACGGACATATATAATATATAATCACATATATAAAATGACATATATAATCACACATACATTATCACATTATTACTCACCAATCAGTCGATTACACATTTTGGGAAATGAACATTAGCGTGTGTCGCTCTCCATAGAGAGAAAAAAAATTGTCTTATTTTTAAACGCCTGGGGTCTCAAAAGTTGCGTATGCTCTGTAGCTATTCGAAAACGTAAAAATAAATGAAATTGGTGTTCACTATTAGCTCGCTAAAATGGCCCGAAGTTTTGAATAAAATTTGATTTCGTGATTTGGGAAAAAAATAAAAAAATGGGTCCATATTGTATATTTTGTAGCACACTAAATTTTATTTCCATAACTGCAGTACAAAGAAAGAAAAAAAAATATTTTTTCATGCATATGTGATGTGTTTGTTAAAAATATAAAAGGGGAAAATAACACTTTTTATGGTTAAATTCAAGATACTAAACAATAAAGTACAACAACATTTTTGACCAAAATACAACGAATAAAAAATAATGGATGCTCAAATTTGAATGATAACATATTGTTAAAACAGTAATTACTTAAAATCTTGCTTAGAATTAAAATTTGGCATTATGTTTCTTGAATGTTGCTTGGCGTAAATATAACCTTTTCTAGCATTGTAACCAGCAACAGAAGAAGACGCCTCTGTGGTCAACTTCACACACCTTTACACTGATTGTGTGTGGCAAGGAAATTTAGGAAAATCGAACCTTTTTACATTTCCTTCATCACACAATTTAAGTAATTCGTCCGTTTTTACGTTGCTCAGGAGTGGGAGTTCTGTCAGAATTAAATCTGGGGCCTGCCAGTCAATTAATTTTATGTAGCTATTGCATTTGAAATTAATTTTTGGAGTTATGAACTCTCTCACTCCTGAAGTGTGAAGGGCCCTATATGATCCTTCTACATCCTAGCTCCCTTATACATTTATTTTCATCGGTTAACATTGATAGAATAATGTTTTCCGGGTGTGTAAAATATGCGTTCCTCTGAATCACGGGGTCGACAATAGCTTTCAATTCTGCTGAAAGATATCTTGAAATGCTAACCATTTTCCAGAGATTACGGGCTCCATCTATACAAGAACTATTGCACTTTATGGTAAACCATGTTGGAGCATATACTCTCACAATAAAGGTGGCCAATATCAGCAAATTTTCTGTTGGGTTTTCCGTTGCAACATTTAGCCGTATTATTCTGTTTGCAGTTGTTAGCCACCTGGCATGAGACATTTTCCCTGGTTGTTTCCTTGCCAAATCTACAGTTATCATACCTTTTGACACAGCCAGACACATATTATATAAATAATTTTGGTCCGTGCTTAATTTTTCTGTTATATTTTGCAGTACGGATGATTGAATGGGAACAAACCGAATAATTTTCATGTTCTCACAATTTTTTAAGTTTCTTCCGATTGGTCCCGAGAAAGCTACAGGTCCGCTAGTCGGTTCATCTAATGAAGATAGCAGATGTTGCAACGGTAGTTCATTGGCGTGCATCTGGCAGATAAGCCATTGCAATGGCTTTCCAAGTCTCTGTTCCATTCTTGAAATGATTCCATTTTTTCGGCCAGTGTTTGCATTTGTTCCGTCACAACCAACTGCAACAATTTTCTCCATTTGACGATTTTCCTCTTCCAAAAGAGAACATATGGCATTTTCGCTGTCTTTGGCAGTACCAAATGATGGCGTAGCGTGTCCGAGATACACTGATCCTGGCTCCTGCACAAGCGTTATGTGTTCTTCAACGTTTATTCGTCGATAAAATTTACTTCCTTTCTTGATAATAAACATTGTTTTGTCCTTGCGCCCATCGAAAAATAAACCTTCGATATTTGTCAATTTACGGCTATTTAATAACATATCTCTAGTTTGCTTTCTAGCTCTTCGTAATCTACTATGATCTATAACGGAAGACGGACCAGCTTCATTTACATCTTGTAAAACCGCAGAAGCAATGGCAGCTGCTGCTCTGTGTGATACGCCGTATCAAAAATTTGAGATAACTTCGTCAAGGGATTCTTCATCTTCGAATATTGTATATTTCGAGGAGATAATGTATCATGAGCCACTGCAGATTGATGATCTTCACTTAGCGCTGGTTCCTCATCAGAATCTGAAAAACTGTTTGAACTAACAACTTAAACTTGACAAAAAAAAAATCTTATTGTGGCAGGAGTAGGGGTACAGTGGTAGGAGAAAGAGGTGGTGGAGCAGACGAAAAGAAAGGGGAGATATTCATCTGAGTCTTCAAATATCAAACCAAGTCCAATAATTGAAAATTAAAGCAAACTAAATAGCAATGGAAAACGTTTTAGTGAATTTTTATCATTTTTTTGTTAATTTCGGTATTCTTGTAGATTTACTTGCATTAATAAAATTGATTTTTCTATTTAATTTTTGTCAACTATGCGTAGTTTTTAATAATAAACAAACGTTAAAATGTTAAATTATTGTGAAGAAAATATTAATTACAATTATTTAAAAACACATGTTTTGGTTTTTTTTTCTGTTTTTCAATGCATTTTAGCGAGCTAATAACAACTTTTAAAAAAATAATTTTAAATGTAGTTCTCATTTTCTTTGTAAGACGCAACTTTTGAGACATCAGGCGTTTCTGAATTCAAAAGTTGAAATAATTGACACACCCTAATGAACATGCCAACATCGTCGACATTTATTTCTTAAAATTAGCGCAATATAAACATGCACTCAAAAATTATTTTTCCATAATGTAACTTTATATACGCAATATGGACATGTTGAAATGAAATGATGATATTTCTCATTTTTCTTTTTTTTGTTATTTTTGGTTGTGATACACAAAATAATTGTATGTTATTTTTAAGTTTAAAACTACTGTAATGTAATAATATTATTTTTCTTACTTTGTACTCTATTATATGTTTATTTATAAAAGGCAGTATAGCCGTTTATGTATTTAAAATAAAATAAAAATTACGTACATTACAGACTTTTATTTAACAATTAGATAATACGTTAGTGCAAATGAACAATACATTTATACATTCGGACAATAAATTAGTACAATTGGACAATACATTTATCCAATTAGACAATACGTTTGTCCAAAAGGTCATTATGGACATTTTTGAATTTGCACATTTATGGTTATTCATAGTTAATAATCGAGTATGATATCGGAGTTTTATATTAATTAATGTTTTATATTAATTTATGGACAGTTCATTTTGTTCAAATGGAAGACACCGGTCCTCTTTTGGGGGCATGTAAAAAGCAATGCGTTTCCGAAAAAATATATTCATTTTATATTTAATACTTCTTCCGTGTTGTAGTATGACCTCCCAAAATAAATGCTCTATTTATCCCCGGATATCGTGCATAACTAATGTAAATTGTCCAAAAACTGCAATACGAACATAAGCAACAATAATAGCAATACACCACACCCGATCGCCCTCATTAAAAAAACTTGGACTCTAAAATCTCTTTCCAACGAACTCCTCTTCAATGAAAATATTCTCAACTATTTACTATCGGAGTCATGAATGTTAGAAAATGGCGATCGCAAAATATTTGAATATCTATAAAGAATCTCATAGATTTAAAAAATAATTATTAATATTAACAACAACAAAAAAATTATGTTTCGTTTTAACATATCTCTATAACCGACCACTTTGTAGCAATATTACCCGTTGTGAGAAATAAATAAAATTATTTTAAAAAACCAACACGTTCAAAGGTTATTCGAAAATTTTTTATTATGAACAAAAAAAATGTAAAAAATCGTAATAAAATAATAATCAACACGGTCTTACCCTTTCTCTGACAGACTGTTAATCGGTTTTCGATATTAGTAAATTATGCGGGGATTAGAAGATTTGAAGGCTTCACTTAAGGCGACACAAGACTAATAACGGGCGTTTGCCGGAGGCTCATATTTTAATTAATTCCCACATATTCGTTACAATAACATATTATTCATACATATTTATAGAGCGATCCTTACTGATGTAAGTTTTTTTTTTTATTTTAAAGATTTATAAAAACAGTACCTTCTCATTACAATATTTTGGTAAAACAGTTAGATATTTTTTTTCAAAGTTTTTCTACTATAAAGTTGAAAAGTAAGTACCAGATTTTATTTTTAAAAATGATGAATAGTAACTTCCCGAGAGATTCAAGAAACATCTGAGATTTTAGTAATAAGTTCACCAGAAAGAAGAAATTAACCCCACGGAAAGATCAATTTTCTAGGTCTAGTGAAAATTAGACCATAGATCCGTCCATTTTAATTTATCACTTGAAAAATAACAAAGATTGAGGCAGTTTAGCTATGTAAAATAATTATGTATTGTATTAATATGGAATTTTTATAATGTAAAAGCCCCTAAAAAAGGCGTAAATAAAGAAATGAATTAAATTAAATTACGCCGGGCAGCACACTGAATATTCTTTGCATACATCTTCATCACTTATGTAGTTAATATTACCACATTGTTTTAGACATTTTCTAGTGCAAATTCAACTGTAGGTCTGTCCAATACATCAGGGCCGTCACCTATTTTCTTGCATAGCTTCTTACATCGCGTCGTTAAAATACCTACTTTATTTAAAAGCGTTGTCTCGTCTTAATTTTAATTTTATTCACTTTAGGGCTTTTACATAAGTATTTAATAATAATGATATATTGTTTTCTTTTCTTAGTAACATATAGAGATAATGATATTCTCACTGGGATCTCCCGTGCTGAGGATGTCATTTACATATTATAATTTAATTATAAGAAATTAATATTACAACAAAGTAACATATGAATTTAATTAAAAACATATTTCATGTATTTTTTTAAGTAATTTTAAAATAAGTAAGATAGTGTTTTTTGTATAGTTCAGTTTAGTAGATTCGGTTTTAGTCTGTGTTTGATATCAGTATATTTTCTATTTCAGATCTCCCTATATTAGAGATTTAAATGTTATAATGTTGAGCTTTTTGAGTGACAGTGGTATTTTAGTGTAGAGTTTAATACTATGATATAAGAAGCTTTTTTGCCCAAAAGTTGTATTTAGTAGTTATTTGTTGGATAAGTTTTTGACCATGAGATCTAGTGTTTCTATTGTACGTGTTGTATTTTATTTTATTTGTGGTATGATTTCGACATGATGAATAATTTAGAACACGAGAAAGAAATAGTAAAAATAAAATTACAATAAACAAAAAATACATAAAAATGTTAAATAAATATACAAGAAACGTAATTAATACATCATTTCTAATTTCGGAAGTAGGTATGTCATCAAATGAGCTCAAATAGGTGCACACACGGAGAAAAATGAGTACAGCTGATTTATTAAAATCCTGCCAAAAACGTGATGGAGAACCATTTCCCTATAAAATATAAGTCCATTCAGAATAGATCGGAACACGTGTTCATTCAGCTGCGCTTTACCTGATAAATATAATTACGAAATACGATAATATTATATTTTATGAACACGTGTTCCTACATGCTCATAACACATTCGTGTTTTACTGATGGTTTGTTAGAAAATCAGACAATTCATTTCTTAAATGTCTGCAGTCTCGTTTTTAACAAGTAAACGAATCATTTGAGGAGATTTTTAATAATTTATCAATATTTTATACCAGTAAGTTTTCTCCGTGCAGTTCTTTCCCAGATCGCAAATTTCACATTCAATTAATTTCTTATCACACCTTTGTCTTGAAATCCGATCTTTTACATCGTAACAAGTATAAACTTCGATCATCAGTTGAACAGTTTCAATAATTGCGTTCATTCTCCTATGCAAGGCGGTGGCTAAAGCACTTTTATAGATTTGTTATCTACGTAAACTTCATAACATGAGATATATGTACCATAAATTGATACAGCCTGATTATCACGTAACTTACTCAAGCTTTACTAAAGCATCGTCAGGGTACAAATTATTACTGTATTAATTATCATCAGTTGAACAGTTCCAATAATTGCGTTCATTCTCCTATGCAAGGCGGTGGCTAAAGAACTTTTGTAGATACGTTATATACGTAAACTTCATAACATGAGATATATCTACCATAAATTGATACAGCCTGATTATCACGTAACTTAAGTACACGTTGATAAATCTTGAGTTTGGTGCTTCGAAATGATTTTTTATAGTTGATGAATAAAAAGAACTAAAACTAATTAAAAACATAGCAGTAAATAATGGCTATGAATCAAATTTTATAGATTTAATCTTAAATAAAAAGCTAAAACAAATAGCCATTAATCGTTTCCTCTTTGCTAGTCCTTATCCTCAAATCAATGATAATAATATTAATTATCAATGGCGGCGAATTTTATTTATTAATCACTTTTCTACCTTAAGTGTAAAAAACCTTCCTTCTGAAGTCAAACCGGCCTTTTATACCAATAACAATATAGGTAAATTTCTAATTAATTCTAAAGATAAGGACGATAAATTAAGTCATTCGGGGATTTATAAATTAAATTGCAATAATTGTTCGGCTTTCTATATCGGTAAGACATCACGTAATGTTAATATTAGGATAAAGGAGCATCTTCGTTGCCTCAATAATAATGGGTTTTCCGAATTCGCAAATCATTTGATCGATAAAGATCATACATTCTGTCATAGCACCGGTGCTAACATCTTACATAAAAACGGGCATGGTAACAGACTAAACAACTTAGAGGCACTAGAAATTAAAAAAGCTGTAAAAACCAAAAGTCAGATACTTAATAATCAATTAGACATATCAAGTAGTCCAATATTAGGTCTGTTTCCAATAAACCCATAAAAAAATCCCAGTTCTCCTTACCTCCTTACCACCATGCCAGTTGATGCTTTGTTTCTCCCGATTTATTGATATAACCCATTAGTCTACATAATTATCTAGCGGTTTTTCCATTACTTGTGCACTTATGTTAATGTATTTTATGACCGTCTTTGTGTTGCTTATATTTGTATCATGTTGTCTCCCTCTATATTTTGTTATATATATATACACACATTATGTACTTCTTGTTTAGTATTAATTTGTACCCTGATGATGCTTAAGTAAAGCGAAACCGGTCGGTTCTTAAATTAATAAATATCGTGGTTTTAAAACAAAAAAGTATTTTATTTTATGTTATGTTTTAACTTTGTTAAAAGTCAACGTGAATACAATTCTTCCATCTGGAACCCACATTACAATATTCATGTACAAGTTAGTAAAATAAAAAAATTAAATCTTGTGTTTTCTATGTTTTAAAATGGTTTTTTAAATGCTGGTATTCCTGCATTTTTGTTGAACTACAAAGCTCTTTTAAATAAGATGAATATGCTTAAATTGTCTGGCGGAAAGATTTTCACTTTGAGAGAGAATTAGTATTTCTATATAAAATTCTAAATGATGCATTTGATAGTCCAGAATTGCTTGCATTGATAAGCTTTCAGATTCCACTACTTAATACTAGAAGTCGGGATTTATTTCAGTGCAGAGGTTTTGGTACTAACTACCATATGTATTCCTCACTGTCCAGAATACTTGTAGAGGGAAATAATTGTAATGAGTCAGTGGACATCTTTAATTTATCACTAAACAAATAAAAAAGACTGTTACTCAGACAATTTAGTTATGTATAATAAATATGTACAATTCATATGGTAAAGTCCCTAAAAGAGGTTTTAATAAAGTAATAAATAAAAACAGAAATAATTTAAAGTATTCAACCTTATACATAGTGTCGGAAAACTCGTAGTACAAGCGAGAAACTTATGAATTTACGTACATTAGGTGAACTCGTTACTTAGATGTATCTGCAAATCTTACAATATTCTAAGAGATATTGATATTTTCCACAGAAACCTTAAAAAATATTAAATCAAATTAACATCGCGATGTACTCAAAACAAATAATTAATTATTTATTGCTTTTTTTCACTCACATTTAACTTTTAACATATACATGCTTTCTAATCTGTAACCATAAAAATGTTGTTAATGGAACATAAATGTTTTTTTTTATATTCAACACATTAAATGTGGAATTAATCCACATATACAACTGTATGTTTCCAAACCATGTTTTTTACCTTTTCCAATTTTTTTCGGCAAAATTAAAAAAAACTTTTGAATCCGGGTCTACGCTTTGACAAATTTTAAAAAGACATTAAACTGCAGATGTTAAACCCCTAGCGATGGATTAGCGGGCTGATTCTCATATATTTTTTTCTGGAATATATTATTTAATTATTATCCATCCTCAAATAAAGCTGTCATAAAGAAAGGTAATGTCATAGTTATCAGTTAAGATTTCGTCTAGCCTGCATGGTCGTTAATCAAGCAAGGTATTTGTTAACCTTTCTTTCCAGTACAACGAACCACGATTATTTTGAGACTAGTTGCTTAAAATCTAGTCAATCACTCACTGTACTCTCTCCAGTTTTCTGTGTGAGTATCCAGCGTTTTACAATCCCAGTGCAAGGCGGTGCGGCATCGCGACACCGACGCCGACGCTTAAGGTTCCTTTAGGACGTCGTGTAGACGTCTTTATTGCAACGTAACACTGGACGTGTGGAGCAAGGATCCGAGGGTGCCGAACACCCAAGTCTCCGCGCGTACCTATTACCTAACCCGAGAGTAAATGACCGAACCTACCCCGCATGTTAAACATTGAACCTACGCGAAATGTGACCGTCTCGCTAATCTAATATTAACATTTTAGTAGATTTTTTTTATTAAGTTATTAAACTAAATTATAAAATATATTTAAAAAAATTAAAACCCCGATATTGTCTTTAAATTATTTATTTAACCAGAGTAGTAAACATAAGCTAATTTAAATTAACTTCTTCTACAGCGCTGTTTTTGTAAAGCAACTAAACACCCCCAAAAACAAACAAAAAAAAAAACAAAAAACTAAAGAGCACTTTAAAACATAGCTTATCTAACCTACAATTTGTGATCGAGACTTATCACTAGTGACTTACAGAAAAGTTTTCTTACTTCTAAAAATTATGTCTGGTGATTTACAACTAATAACTATAACTAGTGTTTTTCGTCAATTTTAGTGGTGTGTAACAACAAAAATTTATGCCTGGTGACGTGAAACTAAGACTTATAACTTCTTGTAACTTTGAACTGAGACCAGTATCTTAAAAGTAATGACAAAATGAGATAATAAATAAACAAAAATGGATTGAAAATGTTATGCAGTGAATAAAATAATGTGAAACACAGAAAAAAATTGCATTTTTGTTTTGTTTTTTGCTTTAGTTTTAGTGATTCAAATACATATTTGACAATAACTGACTGGTCACAAAACAATATAATGATAAATAATCAATCAAATAATAAAACAGTTGTTTAAACAAAATCCGTTAGTGTAATTTAATTTAAAATGATGCAACAATGTTTTATGGCCTACGTGATAGATATGTAAGGCTCTTGACTATCACGCCAGATGTCACGGGTTCGCATCCCAGAAGTAAATTGTGTTATTTCACAAGTTACTAGTTTAATATAATATATGTGAAATTTAACTGTCCGTGTTTGGTGACCGGATTTGAATAGAAAGGAACTTCCCCACCTTTCTCTTCCCCATCTCCTTCCCCCCCTCATTACCTTCAGCCTCACAACACACCCCAATTGGAAACGGCTGGAAGTAGTTTGGGACTCTTGTGCGGTTTCACATACAAAAAACGTAGTGTGGCAATTATTAATAAAGTGAAAATATAAAATATTTTTCCCGCACTAGGCGAAATTAAATGCTTTCATCATTAATTTAATTTAATTCTTGGAAGCAGTTTAATTAAGTTGTAATTTACATATTCCTGTTTCCGACTTTGAAAAAGTGGTAAATTATAATTAATCAAATTAATGACGACAATTGTAGTATTTAAATGGCTCCTTACCTATGTAATGTGAGCTGGTAATTATACATCTCTGCTGTGAAGTTTTATTGAAAAATTACACACATTACTCAAAATACTCCGTAATTTAATACATCAGTTTTGCATAAATTATTTACAATTGCGTGCATCAAAATAGCGTAACATTCTCGCGGTTTACGCTTGGTGTAAGTAAATACTACACATATGTAATACTCATATACGCCCATACTAATGAGTATTAGTAATCATCTGGCAATTTCTACACCCCCGCTGCACCGCCCCGTGCCCCTACGCCCTAGGATGGACGAAATCGAAATGAAGCCGCGTCTTTTGTCTTCTGCCAATATGAACTAGTACAAACAATTATGCAGTGATTAGTGTATTGTTATAGTGATTATAATACTTTTTGTTTTAGAATTAAGTTTTTTTCATTTGGACATCTGGAATAGTTTTGATGGCGTTAGGATTAAGTTAAATATTATACTAATTTGTATGTTAGTGATTTATACCTAAGTATCATTATGTTAGACTAGATAAGCAGTTTGTAGAAGGGAATGGCCGACACAGGTGTCGATGAGGCTCGCTATCCATCACATCGCCAACCCTTCGGTGGCGCAAAGAGGAGGAAGGAACTCGAACAATGTCGAATTGGTACGTGGAATATTAGAGGAGGTATGGAAAGAAAGATGAATGAATTGTGTGACACGATGGTTAGCAAATGTTTGGACATACTTTGTGTAACAGAGAGTATGAAAAAAGGGAGCGGTACAATGCAGCATAACGATAGGCTCGTCATTTGGTCTGGGAGACCAGATACAGAGAGGGCGTGTCAGGGTGTTGCAGCACTACTGTCTCCCAGAATGATTGAATGTATGTTGCAGTATGAATGTGTAAGTCCGAGAATAATGTGGATTAGGTTCAAAATCGGTTTGACAAGGGTGTTTCTTGTTGTTTGTTATGCCCCTGTCAATTCTGAGAGTGACGAAGAGAAAGATGATTTTTGGACTGGTGTGAATGATGTGATGAGACTGAAAAATATTAATGAAAGGATTATAATGGCAGGCGATTTGAATGGGTGGGTAGGAATTAGACGTGACGGATTTGAATCGGCCTTAGGTATGTTTGGGGATAAAAGAACGAATGACAACGGGAACAGAATACTTGAAGTATGTTTAGAGTGGAACCTTTTTGTGTCCAATACTTTTTTCGATCATAAAGGTATCCACCAATATACGTGGGAAAGAGGAAATGAGAGGTCAATTATCGATTTTGTAGTAATTGACTCTAGGTTGAGAGCCGTTACCGAGGACACGAGAGTTTTCAGAGGGGCAGAGGTTGAAACTGACCACTTTCTGGTGGTGTCGAGAGTAAACCTCTTTCGCGGTTGGCGCTCTAAAGTGAAAACGGTACTAACTCCAACAAGAATCAAAATAGAAAAACTACAAAACGATAATGAGAGGAGTAAGTATGTGAATTGTGCAGAGATGAGATTGAATGAGAAAAAAATGGATGGTCTAAGCATAGACGAAACATGGAACCACATAAAAGTGAGTCTTTGTGAATCTGCTAGAGAGGTGTGTGGAATAAGTACGCAAGGTAGAAAGAAAGGTGATGCATGGTGGGATGATGATATTAAAGCACTGGTCTCAGAGAAGAAGAAAGCATGGTTATGTCTGATTGCGGCTGGCAGTGCTTCCAGCGAAGAGAAGGATCGAGCGAAAGAAGTATATAAGGAATGTAAGAAAAAAGTAAGAGTTGGAGTGAAAGAACGAAAGAAACGCCTGGAAGAGGAAGAAGGAATGAAAATGACAAACCATTTCCAAGAAAACATTAAGTTGTTTTGGAAGGAAGTCAAAAGGTCCCGGTGTGGCCCTGAAACCGGAAGCATGAAAGTAATAAAATCGAAAGATGGAAAAATGTTGACGAATGAGGAAAAAATAAAAGAGAGATGGATGAAGTATTTCGAGGAAGTCTTTGAAAGCGAAGTGAGTGACAGTGATTCTAGCGGCGAATCAGATATGAACGATGATGGACTGAATGTTACCGAAATTAGCATGGATGAGATAGAAAGATCAATTAAGTGTATGAAGAATGGTAAGGCTGTCGGTTTCGACAATATTGCTGCTGAATATTTTAAAGGAGGTAGCCGTATAATTCTCACATGGTTGTGCAATCTTTTTAACCAATGTTTAAAGGAAGGTTACACGCCTTTAGATTGGAGAAGAGCAGTGATCATGCCATTATACAAAGGTAAAGGGTCACGTATGGAATGTGGGAATCATAGGGCTATTAGCCTGCTAAGTTCAGTTGGCAAGCTGTATGGTAGAATTTTGATTGAAAGGGTAAGAAAGGAAACAAAGGATAAAATATGGGATGTGCAAGGTGCTTTTATGAGTGGAAGGGGGTGCATGGACCAGATCTTCTCATTGCGTATGCTCACCGAGAAGTTTCTGGCAAAAAACCAGAAACTTTTCTGTGCCTTTGTAGATCTACAAAAAGCATACGACCGAGTCGACAGGAAAAAGCTATGGAAGGTGTTGTCCAAGTATGGAGTGAATGCGAATCTGACTCAGGCAATTGCGTCTCTATATGAGGGAAGCGTTGCATGTGTTAGGGTGAACGGTGGTTTTACGGGGTGGTTTGATATCACAAAAGGTGTTAAACAAGGCTGCGTAATGTCACCGTGGTTATTCAATCTATACATGGATAATTGTATGCAAGAATTGAAAGATGTGGGATTGGGCGCGAATTTGAGTAATCTGAAAGTATGTTGCCTGTTGTATGCTGATGATGCGGTGCTGATTGCTAATAGTATGGATGATCTGCAGTCTCTCGTGTCTAGGATGAACGAAGTATGCGTGAAGAATGAGTTAATGATGAATGTAAGTAAGTCTAAAGTAATGGTGTTTGAAAGAGAAAGTACGAAAACAGTGTGTAATATAGCTGTGAATGAGGAATACTTGGAGCAGGTGGATGAATTTGTGTATTTAGGAAGCATGTTTACGAGTGATGGGAAGGCTGACAGAGATATTGAAAGAAGAGTAAATGCAGGTAACTCCATTAATGGAGGACTGAACGCAGTTGGCGCTAACAAAAAATTGTCCAAAGAAGCGAAGTTAGCAGTCCACAATGGAGTGCTGGTACCTACCCTGATGTATGGAAGTGAGGCATGGAACTGGCAAAGAAAGGATGAAAGTAGATTGAATGCTGTTGAAATGAGATCCCTGAGGCGTATGTGTGGTAAAACCATGTATGATCGTGTGAGGAATGTGGATATCCGCAAAGAGTGCAAGGCTGATGTAAGCGTAATGAGTAAGATCAAGAAAGGGACGCTTAGATGGTTTGGGCATGTAGAGCGAATGAGCGAAGAAAGGAGTGTAAGGAGAATATACGATGCAAATGTGAATGGTAGCAGAAGTCGGGGGCGCCCGAGGAAGACATGGCACGACCAAGTGAATCAGATACTTGAGTCGGGCCATGTCAAGAGTCAGAACAATAGAAGAGTATGTATGAGACGATGTATGAATGTGAATGAGGCAAGGAGTGTGTGCCAAGACCGAGTTGTTTGGCGGTCCGTCCTCTCTGCCTACCCCTGCGGGGAAACGGCGTGATGGTTAGTTAGTTAGTTAGTTAGTTATATTTGAATGGTAGGTTGATTTTCGGTGGAAGTAAATGGTTTGTTAATTTTAGACAATTTAATCGATTTATCAAAAGATTTTCATTGAATAAGCAACATATGAATCATTGAAGAAGAAGACAATACTAAAAAATCTAAACGAAACATGAAACAGAATAAGACACAGAAAATAAAAAAAAGAAGATAATGGTCTCACCTGGGAATCGAATCCAGGATCTCAGTTGAGACCGTTATTTTTGTATTTCATTTGTCTTGTTCTATTTCATGCTTCATTTAGATTTGTTTGTATAATCTTCTTCAATGATTACATTGATGGGTATTACCATCAAGAGTTAAAATAAAGTTGTTCCAATAAAAATTTAATAAATAAATCGTTTGTAAGTGGATTCACCGCGGCTTGAAAATGCCACCAGAAGGCGAAACAGCCATATAATAATTACAGAGAAAAACTTTGAAATTAAATAAAAATATTATTATACATGAAAAATAAAATAATTCAAGGAAATTAAAAAGCGTTAAAAATAAAAAAAGTTAAATGATATTGTATAATGTAGATATGATTTGATATTTTCACGTCCAAAAATATTATAATGATTTATTTTTGGGGTATTATGCCGTGTTGCGCTACATCCTTCTGCATCACACATCTGCCACTGATGAAAACTGTGATGCTGTCCGAAACGTTGGCTAAAGAAGGAGGTAACGCAAGACGGCATAATACCCCAAAAATGAATCAAAATAATTTTATAATGTACTTGATATATAAAACAAGCATGTCACATTTTAAAATTAACATAAATTACGCCAAGCGTGCAAAGATCAGCGAACATTGCATTCCGCCCCCAGTCAACGACTGATATTCCTCGTTGCGTACGCGAATGCAATTTGTAATAATTGGATTGTCGTTTTTCCCCGATTTATCCTTCGGTCGGAGGCGGGCTTCTTTGCCCGACCCACGCGTTATTACGTTATTAACCCTTCAGTGCGTGAAGCTGCCCGGACTGCAGAATTAGCCGAGGCAGTGGGCAATCGGCGAAAGCCCTTTGAGGCTTCTTGTGCAAATTGAATAATTTAATAAAAACAACACAGGAATTTATAAAAGTGCATCACTTTATTATGTTATATGGCTATTTATGGGATACAGCAAGAATATCAGAATCAACTTATACTAAGCATATTTAAATGATTTTTTTATATATTTTTTAGAAACACAAAGTGTTTGTCCATAAAGTGTTTATTCTAATTCTATTGTGTATTAAGTAAATAAGTTAAATAAATTTACTTTAAATTAAAAAAAAAGTAATATTGCCTAATGAAAGATTGTTGAACGCTTTTATTGCCTGGTATTTGTGGTGGAGTTTTTTGTTTATGCTTGTCTAACTGGTATTCATCTCCATATATAGTTTGTAATAACATAGACATAAAATTTTCGACTACCATAATATGGGCGTGTGTCTAGTGTGGTAGTCGAAAAGCATGTAAAAACTGTACACATTAATATTTCATGAATAAAGAAAAAAAAAAAAAAAAAAAAAAAGATCATTGTAGATATGTAGGTATTATATATTTGTACAGCGCCCTTGAGGTGATTTTGCACAAAGAGGGCGCTATACAAATCATACAAATATTATTATTATTTTAATGGGAGGACAATACTCGTAAGAGTATTTATATGGCGTATAGGAAAGTATTATTTTTGAGGTAAGTAATTATTTTAGGCAAGGTTTTTAAGGTATTTTATGTGAACGCCGTAGTCACATGAAATACTTTAAAAACACGTTTATAGGTTGCGGGTTCAAATCCCAGCGTGCGCAAGTAAATTTAATTCAATTGATTTGTATTATTTCACAATCCCAACGGAGTTTCACTGATTCCAGACTGTTGAGAGCAGTTCAACTTCAACCATTTTGATAGAGGACGAAGAGAGGATTGAGAAAGAGGATTGCGCAGTTTGTGGATTTTGCGCAGTTTGAGGATTTTTCGTGGCTTGTAATATAGCCACAAAACTGCTTCCGTCTGGCTTGTGTTCACACAGCCAGGCCCCAACACCTTACAGCCTGCTGGAGATATCCAGCAGGCCTGGAGCAGGCGCACGCGCCCCAACTGCCTTTTTCAAGGCAATCTTCGCAATTCACTTACGTCGTCCCAACTGCCTTTCTCAAGGCATTCTGCAAATTACGCAACTAATACAAATTTTTCTCGTTTCAGAATAAACCAACTCCAAAATGCCTTACCACCGCACGCCAAGAGGAAAAGCGACATTCAAGCGCAACAAGCCCCTGCCCATGGCATTCCCGGAGGGAGCCACAGGCTGGAGAATAAATCCAGACACGCACGAGCAGGAATTCGTGTATTTTTTTTTTTTTTTTTTTTTTATAGTGAATACCTCACAAGAGTCCCAACTGCTCCCGTCTGGAGCCAGTGAGACTATGGCATCCCCAATCCGGGGATGTTGTGAGGCTGAAGGTAAGTGGGGAAGGGAAAGAGGAAGGTGAGGAAGTACCTGGCTATTCAGATCTAGTCACTAAACACGGCTAAAGCCATTTGGAGCAACGTTTCAATTCTGAATGGTGGTCTTGTACCAGGGCGATACTGGTAGTATCTTCCACTCTGGAACGTGCCGCAAATATACTATATATTATTTTAATTAATTAATTGTGAAATAACACAAATTAATCAAATAAAATTTATTTGCGCACGCCGGGTTCGAACCCACGACCTTGAATGGCAGTCCAATGCGTTACCACTGGACTATGCCGGCCGTCAATGGATCCTCGCCGTCCGGCTCCGGCTCGGCAACCGGATCACCAAGAGCCAAATCACCCATGGTAGAGGAATGGACGAGGGCTACGGCTTCAAAGCGCCCCCATTCCCCCCCAAAGCCCATTTTTCGCGTGGTTCACGAGAATAAATACGAACCCCTACATCAAGTAAGAGAACCAGCCCAGGATATCCCGTCGCCACCGACGAAGAAACGCCCGACGCCACCAGGACCAGTGGCGTCCTCAAGCCGAGACCAGGCGCCCGCCAGACAAAGACAAACGACTACTGCGACTCTAGGGAAGAGTACTCGAGTCCCGCCCGTAATCATGACCATAGGGTCAATTCAACTTCCACTTCAACTTCAACTTCCGGTATGCCAAAGGAGGCAAAATCAGCGTTGTGGTGAGCTCAGAAGAAGCCCACAAAAAACTGACAGCAGCCCTACGTGGAGAGGAGAAGCCGTTCCACATCTACACCACAGAAGCGGATAAATTGAAGAAAACCGTCATCAGGGGACTCCCGAAGTTGTCACCAGAGGAGATAATGCAAGACCTTGAGGATCAAGGCTTCCCGGCAAGGACTGTGGTCAAGATGACCACCCCGGGAACAGAATACCCGCTTTACCTGGCACACTTTGGTTAGGAAACAAACATGGGCCACCTGAGAGCCGCAGTGGTCTACCTGTGCCACTGCAGGATTACTTTGAGGAAGTATAGAAGCAACCACCTCCAACACGGAACACAGTGCCACAGATGCCAAAATTTCGGACATGGGTCCAGAAATTGCGCACACGTTGCCCGCTGCGTCAAATGCGAAGGCAGTCACGCCACACCAGAGTGCCCCAAAACCGATCGAGAAGAGCCGGCCGTCTGCTGCAACTGCGGCGGAGCCCATCCCGCAAACTACGGCAAATGCCCCAACAGGGTGGCAAACGTAGCTGCTCTCCAACGCAGACAGGAGCAATCCAACGCCCAGAGGCGCAAAGAGGCAGAGCCCCGGGCACAGAGACCCGCGGCCCGAGTTGACGGCCGATCCTGGGCGGACGTAGCGGGCCGAAGCAACCACCAGCAACAGGCTCCTGAACAACAGGAACCACCAAGAGCCACACCGGAACAACGCCAAGCGCCAAACACCGGATCCTCTGATGACGAGGACATAATGATCCTACTGCGAGGCCTCATCAGGGTACGCGAAAAACTGGCCTCCTGCTCATCCAAGACAGAGAAACTGATTATCCTAATGGAGCTTCTCAAGGAGATCACACCTTGAAGCTCCATGAGAAAAATAACAGTGATGACGAAGAAATAGTATCCTTTTTTAATATGACAAAATGTGTTTTTTCTCCCACAGGAATTCTCTAACAAACTTTTTTGCAGGACCACCGAAGCGAAAAGGATGCAGCCAAAACATGAAAAAATGAAATACTTAAATTCAGTAAATCACAAAGTAAAACAGCGTAAAAAGTTCAGAACTTATTGTTTTTTTTTTCTTGTCATTTGTATGAGGTTTTTTATCCAGTTAAGAATTTTTCCTCATAAAACTTATTAATGTAACATAAATTCAGTCAATTAAATACAACCATCAGATGGTGATAGTAATAAGGCTAATCAGCCGCAGTACTAGTTAGTTAGAAACATGAAGGGTATTGTTATAAGCCCTAGCTAGTTAAAGGGTTACGAAAGAATCCATAAAATCAAAAAAAAAAAAAAATTCAACCATTTTCTGGCAACTTTGCGATTGTTTTTGTTATGTTACTACCCTGGAAATTGATTCATATATACCTACCACGTGTTATTTTATTTTAGTTACCTAACCTGACTAATTTATTCAGCTTAAGACGTTTCATTTTAAGGTGTTTAGCGTTAATATATTCTGAGGTTAATTCCAGAAGTGCCTACATGGAGAAAAATGAGTATTGCAGGGCAAATGTAAAATCAATGTCCAATGTTGCAACTATAGTGTCTTTTGAGTGCAAAATCGTAAACTTTTTAATAAAAATGTGTTTATCTGAAGTGACCAGCCAGAGAAGTATGTTTTTCTGTATCTGTTTGTAAATAGTAAGTATGTTTTTCTGACTCTGTAAATAATAAAATTAGATAGAGCCTAGGAACTCGTAATAAATAGTTCAGCGCCCTTGAGGGGATTTTTCACAAAAACGGCGCTATACAAATTATATAAATATTATTATTGCTAAATTATTAATAATATCTTAAAATTACTTGTACTCCGGTCAAAAACATGATTTCAGGCTGTTTCCTGATAATTTTCGTTCATGCGCCTGCATTTTCCTTGATAAAATATAATGACGAAATGCAAAAATATTAGGATTTTTATGAACACGTGTTCCAATATCATGATAATACGCTCGAATTTTTGTAAAAGCTTATCAGTAAACCGATCAATTCACTGGTTAAGGGCCTGCAATTACGTTTTTAACCTAATTAAAAATAATTTGAACAGATTCTTAATTATTTAGTAATACTCATTTTCTCAGTGAATAACAGTTTTTGAAAAATTGATCTATGTATCAGAAAGTACTCCAAAACTTTCCTTATTTGAATACTAATTACATATGTAAGATTGCTGAAATTGTGAACAGCTAATACAGATGTCAAAATATTTTTCCGGAATTTTTACGTCAACAATTTTCATTACAAAGCGATAAATTTCACATGGACAGTTTGAGCATTAAGCCCTAGTATTTAAAATCATCAGAAAAAAAAATAATGATAAACTATTATAAGACTAATTATTTTATAATAATTTCTTGTCCTTTAATAATAATAATAATAATACTTGGATGACTTGTATAGCGCCGTTTTTGTGCAAAAACCCCTCTTTGTGCTATGCATAAAACCCCTGTCTTATAAACATTAGTTTATCATTAACAAAATTATAATAATATAATAATATTTGAAAAGTCAAAATATTTCAACAACAAATGTAGATATAATATGTCTCGACGCCATCTACTGGGAAATTTAGCACTAACAAAGACTTTCCTACAAAAATAAAGTTGGTTGTTTACATGTGAAAAAAAAATAATATCTGTAATTGTTGATTGAAGTAATAGTACATATTGAATTATTTGGCGGGTTGAAAATAAGCCGACGTTCAATTCCCGTCGGCGGCATTTATTTTTACTCGGGAGATATTTTCAATTTGTATCGATATTACAGGCGACTAATTATTGCTTATAATAATTTATAAAAATATTAGGTATTTGATAATCTCAGATTGAACAAAACTTTGTACGAAAACTATGGAGTGCCAAAAATCTTCCTTTGTATTTTTTTGTTCTGGCTATTTCCATTTACCTTGTACACCACAGGAGGGAGGAATTTTTATTAAGTACGCTGCATCTTCGTGCAAATGAGGACAGTGCGTGACCGTTTTTGTGTTAAGTCAATTAAAATCGGCCTCGTTACCTCGGATAGGCCATGTTTTCTAATAATTCCTTTATTTTTAATAATATGCTTTAAACTTCTGTGCGCATGTTGCGTAAAACTTACACAAGTGTTTTATGCACAACTATTCTTAATTGTGATAATTACAACAAGGGATTTAGGAATCGGGTTTGATGCCGAAACTCATACGTTTGTGATGTGCGCTGAAGGTAAGGCAATATTATAAAAGGGCGATTAATTCTGGCCCAGAATATTTTTGAGACCTAACCCTTTCACGCTAGTGATGGGTAAAATCAAAACATTTTATTTGTCAATATTATTATTAGTTCTAAAAACCTTACGAAAATGTTGAAAGACAACTTTTATTTTGACGTCGTATTTCGAAAATAACATCGGCTTCTACAACATGTTATGACCTGTCTCACAACAAAGTAGGAAGGTACTAAAGAGTACAGGGTGTTGTGAAGCTAAATAGAGTATGGAGAAAAGAATATATAACATAGTAAGGTTAGGAAATGGCTGGTTATTAAAATCTGATCACTGAACACCGCTAAAGCTATTTCACAAAAGAATTTCAAAATAATAATAATAATAATAATCAACATTTTTTAATAATTCTTTCGGTTGAAGGGTCTAAATTGAATGATAGCGAAATAAGAAACTCGAGTTCAATTTTTTTTATTTATTATAATGACCTTCTAACTTAAATAACAGCATATTTTTTATTGCCATGGTTAGTTTAAAGGTAAATGTGGGCAAGAGTTACCAATGCATATGTGGTCTAAAATAACGATTATTGTAAGTATTATTTTTCGACTTGGATGAATAATCAAGAAATGCCCAGAATCCCCGCATTTTCCACACCAAAATTACCCACAAAAAACTCAATTCTTGAGAAATCTTACCCGAACACGATGTCAATTCAGCCACCGACCTTAATTACCAGATGACATGTGTAGTCTAAAGTGTGAGTATGTGTATGTATACTGGACAGCTTATATCATTGACATAATGCTTCTTTTAAATGCGGGCAGTGTATCCGAAAAAATGTCGATATTTAAAAAAGCTTACACAAATATTATTGAATCAGCATAGTTAATTGGCGAATTAAATGCTTAGTTTGTTTTCTAATTTAACGTATATAATGGTGATGCACGACGTGTATGTTATGTTATGTATGTTCAAAGTATGTTAAAATTAATTAGGGACAGAAGTTCCGTATACTCGATGTTATTGCTTAAAGTTCTATGTATAAATAATATTTAATTAACAAACGTGACAATTCAACAATCGATCACATTTGAAAAACGAATATTCACTGAACCATTAAAACGGCCATCTTCTTTAATCGGACCCGGAACGTAACAAAAATATTTGCAGAAGGAGTCTAGAACACTCTAGTAGTCCGGAAAAACAGGATTTCACTACTTTCAGTCAATTTTTGAAAACATGAAAAAAAAATTTTGGAAACGACTCGTCTTGAAAGTGTTGCCAGGTCGACTTAATTTAATGTAAAACGCATCGAGGGTGAAACCGCTTTTTCAGCACGTCCGGCAATAATGCCTTCAGAGTGATATAACGCGACAGAGACATATGCAGCTGGGCGATGATGTCACCGCTTATACCTTATTCCAGTCACTTGTCACAATTCTCAGGATCTGAAGCCATTCATTACCTGGCCCCACTCAGCACGAACTGATGCTAATTCCATCCGTGCTCGTATTTTTTTTAGCTCATTGGTTTTGCTAAGTTCACACGACTTGTTCAAGTAATCATTATTGTAGTAATTTTAGATATTAACGATTGATTTTTAACTTCTCTATGTTTTCCCCGTGGTCTAATGGTTATAATCTTTAAAGTATATAAATATTGTAAATAGATTTTGGAAATTTTGTTTTGAATTTACTTGGTGATAAATATACAGGGTGTATCGGCAAGTACCCGACAAACTTTAACCAGCTATTCCTTAGCACATTTGGAGTAAAAAATGTTATGGGCGCTTTGCTGTCCGGTAACATTTTTTTTCCATTAAAATCAAAAAATAAATAATAAATCCACACTCCGTCACTGTCATTTGCATTGTATCTCGTGTTCAGCAGCTGTTATTAGCAAGTGTGTCAAAAATTGTCCTCGCTCTTTCGTACACACTAAATAATAATAGTTAAAAATGAGACGAATGGTGCCGTGCCATTTCGTTGTGATTGTAAAAGCGCGCCAACGTAGGTACGTCCGTACATTATTCAACGAAACTCGAACAAAATATTGCCAGATGGGTTTTCAAACTTTGACAAAGGATAAAACATTGGTGACATGTGGTGAAAATATGAATAAAAAAAATTTTATTAAAAAAAAACATTTTTGAACAAATGTTACCGGACAGCAAAGTGCCCATAACATTTTTTACTCCAAATGTGCTAAGGAATAGCTGGTTAAAGTTTGTCTGGTACGTGCCGATACACCCTGTATATAAATAGGTGGTAGGTAGGTATAGCTGGTAATGTCCAATTTTTTGCAACCCTACACGGAGGAAAAATAATATTGCTGATTAATTAAAATCCTGTGAACAACGTGATTTCACGCATTTTCTCAATAAAATATTAGTTCATTCAGAATTTATCGGAACACGTGTTGAAACATGCAGCTGCGAAAATATTCGAATTTTTATGAACACGTGTTCCGACATCCTAATGACAGATTTATGTTCTTTACTGTTAGTTTGTTAGGAAATCAGTGAGTTCAATCGTTAAAGGCCTACAGTCCCGTTTTTAACGGGAATACGAATAAATTAGCCATATTTTATATCAATATTTATAAAGTTTAATATATTGATAACACATTTTACTTGTGGATTTCAGATTTTAATTCAGAACTATGTCTCGACAAAGTTACGGTTGTGGCAACACCCAATCGGCATTAAGTATAAAAAATAAAAGTGGTGTTCATTATGTTTTAGTTTTGTTTTTAATTAAAAAAATTCTTTTATGTGCTTTAGATAGTTAAAATTTAAGTTAAGTTTGTTTTGGGGTACTTATAACCTACAATAATCGTACACATCATTAAAACATAACATCCCATAATCTCCAAGAAATCCAAGCACGTCCATTTACGTCAATGTAATGGCGGTTATTAAAAATTTATTCTGCAAGGTTGGAGATATAATAAGGCCACCATTATTTTCACACTTAACTCAACGACACATTTAAAATCTATTATTTTATTTATCAAACAAAAGAGGCTTTTATTTAAAAGTAATAAATTAAATAATAATTATATATTGCACAAGGAGGATACAAGAATCCGTATTGTTTAAGAAACAATAATAATTTATGACAATTTCACTGAAAGTAGATATTTCTTTGTGTGCAAATTTAAAAAGTCAAATATCTAGACTTTCCGGACAAACTTTTTCAAATTTTGAAGTCGAAGTACATCCCACGAGAAGAAAATAAGCAAGAATAAATGTGAAGGGAATAACCAAGGTAAAGAAAGAAGGGGTGGAAAATAAAACGAACTCTCAAATTTTGCAACCTCGTTCCCGTTGTCAGAGTTTTTGAAGTGAAACTTCTTTACGCGCGTCATGCAATTTCGAGGACCGGAGTAAAACCGACTCATGACCGAAACGAAAATGCGGGTACCCCCACCACCGATTAAAGTTCATTTGATCTAGTCAAAGTTTTGAAGTAACATATAAATGCTTCTTAGCTCATCCCGACAACTGGCGTTGGTGGTGTAATGGTCAGCATAGTTGCCTTCCAAGCAGTTGATCCGAGTTCGATTCTCGGCCATCGCACATTATTTTTGAAGTGAAACTTCTTTACGCGCGTCATGCAATTTCGAGGACCGGAGTAAAACCGACTCATGACCGAAACGAAAATGCGGGTACCCCCACCACCGATTAAAGTTCATTTGATCTAGTCAAAGTTTTGAAGTAACATATAAATGCTTCTTAGCTCATCCCGACAACTGGCGTTGGTGGTGTAATGGTCAGCATAGTTGCCTTCCAAGCAGTTGATCCGAGTTCGATTCTCGGCCATCGCACATTATTTTTTTGTTTTTAACGCCTTTTTCATTCAATATCTTATTTTTTAGTAGGTCAGAACATTTTTTAAAAGAAAATAATATTGCAAAATAATAAAAACACTCATCTCACTGTGATAAAACATTACTCCGCTAGAGCGCGCTTTGCGTTATTGTGTTGGATTAAAATTATTATCTAATCCGTATATTATGATAATTGTATTACATTTATTTAATTAATTTATTTATTTTGATAATATGTAATAATTTACAGAAAAAAAAATTAAAACTATCTCCCTCTGATAAAATATCCGTTCGCTAGAGCGCACTACGCGATCTTGTGTGGGATTCTATTTCTGTACATTGTACATTATTTTTAAAAATATATTATATTTTGGGTGTGATGTAGGTAACATTATAAAACATAACAAGCTCTCATATTTTCAGAACCTACATAATATAATCAATTTATGCGGCTTTGCTTACAGTTGGTGCTCAGCGTGGTTGGCTTTCAATCAGTTAAGCGAGGTTCGATTCTCGGCTGTGGCATTTTTGAAGTTAAACCTTGTTGAGGTGGGGGAGCCGCTCACGAACGTTCTCTCTCTTCTCTTCTTTCCTCTCTCTCAGACACCAGCGAACTGCGCCACGCCAAGCATCAGCTGAAACTAGAAGTTTCACTTCTGTCTTGCGTAGGCTTGACACACCCACTTTTTTTTTGTTTTTAACGCCTTTTTCATTCAATATCTTATTTTTTAGTAGGTCAGAACATTTTTTAAAAGAAAATAATATTGCAAAATAATAAAAACACTTATCTCACTGTGATAAAACATTACTCCGCTAGAGCGCGCTTTGCGTTATTGTGTTGGATTAAAATTATTATCTAATCCGTATATTATGATAATTGTATTACATTTATTTAATTAATTTATTTATTTTGATAATATGTAATAATTTACAGAAAAAAAAATTAAAACTATCTCCCTCTGATAAAATATCCGTTCGCTAGAGCGCACTACGCGATCTTGTGTGGGATTCTATTTCTGTACATTGTACATTATTTTTAAAAATATATTATATTTTGGGTGTGATGTAGGTAACATTATAAAACATAACAAGCTCTCATATTTTCAGAACCTACATAATATAACCAATTTATGCGGCTTTGCTTACAGTTGGTGCTCAGCGTGGTTGGCTTTCAATCAGTTAAGCGAGGTTCGATTCTCGGCTGTGGCATTTTTGAAGTTAAACCTTGTTGAGGTGGGGGAGCCGCTCACGAACGTTCTCTCTCTTCTCTTCTTTCCTCTCTCTCAGACACCAGCGAACTGCGCCACGCCAAGCATCAGCTGAAACTAGAAGTTTCACTTCTGTCTTGCGTAGGCTTGACACACCCACTTTTTTTTTATGAAATATTGAAGAACAGGCTTCTGCGTACTGAGTAAGATTAAGAAAAGGACGCTTAGATGGTTTGGGAATGACGAGCGAATGAGCGTAGACAGGAGTGTAAGGAGAATATATTTATTTATGTATTTAAACGCCATAAAATGGCTTTTACAATAGAGTGATTACAGAACAAGTAATGTGTACACAAAAATATTATTGCAAGTGATAAAGTTGTTAATAGAAGTGCAGTTAAACAATACATAATTAAAAGAAATATCTACTAGTGTAGTACTAGTTGAATGAATACTAGGTTTGTATAAGACCGGACATAAATCGAGGTATGAGGTGTTTATGATAACGAATAGTAATTAATATAAAATAAATTCTATTAAGGCCTAGAATGTTATAATAACAGAGAATATTTTATTTGAACAGAATATTAATATGTATAAAAAAAGTGACTTTTTAACATGTATAATCTAGCAAATTTGAATGGTAGCGGAAGTCGGGGACGCCCGAGGAAGACATGGCAAGGTCCAATGAATCAGATTCTTGATTCGGGCTATGTCAAGAGTCAGAATATATGAGTAAATGTGAATGAGGCAAGGAGTGTGTGCCAACACCGAGTTGTTTGGTCCTCTTTGGTCTCTGTACTCCGTCCTCGCTGCCTACCCTCGCAACGAATCGGCGTGATGGTTAGTTAGTTTCTAATTAAATGTGATATAAAAGTATACCATTAATATACATCTTAATGAAAAAACTCACTTTGAGTGTACTTAAAACGAGTTATTTAAAAAAAACTTATATTTATTATTAATCAATTCTATCGCACACACTCGCTTTATTCATATTAATTACTTCAAATATTTACAAAATTACTTCAACAGAATTAGAGATAAGAAAATCTATGAATTTGCTGAGACACTCGAAATCTAAGATTTCGCAGTAATTTTACACTGAACAATAAAGCTAATAGATAATCTGTCATCAGTAATAGTCAGTCAGTAGTTATAAGCCTTAGTCGTAAGTTACTAGTTATAATTCTTAGATGTAAGTCAATAGTTAATACAAATCCTTGTTGTAAGCTAGTTTTATATATTATTCAATACATATATTTGTACAGCGCCTTTGAGGTGATTTTAAATACTAGATCGTTTAAAATTACAGATTAATAGCATGTTTAAAAAATTATTAAGATTATCTATAAACAATATCGAGTAAAATGCATTATAGAAAGACAAAAATCGTATTTTTTATAATTGAAAACAAATGCCTACCTTACCTCTCTATTATTTTACAAGTTATTTGTTCATGAAGCAAATAATGAATTTAATGAAGGCCTGCCTTCTTTCATGATATCTTTAATCAAAAATATGAAATAAATTTTAGGCACGGCACATTAAAAGTCACCAGTTGCAACTGTAAATGAACCAATATTATTTATTCGGTACTTATTTTCTGAAACCCTAACATTTCCATGTACATTATTCTAAGTCAATAACTCCTTCGGGCCACCATGTGCAGTGCACGAATGCTTAAAGTGTTACTGCAACAACTGGCACATTTTTATGAAATATGCTACAATCATAAATAACGATAGCGGGTCCCTTTTTCAGATGTTTTCGCTGCGATAATGCCGCAGCACTCAAACCGAGATACTCGGTATAATTCGTTCGCCCGAATCGCTCGGGCGGCTATCGCTCCCTAACCATATCTTGCCCTAAAGGGAGCAAAAAAAAACATAAAGGAGAAAAAAGAGGTGATTCGGAGCTTTGACGAAATATTTTAGAAGATATGCTATACGGAGTGAAACAATCTTAGAGTTTATTTACACATTGTCATTGGAAAAAACATTAAGAAAAAAATTAAAGACATTTTAAAGACGATTTAAAATGTGCCATTTTTTGTTGCCACCAAAATAACACAAGAGTCCCAACTGCTTCCAACGATCTGGAGCCAGTGAGACTATGGCATCCCCAATTGGGGATGTTGTGAGGCTGAAGGTAGTGGGGAGAGGAAGGAGATGAGAGGAGGATGGTGCGGAAGTACCTGGCTATTCAGATCTGGTCAAAAAACACGGCTAAAGCCATTTCAAGCATCATTTCAATTCTAAACGGTGGTCTTACACCAGAGCGGTACCGAGAGTATCTTCCACTCTGGGAGGTACCACCGCAAATATACCATAAAAGTGATATTTAAATAATTGTAATTGTAAAATAATCCAAATCAATAAAATAAAATTTACTTGCGCACGCCGAGATTTCGGCTTGCTATTCAAGAGCCTTACCACTCGACTACGGAGGCCGTTGTCAAGGAGTATTCTTCATAGATTTTAGTATTACGAACAAACGGAGAAAATTAACTGATATGTAATACTGTTAATTTATTAATAATCTGGTAAAATTATTCGTATTCCAGTTAAAAATGGGACTGCGGGCCTATAACGAAAGAATTGAAAGAGTTCCTAACAAAGTATCCGTCAAAAGCAAATGTTTTATCTGGACGGCGCGGCGGAACACGTGTTCATTCAAATACTGATATTGATACTGACATACTTATTTACATTGCAGCGCTACGTCATGATATGTTCTTCTTCTTCTTTATGTGCCGTATCAGGTCCCCCCGACGTTGGCGATCACTCTAGAAAATGTCTCTTTGTCTTGCGCTGCCCGGAATAGCTCCTCCACACTTCTAAAGCCGGTCCACTCTCGTATATTTCGCAGCGAAGACATTTGTCTCCTACCAGGCCCTCTACGACCCTCTATCTTGCCTTTCAATATTAACTGGAGCAAGTGATACTTCTCCCTTCGAAGTTCATGATATGTTTTGTTCATATTAGGAAAATAACAAGTCTTCTCGATGTAATCTGAATGACTAATATTTTTTCAGAAACTTAGCATGAAGTAAAATAAATGCATATTACGCGACTAAAGGTACTTCTACAGTATTTTTTGCTATTTTTATTAAGTCAAGTTGTTGTGCAGATTGGTAGGTACTACAGACTACAAAAATTACTACAATTCAGAATCGATACGTTGCACTCAGAATTGAAACTGCTCGAAATGGCTTTAGACGTCTTTGCTCAGGTGCTCCCCCACCTTCCTTTTCCCCATCTCCTTCTCCTCGCCGCTACCTCCAGCCTCACAACATACCCAAATTGGGGATGCCGTAGTCTCACTGGCTCCAGACGGTTGGAAACCTTTGGGACTCTTATTCACATCAAAATTAAAAAAAAAAAATCGTATAAAGCAAAGATTCATTTCATATGGATCCCGATTTACTCATGTTATGCATATATAAATACAACTATATATACATATAGTTTCCGTACAGCGATCGGTATGAAAAAAACATTGTTTAAAACACCCATAAGGATCGAAGAAGAATGGCGAGCCAGAGGAGGGCATTTGTGGGGGAGGCCAAATCTTACCCTAAAATGAAGCACCATGATGTTGATGATGGAAGAAGTTTTCGGAGACATTCCAAGAAGATAAGGCATTTTCAACAGAATGAAGAAAGAACGTGCTGAAAGAGGTTAGGGCAGTATATGAGAATGCTTTATGAGTAAGGGAAACAGTATAAATGTGCAATCTTTGTTGTTAAAGAATAGGTAAGCATAAAATGTGCTTGTCTTTTATAAAATTGGCTTAAGAGAACAAGAACCTATTAGTAGACATATATTCGTAGAAACTAAATCCTCTAAATTTCTCAAACCCTCGGCCGGGGTAACGGCTGTCCGTTATTAACCCGGGCGAGGGCGTTAAACGGGACTGAACCCGCCGTTAGAGCGTTACTGACCTCGCACAACCCGGAACGCGTTGAGCTTCATCCCATCTCGAACCTCCCACACCCACAGCATATACATACACACACCCAACACTGAAAATATGAAACTTTGTCCCCTTTGCCCTTATGAAGGTGAAACGTCGCGTTCTGACAGAGCGACCGTAAAACGATAAAACCATAAAACATTAAACAAAACCTTTTCAACGACTGCGTGGGGATTTGTTATTATGATTGTTTACTATTACTGTAATTAGGATTTATTGGCAGGTTATAAATAAACATACAGAATTTATTATACATAACTTTACTGCCTCAGTAACAATCGTTCGTATTTTTTAAGAGATACGTTGAATATGTCCACTTACTCAGTATAATTATTTCCCTACATAAGTAATCTGGGCAGTGAGGAATACGTATGGTAGTTAGTAACAGAATTTCTACACTGAAATGGATCCAGATTTATACTATTACGTAGTGGAATCCCTAAGCTTAACAATGCAAGCAATTCTGGACTATCTAAAGCATTATTTAGAATTTTATATCTGATTAGAAGGATTTTATTAACATTTAAAAGAGTGTTGTAGTTCAACAAAATTGCTCGAATACCCATCTTAAAACTTAGAAAACGCAATAATTTATTTTATACTCTTTAAATAGATTTACATGAATGATATGAATATGACCGGTCGATGGCCGAGTTGACATCGCGCTTGGGCGTAGTGTGTTCAATTCCTCGACTGGCTAAGTCCTCCATCATAACACAAGCAACATTTTCAGCTTACTGTGGTTGTAGTAGGAGATTTTCAAATATTGTCAGGTTATAACCCGGGAACGTATGACTTTCTTTAAAAAAAAAAGTTCCAGACAGGAGAATTGTACTCAAATTGACTTCTAACCAAGATAAAAATATATAACTTGTTTGAAAATTCGGAAGAGATTTAGTTTATGTGGTTAACGAATAAAAGATTTGATTGAAAAGTGATGCCTACATCTATAATTTGTTTTAATATTGTAATTAAAGTATATGTCATTATTTAACACATGTTTAAAACGAGAGAGTATCATTATTATAATCTTATATGTCGATGGTATCAAAGGTTTGTATTTCTTGTGGGTGGTAAATTATTATTTTCTGCTTCTTATATTTATGATTCTGCAGTCATAAAAGAAAATTCATTTAATGATCTCACTGTACTATTAGGTATTCGCATTGTAAATCAACCAAACGAGTGATATTCACTAACAGGATACTTCTTCTGCATCCATGTAGAAAACCACATGTATTGGAAAATACTCTGGGTTACAAAAATATATGTTTTATGAATTTTTTTATTTAAAAAAATGATTTTTACAAGTTGCAACCAAAACAAGTAGATTACCCACTGGAATCTTATAATAAAATTGATTTTTAATAAAATTTCAAGTGTTGGGAACTACAGAATCTTACAACAGTATCATAATTAGATTTTTTTAGTTCATCGATCACTTTGATATTGACGGTTCCATTTCCTGTCGTAGCTTTAAAAATATACAACAAGGAAATTTGACATTTTTTGAAACTATCTAAAGTATTCGTATAAACAGTATTTCAACTGTCACTAAAACAATGTTTGAAAGTTCCCACGCTTCCCAGGTCATTGCACACCAAGTCAGAACCCCAAAAACCCAAAATCAACACGGATCCAATATTTCAATTATCGTGTTACATTTCGAATGACGTAAAAACGGTGATTAGTTAAATGATAACATGAACTGAGAATATTATTAGATATGTTCCGTGTTAAATGGTAGATAACAAAGTTTGTGTTGGGATAGGTTAGGGTTTTTATTTATCTCGTGCTGATTATTTTTTCTTCCAGTTTCTTATCGTATATTGTTTTTTGTGTCAATAATGAAAAGGCAAATGTGATAACTAGGGGTACGTAAATTTCGTTTTTACGAAATAGATGCGATAAAAGCGAAATCTGCATTTTATTTGCGATAAAAGCGAAATTTGAAAATTAAATACTTTCGCATCTTTTTATACGTTACGTGCTTTCAAATGTTGATCAGACGCGCTAACAATTATTACAACTCTGTTCAAAACAGACAGAGACGGCTATTTTATCAACCGAAAATTCTATCGATCACAGCATGATGTTGAAGACAGCAGCTCAAAAGAGCTATAAGAGGATAAATTTTTGGTACACCATGGGGGGCCGAATCCAACAAATGAGTGCTACAAGCACATTGGCAGATTATTTTGTCCATCGGAAGCAGCAAATGTGCCCTCTTCTTCTGTCAATTCAAATTCCATAGAGGAAAGCTTCGCAAAAATTCCGTTTTTTAAAAGTGTACCACAAGAAGAACTAATTGACGGGTACTCTCATTTTCACAGACAATTACTTCGATTGGTCGGCCAAGAAGCTCCTGTGGATGTAATGCAAGTTTTAGTTACATCAAAATCTTGCTACCCTGGATTTGCAAAAGCTGCTATTCAATGTCTCAATTGCCCTGTCGAGAGGTACTTTAGTATCTACAACATTGTCGTTACTGATTGCAGGCAAACAATGAAAGATGAAAATGTAGAAATTACAACAATGCTAGCCTTTAATTGAGTTTTTAACACTGTATTTTTTTTGCGAAATAAATGCGAAATTTTCTATTTTGAGTTTTTTTAAATGCGAAATCACGATTTTTTATTTGCGAAATTTACGTACCCCTAGTGATAACGTGTCAATGTTTTGGTGCGTTTTTTTGCTAATGTTACAATTTAGCCTTAAATGAGTTCTTATCTGACCCATTAACAACCGTCCATACACGACGAAATTCTTGTAAATATTTATGACTTCTAGAATTAACCTTTTCAGTACCGCACTTTTGTTACCACATATAGACCATATTTCATACTTGATAAACATTAAAAAATATTTTTTTCAGAATTCGTTTAATGTCATAAGACGATTGATTTCTTGCATTCTTACAATAAATTGTAATCGCTATTTAGCTATTCAGTAGCTATCCTTCAAATGACCTCAAATTAAATTATGTACTCAATTAAAAATTAATTATCAGACACAAAACTACTTATAAGATGGATCACATTTATTATTGAAATTAGCAACTCATTTCAACTGTATACTTGCTTCGAGCCAGACAATATATAATGAAGAAACACGATTACATAATTATGTCAAAATTTTTGATGTAGAAATTTATTTTTTTAACCTAGCAGAAAAAAATACACGTCATGAGGAATATCCTTCACAACCGATACGCAAAATATGGAGATATTTTTTTTTTATGATCAAGAGATTATTTTTTTTCGCACGGAAGAAATCTGGTATTGAAAGGGTTAAATATTTAGAAAAACTTTATTATTAAGGCGATGCCATACGTAGTAATGCAAAATCATGTGTTTTTGATTCGAAAATTTGGTCGCCTAGAAATGTTTCAGATGCTTTAAATAAATACCGCGAGTATAATACATTTTGACCTTTGAAATGATCGAGTATTTTTTACATAAACCTTTTTATAAGCCCAGAAAAAAATTATTTATAAGGCCTATGAAAACTGCTATAAAGTTCAAAATTTCCTACTTACGAACCCATTTTTGGTTATGGTTTTATCGTATAGTGTGGCAAATTAAGTTATTTATAAAATGATCGGAAAACATTTAAATATTTATGCCTGAACATCCACAAAATAAAATAAAAGGCACTTTTTGGCCATGTTTTTTTCTTGCCTAAATCAAAACAGCTGGATGGTGTTAAGCGGGAATTTAAGCCTTATCGCCATCTACGTAAGGAGTGTTATTGATGGTAGATCGATTAAAAATATTACACGACGTATGGCATCGCCTTAATCGTAAAAAGTCCATAAAGCAGCTCTTGCCCGTTCGGAGCCAGTACGACTATGGCATTCCCAATTGGTGAATGCCGTAAGGCTGGGTTAGTGGGGAGGGAAAGTTGTTAGCTTTTCAGGTTTGATCACCAGATACCGTTGAACCATTTTAACCAACATTGCGATACAAAATGGCGATATTTCACACTGAGACCATCTACCACCCTGGAACTTAGCATAAATATCAATTTTCATATTATTTTATAATACTTGTTTGTGAAATAACACATATTAATTAAATACATTTATTTTGTTTGCCGCGTTTCGATCCTGAAAGCTCGGGATTCTGTTATTTATGAAATAAATACAATTGCACCACCCTGCATACGTTCTGGAATAAAACATAGTAAAGTTATACTACTCTAATTACCTTCTTAACCTGGTAATGTTCAAGCAAACAGAAAGAGATATTATAATTTGTTCAGAATTCGTTTAATCTCATCAGGCGATTGATTTCTTGCATTCTTATAATAAAATGGAATCGCCGGTTAGCGATTCAAATATCCTTCAAATGACCTCAAATTAAATTATGTACTAAATTAAAATTTAACTGTCAAACGATGGTTTAAATTTATTATTGAAATTATCTACTCATTCCAACAATAGACTTGCTTTAAGCTGGACAATATTAATATATATAGCAGAGAAAAAAGCAAGAGATATTATAAAATAATAATAGCTAAAATATTTCCTCATTAAAAAAAGATTGATAATATCCTAAAATCACTCATTAAAACCAAAAAAATCCATAATAAAAATAATTCTGAAAGTCCCTGTGAGAACTAGCACTTAATCTTCAACAAACTTAGCATCACGTCAATTAAACAACTCCATTCTAAAAGAATACTCATTTACATTCATACATATAAAACACAAGAAATAACAACTATCACTATTTTAGAAACCCTAGATCTCACGATCAAATCCATCAATCAACTACAAATACAACTTTTGGGCAAAAAAGCTTACACTATGGTACTAAACTCTACAGCAAAATCCCACTCTCATTCAAAACTTGTAACATTTAAACCTCAAATAAAAAGCTGATTAAAAACGTGGCGAGATCAGAAATAAATAATATACTGACACAAAATACAGACTGAAATCAAAACCACTCACCTGAACAAAAAACGCAATGTTATAAAAAAAAATTTGTTATTATTTTCGAAAAAAATACCAAAATATGTAAATGAAATCCTCAGCACGGGATATCCCATTGATGATATCGTTATATATATATATTTGTTAGAAAAAAGGAAGTTAGTAAAAACACATAAAAAATAATTAAAAAAGCAAAATTTAATATAATTTTTTTTTTTAAATGTTTAAAATTATCAACTTGTGAAAGGACGAAACGTGTGTGGTAAAACGATGTATGATCGTGTAAGGTTGATGTTAGTGTAACGAGTAAGATTAATAAAGGAACGCTTAGATGGTTATTAAACGAAAAAAGGATTGTTAATATAATGTATGACCAGAATATGGTAGAAAAAGTCAGGGACGCCCAAGGTAGACGAGGTTCGCTCAAGTAAACCAGATAAATGAGTCGGTCCATGTCATGAGTCAAAATAACAGAAGAATATGTATGAGACGATGTATGAATGAAGCAAGGAGTGTTTGCCAAGACTGAGTTGTTTGGTGGTCAATCCTCTCTGCCTACCCCTGTGGAACAGGCGTGATGGTTAGTTAGTTTAGTTTAATATTTATTATCATTACACTATTTTTCTAAGAAGCGGATAGATTTTGATAGTAAATTGTTAATTTGAAAAAAGTAGAGAACTGTTGAGGCATAAATGGAAGGAAATACTGTTAGGAAATTCAATTTCAAGTTTTACCAATTCATGCATAAAGTTTGAATATTGACCATTGATGTGACACTCAAAGGAATTATGGGTCAGAGGATACTCTGGACCACAATTCCTTTGAGTGTAAATCACAGCAAGGCGAGCCGACTATGTGGAATCTGGCAAAGTAAAGACAACAAGTGTGACCAAGTCCCTGCACGGTTATGAAGGAAATATATAATTTTGGCAGAGAAGTGTATTTATGAAACCAGGATTTGACAGGAATAAAAACCTGAAGTAATGAGTAATGATGACCCTTCGTTAGCGAAGACATTTATAGTAACATTATACTTCATAATTACCAGGCGTTTATTTATGTTAGCGATACTCCTAAGTGCCAGGATCGAGTGGGACTATGTCATGGTGATGACATGAACATGCCCCAATTGGGGAATTGGGGCATGTTGTGGGACCGAAGTTCGTATAAGAATTACTTTAAAGATTTTTTTTTAAAACCGGAAGTTGAAAAAAAAAACTAATATTCTTCCTCTTCTGTGTACGGTAATAGTGGTATATGGCAGATTTAAGACATAATGATTTATTAATTTACTTTTTAAGGTAAATTCATCAAAAGATTTATGGAGGGCATTGAAGTCAGTGAGTTCGTTAATCCGCAAATATTCGTGCATTTCTCGCAAAGTGGACTAATTTGAATAAAACCCGTGCTATTTGGTGTAATAATTCTGTTTACGTGTACGGAGCGCTATTGCGCAATCGTATTCCTTTAACAATGATGGATATTTACGTCGAGGTAAAACATTGTTTGCGCCAGAATAATAACTTCTTTCCAAAAGCTGAATAAATATTTGATTAATTTTATTATAATAAAACCACATTCTGAAAATTTACTAATCCTGCATCTAAATACTGCCTTCATTTATGGTGATGGCGATAGTGAAGGGTGGTGGATTTTATTTGAAAATCTATGATTTTGTATTATTATTCATTCAAAAAATTATAATAGATGTGGTAGGTGTAGGTCCCTACATATCCCTACAGTATCAGAGCTTTTTTTATATGAACACCATAACGATGACGTAACGATAACTCAAACATAGACTAAAACCGAATCAACTAAACTGAACTATAGAAAAAAAAACACTATTTTGCTTATTTTAAAATTATTTAAAAAAAAAATGCTACATGATATATGTTTATAATTAAATTCATATGTTATTTTGTTGTAATATTAATTTCTTATAATTAAATTATAATATGTAAATGAAATCCTCAGCACGGGAGATCCCAGTGAGGATATCATTATCTCTTTATGTTACTAAGAAAAGAAGACAATAAATCAATCTTTGATCCCAAGCTGACATTTTCAAACCACATAGTCCAGCTTACCTCGGCTTGCTCCAAAACTCTTGGTTTTGTAATTAGAACTTGCAAACAATTCAATAACAAAGAAGTAATGACCTCCATGTTCAACGGAGTGGTCAGAAGCAAGCTGAAGTACGCCAGTACTGTCTGGATACCTTATCAACTTAAATACATAAATATGATTGAACAAATTCAAAAAAAATTCCTAAGGTATGTTTACATGCGATCATACGGAATATATCCGAAATTCATGCATCACGTGGAACTGCTAAAGGAGACAAATTACCAAAGCCTGGAGACTAGGCGTAATGCCGGACTCATGGTATTTGAATTAAAGTTACTAAAAAACCTTATCGATTGCCCATATCTCCTGTCATGCTGTGGATTATTCGTTCCTGATAAATACTGTCGAAATCGTAGCCACGACCTATTCTGTATACCGCAGGGTCGGACAGATGTCATTGCCCGACATAGCATGACAAGAGGTATGACCTTACTAAATGCCCTACCAGCGGATATAGATGTGTTTAATATCACTATACCATGTTTTAAAAAATATATGTACATGTATTGTTAGTTTTAATAAAATTGTACCATAATTGGACTTACCTGTCTGTCGTACAATAATTAAAAAAAAAAAAAAAATATATATTATTATTATATAAGAGTCCCAAATAACTGAAACCAACGAGACTATGACATCCCCAATTTTAGTATGTTGATATTTGGGATGCTAAATGGAGCAATAGTGTTGGGAAATAGGTACATAATTAATCAGAACTTGTCACAAAACATGGCTAATGCCATTTTAAGGAACTCTATTCATAACTCTAATCTAATTCTCTAATATTATTGATTATAGTGATGACCTACCTAGGCGTCTACTAGATGCGGGGCGCCGAAATTAGACTTGCGCCAGGCGCACATTTGGATCAGTGCCGGCCTTGTTGATAGGCCCATTCTTCTTGGAATGCTATGGTTTGTACGTGCCCGAAAATTTCAGTCATCACAACGACTTGTTCAAAAAACCACACGGCAGAACAAATGTTCTAGCACAGCAAAGAATGAAAAAGAATATTGATATTTTATTTAATATCTACAATAGAATATAAGTTTAGTTACTGAAATTTTAAAACGTTTTTTGAATAACTATACTCCCAAATATTAATAATGTCAAAATAAGAAATCTTGAACTGTAAACTGGATAAATAAATGTCGTAAAATAAATAAATAAAATATGTCAAAAAGTAGTAGTACAATGATTCAACGTAAAATGGAGATCGTACATTTTACCCAGACTTACATTTTCTCTCTTAATTATTTTTTTGGTCTACGTGTTTTTAGTTAGTGCATTTCAGATAGTTAAAATATCTGAAAAATAAAATTATGATTCATGAATGAATAGTTTTACACAAACTTTTGTCTGTCTGTTCCCTTAGTATTGTGTCGTGGTCCTAACTCTAACCAAACATGACCGAATCTACCGGTAGAGTGAACAAAATAATTAAAAGAATTGTGACTACGTATTGCCTAAATTATGCTAATTTAAAAACAGCCGCCTGTCTGGGGGAGGCTTTATGAAATGAGACGTTTTACCGGTGAAGCCGATGGGGCCAGCCTAAATAATAAAACGCGTAGACAGTGTGCGACCAGTCGCTGTTGCTACGCCGTCATTGGCAGCCTGAAGGCAGGGTGACCACACCAACAAAATATTTTTTAAATTTTTTTTAAAGATATACTCATACATAACTAGGTTACGAGACCCTTTTAGGTGAATAGTAGTAAAAAGGGTAAAACGGAGCCAACGCATTAATAATTATAATAAATGGCTCTTGGTATATTTTTTCCAAAATAGGTGCAAAAAATTTTTTTTTTGACTTTGGTGAACATTTCTGAGAAATTAAATCGTAAGGCACTTGAAATTCGTGAAATTTTTCCGGTAAATGAAAGTAATGAGGTCAGTTGAACGCCTTTTCGCATAGAAGACTTTAAAAACTTCTCAGTGAAATAACAATTTTGATAACGAGTTGGATTTTTAACGATGACGTATGTAGTATGTTAATTAACAGTAGTTTATGAAGTATTTTTCCCATTTAAACGCATTCATATTTTTCATATTTCAAAAAACACGATACCTACTCTTACAATTTGTATCTCTAAATCAATATATATATATATATATATATATATATATATATATATATATGTAGAATAATGTTCTCGGTTTACCCGCGTAAAGTAGTCCTTAAAAGGACTTTTTAATTTCTGACGTTTCGGACAGATCTCACTGTCCATCTTCAGAGGCCTTATGTCCTGAATTTCGTCTCAAACTGAACGCTTTCCGTTCAGTTTGAGACGAAATTCAGGACATAAGGCCTCTGAAGATGGACAGTGAGATCTGTCCGAAACGTCAGAAATTAAAAAGTCCTTTTAAGGACTACTTTACGCGGGTAAACCGAGAACATTATTCTACATCTTACACCCGTGAAAACCTTAACCATAACATATATATATATATGTATATATATATATATTATCGCCTTTCGCTCGTATTTAAGCCAATAACTTTTATATTTGTTAATTTAAAAATTCTGCCTCCCATAAATATTATTATTGCGTATAATTATTATTATTGACTACGAAACGAAGTCCTTTTTTGTGACGCTCGTTTTATATTTACTCTGGCTCGAAACTTGTTTGTACGTTCCGTTTCAGATTCAAGAAGTTGGCCGTTTTCTCAAAAATTTGGTTCCAACCTGTCTAAAGAAAAAAAAAAAGTGGGTGTGTCAAGCCTACGCAAGACAGAAGTGAAACTTCTAGTTTCAGCTGATGCTTGGCGTGGCGCAGTTCGCTGGTGTCTGAGAGAGAGGAAAGAAGAGAAGAGAGAGAACGTTCGTGAGCGGCTCCCCCACCTCAACAAGGTTTCACTTCAAAAATGCCACAGCCGAGAATCGAACCTCGCTTAACTGATTGAAAGCCAACCACGCTGAGCACCAACTGTAAGCAAAGCCGCATAAATTGATTATATTATGTAGGTTCTGAAAATATGAGAGCTTGTTATGTTTTATAATGTTACCTACATCACACCCAAAATATAATATATTTTTAAAAATAATGTACAATGTACAGAAATAGAATCCCACACAAGATCGCGTAGTGCGCTCTAGCGAACGGATATTTTATCAGAGGGAGATAGTTTTAATTTTTTTTTCTGTAAATTATTACATATTATCAAAATAAATAAATTAATTAAATAAATGTAATACAATTATCATAATATACGGATTAGATAATAATTTTAATCCAACACAATAACGCAAAGCGCGCTCTAGCGGAGTAATGTTTTATCACAGTGAGATAAGTGTTTTTATTATTTTGCAATATTATTTTCTTTTAAAAAATGTTCTGACCTACTAAAAAATAAGATATTGAATGAAAAAGGCGTTAAAAACAAAAAAATAATGTGCGATGGCCGAGAATCGAACTCGGATCAACTGCTTGGAAGGCAACTATGCTGACCATTACACCACCAACGCCAGTTGTCGGGATGAGCTAAGAAGCATTTATATGTTACTTCAAAACTTTGACTAGATCAAATGAACTTTAATCGGTGGTGGGGGTACCCGCATTTTCGTTTCGGTCATGAGTCGGTTTTACTCCGGTCCTCGAAATTGCATGACGCGCGTAAAGAAGTTTCACTTCAAAAAAACCTATACCTGCTGGAAAACAGAATTGTCGTTGAGACAATGACGTTTATTTGGACAAATCGCACTTTTTTTATTTGAAACAAAAAAATGTTACATAAAATGGTTCATAATGAATTACGTATATACTTAATTACCTACTTACAAATCTTGATTTGAAAAAGAGAATATTATAAACATATTTTTGTACGCGAGATCTAATGTTCACAGAACTACTAGAATATTTGTGGAAATTGTTTTAAGCGAGGCCTATGTCATCTCTGGAGATAGTTTGTAAAGGGTATTTTTGATGAAAGGCCGGATAGTGCATTTATGTAAACGTCAGATAATAAAATAGATATGCAATGAAAACTGCTAATAACTACTAATCTAAAATAAGAATAATTAATATCGCAAGAACGTATTCATGGTTTTTTTAATTAATTTATTTTCCTTGAATGATCCTCCCCCTAGCTTTAGTGCGGCGTAGAGGTCGTAGCGTCGCAGACCGGGCCTGCAGTTCATTTTCTCGGTACGTCGGCCCATCAGACAAAGGTATCGATCGACCGGGGCAGCAGGCACAGGCATCAGGTATACGGGTAGGGTAGGTGCAGCGCCGAGCACCGCGTATAGAAGATTCGTAGCGGCGGCGTTCGTAGCACCGCCACCGGCACGGGGTTATAAACTTCGGCCACGGGGGCTACGGACTTAGGCGAACTCTCGTAGCTTACTCGCGTAGATGGGTGGGATGTCTTTGTGCTATTGAGACGTTAACTTTAATCATAATCTATCTACTTGTTACTAGGGAGTATTCATTTTTAGCACTTTTTAACAGGGAAGACACTACGTAAGTTCTTTTACAAAGCGAATTATATGGATACATGTTGTGTGTATAGCTTTTGATGGAGCATTTAAAAAAATGTCTAATTACGTAATATAAATTAATTTGATGCCTTTTGCAGTATCCTAACCGATATTGAATCCCGAATAAGAATCCTGTTGGATAATTTTTTATGTGAATACTGCACAATAGTCTCAACTGCCCGGGGTTGGTAGATCTATGGTATTATCTACTTATGTTATTTGTAAGGATGACCAGAGTCGAGATAGAAGGGAAACGTCGATCAGAAGTATCCGAAAATACATGGTAATTCAAATGTGGTCCCGAAAATAGCTATTGCTTCTAAAAACAGACGTTTTTTAATTCTTTTAGTTTTATATCTTTCTTCACAGCAATACCGATAAGTTATAAATATATTTTGTTTTTATTTTGATGTTTTTTTAAAGATAATTACCATTTTATGTTATGACGCATTGGAATCTAAATCGTATTTGTAAAACTACTACATACCTAAGCTATTGTACTTTCGATTTTTATCGAATTAATTAATATTCCCACTACGTGTTTATTACAAATATTTTACTAAAATTAGTACACAGAGATTAAATTTATCATTGTCAAGAAAACACGTGAAATATTTTTCATCTCTAAACACATCACCCTTGATGCTAAACTTTCATATTGTAATAAGCATATTATATACATCTTGCACCATGTTTTTTTAATGTAAATACCGCACAATAATTCAGCCAACTACTATCTGGGGACTACGGCATCACCAATAAGGAGTGGAAAATATTATCGCATAAAAATTTTTTATTCATATAGATCAACGAACGCTGATTCTGAATATATGAGTGATTTTATATTATTTTACGCAGAATTTATAAATCGTCATTTAAAAACGAATAAAACACCATGGCATTAAAACATACCATTTGGTTGGTACGACTAATCTGCTGATAATTTGAAACCAAACTACGTCAGTAATAATATCTATGCTTTAAAACATCCACATCGGGGTTGCCACTTCGTGGAGTATTTCCCAAATTTTAGGGAATTTGTAAGTTTTTTAAGAATTTGGATTTTTGGTATGTATTTTAGAATATATGCATTGGTAACTCTTATCCACATTCATATTTGAACCGATGAAAATATATTTTAATGCGGGTTTTTAAACACCAGTAAATTGTTTATCAGGTGCGGTCTTAGATGCATTTTGCACATTTATTTAATACGATAACATTAATGATCAGATAATTATATTTTACCTAGTGTTCTTTGATGTTAAGAAAGTAATCTTAAGAATAAAAAACGTCCGACTCTCATACAAAGTACAGTGCCGGTTGAAAAAAAGAACGTAGGTTTTTTGAGACGGGTGATTGGTGACGTCACTAGTCACCTCCACAGATTTGATGCGTTTATAGATTTGATCGATAAATTAAAACTTTAAAAATTAAATAATTCTAAGAATAAATAATGGGCAGATATTTAAGTTAGAAAGGTCATTATTGATTTTAAAAAATTGGATTTCAGTTCCTTATTGGGGGTATTTAATGTACTGGCGGTAGCTGAGAGGCTAATGAGGTGGGGAATACTACCCGACTATTGAGATATTTTCACCAACTAAGGTTTACGCTAGTCTCACACACACGCTATACTCTCATGGCTTGGCCTATTTTACCATACCGCTCTCCGTACATTCCCAATTTTCGTTTCCATTCTGATTTGTGGTCTTTCACCAGGGCCATACTGAAAGTATCCTACACTGTGAAACGTGGTGCAAATGTTATTTTAATTAATTTAAAATAATAAGCTTTGTAAATAACCAAAGTATATAAAATAAAATTTATTTGCGGATGCCGGGATTTGAACCCGCCATCTTTGGATTCTTTGTCGAAGATATTACACCTCGACCATCGTCGAACGCATTTAAGCACTGAAAACAATGCGATGATTTAGTTACATAATACCTCGTTGCAGCGTTATTATTACACCTTGTTTATTTGTCTGAAATGATGTCTGTGCGCCGTCTGTTTGTCCAACGAGAAACGCCTCTCGAAAAGTCAGCCGCGGCTATGAAAATATACCAATTCAATGAATATTCATAATACTCGTACGTACGCCCACCGTTGAAGCAACGAAGTAATTCAACTAGTCTTCTCATGCGTGCTATGGTTTTTTGGTTTCTTTGCTACTTTTTACTGGTGCGTAATTTCACACGTGAATTTATCAGACGGAGGGAGATTCAAGTGCACAAGGTTGAGATTTTTATGATGCAATCATCGAAGAATTATTGTCTGCAATGCATTTATGTTACTTTGTTTACAACTGGCAGGGATAGAAAATTTTTGAAAACAATCAGTATTTCTATTTTTTTAATCACATAAAATGAAAAATCATTCGATGCATTCAAAAATGTAGTGTCATATTGATTTTTTTTACTAAAAAAACATACATATGAAAAATTCCGAGAAAAAATTCAGTTGAAATGAAACCCAAAACCCCCATTAGGTATATACATATTTGCACCGCCTGAACGAGTAGTAGTTATGGCAGCAATTTTTATATATACGTAAGGTACGAAAGGGTTAACAAAACCTTGCAGTTTTACGATGAATTGCCTAACTGTATTTAACAAGAGTTGGTCATTTTATGTTTCTACAAAATTTATATTAGAGCAATATTTTGTCCATACCATAAAATATAGAAGAACATAAGAAATGTCTCGTGAACGTGTTTTGTGATCCCAATATAAGTTCCCATGATTCACCATTATTACGAAATTCAAATGGGATGGAGATGTAAGAGAGACGGAGTGCGTGCTAAATGGAACATTTATTTCTATTCAAATTTGTATGGGAGACACTTCTAATTTTATTTTATTCAGTGGGTACACTAATACAAAGAATAGACCATACTGACGTCGTACTCTGTGGGTGTACTTAGTTTATTAAAAAATCTGAATTATTTCTATTTAGTCACAAATAATTGCCTTTGAAATCGTGAATAATCGAAATATTTTACTGCCCATATTTTGCAATACGTACGTAAAAAAATAATTCGCCCTAGAGAGTATTATTTTTTGAATGTACAATATAATCGTATATCATTATTTGTTCACATGTAATATATTTATAAATAACTATTTTTTAAATATATTCATACATTACTATTTTTAATAATATTGTTTTTTTTTCTTTTCTTTTTCGACTTCATATCCGGGTTAAATATTCCGTACAGGAAAAACCAAACCCTTCCACACACTTTTACACAAATGATCATCTAGTCAATCCACATTATGCAAGTGCATTATATAAGCATAATGAATACAAAACAATACACAAACAACACGTCAAATCACCAGAGGTCAAATGGGAAAATAATTCACCGACTCCAGATATTTTCATATCAGAGGGTTCGGCTCGGTAGAAATTTTTTTTTTTAAACTTCCGATTTAGTTGTCCGGGTTAAATCATCCCCAAAGGAAAAACTTAACCCTTCCACTCACTTTTCCACAAATGATCATCTAGTCAATCAACATTATGTAAGTGCATTATATTAGCAAAATAAATACACAACAATACAAGAACAACACGTCAACTCACCAGAGATCAAATGGGAAAATAATTCACCGACTCCAGATATTTTCATATCAGAGGGTTCGGCTCGGTAGAACTTCTAACAGGGCCTATAAATCCTACTGATCCCTCAAAATAAATATTTAAAAAATCTTTTGTTATCCTACATGTATTCAAAATGACCGACTTTTGCATCTTTATATATAATTTTTTTGATAGATCTAATACGCCTAAATTTTTAATTAGAGAGCTAGGTATAATGCCAGTAGCCGAAATAACGAATGGTAATATTTTTATAGTCTGAGAATGCCGAATTCTTTTTATTTCATTTCCTAAATCTGTGTATTTTCTAATTTTTTCATTAACAGATTTTTGAATGTTACAGGAATTTGGAATAGCGACATCAATGATATAAGTTATTTTTTTAATTTTGTCATGTAAAACTATATCGGGTCTATTATGACTAATCGTTCGGTCTGTTAGTATAGTTTTATCATAATATATTTTATAAAATTCGTTTTCTAAAAATGAATTTGGTTCGTATTCATAGTATGGTACTATATTACGGCAGTCAATCAAGTTATGTTTAATTACCAAATTTTGGTGAATTATTTTTAAAACTTGATTGTGCCTAAATGTATACTCGGACGGTGCTAATATAGAACATCCAGATATAATATGTTCTATAGTTTCCGGAAAAGCCAAAAATTTTCTACACAAATCATCAGTTTGATTTGTATCTTTGATTATATGCTTTCTATAATTTTTAGTATTAATGACTCTATCCTGAATGGCAAGCATAAATCCTTCTATTTCTGCGCTCAACTCTCCAATACTCAACCATTTGTTTGACGAAAATTTGTCAACATATATTTGGTTGAGATAATTGAAGTGTTTTGCGTGTAAAATTTTATTTGACCAGGAATCTAATAATTCATTATTAGATTATATTAATTATTCATTATTAATTCTATTACTATTACTATTTTTTAATAAATAAATATTTTTAATTAAATAATATTTTACTATTTTTATGTTTTAATTGAGTAGAGTGTTTTAAGAGTAATTGTTAGTGTAATTGTAAGAAATCTCTAATTTAAAAGTATTTATTTTTTGTTTATACAACAAGTTAAAGGTCATTAAGATTAAATGTATTAATTTTTCATTTATTTGTATTATTTTAGCTTAAATTCAAAAACAATGTTTTGGCCCCGAGTGTGTTCTTCCTCCGTATTTATTATATTTTATCTGAATAAGGAGTTTAATAATTTTTGTCATTTATTATCTAAAAGAAGTGCTAAAGATTTAGCAGTGTAGTGATAAATTTTTGCTTAGTAGGTTTTGAATTTGCGAGTTCATTTATAAATCTTAACCAATCGAGGTGTTGTGTGGCATTTCATCCGCTTTTTTCTGCTGCGGGAAAAAGACGTGATGGTTAATTAATTATTTATAGTATTTAATTCTAAAAGGGGTGGTAATTATATGTACAAATGAAAAACAAATATTTTGAAAGGGGTTAACATTGAAACACCCGATAACCAGTTATTAATTTTTTTTTTGCGCTGCACGTTAAACGCAATATTTACATAACGAATCAATCATTTTAATTATAACATTATAAAAAAGTTCGTTTTCATGATTCCGACCAAAGATTGTATGAAATTATGGTAAAATGTTCTTAGCAGTTGATGATTATGGTTCAGATGATCATCATATGCTGATGATGGACAGTGGAAGGCTGTTAGAAGTGTATTCAGAATATCAAAATAAAATATAGATGCCTACTTAAATCAAAATTAATCTTTTAGTTATTTTCGAGCATGGTTTTACATAAAATCAATCGCTTCCTAATTAAATACACAGAGAAAACTTACTGTTAAAAAATACTGTTAATTATTAAGGCGATGCCATACGTGGTAATGCAAAATCATGTGTTTTTGATTTGAAAATTTGGACGCCTAGAAATGTTTCTAGTGCTTTAATTAAATACTGCGAGTAGAATACATCTAGGCCTTTGAAATAATCGAGTATTTTTTAGATAATTTTTTTTATAAGCCCAGAAAAAAATAGTGTAAAGGCCTATGAAAACTGCTTTAAAGTTCAAAATCTCCTACTTACGAATACATTTTCGGTCATGATTTTATTGTATAATGTGGAAAATTAAGTTATTTATAAAATGATCGAAAAAAAAAAAATTATGCCTGAACATCAACAAAATAAAATAAAAGGTACTTTTTGGCCATGTTTTTTTCTTGCATAAATCAAAACAGGCGGATGGTGTTAAGGGTTGTTATTGATAGCGGCTCAGTTTAAAATATTACATGACGTAGTGCATCACCTTAAAAATCTGGTCAAATTATTCGTTTTTATGTTAAAAACATGACTGCAGGCCTTTAACGTATGAATCAACAGAGTAAAAAAAATAGATAAAAGTGAGTGTTTTATGAGTACTGGCATGCTTTCACTTTTTTTTATCATTTTTCTCTGTGCAAAGGATAAATCGCCGCATAAATCTCTGTCGGCAAACACTCCTTGCATCATTCAAATTCATACATCAAATCATACTTACATGCTCTTCTGTTATTCTGACTCTTGAATCTACCCGACTCAAGAATTCTATCCACTTGGTCGTGCGTCCCCGACTTATTCTACCATTTACTTTACCGGGTCGTATATTATCCTTTAACTAATCGCGATGCTGGATTAGTATTTTATTAAAATTATGTGATATAGTATTAATAATGAAAATTTTTTAAATAAGTTTTTCTAATATCGAGGAATTAACTAACAAATTTGAAAGAAAATGACATTTTGATAAACCTGACATTTTTTTTGTAAAACCGTAGTGAAACTGTCGCCAGTGAAACTATGGCATCCCCAATTGGGGTATGTTGTGAGTCTGAAAGTTGTAGAGAGGAGAAGGGGATGGGAAGAGGAAGGTTGAGGAGTACCTAACTATTCAGGTCTGGTTACCAAACACGGCCAAAGCCATTTCAAGAAACGTTTCAATTCTGAATCGTGGTCTTACACCAGGGCGATACTGAGAGAATCTTTCCTTTCGGAACGTGCAGCAAGTAGTATACATATTATATTAATTTAATAAATTTTGAAACAACAAAATTAATAATATAAAATTCACTTCAACGCCAGGATTTGAACGCGTGACCTTCGAATTGCTAGTGGAGATTGTTACCCCTCGACCACGGAGGCTGTCATATCAAGCAAAAAAATCTATTCAAAGCAATTCTAATTACCAAAAAAAATTGTAATAAGAATTGTCCATCAATGCACGTGTCCGGATAACAAAATGGCCTCCTCCTCATTTCAAATCTTAAATAGAACAGCTGACCGAGTGGGAAGAAATAATAATTATAAAAGTGTATTTATAGGAACGCTTTGTAAACCAAACAAAAATAATAAATGTACATAACTTTTTCATTTGGGTAACAAAAATTACGATTATTGTCATGAATAATTAACCCCCAAAGTTATGCGGTTTGAGCTTGAAGCACGGTGTATACAGGGTGTATCGGCAAGTACCCGACAAACTTTAACCAGCTATTCCTTAGCACATTTGGGGTAAACAATGTTATGGGCGCTTTGCTGTCCGGTAACATTTTTTTGCATTAAAAACAAAAATAAAAATAAAAAATCCACACTCCGTCACTGTCATTTGCTTTGTTTCTCGTGTTCAACAGCTGTTATTAGCAAGTATGTCGAAAAGTTTCCTCACTCTTTCGTACACATTAAATAATAATAGTTAAAAATGAGACGAATGGTGCCGTGCCATTTCGTTGTGATTGTAAAAGCGCGCCAACGTAGGTACGTACGTACATTATTCAACGAAACTCGAACAAAATATTGCCAGACGGGTTTTGAAACTTTGCCAAAGGATAAAACATTAGTGACAAACAGCAAAGTGCCCATAACATTTTTTACTCCAAATTTGCTAAGGAATAGCTGGTTAAAGTTTGTCGGGTACGTGCCGATACACCCTGTATAGGGAACCATAAATATATTCCAACTGTATTAAGCACCTGTAATGTACACTTGTGTACGTTTAGTATTTTTTTCAAAAATAAGACAAATGTGGAAGGAATCAGAAGCTTTTTAATGACAAATTCCAAACGTCAAAAATATTTATAATATATGTCTAAAAAATAACCTACTACTCATTTTCCATAAGAGACATGTTTTTCTACAAATATGTACCTACAAAATATACATTATTTAATTATTAATACTGCGTGTAAATATAACATTATTTTAGATACCTACGTTATAACCACTTGTAGTACACCACTGCATTATTTTATACCAAATTTACCAAATAAATCGCAAAATATTTTTTTTTACTTCTTCACTACAATGTACTTAAAACAGCACATAATACATATACTTAGTATATAACAAAGTCACTTTCCGCGTATGTCTGTTTGTGCGCTTAGTTCTTCTAAACTATGCAACGGAGTTTGTTAGGGTTTTCACTTTCATTTAGAGAATTTCTTCCGGAATTTATATAATATATATTATACATATAAAAAATTGATATTATACTTTTTGAAAGTAGAGAAAAGTCAAGCAACGCCAGGTATACGTCACCTTGTGTACTTGTAATATTATTAATAATTACAATTGTAATGAACTCTTCTCTTCCACCACATGTTATGATGAAGTTACGCAAAAGTACTTGATTAACACACTGCTAATCAAGCACCTATTTATTTTTTTCTTTTCGCGTGGTTGTCTATGGAATTTGGACCTAACGCTTCCATGGAAGAATATGTAGTATTTAAACTTTGTAATATGTAGAATACTAATAATTCTATTTTATTTGTACTCACCTTATTTTTACAATAATTCTATTTTTTAATTCTGTCGTTTGTATTTCATTAGGTTCCGATGTAGTTGAAAAGTAATTTTGTCAGAAATAATTAAGTGTAGCACTTTTGCGCATAATGTTTCGGCAGGCTACTAAGCCTCGTAACTCGTGACCTATGGCACCGGCGTCGCTTGTAGTGCGTACGGCACGCAACGGTTGTGAGACGCACGTGCGTGCCGGCTAATGGCACAGTAATGCCGGTGCGTTTAGCGGACTTAATGTAGCAGAGAAAGTCAAATGGTGATGCTAAAGGTTTAACAAAACAGAGTTTATTTTTAATTTTCTTCCGCTACCCACTTCTTAAAGCATTTTATTCACAAAGCTGAGCTGTTGCACAACAGTAACAAAACAGAACTTTGAAAAAAGTATGTAACCTAACCTTACAACCCTCAGGATCCGACCAACTACAATAGCAGTTCTGTGTAATCATGACTTCCTTCAGGTGCACTGCAATGTGCAGTGTGCAGAACTAGGTTTTAGAAATTTTGAACGCATTTTAATACTTTCCATGAAAATTCCTTAGTAAAATATTGATATTGTAGATTATTTTACAAGCAATAATTATTCGCCTGAAACACTCATCCACATTAAAAAATCTCCTGATAAAAGATACATGACGCCAACGGGACTCGAACCCGTGTCCTTTCGATTTCCGGTCGACAGCTCTGACCACTGAGCTATGGCGGCTTATCTCTTATCCGCGAAATAATTCAATATATACTAGTGTTTCATTCAACAATTACTGCTTGTTACATTAGTTGAATGAAACACTAGTATATATTGAATTATGTCGCGGATAAGAGATAAGCCGTCATAGCTCAGTTGTCAGAGCTGTCGACCGGAAATCGAAGGGACACGGGTTCGAGTCCCGTTGGCGTCATATATCTTTTATCAGGAGATTTTTCAATGTGGATGAGTGTTTCAGGCGAATAATTATTGCTTGTAAAATAATTGTTACCCTTTGTGCTATGCATAAAAAAATCTTGTCTTAAACATTCGTTTACCAAAAAAATAATAATTGATATTGTAGATGTCTGTCAATTATTTCATATATAATTTTCAAAATTATATTTGTCTTTGAGATATTTACAAAATATTACCCGGCTTCTAAGGGAATGTCAACTAACGTAACCTAAATATGATTTGAGGTTTTTAAGGCCATTTTACACAGTTTTTTGTTATAATTTTAATTTGGGAGTCTAGAATGCACAATTTATTGTATAACCAACATCCCTGCCACAGGTCACCCCAAGTGGTTTGCTACGTTTGGTGACTTAGCACGGGTGCCGGGTTCGTCCAGTGAAGTTTGGCAACGGATGCGTTAGCCCACCTACTCTCGACCCATCGCCTGGCATCGCATTGGGAGAGATGGATTCATACGTTCGTCATTCCTGGATACATTGACCCTCAGATTCCTATCCACCCCTTATACCATTTTCCTTCCCAAAAATTCCTCTCCTTTCTAACGCTAAAATCGAGCCTCCACACACTGAAGAATTTTTTTTCCCTCAGGGTCTCCTGTGTGGAGCTAATGTAAAAAATCCATTATTTTATCGCGTTCCGTTTTGTGACTATTCTGTTTTGCCTGGTTACCAAATTGAGCTTGACATAGTCCTAAAAGCTCCGGGAAGTAGGGACTCACATTAAATGAAATGAAGAGTAAAGTGTGTGTGTACATGTACATTCTTTGAATTCTAGAAGGAAATACGAATCTCAATTCCCTTTTTTAAGGCTATGCAACATGGACCTTTTAGGAATTTTGTGCATTTTGCTTTTCTAGCTCTAAATATGTTTATTTGGTAAAGTAATTAATTCGTACTGAAAACACGGATCAATTTTGTTCTCTTGGTTTTTAATTTAATGTCAGTCTGAAGTTTAAATTTCTTTACTTGTAACTTACTTTTTCAGTCGCTGATGATCATCAACGTCAGCGACTCATTATCGCAGACTTCCATAAATATTTGATTTGAAGCTATCTTTCATTGAATAACTATTAAAGCCTTGGTCAGCCGGGGGTTGAGAATCATAGGCTTCTATATATATACAAGTTTTGTAATCATAAAAGACATCCAAAACTGTAATAATGCGAAGAAAATTTAATACACGGGACCAAAGTATAATCCGGCGTATTAGCCTTAATAGCGAAAAAGATATTTTGCCAATTATAATAATCAGTAACATTAAATAATAAATCCTTTATTTATTATTTTCTAACTCATATAAAAATGTATGCAGGCGCAATGTTTTATGGAACTTTCAGAATCTTTCTAATTAAAGCAACATTTAAATACCCAAAGCTAATGTGAAAAATATTTTATTATAAAAGGCAGTAAATATTTATTTTGCTTCTGCGAACCACGAAAATAATTCATACTAGCAGATAAAACCTCGCTGATTGCGTGTTTTTTGCTGCTAGGCCCTGCAGGCGGCTTATTGATGGGCTTGGCCCGATTTAGTCACGTTCCCTGATAGTAAAGTTTTGCTTCTTTGAATGTACAGCAGCAATTATTAGCTTTGCTCCATTTTATGTACAGCAGCAACTATGAGTTTTGCCCTTTTGTATGCACAATAGCAATTATTAGTTTTGCCCAATTGTATGTACATCATCAACTATTAGTTTTACCCCTTGATATGTACAGCAGCAATTATTAGTTTTGCCTCTTTGTATGTACAGCAGCATTATTAGTTTTGCCCCTTTATATGTACAGCAGCAATTATTAGTTTTGCCCTTTTCTAATCTAATTAAATCTGTTAGAAAAAAAAAATAATGTTTGTAGTTATGATCTATACAGATTTAAATATAAGTGTAAATCACCAATTTGATTATATGTTCAAGAAAAAATTTCGCCATTTAAAAATATTTAAATAGTCAATTTCATTCGAATGAAGTAAAATTTACCTGAATTCAGGCCCTCATTTAGTGGTTTGAACTAAGACAGTGTGAGAGTTTTTGAATTTCAATGAGTTTTTGTCAACAGTATGTCAGTGTGACAGCGGAGACCGGCCTGAAGACGTGCGTATCTGTTCCACATCTTTGAAAGAAAGTTGCTGACGATGAAGTGGACCCCGCTGCAGTGTGCCGGCCGGGGTGCTTCATTATATCTGGCCGCGAAGAAAGCGCAGGGCGAGAGAGCATTGTGCAAGCTGGCGCTTCAGAACGTCTCTTCAGGGGAGCGTGGCACAGTATACACACTACACGTTACACGGTACACAGAGTCGAGTGGTGTACGGCGTGCGAAGCCTTACTCTTGGTAAGTTCTTATACATGGGGTAAAACTTACAAGAACATGGATTAAAAAAAACCTTATTGAATTATTTAATAAACAGCTTGTCAAAGATCCACATAATCCTCTGAGAATATTCTTATATACTGCTTTGATTGTTGATGTCGTTGATGAAGGTTTTCCTTTCTTTTAGCGGTTTATCCGTTAGTTGAAATATTTTAGTTTTTAACGTAATATAATAAATTTATTTCTCGAATGATGATTTCATTTCACTATGGGTATTTTAGGCAGCAAAGGCAATTTTTGAAAGGTCTATAAAAATTTATACGACACAAGACTCTTTTAGACTGTTTGAGGGTCACATCAGGCTCACTTCGGGACATCCCACGTCAATTCCCATGAATTCATGTCTTTTTCAGAACGATATCCATGGATGTGAGCTATTTATTTACGTATTATTATAGTTAAAAATATATTTTTTTCCTTTCTAACTACATATTAATACACATAACAATAATAATTTTACAAATATAATACATAATAATACATAGCTTCTCATCTTAACAATCACCCTATAAAGGACATTATAATTATAACAATTTTAAAAATTCTAGAATTTTTTTAGGTTTTTTTTTCTTTAATGTACTTATTTATTTCTCCTTTTTCAGACTATCGGGATAGGCAGATAGCCTGAAAAGGGAGGAGGATAAACTGCACTTTCCCATTAAAATATTTTCCTTAAAAAGGTTTGAAAAATGTATAATTTTATTTTCAACAACAGCTCAAGATTTTGTTTTTCTAAACATTGCATTAGTAACTACCCGAGGTATTAAATTCGAAAGATCTTATATTATAGAAATACGTTAATCAGAATTAACTCAAATAAACCCCGCAGAATGATCAATTTTTAAGGTCTGCTACAGCAAAGTCGACGGTAGGTCCGTGGAAATCGCCTGGCCGCGAGCCGAATATTTTTGTACATGACTTCTTCACTGACGTAAGATTTAGACTTTATTTTAAAATGTTGCGTCGTCTGGATCACGTCACGATCTGGTGGTGCATCCAAATACACATACTTTGCACTACCCTGAAATCGAACCAGCTACATTTTATCTCACTCCTCATTCTGCAAATTTTCATCATTTTTATATGTTTATTAAAAAATATTGTATTTGGTACCTGTTGTGTTAGCACAAACAGATCTCCAACTCGTCTTGGAAGGAGTTTATTAATAATAGGTTCTTTATATTAATCAGGGATTTATTAATACTCCGCGTATTATATTAGTGACTCGATAGTCGACCTAGCTGGCTAATTGGAATCTGGGCCAGTGAGATTGTCTGAGAGCCTTCGCACTGTCCATAGCGACAACTGACCACTGGCTCCATCTTGCGGACTTCCCCGTAAGCTCTATGTACTGCCATCTGTGCGTGCATCTACAAAGCTTCCTAACAGTACCTATGTATGTAATTCGTAGGCACTACACTCATTAGTGTTTTTTTCGTATCTGCTACTCAACTTCCTCATTTAAGACAAAACATGATAGATTAATTCTGCAAAATAATAATGATAATTATTATTAGTGGTGGAAAAATCTCCTCGAAAGTGCCTTACAAATTGTTATTTAACCATTAATAATTAACAGCCAAGATGTATAACTAGTGACTAACAACTAAGAACTAGGACTTATAACTAGTGACTTACTTCTAAGACTTAACTAGTGACTTACTTCTAAGACTTATCTAGTGACTTAAAACAAATGCAAATATTTGTAACAAATAAAAAAATTTCTGTTATAATAATCTGACAATAATTTGAAAATCTACTACTACCACCACAGTATGCGAAATGTTGCTTGTGTTGTGGTGGAGGACTTGGACCCAGCCAGCTGAGGAATTGAGCTCACGACATCAGGGTGGGATCCAGACGCGACGCCAACTTAACAAATATTCAACATGTTCCCAGAAAATATCAAACACAGAAAGAGTTTAAAAATATATATTAAAATTTGAATTTATTCAAATGATCGAGCATATACTGGTGCCCTCACCCAAACGCCTTGTTACTGACAGTTATTGTAGTATGTATGGTGATAAAACTTGCTGTATTTGTATTGTGTATATGCTAATAAAAATGTTACCTAAAATAATGTATTGCTGTATAGGAACCTATATTAAACATTTATAAGTAAACCATAGATAAAATGCGAGAAATAATTAACTAAAAAATGTGCCTCAACGTTCGCCTAGTGAGGCAGATTATGCACAACTTAAAATATAGTATATTATGCCATATCTTTATAACACTCGTACATATTTACTTTTTCTTCTATTAGAAACTGTTCTATTATTGTAACATTAGTTTTTCAAAAATGTCATTGTTACCAACATACATACAGGTATTTTACTTACTAATGATATATTATATATTCTGTTATTTTTTTGATGAAATAAATAAATATACAACAATTGACCGGTAACCACCGATAACCAAAAGGGTTTATATACTGCTGACTTACAACCATGGATTAAACTATATACTTACAACCTTACCAACAGGGTTATTGACATTTATAAATACATCTTACGTTTTATTGCTCGTGCTGTCAGTATAAATACGTTGAAATGTTGAAAAATATCAGTTATTTAAAAACTGCTCCAAACAATCTAATTCAAACTTAGCATAATCTACTCCACTATGCCTCACTTAACTTTGGTTCATTCTAATCTCTCACACGGTCACTTATACTCACTTAACGTACAAAACCTGAAATTCGAACCAGAAATAGATTTACCGTGATTTCACAAGAGTTACACAATGCCTGAATGTTTCATGCAACCGGGAGGCGCTGCCACCGACTGCTAACAAAATTAGCTTGACAAGACATCGCTAGACAGTACCATGGAATAGCTATTTCGACTTGACGGGGAGGGACTGGTCGAGCTTCCCGATTGCAATAGTACTCGTGTATTTCGGTTCTGACGAATTGTGCAAGTGTTGGTATTGGGTAGGGGCTGTGCGGGATATTTCGGTTCCGATAGAAATAATAAATGAGGCATTTCTACATGCGACGGAAGTGGGTCGAGAGGCATTTGAATCGATTCCCGACTGACGGTTTTCCGGGTCAGTTATTTCAGAAAAGAGGTAGTTGCTAGGAACAGCTTTCGGGATAAGCTTTATGTCAGCGAATGGAATGTACAAACCTAATCGTATACGTACATTTAACCGAATAGGTGAAATAAATAATGAAGGTTTTTTTCATCCATAATTTAATTTATTAGTAGATATAACAGTATTTTAAAAAAAAATGTTTCGAAGAAAAAATGCTTATACCATAATATATTATTAAACTGATTTTTCCTAAATACACACTCCTCTTCCATCCATAAACAAATGCTTTTAAAGGAAGATAAGCGGAAGAGAGGTGGAAAGGGGAGGAGCTTAGAAGATCAAAGACAAAAAATTACAATGGAAATATGTTTAGGATATATTCACAAAATTAATTTAATTAATAATAATATTTAAATTTCTTTTGACATTTTTCCTAATTTCTAATATTTCTAAACGATCTAAGTGAAAACCACTAACGTTAGTGTATAAATTTTTTTAAACCTGTATTTATATCAAATGAATGGTTAAATTAAAAGAGATGGTTAGCAAATTCCGAATAATTATTGCTATTTAGACATTTCAAATGTTCCTTAAGCCTCATTTCAAAATTTCTGCAAGTTTTACGTATGTAAAAATGGTTACAATTCATTTGGTAAACTCCGGATTTTTTCGTTTTTAGGTCTTTGTCCTTGTTATTTAAATTTTGATTTTTCAATTTATTGTTTGTATAGAAAGCTGGCTGTATTGTATTAGGAATTTTTTTCGTTATTAAATTGGTGGTTTGATGAAAACTTTTTGATAAAGTTGTCTTGCTTCACTGTTAATTAGGTTTCATAATAAAAGTTTTCTCGGTTTTTGCACATATATTTTTATAAGTTTGCAAAATATTATTTTTATATAAAAAATCTTAATAAAGCCTTTATTTAGTGCCAACTAAACTCTATTTTAATTATAAGTTTTTCTTATAGCGATTTGTTTTTGGGGTATTATGCCGTGTTGCGCTACATACTTCTTAAGCCAACGTTTTATTACACATCTACCCTGATGATGTACACTGCAATGCTGTCCAAAACGTTGGCTTAAGAAGGAGGTAGCGCAACACGGCATAATACCCCAAAAACAAATAATACTTTTGCCCCTTGAAAATCGCAAATATAAGTTTTTCATTTATACAGGGTGCAGCAAAAAAAAACAGTGTAGTTTTGAAGGTCTATTGAAAAAAATAGCGCAACTTTTAGAAATGGGGTTTATTTTATTTTATTTGGCACAAAACTCCATTTTAATTATTAATTTATAAACAAATTCTGATGTTACTCCTTCTGAAGACATTATCAAACTGCCTTTAGAAGACCAAAAAGCTGTCACGCGTAATAATAATTACACGGAAGAACATCTTTACAACTGAACTTTTTTTATAAATTGAATAATGATATTATTGAATATTTAAAATAGATACTTAAAATTAAGTAAGCAATAAAGTAAACCAGTGAACCAGATGTCTAATAAAATAAAATAAAAATATATCAAATTTGTTAGCTACTGTTTTGTAAGCACCAACACAACAAAACAAAACAGAAGACTTTTGTACTTTTTAAGTATTTCAAACACTTTAACATTTTTAGAGCGCTCTTTTAATATCCAATTGAGAACAGCTGGCTTCAATAAATACAATGACATAGGTCATGAATTGACACTAATGCACGGTATACATTATCATTCGCGTGGTCCATTTATCTAAAAGGATTATAAAGCTTTCAACAATGCAATAGCTACCTACCGACGAAATCTATTTGCAATTGCGAAATTGGAGTTATCCAAACTGTCAAACGCTTAAATTATTCAAAAAAGCTATCGTTTTGAATGGTTCGTTTAGTTTGCACTCTAAAAGCTACAAATAGCTAGTACAGCTCTACCGTCACTTAGCCGCCAGACACGTGAGTAATATTCCAAATGCACAGCCAAATTGAAATGGACAGGTAAAGTCGATTAGAGCATGCCCATTGCCCATCCCATGGATGGTTTGCTTGTTGATATTTCCGTTTAGGAATTGTCATGTGATCGATTAAGTGGAAGTGGGGTTGGTGTTTCAAACAGAAACAGGCGGTTTAAATAGCTATAGGCTGAATGCTTTTGCAAGCTTTGGGACTTTTGGAAGCTATAGGAGTTTTGGAAGCTTTAAGCTTTAGATTCGTTGCATTTGACTCAGTGACTCTTCCCCTATGGTCAACTTAATTTAGTCACAAAAAACGTTTTAATCTATGTTTCATTTTTGGAAATTTACTAATAATATTAGCTTTTGCGTGCCGAATCGATTGGTACTCGACCGTAATTTTAACGAGAAAATAAGAGTGAATAGTCGGGTTTATCACAAGGAAAAAATAGGAGTCGGAAGAAGGTCTTTACCTTGTGAATGTTGTGGCTTCAATTGGAAGTTCTGATGTTGGTCTTGAATGTTCTGTTGTCTCTATAGTTTATAGATGTAAATCCAATATTGTTTCACCACATGAACCGTTTTTGTATCACAAATATTTATTGTTTCACAACATGAACGGATTTTTGATCACTATCGATAATATACAAGATATATTTAATGTATGATGATTGGGGCTGATAAATTATACTGCTTTTAAGATAATTATATAGGTGGCGACAAATATGCAACGATATGCAATGACGAAAATAACATCATTCCGTAAAAGACACTTGCCTTTGGCCTTTAATTTTTAAATTTTCTTGCTTTTTTTTCGAAAGTAAGACCTTTAGTAAATGGAATAAAAACAAGGGGTGGGCAATTTGGGTAGAAACTGGATTGTTGGAATTACCATACAAGTTTTTCAATATTAAACATTAGCTAAGCAACTATTTTATTCATATAAAGATTTTATTGAAGTTAAATTGATTAAAAAAATATGCATACTTACATATACAATTAAATTAACATTATTTTATCGATCTTCCTTACGTGCTAGGCTTCCTTGGGCCGTGTTTAAGGAAGGAATGTACGACTTCATTTTGGGTTTGATAACAGTCAGTAATTAAATATGCATGTTATTTTAGTAATTATTAATACAGGAATAATGTTTAGAAAATTAATAAAATAAAAACAATTCAGGTGAATAGAACCAATACGATACAGGTAAAAAAAATTAACCGCTAAGCAACTCGGTCACACATAAGCATTCTCTTTTCCCATTCACATAATAATATAAACAATGAACTTATTAGACTCGTAGAACTTATGACGCACTATTCTAAAAAATTTTTTACTGAATGTGAGATTTTGAAAAATAGTCCCTGATATATTAAATCATTCGCTTTCCTTTAATATATTCTCCTCATACCATACAGATAATACAATAATGCCTTATACTACTTTTTCCATTCATCCGATCTATATATACACAGTGTACAATATACGAGTCCCTTTCTTGAGGCAATGCCATACGTAGAAATGCAAAATCATTTGTTTTTGATTTGAAAATTTGGTCGCCTAGAAATGTTTCACATGCTTTAATTAAATACTGAATACTTTGAAATAATCGAGTATTTTTTAAATACTTAAGTCTTTTTATATGTCCAGAAAAAATAATGTATAGGCCTCTGAAAACTGCTTTAAAGTTCAAAATCTCCTACTTACGAACCCATTTTCGGTTACGATTGTATTGTATAATGCGGCAAATTAAGTTTTTATTAAAAAATTAAATATTTATGCCTGAACATCCACAAAATAAAATAAAAGGCACTTTTTGGCCATGTTTTTCAACAGGCGGATGGTGTTAAGCGGGAATTTAAACCTTATCGCCATCTACGTAAGGGTTGTTATTGATAGCGGCTCAATTTAAAATATTACACAACGTAGTTCATCGCCTTAAGCTTGTTCACGACGCTTACATCAGTCTTACAATCTTTACAGATCTTCTATTTTGTAATTGGGTCATTTGCGGTTTTCAACATGCATGCATAAAGGTTCTCATTTCCACAATGTTAAGTCTATTTTCATCCTTCGATTTTCAGAGAAATCGGTTTTTGACCGTATAAATTAACAGGCATAATTAATAAAACATCAATTTAAGGGTATATTATCGATATTCTACGATGAATAAGATATATTAACTTTAAATTCGGTCTACCAATAGAAACTACAAATTAAAACCTTTTGATGAAAGAATTAAAATTACTCATTTCCGGCTTGACTTTTATTTAAAAAAAAGTAAATGGAATTATAGACAGCCCTGATTTATTGCACCTACTCACCATCAACATACCAACTAGAACTAATCAATAGAAAATTATTTTTAATTACAACAACAATATTAGGATTGAGTCATTTAGATACTCACTTGTACCTAGATTACATGCAATTGGCAATAATTTCGCAGAAATTGTAGATGTGTTCAACTGCACGGAGTATATATAGTTGCAATAAACTATAAAATCTAAACACAGCAGTGATGCCAAGGTCTGGTATTTGTGAGAGGATATTGTGTCAGCGCTTTATTAGCATCAGACACATACCTGGACGGATGACGAACCTCGTGCTTGCACTGTTGGTGGACGCGGTGGACTCTTTCGCTGCAGCAGCTGGTCCAGTTTCCTCACCACATAGGATTCTTGCTGCAGAGTCTTCATCTTCTATCTTCGTGTCACCTGTTCCTGTACTTCATTTTATTTAACTTAATTTCACTTTATTTTTGTAATACCTGCATCAACTGTAAAGCGCCCCTGAGGTGATATCTCACAAAAACAGCGCAATACAAAGTGTCCAATAAATAAAAATGTATATCAAATGTTTGTAAAAGCCCGTACGGGCGTAGACAATATAAATAAATACGTATATCTTGATGACCCCAAAAAATAGGTTACAAAGTATTGTGTAAGTACTAATTTTGATAGTTAATAATTAATTCTGATAATTTCCTATTAACGTATTCGTCAAGTTCATAATAATTCAGAGTTATTCGGATGCTTTGTTTATTTAACGTGACTTCATAATATTTACGTAGTACAAAAGGAACCGACTTTTTCTTTGATAAAATGACTCATAATAAATATATACTGCACAAATAAATTATTGAAGTTTCCCGTTACGATAATGAGTTATTTATTCCGGTGTTAATTAATAAAGAGTAGGTAATTAACCGAATAATAAAATAATAATTTCACTGCTGTAAAAATATATTTCTACCTACGTAATTTCGCTAATAAATGATACATATTTTGACTGATTATTTAAATATTTCCATACCAACGTAGTTTAATATGTTTATGTAGGTATTTAATATAATTGTTATTAATCATATTTAAAAATATATTATTCTTAGAAAGAGTCAATTCAAACGGGACAATTTATGCAGGGTGTCCGGGGGTAAAGTGCACCATCTTTGCGAGGTGATTCTACATTAGGGTGTATCGATTTTTAACTTTTTTTTTGTTTTCAAATTCCAAGTCGAAAAAAAGTTGCTACTAGGTACCACAACTTACCACAAAAATTTTTGGATTTTTAAAACAATTTTTAGGTCTCCCGCACAAGGCCTAAAGTTTTAATTTTTTTCAAAAAATATCAATTTTTTTTAAAATTTAAAAAAATTAAATCATAACTTTTGTGTTTATTCCAAGTTAAAAAACAGTAATATTAGGGCATAAAAATAAGTAAGAAACGATTTTTATTTATAAAAAATGGATTTTAGGTCTCCCGCACAAGCCCTAAAGTTTGTTAATTTTGATGAACTTTTGTAATTTTGTGTACATACATGAACCATGTTTTTTTTAAGTTTGAACCACCGGAATTAATTGTACTTTTCTTACAGAAGGCTTAAAATGAGATAATATATAATACATAATTCATATATACATATAGTAAAAATATATACCACTTATATACTATATATAATATGTTTTATACCTGAAAAAAGATAGTTGGACGGTGTAAATTGTTTGAGAAAGGTGTTGAAAGTAACTAATGTTATTTGCCATAACTGTTGTTTATTACAAAAGTATAAAAGGTTGTAACATGTCATAAAATGTAGTATAATAACTAAGTACAAAATGTTTCTGATTACTTTCCATACGACATGAGTGGCAGTTTTCTTGTTCTACTGCAAATTTACGGACTTTTTTAAGTATTCGTCCTTTCATCTTGGCTTCAAAACCTCAAATCAAAGTTATGTATAGTATTTACATAGGCCTAGTGAAAATTTTATAAATTTTATTACAGTTCCCAAATGAAATTTCAATTTAATATGGAAGACAGTATGATAAAGACGTTATTTAGAAACATTATAACTACAAATAGTCGAAAAAAACTTACTTAAATTCTAATCCTTTGCAGAGGTTTTGTACTGGCTCTTGGTCTCGAACGTAGATAGCTCTTTACGGTCTTCCAGTCTGGCACGGATAATACCATCTCTTTCGATCAGCTCACATACTCGCTTCGAAGCTTCTGTGACTTCCTTGACAATTCGTTCCACCGCTTGAGTGTGAGAAAGAATTCTAAATTCAACCCTTCTTTTGCCAGTTTCCGCAATTGACTCCCACTCTTCTAGGCTCATATCAATAACAAGAGGGGATTCGGTTACTGAAGTGGATTGCCAGTCAATCATATCTATATAGTCTTCGGCATCAAAATTGATCTGAGGGGGTTTAAATACCCTTACCCCTTTGCTTTCGGTTGCGCGAGCTTTCTGGATTCTCTTATAAGCCAAGGCTCTGATATGTTTTCGTTAATCAAACAGCATAGCTATCAAAACATGCTCTGGGTGAGCCATGAAAGCATTTCTCTGTAACGTTGCATAGACGACTATTCTTAGCTCATCTATCCCCAAATCCCGCAAGCTTCCATTCATTTTTTTAAAATGATTCTTTTCAGCAATTACTTGGAAGATTTATAAATAACGTCTTTATCATACTGTCTCCCATATGAAATTGAAATTTCATTTGGGAACTGTAATAATATTTATAAAATTTTCACTAGGCTTATGTAAATACTATACATAACTTTGATTTAAGGTTTTGAAGCCAAGATGAAAGGACGAATACTTAAAAAAGTCAGTAAATTTGCAGTAGAACAAGAAAACTGCCACTCATGTCGTATGGAAAGGAATCAGAAACATTTTGTACTTAGTTATTATACTACATTTTATGAAATGTTACAACCTTTTATACTTTTGTAATAAACAACAGTTATAGCAAATAACATTAGTTACTTTCAACACCTTTCTCATACAATTTACACCGTCCAACTATCTTTTTTCAGGTATAAAACATATTATATATATAGTATATATGAGGTATATATTTTTACTATATGTATATATGAATTATGTATTATATATTATCTCATTTTATGCCTTCTGAAAGAAAAGTACAATTAATTCCGGTGGTTTAAACTTTAAAAAAACATGGTTCATATATGTACACAAAATTACAAAAGTTCATCAAAATTAACAAACTTTAGGGCTTGTGCGGGATACCTAAAATCCATTTTTTATAAATAAAAATCGTTTCTTACTTAATTTTATGTCCTAATATTACTGTTTTTTAACTTGGAACAAACACAAAAGTTATGATTTAATTTTTTTAAATTTAAAAAAAATTTGATATTTTTTGAAAAAAATTAAAACTTTAGGCCTTGTGCGGGAGACCTAAATTTTTTTTTAAAAATCCAAAAATTTTTGTGGTAAGTTGTGGTACCTAGTAGCAACTTTTTTTCAACTTGGAATTTGAAAACAAAAAAAAAGTTAAAAATCGATACACCCAATTCTACATGATGGTAGAAGTAAAAAAGATGAAAAATAATTATTTAGATTTTGAAATTTTTTTTTCCTATGCTGAAATATTTTTCCATAGAAGAATATTTATTTTCTCATACAAACAAATCAACTTTTTTACCTAAATACTACATTAAAACGTTGGAATTTCGTAAAAAAGTTGTTTTAGGCGAGATATTAGTATGCATTAGCGCCTCTAATTGTAGCTATATGATCAAATAAAATGTTAGTAACCACTGGTAAAATTTCATGAAGACTTTAAGATATTAGTAAACGTAATGTAAAAATATTGGTATTGTCATGCAGACAGTATTGTGATTGCTAGCAATCATTAATTCGTAATTTAATAAAGGATTATCAGGACATGTAGACAGTCCGCATCCGAATATTTACTTCGTCGCGCGTAATGTTAATTCGTTCGTAACAATTGCAATTCCATTTTTAACCATATTTAAGAATAAAATGCTGAGAATTTCTAAATTCGCTATACATTTATCTCCTTGCAGATGCATGTTTCACTGCCTTACATCAGGGTTGGTATGAGCACTCCATAGACTGCTAACCTCGCTTCTTTAGACATCGTTTCATCGACAACTACCTCGTTCAGTGCTCCGTTAAGAGGAAGCTACAAAACAATTTTTTTATATTCTTGGTGTACCTTATATAGTAGGTAATAGACATTAAAATCGATGGAAAACGTAGTCCAGAAACGTTTGATTTCAAGCACAAAACTGTTTTTTGTTTTATTTTGTAAATAATTTAATAAGAAAGCAAAAAATTTAACCAAGTGAAACTGTCACAGATAATCTGTGCTATTATACTGTATTTTTTAAAGTTGTTTCCTTTACGCGTTCATACATTTCTATTGAATAAATATTTTTTCTAGTAGTTTACATTTATATTTTTTATTGAGTAATTTATTTTTTATTTGTATTCTACTCAAGCCAAATGATAGGAAAACCTTCAATTTATCTAAAGCATGTTTTTTGATATTCATAATGTACACCAATTCGTTATAAAGATTAATCAAAATAGTGATTTAGCATTAAGCTTCGCCTTAAGCCCCGCATACCCAATTTCTACCGATTTATAACAAGTTACTCGCTAACTCTTTAAATTTTTAAGTTTAAAAAAATATATATGTTACTTTTGAAAATAAATCTGTATATTCGTTAGGGTGTCCCTTATATTTCAAAGTTTTTATTTTCTAATGCATAGGTCTTAGTTTTGTTCCTTTGCTTCTAAAACACTCGGATTTTTTTTTTACCTTATTCGGAGCACGATAACCCGTGCCGACTTGCACCGAATCATGTTCATACAAGTTGCGCGGAAGTAGCGGCGCGCACTCGCGGTATCTGTCATTTGTGTTCAGTTATTCTCGTGATTATCACGTATTGTTTTACATTTAAAAGATGGCAGTGGAATTAAGAAGCAATAAAAAAAGTATTTTCTTAGTTGGTGACGTAAATTATCAAATAACAGGCGCAAAGTTACCGTCTAACCGGCAAGTTCTTGCAGTACTTTTTTTTAACATTCGCGAAGTTAAATTGACTGTTAGTGAAAGCGCGAATCTCGTCATTCGAGAGTGTATTATATTTTGGGAAAAAGCTAGAATCCCTACCAGAGCTATACCTAACTGTGTAAAAAAACTTGTGGATCTTCACCATGCTTGGAGGGAGTTGCAAAAAAATTCCAAAAAAAAAACACTTGTTTACAAGCGCCGTGAGGAGGACTTTCAAAACAATTTAAACAATATATTCGATATAGCACACGTTGATGCTTTGGAACGGATGAAAATAGAAGAAGACAAAATATTTTGTCAAAAACAAAGAGAACCAGGCCGTCCAGAATGCTTAGCGGGTGTAGACAAAAAGTTAGCCGAAAAAGAAGAAAGGACAAGAGAGAGAAAATTAAAAGAGAAGAAAAGACATGAGCAAATGTGTTTCGCGAGTTTATCGTCATCTCTTACTACACAAGATTTTATACAAACTCAAGGACATACCGATCAACATACCAGGTCTGAAGAAAGCCTCGAGGAACCCTTGCCAACCACCTCTCAAACGGTTTCTGAAACTACTACAAAAAGAGGACGGAAAAACTTTATCACGCCTAAGTTAGTTGCAGCTTTAGATAGATGTCAATTAAGCATAAGGGATTCTGTCTATATTCTTCATGCTGTAGTAGAAGCGCTAGACCTTAGCTGTGATGATTTTCCGATAAGCAAATCGTCCATTCAACGCATTCGCACACAGAGTAGAAAAGATAGAGCGGAATCTATAAAATCAGATTTTCAGGATAATATGCCTGAAATGATGACCGTTCACTGGGATGGGAAATTATTACCTGGACTGGACGTGAGAAGTTCTAAAGAAGAACGCCTGCCAATTCTAATTTCATTTGGAGAAAAGGAACAACTGCTGGCTGTACCCAAACTGGAGAGCTCTTCCGGCCAGGATCAAGCTAAAGCTGTGTTAAACGCACTTCATGACTGGAACATCGATGACAAAGTTCAAATAATGTGTTGTGACACAACTGCGTCTAATACAGGGCGATTGAAAGGAGCCTGTGTACTTTTGGAACAAAGACTAGACAGGGAATTACTACTCTTTGCTTGCCGCCATCACGTTTACGAACTGGTTTTGAAATGTGTGTTTGAAACAAAAATCCAACAAGTTACTAGTAGCCCTGATATTCCAATGTTCAAAAAGTTTAGAGACAACTGGAAAACTATTAATCCTGCTGCTATTGAAACATACACCGATATCGTCACACAACATTTTTGTAATACAACAATAGAAGAACTGTTGACATTTTATAATCAAGAACTGCAAAAAACCATTGTACGTGACGATTATCGTGAGCTGATTGAACTATCTATTATTTTCTTAGGAGGAGATAATGAGAAAAAAATTAATATCAGACCTCCTGGAGCGATGCATCAAGCAAGGTGGATGGCTAGAGCTATTTACTCTTTAAAGATATGTTTGTTGCAATCCCAGTTCAAAATTAGCGCCAAGGATAAACGAGCACTTCAAGACGTTTGTTTATTCATTGCGGTTATATATGTGAAACCATGGCTTGGATGTAGTCTGGCGGTAAAGGCACCAAATCAAGATTTGTGCTTTTTAAAGAGGCTTAAGGAATATGAAACTGTTGACAAATTGATCTCCAAAGCAGCCCTGAGCAAGTTTAGTCAACATCTTTGGTACTTGTCAGAAGAAATTGCCGTTTTGTCACTCTTTGATGATAAAGTTAATACACAAACCAAGGGAAACATTGTAGTGAACTTACAAAGAGAGAGTTTGTATGATTTTGGGAAGAGATACATTCCATCGAAAGAAGATATGTCTGATTTTTGTATGGTAAGTAGGAATACATAGTTTTATTTTTTATACTGTTTTCACTAAACTGATAATAAAACTTATTTATTATTGCAGGAAAATTATTAAGTGATTTTGTGTCTGTCAAAAGCACAAATTTATTTTCTCGATTAAAAATTGATCAGAACTTCCTCCAGAGACCCGTTTCTACGTGGGACGAAGATGTTGCCTATATAGAGGCAAAACGAAAAGTTTTTTCTTTAAGGGCAGTTAATGATACAGCTGAAAGAGCTGTAAAACTTATGCAAGATTTCCATGGTTTGATCACTGCAAATGAAGAACAAAAGCAATTTTTGCTACGCTGTGTGCAAGAGCATAGAAATCTGTATCCAGATTGTAAAAAAGAGACCCTCAAAAGAAAATATCCTGCCTGATCTGTAATTTTATCTTCTTTTAATAAATATTCTTTGAAATATAAATATTTAAACTGCTTACTTTGTACTGTTCATGATTTATTCCTTCTGTGTACTCCCTGTGTGTAATAAAAGTTTATTATTATTATCATTATTTCAATTGATTTCAATACATAACGGAAAGGGTTAAAAACAGCAATTTTCAAAATCTTCAGAGCTCTGTCGGCACGGGTTAATGTTGACGTAGGAAAATAAAATTTTGTATTTAAGTAAGTCTGGGTAGTTCAAAAAGAAATAGTGGGTATGCATTTTGATATCAAAAAAAATAATTTTTTCAACCATATAAGGGACGCCCAAATTCCCTCGAAAGAAAAAATCTCAAAGTAGCAGTAGCGCGAAAATTATTTAAACACGTTTTGTTCTGTTATTTAAAATGTTATAGGGATAAAAAAATCACAGTATCTTTAAATGCAAATCAAGTATTTGTCGACATGTTTTTTCTCTATTTCAAACGAGTCGTGTTTTATTAAATATTTTCACATTTTTTCGTAATTATTATCGTTTTTTTATCTTTAACATTGTTATTTACATATCTCCATTTCAAACCATCTGAACGCTTTGAACGCTTACTATGGGGCCTTAAGAGTTAAGAGTTCTTTCTCCCTTCTTTTAATGTCCTTATAGGACAGGATCAATATAATATATTTATTAAAATTATTGAATTTTGTTTTTCACCAAATTGCATTTGAACCCAGCGCAGTATACAAACCTGTGATAAACCAAACGAACTGCTTTACCTACTCCACCATTACGTTTGAAGATTGCCATCTGAACTCTGCCAGTTCAAGGAATGAAGAAGAAAACATTCCACGCACTCGCCTGGGAACATTACTCTCTCCGCGATAGATTTACACTCTCAGGCTTGGTTTATCAGATTTCAGAATAACTCTATCAATCAAGATTAGCCAATTGAAAGCTTTATCTAGTAATATATTAACTGATGCTAAATATTTTAATATCTTAACACCTTCATATTTCGTAAATTATATAATAAAATTCAAAATAAATCGAAAAATCAGGTTTTTACGTCATTTTACACTATGCGCTAATTGTAAGTTAAATTGTATGTGCATTTTACACTTTTTAATATTATTTAATAGTTCAATAAGAAAAAAATGAGAAGCATAAACTAAGATTGAGAATCAATTCCACAACACTACAATGTGCGTATTCACAATCAATTCATAAGGAAACCTTTTGCGAAGAAAAATCAGTAGATACCAATAGAATTTTAAATTCAAATAACATTCTTACAACTTAGGGCGGGCTGCGTCACGGAATTTGAACAATTCATCAAATTTCAAAGTTATTTTGCAAGTTCTGTGAAGTCAAATATTGTTTCAACAATGACAACTTAATAACTTTTTCGAACAGCAATAGACAAAATATTCTTGGCTCTATAACTATTCCGCGCTGTAACACCACCACAGCCCAACAATTTTATAAATATTTTGGTGTCAAATGGTTTAACCAATTACCTCTTAACTTAAGATTGGAAACGAATTATAAAAAATTCAAAAGCTCAATAAAAACACTATATCAATAGCATATTAAAATCGTTTTACTCGTACATAAAAATAGAATATAATCTCTCAATTATTATTGTATTGAAATCATTTTCTCTTTTATCTTATTCTTATCTCTTTCCTTCTTTTACATCCTTTTCTCTTCTCTATTTGATATAATTTTGTTATATATGTATGTAAAAAAAATCTTTTCTTGATCTTTACACTCTCTGAAAAAATATGTTAAAATTGGTGTATCGCGATGTACTGTAATGTATTAAAAAGAAAACAAACTTAATGTAATGTAATAACATGTAATTGTAAATTTAATATAAAGAAAAAAAAGTACAAAGTATCTCTGCTTAGGAGCCATGTTCTAATTGAAAAAATAACGGGGGATTGATGTGTGATATAAAGAAGACCGCGAAATACAATATTGTGGAATTTATACTTTCATATTCTTTTCTAGTGACGCACCCAAAAGCTGGAATTCTGTGGACTCCAACTGCGACGCGAGAGTCCCTTTTCTCTTGTACTCCAATCTGCGCTTATCATTATGTTCCAAAAGCCCAGATTTTAAATATTGAGGAATACTGTCTATTGAGTTAGGCAGATGCGTAGAAAATTAATTGTTTCATATAACATAGCAGTTGACATAGCTTGTGACTGGTCTTTCGAGTGTGTTGCATAGGGTTTATCTCAAAACTAACTCATACAGCGGAGTCGCAGTTTCGCGACACCATTTTTTGACAAGACTAAAATGTTGAAAAATCGTAAATTTATTTTGATTGCAATTATTTTATTTTTTGTTATAAACCCCCCCCCCCCCATTGATTTTAAATACCACCTCCCCAACCCCCCTTCCCATACCACATGACCTCAGTCAGGGCCGTCTGACCCGCGCACGCAACATTATCACTTCATGGCATCAATTTTGATCGCATAACGCAGGTACGTTACCTCCTCACTTTGTACTCACCTCTCCACCTCCTGTACCTCATACCATCCCGGTACTTTTTTTATAAACTGGCTTATTATTTCGCGTGCGTGACCCGAGTGGGTATGCGTTGAGTTGTCTAAGTGGGACTTGTGTATCATAAAATATAAAATAACTTGAGGATAATCATGAAAACCGATTGACGACATTCTTCGACGCTATGAATATTACGTTGAATTGATCATTAAACCATTTAATACACCCTGACCCGATGTAGTACTAAAAAACTTGTTTTAAATTTTAAACATCTGATAAAAAAAATAATTACGTATGGTGAACGATTGCTTAACAGTTGTGTAAAATTAAAAATAAAAACTTATTAGTAAAGCTGTGATTATCTAGCGGCCACGTAAGACAAACTCACATTTCTGCGGTTTTCAAGTGGCTTGGCGTGTCGTGATAGTTTTGGCAATATTATTTAGCAATACATTGAATCTGAGGAAGGAACGGTTGTTCCGAAACCGGTCGGCGTTTTAAAATGTATTTGTGGTTCTGACAAAGTAATATTGTTTCATTTAAATATAATGGATAACCACAAAGTTACAGCCACTTTCAAAAGTATCAAAAGATTCATATGTGTGTGTTTATGGATGAATGTGTATGTGTGAGGTGTTCACGAAACTTATGACATTACCCACCAAAGTGTCACCTACTCATACCTACCTTCCACCGAGCATAAAACAAACAAAATATTAACAACAATTTTAAATATTTATATATATACATAAATATAAATAATTTTGTTGGCACTGTATTGTACGTATAGAAATAAATAAATAATTTCAATATAGCGTTTTAATTTCAGCAACGATATATTTTTTAAATTAGCCCTTTATTTATTTATTTATTTATTTTTGTTTATTGCAGAAACAAACAGTACATAATTACATAGATGACAATAGTTACAAAGTTATAAAAGTTAGTATAATAATTGGTACCAATGACATGTCGCTGACATATATAAATAGGAGGTATATTATACATTTACGGTTAAGTTACATTTTTAAGTTAAATTAATTAGTGTGCTGGGGAAGGAGAGAGGTGTGTGTGAGTGTTTGTGTGTGTGTACGTGTGCGTGTGTGTCTGTGTGTGGTTGTATGTGTTATGTTGGCGAATTCAGTGTGCTAAAAAAGTTTTTCTTAAATAGAGGGAGAGAATCAAAAAATATATCGGTACTTGTGCTTGTTTGAATTGAGTTGAATGTTTGAAGGATGCGAGAAATAGGGGAATTGGCTGCAGCGTTTGTATTATTACTAGTTGTGTAAAAAAGGTTGGTGTGTCGAGTTCTTTTAGATGGGGTGTTAAAATTTATTTGGGTTAGAAGTTCTGAGCAGTCTATTTCGTTGTGTATTATTTTATGGAGAAATGTCATGTCAGCTACCGTTCGCCTGGATTTCAGGGATTGGAGAGTGCAGATATAATTATTGTTGTATTTATAACCTAGGTACTTAATAAATTTATTTTGTATGCGCTCTATATTATTGACATAGTAAGTGTATTTGGGATTCCAGACAGGCGATGCATATTCCAGTGTACTTCTGACTAGTGAGGAATAAAGCATTACTAGCGTACGTGGATTTTTAAATAATTTACTCAGACGCAGTATGAAACCTAACATTTTGTAAGATCTAGCAGTGATTGAAGAAATGTGCGTATTAAATATAAGTTTACTATCTACATAGACTCCAAGGTCCTTACATTCGGTTTTTGAGATCACGGGTTCATCGCGGAGTGAATAGGGAAAGTTAATTATATGCTTGTTTCTGGTGAAGGACATAGTGTGGCATTTTGAAACATTGAGGTCCAAATAATTAGCTGTGCAGTAGTTGCAGAGCCTATCTAAGTCACTTTGTAGCTCTCTACAGTCCGAGTACTGTAGTCCCAGAGGGAGTCTTGTATAAAAACGAAAAAAAAAGATACTAGAACGATTACGTCACGCACACAATCTGTCTCTGCTACTATTTTACCATAACTTTTATTTGTCCTTTCATTAAAATATTTTTGAAATGTTTTTTAATTGCATCCAAAATCTACACCATCCAGTCAAAAAGGCTCGGAAATGTCCTAGAAATAAATTAAACATCTGCCCTGATGATGGACACTGCAATGCAGTCCGAAACGTTGGCTAAAGAAGGAGGTAGCGCAACACGGCTTAATACCCCAAAAATAAATCACTATAATACTTTTGGCCGTGAAAATCTTAAATCATACATCCTAGAAAGTCATGATAAAATTTTGACGGCCTCCGTGGTTGAGGGTAAGGTCCATGACTACGATCCGGAGGTCGCGGGTTCGAATCCTGGCGTGTGCACGTGAAGCGTATTTAATTAAATTGTGTTATTTCACATTTGATAAATATAAAATAATGGTCGATACTATCAGTATCGTACTGATGAAGACCACTATACAGAATCGAAACATTGCTTGAAATAGCTTTAGCCGTCTTTGGTGACCAGATCTGAATAGCCATGTATTTTCTAACTTTCTCATCCATGATAAACGTATATTAATATACACACAACAACAGTAAATTTTTATATTCCAGTCAATTATAGAGTATTATTATGGTGGAAGAGCTACTTCTAAGTTTCAAGAAATATAAAGCGCAGTTTTCTCCATAAGGGTTGTATAAGTATATTTAGTTAAACATTTACAAGATACCATAACTGTTTTCTCAGAGGAAACCAAGGTTTTGTAGCTTTATTATTAACATTAAATAACCCGGAACTAACCCAGAATGTAGTTATGCAAACTTCAGTTAACCTGACGCATTATTTGAAAATGCATTTAAGGTTACTATGCCCATAGATGCTAACAGATAAATATCTACCTCAGTAGACCCAACAAAACTAGTTGTAATGGGCACCCTGTTCTCAAAGACCTTACCGCGATGCGTGTTGACCTGGCCGCTGTGTAAAATAAAATAACTTCGGACTCAGTCCGGAACGCAAATTCTTCGTGTGACCATACGATTCTACGGAACGGAGTACAATTCACATGGCAATCCGCTTCTTGCCATTTTTTATTAATGCAATAAGAGTTGTAGTCAAAACGTAAAAAAACTTCTGGCATGAATACGTAAGGCACTAACGTGGTTTTAATTTAAATGCTTTCCGCAAAAAAAAATATTGGAGCCATCCTATTTTTGCTGATGTTGTTGTTTGTCTGGCGATTTTTCAAAGCCAAAGTAATGTATGTAATTTATTGCAAGTTTAGAGGTTAAGTATGATGATTCTGTTACGGCATATCACTTTGTGCAAAGTACGACTGATTAGTTGACTATAATCAAATTATTTCGTTATTATAAATTACTAAGATCGTTGTGTAAGATCAACTACTGTGGTTTCGAGAATTTAAGACTTAAAATGGTAAAAGATTTATTCGTTGAAATAATAAAAAATACGCACGGGATTAATGGTACAATCTTTAAATTCCAAGTATTTTTTTTTTACTTAAAAAAAAAATATATATAAAAACAAATTGTTTTAAGTAAATACTAATAATACAGGGTGCAATAAGAGGTGTTATTTTGAATAGCCCGCTATTTCGGTAGATGTTACTTTTGAAGCTGTTATTTTTTAACATTTGACAAGTAGAAACTACGTCATTAATAAAACTGGAACGATACAACAACAACAACAACAACGCATTGAAATTATTAAAATTCACTTGAGTGAATCAAATGCCAATCATCTTGAGTGATGAGGCCCATTTCCATCTCGGTGGCTTCGTCAACGAGCAAAATTGTCGCATCTGGGGCTCGGAAAACCCAAGAGTTATTGTTGAAAAGCCTTTATATCCTCAACGTGTGACTGTTTGGTGCGGTTTATGGTCCGGCGGAGTCATTTGACCTTACTTTTTCGAAAATGGGGCTGGAGCAATAGTTACGGTGAATGGATTGCGCTATCGAGAGGTGATTAATGATTTTCTATGGCCGGAATTGGATGGTATTGATCTGGACAACGTTTGTTTTCAACAAGACGGTGCTACGTGCCACACTAGCAACGAAACCATTGATCTTTTACGATTGAATATCAAAATAACATCTCGTATTGGAAAACCCTGTATTTGTATCTCCGGAGGCGTGTAAGATATAATGAAATAATATTTTTGTTTTCTTTCAGATTAAAAATAATTTATTGCTAAATGAACTCATTAAAAACAATTTGAGAAACATACAATTTTTAAATTTACGCACTTAACTGTTAGTATCAGTCGCCGAATAAATGAGTATATGTATTATTACATTATTTCAATTCATTTTACAGAAAGTGACATTTCTATTTTAATAATCTAAAACTTGCATTTCATTTCAAACAAAAGTCATTGTGGTTCGCAAAACGAAACAAGATTTACACCTCGTAATGAGTTTTTAATGGTTGGGTTAATCGCTACCATGCGAACCCCTTTGCACGCCACTGGCACCATAAAAACTAAAAGCACACACAAAGCGTACAGAAATTGACTTTTTACATGAAATAATGCATATTGTGAGTAGAGACAGAAAACACAAATGATAAATAATAATAATAAATTCTTCATTTCAAGTGGAAATTTTGTAAAAATAAACCGGTCTCAGGATGACTTTCGTGTTGTAGAACTTTTTTTTTACGAAATTATAGCTTTGAAAAGTTTGTTGAGTGTTGGAAAAGGAGTGAAAGTAGAAGTTGAAAAGAAGTAAGTGATTTCTATAATGAACGGAAATTGTTAAATTACAAATGTGTAGGAATAATGAGGTATTGTCATGATATTGTCGGATATAGATATATTTAATATCAGTGAAGCAGAGTAACAGGATCTTAATTTGGGAGACAATTATTGAATAACCAACACATCTTCCATAGGTCACCTCAAGTGGTTCGCTGCGTTTGGTGACTGGCAGGGATGCGCGGGTTCATTGGGTGAGGTTAGTTCGGGTCTACTGCGTGGCAGGCCAGATCGCAAGGGACTGCTTGAGGGAGATCTTTTGACTTCTCAAACTGGTATCTCGACCTATCGCTTTGCGCCGCAGTTGGAGGGATATATTCATATGTTCTTCACTTCCGTACACACTGATCCCTAGATTCCTACCCATTCATCGTACCCTTTACCTTACCAGAACTTCCTCTTCTTCCTTTCCTTAAAAAGACCGTCCACAGAGCATCCTTATGACATAGTCTCTGGGGGAAATTCTTATTATGAACGAGTGTTCCGCTTGTGTACGTCGAGTTTCACACACGTGCACTGGTGCACCGGGGATTAATGCTGCTAACTCCTTAGAGCAGGCTGCTTTAAAATACCTCTAGAACGGACTTAGGACGCCCATTTTGCTTCTGTGCATTAAATATGGCAATCGATCTGTTAACAATGATTGGTTTGTTGGTTGCTTAGTTGTTTGATTATTTGGTTGCTTAGTTGGTTAGTAAGTTGGTTGATTGGCAGGTTTTTTTGTTGTTGATTATTTAGTTGTTTGGTTGGTAGGTTTGTTGGTACGTTGGTTGGTTGTTCGGTTGTTTGGTTGGTTGCTTGGTTGGTTGGCTGGTAGTTTTTCTGGTCGGCAGTGGCTTGTCGTGCATATAGGCGACCCCATAAAGCAACTATTCGCCGCCATAATCTATGACATGATCGGAGTGCACGCACGTTTCATCCAAAACGCGCGGGTTTGTTATTGCAATTTAGTTGCATCAGTCTCAAAACTGGTTCACTTCACTTACTTACAAAAATAAAACACAATAAATTAAGGGATTGTATGTAAAATGAAATAATTTTGTACATGAAATTGAAAAGACATAAATAATCATCCAATCACACTCATTAGAAAATACACGATGACCTCCCATTATATTGTATACCCGCCGTGTTTCTTCAATAAATGTGATGTTACTCTGATGTTATGAACAATATTTAAAGTTTCATCCGTTGGAGTATCAAGGGGCAACTTCTTACAGTAGTCGTGGACTTGTAGTTTGGGGGTAAAGCATAGCAGATAAAAAAAATTGCATTTCCATCCACTGTATTTAGCAAATCAAACCTTTCTATTTTTGATACTGACAAATTGTGGTGGAATTCCATTCTTATGATATTATGTTTCTTTTGTATACACACTAAACGGCACACACATTAATGAAGTAAAATATATCAGGAACCTTGGGGTAACACTGAATGTTAAATTAAACTTTATCCAACACACTGATGACATCATTAACAAAGCCAATAAAATGCTGGGGTTTATAATTCGCATAGCAAAACCCTTCCACAACATAAACACTCTTTATTCCCTTTACACCTCATATATTCGCCCGCACCTGTACAACACTGTACACCGATCTGGACTCCTTTATACCAAGCCCATATTGAAAGAATGGAAAGAATTCAAAAAAAAAATTTAAACTCATAAATTATAAACTAAACTTACACTTCTCAAATTATATACAATCCATTAAATTTAATAATTTTAACTCCCTCCAAACACGACGTCTAATTTTTGATCAAATCTTATTGTTTAAAATCCTAAATAATGGTCTGGACTCACCAGAACTTACCAATTTAATAAAGCTTCATATTCCGTCTAGATCAACCCGACAATCTGATTTATTTTATCTATCCTCGTGTAGAACAAACATTGGGAAAAATTCCCCAATTCCTCGTACATGTGCACAATATAATACTAAATTTTACAGCATTGACATTTTTCGTAATAACCTAAAGAAATATCGATATGAAGTAATGCATACGATCGATTATTAATATGAGAGTATGGAATATATCGGCAGCATCTCCCATCCTCTTCCTATTTTCCTCTTCCTCTCCCCTTTCCTTTAACACCAAATTAATTTTAAGATATTTAAACTTCATTTCCAATGAACTTCAGCATAAGAAACTTCTGTGACTTGACTTCAGTTAACTTGTATATTTATATCTATCATTGTATATTATGTAAAAGCTGTTTGTTTCTTACAAATAAATAAATAAATATTCAAACAATTTTAGACTTCTTATCACTTATTTTATTTGTTGACTGTTACCGGTTTCAGCTTATTTTAGCCATCTTCAGACTAGTTCAATTCTTCATTAAACTATGGTGTATATACATAAAATATCGGGGAAGGGGTGGAGGTTAACGGGGATGGTGTACAATGATATTATTACAATTAAATGGATTTTCCTATCTTCGTTGCTATGTAGTGTTTCACAGCTGAAATTGCAATGATTGAGTTATTACCAGCAGGCATAATTACCTCGGTTTTATAGATTATTTAACTATTTATTTAGGCAATACCTCCATTGATGCGAACAATTGGACGGAAAGTAATAATTGTACCAGTTAGTAACCAGTAACGGTAAAAAAAAATAAGTTTAAAATTGTTTCAATATATCTTATCTTTCTTATTTTGAGACACATTTGTTGCAATCAACGCTGTTTTTGATAAATGCAGGCAGATAAAATACTCACAGGTTATTCTTAAAGTTTAGTTTATTTCAAGGTTGGGAAAGATATATTACATATATGGACTATGAAGGAGTTACAACTTTTTCATTTCATCATCACTTTTTTATTTTTTTTTTATGTGAAACCGCACAAGAGTCTCAACAGCTCCCAACCATCTGGAGCAAGTGAGACTAATTGACGCGTCCCGAATTGAGGTATGCTGTGAGGCTGAAGGTAGTGGGGAGGAGAAGGATATGGGAAAGAGGAAGGTTGGGAAGTACCTGGCTATTCAGATCTCAAACCCAGCCAATGCCATTTCAAGCAAAGTTTTAATTCTGAATGGTTGTCTTACACTAGGCCGATACTGAGAGTATCTTACACTCTGGAACGGGCCGCAAAAATACTATATATTTTTTAAATTATTAATTTGTGAAATAACAAATTAATCAAATAAAATCTTCTTGCTCACGACGGGATTCGAACCCGCGACGACGTAGGTCATTAACATTGATAAGATTTTTTTTTCTTCTCAATATTTTTTTACTGCATAAAGTGAGTTTTGAGACTACCCCAGTCAATTATTTTATATCGGAAACGCGAGGGTTTACTCGCGTCCAAAATTGCGACCACTCGACTCTATGCAATTACCCCGCAGCGGGCGTGGGAGCAACACTGCATTTAATTCCATACGAATCGCATGCCGAATAGTCAAGCAAAATAAAGTCCGCGAACAAAAAGGCCTCATAATTATTATGACGACAGCTTGAAAATGAAAGAAACATTTTTATTTTTGTGACGGCACAGTATAGTGCAGCGGACTAGTCAACCAAAATCAGATCTCGACTTAAAGAAATAACGCACCATTATTATGAAGACATCTTCATGTTTCATTTTGAAAATGAGTTACAATTTGAATTTTGGTGATATTTCTTTTAATTGTCAGGTTGTTTCATTGCTATTATAAAGTCCTCCAGCTGATGAAGTAATGGTCTTTGACTTGGTTCTACTGTTAGGATATATGTATATGCCCGAAATAATAAATATTGGTTCCATATTTGAATGGCAGGCAAACCATACACCAAAAATGTACCTACCTATAGCGATATGAACATTGAGTATTTTTAAAAACCTGGTCAAAACTGAAGTGAAATGCAATTTTTCTGGAGCTCAAAGCTTTCAAAGAATTTTTGTAAACTTATTTAATTACGCATATGTTTCCCCGCAGGGTTAGGCAGATATGACTGATCACCATACAACCCTGTCTTGGCAGACATTCCTTGCTTAATTTTTTTTTTTTTTTTTTTTTTTTTCTTTATTCATAAAAATATATTTGGATACAGGTTTTTGTACATGCTTTTCAACTGCCACACTAGACAAATGTCCGTATTATGGTAGAACGTTACATTCATACATCGTCTCGTACATGCCCTTCTGTTATTCTGGCTCTTGACATGGCCCGAGAATATATGAGATTCTAAAGGAAGGACTTTTGTTTTGCCCATCGTGGCAGTACTTCATATATATTAATATTTATTTTTCGGAATAAATTTATTGAGTAAAACCTCAAATTGTAATATTTAATTATTGAAGACAATATTAGCGATTTCTAAACGAAAATCTGAAGCAGAAAAATTAGAAAAGTATACGGTCAGAGAAAAGGAAATAAATATTCATTCTAGACTTGCAGAAAAGTCAATAGATGTCTCACATAAAAAATAAAAAAATAAGATAGGTTTATCTAAAAAGACGCTGTCTAGATTGCATTTAGTTCGGGTTGAATCTTGCGATCATACATAAAGATAGTTGCCAGTAAAAATGTGCGGTGAAAAAATGAAGACAATGTTGGTAGTTCTTATTTGAAGGATGATACAGTTAAAAGTGACCGAGGTGGATAGGATCCCATTAGCTCAGTGGTAGTGCGGTGTCTCGGAAAGACAAGGGTCCTGGGTTTGAGTCCTAGATGTGACCGTATTCTTTTCTGATTTTTCTGTTTCAGATTTTCGTTTATAAATCGCTAATATTGTTTTCAATAATCATATATATTAGGTTAGTAGCAGTTGGTATATATATTTGTAAACATTTTGTATACATATTAGGTTAGTGGCAGTTGGTTAATAAATTTAAAACATATTGTATACATATTAGGTTAGCAGCAGTTGGTATATATATTTGTTAAAATATTGTATGCATTTAAGGTTAGTAGCAGTTGGTATATATGATAGTGATGATGATAGTATTCTCGGATTGGCATAGTCTGTGCCATAAGTTTCCCATGCAGTAAAAATATTGTATGCGTATTAGGTTAGTAGCAGTTGGTATAATGAATGGTGTGGTTGAAGACAACCTGTGGCAGCAACACATCTTATCTTGAATATGGAATGGTGTGATACCGATTGCATCGTGGTTGAAGACAGCTTGTGGCAGAAACTCATCTCGACTTGAATATGGAATGGCGTGATACCGATTGAATCGTGGTTGAAGACAACTTGTGGCAGCAACTAATCTTGAATTGAATATGGAATGGTGTGATACCGATTGCATCGTGGTTGAAGACAGCTTGTGGCAGCATCTCATCAGCGCTTTAGCGTTTTGGCGACTCGGCGCCCGGAGCGGAATGCCCAATTGCGCCCGCATAGGACCGGCCCTGCGTATATTACGCAATTGAACCACTGTCCCCTTCTCAAAAAGGAAACTTTCACATATAAAATAACTTGTATCATACTAATACAGTTAATTAGTAACGCGCCACGACTAAAAAAATTACATGTATTGTAGGAATATTACAAAAATCAAATCTTGTCAGACAATCAAAGTGTAATAAATTTTGAGCACACCGATTTTAACAAACCAAAAATTTTATATTATATTTGTCGGTTAAAAACTAATATTCAAATAACCTGCAGCTGCGATGAATATAAAATATAAATATTACATAACCTAACCTAACTGTTGCAGAGGTAGTGCGAGTGCGAACATCTACGATCTTCTCATCCAAGACCTTTATACCTTCCTTTATATTATAAAGCCATCCCAGGTAATTCTACAGTGACGATAAAGGCTGGAATAGCTTGTAATACTTGCGAATTATCCGCTTTTACGGACACTAAATATCTAGCAAATATATTCCTGCACGTGGGGGATTGCATACAATTTGTTCGTCACGTTAAGTAGTAAAAATAAACTATATATATTGACGACCTCCGTGGCGTTGTGGTTTACGCATTTGAATTTAAGACGGGAGGTTGCGGGTTAAATTCCTGAACTGTGCATTGTGAATGTACTTTGGAGGGAATGAACGTACCTTTTAAATTTCATGCGTAGGTATCACAAGGTCTCGGTTTTGAATAGTTGGTTGTAAAATTTGATGAACCATGCGAAAATGGCTTTACCACGGTCGTAAGATATATAAAATATACTAGAAGATATGCAAAAGTTCGATCAATCACGTATACTTCGTGTTTCCGTAAAATAGTTCCCACTGTAATTTTGGTATCTCAATGGCATATATATTATAAGGGCAGAGAGAGGGAGGAGAAAGGTAACTTCTTGGTTCAAGTCCAAGGAACTTACCGCTCTTCCACATTGATTGTCGAATATAGTTTTAAAATTATAAAGGTCGTAGAAAACTCAGACGTTCATCAAATAGGCCAATTATGAACCTAGTGTAAAAATTAGTTCAATCTTCGCAAATCTTTAGAGGTTATATCAAGGTTTCACTTAACACTTTAGTGAACCCAAAATATTCAATAAACAACTGAGCGTCTAGTAACTAAGAGTTTACTCGTAAGCGCATTTCCGGTGTCACCTACAAAGTTAAGCGAAATTTTCGCTCACCGGTGCATTCGAAAGTTAAGCGATCTGTTGCCTGAATTAACGTCGGTTGAACTTTGAACTGCCAAAGCAGAGGGATTATTAACTTTATTTACACATTTTTAAAAATATTGATTTTAGATGATAAATCCAAAATCGGTTCATGCAATATTGGTTTTACGATATAAAATTAAAAAAGAAACTAGATTTTATGAATAAATATGAGAGTAAACGGTTTATTGCATTACCTACCAGCATTCAAAAGAAAAAAATAGATTTTTTTTTCAATTTAGGTTACGAATTGTTCCTTCTAATATAAATTTTAGTAACTAATTGTTTTTATAGCACCTAATTGTTTTATGTCTATTTTAGCTACTCTCACATTTCATTTCATTTTGTAGCTTTCGTTAACTTTTGAACTATTCAGGCATTTCTATTAAATTCTGACAGATATTTATATTTCCGAGATATTTAGACGAAGCTCACTGACCTCTTGCCAGAGGTGTTGTTATTTGGCTCCGGAGCTCACTCGCAAAAACAAGAATAATTGAAGTGACAGTTGATGCGCATTCCGTGTCGCACGCACGCGCACGCTGCACGCACGCGCCGCGCATTGTGTGTAGATTTTTTTAATGGCAGATTTATCCGCGATAACTTATGTCAATTTCGCTAAAATGAGGTTCAATTTTGTTCCTTTAATTTTAAATGACTTAACGGTTTTTTGTGTAATTGAATACTTTTTGTCTGGAATTTATCAAGTTGATTTATTAAATGTGATGGGCGCAATTATACCTTCCTCGTTTAACGAGGTGTCAGATAACAAAGCCTCGCTATAACAAAGTGAAGAATCAATACGAGAACGGAATACGCGTTCACAGTTTTTGATGTTGACCGCATGTGAACGAATTGATTCTCAGTTTTTTGTTATTGCTGGTTTGTGGAACGAACAATCGTCATTAGTCATAACCATTGCTTCCCTAATTTAATTCGGGCTTTCTCAAGATATGCATTAATATATCCTTTTCTGGACCCGCCTTATAATGACACCAAATCGGAGGCAGCTTAGATAGTTAATATACACTAGTTCCAGCGAGGGCTTGTACGCACATCACTAACGATCATCCTATTCCTTCTCACAAGTCTTGCATAAACACGAAAAAGACAAGATTTTCGAGCGATGACGTCAAGAACGATCTCTTCCTAGGACTAGTATATAGAAGAAAAACGATTCAGAACGCGTTGTGATGACGTTATTACCACGGATGATTATTTGTATCTCTGGAAAAGTAAAAAAAAAACTATATAAATCTATAGATAAAGGAGTAATATGAAACAACGGAAATGGAAATCAATTATCAGGTTTTGATAGTTACGCATAATTTATTTACCCCCATTTAACGCATTCACAGAACCTTTGCAGACCTTAATACAGAGGGATTAATGAAGTGAAGTAACGTTATTGGGGTGTGTTCTTTAATGGAAAAAACTCTTTGACATTAGTGTGACCTGAACACATATAAACATGTATTCATTTACAGAAAGATTCGAGTCAAGCTTAATTAAAAAGTTTAATAACGGCGTGTTATTCTTACCCCAATTTCCTTTCATATTCCAAGGATGTAAATTCTCAGTCCTGTCATTATTTAAAAGAAAAACGCAGTATTATAATTATGCAGTCAGTGATAAAAGTGTATTGCTGATCATAATGACAGAGATGTAAATCATTTTGATTTGCACGCAACAATTAATGCAATGATGAATTTCCTCAGATTGTGGTAATCACGTTACAACATTACACATAAAACTTAAAACGAATTATTCTCTTCTCAATTAGCGTGCCCATTTGCGAACAAACCGCAGTGATTTATGCACGAGCTATAGATATGCGTATTCGCGGAATTAAGTTATAATATTTAATATCCTGTGATTTCACACACAATTATATAAAGTTAACGTCTTAGTTCGTGTGTTTTCTTCGGAGGCACGTCACCAGTTCGCCGTATTTACATAGCATCACTTCTTGAAAGTTATATCTTCTTAGTTGTACAATAGGTTGAAAATATATTGTACATCTATGCAAATAATATTGTCTGCTTTAACATGGAACATGGTAAAAACTTTCAGTACATAACATGGAACGTGCCTATTTTCCATTTGTCAGAAGTTAATTGACTTTAAAATATTTACGAGTAAATAAATCTCTTCTCAAAATTTATATTCTCTTGATAACAAAGCGTTTTCTGAGGACGGGTTGTTTCACGGAATTTGACAAATTCATCAAATTTCGAAGTAAACATTCAAGTTCTGTTATTATTTCAACATGGGCCACATCTACACTAACGGCATTGTAATGCTGTCCGAAACTTTGGCTAACGAATGAGGTAGCGCATCACGGCATAATACCCCAAAAATAAATCAATGTAATGGCCAGTTGTTTCACAGTACTTGGATAATAACAGGACTTTTACAGAATTGAATATTATCTTGGAAATTCGATGAATTTGTTCAAATTCTGTGAAACAATCCATCCTAAGGTTTATAATTAGAATAATGCAGACTGAATTAAAGCCAGTTCCAATCATAAAACTGATAAAATTTTTAATGATTTTCCCTTAAAATATTACATTATACGTAGGCACTTACTTTATCGTCAGTATTTTGAACAATCAATATCGCGTAACAATAAAGTTCACAAAGATATTTTATCTTCTATTAGCCAAGTTAAGTACCTATGTACTATGTATCACATTGTAGTAGTGTAGGTAAGTTAAACGTCGTATTTAGAAGTTGATATATTAACAAGACTTTTATTCCATTTGCTCACAGCTAACAGGTCGCTAACAGCTAACAGTGGTAACACGAACACGGTAAAGAAACATTGGTAGCACTGCTTCATTGAAGGCCAATCTCCAGGAATAATTTAGTGTAACTTCAACTCGGCATCTGAATGGAGATTATCTGAATATATATATATATATTGCGTTCAAGGGAAGTATGTTATATGCATTGATGTATGTCGGTTGTAATTAGGGGTCAACGATGTATAAAAGACATCGCTCACTGCTGTTCTAAAAGAGATCTCTCTATTTTGATGGACATTGCTTTAGAATTTAATACCAAGTTATATAAACCGATCAACCTGCTTTAACTGCATCTCATAACCATGGTTCCTATGGTGGAAGTATATATATACGGTGTGCCTCAAGGCAGTGTATTAGGCCCGATTCTCTTTCTAATATATATAAACACTTTATGTAACTTGGCAATTGATGGAACTATAATTTCTTTTGCTGATGATACGGTAATTATCTTTGAAGCTGAAAATTGGAACTCAACTATGGAAAAAGCAAATAAAAGCCTAAATAAAGTAAAACATTCATTAGACAACAACCTTCTGACTCTTAATATTGACAAAACAAAATACTTACTTTTCTCCATACACAAAGTCACTCCTCCTCAAAACTGTCCCAATCTTATCATTCACTCATGCCCACAGAACCATATTACCCCCTGTACCAATAATTGCTAACCTAAAAAAATCCGACCAAATTAAAAATCTAGAGGTTGTTATAGATGTTCAACTGCGTTGGGAGGATCATGTAAAATTTATTTCACTCTCTCAGATCAATCCTGAACCTTCAAACAATGAGATGCATATATTTTGCACTTTTCCAATCAATAGCTACATACGGTATCGTGGGATGGGGAGGCTGTGCAGCTTCAATTATTTTTCCCATGATGTCAATTCAAAAACTGCTACTAAGGATTATATTAAAATGTTACTCATCTCACCCTTCAGACCCACTTTTAAAAAAATTCGCAATCCTAGACATTAGACAATTCTCATACACATAATGAAAAATGATTTAACACGCAAAACTCAACAAAATATTTGCACCCGCTATTCATCACACCAAAAATGTAAATTTCCTCCAACAAAAACAGCCTTCGCCCAGCGACAGTTCTCTTATATAGCGCCTAAAATGTTCAACTTACTGAGTATTGATATTAAGACATCGAAAACTGATGATCTTTATGCCATTAGTGTACAGAACTGGTTATTTGCTCAGGGAAGGAAATACTATAAAGAATGCCTTACATCTTAAAACTTTTCTTATTTTTTCATAATTCTCGAGTAAAAATTTTATCTCTAAATTAACTTTCAACAAAAACTTTATATTACGCTGATGCGATTATTCTTATTTTTATTTCTATTATACCTAACATTATCTATTATTTTTGTTTGTATCCTATCTTATTTTTATTTATATATTTATTTTTTTCAAAATTCAATCTACCTAATATTATATATTCAGAATTGTTTATTTATGAAGGGAAGGAACTATTTTAAAGATTTGCTTTATCATTATTTTTTCATTTAAATTCTGTTTAAAATTTCTTTTTAAAATAATTAATAAATTTATCTTTATTTTCATCTCTTTCTTATTTTCAGTTAAAGTATTACCTATTTTACAAATACATTACATTTCAAAAAATAATATATTAACAAATGAATCGTGTATTGCATTTATATAATTATACACAAATTTCGACTACCATAATACGGACATGTGTCTAGTGTGGTAGTAGAAAATCATGTAAAAAACTGTATTCAAATATATTTTATGAATAAAGAAAAAAAATAGCCCTTTATTGAAATGGTACATATCCACTCCATAAAATTTTTCTTGTTCGAAGTTGCAGAAGATTAGCAAACCTTGACTGTATTGGTACTTATAAAGTCTTCAAAACCCAAATTCCCAAACTTTAATGTTCTGCGATTCACAAAGCTTACAGAATGTAACCCAGAAAATATTTTATTCAAATACATAAAATATTCAATTAAAAGACTAATAAATTGACCTTCAAAACAGGAGAAAGGTCACAGTTTAAATTAGATTTCGAAAAACCACCCCCACATATTTTTTCTACCACTTAAAGGAGAATTTTTATACTATTTGATGAAATTTTGCATATTTCACAATTAAAATAAAATAAAGACGAAAATTTATGCTTTCTTCATTTGATTTTCTACGTAGAAAGTAGTAAATTAAACGCCGGGACATCAGTTAATGCACCTTATAATCGTAAACTTATAACATACTCGTTAAAGAAAACTTATTCATAACAAAACTCTTACATATTGGCACCTAAAATTATACACAGTTACCTATTGATAACGCATAAATCGTAGTAGATATTTTAAATATATAATTAAATTAAAAACCTTTTTTATTAACCGAGAGTTTTATTTATTAATTATCACATCTACCGGTTTCGCTTCAGTCAAGCTTCATCAGAATGTTATTAATAACTAAAAACTAAGACTGAAAATGCGCTTATATATAGGAAAACAGAGAGAGACAGAATATGACATATTATGTAAGAGTATATACTAGACAGAGACAAAATATATGAAAGAGTTGACCAAATTGATGATTGATAAGTGGGAGGGAGAAAACATTATTTATTGTTTAATATTTAATTTAATTAAGTATAGAATGTCTAACCACAAAGTAATTGCTTCCTACAATTTTTTTTTTTAATTTACGTAACAGTTAGTTAGCATTTTCACAACCATTTGGTTCCTTAGAATAAGTAATCTGTCTACCTTGGAACTAATATCTACCTGGAAAGACATAATAACACCTGTACACATTTAAATCAAAGACAATTGTAATATGTACGATATTGATACATTGTCACTATGGACAGAAAAATTAGAAAGAATAATGCATTTTACCTAAGTACACATTGTAACGTGGATTGTCACCGCATGTATTAATCTTACCGTATTCCGGTGAAGTGATCCACCATAGCTTGCAGGAATCATGGGAATTGAAATGAACACTCGGAATATCAATTGAGATATAATAACATGTTGTATATTTAATTTAAAACTTTAAATACAAGAGCAAGGACTCACATTTAGTAAAACAGGGGTGGTTGGCTACTTGAAAGCACAAACGTAATATGAACTTGGCAACGACATGTACTTGTAAAATTTTATGAACTAAAACATCTTAAAATAAGACATCACCAAATGAGCGCCAGTCTAGAATCTATTCTAAACAAATTTATAACATGGTGATTTTTTTTATTGTTTAACTTATAACATTGTTACATTGTACATAAAATTAGGTAATAATAGGTAATAGTGAAAAACATATGTTATTAAAATTCTACTCCAATGAAGAGTGCTAGCTCTTGAGCTTGGCGTAGGAGTTATTTCACAATTATTTCATGTTTATATCAGTAATTAACATAAATACAGTACAATAAATATAAACTTAAAAGAGGATTGCGACGTTAATTTTGGTTGTAACATGAATTGAAGTTATAACATTTGAAAGGTGATATTAATTTTTTTTAAAGATAAATTTGACCTTTTTTCTGAATAAAATAAAATCTGGTATTTTTTTCACTTCTTCGGGAAGACTATTAAAATATCTTATGCCTTTGTAAATGTAATTATTGTGCATTTGTTGAGTTGAAAATAGAGGAATTTGGATGTTAAAATTATGCCTTAAGGATGAGTTAAATTTAAGTTTTTTTATTACAGTTTCTTTATATATTTGTAATATTGCATTTTTTTTATAGAGGTCTTCAATTTTTGGTAATTCGAAAATTTTGAACAATGATGCTGAAGAGAATGTTGGTTGTTTTGTCAAAATTACTTTAATAATTAGTTTTTGTACCACTTTTACAGAGCTTAAAAATTTTTCATATGCACCTCCCCACCCAATGATTCCATACTGAAGTAATGATTGGACTAGTGCGTAATAGACTTTTTTCAGGTTGTTTAGCTTGAGAACATTTCTTAATCTAATGAATATATAGATACATTTTCTAATGCGCTTAACGAGTTCACATATGTGTCTGTTCCATTTCATATGTTGGTCTACAATTACACCGAGGTACTTTATTTCAGTTGTTTGGTTTAGTATGGTACATGATTTATTACAAACATCTTTGTTACATTTTTTGTTGTGTATTATTATATGAATGTTGGGGTAGGTTTTGAATTTATTTATTGTGAATGGTATATAAACTGTTTTTTTTTTTGCGTTAATTGTAAGTAGATTTGTATCGAACCAGTTTTTTAGGATTTGGATGTCATTATTTGCATTTTCATTTACAATTTTCCAGTCATTACCCTTAATTATGATAATTGTATCATCTGCGTAAGATATAACTGTTCCAGTGAGGTTTTGTTTAAAAATATCGTTTACGTACATGATAAAAAGTAATGGACCCAAAACAGTACCTTGTGGTATCCCAAAATCACTTGTGAGTGGTAGACTAGATGCGTGATTAATTTTTACAACTTGTGTTCTTTGGTGAAGATAACTTTTTAACCAACTTAATGCTGTGTTATTAAAACCCACGATTTTTAATTTTTGTATTAGTTTGACATGAGATATGCTGTCGAAGGCTTTTTGGAGATCAAAAAAAATACCAACACATTTTAAAGATTTGTCTAAAGCTTCTTGTATGGTATTAGATAATTTAGCAATGGCGTCTTTTGTGCTTTTGTTTTCCATGAATCCAAACTGGTTTTCGTGAATTATATTATTAATCTTTATCAACTGAGTTTTTCTTTTTTTGGCAATTTTTTCAAATATTTTTGCAATGTTTGATAGTAAAGAAATAGGGCGGTAATTGGTTGGTTCTTCCGGATTGCCGGTTTTAAATATTGGTATAATTACAGATTGTTTGTACATGGATGAAAAAACTCCGCTTTGAAAACTTGTATTGATTATATGAGTTAATGATTTTGATACTTGTGATTTTATACATTTCAGTGTTTGTATTGTGACCCCATCAAAACCAGGGGCAGAACCTCCTTTCATACCTGAAATAATTTGTTCAATTTCTTCTGGTGTTGTCGGTTGAAATAATTCAAATTTATGATCATTATTTACTGTAGTATTTGGGTCATTTGGGGTAAGGCCTTGTTGGATTTTTTTAGCGAGGTTTTTTCCTACATTAGCAAAAAAATTGTTAAATACATTTGCGGCTTCTAGAGGTTTATCTTTACAGCAGATGTTTGAATCATTATGGTTTACATTGTTGATTGTTTTAATTTTTAAATGTTTTTTATCGAAAATTTCATTTATGATGGACCAAATCCTTTTACTGTCATTTCCAGATAATTCAAGTTTTAGTTTGTAGTAGTCATCCTTTGTGTTTTTTATTAGATATGTAAGTTTATTTTTTATAAGCTTTGAAATGTTTTTGTAATGTTATATTTTCCGGTTGTTTTGTATATTGTTTGTAGAGTGTTTCTTTGTGTCTAATTGAGATGATTAATCCGTGAGTTATCCATGGTTTGATTGGCTTTAGTTTTGAAGATGTTTTGTTAGATGTAATATTTCTACAAGCATTTATGTGAAAACTCAGTTTATTATCAAATATTTTGCAGCATTCTTCTACATCGTTACATTGATATATTTCTTGCCATTCTTTTTCGTTACTTAATATTTTAGTGATAGAATTTATATGAATTCTATAGTTGTATTTATCAGTATTATTAACGGCTGTTGTGGTTGGTAATGAGAGGTTTTGATGTTTGTAGTCATATTTAAATATACATGCAAAATGATCCGTTACAGCTGTTTGAATTACCGCAGATGATATATTTTGTATATCTTTGGTGTTTGTGAATATGTGATCGATACAAGATGGTCGTTGTCCGATAATGTTTCTGGTGTATGAATTTATACATGAAATGTAATTTAATTCTGCTAACATATTTAAATAGTTATCTTTATCGTAAGAGGAGTAGTCATTAGCGATATTTACGTTAATATCTCCGATGAGTATTGTTTTTTTGTTTCTAGGATGTTGTTATATTTTTTTCAATTCTTCTATGTATGTGGTTATAGCAGAAGAGTGTGTCCGATAAATAGCAATGATATTAAATGAATAATTCATAAAATTTATCTCCAAGTTTAATAAATTGACATTACTCACCATTATTTCATTTACACTTGTGACAGCGTAAATATTTTATTTTTTTTATTTTTTTTTTATTTATTATTTAACATTATAAATGATAACAATATGCAGACTTATAAATAATTTGTTCATTATTATTCTATTTCTCCATAAGTTGAGCTCCAGGAGCTCGTGTTTATGGGAGGAGTCTTTACATTTAGTTCTAATGATTTTTTAAACAATAATCAAAAACTTTTGAAATAAATACAAACATAATATTAACATAGGTACACAAATTAGAAAATTGTTTTTTTAAAGATAATTAAAATAATTCATCTTTTTACAGATTAAGTAAGCGTGAGGAAATTAAGGGTACAATATATCAAGAAAAATTTAGAAAAGTAGTTTTTTTTAAAGACAATCAAATTAATATATATATTTTTTACAGATTGAGTAAGTGTAAGAAAATTAGGGGTACAATATATCATTATCCAATTTTAGGGACTTAATTAACTTTTTGAATTGTTCATAATTCACAGTTTCGGTTACACTAATTTTATTTTTGGACAATAATATATTGTACCATCTCACACCTAAATACGAATAGTGGTGCTGAGCCGTGGTCGTTCTAAGCATAGGAATGGCTATTAAGCCATTTGTTTTGAATCTATTGCTTATGCTATCTGAGGGGTGAATTTTATAAATAAAATATTCTTTATAAATTTGATATAAGGCGATTCTCTTATACAATTCTGTTATAGATGGTACATTAAATTCCTGAAATATCTCTAAAGTAGGGGAGTCATATGGTTTTCTAAGGATGATTTTTATAATTATTCTTTGAATTGTAATTATGGGCTGTAAAGAAGCCTTAAAAGCCCCTCCCCACCCAATAATCCCGTACTGCAATAAGGACTGAATTAATGCATAATAGACAATTTTGATAGTTTTCTTATTTAAAATATTTCGTATATTATAGAAAATATAGATAAGTTTTCTTATTCTTTCAACAGTGAGATTAATATGGTCTTTCCATTTAACATTTTTATCTATTAAGATACCAAGATATTTTATATTGGATTTATGATTTAGTTTCGCGCAGTCCGTATTACATGTACCATCATTTACACAGTTTTTAGAATGAATTGTTATGTTAATTAGGTTATTTGGCACATCTTCTTGTAGAGTGAAAGGAATACAATATGTTTTTTCTGTGTTAAGTGATAATAAATTGCCATCGAACCAATTTTTTATAACCTTCATATCTTGATTCGCTGCATTGGTAATTTCGTTCCATGTCTTTTTTTCGATAATTATTGCAGTGTCGTCAGCAAAGGATATAAGTTTACCATTAAGTGATAATTTAAACATATGGTTAACGTAAATTATAAATAAAATTGGTCCAATAACAGTCCCTTGGGGAATTCCAAATTCTAAAGTTTCATCTACGCTAAGTGAGTTATTAAGTTTTACTTTTTGGTTTCTTTGAGTTAGATAGCTTTGCAGCCAATACCTTATCTTACCAATAATACCGATATCATTTAATTTATTAATTAGTTTTGTATGGGAGATACTATCAAAAGCCTTACGTAAATCAATGAAAATGCCAAGGCATTTATTTTTTTTATCTAATGCACGGTATATAGTTGAAGTTAGTTCTGCAATGGCATCATGAGTGCCTAGTTTCTCTCTAAATCCAAATTGGCTAGGACTAATTATTTTATTATTTTCAATATAGTATAAAAGTTGCTTTTTTACGATCTTTTCGAAAATTTTTGCAATGTTTGAGACAACAGATATGGGTCGATAGTTTGATATTTCTTCAGGGCTGCCAGATTTAAAAACGGGTGTTACAATAGATTTTTTATAAACAGAGGGGAATATTCCACTATTTAAACTAATATTTATAATGTGTGTAATTGGAATTAATAATTCATTATAATTTTTCAACATTTCTACTGTGACTCCATCAAACCCTGGTGCAGATGCACCTTTTAATTCACTTATAATATTTTTTATGTCATCTGTTGTTACCGGTTTGAAAACTGACAGATTATTTTGTTTGTGACAGTCCTTTTCGAAATTATCTATTTTATAATTTTCATCAATCCGTGTAGCTAAATTTTGTCCGACGTTAGCGAAATATTTATTGAAGGCATTAGCACATTTTGTCGGTTCCATTAGGGCATTAATAGAATTTTTTCCGATATTAATTTTTTTAATTTGAGTTTCTTTGTTTTTTCTACTATTTATTTCATTTATTGTTTTCCATATATGTTTTACATTTTGTTTAGCCACATCAATTTCATTTTTGTAAAAGTTTTCTTTAGTTGTTTTTAGTAAACAGGTTAATTTGTTCCTAAATTTTTTATAATCTGTGTATATTTTTTTATCTAAGGGAAATTTCTTTGTCAAGCGATATAACTCTTCTTTTTTTCTAATAGACACGATTAAGCCATGTGAAATCCATGGTTTTATTTTTTTGAATTTTGATTTAATTTTTATGGTTTTAATATCTGTTGATGCTGTAATATAATTGCATAGTATATTATCAAAAATATTTGCGCATGTTTCAGCACATGTTGATTCTAATACGGAACGCCATGTTTCTGTTTTTATTTTTAGGCTTAATTTATGATGGTTTAGTGAATTTTTTGTAAAAGTATTGCATTTTGAATCAATATAATTATTAATATTAAGTTTTTGTATATAGATGCAAGTGTGATGATCAGTAATATTATTTTTTAATATTATCGTGTGTAATTTGTCGGTATCTTTAGTGTTACTCCATATGTGGTCGATACAAGATGGACGTTGACCCGTAATTTCTCTAGTATATTTATTTATACACAATATGAAATTCATTTCCGTCATATAATTGATAAATTCAGTTTTTATTCTGTTACTATTTTCGTTTGAAACATCTATGTTGAAATCGCCGATTATTGTTATGTTCTGTTTATTTTTTTTTGATAAGATAATGCTTCTCAATTCATCCATAAATGTGTACTCGTTTGATCCGTGTGTTCGGTAAATTGCAATAATATTAAAACACATTTTATTTACATTTAGATTAATATCTAAGCAATTAACTCGCTGCATAGGTACTTCTTCCACTGCGATGTTTGAATAGCAAGATTTAACAAATACAACAATACCACTATTTCTATTAATAGCACAAGATGTTGCGAAGTAGGTATATTCTGGTATGCAAAATTTATTGTATACGTTGGTGAATGCTTCCGTTAAAACTATAACGTCCGGTTTATGATTTAGTAAATTAATTGAGAGTAAAAATTCATTGAAATTTTGTTTCATTGATCTGATATTTAAATGGAGTACAGAGAATGAATTTGTTATTTTATCCGCGATTTTATTACAATCTTTTAAAGTATGACAAATATATTCTGAAATATTAAGCGTTTTATCTAATTCCTCAGTGAAGAAATTATTCATTTTAAAAGAAATAAGGAAATAATATTGTTATAACTAATTGTCAAAAATGAATTTGATTTTGATGACAAACTATAAATTAGCAGCATATGTTCACGGATAATATCAAGGTTGACTTGAAATAGTTTTGGTGACAATATTGAACAACTTAGCATTATATTACTAGTGATGATATTATGAAGATGATACATACTATGTAGTATATTAATTTTGTTTTGTATAAATAATATTTTACAAACATTAACACTTTGAGAGTAGGCTAATATTTTAATGTTGTGTTTTTGTCTTAAAATTTTACAGAAATAGTTAATTAAATATTTTTTGGATATTACTGATAAATCGTTATCTCTTCGATGGTAGATTAATAACATTGAAATGTTTCTCAATTGTTCGAAAGTTTTAATATTAATAGCTAAATTGTGCGAAAAGTCAGAAAAGTGTGAAAAGTCAGAAAAAAGCGTATTTGAAACAAAAATATAAAATTTGGTATTGAGTTTTTAATCTTGTTAAGAATTTTAAAGTTAGTTATTAAGAATGTTAAAGTAGGTACATACCTATTCATAATTTATACGCCCTTGGGCAATAGTCATCATTTTTTTTAAATACATACAATTTTTGCTATTTGCTTTATGATTTGTATCGTTTGTTGACTTGAAAGTGTTGTTTTGGAAATCACAATTTTTGCATTTCTCTTCTTTGTTTTTATTGGGACAGTCTTTCCAAGGATGGTCCATGGCGCAGTGCAGGCACGAAGCATTCTTGTCCTTATTAAAGCAGTTGACAGCTGAATGTCCAAATCTCAGGCAATGGAAGCATTGCATTATTGGATTAGCATCCTCCACCCGCACTCTGTGGTATCCAATATTAATTTTCTCTTTAGATATGAGATATTTCCTAAGTTTTCCACTTGTTTCGACTATATAGTTGGTAAGATTGTTTTGTCCTTTTGGTTTAAGCATTTTTACTAATTTTACTGAGTTTTTCGGATTTTCATCCATGATGATTTTAATTCCATCATTTTGGGTTATTAATGATTCTATTATTTCTTCTTCTGATAGGTCGATAGGTAGGTTTCTGATGAATAGTTTAGGATTTTTTTTTTCTAATTCTTTCGCGATCATAGTATTTTTGAAGACTATATTTATTTCTTCTGTTAGTTTTTTTGCGTGATCCTTTTTGGGGCAAGAGATGATTAGTTTCTTATTTGATGCTTTTTGTACTCCATTTACTGCAATCCCCAAATGCGATGTTTTAATTTTTTTAACTATCATGTCTCGAATATCATCAGATGTTGTATTAGTATTTTCACTTGCAATTATTAATGAGTATTTGGCCTCTGGTATAGGTATTGAGAGGGTTGACTTGTTGTACGTAGTATTAGTTGATTCCTTTTTTTCCTTTAAATAATTTTCAATTTTTTCTGAATGTTTTTCTTCATTTAATATAAGTTTATTTTGTAGCTCAATTATTTTTTCTTGTAGTTGAAGTTTTTCCTTGCACCATATTTCCTCTAGCTGGTGTATATCTTGTTCTATGTTACTCCTTTGTTTTGCCTCTTTGACAGATGAGCATTTTCCTATTTCAATTTTAATTGAGTCAATTAATGATTGGACACTTCGGTCCATAATGAGTTATTTTTTTTGCGGGCTGTCTGGTGACTAAACGCAGCCAGCCTGCTTTATTTTTGCAACAACAATATGTTAAACTGGGTATCACTGTGGTTTGTGGTTACTGAGTTTATCGAAATTTCTGTCCGTGCGAGCTGCACGGCAGCAGAAACTAGACTGAAGACGAAACTAGACTAGACAGAACTAGACAGAAACTAGACGTCGCCATATTTGATACAAATATGGCGACGCCGCTATTTCTGTTACTTTTATATTTTGTTGCATAGTACGAGTAACCCGGTATATTATAATTAAGTTCACTCGATGAATGCGTTTCTGATAATATTATACAGTCAAGTCTATTTAATTGTTTAGTAGTTATTATAAATTCTTCGAAATTTTTTTTAAAGACCTAACGTTCATGTGTATTATTATTAGGCTGGCTGTAGGTTTTATATCTATAAAATCGTTTGTATTATTTACCGTGTCAAAAATCCTTTCGTCCATTTTATATGAATTATCTATTGCGTTTATTATAAAGTCGTTCATTTTGAGGTAGTAATAAAATCAACAATAATGTTGGCGCTGGGAATACACTTCACATTTGCAATTATAATATTACATGTGTTGGCTTGTATATTATCACTGCGTGTTAACACTTTGCGGGCGGGCTTTTCGTAATATTTTTTTGAAATATTGTCATATTATTTAGGTTTTCGGTAGATTTGTGATTAATAATATGCATCATTAGTCGTAATCGATGCGATCCCTCGCAATTTTCAGCATTTTGTTTCTATAGTTGCACCTAATACTGTTGGCTACGTGGTCCGTGGTGTTTTTTTCTCCATATTTAGAATTTTGTCTGGTGCAGTTTACACATGCTGGTACTGTTTTTTCTCTTCCCGGACATTTTGAAAGGATGTGATCGTCCATGCAGTGTGGGCAAATTGGAGGGCTGGTTCGGTGTAGGCATCTTTTAGCCGTATGCATGAACATACAGCAATGAAAACATTGAGTTAATGGATCGCAATCTTCAATTTTTACTCGTTGAAACTGTATATTTAGTTTACCGAGTGCAAGGAGACTTTTTCGCATTTTGCCACTGGTTTCCATGATGTAGCTAGTGAATTGGCGCTGCTTTTCGTTTATGTTTGTGTTTTTTATCTCCGTTATAAGTGTGATTTTGTTGTCTTCACTTTCCTTGTAAACATCTTCAATTCCTTCGTTCTGGGTAATTATTCCGCAAACTATTTCGTCTTCAGTAAGATTGGATTTTAATCCTTTTATTATTATTTTTGGTGTTTTCTTTTGAATTTCATTTACCACCAAATCGGTATTCAGTTTTTTTTTATTTCTGCGGTTAAGGTATTTGCATATTCCTTTTTTGGGCATGATATTATTATTTTTTCTTCTTTTGTTTTTCTCATACCATTTATTCCTATCTTTATGTTACTTAAATTTATTTCTTTTTTATTATCTTTTCAATTTCTTCTGCTTTAGCATTATTTTTGGTCGACGAAATGATGATTGAGAATCTCTCTTCTTCTCGAGGAGTGACTTTGGTTGTTGATAATACCTGTGCATAGGATGGTGTTGTTGCGCTTTTCATTATTTTTTCAAAGTTTCCCACCAGTTAGTCGTTTTTTTCGATAATTTTGTCTTGTAGTTGAATTATTTGTTGTTGCATTTTTAATATTTCAGATTTCACTTCATTGTCAAGATCAATGATAATTTTTTGGTTAGTAGTTTTGGTTTTCGAGTCTTTAACGGTTTGTATTTTTTGAACTTCATTTTTTAGCGTACTTAACAACTCTTCTACCGTCATGAAAGTGTTACGTTGCGGTGTAACGAGAGCGCGAAAACAGTACCGTGGGACGGGCTGCCCTTACGAGCGTAAGGTTATAACTGATATCTATAAATTATGTGTCTATCTCATAAGGATTATTAAAATGTCTCACGTGTGTGAATAATCTCCCGACAATCAAGCAGCTCGTCCTCACGTGTCCTCTCCACCGGCCTCGAAACCCAACTGCCGACTTCTCTGGAACTCAACGCGCAGAACAAATTTTGTATCCTCCGAGTGACAGCCGTAAATCACTGCCAACGCGTGTCTAGAAGTCATACTATATAAGCGGACGGTTCCTACCGCTACAAGATTCATCAAGGCTGGAATGTACAGAACCCAAAAAAACCTATGAAATTGCATGAAACATGTATTTCATCAAAACAATATTCAGAAATCGTAATATTATTGATTGTCATTTATTACTTTATTTGGATGTAGTTAATTGTTAGCTGGGTCCCCACAATTTTCTTAATTAATTTTCTATTGTTTTTCAGTCCATATATATGCTTTGAATTGTGATATTATTGGATAATTGTAAGTAAAAAAATAATAAATATAGCTTAGATGAATTAAAAGGGTAAATAGGTTACTGTCACAACACGCATGGTTGCTGTGGACACACTGGTGATTTACCAATTTAGTATTGCACTTAAGCCCTTTGGTCGGGCAAGCTGTTACCGGCTGCAACAAATACGTCGCTCTAGGCTGTTTTTTGGGAATAAAATGCCTTCCTGTGTTTTTGAGATTTGAGATGTGCACAAATCATTCTCGAGCAAAAACCAAATCTGATGGAGTTTTTTTTTCCATTCGCATGTACTCAAAAGTAACTTATTATTTCAATAAATAAAATTATTCACAAGGCTTTTCGAATAAAAAAAATGGGACAGCCAACGCAGAAACACATAAGGACAGACAGTACGCCGTATTCTGCTAATCTGCTCGCTCGTTTGTTCATCAAGACTGAGGGTAAAAGCGGCCCGCTGACGGGCGAGCATGTGCGCGGCGAGCAGTCTAAGCATGACGTCGATGAAAAATGCTCGTCGCTCACCTGTGATGTTATGCTTAGAGCGGACATGCTCGCCCGTCAGTTGGTTGCTCTAAGCTCGTGAACTCGCAGCTGGTGTCGCGAGGAGGCAAGAGAAACGAGATGCGTTCTTAATAATATAGTCGTTTCACCCGTACACATATTTTTGGAATGGCTAGCTCTTTCTAATGCGTTCCGTTCATTTAGGTATATTTGATGTTATTTGTAGCCATTTCATTCATTCCCACAAATTATTTGTGGCTATTCTGTTCTCGTGCGTTTCGTTATTCGACTTCAATCTGGAAACAGGAATTTCCCTGGTAAGTTTTTAGATTCTCACGGCCAAAAGCATTTTTGTTGTTTGTTTTTGGGGTGTTATGCCGTGTTGCGCTAAATCCTTCTTTAGCCGACGTTTCGGACAGCGTTGCAGTGTCCATCATCAGGGCAGATCCGGTAGACACATCTTCGGATCTACCGGATCTGCCCTGATGATGGACACTGCAACGCTGTCCGAAACGTCGGCTAAAGAAGGAGTTAGCGCAACACGGCATAACACCCCAAAAACAAACAACAAAAAGGAATTTCCCTGTTTTTTGTTCGATTTGCAGGAACATAACGCGTCTTGGTATTTAAGCCAAATGAAAAATTGTAATGTAATGTAATAAATAAATAAATAATTTAACCTACCTTTATGTTTTACCGAAGATTTATGTACCTAACCTTACATATATTTATATCAGTGTTGGTTGAGTTTGAGTTAGATTTTTAATTCTTAGTTCAGTGACTCAAAAATAATTGTATTCTGTTCATACAAATTTGATAATAAACTATGTAGGTAATTAGGATTTTTTTAATGTTTTTCTTTAATATTTTCAATAATACTATTCAATTTAAAAAAAAATTATAAACAAGTTCTTATTTTATTTAACCATTTGTAAATCCAAGTTTACAAATATCTAATTTATTGTAACATACCTACATACATTATATTATTATAATTTTTTAAATTTTCTTTTGATTAGTATCACTCCAACAATCCAGCTTGAATCTCTCAATTCCGACATCTGTGTAGTAGATCGTTTTGTATATTTGCTTTGCACTTTTTTGGTAGCCTTTTATTTTATTGCATGCCCTATGCCGTGTCATGTCTGTGAATATCCTTGTTGTGGATAATTTTGTTTGAAAGGTATTTTAGGAAAAGGTTATTTTTAATTGTATGTATAAATATATTATTATGGGTTCAAGATCAGCATCTGTTTCACTGTTAGCCTATTTAGTTCCTTCTGCTGTGTAAAAATTAAATTTAACTGGAGTTCTACAAATTAAACTTGATAACAATAAATAATGAAGCTTTTTGCATCTCTCAGAATTTTCTACGCCGAATACACAATGTTGTAGATCGTAGGTTAAGTAGGTTTGGCAATGCTTTAAGTTAGTTACCAACTTGTTCTTTATCGCAGGCGTGGGCAGAGGATGCACGTGCAAGTTTGTGACTCTTGATTCTTGACATGACCCGTGACAAGCATTATCATATTATTAATTTGACAAAACCATGTCTCCTTGGGAAGGCCTCTGACTTTAGTAGCATTCAGCAACCTTATTACCCTAAAATTATTAAGCACATTTTGACTGAGCGTAGTGGAGTCGCATTTTAACTAGAACGTTTAGCATTTTTTTATGTTCCGGTTCAGGTTCAAGATGGTGGCCTTGTTGGATACTATGTTTTTATCCCGCCAGAGTTCGCTTGATCCTGGTTCCTACTACGAGATGTCAAATAGGAATAATCAATACTATGGTAAAATCAGTAATGCTTTTTTATTAAAAATAGCTTCCAAATATTAGAAAGCGTGTTAAAAATGATACTGCAAGCTAGTTAATTCATAATAATATCGGAACACGTGTTCATTCATCTTTGTTTTTCTTAATAATATATCATGACGAAATTCAAATATGGATTTTTATGAGCACGTGTTCGGACATCGTAACAAAACATTGGCATTTCACTTAAAGTTTCTCATAATACTTATCAATTTATTCGTTAAAGCCCTGCAATCTCATTTTTAAACGTAAAACGAACAGTTTGAAGATATTCTTAATAAATTAGCTATATTTTTTATCGGAAAGTTTTCTCCGCGTAATGGCCTGGAAAATGAATTGTCTTTGAGACGGTGATATTTCTTTGGGCAAACTATAATATTCCTTGAAATATATTACTTATTTGAAATTGATCGGTTATTGGCTGAGTTGGCGTCGCGTTTGGGTCCCACCCAGTCGTGGTGCGTTCTATTCCTCGGTTGGCTAGCCCTTCATCACAACACAAGCAACATTTTCTGCTTACTGTGATGGAAGTAGGAGATTTTCGAAAAAATGTCAGGTTAGTCGTAACCCGGGAATGTTTGTCTTTCTTTATAAATAAATAATTCTTAATCAAAAATCATAGTAATATTTATGAGTTATTATTAAGTATGAAGTTAGGCATTTAAGTACCTACCTTGATTAGTTAATAATAATAATAATAATAATAATTGGATAATTTGTAGAGCGCCGTTTTTGTGAAAAATCACCTCAAGGGCGCTGTACAATTTATTTCCTAGGATCTACATTTGTTATTTAGAAATGATACCAAAACATACTTACCTGGCAAGTCACTTCCAACAAACACACTTATATTAAAAAGTTTATGCTTATAAAAGATAGAACTGCACGCAGAGGACACTATATCAAAAAACACTGGTCGTCGCATGATCTTAAGTCTGCTATAGTTTTTATTTTAATTTAAATGTATTTTAACTGTCTTAAAAGCCTACAAATTGTTAGTTGTTATCATTTTTATTTATTTATTTTTAATTATTATTTTTATTTATTTTATTTTATTTTTAGTATTTTTTACATTTTGTTAATTTAAATTTAAATTGCCGTCAACTGGGAAAGTGGAGGTTTCTGAAATTATGGATACGACTGTCTGAAAAGGTGCGTTTTAAGTTTAGACCTAAATTCTGTCGAGTCTGCGATCATTCTCAAATCATGTGGCAGTCCATTCCAGGCTTTAGGTCCTGACACGGCAAAAGCACGCTCACCGAACTTAGTATCTGGTGTGCGCTTTGGTTCCTTCAACCTTCCGATAGCTGATGACGTTGCTGACCTAAGGGTTGACTGTCGGGAGTTGGAATCTTCTGGAATACACAATTCTGATAAATAAGCTGGTTAAATTACATAAAATAAATTAAAAAACATACTTTATGAAGACGAGATCGACTGTTTACGTAACTAATAGTTAGAAAGAATCTACTCGTATAATCCCTAAACAAACTTCTCACAATTGAATAAATACTTTATCTGTGGTCACATAATTAAGTAAACTAAGTTGTTTTTAATCAATAATTTATTTAAATTTATTTACCAACCGGTTAAGCATTTAATCTTGATCAGGGTAACGATTTGAACTTATGAACTGTATTTCAGCTTAAATTATTAACCCGATGAAACATACGCTAAGCAAAACCGGTTGAAGAATAAATTCAATTGAAATTAGTGGTTAAAACAAAGTGTTTGTTTCGATATTTAATTCACGACAACCATGACTTTCTACGACAGACAATTTTCTTTCGCTCAACTAAATTTTAAATCAGCTACAATATGTGGGTGGATACCTATATCGGATTTTTTCAATATCTGAATATTATGTTTTAAAAGGGTTTATTTCAGAGTCAGAAACTATAATTGTTTATGGTGAATTTCATGAAATGAGAATTTCCGTCAAACAAATATTTTTTATATTCAAATTCAAATTGAAATTGAAAAAAATATTTAGTGCACAAAAATACAGAGTACAAAGGGTATAGCTTATAGGTTACATCCTATTTCTTCCAGCTAACCCAACAAATACACATTATATTACATAACCCAACAATTACATGTTAACAAATGTATGTAAATAAAAAAAATGTATATAATTTATGTAAGGTATTCATTTAAGGTGTAGTGACATTTGTTTAAAAGAAATGTTTTTAGTGATGATTTAAATTTAAGTATGTCGGTTATTTGTTTGATGCTACGTGGAAGGTTGTTATATACTTTAATGGCCATGTAGTGTGATATTGATGGTACAAAAACTTTTCCATTTGTATTAGTCACAATATTTCTTACTTTCATGTAACAACTGTAAGATAAATTTATGCAATATCTGTTTAATGTTGAAGAATTGGAAAAATTCAACTCATCTGGTGTAGGTACTTTTATTGTCCTTTGAAACATTTTTAATATTAATTTATTGCAAAATAAAATACTTGTTCATTAGTTATGTATCTAGTTTTCACCAGTGAAGCATGGCTGATTAAATTTAATAAAGTTATTGTACAACGCGTACGTGAGTATTATAATTGTAATAATTTTACTCAACACCTTCAGATAGATATAAAAATATGAAAATTATATTATTGAAGAACTAATTTATCTCATATATTTGGAGGAGCTATCTTTTTGAATGATTACGTTCGAAAGAATTTGTCATTTGAGACCGTTTCTTTTTTTACTATGCCTTGTTCTGCTTTGTGTTCTGTACACCTAATGTCTTTTTATAAAAGTCTAAACGAATTCTTAATTTTTATTGGAATAACTTTTGAAAGTTATAAGGTAATAATCATTAAAAAAAATGGCTGCAATATAATACTGTCAATTCTAAATTTGAAATATGAGGTCGACAAAAATGACGTATAATAATTAGGTCCTAATGGCTGAGTGGTCAAAGGAGTTATCCTGGTAAGATCTCCGGTATCCCAATTGAGACAGTTTCATTTATTCATTTTCTTTGTCTTGTTCTGTTTCATGTTTCGTTTAGAGTTATCAGTATTATTTCCTTCTTCAATGATATATTATATTGATAGGTATAACCTTCAAAGGTTATTAAATGATAAATTCTTGCAATATAAATTGATTATTATGATTTTTAATCGTAGGTTTGTATCAATTTTATACGTGACAGATCTATTTATATATTTAGTATTATGATTGGTGTTTCGTTCTTAACAGTACCACAAATCATATATTCAAATATTTTTATGATGTATGTTTCAAAGTACATATATAGTTTTTTTATGATATATGTATCAAAGTTCATATACAGTTTTTTATGATGTATGTTTCAAAGTACATATATAGTTTTTTTATGATATATGTTTCAAAGTTCATATATAGCTTTTTATGATGTATGTATCAAAGTACATTACATAGTTTTTTCTGATATATGTGTCAAAGTACATATATAGTTTTTGTGATATATGTATGGCGGTTGGAAATGGAAAACGCTCTTGGTAATCCGTACTCGCATTTTATATCATTATTTTACATCGTTCATTCATCAGAGACCTATGTTTAATTTTATTCGATAGTCTCAGACCTACGTTCATTACATGTAGGTAGATGCATCACTAAACGCCACTCGTTCGCAACTATCCGCTTCTGAGTCGTGGTCTTTAACTAAGGCGTTGCTGATAGAATCTGCCACTAAGAACACTATAATATATATGAACCCGAATCCTATGTAGTCTGAACAAACTGCGTAGTAAAAACATATTTTTTAAATGTAAACACTAATTAACTTTTTTAAATGTGAAGGTACGTCGTGACAAAGAAAATTAGGGGTAGGTACTTATAGCTGCACACAGAAAAAATGTTATTGCTGATTTATTAAGAATATCTTCAAATGATTGGCAATACCGGTTAAAAACGAGATTGCAGACCTTATGAATAAATTGACAGATTTTCTGATAAACTTTTAGTAAATTACGAATATATTATCATGATGACCGAATATTTTGCATTACACCGAAAATTAAAATTGATGTTTTATTAATAGGACCTTTTATTTTGTGGTTAGGGCAAAAATCGATTTCTCTCCGTGTGATAGCGACAAACCGATAAAGGTATATAATAAGAGATTTAAAATATTGTCGTGTTTTGGTAACTCGATAATGTTTGTCTGTCTTTGAAACTGAACAAAATGCAATTTTGAAAGTAGGTAGTGTAAGGTTGAAGAGATTTGTTTTTTAGGGTTTATCTCATTAAAAAGGTATGAAGAGGTTGAAAATAGGGTAATTTGCATCGTCCGCCGCATATAGGAGTAATATCTGCGTGCGCTGACGCGATGTGACGTGTGATAGTGCCGTACGGTTAATTGCTCTCGCCACGACCGATCTTATCTGCAGACGATGGGAGACATAATGCACTTTAGTCAAGGCAAAATCGCAGTGGAGGCCAATGGGTTAACTGGGTTTTTAGGTCGCGTCATTGTTTCGTATTTTAAAAAATTTGTAAAAAAATATTCCGTCTGTTTATTTTTAATGGATTTCTGTATAATTTAATGGCTTGCAATTTATTCATAACATAATATTGTACACAAATTTGAAATTTCGCAAAAAGCGCGATCAATAAAATGTTTGTTGCCCAACGTGAGGATGCATCGAGCATGTTTTTTTATAATAGTTACTATTTTGACGCAATATGGTCTCTTCAAAGGTTGTAATTTAGTGAATTGTACATTTTAGGGGAAATAAAAAGAATGTCTTTGGGCAAGTGTGGTTTTATAATGGGTTACTGCATAAACGTAAGTGCCATGTCTATGTAAGAACTGTTTTATTTTTTTTTTGTGAAATTGTTATATAAATTTTAGACTTGCATGCTATAGTGCTGTTACTTACTTGGAACAATTCTTTCGAGAGAATAAGTTTCATTTTGTTATACATTTTCCTGTAGATAATGTAAAACCAAATTATGATTTATTGTAGGTTCCTCCGCAAACAAATATTCCAAAGGAAAGTGATACATCAACTGATGCTTTGTAAACAAGTTTCATGGATTTTATATTTAGATTGTTACTACTTCGTTTCAATATAAAAGTTAAGTATATCAGTTTATTTTCATTCATCATTTCAGATGAAAATCTATGTTTACACCCTAGTACTTAATGTTTTTCCTGGCTTCATCTGTCCACAGCGTGTGCACTAGGGTGTATCGATTTTTAACTTTTTTTGTTGTTTTCAAATTCCAAGTTGGAAAAAAGTTGCTACTAGGTACCACAACTTACCACAAAAAATTTTGGATTTTTAAAAAAAATTTTAGGTCTCCCGCACAAGGCCTAAAGTTTTAATTTTTTTCAAAAAATATCAAATTTTTTTAAAATTTAAAAAAATTAAATCATAACTTTTGTGTTTATTCCAAGATAAAAAACAGTAATATTAGGGCATAAAATTAAGTAAGAAACGATTTTTATTTGTAAAATATGGATTTTAGGTCTCCCGCACAAGCCCTAAAGTTTGTTAATTTTGATGAACTTTTGTAATTTTGTGTACATACATGAACCATGTTTTTTTTAAGTTTAAACCACCGGAATTAATTGTACTTTTCTTACAGAAGGCTTAAAATGAGATAATATATAATACAAAATTCATATATACATATAGTAAAAATATATACCACTTATATACTATATAATATACATAATATGTTTTATACCTGAAAAAAGATAGTTGGACGGTGTAAATTGTTTGAGAAAGGTGTTGAAAGTAACTAATGTTATTTGCCATAACTGTTGTTTATTACAAAAGTATAAAAGGTTGTAACATGTCATAAAATGTAGTATAATAACTAAGTAAAAAATGTTTCTGATTACTTTCCTTACGACATGAGTGGCAGTTTTCTTGTTCTACTGCAAATTTACTGACTTTTTTAAGTATTCGTCCTTTCATCTTGGCTTCAAAACCTCAAATCAAAGTTATGTATAGTATTTACATAGGCCTAGTGAAAATTTTATAAATGTTATTACAGTTCCCAAATGAAATTTCAATTTAATATGGAAGACAGTATGATAAAGACGTTATTTAGAAACATTATAACTACAAATAGTCGAAAAAAACTTACTTAAATTCTAATCCTTTGCAGAGGTTTTGTACTGGCTCTTGGTCTCGAACGTAGGTAGCTCTTTACGGTCTTCCAGTCTGGCACGGATAATACCATCTCTTTCGATCAGCTCACATACTCGCTTCGAAGCTTCTGTGACTTCCTTGACAATTCGTTCCACCGCTTGAGTGTGAGAAGGAATTCTAAATTCAACCCTTCCACTTTTGCCAGTTTCCGCAATTGACTCCCACTCTTCTAGGCTAATATCAATAACAAGAGGGGGTTCGGTTACTGAAGTGGATTGCCAGTCAATCATATCTATATAGTCTTCGGCATCAAAATTGATCTGAGGGGGTTTAAATACCCTTACCCCTTTCCTTTCGGTTGCGCGAGCTTTCTGGATTCTCTTATAAGCCAAGGCTCTGATATGTTTTCGTTAATCAAACAGCATAGCTATCAAAACATGCTCTGGGTGAGCCATGAAAGCATTTCTCTGTAACGTTGCATGGACGACTATTCTTAGCTCATCTATCCCCAAATCCCGCAAGCTTCCATTCATTTTTTTAAAATGATTCTTTTCAGCAATTACTTGGAAGATTTATAAATAACGTCTTTATCATACTGTCTCTTATATGAAATTGAAATTTCATTTGGGAACTGTAATAATATTTATAAAATTTTCACTAGGCTTATGTAAATACTATACATAACTTTGATTTAAGGTTTTGAAGCCAAGATGAAAGGACGAATACTTAAAAAAGTCAGTAAATTTGCAGTAGAACAAGAAAACTGCCACTCATGTCGTATGGAAAGGAATCAGAAACATTTTGTACTTAGTTATTATACTACATTTTATGAAATGTTACAACCTTTTATACTTTTGTAATAAACAACAGTTATAGCAAATAACATTAGTTACTTTCAACACCTTTCTCATACAATTTACACCGTCCAACTATCTTTTTTTAGGTATAAAACATATTATATATATATATAGTATATATGAGGTATATATTTTTACTATATGTATATATGAATTACGTATTATATATTATCTCATTTTATGCCTTCTGAAAGAAAAAGGACAATTAATTCCGGTGGTTTAAACTTAAAAAAAACATGGTTCATATATGTACACAAAATTACAAAAGTTCATCAAAATTTACAAACTTTAGGGCTTGTGCGGGATACCTAAAATCCATTTTTTATAAATAAAAATCGTTTCTTACTTAATTTTATGTCCTAATATTACTGTTTTTTAACTTGGAACAAACACAAAAGTTATGATTTAATTTTTTAAAATTAAAAAAAAATTTGATATTTTTTGAAAAAAATTAAAACTTTAGGCTTTGTGCGGGAGACCTAAAATTTTTTTTAAAAATCCAAAAAATTTTGTGGTAAGTTGTGGTACCTAGTAGCAACTTTTTTTCAACTTGGAATTTGAAAACAAAAAAAAAGTTAAAAATCGATACACCCTAGTGTGCACGTTGTCGGATTGCAATTTACATTGTTAAACTTCAGATTAAGATTAGTTTTTGTAGCTGACTTTTGAGTGTTGTAAAAAGAAATAAAAAAAGTTATGTCATAATTTAAAGTTAGAAGGTTTCCATCTATCCACTCTTTGACAATAGCAATGCATTTAATAGCTGCCACTTCCCGTATTTTTCCTTAAACCGCTATTGCAGTATCGTTAACGAACGAGAAAATATTACCAGGGGTATCAATATTACTAAGGTCATTTATATATACTAAAAAGAGTAGAGGACCTAAAACAGTTCCTTGTGGAACACTATGTTTCACAAGATCAAAATTGTCTAAGCGTTCTCCAATTTTAGTGCATTGTTGCCGTTTAGTGTATATTTTTGTTCACAAGCCACTGTTTGTGATACTTACATTTAATTCCAATGTTAGAAAGTTTCTAAAGAGTTCTATAGTTAACAATGACAAAGGCTTTTTAAAGTCGAGATTTTTTTAAAGTGTTTTGCTGTTTGCATCAAGGTAAGAATTTTAAATTAAATATAGCGTCATCAGTACCAAGTTTATTTTTAAAGTCACATTGTTTAGCTAATATGAATGTATTTCATTACAGAAAATCAAAAATTTGTGTTTTTAAACTTTTCCCAAGATTTTAGATAATTGTGAAGTTAGGGTGATTGGTCTCTAGTGGTCAGTTTTTGATAGTGATCCTGATTTACGTATCGGAACAATGATAGCAAGCTTACATTTATTCGTAAGAATCCTATTTTTGATAAATATCCCTTAAATGCATACTGTTGTAAAACTGCAACATACCGTTCAAACCACCTTTAAATCTTTGGTGTATACTTAATGCATGCCGTTTTAGAATTATCAAGTTCACGGTAATATATTTTATCGAGTGGCATCACCTTTTTTTTCTTTCGCGAATATATAATGTCACTTTTTCTTCAACAAAGTGAAGATTCTCGAAAATTGGTTGGAGGTTAGAATTACAGTTTGGTTTTGCTGTTATTATTTTGATTTTCTTAGGTAAGTAGATACAATAATACAATACTTATATGTAATAACTCGTATTTTTCCGGTACACTTATTAGTTTTGAGAATTTTTTTAAAGTTTTTTATTTTTTTTTCCATACGTAAATTGTTCATATTATTTTTTATTAAATACATGGTGTTGTAAATTTGGAACAATTTTTTTTTAATCAAATATCATTAAAAAATTACAAATAAAATAAATTCTTTATATTTCCTTGCATATGCATGTAAATATCTACAAAATATATTTTTTTCCAGAAAATTTAATAAATCATGCATTTAAGGGTTAAATGCCATTTCCATCAACACATTTATAGTTATAACAGAAACCATTCACAATGGATTAAACAAACGGTAATAAACGCTTCAAATATCAGTAACTCACCATTGATTAGTTGAAAGACTTTTTGCTTGTCTGAACCCCCGTTCTTCTTATGAGTTATTGCAGTGGGCCGCTATTTACCAACACCTTCCTATATAATAGCCAAGACAGTGTCTGTCAAGATGGCCACCAATCTTGCAAAAAAAAAATTCTGGCATGGGTTCTTATGTATTTCTCTATACATAGTAATCGAGTATGAAATACCTATCAAAAAGTAAAATACGCTTGTGAAATATACGAATCGGAAGCCCCTTTTTTCAATTTCTGTGTAGTGGTACATCATTAAAATCCCATAATCCCGTTTTTAATCGGATTACGAATAATTTGAAGAGATTCTGAATAGATTGGCGATACTCATTTTTCTCCAGGTACGTTATATTTTTGCAAAGCTTTGCGCTCATTTGTGTTATTGAGCTATGCTGGTGGATGCAATCTGTTAGTTATAAGTTGTAATAATAAAATATCTACAGTTACTAGTAGGATATGGCCTTGTAAATATTTGTACAGCGCCTCTAATAATTTTTTTTTAAATTTTATCTTGGCTAAAAACTATTTAATTGTGCCAGATATATAAAAAAGAACAAAAACAATTCGTGATTACAATCAAACAAGCGGTTCGAAAAGCCAAAAGAGGCGATATCGGTATATCCAGGAATTTATATTAGAAGATGTTGTTTGTTGAATTCACACTAACATATTTTTTGCTATTTGACTTTACGAGTATGTTTGCATCTACCAATCAATAAAAACCTTCAGAAAGATTTTTTTCATCTCATTATTACCTAACATAAATATTTATGAATAATCTTAAATGGGGTATACCATTGATGTATTATACTTAGTCAATGCGGTATACCAATAACTTTACCAATAACTCAAAAGCATTTGTAAAATGGATACTAGGGGAGGAGTAGAGATTGAAACCAATAAACGTGATTATTTTTGTATGCGAATTGTAAAACACAGTAATTATCTAAGCGCAATAAAGTTTGTTGCATTGCCTGGCTAAGCGAATGCTTGGATGCAACATAGGTCATAATTTGTACGACGTAGGCGTAAAATGAAATCTTTACAAACTTATATTTTACTGTCAAGTTTCCTTTCAAAAGATAAAATAAATTTTATTACGCATAACACGTAACTTTTAGAAACCATAAACTTCGTATGGTTTTTTTGTTGTTGTTAAGTTTTCATAAAAACACCCAAAAAGACCTACTGAGTCTTAATAAAATGTAAGTCATATATAAAAATAAAATGTTGACCAACTGTTCAGTTTATTAGCCACCTCTCAGAAAAAATGTAAAACTTTTTACGGAAACGAGTAGTTTGATAGATTCCCTGTTTATTCGAACATAAACGTAAGGAGGAGATTATGATTATCAACGACCGTCAATACGGATTCCGGCGGAACCGCTCGTGCGATGATCTCCTCGCGTATGTGACGCATGTTTGGGGGCGGTGCCTGGAACGTCACGGTGAGACCCAAACGGTCGCACTAGACATATCCAAGGCCTTTTACCGAGGATTTATCAACAAATTGCCTTCTTACGGACTTCCCGCATCCCTGTGTACGTGGATTGCTGACTTTTTAAGGGATAGGTCCATTCAGGCGGTTGCTGACGGTTTCACCTCTTCCTCACACTCTATAAATGCTGGCGTCCCACAGGGATCGGTTCTGTCTCCTACTTTGTTTTTGTTGCGCATCAATGACCTTTTGACATGTGCACCGATGCATTGTTACGGGGATGACAGTACAGTTCATGATAGCTTTTTGTTTGACAAGCCCCCAAAGGGCACACAAACTCAAATGGCTCGGAGGGCTTTGAAGCAGAGAATGGACGGTTATCTCAAGAGTATTTCCTCCTGGGGTAAGAATAATCTCGTCGAATTTAATGTTTCAAAGACCCAATCCTGTCTGATTATGTCTAAAATGGATCCAAATGATAATCTAGTCTCCTTCAACGGAAGCAATCTTCCGAACAGGCCTTCCATTGATATGCTTGGTGTAACTATAAGTGACCAGCTCATTTACGGGGGCTCCATCGAAGCCAGAGTAAAGTTGGCCTTTCAGAAGCTGGGCGTACTGTACAGGGCCCGCAGATACTTTAATCGTACACAACTGCTGACCCTGTACAAATCGAAAGTGCGCCCTACTGTCGAATTTGGCAGCCATCTCCGGTCCGGAGCCCTTGAAAAAAACCCTTGACTCTGTTCAAAAACTGGCGGTCCGTTTGATAGATTCCCCAATCTTAAAAAAACGGACTGCAATCTTTAGAGCACAGGCGTCAGGTAGGTATGCTGTCCTTGTTCTATCGGTATTACAATGGAAGATGCTCTGAGGAACTAGCGTCATTGATCCCTTCGGCACCAGTGCGTAGTCGGGATACACGCCAAACGCGCGCCCAACATTTGTACACGGTTGACATTTGTCACATGAGAACGGGTCGTTTCTACAATTCGTTCTTAAGTTCAACAGTTCGGCTGTTGAACGAACTGCCGGCCTCTGGCTACAACATGGGACTCTTCAAGACCCATGTTCACTCCTTCCTCTCCACAAAAAGACCCTCCACACAGCATCCCCAAAGATGACATAGGCCCTGAGGGAAATTATTTTCTTCAGGGCCTCCTGTGTGGAGTTAATATAAAAAAATAATAAAAACCCTAGCGACAGATTTAAAAGACAACAAACAGATAGAAACCCCATATCGATAGATTTATAATGTTTGTTTATTTCAGCTGAATAGAATAATTTAAAAATAAATTGCATTGTGGATTTTGAAAACCGAAACTAACTTTTGACCAAGAAATTTTCGGACATGATTATTCGAAAACGGAAGATCAAAAAAAAAAATTCAAAAATTGACTCTAGTGTAGGTGTGATTCAGAATTTTCTTGTTTGTACTACTATCATTCGGATACCACGTACATATATATACATTTTTTTTAAATCGTGCAAAATAATGTATAATCATGAGAGAAAGATTTAAACTTTTGGACTTGTTATGGATCTTAGTTCCGGAGGGAGTTTATTCCAAGCCTTCGGCCCTGATACCCCGAAAGCGCGATCACCAAACTTTGTATTTGGCTTGCGCTTAGGTTCCATCAGTCATACAGCCTTATATATGCCTTTGCGTGTACAAAATCAATTGTTAAAACTAAATGGTTGAAAATCATGGAGGAACATAAAATAATAAAATAGCATTAGTCGTGTTTTCATTGCTTACTAAACACTTATTTACTTACTTTCAAATGCACGAGATAAAATATCGATAAAAAATATTGCTTATTTATTAAATATCCATAAAATAATCTGATTGATTAAGTAACTAACTAACTAACTAACCATCACGCCGTTTCCCCGCAGGGGTAGGCAGAGAGGACGGACCGCCAAACAACTCGGTCTTGGCACACACTCCTTGCCTCATTCACATTCATACATCGTCTCATACATACTCTTCTATTATTCTGACTCTTGACATGGCCCGACTCTAGTATCTGATTCACTTGATCGTGCCATGTCTTCCTCGGGCGTCCCCGACTTCTGCTACCATTCACATTTGCATCATATATCCTCCTTACACTCCTATCTTCGCTCATTCGCTCTACATGCCCAAACCATCTAAGCGTCCCTTTCTTAATCTTACTCATTACGCTTACATCAGCCTTGCACTCTTTGCGGATCTCCACATTCCTCACACGATCAAACATGGTTTTACAACACATACGCCTCAGGGATCTCATTTCAACAGCATTCAATCTACTTTCATCCTTTCTTTGACAGTTCCATGCCTTACTTCCATACATCAAGGTAGGTACCAACACTCCGTTGTGGACTGCTAACTTCGCTTCTTTGGACAATTTTTTGTTAGCGCCAACGGCGTTCAGTCCTCCATTAACGGAATTACCTGCATTTACCCTTCTTTCAATATCTCTGTCAGCCTTCCCATCTCTCGTAAACATACTTCCTAAATACACAAACTCATCCACCTGCTCCAAGTATTCCTCATTCACAACTATATTGCACACTGTTTTCGTACTCTCTCTTTCAAACACCATTACTTTAGACTTACTTACATTCATCATTAACTCATTCTTCATGCATACCTCGTTCATCCTAGACACGAGAGACTGTAGATGTTCTATACTATTAGCAATCAGCACTGCATCATCAGCATACAACAGGCAACATACTTTCAAATTATTCAAATTCGCACCCAATCCCACCTCTTTCAATTCTTGCATACAATTATCCATGTATAGATTGAATAACCACGGTGACATTACGCAGCCTTGTTTAACACCTTTTGTGATATCAAACCACCCCGTAAAATCACCGTTCACCCTAACACATGCAACGCTTCCCTCATACAGAGACGCAATTGCCTGAGTCAGATTTGTATTCACTCCATACTTGGATAACACCTTCCATAGCTTTTTCCTGTCGACTTGGTCGTATGCTTTTTGTAGATCTACAAAGGCACAGAAAAGTTTCTGGTTTTTTGCCAGAAACTTTTCAGTGAGCATACGCAATGAGAAGATCTGGTCCATGCACCCCCTACCACTCATAAAAGCACCTTGCACATCCCATATTTTATCTTTTGTTTCCTTTCTTACTCTTTCAATCAAAATTTTACCATACAGCTTGCCAACTGAACTTAGCAGGCTAATAGCCCTATGATTCCCACATTCCATACGTGACCCTTTACCTTTGTATAATGGCATGATCACAGCCCTTCTCCAATCTAAAGGCGTATAACCTTCCTTTAAACATTGATTAAAAAGATTGCACAACCATGTGAGAATTTTACGGCTACCTCCTTTAAAATATTCAGCTGCAATATTGTCTACAAATTATTCGTAATCCGGTTAAAAACGGGATTGCATGCCATTAACGAATGAAGTGCTAGGTATCACGATAAACTTTTAGCAAAATACCAATGTTTTGGCACGGTGTCGGGAAACGTTCACAATTTCATTAGTATATATTATTAAGACAAACGTAGGTGCATGAGCACGTGTTCTGATATTATTACTAATTCACTAAAATATTATCAGGAAGCGGCCTGCAGTCGCGGTTTTACAAACAAATTACAAACAAATTGAAAATATTTTTGATAAATCAGCACTACTCATTTTTCTCCGTGTGACTTCAACGAATAAAAATAATTATTAAAATTACGTACATACTTCGCGAGGTTCAATTTGTTTTTAAATATCTCAGTTGTTTTCTGAACTCTGGTTGAACTAATCTTGACCACAGTGTTCAACAAAATATAGTCACAATAACAATATGTCTGTATACATTGTAGGCACATTTCTCAACACAATGTACGTTGAAAATACTTGTAGTGCAAAATGTTCGCATCAAGAGTACAGTACACCTATTTCCGATGATTTTAGATTTATCATTGTCCACTTTTGTACTGCAGACCTCCTACGCAGATGTTCAACTACTTTTTTAGTAGGCAATAGAAACAGGGTTGAATCCAGATCACGGGCTTAGTATAAAATTAACCATTTGTAGACGAGTGTTGAAAGTGATAGCATGCCAATTTCCTGATAAAATGTTTGTAATTTATATGTATATATAAAGCACGTGTTTTTTTCCTAATAAATGGAAAATGTGACATTATCAGTATGAACATATCAATATCTGTATGAACAGGTGTTTGTTTTGCTTTTAACTTTGTTAGGAACTCTGTCAATTCATTCGTTCACTCTGTCAGTTCTACAGTCCCGTTTTCAACAGAAAAACAATTCATTTCACCAGAATTTCAATAAGTTGACAGTATTTTATATCAGTAGATTTTCTCCATGTAATTTGAATGAATTTTTTTATTTTATTTATAAGCCTAAAAAGGTTTTTCGCATAAAAGTGATACATGATGCAGTGTACATAAAAGAATATATTTATTTTATAAGAAATAATAACAGTATGTACATGTAATCCATTATAAAGTAGGTACAAAATAGATATATGAATACAAAAATGTAAAATTGTAATTACAAGTATAATAAGAATATATTAAAAAACTATGTATGAAACAAAATAAGTAAAACATAAGAGTAACATAAAATATTTGTGGAAGACACCAGTTGAACCTTTCATTTGTTAAAACCCTTTAAATATTAGGAAACCAAATTCATATGATGTTTGGGACCAAATTTGGTCTAATAATAACTAACGGGTTGTTCTCATTATGGATTCCCGTACTGACGCTAGTGCACTAGTTTTTATTTAAATACTGTTTGTTTCAGATCCCATAACGTTTTTATTCAAAATTTTGAGTAATTCCTCTTCTTTGATTTCTTTATTCCATGTTTTAATTTGTTTTTGAGAGCATTTGCTTTAACTGTCCTCTTTATTTTGGTTGGATGTGAATTATAGAGCTAGGTGGAAAGGTAGGATTTGTAGTTCCTTTGTCCAAAAGCAGTTAAAAATTTGGGTATATTCATAATGTCATTCTGGTTAGTTCGTGTATTGTAACAGCTTGTTTTCTTGTAAACACCCACTAAACTGCCAAAGCAGTTTCTTAGTAGATCAATTCATAATAATACTTATAACAATAAAACACATATGAAACGAGAAACCAAAATAGATAAAAAAATTAATGAAATAATAAGAATGGTGAATAGAATAACTTAATAAAAGTTGATAATAAGAATTGATTGAAGCATTCTTATAGAGTTACTTTGAATGTTTGAAACCGCAGAAGATTTGAAGATTTATTTCGTTGACGTCTTTGTGAGAACTTTTAGGGTAGTCTTTATGATGCCCATTTGGGTTATTTGCTTCGTGTGCTTTAATATAGCAAATCCCCATCCTGTGGTGTAGGTAACACCATATTATTTAAAAAAAAAATATTTACCCGTTAACACTAACTTGTTGACCTAGTATTTTTATTATTATTTTATTAGCTAGTCACTGTAAAACTGCGAAAGAATGTTAGGATTTTTAGCCAAATTCAGAATATCAACAAGTTAAGAGATTTTAAAAAAATTATGTTCGTTTGCTTTTTCAAAATTGCTAAGACAATTATTATGGTTCTATGTTAGCTTATTGTGGACTGAAAGAAATTCAATATTTTTTCTAGTATTAATTTGAGGCCTGTCAATCGCTTCAATTTTTTCTGTAAAAGATCTATGAGAATGATTGACTACTTTTATTAACTCTGTGTGCACCGTTGTCGCCGCCACGGCGACATAGAAAACATTCTAACAATGATGGCGCCGTAGCGGCGACATTTTGTAATGTTTAAAATTATTTTTAAATTTTACTGGTTATTACTAATTTTTAGTAAATATGTATAATTTTTTCCTAAGCTTTTATTCTCACTCCATCAGAGACCAGGCTCAATGGAAACCGCCATATTTTAAGAAAAGGTTTCCAAAATACAACACGTTTTTTTTTTTTTTATTGGTTTTCAAGTTACAATCCCGTTAAACTTCAATAAAGCAGTTTGTCAACAGGATGTTAATGATCAATTACATACATACACACATAATATTATTACTATAACTATACAATTAACACACATAAATTAATATAAACTATCTCTATTTAGTAACCATTGTTTCAGCATGATGTGGAATCGCAATTTTTTATATTAATGGGTAACATGTTAAGCATTTTTGGCACGTTAAATTCTAGGGTTCGCCGTCCGTATTTATTATTATATTTTGGAACAAGCATTCCTTCATTCTTCGTAAACTTTGTATTATATGCATGTTCCACTTTTCTTTTATAATCAGACTCAGATATATGTTGAATCAATATTTTGTACCATAATAAGGCCTGCACCGGTAATATTGTTAAATTCCGATACAACAATGATATGTTTCGTCTCTGTGAAAAAATATGTTTTTGAGCTAATAACTTCACCATAGAATTTTGTACTGATTGCAGGTGGTTTAAATTAGTTTTACAAGAGTGACCCCAAGTAGTTAAACCATACCGTAAAGTTGATTCTGCGAGTGAGGTAAATAATTTTTAAAATATTCACCGGAACGAAACATTTCAGTTTGTATATCCTAAAAATTTGTTTGTTCAGTTTGTTAAAAAATATAAGAATTAGAAAATACAATTTTTTCTTTTATTAACAATCTAATATGATAATAAATATATATTTCTTAACATAACTACATAATTTTATTTACCGCCTTACCAAAAAACATTTTTTTCCATCTTTCTAAAAATATCGTAATACTTCCTCATATTTTTACATTACACTTATAGAGAAGCTGGTCTACCATATAAAAAAAAAGTTGGAGTAAAAAGGGTTAACTGTCTCCGAGGCGCTTTGACAAAATGTGTTATCATGTCGGATAATGCAGGAAAAAATCGAAGAATGATAACCATTGTGACGTCATCTGTATTGCATAAAACTCAAAACACTTCAAATTGCGCCTGTTTTCAAGATACCGAAAAGGGATATTTACTATGAAAATAAAAAATGTTGTGTTAATGTTTAAAAAATATGTATTTAAAAAAGTTGTGTGAGTTTCTAATTCGGTCCTGTTCAGCGCTGTTCCGACCACACGGCGTTTCACGTGAACATCACCACAAATCACCGGGCCGTAATCTCGCCAGTATTGAGCGGCGAACCAATAATGCTACGGAGACATTTATTAGAATAAAGGAAACTCTGCCAGATTTATTAACTCAATACACACTTTGATCGAATGTCCAACCTTCGTACCATTACTATACTGAAGGCGTTGCAGTCATTTACACAGAAGTGTTCGGATGTTTTCCTTAAATACAAATATGATGAAGTCTTTTGCCCTACCCGGTATCTGTCAACTAAGAGCTGAAGCCATTTCAAACATCGTTTTTTTATGAATGGTGGTATCTCACCAGGTTGATACTAATAGTACGTATTTTAACCGCAGAAACTAGATGAAAAGGTACATATTTTAATTTATCTATTTCTTCATATGAAATAGCAAAGTTATACATATAATTTCGCTGTGCCCGAATAATATTTGGATGATTTTTATAGCGCCATTTTTGTGCAAAATCACCTCAAGGGAACTGTAGACGGCCGGCATAGTCCAGTGGTAACGCATTGGACTGCCATTCCGAAGGTCGCGGGTTCGAACCCGGCGTGCGCAAATAAATTTTATTTGATTAATTTGTGTTATTTCACAATTAATTAATTAAAATAATATATAGTATATTTGCGGCACGTTCCAGGGTGGAAGATACTACCAGTATCGCCCTGGTGTAAGACCACCATTCAGAATTAAAACGTTGCTCCAAATGGCTTTAGCCGTGTTTAGTGACTAGATCTGAATAGCCAGGTACTTCCCCACCTTCCTCTTTCCCTTCCCCACTTACCTTCAGCCTCACAACATCCCCCAATTGGGGATGCCATAGTCTCACTGGCTCCAGACGGGAGCAGTTGAGACTCTTATGAGGTATTCACTATAAAAAAAATATATATATATATATATATATAATACATTTCTACAATAATCTATGTTAGTACTAACTATGGAGATAATATACAGTACCATTCTTACCTGGTAGGTCACTTAAGATTAACACTCAATTAACATGAACTAATTGTTTGTTAGCGAAATTTACAGGATTTAGAGGATTTAGGACATAATTGGAAAATTGTATATAATTGGACTTTCTCTCAGGAATGGTATATTTAATTTAAGGGTATGACACCTTACAAGGTAAGTTTTTAGTTTAGACCTGAATTCTGTTGGACTTGTTATGGATCTTAGTTCCGGAGGGAGTTTATTAGTTTTCGGCCCAGATGCTCCAAAAGCGCGATCACCAAACTTAGAATTTGGCTTGCGCCTAGTTCCATCAGTCTGCCTAGATGGATGTTGATGATGTTGCTGATCTAACAGTTGACTACCTTAGAAAAGTGTTTTATAGGAAGCCGAGTTCAGTAGGGTGGAGCCATTTCATTGATGGATTTAAACACCACCCAGAAAAATTTGTACTGGATTCTTTCAGGGTACCAGAGCCAGTGAAGGTTACGAAGGTGTTCTGAAATGTGCGAATATTTAGAAACACCGATTATGAGCCGTGCTGCTGCATTAAACACTGATTGAAGTCTGTCAATTTGATATTTTGGAAGGCTGGCTTAAATACGGTTGCAGTAATAAAATATTAATACCTCCAAAATGAAAAATTATTATTTTTCCAGTAGAATAAATAGGACTTTTATTTATTTTCTACATTTATAAAAACTATTAATTTAAATAAATTTTGTTTGGGGAACCACCTTCATTTTTCAAAATTGAGTACACTCTTGTGTAAAATATGATTTTTTCGACATTGGATATATTATGGACCCAGCGATAAATTAAATAAAGTATGTCATTGAAGAAGAAGATTATTATAATACATCTAAATGAAACTTGAAACATGACAAGACATAGAAAATAAAAGGCAACGGTGTCCAACTGGGAATCGAACCCAGGATCTCTCTCTTACCGGTACAACGCCTCTAACCACTCGGCCATTGTGTCCTAATTATTGTAGGTAGGTATTTTATATTCAGCATTAACAAATTTTAACCTTAAAATATTTAATCCCATATTTTATCTGTTTGATAACATGATTACACAGTAGGGTGTATCGATTTTTAACTTTTTTTTTGTTTTCAAATTCCAAGTTGAAATAAAGTTGCTACTAGGTACCACAACTTACCACAATTTTTTTTGGATTTTTAAAAAAATTTTTAGGTCTCCCGCACAAGGCCTAAAGTTTTAATGTTTTTCAAAAAATATCAATTTTTTGAAAAAACATATTATATATATATAGTATATATGTGGTATATATTTTTACTGTATGTATATAAGAATTATGTATATATATATATATTGTCTCATTTTATGCCTTCTGCAAGAAAAGTACAATTAATTCCGGTGGCTTAAACTTAAAAAAAACATGGTTCATATATGTACACAAAATTTCATCAAAATTAACAAACTTTAGGGCTTGTGCGGGAGACCAAAATACCATATTTTATTAAAAAAAACCGTTTCGTACTTATTTTTATGCCCTAATATTACTGTTTTTTAACTTGGAATAAACAAAAAAGTTATGAATTTATTTTTTTAAATTAAAAAAAAAAATGATATTTTTTGAAAAAAATTAAAACTTTAGGCCTTGTGCGGGAGACCTAAACATTTTTTTAAAAATCCAAAAAAAAATGTGGTAAGTTGTGGTACCTAGTAGCAACTTTATTTCAACTTGGAATTTGAAAACAAAAAAAAAGTTAAAAATCGATACACCCTATTACACAGCTTTATGAGAATTTTTTAAAACCGTTACTTTTTTTCTTGTCTTGTTCTGTTTCATGTTTCGTTTAGATTTACTATTTTCTTCTTCAATGATACATTACATTGACGGATATAACCTTCAAAAGTTATTAAAAATATAATATAATTAAGAATTGCTCTAATTTCTAACCTATTACCTCAAAGGCCGAGAATCATATTTTAATAAACGGATTTCTCCTGACGGTAGGAAGGGTGCTTCCGAAACCGATAGAGCGTAATTAAAATTAAAGTGGACTTAAACAAATTTATATATTTTATTGTAAATTATGACGAGCCACAAAGTAATACTTATTACAAATATTAGAATCACATTGTTCAACCTTCTCTGACCCATTATGGAAAGGTGTTGTTATTCCTTTAAAATGTGTTATAACAACGCGCCATGCGGTAACAGCCATAGCCGATAAAATTGACGATGAATATAATAAAAGCAAGACCTCCTGTATCGTAGAAAGCAGTTCACCGCCTTTTACCTCATAGAAGCCATTCGGCGGCATATCTTGACCACAGGCAGGTTTGTTCCCAACAAATTATTCTAAAATAATATCCGTGTCCTTTTCCGAATGGGTTTTTTACCGCTTTCTTGCGAAATATTTTCGGCAAGCAGCTAGCCTTGACGGTTAGATGCAGACGCCCCAAAAACTATGTTATATGACAGGGGTGCGCTAACTATGGTAACTGAGCCAGTTTGAGGACACTTCGATAATTTTATCGAGAACACTTCTATGCATTTAAAGTATTAAAATTTAATGATCTTGCCCAAAAAACATAATAACTCAAATAATAAAAGAAAAACAAAATCACAGCTTTTTAACTGAAATTCGTACTCGTCAAAAAAACATATTTCCAACACAAAAATGTAACACCACTTTTGTTCAACATCATTACATATATCTGGGGAAAAAATACTTCAACAGCCTACCCGAAAATATAAGAACAACATAAAACGATAAACACCTACTAAAAGCAATTAAAAAGAAATTCAATGTAAAAATACCAAAATGATGAAACTATCTTTGTAATTAATTATAAATTTTAATATTCATAATTACAAAAACCAAATATTCTTCATCTTGATACTCACCACTCTTCTAGACACAAGTGCCAGCTCCTATAGAAGGGGAACATTAAAAAATTAAAAGCAGCGAAAACTAATTGTACTAATTGTATGAATTATCTTTGTTAACAATATTGATTTTACTCTTTAAATTGATTAATTATTTAATAAATACATTTACAATAAAATTTTAAAAAATTACGTGGTTAGGTAAGATAAAAGATCCTAAAACGAATAAACACATTTTATTTATTTATTAAGTAACTTTTTAATCCAAAGAATAAATCACTTTAAAAAGTGACGGATAAACATGACCCTAATAAAAAAGTGACAGCATGCCAACTTCATGATAAAATATTAGTGATTTAGAGTACATCGAGAACACGTGTTCTTTTCCTATAAGATATCATGACGGAATGCTACAATATAATTTTGTTAGTGTCAATATCAGTATTTGTATGTACTTTTCGTTATTCCTCGTCGCCTTCTCTCTTCCGTTCTTAATTTGATTAAACCTCAAAATATTAATTTATTGTTAACAAGATTAATTTGAAGAATTAAATTTTAATAAGTTTTCTGTTATTATATATTAAATAATGTTATTAATCAATTTCCAATATAAAATAAATTTATAAACATAATTACTATTTACGCGTGTCAATAGCCATCAATAATTTTCGACAATTTACTCGGATGATCTTATAAGTAACAGTTTGATAATGCCTTCAGAAGAGGAAACAGTTGTCACGCGTAGTAATAATTACACAATGGAACTTGTTTATAAATGCACTGGACTCCCCATTTACACGGTGTAACAAAACCATGTTAAAAAAGTAAAGAATATAAATTTAGGATATCAAATTATAAAATGTATAATTTTTTATTGTAAACACATTTCACTTTTTAAAATTTCCTTATAAGAATCGATACAAAAAATATTCGCTATAATCATCGGAAAATAGACGAACCCGTTTTCTCACGTTTGGTACGTCATCGAGGAATGTAGCCCAGAGAGCTTCCAAAAGGTAAGTGTAAAAAGGACTACACCATATACTGTTTCTTCATGGATCTAAAAAGTCCTAGATGGAGCCATTTGAGAACTGTTTGAAGCCGCGGGGTGAGGGTGAAGATGTATGGAAAATGTCGAAACCTACTTAATTTTTTTAATGGCGTGTTCCATTCCTTGTCTCATTGAATACCCCCAAAAAATTATCAGCCGTTATAACTACATTAACATCACAAAAATAAAATATTAATAGTGATTACGCATCTCTTTGCATACGAATCAGTTCTAAAGTTAGACATACAAGATAGCTGCCAGGCAATTTCCCCTCACCCTAGATTTGACTTGAATGTCATTCATACAAAACCGTACTAGTACTCTGTCCAAGGTTTTTTAGGTCCATGTGTTTCTAAAGGTGACCGGGTATGTCATCAAAATGACAATTCAACACACCTTCAAAAATTGATGAAACAAAAACTGGGTTAAATAGGTGAAATAGGTAACTACTAAACCTAGTTATTGTTTCATCTCTTTTAATGACTCTACATCACTTTTTAAAGGTGTGTTGAATTTTCATTTGATGAAATATCATAGAACCGATTTGGCAATGTGCATCAAAAAATAGTCCATCAACATCAACAACAGTCCACCGGTCGGTGGCCGAGTTGACATCGCGTTTGGGTCCCACCCAGGCGTAGTGTGTTCAATTCCTCGGCTGGCTAAGCCCTCCATCACAACACAAGAAACATTTTCAGCTTACTGTGGTGGTAGTAGGAGATTTTCAAATATTGTCAGGTTATTCGTAACCCGGGAATGTTTGTCTTTCTTTAAAAAAAAATAGTTTTTCTAATCTGAGGAATTATTTAAAAAAAACTTTATTTTCAACATGCATCAATAGTTGTTTGTTTTTGTTCATGGTACATATATTTTAAATGTGAATACAGCGCAAGAGTCTCAACTGCTCCCAACTGCCAGGCCTGACTATTCGAATTTGGTCAACAAAACACGGCTAAAGCCATTTCAAGCCATATTTGAATTCTGAATGGTGACCTTACTCCAGGATGATGCTTAGAGTATCTTCCACTCTGGAACTATATATTAACTAAATGTATATATAACTATGTCAAAAACCACTCCAGCGAATAAGTTTAAAAAGTGAAAGATGTTTTAGGAAACTTGCCGTAAATTGGTAGAACTTTTATGCATTTTATTTTTCAATGTTTGTATACCCCTGTCCCATCAGTGGGAAATAGTTCAGGGGCGTACCGGTGCAGTGAATAGACCAGAATGGGGGGCAGGTCACCGACCCGGCAAAACGCAAACCTCGCTGCGTTTAGCCTTTTTTCGCGATGCACGACTTTTTTAGCAAGTCCATTCGCCGGGCGACGATACAAATCATCGCAGAGTACAAAAAATCTTCTTCGGCGCAAGGCACAACCAAGCGTGACTGTTTCATGTGAACATTGCCCATTTATTAGGTGGCCTGATTTTTTTTCATCTCGTTTCCTACTAATACCTACCTACTAATTGAGCGTTTAAATATTGTTTTAAATTTTTCTTCAGGTTCAATGATTTATCCAATTTATCGAAGTGAAGTAAATATTTGTGCAAGTTTTGAAAAATATTCTGGAAGTTTCCGAGATAAAAATAGACTCGTTATTATAATGGTGTTGCGGTTGCATTATTCATTTCAAATTATTTTTCAATTCGGTTTTGATGACTTAGTTTCCATTACTAAAAGTATTATATAATATATACAACTACTGTGCAAGTAAATTATTTTATTCCTATTTCAATGCTAAATTGCATTTTGTGTCAATTTACCGACATTATCAGTTTTTACCTTTCAATTTTTCATGCGAATAAATCGTTGACACAGGTTTAATTTTATGTTGCTAATTGCAGAAAAGTTCCCACAAAAAAACTCAACACATAAACACGCTAAGCAAACAAAACTATATTTCAACAAGGACAACACTACATGGCCATTAAAGTATATAACAACCTTCCACGTAGCATCAAATAACCGACATACTTAAATTTAAATCATCACTAAAAACATTTCTCTTAAACCAATGGCACTACACCTTAAATGAATACCTTACATAAATTAAATACCTCTGGTTTTTTAATTTTTTATTTACTTACATCTGTTAACATGTAATTGTTGGGTTATGTAATATAATGTGTATTTGTTGGGTTAGCTGGAAGAAATATGATGTAACCTATACTATACCGTTTGTACTCTGTATTTTTGTGCAGTAAATTTTTTTTTAATTTTGAATTATTGATTCCTGCTAAATGCAAACGAAATTCTATCAAATTTGTCAGCTTGTCTATGTACCTAATTCCTTTTTTGTTACCTATGTACGTTTTTCCGTCTTTTAACACGAGCGTTTTCACTAAAAAGGGTGTAATAACGATTGTCACTATATAAAAAACTTCATGTAATTTATATGTCATTTGAATCAAGATTAATATAGAAAAAAAAAATCTATTTGAATTTCTCTTTTGTTTTTGCTAACGAATTAATGCAAATCATGGAAGCGGAAAATAACCCACATTCCGATATCCGATCCAGCTGAAACTCGGCAAATTGACTCGTTATCGATGAGAACGCATTCTATCAACTTTTGGTGGCAATCAAATACACTCGCGGATATAAGGTATTTCTCTGAAATCGGATGACATTATAGCAGTTAATATACGAAATAAACGTGAATCCTACCAGATCGTTCACGCTACGCAACCAGGCGTTTGGCGAGGCTGGTAGAGTTGTCAACTCCAGTTCCTGGGTAGGAAAGTCCAATCCGCAGTCAACCAAAAAAATATTTTAAAATAGACGTATTATAGTAAAAAAAACTTTGCTGAGAAATTTTTCCGAGTACCTACTCGCGTTTCGCTTTGGTCGACATTTTACCTTTAAGTGAATAACTTCGGTTGTCCGGACAACATGTCCCCTATGTTTGTGTTCGAAGAAAACACGTCCAAAGATATAAGGTTAGAACGTCGAACAAAGCTTTACTAGGCTCTCAGCCATAGAAAACAAAACACCCTAGACCTACACACTCTATAAAAATTAAACTAGCTCTACGCTACTGACAAAATCCATGTGTTGAATGATATTGTGAATTATAGGACGAAACAATGTATACATAAGTATACCTAATTTAAATACATATATTTTTCTATCGCTCTCGAGGATTTTCATTTAAAATTTATAATTGCTAATTATGTGTCTTAGCATAATCTGACTACCGTCTTTGATGTATAATTGATGCGAAAAAATATGTTCCACTTTTTTACCTCCAACTGACCTCCAAAGCTCTTAATGCTTTAACTAAAACTACCGAATCCAGACTACGCAAACTGCTTTTCGCGTTCTAATAGCGAACGTTTCGATAAGATAATTAGCACGCAGTAGTGCCTCTAATTGTATAGCACAGTTTGTTTGATATATGAAAATACAAGTAGGTACCGCAGTAAATTTGCAGCTAAAACAAGTACTTTGAATAATATAAGGAATAATATAATTTTTTCAGAATACTACTTTTTTTCTAATTCTGGGTTTTGAAACTCGTTTGATAACGGGTAGTACCTACGCTACGAGGCTTTGATAAATCAATTCAACTATTAAGGCGATGCACTAAGTCGTGTAGTATTTTAAATTGAGCCGCTTTCAATAACAACCCTTACGTAGATGGCGATAAGGTTTAAATTGCCGCTTAAAACAATCCGCCTGTTTTGATTTATTCATGAAAAAAACATGGCCAAAAAGTGCCTTATATTTTATTTTGTGGATGTACAAGCATAAATATTTTTTTTTCGATCATTTTATAAATAACTTAATTTGCCACATTATACAATAAAATCATAACCGAAAATGGGTTCGTAAGTAGGAGATTTTGAACTTTAAAGCACTTTTCATAGGCCTTTACACAATTTTTTTCTGGGCTTATAAAAAGACTTATCTAAAAAATACTAGATTATTTCAAAGGCCAAGATGTATTCTACTCGCAGTATTTAATTAAAGCATCTGAAACATTTCTAGGCGACCAAATTTTCAAACAAAAAACACATGATTTCGCATTACTACGTATGGCATCGCCTTAACATGACATTCGTCATAATATTGTTTGTTCACTAATTTTCAAGTTTCAATTTATATAATAACGTTTTCCAAAAAGTTTGGTAATAATTATTTTTCGGTATATTAACAATTTATTTTTAAATGCCTTACAATACACACCTTATTTCTCAACTGTTTCAAAAAAACTATCAGTGGATTGAGATATTTTTAGTAAACTGGTCTCACCTTTGTCAATGTTTTCCAGGTAATTCATACCTCGTGATTCGCGACAAAGACATTTTAAAGTTTTCATTTTTCACGGTTCATTTCGCAAACATTTTTCAGCCGTTTCAATCGCATTTCTTCACAACGGTGGCTACTAAACTAATGACTCACCACACAATAGTCCGTTACTTGTAGATTTCACGAGTTTTCAGCAGATATGTAATAAATAATACTGAATTATTGAAGGTTTTAGCTAAACTAAAAACTAGAACTAGACCACTATAGTCCTTTTGGGAGATATTTCTCCCAGATTGATACGAACAAATTCAAATCATACTATCTAAATTTATATTACGGTTAGATATATATGATTTAAATACGATTTATTTGCATATAAATATTTACAATATACGCTCCCGAAAAAAAAAATTAAATATAATTTAATATTTCAAATATATTTGTGTGTGTTTCATATATTTTAGAAATATTTATGTAAAACGAAGCCCAAAAGAGAACATGGGCCGTGTCATCTTTTGGGATATTGTGTGAAGGGTCTTTTTTAACCACTGGAGTTATTTTTTGGTATTTGCAAAAACTATATTTTGCATATTTTATATTTTGCAAAAACGTTTTGAGATATCGCTTGACATAATGTGTCATATTTATAGAAGCTAAAAATATGGGATAAACGGCGAAATCTAGGCGGATTCATTGACTTTAAACCGCGCTAAGCAGTTTCATATTAATATTTTGAGGAATGGTATAAATGAACTAATATGATCAATGTGTATACATGACACCTCACTCCAGTGGTTAAGGAAAGAAAGGAGAGGAAGTTCTGGGAAGGTAAAAGCTATGAGGGTTGGGTAGGAATCTAAGGAGAAAGTGAGATCCAGGAGTGACGGACATGGTAACATATCACAATGGGTCGCGAGACCAGTAATGTCTGAAAGATTCTATCATCTCTTTCAAAAACAGTATTTTATTTTCAAAAAGTTCGAAACCATCGAAACTGTTTGAAATTGAATGTCAAGCGGTTAATATTGGTGTTATTATTTTCTCGAGGCCTACGGGATTAATAATATACTTAACCTCTCAGTTAGTACAAACTGACAAGACCCTCTTTACACAAATATTGCCAGGTAAAGAATTAAATCTTACCCACGGGGAAGGACCAAAAAACATTCCCCCAGTCTTTTTGAATGGTGAGATTCTGAAAACAGTAGAAACCACAAAATATCTAGGACATTTCATCAACAACAAGTTAAAGGATGATGAAGATATTGACAGGCAGAGGCGTGTACTGAGTATAAAATGTAACATGCTCAGTAGAAAATTTCGGCTCTGTAGTCCACGAGTGAAAAGGACGCTCTTCTTAGCCTTTTGCACCACCCTGTACACATGCGAGCTCTTGGCTAATTTCAAGAAAAGAACAATGGAAAGGCTTCGGGTGCAATATAACAACGCTTGATGTTCGGACTCCCCAGGCACTGCAGTGCCTCCTCAATGTTTACAGAAGGGCGAGTTCCAGGATTTACAGCTCTGTTAAGAACCAGGATTGCAGGACTGAGGGAAAGGTTAAACCATTCCAGAAACATTCTTATCATAGAATCCCGTCTGACTTCAGGATCGAGCATTGAAGACCATTGGAGAAAGATACTTGCTCCCACAATCTTAGATCCGATGGATTCCCGTGCTTCTCTGCTTTAATTTAATTTCGTTTTCAATTTAATTTTAATTTTTTTTTTAAATCTTTTCATTTATTTTACTATATGTAAATACTATCTGTACTTATATCCGCTGTGTGATGTGTGGGATTGCACTAACCTCCCCACATCCTGGAATAAAGAATTTGTTTATATTATTTAACTATTAATACATTGGGGAATCACATGTATGAGTTTTGAGTAGGTACCCCACCAACAATAATATAATTAAAACACGGTTTTATCCACACAAACGCTTGTGCTTTAGGTAGGCGACATTTCGATATACGCATCATGGATTGGTCTATTTTAGCACATCGCTCGCCATACACTATCAATGGGAATGTATGGCGAAAGGATCCCTGAAATAGGTCAAGCCACGAAAATATAGCACGCAAACAGCGTGGTCTGTCACAGGCTTTATGAAAGTGTAGGGGTAATGGTTAGTCCGGCAAGCTGGTCGAGCGGTCAAAAGCGTCGGGTGTTTTGCCTACCTATCATTACTCAAGCAACATTTCACCCTTATTATGACGGTAGAAGGAGGAATTAAAATAGATTCAGATTATAGGTAGCCTGGAAGTCTTTTATTTTAAAAAATGCTATGCATAAATATTATGCTACGAGATTTTGACAAGGTGTAAAACGCCGAAACGGCTGTCGCAGATAATTACAATCATACTTAAATGAACTACACAAAAATTACCATAGCAATATAAACATTTTATTTACTGTAATTTCTCCTTTGCTTTAAAAATTTTCTATTAAGTTTTTGGTATGATTTGGAAATCTTTAATCATTTGGAAGCAAACTTACTTTTTATTTGAAAATCATTTTAAAATGCTGGGGAATGTATGACCAATTCATAAGGTTTATTTAAATACCTGACTATTTCCTTGTAGGTTGTAGGTAATCAAACATATTTTGCTTTCTTTGTCTTCAGTATGCGTGTTTCAAATAAATTAACCCTTCAGGTCTCAGAAGGACATCACTACCCATAAACATCATATTCCATTAGAACCTCTGAAGGACAAATCTGACCAGGGCGTCCATACATTATAAAAGTATTTTAATCTTTTTTATGTAATGCGTAGATAAGTGATTTGTTCGTGGTTGGAAAGATAAATAATTATTCTTTTCAGTTTGTATCAAATATTTATACCGAATTACATGGATAAAATAAATAAAAAAAATGTCAAAGTGCATGGTTACGAATCGGCAGGATATTTTCATTGACAGTTTAGAGTTAAAATATTTTATTTATTTTTTTATTGTAAAAATGGCATAAAAAATGAAAGTGACAGTTTTATTACTAATTACGCACACAAAAGGAATTTTCATTATTTTTTATCTTTTCCGATTTTATGTGCGGGTTAAATCTTCCCCACAGGAAAATCTAAACACTTCCACACACTTTTCCACAAATTATCATCTAGTCAATCAACATTATGCAAGTGCATTATATTATAAGCAAAATAAATACAAAACAATACAAGAACAACACGTCAACTCACCAGAGATCAAATGGGAAAATAATTCACCGACTCCAGATATTTTCATATCAGAGGGTTCGGCTCGGTAGAACTCCTAACAGGGCCTATAAATCCTACTGATCCCTCAACATAAATATTTAAAAAATCTTTCGTTATCCTATATGTATTTAATATGATTGATTTTTGCAATTTTATACATAATTTTTTTGATTGATCTAATACGCCTAAATTTTTAATGAGAGAGCTATGTATAATGCCAGTAGCCGAAATAACGAATGGTAATATTTTTATAGTCTGAGAATGCCAAACTCTTTTTATCTCATTTCCTAAATCTGTGTATTTTCTTATTTTTTCATTAACGGATTTTTGAATATTACAGGAATTTGGAATAGCTACATCAATGATATAAGTTATTTTTTTTTAATTTTCACGTATAACTATATCGGGTCTATTACGACTAATCGTTCGGTCTGTTAATAATAATAATACCTGGATGACTTTTATAGCGCCGTTTTTGTGCAAAAACACCTCAAGGGTTTAGTATAGTTTTATCATAATATATTTTATAAAATACGTTTTCTAAAAATTAATTTGGTTCGTATTCATAATATGGTACTATATTACGGCAGTCAATCAAATTATGTTTAATTACCAAACTTTGGTAAATTCTTTTTATTTTTTTGTATTTGTATTTGTTTATTATTTGTGTTTTTTACAATAAATATACAATGTTTACAAGTCATACCTACGGTTTCAATTTATAATACACTTCCATTAAAAGCATTTGCTTGTGGATGGAAGAGGGGTGTACATTTGCGAAAAAAATAATATAACTAGGTTACAAAATAAAAAAAATTACAAAATTAAAATCTATACAAATTATTGTATTTGGAAGGAAGAAAAAAAAATATGGAGGATAAATAGAGAGGTATAGTTGGATAATTTGTGAGATTTTCTATGTTCTATAAATATTGAATTCTTACAAAATTATTCACGTTCCGAGTCAAAATGTCTCGGTAAGTTTTTTTGTTAAAATTTTTATGTTTGATATTAAAAAAATATTTTTCATAACTATCAATGTTTATTTCAAATCTAAAGATAATTTTATCCAGTTTTTAAAATGGCATTTCTTTTAACGACAACTTCAAAAATAAGCTGTATATAGCACGTTTTAGATACTTCGGGAGCATTCCAACATTCCGTTAAATTTCAACATGTCGTTGGGACTTGTAGGCAAACTTATTTTAAAACCTGAAAAGTTCATTATAGTTTTATTTGACACGTTTCCACTGCTATTTTATGCATAAATATATAAAACACTATAAAAATGTGACTGCGTGACCATTTTCTAATAAAATATTGGTCACTCAGAATACATCTGAACACATGTTCTAGGCAAGTGGCCTTGTCCGAATAAATCAAATGGAAGAGATGCGAAAATATTATTATTTTGAAGAACACGTGTTCCGATTTCCTCTCAAAGTATTCGTGTTTTACTGTTATAAAATTTGTGAAATTATTCGTAATAGGCTTCTTATCCCGTTTTTAACAGGAAAACGAATTATTTGAACAGATTTTTAGTAAAATAAAAAGTATGTACAATAGAGTTTGCTTGACTATCGTTAAATCCTGCCCCACAAATATAACCCATTCATATGTATGTACTCGTATATCAAATTTATATGGGGCATTATCTGTCGTGAATTCATAAAAGAATTTAACTGTCGCTAATACTGTAACAAAAATGAACCACAATACGACACCCAATACGTAAACCTCAGATATTTTCTGAATCGTTACTTGCATATTTATACACACTGGAAACTAAACAGTTAAATCCGGATCATAGGCCATCAGAGGCATCAGAAGAACACAGAAACCGTTATTTTCAATGTATTTTTTGCTGCCGCAGATATGATCTTTACGCAAAAATATCTCAAGAAATATACGCAATGGGCCAGCGAACATGGCGGCAAAAACGTAAGCGCTAATCACCTTTTTAGAATACGGAACGATAAGCACATTAGAAAAAGCCTGGCGCCTCCGACCGTTGGCCAAGAATTACATCATCAAGTAAGCACCGAAAAAAATGGTGTGCCAAATTTTTTAAAGTAGATACTTACGTTCAGTTGTTGAACTGTGAAAGATGAAGGAGAATGATGAAAGGAAAATTATAGATTGCGTGGAATGGTGTACTTACTAGAATAACAATTTGGAACATATGTGCTAAAAAAATTTCAGCTGTGTAGTTATTATAATGCGAGATAGCTGTTTGGCCTTCTGACGGCATTACCAAACTGTGGTGAGACCACTTACAGACGAACTATTTATATTATTATTATTAAATTTTTGACTGACTGATACAGACCAAATATTCAACAGTGTGACGTCCCTACTAGATATACGCCAATTATACGTTAAAACACTACTAAACTACATTTTTGACCTAAACAACAAATTTCAACATTCACAAAATATCACTAACAGACCAGTTAGACAAGCGTACAAAGCAAACATCAAAACTCCGACGGTAAATACAAGTTTTTGACAAAGACACTATCAATACCATGCTATAAAAGCATTCAACAGTCTTACACTTGAAAATAAAATTGAGGAAAACAAAAATAATTTCGGACACAAAATTACAAAATGGATTAAAGAACAAAAGAGACAATATTACCAAAATTTTATAATATAAAATAATAAAACCTACACGTAACACACAAAACCAATATAAAAAACACATCACTCACAAACACACAACATATAATATAAGGTGACCGGATAACTCATCAAAATGATAATTCATCACATCTTTAAAAAGTTATATAAAGTCATGGAAAGTGATGAAACAAAAACTTTATTAACTGGGTTAAGTAGGTTAAATTAGGTTAGGTTTAAAAAAAATTTCATCGTTTCTAATGACTTTATATCACTTTTTAAAAGTGTGTCGAATTGTCACTGTGTTGAGTTATCATGGAACCATAATTATATTTGTACAAGTTAATGAATTGGTCATATTTATTAAAAAACACATCAAAAAGTCAACGGAGACCAAATCTTATTAACATTTTTTACTCCAAATATCACTTGTTAAATAAAGTCAATTACGTCCCTAAACTCCCGTTATAAATAATTTAATTTCTTCATTTAACTAAATTTACAGACCATTTTTTTTCAGCATCATACCAGTATTACTCCTCTGGAAAAGCTAACTACCTACTTATTTGAACTCGAAGTTTGTCTATTCCTTTTATGTTTTATTTATCCCGATATACGTTTCCTATTAAAATATGTTTATGGGAATATATAGAGTTATTTTTTTCAAATGATATAATATTGCTGACCATACTCATAACCATTCTCGTAACCATCTTCCATACTAATGACATAACAAATCAAATAGTTTTACGTTTGCTGGTTGTTTGATAATAATAGCTAAAATACATTAAAAATTTTCAGAAAGAAACGAGCGCCTATTTTGAAACCACAAGCAATAAAAAATAATTTACAAATGAACACACAACATCCTCAAAATTTCTTTCAACCTCGGTATGTACGCATTCTTTAATTTTGTGTGTACCAACACAGCAGTTGTTAGGTCTGTACAAATAAATGAAAATCGAATAATCTTCTCGTCTGCCGATGCTTGAGGTGTAAAATAAGTGTGCAGATAAATCGTTTTTGCAGGAGCCTTAATTTAAAATTTAATTTGTTTTTTTTTATTTACTAGAGTAGATTAGACATTGTGATGACATGAAATTAATTCTGTTTATTCGCATGGAGTATGTGAAGCTAGGATGGCCCATAGGTACTCACCCCTTCAATGAGCGATTTTATTTTTGCTGATTCCTTCTACTTTTTTACCTAGATTTCAAGATTTACGTCAGGTGGTTCCTACTTCAAAATCTATTTGACAAGATATAGGTAATATTGTACCAGTTGTATAAGTGGATATCTAGTTAAATGTTTTGCCTAGAATTTAGTTGAACAACATATGTAGCGTGCACAGCAAATATCCAACCACCGCTTCATTTACTCTTATTACAAACCAATTACTGGATATCAAAAAAATATTTCACAGAAATTGTACTAGTTGGTAGGTACAACCGATGGCACTGGTCGATACATTTGTGATTTGTAGCGAAAGGCACGACCATCTTCGATACCAACACAAACGAGTCTTTCCTTGAATGCGCATTAGGGTGGTTATAAAAAATCAACGTTGGATTTTTTTGAGCTGACCCCCCTTAAAGCTGCCAATTAGCTAAAAAATGAGATTGGTGAAGTTTCAGCTTAATTGGATAAGGTTAACTTGTGCCTCATCAAGGTTGAAGTTTAACTTTCTATAAATTTTTTTTTTGTTTATAAAATACCTAACAATATTGCAAGATTTAATTACATATACTGTCCAGATTTTGCTTTATTTATTTTCTCAATTGGTACATAAAAAAGGGTGTAGTTAAAACTGTTTTCAAAGTAAATACAGCACAATCCAAATTGAAAATGATGGATTTACGAGAAAAGAAATGCAAAAAGGTATAAAAAACAAGAAGAAATAATATTCAAAGTTTTATTATTTAAAATATACAAAAGAAAGCATTATGAAAGAAAGAAGTTACTATTATTATTATTTATATTTACAATTAATTATCAGATTAAGGTGGTAATGGCTTAGATAACGTGGCTTTTGAAGAGTCAGGAAAAAAATTTCAACTTGTAACAAAAACTGTCGTTGTTCTTCGTCTTTTGTCAAACAGGAATTGAAGTCTTGAATTAATTTTACCCCTCTTTCAGCTGTGTCATTGACAACCTTGAAACCGTTCAGTATTTTTTTGCTTTTAAATAATGTCCATTTTCACACCATATATCAGGATCCGTATTTAAAAATTCGCGTTAAACCACGCTTTTACATAAATATTTATTAAAAATAAACAAATGACAGTGATAGTTTTTTTTCTAAATTTGTTGATGTAAATTGATCCCTGAAAAGATATATTTTGATACAATAATTGGCTTTGCCATCCATCTAGCGTGATGAATGGCGCCAGGAACTTTGAAAAAGGTATCTTTTGGGGGAGTACGTCCTAACACAACTAACGGAAGTTGAATTAATTCTTTGTAATCATCCCTTAGCTGTTGGTTTTTTAATTGTTCTCTAAGAAAAGTTGATATTTCATCTGAATTCCCTTTATGTCTAATATTTTTATCGTCAATAGCAGTTTTGTATTTTGTCTTGTCTAGCTTCGACCACCCAGTCTGAAAGTTTTTAAAAATATTTGAGTGGGGTCCAGTAGTTGTGCCCATTTTTAAATCAAAAACTGATTTGAGAATAATTTCTAAAATATGGTGGCGACATGCTAAATAAAGAAGATTTTTCTCTAATAATTGCTACAACAAAACGCAGGTTCCGTTGAAGCGACCAGTATTTACCGCAGTGGTATCAAAACACATTGCCTGGATTTTCTCAACTGCCCCTCCCTCAAGTTGAAAAAAATGTTTGTTTTATGTTTTATTATATATTATATTATTAAATATGATGTTGTTTATTATATTCTTTAATAATGTATAATGTTCAAAGGACACAAAATTTGATCAAAAGTGATTAAATTGAGTATTTTTTTTTGCAATTAATCTGTTTTTCATATTTAATCTCGATGAGGCACAGGTTAACATTATCCAATTGAGCTAAAACTTTCCAAATCTTATTTTCTAGACAAATGGCAAATATTAGGGGGGTCAGGCCGGCATTAGAAAGAAAATATTTTTCACCTTATACCTTGTAACCACCCTAATGCGCATTGTGCATAATATCAACATTTTTTTATAGAATAAAGCCAATTTTCTTTTTAATATGTCATGTGCGTCATTTTGCATATTTGGTTCCTGCTGTTGACACGCTACATTAGGACGGTCGTAGGAGTGCGCGTAGCGCTGCAATTCGTGGCTGGAATATCGCGCGTTATTTTTGAAAGTGTAGATTGGTTTCTTGCAATAAGTTTAAGCATTTTAACATTATTTTATTTTACGCGAGTAAGGAAGGAAGAATTGCGTGAATTTATGGAATGAACGCCTGTGATCAACGTAGTTTTGAGAATTTTTTAATGAAGCCGAATATAACCGAATTAAAATGATTAAAAATATCAGAAAATAAGAATTGTTTCCGACTTGACTTTTACTTTTAAAATCATAATGGAATTTAATTCAAAATGGAATTGAAAACTGCCCTGATTCACTCAGCCTAATTACGAATTAATCCGAACGGAGCACTTCATAAATGAATTATGTTGTTCTAATTACGTGATTGTATTACAGGAAATCTAGGTGTTACCTACAGACTTAAAATATCTGTCGTCAATACATCCATAATTTCTCAGCTATGGGACATCTGCGGTGGACCTCTCTGACGCCCCATTAATTGGTCGCCCTTATGGAGGCGTTTCAATTTTATGGGGCGATACAATAAAAATCGCTCTGCTTGATTGTATAGAACGTCAGATCACGGCTATTGAAATAGAATCAGCTTATGCTACTCTTCTCATAGTCACGGTTTACATTCCAACTAAATCAGTAACTTACCAGAATTCTCACACTGTTTGGGTAAAATAAACGCCATTATTGAGGAACAAAACAGCTCCAACTCAATTTTAATAGGAGATTTTAATGCAGATCTAGGAATCTTTTTGGACATGAACTTGAACAGTTCTGTTCAGAAAATAGCTACACATACACAGACATTGTGCATTTGAGCTCTGATACATTCACTTATGTACGTGATGCCCACTGAAGCAACAGATGGCTTGAACACTGTATTATGACACAGGGGCTGAATAGTGCAGTGAGGAGTGTGAACATCGCATCCAATGTGACGTGGTCAGACCATCTCTTACTAACTATAGAAAAAGATCTGGATCTTATCCCCATTATATCCAACAGACAAAATCGAGAGATTTTGGGAATTGGGCGGCAAACTCCGAAAATGACGTTAAAACTTACAACGCCCCGGTAAAATAATTATTGGAAATAATAAAACCAACAGATGCCATGAAATGTAGGACACTTAATTGTGATAACCACATTCACAAAATAGAATTCGATTCTCTTTACGGAACTATTGTTGAAATAATGAGAAACACCTCCTTGGCCGAATTTAAAAATAAAGGATCCAAAAAAAATTACCACACTGTTCCTGAATTGAATGATCAAGTTTTTACTTTGTATCGTCATTCAAGGCATGCATACCTTTGCTGGTTTAACCCGGAAAGCCTACAGAAGGCTGTATTGCAGATGAAAGAAAAACAAGTAAGAAATCCTTCAAAATTTCTCTTTAAAAATGCCAAAACAAAGCACGAATGGATAGCATAGCTACGTCTATTCATAACAAAGAATTCCGAAAGTTTTGGCAAAAAACGTCAAACATTCGAATCCAAGAGCGAAGTTCCACTATGTGTCAACAATACGTCTATTCATAACAAAGAATTCCGAAAGTTTTGGCAAAAAACGTCAAACATTCGAATCCAAGAGCGAAGTTCCACTATGTGTCAACAACATGTTACCTGGGATGAAAACATAGCGAATAAATTCAGAGATTTTTTTCTATAAGCAAAAATCAAAGAGATACGACGAAACTATCTGTAATAACAAGTCCACCTGCACATAAATGTTACTTCTGAAATGGTTTTGGGTGGAATTAAGCAAACTCCCCTAGAAAAAATCCAGGGTACGACGCCATTAGTATTGAGCACATAAGGTAGGCAAGAGATCAGCTCTACACTATTCTAGCCTCCCTATACTCCAGCCTCTTAAGACACACACACATATGCCGATGGACATGATTCAAACTGTTATCATGCCAATCCTGAAATCCAATCATCAATTGGATGCATCGGTATTAGTTAATTACCGACCGATCTCTTTGGCGACAATGATTTCCAGACTATTTGAAAAAATCTTACTAACTGTAGTAAAAGACAATCTATTCACACCGGATAATCAATTCAGCTTCAAGATTGCCTCATCAAACGATATGGCCATTTAAGGGGTCAAACAAACAATAGCCAACTATAAAAAATAAGTACTACCGTTTATGGGTGTTTTCTCGACGATTCACCAATTGGTTGTCATATCTGCGGACAATTCTGTAATAATATTAATTACCCAGATAACATGGTGCTGGCACGATGACGATTAAAGCGATGAGACAACTTTGTATAAATATACGAAGAGTACGCAAACCCTCATAACTTGCTGTACAATTCCAAAAAGTCAGTCATCGTCGTTTTCAAACATAACAAGGAGACATTAAATACTCCACCAATTCAAAAGAAGGAAATGAACTGCTTGTAGCACCACAGGTTTAATATCTGGGACATATCCTAACAGAAGACTTGAAGGATATAGAAGATAACGAAAAAACGGAAACATAAACGGAACGACAAAGGAGCGCAATCAATGTAGGGACCGAAATGCTTTCCAGGCGGTTCTACTATTGTAGCGAAGATGTTAGAAAACTGCTGTTTAAGACGTACCGCACTACCCTACACGTCAGAACTGTGGACACAATATTCAGTAGCGCAATAAGACAAGCTGAGGGTGTGCTACAACAACGCATACAGGCAACTTATGCAACTACCAAGGTTCTGCAGTGCCTCCACGATGTACACAGAAGGTAGGGTGCACTCATTCCCCACCTTACTTCGCCACCGCCTAGCCAGCTTCTGGGGCAGGACACGAAAATCAACAAACGTCATCGACATTGCTGCTTCCTAGTGGCTCAGCTTAATGAGCGATAGATGCAGATGCTGCGGCGACCTCCCCGATGGACGATCATTTGATTTAATCTTATTTAACTTTAATTTATTTAATGTTATCATTAGGTACCTACTTATTATGTTTTTTTTCATCTTATTTTTATTTTTATTGTTATTATTTCTCTTATATATTATGTAATATGGTAATATGTGATTGCACTACCCTCCTAGTCCTGCTGGATTAAAAACATGAATAAATAAATAAAATATAATAATGACCTTCCATATACCAACTAGAAATACTCATAACCAATAATTAGACGTCCGAAATACTAATACAAATTGACAATCTCTCCCGAGTAAAAATAAATGCCGCCAACGGGAAATGAACCCGTGCCTTCTGATGTCCGGTCAGGTGCTCTGTAACCACTGAGCTATGTCGGCTTATTTCCAACTCGCCAAATGATTCAATATGTACTATCACCTCAATCAACAATTACCTCTTATTATATTTTTTTTACTCTGGAGATATTTTAAATTTGTATTAGTATTTCGGACGACTATTGCTTATAATTATTTTTTATCCTTTATGCTATGCATAAAACCTTTTCTTATAAACATTAGTTTATCATTACAAAAATAATAGAAATACTCGATCAAAATTTTGAATTGCAAAAACAATATCAGGACGAGTCATATTACAAATGATTACTAGTGATATTACGAGAAAACAACAAAAAATACAAATAGTAATTATTATAAGTATGTTGAAAATTGAAAGAAAAAATCAGCACTTTTTGTTTTCATCTAGGCCGAAATATTTTTTAATGTGTATTATTATTCTCTGTGGGTTGTTTCAATTATGAAGGTATGCGATTACAAAGTTTAATTGCGTTGTACATAGAATGTCCTTGTCCATGTGCGGTATATTTTAATAGATATATTAAGGGTGTAGTTTGTTGAATGAAGTAGGTACGCAGGTCGCAGATCTCTTCAAGTAGGTTTGAAAGAGAAAATCATAAAATATCGGTTGGTCTCACACAAGCGGTCACAAGCAAGTCACACTCGGGGTTTAACATTATGAAATTTGTACCTATGCATACCAATACTTAGGTAGTCAAATCAAAACAATGATAAGCATTATATTATTTTGTATTTTAATAGCTGGTTAGCGGTACGACGCGACGTACAATTTTGACAACCAGTTCTACGATTAAAGTCTAATTCTACGAACCGGTTCCCGCGAACTGGCGCAAACCGGCAGAATGGCATTAAAAAACTGCATTGCGAGGAACCCCAAATGCAAGGATTTTACAATTATTGGCAGATAATATCTTAAGTATTAATAAAGCAATAAAAGCTACCTATATAACGGTGAGTTCTCGAGGAGTTTTAAATTTTTTATCTGGACAGTCTTGAATTTTTGATCGACGCAACTATTTTCTGTCATCAAAGACACATCCACCTTGAACTGTAGAGCTTTTAAAATATTTTAATATTTACCTACCTAACTGAACATATGTTTAGTTAAAAAAATGTTGCGAAAAAGGAGAGTTGTTACTGAATAGACAGAAATATGTAATTGAAAAAATCCTTGATTTTGTGCAGTTGGAATGTTGTCCTTGCTCTACCGATACATTTAAATGAAAGATGATACGTAGCTTCATTTATCCCTTCAGCCCGCTCAATATTTTTACACCATTGACATTTATTTGTCACATGAAAACGGGTTGCTTTGACTCGGCGGTGGAACGATATGCCTATTTCTGTGTTTCCTCCCTCCTACAACTCTTTTCAAGGCCCATGTTCACTCCTTCCTCTCCTCAAAAAGTCCTTCCACACACCATCCCCAAAGATGACATAGTGGAGTTAATGCGAAAAAAATACATATGCGATAAACCCAGTGGTAGAGCTAGTTATTTAAAAAAAAAACTTGAAATGATTTATACCTACTTTTTTTCCGACGTACGACGCTGATTAAAATTTTAAAAAATGTTTACAGTAAAAACACTTTGGTCATTAAAGTCAAATTCGTTTTAATGCAGTTAGTTACTCGCCGCCTTAAAAACAGGGGGCTTGAAATTGCATACAACGGCCCGCAATCAACTTCGTTTTGCTTTCACAACTATTCCTTCGTTTTTTTGGCATTAATTTTTTATTTCAATTTGATAGTACCGATATTTATAGAGAATAGAGGAATTCGACGTGAAGAAAAGACGACCAATAGTTGTGTAATGTTTAATCGATTTATTTTTATTTTTGGATATTCGTTAAAGCATTGTGTCTAAATTGGCTGGCAATAATTAGATTAGTTTAGGCTGTATAGATACCTACTACGTTTAATAGTATCTACAGTCAAATTCCTGTTTTACACGGTCTTTTTTTACACAATTTTGATATTACACGGCAAAAAATTAATGTACCAACCCACTTATATATTTATTAGAGGAAGAATACGATCAACGAACCTGCGCGATGAATGGAACTCTTCATTATTATTTTAGAAATAAAAATTTTAAATCCAAGGTCACGCTAAAAAGCAAACAATACCCCATCTCGAATTGCTTCTCACACTGAAAATTTGAAATTTAAACTACGCACATGCGGTTTTGTAGTCTAAGTTCTATAGCTATCTGGAAATTTCGAAATATTCTGAGGAAAATTTTCGCTTATGTAAATTCCAAATACGGAAATCTAAGAAAATTTGAATCTGCAATCCATAAAAACAATGTTTTGGGGCATACGATCACTGGTCGTCAATGCTGTGAACTTTTATACTTTAATTATTGAAGACAATATTAGCGATTTCTAAACGAAAATCTGAAACAGAAAAAAAATCAGAAAAGGATACGGTCACATCTAGGACTCGAACCCAGGACCCTTGTCTTTCCGGGACCTGGGTTCGAGTCCTAGATGTGACCGTATCCTTTTCTGATTTCTTTTTTCTGTTTCAGATTTTCGTTTCGAAATCGCTAATATTGTCTTCAATAATTAAATATTACAATTTGAGGTTTTACTCAATAAAATTATTCCGAAAAATAAATAAATTTTATACTTTAATTTAATATAATCATTTTTTTCGATTATATTACTTTTGTGAGCGTTGTGTATTATTACTGTTGTCATTTATTGTTGAATTTTTTTTTTTCAAATTAGCTTTTTTGAATGAACACCAAGTTGCACTAAATGGAACACCATACTGAATACATTGTCGACCACGTAGACAATCTGAATGTCTATGATTGAACCGGTCCAATGGTGATAATGATTTTTCACGTTTTCAAGGCGAAATAGAACAGTTTTACAGTGGAAAGAAACCAACATGAGCCTGCACGGAGAAAAATAATTACTGTTAATATATTTATTAATTAAAACCCCTTTTCTAGGCTTTTAAATATGAATATTAAGAAATATACATTATTTATTGTAAATAACTGAATTGCTTCATAAACAACATTTTATATTTGTTTAGAGATAAATTGAAGATGTCCACTGACTTGGTATAATTGCTTCCCTCTATAAGTATTCTGGGCAAAGAGGAATACATATGGTAGTTAGTCCCAAAATGTTTGCACTGAAATAAATCCTTACTTCTAGTATTACGTTGTCGAATCCGGAAGCTTATCAATTTTAGCAATACCGGACTATCAACTAAATCATTTAGAATTTTATGTAATAAATATAATATTTTTATATTTAAATATAGATAAAAACGCGAAGGCAAGCCATTGAATTCAGAATATATTGGAACACTCAAGCTGCAAGAACAGCTTCGCTGATCCTAATAAATATACTGACGAAATGCAAGGATTTTATAATATTTATAAACACGTGTTCCGACATCATCGTTACATATTCGTGTTTCACCGATAGTTTTTTTTTATGAAATATCTCAATTGATTCGTCAAAAGCCTGCAGTCCCGTTTTCGACAGGAATACGAATAATTTGATCAGATTTTCAATAAGTTAGTAATATTTTAGATCAGTCAGTTTTTTTTTGTGTGGCATTAAAATCTTGAAACATAACCAATTTGGTCTAAATATGGGCCGGAGCACGGACAATATCACATACCTAATAATGTTTTAAAACACACAATACAGGGTTTTCCAATAAGTGGTGTTATTTTGAACAGCCCGCTATTTTGGTAAATGTTACTTTTGAAGTTGTCATTTTTTGACATTTGACAAGTAAAAACTACGCCATTAATAAAAATAGAACGATACACGCTTCAACAACGCATTGAAATTACTAAAATTCACTTGTGAATCAAATGCAAATCATCTTGAGTGATGATCCCCATTTCCACCTCGGTGGCTTCGTCAACAAGCAAAATTGTCGCATCTGGGGCTTGGAAAACCCAAGAGTTATTATTGAAAATCCTCTCTATCCTCAACGTGTGACTGTTTGGTGCGTTTTATGGTCCGGCGGAGTCATTGGATCTTACTTTTTCGAAAATGAGGCTGGAGCAACAGTTACGGTGAATGGATTGCGCTATCGAGAGATGATCAATGATTTTTTATGGCCGGATTTGGATAGTATTATTTTGGGTAGCGTTTACTTTCAACAAGACGGCGCTACGTGCCACACAAGCAACGAAACCATTGACCTTTTACGATTGAATATCAAAATAACACCTCTTATTGGAAAACCCTCTATTATCGTACCAATAAAAAAACGAAAGAGTGCCGAGGGCGACACAAAAACAACGGCATAAACAAAAATGAGAAAAGGAGAGAATCTAATCCAGTCAGCAAAATTTACCTATCTACATTGTTACATCTAAGACACTTTGACACAGAGTCTTTTGTGCAAAAGCAAAGTATTACAAAATCACAGTCATGTTTTGGGTTCGATATTTTGATCGCCTAGAAATATTGTAGAAAAAAATCTACGACTTACGAAACCCTTTTCGTATAATATGGAAAATTTAGTTTTTTAGATTGTAATTCATAAAATAAAATATTATGTACATATTGGTTTTTTTTGCATAAATCAGAGCAGCCGGCCTTACAACTTTAACGCCATATAGGTATGCATTGATGTATTATATTTAGATGAAACACCAAGTGAAAAATAGGTTCCGCTTTCATCCTCCAACTGACCTCCAACTCTCCCAACGCTCTGTAACTAAAACTACCGGATCAGGTTTACGCGCAACGTTTATCCCGTTCTAATACTGGAACAAGTTTCGATGAGATATTACGTACACAGTAGTGCCTCTAATGTTAGCTCTATGCATATACGTAAGTAGTGCGCGTATGATTTTGCCCAATTACGAATATTACATATCGCCAATATTGAGGTAGATGACTTCAGACATATTTTTATCTTGCCTGCAAAATTGAAATTAGTAAAAAAAATCTTTCAAACACTTTTTAAATCTTATTCTAATTTTAAGATTAGAACCAAAATTTTCTATTATTTTGATGAGCGCATTAAGATGGACCAATTATCAGGGAATAATAGAAGAGTATGTATGAGATGATGAATGAATATGAATGAGGCAAGGAATGTGTGCCAAGAACGAGTTGTTTGGCAGTCCGTCTCTCTTCCACTCTGGAATCGGCGTGATGATTAGTTAGCTTAGTTACATGCTTTTATTCCATCTACCCACTAAGACTAAAAAGCTAAGCTTGTACAAATAATTAAAATAAAAAAAATATATATGAATTCCGCACCAGAGTCCCAATTGCTCCCAACCCTCTGAAGCCAGACTATGCCATCCTCTTTTGGGGTACGTTGTGAGGCTGAAATTTGTGAGGAGGAAAAGGAGGTGGGGAAGAGGAAGGTGGGGGCAGTACCTGACTATTCATCCTGGATTTTCATTCTGAATAGTTGTCTTAAACCAGGGCGTATGTGAAAAAACAAAATTTACTTGCGCACGCCGAGATTTGAACCCGCGACCTTCAGCTTGCTAGTCATCGTAATAAATAGTCCAATTTATTTATTTATTGGATGATTTTTATAGCGCCGCTTTTGTGAGATATCACCTCAGGGGCTGCATAGCAACCTTCCCCTATTCACCCTTATGTAGGTACTTACGTATTTAGAATCGACATTTGCTGTTATTTATAATTTTTAAATCTATATTTTTAACTGTATGTGGGTAGGTTCTTATTTCATTACATTTAGATTTCAATCATATAACAAAATAACAAAAAAATATTCCGAATCGTATAAAGTAGGTACCTACTAGACTCAACGCAACGCAGTGCATTTTTCAATAATATTTCTCGTAAATATGTAGTGATAATAATAATAATATAATACAGTTAGAACGGAAAAAAAAACATTATTAGCCAACTAATCTTTGAGCCATCCGTCTGCTACCCTTTGGGGCGTAGAACGCTCGTGCTCCCTGCGTGATCGTGTCGTCACACCCCCTGCCTGGCCGGCCAATGACAGCCCGGGGCGGGGCGACACCCCCTCCCCTCCCTGCACCCTCAGCACCCACCCCGCACCGAGCACCGGGCCACTCGGGTACTTGGGTACTTGGCTAGCAGGCTACCGTGGTGAGGAATGGGGTAGCGAGGCACTTCCGCCGTGATAGACTGACCGATATAATACAAGTAAGGGTTGGATTCGAGGAACCATTGGAAGTTGCGCGAATGCTATTTTAAAATGTTTTGTATGTTGCGATGGAATGTGGATGCTATACTGATTACTAATAAGAATAAAAATAACATGGCATTTATAAAGCGCAGTATTTGTATCATTTCACTTCAAGTGCGTTTTACAGACTTCAAAATAGTAACGGGTATTACTTTGGATTTGTTCCTGAAGTTCCGGGGAGACCCAAAACATATAGAGCACGGCCGATAGAGAAATTCATAAAAATTCCGTAAATATTAATAGAGACGATGGATCTAAGCTCGGTAGTTCTTGGTATCCGGTAATTGACGGCTACACCAGAACTAAACGCAGAAAACTACTTTAAAGTTATACGTTAATGTCAGCTCTTAGAGGGTTGGAGGCGGCAACATGGTATCGCATCTATTTACATAAGCACCACACCACATTTCGCCAGAATTACACATCTGCCCTGATGATGGACACTGCAATGCTACCACGGCATAATAACCCAAAAACAAATCACTATATTAAAAATAGTAGTTATTTCTGCAGTGCGCCTTACCCGATACAGAACTAATAATATAACATTAAATGTAAATTTTATACAAAGCGATTACAAAACAAAGAATAACAATAACATTGCTATTATGGCACAGGATAAAAAATGACATTAACACTAAAACATTATATAAAACAGAAGGTTGTTTGTGCTCGGAAATGAGAATATTCCAAGTAGACATTTAAAAGGGGTACAATAAGGAAGAAACCAAACAATTACAGGAATTTTCAGAAAATGGCTGATAATAAAACATTGAAAAGAAGTTAAGATTTATAAGTGGTAGGATTTTTTATATAATTTGGTTTTTAAAGCCCATTTAAATTCATTTCATTTAAGGCTGAGAATAATTACAATTTTATTCGTAGATATACCAACGTATATTCAAGTTCTCTACACTTAAATAAATATAAATAAATAAAATTAAAAGCACTGAATCATTTTAAGATTACTGTGCCGCATCAAGAGCGTATTACAACTTGTATCTTTTGTAAAGCAAAATCACATTTACGTTTCATACTTTGTCAGAAATTTGGAAATATTCACGCTTTAAATGCTCAAAATCAAACAGACATAGCCTTGACTGACCCTCAAAGATAATTAACTGAATACTTTTGGTATCCCTCACGGAGAGGTATGCAGGTGACACCCCTAAAACGCCGAAAGCAAATATTTACAGTACGTAACCAACACGTATCATGTGGAAAGCAGTTGATAGCGATTTTATTATATCTGGAGATAGCTGAGGTAAACATCCATTGGAACATTTGTTAACATTGTCGTAGATTTCCAAGAATCTCCAATCGATTAAAAATATATCATGTTTCCGGATATTGAAGCAAGTAAAATCCTAAGAAACTCTCACTAACATGTGCAGTCTGCACTGCCGTTTGTATGGAATGTTTAGGTCAACACAACAATACTTACTTAATGCAACGTCATTTCCACGATGATCTACGAAGCTTTAACATATCTAAATAAGCTACATAACATACAACATGTATATTTAACATATCTAAACATGCTACATACTGTGTTCCATGTTATTCATTTGTTCAAGTAAAAATAGTCTCAGAAATTATGAGAAGGCACCATTACGAAAAATTAAACAAAAAAATATTGAAAAAAGCATTTTTCAAAACATTGTAAATGGCGCTTCCTGGACTTTACACAAAGTTTTTTGAAATCAGATATAGACAGTGATCTTTCTCTTGTTTTGAAGGTCAGATGTGCAAAACTTCATCAATCTCGGAATAAAACTTTAGAGTTGTATAAAAAACAAAAACAGGTCGCCCGCTTGCCCAGATACTCTTATTTATATAAAAATATGTTACCAACCTATTACATATTATAATTTTAAATACTTTAATAATCACCAATTATGCATATCTAATTGGTTCCCATATAGTTGTAGTGATTAATTACAATTAGCCAAGAGCCACATTACTTTGAACCAAAAATGTCAGACTACAAAAAAGATGCTTTTTTAATTCAATTTAGAATGACTACAAACCGATCTATCAATATAATAAAAATGCTTTAAGATTTACAACAGCCATGTATCTCGTTTTTTATCAAAGTGATGAATCGTGAAAGTTACAAGACAAAACACTTTTACTAGCATTTCACTTTCACTTACGCAATAAATCGGGGAAACCCCCAAAAAAGCTGTAGCCAAAAGTGATTACTGATTAAGTGATTAGTATTAGCCATCTACAATAGAACCGTATCTAATGTGTTCTGTTATAACTCTTGATTATTTTGTATTTTACAACAACAGCCCTAAGCTATGAATGTTGAACTTTTAAAGAGACAAAAAATACATCTCATACATTAATTCTAACATATTGGTTTCATTTGGGAATAGGGTGAAACCTATAGAAGAAATATGTAATGTGAGAAGAAATAATATTCATATCGAGGACAGGAACACAGGAACACAGGTTACAATGAAATACAATAAGAATGCAACATATTATCATGGTTGCATTAATTATTTGTGATATTGCAATAACAATTTATTTACTTTCTTTCAAAAAGTCAATACCGCCTTAACATTTGGAAGACGACATTAAATATTAGATTTATCGGAAAAACTTTAGGAACTGGATTTAGTGGCCACACTGACCACCCCCTCTGTCACTCGTGCTTTAGTCTAATCATTAGTAAATTTAACCACAACAGGAAGGTTAGAAAAAAAAGTTTTTGTATATTTAAAGCCAAGAAAACTTACTAAAATAAAACTTATTGAAAATCTTTACAAATTATTCGTATTCCTGTTAAAAACGGGCCTACAGGCCTTTAAAAATGAATCGACAGATTTCCTAACAAATTATCACTAAAACGAATGTATAATATTATATGTTGGAACACGTGTACATATATATATGTTCCAACAAATATATTATATGCTGGAAAACGTGTTAAAAAAAATTAAATATTTTAGCATTTCGTCATTGCACGTGTTCAGATATATTCTGAATGTGCTAATATTTATTAGGAAATGGCGTGCCATCACGTTAACTGGATTTTAATAAATTACCAATGCTATTTTTTCTCCTTGTAGATGACATTATTTATTATAAAGGGAAAGTTATACATACAAGCAAATTATATAGGCATTAGCAACTTCGCTACACGCATGCATACTGAGTTTGTTTTCGTTTTCAAATAGATTCTGAATGCATAACAGCTTAGTATGTCATTTTTGGAAATGCTATGTCGAGGATTGGAAGTAGAGGAAATACAAGAGTCAGCGAACCCCAGTACAGCTGTGCTCAAATGTAAATGTCAACCATTTACGAAACCTAGCCGGATCCTCAAATTTATATAATATTCCTAGATAATTAGAATTAATTTTTCAATATAGATTATCTCGTGTATCTCATTGCTCGAGGTTCAATTCAAGTTACCGATGAAGAGACTGTAGTAGTTTTATTTTATTTTTTTGTTGGCTATGCACGTTCGGCGTACATTCCAGATAAAACCTTTCTTCGCGATCAGAGATCGGACGTTACTATCAGGTAGCATTTTCTATAATTTTTTGCTAGGTTCAACGCTTGGGGAAAACCTAAAATCCAGGCGGTCATGCCTGATCGGCGATATGGTTCGGCTGGTGGAGACAACGGTATTCTGAGAACGCGCAGGTATAGTAAAATAAATATAAACAATTGCAGAGAGGCATCGTGGGCTAGCTCGACACTAGATTGTGATTCTGATTATGTGATAATAGAAAGTCAATTGGGGTAGAACTTTCTAAATCTTCATCAATGTGTTATGAGTATAGGTCGGTGTTATCACATGGATTTATTGAAGGGTAAACAGAGTATCCCTTAGGATACGACCAACTGCAATAGCAGTTCGGTGAAATCATGACTACCTTCAAGTGCACTGCAATGTGCAGTGTATAGAGCTAGGTTTTAGAAGTTTTGAACGCATTTCAATGTTGTCCATGAAAATTCCTAAGTAAAACGTTGACATTGTCTGACATTAAAGCCTGTCAATATATGTCAATTATTATTACATAATTTTCAATATAATATATTTGGCTTTGAGATATTTACAAAATATTGGCCGTCTTCTAAGGGGTATGGAAGTGAACAATAGTGAAACCAGAGAAGTTCCGAGATTTGTTCCAGATTAAATATTAAGATTGTGGTTTGGAAATGATGAATCTAGAAATTAATAATAACTAGCTTTTTGCCCGTTGCAGGCAACTAATGGGTAAAAATTACTTGATTAAACTAACGTGTAAAAACAAAAGGAATGTATGATGTATGTGCCTACAAATATATTAAAATATGTATAATAATAATATTTGGCTAATTTATATAGGGCTGTTTTCATGAAAAATCACCTCAACGGCGCTGTACAAATAAATTTCTTAAATAATTTATACTAGAACTACTGACATAAAACTAGTGACTTAAATCTGAGACTTATATCTAGTGACTTACGACTAAGGCCTATCAGTACAGTCTTACGACTAGGCCTATAACCAGTGGCGGCCAGCTAATATGTGCTCCCGAGCGCCGAACAACCAACAAGATTTCCGACATGGCTAATCACAATACGAAACTCGGTTCGTTTATAATATCTCATTCAAAAGGTACCTACTTATTAGGCGCGCTTAACTTGCAGACCGACTTTGACTTGTACCTATGTTCGTAGCAGTTCGTTTTCGATTGCGATCCAAAATTTAACTGCTTTGTCGCATATTCTATGGAACAGTCGAAAGCGTGGGTACATACCAGTTCATACTATTCTTTGCAAATAATACCATATCAAGAACGGCGTTCGGGGTTTTACCACCACATCAGAAGGAACGGTTTATTCAGTAGAAAGTTAAACTAAAACGCGTATGTTTTATATTATTGTCGATATCGTGGTTTCAATTTACCATCTGCTATTTTTCAGCGAATGTTCCGCTACTTCGATACAAGCATACATGATAAAACTTGTCATTAAGAGATGAGTGATGGTCAGATTACTCATTATCAGTTTAGTCAGTACTCGCCGTTGCCGGGTACGGGCATTATCTGTTGAATTTAAAACTGTTCTTACTCTGCGAAAGTTTTGATGTTTAATTGCAGGTTATATCGTTCTTGTATATCAATTATTAATAAGGCATATCAATTGCAGGTTATACTAATTTATGATTACTTTTGTGTTTGTTCAAAGTATAAATTAAGAATGAGTTTGAATGTGGAATACATTAAAAACAATAGGTCGAGTTTTGAAAACAAAGTGATAATAAAAAATGCCGTTCCACCCAAAACCTGAACTGATAATAAAACAAGAGTGAAAATCTGGATTGAAGAAGTTTACTCGATCATTTAACAAAACATTGTATAACAAAGCTTCGTAGCTCTGTGCATGTGATCAATTCAATAGTTTATTTTGTTTTCCGTGTTTAATTTACGATGTTGATTCAGTTTGGACAATCAGCGGTGTTACTGATGTAACTCACCTTTCTGAAAAAATCAAAAAACATAATTCTTGTCATTTACATTTACAAAAAGTTTTGAGCTTAAAGGTTTTAGGAAAAGTTGACATCAGAATGCAATTGGATTCAGGCTACCGTGCCTAAGTTAAACATCATAATGAGCTATTTAATAAAAATCGATACAGGTCAAATTTCCCAGAACATGATTTAAATTGACTTTATTTGTACATAATATGTGAAATGTTAACTCTTCTTCCATCCACAAGCTAAGGCTTTTAATGGAAGACCAGTAAAATTATAATAATAAATTGTTTCTGCAATAAACAAAAATAAATTTAAAAAAATGTGACGCTTATGACTTATGACTTCCTAAATAAAGATCAGTAAAAGGTAAACTCTGTGCAGTTTACGCCCGCGACGATTTTTCAAAAGCTAACGGCGCTTTATCAATTTTACAACTTTTTTATAGTATCTACTTGTTTATTAGAAGACTTTCCCGAGACTGTGAAATTACTAAAACTTTTGTGCACCATTCATGACCTTTGGAATGACCTCAGTTGAAAGCTAAAGATGTTTCTCAACGTTAAAAAGAATAAAATCTTTTTTAAAAACGTTGAGCCAGGACAGACTAAACGCACTATCAGTGTTGCATTGATAGAGGTCTTCGCTAAACAAAAGGAGCAGAGAATAGAACTTCTTTATAAATAGGTATCTATCTACCTTTATTTAATTTATTTTATGACTTAATGTTGTAATCCGGTGAACCCCCACATATTTTGACCACCGGCCGCCACTGCCTATAACTACTATCTTCATGACATATATATTAACATTTGTAGAAACTTACAACTAACGTTAACATAAACAATCTAATTTTACTAGCGCCAGAAGAAGAAACAAGTCACATAATTTAAGGGTGTTTTTTATAATAGATTTTAGAACACGGGTACAAAATGCGCCCAATGGGTTAGCTGGATATATATCTTAAATGAATGAATGAAATTAATCGTCGATCTTTAAAGTATTTAGAAGATTCATCTGCCAACAATTAAACCGATTGACGTGTTATGTTCGCGCTGATATTGTCTATTGTGCATTGGTAGGCAAGTCAATAGCATTTTGACTTTATCATAAGTAGTTGAACGGATCGCTAGAGAATTTATGTGTGTGAATCAAGAATAGAGAATAGAATGACGGATTTATGGAAATGAGTGTCTGAAAAGTTAGTTTTTAGTTTGTATCTAAATTCTGTTGGGCTGGTTATACATCTCAATTCCATAAGGAGTTTATTCCAAGCACGATCACCAAATTCAGTGTTCGGTTTTTGCTTGGGCTCTTTCAACCTTCCAATTGCACGATTAGTAACGATTTTCTTTCATATCCAATTAACACTAAACAAGTATTAAAATTACGCTTTTTCTTTTCATACTTGAAGACTAAATGATTTTTTTCATATCACAGTGGTTGGAAAAAAATGTATAAACGCCTCTGTGCTGCCGATGAAAAAAACAACGAGGATAATTAAAAATAAACAATTTTTATCAATTCTTCTATATTTAACCACGTCATAGCAAGTAGTTAGGTACATATTAGACTATTTTTTAAATCTAATTTGTTCCATTATCGTTAAAAATTTTCTTAATCGATAACAAAATAATCTATTATCGACTATTCTGTATTATTATTCAATTATATCCACAGAAAACCCAAAAACCTAATCTAATCTTCATCCAAAAATTGTTGCAATAATACATCAGTGTAGGCAATTAAATTTGCAATGCTATTCTATGTTAGGTAGCCTTGTGAATTTACTATCCAAATTCTTTAACAGGATCATTCACAATTATTACAGATCCTGCATCATAACTACACAGGATCAAACATAATTATTTTGATAAAATATGCATACAAACCCTTACATACAATATTATACACAAAGCTGAAAACTGTGTGCTGTTGCAAAGAAAACCCCGTGCAAGGCTGAACAATAAGATCTGGCATCATAAAATTTACCCATCTATTGATCTCGGCTATTTAGAAACATGCAGGCAAGTCGTATTATTGTTCGTTGAATAAGTACCTACCTGTAGTGAAACCATTTTGTTAGCATATGTGTTTTTTAAAGCTTAGGCGAAACCGGCAACATAATATTTTCTTTTTGTAATTTTTTGGAGTTGTTTCATTTATTAAATTTAGCGATTACTAAGATAACTTGTCGATTTGCGGCCATTGCACTACGATTGGAAGTGGTTTTTAGCTTCATTGTTAAGTTTGTTATGCCACCGCCGCTAGAGATTTGGATTTGCCACCAGGGTCGAATTTCTGGGAAAAACTATTTACGCTTCGGCTATGGCTCATTTGTGAAACAAAAAGTTATATGCGCGAAGAAAATGATATACCAAAAAAATCGATTAGTTTTAATTCTAAGTAGCCAAACAGAAGCCGACTGAATCTAAAATTAAATTCAACATACAAAAAATGGGATTTTAAATTGTTTCCCCTTGGGAAATGAAAGGTTGCAGACCTGAACAATATTATTTATTGTTTGTAAATAAGACCGAAATTTCAGCTTGCTTATTGTTGTCTCTTAGCGTCCAAAAGCCTAACGGCCGTTGTTCCCAAAATTTGTAAACGATCAATCCAAGGTTCTGATCAGCAAAGTGATTTGTTCAGTAACGTTCGATATTTGCCTGTTTCCAAAAATCTTTACCGTTGATTATCTTAAATGGCTCCGCTCACTTTCATAGACAATAAATGACATCAAAGTAAAAACTTATAATTTTAAATTGATATTGAGGAATTAATTATTGTATTTACTAATAATGGATATTTTTTTTTAAATACTGTAATAAATAAACCGATATTTTATATATTTTTAATCGAACAAAGATAATATTTTAAAAATAAAATGTTACCTTGACTTTATGCCAGCGTGTCTTGGCGTTGCGAATATTTTTCACTCTGTCGACATTTTTTACTGAGGCAAGCTTAATCCAGTAGTTTGGTTTGCTTAAATGATCGATCGCTCAGTCGTCACTTTTTCGTTGGAAAGAGCGTAGTTGTGCGTTTGAGCAGTGTTGAGCTAAAATTTCGTTTCAACAGTTTATCATTAGTATTGGGAACAACGGCCGTAAGCCACTTGTCCGGAGTCGAATAATGGGCGTTTCACATCACTTCGTTTTTTTTCATTCCGATCACCACACGGCAACTATTTCGGGACCCATATGAAAAATCTTTGCTTTATATTACTTTTTTCGTACCAAAATACTTTTCAAATAAAATTACATAGAAAAATAACATTCACACACATAAAAAAGAACGTTCAATCAAATTAGGCTACCAAATTAGGCCTAGTCAATACCCAAAGTAGTAAACTCTACAAAGGAATGCAATATTATTATGCGCTGCCGGAAACAATAAAGTCTTCACCCATTAATAGATTCAAATTGGATTGTTGGAGTCAAATTTATCAAAAGAAAAAGTAATAAATAATAAAAAGTAATAATGTATGTATATAATTTATAATAAATTAGACATATGTAATTTTGGATGTACAAATGGCTAAAATAAAACTGATGAATACATTACTCTTATTAATAAATAAATATTGTACTCAATGGACGAAAAATGGCACTATCTTGAAGATGATCATAAATTACATAAAAGCATCTGTCAAATGCCTTTGCCGTCAACAAATCAACAAAAATGCAACACCTGAAATTCATAATATCTAATAGTATTTTAATGAATACAGGTTCAAAATCAGTAATAGGCACATATTATAGTTCTTGAAAAAAACATATTATGGTATTTTTATCAAACAATTTTTTTATGCAAAAGATTGATGTAGATTATGTGCACGAAAAGCGGTATCAAAAGCGAACATGTTTTCATCCATGAATGGCGACCAATACGGAAACTGGACGAAAAAAAGCCTTGTGTAAAACACCTGTTATTATTGTCGTTATCAAGTTATTTCTTTACAAGACAAGAATTCCTTGAACATCTCAATAGTAGAGCGGTAATGTCCGTGGCTCTGGGCTTAAAGTAGCGGGACAAAAACTGGAGACATACATTATGAAAAATTGATAACCAATAGTTTCAATTTAAAGTCATTGAAAAAGTAGGTACGTGGCATAGTCATTAAAATTGATGTCTATGGTATGTGGGGTGGGATCTTTATTCCAGTGAAGAGAAAACTTGATGTAGATTTCTAAAAGTGTACGTCAGGTTTCTTAAGGATAAAGGCAACTTGACAGACCGCCATTCATTCCTCGAAACTACAAGGAGAAAAATGAGTATTGCTAATTTATTAAAAATGACTTCAAATTATTAGTAATTCGATTAATAACGGGATTATAATTTTCATAAATATTTTGATAAATTTTTTGTAATTTTTATTATAACGTATTCATGAACCTGCTGTTGACTGGATAATATACAATGAGGAAATGCGGAAATTTTTGAATTTTTACATACTCGTGTTCTGACGTCGTGATAATATATTCATACTTTATTTAAAGTTTATTAGAAAACCTATCAGTTCATTGGTTAATCAATCTCGTTTTTAACCAGATTACAAATATTTTGAAGAGATTCCTAATAAATTATCAAAATTCAATATTAGTGCTTTTTCTCAGTGTACATTTGAGGTGGTCAAAAATGAGGCACGCACGGTGAAAACTTACTGATATGAAATAATGTTAATTTGGTAAAAATCTGGTCAAACTATTAGTTTTCTGTTAAAAACGGGACTAGAGGCTTATAAAAAATGATTAATGACGAATTTCATAACAAACTATCAGTAAAGCACGAACATGTTATGAAAAAATCGTAATACGTGTTCTTCAAAATAATCTAAATTTAATTTATGTTTTTAGTTATTTACTTTTTACAATGTATTTATTAAGACAAGTCCACCTGCGTTGAACACGTGTTCAGATATATTCTGAATGACTGTTATTTTTCTAGGAAATGTCATGCAGTCACATTTTTAACAGTATCTTGTTAAAAAAGCCGCACTCATTTTTCTGTGTGCGGTAGGACCGTGGTCTCTTTATCAAAGTCCGGTCTCTACTCACAGCGGGCACCAAAAGACTTATTATAAGTCACTAATTTTGCCCCCCTGACGAACAAAAATTAAAAATATCACTCTCACATTCATCAATCAGGTTAGGAACACAATACAAATGTTCAGTGGTGCGTTTACTGCAATTAAAAAATAATCATTTGTTAAAATTTTAAAACATATCAGGGATATAAACTTACATACTATTCAAGGTAACATTAAAAATACAATAACGCGGGTTCTGGGACATTCCACTGCGTGCAACGCTGCGTCAACGAGGAATACGGTCCCGCAATTGCCGTCCAACGTTTTATCGTAAATCTCGTTGAATTTCATTTTATTTATTTATTTTTAACCTCTTTAGATATTTTATTTTATTTGGTTCGGACAAATATTGATAACAAAACACGAATAAGCGTGATGTTGACCTCAATACGTATTAGGATTTTTTTCCTAATAATTGTTGATAATTGTTGGTTGATTGTTGATCGGAGAGCAACAAATTTCTTCAAAATAATAATGGGGCAACTAGGCAAATCCGCCTACCTACCCTGACGGTATGTAAATTAACGTTTATATTTATTTATGTACAATTTATACATATTACAAGAAGTTAATACAAGGAGAAATGTTACAATACATGATAATTAAAAAAAATAGGGCACATAAAATATAAAGATAATGTCAAGTCAAGACAAGAACAAGGTGTTGATGGAGTTTAAGACTTTTGCCACATCAATATAAAATATTACTTGCGTAATGGCTGAAAAAAATCATTAAGGCTTACACCAAGAAATTCAAGGTCCTGACTTGAGTTGACAAGTCTGGACATTCTGGACATTGGTGAATGGTATCCATAATTTGCGGAGTGTTGTTTGACGAAAAGCAAATGATTATTTCTGAGTCTACAGAAAGGTACATTGAAAGGGATGAGTTTAAACAAAGTAGGTGAGTCATTCATACTGATAATAATTTTGAAAATGAGATGAGATCATAGACCTTCCCACGTTTTTCTAAAGAAGAAAGATTTAATTTTACCATGTTCATCGTATAAGTAATCGCCTCATATATGTGTTATTTGTTATTTGATTATTTTTTCAATTAACTGTGTTCACTTTGTCTTGTGTGTTTTAGAATCTATGAACACTCTTCATTGAACTTTCATTTAAATTTTTTAAAAAGAAATTTCAATCTTTTTTATTCTCATGTAAAAATATTTCTTTTTAATTGTATAACACTATCTTTCAGAGTAAAAATAATTAATACACTTTATATGGTTTACCAATACACATAAAATATTTCACATAAAAACATTTATTTACTAGTCAAATATTACTCATCAATGCATAATAATTTTATTCAAAATTACCTAGACTTAGATTAGTTTTTAAATTAGTTTAAATTAGTTTTTTGATTATTGCAAGATATTTAGACCGACATGCTTTTAACAACTCCCTTGCTTACAATACTACCAACATAATATGATATATTTTCTGAAAAATAATAAATAAATCTGCAGGCACATTGTTGGTGCATAGTTAATACCTACCCCTAGATTGCCCGCATAGTTCTACATAGAAAAAGAGTAGTTTAGATTCACCAGGGTAGCAAATCACCCTTGGAACGAATAGTCCTTATTGGCAGATGGTAGTTACATAGGCAACTAGTACGCGGCCTATAAAACCGCCCCATGTACCGCCATGTGCCGGGGGTTATGGAGTATATTGAGATTGTAAACAGGGGAGACAAAACAATCCTCCCCGCTGGTAAATGACTTTACTACGTTTTATTTATGCGGAAATGATTGAGGGTACCCATTTCAGTATTATTTGTAGGCATTCATATTTTCGATGAGTTAAGTAGGTTTTTTTTATTATTTATTATTGTCCAATAATAACAAAACGTACGAGTATAAGACGAAAGGATAGTCAAATTTGTAAAAAAATCGTAGATGGAAGGTTAGGTTAGGTTAATCAAAAAAATTGAAATTGGCTAATGGCAAAAATCATTGATAGTTTCACAATAAAATTCAAGAAATTGGATTCTAAATATTATTAAATTGGATACCACATAAAATTATTTTTCGGGTTTACGCATTTAAAATAAACATTTCTATTTCTAAATAATAAAATTTTAATATAAAACTTGAAAAATGTTGTTAAAATCACTAACCAAATTTTTTACTCCTATCAGAGAAAAACTGAGAGAGCTCGATGTTTCGTAAACGCATTCGTTTTGTTTTGGGAATTTGTATGAAAACAGTAACTTCACTTTTATCTCATTCATATTATGAAAATAAGAAATCATTTTTAAAGCTAAACCGATTATTTCGATAGCTGCGCGAAATATGAATTATTCATTTAGGCTATTTTTAGATTTTTTAATGGTATTCAGTATGAATATTTGCGACAAACTCGAAAGAATTATTATTTTTCTTTCTAGTGTCAGTTTTTCCGCATGATAGGAAAAAAAAAAAGTGGGTGTGTCAAGCCTACGCAAGACAGAAGTGAAACTTCTTTTGTTAAACCGTATGAACCACAATCAATTACGTATTTCACTCGTATTACACTCACGACGCAGTATACTAACCAAGCAGCTGATGCTTGGCGTGGCGCAGTTCGCTGGTGTCTGAGAGAGAGGAAAGAAGAGAAGAGAGAGAACGTTCGTGAGCGGCTCCCCCACCTCAACAAGCGCATATGGTGAGAGAGGGACAGTGAACGGTGAGCGGTGGTGGGGGTACCCGCATTTTCGTGTCGATCCTGACTCGGTTTTACTCCGTCCATCGAAAATCCATTACGCGCCTAAAGAAGTTTCACTTCAAAATACTTAGATAAAATATGGACGCCCGGTCATATATGACCCTAAAATAGAGCCATAACAGAGTGGATGTCTTCGAACAAACTAAGACTAAATCCATCCAAATCAGATTTTTTCTGAACAGCAACAAAAAAGCGCCAGTAAATATTAAACATTCATCCTCTCATTACTTCTGGCTGCAACATCATCCCTAAAAATCGCATTAAACTCGTAGGTGTTCACCTAGATGAAGATCTCTTACTCAAATCCTAAATTAACAAAACAGTAAGCGCAGGTTTCTTTCACCTGCGTCAAATCAAATCTATAAGAAGAAATATTCCGGCTAACGCCACAAAGACGTTGGTAAACTCTTGCGTTGTATCACGACTAGACTATTGCAATGGCATATACGCAAGTCTCCCTTAAATAAACACTGACAGGCTTCAGTCAGTTTTCAATGCTGCAGCAAGGCTGATCGGTGTTTCCAAATACTCCCATATCTCACAACGTTTGCGGAATCTTCATTTGCTTAAGTGCCCTGAGAGAATCCAATTCAAACTCTGCTGGATGGATTTCAAAGCTGTACATGACATGCCGCCACCCTACTTGTCGGAACTATGCATTCCAAACGATGTTAATGTTAGGCAAGCATGCCTTCGATCAGCATCTTAAACAGCCATAGGTAGACTCTCAGTACCTATGCGCAATCACAATACCAATTTTGGAGACCAAGCTTTAGCAGTAGCAGGCCCAACAGCTTGAAAAATACTCCATTCACATTTGCTAAAGATTGACAGCTCATCTTAGTTCAGAGCAAAACTGACTCACCTTTTCAACTTGTCGTATCCAGAATATTCACTTTTTTATTTCTCAGTAGTATTTCATTGCTCAGTCCAGGGGATTTTTATCCTCTACTACCCACTTTAATGTAAAAACCGTTTATTACGCCTGAACTATTTTTGTAATATTTTATACCTTATCACTGACACCACAGGCAGAATTCATAACAATCTATATATAATGTAAACGTAAATATGTATGTTAGTCGTAAGTCGTATTATAAAGGGAATTGTGTAAATACCCACTCTGTCAAAAATATGCATAGTTTTAAGCAATTAGTTAAAAGTCTTGGTTGTAAATCACTCGACATTAATAATAAAATAATAATAATACTTGGATGACTTGTATAGCGCCGTTTTTGGGCAAAAACACCTCTAGGGCGCTGTGCATTAATCTTAGTTATAAGTATACAGGGTATATCGGCAAGTACCCGACAAACTTTAACCAGCTATTCCTCAGCACATTTGGAGTAAAAGATGTTATGGGCGCATTGCTGTCCGGTAACATTTTTTTTCCATCAAAAACAAAAACATAAATAAAAAATCCACACTCCGTCACTGTCATTTGCATTGAATCTCGTGTTCAACAGCTGTTATTAGCAAGTGTGTCAAAAGTGTCCTCGCTCTTTCGTACACACTAAATAATAGTTAATAATGAGACGAATGGTGCCGTGCCATTTCGTTGTGATTGTAAAAGCGCGCCAACGTAGGTACGTACGTACATTATTCAACGAAACTCGAACAAAATATTGCCAGATGGGTTTTCAAACTTTGACAAAGGATAAAACATTGGTGACATGTGGTGAAAATATGAATATTAAATTTTTTATTAAAAAAAAATGTTACCAGACAGCAAAGTGCCCATAACATATTTTACTCCAAATTTGCTTAGGAATAGCTGGTTAAAGTTTGTCGGGTACGTGCCGATACACCCTGTATAGCTATAAATCTTAGTTATAAGCTAAAAGTAATTAGTCATAAGTCTAAGTGATAATAGAATATGGATGAATATGAATAGGAATAAATTAAATGCATAAATTAAGTTGTTAAGCGCCCTTGAGGTGATTTTCTAACGAAAACGGCGCTATACAAATAATCCAATAATTATTATTATTTATAAAATGCTCGCAACGTTGTACGCACGGATTCAATTAAATCAGCGGTTCCCAACCTGGGGGTTGTTAAAACAGCTTTTCTGCTGGGGTAATAAGACAAATAAAATTAATGTAAGTAAAATTATAAGAACATATGTTTTTTTGTGATTAAAAAAGGCTATTTATATTGGTGTGTTTTATTCCATTTATTGTTTATTTTATTAAAGCCAGAGTTGATGAACTATTGATGAAGTTTAGTAGTTTAACGAAATTATTGATGTGGTCACAAAATCTCTCTAAATTATTCGAATTCCTGTCAAAAATGGGACTGTTGGCCTGTTACGAATGAATTGACAGATTTCGTAATAAAATCCTATATAATTTGAAAGTACTAATAGTTTATTAGGAAATGTGAGAGAGAGAGAGAGTTGAATTCTCCGAAACTCGTATATAAGCAGTTGACACGGTGAATTGTTACGTTCCACATAATTACCCTCAAGAAGGCAGTAGATACTAATTATTTAAAGAAATCTATTACATAGGCCCTTTCTTATATCTTTATTGCTGAACAAAACTGAGGGCTAAGATGAGTGTTCTAGTGGTAGTATTTATCTAAAGAAAGAATCTTGAATCTAGCTAGAAGATCAAACAAACAAAGGATTTTGAACCATACTACAGATGATGAAATCGGGCCCTTTGTTGTCGAGTGGATAATAGCTATGACGCTATAAATACAGACCAGCACGGTAGACCGATAAAGTTTTTTTTATCAATAATATCGGTAACTTGTCGTTGTTCGATGACAAATTATCGACATTATCGATAAATCCTTCATTGATCGACCATGCTAGATACCCTAGCAACCTACAGCGCAATCGTTGCTTTCTACAAATTGCATATATCAATTAAAAGTAAAATTCCTTGTCGCTCTGGTTATCAGCGTATTTTTGTTCACATTATAAATTTGTTGTTCACTCAGTGTCTGAAATCGCCAAGGGTATTGGAAAACAGTAAATACTATGATTTATTTAGCTCCAACGATGAACTTGTAATGCATATCGGTGCACTTGTGATGCAACGAATCAATCAACTGGTTCAGCAAACTCAGTAGCCAAAATTAATGGAACGAGATATATTTTTTGTTAAAATATGCTTCAATTATGATTAGACTGATTCGATCTCAAATGGACATCAAAAATTAACCCTCATGTCCTGTGGCCCTCTTATCTGGCACGGAGAAAAATGAGTGTGACTGATTTATTACAATCCTGTTAAAAACGTGATAGCAAGACATTTCCAAATAAAATATTAGTACATTCAGAATACATTAGAATACGATTTGCAATACTACCACTCGATACAAATTTAAACAAATGTTCCATTTAGCCCAATAAACCCCACGCTCCGTCTCACTTACACTCGCCTGACATCGTAGATCTCCATTCCATTTGAATATCTTAAAAATAGTGTTGTATTGTAAATATAAGCCTCGAATATGCAATGTTTGGATCACGAGACAAAAGACAACTGCTCTTATTCTGATAAATATAATGACGAACTCCGAAAATATTAGAATTTTCATAAACACTTGTTCAGACAGCCTCATTTACTGATAAAATACTGATCTTTCAATTTTTTTAAAGGCCCGCAATCCCGTTTTTCACAAGAAAAAGAATAATTTTAACAGATTTTTATTCTACTCCTTTAGTAGCTTCCTCAATGCCGCTCCTTCAATTCAGATGGTGGAGAAGGCTTTTCTTTTCCTGTAGGGGTTCTGCGCTGGGTGGAGAACTGGGGACACCGACATACCGGACGCCTGTAATGTATGATCATTCCAACGCATCGGTGGTCTTCCAATGTTTCTCCTGCCTTCTACTTTGCCAGTAACCATGAGTCTCTACTTTTGTGAGTCCTAAGTTTGGCGAGCAACGCGTTTAAGGCGATGCACTACGTCGTGTAATATTTTAAATTGAGCCGCTATCAATAACAACCCTTACGTAGATGGCGATAAGGTTTAAATTCCCGCTTAACACCATCTATCTGTTTTGATATATGCAAGAAAAAAACATGGCCAAAAAGTGCCTTTTATTTTATTTTGTGGATGTTCAGATATAAATTTTTTTTTTTCGATCATTTTATAGATAACTTAATTTGTCACATTATACAATAACATCATAACCGAAAATAGGTTCGTAAGTAGGAGATTTTGAACTTTAAAGCAGTTTTCATAGGCCATATACATTATTTTTTTCTGGGCTAATAAAAAGACTTATCAAAAAAATACTCTATTATTTCAAAGGCCAAGATGTATTCTACTTGCAGTATTTAATTAAAGCATCTGAAACATTTCTAGGTGACCAAATTTTCAAACCAAAAACACATGATTTTGCATTACTACGTATGGCATCGCCTTAAAGTATCTTAGAATACGCCGCCGTCGGCAAACTGTTGATGGATGATAGCCCACTGTGAATGCTTAGCTCTTCCAGGATGGATATGTTAGTAAGCCTGGCTGTCCATGGAATCCGGAACATCTTTCTCGAGCACCACATTTCAAGGGCCCCTATCCAATTGTTCATGATACCATACCTATTTAAATGGGGAAAATCAGCTCCCGGACGAGTTTCATTTTTGTCTCTGTCGTTCCAAATCTTTTGCATTTCGCTCGTGAGTCTTTTGTCTCGTGATCCAAACATTGCATATTCGAGGCTTATATTTACAATACAACACTATTTTTACGATATTCAAATGGGATGGAGATCTACAATGTCAGGCGAGTGTAAGTGAGACGGAGCGTGGGGTTTATTGGGCTAAATGGAACATTTGTTTAAATTTAAATTTGTAAGGAAGGCACATCTAGTGTAATTCTTTATTATAAATGCAAATCCTTCTTTTCGCATCTTTTCCATCACTCACTTATAGACGAGCCTGGGTGTATCAAGTCGTTCACCGCTTGTAAGTCTTTCCGAGCACTTTGTTCTTGAAAAACCCTGTCGATCATAATTAGTTTGTCGTACACTTAAGTATAAATTCAACTTCGCTTTCACCCTACTGAAACAATAATCAAGAAAATAGTTAAAGGGTACAAATATTGAAAAAAAAGATATTTTATTGAATTGAATTAAGGTAACTATTAAAAGATGTGTTTTGTTTTTATAACACACCACTAAATTTGAATTGTGGCCTAGCAACATTTAATATCAATTTTAACAGCTGCTGAAATATAAAAATATCCATGCAATTCACATATCGTCTGGTGATTTCTCTCCTATCAACAACGAATTGCTTTAAAAATAAATAAATTGTCAAATTGCGTAAATGAGTTTTTATCACACATTTGCGCGAAAGAAAAACGAGACTAGCAAGTGGATTAATTGCGCATATTCAAGGTTTTTGTGCTTTTGTGATATTATTGTAGTAAATTATAAGAAGTAAGGACTTAAATAGTACGTAGTTACGCAACTTTACGAATAAATGATCCTTTGAACCAAAACCTCCGAGATCGCAAGGCCGGGACACTGAATCAAATCAGCTTCCTAACTTGTACGGGAACCTACAGAAAATATATTTTTCTTTATTTGTTAAAAATTAACCAAAACATTTTAAGATGTTTAAATAAATAAGAATAAATTTAAAAAAAATTTAAAAACAAACATTTTGAAAAATCTCATACCAGTTCGGAGGCTGTTTTGAATAAGTGTCCCGGCCTTATGATCTAGGAGGTTTTGGTTGAACTAATGCCTGACACTACAGATAAGCTGACAATTTTTTTCCTCAATCAGCGAACTGATGCACCAGAGAATGAATTTGCTGGATATTTAAGGATTCTGAATTCTGGCCGAACGGTTCGAGAAAAATGACCCAGTGAAAAGTACTGTTCTCTATGGACTTCATAATGCTGATGTTTACCTACTTTGATGTTAGGTATTATTATATGTATTATGGGTTATATTTAACTCCGTTAATTCGAGATAAGCTCATTTTGATCGGTCTCGAACTTTGAACGGTTATCAAATATACTAATTTCAGTTTATTGTGATGATGTGCGTGATGTGAAATATTCAAGACTAATTTAAAGCGTAAAATTATTCGTGTTTAACGAACTTTTAACATTGGGAAAATAGCGATAAAGAAAGAACAGAAAGTATTTTATTTTAATAATAATTCTAATTCGATAATAGTTGATCCCTTAACAGTTTGCCCGTCTGGTTGCAGCGGGGAGGTTGTGCGAATACCGTCCCATTTAAAAAAAATCACAGTCTTAGACGTCCAACAGTTATACACAAAGACAATTCTCACATTGAAAAAAGATTTGATGAAAAAAACACTCACTAATTCACACCCGTTACTCATAACACTTCAAATGCACTTTCTTAACAGTTCTCTTATATGGTTCCAAACATGTTCAACTCGCCAAGAAATTCAAATCTGGTGATCTTTTGACCATTAAAAGGGCAGGAGAGATATTTTATAGTTTTCTGCATTGCCCTGTGGCCATTAAAGCACCTTACAAATTTTTTTAATGAAATTTTTTTAGATCATGCATGTTTCTCCTACTTAATATCTAATGTTTAAAAAATATTATTCTTACTTTTTTCGATAAGTCGTAAATCTACTACCAAATTTTTTTCATCTGTAATCATGCACAAGGAGAAAAACAACACTTCTCAAACCACACTACCCTACTTATATTATTTTATGAAATGTCTAAATAACGATTTAATCAAAAATTTCAAATTCGAAATTGATTTTATGTATTGACAAGTATCTGAAAAACAAATTTTGCGTATTAAAAAGTATTTACACTATGCTAATTGGTAAATAAAATGAAGTAATTTAATGATATATTTGCTAATTTTCATGTTTTCATAAAGCCAAAACACATAAAAACAAATATATTGTTGATTCCAACACGAACGGTCGTCTTTAACGCTCTGTTCTGTAAAACTATTGTATTTGTGCGTTTGACCAGAAAACATATTTTCTGGAAGACCATTGAATTTTTTCATCTGATTTTAAAAAAGCGGGTCAAAAGGATTCTCTAAGTTCTTCTCCGGCCAGTTCACGGACGGTGGTATCCTTGTATGCATACCTTTTGCACGTTGCTTTGTAAGCTGCCCAGGTTTTAAAAAAGGGTACCAAGTCGTGCTTTAGCCAGGGACTATAATACGTATACAGCAATCATTCATTTTTTTACGAAACAATTTTTATTTACTTTTATGTTTATTTTTACACGTTGGATTTTTTAAGTAATAAATGAAATCAATTACTCTTTATTAAGTTCTGCTAGACTTTTACCGTGTGATTTCAAGTAAAATTCCATGAATGTATTTTTTTTTTTAATTACATGGAGTCCTTCTATATATGTCTGTAAATACAAATAAAAAATCAACGTTTATATTGTGCCAAAATGAATCCACAATGTTTGGTTTTTTGATTATCCTCCAGGAATTACATCATAATTTTTGAATAGGCACATGAATGAGATAAAAATTGAAATCACAATTTTTTTGAAAATACTGTAAATAATAGGACTGTTTATTTTGAATTTTGAATTCTGTGAAGTTTTCAAAAAGTTGTGATAAACATTTTTCATGTTTGAAATTAAAATATTACATTTTGAATATATGTAAGTATATTTCAAACTCAAAATCTAATTTTTAATTTTATCTTCTTTCTAAAATGCTATTTGTTTTTACGACATCTTCAAAATGAAGAAAAACATGGAACATTAAAAATACCTAATTTCTTATTATTTTTTAAGTTTATACAACTGATAAACAATCCCCTTTGACTGGATAAGCAATCAATGTATATCTTATATTATGTATCTTCCCTTGAACTATTTTACGCCAGTTTTTATTTTACGTTTCTATTAGTAAAGTTTTCACATACAAGGTCGTTTATAAGTAGAATAAAATTTAGAAAAAAATACCGTATGTATTTAACAAATAAACAAGTATCTTTATAAGAACTAACAACTCTACTTTTGCAACTAATCTTCAAAATAGCAAATGTAAAACTCAATTTCCAATATTTTTACTATAATGTCCTGTGCGGACAAAGTCGTAAACGTTTAAATAAAAGTGTGTTTATATGATGTAAAATTCCAGATGAGTGTGTTTTTTCTGTTTGTAAATAACAAAATTAGAATAAAACTCATAATACATTGGACAACGCTTTTGAGGTGATTTAACATTATTAACTAGATTTACTAAAGGTGTTCATTCGAAAACTCAATTAAAGACAATCTGATCGTCTCTACAGTAAGCCAATAAAAATTATTACTTTATTAATAAAAATAACACTTGTTTTTTGAAATGCATGGATTATGTTGCAAAAATATATTTTATATTTTCGGCTTCAGAAAGCCTACAAATAATTATAATATCCCGCGATTTTTCACAGTAATATTATAACACGTAAACGAAATTACATTGCAAGAAAAAAGTAGAATAATAAAGTTTATAACCGGTTCCATAACGCATTGTAAACATTGTTAATTTTCAATTTTTTTTTTTTTCATTTTTATATTTTAATTTAAAAACAAACCCACCGTTATCAGAACTGATTAAAAAAACAAAACTGCATGCATAAAATTGCGTAAGATCGAGGCATTCAACCATAATATTAATTTTATTAATGTCCGTTATCAACGTCAATTAGCATATTCGTAACATGCAGAGGCTTGCATATTTGAGATAAAACGCTTGAGATATACGCGCATAAAATTCATATCAATTTTCTCTTATTTATGGATGAACTTAAGACGGAAATTAAGTTATTTTTGTATTGTGAAAAATCTGTGCGTTGATTGAACTAAATCTTTTATTGCTATTTTCCAAATTACGCGATAGTGTAATAAACACTTTTTTTATACAATAAAATATATAAAAATGGTTTAGGAAAATTTGAGAAAAATCGGTCGTTAGGGGGTTAATATGAGCCGTTGATGTCTTTAAAAATGTGTCGAAGCGTAGACCCGACTCAGTTTTTTTAACCCTTTAGTTGCCAAAAAAAAATGGGAAAAAATTCGAAACGTTTAAATCGAAAAATGGGTTCTCTATTAAAGAGTTTTATTATTTTATTAGATTCGTTCGGTTCAATGACCCTACATTTGAGCGAAATTTGTTAACCTAACAAGATGTAAATAAATACCTCATTACCTAATTATCTCCCTTTTGGGAACCAATAAGTAAATTATGACATCCAACACATATTTAAGTTAGTATTTCATGAATATTCTTACGTAACTGTATGACGTTTGATATCTTGGAATGTCTCCAGTGACAAAAATCTTTACAATATCGGATCGATAGGCGGACATATTTGGTAATGAAAATCGACAATTGACATAGGTACGCTGGCAAAACTGGCTCATATATCTGTGAAGTAACGTCAAAGGGCTACGTAAAAGTTAAAAATGCTAATAAATTGACAATGTCGAATTGAAATAATAACATCAATATACATTGGCAATCCGCATGTACTTTGTGATATTAAAAAGGGAGTCAATTAGTTCATAAGTTATGACTTTTGTTCCTCCAAGTTGGAACGGAATCAATTGATCGCTTTTCGATCGTCCGTGGATCATGTTTACGATTTCTTTAGACTCTAAGGGCTTATTTAGTTCACCTTTATTTATTAATTAGCCAGTTATTTTGCATAATGGACGTCACTATCCAAAAAGTCGTGCACATTGACAACTTATCCGACATCTAAAAGTAGGCTTGCTTGCGAACATAGCTAACTTTCCATAGGATACCGATTTCATCAATATCGTATTGAAATAAGGCTTTATGGATCGATATAAAATCATCGGTAGTTACGCCTATTGATCCGACATTGTAAAGTTATCGATTTAACTGTGCTAAACCCCCTGTGTTATCCTTTATATCTTTCAGGATCCTTTCTGAAACTCAGTGGGTAATCAAAACGCAGCATCCATATTACTTTATAAATTGTCGTGACTAATAATAAGTTCCGACATAATGTAATTTATTACTTTAATTGCCGAAAGGATTCCTAAATAATTACACGTAATTATCGCATAATAATATAACGCTTCAGGTAGATACTGGTATTGTTTAAACATTTCTTATTATTGTGAAGGTTATCGGATATCTTTAATAAATGTCACGTATTATGGCTGGCTGCCGTCGGTCCAATAGATAATTATTTATAAATTATGATTATTTTAATTATTTATAAATAAATAATTAAAATAATCAAACACACTTAGCAAAATATAAAAAAAACATGACTTTGTGTTAAAATATGTAGGCGTGAGAAAACTGTGATAAGAAATAATAATAACTAAAATAAAAAAGTAATTATGAACGTCAGTAATTATCGTATTATTTGTTTTACATTTTGTCGGATTACTGAAATGTTTTGTTTACAAGATTGCGATAAAATAATAAGTTGTCTCGAAGTTATCGAAAAGAGAGCTCGAGCTCATGCTCACATTGTTCCTGCTGTTCCGTAGCTTTTAAACTCTGGTAAGAGTTGGTGGGTTTTACTCATAGACTAATTTACTAGATTTTCTACCCGGATTCGCCCGACGTTTCAAAAGTATTTTTTAAACATATTTTTATAAAATCGTATGAAATAATAATAATATTTTTTTAACAGTGTTAATATTTGTATTAGCGCAACATCAGAAAAAAGAAGTTTTAAATATTACACAGTAACTTAGTATTACGGACTAACCAAGTTTTACCCTATCGTCGATGTAAAATTCTAAACAAAAAGTGGCAAATAGTATAATTTCCCTACTCCAAATCTCACCGTTCGAAATAATCTTAAAACAAACCAACTTTCTGCTTCCTAAGACGGTTCACTTTTTTATTATAATTTTATACTTTGTATTTGTTATCAGTAATCATAAAAGAAATATATTTTGAAAAGGAGTGAGTCATTTTCAAAATTTCGGCTTTTAATAATTGTACGGGACGGCACTGTAGTCGCCGGCCGCACAGACGATATAGCGGGAGTGGCCGGCTGGCCGCTTCGACGCCTTGGAAGGGGAGGTCGGGAAAAAGTAGGGAGAATGATGAAAATATGGGGAAAATGAAAAGTGGGGAAAAATGTGGTAAAAAATGGGGAAAAATGTGGGGAAAATGGGGATAAATATAGGGAAGGGAGAAATGGGGAAAATGTGGGAGAAAGGTATAAGGCAGGGGGGAGGAAGGTAGGGGGGAACCTGCGCCCTGACTAGGGACGCTTCGACTATTGTGAAAGTTTCTTCTTGATGAACGCCAGGGAGCCGGGAGAAAGAAGAAGGCCAGGTTGCAGTGAAGGTCCAGGGCAGAAGAGGCTTGAAGAAGGCAGTCAGGGCAGTCCAGGAGAGATGTTGATCGTTCGATGGTTTCTGGCTCTCTGCCGATTTGCACAAGTTTTCTGCCTTTTAAAGGACCAACGGGCTTAGCTCTCCCTTTGTTAGCGACAAATTCCGAGAATTATTTTCGGGTTCCCGGAATTTGTCACAGGAGAGAGCGCCGTTGTTGCGTAACTTGGAAGGGGACGATTTTGACTAGGTCCCTGACTGTTTTTCAATCCACTTTGCCCGGGTCATTTTTATTCAGATACATTTTGTGAGTTTGCACATATTACAGAGAGAAAATATATTTTACAAGGCAGCTTTGCACAATATTTAATTTGTGCAAATTTACATATTGAAGAGAGTTGGTATCTAAAAGGGAAGATTTGCACAATATTCAATTTTGTGCAAACGGCAAGTTTTGTAAAGGAAACTGCGTCTGCACAATTTCAAATTTCATGCAAATCTTCCATGTTTGTATAAATTTATTATGATAGGTATTTAATTTATAAGAGGGTGTTGGGGGGGTCAAGCCTTTGTTTTTTGTCTATAATGATGACTGCTTGACCCCGTGGTTTTATTTATTGATCAGTTTTGCATATAAGATTTACAGTTTTACACAAGTGCGGATAAGATTACAGATTTTTATAGAGAGAATTTTGTTGCCTAAATTCGAATATGCGCAGAGGTGAGTTTGTAAAGGTACTGCCTCTGCGTAAATTCAGATTTATGCAAATTAATATAAAGTCGGTGGAGGTACGTCCGGTACATAATAATAATTTTAATTCCAGGATGTGGAGAGGTTAGTGCAATCCCACACGTCCCATATAGATATATAATATTTTTAATTTAATTTAATCTTCATATATTTTTTCATTTTTCAACAAATATACATTGTACATAAAATATATATATATATACAATGTATATTTGTTGAAAAATGAAAAAATATATGAAGAAGAATAAATTAACAACATTATAATTCAAAAATTCTTTTAAGTATAGATTATATTCACTTTCCGTAATTCATAATAGTTTATTTGATAAAACGTGAAAATTTTATCATATATTTACATCGTGTTCAATTCGTAGAACTTCATTGAATTTTTTCAAAATTTAAAACTGATTTGTGTTATTTCACAATTTATTCATTAAATTTTTTTTATTTTTATTATTATTATTTTAATATACATCATATGGGTTACATTAATACATACATATTTTGCTAAATATAATATTAAGGTTCATATATGGTCATGTATACCTTATCAGAAAAGAGGAGCTCTTGTGACTGATAAGGGAGCCACGATTCTTATTTAGATTCATAATTCATAATGAGATATAATAATAATAATATAATAATATATATTATAATAATAATATATATATATATAAATATATTATGATAAAACTATACTAACAGACCGAGCGATTAGTCATAATAGACCCGATATAGTTTTACATGACAAAATTAAAAAAATAACTTATATCATTGATGTCGCTATTCCAAATTCCTGTAATATTCAAAAATCTGTTAGTGAAAAAATAAGAAAATACACAGATTTAGGAAATGAAATAAAAAGAATTTGGCATTCTCAGACTATAAAAATATTACCATTCGTTATTTCGGCTACTGGCATTATACCTAGCTCTCTAATTAAAAATTTAGGCGTATTAGATCTATCAAAAAAATTATATATAAAGATGCAAAAGTCGGTCATTTTGAATACATGTAGGATAACAAAAGATTTTTTAAATATTTATGTTGAGGGATCAGTAGGATTTATAGGCCCTGTTAGAAGTTCTACCGAGCCGAACCCTCTGATATGAAAATATCTGGAGACGGTGAATTATTTTCCCATTTGATCTCTGGTGATTTGACGTGTTGTTCTTGTATTGTTTTGTATTTATTTTGCTTATATAATGCACTTACATAATGTTGATTGACTATATGATCATTTGTGGAAAAGTGAGTGGAAGGGTTAAGTTTTTCCTTTGGGGAAGACTTAACCCGGACAACTAAATCGGAAGTTAAAAAAAAAAAAAATTACCATTCGTTATTTCGGCTACTGGCATTATACCTAGCTCTCTAATTAAAAATTTAGGCGTATTAGATCTATCAAAAAAATTATATATAAAGATGCAAAAGTCGGTCATTTTGAATACATGTAGGATAACAAAAGATTTTTTAAATATTTATGTTGAGGGATCAGTAGGATTTATAGGCCCTGTTAGAAGTTCTACCGAGCCGAACCCTCTGATATGAAAATATCTGGAGACGGTGAATTATTTTCCCATTTGATCTCTGGTGATTTGACGTGTTGTTCTTGTATTGTTTTGTATTTATTTTGCTTATATAATGCACTTACATAATGTTGATTGACTAGATGATCATTTGTGGAAAAGTGAGTGGAAGGGTTAAGTTTTTCCTTTGGGGAAGACTTAACCCGGACAACTAAATCGGAAGTTTAAAATATTTTTATTTTTGTTTAATATAAGTTTTTTTGGAAAAAAAGTTTAAATTTTATTTATTTGTTCTTGTTGGTTCGTAATACAGCGCAATTCGGAAGGGAGATTATTGTAGTTTTTTATGGCTTGGTAAATATAATGGTTTTGCATTTGAGTTGTTTTAAAGATTGGCGTAATAAATTGATTTCCATTTCTCATGAGTTTATAAAATTCTTGATATTCTGTGTTATTTTTTTCTTCACACATTTTTATAATGGAAGTTTGCTTAAATATATCATCAATATTTGGTACTGGAAACAATTTAAAAAGCAATTTTGTTGGGAAAGTAGAGTTTTTTTTAAGTATTACTTTTATAATAATTTTTTGCGAGACTTTTACTGAGTTTAGGTTGTTTTTATAAGATCCTCCCCAACCTATGATTCCGTAAATAAGCAGGGAGTGGACAAGAGCATAATATACATTTTTTAGTATTTTCACATTTAAAATATTTCTTAACCTAATTTATATATAGTATACTTGCGGCACGTTCCATAGTGAAAGATACTATAAGAATCGCTGTGGTGTAAGACCACCATTAAAAATGGAAACATTGCTTGAAATGGATTTTGCCGTTGTCGGTGATAAACTCTGAATAGCCAGGTAATCCCCCCCCACCTTTCTCATCTCTATCTTCACCTATCTACCTTCAGCCTCACACATACCACAATTGGGTTGCCATGGTCTCACTCGCTCCAGACGTATGGGAGCAGATGGGACTCGAAATTCACATAAAAAACAAACGGTGGCGCGCCTCCTTCGTTTTTACCTAAACGCTAAAATAATTGGTAATGATGGACCGTGCAGTTTGCTCTTAGATCAGCGACAGTCAGCACGCCTCCATGCCATATCTCTTTTTGATTCTATTATCCACGACTAGTACTATTGATTATTGTCTACATAACATTATCATGATAATCCCCCGGGTCTAGAGTCTAGACAACTTTATATTATGTTAGTTACAAAATCTCAGCTTAGAGATATATTTTTAGTTTTTATTTTACCAATTTCAAAAATTACAATTTTTGTGACAACCATACTAGGCTCATGTCCGTGTTATGGTAGTCGTAGAAAATATTTTGAAGTACCTATTCCCACTTGACATATAAATTAAAATGCATGAAATAACAGTAAACTGATGCCTGAATATGAAACAATATTAGTTAAACATATAACAGTAACACAAAATAATATAGAAACTAGAACAATAATACATATAAGACAAATCACTAAAACTAAATTACCAACGCTACTATATTTTGTAGGATTCAACAAAGTGCTGTTATAGATTATGATTAATTCTATAAATGGTATCAATAAATATATCAATAGTACCCCCAAACTTGTTGCTTAGATAATGCATCCTATTGGTTGTGTGTGTATTGAAGAAGAATATTACATTTTGTCTTTTGTTCCTAGTCGGAACATGGAGTTTAATAGCGGACTGTCAATGAAGTCATTAATGACTCGGTGTAACACAACTAGGTCTGAAATAATTCTCCTGTCAGACAGTGTTACAAGATGCAATTGATTCATCAAACTGACATAATTAATGTATTCAATTGGAATTTTGAGCTTAAAATTTACGAAACTAAGAAATTTGTGCTGAACTCTTGCTATATTTTTAAAGTAGAAAGAAGAAAGTCAAACATTCCCGGGTTACGAATAACATGACATTATTTGAAAATTTCTTACTACTACCACAGCAAGCGGAAAATTTTTAGCTTGTGTTGTGATGGAGGACTTTGCCGAGGAATTTAACACATTACGTCTGGGTGGGACCCAAACGCTATGTCAACTCAGCCACCGACCGGTCTGTTAAAGTTCTGCAAAGAAAGCCAAGCATCTTTAATAGTTAATGTGTGCAATGAATGTCAAGTTTTCACCGAATATTACATTTATAATATGATTGACATGTTATCATTGTTTCGCATGTGTGACTATAGAAAAATGGAAGATAGAATGGGGTTCATGAGGACGTGTCAGATGTTCACAGATATAGCACAAGTCGACTCAACGACTTTTAAGGTTTCATGACAAAATCACAATGATAGTGACAATGACAATGACAATGACAGTGACGATGACAATGACAATGACAGTGACGATGACAATGACATTGACAATGACAGTGACAGTGACAGTGACAGTGACAGTGACAATGACAGTGACAGTGACAATGACAATGACAACGACAGCGACAGCGACAATGACAATGACAATGACAATGACAATGACAATGACAATGACAATGACAATGACAATGACAATGACAATGACAATGACAATGACAATGACAATGACAATGACAATGACAGTGACAATGACAATGACAATGACAGTGACAGTGACAATGACAATGACAATGACAATGACAATGACAATGACAATGACAATGACAATGACAATGACAATGACAATGACAATGACAATGACAATGACAATGACAATGACAATGACAGTGACAATGACAATGACAATGACAATCACAATGATGAAAGAAATTGAAAGTATTTTTCGTAACAGGTTAGAAGAGGTAGATAATGCAGATAACATGCTAGAAACATATATTTGCTTCTACTGACTCTTCTACCGTTATTAAAAAAATATCAGCCAATTATTGATTCGATTTAACTAAATGGATACGAATGAATGACCTTAAAAAATACATTATCGTAATAATATTCATAGATATAACTAATTCTTTATTAATTAAAAGCGTCAGCTTAAACAAGCTTAGCATCGGTAGGCAAATACTTAATTACGAAGTTTATTAATAGGCCTGTCTTATGTGCATAATGAAGATTCTATACAAATTTAGAGAGTTGTTTTGTTCCATACATAATAATATGATGCTAATGTCTTTTTCTGCATTGAAGCGAAAAAAAACGAAACGTTTAACATATTTTTTTCAATTTGAATATCAAAACACTGATTTTGAAGGTCGTAGCTAATTTTCGTTTGCCAGAAAGTAATAGCTTTGTGAAAAAATAATCAAACATAAAATATTGGTACATCATCACTTCTCAATACACATGCAATGTTCTCTTTGTCAATTCTCAGAGTTGGCAGAAGATATTGAAGTATTTTTTTATATCCATTCATTGATGTATTATTTAGTCCATTTAATTTTATTCTAGGTATGAATAACTACCATTCACTAAGATGATGTTTTGCTTTGATAAAATATATTTTTAAATCAACGGCCAAGCATTGAACACTTAGATTCCGACACAAACCAACCTATTTGTGCCTGAGTCTCACTCTTGAAAACGTAGCTACAACTTAATGTATTGTTAAGGGCGTTGTTCAAATCTGTATCTGAATTTTGTCTAGGCATTAAATTGGAGCAGTCCTCTTCGGGCGCCGAACTGTCAAGGCGCCAAGATGATAATACCTCAAGAAACACATCGCCCTCGAGGTTATTTTTCATAAAAACGACGCTATACGAAAACACAAATCATCCTTGTATTATTTATTACAGTGATCTCTTACCTAGGCATCTTCTGGTTTTGATTGGCTGAGGGCCGGTCCTACCCTAAGCGGAGGGAGACCCTGAATACGGTAGATGACATTTTTTTTTTAAATACACTGAGTTTACGAGGTGTTTGCCACTACGTACTAGAGCTTTCCGTCCCGGGATCCCGGAATCCCGGACCTTTTTCGGCACCATAATCCCGGTGCTGCGTTTGTCTTCATCTCGGGATTAAGGGATTTTAATTGGTTTCACAGTCTTCGTTCAACCTTGGGAATGTTTTTTTTATTGTCTTTTATTGCAAAATATTCTCGAGTTATTGGGATAAATGATCATTAAGATTTTGGGGTGGGTTATATTTATCGCGCTGTTTTTTAGAAGAAGGGAAAGTTTTATTGAAGCCTGAATAACATGCTTTGTGACATTACTACACCATTATCGTTCAGGCAGACGAGTTTTCACTTCTCAATTTTAGCTAGCAGTGAAAGCATTTTATCATCGTGACGCATCAGTTCTATCAGCTGATCGAACGATTTAATTTATGTTGAACAATTTGGGCAACAGTGGTTTTGATCTTCATTTGAATGAGTCACTTGCACGTAGAATAAATGAACGTCAGACTCGTGTATCTTCGTTGTTCCAGTTTTTGCACAAATGCGATGAAGAATATGCAGAATTTAAGTTCGTCCGACTTTTAACTTTTGGGCGTTGGAACAAAAGTACACGAAATCAGTCGAAGAACAAATTGCTTTCTCTGTGTTAGAATTAGACCTTGAAATTGTAGAGGAAGTCGATTTAAATCTTCCTCTAAAAGAAAAGCTCGATATAGCTATCGGTTATCGATTTTGTTTTATTGATTTCGAATGCTTAATACTTTTACTTTATTATAATTTGGTTAATAATCTGTGTTTAATACCCGAATAGTCAAAATAAAATATTTGTTACAACTCCCATTTTTTTTAATAATAGTTAAATTATTTAAATTTGCAATGCCACCATCAGGATCCCGGAATTAAAAAATGCTAGCACTGTAATCCCGGTTCTGAAAAAACTTTCCGGGTTTGAGAACCGTACTACGTACCAAATGTATCAACGCTACTTTTACAACAAATAGGGTAATGTTATATAACCTGTAATTTTGTAAATAATAACTATCATGTAGTATTAAAAAAATTGACCATCTAAAATTTGATAGTGTAAGAAAAATGTCAATTACATTACCATGCATGCAATATGACTAAAATGTCATACCAAGAAAAGCCCATTTGCTTTATTCTCCTCTCTCTCTCTTTCTCTCTACGTATCCTGTCATAACCTTGATCATATTGATCATTATAGCACTTGCATCTTTTAGATCCTCCTCATCTTACATCGTTGGTTTTTTAACCATACTTTTGGTTTCACCGCAAAATTACGTAATTTTAAAACCAAGTTATACGTTACGTTGTCCATAAATCAAATGTTACATTTGCCAAAACTGTTTCACAAATTGTCCTTAAAATTGGTTGGTTTCCATCCACTTCTAAAATCTGAATATTAAACATAGATTTTTCATGTGGTTAAATTAATATAAAAACGGTAGCTACTATATCCATCCTCTTCTAAATGTTGAATAATATTAAGCAACGGGCACACGGGCAAATAACCAATGCGGCCTTGACTTTTTCGGCAAATATATACAGATCGTCTTCTCATGTTCTTCAATGTGATGACCCAGATGTCGACAACCAGCGGTTCTTTAACCCAATATTTTTAACCGGATATCAGTTTAATAATTGAAAATAATATCGATCTTATTACTACGCCACAAGTGCCTACCAAATATGTTATATTATAATACAGAAAAAAACGTGTAAAAAAAATAAAAAAATAATTTCAGTTGTGTTTGTGTCCGTTTAATGACCTCTAGAACTGGGATTTACTTTGATTTTCAAAATTGGAACTTTTCAGACGAGCGATAAAGTAGGTGTCAAAATATTTTTTTTACTTAATAATTCTGTATTTCTTTTGTGTGTATTTTTGACAGATGTTGTAATTTTTCAAGCATCATGAGACAAATATTTAATTTTATAAGTGCTGTTGACTTCAAAAATCCTACATTTGCATTATTCCGTGATTTTTCACTTGTCTGCGCTAGTAGATATATTATTGATCATAGTTACACTGGAGTGGGGTACTTAAAAGACTATTTTTTTATTAAGGAAGAATTCCATTCGTCACCGTTGTATTTTTATTTGTTTTAATTGCGTATCGCTATCGCCTCACAAATTTCCCAATCCCATATAATATTTTCACAACCTGCAACAAAAGGCAGCTTTTGCACCTCATGAAAAACGAACCATTGATTTTTTTTTTGAATAATTTACACTTAGGACTTAGGTTGTTTCGGAAAATTTGAACAATTCATCAAATTTCAACGTTCATTTTCGGGTTCTGTGAAAGACTTATTCAAGTTCTGTTTTTATATCATTGTAGGCTAGTTGCTTGACAAAACTGAAATAAAAACAGAACTTGAAAAAATCTTTCACAGAACTTGAAAATGAACGATGAAATTTGATGAATTGTTCAGATTCTCCGAAACAACCCGTCCTTAATGTTTAAAAAAAATATATGATTACTACTTTACTTATTTATTTATTACGCACAAACATTATTTTAATAACAAACACATTATTTGTATGCCTTTAACAATAGTGGCAATGTTCAAGAATTTCATGAGATTAATATTTGTATGTATCCTTGTATAGAAGTCACACCTGACAAGATAAGCAATACAAGTTTGGAATGAGCAAAATAATTGATCATTTTTATTTAAAATATTCCGGCACAACAATATGAAATTGAAGAAAAAAGGCTACGAATACAAAGGCATTCATTAAATTAAAATACTTTTATTGCACAACTCACGTATTTTTTACAAATTAAGATGCGTATCTAGGGTAATAAAGTCTAAGCACATCGAGACAAAATACACTAGGTGAACGTTCTACGAGAAAGCAATTTAAGGCGAAGCTTAAGGACAAATCACTATTTTGATTAATCTTTATAGCGAATTGGTAAACATTATGAATACCAAAAAATATGCTTTAGATAAATTGAAAATTTTGCTATCGTTTCGCTTCAGTAGTATACAAATAAAATAAAAATTACTAAATTAAAAATATAAATGTAAACTACTAGTAAAAATATTTTTTCAATAGAAATGAATGAACGCACAAAGGAAACAACTTAAAAAAATATAGTATTATAGCTAATATTATCTGTGACAGTTTCACGTGATTAACTATTTTGCTTTCTTTTAAAATTATTTATAAAATAAATAAAAACCAGTTTTGTGCTTGAATTTGGACGTTTCTAGACCCCATTTGTCAAGCGATTTTAATGCCTATTACCTAAACTATAAGGTATACCAAGAATATACACATTTTTGTCTTGTAGCTTCCTCTTAATGATTTAAATTGTAACAAAATTTGCGATGGTATTTTCTTATAAAAAATATTCTTTGTAATTGAATGTGTTTTATTTTTCAACGTAGCAGGCCTTTGACATATTCTATCAGAAATTGTGTTAATGTATTGTGTATAATAGGGTAAGAAAGGAAACTAATAATAAAATATTGGTCGGACAAGGTGCTTTTATAGTGGAAGGGTGCATGCACCAGATCTTCTCAATACATATGCTAACTGAGAAGTTCGTGGCAAAAAACCAGAAACTTTTCTGTGCTTTTATAGATCTACAAAAAACATACTACCGAGTCAACAGGAAAAAGCGATGGAAGGTGTTGTCCAAGTATGGAATGAATACGAATCTCACTCAGACAATTGCGTTTCTCTATTATGGAAGCGTTGGATGTGTTATGGTGAAAGGTGGTTTACGGGGTGGTTTTATATCACGAAAGGTGTTAAACAAAACTGCGTATTCTCACCGTAGTTATTCGAATCATCCATGAATAATCGTGTGCGAAAAATGAAAAAGGTGGGATTGGGCGCGAATTTGAGTAATCTGAAAGTATGTTTGCCTGTTGTATGCTGATGATGCGGTGCTGATTACTAATAGTGTGGAAGATCTACAGTCCGTATTGAGGATGGACGAAGTATGTATCAGGAATCAGTTAATGATGAATGTAATTAAGTCTAAAATCATGGAGATGGAAGAGAGAGTACGAAAACAATGTGCAACATAGATGTGAATGACGAATACTTGGAGCAGTTGAATGAGTTTGGGTATTTAGGAAGTATGTTTACGAGAGATGCTGACAGAGATATTGAAGGAAGGATAATTGCAGGTCGCTTCATTAATGGAGGACTAAACGCAGTTGGCGCTAGCAAAAAAATGTCCAAAGAAGCCAAACCGGTCCACAGTAGAGTGCTTATACACCTACCTTGATGTATCTGAACAGGCAGAGAAATAATGAAAGTAGACTGAATGCTGTATAAATGAGATCTCTGAGACATATGTGTGGTAAAACCATGTATAAAACCGCGTGAGAAATGTAGATATCTGCAAAGAGTGCAAGGTTGATGTAGGCGTAGTGAGTACTATTAAGAAAGGGACGCTTAGATGGTTTAAGTATGCAGAGAAAAAATATAGGACGCAAATGTGAATAGTAGCAGACGTCGGGGATGACCTAGGAAGACAAGGCACGATCAAGTGACTCAGATACTTGAGTCAGGCCATGTCGAGAGTCAGAATAATAGAAGAGTATATATGAGATGACGTTTAAATGTGAATGAGGCGAGGATTGTATGCCATGACCGAGTTGTTTGGCGGTCCTCTCTGCCTACCCCTGCGGGGAAACGGCGTGATGGTTAGAGCCAGAAAAATCTTGGTGCGGCCCTCGACTGATGATACTACAAACATCCAAATGCCCCCCGAAGGCGAAAAGGTTCCCCACCCCTGGTCTAAAACATGCGAAAACCTCAGCACGGCTTCTCCTAGTAAGGTAACACCAACGGTAACCTATTTACATACAGTTACTGATTATTCACATTTTTGTATTACTGGGACTTATCATCTATGTAAACTGTAATCATTTGTAAAAAGTTTGTAAGAGAAAAGGAATTAGTAAAGTAATAAAAACATTCGACTCTGATAGAAAATAACTTCCGAGTGATGTTTAACAATTAGTTTATCATGTCTCAACTTATGAACAACAACAACAATAATTATTATCAACTGTTTCCACAAAGACCTATCTTGTGCGATCTATATCTTTTACCACGCAGGATTTTAAAAATTCGGTATATTATGTAGGCTAAATAGCTCAGAAAACGGGGGTTTGTTGAAAATTAGACATCGAGCTTATTACATGTTTTAGTATCTTCCCAACTATTAATGGTTTAAACTTAAGTTTAATGGATCGCAGCCCGCTTTTTATTTATGTTAATTAATTATAATTACGTTATAAACCTTTTTTTAACGCGCCTAAAATTAATGGATTGAAACGTCTGCGGATTTTAAACTTGTTGTTACATTAAACTTGAATGCTATACGATTATTTTTATACATTTTATCGTCTTTGGTAGGTACCTGATTATACATCAAAATACTAATTTTAGTATAAAAATGGTGTTTTATATAAACATAAATGCCAACGAATGGATTTTTGGTTGTGATTTATTCATTGAACATTAAAATTTAATTTCTAAAAATACGCTGTCACAATTTCAACTACAGCGTTGCATAATACCCAATTTTACAAATTTTATGAAGACAATTTAATGTCTTTTTGAGAATTTGATGATGTCCTTTTCTTGTTTGCGGAAATCCTTTCGAGTCTCCGATGCCAATTTCAATAAGTTCATCAAACTAAAGACGTGTTGTTACACAGAATTTAAGCAAAACTTCAAATTCCAAAGTTCAAATTAAAGTTCTTCCAAAGTTCTATTCAAGTTCTGTTACTATCCATGTAATGTGAAACGAATGGCTATGATAAAATAATAACACAAATAAAGTTCTATTCAAGTTATTATCTATGTAATGTGAAACAACTGGCCATGATGCAATAATAACAGAACTTGAATAGAACTTTCACAAAATTTTAACTTCGAAATTTAATGAAATGTTCAAAATCTGTGAAACAACCCCTCCTTTATCATAACACTTGTCCTCCATCAGTATGGGATTTGGCCTTCTCTACAAAAGCTCTCCACCGGCTTCGGTCCTTTGGTATCTGCTTCCAGTCTTCAGTCCATTCTATTCTGCTCCAATCCTCTTCCATAGAACTAGTTTCACCTCTTCCTCAGCCTGCCTGAGTCGCTTCCACCGAGCGGTGTCGATGTCGTTCTATAGATTTATTATTATTTATTATTCAACCAAATACTCGTACCAATATCAATACGTTTTTGCGCTGCGCAGAAATCGAGCCATCAACCTGTCAAGAAATATTTGCACAAACCACAAAGCCACGGTTGCCGTTAAAATTAGTAAGGGTAGTTGGATCATTTACTGTTAATCTTGCATGGTGATAAAATCAGAGAGGAAATATTAATAACGCGTGCAAAATTACAACTATTTGTTGCGGTGTTGGGTTATAGGCAAAAAGTTGCCAATTATTTATACAGAAATTCGAAAACAACAATTAATTAATAAACATGTTGCATTCGGATTATCTACCCAAAGGAATGCTTTCTTCGTGCTGAACATGTGTTCAATGTCGCCAAAAGCAAAAAAGAATGAATATAAATTTTGTGTTCAGTCACATATATTTGGAATACCCTAGATCAGGGCTTCCCTAACTGTGAGTCGCGACGCCCCGGGGCGCCGCGGGATCATCCCAGGGGCGTCGTGAGGTAATCTTTATAGCGAAAATATCGTTCAATCAGCACTGCAGCGTTAAGGGTTTTATTACCGTTTGCGACATCATACTTGTGTGAGACAGGTTTCTTTGCAGTTGCAGTAATTAAGAATAAGTACAGATCAAAAATAAATTTAGAGGCAGAGACGAGAGTGGCGATTTCGAAACTTCAACCTCGTTTTGAGAAACTGCTCAGAAAAGCAAGCACATCCTTCTCATTAATACCAAAGAAAAAAGTTGCTTTTTTATCTTTTTTGTTTGCTTCCATTTTTTTTTTTACGTTGACTACGTGACCCGTTCAGGGGGGGGGCTTCAAAATACTACGCTTGGTGCAAATGACAAATGAGCGGCGGGGGGCTTAGATTTTTAGTAACCGGGGGGGGGGGGCGTCGCAAAAATATGGCAACTTCCCAAGGGCGTCACAGTTGAAAAAAGTTTGAGAAGCCCTGCCCTAGATCATTAATACAAGTTTAAAAATTGAAGCGACTCAATTTGCGCGGTTGTTATCAATCTAGTTGGGTTTAAAGTAACCATTTTAAAATATTTCAAATTTATTAAGAATCTCTTCACATTATTCGTAATCTGGTTAAAGCAGTATTTCAGGCCTTTAACGAATGAATTGACAGGTTTCCTAATAAACTTTCAGTGAAACACGAATGTATTATTGCGACGATGGAACACGTGCTGAATTTTTTTTAAATATTTTGGCATTTCGTCATTGTATATTATCAAAACAACCAAAACAAACAAAACAGAACACATGTTCCAATATATTATTAATGTTCTTAAAGTTTATTAGAAAATGGCCTGCAATCCCGTTTACAACTGGATTTTAATAAATCAACAATACTCATTTTTCTCCTTGCACTAATGTATAAATAATAATCTATCGTCCACATTCACTTCATACTAATTCCTGCCGTGCAAGGACACTTGAAGGTCTAAAGTCGTTCTTAAGTAAATTTAGTTTAATTTAAAAAAAAAATTATATATATATATTTTTTTAAATATATGTATATATATAGTCCTTGTAGGAGTAACAGGGGGAAAGCGGTAGGTCCCCTTAACTGTATTTGTTTCACCACCTAGTACTATTTTAATAAATTAAGTATGGCTAAATAGATATTGTTGGCAAGACAAGATTTTGCAACGCATAACGCGCGTTATGATGATATTAAACAATTAAACGTACGCACTAACTTGTTTTAGCTGCACTAAAATATGTTTTATTGTACCGGGAATATTTGTGTGTGAAGGCTATTATTTTTACATGTGGCTTCGAAATATGCAATAAAAAAATAATATGGTTAATGTAACAACCTACCTGTGCCAGTTACTTCTTCAAAAAATGTTCCCACGTTTCCTGAGCCCATTAATCCGATATAAGTTGTGATAAACAAATCGCAAAACAGACAGTAGTCGTACAACGTACAACCGGTAAGCGGTTCCACCAAGGGAAGGGTTCGCTCTGTAACGTAAGGTGCTGTTAAAAGCTTTGATTAAAAATATAATACATATTCGAGACTATGACTCAGCCGGAATTTCGTGCATTGTCATCATGGTAAAATAACACCACTCAGTACCTCTACACTTGCCTCTTTACTGCCTAGGAAAATCTACCAAACCAATTAGTGTATTACAATGCATCCTGTCTTTGAAATCACTCGTTCCGCCTTGAATACAACGGTCAATGGTCGGTAATCGATTGTGGGTCGATTTCACACACCTATCGCAGGTCTATCCAGGTTATAGTCGAGGGTTTAAATCACGATTAGTATATTGTCCGACGAATGCGTAATCCATTCATACTCAAGGTCTACCCGTTTAATTGCTGTGTAGTGACTTGTTTCTTCCTCATTCCTGTATCCCATTTATAATTCTACAGAACATTCCAACATTGTACTGTTCCATATTATAGATACCTACTTTATTACAATTCAAATAGCTATCACACCAAAACGGTGATTCAACCAATTCTCTCAATACAAAAACTTTGTTTTGTATGAGAATTAAACATTCTAACATTTTATAATTTGTCCGCTCTATTGCATATTCATCTTTGAGGACTAAAAAAATAAATTTAAGGTTATGTTTCTATTTTTTTCTTTTTGACATCGTGTAAACGTATTGTTCCTTCAAGTAATCTCAAAGTGACTTTCGAGATTTGTCACTTATATTATATATACTCTATAATATTATTCAATTGATCCGGCTTAAAATGTAGATTTTCACTTCAGTTCAAACTTTTACAGTAGCTAAGAAATTAGAATGGAGTTAGTGAAAGCCAAACACAGTGTTTTTACATTATTCCTAAGCTTCTAGTTCTTATATTCTGATAAATGACGTATACTGAACCACTGGTTCTGATCGTAAAATGTTTAGAGTTAGCCACAAGTAATATATTATGTTAGTTATCGTGCTAAATGCCAAAAACTAAATTAAAAGAATCGCGCTATGTTGTCGAAATTTAAGCAATCCGAATATAGATGGATAATTAATATTTAATGTCTTAATTACTAAATGAGAGTGGCGTCAATCTTATCAGGTCATAACAATAAACCAATGTTCAATAAAAATCGATTAAGATTGCCTCTACATGTGCTAAAAGAAATAAATTAAATCTGTCAAATACTTCAAGTGGTAGCCGAAATTGTAAAAGCAATAAATCTAGTCCGTGATAAACAATAACATCTGCTTCCGTGATTTGCTTTGTAGGCTTCTACTAGTTTCTACGCTACGTGACCCACCCACGAGTAGCATACCGATACGCTACTTTTAAGGCTGGCCGCATACATACGTTTTTCGTATTCGATTTCCGAATTCGTTTTCCGTATTCGGAATTCCGTGAGACTAGCGCAAACGTTCGTTTTTCTTCATTCGGAATGTATAAACGTCAGTACCAGTGTTGCCAACAAGGGCGATATATCGCCATTTAGGCTACTCAGAGCGAGAATCTAAGTGAAGTAGCTTAAAAGGCGCCAATTAAGCTACTTCAAAAACATCAATTTTAAACATGTCCCGAAATTCTCTAGCCAACCCCACCCCCCCCATGAAATTTATTTTTCTGGGGACAAATTTTATATTTTCTTGAAATTCTCTAGCCACCCCCCCTCCCCCCCCCACGAAATTTTTATTTTCACGTAAAAACATCAATTTTAAACATGTCCCACCTAACAGCAAATTCGGCTACTTTACGCTGCCTTATGTATGAGAAACGGCGATATTAGGTCAAGATCCGTTGGCAACACTGAATTACGAACGGAAATTTCCGTACGTTTGCGTCGGCACAAACAAACTGTATGCAATAGCTGCGTTCCACATGACGTCATTAGGTTTTTTTCCATTCGGTTTCTCCGAACGCGCCGGCTCGCATTCGGAACGTGCGTAAGGAATTTGTTCCGTTCGGAACTAAAACGAACGTGTGCCGCAGTTAATGTATTTTCTACTGATTCCGTGCATTCGGATGTCCGAATACGGAAAACGAATTCGGAAATCGAATACGAAAAACGTATGTATGCGGCCAGCCTTAAAGCTGGTTTCAGCCAGCCTTTTTGTGTAGCCGTTGAATTAATATTATGTCAAGTTACGGAGTGACGAAGACAATAACAATATTCTTCTTCATATTTACAAGCATAAAAACGATTTAAAGGAATATTTTGGGTTAACCCATACAACAAAATAAATGTTGATTGTAGGGCATTCGTCAGGAAAATTACACAATGCTGATATCAAATGGGCTTGTATTGCAAACTCAATCCTCAAACAGTGTTCTCTGCTAAATCCTAAAACTTAACCTAACATGAAGATTTTCTCAACTCCAGAACCAATTTAACATTCAGATCATGTTCGGACATCATTTCTGTCAAATGAGTAGTAGATGCGAATGAAACTCGCGTGGCGTGCTACCAGCACTGTCAGTAGCGTGCAACTGACTTCAAACAAGTAGCCGAAGCGTCGCACGAGCGGCGCGCGGATACGCACGAGCGATGCGTATGTTACCTGTTTAAAACTCGAGTCGCTTGTAAGTATCTTAGTGTACGAATGGCCTTAGCTAGCATAATACTAATGTTAAACCCACGATCCACAGACGAGTGTCTCCATGAAGAAAGCTGGCCATAAGTCGGAAACATTTACGAGTACTTTGTTAAAAACCCGTAAATTATAAACATTTATTATGAAAGCTGTAAATCCGGTACAGTAGTATAATAGGGAGGGGATGGAATTATTAAACCATACTACCTTACCCGTAAACAGTCTTATCGCAGTCGTTGCGTGAATCGCTTTCGTTTGATCAGTTTCGTTTTGGAAATATACGTAGAAGGTATTCACCATACAGTTTTAATGTTGTTGTCGATATAGTTATACTTCTAATTATAAGCATTTAAGAGATAGTTTTTTTTCTGGAAAAGTATCACCATTATAAGCAATTAAGTATGTAAGTTTGGTCGAGTTCCGTAAAATTAGGTTATTCGTATAAAAATTAAAAAAACACTGTGAGCTTATTTTGTTTACCATCACTTTAAACTTTTTGGTGAGAAAAGGATTTTCTTAGTTACTTTTTGTTAGATTTCCGGAGATGGTAAAGTTTTATTAAATGTTTAATTTAAAAAATAAATGAAGCAATAAAAATAAATTAAAAAAATATTTAAATAGTGGCTCAATCATATATTTCATATATTATAATTAATGTCTGTCTAGTGATCTGTTCTATCAATAGTAGGGCGTTCACAGTATTTTTTCACAAAAAAATCTCTTCTAATTTGTTGAAGGTCTGAAAAAAATCAACGATTACGAATAAACTCACTTCATAGTCTCGTGCGACGCACGCCTGGGTGGGAACCCGCCCTATTTGTTCACTTAGCTACTAACCAATCTTGAATTAGTAATTGACGGAGCATAGCGAATTCGTGTTGTAACATTTTGGCATTTAATCTGTTTGCTAATTTCTCTGTGTGTTCCTTTTCCGTTTTAGAAAATCTGCTGCATCCACTTTATTATTCCAGCAAGCCTTTGACTAGATGGCGAACTTTGACTACGGTTCAGTGAAGATTCTTTTTTTAAACGTGAAATCGTGTTTATTTGAACATTATAATTCGATTTTTTTTCAATATTATGGCACCTACCTGCCAATAAATAAACCACTCACCAGATCGACGCTCTTTGGGCTTTTTTTATGAAACGAGTTGGTCCTAAAAACCATAGATATACAAAAAATACTGTGTGTGGCAAGCCTACGCACGACGGAAGTGAAACTTTTAGTATTCTTCTCTCTCTCTTTTCATTTCATTATCTCTTTTTTTCTGTCTATTGACATATTTATAAGTAGCATGTGATAAAAAAAAATTAAAAGTTATAAAAATATGGGATTCGAAGCCGGGTCCTGCATAACGAGTGTCGAACGCTCTGCCTCTAGACCGCGGGGAAAGGTATCTCGCGCGACGAGAACCGCGTATACAAATTGTACTCCTCAATTGACTTGACAAATTTTCGTTTTCAAACACGGTCTCGTTAGCGCTTTATATAGGGTCGATTCGAATATATATTCGCAGTGTGAAGTCATATCTGTCGTTTTTCAAAATATTTCCGTATATTTGTCCGTTTTGGAAAAGATCTATCGTGTTTTAACAGTCTCATACCCGTATGGAGTCTGAATTTGAAAAACATTTCTAAATTTTGAAAAACTCACTTATGGCTGTGTTTTTTACAAAAAAAAACTTGTCACGCACGTCTGCGAGGGTTATTAGTCGCGTTATCGGCCTTGATTAGTAATTTTAATGATTCAAAATAAAAATAATTAATCAAAATACCGAGAGACTCTACCGGCTCGATTTGTAAGCTATATTTCGACCAAAATATCATATAGTCAAAATATCTAAAAGTCGCAGCACGAGAGCATTTTATCATTTTTTTTTGGAATTAAAAAAATCACAAGGAGAAAAAAAAATTAGTTAAAGCGGGGATCGAACCTCGGTTCTTCACGACGATAGTCGGGCGCTCTGCCTCTAGCTAGGCTCCTATAGCGAAATGATCACGGTTTTTCGTGACGGTCATGAGTCGGTTTTTCTCCGGTCCTCGAAAATGCATAACGCGCGTAAAGAAGTTTCACTTCAATATATAGACAGTAAAATTCTCCTTCGAAGCCTACTTATTATACTATACTATACACCATTGAAAAACTCTGAAAGTTTATTTCACAGACTTTCAGAGTTTTTCATTGGTGGATGTAGTTAGGCAATCATACAACCGAAAATGCATTAAATGGATGATTTCTTAAGTAACGAATTAGAGTTAAATATTAAAATTCAAGAATACGAATGTATATGTACCGATTCGTGTAACAAAATTATTTCTAAAAACATCAATGATATAATTATTATGCACATAAACATCCGTAGCGCTCAAAAAAATTTAGATGAATTAATTCTAAAAATAAATAATTTAATTAAAAAACCGGACTTTATAGTGTTATCCGAAACATTTACGAACGCTGAATCACCGTCTTATCACTTACCTGAGTACAACTATATTTCTACCAAAGTAGACATCAATAAAAATTCGGGAATAATAATATTTGCAAGCAATAAATTTAGTATTGTTAACATAATAGAACATCCAATACACTTAGTAAACTGCATCGAAGTACATTTCAAACTCGGCAAATCAATATACTATCTAATAGCTATCTATAGAACGCATGGCTCGAGTATTATTACGTTTATAAATGACCTCAAATACATATTATTAAAATTAAAAAATAAACTTTGCTTCGTCGTAGGAGATTTTAACGTTAATATTAATGAAAAAATAGAAAATAATAACAAAAATGAATACATCAATTGCATGACTGAACAAAATTTTATATCTTGCATAAATAAAAATACTAGGGAAATAAAAGAACATATTCCATCTTGTTTAGACCACATTTGGACAAATGTAAACATTAAAGATCTTCACAAAATAAAATCAATTGTTTGGAAAACTAACATAACTGATCATCACTCATGCTTACTTCTGTATAATAATAATACTAAACATAAAAAACATAATTTAATAACCAAAAAATCAACAATAGATATGACTATTCTCTCTGAAAAATTAAAAAAGGAGGATTGGAATAATGTTTTAAACAGTGATAATACTGAAATTTGTTCAACTAACTTCGAAAATATTATGTCACAACACATTAAAAATTCGACAACTGAGATAACAACACACATAAAATCAAAATTAAGATGTTTAAAGCCTTGGATTACCAAAGGACTTATTATATCTATCAGAAATAAAGAAAAACTTTACAAAATAACTTTAAAAAATCCCCAAGATGAAAAAGCATATATTTTCTATAAAAAATATAAAAATAAATTAACATCTTATATTAAAAAAAGTAAAGAAGAATATTTTAAAAATAAAATCCTATCTTCAGAAAATAACCATAAACAAATGTGGAAAACTGTTAATTTCGCCATAGAAAATACAAAAAAAACACAAAACATTAAGTACATTGAACATGATAAAAAAATTATAGATGCCAATATACAGCCTAAACAATGTGCAGACATATTTAATTCGTTCTTTGCAAATGTTGGGAAAAATCTTGCGAAAAATATTCATAAGCCTTCAAACCAAGAAAACCATAAAAATAAAAATATACAGAAACGTAATATACTTTCAATGTTTGAAACAACAACAGAATGTGAAATTTCGAAAATAATAGAAAATATGAAAGGAGGTTCGTCTCCCGGTTTTGATTCTATTACAACACACATGTTAAAAACTATGAAACCTCACTTAATAAAACCTATCACTCATTTAATAAACTTAAGTTTAACAACTGGAATTTTTCCAATGAACTACAAAACCACAATAATCTCACCTATTTACAAATCTGGAGATCCACATCAACCAACGAATTATCGCCCAATATGTCTAATTTCTAATATAGGAAAGATCTTTGAAAAAATAGTAAAAAAACAATTGGTAAATTTTCTAGATAATAATAAAATATTACACAAAAATCAGTTTGGCTTTATAAAATCTCTCAGCACACAAGATGCTATTGCTAACGTAACTTCATACATTTCTGAATCATTAGATAAAAGTAAAAAATGTGCGGGTATATTTATTGACCTTAGAAAGGCATTCGATAGCATATCCCATGAGATGCTATTAAAAAAATTGAATAATATCGGCATAAAAGGCAACGCGATTAAATGGATCACCGACTACTTAAAAAACCGTCCTCAAGTAGTAAAAATCAATCATGTTAATAGTGATCAAGAGATTACAAGCTTTGGAATCCCCCAAGGTACAGTGCTTGGACCAATTCTATTTACTATATATGTAAACGATATTTTTTTTCAACCTTTACATGGTCAAATTACGTCATACGCTGATGATACAGTATTAATAATAAGTGATAAGACTTGGGAAAAAGTAGAGTTAAAGGCCACAGAAGACATCAACACGCTCAAGAATTTTTTCGACACTAATTTACTGTCACTTAATAATGAAAAGACATTTGTAATTCCATTTGCAATCCATACAAATGATACTCCTAAAAATTTTAACATTGTCATACATAATAATACTAAAATTCACAGCCAAAACTATTGCAAATCAAACTGTACAGTACTAAAAACAACAAATAAAATTAAATATCTAGGAGTAATTATTGATAAAAATCTGAAATGGAAGGAACAAATATGTCAAGTAGTAAACAAAATTAGAAAATTAATATATATATTTTTAAGAATTAGAAACTTTCTGTCGATAAAAAATCTATATATAATTTACTATGCCTTAGTTCAATCCACTTTACAATACGCTATTATTAGTTGGGGATCCGCGTATAAATGTAACCTTCTTCCAATTGAAATTATACAAAGAACGATTATTAAAATTATATTAAAAAAACCCTTTGACTACCCAACAGAACGCCTGTTTGAAGAATTTCAAGTACCTACATTTAAAGACCTATATATTAAAAACTCACTAATCCAAATTATAAAAGAAAAAGATAAATATCAATTTTTAAATGAAAACAGAACGCGACTTAGACATGTTTTTCTATGCCCAAAACTAAATACGTCTTTTGCACAACATCATTATACTTACCAGGGAAGAACCTTTTTCAATCGTCTACCAGAAGAAATCAGAAGCATTAATGATAAAACCCAAATACTGCTCTCTGTCAAGAGACACTTTAAAAATATTCTGAAAAAAAAACTACTGTCACTTAATTAAGCTCACAAATATCCTTAGTTTTCCATAACTTTCTTTCTTTTTTAAAATTTATTATATTAATATATTATCCTTCACTACTATAAAAAAAAAATACTACAGCAAACATACATTTATGTACAATGAATTATTTAAGTACTAACTAACAACAACATTTATGTACACTCCCCTTCCATACACAAGCAAATGCTTTCAATGGAAGAGTAGTAAAAAGAACCAAGATGTAAAATGAATTATGTACCATGTAAACATATTATTAAAAATAAAAAATAATTACAAAAAAAAAAAAAAAAAAAAAAAAATCATATGACGTCACAATATTTCGGTTCCAATTTTTGATCGGAGTTATACCCACCTGTACCTGCCTGAAGCATATTTGAAAAAGAATTGTCATTACGATTCTTTGGACAAATTGTATGATTCCTTATTTCAAAAAATAAAAATAGTTTTATAAATGTATGGTTTATAATTAAATAGGTAGGTATTTAAGTAATTAAAATCAAATCTTATGATTTCAGAGGAAAGTTTGGTTTTGATTTACTAAATAAGAGAAAATTAGAAACACACTTTCTTTGACGCGAAGTTCACAGTTAGATTTGGCCAAGTCTACTAGTTTAGATTCAGTCAATATTTATCCCATATTATTTGTGGAGCAAACCAAAACTGCAATGGAGTCACTGTTTCCGGCCAGTGCTATTTTTTTAATGATAAAACCCAATGCGGTTGTTGCACGCATCGCCTAGAGTGGCCAGTCGCGTTTTTTCGCTATGGCAACGTTAGAACCGTTTTTTTTCAGCTGTCGAAAAATATTTGGCGGAGGTCACGCGGTCCTTGTCTCTCAGTTAGTGGACCCACACCAACACAATTACTTACACGTGCATTATATATGTACGCATTATGGACTGTTACTCACACTAATGAACGATGGGTTATAATGCGAAAGAAAATTACGTCTAGTCGGTTGATGCGACTGCTCAAAAGGTGACGGATGTAATTTTATCTAGTTGTAGTTTTGGTATTTAAGGCGATGCCATACGTAGTAATGCAAAATCATGTGTTTTTGGTTTGAAAATTTGGTCGCCTAGAAATGTTTCAGATGCTTTAATTAAATACTTCGAGTAGAATACATCTTGGCCTTTGAAATAATCGGGTATTTTTTAGATAAGTCTTTTTATAAGCCCAGAAAAAAATTATGTAAAAGCCTATAAAAACTGCTTTAAAGCTCAAAATCTCCTACTTACGAACCCATTTTCGGTTATGATTTTAATGTATAATGTGGCAAATTAAGTTATTTATAAAATGATCGAAAAAAAAAATATTTATGCCTGAACTACCACAAAATAAAATAAAAGGCACTTTTTGGCCATGTTTAATTCTTGCATAAATCAAAACAGGCGGATGGTGTTAAGCGGGAATTTAAACCTTATCGCCATCTACGTAAGGGTTGTTATTGATAGCGGCTCAATTTAAAATATTACACGACGTAGTGCATCGCCTTAATTTAATATTTGGAAGCATTTTTGAGAGGTTCTCTCATTTTTTCAGTGGCATTTTACCTATCTACAAATTTACCACAAAAATATGTATCATTTCCGTGTATTAGGTACGTGAATATAATATGTTTAAACGCATAATTTATACAATTTTTGAATTATCTTTCCACTGAAAATGTCTACAGATATCATGTTTTTTTATTGGGACGGGTTGTTTCCTAGATTTTGAACACTTGATCAAATTTTAAAGTTGATAAATTTTCTAGAATTCTATAAAATAACTGGCCAAATGTGAATACTGTACAACAGTTCCAATTGCTACCAACTGTCCGGAGCCAGTGGTGCTATGGCATCTTCAATTTTAATATTATGACATGATGTGATGTGTGTGGCTGATATAATAGAAAGGAAATAATTGGGAAAGAGAAACGTTGGTTAGTATCTGGATCACCTGAAGTCCTGCACGGAGAAAAAAAAGTATTACTAAATTTTTCGTAATCCGGTTATAAACGAGAATGTAGGCCTTAAAGAATGAGTTAATAGGTTTCCAGATAAAATTTTAGTAAATAACGAATATATTATCACTATGTCGGTACACGTGTTCATAAAATCCTAATATATTCGCATTTCGTCATTATATACTAGGCAAATTCACGTGCATAATCCCGTGTTCCGAAATATTAGAAATTTTCTTATGGTTTATCAGGAAACGGCCTATAACCCCTAATTTGAAAAATTTACAGTACTTTTTTTGCACCGTGTGGTTATCAAACATAGCTAAAGTCATTTCAAGCAACTTAACATTTATTAATGGTGGTCTTTCACAAGGGCGATAGTGAGAGTATCTACCGATCAACAAGAGAACTTCTATAGGAGAGCGGTCGTGATTTAACCGCTCCGGTTTGTTTAATACTTTGAGAAGGTTTTCCTTCTTAAGATATTGCTGAAAAATATTCAATATCCGTGTTTTATTTTATAATTTTTTACCGCTTGTTATAACATTTAAAATCGATAAAATTTGGAAAGTGAAGCCAGAACAAAGACTGTTCAGACTTGGTTCGAACTTTAAAAGTCAATTTATCTGGCTCAATGAAATCAAACATGCTGAAATTTTGGAATTGTGATAAGAATCTCATGGTCCAAATCGAAATCAGTCTCAAAATCTGCATAAAGTTGCATATCTGGAAAATGCATCATTTCTATGGGAACTGATTTCAGACTTGGGTTCGAACTTGAAAATTCAATTTTTCTGGCTGTATGGTACCAAACAGGGTGAAATTTTGAGATCGTGATATGAATCATGTCCGAATCGAAATTAGTATTAAAATCTGCAAAAAGTTGAATTTCTATAAAAATCATCATTCCTATGGGCCCAGATTTCAAACTTGGGGTTGAACTTGAAAAGTCAATTTTTTGGCTCTATGGTACCCAACAGGCTGAAATTTTGGAATTGTGATAAGAATCCTGTTCCAAATCGAAATCAGTCTCAAAATCTGCATAAAGCTGCATGTCTGGAAAATTTATCATTTCTATGGGCATTGATTTCAAACTTTTGTTCGAATTTGAAAAGTCAATTTTTCTGGCTATATGGTACCAAACGGGCTGAAAATTTGGAATCGTGATGAGAATGTCACCTCAAGTGTCAAGTGGTGTCATTAGTTCGGGATTTACGTTACCTCTTCAACCGTGGATATCTACTTATAAAACAGATAAGCCATATTTTATTTAATATTTTTGTTATTGTTTTTTGTTTCAGATGGCACACATACATTATCTTCACTTTGATTTTGGATCAAGATTTTTGTTTATGATATCCTGCGATACACGAGCCCTCTAAGTCTGAGACAGAGTTATGAAATCATTGGACCACGACACAATAGAAGAAATTGTAATTTTTAATTTCATTGTTGGATTTTTATTTTATTTAGGTAGCCAGGATAGGCAAAATAGACTAGGATAAGAAGTCAGCTAGAAGAGATAGGAATAGGCTAGAAGTAATGAACCAGTAAGTGGCATGAATGGCTAAGAAGTAACTAGAACAGACTAAAAGAGGCTAGGAGAAATGAAGTGATTTTGCACAAAAACGGCGCCATATAAATCATCAAAAGAGACTAGATATGATGGACTCGCCGAACGTCACAGCGGTGCTGCCAAGGTCTGGTATCTATGTGAGGATATTGTGTCAGCGCTTTATTACCAACAGGCACATACCTGGACGGATGACAAACCTCGTGCTGGCACTGTTGGTGGACGCGGTGGACTCTCTCGCTGAAGTTTCTTCACCACCTAGGATTCTTGCTGCAGAGTCTCCATCTTCTATCTTCATCGAACGTCACAGCGGTGCTGTCAAGGTCTGTTATCTATATAGGTCCAGTTTCTTCACCGCCTAGGATTCTTGCTGCAGAGTCTCCATCTTCTATCTTCATCGAACGTCACAGCGGTGCTGTCAAGGTCTGTTATCTATGTGAAGATATTGTGTCAGCGCATTATTAGTAGCAGACACATAACTGGACGGATGACGAACCTCGTGCTGGCACTGTTGGTGGACGTGGTGGACTCTCTCGCTGCAGCAGCTGGTCCAGTTTCTTCACCACCTAGGATTCTTTCTGCAGAGTCTCCATCTTCTATCTTCATCGAACGTCACTGCGGTGCTGTCAAGGTCTGTTATCTATATAGGTCCAGTTTCTTCACCACCTAGGATTCTTGTTGCAGGGTTTCCATCTTCTATCTTCGTGTCACCTTGTCCTGCTCATCAACTGTAAAGCGCCCCTGGGGTGATATCTCAAACGGCGCTATACAAATTGTCCAATAAATTAATTAATTAACTAACTGATATCACCAATTTGACATTACCATTTTTTTAACGACTTTTTGACTCCAAGGTTCCCAGACAGTAATCCAATTCCAATAATCCCCAGACAGGTTATTGAAATTAATTTTCCGTCCAAGAAAAAAATTCGATTTTTGAAAAGTTGAGCACTTTCACTCGAAGTAAGACAAAAATACCTCATTTGGGGAACACCACACACGCCCACAGCATACACTTCCATTGGTTCTGATACGAATTTGGGACATCATTAGAATTTAGTAAAATTTCTCGTCTACTCCAAAAATATTTTGAATATTTAAAGCGCGGCCATTCTTACAGGTGCGTCGATTTTTAAGCTGACTAACGCATCGCCGAAAAGTGTGCAGTTTTTTTTCAGTGTGAACGTCTCGTAATACTTTGAAAATACACAGAAGTGAATTTTATGGCATACACATACTGCAATAACCAACAAGCCTCTGTAAAGTAGAGGTATATCAAAAGTAATGTTAGAATTAAATATGTAATAAAAATAATTTTAAATTAGTGACTATATTTAATTTCACGGATTTGCATGTACGTAGGGATTGTTTGTGAAAATTGGTTTTATGATTTCAGTAAACGAATATTTTTCATCTATTGAACATAAAACTCAATAGAATAATAAGAATGTTGTGGCCAATTTCCATGAGACCTATCTTCTCCAAGGCCCAAAACGATCCAATAAATTTGATTTTCTTGAAGAAATAATTTCGAAACATCAAAATTGTTTTCCATTTTCACCAGAAGTTGAAGAAAATTGGACTCTTTAAGTAGCGCGTTAGCAGTACCTTGGTTGAACAATATTATATTGTATACCACCACAAAAAGTTTAAATTATCTGAAAAACTATAGTGTAACGAGTGAGAAATACGAGTACATTAAAAAAACAGCAGAAAAGATTTTTTGTGATCACAGATTCCAGTACAATAATACACAATTATTGTAATATTTATCGAATCAATGCATTATCAATTTGAATGGTTGTTACTTTCGCCTCAGTTTGCAACTGTAGGACTGACACACGCGGCGACGAATAAAACCTCACACACACACGCGCGCTAATTTCTCGCGTATATTCGGTGCATACTTATCCGCTGTGTGTAGCACACTTACATAATGGCATTTTGGTGTTTTTATTGTTCGGTAGAAACGTTAAGCTTTGTCTAAATGTTGCGCAGAGTACAAAAAAGTTTTTTTATGGTGACACCAAAAGAAGGAATGGTTGAAAGAAAAAATCTGGCAATAGTGGCTATTATAATATTGTTACTTAGGACGGGTTGTTTTACAGAGTTTGAACAATGTAAAAATTTTAAAAGTTATGTGAAAGTCCTATTCAAGTTCTGTTACTATCCGTGCGTACAACCGGCCCATGATGAAATTGAAATAATAACAGAACTTGAATGAAACATGATTTTTTTTACTTTGAAATTAGATTGTGTGTCCAAATAGTGTGGAATAACCCGTCCTAAGCTTAGGCGAATGAAACGTGCGTAGTGTATGATAATTGTCCTTGGGTCGACGTAACTTTGTATGTTCAGTTCATTATATTATATTAAAGTGTATTACTAATATTGATATCGAACATAACACATAACAGAAGTAGGTACCTTACAGGGTGACCGAAAAAGTACGCAGAAAAATTACAAAAACGTGTAGAAAAAAAATTACATAAATTCAGACTAGTTATTTTTACTAATGAATTTTCGTGGTCCTGAGGCGCATTGATTAATTTATTTGTGTTTTTTCAATGCTTTATTTAACTTTACAATATTTTTTCTTTTTAGTTTTAACTAAAAAAAATTCACACGCTGAGTTCTGAACGCCATGAAATGGGCACTGATTTTTTTTTTGCAAATTAGTTGCGAAACAAAGCAAAACATGTTTACCTTCCCGTCTTTTAACAACTTGTAACAGTTGTTAATGAGTTAATAATATATTTGGTTTTTGTATCCACACTTCGTAAGTTCGTAGCTTACGACCACTATTTCAGAATACTCAGGAATGTAACGAATTGGTTTAGGTTATTAGAAAACCAATCTAGCAACTTCTCGGAAATAAATATATTAAATCTATTAAAAAGAAAACGAAAAGCCTGCATTTAGTCGCTTTCTAAATATATATAAAAAGCAATTGAAATACATGCATTTAGTCGCATTCTAGTAATATAATGTGTAGAAAAATCAACGCGCCATATATTGTGAGGTGTGATGTCAGCTTTATGTATTTTAGTTTCTCATTTGGCTGCACCGCGTAGGAACCGACAATTCGCGCCTCAAGGTCGGAACGCGCTTTGCACGGTTCCGGCACCAAATTATTCTCGTTCGATTTAATTGTTCTAAATTCAAAGTTATTCATAGACGAATTTAATCGGTCTGGAATCATTCGAAACGTTCGATTCGAAATCGTTTTAACTTTAAATAGTCACAGCGTTCCTTGCAAAATTTAAAATTAATTTCCAATGCTTATAGATTTATAATAAATTGGACTGTGCTGTGCAATAACCAGTTAAGCGCCAGTTATCGGTTAGGTGCTAAGATACGATAAGAATGTAACACGATAAGAATGTAAGCACATCTTTCCCGGCGGGACCGGTACATCTAGGGACACTGATTTTTAAGGTTAGAATTTAATCAGCCGGTATAGGGACATATCATTATATAACTGGGTAATGTAGGAATACAGTGTGGACAAGGATTTTGAAAAGGAACGTAATATCCTAGTTCCATTATCCTTCTTCTTGCTTTTCATTACTTTTTTTAGCTTCGTCTTCCTCTAAATATGATTTAAGATTTTCACGGCCAAAAGTATTTTTGTGATTTATTTTTGGGGTGTTATGCCGTGTTGCGCTAACTCCTTCTTTAGCCAACGTTTCGGACAGCATTGCAGTGTCCATCATCAGGGCAGATGTGTTATTTGTCTTCCTCTTCCTAACTTTTCTGTAACAATTATCTATATGAAACATGCATGAAGCAGCAAAACTTTATGATATTTAGACAGCTTTTTCAGAAGCAAACGCGCACGCGTTTGCCTTGATAATATACCATGGCGAAATGCGAAAAGATTCGGATTTTCATGAAGAAGTATTCCGACATCCTGATACTACACTCGTAATTTACTAAAAAATTATCAGAAAAACTGTTAATTCATAAGGCCTGCAATCCCGTTTTTTATCGAATTACCAATAATAATAATAACACTAAGAAGTAATAATTCTTAATAAATTAGCAAACTTTATTTTTCTTTGTGTGGGTTATTTAGAAAGTCTTGGTCATTTCACCTGAACTATGATGGAGATTACTTATTAGATTCTGGATTGGACTTAGTTACGAATATTTTTTAAACCGTATGTATTTTTAAGATTAAAAGTTTTCAAAATTATATTTAAATGAGTATATTATTGGTTTTGCCACGTGCCAAAGAGGCTTTCTTTATTTATAAGTTATTCGAATATTATCCGACCATTTAGTTTATTTTAATCCACTGCGTCAAAAAACACCTTTAAAAACATTTAATTTATGGAAATTAAAACGCGATCACGTTTCATACACATGCTGCCTATATCTGACTTAATCCTAATTGTCATAATTAATAGAATTTTTACCTAAGTCTTACTAAAACTGATTGGATCCAGTTTGAGATTTAGACTTTCATAAATCTATTTCACAATTTTCACATAGTGAGTTCAGAAGTCCAAATATATTCTTCTATTTTTTTCTAGAATTGATTGCGTGGAAATTATTAGTCTGTACATTTTGGATGCGTAGTACCCAGGAAAAAAATATTATTTTTTTTAGTTAGAAAACAATAATTTTTAATTGACAACCCAATAAGTTTATTTACGTGTTTACCACTGTTTTTATTATTGTTTTTCGTAGTTTCTTCGAAGTCGAGGTCAGGGCTTTCGACTTGCAATCCTGGGGTCGCAGGCTCGAATCTCGGCGTGCGCAAGTAAATTTCATTTTATTTGTGTTATTTCGCAATTTATTAAGTTAAAATTATTTTAATTTTTTTTTGTTTTTAATTTTTATTATTTGTACAATATTTTATATAACTTAAATCGTACAAAACTGATCAATCAGTTTGTTTGTAGGAAGGACTTATATTGGTACGTTCAGTATCGCCCTGGTGAAAGAACATAATTTGGAATTGAAAAGTTGCTTGAAATGGATTTAGCCGTGTTTGGTGACATATAAAATAGCCAGGTGTTTCCCCACCTTCCTCTTCCCATCTCTTCCCCCTTCCCACTACCTTCAGTCTCACAAAATACGCCAATTGGGGATGCCATAGTCTCACTGTATCCAGGCTGTTTTGTCTTTATGATTGTTCCCCTCAAATAAAATCTCATCATTAAATTATCAATTTATAGCACAGAGCATTTAATACCTTATGTTTAAACGTTTTCAGAAATTAATCACATTAAAATCTATTCTAATTTAAAACTTAAAAACTGACACATATTTACTAGCAGCCAAAGCTTGTCAATAAAGCAATTATTATTAAACATTAAAAATTGTTTTCGTTTTCATAACAAAATAAGGGTTTTTCAAACGATCGGGTTCTTGGGATTGAAACGATAACATAGGCCAGTTTATTTTTGACATTAATGTTTAATTTCAAAATGAAAAATACTCTACCTCCTATAAGACACAATTCCTTTCATTATATCACTGTGTATACACATTCCTGTAAACTTAATGGAAATCTCATATGGATGTACGTATTATGTATTAATTAATTACAGTTACGTACGGCAAACATATTTATATATCAAACCTGTGTTCTGTGTTTATAATACAAAATTGGTTCTCCTTCAGAAATAACTAATCTTAATTTTGTTTACAACGCGGCTGATTGAAAAATCTCCCAGTCAAACATGCAACGTTCATTTAAAATGCAATATTTTTTTCATACTTCTTCAAATCCAAATTGAAGCATCTTGTACATTTTAATTGGTATTTCAGTGTTCCGAAAAATGGACAGCAAAAAATGGCGGCTTGGTAACCAAAAACAGGCCATTAATAATTGCACATTTCGATAGTTGCAATGTCTATCAAAACTAGTAGGATGAACCACGAAAATAAATTGCATTTAAAATATTTCCACCACACCAATAAAACTAATCAATTACTCATTATTTTTTTGAATTTTGTAATAACGAATATCCCCTTTTTCGGAGAACATCGTTTTATGGTCGTTGCATCGCCGAAAAACCGCGATTTGATTCTTGCCTCTCTATAAATTTAAATGGTTTGGAAAGAGACAGAGTCGTACTTGTTACGGTTTGCACAAGAATTACTTGCGGTGATATTTTGCCGGTTGGAGCTGGGCACCGAGAATAATGTTAGTGTTAAGCATTTCAAGGTTAGGAATCATAAAATATTAGTTTATAATAAGGTTTATGGACCCCAATATCAATAACGCTAATGTAATTAGAGATGATTTATTTATACACTGTGATGGTTATGATGACTTGATAACATCTTGTTATTTTTCAGGAAGAAAATACGCACTTTCACTCAAATTAATATTATATTTGTACAATGATATTTTTCAACTTTATTTCAATAGTGGCATTTGTTTTTCAGGGTGTTATAATATGAAAATTATTTCAATTTCCTCTGACGTTTCCTTCACATAATATCTTCCCCTACCAATTTTCTTTTCATATAAAAAAACCTCCACCGCTTAACTATCCCTTCCCATAATATCTCAACCCTCCATCACTTATTTTTACTTTCAAGTAATTTCCACATCACTCGAAATTCATTTCAATAATTCCTCCACCCGTCAGTGTTCCCCCTTTATTAAAATATGTGACAATGTAAAAAATAATTCTTTAATTATTACATATTTGGAATGATAACATTATATTTTAAATAAATATATTAAAAAATAAAATATTTTTTTAATCTCTTTGACTGTATGAGTTATGTATTTTTATAGTGCTTTCACGCAAACTAATTATTGACATTAGTAAGTCAGTTGGGGCTCATAGTTTGCGTTTTGTAAGCGGGTACCATTTAAAGCATGGGATCATTCCAATATAAAACGCGAGAACTAGCAATGTGTAAATTTTCTTTAAAAAAACACCGTCAATGAAGACAACCGTATTAATTTTTGTAACGAACATAAACACGACTCAATTAGATTTAGTATCTAAACAAACCTAATAAAAGTTGTTCAATCTCATTTGAAATTTTGTTAACGTGGGATATGCAGTCAGCCTTTTTACATTAATACGTATCTACAAATCTACACGCTATTGTTCTAAAAGATGCCCCTGAATCCATCTTCAGGGTGACACAAGATTGCACAAAGCATTGCCCATAACATACCTTCAACTGCCTTCAACATATTTTTCGTGTTTTTTTCTGACTATGTGTGAATCACGATGCTGTCATAGAGGATATAATAATAACAATTAATTGCTTCGCTGTATTTTAACGATCATTGTTCCTAGAAGTTACTGCGGACAGCCCAAGTGCGTGATGCGCAGCCGCGCTCCGTGAGATAATCAAATAATTCATAAAACCAGATCTTACGTCGAAACAGAAAAAAATAGCAATAATATATTATTGTTAGAGATAGACGCTCTCGCAATGTGGTAGGTACTGGAGAAAACTTCTCAGGATTTCATTTGGCAGCCAGGCAGGAACTGTCTTTTGCACGCGCAATTTGAGCAGTCCGCTGACTTGTAAAGGCGTCGAGGCGCTGTTAATACCTAACACGTAACACAGCACCCTTGTGGTTTTTACTAACGCCAGGTGTACAAATGTATCTATTCTGGAAGAGCTATGCATCCACAATAGGCTTTTATATTTCTGCCTACAACGTATTAAGATTATTTGGACATGTTGCTCGCCAAACTGAGGACTCCAACTTGGAGAAGCTTGGAGAAGCAGAGGAAGGTCACCAATTCGCTGGAGTGACAAAGTATCTCTGGTAAGTGAGTGTCCTTGGCTCTACACACAGTGCAAAGCAAGAAGGAGCCATGTCCATCAGGGAAATTGGAGTGGTAGTCACGATCCTCAGCAATGAAAAACAACATGAATCTTGGAGAAGACTGACTTACACTGATACTGAATGCAATTATTATTATGGATGGAGAATGCCGAAGTAGTGCAGGTCAGGGAAGCCTGGAGGCGGCTTGTCGCGGCAACGGGATAACCCGAATATAACAAGGGGAAGTAGATAAGATGAGTTGAAAAATTATTATTTTACGGAGGTCATAATAATAACATAATAATAATAATAATAATAATATAATATAATTGCTTAGCAACGCTAGTTTAGGCATATACTTTGCATTTGCTCTCTGATTATTTTTTGTTATATCAGATAGAAAAGAATTAGCTTTGATCCCAAAAAATATAAATATTTAAAGAAGAGTATATAAGATAACGCATTAAATAAACTGCCAGTAAGCCATAGGATATTTAGGTAAATAAATAGGATTTAAAAAAAAAATTATTTGAGGACCCCAGTAACCAAGGTAAACAACAATATTTGACATTCATTTGAAAAAAATAAAATTTTGAGACATGTAGATGAAATTGGTAGAAAATTTGGTTATAACATTGATAGTCATAATAATGAAAATATAATCAATGATTTATTGGATTTATTAAAACAAAAATTAGGCGTAAAAGCTAGTAGATTAAAAAGATATAATTATACGTATAATAAAAAAAAAAATAATAGATTATTTCAGAAAAATGAAAAAATATTTTATTCCAAACTTGACGATAAACAAAATATTATTTCGAATAATAATATTCCGTTACCATCTGAATCAGATATGCGCGATTTTTGGACTAAAATTTGGAGTAAAGATATAAAACATAACGAGTCAACTCCATGGATAGAAAATGAAGAACTCAATTTTTCAGGTATTGAACAAATGAGTTTTTCTAATATATCGGTTGAATTGTTAACCAAAATTATTAAAAATACTCATAATTGGAAAGCCACGGGTTGCGATTGGATACATAATTTTTGGTACAAACGTCTGACTACTTTACATCCTCTTTTGGCAAAAAATCTTTCAAAATTTGTCAGTCAACCTCAAAATTTTCCAAATTTTCTAACTAAGGGTATTACTTATATGTTACCCAAAAGCGAAAATATTAATAATCCTTCTCAGTACAGACCCATTACATGTTTACCGACAATATACAAAATTTTAACCTCTTGTTTAACAGATTTAATATATACTCATTTAGATGAAAAAAATATTTTATCTGAACAACAAAAAGGTTGTCGCAGAAAACATATGGGATGTAAAGAACAATTAGTTATCGATTCTGTAATTCTAAAACAGATTCAAACTCGAAAACGTAATTTACATACTTGCTATATAGACTACCAAAAGGCTTTCGATAGTGTCCCGCACTCGTGGCTGATCAAAGTATTAAAAATATATAAAATTAACCCCATTATTATTAGCTTTTTGGAAAACATTATGTCCTTTTGGAATACCAATTTACTTATCAATTTAAAAGGTAAGAAAATAGTAATACCGGGCATTTCAATTAAAAGAGGGATTTTTCAAGGAGACTCATTGAGTCCTCTTTGGTTTTGCTTAGCATTGAATCCTCTATCTAAAATGTTAATTAAAAGCAAGTTTGGAATAAAAGTTAAGGGTAATACAAGGGAGAGTAGTACAATTTCGCATTTATTATTTATGGATGATATAAAATTATTTTCGAATTCTGAACAAAATTTAGAGAAAATGATCGAGGTAGTTAAAAACTTTTCAGATGATATCAAAATGACATTTGGTTTAGATAAATGTAGAACGATCCATATAGAGAAAGGCAAAATTGTAGATGGGGACGAGAGTATATTTAGAAATTTCCAAATTACCAGTATGAAAAGGGATGAGGTTTATAAGTATTTAGGATACCCACAATCAAATAGATTAGACCATAGTAGTATTAAAAATGATATTAGGATTAAATTTCAAACTAGGATAAGGAAAATTTTAAAATGCAATCTATCTGCTAAAAATTTAGTAAAAGCAATAAATACTTGGGCAATACCTCTATTAACGTACTCATTTGGCATAATTAAATGGTATAATACAGATTTAGATAACTTAGAAAGATTAATTAGAACTACGCTAACAAAGTTTAATTGCCATCATCCAAATTCAGCTATAGAACGAGTTAATTTACCTAGAAATTTAGGAGGTAGAGGTATAGTCAAAATAACTTCTTTGAAACATAATCAGGTAGAAATGCTAAGAACTTTTTTCCATAGGAAAGCTCATAGCTCAGAAATGCACAAAATAATTTGCAAGGCAGATAGAAATATTACACCTTTAAATTTATACGATGAGAATGCCAACATTTTTATAAATCCCAACCAGGAATTATTAGATTCCTGGTCAAATAAAATTTTACACGCAAAACACTTCAATTATCTCAACCAAACGTATGTTGACAAAATTAAGTCAAACAAATGGTTGAGTATTGGAGAGTTGAGCGCAGAAATAGAAGGATTTATGCTTGCAATTCAGGATAGAGTCATTAATACTAAAAATTATAGAAAGCATATAATCAAAGATACAAATCAAATTGATGATTTGTGTAGAAAATGTTTGGCTTTTCCAGAAACTATAGAACATATTATATCGGGATGTTCTATATTAGCACCGTCCGAGTATACATTTAGGCACAATCAAGTTTTAAAAATAATTCACCAAAATTTGGTAATTAAACATAACTTGATTGACTGCCGTAATGTAGTACCATATTATGAATACGAACCAAATTCATTTTTAGAAAACGAATTTTATAAAATATATTATGATAAAACTATACTAACAGACCGAGCGATTAGTCATAATAGACCCGATATAGTTTTACATGACAAAATTAAAAAAATAACTTATATCATTGATGTTGCTATTCCAAATTCCTGTAATATTCAAAAATCTGTTAGTGAAAAAATAAGAAAATACACAGATTTAGGAAATGAAATAAAAAGAATTTGGCATTCTCAGACTATAAAAATATTACCATTCGTTATTTCGGCTACTGGCATTATACCTAGCTCTCTAATTAAAAATTTTGGCGTATTAGATCTATCAAAAAATTTATATATAAAGATGCAAAAGTCGGTCATTTTGAATACATGTAGGATAACAAAAGATTTTTTAAATATTTATGTTGAGGGATCAGTAGGATTTATAGGCCCTGTTAGAAGTGCTACCGAGCCGAACCCTCTGATATGAAAATATCTGGAGACGGTGAATTTTTTTTCCCATTTGATATCTGGTGATTTGACGTGTTGTTGTTCTTGTATTGTTTTGTATTTATTTTACTTATATAATGCACTTACATAGTGTTGATTGACTAGCTGATCATTTGTGGAAAAGTGAGTGGAAGGGTTAAGTTTTTCCTTTGGGGAAGACTTAACCCGGACAACTAAATCGGAAGTTTAAAAAAAAAAAAAAAATTCTTTATTCCAGCATGTAGGGAGGTTGGTGCAATCCCACACATCCCATAGAGGATATAAGTACAGATGGTATTTACATATAGTAAAATAAATAAAAGTAGAAAAAAAAAAAAAAAATTGAAAATTAAATTAAATTAAAGCAGAGAAGCACGGGAACCCATCGGATCTAAGATTGTGGGAGCAAGTATCTTTCTCCAATGGTCTTCAATGCTCGATCTTGAAGTCAGACGGGATTCTATGATAAGAATGTTTCTGGAATGATTTATCCTTTCCCTCAGTCCTGCAATCCTGGTTCTTAACAGAGCTGTAAATCCTGGAACTCGCCCTTCTGTAAACATTGAGGAGGCACTGCAGTGCCTGGGGAGTCCAAGCATCAATCGGTAAGCGTTGTTATATTGTACCCGAAGCCTTTTCACCTCCTTTAGTTTGAGCTCGATTGTCCATGCGAGCAGCAACCTTCAAAAGTCCCCACCGGCTGGAGTTAGTGGAAATGTAGCATCCCAAATATTCAGTTATTTTGTGAAGTGGGATTATGATTAATTATGATTATCCAATTTGGTATGGACACCGCCGCCCAAGTTCACCCCAAGTTTTTCGCTACGTTTAGTGATTTAGCATGGGTGCCCTGGTTAATTGTGTGAATTGTGTTCAGGTTGTTCAACACTTTGCCCTCTACAACTGGTCTCTCGACCCATCGCCTTGCTCCATGGTGGGAGGGATATGTTCATATGTCCGTCACTCCTAGACACACTGATCTTTAGATTCCTATCTACCCCTCACACCTTTTACCTCCCCAGAACCCTCTCTCCATCTTTTCCTTAAAAAAGACCCTTCACGCAGCATCCCAAAAGAACATATAGACCCAAAGGGATTTTTTTGTCAGGTCATCCTGTGTGGCGTTGAAGTAAAAAAAAAAAACAAAAACAAAAATTACATACACCGACACTACATGACCAGACACAAGTAGTTGATTCATTTGATCGAGCCAGTTCTTCCTAGGATGTCTACAACTAATTATAATTTGATACCTTGCGGTGAAGTGTACAAATATATCTTATGGATTATAAAGCCCATGACTTCCGAATTTCTACCAATTTATAACATATTTCTCTTGAATACTTTTGTAAGTTCTAAGTTCCCTTGAAAATATATGTTAATTTTGAAGGTAATATACATTTATAAAGCCGAAACGGTTATTACGTAAATTTCCCTCCACAGAAAAAAATTATTTAAAATGCATTTTGTTCTGTTATTTAATACTTTATAGGTATGAAATAATTCACAGTGTGTCTTGAATTTTATCAGTGTATCTATTTGCTGTATTGTAAACGAGTCGATTTTTTATATTAGCGCTCTCCCTTTAAAATTCGTACTGACATATCTCATTTTCAAACTATCTTCTTTTTCTTTCGAACGCTTACCATATTTAGCCTAGCCTTTATTTACTTTTTCACTTCACTCCTTATTTACATGCAACTAAATTTCTGACTAGGTTGCTTTAGTCCTACTAGCTCCAGGCAGTGGAACTGTTGGATTGAATGGATATTATAAAATTACATATTGTGCATACACTCTTCTTAATGGCTGACAAACAAGTTTTATAGCGATGCAGACATAACAATAAAAACCACCACAACCCGACCGGAATGCAAACACAATTTGCGTCAGATTAAAAAAACGTCGATTAATTTATACGCATACTTCCATATATCTGTTAGAACTATACAGTTAATAAAGACGTTTGTAGATATTTGCATTGCAATTGTATTACAGTTTTTCCTAAAAAGAATCATATGCGTACCTTTGTCTTTTTTTCCCAGCCGTCTGGACACGGTGAGATTATGAGATTATTAACAATTGGGGTAAGTTGTGGGGTTGAAGAAAGTGGGGAGGGGAAGGAGATGTTTAAGAGGAAGGTAGGGAAGCACCTGGTTATTACATATCGCTAAACACGACTAAAGCCAATTAGGCAATTTATCGATTCAAATTATGGTATTTTTTAAAATTTCTATTCCAGATAAAAGAAAATTACATTTTCACTCATTTAACTAGAAATAACTAATATAAATACATTTTTATTTTATTCCAAGTGAATACATAACAACAATATTATTCACTTTCAGTGTTTTGCTGACTGAGCATAAAAGAGAGATTTTTTTAAAAATGTATCTACACTTTTTTCATTTTTAATGTTGTCTGGAAGGCAATTATACATGTTGCCCTCCTCGTAACCAATGGATTGATTGCCATGAGGAGTATGTATGGTGTTTAAATTGTGTTGCCGTGTAAAGTGTGTGTATCTTTGGGTTGTTTTAATGAATTCTGTATTTGTATGTTTGAGTTTATTATTTATTTTGTTTATAAGGAGACATGTATTATGTTCATATAGTTTTCTTAATTTAAACAATTTTGTTTCCATATATAATATTTATGTAGATGTTCTAGGTTTGAAGTGAAAAAGATATTTGATTACTTTGTTTTGTCTTACCTGTAATTCATTTATGCATGTTTCATATGCGTTTCATAAATTAATTTAAATGTGAATGTACGAGGATATAATGGTGACCGGATAAATCATCACAATGATAATTCATCACATCTTTAAAAAGTTATATAAAGTCATGGAAAGTGACGAAACAAAAACTATATTAACTTGGTTAAGTAGGTTAGGTTAGGTTATTTTTTTTTTCATCGTTTCTAATGACTTTATATCACTTTTTAAAAGTGTGTTGAGTTATCATGGAACCGGCCATAATATAGATATTTTTAAATTTTATTTGGTAACATATAAGATAACCGGCTAAGAACGCTATTTAAGGTGGTAATTTTATCTTTAATATCTACAATATGCTGTTTAAATGTAAAATGCTTATCAATGCATAGCTCAAGATATTTCTCCTGTATCAGTATTTGCAGGTTGATATTTTGGTATGAGAACGAATGATTTTACGTGTCGAGCTTAAAAAGCTTATCTTTCGCTAGGGTGATTCTGATAGTATATACTGCTCTGGAACGTGCCGCAAGTAAAATATATTATTTCATGAATTAATTAACTTTAAAAAAAATTTATAATAAAGGTATTACGAGAAAGGAAAGTAAGCAACTGGTGGTGTTGTGTGTAGGAAAACATTAGCTATTGCGATATGTAATCTTTTTGAACTATAAATATAAATTTGTAGAGATATTTTTTCAATCAACCCTGTAGCACAAAAATTCGATAACCGCCACTGACTTCTAATAAGATTGTGTTGTTACGCAATGTCGGTATGCACGACAAAGATTGGTCCAAAGAAACTAGAGAATATGCTTAAAGCGTATCAACGTTCATTACATTCTACCTGTGTGAGTCGCCAGAAAATATAGTTAGCCCCAGAATTAGTTCCTGAAACGATCATAATTTTTTTTCTAAAATGGATATGAATTTGTAAAAATCAAACGAGGTTTAGATCTCTGGCCCGTTAGCAAAAAAAACCCTATCTACTCATCGCTGTGATTTGATTGAAAAAATTAAAATCCACACTTCGATAGTTTTTCTCAGAATATTATCTAGTCTCGTAAAGTACGTACATATAAAGGCTAATCTGGTTTTCACAAACCAGAACGAACTTATTTTTCGTAGTATCTTAAAAACTACAGGCGAACACATCATTGCCTCCCAACATATATTAGCTAACGGAATTTATAAGAACACCGGAAAACTATAAAAATGAAATTTTCAAAGCATCACCGAAGCTTCAAACAGATGATCGAACAAGTTTTCATTGTAGGACAAAAGCAAATACGATTTTAGTATTATATCAAGGAGCAGAAAAATAATATTACGTAATCAATGAAAGTATTATTTATAGCGCTACAAATCATTGGACGGACTTTACGAGAAGTTTGTTTATTTCGTTAGTAAATTTAATCAAAGATTTTTCCCCGAATCGCGAAATGAAGATTTTTTCCAGCGTTGCATTCGAGTTGAACGCCCAGACGCTAGTATCGATTCGTTTCCCCAGCGTTTTTTTCGCGTCACTGTGAGCCAGAGGCCTCTTGTTATTTTTTTCGTTTTTTTTTCAGTTCGTCTATGAAAAATTAGTCGAGCGCGTCGCTCTTCCTCGTGTTGCGTTATTTCGCGTCTCTATGGCAACGGAAAACACATTAGTGTGACGTGCCGAAATGGATTTACCTGCAAATCTCACCGGTCACGCAAATAATACTGATCGATTTAATTATGCAGTTGAATTATTGTTTCTACCTGCGATATTTTTCTCGCGGGCTTTAGCTTGCGAAGGTTACACTTAAATTGGGTGCATGCATGTGCAATATGATATTATATATTATTTATTTTTCTATTTTTTTATTTATTTTTTATTTTTTTTATTCTAGATAAAATAAAATTACATTTTCACTAATTTAACTAATAATAACAAATACATTACACTTAAATATATTAGACAACGATATTATTCACTTTCATTGATTTGTTGGTTGAGCATAAATCAGTTACAGCTGTAAATATCTATTCAGTTTGTGAATCACAACTAACAGACAAGTTTGTTTCTACTATATCTGTTACTTTGGGAGAGGTTGAATGAAAAAAGGATACTTACTTCTTATTTTGAAAAAAGCAAGAATCTCATTGTTGTGGAAACTAGGACCGTTCAAACTTAGCGAAGGATATTTTGAAATTTAGCTGAAATGCAATTTTTTTTTTTTTTTTTTTTTTTTTTTTTTTTTTTTTTTTTTTTTTTTTTTTTTTTTTTTGGAATTATTTTTTATTTTTAATAATAAGTTTACATGGTACATAATTCATTTTACATCTTGGGTTTTTTTTACTACTCTTCCATTGAAAGCATTTGCTTGTGTATGGAAGGGGAGTGTACATAAATGTTGTTGTTAGTTAGTACTTAGATAATTCATTGTACATAAATGTATGTTTGCTGTAGTATTTTTTTTTGATAGTAGTGAAGGATAATATATTAATATAATAAATTTTAATAAAGAAAGAAAGTTATGGAAAACTAAGGATATTTTTGAGATTAATTAAGTGACAGTAGTTTTTTTTTTCAGAATATTTTTAAAGTGTCTCTTGACAGAGAGCAGTATTTGGGTTTTATCATTAATGCTTCTGATTTCTTCTGGTAGACGATTGAAAAAAGTTCTTCCCTGGTAAGTATAATGATGTTGTGCAAAAGACGTATTTAGTTTTGGGCATAGAAAAACATGTCTAAGTCGCGTTCTGTTTTAATGACAATGTAAGTTAATGTAATCGTAACATGCCATTTACGATTTTGATTAAATAACTTGCACTAAGCATTTATTAGAATATCAAAAAACCATAGATCAACAATGTAAAACAATAATATGGTTATTTGTGGACCTTAGAACAGGTATATAATACCTGTCAAGATGCGACCGCGTATTTATCTTTCTTACTCTTTAAATATTATATGACGTGTCTAGCCATTGTAAAATAGTAAGCTTTGTTGGTTTACGCATTTCTTCAGTTAAATAAAACAGTTATCACAATAAGTACAATTGTGTTTAATTTCGTATATTTCATACTTAAACTATGACAACGTTTTAATGCTACTGACAAACGAACAAAACACGGTAAAATGTTAACAGAGAGAAATTTTTTCCGTCGACGAAAATAATAGGCGGTATCAAAATAATAGACGGTCTCAAAATAATAGATGGTCTCAAAATAATAGACGGTCTCAAAATAATAGACTGTCTCAAAATAATAGACGGTCTCAAAATAATAGACGGTCTCAAAATAATAGACGGTCTCCAAATAATAGACGGTCTAAAAATAATAGACGGTCTCAAAATAATAGACGGTCTCAAAATAATAGACGGTCGGTACGAATCCGAAGGTCGCGGGTTCAAATCCCGGCAATTAAATTTTATTTGAATAACTTTTGTTACTAAACAATATTTTAATTTTTGATATTTTATAAAATATTTGCGGCACATTTCAGAGTGGTAGATATTATCAGTATAACATTGGTGAAAAACCACCATTCAGAATCCAGTTGCTTGAAATTACTTTAGACGTGTTTGGTGACAAGATATACATAGCAAAGTTTCCCCGCCTTCCTCTTCCTCGTCTCCTTCTCCTCCCCACTTTATTCAGCCTCATACCGTACACCAATTGGGGATGCCATTGTCTCACTGGCTCCAGACGGTTGGGATCAGTTTGAAATCTTTTGCGGAACTCTCTAAAAAAATATTTTGAAGTAGATAAATGAAGCAGTGGCTCTAGTTACAAAATAGCAAACAGAAAGACTCTGAAAAGATATCATTAATCATTCCTACTTTCAGCACTTACGCCTTTTTTTGAAGCATCTCAATAATTACGAATGCACATATGCACATTGCACATTGCCTAAAGTAAATATAATATATTTCTCAGCAGTCATATTCAACATGTATTTCAACTTAATCTAAGGAGATACTCGTTAATCAAATAAAGTTTTCGTGTCAGAATCATAATGCAATGTTCTTGCACAATTTTGCATCCAAAAACATAATGTATTAATCAGATTTGTGAAGGCGTTCAATTTTGATTTAAAACTTATAATAAAACAATTTCTCTTCCCACATTGTGTCTCATGATTAGATGCAATTTCGTAATATTTTTAGAAAAAACCTTTTTTTTGTTTCATTAAAGGCTCATATTTTTACAATATTTTGTAGAAAATGTAAATGGGTTTCGTTTTAAAACGTAGGTGACCAGAGAAAATGTAAATGGGTTTCGTTACAAAACGTAGGTGGCCAGAGAAAATGTAAATGGGTTTTGTTACAAAACGTAGGTGGCCAGAGAAAATGTAAATGGGTTTGGTTACAAAACGTAGGTGGCCAGAAAAAATGTAAATGAGTTTCCTTACAAAACGTAGGTGGGCAGAGAAAATATAAATCGGTTTCGTTACAAAACGTAGGTGGCCAGAGAAATCGATACATGGTTAAAAAAAGTTAAAAATACGTTCTTGTCTTGAAAATGTTTAGAGCGGAAAACATGTAGGTTGAGACAAAACTCCTTCATTCTCTATGATTAACAAACTATTTTGCCTACCGAGATAATGCAGCGCTACGGAGATTTTCCTCGAGTCACAATTACACTCTTTTAAATCCCAGCTACACTACTCGCGAAGTTGATCGAAGTTGACCGAATACAATAGTGTGGGCACTAACTTCACTTCGCTTCGGGCAACTTCGCTTCGCTTCGCCCGACTTCCGATTGTTGTCGGTAAATGCGCCCGAGTTAAAGGACTCGAAGCGTTACTCGCGAAGTTGCACGAGTGTGTGGGCACGCACTTCGAACTTCGGCTAACTTCGTCGAAGCGTCGAAGCGAGTAGTGTAGCTGACACTTTAGAGCACTTCACCGTCACTGCATGGGGATCTAATTGCTCTGACTACACCATTTTTTACAATTGTATTTATTTAGTTATTTTGAAATATTTTTAAAATTTATTTCTTGTTTACAGTTATAATTATGTTTCTAAATAAATCTTCACTTTTGGAAAAAATGCATTGTACTACCGATCACTATCTCTGCATACTTCTGGAATAAAACTTGTAGTGTTGTGAGCAGTAAGTAGACTTGCGCTCTGGCATAATAAAAAGGTAGGTAATATCAAATATGGCTACCATGGATAGACCGGACACGGAACATAAAAACAAATTTACAGACAAACGAAATGCAAAGTGGTCGAGTCTAAGCAGGACATCACTACGCTCAGTCAAATAGTTATTATTTTAATCGAATGCTAAGAAAAAACTCAGGAATTTTCATTTATTAATAAATATATTTATATTCATTTTGATGGCTTCTTTAAAAACTTTATTAAGAGTTTTTTTTTCTAAGATTATTGTGAATAACCTCACTACAAGTTTTCGCGGTATGAGGATGGAACATGGCGTAAATAGATTACAGAATCAAGTTGTTTCACAAATATTAAAACCATGATGTTCGGCGACTTGCTCTACAGTGTCATCCATCAATCTTCAGTGGTGGTCCTGCAATTTGTTCAAATTCAAAATGAGTCGAAGACATTTCAAGTTTTAACTTCAAATTGCCTTCATACGCCTGACAAGTCTTTTTGTGATTTTTTATTAAGTGTTTTTATCGAAGCGTTTTCAGTAGAGTTTATCTTTTATCCAGTGATATCTCACCTGAATACCTTCGTTGTGTCCATTCTAGGAATTAATTGGTAGATTCGCTATTCTCGGAAAGCGCTCAAACGGCTTGCATTCTGGTAAAAGAAACACTGAAAAAACACCCGGGATAGAAAAATAAAAATATCGCTGTGATAGGTAAAAATTACAAAATAAGCGTCGGATCTGGATGTGGCCAGGATTTAGAATATACCAGGTAGGTACCCTGGTATATTACCTCGCAAGTAATATGCCAGGTAGGTACCCTGGTATATTACCTCGCAGGTGATATACCCAGGTTGGTGAAAGCAAGCGATTGGGATTGGGCTCAGGATGTATGGATTTTTATGTAGCGCTGTTTTTATAAAAAATAATCTCAAAAATGTTATAACTATTGGTTAGGTATTATCAGCGCCATGGCAATTCGGCGCCCGGAGCGGACTGCTCCAATTGCACCCGCAAAGAGCCGTCCCTAGATGTAAATTCAGATACATCTTTGTAAGACAACCTCTGAAGGCCTGCGCGGTCAAGTTAGTGATTAAGATCGACTGTGAATCCTAAAAAAAAGATTAATTTCTGTTATTAAATCAAAAAGTGTGGCACGTTCCAGAATGGAAGACACCCTTATTATTGCTCTGGTAAAACACCACTGTTCACGACCGAAACGTTGCTTCGATTGACTTTAGCCGTATCGAAAGGTTTGATTAAGCAGGCACCTCTTCCCCATTTCCTCCCCCTCCCCACTACCTTCAGCCTCACAATTTTAAAACCAAGTCAATCACAACGGTAAACAAAATATTTTGTAACAATTTCATAATTACAATTATGTTTTAAAATGATAACCTACTTTGTTATATGAGTTATGGTTATGTAACGTACCTACCTACTTAATGTTAGGTGTCAGATTTGAGATTTTTAAGTGAATGTACCGCATAAGATTCCCGACTGCCCCGAGTCAGTCAGACTATGGCCTCTCCAGTTGAAGTATGTTATGAGGTTGAAGAGAAGTGGAGAAGGGGAGTATAAGCAAGATGAAGGTTGAGAAATAGATACCTTGATTATTCAGCTTAAACCCTGAAAACGGCGACAGAAAAAATATTTTATGGTATTCTTTCACCAGCGTGATAATGAGTCAATATTCTGGAACGTTCTACACAATATGTCTACTACCTATCCTATCTGATCCGGATCCTAACTGCTTTGCCATTCTGATCCCCTTTGTCCAATCTAGTGCATTCTGTATCAACGCTATTTGGCCATGATATTTTTTTTCGTGGTGGCATTTTTAATATGCTGCGTGTTTATTCAGCATGAGAATCCATGTTTTTTTCTCTCTTTCTATTTCAATCACAGTCCACGACGCGACGGTTGGTTTGGCGGGACGACTCTCCCACGTTAAAACGGCCGAAAAACCTAGTTATCTATGCGATGCATAATCATGTTAGATCTAATAAAATAACTCTTGTAACATCCGCCGAATGCAGCGTAGCGCGCTCTACCGTCAACACTTGGATGTGGCTACTGCTGAAGCATCGGTCGACCAGCAAGAACACCCCGCGATCAGATTGAGAATAATCACAACATGATCATGTAGGGTTCTGCAGTGCGTCAGCACTTTATTTTTATTACTTACTTGATGAAAAATCTATATGTTTAGGACTGTGTATAATTGTTCAAAGTAATCTGTACACTGACATAGAGCTACAATAAGAGGCGCTACTGTATTCTAATATCTCGTGGAAACTTGTTCCACTATTAGAACGCGATAAGCGTTGCGTGTAGACCGGCTTCTGTTGGGAGAGTTGGAGGTCAGTTGGAGGTAAAAAAGCTGAACCTTTTTTTTCGCTTCATGTCTTATCTAAATATAGTACACCGATGCACATTGTAGGGTCTGGGCGACGCTATTGCATATGCTATTGTTACCTGTGCAAAAAACAGCTGCATTACTCTCTTGGTCGTACGCAGATTTGTAATATTACCAATAATTATTATTATTATTTTCTTTATTCCGGAATTTGGAGTATAAATATAGGTATAATAATTTAAATAAGTTTTTCAGGGGTAAAGGGCACTAACTTCTGAAGGTGATTGTACCAACAAGTAAAAAAGATAAAAAACTTTAAGGTAGGTTTCAAGTATTAAAGTTGAATTGTTCGTACATTACAAAAAATCTACCTTGAAAAAAAAAATTGATTTGGAAAAAATTTGGAATTTTGAAAGAATTTATACATAAAAGTTAAAATAAAAAAGCATAATAATAAGAGAAATAAAAAACAACCAATATATACATAAATAAAGAAATATTGTCGATTTCCCAATTCTATCTCTCTATTGATTAATCGGATTGAAGAATGAAGATCCCTTGAGGTGATTTTCCACAAAATGGCACTAAACAAATCGGCCTAAAAGTTTTATTATTATTAATATCTGATACCAATTTGATTCGATGCTCGAACAACTCTTACAGAATTCCATGACAAGGATATTTACGGAATTATTCCTTTTCCTCATTTCTGCCATTCTGGTTCTTTTTGGGGTTGGAAATACAGAAACTAGCCCTTTCGTGAACACTGAGGAGACACTGCAGAGCCTGGGAAGTACAAAATCATGGGTTCTATGGATTTTTAGCGAACACGGAATCAGAAAACTTACTGATATACTGATATAGAATATTGCTAACTTATTAACAATCTCTTCAAATTTTTCGTATTCCAGTTAAAAACGGGAATGCAGGCCCTTACCAAATGAATTGTTAGGTTACAGTTTTGGTAAAAAAAGGAATGTATTAACGTGTTCATTAAAATCATAATATTTTCGCATTTTTGTCAATATGTATTAACGGGGCAAACACGTGAACACGTGTTCCGATATCATCGGAAAGTGCTAACATTTTGTTAGGAAGCCGCCTGCTGTTCCGTTTTTAACAGAATTTTAATAAATCAACAATACTCATTTTCCTCCGTGCAGAGCTCGCTTGCGTACATGGTGGTACAGAAAGCCAAGAAGAGCGTCCTTTTGACCTGTTAGCTGTATAAGCGAAATATTCTCTGCCCGGTGATGTCATCATCATCCGTTAGCTTGTTGGTGATAAGGTACCCTATGTATTTGACTACTCCTACAAATTATTTTGCTCAAATCTCCTGTCTTCAATTCAGACTAGCCCATTATTCTATTGATGGTTGTTTACGGGTTGTTGAACATGCTTTCTGGTGGACACTAGGGTTTTCCGACATACAGGCTTTGTGAGAGGAAAGTTGGAAGTAATAGTTTTGATAAATAAATTTAAAAAATCACCTTTAGATTTCTCTCGCAAATCCGCTTACGCTGGAGAAGTCATTAACTTCTTTAAGAATTCTGCAACAGAGTCGCATGACTTTTACAAAAACATGAGCAAAACGTGGCGATAACAATTGCAATCCGTTTTCAATTTCCCCATTGTAAGTTGTCTTTTAAAATGTGCAGATATTTCGTCTGAGACGTGCATAAAATCCTAATTCTGATCAGAGCTTCTTTGTTGAATTCTATAACACTATCGTTGAAAAAGATAAACCTACACGAAGAATTTGTCAAGCAAAAATATCAAGACACTGGTGAACGGTGAATCCTGAAAGAAATAATGAACTTTAACAGTTGGAGTTAAAATAGAGGGAAGTTAGTCCAAAATGAAATCTGTAAATGGGGGATCGCAGAATTTTTTTGATTAAATGTAAAAATGAGAAGTTGAAAAAGGAATTGAAACTTGTGGTCGGTAACGGGTCTTGACATGAACCCTGAAGGATGGTCTAAAAGTTCAAGAATTTATATATGAAATACAAAAATAGACTTCGACTAATGAATAATTGATAGAAATGCTATTGCTGAAGCATATTTCTTATTTAATTTATAAAATTGATGAATTACAACTGAGGAAAAATGAGTTGAACCCAGTATAATAAAGCAAGTGCAGTAAAAGATCAATAATGGTTCCTTTGATTTCATTTCAGAATAAAATATGATTTGATAGAATATGTGTGATGGAACTAACGAAGTCCGTGGAAGACATGACACAATCAAGTCCTTTTTGAGGTCAGTCAGAAAAGTTATGTGCTGAGCCAATTGAATTGACAGGATCCTGCATCGAGAAAAATAGCAAACATTATAAAGTTTTAAAAAATCATCCATTACGACAAAACCTTGTGCCTACGTTCCATGTTCTCTTTTGCAATGTTATCATCATTGGATGCAGCTGGGCCGCCTGAAGCAGCCAGCATCACCTCATGGCGCAACAAGATGTAGTTTGTTCATTGTATAATATATAATGCATATATATTTGAACTATACATGGGGTAACACTGTAGAAGGCATTATATTCGACGATGAAATGTTTTCTTCTGAGATGATTTTTTCGTAATTGTAGTACCGCACTAAATTCCCTAATTAAAAAAATATTATTTTGCCCCTTTGGAATAATATCTTCTCCAAAGATTATGGCAACCAGCATCACAGCGTGTTTTCAACTTGGACACGATAAAACCATTTCAGTTCTTACTGTAAAAACTTTAAAATTAACAGTTATTAGGTGTCTATGGTTACAAATCATCATCTACATTACATTATCTTTTTGATGTTTGTGTTAGTGTAGACCAGTAATGGCTATTTTTTATGCAAATTAATTTATCTATCGTTACTTAGAATATAATATAATTATGTCTTTCACAGTGTTACCCCCGCAATTTTTTTTTAAATAAAAGTATGGGTGTATGTTTTGTGCCAGATTCGCGAATAGCCAAATGATTAAAGAGTTTATGAATATGTTTAGTATCAGTCATCTTCAATCTGAGATCTACTTCCGTGCAAGGATAAAACTTACTGATAAAAAAATATTGCAAATTTATTAAGAATCACTCTTAATCCGGATAAAAACGGGATTGCAGGCCAATAACTAATCAATTGATAGGTATCCTGATAAACTTTTATAAAATTCCTATATATTGTCACAATGTCGGAACACGTGTTAGTAAAAACATTTTCGCATTTCGTAATTATATATTATTAAGGGTCACAATGATAATTCATCACATCTTTAAAAAGTTATACTAAGTCATGGAACGTGATGAAATAAAAACTTTATTAACTGGGTTAAGTAGATTAGGTTAGGTTAGGTTAAAAAAAATCATCGTTTCTAATGACTTTATATCATTTTTTAAAAGTGTGTTGAATTTTTACTGTGTTGAGTTATAATGGAACCATTATTAAGACAAACGCAGCTGCACGAAAACGTGTTCCAATATTAAAGCGGCATGCAGTCCCGTTTTTAAACGGATTACCAATAATTTGAAGAGATTCTTAAGAAAATCAGCAATACTCATTTTTCTCCGTGAGGTATTGGCACTTATTGCTAATTTTTCAAACTGATTTACTTCTTTTCACAAAATTGCGTAGCTTATTCGTTTCCACTCCCACATCTTATTACGGCACAGATATCTAGAGTCTAGATATATCTACCATAATTATATATGTGCTTTGGGTTTTCCAAAGTCATCGTATCTTCCATTAAAGTTGAGCTAAGTCAGTTCAAGTGCCATTATATTAATATAAACGAAAAAAGCGTCTTTTTTATCAATAATTAAAGAGTGAGATCCATTCTACCATCAATTTAGGTATACATATTTGAAATCATCTCCAACCCAAATTTTCTGGTTTCGGTAAAAATACTCCTGTCTGAAGATGCCCACACCAAGGTGAAACCCACTTAATGTTATTAACTAATAGAATAAAATACCTAATAGGTTTTTCTGTCACTTATTAGCAATTTATAATAGTTATTATAAAATGTGAATTCAGTGGAGTACTTCAGAATATGTTTCCTGCTAGACCTAGAAAACTTTACCCTCGAAAATGGGAATTAATCCGTAATGTAACTGAAATACTCTTGTAAAATTTGATCAAAATAATAACAATGAACACATTAAATAGAATACATTTGTTTAATAATCACAAATAAAAATAAATATAAAAATAAAGTAAAGTACGGGTAGCAATCACTGGTGTGTCTCTCCTGTGTAACACTGGTTAAAAAAAATTGCTTTGAATTTAACAAAAATAAAAAAGTTTAGTTTTCTAAATTAGAACTCAATGTATCAGGGTTCCTACAAGCGATAAAGTAGGTACCTACCTTCCTGAAATATAATATTTTAACAGAAAATTATTTTTATTGTCTTTTTCAAAATTGGATTTATAATATTTCGTGATTTTTCATAAAAATAATAATTTCAGTATGAAATCGTTTTTTTATACTTCCGCCAAATCGAAAAAAAAATTACAAATATCGAATCATTTTCTTCCACCGTAAATCACGTTTGGTTTGAAGTTTTGGCTACCATGCTGAAAATGTAATGTATTTATTTACAATCATTATTTTTTAAGTTTTAATAAATATTTAATGAATTATCTTGTACCATTTGATGGTTCCAATGCATCCTCTCCAGACAACGTACCCAAAGATTTGTTGTCCGATGCGTGGTCCTAGTCTTGCACTTTTTTAGTCCGCGGCCGCCATGCACAAAATCCTAACCTCAATAACCTATCGGTCAAAACACGTTTTGCCGCTCTTTTGTAGCCGCTCGTGGCGCGAACATTTGCAACCAACAGTTCACTTTTCAGCGGTGGGCAACCATCATCAACAATGATTACCATAATTAACATCAAATTTTGTTCTTTTCGACAAGCAAGCTTCGGTCTTCGAAAGCGATCTACCATTGTGTCTTAAAAGCTCAAAATGTTTAAATATAATAATTTTGAAAAGCGTAAAAAAAATTATATGACACAATTATTCACTTAGCGTGATTTTACGACTATGCGACAACTAGAAGACTTTTAAATTATTATAAGCAATAATTAGTCGCCTGTAATATCAATACAAATTGAAAATATCTCCCAAGTAAAAATAAATGCCGCCGACGGGAATTGAACCCGCGTCTTCTTATGTCCGGTCAGACACTCCGAACCACTGAGCCACGTCGGTTTATTTCCAACCCGCCAAATACTATAACATGTAATAGTACTTCAATCGACAATTACTGCTTATTATTTGTTTTTCACCTGTAAACAACCAACTTTATTAAAAAATAATAGGAAACTTTTACTTTGAAAACTTTTTGAAATATTTTGTAAATATAATATTTTTTGGTTTACATTTCCAAAGAAGTTCCAAATACTTATACATAGATTGATGGCAAAATGAACCTTACTCTGTTATTAGTAAAAACCACATTTTATAGTGCCTGTCTCTTCCCACACGTGATAAAAAAGTAGCTTTTTCGATTGTATTAATGTCACTTGGAAGATACGGTGACGGTGTCGGTAAAACATAAGGTACATAATTTATTGCGTTGTGTGAAAAACCATTTTTTTTTCATTTTTTAGTTTGTTATATCTGTCTGTGTTACTTTGTTTCAATGAACTCAGATGTGATTTTAATTTAAGTGTTATTTTTAAAATAGGAACTGATTGTGTGAATAATTCAGACAAGTGATAAAGTATCAACCTACCTGCATTATTTATTATTTTACACATAATATTATTTTACTTGTAATTTTCAAAATTGAATGGTAATAATTGAGACTATGATTTTTCACAGGTCTGTGCTAGTACCAACACTAAACTTTAAACCACTTCAAACTACTACTGATAAACTACCTACTAATATAGTGCTCTAAACAAAATAAAGAATTTTTGTGAATTTAATTACGCCTCATCAACTGAAAACAGTTATCAGAATAAATAATCAACAACGGGATAAAACAGAACAGTAACAAAGCAGAAGGTGATTAAATAGAAGGATAGGTTATGTTTTGTCTTTAGGGAGAATCAAGTAACTGAACAAAGATGCCAACCCGGAACCATCTGCATTCTTGGTTGACGATCCCTGCACTTGGAATGAATCCGAATGTCCGTTAGCCCAAAAGGCGGGAGAACGCAGCAATGATGACTTCCTGCAACGTGTAATAGGACTTGATGGTATTAGAATCGTTCTTTTTTTGTTTGCATCCAAACCGGTCCAAGATTTCTTTTTGGCCAAATGCCTCGCGGTTTGACTTTTTTATTGCATCGCGGCAAATGCGTCGGCTGTAATAATAAGCACAATTATCGCACGCCGCTGGAGAGAACTATACCGATAGAAGTGTGTCCCTATGCCCGAAGTAAGCTCAAATTTTCCCTACTTCTGCGAAAGAGATACAAATTTCAAATCAAATCTTTATCATAATGTGTATATATGTACCTACCTAGTACTTTTAAATTAGAATGCCACCCAAGCAGCAGTTAATCTTATGTTTAATTGGATATTTTATTTTATTCTATTTCTTCTCTTTGTTATTCATATTTATACAAAATATGTTAGTAGGCTTAGGCACCAGTTAAAAGTACATATACCTATTATTTCATTATTATTTTAATACTATACTTATCAAACAACTTATCAAAATGTTAATACTCATCCTAATTTGACTGTCCTAAAACGGGAATCCTCCTAGTTGGGCACTCAAAACATTTCTTAAATAATGTATATAAATGTATAATCTTTTACTAAATAAAAAAAATATCGAAATTCTTTCTCCGAAATGTGTTATATTTAACATCTGGACCCCTAGCACAAGCATATCGATAAATATTTTTATCGATATGCTTGTGCTAGTGTCGGTAATTTGACCGTAGATCTACAACGAACATAAATCACTTTATGACGACTAAATATGCTTAATTTGATCGACGAGACGCATTGTTTGTTCGTTAGCGATCTGCTGGTAACATGTCTAGGCCTATTTCAGCATATCGCTCGCCATACACTACTAATTGGAATGTATAGCGAGCGCTACGCTGAAATAGGCCAAGCCACGAAAATATGCCCAGCTCATGACGAGGAGCGTACAGGATTTATCGATGGGTTTGTGATAGGAGGTAGTTTTCTTTCAAATCGGTATAGATCACACTTCTATGAATTATCTGTTCAGTGACGCACGCTTTGTAATTTTGGTATTATTTGTATTTATTTAAAAATGGGCGGTTTAATTAGCGTTAATAACGTCAATTAGCTTGACATTATTTGCGTTTTGAAATATCTCTTTTAACCGTACATATTGAAATAAAATTATTGCATTTTAGTTGCAAAGTTGAACGAGAACTGGCTGTAATTTAAAATAGACCGTGTATCAATAATAACTGTTTATTATCTCTAGAATAGAAAATCAAAATTAATACGATTTTCAATTCATATTATTTTGTTAAAATTTTAGGCGAAATTTTTACAAAAAACGGTTGTCTACAAAAAAATCTAAATAATTATAATTAACATCACTCACCCACTTTATGTACACATTGAGGCCATTAAACCGTAAAAATATTTTTTTTTCTAGTTTCACAATCGATTTAATCATTGACTTAAGCAGGATGGGAAGGTCCAGATACTGGAGATGGTGACCTAATGGCAGAATCTGGCTAAATCCTGCGAAGTGAACAAATACATCCAAAGTAAGCAGTTTTTGCTTTTTGTTTAAGTTGATTATTTCCTTCTTTTGTGCATGTTGCTTTGACCTACCGTTTTCGTTATTAAATTCGTTAGGATAGGTTCTAACAACAAAATTAGAAATATAGAAAAAGTGAAGTAGACAAATATAATAGAATAATACTTTTGGACCCAGAGATCTGACCAACGGCATTGCTAACTTCAATATTAATTATCAGCTCGCATAGCTGTGTACGGTGATTAAGGCGAAGCTTTATGCTAAATCACTATTTTAATTAATCTTTATAACGAATTGGTGTACATTATGAATATCAAAAAATATGCTTTAGATAAATTGAAGGTTTTCCTATCGTTTCGCTCGAGTAGAATACAAATAAAAAAATAAATTACTCAATTAAAATAAATTACTATAAAAAATGTAAACTACTAAAAAATATTTTTTCTAAAGAAATGTATGAACGCGTAAAGGAAACAACTTTAAAAAATACTGTATTATAGCTAAGACTATCTGTGACAGTTTCCCTTGATTAAATTTTTCCTTTTTTTAAAATTATTTACAAAATAAATAAAAACCAGTTTCGTTATTGAAATCGAACGTTTCTAGACACCTTTTGTGGAGCGATTTTAATGCCTATTACCTACAATATAAGGTATATCAAGAATATAAACATTTTTGGCTTGTAGCTTCCTCTTAACTAGAGACCAACAGATCTCCCTGGAACACCAAGAAGACCACAGCAATGATGGAGTTATACATAATGTTGTGACTCTGGCCTTTGTCACACGGTACCATATAATTCAGCCGGATAACATTGACCCAGACCCTCTCCCCTCAGGGTTGTGTACAGCCCTCAGCCCGCGTTTCATTAATTCAATAAACTTATTGTTACAAGCCATTTTGAAATTTTTTAATAACCACGTAAGTTTTACCATTGTATTATTAACGGCTCTCTATTGTTTTAATATCGTACATTGGCCAACTCCCGTTCCTTCAACATAATGAGCGCTGCCTTCCTTACATTTTAGAAGCAATGATCTAAAATAGCAGACCACTGCCAAAAAATAGAATATTGGATCGAAAAGTATCAGTCCTATAGCCAGACATATGTAGACTAAGGAAGAATTTACATACGCAAAGAATAAAAAGCAAATATTAGAAAGATGTCAACATTTTGTTTCAATGAAAGGAAACAATCCATTTCCTCAACAATTGAGTACACAATGCTTACATAATTTAACCAAAAAAATTAGCTGTAATTATTCAAATATTCCGCGACAGAAACGCAAGACAAACGTAACTTTTCAATTTTACGTCGTGCAAAAAATATATGCTGCTTCTATCACATGCACGGCCGTTCAAAAGGATGCGATTTGCACAAATAATAGCAAAAAAACTGGCTTAAAACATGCATAAGTTATTAGACGTTCTTTTTTGGTATTCATATTTAGAATACACTTTTTTAAATAATACAAATTGCAGTCGCCGCCTGACTGTGCAAAAAAACAGTCTGGTCTATTCGTTGGGTACATATTAAGTTGCAGCTATAACAACAAAATGTTTTCAGCAGCCTCTCTGCTGTTCTGTAAATACTCGTCATTCCTGTTCTCGAAATGCTGAAAAAATGCTCATATTGAATGTCATCGTCATCACATAAGAAACTTTTTATGCACTCGATAAAATATAAATACAATAAATAGATTACTGCGAAATTAAGATTTACGTCGGAGCAAATCTGGTTTAGAAGGTGTATCTGCAAATAAAGCTGCTAAATAAACAATAATACAGCTTCTTTCTGTTAATCTGATCATCCTAGGACCTTATATCAATATAAAGTTGAGGTGTGATAAAGAAACGAAAAGTCAAGTTGGATTATTTCATACAATTTTTTTATTTCATGCCAATACTTTGAATACATAATACAGGCATAGTAAATTGAAATCCCAATTCAATTTTTAAAATTAAAAATGTGTTTTTTTATGTACAAATAACTTTAATTTCTTATAGATATTGTCATGTAATTCTTTGGTACTACGGCTTTTCTAAAAAATATTAATTATGCTTCATTCCTCTCATATAAAATCTATGCCTCACTGCCATACATTACACTTGGATTTGTTTTGAGAGTTTCAAAAGATTAAATAATCAATGGATAAAGAGATACTCATTTAAAAGGTTAAGACAAATATTATTATTATTATTATTTATTAACATTTGGTCGTGCCATGTATTCCTCGGGCATCCCCGACTTCTGCTACCATTCACATTTGCATCGTATGTTCATGACCTTTATTAAATATGATAGTTAATAGAGTAGTGAGGATACTTTTTTTTATATATTGTCTGTTATTGTTTTTGTAATTTTTTTAGCTAAGTTGACCCAAACATTGCCGTCAACTGAAGGGCGATTGTGAATTATTTCCAATTTACACGGAAAACAGCATGCTGTTTTAAAATGCATGTAAAAGCCCGGCTAGCTAATAATCAAATAATATTATAAAATTAACTAAACATTAAGTCCAAAATGTATGTATATCCTTTGCGCACACCTAATGATCACATCAGCGGTCACAAAAATATTGCACATCATATACCAACATCTATATTACGAATTTAAATTTAAAATTTTGCATTCTTTAAAACATTTCCTTTGTGCCTTCAACTTTGTGAATCTGAACTATTGTAGATGTTTAACTGTTTTCTTCCGATCTTTTGAAAGAAGAAAGTATTAAATTTGCAAGGAACATAAAGTGTGGTTTTTTCGGAACTAAAAAGGTAATCGTGAACTTTTTTGTGTCCACGCAGAGGATACAGCGTTACTATGAAATCACTTGTCCAAATTTAATCATTTAATTGAATTTTATGGGAAAAATACATACCAAAAATATTTTTATTCTTAGTGTGCCTTATATCACAACGAATACAGTTAATAGGAATAAAAATCGTTTGGTAAACGAACTAGAAACGGCCGGTTTTTGTGAAAAATATATTTTTTATTTATTTTTTGTACAATCTTACTAGAAATAAAATAGAAGACTGTCACAATAAACTTAATCAAAAAAATATATCTGAATAAAATTATTCCATATGTTTTTTTGTGTTTTCTAACGAAAAAAAATATAATACTCATATTTTTCGAAACGTAGTTAAAATTTTTTTTTTCTATACTCAAGTAAAACATCTTTTCCCACTATCGGTTTATCTTTTCATCTGGTTACTTTGATTTAATTTTCTAAATTGGCAGGAAGCTAACTGAAAATAGATTATCGCGAATTCGATTAAATGGTTGAATTGAATTATTCGATTAGATTAACCGAAAAGATATCTAAATGAATCGATCATATTGTTTGATTGAATTATTTCATTGAGTTTTTATTAAATTGTTCGATTAATACTAATTCATTTAATGATAATCTCTTATTATGTGAATTATTATTGACATTAACATATATACCAACTAGACGCATTCGTATAATAACAGTTCAAATGTACTATGATTGTGTTTGAATCATTTTTAGTGAAATATGACTACCAATAGAATTACTGGATTGCGGGGAAACTAATAAAATGGAGTGTTTTTGTTTAAGTTTTTTTTCCAGATGTATAGTTGACTGAGCGTAGCGAGTTATTTTTTAATTCGAGCGTTTTGCATTTTGTCTTTTTTGCACGTTCTGTTTCTGATTTAAGATGGTGGCCTTGTTGGGTGATACCTTTTTATCCCGCTAGAGTTCGCATGAGCGTTACTATCAGTCTAATCAGAATAATCAGTACCTACTACGCGAGGTCTGCTGTTCACAGAACTGCTAGTATTTTAATAAGCGGCAAGAATTAACTATAAATTAAATTTTGTTGTACGTATATGTTTATCTATTATTCGCCGCAGTGATATCATATTATTTACTGCTTTTTTGTAGTGAACATAAATGATAGTGCCGGATTAGTGAGATTCCACCGTATGTACAAGAATTCAGCCGAGTAAAATAACTAGTTCTCTAAATTTCTTATACGATTACTTAATGTATTTGCATTTTTTGACTCAAGAATTTTGCCTATGGTAAAGTTTAAAAGCCTTTTTCAAAACCTAACCATAAGTCGTTTTTGAAATTGATGCCTTTGAACTTCGAAGGCCTTTATAAATCCCATGTGAACAATGAGCTTCTTGCATGTTTTTTCAACTGGCTTAGAAACATATTGTGAGTAGATGTTTCTATTAAGAATATGAAAATGGGAGAAAAAAACTATTATTATAAAAAAACACACAAATGAATTTTCGTGATGTCATTATTTCAAAATTATGTAGACTTTTTTATATATGACGATTTTTTTTCGATTGACAATGAATTCGACGATTTTATCGAGCTTAGGTTCCAAAAAATAATATCGTTAATTCTTATACGCTAGTTCAACGTGTGGTAAAACCGGCCTTAAGCCTGGTTTATGACCGTTTTAACCAAACGAACGCCATGGTAATAAGTCAAGTTTTTTACTGTTCTGACCTTACGCGCGGCGTAATATTTACAACACGTTTTTAGTAAGGCTGTAAATGAGTAATAAATATATCTAAAAAATAAAATAAAATTCAACTAAATAAAGACAACACCTATTGTCTTAAAAATCCTTCACTAAATCGAAAAAAGAGTTGAAAATTTTGTTGCAAGTCGCTCATAACGTCCATAAAACGGAAATGTTATTACGTATTTACACGTCTAACTAACATCGCAAATTCATAAAAGTAATGACGGTTACTTAAAGTTACGGTTTGATGTATTGAACGGTAAAACCAAATCTAGCCAATTCATATAACTCAAATCGAGGATAAAACGCCAAATACAAGGGGAAAGTCATCATTGCTGTCTTTGTAGATTTATTTTACATCTCTAAAAGATCATCAATCAATGGCTGTTTTGTTAGAAGGCTGACGATCAGGCTTTTACTTATTTTGGGATGTTTACCAAGAGTCCTCATTCCTCGTAAAATTTTCAATATCTGATGATAATATCTGTCGAAATTAGACCAAATCATGTCTGATTATAACTAAAGGGCAATGAAACGAGATTTTACAATGATGTCTTTGATCTACCGACATTTAATAGAAAGTGTTTAGATGCCAGGATTATTAATTCAAAAAGAAAACCAGTGAAGATACCAATTTGTGGAAATAAAAATTGTAAAGGAAATAGCGATGAAACGTTCATGAGCGAGCCGCACAATTGATCTAGCTCTTTTTGATGAGTCGGATTCGTACTCTACTACGGCTCAATTGAATGGTTACTCTTTTTATCAGGAGATATTTCTAAAGTAATTAAAGACGAACGGCTGATAGTCCGACATCTAGACTCGGACATATGTACCTACACCTACTAAATACCTAGCATCTTATTTTTTCGTAGTTCGAACCGAAAAACGGTACCGAGAGTCGTACGATCCCCGGGAGCCGGGAGCCGGGAGCCGGGAGCCGGGAGCCGGGAGCCGTAACGGGGGAGCCGTACTGGGGGAGCCATATGGGGCGACCACAGTATTCACATTACACATATGCTCTGAGCTCACGGCTCCCGTTTAATTGAGCCGTCGTTCAATTGAGCCCGTCGTCCTACGGGTCGGTAAGCAATCGACATAAACCAAATGTTGCAAGAGCCTGCGCAGAAAATTAAGTTCGGTGCGGTAACGGTCTGTTTACTAGTTACTGTTTAGTGTGGAACTTTTCTACGCGGGGTCTTACATGGTTCGTAGCTCTTACTCTTAATAAAATGAGTCACAACCTATCGCTGAAAAGAAAGGATTAATAGAATTGCATTGTCTAACTCTCATTCATTTAAAAATGATTACATTGATAACCTTCAAACAGTTAGAAATTCGCGTACAATGTCACTCTATTTTTTCCACCATTCATTAAAGCGTCTATTATGCTTCGCGATGCATTTAACTATTTTGTTTAGGCGTCATTGTCTCACCGTCCGCTATTCGAGCAAAAAGATGACGAGTCCCTACTTCCTAGTTTCGAAGGCTTCAAATAAGGCTTTCGGTGTCTTTTGTTGCGTGCGACTAACGAATCTTAATGGCTCGACTGTGCAAATTGTTTTTTTTTTCCAATTTGAGGTCAAAATACTCACCAGCGGTGCTTAATGCGTTTTGAAGAGGATAACGGCCTGCAGCATTATTCGTTATTTCTAATATCATCATCGTCAAAATGATATATGATTCTTTTTCGGTATGTTACAAGTTACATCTTTTAGGCTCATCAAGCGAGCAGAAAACATTTTTTCAAGAATGCAAATATACTCTATTAAGTTTTCCGTATCTGATTTGAATTAGGTGGCTAAAAGGAGAACTGGAATGAAATAACAATATATTTAAACGATTTTTCGTGTTTACAAAATCAGATTTTTTTTTTAAATGTATGTTTTTGTGTTTGAAATTTAGGTAAATCTAAATCTTTTTTGTTATTTGTTTTTGGGGTATTATGCCGTGTTGCGCTAACTCCTTCTTTAGCCAACGTTTTGGACAGCATTGCAGTGTCCATCATCAGGGCAGATGTGTTATTTGAATTAAACTATTATAACTAACTAACATAATTTAATTCTAAATAACACATCTGCCCTGATGATGGACACTGCAATGCTGTCCGAAACGTTGGCTAAAGAAGGAGTTAGCGCAACACGGCATAATACCCCAAAAACAAATAACAAAAATACTTTTGGCCGTGAAAATCTTAAATCAAATCTAAATCTGTCAAAAATTGACAGGTAGTATACTGAATCATTTAATTATTTAATTTGTTATTTTTTGTTCAAAAGTACAATCCTGTTTAACTGCAGTTTGTCAAAAGGTGATAAGTATGTCGATTTGTGGAGTTAACTGTTTATAACTATTAAAAAAACACATTAAAACTTTGTCGTTAAAGTTATAGAAACTCGCAAATTCGAAAGATATAGTCATTTGTAACCGAGGGGTGATTTCTGTTCTACTTAAGGATAAGGAATTATCATTAACCTTAAAATTAATTAATTTTTTGGTGTCATCCGAGAGAACTGGAATCGCAGTTAACAAAAAAGTCGTTCATCTTAAGGTTAAGGACAATCCTTATCGTTAAGTAGAATCGGGATTGCCCCTCTGGTACTTTTCCCGTTCTTTGATAAGTATATGTCTATATAACATCAAGTCTCAGTTAGGATAATATTACATCAGAAACTAGAGTGTCTTCTTTATCGCATTAGGATGCATTCAAACGTTACCAAAATAAAGCGAGCATTAAAGTTTTGTTTAGCAAATCTTATTTTTATCAACAGTTTTAATACATTGCTATTAATAAAATAGGCATTGCTAAAAATAGAACTAACACAAATTATTACCGAGAGTTTGGAAGTCGTTGTTCAAAAAAGTGTAGGTTTTTTTACGACGCGACGTTTCGACTGCACATCAACATAACGCTTATGCATATGCAATACATGCACACAGTTTTCAATACAAAACAGAGAGTCGAAACTCTTTCTTATCTGATTTATTGTTAGAATAGACAGGCTTCGTTTAGTCATTACTTTTTATGTACCTACAAGAAACGTTTGGTGAGGTTAAATATACTTTACTTTTGTTAAGGTCTGCGAATATTCATACAATGGTCAATGTGGAAACCTGGTAAGAGAATCCACCTATACTCTCAGCCTAAACTTATTAACCAACAAAACCCTTGTCATTTAAAAAAATTACAAGTAAGTTTATCAACTGTTTGGAACCAGGGGAACTATGACGTCCTAATTTAAGAATAATTTAATTTATGGAAGAAAATTTCTTCTGAAAGTATATTGTATAGCGCCGTTTTTGTGCAAAATCACCTCAAGGGCGCTGTACAAACTTATAATACATTTCTACAGTGATCTATGTTATTAATTAACTATTTATGGAGATAATATACAGTACAATACTTACCTGGTAGGTCACTTGAGATTTACACTTAATTAACATTATCTAATTGTTTATTAGCGAAATTTAGATACATGATTTAGGACATAATTGGAAAATTGAATATAACTGGACTTTCTCTTAGGAATGGTATATTTAATTTAAGGGTAAGACAGTTTAAAATGGTAAGTTTTTAGTTTTTAGTTTAGACCTGAATTTATTATATTAAAACACAAATAACTTTGTTTACATCACTTTAATATATATAACCTCTATATCTATAACCTGAACATTGTTCAAAAAAAAGTGAAAAAAAAAAGAAACATGTAAAGGTTATATATATTAAAGTGATGTAAACAAAGTTATTGGTGTTTTAAAATACTAATTTAAGACATTTGTTGACTGGTTCAACTACAATTTCGTTGTTCTGGGTATTTTGCATAATAGCCTGATAGGTGAAGATTGATCTTATGGTAGGAAACTTCCGATAGGAGAGGGCAATGTAAGAAAAATAAGTGAAACTATATTATGTAGAGAAGGAATATGGTGGATGGGTAGCAGCCCTTGATTGATGAAAAATTGATGCTCGAGTAATCTTGCTGTTCACAGTGCTAGCAGATTTTTCCCCTTTTTTTATTTTTTAACTGAAACCGCACAAAAGTCCCAACTGCTCCTAACCGTCTGGAGCAAGTGAGACTACGGCATCCCCAATTGAGGTATGTTGTGAGGCTGAAGGTATTGGGGAGGGGAAGGGGATGGGGAAGATGGATGTTGGGAAGTACCTGGCTATTAAGATCTGGTCACCAAAGCCATTTCAAGCAACATTTAAATTCTGAATGGTTGTCTTACACCAGGACGATACTAAGAGTATCTTCCACTCAGGAATGTGCCGCAAATATACGAAATATTATTTAAAGTAAATTAAAATGATTATGAATTAAATATATTTAAAAAAAAACATATTGAATTACATTAAATAAAATTAGGATTCCATAAAATCTTAATAGTATGTACTTAAATAAAAATGAGAAAATTAGGTACCTACATAAAAAAGAATAAAATATTGACCTAAAAAAAGAATTTTAAGGATACATCAAATACATTAAAAAATTACTTACATACACGATGGTTCGTTAAAATAAAATTCTACACTTAAAAGTATTTTTTACTGCCCTGATGCCATATTTTAAAGTTAAAAATGGCTGGGTAAAATTAATGGCCAATATATGTTCTACGTTATACTCTTACCCCCTTTCTAATAAACGTATTTAAAATTTTACTCAACCGTTAAACAACCATTTATATTATATGGTGACGGTTGTTTACCAGTGTTGTTCAGGAAAAAAAGAATCTGGAAACTCGTCAGATAGACAAAATTGTATGCCTCTCCCCCCACTATTGACACTGGAAGAGGGAAAATTTTTCCCTGGCACTGTTTACATTGTGTGCCTCTTCACTCACTATTGACACTGGAAGAGGGAGAAATGTTCCCTGGCACTATTTACATTGTGTACATCTTAACCCACTTTTGACACTGGAGAGGGAGAAATGTTCCATGGCATTGTTTACATTATGTGCCTCTCCACCCACTATTGACACTGGAGAGGGAGAAATGTTCCTTGGCACTGTTTACATTATGTGCCTCTCTACCCACTATTGACACTGGAGAGGGAGAAATGTTCCATGGCATTGTTTACATTATGTGCCTCTCTACCCACTATTGACACTGGAGAGGGAGAAATGTTCCATGGCATTGTTTACATTATGTGCCTCTCCACCCACTATCGACACTGGAAGAGGGAGACATGTTCACTGGCACTGTTTACATTGTGTGCCTCTTCATCCACTATTAACACTGGAAGAGCGAGAAATGTTCCTTGGCATTGCTTTCAATATGTTTCTGTAATGATTGGTGCTCAAATTTTCAGACCAAAACATTACTTTCACGATTTGAATTATCGCGAATCCACGATCACTATTTATTTTTTTTATTTTGCTTCTATGGTGGGGGGTCAGAGGAGAACATCTAAGTCAGTGAGACTCTCTAAGGCCTCAAGCGTCATCCTGTGGACCTCGTCAATCCCGCCGGGGAATGAATGCAGCAGGCATTCTTTGACCATATGTTCAATGGTCTGCACCGCACCGCATTCACACTTCGCTGACTCCAAGTCCCCACCTGTGCATCATGTAGGCATAGCGGCTGTGGGAGGACCTTGTCTTAATTATGGTTTTCCAAAGTTTACGAGGCAGTGAGAATCCAGGCTGTCTCTCAAAGGGGTCGTGCACGAGATGGGGTTTTCCCACGTTAGCCGATTGCCACTCAAATTTTTACCTCTTCTGGAATTAGAGGTAATCGGAGGAGCCTTTCTCCTTCTATCCAGAATGGTTTTCGGGACTTCAAGCGGCATGCAGGAGGAGAGACGACATCCTCATGCAAAAAGTATAGATTGCGCTTTTTAAAGCGCCTTCTTGTAATCCTTATTAATTATTAAAAAACATTAAGCACCTTTTAAAACGGGCTGACTTGATTTATTTGGTTTAATGACATCAAGCGCTAATAGAGTAGATTACCGTCGAATGAACTCAGCCATAAGAACAAACTTGTGAATAATTAGCATGGATGCTTATTCAAATCATAGGATTAATTAAATTAAATAAATTATATATTTTTTAATTAGCGAGTATCTGCGCATATTTGATGATAACAAAACTGATTACAAGAATATTAATGAGGTTTTCTGTGCTACCGAATTCACAGCCTGATAATAACAAATCTAGACGTTTGAAGGAAAGCGGTTTTGGCATATGAAAAAAAAATTAATTATTATGAGAAAATTGTACATCTACACTTTACATGTCCTATATAATGAAGTGAGCAATGTCACGGGTTATGATAATTATAACACATTCACATGATAATTACATGCTGATGATAATATTTTTTATTACCTACGACTGCTTAATATATCTAATAAAATATTTAATTATTAAAAATATGTATTTATACCTACATATTAACATTTCTTGGCCAATTTGAGAAATGACTGAAATTAAATGTTATTATTTTTTGTGTTAATAGGTACAAGTGTTTCAAATTGTCTCAGCCGTCTGAAGCCAGATAGACCCAATTGGGATATTTTGTGAAGCTACAGGTAGTTGGGGAGGGGAAGGAGATAAGAAGAGGAAGGTAGGAAAGTACCTTGCTATTCAGCTCTGATCACCAAACATGGACAAAGCCATTTCCAGCAAAGTCTCGATTCTAAATGGTTGTGTTTAATCAAGGTGATACTGATAGTATCTACCACACTGGAAAGTGCCGCAAATACACTATATTCGATTTTAAATTAATTATTTTAAAACAACACAAAATTAATTAAGTTTAGAACAAAATAAAATTAATTAATTTTAAAACAACACAAAATTAATTAAATAAACTTTACTTGGGCACGCCGCATTTGAACCCGCAACCTCCGGATTCGTAATCGAGGATGGTAACCACTCAACTACCAGCTTCTTATACGACTATGATAGAAACACGTAGTAACCAATATTATTTATTCGTATGAAGCAATTAATTTGTGGTTAGACATCATATTTATAATTAAATCAAACACTTAGTTTTTAACCACGAGTTTTTATTACCGGACTTTATTACGACGGTCAGATTTTATTCGACCGGTTTCGCTCAGTTCAATCTTCATAAGAATATAAATAAAAACTTATTATTAAATATTTACGAGTTATTATTTATATCCCGATGAAGCACGATCTAAGCGAAACCGGTCGATGTAAAAAATAATAAAAACTCGTGGTTAAAAATAAGTTATTGATTTAATTATAAATACACTATTATTTAACTTTATTACGATTTCTAGTTTGGAACTTCGCTTGAAACTACGAATTAGTAATACTGTTACAAGAAAATAATCACATATTTCAGAACCAGTAACCTTCATTGGCTCAATTGCCCTGGAAGAATCCAGTATAAATTGTGCTGGATGGTGCTTAACTCCATCAATGAAATGACTCCACCCTACATCCCTGAACTATGAGTCCCGGAAATCACTGGTCTGAGGCAGTCAACTCTTAGATCAACAGATTGATGGAACCTAAGCTCAAGTCAAATACTATGTTTGGTGATCGCGCTTTCCGAGTATCTGGGCCGAAGGCTTGGAATATACTCCCTCCGGAACTAACATCCATAACAAGTCCAACTGAATTCAGGTATAAACTAAAAATTTACCTTTTTAAGCTGTAATACCCTTAAATTAAATATACCATTCCTGCGAGAAAGTCCAGTTATTTCCAATTTTCCAATTATGTCCTAAATCCAGTATATAAATTTCGCTAATAAAAAATTAGTTAATGTTAATTATATGTTAATCTCAAGTGACCTACCAGGTAAATATTGTACTGTATATTATCTCCATATATAGTTAGTAATAACATAGATCATTGTAGAAAAATATGATATATTTGTACAGCGCCCTTGAGGTGATTTTGTACAAAAACGGCGCTATACAAATCATCCAAATATTATTATAATACAGAACTTTTTTTTTCCAACTGAAGGGTTAATATCTTTTGGAGCCCGGTTTAAGCCTCGGCGCATTTTAAGACACCCTAAACAGTTGATATAAACAGCTTAGCGACTGATTTTCTTCAAATTCGACCTAAAAATATCCAACATCGTACTCAACAAGAGACCAAATCAAATAAGTTATACCACAAAATTGACAGCAAATATGTTGAATTTTCACCAGTTTTTCTCTTGTACTACGAATTTAAGGACACCGTGTATATGTGCACGTAGAAAAATAAGTAAATGCTGATTAATTAAAAATCTCTTCAAAGTATTGTTAATCCTGTTAAAAACGGGACTGAAGATGTTTCGTGATAAAGTTTTAGTAAACTCGTAATAATATGCCCTTGAGGTGATTTTGCACAAAAACTGCGCAATACAAATCATCCAATTATTATTATTATTATAGAAGAAAGTAAACACTTTGTGGCTTAACATTATACAAAATGAAGTTTTTTGTTTTAAACCACTTTATTTTATTATATACGTCGACCGGTTTCGGTTGGTCTCAACCTTGTTCAGGACAATAAATAATTAAGTTAGTTAGTAGTTTATATATGTATTGTCCTGAACAAGGTTGAGACCAACTGAAACCAGTCGACGTATATTATAAAATAAAGTGGTTTAAAACAAAAAAAAAATCATTTTGTATTATTATTTTTAATATGGAAATACGTGTTCATACACCTACGTTTATCTTAATAATATAAAATGTTGGGATTTTTATGACGCTTTCGGAAATGGTAACAAAACTTTTTTTTTAATTTAATGTTTATCAGGATAACTATCCATTCATTCGCTAGTTGCCAACAATTCCGATTTTAACGGGAATTCTAATAATTTGAAGAGATTCTTAATACATTAGCAATAATTTTTATCAAGATGTTTTCTCTGTGTGCGGTAGTAGAAATAGTAATAAGACCCTGTTAACAAGATGTGTGTTAAATTAAATTTCGGAATGTAGATCGTATTGCAGTTATTTAGTGTTTATTTTCCATGGGAACATAATTACGCGAGTCATATTTAACAAGGTAAACTATTCGCATCTAATTGCATAAAAACATCGCGGGTTGTGTTGGGTCGGGTCGGGTTAACTTCCAAAGAAAATAAAAGTGCCACAGATCTTCGTCATAGGACTCTTGTCATTTTACAAAAAAATTAATCCATGCGATGCTAAGGAATTTTTCATGCGAAGCTGAGAACAAAGATATACGAAAATTAGTTTATTTTAAATCTGTGTTAGCTTCGTCGTATTATATGAATAGAAAATACTGTTTGGGCGAGACTTTTATTTTTAAAACTTAATACTTTTTGTGTGCAATATTCACTATTCACGGTTAATGCATTTTAATAAGTGCCGTTATTTAAAATAAATTAATGCAGTAAATAGAAGCTAAATAATTTTAGTGTAACTTTAAAAATATTTTTAATTGGGTCGTAGTTGTTTTAAAAATCTATTTATCGAATGAAATTGATGGAATTGCGCTGCGGGCGTATCCGTGTGCCCAGATTAAGCTTTTTTTTAATATTTATGAATAAAATATGCACAAATATCCACTTATATTCATAAATATCCATGAAAATTCACAAACATTTACGAATATTCACAAAAATCCACGAATATTTACAAATATTCAAGAAAATCCATAAAACATCCACAAATATCAAGAAGTGTGTGCTAAGACCGAGTTGTTTGGCGGTCCGTCCTCTATACCTACCCCCGCGGAGAAACGAGGTGACAAAAACGGTGCTATATAAATCATCCAAATATCATTATTATTATTTGCCAATGTTTTGTAATAGTAAATATTCCATAATCTTTTTGTTCACGCAGTTCTGCGTCGGTTCTTTTTATTATATTATAATAATAATTATTATAACAATACATTGAACCTAGTACAAAGAAAAACATAATTTAATTTGTGTTTATTGTTCTGCAGCTCCTAATTTGATACAATGGAGGCGTAAAGTGACAAGTGACGTCATTAGACACAGCCATCGTGCGGTAATGTGCAATATTACGTTACACTCATAGTGCGACTGTATTACCTTTATTTATTTTACTATGCAAAAACACATTTGCTTTAGTTCGCGAACGGAGGTGATTAGTAAAATCGCCTCACTTTCTATATCGCATCTATTATTTTTGGTAATTTATCACTCATTTTAAATTTTAATTAATTAAATCATTACAAATTTTTGAAAATATTTTTTTTGTGAACACCTCATGAGAGTCCCAACTTGACGTTGCTAATGAGAATGTGAAAACCCCAGTTAGGATATGTTGCAAGACGAGAAGAGAAAGAGTAAAATAATTAAATTATTGTCAATTGCTTTTTAGATATGGACACAACAATATAGCTAAAGCCATGTAATGCAATGTTTAGTCGTCGAATCGGAGTTTATCTCCTGCCAGACACTGGGAGAATCTTTCATGCATAGTAAAAAACCTTCTATAAATATCTTTACAAAGGTAAAAATAACAACAATCAACAGGACAAATACGGGGTTTTCCAATAAGAGGTGTTATTTTGAATAGCCCGCTATTTCGGTAGATGTTATTTTGAAGCTGTCATTTTTTGACATTTGACAAGTAGAAACTACGCCATTAATAAAAGCCTACGCAAGACAGAAGTGAAACTTCTTTTGTTAAACCGTATGAACCACAATCAATTACGTATTTCACTCGTATTACACTCACGACGCAGTATACTAACCAAGCAGCTGATGCTTGGCGTGGCGCAGTTCGCTGGTGTCTGAGAGAGAGGAAAGAAGAGAAGAGAGAGAACGTTCGTGAGCGGCTCCCCCACCTCAACAAGCGCATATGGTGAGAGAGGGACAGTGAACGGTGAGCGGTGGTGGGGGTACCCGCATTTTCGTGTCGATCCTGACTCGGTTTTACTCCGTCCCCGAATTACGCGCCTAAAGAAGTTTCACTTCAATATAATATATTTTTAAAAATAATGTACAATGTACAGAAATAGAATCCCACACAAGATCGCGTAGTGCGCTCTAGCGAACGGATATTTTATCAGAGGGAGATAGTTTTAATTTTTTTTTCTGTAAATTATTACATATTATCAAAATAAATAAATTAATTAAATAAATGTAATACAATTATCATAATATACGGATTAGATAATAATTTTAATCCAACACAATAACGCAAAGCGCGCTCTAGCGGAGTAATGTTTTATCACAGTGAGATAAGTGTTTTTATTATTTTGCAATATTATTTTCTTTTAAAAAATGTTCTGACCTACTAAAAAATAAGATATTGAATGAAAAAGGCGTTAAAAACAAAAAAATAATGTGCGATGGCCGAGAATCGAACTCGGATCAACTGCTTGGAAGGCAACTATGCTGACCATTACACCACCAACGCCAGTTGTCGGGATGAGCTAAGAAGCATTTATATGTTACTTCAAAACTTTGACTAGATCAAATGAACTTTAATCGGTGGTGGGGGTACCCGCATTTTCGTTTCGATCGTGACTCGGTTTTACTCCGTCCCCGAAAATTCATTACGCGCCTAAAGAAGTTTCACTTCAAAAATGGAACGATATACGCTTCAACAACGCATTAAAATTATTAAAATTCACTTGAGTGAATCAAATGCAAATCATCTTGAGTGATGAGACCCATTTCCACCTCGGTGGCTTCGTCAACAAGTAAAATTTTCGCATCTGGGACTCGGAAACCCCAAGAGTTATTGTTGAAAAGCCTCTCTATCCTCAACTTGTGACTATTTGGTGCGGTTTATGGTCCGGCGAAGTAATTGGACCTTACTTTTTCGAAAATGAGGCTGGAGCAACAGTTATGGTGAATGGATTGCGCTATCGAGAGATGATTAATGATTTTTTATGGCCGGAATTGGATGGTATTGATCTGGACAACGTTTAATTTCAACAAAACGGCGCTACGTGCCACACAAGCAACGAAACCATTGATCTTTTACGATTGAATATCAAAATAACACATCTTATTGGGAAACCCTGTAAGTACTGTTTATCAATATCGAAAATTTAAAAAATATAAGTTATTTGCATTAATTCGTTACAGATCTTTGAATTTCTAAGTATTCCACAAGATAATGTAACATATCTTGTTAAACTTATATTCGAAATGTAAATTTATTTGCATTTAATGCACTTACTTTTTATCAAGCGCCCATATAAACTATTTCACAATTAGACCGCTCTTCAGCCCTGAAAAAGCTAGGCTTAGAAAGTACGCAAAACGTAGCGTGAGCTTCTCTAATACTAACCTTCAACTAGCCAAGGTACTACAAAAAAAGGCATACACCAATCTCCTGCACACCGTATTAGTAGATGTAAATCATTTTACCTTTTTCAGACCGTCTTCGATTTGTTACCAATCAATAAGTTTTACGGATCGTGCTACAGTTTATCGAAAGGGTATTTTTGTATCAAGTTATACGTGAAGATCAAATCGTGGGAGTTGGTTTTTTTAGTGAATGTGTTAATTTTACTTGTTGATATAACGTTCTTTGGGTCGTACAGTTGTCTCGTACTGTGGGAACCAGCAAGATGTTATGACTCTGTAACCTTGCTGGAAGAGTAAAGGACATTATGAGTCATGATCAGAAATCGTGAGCGGCCGCGGTGGATTTGTAGGAACATGCAGTGCGCCTACGAGATCTATCGACCCATGAAATAATTGCGTGCCACATGGGAGTAATGATTAGGAACGATTATTAATAGCTAGTAAATCCCTCGTGGATCGGAAATTTAATTAAAAAGAAAATAATAATAGACGTTCTCTGAGTAAGGGCGAAAATCTCCCTAAATCTGAACTGAGAAGTCGTGGACATTTCTCATTCCTATCCAACAAAAACCCAACACGAGGAAATATTTTAGTTATTTTTTTAGATGTGTTTCTGACATATTTTTATCAAACCGTATATTATATTTCTTCTCTCTTCTTCGAATTCCTTTTCCTTTCGGAAGTTGGCTATCACCAGGGCAATCTTCACTCTGCAGGTTATAGCAAGGTAATTTGCGAAGCCACGTTGATGAGAGACGGTCATGTCCGAGAGGCAAGAATATAAACGTAACTCTCGTTTCTAAGTTTGAATCTGATGGTAGAATGGGATATTTTCACAAACTATGAATACTGTTAAAATACGTGAAAGATTATTTTTATGATTCTAATGATCATTTTACTAAAAATGTGTAATTTTAATATTTTCATTAATTATTATTGATTTGAAAAACCGCACATTCTGAAAAGATTCCAACTGGCTATTTTTATTATGATATAGAAACCGATAATGTATTTTAAGACGGCTGTTACCACCGTCGCCCGGCGTGACGTCAACTCCGCCAAATTCTCGAATAAAAACGAACATATCGTTTTGGCGGCAAATCGAAAATGGTACATTTTAAATTGTTATAGAATAGTTATTCGTCAATATAAAAATATTTAATTTTGTAATTTTTTTCCGGAACATAAAAACAATGAAAATACCCTATTCCATTTGGAAATTATGATTAAAAAAACTATTTTTTACAAAGATTTCCGATTCATAATTTTACATTAAAATTGGTCTTTGCTTGAAATTACTATATATAACATAAGCGACTAAATCTAAATAGCTATCTACCTACCTGCATACATACTTTTCGCATTCCTATTCTTCTCTCTCAATTCCCTCGGGCCAGCAACACTAAGAAATTGTGGATGATATAGCTCCACTAGATTCGGTCATCTGGAAACTGTTGTGCGGTTTAAAATTGAAAAAAAGCTGCGTTTCTTTCTCAATGTCTCTTAACAACTTCATCTTTCAACACGAGTATGTCGCTTTTATCGCCCTCCGATGTAATCCCGATAAGCATTAATAAAGACATTAATTCATTCAACTTGATGTAGGTACGTAAAGTCATTAAAGACAATGCCTATTAAAGGAACCGGTGGTTGGAAACCAAAAGAAGAAAATAAGATGTAATTAGAAGGGGGAAATTAAAAAAAAAAACACAGGAATTTTATCACATGAAATAGTTTTCTGATTTTACACAGAGAAAACTTACTGATATACAATATTGTTGATTTAACATAAAACACGATTGTTGTTGTTTGAATGTTTTTATGAACACGTGTTCATAAAAATTCAAAAATTTTCGCATTTCGTCATTATATTTATCAATCAAAGCGCAGCTGCACTAACACCTCCCGATATAATCTGATAAATTTTATTGGGAAATGGGTTGCCATCACGTTTTTAACGGGACTAATAAATCGGCTTATTTTCTCCTCATATATATTACGTCAGCTCAAAGAATATTTAATCCAAATATATAAGTTTACTATTGGCGTTGAATACAACGGAAAAAATAAAGAATTATGAATTGCGATACACAAATATTTAAATTCTGCAGACTACGGAAGGGGGAACCAACAAACGTAAGATTTTTTTATAAAACATTGATTTTTTAGCATCCCAAAAAATTTACACTAGCAACGCCAACATCTGCAAAGTTAAGCGAACCTTATAGCATTATACAATATTGGCAATATTTAATATTGGACGATCTATTCAACAGGTGTTTTCCAATCAGAATGCGCAGAACGAGATTTTGGTACAGGTGTTATTTCTGTGTTTGGGAAGCGGGTATGGGTACCGCTGCCCCTAGAACTATTATTGCATATCCAATTTGGACCCAGCAGCCATAGATCACCCCAAGTGGTTTGCTAACTTTGGTGACTTAGCAGAGGAGTCCATGTTCATGGGGTGAGGTCTGTCAGGTCTTGGAGGCAGATGCGTTTTCCCCTCCTATTGCGTGGCAGGCAGGAACGGAAGAGACTGGTTGGGGAAGACCATTTTACTTTTACCATAATATGGTCTTTCTTGACCCATCGCCTTGCACCTCAGAGGAAGGGATGGATTAATACATCCGTCACCCCTGGACACATTGACCCTCAGATCTACCCATCCCTCATACCTTTTTCCTTCCCATAACTTCTATATTTCACTAAAAAGACCCTCCACATATCATCCCGAGGGATGACAGGCACTGATTAACTGGCACTGTGTGGAGCAAATGTGCAACTGTGTGGAGCAAATGTAAAAAAAATGTGTTCCTTACTATGACTATGTGATTGGCACAATCACCTTCTATTTTATATAAAAAACATTTTATTTTTAAGACATCGCAATTATTGATGCATTTAAAAATATGTCTATAAAATACCATCAATCAGATAAATATGATAAGGATGGAAACTGACTGTCAGAAATCAATTTCCGGACTAACAACACTTGTTAGAAACAAGACAAATTATTTTTAAATAAATTTATTTTAGTACAGAGGCATTATCAATCAATTCTGTTGCTTTTATTCGACCGTTAATTTTGTTTACCAAGCTTCCATTTATAAAAAAGCTGTGATTAATATTTTGCTACAAGAACTTTGCAAAAAATCTTCTGAAAGTTAGATATATAAATGTTTAGATGACTCATTGTACCAAAGATAATATAATATTCTATTATCTTTGCATTGGACAAATATTTTTTTAATACATTCGTAATAAGAATTACCTATGTTTAGTATTGAAACCGTTTGGGATAATACCTACCATCATTTCCCATGATATACTATCATACCTACTATCCATTTCCTTCCTTCAAAACAGCCTTACCCACATTGGAAAGAAGAAAATGATTTGTTGCATTGTAAATTGTCGCAAGTCAGTACATTATTCGCATTTGTGGCAAGCAGTTGCATTCGTTGTGTCATTGAAACTCATCAAAATCTTAATAAAGACGACGGGGCTATGCTCAATACTTCTTGTCATACGGGAATTGACGGCTACACCAAAACTAAACGCAGAAAACCATTTTAAAATTATATTGTAAAACCAGCTTTTAGAGGATTAGAGTTGGCCACACGAAATCACATCTACATACATAAGCACACACTTTACCAAAATCTTTACACATCTCCCGCGATGATGGAGACTGAAATGCTGTCCGAAACATTGGAAAAAGAAGGAGGTAGCGCAGCACGGCATGATACCCCAACAATAAATCAAATCCAAATTCTTTTAGCTTCACAATATTTACGCAAGTTATCAATTTATTATTAAAACCATATACTTTATATCATGTTTTCAAACATGAATTAGAAAAACACAATCCCGAGTGGAAGATGCTCTTGGTATAGTAGGTCATACGCATTATTGTAGGTGACTTTTAACTAATGATGAGATGTGCAGAATGCGTTGAACAGTATTCTCTTGACAGATTACTTAATTAATGAATTACATTATTTGCAACAGCAATATCAAGACTGAGCCATTTAGATACTCGCTTGTACCTAGATTGCACGCGGACGGCTATTCTTTAGCAAAAAATTTAGGTGTGTTCAACCGCAATGAATATAGTTTCAAGAAGGCTATAATAACATATCACAATAACAATACTAATTAAGGTTAGCGTAATACTATTTTTCCGCATAGGTTCTGTACAAATTTTAATAGCAAATCTTATTTATGATTACTGTCCCACTAAATTATTTTGTATGACATATGTTTGTATAATATTAATAATCGGGTAATTTACATAGCGCCGTTTTTGTGAAAAATTACCTCAACGGGCGTCTAACATAAATAAAGACTTATTCTAACGGATACCACTCTTATACATATTAAGGATTTTATAATTTTTGCATCGTCTTTTTGTTCATAAATGATTGTATGTCTACGAACATTTCTTGTATGTTTATGTTTATTTTTATGTTGTGTCTTGCATATTATTACCAATTTCTAGTAGGTACATATTTTATTTTACCCACTAAACCAATAACATATTAAAGCGTCTATTACGTGTGGCCTCGTGTTTTCATTTTGAAAAAAAAAACGCGTTTTTTCCTGAATACAATTTGAATAATTTATTATAATACGTTAAGGCGATGCCATACGTAGTAATGCAAAATCATGTGTTTTTGGTTTGAAAATTTGGTCGCCTAGAAATGTTTCAGATGCTTTTATTAAATACTGCGAGTAGAATACATCTTGGCCTTTGAAATAATCGAGTATTTTTTAGATAAGTCTTTTTATAAGCCCAGAAAAAAATAATGTAAAGGCCTATGAAAACTGCTTTAAAGTTCAAAATCTCCTACTTTCGAACCAATTGTCGGTTATGATTTTATTGTACCTATAGTGTGAAAAATTAAGTTATTTATAAAATGATCGAAAAAAAATTAAATATTTATGCCTGAACATCCACAAAATAAAATAAAAGGCACTTTTTGGCCATATTTTTTTCTTGCATAAATCAAAAACTGCGGATGGTGTTAAGCGGGAATTTAAACCTTATCGCCATCTACGTAAGGGTTGTTATTGATAGCGGCTCAATTTAAAATATTACACGACGTAGTGCATCGCCTTAAGGATTATATAACGTTGGTACTCAACGAACTAAACAGAAAAAGAATTCTATATGTTGTTAAAAAACCAAAAACACAATTTGGAAGGCGGGTTTGGGTACCGCCGCACCGGCAACCAATTTATTGGATAACTAATACCTTTGCCATAGTTACTCAAAGAGGTTCGGTACGTTTGGTGGATTTAGCAGGGGTGCCCGGGTTCATCGGGTGAGGTGTGTTTAGGATGCGCCTGCCCACCTGCCTGAGAATCCAGTTTGGGGAGACATTGACTTCTCCAACTGTACTCGCGCCTTGCGCTGCAGTGGAAGGGATATTTTCATATGTCCATCCACTACTGGACGCACTGATCCCTAGATACCCAACACTAATATCTTTAACCTTTCCAGAACTTTCTCTCCTTCCTCTCAAAGGAGACCCCTTACACAGGGAAATTATTATATATTACATTTTATTTTTAAGACATCGCAATTATTGATGCATTTAAAAATATGTCTATTAAATACCATCAATCAGATAAATATGATAAGGATGGGAAGTGACTGTCAGAAATCAATTTCCGGAATAATAAAACTGGTTGGAAACGAGACAAATTATTTTTAAATAAATTTATTTTAGTACAGAGGCATTATCAATCAATTCTGTTGCTTTTATTCGACGGGTAATTTTGTTTACCAAGCTTCCATTTATAAAAAAGCTGTGATCAATATTTTGCTACAAGAACTTTGCAAAAAATCTTCTGAAAGTTAGCTATATAAATGTTTAGATGACTGATTGCACCAAAGATAATATAATATTCTATTATCTTTGCATTGGACAAATATTTTTTTTAATACTTAGTGCATTCGTAATAAGAAGTACCTATGTTTAGTATTGAAACAGTTTGGGATAATACCTACCATCATTTCCCATCATATACTATCATACCTACTATCCATTTCCTTCCTTCAAACCAGCCTTACCCACATTGGAAAGAAGAAGGTGATTTGTTGCATTGTATGTTAGATGCCCGTTGATGTGATTTTTCACAAAAACGGCGCTATGTAAGTTACCCGATCATTAATATTATACAAACATATGTCATACAAAATAATTTAGTGGGACAGTAATAATGAATAAGATTTGCTATTAAAATTGTACAGAACCTATGCAGAAAAATAGTATTACGCTAACCTTAATTAGTATTGTTACTGTGGTATGTTATTATATATACCTACTAGAAAAACACACAAGGAAATGGTTGCCATGGAATTTGAACTCGCTACTAACTGAGCTATCTTGGCATCCCTTAGACCTGCGTAATCTCCGCTCTTTTCGATCTCATATTAGTAATGAAGACTCTGCAAAGTTCTTCAATATACAGACGTTAACTTTCCGAATAAATATAGCAGATTCGGTAATGTTATTTAAAATTACACACAATTTAATCGATAGTCCTGATCTTCTTCAACGCCTATTATTCCATGTTCCCAATCGCGCAACAGCAGACAGTCGCTTACTTTTAATCTCCCTCATTGTAAGACCGATTCCAAACAAAACTCATTTTTCTACAGATCCACACATTCATTTAACTTAAATTATAACCATATTGACATTTTTAACTCGACTTAACGCGACATAAAACAAAAACTCAATAATCAACAAAACTCAAACTAGAAGTTCTATTCCTATATATTCCCGTCCTTAATCCTTATCCTATATTTCCCCCTCCGCCCCTCCCACTCTCCTTTATTTTAATATTTTATAACTAAACAAGAAATTGATTTAAGAGAACATCTCTATGACATTGTACACCTCACCATTGACTATTCATCAGTGGAAAGTTCATAATTGGCATAATTAACTATATTATTATTGTATCATTGTATAATTAAAGATTTGCTGTCAACTTTTCCTAAAATGTATAAATAAATAAATTCTCCACTGCACAATTAGTTTCTGATTCTATTGAAGATATTTCTAAATCACTATATTCGATTGATCTTTTTAACGCATTGATTGACATTATGAATACCAAAAAATATGCTTGGATAAATTGAAGCTTCTCCCATCGTTTACCTTGAGTAATATACAAATAAAATGTTTAATTACTCAATAAAAATATAAATGTAAAGAATTTTTTTTTCGATTGAAATGTACGAACGCATAAAAGAATCTACTTTAAAAAATACAATACCATATTTAAGATTATCTGTGACAGTTTCCCTTGATTGACTTTTTTGCTTTCTTATAAAATTGTTTAGAAAATAAATAAAAACCACAAACGAGCGTTTCTAGACTACGTTTTCAATGGGATTTCGATGCCTATTACTTATATTTGTGACGATATAAGGCATACCAAGAATATACACATTTTTGGCTTGTATTTTGGCCAGTATTTCGCTTTATGAAATGTAATAATCCACAACAGCCCAAAATTATTCCCAATTTTTAAAAGCCTCAGTTAATCTGAGTACTTACTACCAATTATTTATTAGGATATTTTCGTCATACTTATTTCCTTTGCCTTTGTATACCTAAGGATTCTAAAATTTAATCTACAACCTGATCACACTGCTTGAGTGTTTGTAATTGTGTGGGTAGCATTAAGCTATTTTTAAAGGTCCAATTAATCAACAACAACAACACAAATAGTGGATTGATTTTAAAATTGCAATTTTTGTGAATTCTAGATCTGCAATGAATAAATTACTTTGATCTATTTAGGTAGCTGATATTAAACTAAAGGAAAATAACAAAGAATACGGAATAATAGATTCTACGTACGTTACCTATAAATTAAACTGTGTGACTGGTAAAAAAGTCATCATCTTCTAAATCCCTAATACTACCAATACTTCATCATAATCAATAAAAAAATAAATTATAAATATCTTTGGACAAAAAACTGATATATATTTATGAGAAAAAATGACGGTTCTCCGATTATTCGAATTTCCTCTGAAGTAGATATAAACAAAATAGCATGCCTCCTTTCAAATACTTCAATGATTTTTCTTTTCAATTCTATTCGCATTTGGCATTTTTATGTATCATACACAATTTAAAACTATTTTTTAATCTTATAAATTCCAGTAAACAAATTACTTTTAATCAAGTTATGGCATATATTACGTCTATTAAGAGGTTAAATTTACATCGTACACTTTTTGTCTACATTAATATTTACTTTACCATTCCTTTATTTTTATTATTATTAAAATTAAATTTTGGTGATATCTTATTTATGTTTTATAATATGGCTTCTTTAAGATATTTTTCATTGTACCTTAAAAACTTTTAAAAACAAATTAACCTTACAATGTACCTTAATCACTACAATTATTATTTATTGTTCTCATATTCTTTTAATTATTTTTTTACCTATGTCATTAAATATCTATTTTCTTCCTTACCTGTAACTATAAAAAAGATTGTAAATGGAACTTGACTGGTTTATCTTATATTCAACTAAAATGTAAAATTTATTCACTTGTACAACTGTCTGTTTACTAAATAAACTAAAATAAAAAAAATAAAAAAATATCATTCTTAATTCAGAATCAATAACTAGAAAAATTATTAATTAATTAATACTAAAACACCTCAGCACAGATTCTCGAAGTGAGCTTATCATTCTCACTCCATTTAAAATTAAACACTATCTGTGATCGAAGGGTAGGGCTCTCGACTAGCAAATTCGAAGGTCGCGGGTTCAAACACCGAGAGTAAATTTTATTTGATGAATTTGTGTATTAATTAATATAAAGTATACTCCATTCACAATTGAAAAGTTGTTGGCTTTTTCCATGTTTGGTGAACAGATCTGAATTGCCAGGTACTTCATCGACTTCCTCTGCCTCATCTCCTTCCCTTCCCCACTACCTCGAGCCTCGCTAAATACCCCAATTGGGGATGCAAAAGTCTCACTGGCTCCAGACGGTTGGGAGCAGTTGGGACCCTTGTGCGGGATACACGTTATATTTTTATATATATGTGACGTTACTGTAAAATAAATATAAATAATTTTAAAACTTGAATAATTTTTAAATTCCATGTGAGTTTGTAAAAAAAAAAGTTTAAAAAAATGCAATATTATATAACGAGCTGAACGTATGTTACCCTGTAAGTACGAGTATGAAGACAATTTCCCTGAGAAACATGACAAGAGGAATAGTAAGTAAGTAAGTTAGATGGGCCATAGTCGAGTTTCGCCGACGAGATATCGATTATTTCGGCGGCGGAAAATCCTACGCTGCATTTCCCGTTCCGCTGAAGAAAAAGTGCACCGCCCGCGGCGCCTGCGTCGCTCCTCGGAGGGGGGCGGTGCATCCACCCAGGTCGGGGGCGGGGGGGCTGCAGGGGGCGCGCGAGGGGGGCGGGAGCCGCCGGGAGGGGGGCCGCCGGACACGATTCAGACAGTTGGACGGCAAACCTGCCTCTCGCCGGTCCTTCGCGCCGCCGAGCCGAACCAAACACTTTTATATGTAACAAGGTAAATAAATCACAACCGAAAGTGCACCGGTAGTGGCGTTACGTAATCCGCAACAACAAAAATTAGTGCGTTCAAAATTGAATTAAATAAAGAATTCTTGATTTTAAATAGTTTTTCCCGCCCGCGCTGTTTTGTTTTCAAGTTTTGGCGGTCCTATGCAGTGACAGTTTGATTGGCACGGCGACACTTTCGCGTGGTGGCCCAGGCGTCAAGCGTCAGGCGACCAGTGCTCGCCAGTTTGCTGGGGTTTCAGCCGAGTTCTTTCAGCCGCCGCGAGTTGACCAAAGCATCTGCATCTTCCTAAATGACGTTGTCCGGTTTCCGGAGCCAGGACTTTCCGACGGGAGGTTTTCTTCGTTCGGCTTCTCCGCAGTTTCCTGTCGATCCCAAGGTGAAGTTGACCTTTCCTCTGCATTTTTGGCCGGAACAATCCTCCCGGCGCCAAAGCGCGACCAGCGACAGTGTCACAGTTTTTCTCTGTAGAAAAGTTTCATTTCCTCCCGCGCGCCACACTTAACATTCAACCCAAACTTTTTTCGTCGAGTTATTAAACTACTAACTTGTAAATAACGGTTAACAGTTGTATGCACTCGGATGCAATACGATCAAATATTCTTTATTGTGAAATTAACGTTTGCAATTTGGAAATTCAAAAGTGCACGAATTAGTGCATGCAGTGATCATTTTATGGACAAATGATTTATGAAGAAGATTTTGAAAGTAAGTTTTTAAAATGTTTTCCGAAGCGTCACGGACTTTTGATGTTATCAAATAGTGTTTGCATTTATCTCATTGTTCATTTTAACGGTTATTCTAATTCAGACATACACTGAAAACATTTTCATTCAAACCCATGAATTGTATTCAAAATATATATAAGTCACAAAAACATATAATTTTTCATCAAAACGGGGTAAATAAATTACTTAATTATTATTATCGATTAAATGCGTGCATTTTTTTTAAATCCTATAAGAAACCATTTGAAGTTGTTCAACCGCATTTCCAACTGGATTTTTTTATTAATAAGAAAAATGCATTATTTTTCTTATATGCGATATAAATAAATTTTCCATTTACCGCCATAATCTTATCTTGCACAATGTAGCAAAATGTAATGTGTAGGACCAATGAAATAAAATGTGTAAACGTATGAAATGATTAATGGCAATATACCTATCATGTTTATAAGTAATAACTAGCGTCGACCGCACGTGTAAAGAGATGTGCATTCAGAATGACAGAATACTTGCATTCTAGAATATTAAGCATTCCCATAAATATAATAATGTTGCCTACAACATTAACGCTTATAATCCGTAATTCTACATTATGTAATAGGTACAGAGCCCCTGGTGTGATTTTTCACGGAAACGGTGCAATAAAAATATTTAATTATCAATAAAAATTATTCCTCTTATCTTGTACGCTGAACTGTCATACATTGGAATTATTCCCACGCAGGCAAAGTTATTAATTGTTTTATCTAATCTTTGCAATTTTATAATCTCATAGAAAAATACTCAAGATTTGAAAAAAACCGGTCATCTGACCAATCTCATCTGACACACTAATTGCCTTTTCATAATTCGATTGCAAACCCGTAAGTAGCGCAAGTCCCTTTAATTATTTTTTTTTTCTGGCCGTTGGTATCTTTGAAATTATTACCGAATATTTTCTTGCATAAAACTTGACACAAAACATTAGGAAAAAATCATCATTTCAAAAACAAAATTAAGATATGGATTAAAGAACAAAAGAGGATGTATTACAAAAAAATATATTCAAAAAGGTTGTTTTTTTAAATATCTATATAGTGCACATATAATACACAACCGAACTAATAATAACATACATATTGCTTAGTTTTTATAAATACCTTAATATTTATTTTATATCTTAATATTTCATTTAAACACGTTTAATGTAACATCATTTTAATACAGTCCATTTTATTTACACACAATTTGTCACATAAAATTGTAGAATAGGGTCCTCAGCACGGGTTACAGTCAGTGAGGCTCACATTACCAAATAATATTTTATAAAAAAACTTCCAATATATCAATGAAAATAAAAATATATAATTTTTCACTTGTAGCAAACACTTTGTGGGTATACATAATTATAATAATTAAAATAAAATAACTTTGTTTAAATACCACTTTATTGAGTGGTATTTAAACAAAGTTATTTTATTTTAATTATTATAAAAATATATATCTAATTCTAATGCAAATTACGTTGTTCTTTAGTTTTATAAAATAAGGCTATTATAGTCCGGCAATACCAAGTTTGTTCATTTTGCATGAAAGTACCTACACTTATATATATTTAAATGAAAGCACCTAAACTTATCTCCACTTATATACATTTTAAAATTTAATTATCTGTTTTTTGCGAGTACTTATTTATATCCTAGGTGCGTAATAGGTACATTTATAAATATTCATATTTTAAATATCTCTAAAATAGATAAGCTTGTACCTTGGAAAATGTATCCATGCCGTAATGTTCTACCTATACCTACGCATTTGAGTGATGCTGCTCGATTTCCACGCCAGTTCAAAAATATATTGATATTGAGTTTCTAGTAAATATACAAAAAATAGGGACAACTTTTATTTTATTTTTTATTCTATTTATTATCATTTCTTTACGCATATAATACATAATAACAAATAGTATATAATAACATAATATATAATAATAAATAGTATAAACAAGAAATGAAAACCCACGAAGGCACTGCCTGAGTGTGGGTAATATATAAAAACAATTATTTCCAAGTACATAAAGTATAAAATACATCAGTAGAATAAGAATAATATACACATTTACACAATTAATACGCACATTTTGCTTAAAAACAGGTTTTGACAGATAATAATGAGAATATATTTCAGTTTAAAGAAATGGAAAAAATGCATTTTAATATCTATTTCGTTAAAAAAAACGGATAATGTGACGTATTTTCTTCACGCTTTGTTTTAAGGTAGTGATATAAAAATAGTCATTTAGGTATATTTTTTTAAATTAAAGCAAACTATGAACCTATTTTAGGATTATACTTTAATATTTTGCGTTAAATAAGAGAAGAAAATAAATCGTACCTTAAAACTTTAGCATCAATAACAGTTGTAGTCAAATGAAGGATTGATTTTAATTTTAAGGAAAAAACTATAAAAATGCATTATTTTCTATTTCTGGATACCGAAATAATTACTTCTCATTATTGTATAACTATTTTAAAGTGCTTATTAAATGTGTCCCTTTTTTCAGAGAACTTAACGAGTTTTTTTCACGAATAGGTTTCTGGGTATCGTCTCAATTTTGTATGTTAATGGCTCTTGTAACAGTGGTCAGATATTTATTAAAATATTAAGACTTAATATTTTTAATAAATAATAATCATTAACTAAAATAGTGCGTATAGTAGAATAATTTGTTTCAGTCCAAAAATACCCATCATTTTCCCAACAAAATTGCACAAATAGGTATCTACTTTCTAGATAGAGAATGCTGCGCTGAATTTTTTCAAATGTTATCTATTCCATGAAATAATATTTATCGTTTATTATCATATCAAATAATGTACGCGGATACCGATTGGTATGATTCTGTACCTACACCAACATAAAACCAGTTTATTTCTATCGATCCATTGGAGTAATGTAATTCGGCATACTTTTTTGCTTCTCATTTCTAATATTTCAAAACGATTGTGATAAAAGTTTTTTTTCAAATGCATTGTTGTAAGTTATCCCGTTAAGTTGTGTACCAAGTTGACATTTTTAATTGCGTGAGTTATAAAACTGTTATAAATAATGTATCAATACAGTTGTGTTTGCATTTATTTATGGATTGCATAAAAGTGTTTATCCACCCTTGACTCTGCATTACCTACGTCGAAAAAATTATTTTGAGAGGTAAAAATTAGATGCATTAAAAAAATTATACTTTTCTTCTGACGGGTCATACAAATTTGTCCGTTAAATTAGTTTGAAACTTTTGAGATAATAATATATTTTATAAAATCTGTGAGGCAGTTAATAGTGCTAAGTGGTAGATATAGTTATACGAGTACCTACCAGATGTTTCTGATAAGGATTAGTTACGAGTTCAAGTCTCGTTTTTGGCATAGTTTTTTTTATTCCTAAGATTTAAAAATCGGATTCAGGTGTATTTATTGTTTGGAATGCATTAGGTTATTTAATGTCACAGTGATTATAAAAATCCTTTGTAGTTAGGTATATTGTGTGAAATTTTAATGCAATACCTATGTCATATTTATTACATATTATAACGACATCAAATGTGCATAATTATTTAATCTACATTAAAAATTATAAAAAAAAGAAAATTATCCTGAAAAATGGTAATTATGATACAAAAGTATTAAAGTGATTAGTTTTAGGGGTATTATGCCTACTCCTACTACTAATCCTTCTTTGGCCATCGTTTTGGACAGCATTGCAGTTTCCATCATCAGGGCAGACGTGTAAGATTACATATTTAAGATAACACATCTGCCCCGAGGATGGACACTGCAATGCTGTCCGAAACGTTGGTTAAAGAACGAACTAGCGCAACACAGCATAATACTCCAAAAACAAATCACCATACTACTGTAGGCCGTGAAAATCTTAAATGATAAAAGCTTCATGATAAAAGCTTCAAATTACTTACGGGTCTACGTACAAGTCTGCAATTTTTTTAATTTTAATTTTTCTCAGCACAGCGTGCTTTGTATAATAACTTTTTAAAAACTGTCTGCTAATATTTTTTAACAGAGCTTATTTTTTTTATTGAGCTATATCATCACCAATCACAAGTATCAGGATATGATCACATTTTAGAAGAAATTAATAAAAGTGGTTTGCCTGAATAAAATATATTTTATAACCACTAAAAAATATCTGTATTTTCGAAGAAAGCAAAAATTGTTTAGTAACATTCAAAGATAAATAAAGCATTGTCTACTTTAGCATGACTAACTAATTAACTAACCATCACGCAGTTTCCCCGGGAATATTTTTTTTGGAAAAGTTTTATCTCTGCGGGGGCAGGTAGAGGAGAAGAATCGCCAAACAACTTGTTCTTGAAACACACTCCTTGCTTCAGTCACATTCATACATTATCTCATACACACCATTCTGTTTTGACTCATGACATGATCCAACTAACGTGTTAACTTCACTTGGTCTTGCCATGTATTATTTATTAATATTCATAATCGGATCGTCAACAGGATTGAGGGTTATTTTATTAAACCCTTTGGAAGCAGGACTCGGTCGGCATAATTACCATACTTTGTTTTACCGCATAATAAATAATGCTGTAAAACAAAGTAGGTATCTAACTATTTTCGACTTATTTTGTTTTATCTAAAAACCTACTAAACTATAGATAGGACTAATATTTTGCTTTAGGACTGTAAATTTTGAAGAATTCGTAATACCTGCATCAACTGTAAAGCGCCCCTGAGGTGATATCTCACAAAAGCGGCGCTATACAAATTGTCCAATATTATTATTATTAAATACTTTTTTGCATATTATTCAAGTGCCAAGTAATAACGTGCCAACTATAATAGATTGTTGCATGGTTGACTTTTAGAAATGAACTCTATATTTATCTCGATGCACTTTCGACAACTTTGAAAAAGTGTCATTTTTTGCATAGGTAGGTTTTTACAGCAAAGTTTTTTTACAATCTTTTCGATATATCTATTATCCCGACGGTCATGAATCACCTCAGATTTTTCTCTTTGCTACTCCGATAATGCCATAGCACTTTGGCATGCGATCACGATAATTTAGTTGTGTTCAAAAAAATATTCTTACATTAAATTATTAAATTATCTTCAGAGAATTATTTTTTGAAACAGCAAAAATTGTAGAATAGTGAGCTCTGGCTCTATGAAAATCGTAAATTTTCGGTCTAGAAAGTGTAGGTTATTGCAAATATTTTTAACTCGCAACGTAGCGTCGCGCGTCGTTTACTCAAAATGCCATACAACTATAAACTTTTTTCAAAAGAAAGAAACATTCTCGGGTTGTGAATAAACCGAAAATATTTGTAATATCCTACTACCATCATACTAACTGGAAATTTTGCTTGTGATATGATGAAGGACTTAGCTAGCAAATGAAACAAACCTACGACAATAGACCAAATGCTAGATATACATTTCTTTTATTTTTTTTCGTTGTTCAATAGGAATAAATTATGTTTCTCGGTATAAAAATATAATAATAACTTTCTGCAGGTTAGTAGGTATCACCCAAAACAAAATTATATATTCCTGTGCACAGTAAAAAATTTAAATAAATTATTTATTCTTGAACACAATTAAAAAAATGTTGGATTAACTTAATGAGTGAAATCTGAAAATTGTAAAATTTTAATTATTGAAGACAATATTAGTGATCTCAATCGAAATTTTGAAACTGAAAAATCAACGAAAGATTTGGTCGCATCTAGGAGTTGAACCCAGGAAAACATAAATAAATCAGCCATTAAAAAAATGTCTTAAGCTAATATTGGTAGTTCTTAATCGAAGTACAATACAAAATATGACTGAAGGGAATAGGTCGAATTAGCTCAGTGGCAGAGCAAAGCCCCGGTATTCTTGGGTTCAATTCCTAGATGCGACCCAATTATTTGTGATTTTTGAGAGTTACTCATAATTTCATCAATTATTAAAGTATTTTTTTTTTTTTTTTTATAGTGAATACCTCACAAGAGTCCCAACTGCTCCCGTCTGGAGCCAGTGAGACTATGGCATCCCCAATTGGGGGATGTTGTGAGGCTGAAGGTAAGTGGGGAAGGGAAAGAGGAAGGTGGGGAAGTACCTGGCTATTCAGATCTAGTCACTAAACACGGCTAAAGCCATTTGGAGCAACGTTTCAATTCTGAATGGTGGTCTTACACCAGGGCGATACTGAGAGTATCTTCCACTCTGGAACGTGCCGCAAATATACTATATATTATTTTAATTAATTAATTGTGAAATAACACAAATTAATCAAATAAAATTTATCTGCGCACGCCGGGTTCGAACCCGCGACCTTCAGAATGGCAGTCCAATGCGTTACCACTGGACTATGCCGGCCGTTTTATACTCGTACATACATGTGAATTGAATGTAATGAAACTTGAGACAAGTTGAATTATAATAAATACACCTTCATCTATGCCGTAACAAACATAGATAAAATAATAGTAACACTGCCGTGTTTTTAATTGTACATATTCTGCTATACAAGAAAATAATATATCTAAAACCATACCTTACTTAATTTTCAAATTATTTATGTCAATCTTATTTAAAGGCAATTGAATTATTGAGACGTTGTGTTTGTTGAATTGGATTCCGAACAGTTTTATATCTTTCATTCTTATTCACTGAAGGGTTTATAGTTTTATGGCGTTGCCATCAACACGCGCGTTAATCTTAAATAAGTTTTTCAACATAATAAACAATCGTGAGCTCCAATATGTTTTTCTTATAGTTTCTAGTTCAGGGAATGGAAACTTGTGAAAATATAATTTTGTGAAAACATGAAGTAACGCGATTTATTTAATAATATTGCATCTTTAAACTGTATATTTCTAATGAATTGAATAAATAATTAAGTAGTATAGTTCGTTCAGATTCTGTAGTCGGATCGTGATGGACTGCCGCCCGCGCCCGCTATACCGTAATGCATTCACGAATGTCCTTGTGCCGTTTTTCGCGAATGCACACTATACGCCTAGCAAATTCACTAATTATTTCAATAAAAATTACTAATGCGTTGCATCAAATTTTATAAATTGAATATTATCTTGTGTTTCAGTTATTCTGATATCACATTTTTTCACATTTTCTTTATTGACCAATTTTTACAAATTCGATAAAATGATATTTCGGAAGACATATTCTTTATATCTCATCAATATGTTTTCATGCATATGCCGTTAAGCCATTTTTAGTCCATTGTATAAGCAATAGTCCAGAGCAATAATTTATAAGCAACATAACATACGAAGTGAATTTTTTTGAATATAGGTTTTTTTTAATGACAACTGCAGTCGAATATTTATGCAAAGACATTTTAAAAAAGAGCTTCAATACCTACAAGTACTTGAAAAAAATTATAAAAAATTATATTGGAATAAGGATTAGTAAACTCTTTAAACTTCACTTTGAGATAAAATATTTTAAATTATTCTAGTTTTGTTGAAATAACATTTACTTTAGCGTCTCACCATTTTTTCGTATACCTATTTCTATACCAAGATATTTTATACTTTATGTTTGTGTAATAATGGAGCAAAAACATTGCAAAAAATTGCTTTAAATTTATTATAATTAACCATCTGTTATTTGTCAAATAATTGTATTGTTCCATACTTAATCTAATGAATTTGATTATGTGATTTTTTCCATGGTTTCCTCACTTTACCTTCATTCCGTTTCATGTTTTCGTTTATAATAAAAGTTGTATGTTACCATTGATTATTTTTTACACTCAAATCATTTGTTTGAATAAATTACACTTCTATCAAAGTTTTGTCGCAACGCAAATCGTCCAATATTGGTTCCCACCGTTTGTACTTTTCACCCGGCCTATCCAGTGCCAAAATAATAATAAAAGTACCTACCTACGAACACGCTTCGCCAATCAATAAAAAGATAATTTTGCTACGAACCATTTAGGCTTAAAATATAATTATCATATAATTATAAAAAATCATTTATCCAGCTAAGTACGCTAAGTGTCTTAATCTGACTTAACTGTAATCAAATCGAATGGTAGTAATCCGACTACTTAGGCTTTGCCATTTAAAAGCTACCTGGCCAGTAGTTAAACTATTAAATAGCCAGGCGTAGCGCGGTAGCACCATTCTTAACTAATCTTCTTACGACTAGAGTAAATCTGTCCTAAAACATATGGAATATTATAATAAATATTAAGTATTATGTTTGAATAGTCATTATAATCATATAATGATGGACTTAACTCGTGTCCTAAAAACGAATGATTTAAATTCGTTATTGCAGCTATGGAAAATGAACTTTGGAAAAATAAGACAAACACTTGTGTTAGTGTAACTGATCTAGTCGATCATAATTTGGAAGTATCACACACAAAAGGTGGTACACTGGTTGGAAGAACGTTCGACTTGCAGTTGTATGGGCCAGGTTCGATACTCACCGTGTCGTAAACCGACTATGTATATATTTGTGGGTACTATGAAATGATTCTTGGGGTTTGCAGCTTAAGGGTAAACGTTACGTACATTATAATCTACGAATTCGTAGATGACGTTATTTTAAATATTTTATGGAAATTACTTATTGCAAGTTATGCTTTAAAATATTAAGACGATTTATTTTTGGCGCCCGTAATCATAATTATTAATCAATTTTCATATTGTGTAGAATAAGAGTAAGAGTAAATGGTAAGGAATAAATAAATAGTAACAATAAGAGTAAGAATAAACTGATTTTATACTGACAGAATTATTTATTCGTATACATATTGCATAGGGTATACATATTGCAAAGTCATTAGAACCGATAATTTTTTTTAACCTAACCTAACCTAACCTACATAACCCAGTTAATAAAGTTTTTGTTTCATCACTTTCCATGACTTTATATAACTTTTAAAAGATGTGATGAATTATCATTGTGACGATTTATCCGGTTACCATTGCATAGAATAAGAGTAAGAAAAAATAGTTAAGAATAAATAAATAGTAATAATAAGAGTAAGAATAAATAAATAGTAATAATAAGAGTAAGAATAAATTGCTTTCATAAGAACAGAATCATTTATTCATGTTCATATTGCGTAGAATAAGAGTAAGAATAAGTAGTTAAGAATAAATAAATAGTAATAATAATAGTAAGTATAAATAGTTTTTATATGGACTGGACATAATCATTTTTTCATATTCATATTGGGTATGTACGGGCGCAAACAAATAATTAGTCTAAATATTTGAAAGCATAACTTGCAAAAAGTGTATTTTCATAAAATGGTTAAATTAACGACATCTATGAATACATAGATTATAACATACGTTACGTTTATCCTTAATAACACGTTCAAAGTTCTTCCGATTTTCCTCATTATTGGCTTTTATTTATGACATAAGGACATCTTTATAGTGCGAAGTTGAGTTTTCTTACATATCGAAAATAAAAAAATTGGTTTTATTTTCACTGTCTGGCTGGGTTTCAGTATACATTATCAAAAAAATTTCTAAGAAATTGAAATCGTTCTTCGCAAAAATTTTAGACCAAGCTGTGTGCACAGTTTATTGGTGTTACCACAATCATTGCAAAGCAGATTAGTCTACTGGTTTTTTTTTATATTCTTAGCAATCTTCGTCAATGTAGTAATTAAAAAAAACTATTTTATTATCGTGGATTTTTAAATTATTAAAATAATTTCGACCATTTTTTTGTTGAAGCAGAATAAAATGCTTCAATGAATATTTTTTCCGTCCGACGGAAACAGAACCACGAAAGCCCTAAGGGCCCGTTCCCACTTCCGTTTTCAAATCGGGGGCGGGTCCCGTTTTAAAATCGGATGCCCTAGTGGCTGTAGTGGATGTATGGAGCTGTTCACACTTGTCCGACACGATTTGAAAACGGATCCGACATTTTTTGTCGGATGGCTCGCCTACGCAGCGCGTCCGTTTTCAAATCGTGTCGGCACACGCTCGCTCATAGTGTTGTATGGAGCTGTTCACACTTGTCGTCCAGTCGTTCCGGCAGAGTCCCCGCCAAACCCCGACCCCTCCCCGCCCGCTCCCTGTCGCAAGGAAGCAGGCACGCTGCGTGCTTGTATTTGGTTATTTTGTTAAGTAAATAAATCAAAACTACAATAATGGATAAGGAAATAAATCCCGAAAATTTAATACCACTGGTCGAAGAAAGAGTATGGTAATATTTTATCTTTAACTAAATAAAAACAAAACACTTGGTGTACACAACTTTTGTACATCAAAATTTTTATTTTATTTTATTTAAGTTTACTTTTTTTTAAATTTTAAAGCTTTAATGAGATGCACGGAAGAGCGTATTAGTTAAATAAACACATAATAAAAAATATTTGAGTGTTTATTGTTTTCTTACTTTAAAATATCGATAGCCTTTCTTCAGGACAAATGCACTTTCTCAATTTTGTATTTTGATATGTTAAGCTCTCTGAAACTCATTCCAGTAGATGGTTAAAGGAAGTGATAGACATTCTTTTAAGCCATTTAGCGCCCTTGAGGTGATTTTTCATGGTGAAAACGGCGCTATATAAATAATCCATTCATTATTATTCTAAAATAATTAAAGAACTTTAGTTCATCACTTCTTAACTCACCAATTAACACTTGGAAAATTCCTACAGAAAATCATTCGGCTATGATTGGGTATACTCAAAATTTTCTTTTCACTTTTTTCCTTCTATTTAATAAGTACCACATGACAACAAGAGCTTCATCGTCGTCCATTGCGCACCATTACTGAATAATGAGCAAATAACATGTTTTTGTTGAATCGACAATTATTTTTTTTCGTAGAGTATGGTCCGTTTTTAAAACGGATCCGTTTTTAAAACGGTAGTGTGAACAGGGCCATTGGCCGTCCGTTTTTAAAACGGGACCCGCCTCCGATTTGAAAACGGAAGTGGGAACGGGCCCTAAATAAAAATTGAGATATCTTAAAACAGCTGCAAACAGTCAACCTTAGAAAGTGTCGCCATTCGCCATGAAAAAAATACCATTAATAAAAATTAGTTTTATTTTTAGTTTTACAGTATAAAATCGGCTCTTTTTTAACATTTTTTTTCAAAGAATTTTATTTGAGGACACGGATGGCTCCGATTCTTCAACTCAGAGCATGGTACAGAGAACATGGAGATTTCTTTGACCACGTTAGACCCTAGGAGTTTTACAGTAATCAAGTCAATTGTGTGATGTTAAGCATCTCTAATAATTTGTATTGAATGGAGACCCTTGGCTCGGCGCTACACAGGTAAGTCGATTTTTTCCATTTCAATTTGTTTTCAGGCATTAATATCAAAGGCTTCCATGTCATGGACATTTATTTCAGGCAACGTTTCTGGATTTATTACTTATGTTATTTCTGTCTTAGTTTTTTTTGCAATATTTATACAATAATAACATTTTTTTGTTATTTGTTTTTGGGGTGTTATGCCGTGTTGCGCTAACTCCTTCTTTAGCCAACGTTTCGGACAGCATTGCAATATCCACCATCAGTGCAGATGTGTTATATAATATAACACCACAAAAACAAATAATAAAAATACTTGTGGCCGTGAAATTTTTAATCATATTTGAATAATAACTCATTTGATTTTCACGTTTTAATGTACTTGTACGTGTTGTATCGAAACTAATACCTCAAGCGGGAAACTGATGAATCTACATCACATTTGGAGTTTACATTGTGGTATACTTTTTTCTTTCGTTTTCGAATTTTTAAGGTCAAATTAAAAACAAAATGGCTGCCGTGGGGTAAGTATAATTTTCAATGACTTTCTTCGTTTTTGTTTGAAAAGTTTAGATGCTGTTGTTGTAGATTCAACAGTTTCCCGCTATTACCACTAGGTTCCGGACATTCTAGATACTATACAGAATTTGAATAATTCATCAAATTTCGATGTTAATTTTCACGTTCTGCAAAAGTTCTATTCAAGTTATTTTATTATTTTAGTTGTGCGAAGCATCTGGAGCATACTGATATAATAACAGAACTTGAATAGAACTTCCACAGAACCTGAAAATTAACATGAAAATTTGATGAATTATTCAAATCCTTTGAAACAACCCGTCCTAAGTATTTTTCAGATTTAAAATGGTGGATATGACGAAATTGACATAAAAATGATCTAGCGATAACGAAGATTTAACAATGTACTTGCGATGTTGAATTTGAATATGGAATTAGGATATTCCCATAGACATTAAACAAATAAGAAAAATGGAAACCATTAATAGGTTTTATATTTTGATACGTATTCATGTTTAAAGGCTTCATAGATCTGAATTTAAATGTTTAAATGCTAAAGATATTCCAGGAAAAAACGTATTTTCAAATTTCAAAATGCCAAAGCTCACCGTTAGTGTTATACCAATAAATTTGAAATAAGAACTAACTGTAGAAGTTTCCCGGTACATGGATGACATTTGGTTATATTAATTAGGTACTGTAAAAAAAATCAGATAATTGTTATCCAGAGTGGAAGATGTATAATAAAATGTGATTGTTTCAACGTAGTTCGTACCTAAAGACCACCACTTTTATTTTAACAGTACCAAAAATCATTATCTATATCTAGTTTCATTTACTCGAACTTATTGGCCAAGTAATCCCAATATATCCTTTCTCTTTCCCATTATCTATGTATCACCGATTGGATGATTGTATATTAATTATTCTTATACCATTAAAATTACTTTATGAGAAATATTGGGTATGTGTATTTTTCATGTCTATTATAAATCCGGTCTGTACATTGTGTGCACGTGTACTTGCTAATGGCAGAACAGAACGTGATACATAGCCATACAAACACTGAAATATCAGTCTAGTATTAAATTCAACATTACCTACGAAAGAGCAAAAATGTAATAATATTATCTGTGTAACTTTATAATAAAATACACGAGTATCACTCCAGCGTTAGAGCAATTATTTAAGGCAGTGAAATGAAAAGGCGGGTATTCCCCGGGCCAAAAAAATCACCGCCTAACCGAGCTGCCTAAAAAGTTCGTTTTACTCGAATTGTCTGGGTCTATGTGGGTCTAACGGTGCCTCAACGGAAAGAACCAACGAAGCTAGGCGTGTCCAATCTCTGTGTCTACTCTTCTCGTCTACTTTGACCATTATGGAAGAAAACTGGAACAAAACGATGAGAAAATCACCAAGCAAGTGGGGAAATTCCAAAAATTGAAACGCTTAACAATTCACCGTAAAATCGGTCTATTTTTATTTATTTACTTTCATAGAAACCTTTTAACTACTTGTTCTGTACATTGGCTAAGAGCTTGGTTCTTTGGGTTTAAAACTTATTTTGTGCAAGGAGGAATTTACGAAACAGTGCAGTACAAAAATAAATAAGAGAGTTAATTTATATAGAGAAGAGAACAACATACAAATATGTACAATAATTACGTAAACGGCCTCCGGCCTCCGAGGTCGAGGGATAAGGCTCTCGACTAGCAAGCTGTAGGTTCAAATCGCGGGTTCAAATCCCAGCGTGCGCAAATGAATTTAATTTGATTAAATTAGGTTATTTTAGAAATTGTTCATTTAAAAAAATATATACCTACACCATATTTGCGACACGTTCCAGAGTGGAAAATACTATTAGAATCACCCTGGTGTAAGATCACCATTCAGAATTGAAACGTTGCTTGAAATTGCTTTAGCCGTGTTGATTAGATCTGAACGGCCAGATACTTCCCCACCTTCTTTCTCCACATTTCTTTCCCCTCCCATCTAGTCTCACAACATACCTCAAATGGAGATGCCATAGTCTCACTGGCTCCAGACGGTTGGGAACAGTTGGGACTAAAAAACAACCCAAAGAAAAAAGACCTTTTTTTAAGACTTAGATGATTCTTAGTTTGTAATGCAAAGCGGATAGACAGAGAAAGGAGTGCCAGGAAGGAGGTGAATCCATATCGAAGGAGTGGATTTAAGAAGTTCAGAACGTCCTTAGAAGACGTTCAAATGAAACCGGTCGCTGAAGAAGGCGCTGAAATGGCAAGATGCATATTTGTGAGCAGCTGTTATTAGCCAGGTATCTCCTTCCTCACCTTTCTCTTTCCATTTCTTTCATTCTCTCTTTTCCCAGCCTCTCTAAACAGACTACACTGCACACCTTAGATTATTTGGGAATTCCATAGTCCCATAGGCAAAGGAAATTTTAGGAATCACATAAAAAAACAATTACATCGGTCGGGTCTTGTCAAGAGCATATTGTTTAATATGTTTACAAGGAGTATATGCCAAGACAGAGATGTGTGGTGTTTAATCCTCTCTGCATTCCTCCGCGGTATATTGTGTGATGGTTACATAGATTAGGTGGCGAAGTTCTGTTTTTACTCGACCGTTTTGCATTTTCTCCTTCTGTACATTTGTTTGCACGGTCCATCGTTTCAAGATCGTGACCATTAGTAAAGATTCTTTTTTCAAATGTAAAATCGTCGTGTTTATTTGAAATTTCTTGTAGTACCTACCTGCCCCAAGAAATATTGAAAAAAAAATCATTGAGATAGTGACGCATCTTTGGATAAATTGTATAGTTCCTTATTCGAAATTTTAACAAAAATGTTACGTAAAATAAGTAGTTTATAATTAAGTAGATAGGTATTTAAGTACCTACTTACAAATCTTAAGATTTCAAAGGAAATTTTGTTATAGATTTATTAAATGAGAGAAAAATAGAAAATTACATTTGTGAACGCGGGTATCTTGCGTTGCTCGACTTTTCTCTACTTTCTATAAATAAAATATGGATGTATTATATGTATAAACCTTCAGGAAGAAATTCTCTAAATGATAAGAGAACTAAGAAGAAGAACTAAGCGCACAAACAGGCAGACGAATAAAGAGCATTTATTTTAGTATAATAGAGATAATTTATTGTTGATATCCACTTGGCCACTACTTACCTTACGTACGTATTATATGCTTATCTAACTTATTTATATTAAAATCAGAAGGGGAACGTACACTGTTCTCGGAATATTAAAACTGTTTATTTAGCATGTATAAGTATTTGATAGGGCGCATTATTTATTGATACTTTCTTAGTAATTTGAACTAAATATGTAACATTTTTAAAAGTAGCTACTCAACCACGTAACAAACGCATAATATTTTATATAACTTCAATAAGCCACTTATGGCGATGCCATACGTAGTAATGCAAAATCATGTGTTTTTGGTTTGAAAATTTGGTCGCCTAGAAATGTTTCAGATGCTTTAATTAAATACTGCGAGTAGAATACATCTTGACCTTTGAAATAATCTAGTATTTTTTAGATAAGTCTTTTTATAAGCCCAGAAAAAAATAATGTATAATGCCTATGAAAACTGCTTTAAAGTTCAAAATCTCCTACTTACGAACCCATTTTCGGTTATGATTTTATTGTATAATGTGGCAAATTAAGTTATTTAGAAAATGATCGAGAAAAAAATAAATATTTATGCCTGAACATCCACAAAATAAAATAAAAGGCTCTTTTTGGCCATGTTTTTTTGTAATTTTGACACCATCGAAAACTCGAGCGCAAAGCATTTGATTATTTAGAACATTTCCTAGCTAAGAATTAATATTCACTTGACTAGACATAGAAACACTTGAATTTTTTTGAAATATTGTTAGTTATTATATAAAACCAACGCATACCAGTGAAAAAACACGGGAAAGTCTGAATTTTTAAAATTACAACTAAAACAAATTTCTGTTAAAATTATAGTTTTTATAGGTAGAGACTTAATCGCTTGCCTGAATTCTTCCCACAATCAGTTCTCATTTTTCAAAATCACACTTAAATTAAATCGCGGGATTATCTGAATTCTTGACACATCAGTTTCAATTTTGAAAATGAGAATTAATATGTTTTCCTGCTAAAAATATAATGTTATAGGTAGGTACCTACTTTATCGCTTGTCTGAATTCTTCGCACAATCAGTTCTAATTTTGAAAATGATCAAAATAAGTATTTTATTAATTTTACTTTGTTATTAATGCCATGTAAATGTATTTACGTAATGTATACCCATATAATATCACAACGCGCCATTTATATTCAACAAGTTGCAAAAATGAAGTCAATGCTGTTGCTGAAAGGAGATGGATTTTGGGAAGAGATTTTGTATCAAGTTTTTTGTGACTATTATTTAGTAAGTTCTTTTAGAGTTTGACTGTTCCTCGGATTCCAGAAATAAAGAAAAACATAGTATTTTCTTATAGAAAGCAGAAATCAGATAATCTTTATGGACATTCTCAAAGTCAATAAATTGATAATGTCAATAGATTCTAATTCATTAGTAAACTCTCCAGTATCTAATCAGAATCTCACGCTATTGCAAATCCATGCTACTTAACTAACTATTAATTTCTTACTCCATAACATAAAATGGTTTTCAGAAATTTACGACTTCCGTGGAAGAGTGGTACATCCCTTGGTTCTCGTACCAAAGGCCGCAAGTTCAAAACAAGGCAAGAACAAATATATAAATGGATTTATATTACATCCCGGTTGTTTAGAATACTTCAAAATATATACATATCATCTATTTGAAACTAAGAATTCACAGAGGAAAGCCTCACAGTGCCTCAGTAGAGATACAACAATAAGGAATTACAGTTTTTTTCAAATTTTATGAATGTTAACCTTCTAACTTAAATATGTACCATTTTATTTTATTTTTTTTACAATTGTTTATTTCATAGTTAAAATAATTTTCAAGGTTTTTATTTTTAAAATACCGCATAAATGATCGAAATCTGACAGGATACGCATGACGTCATACTTTCTTCGGTTTTGTTGCTTAACAATAAGTTCAATCCCACTCGGGCCGATATGAAATCAACAAAATTTTAATTTGAATATTTAGCAAGATTTAATAAAAACATGAATTCCTTTGATATAATTTGTATATCTTAGTGGTGAACCGTGTACGAGTCTACGCAGCGCAACTTGGCACAAAATTAAGGCACGTGGCCGGCCGACCCGTGAGGTAGCTGTGTAAGTTTTGACAGAAACCGCTGACCAATCACAGGGTGATTAAATCTCTCACGGTTTTAAAATAAAGATATATTAATTCTAAGTATATATATATCATTATTTTTTGATGAATATGAACATATGTTTTTTTAAGCTATAATATTTTCACTCTAGTTTCTTTTAGAATTGAAAACTTGATTGAAATGATTTAGCTATGTTTAGTGTCCAGATCTGAAAAATCATATTAGAAACTATTAAAATTCTTTTCTTGCATTCCACTTCGTTCAGTCAATTGGAGTTACCATATTCCCATAAGCTGGAACATTGATATTAAAACACCTGCGTGTAGTGGTATATTCCTTCATAGGTACATTGTGTTTAAAAACATTACCCGATTTCTAATAAACATGGTTTAAATTTTAACTTGTTTAATTTAACTAATATTAACGGTTGTTTATCAATTGTGTAAAATTTAAAGGTTTCATGATAACTCAACACAATGACAACTTCACCCACCTTTTAAAAGTGATATACAGCCATTAAAAGGTTCCATGAAAACTCAACACAATGATAACCCCACACACTTTTGAAAAGTAATATAAAGCCATTAAAAGGTTCCATGAAAATTCAACACAATCACAACTCCACACACCTTTAAAAGTGATATAAAGCCATTAAAAGGTTCCATGAAAACTCAACACAATGATAACTCCACACACTTTTGAAAAGTAATATAAAGCCATTAAAAGGTTCCATGAAAATTCAACACAATCACAACTCCACACACCTTTAAAAGTGATATAAAGCCATTAAAAGGTTCCATGAAAACTCAACACAATCACAACTCCACACACCTTTAAAAGTGATATAAAGCAATTAAAAGGTTCTATGAAAACTCAACACAATCACAACTCCACACACATTTAAAAGTGATATAAAGCCATTAAAAGGTTCCATGAAAACTCGACACAATCACAACTCCACACACCTTCAAAAGTGATATAAAACCATTAAAAGGTTCCATGATAACTCAACACAATGACAACTCCACAGTCCACACACCTTCAAAAAGTGATATACATCCATTAAAAGCGTTGAAAAAAAGTAACCTATAAACCTATTTAACCTAGTTTTTGTTTCATCATTTTTCATGACTTTATATAACTTTTTGAAGGTTTGTATTGTATTGAGTTATCCGGTTTCCGCTGACCATTATACCACCAATTATTTTAATAACTGCGACATAAATTCATTACGTATACTGAAAAAATTATAAATATAGATAAAATAAGTATAGGTATTTTATAATTTAACGAAGTTATATTATAAAATGGTTCAATAATAATAATAAATAACAATATGCTTATCATTCGCCCGGTCGAGTAACTGAGACGATATAAATCTTTCAGTTCTGCAAAATAATTATGCGAAGGCATTGTTATTATTTTGAAGTGCATCCGGTTCACAAAGTATAATAAATCAAAAGAGGAAATTCAATTTATTATAGGTGAGAGTCCGTTTTGATACCTGGACACGTTAACTTATAGAATATTGAAATGAAGTTATTAATCAAAGCATGTGAGATTATATTAATAATTTTAATTGCTCCAATTATTTAGTTAAATGCTTTCATTACTTTCCGCACTTCGGCCACAAGTAAAAAAATCTTACATATTTTTTCTGCTTATTGTTTTCACGTTTTCGAACACCATCAAATCACCATTGTTGAGCACCATCAAATATAATCTACGCGCAGCGACGCCCGCTTTGTTTCTACCTAAACGCCAAACGCATAAACTCCTTTTGTTTCCACTATTAATTGCTGCGGCCGACGAATCTTCGATGAGTTTTACCAGCACTTTAACAGAACATTGTTAGCAGAAGTGTTATATACAAGTATATTTATTTAAAACCACAAAGAGTCCCAATTGATCCTAACCGTGTGAAGCCAGTGAGACTATGGAATCCACAATTGGGGTATGTTGTGGGTCTGAAGATTGTGGGTAAAGGAAGGAGATGTGGAAGATGAAAGTGGGAACGTATCTGGCAATTCAGATCTAGTCACCAAACACGGCCAAAACCGTTTCAAGCCATGTTTCAATTCTGAATAATTGTCATACACCAGGGCGATACTTAGAGAATCTTCCACTCTGGAAACATGGAAAAGAAAGGTTTTTTTTTTCATTTATGGTCCCCGAACATTCTAATCGATTTTACAGAGTTGAACATTCTATTTTTTAATATTTACCTAACTACACGCAATAAATCTTCTTAATTTACCAAACTTTTTTATAAATTATCCTCGGACTTCTTATTAGGTATTTTAATTAGAATGTAGGTTCCAGTTAACTAAAAGATTGTCACTGTAAATGATGATTTAATGCTTTTGTTCATAAAGTCACGGTTTTAGCAAGTCCATCTATCAGCGTAGGAGACTGCAAATAGACCAACTTTTAATTTTTTATATCACCTGAAGAATGGTTAAATTTGTAAATCAAGGCAAATTTTAATAGGTATCTTTTCTATGGGAAAATATTGAACTCGCAGCAACGAATCGATTAAGGCTATTTTTAACCACGCTCTTCTCATTATCGAAACAGAATACGAACATTCGGTGACTTCATGCTTTTAAATTGGATCACACAGTTTCGTTGCATAATGCATACAGCCTTTTGGTTACCAAAATACGTAGGAACTACTTGCATACGGTTGGAATGAGCAAGCGTCATGAAATGTGCAAATTGAGTGACGCTTTACTTAGAAGGACGGTCTACGGTGACGCGACTAATGGATATGATGTTTATTCACTATACTTAGACGTACACGGAGAAAAATTACCCATATTGAATATTGCTACATCATTTAAAATATTTTTAAATTTTTAAATTATTCATAATCCGGATAAAAACAGGATTGCAGGCCCTTTAATAATGAGTTGATAGGTTTAATAATAATTTTGTAGTAATATTTTTTTTTAGGTTTCACGCCCAGCCGGGCTTTTACATGAATTTTAAAACAAAATATATCTAGTAAGCTATCGAAAATTATACAAAAAAGTTAAAGCTAATACATATGAATTAATATTAGTAAAATTTGTAATAGTAACAAAAAATATTACAGAGACTAGAACAATTCTATATGTAAGACAAATCACTAAAACTACATTACCAACGCTACTCTAATTTTTAAGATTCAACAAAGTGCTGGTATATATTACGCTTAGTCGTATAATATATCAATAGTACTCCCATACTTGTTACCCAGATCATGCATCCTACTGGTCAGTGAGTGTGACTGACACTTAGTTGTGTTTGTATTGCAGAAGAATGTTATATTTTGTCTTGTATTCCTAGTCGGCATAATAAATTATCACGGTGTCATAAAAAATCCTAATATTTCCGCATTTCGTCATTGTATATTGTATTTTATTTATAAAATAAAAATATAATTACATAGTGTCTCGACAATGAAGGATCTTGGAATCATGTTTGATAGTAGGCTGACATTTCATGCTCATATTGAGGCGGCATGTAGCACTTCACTTAGAATTCTGGGCTTTGTTCTACGCACTGCAAGGAATTTTAGAGATAACCGGGTGCTTATAGTTTTATTTAATTCCTTAGTAAGGAGTAGACTTGAAAATGGGTCGGTGATTTGGAGTCCACACCAGGTAAAGTATTCTCTCATGTTGGAGAGAGTTCAGAAGAAGTTCTTGAGATTTCTCTACATGGGGGAGTATGGCTACTACCCGTGGCTCTATCCCACTGACTTTCCTTTGGGTATGCTCGGAATGAACTATCTACGGGTCAGGAGAGATGTGCGCATTGCTACACATTTCTTTAGACTGATTCGTGGATGGTTTGAAAACTCGGTCATCATGGAGAGCCTTCATTTCTATGTTCCCGATGGTTATCTACGTCACCGACAACATAGTCTATTTTATCTCCCGGCCTGCAGAATTAACTTGCCAATGGTCATGCCTGTGGGGAGAGCAATCTTTCTGTTGAACAGAATCAATTCGGATATCGACATTTTTTGCATCAATGAAGCACGCTTTAAAAGGCAAGCTCTATTATCACTGGTATAGTTGATATACACACTGTTAATATTAATCTAAGAATTCTTATTATAAATATATTTTAAAAACGCATTAAAATTAACAATTTTGTAATGTTCTTGAAATGAATAAACAAAATTGAATTGAATTTAATTGAATTGAATAACACATTAAAACATTTATTTACATATGATACATTAAATCACCTTACTAGGCCATTGCCTGTTTCATGGTGACCAACAATATTAGTAAGGAAAATGCAGTTGCTTGAACACGTGTTCCGATATAATGGGAATTTACTAAAAGTTTAGCAGGAAACTGCCTGCAATCTCTTTTTTGACCGGTTTACCAAACATTTGAAGAGATTATAAATCAGCAATGATAATTTTTCTCCGTGTAGATAATCTCAGTATCGCCTTGGTGAAAGACCATCGTTAAAAATAAATGCACAAGACTAGATCTGATTTCCTGGTACTTTCCAACGTTCCTCTCCTCTATCTCCTTTTCTTCAGCGCTCCATTTAACATCCTCTACCTGGGCATGCGATTAAAAAGAATGTATAATAGATGTAGGTAAATAAATCAATAAAGGAAAAAAATAAAATATATTCGCTAAACACACTACGAAAAAAAAACATGTTAACATTTCTAAGCTAACCAGGATAACAATATGGAAATTAGCAAATATAAAAAAAAATTAACAACAGCAAAAATATATTTACGTTAGAAAAGCGTAAGGGATTATTTTTTACCATATTATGGCAAAAAAAAAACATAAATTGTAAATGAATAACAATTCACAAAGTTAGTAAATAAGTTAAAACTATAGTCAAGTTACTAAAAAAAACTAAACATAACTTTTCTCCTTAGCTTATAAGAGACTTCATTAATTATATGGGTTAAATTTTTTTTATTTTTATAAATTTAGTGCTAAACATTTTATAAGGTTTAATAATGTCTAATATGTGTCAATGACATGTATCCGATGGGTGATTTTAATATAATATATTTTACCGAACGGAGTTAGTAACATGAAGGGAATGATTTAAGGTAAAGATAAATTATATAATGTAAAAATGTTCGTTGTGTATAATAAGTAATAAGTATACGTTTGTGTACGTGAACGGGAATGTATACCTATGTGCCTGAATTGTTGTATGTAGTGGAGAGTTGTAAGTGCGCATCGATTGACTTATGGCTAATGTTTTTTTTTCTAAAATAACGGAAAGGAGGCAAAAATTATATCAAGAATTGAGTTAGGACAAAGACTTTTGAATGTTTTTAACACAATAAGTCGGAATCTTAACGACGTAAGTGGAGATGGCGTATACGAAGATATACGGTCCGTATATTTTTATCTGCCCAATATATACACGTAACATTTTTTTCGAATTTGCACTAACAGATACTCTAAAAATAAAGTGGAAATGTTAACGACTTAAGAGAAGAAGTCGTGTAAAAAAATATTCGGCGAGAAGTTCGTCGAATTAGATGGACCTACGGTCGAATATGTACTAGCAGGCCTAGACAATCGATCTCCCCGCGGCGCTTATGAGGAAGCTACAAGCCAAAAATGTGCATATATATATTCTTTGTATACCTTATATTGTAGGTAATAGGCATTTTAATCGCTTGACAAATGGAGTCTAGAAACGTTCGATTTCAAGCATAAAAATGGTTTTTATTTATATTGTAAATAATTTTATAAGAAAGCAAAAAAGTTGATCAAGTGAAACTCACAGATAATCTTAGCTATAATACTGTATTTTTTAAGTTGTTTCCTTTACGCGTTCATATATTTCTATTGAAAAAAAAATTTTTTTAGTAGTTTACATTTATATTTTTTATTGAATAATTTATTTTTTTATTTGTATTCTACTCAAGCGAAACAATAGGAAAACCTTCAATTTAACTCAATCATATTTTTTGGTATTCATAATGTACACCAATTCGTTATAAAGATTAATCAAAATAGTGATTTACCACTAAGCTTCGCCTCCAATATTCTCAAACGATATCTCGGGTAAGCTACTAATTCATCGTCTAGAAAAATAAAATCTGGTGCTTAGGTACCGCTTAGTTTATAGTTGAAAAACGTTTTAAAATATTTTAAATATTTTAATGGTAAGGTTCTGTTTTATTAAATTAAATATAAATAACTTACGTCAAATTAATAATAAAAGCTATTTTGCAAGATCATATTACGTACCTGCAAAAACTCAATCGCCTCTTCAATGCAAACAGGAGGTTGGAATAATCATGTTGGCAGTTATGTATATATTTTTGTCAGATGTCAGTTCCATCAAGCTTCACAACCTACATCACAGGACCTGGAACCTAGTAGTCCTATTTGAGGGAAAAATTAAAATTCGATGTTGCATTAGAATTGAACCCTATGAATAGTATATTATAATTGAATACCTGCTCGATTGAATTTGAAATTAATCAAACTACTTACACTCAAATAATTAAAAAATTTTCCACCCCAAATTGGCAAAATAACATCCCGTGTTCAATTCCGGTCGCATCAAAATACTGTCACTGGACTTTTTTTAATGTATGAAATACTAATGATTTTAATATGAAATAGGTAAAAATTTAAATAAAATAAATCACTTTGTATTCTCCACTAATCGAATTAATCGACCTGTTTCAAAACCAATGGTTTCTTCGTCAGCAAAAACATATAATGCAAATGAATAGCAATAGACAAATAAGTTTAAAAAAATAAGTATCTATGGATAAAAATTATTACAATGAACTGTGATTAATTAGTTATTGTTATATTATATTTTTTTTTATAAATTAAAACAACCAAATCAGGGATATTCGACGTATTAAGGTGGTAAAATAACAAAAAATAATTATAATAATTAAATAAATGTATTAACGTGAACAAAATTTAAGAGATTTTCTGACTTATATATATTTTTAATTATTATTCTAAAGCAACTATTTTTTACTACGATAGCTAATTAATCAGCGTTCATATTAATATTTTTTATCTTTAGCTATTTATTTGTCGATTCTTATTCGTATATTCTTATTACTTTTTAATTATATAAGTTCATCAAGAAACCATTGTTTTCTAATCAATTCGATTATTTTATTGTGATTTAATTTATTTATAATAAAATAACGGTAACGATGAAGTGAATATGCAGTTATTAAAGAAGTTGGTAATAAATGTTTCAAACTTTGTTTTAAGAACCCTTAAAGTTACTCTGTTGTACCTACATGAAAAGATTCTCCAATTTATATGTACTCATTTAACATGTAATATGTACCTATGTAGGTAGCTACTATCAGATATTATTATTCAATGCTTACCTCATCTGAACTAAAGCACGCTAATAAAACAACCGATTAAAATAGCGTGCTAAGCTCGACCAGAAAGTCTACACGATGTGAAATACTTGAAGTTCCTTCTATCTCGCAAACGATACTCCTTGTCTCATTAAAATACATATTGAAGTCTTCGTGCATACAAAACTCTTTCGATTCTATGAGATAATACTACCCTAATTGATAAAACATCTCAGCTCATTGATATGCCATTCATTAGATGAACTCTGCAATCACAACTACGACCTATTAAATTGGACTGACTTACTGCCTTGTACTTGGAGGTATAAATAACACACGTGAAAGGATACATTTTAAAGTTAATATTTAATAAACTTTAATCAGAACCATACCAAAAGTTATGCTACAATCTCGGCTGTCCAATTTAAAAACCTAATGCTACGTATACATACGCGAACCGAGCCAAGAATTATGGGAAAGGAACGAAGCAACTACAAGCCTTTTGTTGCTTCGTTCCTTTCCCATCAGTTGAGGTTCAGTTTGGCAGTTCGGCTTGCGTATGTTTACGTATCATAATAACTACGGAATAGCAAAAACACGGGATTACACAAATTCGTCCTTTACAAGGAAATTCAAATTGGACAGCTCTGTGGCACTCATAAAATTAAAATTTGATTTAAAAACTCGTTTTTGTTTACGATTTTTTTTAAATAAAATATATTTTATTTTCTACAAAACAATCTATACGTATATGTAAGAGGTTGTTAAAATAAAATAGGTCTTTGCATAATGCAAATATTAAATAATACAGATTTCGTTTCGCTATTTGTTTCCCAGATATATTACGTGAACTAGAATTATTCCTTTAAAATAAGAGGTATTCTTGGTAAGAGTCCCAATCCCGCAGATGATAACAGCTTTTAAACAAATTATTTATTGAATATCTTTTTATAAATTAAAATATATGAAAATACGTAATAGTGTGATCCAATCAAGGGTTTTATATCTATGACTCCACACAATCTCGAGACGCGTTATCACGAAGTCGTGATTAGCGATGCTATTTTACATTTTACGTGCAAGATGGCATAATAAATTAATATTTAATTAACTCCGAAGTCGGAAATGACAACCAATGTTATCTCTTGATGTTTTAAAACAATTTTTGTATCATGCAAAAGCTGTCAGTGGACAGGGAGATATTTAGATGGTGTACTTAATTACATAGACACAATTATGTTTATTAAAAAAGTTTATATTTCTGCGGTTTTTTTTCCTGGTATCTATTGTATCGATTTTGACTTCTATCAGGATTGTCAGAACAGAATTTTAGATTTTTTCCGATTATTTACTTAGACCTTCGATTGAATTTAGAGTTCGTAAAACTTTTACAAAAATTGGCCCAATAGCTGGGAGATTCATTAAGACAAATATGTTTTATGAAAAAGTTTAGAATGAAGGGGTAATGCAGGACAGCGCTTTGCTTAGTTAGAAACATATAGAGAAAAACTATGAATGCGTTAGTAAGAATTCTACACAGTGAATATTTATATTAAAGAAGATATTTTATGGTTTCCTGTCGCCATGGGATCATCAAGTATAATGGTATTGGTGTCATAATATACTTACTACTTGATAATAATTATGCTTCCCATGTGATCGTGAATTAGATTTCTGAAAAGTGCTCCATTAACAATTCCGTAGCGTTGCAATAATACCCAAGGAGTCAGGAAAGCTGATAACAGGAGTTTTCAAAATAAAGTGTTTTTCAGTTTATGCCACTAGGAGCAGGGCCATATTCGTGCGCTGGCTACCAAGTACCTTAATGATTTTCAATTCCTTTCATTTTTTGATGACTATTTGGAATAGTATCTTAACAACCTGTAACTAACATGTTTATGTATCTTACGTATTAGTATGAAGTTTGATTTAGCACTAATTTTCATAGCGGCACAGTAATGTGTTAATAAATATATAATCTATTGGCTACATTATATTATATAATAAGTAAGATCAATAATGCATTGCCTAGTAACCTCCCGTCATGAAAACTGTATAATGTTTTTGATAATTAGTTTCATAAGACAATCACTTTGTTTTTCAGCCGATGCTGCTTTCTTTTAGAAAAGTTCAAGTATTTATAAATAGGAGGATAGGTACTGTCTATTAATTTTATTAGTTTTGCATTACATGGAAACTGGTCAGCTTACCTATTCAATTTGCACATGTGACATACTTACTTGATTAGAAAGCCATGTCCTTGTTACTACTGGAACAATTAACATTCTCTTCCATTAGAATTTCATTCTATCGAATACTTTCATGGCTTTGCCTCTGTCAACTAATTTATTTTGGCACATATTTTCCTCCACGCAGCAACATTACCCCCAGGGCCTACGTCAACTTTGAGGATGCTCTGTGGAGGGTCTTTTTTAGGAAAAGGAGGAGATAAAGTACTGAAGAGGAATTATATATGAGGGTTAGGTAGGAATCTGGTGGTCAGTATGTACAGGAGTGACGTGTGAATCCATCCCTCCCACTGCTGTGTTGGGTTGAGAGAGTTCAACTGGAGATATCAAAGGGTCTCCTTTAACCGTCCTATCCCGATCAGGCCACGATGCTGATGGGCAGAAGCTTCCGCCAATAAGACACAAACCTTATTCTATGAGCCCGGCAACCACTGCTAAGTCACCATACATAGCGTACCACTTGGGGTGACCTACAGCAGAGGTATTGGTTCATCCAATTAATGGTTTCCGGGGTGGCGCTACCCCTCACCCACGTCCCAAATTGAATCTTCCATCTTCTATCTTCAGAGAGATTCGAACCCAGATTTCCAAAAAAGAACAACCAGGTACTTAAAGTTCCGTTGTCTTGGTTTGCCTGAACGTCTGATGCAAAACCGTCTTCATTACATCTATTTGAACTTCGCTTTTATTTTCGGCAATGAATGAATGCAAATCTTGAAAGCGGAAACTAACCCACTTCCCGATCGAGCTGAAACTCGGCATATAGATCAATGGTTAATGGCAATGGCGCTCACGAACAGACACGCACACTAGAGGTGGGTGAGTTCTGCATTTTTCCGGAGGCATCCGAGGACTGCTTCCTTTTAAAAGAACTCGAGTTCTTGGAGTGGGTCCCGGGTCCGAGTTCTTGGGTGCGGACTGGGTACTGGGCGACTACCGGGACGCACGGGTCCGGCCAAGGACTCGGCACTCGGACTCGGATAGAACCCGCGAAAGAACTCGGACCCGTAGCAGGACAAGGACCCGCACAAGAACTCGGACCCACACGAGAACACGGAGTCAATCCCGTCACCCATCGCACCCGAGTCGCGAGTTGTGCAGTTTACATTTTGGCGAAGTTCAACGAAATCCATTCGTGTCTTGTCGTGTTCCAGCTGATTGGGCTACAGCTAATGCGAGGCCGTAACGGATGTAGTATTAGGTTCCAAGTTCCAGATGATAATTTTAGCACACGCGTAAGCAGTAATAAATCAAATGTAGTAACATAAATTTCGGTTGTCGTTGAGAATTTGTCGTTTTCATAATCTCTGTCCATCGATATAGATAAAGGTACTTGGTCGAAGCCTCTATCAAATGAAACTCAGTAAAGGCGAGATGTTTTAAAAACAAAGTCAGGAAGTAGTTAGGTACAGCATTGAACTATTAAAATTTTAACAATTAACAACATGTTTTAATATCTATTTATTCCAGTCCATTTTTTTTACTTTTACAATACATACACACTTTGTTCAATATATTATTGTAGGATTTGTGTATATTATATACTTGATTTGTATATTTTTCCTTTTGGTTTCACAAATATATACATATATATGTCTCAGGATCATTAAAAATAAACATTTGCCAGAAATTTGCCTTTCGAATGAACACTATTACGACATAGCTAAAAAATTTTAACAAAAGATAGCCATTTTAAATAAACAATTATTGAATAAAATAATCTTGGTACCTAATTTATCGCTTGTCTGAATCTTTCCAATACCAGTTGACAATCAGTTCCAATTTTTAAAATCAAAGCAAATCCATATTCTAGAGTTCATTGAACCAGAGTTACGGATACACAGACAGACACCACTGAAATTTGTATTTTTAATAACACAAAAAATAAAAATAGTGAACGATAATTAAAATAAAACTTTAAAATAAAACAATAATTTTTACTTACAGTAGGTACCTAGCGCCTACAAATATGAGGGGCTAAAATAAAAATATAAAACATCAAAGAATTGCGATAAATCATTGAGATTTTACATAAAAACCGTTAAACTAATCGGCAATATCTCAAAATGCCTTGTGGCCTTAGTGGCTTGTGTTTTTTAGAAGATAAATAAAAACATCCACTGGAGCGCTTTTCGTCAAATTTTTGCAAGTATTGCAATATCTTAGTAGCACCTCTAGGTACATCCTAGAGTACTTAGTGAGTCTAAAAATATTGGAAAAATGGTAAAATCTAGGTGAATTCATTGTTATTTAAATCATTTCTTATTGTTTCAATACTAATATTTTGAGGAATGCTGTTAATTGTATCGAATGGCAGAATTGATCGCTGAAACAGAATTGATTGATAAAACTATCGACAATACTAGGGTAAGAATCAATTTTTTTTAAAGTGAAAACCCCAGTCACAGCCTAATTTTTATACACCTAATTAAATTAAATATTACTTAACTTATTTTTTTTTTACATCACTCAAATAATTTATTGCTATTATTGATTTATTAGTACATGTCAGTCGATATTATTATTTAACTAATTAGCTCATCGGTTTAGAAAAGCAACTCATAACCCCAAATAACTCCAATAAGTACTAGATATTAAACAATAAACAAAACATCCACTTACTGTAAATCAGGTAAACAGAAGATGTCTTCACCACCAGAACTTACCACTCACTGCAGGACTCGCGAGGCCGGTGGTGGAGGGAGGCATTCGGGTTCGAGACCCCGAGTCCGAGTTTTCTGGGAGTTGTTGATTAGAGGCATTCGGGTCCGAGTCCAAGTCCTTAGAGGCATTCTCGGGTCCGGGTTCTCTGGGAGTCGTTGATTGGAGGCATTCGGGTCCGAGTCCCAGACCGAGTTCTCTGGGAGTGGTTGATTACGAAAAGGAGTGGGAGTAGGACCCGCTTCCCGCAAAGGACTCGGGCTCAAGGACTCAATCCGGCTGAACCTACACATCGCTAACGCACACACATTCGCAATTTTCTGAAATTGTCTACTAGCTGCCCCAAGAGATGGCCAGACAATTGTAACAAACTCTCTTACTTTCGATGTGACACCAAAGGCAATCTTCCCTTTGTGAAGAAAATTTGATGGGTAGGGAAACATGGGTTTATTTTTATAATATATATTAGATAAATAAATTCGTAACCTACTTTCAATAATTATAATCTACATGTTTATGTATATTTTCGTCTTAATTGTTTCATTAAGTTCACTTCAAGTAGTATCCGTTTATTTTCTTCTCACACTCATTGGCACTACGAGTATTTCTATTTAACATTGATATCTAATAACTGATACTAACCTAATATACAATAACACTTTATCTAAAACATGCAAACACCTCAACCCAGGTTTTTCTAATGAGGTGTTCATAAAAAACTACAAAATTTTTCCCCATTTACATAGATATACTGATTATTTTACACTCTTCTACCGTGTTTTATACTACAAATATTTTTTGTATTACTTGTACTTATCATCTATTTACCTGTAGATTTGTAACTATATGTAAGAGCATAAAAATAACTACATAAATCTAGTACTGGTCTCATAAGTTTTCTATTGACTTTGCGTTTGTTACAATGTATCTATCGGTTTGTATTATGTTGTGGTGGAGTTTTCTGATTACAATGTTTTAACTGTGGTGTTTTGTGAAAGTCAATTATTCGGGAGTTATAATAAATAAATATTTAACCGCAATTTAATACTTATCAACCGCTAGACGAGTAGCACCTGAAAATAAAACTTGTATAATTAGTTGCATAATCAACTGACCTTTTATTGAATAATTTATGACCTCAGCTTTTTGCTGCTTTATCATTTGTGTCAAGAAAGATCTAAGCACGGGGAACGCTCAAATGTTTCAAGGCCGCACTACTATCTTTAGTCATTAACTAAATGATCTATGATCAAGACAACAAGGTTAGCATTATTATGTCTATTTAAAGCGTATGTTTAAACACGCTCTCTTATCGCTGCACTGAACTAGGTCTCCTATTATCAATTTGGATGCAGTTTTCACCAATTGCGTGTGCAGTTTGTGTGTACATACATTGATACTGATATACTCTCCCGGTGAATATACTTGAGTATGATCAGGCGTGCTAAATGTGCTTTGGGTCAGTGGCGTATACAGAGTTTTGGATCAGGATCGGCATTTGAGTTATTGTTTATGGTGTATTTATAAGTATATAAAATAACTATATTTTTTGGCTAAATAAAAACAGACATCACTACTTCGTTAGTGAAGATGTACTGATAGAGGTACCGGCATATTTTCTGGTCATCACAATTTGTTCTGAAAAGCTCTGCCTATTTAGACATTAACACAAACGAGTAATCTCTTGATTTCGCACAGAGTAAACATGTACATATTTTGTGTTGTATGAAGTAAAAATTGAATACTCTGACGTGAGCGACATTTGGCATAGAAGTACTTAGTTTCTGCTTTTGACAAGTTATAGTGTGCGGTCGAGCGAGAGTCGTAGTTGGAACTTTGTGCATATTTTTGAAAGTATATATTAATTTCTTGCAATAAGTTTATACACTTTAATATTATTTAGAATGCCCGCCTCTGCCGTGGTGATGTGTATTAAGCGTCGTAGAGTTTTTATTTATGCAATAGATGATATTTGACACATATACATCGGAATACAGAAAAATATTCTTGAATGTACATTTTTTGTGTCCATTTTATTAATATTCGAACTCGTGGATTATACAGATCAACAGAAATCTTTGCATAGATTTTAAAATCCTCGTAGACCATTACTTTTGCCTGTTAGCATGTTCCGACGTACAATGTACTACTTACAGAATTTATTATAATAAACACACGTTTATTGCGTCAGTACATCCTCAAGCGCAAATTATCTGCTAGAGTTCAGTACCTACCTATTAAATATTGTGTAAATTCAAAAGATCTGGTATAATTTTTAATTGATGCCGCACAAGAGTACCAAATTACCTGGGCCAGTGAAAATACGTTATCCGTACTACTATCGCCGAGAGATCTCTTGGATATCGGCCCTTTACGTGATACACGGAGAAAAATGAGTAGGGATGATTTATCAGAATACTGTTAAAACTGTGACTGCATGATCATTTCCTGATAAAATATTAGTCATGCAGAATATATCTGAACACGTGTTCATGCAGGTGGCCTTGTCTTAATAATAACCGACGAAATGCGACATCATCATACTTTTTAAGAACACTTGTTCCGACCTCCCAATAAAATATTCATGATTTACTGATAGTTTGTTATGAAACCTGTTAATTCATTCGTTAAAGGAGTGCAGTCCCGTTTTTAACAGGAAAACAAATAGTTTGACACGATTTTGAATAAATTAAAAATATTTTATATCAGTAAGTTTTCTCCGTGTAATATAAAAAACATGCAAAAATATGCTTCTCTAAGTTGATTAGAAGATTAATCGTATTATGGTGCTCTTATAACTGGAATGAAAAAAACATGTTTCTCTTAAGTTGGTTAGAAGATTAATCGTTCTATAGTGTTCTAATAACTGGAATCACAAAGGTTTTTTTCATATAACTAAAAACATTAATTTTTAAATTTCTAAATGCAGACGTGCACTTGGAAATGCCCTGTGTTTATTTTTCGTTGCAGAAGTCATGTGTAAATGTGTGATTTAGCTAATATTTGAACTATGATAATGTTATGTTTCATTGAATTATATGATACCATAGTAATTAAGTAACCGATGAGTAAATGCACCTTTCGTTTATTAACATTTTAGCAATTCAAGATAGATAGAAATTTCGAACAATAGAGATTATTCTGCCTTACCTCATTCGAGAGTCTTTGTGGAACATTTACAATACAAGCAATCAAAATACCTAAGTTTTAAACCATGCTGCAAAAATCACAGTAATTGTCTTTTTCATAAGAAATTTAAAATTCTAAAGCACGCTTTATCCAACTTAACCACAAAACTACGTGTGACGCTGCACTCGGGTTTTTATTACGTTTTTCATAGGACCTTGGTATTTAGTTGGACTGGGTAGTATGTTATTGGGAATTTTTGCCAAATTTTGCACAAGTTTTTTTTTATTCTCCATTCCTTTACTTTAACTTTATTTTTAAGCTTCCACCAACATCAGATTATTAGAGGTCGGGATATTTTTTAAAGCCAAGAAATTCTGGGACTAACTACCATAATATGTATTGCGAAGAATACTAATGGAGGGTAATAATGTGAATTCTTCAGTAGAAATTTTCAATTTATCACTTAATAATTTTACAAAATATTGTTGCTGGGGTAGTTCAGTTATGCACAAAAATATAATTATAAAAAATGTACAGTAGTAATAGAATTGTTTAAAACTTCATAAACTTTTTTTTATGTAGTAAGTCCCTAAAAGGATGTTAAAAAATGTACAGGAACTAAATAAAGGTTTAAATACGAAAAATGTCAATTATTTCAATGTTGGTCGAAATTTACCCAAAAAATATATTTTCCAAAAATTAATTATTTAAGAAACCACCAAATTAATCTTAGATACCTAACATAAATTACGAAATAACACTTTATTTCATTGAATGTTGAAATGGGACATGGTAAAACACACACTAACTTTTGATCAAAATAATTCATTAAAAATATATGTAGGTTGGACAGTCGTAAAACAGTAAAAAAATAAAGTTATTTAATTAATTTTTATTTAAAAAATACATCATTTTCCAATATTCAATATTATGTAAATATGAAAAAAAATAAAAATAAAATCGTGGGACATGACCAAATCGCAATGTACATACTTTGGAGATTGGACATGACTATAACGCAATGTACATACTTTAGAGATGGGACATGACTAAAACGCAATGTACATACTTTGGAGATTGGACATGACTATAACGCAATGTACATACTTTAGAGATGGGACATGACTAAAACGCAATGTACATACTTTGGAGATTGGACATGACTATAACGCAATGTACATACTTTAGAGATGGGACATGACTAAAACGCAATGTACATACTTTGGAGATTGGACATGACTATAACGCAATGTACATACTTTAGAGATGGGACATGACTAAAACGCAATGTACATACTTTGGAGATTGGACATGACTATAACGCAATGTACATACTTTAGAGATGGGACATGACTAAAACGCAATGTACATACTTTGGAGATTGGACATGACTATAACGCAATGTACATACTTTAGAGATGGGACATGACTAAAACGCAATGTACATACTTTGGAGATTGGACATGACTATAACGCAATGTACATACTTTAGAGATGGGACATGACTAAAACGCAATGTACATACTTTGGAGATTGGACATGACTATAACGCAATGTACACACTTTAGAGATAAGACATGACTAAAACGCAATGTACATACTTTGGAGATTGGACATGACTATAACGCAATGTACATACTTTAGAGATGGGACATGACTAAAACGCAATGTACATACTTTGGAGATTGGACATGACTATAACGCAATGTACATACTTTAGAGATGGGACATGACTATAACGCAATGTACATACTTTGGAGATTGGACATGACTATAACGCAATGTACATACTTTAGAGATGGGACATGACTAAAACGCAATGTACATACTTTGGAGATTGGACATGACTATAACGCAATGTACATACTTTAGAGATGGGACATGACTAAAACGCAATGTACATACTTTAGAAATGAGACATGACCAATACGCAATGTAAATACTTTGAAGATGCCCATTTTCATCGTGTGAATCTGCGAATATATTACATCTATTTGATCTTATGAATTAGAAAGCTTAAGCATTTTTATGCCTATTAAGTAGCAACATTTTAACATCTTAGAAAAAAACGACGTAGTACCATAATAGGGTTCATGAAATAGGGAAACATGACCATGTCTATAACGTAAGAGATGTGTGGAATTTCCACGCTTCCTTCCAAAAATGGCATGAATGTTTACATTCAGCTTGACACGGATAACTTCGCAGGCGTTCAAACGAAGTTCCAACGATCTAACTATTTTAAAGACAATACGAATATAACTAACTAACCATCACGCGTTTCCAGCAGGGTCAGGCAGAGGGGACGGATCGCCAAACAACTTCGTATTGGCACACACTCCTTGCCTCATTCACATTTATTCATCGTCTCATATATTTTATTATTCTGACTCTTGACATGGCCGACTCAAATATCTGATTCTCTTGATCGTGCCATGTCTTCCCTAACTTCTGCTGCCATTCAGCGCCCTTGAGGTGTTTTTGCACAAAAACGGCGCTATACAAGTCATCCAAGTATTATTATTATTATTATTATTCACATTTCCGTCATATATTCTCCTCACGCTCCTGTCTTCGCTTATTCACTCTAAATGCCCAAACCATCTAAGCGTCTCTTTCTTAATCTTACTAATTGCGCTTAAATCAGCTTTGCACTCTTTGCGGATTTCCACATTTCACGTTATACCACTCATACGGGTGGTCATCAGGTATCTCATTTCTACAGCATTCAGACTACTTTCATCCTTTTTCTGCCAGTTCCATGCCTCACTTTCATACATCAGGGTAGGTACCAGCACTTCATTGTGGCCTGCTAACTTCGCTTCTTTGGACATTTTATTGCTAGCGCCAAATGCGTTCAGTCCTCTATTAATGGAGTTACCTACATTTACCCTACTTTCAATATCTCTGTCAGCCTTCCCATCTCTCGTAAGCATATTTCCTAAATACAGAAACTCGTCCACCTGCTCCAAGTATTCCTTATTCACAACTATTCGTATGTACGCTAATAACTTATAATGAAAATATTAATATTTGTAATCGTGCAATCATTAGTAACCTTTAAATGCAAAGGAAGCTAAAAACCCTTGCGAATTTTCGGGTTTTATGTCACAATGTTGTACTTGCATAATATGTGTCTTTGGGCCAGGTGGTGAACACATAAAATTGTTGTAGTCACATAGAATCTTAGAAACTGAATACTTTACAAGAATTTGGCTCTAGCGTGAACCCACAAAATATACACTAAACACGCCACCAATTGCAAACCTACAATAATTGTTGGTGCCGGTTTTCTTATTTGCGTGCTACTTTTAACAAATCACATTTTTTGTATAAACTTGCTAAGAAGGTAACTGCAACTTGCAGTAGACAATTTTATATTAAGAAAAAGAAAATTATAAACAGCCAAGTTGTGTAGATATTATCTAGAGTTCTACAGTTTAATCATTTTATTTTTCATTCATGATTAACCTTTCCTCTCAGGTGCCTACTTAGCAAGAATTAATTATGCACATACTTTCATATCCCGGAAAGTCCACCGGTACATAATCGAGTACTTCCTAGATGCAGATTAAAGGTTATAACAATTCTCATGTACATACACAATCCGTATAAGGTTTTAAAACAGCTGTTTCAGCGTGAAAATTTCAACTTAATATACAAGCACATATTTATTGCGGTCCCATGACAACTCAGAGCAGTAGTAATTCATTACACTTTTGAAAAGTGATATAGAGTCATTAAAAGTGATGAAAAATGGCCTGTAAACCTTACCGAACGTAACTCATTTAACCTAGTTGTTTTTTATATCACTTTTCATAACTTTACATCACTTTTCAGGAATATGTTGAAGTATGTCTTAGTAAAGTTTCCCGGTTAACATATATTGACTAGATAAGTATTAGTTTAATTTATTCAGAGTTTTAACACCTATAGTTGAATGAAGAATTCAGACAAACGATAAGGTACTAATTTCAGTTGTTCGGTGTGAAATCTGCTTCAATAAACTAAAATTTGCTTAGAATTTAAGTCTCATTTTTAAAAATTGGAACCTACTTGTACCAACGATTAATTTAATATTTAAAAAAAAAATACTTTCATTGTTATTTTCAAAAACTGATTTTTCAGAAGAAATCCCGTGATTTTTTACTTACGTGTTCTGTAAACTAGAACCTCTTAACGATTCACTTGTGAAGTGACATGAACTGTGAAAAGAGAACAGAGAGCAGTGAGCAGTAGATGACCAATAGTTTGCCTAGTATGACGCTAATATTACCTACTACATGCGTCCTTGGCAGTAGGATGCGTGACTGCTAGACAAGTGACTGGTGTGCGTGCGAACGTCACTTTGTTCTTAGGAAACCAATTCCAACAGGGTAACGAATATCAGCGCAAAAACAAAGCAAGGCCATTATTTAGTTTTTTATGCTTGCTCCGGGTCATCCTTCAAAATCTGTATGTTGTACATTGTACTTAATGCATTGAAATAATATCTACTAGTTTGGCTTGTGACTTACACGAACTGGTCGCATTAGTAAGTGCGACTGAAACTATTGAAAATTTAAGGTTCTGTAAGAAACTTTCAAAGATGGTTTGAAAGGGAAATATGTAAATACGAAAAACGACAATAATTAAGCGAAAACTGTGAAAATATTTAATAAAACATGACTCGTTTCAAATAAAGCAAACATCTCTCAAGAAATGCTTACGTTGCATTTAAATATACACCGTGATTTTTAACATATTGAACAACAGAACAAAACGTGTTTTTAATCATTTTCGGAGATTTTTTTCTATGGAGGGATATTTCATATAATTACCGTTTCGGCAATTTTTTTAGGAACTTAAAAGCAAAAAGTGTTTCGTTAAAAAGAATGCGGGGCTTAACGCACATGTTAATATTTGTTACATGTCATCCTTCAAAATTTGTATGTTCCACATGCATTGAAATAACATCTACTAGGTCGGTTTTTGATTTGCACGAAATGACCGCATTAATAAGTGAGTCTGAAATAATTATATTAATCGGACTTTTTAATATTTGCTTCGGGTCATCCTTCATAATCTGTAAGTTATACGCATTGAGATAACATCTACTAGGTTGACTTTTGGCTCGCACGAAATGATCGCATTAGCGAGTGCGGCTAAAACTATTATAGATTTCCGCGTGTGGAACGTTTCGATGACATGCACGAAAGCAGATTGCACGGTTAGACAATAAACATGCCCACAACAATAGGTACTTATAAATAGTTATTTCACCATTTTGTGAGAATATTACTGATATATATATTTTTTGCTCACTTTACCGCTCACTTTGAGAAAAATGCATGCAAATTGTCGAAAAGTAAGTATTTAAATGGAAAAGTACTGACCGAAACACTTGAATTTCATTGCTAATCTTAGCAAACAGCCTTTTTTCGTAAAACAATTAAAATAATTCAGTACTCATCCATATAGATACTTAAATGCTAACCTGGTGGTAGGTAACTGATATAAAATTAGTACATTAATTAAATGAAATGGAATTTTAGCAAAAAAAGGAGATATAAGGCACGCAGAATTTTTCGTCAAAAAAACGAAATTTCAGGCGGTGGTGAAGATCACGTCAATGAGGAGAGATTCTTTCATGAATCAATACGTTTTCCCCTTTGTAATTAAAATATGTTGATATATGAAGAGATTTGGTTCTTTGAAAAGATTTATGAAGTATTTCGCAGAAACTAACTCAGTGGGTACCTACCTGTACAAGCGAGACGCTTATCCAGTTTATTTTGTGTCAACGCTGTGATGCAAATACGAATATTATATTTATTATGATACTTTAGTATTAGATTATTATTATTTGTCCATCATCAGGGCAGATGTGTTTCTGGAAGTTGGGACTCTTGGGCGGTAAACATTATTTATAATACATTTATATTTTCCCTTCCTCTGGCTTGGAACATGAAACTCTAGCCCCTTTTCTTATAACCGTGGTATAAAAAATATAAGTTTGGACCGGGCTTAAGATCGGCTTAACTATACCAACGCTTAACCGGCGAATAAGAAACTAATAAGCAAGAAGATAATAGAATAACGCTCTAATGCGTTGGTCAACTAGCTTACTAAACACTCGTTTGAGAGAACGAAGAAATACGTAGGAAGCTTAACAAGCATGTTCTATTATACTTAAAAAGGCTTGAAGACGCGTAGGTTGAACGTACATATTATAATATAAACAGTTTGATAATATAAGGACTTGTAGAGCTGAACTTAAAGTGCACGAATATTATAAATACATTATGTCTCCACGTACAGATGTACTCGTACATCGCTCACATTCATCTTTACTTCTCTCCAGATTCCTACAAATGTTACCTCTGGAACATTTCTTGATTCGAAAGCTTTAAAGCTCTTCCGGATCAAAATCAGGGGTTCGTAAAGTATCTACATATTTATAAAAAAAAATTAATCCAATTAATTTACTATATTTTCGAATGTTCTGAGGTGCGTTTCGAATGTTCTGAGGAATGCGTAGGGAAAATTTATTACAAATCGATATTGTGTATGCATTTTAATAATGCATGCACTCATTAATTATTTATAATGCTAGTGAAATAAAGATGCGCGGGTAGGTACCTGATAACAACATACTACCCATGAGAACCAAAGTACCGAGCAGGTAAATTTCTTCATTTTTAAACAAACAAACAAAAACATTTTTTCTTGTATGTATTTTAAAACTTTTTTTACTTAACGCTGCCCGGTGTTTAACAGTACTGGGCTTACTACCTAGTACTTCGCAAAATAATATTTTTCTTCATGTAAAAATATTAATTTTCTTTAACTGAATAAGTTATGTGTGATAATGATAAGTGCGATAACTTAATAAGTTATGTCCCTCCGAGAATGCGTTGACACCAAAAAACAATCTTTAAAACCATATTTTTTTAAGAACATGCGGAGCTTTAAAAAATACTGTTTTTTTCAATACATTTCGTTATTCATACCTTACTCGTCATTGTAAGTAACATTTCTGATAATTTTCCTTTTTTCTGCATTTAGAACTATTTTCTCTATATTTTGGGACGACTTACACCGTGCTGATGGCTAGATAAAATATTCGAACGACCTATATCGTGCAGATGGCTAAATAAAATATTTGGACGATCTACATCGTGCAGATGGCTAGATGGGACGACCTACGTCGTACAGATGGCTAGATAAAATATTGAGACGACCTACATCGTGCAGATGGCTAGATGAAATATTGGGATGACCTACATCGTGGAGATGGCTAGATAAAATATTGGGATGACCTACATCGTGCAGATGGCTAGATAAAATATTGGGATGACCTACATCGTGCAGATGGCTAGATAAAATATTGGGATGACCTACATCGTAGAGATGGCTAGATAAAATTTTGATACCACCTACATCATCAAATGGCTAGATAAAATATTGAGGTACTCACTTAATGTCGATGAAAGAGATTAAATTTTTGAAATTATTTATTATATTTTTAGAAATATAAATATTTCGCTTTCTAACCAAATACATAAATAAAAGCTTTATAATATTAATACGTTTACCAATCGATAATAATTTTACATAATATCTTATCCTATCAATTATTCTACATTAAAGGACATTATCATTTTGTTCACTTATCTTAAGATTTAAAAGTTTTAAAATAACAATTATTTATTCGATTCTCCGTTTTGAGGCTACCAGGAAGGGGTTTGTAACTGTATATACCCTAATGGCCTATGCTTTTCTTACCACTTTAAGTATTTAATGAGTTAACATTGTTTCTGATTAACAAAATACGTGTCACCGATGCAAAATAATAATACATAGTAAAACAGTAGAATTATTCTAAAGTTTTTCAATTGTTCCACCATAACCACACAATGTAATTCCACTAACCGTGGCAACTTTTAATTAGCACACAGAGCATTTGCAACCCTGCCATTAAAGATCGTGACCAACACATCGTGTTAAACACAGGCTTGAAACGTATCGCGATTTCATGAAATTACGACGACTTCGTAAAAAAGTGTATGCAACAAAATATGAAACAATTTTCCCACTCGTGTAATGAAATTCGACTTTTCAATGAGGAGGCTAAATTTCTTGTTTAATTTTGTGATTTGGTGTGTTCGTTATTATTACTTGATCTTGTTTGTGTGTGTGTTTGTTTGTATGTGAGTGTGTGGGTTTTAGGTCATCTACGCGGATCTCATGCGTGTTGCTAGGGGATTAGATGGTACTGCAATCATTCAATATCGCAATGCAACATATTATTTAGTCGCTCTGTGGACAGTTCATTCGTGGGGTGTTTTTCTGTGTATGGACGAATGCTGCAATATATACTATTTCCTGTCCAATACTGTTTTGAAAAATTATTGCTTGTTTCTAAAGCGATATTAAAGGGATAAAGAAAACAAAGAAGCAGTGAAATGGGAAGTTATTCAAAACTACACAGTAACTGATGAACATAACAAGAACTTCATGTATTTTGAGTAGTAGTGTCTTATTCGAGTGTCTTCCACAGAGGGGCGAAATACAACACACATTTATTATTATTATATATGATCGCTAAGCGATCTCAGGAGACACATGAAGATATTAGGAGTGGAAAACACCAATAAGTGCAGGAAATGTGAAGAGGATGAAGAGACTCCAACTCACCTATGGTGCTAATGTCCTGCCCTGGTGGGAACTAGGCTCAGATACCTGGGGAGACATACAGTAGAACCAGAAGACATAGCCACATACCCAATAACAACCCTGGTGAACTTTATTAAAGGTACTTTGTTGAAAAATTGAGATAAAATGGGAGATAGTACAATGGGCCTATGGCCTAAGTGTTCACGGGAACTATATATAAACAGTCTCCGCCCTTAAAAAATAAAATATGTATATATGAAATTAATTAATTATGAACTGTGTTCTTTAAATAACTTCACATTAAATAATAAATGTATTTGAATACATTTATTATTATATATGAAATTAATTAATTCTGAATGGTGTTCTTTCACAGCTGCAATGTTGAAATCATCTTCAAGAAATTATTGTGGCTAAAAACAAAATTATTTAAAAATTTATACGAATAATCGTTCAGCAGTTGAATCTACTCTCAACATATGTAACACTGAATGCATGTTATTTAGATGAACATTTTACACCGACCATTATATTTTTTATTGCATGGGAATCCCCAGCTTTGTGAGTAGGTAGGTAGTAACCCACATACTTCCTATCTTCGCGTCTCTTTTACGTTCAACTGTAAAGCCGCATACAGACAGGAGTAAAAAGCGACCGCGAGTGTTTGTCCAGCCAATGAAAGCCACTAAAATAATAACACGTCAAAGCCAGATGGTATGATGACAAAATTTTCAGTAGCTGTCATTGGCTAGAAAAGGGCTTTCGTGCACTGTTTTGCTCCCTTCTGAACGAGGACAAATTTTCTACGATGGATGACAATTTTTTTTAAGTATCTCTAGCTATGGGTAATGGTATGGTATATGATGTTAACTGGCTCCGGGCAGTTCGATTCATAATTTTGAACATTTTTGTTAGTTTTTACGTTGCACACTGTTCACCAAGACATAATCTACATATTTATTTATATAACGAGGAGTGTCTGTGGCGGTCCGCGTGTATTTGATTTTTTTACAAGTTTACATTTTTCTTCCTAAATTGAAAATTTGCAAACGTGACCTTTAAATCTAGAGGAAGGTCATATTCTGCATAACATTACGAAAAACCACCTCAGCCCCTTTTTCCACCCCCTGAAGCAGATTTTTTGTATTTATTGATGAAATTTTGCACACTTGACGTTCAAAACCAGAAGAAAATTACTGACTACATCTAAAATCGAAAAGCTCTATGTAAAGCCTGAGCAACGAAAAAAATTTTTTTTTAAAGTTTTTTTTTCCCACAAAAAAACTCAACACATAAACACGCTACAAGGTTCACAGAAAACTTATTAATCCCAAAAGCAAACAAAACCATATTTCAAAAATGACCACACTACATTGCCATTAAATTATATAACAACCTTCCACGTAGCATCAAACAAATAACCGACAAACTAAAATTTAAATCATCACTAAAAACATTTCTTTCAAACAAATGTCACTACACCTTAAATGAATACCTTTCATAAATTAAATACCTCTGTTTTTTTTATTTTATTTACATACATTTGTTAACTTGTAATTGTTGGGTTATGTAATACAATGTGTATTTGTTTGGTTAGCTGGAAGAAATAGAATATGACCTATAAGCCATCATTGAACTCTGTATTTTTGTGCAATACATATTTTTTTTAATTTGAATGAACGCCGGGGACTAACTTAGTCAGTTATTTATAAAACAATTGAAAAAAAATAAGTGCCTACCAAAATTCATATAACGGTGCATCAAATTTTTACAAACGTAAAATATGCGATACGGTTAGGTATGTAAATAATTCGCTGGACGCTCTATTTTCGCACCTATCAAACATTTGTATAAGTCTTTTTTTAAAGTCATATACTCTTAATAACGTTTTGTGTATAATAATTTTGCCCGTAAGTGTGCGCATTAGTTTGCGTCGTGCATCGTGATACTCGACAACCAGTATAAGATGCATATCGTTTCGTGAACTTTCCAAGTGTGAAAATGTCACAGCAGTACAACTTACTAGTCTATCTCACCTTTATCATTTCACGTCGAAGGATTCTAGAACGGAATTGTCCAACACAAAATAAAAACTCAAAAATTAACTGGAACGGTATGAAACGCGTCAATTTTAAGCTTAACAAATTAGTTAAATGAATTTATTTTTTACTGCAAATGCACAAAAGTGAACAGTGTTCTCAGTTGTGTGAATTTTCCATATCATCGCGATACTTTATAAATGCATTTTAATCTGAAGACCGCTTCACATCACAATCAGTAAAAGGTATTTTTCATTTGTATAGTCATTATTGTCCAGTGGTGTTTTTTTAATCAATTTTTCTAGTAGGTGGTGTGAAATTGCCTGCAGGTGGGTGAAGGCTTCCCGGTCTTTGCAAAAGACCATTATAATATTTAGTGCATCAGATAGACTCATTTGCTTCCGTATGTGATGAAATATCTGTAGAAGATATGTGCATTTCCATTTATCCCTTGAATTAGGGAATCCATTTTACATATACATTTTTTTAGTTTGTGTGATTTATTTCTATGTAGGTACAAAGGTATAATTAATAATTTCATTTTTTTAAAGAAGCTTTATTTTGGTAATTGATTGCACGAAGTCCAAAACTAACCAAATCTTAAAACATTCAGAAATTTGTCCATTGCGTTGGTGATGCGCTTGTCAAGTAAAAACTCAGGTTAAGCAACATTTTTATAGAACTTAACAATAAATTTTTGATAGGTGAAAAGTATGAATTTTTCTGTACTTTTTAACCATTCTCATCTACATCAGGGGGTCTAGCCCAGTTAAATCGATAACTTTACAATGTCGGATCGATAGGCGTAACTATCGACGATTTTATACTGATCCATAAAGCCCTAAGTCAATACGATATTGACGAAATCCGTCATTTATGGTTAGTTAGCGATGTTCACGACATCGATCGAAATATAATTCCGACAGTCGGTAGACAAAAGCCACGCTTTTAGCTAGGCCTCCAAGGTGTCAATATGCACGAATTGTTGGATAATGTCGTTCGTTACGCAAAATTATTAGCTAATTAATAAATGGAGGTAAACAAACTAAGCTCTTAGAGTTGAAAGAAATCATTTATTCAATCCATGGACGATTAAGACGCGATCAATTGATTTTGTTTCAGCTTGGAGGAACAATTTTTTTAGTCATAATCAAACAGTTAACTACCTCCCTTTTTAGTGTCAAAAAGTACATGCGGACCGCCAATGTATATTAAAGTTATATTATACATTTATTTATAAACTGCGAATTTTGAATTGAAATACTAACCTAAATATGCTTTGTCACTCTGTATTTACTTTTTGACATTAAAAGGGAGTTGATTAACTTTTGAGGTATTTATTCACAACTTATTGTGAAGAAGTTTCGATTGTGCGAGCCCAAAGAAGTGTAGGGTCATTGGCCCGAACGAATTACTCGCCGCTTATACGAATTCTTTAATTTCTCAATAGCTCGGTTCGTTAATAAGCCAGTAATTTTATTTGTCATTTTTGTGAAATTAAATATTTACCACATCATTCCGTTCATTAATAAACCCAGTAATTTTTCCATAAAGAACGACATTATTAACAATGTTGCGATATCAACAGTCAACCGAAATTTAATTGACAGTCAAGGAGCCTCGTTAGATTTGGCGGGCTTTTTTATCTATCGTCATTAACCGTGCTTGCGAATGTTGCCAACTGACCAACTGATCACGAATTCAGTCAATACCGTATTGACTTAAAGCTTTATCGATCATTTTTTGCCAGATCTCCTGATCTGACCTTTTGTAATGTTCCCCTTGTCTCATAATGTTTTTGCCTCAACAGGTAAAATCTACATCACATTTGGGGTTGATTTAGCAGTATTTTTTTTTTTATTTGAGCTTTAGTTTTCGAGTAAATCTAGTACGAAGTAGAAATCATTCGCTAGGGGGTTAAATTCTGTTGTTTGTGTCTTTAAAAATGTCTTTAAAAATGCGTTGAAGCGTAGGCCTGGCTCCCAAATTCTTCTAACTCTTTAGCTGATGAAAAAAAGGAAAATAGAAAACGAAATGCTCACGTCGAAAATTTTTTCACTGCTACGTGTGATGAAGCTTCCCCTTTTTTGAATTCAGATATCCTGAAAAAAATGGGTTTCAAAATTTCGTTGTTTGGATGCATTCATCTACCTTTATAATGTTAATCGTCTGCATACGATTACTTGCTGTTTTGTATGTAGTGCACCGGGTTTGGTTTGGATACCGTGAGAACGGGCTGGACCACTCACTGCTCACAAAGCTACTAGGTTCTACATACAACTCCAAATTCAACTTTAACTCCCAACTCCAACATCTAGCTGACACACTTAACTCTCGTGCATCGGGTGCTGCTTGCTAATATTATTACATACTTATTACCCGTGGTAGCCGTCTTTTGTAGTTCACACGCCGCTCGCTGTAGAGTCAGCCGCGATTATGTGAATACTAGCGCAGACCAGTGAAAAAATCACGGGATATTATAAATTTAGGATTTTTGAAGTTGAATTGAAAATATTTACTAAAAAATATATTTGCCGACGGTCAAGTATTTAAATACGAATTATTTATTAAATATTTTACTGAAATAAATTTTTGTTACACGCATTGATAATAATAATATATTATTAATAAAATAAACGAAACGTGAAACAGAACAAAACACAGAAAACAATAAGGTCTCAAAAATAATTAGGTCCCAATGGCCGAGTGGTTAGAGGTGTTGTCCCGGTAAGACAAAGATCCTGGATTCGATTCCCAGTTGAGACCGTTACCTTTTTATTTTTCTGTGTCTTTTTCTGTTTCATGTTTCGTTTTGATTTATTAGTATTATTAATCAAGATAAAATAATTTTGGCCCCTACTTAATCTCTTGTCTGAATTTTTCCCACGATCAGTTCCTATTTTAAAATTTAAAAGTTCATTGAACGTGAATAATTTCACATCACCTCACAAACATCCGAAATTGGTACGTTTGATACAATATCTGTTTATCGTAGGCACAAGGCCTTTATGGCGGGCATTTTGCGTATGATTTTTTTTTTATGTGATTTTTTTATTAAATTTACAAACACAATACAATATTTTACAAATATCGATATTTCGAGGCTAATTGCTGAATTAAAAAAACTGCCCAACTTAATTGACAAATTATTTCTCGTGTTTGAATTGGGAAGTGGCGTCGGTTTATTAGGTGTAAAATTTGATTAATTGTAAATAAATAGTTAAAAACCTAGATGATAAATTTAAATAATTACAATTTAAAAAATATATTTTTTAAACTTAGAAAACATAAGAAATAGAGATAAAAATAAATTTACTAACTATAATAGAAGGTAAGTACAAAGCTGGTTACAAATTGTTGAATTCCAGACAGAGCGGCAATATTGTTGGAAATGGGTACATTATACATTTTTATTTTCCTTATTCAGTTTACTTTCTTGCTGATGTTATAATAATATTTGACAAACTAATGTAATTTTCTGCACTTTACTACTCAGATGTGACTTACATTGGGTTTGTAGAGGAAATAAAATTCCCAATATTGGAGATTAAAAATAAAAAGTCACCAATCATAGAACTACACATCGTTTTCTGTATATTTTTTATTTACTAGCTGAGGTGTACCTGGCGTTACTAGAAGTTATCCTTAGGAGATAGACATGTACCGTCCAAGACTTTTCTGTAGGCCTTTCTAAGTTATACAATTCCGTAGTACACATAGACATATGAATATTAGTAGACCTGCCCTAAGTGATTAAAAGCGTATTATCCCCACTCCCCATACCGGTTCCATTGGAGCCGGCTGTGCTCGCGTATGGCCTCAAGTGAAATTTGAAAACGTGACGTCATCATTCTTGAGCGAACTATGGTCGAGGCATCATCGGTTCATTTTACGAAATAACACGGCAAAATGTTGACTTGTGATATGAAAACTTGTAAAAATAGATGTGAAAAAGAGAATAAACCCAATTGTCGTATTACATTCCATAAGTAAGCATTATTTTACTTTATTTTAAGCTTATTCACACCGTATTATATGGATCAGTTTTAGAAACATATACTATCACATCACGATGTAGCGATTCTCAAGTGTGCTCATCGTTGTTTACTGGGGTAAGTAAATTATGAAACATTTGTAAAAGTGTCTTAACTAAATACTCTGAAACTAACTACGACTCTGCAAACAGAAGAAATTTACTTTGCCGAATTTGGACTTCGCAAATTAGTTCATAACGTGGCGAGTAATTTGCGCTCCCATGTAAAAATGTCTATTCATTCAAAAGCAGATTTTACTTTTAAGAACTAAATGGTGATATTATAATGCGAGATGCCTATTTACTGTCAGATTGATTTATTGACGAATCACAGTCAGCTTAACCCCCTTCGTTCTTCAACAGTTGATTTTACCCCTCGCCATTATCTTCTCGTCTATTAATTCCTATGTCTGTGGTAGTACATTATTTTGATGTATTCTATAAGGTTTAGTGAGCGTTGGCAATGCAAGCGCCCAAAAATATTTTTTACGACTTGATTTCAAAACATCGACTTTTCTCCCTTTTCTATAAATGTAAAATGCATGTATTATATACATAAACCTTTTGGAAGAAATTATCTAAACGACAGTGCAAACCTCATCAAAATCCGTTGCGTAGTTTATAATAACTAAGCACACAAACAGACAGACGTGGAAAGCGACTTTATTTTATACTATTTAGAAATAATATTGTTTCTTTGTACGAACCTCATAACCTAAATGAAACTAAACAAAACCATACATGTTTTATACGGAATTTAGTATATTTTAGTTATTGTATTTTAACATGCAACGTGCGTGAATAGATTATGTCGTGTTTTTTTTATAATTCACACACGATACCCCACACAGTTGGCAAGGTGATAAAAACCGCCTAGAATCGGTTTGAAAATATTTGCGTCAAACACGGGCAACATTTTGGATATAATTGACTCAAAATAATATTCACCAAATTATTATTTTTTTATTTTAAATATTCTTTTGGGCATCGATGCATTTCGACTCTTAAAATAATTGATTTGATATTATTTCACTTTTAAAGCATGAATGAAATCCAAATAACATTAAAAAAAAAACAATATTTCATTTTGTAATTAATTTATCGATGTGAGACTTTAAAATAATTATTGTTGTCGTTTTAAAGATAACAAAATTTTCAAATTGCTGTTTTTTAGGCAACTAAAACCATTTCGTCTGTTTTTAAATGATTAATTCGACACATTTTCCAAAGAAGCGAAGTTAGCAGTCCACAACGGAGTGCTGGTACCTGCCCTGATGTATGGAAGTGAGGCATGGAACTGGTAAAGCAAAGATGAAAGTAGATTGAATGCTATTGAAATGAGATCCCTGAGGCGTATGTGTGGTAAAACCATGTTGGATCATGTGAGGAATGTGGAGATTCGCAAAGAGTGCAAGGCTGATGTAAGCGTAATGAGTAAGATTAAGAAAGGGGCGCTTAGATGGTTTGGGCATGTAGAGCAAATAAGTGAAGGTAGGAGTGTAAGGAGTATATATGATGAAAATGCGAATGGTAGCAGAAGTCGGGGACGCCCGAGGAAGACATGGCACGATCAAGTGAATCAGATACTCGAGTCGGGCCATGTCAAGAGTCAGAATAATAGAACAGTATTTATGAGATGATGTATGAATGTGAATGACACAAGAAGTGTGTGCCAAGACCGAGTTGTTTGGCGGTCCGTCCTCGGGGAAACGGCGTGATGGTTAGTTAGTTAGTTAACTCGACACATCGTTTTGAATAAACGTTTCGCAAACAAACTAGGTGGTACCACCATGCAGAATCAAACGGTGCTTTAAATGGCTTTTGACGTGTTTGTTAACCAGATCTGAATAGCGAGGTACTTCTCCAACTTCCTCTTTCCCATCTCCTTCCCCTCCCCAATACTTTCAGCCTCACAACATACACCAATTGGGGATGCCATAGTCTCACTGGCTCTAGACGCTTGGAGTTTCACATAAAAGGAAACCGAGCAATCTTCATTAAAATTACCTAATCACCATCTCCCTGGAAACCTTTCTAAAAATATGATTTATTTTTAACAGACACGAACTTGTGGTATTCCAATGAATTGTTATTGAATAATACAAAAAATAAGTAAGTACTTATTTTTGGTTGTTTGTCGTTCAATATTGCAGAATTTTAATCATAATAATACTCAGATAAGATAGTGGGTACACCACATACTCTAATCAGGAGACAACAGAATGTTCCAACATATGTTGCGTCGGTTGGTTTTGATTTTGAGTCAGATTTCATAAATATCTGTTATACACAAGTAAAGGGTCTCTGAGATCATAAATTAAATTAATTTCCTCTAAAGCCATGTTGCGTTTATGAACGAATCACTTCCTCAACCATAATGTACGAAATTCATATTCATTTGTGTTTTTGTTTCTCACGTGAGCTGAAAATATATTGGTAATGTTTACTAAACAATTTTCAGACTAGCAACACATATCGATGCCTGATGGCAAAAGGGATAAGCGACAATTTAGTAAAAATTTCGTTAAATATACACTTTTGAACAGAAAAAAATTCTAATCATAAATGTATGATTAACTCATTTTTGACTAAATTGTCGCTTACGCCATTTTGCCTTTCCGGCATCGATATGTTTTTTAATGAAATTAATTAGGTTCTTTTCCGAAAAAAATTGCTTAACAAACTTATTTGAAGCTTTACGCCGTTTTGCACTCCACTTTGCAAATCATTGAAACGAAATAATTATTTTGTTGGATTATGAACTTATAATAATGTTACTTTTATTCAAAAAATTCAGACTTGACAGCTTCCGTGGTCGAGGAGTAAGTATCTCGACTAGCAAGCGGGTTCAAATCATGGCGTGCGCAAGTAAATTTTGTTTGATTAAATTGTCTTATTTCACAAATTATCTACTCATTAAAAATAAAATTAATATAATATAATATGAAGATACTCTCAGTATCGCCCTGGTGTAAGACCATCATTTAGAATTGAAACGTTGCTTGAAATGGCTTTGGACGTATTTGGTGACCAGATCAAAATAGCCGGGTACTTTTCCACTTTCCTCCTCCACATTCCTTCACCTCCCCACTACTTTCAGCCTCACAACATACCCTAATTGGGGATACCATATTCTCACTGGCTCCAGATGATTAGGAGCAGTTGGGACTTTTATGCGGTTTCACATAAAAATACAAAACAAGGCCTAACTAAAACCTTCTAGAAGTGACCCTTCAAGTAAGGTACTCCTAGTTATGATTTGAATTTCATAATTAGGGATACGAATATGAACGAAAAAACACAAAATGATTACCATGCGCTGTTTTAATTATTATAATTTAATGTAACATAATTATCGCAATAAAAATTGCAACGATACGCATAATGATGTAGCAAACAAAAAAATCAACTCGATTCCACGTAAAATACCAATTTTACTGACAAAAGTATAACCCCATTGAGTAGTTCCCTGCTTAGGAACGTGGGATTAAGTTTACACACACACATGATGTGTGTAATAATTCCTTTTTATATCAGATTCACGAGTGGAATAGTCGCTTTGCAATCGCAGGTAACAGCACCGTGACCGTACGTGCGTACTAAGGCTCGCGTGATTGCAGTTTAACTGCTGTTTATCATTCCATTTCCATCTTCTGGCGGTCAGCTGCAGTGACATGATGCAGAGGAGTCTCTTAAAGCTTCGGATCGTTAGACTCACTCCTCACTCGTACTGAAGCATTCGAACATGTTACTTTCAGCAGAGTGACAGCATGCCGTGACTTGACGGTAGACGGCACTGACGAAGTCTTCAGTACCATTAAGTGTTCAGCCTGCGAATTCACTTATGCTTTTCGCTAAGTCCTAAAAATTCCATATTCGTATAAGCTCTTCCTGGATTAGGGCTGGGGACGGTGACATGAGTCATTTTGTACCGTCTTACTGCTATTCTAGCTCCTGCTTAAGTTTTACTCACTTGATACAGTTGAAAAGTCGCTTTCACTGTCTGGGATCGGTGGATTCCCTCCAACTGAACTATTGGGACATGCATGTTGTAGGATGACAGAAGAAGTTTTGTTTGGTTTGACTGCTCTCCGGGTTTCAGCTCAGGCTTAACGCACTTGTCTCCTGGTTTACTTGTAAGCCATTTGTCTACCGTAATGCTCACTTGGTGCAGTGAGTTAGTGTAGATTAGATAATGTTAATCAATAAAATCACTAGATAATTTTCTCTCCTAGTTTACTTGTTAGCTATCTGATTACAATTTTACTCTCTTAGTTTCGTATGTTGACTTTGGGCAGAAGCGATATGATTAGTCATTCGAATCAAAAGATTCCCTTGGATCCAGGCCCAATAGTCTCGTATATATATCCTATATACTATTTTCGTCTTGATCTACTCGTTAGCCTTATGCTCGTGATTCTTACTCGAGGCAGAGAAAAAACTCTTATTTTAAGCAATCATCTATTGATTTACTTGGCTCAGCTTTGATCAGCTTACTGATGCATGCCAGGCGCGAATATTGTCACAAAAAGCCTCATCCAGACTTAACAAAAAGCGCTGCCCGACACGTGTTTCCATCCAATAAAGCAATCAAAATGGTCACCTTTGTGGCGACAAAACATTGCAGCAAAAAAACTCCGGCGTCTGAATTTGTCAAACGCTCGAGGTGTGGACGTGGCTAAAATAGAACACTACTTTTGAAATCGTAGTCGGTGCGTAGCTAACAAATCGTGTCTCGTAATTCTGAACGCTTAGCGCGCTTGTTTTACCAACCGAGTTATCTGGTTTTCAAAAGCTAAGATGTTTAAAAAATAGGTGCTTTTACAGAATTCTAGTGCCAGTGATTTGGTCATTTATCAACATAATAGAGTTAAAGATAGACAGTGAATGCTCAATCCAATGTGCGCGCGTGCAAGTGTTTTCAGAAACAGCTCTAAACTTTGTGAAATAGTTTTAACTAATTTGTTCGCTATCCTGCAAAATACTTCCCAATCAAACAATCTTTAATTATTCATATCTTAATACATCAGAGTAAACTGTTTTTAACAACCTTCTACTAGTAAAAAGGAGGTAACAGCAACGATCAGAAAACATCCTAAAAAACACTTAATATCTAGTCTTTGTATACCTCCATTCCCTCCTCTCATACCATTCAGCGCACAACATATAGTACCTTATGTTTCATTGGAAGCGCTAAAATTAAAAGTCCCAGATATTGGTACCCAGAAGGATCATAAATTCACCCTTCACGTCATCACGTTAAAAACGAAGAAATACCATAACCTATCATTTGCGGATAATGCCATATGAACTAAGTAGGTATTAGATACATTTGCTTCGTATGGTAAAAGGTTTCTGAGTATGAACACAAAGGGAGAAATACGGCATCGATCTTTGTATAAATATATTTACGCATGTGGTCATTATTATCACCACATATCCCTGGTCATTATTTAGTTGTATATAAAAAAAGTTAAGTGTTCGTGATAAAATTCCATTTACCAAACTTATCTGGCTTTTTTAAATCAAGCAGGGATGCGAAAAGCACACTATCAAAACTTATTGCTCTTGAAATTATCAAGAGCTTTTCTCTCGTGAACTCTTTCTTTTAGAATCTTCAAATTACCTTGAATAATTATTTTAACATTAACGCTATCTGAAATAAATTTGTATAGTTCTGCACCTTCATTGGCGTTACGCATAAAATTCTGGTCGCTATCTCTCTTGCCTATTCCATGATGTTTTCTTTCAGTTCCTTACGTCCAATGATGCAAAATTGGCCACCACACCATCCAGTGACCAAAGTTTTGATATCCCAACACTTCGCCCGAAGCGTCTTAAAAATAAGCCACTTCTATATCTGTATTACTAAATAATACTTTCTCGAGACTTAGATAGACACTCCACTTAGTTCAGCAGTCAAAACTATACCCATCGCATAAAACAAAAAGTAAAAAATGATAGCCGCAACAAAAGATCACTTATGTCAATCTAAATTTATGTTTTACAAATGACACCGAATCAATAATATTCCACAACTTCAACTCCCGACGTTTAATTTTTGATCAACTCTTATTATTTACAATTTTAATTGATGACGTGGACTCGCCTGAACTTCCCCATTTATATAAATCCTCATTCCATCAAGATCAACTCAACACACCGATTTTTTTTACATTTGTCCACTTTGCAGAACTACCAAGTCAGGAAAAACTCCCCAATTCTATGTGCGTGGTTGATCTCTATACCTTGGGTACCACTGATGATCTTTATACCATAAGTGTTCAGAATTGGTTATTTATAGAGGGAAGAAACTATTTTCAAGAATGCCTTACATTAAAATAAGTTATTTTGCGTTATTATTCCTTTTTTACAAACAAAGTATAATAACATATATTAAGAATAAAGAACATTAAAAAAAAAACAGTTTAACGCACAATAATGATATCATTCCCACAAACTTAAGAAATATCGAAGCGAAATAATGCGGGCGATCGAAAATAAATGGAAGGATAGAATTTAGCTAGAGCATCTCCTATCCCTCTCCTATCTTCCTCCTCCTCAATAGCATAAGTAACTTTTTTGGCTTAATCTATGCTTATATTATTTAGCTTTGTATTCATACAAATCATTTCAGTGTGCTTCAGCATTACCCTGCCAGGCTATATTGTTGCTTGGCGAATTAAGGGCTAATATTTATGAAGTTCGGGTCAAAAGGTGCGTGCGGCCCGTGCGTGTCGGAGCATGCGTGTTTAAAGCATGCGTGACGCAAAGGTAAATAAAATATTACTGTGCGTGAGCTGGGACATGTTTTTTCACGTGGGTGAGTCAGTTTTCGACGAGGAAATTTGCGATGACAAACGCGTATGTGCGACGAATGTACTAATATACATTTGGCGAAATATTAATGCGCAAAAATTGATAAAGCCGCCCTGATTTTGGGCACGAAGTCATTTCATTGCGAAATTTATTTTAAACAACTTTCATATATCCGCAAAGGTGAGCTTCAGAACTAATTTTTTACAACATTGCTTGTGAAAAGTAACGATTTTTAACAATCTGTAAGAATAATTTTGTGATCGCCGAATATAACTATTTTAATATTGTCCTGATGATGGGGGGGGGGGGGTAAATCCAAAACAAGCTTTGATGAATATTTTAAAATAAATTGGTTTAAAACTATTTTGTATTTTACGAAACATTTTAATTATCGACATCAAGTCAGAACGACGCCAAGCAGATAACAAAATCGACGATGATGATTCCTCAATATCGGCAAGAAGCCCAGATACAAGCTTAACGGTGAGCTTACTGCCTGATGGAAAATTCTTTGTAATCAGATTAAAAACGAGACTGCAGGCCGCTTTCTGATAAATATCGAAACACGTGTTCATGCACCTGCGTTTGTCTTAAAAATATAAAATGACGAAATGCGAAAATTTTATGATTTTTATGAACAAGTGAACATCTTGGCAAACATTTGTATTTACTAAAAGTTTATCAGGATACCTATCAATGCATTCGTTAATGGCCTGCAATCCCGTTTTTAACTGGATTATGAATAATAATGAGATTTTTTTTTTAAATAGCAATATTTTTATCAGTAAGAAGAAAATGTCGGGAACAAGTCGAGGGAATGAGACGGAATAACAGTAGGGTAAGTATGAGACTATGTATGAATGTGAATCAAGTAAAGGGTGTGTGCCAATACAGAGTTGTTTGGCAGTTTGTTCTCTTTGCCTATCCATGCAGGGAAACGGCGTAATGCTCAGTTAGTTACATTATTATATTTATTTATCTCGGCAATGATGAATTTTTCTTCAAAATTAGGTACGTTCACCTAATGATTAGGATACGTTAGGTTTCGGTGATTCTATGAAAGCTATGTAGGTTGTCTGAGAATGAACTAACTTCGGGAGGTGATTTTACGATTTTAGAAGTAAAAAGGCCTAATAACTTTTTTTCAAAATCTGTCTTTTTTTTACCATAAAAAAATATATTTCAACAGACCAATTTTATTCCACATTAACAATTCGACTTTTTTTCTGAAAACTACATCTATTTCTTTGTACCATAGTCTCACTCTCGAAGACGTCTCCATAACCTCCCTTACTGTAGAGTACAACGTCCTACAACGCACTTACAAAGTTTTTGGCCCTACAAATACGTTGTATAAACCAGTGCTCCATAACCGGTGTGCCGTGAGCCGGATACAGGTGTGCCGCGGTCAAATTCAATCTATTTGACATTTTAAAATATTTCGTTATGACGTATTTAATACACAATGACAAATTATTTTTTATAATATTGTCTATTTTTCAAAATGTAGTATAGAATAATTATTATAATTAAATAATTTTTCAATGTTCCTCTGGCGTCTAGTGCCAATTGTTGAAAACTGCGCAGTGTGCTTTGTACACACCATTTTTAAAAAAATGTTTAGGTCTCCCGCACAAGGCCCAAAGTTTTAATTTTATTCAAAAAATTTCAAATTTTTTTAAAATTAAAAAAAATAAAATCGTAACTTTTGTGTTTATTCTAAGTTAAAAAACAGTAATATTAGGGAATAAAAATAAATAGGTAGTTTAAACTTTTTAAAAAAAAGTTTTTTATATGTACACAAAATTACAAAATTTCATCAAAATTAACAAACTTTAGGGCTTGTGCGGGAGACCAAAAATCCATTTTTTATAAAAAAAAATCGTTTCTTACTTATTTTTATGCCCTAATATTACTGTTTTTTAACTTGGAATAAACACAAAAGTTACGATTTTATTTTTTTAATTAAAAAAAAAATTGATAATTTTTGAAAAAAGTTAAAACTTTAGGCCTTGTGCGGGAGACCTAAACATTTTTTTAAAAATCCAAAACTTTTTGTGGTAAGTTGTGGTACCTAGTAGCAACTTTTTTTCAACTTGGAATTTGAAAACAAAAAAAAAGTTAAAAATCGATACACCCTAATGCGCAAGAGTTATGCGGTATAACTGCACGCGTTACATCACGTTATGATCACGTTCACTCGTCCGTCATTATTTTTACAACACAAAATTAAGTAAACAAGTTTCCACCATCGATAATTACTATTAATTGTGTGTGGTTAGCGTTCATCCTGTGATACATATTTAGTTTTATACCCTTTTAAATATGGATAATTTTTTACGTGGAAATGATCCGTCTGATGATGAAGAACCCAGCAAAAGTTTTACAAAAAAACCAAAGAAGATAATGAAAATAAAGTACGACGAAGACTATATTAAATATACATTTCCGACAAAGCAATCTTAACACTACTTCCATTTTCAACGACATATTATTTATGTGAGCAAAGTTTTTCAAACTTCGGGTTGCGCAGTTAAAAATCGAGCCGAATATAAAACTTTGTGTTTATTGAAATAAGCGCATGTATCACATTAATTTATTATTATTTTATAATAATTATAAAGATTGCGTAAAAATAAATATGTTATAGTTATATGTATGTATACTTTTAAAAAAAAAACAAAAGATTGTTGTAAAATTTGTGTATCAATTTAATACCTATCTATTTTAGCTTTTGGTGTGCCGCGGAATTCTAGGAAGAATTTTGGTGTGTCATAGGTGAGAAAAGGTTGAGGAGCACTGGTATAAATGATACCATTATGTAGGCCTAGAAACGAATATGGAATTAAATCAATAATTAACACGTTGAAATTTTAACAAGATTTCTAAAAATATTAGTTGACTTTTACAATTACTAAAAATTACTGGAATATCGACCCTTAGGCCCTTCGCACACAAATATACTTATAAGCTACGTGACTATAACGCAACCACAAGTAACCTACCGACATGCTTAATATTTTCCGTACACGGCGCTACGCAAATTATACTGATATTTTTTAAGTGCAGCCATGTAATTAATTCGACGTTAAGTGACTTTAAGCGACGGAGACAATAATATTGTTCTTGTTTACCTAACCTAACCTAACCCAACGAGCGCAGAGCCGTGAAAATCACGAATTATTATAACTATAATTGAAAAAGACAATGAATATTATTTTATATTAAAATATTATATCATATACAGGAGATTCTACATGATGGTAGAAAAATATAAATTACTTTTTTCGAAATTCAAATATTTATTTTCCCATACAAACAAATCAACTTTTTTTACCTAAAAATTCTCTTTAAACGTCAGGTAAAAAAATAGTAAATTATCTTTTTTAACTTGTACTATTGTGTAGAATAACCTCCGAAGTTACGCACTTAACCCCCGGACACCCCTATTTAGGTATTATCACTTTTCTGAATAATTTTTCAGTCAGTTAAAATATTGAAAATGACAGTTAAATTGAAAGGAAATTTCATTGAACCATATTTCATGCAGGAATAACTAACGCACATCACGGACGGCCAAATTAGTATGTTTGGTGATTGACTGATTGTTTTATTAAAATCCAAAAATATCAAAAGTCGGATTAGGTTACGTTTTTACTTGTGTAACTCCAGTGGGTGTATTTCTAATGTGTAATAGTGTAATTCCGTCCGTGTTTATCCTATCTAATCCGTGTAATATTGGTTAATGACCTTCAAAGCATTGCAAGGAATGGCGCCAGCCTATATATTGGAACTGTGTGTCCGACAAAACTTAAGGTTAAACGCAACGCTCGTTGTATTCTACGTGTTCACAGATGGCGTTAATTAATTAATTTTGTTTAAATACGCTTTTGCAAGTTATTGCTTTACAATATTAAGACAAATCATTTGTTTGCGCCCGTATATACGCAATATGAATATGAATCAATAGTTTTGTTCGTTTATAGACTTAATTCTTTCGAGAAAGGCACACAAATACAATATTTTACCGATGATTCAATCCAATATTGTATTTGTATGCCTTTCTCGATAGAATTGAGTTTTTATATGGACAAAACTATTTATTCATATTCATATTGTGTATATGAGGGCGCAAACAAATAATTTGTCTTAATACTGTAAAGCAATACCTTGCAAAAGCGTATTTAAACAAAATTAATTAATTAACGCCATCTGTGAACACGTAGAATACAACGAGCGTTGCGTTTAACCTTAAGCAATAGACAGCTTACTCTAAGGTCAACAGATCTAGATGTTAGTAATCGTCTAATCGAATTTTCTAGGTCAAATCGAGCCGTTTACTATGATCGCTCTTTTCAGCTCTTACTAATCTTCAGAATTTGGCTGAATTTAAACGGGTTTTAAAAACAAAATTATTTATAAAATCTTACCATTCATAAATCTTAACTTCTTTTCAATATTTTATAATAAGCCATATTCTAAAACTTCAGGTAATTGTTTGGTTTCGGTTGCCTCCTTATTCTACCTTTTTAAAATGTATGCTCAGAAGATTCTCATTTCTTAGCACAAACTGCCTCCTGTTTTATATTATGTTTTAGTTTTAATATTCTCGTTTTGTCCTCTCCTCCTGTTATTGTTATTCTAAGTTTTGTCATCACTTTGTATAAACAGTATATTTAGTGTTATAATATTAGATCTGTATTGGGTAAGGCATACTTCAGGAATAATTTTAAGAACACCACTAATACTAAATTACCGTTTCCAAGTTTTTTTATAGTAAAGCGCACTTGAAGTGAAATGACACTAAACTGCGCTATATAAATGCCATGTTATTATTATTATTATTTAGGTGACGGCCTTCGTGGTCTAGGGGTGAAGCTTTCGAGGTCGCGGAATCGTAAAAATAATATATCATATTTCCCACTTTCCTCTTTTCCATCTCATTTCCCTCCCCACTACATACAACCTCACAACATACCCCGATTGAGGATGCCACATCTCCACAGGCTCCAGATGGTTGAGAGCAGTTGGGACTCTTGTTCTGTATTCGTAAAACACGTGAAATTGAAGCCTGTGTATTTTTGTCCTATAACCACAAAAATGCAACATCTCAAACTAACCTGGATATTTTTAAGGCGAAGCTTAATTCCAAATCAATATTGTGATTAATCTTTATAACGAATTGATGTACATTATGAATACCAAAAAATATGCTTTAGATAAATTGAAAGTTTTCCTATCGCTTTGCTTGAGTAGAATACAAATACAAAATTAAATTACTCAATAAAAAATATAAATGCAAACTACTAAAATTTTTTTTTTCAATAGAAATGTATGAACGAATAAAGGAAACAACTTTTTAAAAATACAGTATTATAGCTAAGATTATCTGTGACAGTTTCACTTGACTAACTTTTTTTCTTTCTATAAAATTATATACAAAATGAATAAAAACCAGTTTTTTGCTTGAAATCGAACGTTTCTAGACTACGTTTGTCAAGCGATTTTAATGCCTATTACCTGCGATATAAGGCATACCAAGAATATCTACATGTTTGGCTTGTATCTTCCTCTTAAGTACAACGTAGGCAAACTGTTACATTTCTGTATTTCATTTATTCCAGCTCACACCGCAAAGAGTGTGCTTTCCATGACAATAAATGTTAACAATCAGATTTGCATTTCGTTTCGCATTCACTTATTTAATACTAAAATGCCAGTAGAAATGACACACCTAACTTTGCGGTCAGTAGTCTAGCGGCTGTTGAATTGGTACAAGAGTCGGTTGACTTTAAAAATAGTTCTTTTATTCCAATATTGTAATCGGTGACCCATTCGATAGGCCATACAACACAGTGTAAAAAATATGTGTGTATTATTTACTCAGCGAATTCATTATTATGTTAAACCATACAAGAGTCCCAATTGCTCCCAACCGTCTGGAACTTGTGAGACTATGACATTCCTAATTGGGGTATGGTGTGAGGCTGAAGTAAGAGGGAGGGGAAGGAGATGAGGGAAAGGAAGTTGGGCAAGCACCTGGCTATTCAGATCTAGTCAACAAACACATCTAAAGCCATTTCAAGCAACGTCTCAATTCTGAATGGTGGTCTTAGGGCGGTACTGCGAGTATTTTATATCGTAAATATACTATATTTTTTTGTTTTTAATGAGTTTTAATATTCCAATGTACATTTGTTACGTATAAATTTTATTAATTAGCGACCGGGTTCGACACGTCCGTGTCATTAACTAGCTAATTTAAAACTAAATTTTTAAGTGCAGAAACCAAACTAAATAAAACCCCCTTTTTTTTTTAAATTAATATTTCTACACTTAAAAATTTAGTTTTAAATTAGCTAGTTAATGACACGGACGTGTCGAAACCGGTCGCTAATTAATAAAATTTATACGTAACAAATGTACATTGGAATAATAAAACTCATTAAAAACAAAAATGTCTAGAAATTGTTACATAGTGAATGCCAAAGAAATACAAAAAATACTATATGTTATTTTAAATGAGTAAATTCTGAAATAACACAAATTTACTTGCGCACGCCGGGAATTGAACCCGGGACCTCCAGCTTGCTAGTCGAGAGCCTTGTCCCGCAACCACAGAGGCCGTCGAACGAATATTAATAACATTGTTTATTGTTGAATTACATTGATTCTTTTTTTTACGTTATAATTTTTAAGCTCACTAGGAACTGTGTTGAGGTTAATAATTTTACAAAATAACACAAGCAAAATTACAAGCCTAATTGTTTTAGCGCCATTTTTGTGAAATATCTGGACAATACGTTTGTCAATATGTTTGTGTTGTTTAAATTTTGATGATGTGATGATGTTTAGTCGATCTGTTGGTCACGTGGTGGTGTGCGATCGCGACTCACCTCAGCTCTCAGCTGGTTGGCTAGATAAAGATACATTATTATTATTAGTATTATTGCAATGGCGTCGATAAAGCGCGCTATCGCCTGTGCAGCGGACCAACTCGCCGATCTAACTATGCTATATCACATTAACCAGGGGTGCCAAAATCCTTAATCCTAGCCTAAACTTCATTGATTTACAAAAACTATAAATACATGCGTACGAGTAATTCATATTATGATACCCTTATTTGTGTAGTGGTGTAATGTGTGGATAAAACATATTTAATTCAATAATCATTTTGTTTTTGTTCGGAAGCTGAAGAATGAAACCAAAAACAATAAAAAATCAAACATTCTATTTTTAAATATCTTTTAAAACTTGACTGAGGATAACAAATAATTATAAGCAATAATTAGTCGCCTGAAATATCAATACAAATTGAGAATATCTCCCGAGTAGAAATAATAATCTTTTAAAACTTGACTGAGGATAACAAATAATTATAAGCAATTATTAGTCGCCTGAAATATCAATGCATAAAACCTTGTCTTATAAACATTAGTTTATCATTAAAACAATAATAATTGACTGAGTATTGTAGATATCTTGCTTCCCAGGGACTAAAGTCAACCGCACTAACAACCTCGCCAAATTCCTATCGGGTAGGACTGCTATTTATTTCCTTATTAACTGCTGTAATGTCATCCAATTCCAAAATCCAATGTCCGCTTGTGTCTACGTGATTGCCACATATAGAATACATTGTCATCGACGAGTTTATCTGCCCAGTTTTACCTCTATCGGATGTCGGGAAGTGCGTTAATTTCTGCTTTCAGGATTTGCATTCTCATTCCCTAAAAGTTAATTCCAAATAGGTACAAATAACATATTACTATAGTATAATTTAACTGCGAGTCCATATTCAAATAAAATTGAAAAATGTCGCTACGCACCCACACCCAGTATTATTTGGGCATTTGGATGGTAAGGGGGTGATCCAAACTGGTTCGAACAACGTATTTTTAAACATTTTGACACTATCGGTGTGCACAAATACATTCAAATGTGTCCTCTCTAAAATTATTTTCCTGTACTGTACATCCTTATTGAATTTTACTTCGTAGATTTTTTAAACTCATTTAACAGTATTCTGTAACGTTTATACCGCTATACGGATACAGATACTGTATAGTATACCCTCAAAATATATTGTATATAAATTTTGGATACTCTTTGGTCTCCCTCAGGGCCTACAGACATCGTATTTGGAGATGCTGTGTAAAGGTATTTTCAAGGATAGGAAAAAATCAATCTTGGTCTTGAATATACCAATTTTTGGGAGAAGAGAAAGTATAAAAGCCGGTAAATTATTATAAAACCAATATTTTGTTGTTTTATAGAAAATAAAATAAACTTCTAGTCACTTTGTCGCTGCTAATTAAATAATTTATAATTTTTTGTGCCTTGTGTTAATCGATTGGATTGTTGGAAAATCAAAAGTTTTCTGTTAAGTAAATGCCGCACACAATGAAGTTTCCAATATATTGAATGTTAAATTATTAAAGTGTAAATAATTTTCTGTGAGGTGAAATTTCACTGAAACATTTTCCTTTATCCAAACGTGAGAATCACCCAGAAAACACTAAAAAATTACGATTTTAGAGAGCAACCAAATAATGCACACAGTGGAATGAAGACAACTTTTGAAGGAATTTACTTTTTTTAAACGGAAACATATTACATTACAGTCATACATATCATTTGCGTACAAACCACCCGGAAAAAGTTGCAGTGCTTTTGTTTGGCTAACGCCAACCGCGATTTCGCCACCCCTGCTCCACACAATACATAACAATACACTTACTAATACGGCGACCTTGGAAGAATAAAATATTTTCGCGCGCGCATGGCAACACCTAAGATTAAATTGTAATGAATTTGGCCACGCGTGTGGGAAAATCGGCCCACAGCGAGTGACGTCACAACAGCCGCCGCGTCATCTTGACATTTAGGATGCGGCGGAAATGAACTGTCAAACTCGATCTACTATGTGATTGATTTGTTCGATCAGCCATTCTATGCCCTTGCCGTTTCCGGCCCCGCTGTAACCTCTCTTTTTATTACTCTCATCATTTATGAGAAAGAGGGAGAGGTTACAATGGAGCAATCTGTGGTAGTGCTTGTCTCGTGACTTCATTTTTTGCACTCACACTTGTAGGCACCTCTCGGCATCTCCGTATTCAATCAACTACTGATAATTAATAAAATTATTGATTCAACTGACGTTTTTATAAATCGTGATCGCTTGGGGAAAACGCTGGTCAGAATCAACAGGTTAACGGTCAAATTAAATTATCAAATCTATGTATTATCAATCTGTACTATCAAAAGCATCATTTAAAAAAAATATTAAGAAATACCAAGTTATTTTATTTAAAAGAGTGTTGTAGTTTAACAAAATTTCTGGAATACCTATTTTAAAAATTCTTTCAAATACTTGTACATGAATATTGTAATGTGGGTTCCAGACGGAAGAATTGTATACAAGTTGACTTCTAATAAAGGCAAAATATTAAGTTTAATACACTTAATATTATTGTAAATTAAATTAATTAACTTAAATAAATTGAAATTCCTAGTTAACCTAGTTAAACATCCTAGTTGAAAATAGAAAAATATACGAAAAAAATACTTTTCACGAATTATTACCATCAGTCGACTTGTCAATCTGAGATCTACATCCTATATAATGTACATATCTGTATATTTCCATAAATAAATATCACTTATTCCATACAATAGACGAGAATTATAAATTAAATACTACGTATGATAGTTGAAGAAGAGAACTGGTTAATTATTCCCTTTTTGATTTCAAATGTGGTAAGCCGTACTACATACTTGAAAATAAATATTTGTTTGTCGTGTTTTTAATTTAAAAATCTCCATATCATTTAGTTGTACTTATTTCTATCTTGAGGTGGTGTAATATACGCCAATTTTCGCACTGACCAAGAAAAATATCTATTTACTCTCACGTTTTTGCCAAAGTCGATATCACGGAATGAATATGAACACATGTTCGTTATCAATATGCATATATGGATGTAGTTTCTAAACACATAAGTGCAATAATTTTACATGCATGATAAAGTTTTCCGTTTTACGACTGTACGCATGGGCACTGTTTTATCTTTTACAATAAATCAATAAATAAAAATTTCAAGCTAAAACGAATCGCAAAATGCAGAAGAAATTACAGGCATATTTTATGGCCCGTTCTATCTGATGCTTTCATCTCACTGCCTGAACCCGGCTCCAGGAATAGGAAGACGTATTATTATGGTCTAGGTACAGTAAGTATCTACTTAATCGTAATGTATTATTGAAGAGTTCAAAGGTGAAATGACGAGGAATCATAAATAATTGAAAACGCTATAAGTTGATTTTTGGTTGTTGGTCGTTTGGTATGTATTTGGTATTTATTTTTCATCTGTGTGCAATCCATAAAAATATTATGCAATCATACTATCTTTGCTTTTCTTTATCAAATTGAACAGGTGGAAATATTATTATTTGTATTTGGTGCATTTTTTGCGTTTTTTTTTAAATCTTCTAAATTAAATTGGTAGATATGTTAGGTAAATCATTTCACCATATTTAATTCAACTTACATAACTTACTTTTACACATTTTGCTAATGAGATGACTGTTGTCTTTGGAGATGCTGTCCGTAGAGTATATGAAAGGACGTTCAGATGTGTACCTGGGTCTTGAAAAGATCGATGTTGTAAGAGTGATGTAACAACTATTGTTAACGATTGTTGTAACAAAAGTTGGCTTTTATAAGCTGAGCCGTTGAATGCAAGAAAGGCTTGTAAAAACGATCTGTTAGGGTTTTTTTTATGTGAAACCGCACAAGAGTCCCAACTGCTCCCAACCGTCTGGAGCCAGTGAGACCATGGTATCCTCAATTTAGGTATTTGGGAGGCGAGGAGATGGGGAAGAGAAATGCAATACCTGGCTAATCAGATCTGCCACCAATCACGCCAAAGCCATTTCAAGTAACGTTCCAATTAGGAATGGTGGTCTTACGCCAAGGCGATACTGAGAGTGTCTTCCACTCTGGAATGTGCCGCAAAAAACCTATATGCACTTGCACAAGTTGGATTTGAAACCACAACCTCCAGTTTGCTAGTCAAGAGCCTTACTGACTACGGAGGCCGTCAGGATGTACTATATTGTTGGGTGTTTCGGGTGTATGTGCATAGGTGCTGAAAGGGTCAATGACACTATTTCTTGTGAGCACCTTTCATTGAAATGCCGGTAAAACTAATACAGTACTCCTGCAAGACCTGTGATTCACATATGGCAATTTATCAAAGGAAATGCCAGTTTTGCACAGAGTCGAATTTAAGTAATATGTATTACTTTTCACTGTATTTTCATGCACAGATTTTTCAAACATAAATGCATAACCATGAGTCATGAATTTTAATACGAAAATTCGAAAAAATTAACCACAGTTAAAGTCTCGCTCAAGTTTGGTTTTTCTGTACCTTTGTAGTTATTCCCCTGAAGCTTTCTTTTTATGTTTGCTCGGGGTTTCATGTGATTTTCAATAGTCTCATACTTGAATAACAAGTTTCCTAAGACATCTCCACAAATCTCTATGCATTGGTGTATAGTTAAATACGGACACATAAATGCCAAGTGCAGACCAAAATACATAATTTAAAAATAACACCGTTTAAAATGCTGAATCAAATGTCAAAAGCGAGTACCTATTTGTTATAACACACTGTCGTAAAGTTACTTTCAAATCTTGAAGATATGGGTTCAAATAATATGATTTTATATTCTCGTAAAAATAATATATTTTTCATTCGTATTTCAACGTTTCAGACAGCCTTGAATACACCATCGGTTCAGAGATGCGTAGTGTATATAAGGTATTGGTATTTCAACATCTGTAACGTTTGATTGGTGATCTTCAATCTATTGAAATTTGGTCGTCAATTGACGGAGATTTATCCCACATGGAGAAAAATAAGTATTGTTAATTTATTAAGAATCTTTTCAACTTATTGGTAATCTGATTGAAAACAAGAATTGCAGACCAAATCCTGATTAACTTTTTGTAAATTCGTAATAATATCGAAAAACGTGTTCACGCACCGTCGTTTGTCTTGATAATGTATAATGACGAAATGCGAAAAATTTTGGATTTTTATCAACACGTGTTCCAACATCGTCACAATACATTGATATTTTACTAAAAGTTTATCATTAAGGGACTGCAATCCCGTTTTTAACCGGAGTAAAGTATTGTCATTTGCAGTCAATGTCAATAAGTTTTTTTTTGTATTAAACGGTATTTAAAAAGCACAAAATTTAATATCATCAGTACAGCGCGATTATTTTCAACAATTACCAAAGTGGTGAATATTCACTTTTGTTATAAGGAAGTACAACAAACTGTTATTATTTAATTCAGCTAGAATCCTTCGGATTTTTATGGATAGAATTTGTCTGTCGTCGCCCCTCTAGATATCCTTAACACCCCCTAACTGAAAGCCTCCAGCGCCCACAAGGGGGCATTATCGCCCACTTTGAGAAATACTGATCTTAACACTCCTGGCACTAATAAGAACAAATTTTGAGATTTCCAGAAAAATCGGATGAATGATGTAGGAATACTCGTATTGATTAATACGTGATTTAAGTAAGGAGAGGGTGCCAAGAAAGATAACATAAAATAATTTAGACTCTTGTATTATTCATCCTGTATTAAAAAACAATAAGCTATTATAATTATATCACTGCAATGCCGATGAATGTATTATAAATGATTTTTGAATACACATATGTTATTGATAGCAACGTGGTCATCTGAGTTCCAGCTATTAGACATTATGCACTATTTCCTAAACGGATTGAATTAATTTTCTAGTTACTTCACCTTGAATCACCTCCACGCATTGAAGCGATTCACTATTATTGACTATGTAATATTTTATGCATTCCGATTAATTTAACGGTATGATATTATGTTCTTTTGATTCCAAACACGTGAGCGATATACTTAAAATGGATATTTAAAAAGATTTTTTTTAATTAAGGCATAAATTATGTAGATAGAACCTTATTAAATCATGAAAAATCACGTAAAAAACCACATAAGTTTTATCTCTAAAAATTAAACCCTTTTTATTATTTATGTATGAGATGGATTCTTTATTTATTTTAATTTCTTCCTTTCTTTTCTTCATTTAAAAAGAATCTTTGCAATTCCTTAAAATTTTAGTAATTAATATTAAAAATTCATTAAATTTCGACCGCCTCGGAACAGTTTTGCTTTAGTGAAGTGTTATACAAAAAAATTATTTCTGCTTACCTATCCTGTTGTTTTTCGTTTATAAATAAATATTTTTTAATTTGACATACAATTTTTTTTTTTGAAATTTTGTGTTCTCTGATCATTATTAATTTAATGATTTTGTCAGGTTTTATGTTCGTATAAAAATATTTATTATGAATAAAGTTATATTTTCATAATACACGGATTCAAAAATGATAATATAATTTTCCAACATTTTTACAAATTAAATATGTGCTTCTGCAATAATTAGGATGGTCGTGCAGTTGATAATTATTCTGTAGTTTTTTAAAACATATTACATTTGTTTTACAACCATTACAAACACGGAGAAAAATGAGTATTGCTAAGTTATTAAAAAATTCTTAAAATTTTTGTTAATCCGGCTAAAACGGGATTGTAGGCCATTTCCAATAAACTTTCAGTAAATTTGTAATAATATTGGTACACGTATTCCTTGATAATATACAATCACGAAATGCGAAAATATTTGGATTTTCATGAACACGTATTCCAACATCGTGAATTCGTTATTTTTTTTATTATTAATATAGATCATAGTTACATTAATACATACATTTTTTTGTAAAATATAATATTTAGGTACATAATTGCTCATGTATACCTTATCAGAAAAGAGGAGCTCTTGTGCCTGATAAGGGAGCCACGATTCTTACTTCAGTGATTCAATGTTATGTGTAAAATATAAATATAATATATCCATATATTTTTTTTATATAAGTTTTTTTTGAAAAAAAGTTTGATTTTATTGATTTGTTCTTGTTGGTTCGTAATACAGCGCAATTCGGAAGGGAGATTATTGTAGTTTTTTATGGCTTGGTAAATATAATGGTTTTGCATTTGAGTTGTTTTAAAGATTGGCGTAATAAATTGATTTCCATTTCTCATCAGTTTGTAAAATTCTTGATATTCTGTGTTATTTTTTTCTTTACACTTTTTTATAATTGAAGTTTGCTTAAATATATCATCAATATTTGGTACTGGAAACATTTTAAAAAGCAATTTTGTTGGGAAAGTAGAGTTTTTTTTAAGTATTACCTTTATAATAATTTTTTGCGAGACTTTTACTGAGTTTAGGTTGTTTTTATAAGATCCTCCCCAACCTATGATTCCGTAAATAAGCAGGGAGTGGACAAGAGCATAATATACATTTTTTAGTATTTTCACATTTAAAATATTTCTTAACCTAACAAATATATATATATACATTTCCTTATTCTCTTTACTAACTCCGTAATATGGCTTTTCCATTTCAAATTTTCATCGATGATCACACCAAGATATTTAATTTCAGAAGAAGAGTTGATTACAGTACAAATAGGATTAAGTAGTTTACAGTTGACATTGTCACAATTTTCATCATGGATTATGATATTTACTTTGTGTTTAGGTATTTTTTGTAGTGAAAATAATACATATGTTGTTTTTTTGGCATTAAGTGTGAGTAGGTTATTATCAAACCATGATTTTAAGATATTAATACATTCATTTGCAAGTTTGTTAACTAGTTCCCATGTTTGACCATGTTTGTTTATTACATTACTAAAAGTTTATCAGCAAACCTGTTAATTCATTCGTTAAGGCCTGCAATCCCGTTTCTTAAAGGATTACCCATAATTTGAAAACATTATCAATTAGTTGGCAATCCTTATTTTTCTCTGAGTAAGAATGCGTTTTCCTCTGATAAACTCAAATATTGTTTTAAATCTGCTCTTATGATTAATAATAAAGCAACAAGTGTCATCAGTATTTTGTTAAATCATTGTTCTAAATTTCTATATTCTTCGAAATTGTGTCATATTTTAGATTTAGAGCAAAATAGTTCCAGGAAGGCTTATTCACGACTTCGAGGAAACTTCACTTTAGCCTGATTACAACAGGTGTCACCCGCCAATAAAATTACATTATATTCGTGGAAAATTTCGGACTGTTCGACAATAAAGGTGCACTCCGAAACTATTTGTGTGGTCTTTAACAAATACATGCGTAAGCATTAATAGAAATAAAATAAAGTTCCTTTTATCAATATCTTGCATATTATTTGAACGAGCAAGGTATATTCTTGTAATACTTTACTTGTAACTGAATTGTAGCTATTCACTTTTCAATGTGTAGGTACCGAATAAACGAAAGTAAATATATTATAACACATAAATGTATTTTATAACACTACATATGTATTCTTACTTTCCATATTGGCTACTTTCGACAAGAAATAGACATAGTATAGACATAGACTAATCACACACTATATGTATCTTCCACTATTCTAACTATTGCTCGTACACAATTGAAACATACACAACAGCTCAAGTTCGATTCTATCATAAGATTGTAACGATTAAAAATCACAAATTATAACATTAATGAGATATATTATAGACAATGACAAATCACCCACTTACTTTCACATATTTTGGTTCCTTGGAACGGGCGATTTGTCTAGTTAGGAACCAATAATTTCGACCTGATAAGGTACTATAATCTATATTCACTAAAAATATTTTAATTATATCTTTTATCATATTGTACTGTGTGTAAATCTAAAGGAATAAATAAAATAAATAAATAAAAATAAATACATGATGTGTGTGACAGATTGTTTATTGAAGGGAAAACACGTTTATGAGAGAAAATTTATTTGAAAAACAAGGTTTATGGTTTGTTCGAGGACAAATATATATTAATGTTGTGGTAATTACTGAGTACCATGAAACAAGTAAGTTTAAATAGTAGATGATTGGTAAACTTGTCGAATTCCGCTGCATGCAAAGGCTCATTAAAAAAACAACACTTGATTTCAACTTAAGGCGATGCCATACGTAGTAATGCAAAATCATGTGTTTTTGGTTTGAAAATTTGGTCGCCTAGAAATGCTTCAGATGCTTTAATTAAATATTGCGAGTAGAATACATCTTGGCCTTTGAAATAATTGAGTATTTTTTAAGTCTTTTTATAAGCCCAGAAAAAAAGAATGTATAAGGCCTACGAAAACTGCTTTAAAGTTCAAAATCTCCTACTTACGAACCCATTTTCGGTTATGATTTTATTGTATAATGTGGAAAATTAAGTTATTTATAAAATGATCGAAAAATAATGAAATATTTATGCCTGAACATCCACAAAATAAAATAAAAGGCACTTTTTGGCCATGTTTTTTTCTTGCATAAATCAAAACAGGCGGATGGTGTTAAGCGGGAATTTAAACCTTATCGCCATCTACGTAAGGGTGTTATTGATAGCGGCTCAATTTAAAATATTACACGACGTAGTGCATCGCCTTAAGCATCTAATGGAGACTATTTAAGTCAGGGGTTTAAGCCACATATGCACAAAATATGTTTTTTTAGTTTATCAGTTTGAGTTATTTTATAATTTATGCGTATTTCCCAACCTTCAAACTTAACTATATTTGAGAAAAAAGTTTTATCACTAACATTATTAATGAACAGCTTACTGAGAGGTTGTAATTTAGCCGCAATGCTAATGATAAGTAAATACGGCTTATACGAAATCATAACAAATCTTTCGATCCGGTTGTTACGAAATCATAACAAATCTTTCGGTCCGGTTGTTACGAAAATGTATTGTTATTTTTCGATTTTTTCCTAATTTTGCAGAGCGCAAGATATTGTAGGAGGGGAAGAGAAAGGTTGGAAATTACAATGATATTCAGATGATGTCTCAGTTTTTAACAGCAAAAATGCGATTCTAAAAGGTGGGCTCACTAAAAACATTGTACACCTGTATTCATGTTTACTTTCGTAAGTACTGCCGGGTTTTATTATACCAGAGTTATGGATTTTACCGCTCTGTACAGGCGTCGTTATATTAATCAAGGCAATATTGCTGTTGCACTCCTTGTATTGGAGCAACAAAGATTGTCATAATAACGTGGCCATCTATTCAGATTCAGTTTTGTAACGTTTCAACACTGTGTAAACATTAAAGAGATACTCGAAACTCAATGAAATACACCATTTCACAGAATACTAGTTAAATTTTCTCCTCTGAGAGACATACTTTGCTATACTCTATACCTGTACAGGTGTGCTCTAATGTTCAATGCTCGGTGTGGTACGTATATTGGATATTGTATAGTATGTGGTGTGTGGTGTGGGGTACGAGGTATGAGACGCAAATATTGCGTACAAGGCCGCGAGATTTTTGAGAGCGTGGCATTTGTACGATTGCACTTGCATTATGTGATTATACTTAAACCCACTGTGCGTGTTACACAATGAATACTTCAAGTTGGTTTATTCATAAATATGCTCGATGGGTAGGCAGAGGTGACAGAGTGCCACAAATTACATTATACCTGTTGTGTAAAAATATCTCACCCGACTTTCTCGTTACAAAATTGGAATGTCTAAACAAAAAAATATCCAATATAATGCTTAGATGAATTAAAAGGAAAGATAAGTTACTTAGACAACGCACGTGGTTGGACTGAACTGGGTCCAATGGACAAACTGGTGATTTATTGCGTTTAGTATTGTACATAAGCCCATCAGTCAGACAAGCTGTCATCGGCTGCCACAAACACTTCGCTCTAGGCTATTTTCGTGACAAAGAATGCCTTCCTGTGCTTTTGAGTTGTGTATGAATCATTATCGAGCAAAAAACAAATCTGATGGAGTTTCTTTCCATTCGCATGCACTAAAAAATCACTTATTATTTCAATAAATACAATTATTCATAATGCTTTTCGAATAAAATAAAGTGAGACAGCAAACACAGAAACACATAAGAGTACGAAGGACAACCTAGTGATAGTACGTCACATTCTACTACTCGCTCGTTTTTCAGCTAAGAATGAGCATAAAAGCGGCCCACTAACGGATGAGCGTGTTCGCGGCAAGCATGACGTCACAGGCGAGCGACGAGCATTTTTGTATCGATGTCTTGCTCAGACTGCTTTCCGCAAACATGCTCGCCCGTTAGTGGGCCGCTTTAATGCTCATTCTTGGCTGACAAGCAAGCGAGCAGAGTAGTAGACTGCGGCTTATTATCACTAGGTACTATCACTGAGACACCGAACGCAGAAACACATAAGAGTATGATGGACAACCTTACTTCTTAAAGAGGTAATAGAAATAGATTATAAATCGCATAAATATATTAATATTTAATGAACACAATCATCTATCTATCTGTCAGCAGTGCGTAATGCATTTCCCATTTCAATTAAGCCATAAATAGGTAAACATAAACGTAAACGTTCCACGTGTTTCCAAGTTACGTATTATAGCATATTGCATGTATATTTTACTGTGCCGTACTTACAGTAAAAATTTGATTGTTAAGTTTATCAATGTTCGCACTTGGCTTTAGTTTGGGAGGTTGTGGTTGCGATCCAGGTATTGTATATAATATAAATTAGAGTGCCAATATTGATAAACCTTATTTTGGGACATTCGATATTTTAAATTTCTTGTTTTTACGTATGTTTTGTCCTTAAATATTATAAATTAGTTTTCTTCTTCATCTTGTTTTTAGTTAGTAAAAAAGTATGTAGGTAATATAATTATTTATTGCAAAAAAATTTACGGTCTAAGTTTTGAATGAATGCAAATGTTATCTCATCCTAACAATCTAACCGCTATTGTTGGGAACAATACTGTTGTTTGTTATATTAAATTTAAAAAAATTCTATATTTTATTGTTCGTTCTAATAATTGGTAAAATAAACTTAACACAACAAAGCAATTTTAACCATTTAAAGAGTTAAAGCCTTGATAAAACTCAAACTAGATTGGCCTTTGAGGCACAGAAGTAAGCACAGAGAACGCTACATTTATTTGTATTGGCACACGCTACTCGCTTCTTTCGAAGTAAGGGTTTTACACCACTTCTGACCTTATTTCTAAGGCATTTTCGGCACATAACTTCGAAGAAAAGTCAAAATGTTATCCCTTGCCAGTTTTGAGAGATTTTATGAGATGTTCCCTAACTTCGATAGGCCCAACGTAAATTACGTGGTGAGGTGAATAAAGATTCAATGATGGAGATAAAAGTCGTGGAAAATTTGGCAACTATTACAACGTTCCGATCTTTCGCAAAATATTGTGTTGATATCAAACCTATGAACAAGTTTGTCACTTTTATCTCGGGTTGCTTTTGAAATGTATCAATGATGCTAGAACAGACTTATTTGTAATAACTCTAAATATACTAAGATTGTTACTAATTAGATTCTTACACGCCCGTTCAACATTTGTGTGGTAAAGCCGGCCTTGAGTCTGGTTTAAGACCGTTTTGACCAAAAAAATGTCGCGTTAATAAAATAAGTCAAGTTTTTCACTGTTCTGACCTTACGCGCCGCATAATATTTACACCGCGTTTATAAGTAGAAGGGTTGGAGTTTAAATGGCTATATGTCAAGCAGGAGATAAAGTTTATAGATCATTAACCCCGACATTAATCATTGCCTAGGTCTAGACTCTATTGGAAGGTCTATCTAATGAATTTTAAATCATCGTTCTGAATCTTTGTAAACCGCCGGTCATTAACCTCTGAACTTGGAATTATATTCGCCTATTTACCAAATACATATTTTTTACAAAAAAACACCAATTAGGTTCACCAATTGTAAAAATTTTCTAGACTCTTTTGACAAATTGCAATGATTCTGCAATATCATCGTGTCATAGAATAAAGAAGATTTAGTTAAGGATTGTAAACATAAAAGAAAAATGTTTCATCTTTAATATTTTTAGTTTGCACCTAATGTAAATTGAAATTATCATCATTTACATCATCGTAGGTTCCCTAAGATTAAGTTGTTTTTGTTTTGATTGCACAATTTGAAATAATTTTATAAAACTCTTCTTTCTAAAACGTCAGTGGGTAGGGGAGACCTGTCCAAAACCGTATAGCTAAGGCAGAAGCTCTGTAGTTCAGTAATTAAAAATAAGATAAGGTTGATAGTAATTATTTTTATTAATAAATTTAATAAGGAACAAAACATAATAGAAAAATTTACGAAAATCTTATTCGTAAATGTATTTAAAAAAAAAAACAAAACCTCCAATTTTTCCGGTTTTGCCCCGGGGGGTGGGTAAAACCGTATACCATATACAGTTTCTCAGTTTTGTTGAAATTATGCACTATTTTGTTGGATTCCGCCAACTCGAATGCTAAGCTTCGAAGATTTTTGTAAGTTATCCCAAATAGGCGACGTTCCATGGTAAGAACGTGATCAACGAGTGATTTCGGCACTCCGTAGATTTCTGATGCTTTTAGGTAACCCATAGTTCCTGGGACGACACTCTAATTGTTTGCGTATTCTAGTCTTGACTTGTAATTTTTCTTTGGTAATTACGAGGCATGATGATAACGTCTGTAAACACATAAAAAAATGCTACAACAAAAATACTCCTGGTCAAAATCGTATACTGGCCGGTTTTACCCCGTACGGTTGTGCCCGAAAAATTTCTATTCACACATTCTTTCACAAATGTTAAACTTTTAACGAAAATCACCCAAATGTTTTACTTTATCAAATTTAAAATATACATAATAATAGTATGTGATATGTCACTCACCTGCAAATGATATAAACTTCACTATTAATTATTTCAATAACCGTAAAATTAGATCAGATCACCGAAAAACTAAATAATCGTATTATCTCGCCAGCGGGCAGGCTTGTTTTAACAAGTTTCTACTGACTTGCGTTGATTTAGGGGCTGAACATGGGCGGAATGCGTGGCGGAAATATTTAAAGAAATAAAGCTTTTATAGAGAAATACGGTTTTACCCCGGTATACGGTTTTGTACAGGTCTCCCCTACTATTTTCATATTTAGTTTAAAGCTTCCCTGAAAATGTCTCATTTTTTGTTAGTTTTGTTTATATTTCATATATCGTTTTATTTTTTGGTAACTTCATTTTATATATTATGTTAACATGTTAATATGTTAACAGTAAGGCGACACAAGACTCTTTTAAGGGGGGTTTGCTCGAGGTTCGTATTCTAAATAATTCCGATGAATTCGTAACGATAATATATAAATTTTTAGACCGATACCTACGGATGTAATATATTAATATCTATCATTAGTAAAAAAACAGTACCTAACCATTAAAATATTTTAAGTAAAAAGGTTAAAAAATGATTTAGTAACTTCCCTGAGAATCTGAGATTTTAATAAAACGTTCTTTAGAAAAAAAAAAAAAAACCCCACGAAAAGATCAATTTTCTAGGCCTGCTGGGGCATATTCGACCGTAAGTTTGTCCATTACGCCGGGCCGCGCACGCAATATTTTTTTACACGACTTCTTCACTCATGTCGTTAAGATTCCCACTTTATTTTAGAGATTTGTTATGGTAAATTCAACCTTAGGTCTGTCCAATACACCATAGCTGCGCGTCGCATATTCTGTGCATGGCTTCTTCACTTACGTTGTTAAGATTTCGACTTTATTTTAGGGTATTGTCCCGTCAAGTTTCTATCATCACGGTAGACGCTAGATTCTGGACCAAAGCCCATTTGATAGTGGTAATTTAAAAGAGTGACGAAGAATATAATAGGTACTTTACTTCATTTACAAATTCCCAGCCCGTGTTTCAACTCCCTACTCAAGCTACCGTGAAAATGCACATGCCAGGTTAGTTTTAAAACTTAAAAGCCTCGTCATTTTTCGCCAACATGAATTCTATCACTTTTTTACCACGTGAATGCTACGCTACATCCTGGAAGCATTTTTTTTAAAATTTAAAACGCCTTTTCCCGCCAAATCAAACACAGTCCATCATTATAGTCTTGCTTCATAACGCAGAGGTTGCCAACCTGTTTCACGCGCTATACAATTTGTTAATTTAATGTGTGAATAGAGTAGTCAATCTTCATGGCATTAGATTTCTGCAATTCTTTGATCTATATGATAATAATATAATATTACCATGATAGTAGGAAATTCGTTAAACTACTTGACTTAACACAAACTAAGTAAATATTTTGAAACAATGTTCCCCGAGGTGACATAAGTGTCATTAAAGTAATGTTATTTAGTCTTATTAAACAGGCTTGGCTCCTCTTATTGAAAAAGACTCCTATATCAAATATTCAAGTAAGTGGCACACCACTTCTTTATTTATTATTTTTACTTTATTTATTATTGTTACTCCATTTATTAGTATTACTTTTTTATTATTACTTTATTAACGCCCTTTTAGGAGCTTTTACATATGAATAGTAAAAATTAAAAATTAATAAAGTAGGTACATATTTATTATACATAACTCAACTGTCTCAGTAACAATCTTTATAAATATAAGATGTCCACTGACTCGGTATAATTATTCCCCTCCATAAGTATTCTGGGCAATAAGGAATACATATGGTAGTTAGTACCAGAATTTTTGCACTGAAATAAATCCCGACATCTAGTATCTATATAGTGGAATCTGAAAGCTTATCAAAGGAAAGTAAACTATCAAATGCATTATTTAGAATATGCAAGCTCCTTTCCAAGCTTGACATCAGTACATAGAATGAATATATTTAAGAAAAAAGTGTTTGCTCTAAAGATCAGCTAGCTTAAATAAAATGTACTTATGGAAGATAATAAAAAGGTAAAAAACAATAATATTCAGATTTTTATTTTTAATTGTTCTTTTAAGTTAAGAAAGTGAAATGCAGATTTATTTTACTTAAAATAATAAAAATTATATTGAAAAACAAAGGACGTTGCACAGAATTTAAATAATTCGTCAAATTTGATTTTCAAGTTCTGTGAAGGTTCTTTTCAGGTTCTGTTATTATTTAATGCTATAATAGCAGTACTTGAATAGAACCTTCACAAATTTGAAAATCAGCTTTGAAATTTGATGAATTGTTCATATTCTGTGAAACATCCCATCCTAAGTCAGTGGAAACCCTTCTATCAGACTATTTAAGCGTATTCACTTCATTTGAGTTGTAATTTAATAGTTATTTTTGGACATTTATTTACAAAAACTCTAATCAGGCCTAAGTAATTAGTAAGTTTAGCAATTTAACTATTACGTTCTAATGTTTGACAGCTATCAAATGTTGATAGAAAGATAAAATGATTATCTTTGTAAGCACCACTGCTTAATCAAAAGGGATCGACATGTTTTAAGACCATTTTTTATTTGTCTTATGTGAAACCGCACAAGAGAAATTCATCCGTCTGGAGCCAGTGAGACTATGGCATATCCAATATGGGAATGTTGTTAGGCTGAAGGTAATGGGGAGGGGAAGAAGATGGCGAAGAAGAAGTTTGGGGAAGTACTTGGCTATTCAGATCTGGTCACCAAACACGGCAAAAGCCATTGCAAGCAAAGTTTCAATTGTGAATGGTGGTTTTACACCACAGCGATACTGAGAGTATCTTCTACCCTGAAACGTGCCGCAAATATACTATGTTTTATTTTAAATGAGTAAAATTGTGAAATAACACAAATTAATCAAATAAAATTTACTTGGGCACGCCGAGAGCCCACGTAGGCCTAAATGGTTTTATTCTTTATTCTGTCGATCCTTTTTGATTAAATTGACGGATTTACAAAGTTCATTATTTTATTTGAGTTATAATGACGCCAAATTTTGATTTTGCAATTACTGAAGTAAAGATTAAACGGTCAATATATATTTTTTAATTTGATAGCGTCTGAAACGCCCCAACGTTATTATATAATTATCATAATAGCTGGCCAGCTGACCAAAAATATTTAATGTTTCCGCAAATCATCGAATAAAGGTTGGAGATCCCTGAGCGATGGTACAAACCGTGACATTATTCTGCCGGTCGGGTCACGATCCAGTAGCCTTCAGAATCGTTCATCTAAACTAAATAATCTAAAATAGACCAGCGGCTCAACAAGTTACTTCAGCCATTTCCGAAATGCCAGCTTTAATTATAAAAAATATATTTTTTTTTCATGTAACAGTGTGTAACAGTGTGAATTAATTGAATTCTTATTTCACACGCCGTAAAAAATTGGCGGGTATGTTACCTATTTAGCAACAATAAACCCGTGACTTATGAAAAAAATAGGACTGTGAAGAAAAGTAGGTACCTGTGTATAAAAAAGATATAGTTTTGGTGATTCCAATTTTCACCAACTTTCGTCACGTTTACTCTTTATTTTACCTTGTATTGTCTGAAGCAGCAAAAGCTTAAAAACTGTGATTTCTGAAGTCATGAAATTTGCTTACCTTTTTCTGCCTTAATCTTCAAAGTTGCCAAAATTTTATCACTCTATGTTTTTCAATTGTTCAATAATGGACATGAAACTAGAAAGAAATCGGTTAGTTAATTTTCATTTTGCTTTGGTTGTACCGGGCTGATATATTTTTAAGTCTGAATGTAATATTGCACTTTGGTGCATTTAACATGTCTGTTTGCTTAGCTCTAATTCCATGTTTATGTAGGAATATTTATTGTTTATTTGTGCATTTGAATTAATCATATTTAATTTTTAGTTAATCATATTCAATTAATCGCACTAGTTTGGCCATATTGATTAGCCTAGGCTAGCCGCCAACAAATACAGTATTCCTGTACAGGTACCTGTCGATAATTCGTTACTGTCTGGCGCTTACGTCATGTCTGGGACGAGAACAGTAACGCGTGTTACCGGTACGCATCTGGACTCCAAGTAAGCTAATACTACATGAAATATACGTATCTATTTTTTAGAGTACCAATGGTTAGGATGGGATCCTCAATCGAGGAATGTTTCAGGCTAAAGGAAGTAGGGAGGGGAAGGAGATGGGAGAGAGAGAGAGAGAAAACATTCTAAAACACTTTCTGGCCAAAGTCATTTCAAGCAACTTTTCAATTCTGAATGGTGGTCTTACATCAGGGCGATACTGAGAGTCTTCCACTCTGGAACGTGCCGAATACCAGTATTACCACGTAGTGCTTTGATTTAACAATTGAACAGCGATACAATATACAAGCGTGTACTTCGTTTTTTTTAAGTTCACTTAATCGTGAAACATGTGAAGCATCATAATAATAATAATAATTGGATGACTTGTATAGCGCCGTTTTTGTGCAAAATCACCTCAAGGGCGCTGTACAAATTTATAATACATTTCTCATCACTTTAGATTAACACTTAATTAACATTATCTAATCGTTTATTTGCGAAATTTAGACAGGATTTAGAATATAGTTGGAAAATTGAATATAACTGGACTTTCTCTCAGGAATGGTATATTTAATTTAAGGGTATGACAGCTTAAAAAAGTAAGTTTTTAGTTTAGACCTGAATTCTGTTGGACTTGTTATGGATCTTAGCTCCGGAGGGAGTTTATTCCAAGCCTTCGGCCCAGATACTCCGAAAAGCGCGATCACCAAGCTTAGTATTTGGCTTGCGCTTAGGTTCTATCAGTTCTGCCTACAGCTGAAAAATTTAGGTGGTTTTTAGAATTTAAAAAAATACTATTTGTGAGAACACAAAAGTGAGCAAGTTAAAGTATTTATAACGATGCAATAATTGGAAATACCATCTGGGTAATAAAACGTATGCAACCAGTAGCTAATTAGCGTTCGCCACCGATTTAAATAAAAAAATAATTTAAAATAAAACAATCACTTGTATTCTTAATAATTATAATTATGCCAACCGGGCCGAACTACAACCAAAGATATTATATTGACTACAACATTAGTTTCTTCAGAAAAAAAATAATCAATTCAACTATCGTAAGCCGTCGTGCTTATTAAATTAATGTAACGAATAAATCACATAAATAATATAATAAATACCCCCCATTATTAATAACCTACAAAAGTTGTACCTACTTGCAGTTTTTGGGCGTTATGCCAGGCATTTTAACACATTAATAAAATTCTTATAACACTAAAATTTTAATCAAAAAATGACTTATTTTTGTCACCTTACTAGGAGCCCAGATTGGCCTTCGATGCTGTTAAATTTGCTATGGAGTTTTTTTTAACAAAGCAAAATAGATACGTTCTAAATGTATCGAGCCGTTTGCCAAAATAATTTCATGCTGTGGTTATTTCAGATTAATGTAGAATTTACACAAGTCCATTTAGGAATTTTAACATTGTCGATGAGTGTAAGAATGCATTTAAAGTAGCTATTTAAACAGATTAATCAGATTTTAAAGTTAAAATAAATATACTACCTATTGCTATGACCATTAATAGTTCAATAGACAACGTGACTGAATAATCAATGAATGAAATGTAAGAAAAAAATACTGTTTCTAATTTTATAGTTTTTTTATAATAATTATTTATATTTAAAACAGACAAGCTTTTTACGGGTTACGAATAAGCTGACAATATTTTATTCCTCTAACTTCTATCATTATAGGCGGAAAGTTCTTTTTGCGCAATGATGGGGACTTAGTAGATGATTGAATCCGCGAGGTATTGACGCATTTATTCACTTGGCTGTTAACCAGCCATAAAATGTATCTATTTATTTCCAGGGATATTGGTATCCTAAACATTCTTCATATTATATTCTGGTCGAAGGAATATATTAGGAGATTAATATTGATTTTTTAAAATTCTTTCATTCGTAAACATTCATTTAAAAATCGCATTTTTAACTTGGCATTGTCTAAAGACAATCCTTCAGGCCTCTGGCATATTAAACGTTAGATTTCTTAAAGATGCTGTCAGAAAGTAAGAGAAATCCGAATGTTTTTCCGTTTCTCAATAAAATCCAAATAATTGGGATATTTCCGAACGTATCCGAAAACTAAAAACAGTTTTTAAAAGGTGATAAAGTACGCTTTGAAAATGTTTTATTAAATATAAACATCATTTTTGAAATATTAAAATTTTGAAATCAAACATAAAAAAGTTTTAAAGATGGATTATCTTACGTTTTTCGTTTAAACACTTAACTGAAATTACTAATAACGAGGGAGAAATACATATTTTATAAACATTACTTTGACCTCGCTTTTTTGTCGTTTACTATAAAAAAATCACAAAGTTTTATAATTTATTCTCAAATGGCCGTCGTAACCTTTGGTTTCATAAATGTGTACATTGTAATTATTTCGTGGTTAAATTTGAAGATAAATCTTGGTGTTTTCTCTTTCTTTTGAGACATAACGATTTATATGAGACCGAATGAGCTGTTCGGAAAAGCGAACAAATTGACTCTACGGGTAAAAGCGGTTTGTTCCCAAAACCGAACAATTTAGCCTTATGGGTTAACTTGTGATAAAAACATTCTAATAATAGCGGATTAGAAGTAAAATTTAATAAATTCTGGAAACAGGTCGATTGTTATATTCGTCGTAATTGCACAGCCATACAAAGTATTGTTTTTAGTGAATTTTCTTGGAACCCAGTAGCGTTCTGCCTTGAAGTAGGGTAGCATTTCATTTCGATCGAAAAGAACACCACTTTGTTACTGTTTCATAGTGCATCGATCAATTCTGAGAAATGTACTTATATTACCTAAGTGTGTTTCCCAGAAATTGCAAAAAGTATTGTATTGGTTATAATATAATATGAATCACAATGACCTTTCGTTTTAATTTTCAATTATGATTGTCTGTGTCTCAATTATATGAGTTTTTTCTCAACAGATACTTACATAGCCAAGATTGTTGCTTTAAAAGTTACTAAAAACATACTTCTTTAGGAAAGGACATCTGTAATATCCTATATAAGACGCCATTGAAGTGATTGAATCAATATCTTTTTTAAACATGAACTCCACACTGGAGAACCGAGTTAAAATAAGAAAATAGAAATCTGGGATAGAAGTCAGTGTATCTACCAGTGTCCGACGTATTAATTCATTCCTTTCACTGCGTTGCAAGGCAATGGGTTAAGAGAGTTCAGCTGGAGAGAATAAAGAGTCTTACTCAACTAGCCTCAACCAGTTGGTAGGCAGACGTATATGTCCATCGCCAAGACATGGACAGAACGCAGCCCATGAATCCGGACACCCCTGCCAAGACACAAACGTAGCGAACCACTTGGGGTGTAAAGTACACCCCAAATACAAAAGATGCCGAGATTTCAAAGAAATGATTCGAGATGATTTGAAGGCTCTAAAGCCCAAATTCGCCCAGAAGGTCGCTACGTCACTGGTCATAAAATTATCTATTATTTAACAGCACATTGTCCTAACTGCTTTATAAAAACGCACTAAAACCAACCAGTTACCATGTCTCTAACAAATTCTCGTAAAATTTCTAAGAAAATCTTTTGATGATTCTTTAGTCCCGTCAAAAAATATGTCCATTAAAATCCTTTTCGCAATGACGGCATATTAAAAAAAGATAAAATAAAATAAGCATATTTGATGGCACAAGTTTTAGCACATAAAAATGGCATCCACACGCATGGACCGTTCAATGCCAAACTAATTTTGTATGCTTTCGCTAATAAGCGCCAAAGCCACTTTTTTGGTCGTGCATACCTATTAAGCTCTTTACCAAATCCTTTATCCTGTATTAGTCAATAATCTCACATAATATAATGGAACATACTCATTACTCATACTGGATAACTCGTACAATATCACTGTTTTGAGCTATTTAACATACGAATTTAATTGGACCACTCCTTAAATAGCATTATTTTGGTTATTATTAACTTCATTATATAATCTGTATGGCCAGTTATATCTCCTCAGAATGGTAAATACTCTCAGTATCACCCTGGTGATCACAATTAATTATTCAGAATCAAAAATTTGCGTGAAATGGCTTAAGTAGTGTTTAGTGACCAAATCTGAATAGCCAGGTACTTACCAATCTTCTGATATCCCAAGTCCTTCCCCACTCTACTCTATTCAGCCTCCCAATATAATCCGATTTGGCATCTCATAGTCATACTGGTTCTCAACAGTTGAGACTCTTGAGCGACGCTTACAAAAACATACACGGAGAAAAATAAGTATTGCTGATTTATTAAAATCCTGTTAAAAACGGGATATAATGATTTAGTAACAGTGTATATTTATGAAATATTTCCTGATAGTAAACAATGACGAAATGCCAAAAAAAAAAATTATGAACACGCGTTCATAATTTTTTGGCGGACATCGCCATAACACTCGTCATGTTTTACTGATAATTTATTAGGAAACCTGTCAATTCATTCGTTAAAGGCCTGCAGTCCCGTATTTAACCGCAATACGAATGATTTGAAGAGATTTTTTAATAAATTAACAAAATTTTATATCAGTAAGATATCTCCATATATTTATTATGGAGATAAATAAATAAATATATATATATTTATCCCTCTGGGCGTTAAATAAATAAATAAATATAGGTAAGGTACCTGTGCATTAATTTTCGCAACAGAATGAAATCACCTTTTTATTTGAAAACAATCTTAAATGATAGAAAAAAGTAAAATATATTGTCATCAGTCATCAGGTATCACAAGAAATGAAAATGCATTTTAAGGCGAAGCTTAATGCTTAATCACTATTTTCGATTGATATTTGGTTTACATTATGAATACCAAAATAAATGTTTTAGGTAAATTGAAGGATTTCCTATCGTTTCCCTTGAGTAAAATACAAATAAAAATTTTAATTACTAAATAAAAATATATAAATGTTAACTATTAAAAAAAATATTTCTTCAATAGAAATGTATGAACGCATAAAAAAAAACAACTCAAAAAATACTATATTTTAATTGTAGCTAAGATTATTTGTGACAGTTTCTCTTGATTAACTTTTTTGCCTTCTTATAAAATTATTTACAAATTAAAAAAAACCACTTTCGTGCTTGAAATCAAGCGTTTCTTTACTCCGTTTGTCAAGCGATTTTAATGCCTATTACCTATATTTGTAACGATATTAAGGCATACCAAGAATATACGCATTTTTGGCTTGTAGATTTCTCTTAATAATTAACGCTGATCTTTTCATCTTATTATCATAACCTCGTTTGAGCATTACATCAACATTTGATTATAATAAAAGTACTGAGATAGGTAAGAACTACATAGAACCTATCGCTGCAGTCACGCTGATATTTAATAACACCGCATTCTCATCTGTTTTACTGGATTATTCGATGTTGTGAGAAAAGATATTTCTGTAGCAATAATTACTGTGGTGATGGCAACCCCATTGAACGAATTATACAAAAAAATGGAAATGGGGTCGGGGAAGAACATAATCACCTTATATACAGATGTAGTTTACTAATGCTGGGATCCAATCTGATTTATTCTTTGAGAATATATTGTCAATTTTATATAGATAAAACAACCTATTCTCACTTATCCATTTCATATATTGCATAAATTGGATCATAGAAGTTTGGAATGGAATGAAGGCTCGGAATAAACTCCCTCCGGAACTAAAATCTATAACAAGTCCAACAGAATTCAGGTCTAAACAGAAAACTTACTTTTTTAAGCTGTCGTACCCTTAAATTAAATTTACCATTCCTGAGAGAAAGTCCAGTTATATCCAATTTTCCAATTATATCCTAAATCCTCTATCTAAATTTCGCTTTTTTTTTTTTTTTTTTTTTTTATAGTGAATACCTCACAAGAGTCCCAACTGCTCCCGTCTGGAGTCAGTGAGACTATGGCATCCCCAATTGGGGGATGTTGTGAGGCTGAAGGTAAGTGGGGAAGGGAAAGAGGAAGGTGGGGAAGTACCTGGCTATTCAGATCTAGTCACTAAACACGGCTAAAGCCATTTGGAGCAACGTTTCAATTCTGAATGGTGGTCTTACACCAGGGCGATACTGGTAGTATCTTCCACGCTAATAAACAATTAAATAATGTTAATCAAGTGTTAATCTCAAGTGACCTACCAGGTAAATATTGTACTGTTTATTATCTCCATATATAGTTAGTAATAACATAGATCATTATTATTATTATCAGGCGGGATTACACCATAAGGAGACCTAAGAAAAATTCCGATTTTGGAAGGTGTTCTCTCAAAGAATGGTACCTAAATATTCCAGCGCCAAATTTTTCCAAAAACAATCCAAGCGTTATTATTATTACTTTATCATGCTTCGTTTATGCAAAAATGTTAATGACATTGTAAAAATAAAGCCATTTCTGTATAGCTAGATGTCAGTTTGTGGATAATTTTATATGCGCCGCCACTTGGCGCCAAAAGCTTTTCTTAAATAGGTTAGGGCATAAATAATATTAACATAAAATCTTTTATTCTAATTAAGAATCTTATTTCATATTAAATGTTTAATCGTTCCCAATTTTGGAATAAAATAATTTTAAAAGAACTCGGCTTAAAAATTCCCATTTATTTTTTTCGGAGAAATCGCGGAAATGCCAACAAAATACGCTTTTTTATTTCAGTATATTTTTAACATTAGTTCCACACAGGAGGCCTTGAGGAAAATTATTCCCATCTAGGAGATGCGGTGTGGTGGGTCTGTTCTGGGAAGACAATGTTCTGAGAGTCCTGCTGGAGAGGTCGTGAGGTCTCTTTCAACCAGTTTCTCCCGATCCAGCCTGCCACGCAGCAAGACCTAGACAAACCTCATCCCATGAACACGGGAACCTTTGTTAAGTCACCAAACGTAGCAAACCAGTTTTGGTGATCTATGGCAGAGGTATTGGTTATCCAATAAATAGTTCCCGGGCGGTACCATACCCGCGGTTTCATGATAACTCAACACAGTGACAATTCAACACACTTTTAAAAAGTTATATAAAGTCATTAGAAACGATGAAAAAAAAATTAACCTAACCTAACCTACTTAACCCAGTTAATAAAGTTTTTGTTTCATCACTTTCCATGACTGTATATAACTTTTTAAAGATGTGATGATTTATCCGTTCACCCATACCCGCCTATCAAATTGAAATCAACAATTAAAAATAAAATACGTTTTTTTAATTAATTTAATTATTTTGAAAAGATACATTACATTATATAAAAGGAAGCTTTTGACTATCCAACTAGGAAGGTTTCCCGTTTTAGGATAGTCAAATTCACAGGTTTCAAATTACCATACATGTAGACATTTATGAAAATTACATTACATAATACATAATAGTAACACAATTACATAATGGTAACACCATCTTGTTAAATAATATGACAAACAAATTGAGTAGGTAACACACCAATGGCGAATATAAGAAAAATAAAAAAATTTAAATTTTAAAGAAAATAAGTATGTAAAAGCGAAGTTACAGCTAGACATTCGTGATAAATAATTATCAGATTACATTGTTTTAGTAATATGTCGAAATCAGTCCTGCTTAGATCTAGTAACCATTTTGTTATGTTTGGACCGAAGGATGACAATTCACACAATTTCAGCTGTGGATTGTAGCTGGGATCTTGTTATATATTTTAGGACCGTGATATGAGAATAGTTTTTGATAAGCCTCTCTGTTGCTTGTTGGAACGGAAAGGTCATTTCTTCCCTCACTTCTGGTTTGATGTTTGTGTTCGGCTGTTTTCATTTTGTTTTTATTTTTATGAACATAGATTACTATTTTGTCTTATATAACACTGTCGGACATCTAGTATATATCCAACATCAGAACATTAGTGTTACCTAGATGTTATTGTCTTTGGCATTGCATTTAATGAGTAACGTTGTTCAACAACTAAGAGTTGAAACATTTTTGTTCAGGTATCTGAACTCCGTGGACGACAGTAATAATAATAATAATAAAATGGCATTTATATAGCGCAGTTTAGTGTCATTTCACTTCTAGTGCGCTTAACTACTCGTATAACAAACTTTAAAAAAAATTGTAATTCAGTATTAGTGGTTCTTAAAATTATTCCTACAGTGTGCCTTACCCAATACAGATCTAATATTTTAACACTAAATACACTGTTTATACAAAGTGATGACAAAACTTAGAATAACAATAACAGCAGGACAGGACAAAACAAGAATATTAAAACTAAAACATAATATAAAACAGGAGGCAGTTTGTGCTCAGAAATGAGAATTTTCTGAGCAGACACTTTATAATTAAATAAATTAACCCTCTCACAGCCAAGAGATTCTTACGTCTCATTACAATGACCCAATGAATAGATTCAATTTTCAAATTTGCTTCCCACAAATGAGTAATCATTTCTGTGATGCTACTAATCATTGTTTAATCATGAAAAGTGAGGCAACATCTTCCCTTAATTTTTTATTAACCAGAACTTTTTTGAACCTCGCAACGTACTTAATACTTACCTCTAAATTGAGGTTAAAAAATTATAGTTTGACAAAGTAACTGTGTAGATACTTTATTGACAAACGCTGCCGTCTGACAAATAAGGTATATTATTTTAATCTAAATACGAGTACCAAAAGCTCCAAACCATCTGGAACCAGTGAGGCTATGGCTTTCCCAATTGTGGTATTTTGTGAGGCTGAAGGTATTGAAGAGGGAATAAGATAGTGTAGAGGAAGGTTACATGGCTATTTAGTTCTGGTCACCAAACATCATACAGGCGTGATGGTTAGTTACAAGTTTACATATAAGTACTATACAGGGTGTCCGGGAGTTTTGGACACAAACTTCGGGAGGTGATTCCAGGTGATGGTAGAAGTAAAAAAGTTAAATTACCCTTTTTGAAATTCTTTTGTTTTTTTCCACAGAGGAATAATATTTTCTCCGTACAAACAATTTAATTTGTAGACCTGAAAAAAACCCTTTATACTATCCAAGATCGTTATTATTATATTGTCTCTAATACACTAACTACTTCATAAAAGTACCTATGCGGTCAGCGGGTCTGATTTTGCGCATGCCTGTATAACGCATGCTCGTGTCGTATCGACTACATCTCCCAATATTAAAGCGACGCAGTCCCGACCTTAACCGTGCCATTGTTTTACGACCTCAAGGTCACCGCACCGCACCGCACAGCACCCCACACCGTACACTCCATTCATTGCGAAACGGCACTCTGCTCAATAAACAATTACAGTAACCTACGCGGATTCCAGACGGATTTATTTATAAATTCAGCATCAACTTCACACCGCACTCCATCAAGGTTTTTAAATAGGCTAGTCGACATCTCATACAGATATATCGCGAGAACGTCAAGTTTTGACGTAGGTTTGGATCTTTAATAACTACGTCACAATTTATACAGGGTGTATCAGGCAAACAGTGATTCCTAAGCCAATAGGGCGTAAAAACGTGAATTAAAATTTGGCCTCTAATGATTGTTTTTCGGTTTTAAAATTTTTTTATTCCCAACTCAACCCTAACTGTCCAAATATCTACGGTTTGGTTATGTTTTCCGGTAATCTTTTTTATTGTAACCACTGAAGACTGGTAAGAGGAAGAAGACACTAGTTAAAGTTTGTTGTTAGGTCCTGATACACTCTGTATATTTACATTGTAATAATTCCGCTTCGCGTTAATTATCAAGGTTTTTTCCACCACACTCATTGATAAATTATAGGTTTGCGAAACTCATACAACTACATCTCACCGTTGTTCTTATAGTATACCATTATTTTTATCCTTCTTCTTATGGCGCCCTTTCCTATTGGAGGTTGGCTATCATTAGGGCATTCTTCAACATGACGGTTGCAGCCCGGAGCGCGACTCTTTGGAAAAACACTTGTACCAATTATGTAGATTACGAAGCTTTGAAGTGCGACATATTCTCTGCTACACCTTTCATCAATCGTCCAAAACATATTTTGGATAATTTATTCCATGTAATAATTTTTTTTCCATCCATAACACATTTGTTTTGCCCTACGACAAGTATCATTACACTACATATTCATTTGTAGAGTTGCAGAAACGCCGTCCTTGTCTTCATAAAAGCCTTCTACCTTATAGCACTCGCATTCCTTAGAGTCCTTTCACAGACACACTGAGTATGAAGTTTCGATACATAGATTCATTAGTTTGAAATACATATTTTTTTCCCTTGGTGAACCTGCCGAAAACGAGCCTGTATATAACTACAATTCACAATTGTTTGGAATGTATGTTTCCTTGACTAGATTTCAACACGGTTTACAATGTAATTAAATAGTTATAAATACTAGCTACCTCGTGGATCCATATGGATAATTACTACTGGATACATTGGTTGATTTTGTAATTCCAACTCGATATAGCGTTTTATAGAATTTTATAACTCTCATGGATTTTGATGCCGGCTATAACTTTTACATAACAGCTGACAGTTTTATATAGCAATGTGTATACGGGTTTCGGTTTTGCATTAAATTATCAAATTACAAATAATATGTTAAAATAAGTGGGCGGGCGCGTGTAAGAACTGCTACAAACATAACATATGGGCCGACCTTGAACGGAGTTTGGCCCAATCTTGTATGATACGTTAGCGCCAATTGATACCTACATCCATACATACTTGTGATCGCTGTGTATGCATATTGAGGGAAGTCTCGTTAGTGAAAGGTGCTGCATTTGTATAATATAAATGTAAATATCTTATAGATAAATAAAAGAAATAGAACAATGACAACGAAAAAATTAAGGATATTATTTGAAACGGAAATTCGAAGACTGTTTGAAGCTATGAAGCAGAAAATAGCAATATTGGTTGACATGGTTGGACAAATGGTCTTCTCTGTAATAAACCCGCAGAACGATAGAGTGTTCAGATGTCCGAACTTAGAAACAGAAGGAAGACTGAGGAAGCTGAATATCGTGGCTATCTTGGATCCTCAAGTATTTCTGGTGAAAGACCACCATTTAGATTTGAAACGTTGCTTTAAATGGCTTTTTTTGTACAATATTTCTCCTCCCCCATCTCCTTCCCCTCCCATGCCTTCAGAATACCAACCTATCTCAATTGGGGATGTGTTGGGATTTTGAAGTATTGGGTTTACGGGCAGTTGGGGTCTTGTGCGGATTCACATAAAAAAGTGAAAATGTCTAAAAAAATAGGGGTCCGTGAAAAACTTCCATGATAATATATTCATTATAATAATTAAAATAAAAAAAAAACTTTGTTTGAATACCACTTTATTGTATATATTTATAACCAACCGGTTTGATGTTTATATATATTTATATGTTTTTATTAACCCTGATGAAGGTTGGGGTTGAACTGAAACCGGTTAGTTATAAATACATATATACAATAAAGTGGTATTCAAAAAAAGTTATTTTATTTTAATTATGTATACCTAGAAAGTGCTTGCTACAAGTGAAAAAATATATATTTATTAACTTTCCAAAAATAGACGAGACGTCATATATTTATAATAATAAAAAAGAATGGAGATATCCATATTACCAAATGTTCAAGAGAATTGAAATTTAATGTTTTATAAATAATGTGTCTTTATCTGAAGTCATGCACTGTGCGTAGAATTTGGCTGCCAAAATGCTCTGTGTGTTCTCTGCAGTGTACACAAGTGCAAAAGGTGCATCTACAGACACTACTGCACTAAATTGCCAAGACCATACAAATTGCATAATGTTTAAATGGCGACGCGTGTAGTGAGAGCCGCATGCAGTATTAAAACTTACATTTTATTTTTTCTAACAAAAAATATTATGTAATGAAAAAAATAATCTCGGGTTGAAGAAGATATGTGTTCAAGTTTCACTGGCAGAGAAGATATGTGTTCAAGTCGAATCGAATTCGAAATAATCGAAGAAGATAACATTTATAAATGGAAAAGAAACGTGGAAAATAAAAAAAAAAACGAACCGTCGCAACCGGGAATCGAACACTGGATCTCTGTCTTACCGGAACATCACACTAACCCTGATATATTGAAACCTTTACAATATACGTATGACATATGTTTAGGTCTGATCAAAGAAAGGAGAGTACAAGGAAAATACCTGACGCATAAGGGAATGATAGAAGAAGTGGTGGCCGCTTGAGGATGACAAGGCACAATCGTGTGATCCAAATAGATGAGTCGAACCATGTCAAGAGTCAGAATAACAGAAGGTTAAGTATGATAAGAGTTATGAATGTCAATGAAGCAAAGGGTGTGTGCCAAGACCGAATTGTTTGGCGGTCGAAAGCCATTTCGATTTTTAATGGATGCCTCGAAACAGACCGATTCTTTCACTTCTATTTCTCCACTGTCTTTATCATCAAAATATTCCACAAATGAGGACGTAATTTTTTTACAGGCCAAGAGCAATTGAAACTCCTCACCGATCACACACATTTTTTTTTCATCTTTAGGGTTAACATTTTTTCAGTTTAGTAATGTACCAAATATCTTTGTAATGGACACTGTCAGCAAATCAGATATATCAGATATAAAAATTATCATTTTAAATCAATAAGAATAAAGCAAATAAATAAACCCCTTCTTAGAGTAAATACATTTTAGACACAAACATACAACAATGGTTGTCATTCCGAACAATTTTCATCATAATATCTTTGTAATGGACACTGTCAGCAAATTAGATATATCAGATATAAAAATTATCATTTTAAATCAATAAGAATAAAGCAAATAAATAAACCCCTTCTTAGAGTAAATACATTTTAGACACAAACATACAACAACGGTTGTCATTCCGAACAATTGTCATCATTATCCGATCGATTAGGTCGAAAAATTAGCTTACAATCATGTAAACTTTATTTGTGCCGATTTATGTAAACTGTTGAACTGGCCCTGTTTTCCAAACTAACGGACAAGTCGTATAGGTATTAGGTATAATGATGTTAAGTTTTTTTCTGCGTTTTCTCATATTAAAATAATGAACGTTAAACTTCAGCAGATTCTACGCAGAATATCGTGGCACAAAAATGTAATTTTTCTCCGTCTATTTTGGCTTCTCGCGTACTTACAAGAGAAGTAATTTATTTTCGCATACGCATATTCCTCCCACGTCCTAAACATACCAGTTTTGTAAGTTCTTGTCTAACATTCAATTTGTTCTTGCATTTATATCTACTCGTATGTATTAACTTTATACAAAATATTATAATGCTAATCTTCACGGCCTCTGTGGTCGAGGGGTAAGGCTCTTGGCTAGCAATCCGAAGGTAGCGGGTTCAAATCCTGGCGTGCGCAAGTACATTTTATTTGATGAATTTGTATTATTTCACAATTTATTTTTTTTAAATTCCAGAGTGGAAGATACGTTCAGTATCACCCTGGTTTAAGACCATTATTAAAAATTGAAACGTTGCTTGAAAAGGCTTTATCCGTGTTTGGTGACCAGATCTGCCAAGAATAGCCAGGTATTCTCACACCTTACTCTTTCGCACCTCCTTCACCTCTTCACGCCTTTTAGCCTCAAAAACATTGGGGATACCGTAGTCTCACTGGCTCCAGTCGGTTGGGAGCAGTTGGGACTTTTAAACAGCGCTCTCAAATTCAGCGAAAAATGTTCAACCTTGAATTGATCATACGTGATCTTTGATTTTATAATAATATTGATTCATAAATAGACATCAAAGTTTACTAAAGTACCTTACCATTTAATTTTTTATCCATATTTGGGGATTAGGAATTAAATGTTTATGTGATAAATCACGGGATATTATAATCGCAGGTTATGTGAAGCTGGAAGTACTTAAATTTAAAAAAAAAGTTTGTTTCGAGATCATTGCCTTTCACAATCGATTACATATTTATCCAATAACATTGACAACAAAAAATGTAGCACCATTTATTAAAAGAATAGCCTTTCAATATGTGTATGAGCGGGCCACTAAAGTGTGTCCACTGGACCTAGTTCAGTGAAACCACTCTCGTTAATTAACATAACATCAGTTAATTGGTGAAACAAAACAAATATTCATTTCGAATACAGATTTATTAATTCATAAAATAATTTTGGCGCCTTGTTTATAGCTTGTCTGATAATATGATAAATGATAAATAGAACCAATAAGTGGTTCCAATTCTGAAAATCAAAAGTTCATCGAACTTGAATGATGTTATCTACACATTATACAGGAATATTTCACATTACTTTCTTACCCATCACCAACAAACAAAATTAGTATATTTTTTTTTACGTTAACCCCACACACTGAGGAAAATAATTTTCCTCTGGGCCTAAGTCATATTTATAATGAAAAGAAGTACAGAAAGTTCTGAGAAGGTAAAAGTTATGTAAATTGGTTAGGAATCTAGGGATCAGGAGTGACGGACATATGAATATATCCTTCTCACGACAGCACAAGGCGATGGGTTGAGAGACCAGTTGGTAAGGACAAAGGGTCTCCCCAAACCAGCCGCTCTCGATCTGGCACCCCACGCAGTTGGTGGGCAGGCGCATCCTGAACACATCTCAATATGTTTGATTATGTTGACATTTTTTTAATAAATGTCAGTAAATTCATCCTCCTTGAGTCAATTTTCAGAGATTGCAAAGTTAAGTCTAGCTTGACACGCTAAAAAGAAACTACTAACGATCGAAATGTTTCTAAAATTCTTATTTTTATGTCTCCACAAAATCCTCATTAGCGATGTTCCCGACTGCACAGTCAATCTTTTCCATAATATATTCATCTGAATGCGCAATCAACAAGTTTATCTGATTATCTATCGTGGTCATGTTTTAAGGAATAAATTCGACTTGTATTAGAAACGTTCGTAGCGTCGCTAGATTTTTTTAAATGTTTTTATTTATATTTTCCATCACAAATCAACATTTCTATTATTATACATTTGCAATGTACACTGCATACGAGTATTCACTCTCACAAATTTATTGTGAATCACGTTTAGTTATGCATAAAGATAGGCCATAGAGATAAAATAATATTTTATTAATCTATTTGGTACCCGGATGCCGATTTGAATAAAGTTTCTATGGATCGGTCTTAAAGCAGTAAGAACACTCCTCGTTAATAAATAACAAACTTTATATTAATATAAAATAACGAATTTAAGCTTCCCAAATAGGAACCTACACTCAAATGTCGTTTAAAATGGGCTTTGCAACATTCCTAATTTGTAACTAAATCTGAACAACCAGGTAGATACATTCAACTTACATTTTTTTCCTCCATCATAACGCCGCTTGTAGCATAAACTTAACTTATTTTAATGTTATAACACTAAAAATTAGAAGCTCTTCTCAGTGATGGGTTCTTAACTACAAATTCAAATAGATTGGGAAGAGGAATTACCTGGCTATTTAGATCTAGTCACCAAACATAGCAAAAGCCATTTCAAGCAATGTTAAATTGTTGCTCACGCCGGGATTTGGACTGCATCCTCCGGATGCGTAGCCAAGGATCGTAAGCACCCAACCAGGGAGGTCACAAAATTACTTTATTTCTTATTCTATGTTCACAGTGAATAATATGTCTCAACATTTTGCGGCTTTTTCGGAGTACCGACTATCTCAAGATGTTCATTATAAAGTTTTAAAAAATATAAATTAGAAATTATAAGATGTTTATAAATTGATAGAAACATTTATTAGGTACTAGTATGTTAAGAGGAAGCTACAAGAAAAAAATGTGTATATTCTTGGTATACCTTATATTGTAGATAATAGGCATTAAAATCGCTTGAAAAGCGAAATCTAGAAACGTTCGATTTCAAACACAAAACTGTTTACATATTTTGTAAATAATTTTATAAGAAAGCAAAAAAGCGAACCAAGTGAAACTGTCACAGATAATCTTAGCTGTAATACTGTATTTTTTTCAGTTGTTTCCTTTATGCGTTCATACATTTCTATTGAAAAAAAATTTTAGTAGTTTAAATTTATATTTTTTATTAAGTAATTTATTTTTCTATTTGTATTCTACTCAAGCGAAACGATAGGAAAATCTTCAATTTATCTAAATCATATTTTTGGTATTCATAATGTACACCAATTCGTTATAAAGATTAATCAAAATAGTGATTTGGGATTAAGCTTCGCCTTAAGGTAACAGAGCTGCAGTTTTGATATATTAGAGATTTCTGTAATAGAACAACGAATCGATTGCAAGTGTGGAAGGCTGTACATTACGTAATTTAAATCAGACTACTGGTCCAAAAGCATCTCAGTATCTCAACTCATCTGTATTTACGTATTTAGTATCTGAATCCAGAATTCGCATCTACTGACGTCTACCGGATAGGAGCGATGTTCAATAATGTTAATTAACCTGATCGTTTTGCATAATGTATAATGCATTTTATCTATTATAATTTATTAATCAATTATTAATCGCATCGGGGATTTTTACACCCCATAGAATAATTAAATGCTGTAGGATTGAATTTATAATTATTTAATAAGGCGGACGATGAATTTATTGTGTACTGGTCAAGAATAGTAGTTTAAATACGTAGCTAGTACCTACGTGAATATCCTAGATATGTGAAGTTCTTACCTTGGTAGGTAATTAATGATATTAGATTATGTCAAAATAACAACTGTGGCTCGATGTGCGCTTGAAAACTTTCCTAAACTATCAACCATTGCGTGGTACATTATTGCGTTACTTTTTAGCGCGAAGCAGTCATGCAACGTTGTCTCTTTCTCTCACAAAACGCTCTGACAACCCATAGAAATTGTACCGTAAGTAAAAATGACTTGTAGTCAGTCATACTCTTTCGTAATCGCCACAAACTTTAGTGACGAATATGATTTAAGATTTTCACGGCCAAAAGTATTTTTGTTATTTGTTTTTGGGGTATTATTATTATATTATTATATTAATAACACATCTGCCCTGATGATGGACACTGCAATGCTGTCCGAAACGTTGGCTAAAGAAGGAGTTAGCGCAACACGGCATAATACCCCAAAAACAAATAACAAAAATTTAGTGACGAACTTTCTAGTTACAAATATTAAAATGAATATTGTCTGGTTCATTTTTCATTATTGTTTCAGTAAACTCGACTATTTAAATGTAAACAATAAAATTATGACAACAGTCATTGTTTTTGTTAAAACAGGTAAAATAATATCATACACAACACGTTATATCGGCCGTAGGTAACATATAACCATAAAAAATGGTCGGGTTATCGCGTATTATTATAATAAATCACTGATTACGCCCCTGCGAACTTGACATTGAATACACACATAACCTATTAAAATTAAACACAAACACACATAACTTTACAGCGTACAGACGTTTAAATCATAGACACACGGCAGAGTACGTAGTAGACGCAAACATTACACATCTAATGCATCATGTTATGTCGCTTACAGACACTAGCAAAGTATATTTATGTAAATATTGATACACGTTGGTGAGCATGCACAACCGCAAATAGACTTTCATATGTCTAAAATGTGAGTGTTTTGAGATAGTACCTAGGTGGTGAGTAAGTTAGTGCGAAATCTCAAACATACGTGGATACTAAAATACAGAAAGTAATACTTTTTACACGTCTGAATTCTGCACGGCTATATTTAGGAAAATGCCAATATTACACGGTGAAATATGAGTAAATATTGCAAAAAAAATCTTCAAATGATGGGTAAATTTTGGTCAATTCCTAATACATCGGAACACGTGTTCATGCACCTGCATTTGTATTGACAATATATAGCGACGAAATGCGAAAATAATATTTTTTATGAACACGTGTTTCTAAATAGTGACAATACATTCGTATTTTGCTAAAAGTTAATTAGGAAACCTATCAATTAATTTGTTAAGGGCTTGCAATCCAGTTTTTTACTGGATTACGAATAATTTGAAGAGATTCTTAATAAATTATCAAAATTCAATTTTAGTCCTTTTTCTTCGTGTGAGAAAAAAGACTCTTCAACAAACTCTTCTTTTGAAGAGTGAGTTTTTCATAGTACATAATAACTGATTGTCAATTTAGAATAATATTTGGAGAATGTAGAGAATGTAGTATAACATGATTTAATATTTTTGAAAATAACTTTGCATGACATGTGATCCAAGTTGTATTCTTCGCTGTATATTTAGAATTTTATTGAATTAAAAAGCTTTTTTTTTACTGAAATTTATGTTAATTTTCCTGTTTCCTTTCTCCAGGATGTTTTATGGGTGTGCAATTCATTTACAAAACTATTAGTGTTAGAGAGTGGCCATCTTTTCCCTAAATACAGTCGTGATTTACTGTATTGCAAATTGTATTGCAGGTTATAAAATCTTGATTGGTGTTTATGTATCCATGTCATACAGAGTCAGAGTAAAATACGAGTAAATGTATGAGACGGCGATGCAAGACAGAGTTATGTACCGTTCCATCCTCTCGGGGAAGTGCTAATTTAGTAGTATGTATATCTATGTCTATAGGGAAAGGAAAGCTAAGTCATCCATCACAACACAAGCAACATTTTCCGCTTACTGTGGTGGCAGTGGGAGATTTTCAAATATTGTTAGGTTATTCGTAATCCGGGAATGTTTGTCATTCTTTAAAAAAAATTACGTATGTAATTTTGATATATTTTGAGTTGCGAAATAATATTTATCTTAATATCTAAAAATTCAGCCGGCGTATATTTGTTGCCGCAAAACTCGAAAAGTAGTCAACCGATATCGCTGAAAATTTCAAAGTTTGTTCTTATTAGTGCCTGGAGTGTCTAGAGAGTGGTTTGAGTTGAAGAAGAAATCGGTGAACCCGAGGAATACTTAGTGCTATATCTCTGCACCGAAACGAGACACGGAATCGAATTAAAGTAGATATAATATAGTTTTTTAACAGTAACATTGTGGTGCACAGAAGTGAATGGTAGAAAAAATCGGACACGCCTGAGAAAGACATTAGCAATAGCGAAGCATTGCGGGGTCCACTAGCGAAAAATTTTTAATAAATATTTTTATTTTACACATATTATTATTGTGCATATTTTCTAATGGAGATAAAAAAGAGTATTATATTAAATTATTGTAATTAATCATTAGTCATTAGCATAATAAAATCATACATTGGATACTTAACTATTTAGACTTTACGGTACAATAGGTATCACTTATATAATTTGTTTCATGTAAATAATTATAAATGAGAATTAAGAGTAAGCTGGTGGTACATTTTTGACTTATGATCTTGACATGAATTTGACAACATTTATGAGTAGCTTTACACAATTTAAGTACATAATTTTACATTTACCATTTAAGTTTATTGTTGAATAAGACACTAACAGCAGTAATACTATGCTATATTTCGAACAGTTATGCAAACTTAATACAATTTTTTTTTTACTATTAGGCACGTTGATTTTATGCTAAGGTCCTATTCTGGAGACTGGTTTATTACAATCAATAAACGACTTTAATCGTGATGACATTGTTGCCATTTTGTATAATTTTAAAGACATCTATGGTGGAAGGCTGGTTCTAATGGTTAAATATTATAGTTCTATGGGCCAGCTATTCAGGAAATCAGCCGGTCGTACCTAGCAGAGTGGACGATACTCACAGAAACGTTGCCTGAAATAGCTTTAACTTTAATAGGTGAACTTCGGATGATATAATTAAAAAACATTAATTACTTTTTCAACGTTTTAAGGTACTTTTAAGGTACAAAAGTTGATTTTTTTTATTGTGAAAATAATATTTTTCATTGAAAAAAATTATTTTACGGTTTTCGAAAAAAGTTTTTTCTTCTGCCATCATTACCTCCCAAAGTTTGTGCACTACCACTGGACGGTGACCGGATAAATCATCACAATGATAATTTATCACATCTTTAATAATTTAAATTAATGTCATGGAAAGCGATGAAACAAAAACTTTATTAACTGGGTTAAGTAGGTTAGGTTAAATTTTTTTTTTCATCGTTTCTAATGACTTTATATCACTTTTTAAAAGTGTGTTGAATTGTCACTGTGTTGAGTTATCTTGGAACCCCCCTGGACACCCTATGACTTAATTCTCGCTAAATTACCGAACGAAATAAATCGAGAATCCATAGATCCACTGGCTATGGGCAGTTGGATATCGAGGCGGCATCGCATAAAAATAAATCTGTTAAATTATGCAGTATGACTGACTACACGTTTGCCGGATGTGGCTTTCAAGGACCTGATCGTGCTAGTTTTTGTCGGGAAAACCCCGAATATTTACATCTCAAGATCATTTTAGTAAACATCACATGAAACCATCTGCAAGGATTTTAGTAGCTAAGATACAAGAGGGTTTCTCCTATTTGACTAATAATAAAACCGTAATGTTTTCAATAGACAATATTTATTTTTTTCCTGTTTGTAGAGAATTTTTTTTATTTTAATATTACCTCTTATTAGGTTTATTCCTCTTCTTCTTGTATACTCTCCTATTGGAGGTTGGCTATCACAATGTCAATATTTACCTTGCAGATGAAAATATTTGAGAACTACTAGAATGAATAAATTTTAATTTGATTTCCACCTAATCCCTTTGAATGCATCAAATGCATGAAAATAATGCATTTATTGTTTGTAAATTCTGAATTCCTTACCCGAATATCCCCTACATCTTATTTTAGTTTGATATTGTGGACCATAGAGCTATAATTAGAGGTACTACTGCGTACTAATATCTGTTCGAAACTTGTTTCACCATTAGAACGCCATAAGCGGTGGGCGTAGATAGGATTCGGTAGTTTTAAATAAAACGTTGAGATAGTTGGAGGTCGGTTGGTGGTAAAAAAGCGGAACCTATTTTTTTGCTTCGTGTGTCATCTAAATATAATACATTGTGGGCAGACTTAATGCCATAAATGTACCAATAATCTGATTATTCTATTTGACTCTCAGACGTTGATTGATCGAGGCTTTCTGTTGGATATTGCAGTAATACGTCCTGGTCAAATGTAATAATAATTGTTACGGAGACCTCTAAAAAAATCTAGCCCATGCCTACATTTGTAAAGATTTAAATAAATAAGACAAATGTGTAAAAAGCCGTTAGATATTTTTAGTAAAAAGGCTACAGTATCTTTCACAGACGATCGATAAATAATTTATCGATAATGTCGATAACTTGTCATCGTTCCCAAGCACGACTGTAAATCGCTAACATACGAACAACAGTTCACGTCCTAAAAATTAGAACAGAACCGTGTTTTGTTAATTGGTGATCTGCAGTTGTGCTTCGGAACGATGACAAGTTACCGACATTATCGACAAAACCGTGCTAGATACCCTGGTAGAGGAAATAAAAATGTCTATATATCTATTTATATAAAGAAGAATGTCTGTGGCGGATTTTAGGAGGGCGGCGTTTGTTTGATTTTTTTAATACATCTATTTGAATTCTGATTTAGTTTTCTTGATTGAGGTGGAATCTAACCCACTCCCCGGCATCCGATCGAACTGAAAATCTGCAAATAGACTCTTTGACGAAGACAATGCATTCTATTTTGTCGGAACTCGTGCGCTCACTCCAAACCGCATCCGCAAAAGAAGACATGAGGTAATTAATTTCCCATTGGATTAATCCACAGAAAACGGAGAGAAATTATTCATATTTTCCTGTTTTTTTAATATTTACGTCAATAATTTTGGTGCAATGAAATGACCTTCTAGTATCAATCCTGGGACAGTTGCTACGCCACTGATGATAATGGTTAGCATACCTGCTCAACAGCTGTGAATATGAGAAATTTGGTCGGAATATTTTAGGTGGGTAGTCTATTACATCACATAATTAGTAGATATAATTTTATGTTTGCCAAGAGCTGTCAATACGTTCAGATATAGTTTACCGAAGTAAGCATTCCAAGAATCATATAACTAACATATATTCATAGTAGGTATCAACTTATTTTAAAACTTGGCAACTCTTCGGGTGATGACGTTGTAATACAGTACATTCATGGCCTAGTCCTATTAAATACTGCAATGTATATTTATATAAAAAATGGGTAAGGTTCTGGGAGCAAAGCTTAACAAGTTATGTCACTTTAAAGTCCGAAGTTCCTACGTAAATAATCAAATTTCCGTATAAACTGGTTTCCAACAAAAAAGATCAATGCATTCTTTAGTCATTATTTGTTTGTTTTGTTCATCCATGCTGCTAATGTACTATTTTATTTACATCACGTTGCATTGTAAACATGCTGGCAAGCGTGAGTTTTTTTTTATGAGCATAATTATGTAAAAAACGGATTTCTGGAAACTTGAAAAATTCGCAGGAAAAGTCATCTAATTTTCTATTCCGCATTTAGACAGTCACTGTCAATACATTATATGATACATGTTCGGTGCGATAACATGATAAGTACATTTGTAATTATGAATGATGAATCATTTAATCTTTTATCAGCTTGTCTGAATACTAGAGTTATCTAAAAATAACTTATCTCTAGTGATTGCATTATGTTTGGAAACATTGCACAAAAATGTCAGGATTTCCAAACATTTTTTAATGTCTACATAAATCCGAACAACCAGATTAGCGTTCGAGGAAAATATTTATAAAATATGTATTATAATTAAGTTTCTTCGTACTTCTGTCACTATAAATATCTTTGGTAGTTTTACTTTACAATATAAAAGAAAAATGATAAATCTACTAAATCTATCAAGATAGCACATCTTTGCTCAAAGATACATTTTTAAATATGCACAGAAAAAATGACTTATATTGAGTATTGCTAATTTACTAAGAATTTCTTTAAATAATTCGTCATCCGGTTAAAAATAGGATTGCAAACCCTTAACAAATGAATCAATAGATTTCCTAACAAACTTTCTTCAAAATCAGAATGTCGGAACCCGTGTTCGTAAAAGTTCATAGATTTTCGCATTTCGTCATTGTAGATTAACACGGCATGCAGGGTGGATGAAAACGTGTTCCGATATATTTAGAATTTTCTAAAAGTTTATCAGGAAACGGCCTGCAATCCAGTTTGTAACCGAAACCCGTGTTCGTAAAAGTTCATAGATTTTCGCATTTCGTCATTGTAGATTAACAAGGCATGCAGGGTGGATGAAAACGTTTTCCGATATATTTAGAATTTTGTAAAAGTTTACCAGGAAACGGCCTGCAATCCAGCTTCTAACCGAAATACTAATAATTTTTTACCAAGTTGTTTAATAAATTGTCAATACTCATTTTTCTCCGTGTGCCCACAAATATTTTTCAAGTAGTTTATTTTATTATTAATTTATTTTCTCTTTGTTATAGAATCTTTTCTTTTCGAACCCATTAATAAGTAGGTACTAAAATAATTAATATCATAACAATTTTGTTTTTGATAAAATATTCGCCGTGACACAAATCAAATTTATCACTACTAGCCATTGTTATGAATTCAAGTAGATATTTTATGCCCGATAAAAAAATGGTCGTGACAATATATTTATTCTAATTTTAAAATTGATATGGACAACTAAAAAATATAATGAATTGCTTACAAGTCGGTTTTTGACATTAACAAAACATGGCGCCGGACGGAGTCTTACCGGTTAAGTATTTTTATTATTATTTTTTAATAACTTATGTAAGTCGTTAAAAATAAGTATGTGTTTTTTTATATATGTGTATATTGATTCTCGTCATGCCTGCAAAAGTAAAGAAAATAAAAATAACAAAGGTGGGTCGTGAACTGTTAATGTAACCGCGTGCACAAAAGTGGCGCCCAAACATCGTTCACCCATACTACTGCAAATCGTTTCTACGTACAGCGGCGCTCCGCCTTTGTTTCTATCTACAAACCAGTTGCATAGGTATATAGGTTTTATTGAATAGCCACATTGTTAGAATTTTGATTGCGAATCTAAATTACCTTTTTCGACTTAAATTCGATGGCAAACCTTCGAGACTCCTGAACACTTAATTTGACAAAACATTTGACATAATATTGAACAGATTTCAATAGCCAGATAATTCCTATTTTTCATATTCCTATCTTCTTCCCCTCCCCAAGTGGCGAGGAGCGCGGAGAGGGAGTTTTCTATTCTCTTTCTGTAATTTGTCAATACATGAATCTTTCAGTTTACAGGCAATTCGCATTTGAATATCACTATTTAGTCCGTGAAAATAAAATCTGTTTACTAATTACTAATCCTTTTTACAATGTAAACAAAAGTTCGGTCTTGTTTCCAAAATTTAATTTTCTGTTACACTGTTTAGTTAGACACTTTAAAAAAGGTGTTATAATTTACCCACTTCACTCATTTTTAATGTCTGCCTCCAACTGGTACCACATGATACCAAGATTTTGCGCCCTTTGAGGTGATTTTCTCACGAAATGGCACTATAGAAATGATCCAAACATTATTTTTATTTTTTCATGTTGGGGCAAGTCTATTAATGTCTATGAGAATGCCTTAATCTTACTGGCTTCTGTCAGTTGTGACTTTTATGCTGTTTTCCCGTACAACTTACATACAAGGAGAAAACTTACTGATGAAAAATATTGCTAAATTTATTAAAAATCTGATTTCGTATTTCTATTAAAAATGGGATTGTGCCTTTAACGAATGAATTGACAGATTTCCTAATAAACTGTCTGTAAAACACGAATATTTTATTAGGATGTTTCTTTCTTTCTTTCTTTTCTTTGCCCAATATAATATATTGTAATGGCAATACTCCCCAAATCAAACACGAGAAACGTTTTTCTCTATTAAATTGGGTAGTTACGTCAAAAAGAAAACTTTTTATTTTAATTAGTTTTTTAGTACAACATATTTATATTTTTATATAAAAATAAAATGTAGGAACATGTGTTCATTAAACTTCTAATATTGTAACATTTCGTCCTTTTATTTATAAGTAAAAGAACACCTGCATTAACACGTGTTCTAATATATTCTGAATAGAGTAATATTTTATTGGGAAATGAATTACAATCACGTTTTTAACAGGATTTCAATAAAATCATTCTTCTCCGTGTACGGCTTTTTTAAAATCAAAATTATGTCATTAATGTGACTGAATGACCATTTCCTAATAAAAAAAAATATATGAACCCGTGTTCTCGCAGGTGGCCGTTTCCGAATAAATATAATGGACGTGGTGCGAAGATATTATAATTTTTAAGAACACGTGTTCACACTTATAACATTATTCGTGGTTTACTGATAATTTGTTAAGAAATTTGTCAATTCATTCTTAATAGGCCTTCAGTCCCGTTTATTAAAAGAATTGTGTGATTACATTTTTAACTAATCAACAATATTTAATTTCAGTTAGTATTCTCCATTTACCTACCTATGCATATTTATTTCGGAATTGTTTTGGTAGGAGTTGGTTCAAAACGCTTTTTCAATGAATTAATTAATTTATTTATCAAATATTTTTTTACTTATTTACGCCAAAATTGTGTTTTATACATTTAAAAAATTGCAGCAATATAAATTTAAACACAGAGAAAAAAAAAATTGTATTATAGAAATAGTAAAAAAAAATATCGGAAAGAAATAAGTATCAAATGGTTATGTTTGAATGATAAATTTAATGGTCATCATTAAATCCGCAAATATTTTTAACGATACCTTCGTAGCGAGAGAGTTAGTCTAAAATAATAAAAATTCAATTAAAATAATAACAGATAAAATACTCGTAAGTGGAAGCAGAGCTAGAAAATTTATTCAGGCTGGTTGTTCAACAAACAATTTTTTTTTAAAATTTTTTTATATTTTTAGTGAATGAAGTGTCAACAATATCAATTATTATTACCTAAATTCTGTATACGGTAAACGGTAATATGCATTTCTTATTGTGAATCCATGTTGGAGTTGTCGCAATAATGCGGTAGATAATGCCATGATGTTGGTTTGAGAGGTAATTATAAGGAAATAATTCATGAATACAGGACTGTTAATTACTGAATATCTCCATATTCTACGAGCCGAAGAATGGCAGATTTTGCCAATTACTTTCTGCTTCTGAAAAATATTGCGCAAACAATGTGGCACTAAAAATAATTTTGAAAGTTGAATAGATATACCATAAATAGAATAAACGATACCAGCTAAAAAAACTTGGGTTCTAGAAATCCCTCACAGAAAAAAACGTTTGCAAAATGTCATAACGCCAGTGCCAGGGCAAATCGATTGCGAATGTTTAGCAATACATACAAAACAGATATTCTGCTAATTTTAGGTTCTCTGCTCCTTTCCGCGAATGTCGTAAATTGCATTCACATCGTTCATCATTGCTACGTATCATAAAACAACACTATCGGTGATCTGCGACGTTTTGATATGCATCATAATTGCCGACCTGATGGAAGAACATTGGATGCTGGGAGCTAGGAGCTAGATCCGCCCACTAGCAAACGCACCCGGCCAAACCGAGGAACGTGTTGCGGAAGGAACAATTAACATACACATACAGACTTATCCCCTTACTAATAAACGTATTTTAAATTTTACACATTCCATATTTTAATAGTTGTTTAACAGTTGTGTAAAATTTAAAATTCGTTTATTGGCAAGTCCCTGTCCCTGAGTGCGTCACACATAAAACAAGAAACGAAACTCAGTAGAAGAGGCAAAATATTAAAATATCTATGTTTTTTATGAATACGTACATTTAATATTGAGTAGGATGTAACGGGAAATGCCCGACAGGCTTTTGGGACTTGGGACTATGGCATTCTCAATTATTGTGGTATGACTGAAGGTAGCGGGGGGTGGAAGGAGACAGGGAAAAGGAAGGTGACGAATTACGATGAACCTGACTATCAATATCTGGTCGACCAAACACGGCTAAAACAATTTCAAACAACATTTCGATTCTGCATGTAGGTTTTTTACTGAGTCTCTTCCGCTGTCTGTCTGTCGAATACGTCTTGTGTACACCTGTATAAATGTATAATAATATACAAGGCTCGTGTCGGGAGGCAGCACGGGAACGCAAGGCTAACTTAAAACTGTATTTTTACGATATTATTTCTCTGAGATCTTTCTACATCTCGTTGACCTTGGCATTGAAGTCTTAATGATTCGATAATACCTGGCTTGGCACGTTATATCGATTCGTAATGCCTATATTGATTTTGTAATATCGTGCGCTTCACTAAAATACGTATTATGTAAACATTTATTCTCACAACGAAGAAAAAGCCGAAACAACACTGTGTATATTTAGTACCTATATTCACTTTTTTATCATTGCACAGTGATAAGGTGCCTGTCTTTTTTTTGATTTTTCTCCAGTGCTCACCTTTTGAGTGTTCCTTTGATGGAATTGCCAAATAATTTTTCTGCTTTGTATATTAAGATGGACTGTTAGTACAATTTTGTTGCCTGCATCAAACAAAGAACAACACCCTTGGAGTGCGTATACATACGAGAGCCGATCTGCCATGCTGAAACACCACTAATGGGAAAATAAAGAAGGAATATGAGAGAGAAAAACATTTTTCTCAATATAAGTAGCTATTCTGGAGAAACTACTTATTACAGATTATATTTTATTTTTATAAATATACTAGTGGGAACGGGCAGACGTTGTCCTGCCATAGACCGCTTTCTATGTAGTGAAGTTAAAATTTCTGGTTTTTTGAAAAATGTGTATAGTCATACAGAAACTCTATGACATGGAAGCTGCGATTGTAACAATGTAACTCTGTCACTGCATTGTAGCCTGATTATCCATTCAAATGTATACATTATAAATATTACATATCATTATACTTACAGGGTAGCCACAAACTTGGAAACCGTTAGGAATTTTATTGTTCTAGGAATATCCGGAAATAAATAATCTCTTGATTCTACATAACTTAGCCTAGGAACTTAACTGCTTCTCCACGGAGGTCATCAAATTGTTAAAATAAAACAATCAGCGCATGTTATTATTTACGATGACTTTAAAAACAATATGAACATATATAGGCCTACACGGGATTAAAAAAACGGTTCCATGATAAAAAAGTGATATAAAGTCATTAGAAAAGATGAAAAAAAAATTAAACCACACAAGTAAAAACTTAGTGTTGTAAACTTTATTCGCCATTTACTACAAGAAAAACCTGAGACCGTTAAATCTGCTTCATAAAACTTTAAAAATTTACATTGATTTCTATTCTTATACAATATGTCTCCTCTATTTGACCACCCTGAGTTATTAAGATTGTTATTTCTAGAAGTCACGGTCCTCCATTGTCCACCAATGCGTGGCAATTTAAGGGTCAATTCACACTGCTGCATCCGACGCCGCGCAGTGACGTCTGAACCGCTCACGCTGACTTCACATGCATACTTATACCTAGTTACCCACTACCGACTACTCCATCACCGGGCACGGCCATCATTGCGCAACTCATTGTGCGCGATGGATTGTCCGAAATCCGGTTCGCCGTACGGGCCGCTGCGTTCCGCGAGTCGCGCGCATTCGCCGGGCGGCCTTGATCTTGACTGTTCTAATGTCGGATTAACCCAACAGACCTGACAAGGTCTCCGTTCTCTCGTGCCTTGTGTTCTTGTGCTGGCCAGAGACACTTGGCGCCGGACAATGTTCCGTATGATGTCGCGCAACAAGCTGCGCGACATTTCGATACAATCTTATTTTTACTTAAAAATCGCACAAAAGTTGGTGTTCCTTCCGAAACTGCATATGAATCATATAAATGAACTTGAAAATGGAATGTTAATACATAAACAAAGTGGTGTTTGATGGAATCGGGTGTTAGAATACGTAAGATAGAACAAAGTATGGAAGGAAAATGGGATGACTAATCACTTACTACTGTAACGTATCGGCGAAGGTAACGTATACAATACTATCACAATATAGCCACCCCGATACCTCGTGTACCACTTGTTTATTCGTTTTGGTGAAACTATCCAAGATTACATACCTACACCGACTACACGAACAACTTGCCTCCATGATACTTCGAATCTTTTTTCTTGGTTCAAAACATAAACACTCAAACTTGCACAATTTTCTTGCAATAATATGTTCCAAAAATAGAAGATTTTCAAACTAGTGAATATTTATAGGGAAAGGCAGGTACTAAGCAGATTTTTATTTCAAGACCAAACATTCGCGTTAAATCCTAGCCGATGAAACTATTGCACCTCTTATTTGGTATATTTTAATGCAAAAGAAGAATGAACAGGTAGACAAATGTTTGAAATATCGTTGTTAGTTCAATATGACATTGTAGATTTGATATTGAAGTGGATCCTGAAGTCCGCTGCAGATCGCGGACTTGTTTACTTTAATTACGTTTTCAGTGGAAGTAGGTATTACAGATTGAAACTTTTAATTTGCATCTTCTTTCTTCAATAGTCATATCAGTATCATCCTGGTAGGAGACCATCACTCAGAATTGAAACATTACGTAAGACTCCTCATTCCGAATTTCTACGGACATTTTCATCTGAACACGACTTCACTACAAAATATATGTTATTTTTAAGATATCTATTTATATGATGAGTTGAAAATGTAATTATATCAAATTCCCTAGACAGAAAAAAAACAACGCAAGTTCTGTTATTTTACATTCCATAGGTATGGAAAAATTCAGTGTTTCTTTCAGATTTCGGGAGATTTAAGCTCTCGTAATAAGTCGTATTTTATTGAAAAAAATTCACAACAGTCGCTTATGCCTATTAATTATAATCGTTTTTAATATTAGCGCGCTCCCTCTATCATTCCTTTTTACACATCTCCCTTTCAAACCATTTGGTTGCTTTAATGGTAGCCTTAATGGTTGCTGCTATGTTTAGGAACAACATTCGAATAGCTAAGGACTTACTCCTAACCTCCGAACCTTCTCCATCTAACACAATTCATCATAATCCCCTGGCTCCGGGTAGTTTGTAAACCTGCGCGGTTTTGCATGAATACTATTTTAAAAAAATGGAAATAGTGGAATGTTTCAAGTACCTACCCGTTGATAGCCTTGTAGATCTAGTTCGAATCCCACGGGGAAAACCGTACGTATTAATATATTTTTTAAACACTAGAAATTAAACAAATAAAAAATGTTTCTTGCAACATTTTCGGAAATCAGTCGGTCAATCTCAACATATTCCGAGTTTTATATTATGTTGTTCGTTGATCGTGGACAGACGAAGTATATGGAACAACGTGGATGTTCTCTGCGGCTACCAATCAGCAATCTATTTTTATTGCTTGCATAAGAGATGCGTGTTATTTTGTATACATGTGGACGGAGAGGGGACTGGATCAGAAAACGCTGTGTGAAAAAAGGCCCTTAATTGTATGCAATAAAATCAAAACTTATTTAAATATCGATTAAATAGTTTTAATTTGGTGGTGTAATGCTTAACATGTGATTGTTTTGGACTTGGATTCTTATGAAACTAATTTACGACCTATGTACCTACTATTATTATTTTTTTATTAAAGGAAAAGTACATATAAGTAATAAGGTTTACAATTATAATGACAATATTTAATACTACTCTTCCAGAGATTTTATATTTATGTTTATTATATTTTTATTTATTATATTTTTGGTATTTTAAACAAATCTTCAATTTTATTCCGAGATTCCTGAAATTTATCACACTTGACCTTCAGAACAGCAGAAAGGTCATTGTATGTATGATATTTTGATAAGCCACCCCCACTCTCTTTACCCTCCTCTTAAAGTAAAATTTTCATATTTCTTGACGAAATTTTGAACACCTGAAATTCAAAATAAGAAAAAAAAAATACTGGTCACATCTGGTTTCGAAAAATTCCGGGTAAAGCTTTGGCAATGCCAGGGATTTCATCTAATCTTCAAATAAAACTATATATATTTATTTAGAGCGTCATTACTGTCCTCTAATGTACTTTAAATATTTTTTTAAACTCTGTTCATAATAATATAAAATGTCAGGAAACCTGTTGTTATACGTAATTATCCACAAATAACCGTTGTCATTAAATGTGTATAATATAGAAAACAAAAATCACAGTGCCTATTTATTTGGTGCTAATTGCCGCAATACAAAAAAATACAAAAATTTGAAAAAAATCGTTAAAATTGTTACGATTTTTTTTTAACTCTACTAAAGAGATAAACCAATGGAAGAATTGTGAGCAAGAAGTCTGAAATTCCGAAAAAAACTTAAAATTTCCTAACATTTTCAAATATCAAAATTCTTTCATGAACGGACAATCAATTTAATTGTGGTTAATTTTGTATTATTGTTATGTCTTGCGCTTCATCCGTTTTTAGACAAATTTTCGGACAGCGTTATATCGTTCATCCCTAGGGCAGATGTGATGGACACTGTAACGTTATCTGAAACGTTGGCTATAAAGAAAAAAGAAGTAGTGTAACACGGCATAATAACCCAAATCTTAACCAATTTCTCTGTCGATATTGGCATCATCATTTTCTTCCAAATCAGCATAGACAATACTTCCAAAGATCATCTGTTTGGTGTTGCTTTTTATTTTTTTTTTGTAGGATCTCCCTTTACAAAAAGCCCACCTGTCGATCCAGCCCTATTTTGTGGGTATTTTTAATGTTCCGCAGCGTCGCTCGCCTCGCACATTCAATTTGGCGACTTCATTTAAGTGGTTAAGTAACATTCTACCATCATTCAACGGCTGTGACGTTCAATTTTTTGTAATTACACCTTTTTATGTTACGCTGTGTGACACGCACAAAGATAATTACGCGTTAAATTACCTATGTTCTTCTTTTTATGATCAATTTACGCTAAATCTCGACAAGACATGTAGAATGAAGAAGAAGATTTAATATCGTAGACCTTAATATATGAGACGTGGTTAAGCAATCGAATTAGTAATCCAATTATATTATACATACTATATGGCCAAGTTATGGTTGGAGGCATTGTCATGGTAAGACAGATATCCTGGGTTCGATTCCCAGTTCAGTCCATTACCGTCCATTTTATCTTTGTGTCTTGTTCTGTTTCATGGTTCGTTTAGATTTATTCGTTATCTTATTATTTAATAAAATATTACATAATAATTAATAAAAAATGTATTCCATTAAAATTTAATATTTATTATCCTTTTAGAAAAATTCAAAAGATGTCTCATATAAATTAAAAGCCGATATGTTTATCCAGGACGCAATCTAGTTTACAAATAAATTCTTTAGAATTATCTAATATTTCAAAAAGATAACAGTAATGAATGCAATATTGTTAATTCTGAATTTGAGATGTGAGATCGACAAAAATGAAGTAATTTATTATGTCTCAATAACCGAGTGGTTAGAGGCGTTGTCCCGGCAAGACAGATCCTTGGTTCGATTTTCAGTTGAAGCCGTTACCTTTTTAATTTTTCTGAGCACGTATTTCATTAAAAGTTACCGTTGTAAAATCATTGATCTTTTATCATGGACTCTAAATTAGGTACTTACATATTTTACAATGATAAAATGCACCTAAACACGTCCATTGGTCATTGGTCATTGGTCCACTGGTCACACTGGTCATCAAATTTGAAACAATAGCAATATTTAAAACTTTATCGATGCATTTCACAGATAATCGTGCGATTGTCTTTAATTACTCCGAAATACATTAAAGTAAATCAATGTGGATTTCAACAACGCTTTAAAATTTGAAAAGCAGGTACGAGTATATAAAAATTTTTCATCTGAACAAATGACAGCATCTTTCTATGTCCTCGTCGATTTTGATTAGCCGATTCAATTTATTATGTTTTATTGAGCAATTAATTCCCTTAGTTGGAGTTAGTTTCTTGAATCCTGTAAAGGTAAGCCTTGTATATGTTATCTGGCTCGATGCATATAAAACTTGATTAACACATTTTAGATAACATTAGTTACTCGTCTATAGCCAATATATTTAGTTTGAAGTGCCTACATCGCAACCAGATAAATTAGTACACAATAATCTAAAATTTTGTTCAAGAGAACCATACGGATGCAAGTCCAAAACACGAAATATTTAGGAGAGCCGAAAAAATGTTTTTTTTTTCTCTCGCAACTTCCAAAAATATAAAGATAAAAATTTATCCTAAACTTTTTTATCAAAACTTTCGGAACTTCCACAGATATTTTGACAGATAATTGAAAGATTTTTTTTTATTATTATCAATTTTAATATTTTTTCAAGCGATATATTTGCAAAAAAAATCTTTTTCGGCTCTGCTGAACATTTCGTGTTTTGGACTTGCATCCGTATGGTTTTCGGGTACAGAATTAAACATATTTTTTTTATTTATTACCTACCCTACATAGTTAGGTACTAAAATAAATAAGTAAGAAGAAAGCATAGTTTTGAAGTAAAGCCATTATTTGCAGTAGCATACGTTTAAATACAGGACAAACATAGGTGTATTTTGGACGGTTGCATTAATATGCATAATTATTGAAGACGAAATGTTAATTATTTTTTAAAAGAATTCAAGACAAATGAAAACATAACATACAGACCATTAGAATAAAAAAGAGGATTTCGTATGTGCGATTCTTATGTCATTAAAAAAAATATTTTTATAAGAAAATAGTTTATCGCGTTTAGTCCATACATATTTTGGAAAGAAGTGAAGCGAAAAATAGGTTCTACTTTTTTACCTCCAATTGACTTCCAACGCTCCCAACGAATCCGGTCCGGTTCTAATAGTGAGAACACGTTTCAAAAAGATCCAATCCGTTAGTACACCATTTCTTTAATCATTTATTTAGATACGATACTTTACATGTTTTAAAACTGTTATCGAATAAAAAAATAGTATTAAATAATTAATTGAAATATAATAAAATAAAACTGAGAAGAAACATCATAAAATAAAGGTGGCAAAGATTTTTTTAAAAATATTGTTATTTATGGTATTTTCTATGATGTACGGTTGTACATTATGGTTTGTGTATTGTAATGGCGTTGTGTATTACATACATTTGTTTTTTTTTCTTTTACGTTATATCGCCTCTTATTGTATAGCTCTATGCCTGCATCACTCAATAAAGAAGTTACAAGTATTATAACATGGATATTGTCTATTAATTTACTTCCGAAATATTCGAGGACGTCATAAATTTTGCATTAGCAAGAAAAAAGCCCATGTCAACATAGTTCATATCAATTCCTAGTAATTTATCGTGATAAGAATGTACCAGATAATAATAGATAGAGTACATTATTCATTCATTAGGTTACAGGGTAGATAACGTAAAAATACATTCGTATTGCGGAGTTCACTGATGATTCCATTCCGTGCCACATTCCGATTCCTTCCGATACGTTTGTATAACCCCATTAGTTACGAATTGAATAACTCCGTAGTAAAATAACGATTGTCCAATTGGACAAGTCACATTCCAACAAGACAAAAATCTAAGTGGAAAAATGTCCAACTAGACTATTGTAAAACTAGACAAAATATTAAAATTTTTGGGGAAATTGTCGACCAGTTTTAAAAATATTAACCACATTTTAACAGATTTTTTCGCAATTTTCCAAATTTTATCATTATAATATAAAAACAAAGGATTTGAAGGATTTTTAGGATGAGTGCAACTACTTTGAGCTGGCTAGGTCATTTCTATCAAATGCACGGAAAGAAATGACTATTTCTAGTTCCTCAAGAATCTCTTAAATTTATTGGTAATTCCGGTTTAAAAAGGGATTACAGGCCTTACGAATGAATTAAAAGTTTCCTAATATACTTTTAGTAAATTACGAATATATTATCGTAATTTACGTAATTTAATCGTAAGTTGTCGGAAAACGTATTCATGAAAATCCGAAAATTTTTCCATTACACCAAAAATTCTTTGTATCTTCGTAATATACATGGTGTTCGGGTGTAAATCGCTCTAACTTCGGAAGGTGATTTTAAATTATGGTTGAATTAAAAAAAAAATAAGTACAATAAAAAATTGGAATTTTGAAAAAGTTATCTATCTTTTCTACTTCAAAAATGTAGAATCACCTCCCAAAGTTAGCGCACTTTACCCCCAGACACCCTGCATTATCAATGCAAATCGATAAAACATTCTTAAATCGATGTTTGATTAATGTTTGTTAATTTATCATGAGGACAAAAATCTATTTCTCTCCGGATGCTTTCAACTTAACCGTCTGAGATTAAGCAATGGCGTCATATTTTTACTCTTTTGTGTTTAGTAAGAGAAAAGTTTTCTAACAACCCAACGGTACAACAAAACAGTATATTTCATAGAATGTACGAATGTGAATATTAGATAGCGTGGCTGGACATTACTTCTCCCTTGAAAGGAAAAAACGCTAAAGTAACTTAGTTTTAGTATTTTGAATCAGATCATGAGATAATAAAGGTATTATATTAAATTAATAATATACCATAGGTACACCTGTACCTCTGTATATACAATTCGAACCACATAAAACACTCGATGCCGTGGTCAGATTAAAGTCTGGTTTACACTACATATTTTATCAATAAATTTGATAACAAACTTCTGGTTTAATTTAATGACAAACACTTAGCACTGCGGTTGTGGTAACTTTTCGCTAATCAAAAATTAAGTTTCTCGTCATTGAAGCCCATCGCCAAACGTATATAGCAGCTTAGTTGAAAAGTGCCTAATTAAATTGTTCAGTGTGTATTTTGATTCTTGAAAATCTTTTAATGTTTCATTTTTAAAGAGTAAATTAATTATGTAAAATGTGTCGTTAGTCACTGCACGCGAAAATACATTCAGTCTTACTTATAAAGAATCCCCAATACGCTCCTAGAGAGCTGATATAGCTATACGGTGAGGAGGGTCGTATACTAATCACGTTAAAATATTTATTCATAATAATATTCATGCAAGATTTTTTTTAGACTGCCGCTACTTTTTTCGAATCCTCAAAAAAACGGTAATTTTTGCATTTCGCGTTTAGTTGCTCACTTCACTTTTTTTTTTCAGATGACTTTTGCGATGTCATTGTCATGATTTGCTTTGAATTGCCAATTTGATTATGCTTTCCTTATTTGCTTTGGTAAATCAATATTTTTATTTAAAATATTCCTCTGAGAGTGCTGCCAATGGGTATAATTACTTTTTTACATTTTCATTACACGTGTAGTAAGACGGATTAAGTTTATAAGCTTCTAAAATAAGTGCATACAAAATACAAGTAATTATTTGTTATGGTCTTATTTAAGTCTAATAACAGGGTGTAATGGGTCGTAGAACAGAAATATACGGGGCGTCCTTTTTGTGGGGTATTTAAGTGTGTTTGAAGATGTGCGGAATCAAGTTTTTTTATGTGGGTACTTAACATTATTTTTTAAATCTGGAAATTTTCTTTCGTCTAATTTTTAAGGCATTCAATATCGTAGGAATACAAGTTCTCACAAGATCACCATTTTCAATTTATAAAAACTAACAAAAATAAAGTAGCATTTCATAATCACTTAAAACCAACAATGAACAATAAAACACAGAGAGCGGTGTCTCGCCAAATCTTCAAAATCCGCCACTGTGCGACTGTTAAAATCATTCGCCAATCGGATTTCCAGATGTACGTATATTTTTTATTGCACTTTACTGATTTATTTATGGATGTAACAATGACGTGAATGCGTTATCAGGTATTAACTCCATTACATTATTTTGGATTAAACTCACTATAGTCGTTATGTTATTATGCATCGCATATACATTAACAATACATTTCTTCGTCTTTAACTATTTTTTTTTATTCATGACTATTTAAGATATATATAAATAAAGTTATTAATATTCACAGTTTTTACAAGGGAATCCTGCTGAACGCTTCCTGCACTAGCAAAAATATATAAAATGCTTAGGGAATCTAAACTAGTACATGATATCCTTAGTTCGCTAAGGACGAGTTGTTTCACAGAATTTGAACAATTCATCAAATTTCAAAGCTGATTTTCAATTCCTGCGAAGGTTCTATTCAAGTTCTGTCATTATTTCAGTTTTGTTTAACAGCTGGCCAATAAAGATCTTAAATTACTTGCTATTTTCGTTTGTGTGCATTTTTCCTTCTATGTTGGTTATGTTTTTTTTTAAATTCTTATTCAGTTTTAATTGTCTTTCAGTGAATAATAGGTTTTAAAATTTGCATTGTGTATTATGTCAAAAAAAATCATTAATTACGGTACCTCCACTGAAAGAAACACCTGGAAAAATAAAAACATGAGAGAATTTGAATATTCCCATCTCACGTCGAAAAGCTAAAGAGTTGAATCATTATTACTTCAATTATTATGCTTTCCATAATATTATGTGTATCTTTTTTCCAAAAGTATGCGATGACAATAAATCCACACCTGTCGAGTATTTCAAGGCTAAATGTTAAATCAGATTCCTAATCTCGTAATTCACGGCGGTGCAACATCGCGTTATTGTTTGCAGTTGCTCATAATATAATATATATGTTTACCCATGATTATATAGCTACATAGGATACAGCTCAACGTTTAGTGGAAGATACTCTCAGAGATCACTTCGGTGGGTGGTCGCCTTTGTATTTCCTAATTTTTTCATCTCTTACCCCTTCCTCTCTCTCGCTTTAGAAAATGCAAAGGTATCCAACATAGGAAGTTTCGTGGGGCTGAAGTGAGAGAGGGAAGGATCAGAGTTGAGAAACTTGGGAAAACAAAGGTACAAGAGTGCCAATATCCCGGAACATGTGACACTTCCTAATAAGGATTGTCAACTGTCTTGGGAAGTTGGAACTCTTGTATATTTGTATCTTCCAACTTTATCATATGTTATCCTTCTCATCTCTCAATTCAGCCCCACGAAGTTGGAACTTTCGTGCAGTATCACAACATTATAAAAAAAACTTATTAGAGAAGGTCAAAACATGCTTCATGCTTCTCCCGTCAACAAATTACTAAAAACCGAGAATATTTCAACAGAATTACTCACTGGTCGATCTAGATCTGTGCGTTGTTCCTGTTTTTGTTTGTATTATTGTAAAAGCTACAAAATTAATACATAAATTGTTCGTAGTAACTGTTTCAAGAAATGGAAAACATTTTTTTTTCATCAGAATAAAATGGCAGCCACCTTAAAAGCTGTTACAAAATGCTGTACCTATAAAAATACTATATTATCGATAGTATCAGTATTGTCAATCCTGTATACTGGCACAGTCCTTTATTCGAAAACAACCATAAATCGTGTACGAACTCTTCTGTTATTCTAACTCTCGACATGCACCATCTTATTTTTTTTTTCAAATACTTATGTTGCGCCTTCCTGGAGCACAACTACTTCATCTTCCATTTACGTACTGTTAAACAAATATTTATGTCATGTCTTCCTGGAGTATAATTACTTCATCTTCCATTTACGTGCAGAAAAAAAAGGAATTTAACTTTTCTCTTTAACACACTCTCCGAGGGAAGTCATTCCTGCATCCAATAGAACATATAAAGCCCGGCTGGGTGCAAACTACACATATAAATACTGGCCACGTGCTTGGAGCTTTGCCATTATTTTCAATCACTTCCAATTATATAACATGTTATTATTTTAATGGTCCGATATCTTGTTTATAATGCCGATAAACGTGTCAAAATAATGATGGCGCAAAGAGAACGGGTTCGCTGGCAGTAAAAAGCTCGCACTTGATAATTTTAGACTTGTGCAGTTTGGGTTTTATAGTTTATTGTGTATTTTAGGAGTGTTGTTTATGGCGGAGGATAGTTAGTCTTAGACGATGGTCTTTCCGTAAGTTATATCGGTTATTTATTGAGATCTATTAATTATTTTACCTTGACCACTTGGCATTTCACCTGTGTGTAAATTTGTTTGTTACGTACCGGTTCCGGTTTCATGATGGTGGCCGTTTTAACCTAGCACGCAGTGGCCGGTAAGCACAATCAAAAAAATCATAAAATCATTTTACTGAATGTATGTAGCTATTCTAGAAAAAAATATATAGGTTAATAAAAGAACATATAGCGCATTAATTTTTTAAAACAGTACACTTAACGAAAATGTGATTTAGCAAAAAACAAATAAGTTATAATTAAAATTGGCGTACGACGGGTCAATTAATTAAGTAGGTAGGTATTTATGTACCCACTTACAAATCTCATATTTCGGAGGACATTTTGGTTTTGATTTAAAAGAAGAGAAAATTAGAAACACACTTTTTTTGACGCGAGGTCTACTGTTCATAGTTAGTTCTATAAATAAACTAAACTAAGGCTACGTAACCTAAAATAATACTTTTATTATGTATATTTGAAACATATTCAATAAAATTCCATTGTTTTGCATAAAAATGTAAGTGTCCACATTAAAAAAATCTACCGCTAAAATTAGGTGAAAAAAATACAAAATGAGTTAAAAAAATACAATTGTTTTCATTGTTAACTGTAACTATGTATTACGGTATATTAATTTTATATTCCAGGAATTGTAAACTTTTTTTTATTTATTCATCATTATAATTATAATAAATGATTTGTGCCAAACAAATTTGAATGCCTGGTCACTCATGAAAGTAGAGATAATTTAATTTATATTACTAATTTTAAAAAAATCGACCACATCCAGGATATGTCTAAAAATTATCGAAATAGCACTAAAATATTAATATATAGGCCCCACCAATAGATAACAAAAAGAGAGATATTTCTCATAGTTTTTACAAACTTAAGTGTCTGATCATGCACATTTTTCTGCGAACAAATAATGCAGTTTTGCTTGTTCTTACTGAATAATTAAAATTATTAAAAAAATATTGTTTTCAATTGAATTCAGAATTCTAAATTCTATTAATATAAATAAATCTAAACTGTTGCGAACTTCTGCAACTCGTAAACTTACGAATACCTACAATAACAACACGACAAAATAAACTATTCCACTGCAACATACATAAGCGCAATTACATTGCAAACTCCCCAATACAACGGTTTCACACTGTGGGAAACCAATACTTAGATGATGTCGATATATTTAATATTAACTTTGCGAATTTTGTGGATCACGTAAAAGATTTATTCCAACACTATTTCAAAACAGTAGTTGTATTTTTGTAAACCAGTCAATTCGTTGTATTTTTTAAACTTATGTTCTTGTTCTTTTTCTTGTTTTTTATTTTTTATTTTTGTTTCTTGCATTTATTTTTCAATGTAACTTTATTTTTATTTTTCCTTTCTTATGTTTCAAAATTGTCTGTCGTCAAAATTGTACCACCTATATGTAAAAGCCCTCTGGGCGTTAAATAAATAAATAAAAAAAGCTCGTTGGAATGGAAAACAATAATTGCAGATCCTGATGATCTTAAAAGTATGATGCAGATGCACCATACTTTTAAGAATAAAAAGCTACTTGACAGTGATTTCCTCCCTGCACGGAACTACGTGCATGCTTTTCTCGAGTTCATTATCAAATCACGACTTTATTCTTCGGTTCCGTTAGAAGTACGCTATAATCCACTTAACACTATTATATAGTTAAATAAATATAATTGTTGTAGTAACTCTCCATTATTATTGATTATTGAAACAATATGAATTAGAAAACACAAAAAATAAATGCCGACAAAAATTGACCACTTTTTCTCGATAATTCATATTTTAAAAAGGTGTGTAAATATTACGCGGCGCGTAAGGCTAAAACAGTGAAAAACTTGACTTATTACCATGGCGTTTGTTTGGTTAAGGCGAAGTTTAATTCCAAATCACTACAGTTAAAAGTTAAAGTTACTAAAACCAGTTTTGTGCTTGAAATTGGACGTTTCTAGACTCCGTTTTTCAAGCGATTTTAATGCCTATTACCTACAATATAAGGTATACCAAGAATATACACATTTTTGGCTTGTAGCTTCCTCTCAAAATGGTATTAAACAAGGCTCATGACCGGCTTTCCCACACCAACGTCGAACGAGCGTGTAATTAGTAATGAGTAATAAGTTACAACTCAAGTTTTTTTTATAAATTAGATGAACTTGAGAAAATATTTTGAAATTTTTAAGGGTTTTTACTCGTCCTCAGATATTTAACAATGATATAAAACGATTTTGGTTCTGATATGTTACTACCATTAAAGCGTTTCGCTGGATGAGTAGACTGACAGGATTAAACGACACTGGCATAATATACTCCTTAACACTCCTCACAGCAACCATTCAAACACAATTTATTACCCTCGGTGGTCGTTCACCATATAACCAAATTGATGATCGTTAAAATTTGAAACACCATAATAGTACTAGACATTAAAAAAATAATTGCGTATTGGTCTTTCATTAGCCGCATGCAGTCTTAGATCACAACTTTACCCTTTGCAAAAGCGACAATAAGGTTACATCCAAGGTCGCCCGCTTTTTGCCGAAACAAAAATAAGGCATAGTATTTCAGACATTCTTTTGCGAGCGCGGTTGGGAGTTCTGGGAACCGTTCCTCGGTAGGGTTGGGAGTTCGAACCGTCGACTCATTCATAAACATTATGGCCTTCGTCAATGAAAAGGACCGCGGTTCTTTTCCTTGTTGGGCAAGTTTAACTGCGAATAACAGAATATATTTTGGAAGAAATTCTTTAATATCCCTTTCTCTGTAATCTGTTATGATTCATATGCTGTCTTTCCACCCTTCAGAGTGTTATAATTGAAAAAATATCAAGAGTAACTCACTTAATGCTTATTAATAACATAACTTGATGGTAGTGAGAGGTGGAATAACTGTACCCAACACATCTAAAGCAACGGTCACCACTTGGAATCGATAGAAGAGAAAGTCATCTTTCGTGATCTTTTGTTGATTTCTTTGAGTATTCACGGAATCTCTGTTGAAACGTACCTTAACTTAGTGTTAGTATCCGTGTTTGGGTCATATTCTTTGCTTATGTACGTTGTTTTGGATCCTGTTCATTTTATGGCCTTTTTAGTCTTCCCGCTATTGCACCAATGTTCTTTACTCATCGTGCCTCTATAACCCTTTTCCCTTCTACTACCTTTAAGGTCAGGAAAACTACTAAAATAGTTCTACTTGCAAACTGCTGAATTATGCATATACCATACCCGACCCTTTGATCCATTTGTTTTTTTTTATTCTACCGCTGGCTTAATAATCGTCTGAATAATAATCGTGGCTTATCATGTCATGTTTGCCATGTTCGGTTTGCTTTTTTGTTGAGGTTCCGGTCAACCTTGAAGGCATATCACCAAAATATGATGTGGAAAAAATCTCTGTGAATTCGGCGTATAAACTTTTTTGAATTGGGAAATGGCTCAACACGACGTAACACACAAGCAGATTTATTATCTTTGTTAGCAGATGCACACATCAATTCATCGACAAAAGTCAGGTTGGCTACAAGAATCATTTTATCATCTTAATCATTATCAAGTGGAAGCATAAAAGGGATGAGTGTACACATAGCACGAAAATCCATTTTGGCACAAAGTTCGCGTGTCAGTCTTGCATCAGGTGTCATTGCAGCCGGTGTCAGTTTTACGCTGCTTATTTTCAAATTCTCTGAACTCAGTGTCAGTTTAACCCCTATTGATTGATTAACAAAAAGTACTATTTAACAGGCGCCTGTGCAGTTATCTCCGAATGTTGGTTAGGCGCGCATGTGTTAATGTAAGAACTAAGTGTCAGCGAACATGCCTCAATTTTGGCATGGAGAGTCAAATTAAAAATTCTCGTGATTTAATTTTTGTTGCTTTAATTTAAACTATCTATTGTTGTGTACGCTGTTTTGATAAATTATTATCTTACCTTTTAGAAGCGTCACGAATTTCAGTGTGGTTTATTTGGTTTTATTGCTGATCGGTTGTTTACTGAACACCGCAAATGCGGGGCTCATTTGGGACTCAAATGAGGAAAGCTATTAATAGATTCGTTAATTTTTCAATGTGTTTTGTTTCGTTGCATTGGAATATAAATACAAACACTCCTCACAATGACATACTAGCAAAGTACATTAGATACTAGTTCGCGAATTACGCACTAGAAAGACAGGTGTATTTGAATGTTATCAATATTATGATAAGTCGTCAACAAAAAAGTGATTGTTTGGAAAGAATGTTATCTTTTGAGTAGCAGGATGAGATTCGATCATATTTTATTATCACAACGTACGTATCTCTAATCATTCTACAAATTTCTCTTCTTGAGTGGACAATCGTACACACTGCATTAATTCTAAATATGGACGTACAAAGGTTTGAAATATTTTCGTGTATATATTCCCGGGATTGTCGATTCTTCTTCTTGATAATTTATGGCCTATACGAAAATTTCTAATCTACCAAGCATAATAATTTATTCTTACGGTAAATTTTTTATTGCAATGGGCAATATGGGCATTTCAATAATTTCACGGCTTACAAAATACTGATTCTTTCATTGCATCTTTGTTTTGCAGCATAGAAAATTGGCAATCGTTTATATAACCTTCAAAGACATTAAACACTTCACTTCAAGCATTTTTCTTAGTAAAACCTCTGAGTAATATCTCCCTTTCCTGCAGTGTATATGGTATAACAACATGCGAATATATAAATATTTTGTGATTCCTGAGAGAAAACAGAGTATGGGGAGGAATAACAATCGATTCTTTACTTTGTTAAAACTTGACACCTTTCTTCGATAGTGTTTCAAATTTGTAAATGCTACATGGACTTCAATGATTTCTCGCAAGTGAATTTTATATAATTCTGCATTTGTTAAGCATTTGTTCACACAAATGTTTAAATATTTAACAAATAGTATGCTTATTCGGAATTCCATTATCAAGTTAATTCCAAATATACATACTTGATGATAAGTGCATGCTGTGTATGCTTGCTCTGGCCAGTTTTAACATTTTTATTTATTTATATAAAACATCTGATACAAAAGCCACATATCATGTATATGTCATAGGTATGTAATCATCTAGACGGTTATCAATAATTATTCGCCTGAAATACCCATACAAATTGAAAAAACCTCCTGAGTAAAAATAAATGCCGCCGACGAGAATTGAACCCGCAGCCTTCTGACTTGCGATCTCCTGCTCTAAACCCTAAGCTACGACGGCTTATTCCAAACCCGCCAAATAATTCAATATGTACTAGTATTTCATTCAACAATTATTGCTTATTACATTTTCTCACGGCTCTTTTATGTGTAAATAACTCGTCTTATAAACATTAATTTGTCATTAAAAAAATGTAAAAGGTAAAATTAAGAAGTTTTCTAATATTGACAGGTTATTCGTAAGCATGGAATGTTTGTATTTCTTTATAAATAGAAAATATTTAGAGAATTAGTGAAGATCATTTGAATGACTTTGAAAAGTTGAAAAAAAGGGACAGTGGTGGTCTACCACCACCTTCAATGAACGGACAAGTAAAAGAAAAGGAATCAGACACAGTTTGAATTTGGTCTAGTATTTTTAATGCAGCATTTCAATGACCATTTCATTCTGTTGTTCCAGCGGCGGGAGCTAGCTCAGACATGGGAAGTGAGCACTACTGCCTGAGGTGGAACAATCATCAGAGCAACCTGCTGGGAGTGTTCAGCCAACTGCTGCAGGACGAAAGCCTGGTGGACGTCACGCTAGCCTGTTCAGAGGGCGCTTCCATCAGGGCGCATAAGGTACGCATATCGGACAGTGTACAGTTGAACACTCCATTGTCCTTGTTATTCGATGCCCCAATTAGATATAAAGAAGATTTTGCCATTGAAACTGATGTACCAATTGGTAGGAAGTTAGGAAAATACTACATATTAATCTTGTTATTCAAGGCTGTTTGAAACAGGCCAGATATTCAGAAGATTTTTCCATTGAAACTGATGTAGGTACCATTTGCATCTTTGCTCTCTCTAACCGTAAGGAAATATGACAATTACTTTACTTGAATCAATGGATTTAATAATGTTAGTTTATTTTAGTATAGGTTTCTATGATTAATAATTAATATTCATATCTTCCCAAAATCATTGACATTTGATATCTCTTCTTCCAGTTTTGTCTACTGTTTTTAGTTGAAGTACTTTTACAGTTTTTAGTTAAGGTATTTTTACAAGTGATTGTGTTTTATAAGTGAGATTTTTTTAATTATTTTTAATCCCGTTAGAATCTTCCCGATACATTTATGAAAATATTAATATTTGGCTACCCTGCTTTTATTTTCTTTCTTATCTATTAGCATAAAGAGTATATCCATTGTATTGTGGAATTTAATGGATTTACTCTCATTATCTGCTTTATTAGTGCGATAATAAGTTTTCTTTGTGTCTTCTTATTCCAAGATTCTCGACATGATTTTCTCCAATTTACGTAGAATCTAACAAAAGACTTTGCTCTAATAATTTATTAATCTTCAATAAACACAACAACAACCAAAGACATATTTACCACGTCAATATATGCAGGTCTTACGTCAAGAACTATTCAGTTGCGGGGATTAGTTTGAGTAAAAAAATAGCTCGGAGCGGGTAGGTAAATAGTTTTATTTATGTCTGAAATATCTTTTTAAAATATTTCTTTATTTAGGTGGTTCTGTCAGCGTGCTCGTCGTATTTCCAATCGCTCTTCCTGGACCATCCGTCTCGACATCCGATCGTCATTCTGAAGGACGTGCAGTTCGCGGAGCTGCGGACCCTTGTGGAGTTCATGTACAAGGGAGAGGTCAACGTGCAGTACTGCCAACTGTCCGCGCTACTCAAAACTGCAGAGAGCCTCAAGGTATTATTTACAGCCGTACACTTATTTCTTGATTACATTTACAGTCTCACTCCATGAATTACCCTTCTCTCTGTCTAATATTATATACCCAAACAAATACCTCTTACCCAATACATTATCTAGGATCCCCATCAACTAGTTGAAGATGATGGCTTTTAACGCTTCTGTGGTCTTGTTCCGTGGATTTTAGTCTCGACTAGTTATAATGTATAGTACGTAGATTACAAAGATATCACACTCACTCACATGTGCCACTCGTTCCCCAGTTTCATCATCTGTTGGGATCGATTTGTTAATTACACTGGTCAACACATTTTTTGTCCCTTTAACGAAAGTAGCCAAATCTGACAGGAAATTTCACGCTGATTTCAGATATGTGATTAGTTTTTTTCTATCACGTCAGGTTTTTATGGGTTTTAAGTTTTACTAAAATGTGTATTAATTCATATTTATTCGAGAGTTATCATTGATTTTTTTTATAATATGGCAACACTAGGCTCGAATGTCTTTTTGACAGTTACTGCTGTCACTTTCGTAACCTCTCTTTATCTGAGCACATGTTTTCTTGTTTGTTTATGTAAATTGTGGTAGAAAACAAAGTAAAAATGCATCGAAAGTGCAAAAATAGTGCTGACAATTTCTGTTACACGTGCGGCGAGTTTACACCAATATCTCAAAGGAAAACCATGACTGTTTTGGAGAAACGAGCATATGAACTCTACTTTAAGTGCAAAGTTGGTGACCAGGACAAGCCATGGGCTCCACACGTAAGTTGTGTACGATGTACAAGAACTCTCAGGGGGTGGCTACAGGGTTCACGTAAGGCCATGTTGTTTGCGGTTCCGATGATTTGGAGAGAGCCAAAAAATCACATAACGGATTGCTACTTCTGCATAACAAACATTTTAGGATGTACAAAGAAAAAAAAGAAACACATCACATACCCAAACCTCGAATCAGCCATAAGGCCTGTTCCACACGACGAATCATTGCTTATACCGAGACCTCCAGAAAATTTTCAATTAGAAACGAATCCATCAGAGGACGATACTGAAAAGTTGGATTCTGAATTTTCCGTGAAGGTGTCTACTTCTGCGGAGCCTCATTGGTTGAACCAAAATGACCTAAATGATCTGGTACGTGACCTGAATTTATCAAAACTGCAATCAGAAATGTTGGGTTCGCGCTTGCAGCAGTGGAATCTTCTCGAAAAGGGTACAAAAATCACGCACTTAAGAAACCGGCATCATATCTTGGCTGCATATTATGTCAGGGAAGACACTTTATGTTACTGTCAAGACATTGAAGGTCTGTTCGCAGCTCTTGGCTTAGAACATAACGTAGCAAATTGGAGACTTTTCATAGACTCGTCGAAAGTAAGTTTGAAAGCTGTTTTAATTCACAATGTAAATACTCAACCATCCATTCCACTTGGTCATGCTGCAAACATGAAAGAGAACTATGATAACATGAAGCTGCTGTTAACAAAAATAAAATATGTTAAATACGAATGGAAAATATGTGGTGATCTAAAAGTAATAGGGCTCCTACTAGGACTGCAAGCGGGATACACGAAGTATTGTTGTTTTCTGTGTGAGTGGGACAGCAGAGACAGGAAAAACCATTATGCCAAGAAGGACTGGCCTACTAGAAAGCACCTTAAACCGGGCACGAAGAATGTTCAACATGCTCCCTTAGTAAAATCTAAAGATATCTTACTTCCACCCTTACACATTAAATTGGGTTTGATGAAAAATTTTGTAAAAGGCTTGTCTAAGGATGGAAATGGCATGATTTACTTAAAGCAAAAGTTTCCTAAGATCAGCGACGCAAAAATTAAAGAAGGAATATTCGTGGGACCACAAATAAGGGAGGTCTTAACTGATCCAAATTTTATAACAGTGTTGAGACCAGTCGAGCTAGCCGCTTGGTCAGCCTTCAAAAATGTTGTCGAGAATTTTCTTGGAAGTCATAAAAGTGAAGACTATATCAGCATTGTATCTGAAATGCTCATGGCCTATAAAAATATGGGATGTAACATGTCACTAAAAATACACTTTCTTCACTCTCATTTGAATTTTTTCCCCGAAAATATGGGAGATGTCAGTGACGAGCACGGCGAACGATTTCACCCGGACATTGCGGCTATGGAAAAGCGATACCAAGGAAAGTGGAGTCCATCTATGCTAGCAGACTATTGCTGGACCCTGCAGAGAGACTCTCAAGATACTCACAAGCGCAAATCAGGAGCAAAAAAAATTAAATTGAATTAGTTTTGAAATTTTGCTAAGTAAGTACCCGTCATACTATGGAAGAATTATGTAAAATAACTTTGTTAAATAATAAAAAAAACCTGACCTATAAATTTTTTTTTTTGTTTCATTTCATGTTTATGGAAACTAAATACAATAAAAAAAATTAGCTATGCTTAAGGGACTGCACTTAAAAAAATAAATGTCGACCAGTGTTATTTAACTTAACTATATTTATCATAGGCACATGCACACTTGTGCGTGTATTGTAGTATACATAAACAGCCTCTAATATCACTTTAATGGCATAGAATGCATCACCTTATCTGATTCCGTACTTGATTTCATTTCCGTCCGATTATACATGTTTTTTCGAAAAAAGACAAACATTTCCGGGTTACGAACAACCTGACATTATTTAAAAATCTCATTCTACCACCTCAGTAAGCGGGAAATGTTGCTTGCGTCGTGATTTAAGTCGTGGCGAGGAATTGATTTCAGGACGCCTGGGTGGGACCCAAACGCGTTGCCAACTCAGCCACTGACCGGTCCGATTTACGACTACTTTAGATTCCGATGGTGTGTCTGTTTATCTAATTAGCTTTGTGGTAATTTTTAGCACCTATCTTCAAATAATGTAGTTTTTAGTATCTTCGGATTTTATCTCTATTTGTTTGGTGCCTTAGCAGGGGTGCCCGGGTTCATGGGTGAGGTTTGTCTAAGTTTTGGCACCGAATGCGTTTGACCACCTACTGCGTGGCGTGTCGAATCGGGAGAGACTGGCTGAGGGAGACGTTTTGACCTCTCCAGCCGGACTCTCTCTCGACCCATCGCCTTGCACCGCAGTGGGAGGGATGGATACCTCCGTCACTCTTAAACACATTGACCCCCAGATCCTTCCCCGATATTACCACCCCTCATATATTTTTCCTTCCCAGAACTTTCTCTTCTTTCCTTTCCCTAAAAAGACCCTCCAGACAGCATCACTAAAAATGACATAGGTCCTGAGGGAATTTTTTTCCTGGTAGCCTCCTGTGTGGAGCTAATGTAAATATAAATTAAAATAAATATATACATTGTCGCGAACTCGTTTTAGCCTTATAACATTGTTTCTGTATTTTCACACATATTTATTTATTTTAATTTGTAGGTAAAAGGTCTGGCAGAGATGACAAACCTCAATTCAGGGGCAGGTAACACCGAAGTAGGCGGTGGTGAGGCGGACGCCCTTCAGCCTCAAGACCTGACTCCAACTAGAACAGGTATAGAACAACATGTGCCTGAAAGACTCGTGAGAGAAGAATCTAGTCCTCCAAGGGCATCCCCTCTAATGCACGTCCGGAGAACCAGGCACGACCGATATGAACCACGACACGGACAAGAAATGAGAGATAGACATGAAGCTAGATCAGAAATTAGGCATGAAAGACAGGAGGGAAGACACGAAGCAAGACTGGAGTCGAGGCACGAAGCGCGGCATGAACAAGAGCACGAGCCCGGGGGGACAGACGGGAGACATGAAGCAAAGCATGAATTAAGGCAAGAGATGAAACAGGAACCACACCACGAACCTCCAGCAAGAGATCCAGGTGGGAAAGAAGAACCTCCAGATGAACCCATGTGGACCAGCTCACCAGAAGATGACCTCTCTTCATTACATTCTAACTGTGGACATAGTGATAATATAGGTAATTCGTCTTTGGTTCTTCCATAACGACTTTAATTTTATAACAAATATTTTTTATCATTATTTGCTTTATCATGTTGACACTAAACAAATATCTGTTTGGGTATTGCGCCACCAAAAAGTTGATTCGTATTTTTTCAATATATCTCTTTCAAATGCCTGATCCCTGCATCCTCTTTTTCAGGTTTAAATATGAGTATAAACACGAATAATAATAATTCAGCGTTAATGTCATCCAATCCACTGGAGATGAGACTTGGTCTAGGGAGGAGTATCAGTGGGGAGCCCATCGCAGGACCATCAGGACTACCGCCTGTTCAACAAGTTCCATTGGTAAGTGTTTTATCCTTATACAACAGTAATACTCTGCCAATAACTTTCTGGTCTTTGACTTTTTTATTTACTGTGATTCTCTCACAAGCTTCCCAACTGCCCGGAGCCACTGGGACTTTAGCATTCCCATCTTAGGGTATGTTGTCAATGTTCCTTTTTAATTTTTTGGTAGCTAATTGAGCATGGTGTATTGTTTTTCAAGTCGTTGAAGAAGGAAGTGGAGTGGAATCGGTTGCCTGATGACAAGAGCGGTGGCGAGAGTTCCTCCGAGTATCGACACCCTCTCCACGAATCGGTGAGTGCTTACTCTTTTTGTTTTGTATTGTGGTATAATTAGTATTTTTAATGTCTCGTTATAAATCTCAAATATTATTTACTACTTCAACAATTTTTTTTATTACATGGTACCTATTGCTTAAATACTTAAAATATTGTTATTAAGTAACCTACTTCAAATTTTGTATGGAGCGAACTGGCATCACCTTAGCTTAGTTGGGTTCTAAAATATTCGGTCGCTTTCTTTCTCGATGTAGCTAGATATTCTTATGGTTTTGTTAATCATTGAACCTATTTGACTTACTTACCAGCTGAGCTGGGTACATCTGCCTTCTATATCAGCTGAGCTACTCGGCCGAATTATTTCCTGACTGACCTATTCAAATGGACCTTTAACAAGCAGAGCTATTATTTGACAAATTGATCAGCTAAGCTATTCAGTTGAATTCTTTACTCGCTGAGTTACTCAGTTACCTTTTTCATTATCTGAGTTATCCAGGTGAATTATATTCTGACTGAGCTATGTATTCAAACGGCTTTTTACTCAGTGGACCTCGAAAACCTCGAAACTATTTACCAGTTATGTTAGTTTTGTTTAATCAGCAAAGCAATCCAATTGGTTTCTTTCTTATTTTCAATAACTAAAACTGATTTCATTTTATAAACATTCTGATCGTTTTTTTAACCTTGTATAATAAGATTATAAATAAATTGCACCTTTTTCAAATTCCTTTACAATCCTTCCAATATAAAATAGGTTTAACTTGTAGACACTGAGTCGAGTTTCAATCAGTATTTTATTTTGGGAATAAATTTTTACTCCAAACATTTTAGATTTTCGCTTTGTTTTTTCTGCCTGTTTCGTAGTCTCTCATATTAATAGGTAGGAAAGTGCATGCTTTTTTAATGTTATAATATTTTGTAGTTGCGGGAATAAAATACATTTTTAAAATTTTTATTAAACAAATATTAACAGCAATGATTTATATTTGAAACTAAATAATGCAAAAAATTGAAATTTGAGACCGGAGATGAGGCATAATGCGATGCATCAAGATATTTAATTTGAAAGTACGTTGGAGCAGTTTTGATTACTTGGATGTATATTTTATTATGTAATTATATGTATTGCATGCTAAGTCAATGTGCTATGCTACTAAACATACGTTCCCTTTCTTATGCCTTGCTGTCAAGAAGTTGACCTTCGTTTTTTTGGCCATGGTTGTTTTTATTCATATATATTTTACACATATATATTTGGTTTCTGTTTTCATTTATCGAGCGTTTCAAAGCATATTTTCCGCGTGAACAGAACAGATGACGGCCTCCGGGTGGTGCGGGGACCCGCGAGCCCCGCTCAGTACAGGCGTCGCGCCGGACCGGCCCTAAGAGCACGACACTCGATACTCGATATTTCGAACAACGCCCCGCACTCTCTGCCAAACAAAAATGAGCGTCAACTTCTAAATTTAATATTTTAACATTGAAAATATTCACACTGTCCAAATTCCGTAAACGATACCTTAGACGTAGTTCAAGTAGTACATATTGCGTAAGATCCGACCGTTGATGTCAACGGAAGTACGGAAAAGAAGTTGATGTTCTTTTTTGTGGTTGCAGGAGTCATTTGACGGGGGCGCGCGGGAGGGAGACGGGCGGGTGTTTCCCTGCATGTACTGCGGGGCCGGGTTCCCGCACCAGAGCAAACTGACGCGCCACATCCTGTCGCATTCCCTGGAGACCCTCAAGTACCGCGAGGCCGTGCTGGGCCGTGCGCTGCCGCCCCTGCCGCTGGGCGAGCCTGCCTACCTGCCCGTCCTGCCTCCGCCCGACGACCACCCGCTAGACATGGAGCTCGTGGCCGTGGAACCGGGCAACGTGGTGCTTTGCAAGTTTTGCGGCAAGAGCTTTCCGGACGTGTCGTCGCTCATCGCGCACCTGCCTGTGCACACGGGCGACCGGCCTTTCAAGTGCGAGTTCTGCGGCAAGGCCTTCAAGTTGCGCCACCACATGAAGGACCACTGCCGCGTCCACACGGGTGAGTCCTTCATTCCCACTTGTGATTTCAATTTCACTATCGATATATCGTCATTTATTTACAAGATTAAATACATTTTCTTAAAATAATAATTGATGAGATGTAGGCTTTTGTTGAAGATACGCTACTCTCAGGACTTTAATGTTCCATTATAATGCAATTGGGTATATATTATAAAAGTCCAAACATGTTGACCAATCAGTCCGAGGAACACCGTTAAAAACCACCTACATACATTGATATTTTAGTATAACCATCTTTTAAAGATTGTCCAATGCTACAACGTCGTCGTTTGCTTTCAGGAGAGAGACCATTCAGGTGCGCCCTGTGTGGAAAGACCTTCTCGCGGTCGACTATCCTGAAGGCGCACGAGAAGACGCATTACCCCAAGTACGTGCGCAAGTTCCTGTCTCCGAGCCCGCTGGATACCGAGGAGGAGAGCCCACACTAGGGGGGCCCACTAGGAGATCCACCTTGGAGCCCCCTCTTGGAGCCCCCACTAGGAGCCACCGCCCCCTCCCCCCAAACGTGTCTGACTATTTAGTGAAATTTCTGTGAAATTTTCGCAACCCTCGAGATCTCCTACATGTCAAAAGACGATTATCTCGGTCGGGGAGGTTCACGCCGAGTGGGCGACGACCGACGACCCGGAATGTGATTTAAATAAAAAAGCCGCAACTGTGATCTGAAACGAACTGATAAATAATTGATATAAGACATATTAAGGATACGAAAATAAACTGTTGTTAAATTTTGTCAGCGATTCGATGAATACGTACCGTATAAAAGGTCAGAAGTTTCAATTCAAACGTGTTATGGTGTGCATGTTTTGTTCTGCATGCATATGTTGCCGTTTCTGATTCAGTATAGCGTTATAATCAAATTATTTTTTAAAAGAATGAAAGCGTTATAATAATATATTATTCTACTTTTATTATTATTATTATTTTCATCTCGATTGTGATATATTTAACGGAAAGATGATTGCTCCTAGAGTTACATTATATAGAAAAGCTTAACTCTTGTCATTATGAAATACAATTATGTTTTGTTTAGAGGTCTTAGTTATAATTGTTTTTCCCATAATTACAACTTTATTATCTTATTTTGGAGCAAGTTTCTACTTAATATAATCGTCGCCTGTTTTCTCCTCGGATGGATAGATTGATTGCTGAACTTAGTGTAGACTATTTGAGTGCTTTAAAACGTATGGTAGGATTGTGTAACGGTAGCACACAAAATATAACCCAACTGATCTTTTTAGAGAACTGTTTGTTTCTAACCTTTACTGTTTCCAGGTTAAGAAATGATCAAGAAGGAATTTTTACATCAACATCTCTTTTTTTTACTACGTATTCTTTTAAATCCCTATTATTTCATTTCTATACAGGTTTCAGCCAGTGGTCGGATTCCACAGGAAAAAGTTCCAGCTTTTTAAACTCTTTTAAATCCCATCATGAATCCAAATCTTTGTTCAATTTGATGTCTAAACATCGGAATCGTCTTATTTTTTGTTGTCTAAGGCTAATAATAAGAAGCGAATAACTTATTATTGGACGGAATACTTACATAGAGGTATTTGTTCGTAAACGCGTCGATATAAAAATTTTGCGCTTCGTTTGGTAAATTGAATTTGACCACCGGCTAAAGATTTATTCATAATGGAAATTCACTATTTTATGATTCGTTTCATTGTTAACAATTGGAAATAGAGCATTTTTCAGTGCAGTAATTTTAAACTCATTTTTTGTACACATAGCATGCATTAACTATCAATTATCATTAGCATACTACCAACTCAATAAAAAACAGGCAACAAAAATTTTTCGTATTTTGTTCACAATATTGGTAGTTTTTTTCCATACTAAAATTGACCAATTATCATCATTATTTTTACAGCTTAGTGTTTTAAGTTATCCTTCTTGATTAAAATATTGGTGCTTTTGATTGTGGTTTCGATTGGGGGCTTCCTCGCCCCCAGAAAGTGTGATATATTGACTTAAGTATGTTGCACGATCTCATATCATATTGGGGCGTCCGAGAACAGTCTCTAGTCTAGAAGGCAACTGTTTTATTGTTGATAAAATCTTTTATTAAACTCATCGTTTTTCTATTATAACTTTAGCTGTTATATTCTTAAAATATTTACGTAATTCCCCTTAGTTTGATTATCCATATAATGTGACATATTTAACGATTTGTAGTTTTACAGAACCAGTTTGATGTTTGTATCCAACTTTGTTGAATGATTTGTTTTCATCATATTTTTATCCTTATTATGATTATTTTCAATTGAGCTTCGATCGCCATTTCTATCCTACTTTGAAAAGTTTTATTAAAATCATAATATAATGCATATTATTAATTTTATTCTTCAGGATTGTTCGGATAGTGAATTAATTAACTTCTTCATTATACATATTTCCCCAATAAGGCATTTCAATTGGTGCATATTATATCAATCAAATTACTTTGTTTTTCATATTTCTAAACACATGAACCATGGTATATCAAGAAATATTAACATTTTGTAACACATTGTCAGCGGCTGCACGGACTTTTTCATACTAAACTTAAATTTGTATGTGAGGCCAAAACAGGCCATTAAATAAATCAATTTTGCATGATTTTAAAGGCAATTTTTTTGAGATAATTTAAATTAATAACACAATAACCTTGCTCTACCTGATTTACTATTCAAAAATAAAAAAATAAGCGTATTTTGGTAGAATTTTAAATTTACTTACGACAGATTTGTGTTGGAACTTACATCAGTCGTTTGTAATTTAAATTTACTTACGACAGATTTGTGTTGGAACTTACATCAGTCGTTTGTAATTTAAATTTACTTACGACAGATTTGTGTTGGAACTTACATCAGTCGTTTGTAATTTAAATTTACGTCCGTCAAAATGTTTTTTTAATGATTTTTATAATTTTATTTTATATTTCATTCTATTGTGATAGTATAAGTAGCTATTTTTAATTTATTATTAACTTACATATAATTGTAAAAGTTGCCTCTAAAATCACGAAAAAGTAATTCTTTAATGGAAATTTAACACAAATAAATAAAGTAATACGCATCAATAGTAGATATTTGCTACACATTTGATTAAAATAATAATTATTCAGTTTGGTTGGGTATTTGAGCCTCAAATCCAAATTTAAGTTTTATATGAAAAAGACCTCTGATCTTTAAGCCAGTGACAGACCACACTGTAAGATACATTCCCATTGGTAGTGTATGGCGAGCGATATGCTGAAATAGGCTACGCCGTGATGCGTATAGCGTAATGAGTCTAAACCTTTAAGATATTTGTGTTTATCAAACGGATCTTTTCTTTCTCCTCCACAGTGGGTTTTTTAATTTTACTTTTAATTACAGCGCGGTGTGAATCTTTATTTGTGTTTTTTTCCGTATATCCAGATACATAATAAAATATTTGTTCTTCTCATGTAATAATTTTAAACTGTTAATATAAATACTGCATCATCCTAATGCTTAAATTTGTAATCTTTATTTGTTCCTCATTTGTATATACATTTAGAAAAAGTTAAAATAGATCTTCTTTAATATTTGGTATTTTATTTTTCAAGAGAAATAAGTTGTATTACTAGTTTAATTATTATGAAAATTCATAATTTTTTATCATGGCTAATAAGTGGTTACAATATCCCTTAGAGTGACTATCTGGAAACCTTGGAGTAACAATGTTCTATCGCCATTAAATCGTTACATATTAATAATAATGTTTTTTAATTAGTCTCGAGATCCTCGTTACTCCGAGGTCGAGTAAAGCACGAAATTACTGTAAATAATGATGGGGTTAATTCGAGAGTAGCAAAATTTCTTATCAATATTAATGTTAATGACATTAAAAATTTAGGTAAAGAGAATAAATCATATTTTAGAAACGAGCGTCTTCGTATTAATGTGTGTCACCTTTCGGCTGAAATGAGCGTGAATAGTAGTGTAGAACAAATAAATTATTTAATAAATCTTGATCATTGGATATTATTTCACACTGGAAACAAAAAGTGCGTTTGCAATCATTTAGGACATCTGTAAGGGATTGTTGATTGGTGCGTGTTCGTTATTGTAAAATCTCTGATTCCAGAGTTTCATTGTTATGAGATTTTCAAAGGCGTGCGAAAACAACGTTACGTTATTATAAAGAAATCTTCAATCATTTTTCTTATCACTTGGTACTTTCCCAATATTTGTAAAACTCAATTTTAATATTGCATTCTTCAATTATTTGTCTAGTGAAATTTATTAGGTGTCTACCTAAAGTTTTGATTTAGAAAAAACATGAGGGTATGTATTTAAATTAGAATTTATAGATAGTTTTAGTAAACAAATAAGAACTAGACATTTTTAAGGGAGTCTTAATACATTTTCATCGATAGGGTCCAACGTCAATATCCTATTATGTAATTATTAATTTCACGGAGAGGACTTGTTTGCGATGTATAAAAGCTGTGATATTTTGATGGATTAAATAAATGAAAAATTTGAGGTTTTTCGTTTGTTAAAAAATCGTGTGATTTTGTACTCACGAAAGTTAGGATTGTTTAATTCATAATTTTCTGAGAGAAGTTTTAAAGTTTCAGTGTTTTGTTACGAAAGTATTTTATATTAAATAAAATAGAGTTTAATGTTTTGTATTAGTATTGTTTCGGATCTCAAAATTTTGATCTCATTGACCGCCATTTGTTGGATTTTTCTAAATATTATTTTCGATTCTAAAATATAAATAAGGCTACATTTCCAGATCACGTACGCCAACGCATGGATTTTAAAAATCAATTTACAAATAAAGCTTTGGAATTAAGATTACATGGAATTGAACATAAAAATGTTGTCAAAAGCAAGTGAAAATCTGCTTTGAAGACGTCTAATGAGATTTTATTTGAATAATTTTTAGTATTTTCTTTTTTGATAACTCAATTCGAAGATTTTACAATAACGTGACCGCCTTATTGTTGTAATCCTTAATATGTTATAGTGAATTAAAGGTTACTTTGACTTAAATTAAAGAATACATTGTATCACGAAGGTGTAATTAATGGTAGTAAGAACATTTTGGAAAATATCAGTCAATCAAGGTGAAAACAACACTAGTTTTTTGCTTATTTTTATTTGCTTTCTATTTCTAATTTTCCTATTTTGCTATCATCTTATATTATCACCGACATTCCATTAAACATATTCATATTAATATTATTTATATTCAAAGCATCAACGAGACGACCTTCACCTTTTTATTAAACTGTTTCATTTATATTTTCCTGATTCTGTTTTTCATTGTTTATTCTTTCATAGATTCACAAGAACATTTCAATAGTTATTTTATCTCAAATGTTAAGATTCAGTGAATTATTCTGTTATATTAAGTACAATAAACCGTACCAACATTAATTGGTTCTGCATTTTTATACATGCGATGATATCTGATTATAGTTTTATTCTAATAGTCCCGTTTTACGTTTTCCTAGAATTGTTTGAACAGTATGTGCTGCGAGAAAGTGTGGAGTGTAGAGTGTCACATGTCTTGACAGTGAACAGGAATGTACAACTGTGCAAGTTCTGGTTAATAATACAGTAATGTGAAACAATGTTGCTATTTGAAGGGCTGCACGATCTGTATTTTGTATGATTTAGTAATGTGACTTGTTACCAACCGTAGAGCAATACTGACACCTTTATTGATGTTCCTCTCCTTATGTTAAGATACAAAGATATTAAATATTTACAAGAAAAGATAGCAATAACTAAATAAATTAAAGTACATTAATATAAATAAACAAATTATCAAGATTTGTACGAGTTTTTATAACAGATAGTTTTATAAAATAGATTACACACAATTTAAAAATGCTATTTTGTTTCCTAACTTTCAGAGATACTATTTATGATTAGTGGATGAAATAGATATATTTATATGTATTGTAACTTGTAAATAGATAGATATGTGTGGTGAAACGTATTATTTCCTGCAGTGAAACTAAAATATCATCCCTCAAGTGCAGTTATTCAAATCTTAACATTTGTCCACCCTTCGACACCGTACCCAAGTAGAGCTAATCACCTCACCCCCACCCTAACCCACCTGCATCTCGCTGTACTAACTAACTAACTAACTCACCCACTCACTCACTAGTCGCGTGGACCGGATCTGGGCAGTACTCTCATTTGTAAAATATACAAACCTTCTACTCATACGATTAATCAATAAAACAAACAAACTCTGAATTTTTTACTGCTTCAGTATTTTTTGGATGCAAAATTAAAAATAGTATCACGGGTAGGAAATTTTCGAAAATAGAGCGTAATGTAACATAAAATATATAAGCTTCTAAATAGCACCTTAAATTTAAATATAAAACATTATAATGAATACAAGGTCTAACGGGATCTACCCTAACGTTTATATTTTTCTATCGTCGAATTAGTGACTTCCCGAGATGATCGATTAAGGGAAAGTCTGTTTGTGAGTGATAGAACGCATATTCCAGATTATCTTCTCATTTGGGAGGAATTTTACTCTAAAATTAAGCTTTCCAAGTTGAAAAATCGATAATAGATAGATGCTGTATTACTGAGAGACTTCTGACATTTGAATCAGTCTTGAAGTGGTAGTGAACGGTAGTCTTGTATCTTTAAAATGCCCAGTTCTGAGTTTCACGTAATTTTACTAAAAAAACTTGTATAAACACATCAGGATGATCGTAGTGCAACATTTTGAAAATATTTGCGACCACAATATGTAAATTAGAGTGCCTCTTGCCTTAAAAGACTTTCTCGAAGGCTGCGAAACACGGTTAAGTAATAAGTAGCGAAATTTAATCTCCAAGTTTAAGACGGTATAATATTATGTTGTAAATTGTACAGTTATTAGATATGATATGGCATTTTGTGGACAGTGACACACACTGCTCCATTTCAATGATTAGGAGATTGTCGATCGATCAAAATAAATTCACTCAAACGGAAATCGTATTTAAAAAGGGTTTTAGTTTCAAAAGCAGAAGCAAGCCTACCTTTTAACGGAGCATGTTGTTTCTAGTTTTTATTATTCGACAAAACACAATTCATCCATATCAATTTTAAATCGTAACCTTAGGATTTTAATTTTTTAATAATAAAATTATAACAACTGGTTGTTAATTTCTTCGATTTCTATCAAAGGAACAAGTGTTTTTATTTTTAAATAACCGATGCACGCCTTTGTCACATATTTTTTGGAATGGTAAGGTGGTCTAGAATTTCTTAAAATTCTTTTATAAAACATTCGCTGTTAGATTATTTGGTATCAAGTAAAAAAAATCTCTGAAGTTTAAAATATATAAAAATAAGTATTGAAGTTCGATTGGGGCATTTCTGGTAAAAGTGATTGCAAAAATTTCTATTTTCTAGACTACTACAATGTACCCGTACTCTTTCAAAAGCAATAAAATGGTACCTCTCATGGTTAGTAAATGTAATGTTAAGTTTCAGTTGAAATGTAATGATAATCCGTAGCCTGTTGGTGATTCCGCGTTGATGTAGGCGGGTCTCCATCAACAATATTAACACAAACATAGAACCAAATGTTTGTGCAAACATGAAACATTGGGGCAGGGTCACAATGTTTTTCCAATTTTTTATTCAATGTTTCCGTGGGCGATGGAAAACATAACACGTTGTGGCCATTACCCAATGTTTTAGTTTTGTCTGATGTTTTGAAAACATTTGGTTGCTGGAGACTCGACTTAACAAGAACAAAATAAAAAATGTCAATAAAAACCTATGTGCAGCTTTGTTTCAAGATAAACAATAATGCATTATTTGTCACACAACTATGTTATTTGTTATCCTGTTATCCTTAAAAACATTGTTATCACTATCTTTTCTATGTGATTATGTTTAAGTTTATACTACGTTCATGTATCAATACTTGCATTTATTCTAAAAATTGTATTTATTTGCAATAACTGTACACATAAGTAAGAAATCACAATGTATCGTAAATTCAATGAAACCCGGGATTTGTTCAATTTCGTATCGAATTCAAAGCTTTTGAAAGTTTGGCAGTAAGAAGCTAAGTGGGATGGTAACATTAATCTTTGTTTGCTTTGTTGAATCTTTCTTCTTTGACCGGTGACAGATACTGATATCATTTATATTCATAGTTTCCGATTGCATATTGTATAATATTATAAAGATGGCGACTCGAAGTTTAAATGACGAGATTAAAATGGTTGTTTTGTTGTAATTCTCAATAATTATTTGTAAATACTAGCGCCTGGATAAGAGCACCGATTATAATCATTAATGAAATAATAGGTTTTTCCTCGTCGCCTCTCTGCGATGTTTTATTATGTTCCTCTAGTAGTTAAAGGTCATTATTTATTTAATGTAGGTTTTTTCATCCACGGTGCACAAAATCATTATTCTTAGTTTCTTACGTAAATAGATTATGTTCACAAATTCATTCAAGTACCGGATAATCATCATAATATGGCTCGTGCATTGCGTTAAGTCGAACATGTTCAAAAAATATTGCTCGTGCATTGCGTTAAGTCGAACATGTCCTAAAAAATATTGTCACTATTAGCAATGGAATAAACCGAAACGATTAGTTCTATTTTCCTCGGTCTTACTGCATATAAGAAAAGTTTTACATGTGCCCGCGATAGCAATTATAGGCTCTGCTACACGTACGCTTCGGAGCGGCGGTACCACACGCCACTCCCGGCCGCCGCGCAGAGAAGTAAATTCCGAAAGTAAGGTAACGGTTTACAGCGCAGTCCATTGTGAGACTTTTCTGCGCGGCGGCCTGGGCGGCGCTTGGAACCGCCGTTCCGAAGTTTACGTGTAGCAGTCTATCATATCATAATATAGGTTTTCGGCTTTAGGCAACTCAATGTTCGTACGGTGCTGATAATTTTGATGATTTTCGCAGTACTAAAAATCTTTATGATAATTTTTTTTTTTTATATATTAAATGTTATACTTACTAAATTTTTTTTTTAATTAACATCAATCACAAAACATATAACTTCTGAATGATTGAACAACAGTAATCTATATGATTTCAGAGAAAGCCCGTAGAGAAGAAAATGGTTTACTATTTAATTATTTTTAATATTAAGCATTCAAATGTCATGTCGCATATTTATTAAACTAGTAGCTACTAATGATTATGAGTGTTTTTGTTGTAAATATAATTTCAGCAGTGTCAGTTCTCAGAAATGTAATCTTTTAGTTATGTAAAAGTATCGGATGGAACGATGTATCCAATGGTTTTACAATATTCAAATATATGTTTTTATTCAAACACCGATCAATATAATATTTTAATGATTTGTTGAGATTTTATCCGTTCATAAAAACATTTGAAATTATGTTTCTGGAGTAGGAATATTTTCTTTGTTACATACACCTTCGAAACAAAAACATGCATATCATAGCTGTAAAAATACAATTTTGACAAATAAATGCTATACAAACCACTAAACTAATTGTGTTTCTTTTAAAAACAGTATCCTTCAAACTTTTTCTTTAAAATGATGGAGATATTTTGTAGATATTGAGGTACAGTACTTTTATACGGCACTTTTTGGATAAATGCAACAGAAACTGAATTAATCCATTGACTATACATTTATGTAATTTTGAACTTACATGAACTGTTTTTAATGATTTATGTTCATGTCTACAGTTGACAGTGGACAGTTCTCCAGGCTCGAGTCGCAGCGGAACCCCCCTAGGGCCCCCGATGGCGAGCCCCGCCCTGGGCTGGCCCGGGGCTCTTCTGGCCCTGCTGCAGCGCCGGGCCCTGCACCACCTCCTGCCCCCGCCGCCCCTGCACCCTCACCCGCACTCCCTACCCTACCTGGAGGACGTGCCCCACCGCTGCCCGGCCTGCTACGCATCCTTCCCCTCCGCCTGGCTGCTGGAGCGCCATGCCGCTCTGCAGCACCCTCCGGGGCCGGACGAGAAGCCCTTCGTCTGCGAGCAGTGCGGTCAGAGCTACCGCTACAGATCCGCCTACGTCAAACACCGAGAACAAAACCACCGCGCGAGACTCCCAGCCGACAAACTCTTCACTTGCGACGTTTGCGGTATGCAATTCAGATACCTTAAGTCTTTTAAGAAGCACCGGCTCAACCACGCTCTGGAGCGTCTCCACGGTAAAGGCGGTGAATCCCGCTCACGCGACTCTAGCGATCATGTCTCCAGCACCAATGACGCTCTTCTCGGACGCTCAGGAGAAATGGATCTCTCGCTTTCTAGTTTCCGTCGCGAACCTTCCGTCACTGATCCTGAAGATTCAGACACCGAATTCCGAAGGATGTCTCAGTCACGAGAAGCCGACGAAATCGATCAGGATGACACCGTCGATTCCGTCGTTCCTACAAATACATCCGAAAATTTGACAGCGGAGAGTGACTGCGGAAAGGGCGAGAGGGAACCCACTTCTAAACCAAAGTCGCCCGCAGCCGAGACCGCTCCTAAGAAACCCGAAACATCTTTTGCCAACATCAGCTCAATGGCAGACAGTTCAGTCGGAGAGACGGCAGGAAGCAGCGGTCTGCAGCCAGACAGCAGCGACAAGCCCACTAGAGACCTCCAACCAGAGGGGTCCCTGCTGGGAGCATCCATGCTGGGAGTCGCGACGTCCGAGGCTTCGCTGCTGAGCTACCTTCGGGCAGACTCCGCGGACAGGCAGCGCGAGAGGCGCTTCGCGTGCCCCTTCTGCGGGAAGTGCGTCCGCTCCAAAGAGAACCTGAAACTGCACGTGCGGAAGCACACAGGGGAGCGTCCTTTCGTGTGTTTATTCTGCGGGCGCGCCTTCGGGGGCAAGAGCGACCTGACCCGCCACCTGCGCATCCACACAGGCGAGCGGCCCTATCACTGCGAGGCCTGTGGAAAGTGCTTCGCGCGCGCCGACTACCTCTCCAAGCACCTCACCACCCACATCCACAACCCCCGTTGATGACTGGGTGAAGGGACTAAATAAATTAATTAACTTTAAATGTCAATTGATGTATCGATTACAACACTTGCTCACTTGTGGATTTTTTTATACAAATATGAAACAATTTATTACAAACAGCGAAATGTCTGCGGAACGAATCCTGAAGTCAAAAGCTTCTCTGCTTTCGATAAAGCGATAGGCGATGCCGATGGGGGAAAATTTATAAAAGTTATCGATAAAGGTCGTAAAATAATATATGTTCGTTCTTCGGGCATTTCGCTGAAATTATTTAATATATTATCAGATATTTTTTACTATACCTTTAAAATAGAGCCATAGAGATGTGTCAAAGGAGGAATTTGTTCAATATTTACAAAGATACATAAATCGATTTTAAGTTGCCTTATCTTCTCACCGTCGGTTGTTACAATAGCATAAACATGAGATAATTATAATATATTTTACACCTCGGAATCGAGACTTGATCACAACATGAGACAAGGTGGGATACCTGCGGGAGATAGGGGTAGGGAGATTGGGTTAGGGAGATAGGCAGATCGGAGACTGGCGAGAAATGCCTGTTGCAATATGAATTTGAATTAGTGACGAAAATGCAATATTAACGGGTGATAACGAGAAATTAGCTAAAACAATTTAATAAAGAATCGAGTAATGATAACTACTAGTAGCATTAGGTCGATGAATGCCTAAATTTAGAATATATATTTGGTGTCTGTTAACATATTTGTATTGGTGTCTCAAACTTTTCTTACTAGTTTAGATGCTTATCAAAATTCATAAATGTTTTGGCAATTCTTACGTCGATATAAATGATTTTTAAATTACCAAATTAATTAATCTAGGTTGTAATTATTACGTATTGGTGTTTTTATCTTAAGTGTTTGTCGTAACTTTGATCTAATATATATATATTATATATAATATATTTACACGTACACGCATACCTCTTATTTGTAAATTGAAAGAAGGATGCGAGAGCGTTCAAGTGCTGTGATTTTTATAGATGAGAAGAGAAAACGAAACGAAAAGTAAAGGATGACGATTAGAACATCGAAGTACTAAATAGGAAATATTCAAATGTTTATTATTTATATTTACATACATACAAATATGTTTAATATATGTTAGTATAAGATAATCTCTCTGTGCCAAATTGATGTACCTCATTACGTATATTGGTGTAATAAGTTTATCTAGCCCTAGTAAGTGTGATTTCAAATTAATGTTATCTTGTTAATTAATTCAAAGTTAACTGTTACTAAATATTATCATTATGAGTGCGTACGCACCGAGCAGTAACATTTTAATTTTTTATAAATGTATTTAAATAATCTAGGAATTAAACCGTTCAACCAAATCGGGCGAGGGTAGATTTCGCAAGCAATATATATATATATATGTAGAACCAAATCATAAACAATAAGCATGGGCGGACAGAGTTCTCTATGAACACGAGAGATCTATTGATTGAAGACAATCAAACTGTCGATATAAACTATTAATCTGTACGCAATGAACGCTGGCCAACAGTAGAGCAGGTTTATTTGATTGTGTCTAGTGGACATTAGAACCATTTGACTACCTTCACTTTTGAAGGTGTTGTGTTTTCAGACTCTGTACAATATGTTGCCTTCGCTGGAAACCCCTCGCCCATCAATCACAAGTGAATCCTTCCTTATTTTCCGTAAAACCTCTTGTACTTTTCTTCAGAACATACAATTTTATATTCGTGTAATTATAATGATGACTGATGTTGTATTTTTGGAATATTAGCCTTAAAATGAAATTAAAATTCATATGTTAATGTAAGAAACCAATTTTGATCGATTGGATCTGTAAAGAGTGAAAATGTAGGTATTCCGACGGTTCCTATCTAGAATATAGGCAAATATAAGAAAGAGCACAATAACAGTTAGATAGTTTGAAGAACATCTTTAATTTTTACATTTGAAGGAATGTTCAACCAGTTACATCACCACAATCTTCAAATCTAACCGCGTTCCACAAACTCCATAGATATGGTAAACTTTTAATAGTTATAAATAATTTTAAATGCGTCAATTAAATAATTAAATAAAATATTTAAAAAAACTTCAAATCAAATCCATTCACTGCGGTGGCGTACCGTTACTGTTCTACTGATTTTTAAAATAATTAGTTTTTTTGCATTTATTAATGGAAAAGAACTTTTTAAATTATATTAAAAAACCAATCAAAAACCTTTGCTCTAGAAAATCTAAATCATATTATGTTGCTCCTCTGTGATTAAATAGATAAAATTCATAATAAATTGTGTGAATTTGACTGATTCATTAACTTTCATTCAAAACAAATAATGCACTAAAAAGTACTGGTTTTATTTAGTCTTCCAAAATATCCTACTACAATAGCAATTTATTCTTAAATGCTCGAAAATAGACCGAAAAATAAAAAACCTTAACATTCTGTCGATTGCAATAACGCATTTAAAAAAATCAATCTAGAAATTTTTGAAGAATTATGAAAAGAAGCAAAGTTTAAATTTCTTGATCGTTTCTGGTCGGTGGTCGATTGTTGGAAAATGAATGAAGCACTGAATTGTCCCAAATGCTATCATCTCCGTGTTAAAATGTTGATAGTACTTCGTGATAGCTTAAAGCACCTTCATAGATTAGCCATACATAAAATTGATCATCGAATTTTAAACGAAATGTAAAATAATAACTAATGGTTATTGCGGCGTATTGCGGTGTTGACTGTTGACATAATTATATTGTAGACGTTACTTGATGTTGTGGTGTAAAGTAGAATAGTTAATATAGTCAAAAGATAAGATGCTGCCAGTACCAAATTGTATTTCAATTTTAAATAAAAGTGTATAAAGGAAAAAAAGTAAAAATTATTAAATATAAGTAAACATATTTTATCTGACAGTAGTTTGTGTCCAACGAAAAAAAAGTTTAATTTTTCTGTAATTTCAGGTTGACGGGGATTTGTAAGAATTGCTAATTTGTTATTGCCTAATAATTTCCATCGGTCTCTGATTTATATTTTGTCATCATGTCCTTTACAAGAAATTCAATGCAATTTTTATATCATCGTAATTAGAATATATAAAAATTGCATTACTTTTCTTGTAAAGTTGAGTATTTTGATGCTGAATTAAAAAAAAACATGTCTTAATTATTTATTTATCACCGCCAAGTAACAATTTCTGCGTCTTGTATGTTCTATTTTATTTTTTGGTAAAACTATATAGATTTAAAAAGCAGCACAAATTAGAATTAAGATAAATATATACTTATTAAATTAATGCCATGAGCATTGTTGGAATAGTAACAAAACCGATGCTTTTGGACGTTTTATCTCGGTGTAAATATAAACGTTAAATAACTTTTATGATTAAATCTTTTTTTACATAATATTGTAAAAACTCGGTGTCTATTTATTAAACATAATCAAACGGTACCAACATGACAGCATCTTGTCTTTTTATGCAGTAATAAATATTGTGAAAATACGTTTAGGAAATAAACACTGCGGTCATCCAAGTTTAAATCAATCAAAATTCATGGGGTGGCGTTAGGTTCCAAGGAAAATGTCTCAATATCGGCTCTTGGATGTTTTGTGTCCGGATTACAGACCTCGCTGGTATTTCAGTAGCAAGGAAGTGTTTCCAGTGACTTGACCAGCGAGGTCTTTTCTCCCATTACTGAACATTCTGCATCCAGTCTAAAATATTAAGAAATGCTGAATTGTAATGACGGATTTTTGTAAATATTTCTGACGTTTCTACATTCTTTTGGATGTACAGCAATCTGCAAATTATTTGATCGGCAAACTGTGTCTTGTGTATGATTCAATATTGTTAGGTTTACCGTAATTGAGATTGTAATCCTTCTATGAAACTGTTTAAAAGTGATTGATACAGATTGTGATATAAAGCAATGGGTTTCGCGAAATATATAATCCGCAGAGTAAGAAATATTTTTATATGCAATGTTCAAGTTTTTTTATTGGGTTACAGGCCAAGTATTGTTAGGTGATCTCATCAAATCGAGTGTAATATTATTTTTATAATATTACACCGAACGTTTTTACGCTTCCGTATTATAGACAAATAAACAATCCAAATAGATTCATTCGAAGCGTGACATGTTCTAATGTTGCGTATACATTTGCGAACCGAAACGCGAACCGGACCACGAATTATAGGAAAGGAACGAAGGAACCGCATGCGGCGTTGCGCGCCATTTGCTGTTGCTTGCGCGTTTTGGTTCGCAAACGTATACGCAGCATAAGTATCCACATAAACAGGACAAAAATCCACGAGCCAAGCAACGAAATACGGGAAAGGAACAAAGAAACCACAAGTTATTTCGTTCCTTTACAATAATTCGCGACTCTGCTCGCGGAAATATTGTCGTGTTTATACGCAGCATAATAATCTATTTCTGTACCATTGTTTTCCGTGACTATCTTTTTTCTATTGAAGATAAGTTCCTCAAAATACTCCAGTAAAGTTCGTGGGAACCCATTGTATTGAGTTAGACTGAATTTATTTTAAGGTTTTAGCGAAAGGATCGTATGAATAAGTTTATATTCCAATAGAATCAACCCTTCAATAGACAAAATACTAAGGTGACAGTTTTTAATTTTACAACTACTTTTGTATTTGTTTTACAACATAATTACAATAAATATACATATTTATATACTTTTTATGGAATCGGATTGGATATTGGTGCTAACTAACGAAATGATATGTGATACAGCAGATTTAGGATTAATGGTTTAAAATAGCCCATAATGTATGTGTATTCTAGGTACCACTGTTCTCTCTTTTATTACTCAGATTTATTGTTTTTTATTCCACTCACAAAGCTCAACTACATCTTGCCCTAATCATTTTATGTTATTGTAAAACCAATTTTACTAATTTGTATGAATCATTTCCTCGTAGCAGATAACCATGGTGCTTTCGTGGTTTTGGTTTGACCAAATTCTGTTTGTCGCTGCTGTTAAACAATAAGAGGCTGTATTAAGGAAAAATCCTTGTTCGAAACCCTCGGACCGAGTAGAAGAGTCTGTGAGCTGTGAAGTACGTTAGCAAAAGATGAAAGGCCACAAAGACAGAAAGGTATTCAATTCATTGTGAAATTATGGCAGTGGGGCATGGAATTGGAAGAAGATGAAGAGCGTATACTGAATGCTGTATAAATCAGATCTCTAAGGTGTATGTGTGTGTGTATGTTCAACTCTTCAACCGAATAGTGAGACACGAAAGGAATGCAAGATCAGACAACGGACGAACGAAAAACATATTTCGAGAAATCCCGATAATATCGATTGAATGAAATACTTACTCCATTAAAGTCAAGGATGAGAATATCAGAAGGGTTTAGGATAAGGTGCATGAATGTGAATGAAACAATTGTAGTGTTTCTTTACAAAGGGGTGTGGCTCATGGTGAAATACTAAAACCCATAAATTCACATGTGTTTAAAAAACCTAGAATCTATGATATAAATCTTCACTGATCTCTGTAAAATACAATTTGGTTAACATATTATTTTGATCTGATGTACCAAAAAAGCAATGTTTACCTTGCAATTATAAATGAGGTGAATCTTTAAAGAATAAAGTGTGACGGTGTGCGTGACATAAATCTTACATGTTGTGTTGTATTTCACCAAAAGGGGTGGCAATAATTTGTGAACCATGTCTGCTATCTAACTTTATTTCTTATTTTATGCATAGTAAGAAATATAGTTATAAATCAGTTCAATAGCTTAATTTAAGTGTGTAAGAAAGCGGTTCAATAATTAATATTTTCATTAATTGCGCTAGAGTTTTGAATTTCAAGTAGTTAATAATGAGAACATTTAACATGTTTGAGCTTGTATATTTGCCGCTCATCTCAACCCAAAGCTGGGTCCAGACATGTTCTTTTGTCCGTACCGTACCTCCGTTTCGTACCAGCGTCGCGATCCAAAAACTCTGGACGCATCATCTTTTGTCCGTACCGTACCTCCGTTTCGTATCCGCGTCGCGATCAAGAGCCCGTATCTCCGTAACGTCGCTGCGATCATCGCGTGTCCATTTCCTCCCACCATGTCGTCGACTGCGGAAGTGTTTGAGAATTTGACGATTGCTTGCGCGTCCTTCATTGTTATTCACAATAATATAACGAAAAAAAAACAAAAAAGGCGACGTTGGTGGGAGTTAGAATTGTTCAAAAACAGAGAAAGATGTAAGACGCCGCGAACACGTCCAGACTGGCGCAGACCCGTACCGTATCGCCTTTGAACGGGCCGAAAAACCGACTCGCGATGGATCGGAGCGTACCTCTATCCGTATCGAGATGCCGTACCACCGTACCGTACCGAACGGGCGTCCAAACTAGCGTTCTTGATCGCGACGCTGGTACGAAACGGAGGTACGGTACGGACAAAAGAACATGTCTGGACCGAGCTCAAACTGCTCATTCCCATTCCAAAGCTAAAACAAACATTATTTTTATTGTGACTAAATATTTTATCGATAGTTTTTCGTTGCCTTATTAATGTAAGCGTTCCTGATAATGATAACATGACTTTAGCCAAACGATAGAGTTGTTAGGAGAGTTTGTTAGACGAAGGTGACACGGCGAGGTGGTAACGTAAGGAGTAAGGAGTAAGGATCTCACGCAGTCTGCTATTATTTAACTGTCCATGTTTGGGGAGTCACCTTTATCGTATAATGTTATTTGTTATTATATTTTCCAAAATGTGCTGGAGCGAGGATGGGAAGAGATTAATATGAAATTATTGCGAAACCGAGCGATATTGAATATATTGTATCTACTTCATTTTATTAATTGTTCGGGAGTAAGTTTTGAATGTTCCATATTTCCTATCTACATAATATATTATATTATTATATAAACTTCTAAATGTGCAATAAATGTGTGTAGTAGTGAATCACTTTTTAAATAATTGCCAGAAATATTATCCCATCACAATTTTATAAGCAAAATTTTATTAAATGGAAATTTTACAATTGAATAATAAATACCTAGATATAATTAATTGGTGTTTTGATAAGAAAAAATATTGTAGACATTTTTGGGTTATATTTCTGGCACATTAAATTTATTTTATTTTGAAATAGGAAAACAATTTATATTTCACAAATAAAACCGTTAAAGATGTATATTTGTTGGGATTTAATTTCATATTGAAATATATTTGTTTTATTAAATAATTGATTTGTTTCATTGCCCCATATTTAGAAATAGTTTCTCTATTTTCCCAGTTAACAAGATTAAATATGCACAATGAAATTACTCCAGTCAAAAATATGTACATTTAATTATATAGATTATTAAATATTATGAAAAACCAACATACCAAACTGGCGTGACGTCATTCTACACGTTTCGCAGCGCCATTGTGCAGTGTGCAGCGTTCTTACTTAGTGGAAACTCATGCTTAAGTTCACCAGACTATTTATTTTTACATTAACTCCAGATAGGAGCTGTGTGGAGGGTCCTTCTGGGGATAGCAACGAGAGGATGTTCTAGGAATGAAGGCCTCAGCACGGGCAAGCCACCCAGTGAGGCCTACATTACTGGAAAACATAAATTGTAAAAAATAATGTACCAAATAAATAATAAATAATTAATAATTAAAAAAAGGTATGACGAAATGGTTGAAATCTGGGGGACTTAGCAAACGTAACCAAAGGGCCCTTAGAAGGTTGCCTTATTCAAATGAAACTAAATTTTAGATTTGAGGCCAAAATAACCACTGATAATAACGAGCACACTGAGTTTTTAAAGTTTTTCTTTAATTTTATTGAAGGGGTTTAAAGGTAAAAATTCAAAATGCCGCTATCGCTATTTTGATTTTTTAAAATTTAACACGTTTTTTATATGTATCCCACAGACATAGGAATTAATAGACGAGAAGATAATGGCGAGGGGTAAAATCAACTGTTGAAGAACGAAGGGAGTGAAGCTGACTGTGATTCGTCAATAAATCAATCTGACAGTAAATAGGCATCTCGCATTATAATATCACCATTTACTTCTTAAAAGTAAAATCTGCTTTTGAATGAATAGACATTTTTACATGGGAGCGCAAATTACTCGCCACGTTATGAACAAATTTGCGAAGTCCGAATTCGGCAAAAAAATTCGGGTATATTTTCAGAGTCGAATATTTCGTTTAAGTATTTAGTTAAGACACTTTTATAAATGTTCATAATTTACTTCCCAGCAACCAACCAGCTTTGTGTTTCGCGTCCAGACGTTTCTCGATGTGATAGTAACAACTGATTCATATTATACGATGTGAATATGCTTAAAATAAAGTAAAATAATGCTTATATATGGAATGTAATACGACAATTGGGTTTATTCTCTTTTTCACATCTATTTTTACAAGTTTTCATTGTAGAAGTCTACATTTTGCCGTGTTATTTCGTAAAATGAACCGATGATGCCTCGACCATAGTTCGCACAAGAATGATAACGTCACGTTTTCAAATTTCACTTGAGGCCATACGCGAGCACAGCCGGCTCCAATGGAACCGGTATGGGGAGTGGGAATAATACGCTTTTAATCACTTAGGGCAGGTCTACTAATATTCATATGTCTATGATGTATCCAAAAGAATACAGAACAAAGTTATAAAAAAGGACCCCACAACTGCCCCAGTTCATCTTGCCCGAAATCAATAATCTCGAAGCCTGTGGATCTATGACATTCCTAACCAGAGTAGGTAAGTGACGAGAGTGAAAGGAGTGGAAAATTTGTCATAACTTTAATAAAAACATTTTTTTACAAATATTATAAATAAATATTGGTATCCCCAATACCTATGTGTGGTGGGAGAATCGAGAAATCTCTCAGTATTTTCTTAAGGCGATGCCATACGTCGTGTGACATTTTGAATCAAGCTGCTAACAATAACACCCCTTATGTTGATGGCGATAAGGTTTAAATTCCCGTTCAACACCATCCGTCTTTTTTGATAAATACAAGAAAAAAACATGGCCAAAAAGTGGCTTTTATTTTATTTTGCGGACGTTCAGGCACAAATATTTAATTGTTTTACGATCATTTTATAAAGAACTTAATTTGCCACATTATGCAATAAACCGTAACCGAAAATGCGTTCGTAAGTAGGAGATTTTTAACTTTAAAGCAGTGTTTATAGGCCAGATACATTATTTTTTCTAAGCTTACTAAAAGACTTATCTAAAAATACTGGATTATCTAGTAGGCCAAGATGTGTTCTACTCTCAGTATTTAATTAAAGCATCTAAAACATTTCTAAGTGATAAAATTTTCAAACCAAAAAAAAATGATTTTGCATTGCTACGTATGGCATCGCCTTACGGAAATATTTCAGTATTGTACAGGAAGAAATTATATACGTTTTTTTCAAAAGAATTTAATTGTGTATTGAATTTATGAAAAAACGGAAAAGACTTAAAACATATCGTCTTACCAGCTAGTAGCCGAGTGGACAAATGCGTCGAATCCCCACCCAGGCTTCACGAGTTCAATAGTAAGTCCTCCATCATTGCACAAACAACAAATTCCGCTTAAAAAAAACCTGATTATTTTAAGTCCTATGTCCTTAATGTGTATCATTTTTGCATAGTGTATTTATATTATTATAACCTTGGCCCCCTACGAGTTTGGGGCCCGGAAAAATCGATATATTAATTTCCGAGTCCTGTGTCTCCAATGTGCACCCACGAACCTGACATATTATGCCATAAGGAAATAATTTTTTGTCGCCCCCCCCCCCCCCCCCCCCCTGCAATCGTTCGGGCCCCGGGCCCTATGATTTGTGCCTCCCCCCCCCCCTGCAATCGTTCGGGCCCCGGGCCCTATGATTTGTGCCTCCCCCCCCCCCCTGCAATCGTTCGGGCCCCGGGCCCTATGATTTGTGCCTCCCCCCCCCCCCTGCAATCGTTCGGGCCCCGGGCCCTATGATTTGTGCCTCCCCCCCCCCCCCCTGCAATCGTTCGGGCCCCGGGCCCTATGATTTGTGCCTCCCCCCCCCCCCCTGCAATCGTTCGGGCCCCGGGCCCTATGATTTGTGCCTCCCCCCCCCCCCCCTGCAATCGTTCGGGCCCCGGGCCCTATGATTTGTGCCTCCCCCCCCCCCTGCAATCGTTCGGGCCCCGGGCCCTATGATTTGTGCCTCCCCCCCCCCCCTGCAATCTGCCTGTACAGAATATAAATAAGTGCCTAAATAATAATATATGTACATTTTAATGCAGCATCACATTCATTGGCCAAATGCACTGTACATACATACATATTCGTATTATGTAGCGATCGACGGACCGGTGGATGCAATTTGTTAGCCATAAGTTGATATAATAGTTTGTCTAGTCTATAGTTATTTTATTTATTCTTAGAGCGGAGACTTATAACAAAGGCCCATTGTGCTATTTTCTATTTTACCTCATTCCTTTAATAGTACTCCGGTCCCCTTTATAAGGTTCACCAGGGTTGTCATTGGATATGTGGTTATGTCTTCTGGTTCCACAATATGACTTCCCAGTTCTCATATTTCCTCTCCAATCCCCCTTGGTTCCCTGAAGGCCCCCACAAGGGAAGAAAGCCTCATCTTCCCTCTCCACTCCCCTTTGGTTCCCTGAAGGCCCCACAAGGGAAGAGTTCACGGAGGTAGCCTCATCTAGAATGCTAGGATTTGTGCTAAGCAACTCCAGATTTTTGCAGCTCTGCCGAAATTCGTGTGCTATACTAAAGTTTAGTATGTAGCATTTTGGAAAGTGGTTCTGTAATATGGGGGGACCAATGGATTTAACTTACTCTCAAATGACAAAGTACAAAAGAAGTTTCTGAGATATTTATATCTAAGAGACATCGGATATTATCCCTGGTTATATCCATCAGCCTTTTTGTCCGGCATGCTGGGTATTAATGGCCTCACCGATAGAAGGAAAACTGCTTTGCTGACAACAGCATATAAACTTCTAAACAGTAACATCTGTATTACCGATATAATAGAAAAATTTGAGTTTTATGTCCCCGACAATTACACAAGAGCGCGCGCAGGCACAGAACCTTTGTTGTTCCAAAATGCAGAACTAACTTAACATTAGTAATGCCACTCGGAAAAATGATTCTGTTACTAAATTACCTGTCCCCTGGTATAGATATTTTCCAATTAAATATTCAACAGTTCAAAAACGCGATTATTACTTAATAAAATAAAATAAAATGTATATTTATTATTGGTTATGTATAACTGTAAATATGCATTTAAAATAAAATAAATCTCTCCTCTCCACTCCTCCTTGGTTCCCTAAAGATCCCACGAGGGAAGAGTGTCTCATCTCTCCACTCCTCCTTGGTTTCCCGAAGGCCCCATGGGGGAAGAGTCCACTCCCCCTTGGTTTCCTGAGGGCCCCACGAGGGAAGAAGGCCTCATCTCTCCTCTCCACTCCTTCTTGGTTCCCTGAAGGCCCCAGGAGGGAAGAGAGCCTCACCTCTTCTTTCCACTTTCTTTTGGTTACCTCAAGGACCTAAAAGGGAAGAGTTCATGGAGGTGGCCTAATCTCTCGTCTCCACTCCTCCTTGGTACCCTGAAGGCCCCACGAGGGAAAAGGACTGTCTCTCCTCTCCACTCGTCCTTGGTTCCCTTAGTCTATAGATTTGTTCAACGCCCTTGAGCTGATTTTTCACAATAAACAACACTTCACAAATCATTCAAATAATAACTAATAGTAATATTACTGTCTAATAGATTAGGTAAGTGACGAGAGTGAAAGGAGTGGAAAATTTGTCATAACTTTAATAAAAACATTTTTTTACAAATATTATAAATAAATATTGGTATCCCCAATACCTATGTGTGGTGGGAGAATCGAGAAATCTCTCAGTATTTTCTTAAGGCGATGCCATACGTCGTGTGACATTTTGAATCAAGCTGCTAACAATAACACCCCTTATGTTGATGGCGATAAGGTTTAAATTCCCGTTCAACACCATCCGTCTTTTTTGATAAATACAAGAAAAAAACATGGCCAAAAAGTGGCTTTTATTTTATTTTGCGGACGTTCAGGCACAAATATTTAATTGTTTTACGATCATTTTATAAAGAACTTAATTTGCCACATTATGCAATAAACCGTAACCGAAAATGCGTTCGTAAGTAGGAGATTTTTAACTTTAAAGCAGTGTTTATAGGCCAGATACATTATTTTTTCTAAGCTTACTAAAAGACTTATCTAAAAATACTGGATTATCTAGTAGGCCAAGATGTGTTCTACTCTCAGTATTTAATTAAAGCATCTAAAACATTTCTGTGGTAACAAGTGATAAAATTTTCAAACCAAAAAAAAATGATTTTGCATTGCTACGTATGGCATCGCCTTACGGAAATATTTCAGTATTGTACAGGAAGAAATTATATACGTTTTTTTCAAAAGAATTTAATTGTGTATTGAATTTATGAAAAAACGGAAAAGACTTAAAACATATCGTCTTACCAGCTAGTAGCCGAGTGGACAAATGCGTCGAATCCCCACCCAGGCTTCACGAGTTCAATAGTAAGTCCTCCATCATTGCACAAACAACAAATTCCGCTTAAAAAAAACCTGATTATTTTAAGTCCTATGTCCTTAATGTGTATCATTTTTGCATAGTGTATTTATATTATTATAACCTTGGCCCCCTACGAGTTTGGGGCCCGGAAAAATCGATATATTAATTTCCGAGTCCTGTGTCTCCAATGTGCACCCACGAACCTGACATATTATGCCATAAGGAAATAATTTTTTGTCGCCCCCCCCCCCCCCCCCCTGCAATCGTTCGGGCCCCGGGCCCTATGATTTGTGCCTCCCCCCCCCCCTGCAATCGTTCGGGCCCCGGGCCCTATGATTTGTGCCTCCCCCCCCCCCCTGCAATCGTTCGGGCCCCGGGCCCTATGATTTGTGCCTCCCCCCCCCCCCCCTGCAATCGTTCGGGCCCCGGGCCCTATGATTTGTGCCTCCCCCCCCCCCCTGCAATCGTTCGGGCCCCGGGCCCTATGATTTGTGCCTCCCCCCCCCCCCCCCCTGCAATCGTTCGGGCCCCGGGCCCTATGATTTGTGCCTCCCCCCCCCCCCCCTGCAATCGTTCGGGCCCCGGGCCCTATGATTTGTGCCTCCCCCCCCCCCCCTGCAATCGTTCGGGCCCCGGGCCCTATGATTTGTGCCTCCCCCCCCCCCCCTGCAATCGTTCGGGCCCCGGGCCCTATGATTTGTGCCTCCCCCCCCCCCCTGCAATCGTTCGGGCCCCGGGCCCTATGATTTGTGCCTCCCCCCCCCCCCCTGCAATCGTTCGGGCCCCGGGCCCTATGATTTGTGCCTCCCCCCCCCCCCCTGCAATCGTTCGGGCCCCGGGCCCTATGATTTGTGCCTCCCCCCCCCCCCCCCCCCCTGCAATCGTTCGGGCCCCGGGCCCTATGATTTGTGCCTCCCCCCCCCCCCCCTGCAATCGTTCGGGCCCCGGGCCCTATGATTTGTGCCTCCCCCCCCCCCCTGCAATCGTTCGGGCCCCGGGCCCTATGATTTGTGCCTCCCCCCCCCCCCCCTGCAATCGTTCGGGCCCCGGGCCCTATGATTTGTGCCTCCCCCCCCCCCCTGCAATCGTTCGGGCCCCGGGCCCTATGATTTGTGCCTCCCCCCCCCCCCGTGCAATCGTTCGGGCCCCGGGCCCTATGATTTGTGCCTCCCTGAACCCACCTGAAGGGGTGGGAAAAGTTTTGAAATTTCATGTTTCAGTGATCTTCCTCTTGTATTGAAGGTCAAGTGTGCAAAGTTTCATCAATCACGGAATAACGCTGAAGAGATGCATACAAAACAAAGCAATATCTTATTTACGTATAGGTACATAATATACGAAGATGGATACATAGCTGAAATCTCCAGCATTGCCTGGGATTTATACAGAATCTTTAGAAATCAGATGTATACCAAATTTTTCTTCTTTATATGTATACAGTAGAGGCAACAATAACATTTGGCTGTCATCAGTTGTTTTGTTTTGCTCTATCTAAAATTAATTTTTTACCATTATATTTTGTTTTCTGGCCAAAAAAAAAGTGTAGTGTGTTGTGCCTTGAGGTTTCTTCTCCCTTCTGATCTTCCAGGAGTCACTTTTCGCTGCTGATTTCCAGATATTTATAAACTTTTTTACTTCTGTCATTTTTCATACTATTATTGTAGTTGTTTACTGTTGTGAATAATGGAGGAAGATTTCCCTCCTGGACCCCCTACAAAGCCCCCAGATCCCTCTCCGGACCCCCCAGACGGGGAAAATGTAGAAATTTCTGACAGTGATTCTGTCATTTTGACTTCTACCAAAAAAAGGAAATTTACTCCTTCTTCCCCAATAAAACTTGACTCGCCTTCGACTTCACAGTCCCCACCAGCACTTTCTCAACTTCCTCCAACAAACTTTTATTCTCCTCATTCCCGTGGCCCATTCATAGTATACGCCCAAAAAACTGAGCAAGGAAAAACCATCCACCCTCTTGAATTTGGAAAATTCCTATCAAATAGCAAGAATCTTTCAATCAAGCCTGGAGGTGTAAAAGCCGAGGGTCGCTTCCGAATCTCCGTCGAATTCCTCTCAGGGTCAGCTGCCAACAGTTTCATCAAAAATATCTTCATTTCATCTAATTCAAAGTTTAAGGCATATATCCCTACTTTCAATGTCACTCGCATGGGCCTGGTCAGAGGTATCTCGACCGATCTGTCCATCGAAGAAATTCTGTCTTCACTTTCAACCCCCCAACACATTGGCAATCCCATAAAAGCCAGGAGGCTAAATTACAAGGACTCCTCTGAGGGTATAATTTCCTGGAAGCCCTCCCAATCTGTCGTTATCACCTTTGAAGGTCAATCTCTTCCCTCCCATATATATTTATTCTTCAACTCATTACCAGTTGAAATGTATACTTATCCCACCACTCAATGTTTCAATTGCTGCCGTTTTGGTCATACCAAAGCTGCATGCAGATCTCAACCCAGATGTTTTAAATGTGGAGAAAACCACGCAGCTGACCAATGTCCTTCTTCCTCCTCACCTAAATGTTTTAACTGCTCAGGCTCACATACAGCTATCAACACATCTTGCCCAGAACAATCTCGCCAAAAAAATATTAAAATTTCTATGGCCTCTCAGAACTTGTCTTTTCTGCAGGCTTCTAAACTATTCCCGCCTGTCAAAAAATCATTTGCTGAGGCTTTATCCAGCAACTCCTCATCCAACCCTCTTCCCTCCACTACAACAACTTCTTCTCGTTCAACTAAATTCACATACAAAAACGCTATCTCTAAACCGGCTCCTGGATACGATCAGCAACAACACAACTCACTACTCTTAAATCCCAATGGTTCACCTCTTTCAAATGCCACAAATGGGTGTGCAAATAATTATAATCCGTCCTCAATGAACTCTCTTAAACTTTCTGAAAAACTCTCCCAAGACAATTCTTCATTTATCCAAACTCTTATTATGCTTCTAATTGAGCTTATTTCTTCTCAAACTAATCTACCGTCCAACGCTGCTACTATTATTTCCACATTAAAATCATTTATTCAAAATGACTCTTCAGGATGTCAGAATACTTCAGTGGAATAGCCGAAGTGCTATTTCTAACAAATCTGATCTCCTTAACCTATTAAATTCCAACTTTATTTCTTTGGCTGCTATCTCGGAGACTTGGTTTACTCCATCCACCCACTTTAATGTGGGAGGGTATTCCTGTCTCCGCGACGACCGCCCGGAAGGTTCGGGTGGCGGTGCTGCCCTTTTTATTAAAAAATCCATATCATTTTCCCCAATAAATAATATCAAACCCCCCAATGCTGACTTCCAAATGGTTGCAGCTAAAATAAAGGACACATCCTTTATTTCAGTCTATCTTCCCCCAACAGCCCACTTCAATAAACAAACTTGGTTGCAAATTGTAAGTCAACTAAGCCCTCCTTTCTTTATATTAGGCGATTTTAATGCCCATTCCCCCGTCTGGGGTTCTGCTTTCTCCGACCGAGATGGTCGAAGTGTGATGGATTTCCTAGATCAATCCAACCTTTTCCTTTTGAATGACGGATCTCCTACTAGGATCTCACGCCCCAGCACAAACCCCAGTGCAGTGGATCTATCGATATGTTCTACTAGTCTGGCTTCTCTCTCCTCGTGGGTGGTGTCCCCCGACCCTTGCTCCAGTGATCATTTCCCGATCACCATTACTTATCATACTTCTTTCCAATCAGACAAGTCTCATATTTCAACAAAAATTAAAACGAAACACACCAAATGGGATGAATTTAACTCTCATATGGACAAGTTCCTATTAAATTCACCCGCCACCGATATATTTTCCGTCAAAGATGATTATAATAACTTCAAATCAATGCTCATAACTGCAATAAATAAATCAAATCCTCCCCCTAAAACTAAATCTCTCAAAAAACTCCCTCCAACTCCCTGGTGGGATGAGGAATGTTCCAAAGTAGTAAGAATTCGGAAAGCTAAATCTCTTTCCTATCGTTACAATATGACTATGGAGAACTATCTTATATACAAAAATGCTGAATCCAATGCCAAAAGGGTATTGAGGTCAAAAAAAAGATCCGGGTGGTACAACTTCTGCAGTTCAGTATCTCCGAACACTCCAATTTCGGAAGTTTGGTCTATGATCCGAAGATTTAGATCCTCCTCCAGTTCACCATCTCCTCGAGCGTCTCATTCTAAATGGATCGATGAATTTTTGGACAAAATTGCCCCCCCTTCTGTACCTAACTTAGATGAAATAACGCCCATCTATAATACTCCTATGTCTAATCATTGGCTAGACTCTCCATTCACCTTAATTGAGCTAAAAAATTGTTTATCAACAGTCAAGGACTCATCTCCAGGCAGAGATGGTATACCTTACAGCATAATCAAAAATAGTAATGATAATGTTCTAAACCACTTCTTAAGCATCTTAAATAAAATCTTTGGATTAGTCATCGAACTACGGTAGTGGATAGTCGTGCTCTGTGTTTGACGAATTGCCTACCTGCTGTCGCGGACTTCGTACAGATAAGAAATTATTGTTACATTTTTGTTTTCTATTATTTGTTTGTTATATTTAGGTTTTGATAAATTAGTGTGTACAGTCAATCAAATAGACTGTATTATTTTTTTTTTTGTTAATTAATTAATTATAAATATGGAGGAAGATGAAAATCGCCCTCCTGACCCCGAGTCCATATTTAATATTGGAGATGAGTATGAATCGGATGTTTCTATAATACTCCCTTCCAGAAAACGAAGACCATCGCTCTGTCTTAATGTACCACCCAAAATTAAACCTTCGCAATCCGATGAAACCTCAAACCCTAAGGAAAGTCGTAAGGATACCATATTATCAGAATCTAAAAATACTGATCTAAGTTATTCCCCATCTTCCTCGGCTCCATTCATTGTCAATGTCCAAAGTACTGAACAAGGAAAAATCATTCATCCTCTGGATTTCGGGAAATTCATTTTTAGTTCAAAAAACAGTAACCTTGGCATAGTTAACGGATCTATTAAGCCGGAAGGCCGCTATAAGTTATCCCTAGAATTTAAATCCGCAAACTTTGCAAATGAATTTGTCCAAAAAATAGATACGCTTTCACACCACAAATTTAAATCTTATATTCCAACTTACAACCTTACTAGAATGGGCCGAGTGAGAGGTATACCAACCGATCTCTCAGAATCTGAAATTGTTGATGCACTTAATGATTTTCAAGTGACCCCCAAGGTTTTAAAAGCACGTAGATTAAATTACAAAGATACATCTAATGGAACCACTACATGGAAACCCTCACAATCGGTTGTTATTACTTTTGAAGGCCAAACTTTGCCATCTCGGGTATTTATTTATTACAACGCACTCCCTGTGGAAGTATATAAATTCCCGACGATCCAGTGTTTTAACTGCTGCCGTTTCGGACACTCAAAACCCATATGTCGTTCCCCTCCACGTTGTTTTCATTGCGGAGAAGACCACCCCTTTGATCTTTGCCAAAAATCATCGAATGATCCACGTTGCATTAACTGCAAGGGAAATCATACAGCGGTTAGTGTGGCCTGTCCAGAATTGACCAGACAAAGGAATATTAAACAATCAATGGCTTCAGATAACATTTCATATTTCCAGGCATCAAAATTATTCCCACCTGCAATAAAATCGTTTGCAGAGGTAACATCTACCTCAATTCCTAGCAATCTATCTTACTCTAAATCTCCTCCATCATCTTCTCACAGGGAAACAATTTTTATACCACAAAAACCAAAACCAAAATTTATTGCTTCTATTGATAAAAATCAACATAATGATATTTTGTTTAACCCAAATGGGAATTATAAATCTCAGACACTCAATGGGAGTGCTTTAAATAGTTCCCAATCTTCCACTAATTTAGAGAAAGTGGTGAATGAAAATTCTGCTTTCATTCAGACTTTAATTACCCTCTTAATTTCTATTCTTTCAAACAACAATAATATACCGTCCAACGCTGCCGATTGCATTAAATCATTATTATCCTGTCTTCCTAATGTCTCAGAAACTGAACAGAATTCTTCAGTGGAATATCAGAAGTCTAATCTGTAATAAATTTGAACTTGTAAAATTACTCGATGAACATGAAATTTCAGTTGCCGCTATTTCTGAAACGTGGTTTAAACCCTCGTATCTATTTAAGATTTCTGGATATAATTGTCTTAGACATGATAGACTGGATGGTAAAGGTGGCGCTGCCTTAATCATCCATGACTCTATCCCTTTCAAACCAATCATGTTTCATACTCTCTCCAACAATTTTCAGATAGTAGCAGCTGTTGTATGTGATATTACAATACTATCAATATATGTCCCTCCCTCCACTATTTTTGATGAAAACGAATGGTCATCATTTATGTCTCAGATCCGTCCCCCGTATATGTTACTGGGCGACTTTAACGCTCATTCTACCTCTTGGGGTAGTGAATTAACGAATCGTTCTGGCCGTAATCTTTTAGATTTTATTGATTCCCATAATTTATGTATTTTAAACGACGGATCTCCAACCCGATTCACCCCCCCTCAACAAAGGAAAAGTGTTGTTGATTTATCTCTCTGTTCATCTTCGGTGATACGTAAATGTTCTTGGAACATACTTAAAGACCCCCTTTCCAGTGATCATTTCCCTATTATAATCCTCTTTCACTATCTAACCACCTCGCATTCCTTTACAATTAACAATAATTTTAAATTTAAAACGAAAGATGCGAACTGGAGATTTTTTTCTTCTGTATTAGACTCTCTTGTTCACTCTGTAAAATCTTCTCTTGGGAACATCAGAACACAATGTGAATTATTTCCTAGTATAGTTATAAAAGCAGCAGAAAAATCCATTCCAAAGCGTAAAGTTAACATTAAAACTAAACATTCGACTCCGTGGTGGGACGAAGAATGCACTCGTGCTGTTAACTCTAGAAAAGAAGCAGTTTCCATTTACCGCAAATGCATGTCTTTTGAAAATTTCTTATCAGTGAAACGCGTTCAATCAGAAACTAAACGTATTTTGAAAAATAAAAAGCGGTCTGGATGGCGAAAATTTTGTGAAAACTTGTCTCCTGAAACTCCCCAGTCATCTGTTTGGACTAATTTAAAAAAATTCGGTTCGTCATATGCTCCGGAGCGTACCAAACATATTCCGGAGGAAATTATTATGGGTTTTGCTGATAAGATTGCCCCTCCTTCAGTTGCCAGATGTGAAGAAATGCCCTCTTTTATTTCATATCCATCTCACTCTAACTGGCTAGACTCTCCTTTCTTAGTTAGTGAACTAAAACGAGTAATCAAATCTCTTTCTGACTCTTCTCCGGGTCCTGATGGAATATTATATAGCTTCTTTAAAGTATTCTCCGACATGTCGGTTGAATATTTCTTATCCTTAATTAATAACATGTTTGAAACAGGATTTATTCCGGATGTCTGGAAAGTTCAAAAAATCCTCCCGGTTTTAAAACCAGGGAAAAATCCGTCCGAAGTTTCATCCTATCGTCCAATTGCTCTTTCGTCGTGTTTAATTAAAGTAGTGGAACATTTGATAAAGAACAGATTAGAATGGTTTGTTGAAAATCACAGTATTATCCCTCCTAATCAATACGGCTTTCGTAAAAAGAAATCTACTATGGATAATTTAAGTTTGTTAACAACAGATATCCGTATTTCTCAATCCCTTAACTCTTGTACATTGGCCACATTTCTAGATCTTTCTTCAGCTTACGACGATGTATTAATTGATGTTTTGAAGGAAAAATTAATTAAAATAAAAATCCCCATAAAATTAGTTCAATTTATTATCAACTTGCTAACAGACAGAACCATTATTATCCACTCTTCCTCAAACATATTGAAGCGCAAACTTTGGAAAGGGCTACCCCAGGGGTCTGTAATCAGTCCATTATTATTTAATATTTATATGAGTGATTTAGACATTGTAATCCCTTCGTCTATTAAGCGACTTTATTTTGCGGACGATTTTCTCATATATTTATTTCACAAAAATTTATCGCATGCTGCGAAGGAATTAAATTTGGCTTTACATAATATTAAAGTTTGGATGTTGACAAATGGAATGAATTTAGCTACCTCTAAAACCAAGGTAGTGGCTTTTACTCGCAAAAGAAAACTGCCTATCTTTACAGTCTCTTTTGATAATTTCCCCCTTCAAATCGTTAAGCAAATAAAATTTCTTGGCCTGCTTTTGGACCATAAGCTTTCCTGGCTCCCGCATATTCAGAACGTTTCTGCTAAGTGTGAAAAGGGGCTTAATATGATGCGAGCTGTTTCCAGAGTATGGTGGGGATCCCATCCTACTACTCTTAAACTAATGTATAATTCCCTCGTTCGAAGTCACTTGGATTATGGCACATTTCTTTTCGACCCACTTCCTAAATATCTGGATAAAAAACTTGAAAGAATCCAATCAAAAGGGCTTAGAATGATTATTGGGGCAATGAAATCTTCTCCGATTAATGCTCTTCAGATAGAATGTGTAGATCCTCCCTTGTTTTTGAGAAGACAATACCTCGCGGATAGATATATCTTCAAAGCGTTATCTTTATCGCGTCACCCATTGGAACAGAGTCTCGATCGTTTGTTAAGTAATTTAAATAGCAGAAGGAGGGTAATAGATAGAGATCGATTCCCTCTCTTATTAAAAAGTTTTCTATCATTTAAATATCTGTCTTCTTACCTTCAAAATCTACAAGATGATCCAATCCTTCCTATTTACAGTACCCCGTTTAATGCTATTAATTTTATCCCAAACGTAATAATTTCTGACTTCCGGACGAACATTTTATCATCAGCTAATAACTTTCAAAATGTTGAAGAACATTTTAAAAACTTTATATTTTCAAAGTTTCCTGGATTTTCCCTCATATACACAGATGGTTCCAAATCCGACCACAAAGAATGTGGCGCATCGGTATATATTCCTGAATTCAATGTTAATCTGTCTTATAAATTGCCTAAAGAAATTTCCATATTTACTGCAGAATGCTTCGCAATTGAACAAGCTTTAATTCAAATCCAACTCCTCAATATTCGTCGAGCCTTAGTGTGTACTGACTCTCTAAGTGCAGTATTAAAAATTTCCTCTAATATCGTTCGATGTCCAGAAGACTATGTTATTTGTAATATTAAAAAAATCCTCGATTCTTTAAACGAATCTATGTTTGAGACAATACTGGTTTGGGTGCCTGGCCATCTAGGAATTGAGGGTAACGAGAAAGCTGATTCTCTCGCTAAACTTGGAACTGTATCTGGTTCTATTCCTTTAGATTTTAAAATTCCTGTCTCTGACGTCTTCTCTATTCTTAAATCCAACATGTCTCGTTCCTGGGAAGAAAATTGGACAGTCACGAAAACTCAAACTGGATCTTTCTATGCTGGAATACAAAATCATATTCCAAGTAAACCCTGGTTCCACGGCAAAAAAAAGTCCAAAAGATTTATTTCCTGTATCTCGAGAATGAGAATTGGCCACTGCTCTATTGCAACTCATTTGTTTAAAATTCGGGTGCTCGAAAGTTCATTATGCCAGTGTGGTGTGGAGGATGAGACTCTTGACCATGTCTTCTTCAATTGTAAAAACCATTCTTCTTTCAAAGGCATGTATCGATTGCTTATTAAAATCACCCACCAGTCTCCCCTTAGTATTCCATATTTGCTGTCTCTCAACAACTCTCGCGTATATTCTATTCTTTATAAGTTTATAGATTTGAATGACTTTAATATATGATATGTCCAGTCCCCTTATAGATAATTCACATCAGTTTAACCATATATCTTAACCCAATCGGCACAAAGCACTCTCTTTAGGGTGAATTGCCTAATACAAAAAAAAAAAAAATAAAATAAAATCTTCCAGACTGGTATAATGCCTGATGACTGGAGTTGTCAAATAATCATCCCTATTTTAAAAACAAACAAATCACCAAATTCTGGATCCAACTACAGGCCAATCGCTCTTTCATCCACCCTCAGTAAACTTTATGAAAAATTAATTAAAAACCGATTAGAATTTTTCGTCGAGAGTAAACAGCTTCTCTCTCCATCTCTATTTGGATTTAGGAAAAAAAATCCACTCAAGATAACCTTGCCATCATCAGTACTGATATTAATTTATCAATTTCTAAACAGGAAGTTTGTCTTGCCGTCTTTATAGATATAGAAGGCGCCTTTGACAATGTTTCCATCCCAATCTTGAAAAAAAAACTTCTAGGCCTTGGCCTTCCCCCCATGTTTGTCCAATCTATTATTAATCTATTTCTAGATAGAAAAATTTTCATTGAACTTCCAGATATTTTTCCTCAAAGTAGGTCTATTTGGAATGGTTTACCACAAGGCGATGTATTGTCCCCCTTACTGTATAATATATACACATATGATATGCATGTCGCTATTCCCCCACAAGTAAAAGTTATTGAGTTCGCAGATGACATAGCTTTCTTCTTATCATCCAAAATCATCCCTCTCGCCGTCAAATATCTTAACGAAGCCATGAATGCCCTTTGCACATGGCTCACGTTAAATGGTCTTGAACTTTCAATCCAAAAGACTCAGTGTGTCACCTTCTCAAACCGCCATAAAAACCCCCCCGTTCAAATTTTATTTAAAAATTCTCCAATCCCCAACGCTTCTGAAGTAAAATTTTTGGGAGTAACATTTGATAGGAAACTTAAATGGTCGTCCCATATTAATAATTTAGTTACTAAATGCGAAAAAAATTTAAATATCATCAGATCATTATCTGGCGTTTGGTGGGGAGCTCACCCTACTTGCATTAAGTTGCTTTACAACGCACTTATTCGAAGCCATCTTGACTATGCCTGCCCACTTTTTAGTACTGCCTCAAAAAATGTACTTGATAAATTAGACAAAATTCAATCTAAATCTTTGCGAATTATAACTGGAGCGATGCAATCGTCACCCATCAATTCCCTTCAGGTAGAATGTTCTGATCCTCCTCTTTATTTAAGGCGTCAACTATTTGCTGACAAATTTGTTCTGAAATGTTTAAATTCTAAATGTCATCAGGTTATCCCCAGCGTCTCGTTGTTCATTGACTCAACCCATTCATCTACAATCAGAGCTTCAACTAAACCTCTTCCTGACATCTGTAAAAATTTTAAGTCTCTCTCAGAGCTTCACATCATCCAAAATGATCTACTTCCCTTATACAAATTAAAATATAGTCACGTCACCCTATCCCCAACAATAATAGAAGGGATCGGAATCTTTAAAAGTCATTCCAATCTCCCGGCCCGAACTGTCAATAATATGTTCAATGACATTATTTCATCTAAATGGCCCAACTTTTCTCTTCTATTTACTGATGGATCCAAATCTCCCGATTCTCCTAACTGTGGTATAGGTATTAACGTTTACCACAATAATTCTAATGACAGAATATTTCATTCAATTTCAAATCAATTTTCAATATTTTCAGCCGAGTGTATTGCAATAATAGAATCTCTCAAATATATAATAAAAAATAATTTTGAACATTCCCTCGTTCTCTCTGACTCCCTCAGTTCCCTCCAAAAACTTAAATCCAGTCCTCTTCTTCATCCTGATGATCACTTTGTATGCCTTATTCGAGAGATGATAGCCTCCATTCAAAGCTCTGGTAAAACTGTAACTCTGATTTGGATTCCTGGACATGTTGGTATCATGGGTAATGATATTGCGGATGCCTTGGCAAAACAAGGAGCGTCCAACCCTGTTGTTACCCTCGTAAACCACATTCCCCTATCTGACATTTTTTCCATCATCAAAGATAGATCCCGCAATGTTTGGTCGGAGTATTGGCACATTGCTAGTCAATCCAAGGGAGCCTGCTATGCCTCAATACAAAGGACTATTCCATCAAAACCGTGGTTTCAGCAATTCCCTCATTTTTCCAAAAAAGAAATTTCTTCACTCATTCGAATGAGAATCGGACATTGTTCCGTTCCTTCCCATCTTTTTAAAATTCACGTCCTTGACTCCCCAGATTGTACATTCTGTGGTCTAGAAGTGGGAACTTTAGATCACATATTTTTTGGTTGTCCCTCTCTAAACAAATATCCTCTCTTCTATCAAGCCTTATCTAAAATTGCCTCCCCTCCATTCAACATCTCATCTCTTCTAAGTCTGAACTCGACTCCAATTTTCATTATAATTTTGAAATTTGCCCATTTAAATAAAATTAATATTTAAATTCACCTTTCATTTCTCAATAATTTTAAATGATGGCCAAGAACACCCTTGAAGGGTGAAAGCCAGAAATAATAAGAAGAAAAAAAAAAAAAAATGTATACAGTAATATACTTTCGAAATCAGATGTAGAAAGTAATTTTCATCAAATTTTATATGTCAAGGTGCATAATTTCACCAAAAAAGTATCAAAATACTGCTGGTAGGAAAGGGAGATCGGGGGTGTTTTTTTAAATCTCATAAATACAGTGACCTTTCTCTTATTTTGAAGGTAAAGTGTGCAAATTTTCATTAACCTCAGAATTAAACTGTAGATTTGCATACAAATCAAATCCATGCGGCGAAAAACACACAATCAACTTTATATAGATAGTAGACTCTGCTATGCTTCGCTATTGCTAATTATTCGGGGGGTCCCCGACTTCTTATACCTTTCAAACCACCCTCTAAACACTACTGGAACTAACAAGAACAAACTTTGAAATTTTCAGCGATATCGGTCTACTACTTTTAATAACATACGTTTGCTGAATTTTTATAATTTCAAAGATATATTATTACTAGCGCAGGCCCGTGAAAAACCGCGGGAAAATCGTGAGTTCTTTAAAAATCAGTTTCAATTATGAAAATGACTGAAATGATTTTCATAAAAATATTATATAGTTTATAAGTTACAGTCTGAATTCTTCACACAATTGGTTCCAATTTGGAAAATGAAACAAATAAATTCAATTCATTTTTTTTAATACAATAAAAACAATTTTGGTGATTTTCTTAACTAACATACTAGGCTCATGCCCGTTTTATGGTAGTCGTACATGATTTACGTAAGAACGACAATAATAAAAAAAGAAATTTGAGTTCGTTGTACCAGAAATCAGTATTTATGATTTGCTAATAGCAATAGTACCTTTAAAAAACTATTATCAGTCACGATGACATCTTACGGATTTTTGTGGAACTTCTACGGGTTGAAAATATTAATGTACAGTGCCATCTCTTAAAAATATTTGAAGCATTATATTTTGCTAGAAATTTTGCAAAAAGGTTTTGATTTTTATCGGGAGATGTCTCTTTCATTTCGACATTATGAAATTAATATCTTCCAATCACAAAGACTTATTTTACCGTAAAAGCTTTCGAACCAGATTGTAAGATGTCGCTATTAATTTTAAAGAGTTTATTGTCAATAAAATTCCAGAAACATCGGCTTGAGGAGATATATTGAATATTATTTATTTACAACATTAAATACAACTATACAACAATCACAATTCCCAATTGATGGATTTATATGAACAATCTACCTGGAGCGCATGATATTGAAGAGGGAAAACAATATAAGTCCTGTTTTAACTCGACATATCGCATAATCGCATTTCCAAAACACATGTTCCAAATTATGTCCTCAGCGAGCAAACTGCATCTAAATTTCTCTAATAAAAAATAAACAGTGTTAATCTCAAGTGACTTCCCAGGTTTATGTATGGCCCTGTTTATTATCTGCCTGTACAGAATATAAATAAGTACCTAAATAATAATATATGTACATTTTAATGCAGCATCACATTCATTGGCCAAATGCACTGTACATACATACATATTCGTATTATGTAGCGATCGACGGACCGGTGGATGCAATTTGTTAGCCATAAGTTGATATAATAGTTTGTCTAGTCTATAGTTATTTTATTTATTCTTAGAGCGGAGACTTATAACAAAGGCCCATTGTGCTATTTTCTATTTTACCTCATTCCTTTAATAGTACTCCGGTCCCCTTTATAAGGTTCACCAGGGTTGTCATTGGATATGTGGTTATGTCTTCTGGTTCCACAATATGACTTCCCAGTTCTCATATTTCCTCTCCAATCCCCCTTGGTTCCCTGAAGGCCCCCACAAGGGAAGAAAGCCTCATCTTCCCTCTCCACTCCCCTTTGGTTCCCTGAAGGCCCCACAAGGGAAGAGTTCACGGAGGTAGCCTCATCTAGAATGCTAGGATTTGTGCTAAGCAACTCCAGACATTTTTTCAGCTCTGCCGAAATTCGTGTGCTATACCAAAGTTTAGTATGTTGCATTTTGGAAAGTGGTTCTGTAATATGGGGACCAATGGATTTAACTTACTCTCAAATGACAAAGTACAAAAGAAGTTTCTGAGATATTTATATCTTAGAGACATCGGATATTATCCCTGGTTATATCCATCAGCCTTTTTGTCCGGCATGCTGGGTATTAATGGCCTCACCGATAGAAGGAAAACTGCTTTGCTGACAACAGCATATAAACTTCTAAACAGTAACATCTGTATTACCGATATAATAGAAAAATTTGAGTTTTATGTCCCCGACAATTACACAAGAGCGCGCGCAGGCACAGAACCTTTGTTGTTCCAAAATGCAGAACTAACTTACCATTAGTAATGCCGCTCGGAAAAATGATTCTGTTACTAAATTACCTGTCCCCTGGTATAGATATTTTCCAATTAAATATTCAACAGTTCAAAAACGCGATTATTACTTAATAAAATAAAATAAAATGTATATTTATTATTGGTTATGTATAACTGTAAATATGCATTTAAAATAAAATAAATCTCTCCTCTCCACTCCTCCTTGGTTCCCTAAAGATCCCACGAGGGAAGAGTGTCTCATCTCTCCACTCCTCCTTGGTTTCCCGAAGGCCCCATGGGGGAAGAGTCCACTCCCCCTTGGTTTCCTGAGGGCCCCACGAGGGAAGAAGGCCTCATCTCTCCTCTCCACTCCTTCTTGGTTCCCTGAAGGCCCCAGGAGGGAAGAGAGCCTCACCTCTTCTTTCCACTTTCTTTTGGTTACCTCAAGGACCTAAAAGGGAAGAGTTCATGGAGGTGGCCTAATCTCTCGTCTCCACTCCTCCTTGGTACCCTGAAGGCCCCACGAGGGAAAAGGACTGTCTCTCCTCTCCACTCGTCCTTGGTTCCCTTAGTCTATAGATTTGTTCAACGCCCTTGAGCTGATTTTTCACAATAAACAACACTTCACAAATCATTCAAATAATAACTAATAGTAATATTACTGTCTTGGTGATTCAATCCAGTATTGTATTTGTATTAGTCTCTCGAAAGAATTGAGTTTTTATATGAACAAAACTAATTTTTCATATTCGGTACCCTGTCAACATAAAATTCCTCTTAATAATTTAATACAGTGTGCTGTTTTATTTTCTTAAATAATTTAATTGGCATCATCCATGAATGTGAAGATATTATAAATTGTTTTACGTTTAATCTAATATTTTCTCGTTCTTGAATGTATGTATGTATATATCCTTACTCTCCTTTAGCTTCTTGATCGCCAACGTAAAATTTTCGCCATGCGCCAGATGATTCTATTTTTGCAATAACTTACTTCTTTTTTGCAAAATGATGTTCTTATAAATTAAACAATTTACCAGATAATGCGTTTATATAATTATAAAAATAGTATGTAATCTACGTTAAGTAGTTTCCCCAGAATAGCTAGTTGGTCGGATTATTTTTTACCAGTATCCTTAACCCTTAGGATACGACCAACTGTAGTAGCAGTTAAGTGAAATCATAACTACCTTCAGGTGCACTGCAATGTGCAATATATAGAGCTAGGTTTTAACAGTTATGAACGCATTTCAATATTGTCCATGAAAATTCCTAAGTGAAACATTGACATTGTAGATGCCTGTCAAATTATTTCAAACATAATTTTCAATATTATATTTGGCTTTGAGATATTTACAAATCATTAGCCGCCTTCTAAGGGGTAAGAACATGCTGGCGAACTGGCGGTGAAGCCTTATTCAATGACGAGCATGATGTCAAAGGTTGAGCTTTAGTTTCAGGTTCACAATCAAGTCTTTATGCAGTATGCCATGTTTGAGATTTGTAAATATCTCCATCAAAATATTCTGAGAACAAAACATTTTCTGTTATTACTGATATAATACGTCAAATGCCAAAAAAAACAAGCAGGTAGGTGGAAAAAAAGGGTGTACAATTAGAACACATTATTATAGTTATTAATTTTATGTATTTCTATACATAGTGAGTAAAATATTCATGCTGAATACTATTTATAATATCTTTTATGTATATTTATTTATAATAATAATATCTTCTAAATTTAATATGTTAAAAAATAATCATGTTACCTCTTAAGACCAATATTTGTATACAGTGAAGTAATCTGCAGGCTGTGATAAAAAATATGGTGGTTGAATTAACATTCTTAGAATATGAAAAATAAAAAATATATAAGTAAGAAAATAATACATAGATTCATTGTAGAGCATTACAATAAGAGTAACTAAAATTCTTAAAATATAACATTTGGATACAATTTTTATAATAGAAAGTTCGGATAATAATACACTACAAGCAAATAAAAAAGGTAAATCGTATTCTAAACATTTATTGACTTCACTTTTAATGTACAGATTTGTGTGTCAATTAAAATGTTGGCAAATTATCGTAAGTATTCTTTGGATTATCTAGCCCATATTTGAAATATCGTAAAATAATTGTACAAGCTTACATTATAAACATAAAAAATGGAAATGACTCGAAAGTAAAAAGGTTTGAATTCGTTGCATGCAACCCTTTTCATTTGAAGCTCAGAATACTATGTATGTTATACCATTCGTTGTATCAGAAACCTCGATAGCTAAATAATTAGGGTTTAACTATTTACAGGTTGTTAAATCTACTCCAGACAGACTACGTGGTTAAATTATCTATTTGAGAATCAGCATTAGTAAAGAAAACAACTTGCTTTATAATGTATTCAATTACATTTCCCAGGATTTATCAAGTGCAAAAGAATGGCCACACGGGAATGCTTTGGGAGTCATTATTCATTCATTTACAAAATAGCGTTTAATCTTTGACTTCTAAAACTTTATTTCACAAATACTGCAGGATTGAGTGATCGCTACAAGATTAGTAAGAGATTCATAAAGAAGATTTAACAAAATACAAACAACATAAATAATAGAAAATAATACCAAAAATACTGGACGTAACATTTTGTCAGTGGAAAGAAAATATGAAAAGGAGGATTGAATTTATTGTGCACGGGTTGATTTCTAAGCAAATAAGTTTACTGAAATTTAAAAATAATACCAAAAAAATAAATCAAACAAACAATGGTGCAAATATAAATATGTTTTGCGGTGAAAAGTGGCAATATGCCCTATTTATTGTCAGAATATAATTTCCTTGTAACTTTTAATAAGTATATATAAATATATGATAAACTATCCATTTAATGCAATTTTTATATACTCAAGTATCTTAGGACTAATACAATATACTTTCAAAACATAACTTTCATTATTCATTTTGGCAGAGAGTAAATATTTTGGAATGACATTGTATGATGAATTCGATGTATGAATTTACAACTTTAAAACATTTGGACAATTCAATGATTAATACATACGAATATGTACTACATCTGATAATGTTATTTTGTTTTGTAGGTTGTGTGAATGAGAAGGTATATTTTTATATTCTTGGTTATCTGATTGGATCGAAATGGACCAAATATAAACGTTAAAGATACATACATAATATGTTAAGATAAATTAACCTATTGTAGCAATTGTGTATATTGTCATTTTAATTAACACCCGAGGCGGAGGTGTTTTTATGGCACGTAGATTCACGATACGGAAATAAATAAATAATTTCTTATCCTAATACATATGTACTTCTATTAATACAATCTACATAGGTATATTTTTTAAATATGGCTTAATTTCTATACAATATCAGGAATTTTATTAAATTGTAATCGGTTAGATTGAAATACAACTATTTGGTTTGTAATTAAGGAAAATTACTTAAAAATACTTTATATAGAAACTTTGTCAATGTGTATAGATCTTACAAGTTCTTTACAGAATATTATTTAAAAAGAACTTTATAAGAAAACATATTATTTACAACGCATTGACATAGTGTTATTAAGTAAATATACTTGGCGGAAGTCCCAGCGTCATAGAAATCTCTTTATTTACATATTCTTTTAAAATATTCAATAATTCCGGGTAAACCGGCTAAGAACTATACATATCCAAGGATTTAATGTAGAAATTACAGTTAGAATAACTCTCAGCTTATTGCTGAAAAGTTACAGAAATTTGGCATGAAAGCTTCTTAGGTAAAAGGCAACAAAAATAACAGTTTAATAATATGTTGGGGTGCAACAAACAAACACACATCGATTGGCACAACTTAGCGGTAAATTATTGAATAAAAGTATTTGGTTTTGGCACTCACGTAATATTTTTTTGGCACATGGAATCCACGAGTAATTATACTTTAAAAGTATTATAATATGGCACGACTTAAACATGAGTATTTAGGTACAGGTACCGTTACGTCAGTTATCATCCATTAAAGACAATTAACCCAAAAAAGTAAACTTACAAGTACAATTTTACAATCACAATAAAATGTTTGGCCAATGTTAACACATCACGTAAAAGGAGGTATTTATTTATATAATATTAATCTACATTCAATGAGTTATTGTTTTATATTCATATTCCTCTAAGATTTTATAAATACATCACTTAAAATTTTGAAAAATTGTCATTTTCAACACTTAAATTCTAACGTTAATCAGAAAGGAGCCGAGAGTAGAATTTTTAACAATTTATTACATATTACACTTATGAAACATTTAATGAGTGAAGCAAATACGCTTTACGTTACATTCATGTATTTGAATTTTAAACTTTTAGCATTTTTATATAACTCGAAGCTAGAGAATTTATGTAATTATTTACAAACAGCATAGTTAGTATGCAGAAGTAAAGTATAAGGAGTTTTAAACAAAATAAAGACTTGCATTCATTGGGAAACCTTATAAAAATTTACGTGGTCAAAAATCTTTGCTAAGCGATTTGAAAAATCACTTGCAGTTACTTTTAAATCAAATTCCAAGGACGGGAATGTTTCACAGAATTTCAATGATTCATCGAATTTCAATTTTGATTTACTTGTTTTGTGAAACAACTGTCCAATGATGATATAATAACAGAACTTGAATAGAACCATCACAGAACTCGAAAATCAACATTGAAATTTGATGAATTGTTCAAATTCTGTGAAACAATCAGTCATAAGTGATGGTAATAATGAAACTTAACTACTTACAAGGAACATCAATATTTGGTGTTAAGCTGGCAATGGGAAATTGGCATAGGGAAAAAAGCGGGCGGTTGGGAAGTGGGCAAGTTGGAGATCTACTCTCTGTACGGCTTGCAGTAGGAGTATCTGTGGTTCATGTGCTGGGAGTAGGAACCAGAGTGGGAGAACTTCTTCAGACACTTGCAGCACTGGAAGGGCTTCTCCCCGGTGTGAAGGCGCTTGTGCTCCGTCAGGTGGTGCTTATGCTTGAACGCCTTGGGGCACTCGAGGCACTTGTAAGGCCTCTGACCTAGAACAAAATAATACTCAATTATTGATGGATTGAATTGGAATTTCACAGTGTCAAATGTGTACAGATTAGAAAAGCTTCTCATGTAAATAACATGATACATATAAAGAAGAGTGTCTATGGCAGGCGTCGTGGATTTGTTTTTCATACAAATCTACCCTTTATTTTAATTTATTTATGTGAATACCGCACAAGAGTCTGTTCTCAATCGTCTGGAGCCAGTGAGACTATGGCATCCCCAATTGGGGTATGTTGTGTAGCTGAAGGTAATGGAGAAGAGGAAGTTGGGGGAGTACCTGGCTATACAGATCTGGTCACCAAACATGGCTAAAGCCATTTCAAGCAACGTTTCAATTCTGAATGGTGGTGTTACAGCAGGGCGGAACTGACAGTATCCAACCTCAGCATCACCCCTCGACCACAGAGGCCCTTAACCGGTTCAGTGCCAATCACTCCCATGGGCAGATCAATTATATGTAATTTCAATGGTAAAAAAAGCTCCTGATGGTATTTTGCACATGACATTCAAAATAAGAGGAAAATGACTGCCTACATCTGATTTCGAAAAACTTGTACAACGCCGGGGACTTCCGCTATTAATAAAATGAATAAAATAAGGATAGACTAAGTCTCTTACTAAATATGATAATGCATTATAAAGGTAACTCACCAGAATGTTCATACTTGTGTCTGGCCAAAGAGCTCTGCTTGACGAAGGTTTTCTCACACTGGTCACAGACGAACTGACCTTCTGGCTCTTTCGCTTCTCCGAGGTTTGGCTCCCTCTTGATGCGGCTCTTCTTCGCAGAGGGTTCATCTCCATCAATGTCCTGGGAGACGCGAGAATCCTCAGTCCAGGAGCGCTTCTCCGAGCCAGGGCTAGAGCTGAAAGTTCTACCGATGTCAGAATGCAGATGATTGTTTAACAAGGGAGAGTGCGATGCCATAGTGTCGGGACTGTAGCCCAGCTTGTAGGCTGTCAGCTTGTCCATAGCTGCGTGTCCAATGATAGGATTCGGTTGCATCTTGTAGTGAGTTTGAGGCAGTCTTCTCATCCCGTTGTGAAGAGCGTCATTAGGCGAAGGAGAGTGCCTGAAATCGGCGATGGAGGATGATGAACAATTGGAATGTTGATAGTTTTGTTGATAAGGGTGGCGATAAGGAGTCGGGCTGCGAGAAGATTTCTGGCTGAGGTTGACAGCTTCTTCTCCAGAGTCGGAATGGGCAAACGAAGCATTGCACGAAGGAGACACTGACGGACTGGAAGTAGTAGAATAAGTACTCTTTTTTACTGACAAGTCTAATGGCTGTTCAGAAAAAGAGGTTGACTGTGTCATTCTCCGAACGCGGGCCCGATTATTTTGGAACCACACTTGGACAACGCGGTTATCCAGTCCAAGTTGATTGGCAATTCGCTTGAATTCTTCCCGATTGGGTCTTTGGTTACGAGAATAATGCTCTTTAAGGATGGCTTGTTGTTCATCACTAATTGCTGTTCTGACTCGAACTTTACGCTCGCTTTCTGTTTGTTTTCCATCAATGTCTTTGGAGTAGTCTTCGTCTTCGCTTCCACTCATGCCGCTGTTGATTGATGCGTGCATTTCCGATTCAATGCGATTCAGAGCGAGAGTTTCCGCAACTTGAGCTGCCAATCCTTCGTGCTTTCGGAACAGCTGACCACACAGAACTTGTTCATGTTGAAGAAGTTCTGTCTTGTGGTTGAATACTTTGGAGCAGCGAGAGCACTGCAATGACTCATCTGGGTCTGGTTTAACACAGACCTCGGGAACGGGAGTGGGTGAGGATGCTAATCCGGAAGAGTGAGGAGAAAGTTTATGCATGTTAGCTTGCAGCTGGTGTTTAGTTACTGAAGCATTGACAGACTCCAATATCATGTTAAGTCCTCCAAATCCAATGGGGTTACTGTTCATCAGGGGAGAGCTGCGATCAACATGGTGTTGAGGAATTGGTTCTACACGCTCTCGCTCCTGTTCATGGGGGATTTCTTGTTTCACTCTGACTGGCTCGTCGTCTTCAATGTCCATCACCAGTTCCCTTTCGTCTCCCAGAGATGATCTCTTGTCCTCATCTTCTGTCACCTCCTCAATCATATCTTCAGGATCGGAATGATAACTGGCTGAATCCTTGGTATTGATTTCTGACTCCATTTTACGTGGTATGTACTGGGAGGAAGCCAATTGTTCCAGAAGATGGCTCAAAGATGGTGTTAAGTTGTATGGGGCAATACCACCCGGGTGGTGCATACCCATGCTGGTAGGGAGGTAGAGGGGGTGCAATCCCGGAGGTCCCAGGGACGGAGAGGAGGGGAATCGGCCTTCCCTCGGAGCCATGGATGCCAAGAAGGCAGCTGCAGCAGCCTCATTGTACTTAGGTAAAATCGGCAAAAAGGAATTGTTGTTATTCGGCGCTGAGTTGTTGTTCATTTGCGAAAGAGATGAAGCGGTCCGTTTTCTGGAGGGGCTCCTCTCAGGGTTTAGGGCGGGGTTATTGGGTCGAATGCGACCCATCTTCAGGTTCATGACCAGACACTTCTTAGAGGTCATGTGACTAGAGTAGGAACCAGAATGCGAGAACTTCTTGCCGCAATTCCCGCATTCAAAGGGTTTTTCTCCGCTGTGGATGCGGAGATGTTCCTTCAAGTGGTGTTTAAACTTGAAGGCTTTGTCGCAGTCGTTGCACTTAAACTTCCTTAGCAATGCACTCTCGTCGTGGCTGATCATGTGGCGTTGCAGGCGGTACACATTGGCAAACGGCTTGTTGCAAATCTTGCACGACTGAAACAAAAAAGCAATCGGTCAAATTCTGCACAAACTTCTATAACGATATAAAATTATTGATACTACTATTCAATGATAATAAAATAAAAGTTTTTAGCATTAACGCAGATATTGTGTTTTCCCGTTTGTGTGTTTGTCAGAATATCAGAGCATGACACCTACGAGGTAAGCAGAGGTTTAAATAATAAAACGCGCGTTATCTTTTTCTATTTCGGAAAATCCACATCGCCATTCACAAGGGTCAAGGGTTATCAAACAAGAGGATGGAAAACAAGCATGAAAAGCAAGAGTGGACGGTGTCAACATGACTTTAGATGAAAATCGAATAGTGGCTACTAGTGGAATTTTGTTTATAGTTTGTATGACGCCATAATCGATGGATATAGTAAATATCAAAACATATTTTGAAGTTTTGCTAAACTATGTGGCGAACAGAATGTTTTAAAACATACCCAACAAAACTCGTGTTATCTGATGTTATAATACGGTTGAAATATAAACATACCTATATAGAATAATAAACCCATATTATAATTTTATTAAATTTTCAATAGGGCTGAATGCTTAGCAGGCAGCAGGAAGGACGCACACTCTGTATCCGACTTTATTGAAATGATAATAATATTTGGATGATTTATATAGCGCCGTTTTTGTGCAAAATCACCTCAAGGGCGCTGCATAGCTCATATCATAGAATCAATCATTTTAAAATAAAGACGTAAAGCCATTATTTAAACTAGTATCTTGGCCGTTTCGGAGTGTAGTGATAATAAAAAAATTATATATTAAAAGATAAATATCGCTGTATCTTTTTTAATTGATTATAAAATGGTAAACCTATCTATGCACGGGTTTACGTTCATATGTATTTATAACATCAACAAGTTCCTAATATTAAAATAATAACTAACTAACCATCACGCCGTTTCTCGGCAGGGGTAGGCAGAGAGGACGGACCGCCAAACAACTCGGTCTTGGCACACACTCCTTGCCTCATTCACATTCATTCATCGTTTCATACATACTCTTTTCTGACTCTTGACATGTCCCGACTCCAGTATCTGATTCACTTGGTCGTGCCATGTCTTCCTCGGGCGTCCCGGACTTCTGCTACCATTCACATTTGCATTGTATATTCTCCTTACACTCCTTTCTTCGCTCATTTGCTCTACATGCCCAAACCATCTAAGCGTCCCTTTCTTGGTCTTACTCATTAAACTTACATCAGCCTTGCACTCTTTGTGGGTCTCCACATTTATCACACGATCATACATGGTTTTACCACACATACGCCTCAGGGATCTTATTATTAAAATAATAACATTCTCAAACTAATTATAGAAATGTATGTTGAATCGGATCTAGCGGTTCCTAAGCATTTTACTGGTAGTTATTTAAATATCAAAATCAGTATCGGTAACAGATTTAAAACACATTTATTCAATTTCATTTGAGAAAAGTAATTAAAAACACAAATGCTGCAATAGGTGTCTGTAAATAATATTATTCTCCCCGTGCGGCCTTGATCAGAAATCTCATTATCACTACTATTAACATGTTCTAATATACAGCAATAAAGTTTAAATAAAACGCATATTTGCTATTAGCTGTAGTGCATAGATTGCACACATTTATCATCATCGACGTATACACGTGATAAACAAATAACTCTTATAATTATTGATACATTTCAAGATTCATTAATTTAAACACAACATAATATTATTATTTAAAGCAGGTGTACAATAAATTACTGAATAATAACCAGATAGTGATGTAAAACTAAATTGTAATAAATTGCACTGAATGTTCTTTATATTAACAAAAACTTTCTTCAAATGCGTTATCTGAGCACCTACCTACATAAAATACTTAGGACGGGTTGTTTCGGAGAATCTGAACAATTCATCAAATTTCAACGTTCATTTTCGGGTTCTGTGAAAGACTTATTCAAGTTCTGTTTTTATATCATTGTAGGTTAGTTGCTTGACAAAACTGAAATAAAAACAGAACATGAAAAAATCTTTCACAGAACTTGAAAATGAACGTTGAAATTTGATGAATTGTTCAGATTCTCCGAAACAACCCGTCCTTAGTATTCAATATAATCAACAAATAAACATGTTTTTTATGAAGAAACCATTGGTGTAAACAAAGTTTTTAACACTTATTTTTATTATATTAAAATGAAGCAAGAAAGCGATTTTTATTTACTTATTTTAAATCGTCCGATAATAATGATAATATCTATAAATGAATCAAATCTTTAGTATTGTGAGTTAATTGCTAACAACATTTTCGACAATTGAAAAAAATACCTAGGTACTTACCAATTTTTCGAGCGATAATTGCTCTAATGGAAATAAAGCAAACAAAACAACTAGTTTAGAGCGTTTGTTTTGCGCGGACTAAGAGGCCGAGAGGTTTAGGTTCGGAGGCCAAAGGGCCAAATAATAGAACCTCCTCAATGGGGGCCCCCCTAAAGGATAGAGTAAGATATGACTTCACGTACAATGATTCCTCTCACCTGCGTGTTGGGCAGGTGTAGCAGTTCATGCTTGTCCAGTAGCTCCTTGGTGGGGTAGGCACCCCCGCAGCGGGGGCACACGTGGGGCCCTCCAGGGCCTAGCGGTAGAGGGGGCGAGCGAGGGGCGCGGGGCCCTCGGGCTCCGCGGGAAAGGCCCTCGCCGTCCTCTTCTTCGGGCGGGGGTAGCGGTTTATCTTCGGAGCCCGTAAGGGGGGGAACTAAAACAAGGAAAAATAACAATAAATATTTGAAAACGTACTTCAACCACTGTATTCTGTGATAAGGGTGTAATCTATGTTCTTCTGCTAACATTTATTAGTTGTCGAGTGATCGGGTTTGCATAAATCAAAACAGGCGGATGGTGTTAAACGGGAATTTAAACCTTATCGCCATCTACGTAAGGGTTGTTATCGATAGTGGCTCAATTAAAAACATTACACGACGTAGTGCATCGCCTTAAATATAATGGTAATTCTTGTGGAACGTTCCAGAATGGTAGATTCCGTGATGAAAGAATTATTTAAAAAATAGTGGCTTAAAAAATATAGCTGTGTTTATTGACAAGTTCTAAATTTAAAAAAAATAAGTATCACCCTACCTACAAGAATTTGATATATCATTTTATAATATTTATTTTAATAGATTTTGGTTAAATATTTCGAATTTTTTTGTCAAACCCTATCCACTGTATTAATACCCTCGCTCTGAATCGAAAGGCTTTCTGTTGGTTTTATCTCCGGACAGATCTATTTGGATATTGTGAAGCGTCGGGTTTTCACCGAGGAGATGCAGGTTCAATCCTCTACTAGCTAAGTTCTCTACCAATGGATAACAGCGGAAAGCCTTTATAAAAACATTTAAAAACTTATTTATGTACAAACAAGTATCTTCTATTCAAACAGTATATAGATATGCAGTGAAAAGGAAATGTACAGCTACATTTGCAGATCAAGAGGTAGGAAAAAGCAAAAGCTAAAATTCTACATTTATAAGGTCATCACAACTCAATACTTATTAGACATAATATAATCAATAGATAACTATATAAAATAATTTCAAAGAAACAAAAGAAAACATACTAATTTCAGTTGTCTGACGATATGCGTGATGTGAAATATTCCTCACGTTCAACAAACTCAAAATTTGTTTTGAAATTTTCAAAATTGGAGCTAATGTTTGTGTGAATTCAGACAAGTGATAACGAAGGATTTAGTTAATTGCAGATATTTATTTTGTTAATTTTTTTCATAGGTGATTTTTTACGAAAGGTATTTCTGACGTCTTTATTAATTTGTCAAAATGTATTTATTTTTGCAATGCGATGCTGATGCAATTTATTTTAACAAATACTTTCATCCTACAATTAAAATATCCCGTGATTTTTCATAATTAAAAAAAGAATCAACTCTAAAAAAGGGTCATTTCTTTTTCCGCCAATAAAACAATGCCATATTATAATTGCGTTTCTTCCACATCCTTATGCCATCCGTGGCCATACTTTAGAAATCATAATTTTGTTGGAATGAATTCAAATGGGCCTTAAAATTGTCGGCGGCGCTTTTTTGCACGGCGGATTTCAGTTACGATGACGCCCGACGGTTGGCGCTAATGTCCCATTTCCGGGCGCCGCTAGCGTGGGCGGGAAATACACGCGATGCTGCTTCCCGCCCACATTCCGCCCAGGTGAGATGTCAGATACTCTTACATGTCTCTCCGGTCATCCGTTAAGACATCAGGTGCGATGGAAGATTACAGGAAATCATTAGTTAAGACTTCAGGTGAGATTGCCAGATCAGAGGTTGTCATTAGTTAAGACTTCGGATGGACTGCAATTAGGATGTTATCAGAGCGAGCGAGTTAATAGTAACTATATGAAATCATTTATAATGTGGAGTAAAATAACTGGCAACTTTCTTATTCTATGTTGTAAAGGCTAGGGCTTCGTCGCATTGCCAACAAATGTTAAACATAAAAAGTGAAATAGGTAGGTGGGTACCGCAATGCATATTCATGATTGAAGAGCGACAAATGCAAGACCACACAATTGATAATATAGGAAGGAAAGCGTAAAAAAACGCCCTGGTGATAAACAGCCACCGATAGGAGAGGGGGGTCAGAAGAATATATCCTTTACCGAATATTTTTAAGGTAAGCGATATGCTGAAATAGGTCAATATAGAGCGCCTATTACTTGGTCTGTAACAGACTTTTAACAAAACGTTTTATAATACCCAAACGTGAGAGTGCGAGTGCAATTCTGTAGCAAGCAGTCGCTTCAGCGGTTGGCGTCAAAGACTTATGATACGATACGAATGTACCACCCCAGCCAGGAGCATTCCTGTCCCGGTGAGACCGGTACACCAGGGTGATACATCTGATTTGTTAGGACTTGGAAAACGTCTCTGACGAGAGAAGTTTAATCGACCGGTACCTGGTAAACAAATAAGCCAATATTGGAATTTAAGATATGACAGGGATAAAGGAATTGATTGTTGTTATGTCTTATTTCTATTGCGTCTTTTTGGCTCTTCTTGGCTCGCCTTGACTGTTCTTACATCTTCTAGCCCTCTCTTGTCTCTTCTTGGTTCTTCTCGACTCTCCTTGGATCTCCTTTGCTCTTCTTGTCTCTTGCAGTTGGCGTCAAAAACTTAAGTAAATATAAAATAGTTCGATAATAATGAGGAGCATCTATTTCGGTCTCAGGAGAAGCAAAATAATGCATTTTAATAGCCATATCCAGCGTATCTGAATTTTTACCAAGATTTACACATTGTTCTACTAATACAGGGACGCCTGCAGGCAGGGTAAATACTGCCTTTGTGATAGCCAACCTCCCGACAGCAGACGGCAACGGGAGAACAACATACTGTCGTTGATTTTTGCAAACTCAAAAATAATACTAATAATAATAATGTATCTCGAAGTCGCGCAGTCACTTCAGTGCCTGGCGTTAAAGATTTACTTTGAGATTAATCCATAAACAGCGTTGATAGGTAAAGCAGGGGTAATTTAATTAAGTGCGTAGTCATCGTATTGTTGGATATCAACTAACCGACTCAAGAAAGGGGACAGAAAGTGTGTTATAATCTCGGTATATTAAAATAAGATTTAATTCGCTCTCTAATATTTCTGACGGCAACTAATAATAACACGATAACAACATACGGTATTTGGTAGTTGAGTGTTGGCGATATTGTCTGACGTATTGAGTGATTTGTTATGAGGTTGAAGTCTCACTAGCCATTATCGCATAATATACCTTACTACGATGGCTGATAAGCACAAATATTATGTTGTTGTGAGGTAAAGCGAGAAAAGATGTAAAATAACCAGTAACTCATTACGCTGGAAACAAAAATTTGCACGAGAGATTTGACGCTTATAAAAACAATTAATGTTCTCTACTCTTATTATTTCTTCTTCACTCTTTGCTTCAGCAGCATCAATCAAAAATAGTAACTCTGGTTCTATGAACTCATATTTTCTTTGAAAAACCATAAGTTTCATTTTAAAAATTCTAACTAATCAGTAAGTAGGTACCTACCTATACTTAATAAATTCTAACTAATCATTAAGTAGGTACCTACCTATACTTAATAAATTCTAACTAATCATTAAGTAGGTACCTACCTATACTTAATAAATTCTAACTAATCATTAAGTAGGTACCTACCTATACTTAATAAATTCTAACCAATCATTAAGTAGGTACCTACCTATACTTAATAAAAAAATGCAAATGTTCATTTGTTCAAAATCTTAAATCTCCAAAAGTTTTTCACCGATTGTTTTGATATTTTGACACAAAGTTGCATTCGAATATGTGTGTTTTATATACCTATATTATATAGATGTCACCCATGACAGGTAAAAACATTATTTCTTTAAAACAGCGCCATCTGTTGGACGTAAAAGCAACACGCGGTATTGTTTCTCTATCTGCACATACAGACTGAGCCACATCAACGTGGCGGGGTACAACCACGTAGCGTACGTCACAAATATGGAGATGAACTTAACAACCCAACTCTGTTTAAACTCCTTGTACAAGCGTTCAAACTCGTAAGCGAAACCACGGAGAATTTGTTGTCAGAGGTGTTGTAATATGGACATAATTCAAATTTAAATATTTGGAACTCGGTTATTTTTGTGATTGAAAAAATGAACTTGCCCGGCATAGCTGAGAAGCAAAATAGACCAACAAAAGGTAAAACGCAATGCACAGTGCCCATTTCGCATTGCGACATAATGCGTGGGCCTTTTTATAAATGTGCATGTGAACCAAACCAAAATTATGTTGGGGTTATTTTTAAATGAATATGCCGCGTCTAGTCTAAGGACGGGTTGTTTCGGAGAATTTGAACAATTCATCAAATTTCAACGTTCATTTACAAGTTCTGTGAAAGATTTTTTCAAGTTCTGTTTTTATTTCAGTTTTGTCAAGCAATTAGCCTACAATGATATAATAACAGAACTTGAATAGAACTTTCACAGAACCCGAAAATGAACATTGAAATTTGATGAATTGTTCAAATTCTCCGAAACAACCCGTCCTAATTTAGTCTATGTATTTAACAGAAAATATGTCAAAAAATGTAAAATTGATGTGATAATAATTTAGACTAACCGGTGATTTTTCACGGGACTCGATAGTTTACAATATTCTGCGCAGAAAACGCCTCGTAATGGCTCCGTACCGTGTCGGTTTTTTGTGCTCGAGTCAATGGGTACCACACAATTAACAATGATACAAGAAACAAGAGGACAAGGCGATCCGAGAGTGAAAAGGTAAAGACTCCTCGCTACGGGAAACGGCCGTCACATTACTTTGCCTAATTCACCTTTATATTATTATATTCGTCCATTATTCCTACTCTGGATATGAACCGACACAAGTTATAATTATGTTCGTCCATTATTCCTACTCTGGATATGAACCGACAAAAGTTATTATTATATTCGTCCATTATTCCTACTCTGGATATGAACCGACACAAGTTATTATTATATTCGTCCATTATTCCTACTCTGGATATGAACCGACAGAAGTTATTATTATATTGGTCCATTATTCCTAATCTGGATATGAACCGACACAAGTATTCTCCTTGTGCCGCATCTTCCTGGAACGTCCCTAACTCCTTTCACATACTTGTGAGTCATGTATTTTATAAGATAAACACGTGTATGACTAAAAGCACAGCTTTCCTAGATCGTAGCGTTCGTTTAGGATATAATGCAAGAGGCCAAAGTTACCTAATCTGATGTTGCGAATATTTGGCTCTCGATTTGATGATCCGTTTGATTTATGATCTACGGATAAATATTTTTTAAGTGCCCTACTTTAAAACTTACAAAATGACTGCGTATTAATAGAATACATGTATAGGTAGCTAATGAAAGTAATAAAACCATGGAGTATATATTTGAGTTACTCTGAACGAAGAGAAAGAATGGCAGGCACTTAAAAATAAATAACGATTATCGTCACCAAGCAGGAAAAATACGTCTGAATTGTTTCATTCTACATAGTTTAGTTTTAGTTTTATATTCAGGCGTCACCTAGCTTAGTTATTACTGCATTAAATTGTGATAAATATATTCAAGAGCGTTTTTAATTTATCCAATGAATTAGTTGGCCAGGTCATTAGCATCAGGGACACAAATAATCACAGTAAAATGATGACTCCGACCTCAATAACATCCACTTTGATAATATTATGTGTTGGCGAATCTGAAATTTTGATTAGAACTGAGGAAAAAGCAACCCGCCTAAACCAAATTTACATATTAAATCATTTCGTATTTGGGGCGGTGATTAGCTTTCGACTTTTAGAAATTTTATACATTTACCTTCAAATGGTTAAATGTTAAAACTCGACAAATAACATGCCATATTTTTTTAACCCAAATATATTTTTAACCCAACGCGAGTTCAAACGATTTTTGAGTCGCGGTGGATAGTCGAAATCTCGCTTTGAAGATTTTAATAAATTTATGGAATAGGTTTCACAGAAGACATTATACATTATGAAAAGTTAGTCGATAAAATAAAGCACTAAATAATAATTTGCAAGTTTAATGTAACTTGGCCCGAAACTTAATAGATGCAGAACCATAATATAATTTAATTAAGTCATCTTGCATACAATTTCACACATTATAATCAGCTTTATTGCAAATATATTAAATTTAGTCTTCTAGTAAGTGTAATTAATTAATCTTCTCTTAAGTGGTGTAATCTAGTTTTATTTTTTATATAAAACCCTTGTTAGATGCCAACTAGAGTATAACTCTACGTTATGGTCTCCCTTTTACAATATTATATTTGTTAACAATACTGCCAATAATTATTATTTCGTTAGCTTTCTTACTCAAAGGCCTCATACACTATGTGTCGTATTGTATCATGTTACTGTTGCCACTACCTAGCATTTACATATAAACTTTACATTTCTTATTAACTAATTTAAGTCTGTATAACTTAGGAGTAGGAATATTCTTAATTTTGTACTATTTACTTGCTGTTATAATATGTCAAATGGATATGGTTATATGTATTTTTACTATTACTTTTGTGAACTTGCAATCTTCAGAATATTATTTTTTTATTAACTATGTATGTAAAAGCCCAATGGGCGTATAAATAAATAAATAAAATAAAAATATTCATTCCGATAACATTGAAAAGATTCAACATAAGTTCCTGAAGTATATAATCCATAAATTGCATATTCCTGTAGAAAACATTGATTATAACTTTTCACTAGATAAATTGTCCCTATTAAAACTTTCAGAAAGAAGAATAAACACAGATTTAATAGTACTACATAAAATACTTCATTACAAAATTGACTGTCCTGAGTTACTCCAATTAATCAGCATCCACATACCCAAAAGATCTTGCCGAAATTCAGTACCCTTTTATTTTTACAACACCAGGACACTGTCTTATCAAAATTCCCCGATTCCAAGACTTCACAGTCTCGGAAATAAATACTCTGATCTGGGAGATATATTTCATCTTAAAAATAATCAATATAAATATTGTTTATTTCAATTCTTTTATATATCGAGACATAAATAGACATCTATAATTTCCGCAATATATATATTTTTATTTTGAATATCTATTTATCTGAGACTTCTTATCATTTTTACTAATGTATCTTATTTTATTATGCTTTTGTTGTAACATTTAATATTTTTTTCTTTTTTCGTTGTATTATGTTTCCTTTATTGTTTTAATTTTGTAGAATTTATAATAATTGTGATACTCTACTATTAAACTTTGTAGTGTGTAAAAGCCCATTAGGGCGTGTAATAATAAATAAATAAATAAATATTATCACAAGCTTCAATATCTTGGTTATATTATGAGAAGAAAAAATACAAGATTACAAAATTGGTTATCCAGGGGAAGATTGTTGGAAGACGTTAGAGAAAGCCGCTGGACTTCATGTCTTCGAAATCTACGATGACCAGTATGAGTGCAGTAGTTTCGTTGAGTTTTTGAATTTCTTTTAAGTCCCGAATGCCTGTAGTCCAGTCAATGAACGCATTGAACTGGAACAAATTAGGGGAAAGCTGAATTTTTGAAGGTGAATAGTACCTACCCCAGAGAGTATTTTCACAAACGTTCAAACTGCTCCCCGGCTTGTTTCCCCCCTGTGTAACCTCAAACATTCACTATATCTCTATGGTTGTTGCCGTGATATCGCCAACCTCCGGTAGGAAGGGGCATCAGACGTGTCACCTCGCAATTCGTTCTTTTAACGTAGATTAGGTTACATGACGAAATTACACACGGGGAAATTTTCATCTATTTAAATTACATCAAGTGAAAGTACAAATGTCAAAAAAAACTGATCTTTTGTTTTTAATTTAGCTCACACTAAAATTCTTAGGCCCTTCGTACACACCGATACTTACATGCTACTTGACTGTGACGCAACCACAAGTAGCCTACCGACAAGCTGGTTGCCGTACTCGGCGATACAAGAATTATTCTGAACTTCATATATTTTTCAATACGATGTCAAGTGACTCTAGCGACGAAGAAAATAATATTGTTCTTTTTATATTTACAAGCATAAAAAATGAACATGAAAAGAGAACTAAAGAACTACATGAGAATGATGTCAAATTGACTTTTCTTTTGGACCTCAATCCACGACTTTAATCCCGATAAATCCTTTCTAACGTATTCCGGTAAATTATAGTCATATAAACATGGATATTTTCCCAACTCCAGAACTAATTTAACAATCAAATGATGTTCTGGCGCCATTTCTGTCAAACAAGTAGCATATGTCTTTTATGTGATTTTGTCTTAAAACGGCGCTTTACTAATCATCCTAATAATACTTATCATTATGCGAATGCAACTCGCGTACCGTAGTCGACGCGTCGCGTCGTGAACGAACACTAGCAAAATGGTAAGGCGGATACGCGTACAAAACTCTAGTCGCTTGTAAGTATCTCCGTGTACGAATGACCTAACTCAGAATGTTAAACCTAACTAGTAAAAAAAGATTTCCTTGACGAAAGATATAACTCAAGTAGGTACATGTTATTTAAATAGGTGTAATTCTCTCCATTTGTAGTTTCTTCCAAGTGTAATTTACTAATTAGGTTCACTTATAATTCTGGCACAAGGAGTGATCATGTGCATACGGAGAAAAATGAGTATTACTAATTTATTAAGAATCTCTTCAAATTATTGGTTATTCGGTTAAAAACGGGTTTGCGGGCCGTTTCCTGATAAAATTTTAGTAATATGTCGGAACACACGTGTTTTTTTGCATTTGCCTTGATAATATACAGGGTTTTCCAATAAGAGGTGTTATTTTGATATTCAATCGTAAAAGATCAATGGTTTCGTTGCTTGTGTGGCACGTAGCGCCGTCTTGTGAAAAGTGAACGTTGTCCAGATCAATACCATCCAATTCCGGCCATAAAATATCATTAATCATCTCTCGATAGCGCAATCCATTCACCGTAACTGTTGCTCCAGCCTCATTTTAGAAAAAAATAAGGTCCAATGACTCCGCCGGACCATAAACCGCACCAAAAAGTCACACGTTGAGGATAGAGAGGCTTTTCAATAATAACTCTTGGGTTTTCCGAGCCTCAGATGCGACAATTTTGCTTGTTGACGAAGCCACCGAGGTGGAAATGGGCCTCATCACTCAAGATGATTTGCATTTGATTCACTCAAGTGAATTTTAATAATTTCAATGCGTTGTTGAAGCGTGTATCGTGCCATTTTTATTAATGGCGTAGTTTCTACTTGTCAAATGTCAAAAAATGACAGCTTCAAAAGTAACATCTACCGAAATAGCGGGCTATTAAAAATAACACCTCTTATTGGAAATCCCTGTATAATGACGAAATGCGAAAAAATAAGGATTTTTATGACAACGTGTTTCGACATCGTGATAATAAATTAGTATTTTACGAAAAGTTTATCAGGAAACCTACAATTCATTCGTTTCGGCCTGCAATCCCGTTTTAATAATTTGAAGAGATTCTTAATAAATTAGCAATAATAATTTTTCTCCGTGCAGTTGAACAAATTGCCATTTTATTTCTACGTAATATTTAGTAAACCATACATAACGCACGTTTAACATTTTTAAACCGAGTAATGACTCCAATTGCGCACTGCTGACAAACTAGGTGAAGCGTTTTATTGCGGCTTGAACTGTAATCAAAGTGGAATACCTACCTACGGAGTCATATTTTATAAATATTGCCAATTAATGGCCACGGGTCATTTCTGTTGCTTATAATGAGCCAATGCCCTTATCGAACAAGAGAAACAAGCGAGAAATTAAAGCAAATACTGGCGTCACAGATATTGGTCTGATTGAGTTCAAAGTATCGGCGGGAATGTTCTAAATGTTTATAGTATAGACACACAGATGTTTAGAATTAATAGCTCAATTTTTGTCCCAAGTCTCAACCAGGAGATTTCTAAATTTCGAATTAGTTTTCTAAATACTTTTATAAAATCAAAATCATAATTTCCTCTGAAATCGTCAGATTTGATAGTAAGCAGGTACTTAAATACCTACCTACTTTATAAAATCCATATATTTTATTTGAATAAGGAATTATACAATTTGTTCAAAAAAGTAATATCTCAATGACAATTATTTTTTTCAAACATTCGTTATGCAGGTAGGTACCTGCCATAACATTGAAAAATGAGAGTAAGAAAATCCAAATAAACACGACGATTCGATATTTGAAAAAAAAAATCTTTACTGAGCAAAAGTCAAAATTAGGGATTGCTGAATAATAAAGTGGATGCAGCAGATTTTCGAAAATGGAACGCACAAACAAATTTACAGGCGTAATTTAAAACAGGACTTCGATACGCTCATAGACCAATCGTCACCGTATTTTATAATATTCGAATAAGTACCTACTTATACTTAATAACCAGCTTCGTTCGAGTTATTTTTTCTCTTTATATATAGTTATAATAAAATACAAAGAATAATTATATGATATCTTATACAGTTCAATGCATACATAGCTAATACGCGTTTACCTATAAATTCCATACAGGCTGTGCAAATTTCATGATGCCAGAGATTGCCGTTTGAGGTTTTTGACACTTATGTACTTTACTTAACGAGTAGGTACTTGAGACAAACAGATAATTAAAAAGTATTCTAACTTGCGACTTTCGGCCGGTTTTTCGGTATGTTCAGGAAGGTTACGAATCGGATTTGGTTGTTAGGATTATTACCCGATTTACGAAATATCTCATACTAAAAAGCAACTGAAATACAGGCCCTTTAAATCATTTATATACTGGGTTAAAATATTTTTTAAAACAACTGCCAAAGTTGCCCCCAAAATAGTGAAAAAGCGATTTTTTAACGGCATATTTTTATAATTTAAACCACAAATAAATAAAATAGCATATATCCGTACTAGATATTTGCCGTACGTTTTTATTAAAAAAATAGTTATTCAGTTTGGTTAGGTATTTTTGTTTTAAATCTAAAATTAAGTTTTGAGTGAAAAGGGTCGCGCAGCCGTCCCTCTTAAACTTTGGTAACTCTTCAAAAAATAAACAAATAGACGATTTAAAATGTCTTTTCGGTGAAGTTACTGACAATTTGCTTTATATCTAGATTTAATCTATTAAAATGCTAGTCATAAAAAAACAACGTCTTAATAGAGATATCTATGAAGTACATTATTTTGGAATACCAATCGGATGGTAAGATTGGTACCTACGTCAATTTCTGTTATCAACTAGTACCTACCTTCTTACTCAATAAAGTTTTTGTTTAATATGTGTTTAAATTAAAATCATTATAATCATAAGTTAAATAAAGATTATCAAACTTCTCACTAAAAGAAGTGTAATATTTACTTTGGTAATCAAATCATTTAGCAAGAAGCAATTAGCATTATTTGAAAACCCATTACGCCTATATTTAAGTATACACATATTTAAAATTTGTGTTTGATTTCTGATGATTACCGGTTTGAAAGCTTTCCGACGGTAAGTTGTGTTTATTTAGATGATATCAAATACAAATAGGTTCAAATTTTAGACATAACTAAACTATAGGAACATTTTTACAGGCCAAAGTCTAGATAAATTCATAGTATAAAATGTTGTAAGCTTTAAACTTTTTGAAATACGACGTAGGTTATGGGTTATGACTTGTAGCTAACTTACCTAAAATATGTATTACGCAAATAATTAAATAGTAGAATAATGCAATCACACAGTTCTGAGTGTAAAGACGGTCTTTTATTGAATTCTTGGCATGGAGGTGGCATGTAATTAAAATGCTAATAAATCTACGACAAAATGGGGACATAACATTGAGATTTCATTGAAAAACAGGTATGAGAGGGACCGCGAGGTGCTGCCGCCGCCGGCAGAATCGTGAACCATAAAGCTTTCGCTATTCGCTCATAGATGGCGGTAGTAGTTGTAAAAGCATTGCATTTTGTAAAATAAAACGAGATTGAAAGAATCTGGGCAAAGATAAAAATAATAGTTTGCTAAATTAATATTTTCTTATTGTTGGCATTCGTTAAAATAATGTATTATTTGACTTACGTTGATTTCAGTTCAGATTAAATTGTAAGCAACGCGGGATAATATTAATAATTAGTTTTGTTTATTGTTTTGTACATCCACGATAGCAAATTACTAAGTTATTAGTTCGTAATAAAAAAAAAACAAACACGCGATTTCATTGACATTATCGTGTGAGAAGAAAAGCGTGTCATTGATAAATAACGTAAATATTTACGAATCGCCAAATACAAGACGTCATAAAAAATCCACCAAAAAAATTCCTCGAAAATACAAGCAAATGTCGTAGTGGTCAGGGCTAGGTAGGTACCAACTGTACTTAAATACAATAAATATGCGCAATAAAACACATCATAATCTCAACCAAAACCAAGAAATTTGTCGACTTCAGAATTTCGTATAAGACGGGAAAAATTTATGTAGAAAACAATATTTTAAATAAAATTATCTATACTTAGTTAGGAATATTTTTTCACAGGTAACAAAAAATATTACTAAAAAAGTCGTGAAAGGAACGCGCAATTATAATTAACTAGTTAATCTGAACACGGGATAAGAGGCGTTATATTTAACTGCCACTAAACTACTTTGTGTGTGTTGTGTATGCAATTATACATAACACACACAAAGGGACCTTTTAAAATTTCAAATTTAGACGCATTTACACACTAAGGAACCTTTTAAATCTTAAATTTAAATACATTCCATTCTAAGCGGAGCATTCTTAAATCTTACAAAGGACTTAGAACATAAGAATGTGGCCAAGTACTATAGGTACCTACCTAATTTCGTTCGCTTCAACTCTACGACATACGGACGCACCTGCCGGGCGGGTAAAAATATATATAATTAAAATGGCCGATGTAATGAGCGAGATGTTAATCTTAACACGGTATAGAGATGTTAAATTTAACTACCAAACACCTAAATTACCATCAATATTACTACTTCGCAATAACTACCTTCGAAAATCTCAAATACTAGGACATACCCGTATGTACGATACGTATACGTAAGAATTAGATTTTTTTAAATTATTTTCTTTGCCTACCTACTTTATTGCTTGTCTGAATTATTCTTCACAAAATCTGTCAAACATTTTAAACAAAAGAAATACACATTTAGATCTAGAATTATTAGTTAACAAATAATGAAAAATCTAACTATAGGTGGGTAACTACAATGTAAAAAAATAAATAAGTTTGAATTCATTGAAAGCGAGAAAATTTCACGCGGGAATAAGTAACATTTTATGCACAGATAACTGAAATTAGTATTTTGATGTTAGAAACATTCACAAACTAGCGGACATTTTAAAATTAAAATTTAGTAACATTTCATTGTCCCTAAGCTGAGTATTCTAGCTTACAAACGTAAGAATGTGAGCAAGTACTTGATATAGATGGCTTCACGACATACGGACGCACCTGTCTGGCGGGGAAAAAGTAACAATCAAAATGGTCGACGTAATGAACCGTAAACACAACACATCCTGTAAGAGAAGCCATCTTGGATCTACAAATAATATGTTTAAAAAAAGTAGGCGGTTCTTCTTCCGATAATTCTACCTGATATTCTTATAACGCGCCGCCATGCATGACTGGGAGGGACTTAAAACAGGTTTCGTGCCACCAGGATCACATATCAATGCGAAGGTTACTTGAAAAAACTAGCAGGTAGACGATTGACTCGAGTGGAAGCTATGAGGGGAGAAGCGAACACAAAGAATTCATTATTAAGGCAATCACTACTTGACTCCAAATAAAGACGGCAAACAAGTAATACAAAAACGAGGTATTCAATCATAAGACAGGGAGTTGTACCCTACGAATTCGGCAGGTAGAAAACCGGTTTCACACTTTTTCACAATTATTGCACACTTGCTTGTATTCATAACTTCAAGACCCTTATAATTCTTATTATGGGGTTCTTTTGTTGATATTTATTTCTGAAGTGAGGTACCCCTAATTGTTGTGATAAAGATTGGTTTCAGGTACCGATTTACAAAAGGTTTTGTGGCAGGTAGGATAATGCTAATTGAGATGTAAGAAATAATAACGAGGGTTCGGATTATATTCAGAAAGATTGTTGGGCAAACAGGTTGAAAGCTTTTTTTACCGCTTTTTGAAGGTGGCAAAATGGTGGTGATTTATTTATTGAATAGGCGCCCCTGAGGTGATGTCTCACAAAAGCGGCGCTAAATAAATTAGCCAAGAATAAATAATAAAAAAACTTGATAGGTTTTTGATTCTGATGATACTTAAACAACGAATTATTGTTGTATCTATAATACATGAGATGGTTATCTGTTTATTTGTATGTGTCTAGTTCTATTTCATGTTTCGCTTAGATTTATAAGTATTATATTCTTCTTCAACAAATCTAAGTACATACTAAGATATAACGTACAATATCGACCTGAAATATATTAGGTACTTAGATGTTAACATGCAAATATGTATGACGTTTATTTAAATTTACGTATGATTAATCGTGCACATACTAAATATAAACAAATAGTATACATAAGACATAAGACCCCTTTTCTCCGTAAAACCAAAAGGAAAAATATATTCACAATTTAAGAAATAATTAAGCATCACAATTAAATCAAATACAAACCATAAACAGTGTACAATGAAAATAATAGACGAATTGAGGAAAAAAGAATAGGGAAAATTAAAAGAAAAGGAAAGAAGATTATAATAAATACAGAACATAAATAAATAAATTTCATAATTGTATTTTCAATATTGCCGGATAAATAAATTCATAACAATATTCTAAAAAAATATCTAGGTTATAAACATGTTTTAGTAAAAAAAAAGTTAGCAGAAAAGAATGTAAGTGAACATATTTTAAAACATGATGATGTATAAATTAAAAAGAATATGAATAAAAAATATACATATATAGTGAAATGGAAATGGTGTACAGGTAATTAAAAAAGAAAGTAAAAAAGCTTACGGAAAGCTGCCAGTTTAGCGGCCGTGGAAGTAGGCATACGCTTGCACCTCATGGTTCACCGTTTTAATCAATTCATCGAAATAACACAAAGTTCACAAATATCCAAACAGAACTAACTAATCATAACATGGATAATCTGTCTAAATTTGTATACATGGTAAAGCACAGATGATATATTATGTCGGGCACAGAGAAGTCATTTTATAGTATGTCGGGCACAGAGAAGTCATTTTATAGTATGTCGGACACAGAGGTTTGTAACGTACGTAGGTACTGCACTAGCGGAGAGCGGCCGACTAATGAGAATGGGAGAGGGACGACCAAGCAAACAGATTGTTTGCAACTTTGGGTTATTACGTGCGAGGTAAAACTACACTTTGTAAAATCGCAATCAACAGTCACTGTGACTCACGACAAATCTGCCCAACTTATCTCCGTTGCCGGAGCAATGACAATAGTCAATACTGTAACGAACTAACGACTTTATGGCACAGTTTTTACAACATAACAAAAGTTTTGAGACCGTTTTGTAAACATAACATTTTACTCGTGCTTTTGTAAGTGAATTTGAAAATAATTTGTATTTTTATAGTTTTGTTTGAAGAGCTTTACGATGTTTTATTTTCAGTGATCGATTAGTTTGATGTTTTCACCACAAATAAAGTTAAAATTCAACTAATCTATATCTTGTTTTGCCGCCGTAGCATCAAATATTCTAGTATAATTTATCCTTCATTTTAATCTCAGTCTAATTTGTCAAATTAATTGCGCATTTTTTGACGTTTCGCGAAAAAAAATAACTGATTTATAATTTCTTGATCAATTCTGCAACCATCATGTACACACCAAAGCTGCGTAAACTCTAAAAGTTGTCTGTATTGAAAAAAAAAAGTTTTCGATACTGCTGTCACATCACAAAGTAGTAATTTCTGTCACACTCGTGTCTACCGGAGATAAAATAAACGAAGCTCTACAGAGACGTATCCACTATAAATGACCATTGAAAGATCAACAAAAAAATGCAAAGCGGTTTAAATTGGCATAAATATATGAAAATCATAACAAATTTGGAAAGCACTTTTAATTTTTTCGGTTCTTTTTTTTTACTCACATTGGCAGGTGCTCCAAACATTGGCCAAACTCCACAGCCGATACGAGTAACTGTCATTGTAGCACCCGAACATGCTCTCGCCGCGTGCGACCATCACAAGCGGACGCGACGTGCGTCCCTCAAAGCAGCGGGAAGAGAAATGCGCGAAGATCGAGCGCGAATTTTAGGTATATCACACTCGGCGGACGTCCGCCGGCCGACTGACTGGATCTCTCCTCTCCAGAGCGTCTCCTCCGCGCATCCCCACTACGATACCCCGTAGGAGCGAGCGGGACAAACATCAATTTACTCAACCTACTGTTACTGTAATAGAACCGGAAAGCACAACACTCACCCCAAAATCACGAATAAAATAACACTTCTACGTAAAAAAAGTTTACTAATTTATGGTATAAGTTAAAACAGTGCATACAAATGATGCGTCTTTTCTATGAATGTTTGTACTAATTGCGATTTGTTTGATTTTTGTCGATGGGATAGGTGAGCGAGACCGGAGCTGGGATGCCGTACGGTGGCGCCAGACCAGGAGGCCAGTGGGCCTCGCGACGGTTTCAAGAAGCTCGTCGCCCGCCCTCTGAGGAATTGAACGGCTGTTCGTTCTTTTGATTTGAATTCCACGTATGAATTTTGCGAAAGCGATTTTTGAACGGTGAGAAGGCGCGGTTTTAAAATAAATTAACGCTTCGGAGAATTCCACGTAGGTACCTACATCCTACATACTGCGAGGGTAATTTATTTTGATGAGAATTAAAAAGTAATTCATTCCATGAATGTAATAATGTTTTTGCTAGGTACGTAACCCATGTAGGAACGTAGTGGAAATTGAACGGAACACAAGGCAAATAGAATATTTCTTTACCGTTTGGAAAAAAAACATCTATGAAAGGGGCCCAAAAGAGCAACTAACAAAATAATTTTCACCGGTATATTTTATATCGTTAGATTGCCGAATAATTTAATTATTATACTATTATTATTATTAAATCTAATTATTACACACATCTGCCCTGATGATGGAAACTGTAACGTTGTCCGAAACGTTGGCTAAAGAAGGAGTTAGCGCAACACGGCATAACACCCCAAAAACAAATAACAAAAATAATTATTATACTATAGGTATAAATACGAAAACAGGAAGTGATTTTGTAGTTTATAATCATAGACTGTCTTCTGACGTCAATGTTTACAATATTTACCATGGTTAAGAACTAGCCAATACAGGTTAGCACCTAGTCAACTACTGCACATTATTTGATGTAATAGTGCCAAATTCTGGATTTACCGAAAATTTTACGAATAATGGGATATTTACCGAAAAAATACCAATTTTCTATTATTTAGGAGGAGTGCTGTTCATCCAAGGTATTTTTTTTGCCATAGTTCCATGGCTTATAATTATTGCACAACATTGGGGGGATATTGCACAAAAAAATCCGAACATTATTATCATTGTTTATGAAAAAATAACTTTCACCAGAAGCTAACGAAAAATATATTGTAAAATGTATAATATTTCTGTAGGGGCAATGATTTATGACTTAGGATGATCTAACCCCAAATGTCATTGTAAAATGTCTAATATTTCTGTACGGGAAATGACTTATGACTATAATTATTATCAAAAATATTATTAGTAAAAAAAAAATAGTTAAAATTTTTTTAATTCCTCCTATTTCCATCATTAAAAGCGGAAAATGAATATTGTTCAGTGATGGAGGCCTTAGGCCTAGCTAGCCGAGCGTCGAGCGTCCTTGTCGGGAACCCGACGCACTTTTCCACTCGGCTACTAACCGGCCAAAATTATGTTCTCGGATATTTTGGTTAAAAACTAACTAACTATCACGCCGTTTCCCCATGGGTAGGCAGAGAGGAGAGACCATGGGAATAATATCCATACTCTTAGGGAGAGACTGCCACACAACTCTGTCTTGTTATTTTTTTTATATTAACCCCGCCTATGTCATCTTTTGGGATGCTGTGGAAAGGAAGTTCTGGGAAGGTAAAATGTATGAGGGTTGGGTAGGAATCTAGAGACCACTGTATCCAGAAGTGACGGACATGTGAATATATTCTGAATGTTATTCTGAATCGACCGTGGCCCCACTCAAATATTTTATTCACTTGATCTTGCCATGTCTTCCTGGGGCGTCCACGATTTTTTCTACTATTTTTTTTGGTTTCTGAAAATAAAACACAATGAACGCACAACAATATTTTAAAACTGTAACTGCGACATCTCTGGTTCCATAAAATAGGTCCCCCCCATCTAAGTAACACGTGTGCTCTAGGTAGGTACCGGGTACACCTCAAATAGCTTTGTTCCCACTTGGTACAGGGTGCCCAGTGCACACTGCATACCTCGTCCCACACCTTGGTATCGTTGCACATGTGTCGTTTGCTTTCGTCAGCTGAGTCTTGCTTGCAAGACGCCAAGGTGTGGCAGGGGTCCGTCACATTTTATATATTTCTAGATAAATTTGAAATTTTTATAGACCACAAAGCAAATAATATTAACATTAAAATATTGTTGGCATATGAATCATCTAGATGCGTTTAAGATTGAGGATTGATTTTATTCATTAATTTCATTAATATAACATATATATCCAGCTAACAATAAAAACACCCTAATATAATAGAACTTCCTTCTTCTTCTGGCGTTAGTAAGATTAGATTGTTAATATTAATTTTAGTTGTAAGTTGCTAAATATGTAAATACTGGTATATATGTCGTTAAGATAGTAGTTATAGGCCTTAGTCGTAAGTCACTAGATATAATTCTTAGAGATAAGTTAGTAGTTCTAGTATTAACTATTTAAGAAATATATTTGTACAGCGCCCTTGAGGTGATTTCTCACGAAAACGGCGCTATATAAATTAGCCAAATATTATTATTATTATTATTAAATAGTTTGTACAGCGCCTTTGAGATAAATAACAAATGTAGATCCTAGGAAATAAATTGTACAGCGCCCTTGAGGTGATTTTTCACAAAAACGGCGCTCTACAAATTATCCAATTATTATTATTATTATTTGAGATAAATTTTTCACAACAAAGGTGTTGTACAAATTATCCAATTACTTTAATTATAAAAGATAATGTTTATGTTATGTACTATTAACTAATTTATGTGATTTATCTGCATGATGGAGTATGTCCACTACCCGTGGCTCTACACTATGGACTTAGGATATGCTTGAAATGAATCATCCGCGGGTCAGAAGAGATGTCAGTACACATTGCTATATATTGATTCGTGTATGTTTTGAATACAGCATAGGGAGCATTTATTTTTATGTTCTCGATGGAACTCCGTCACTGACTGCATAGTCTGTTATATCTCCCAGCCTGCGGGACTAACTTGCCAATGGTCTTGACTATGGGGAGAGCAATCTTGTATTGAATAGATTTCTTTTGGATATGGACATATATAGTACCAATAAAGTTGATAACCAAATGAGTTTTTTGGTGCCATACAAATTATCCAAATAAATAATTATTTATTCCATTCGTGGCCATACGGTTGGCGATCTGCTACAAGGTATAAACGCACTGAAATAAGGTATGGTCCACACGAAGCTTCGTGACTAATTGACTAATATTTTGTAGTTTGTATTGGGATTATGGGATACTATAGTCTGTACCGGCGAGCGAGAAACAATGGAGCCACGAGATTCAAGTGTTCACCATGTGCGGACGGACTTTGTCGCAAAGAACAGGGGATTTGGGTTGTTTGTTAAAATAATTCTTTCCTAAACAGTAAGTAGGTACTGAGTTGTAAATAAATACCTTGAGTACCTTCCTATCACTTGTGTATGGATTGAAAATGTGTTCCCAGCGTGGAAAGATTTATGACGACCTCCGTGATCCTCGACTACAAATCCAGAGGTCGCCGGTTCAATGGCGGCGTGAGTTAAAAAATATATTTTTAAATTATGATTTTTAAAAGTTTATTAATATAAAATATTATATTGTGTAGGTGATGGCAGCACTTTCTGGAGCAGTAGATACTCTCAGTATCGCCTCGGTGAAAGACTACCATTTAGGATCGACAAGTTGCCTAACATGGCTGTTTGGTGACCGGATCTGAATAGCCAGGTACTTCCCGACTGTCCTCTTCCCAATTCCTTTTGCACCCTTTTTACATTGCTTACATTTTTTTTCTTCTGAAATTTGTATAATCTGATTTATAATTATAATTTATAATTTGAACAGGACAGGCGGGCTCTGATACCTAACTGTCATATTTTTTATAAATATATATATTCAAATAATACCTGACAATAATTTAAAAAATCTCTTACTACCACCACAGTAAGTGAGTCATGTCACTTGTGCCGCGATGGAGGACTTAGCCAGCCGAGGAACTGAACTCACGACACCTGGGTGGGACCAGAACGCGATTCCAACTCAGCCACTGACCGGCTGTTCATATAAAGTAATTTAATTTTCATATTAAATTATAGCGTAGTTTTTAGACGAAAGCTTAGCTACTTGATTTTTTACTAAATTGTGCAATATAATTAGATTGTTTTTGTTATTTTTGAATGGTTGATTTTTGATATTCAGTTGGCTAGTGGGCGTGAAATTGTACGCAAAAGTAGGTACAAATCTACCGACATCTTACTAAATTAGCACTTGATTGAAGTTGTGCCTTATACCTTATTTAGTATAGAATACTATAAATAATAATAATATTTGGCTAATTTATGTAGCGCCGTTTTCGTGATATCCCAACATCTTAACCAATTCAGCGATATTTCTCTTTGTCAATATTATAAATACTTTATTTGTAGGTAAATTTAAGAAATTGTAACTACATAATTTACTTTCCGTGTAAGTAAATTTGAAATAGGAACTAATTAAATTTCTTTGTTGGCAAATTAAATAGTAACCAATCAATTTTCCTTGGTGGCAAATTTAAAATAAGAACTTATTATCTCTGCCTGTAAGAAAATTTGAAATAGGAATAATTCAGCCTGTTTATAGAAAACCGAAATAATTACTTCACGTGTGATATCTACAAATAAACTAATCATCTAATGAAAACTAAATATTTCATTATTATTTTACCTGTAAATTTTACGACATTTAATTTTAAATACACGGAGAAAAATGATCCTGTTAAAAAGCGATAGTATACCAGTTTCCTGATATTAAAGTAGTTATTCAGAATATATCAAGAACATGTGATCTTTTCCTAAAAAATATCGTGACAGTCATATGACGTATCAGTATTTGTAAGAACACGTGTTCCGCCGTCCTCATAAAACATTCGTTTTTAACTGATACTCTGTTAGGAACTCTGTGAATTCATTCGTTATAGGCTTGCAGTCCCGTTTTCAACAAAAAAACGAATAATTTTACCAGATTTTTAATAAACAAACATTAAGTTTTCTCCGTGTGCATTAAAGGTATGTTTTAAAAAGGTAAATACCTATATAGAATAAAGAAAAAAACTAGAAGTGCCTTAAATATAAATTTAAATCGAAAAAAATATTCCATTTAGCCCACTAGCCGAGCGCTCTGTTTCACTTACACATCGAAATCTCAATCCAATTTGAATTTCGTAAAAACAGTTTTTTATTGGAAATTTAAGCCTCGATACGTAAATATTCGGATCACGAATCACGTCTATAAGGCATTTATTGTGTTCTTTATGCTATGTTTGTAAAGGTTCCATGCTAACTCTACACAGTTTTGTTTTGTTTCATCACTTTCCATGACTTTATATAACTTTTTAAAGCTGTGATGAATTATCATTTTGATGATTTATCAGGTCACCCTAATTTCTACAACCTCGGAAAAGGCTCAGCCTAAGTTTATACAAAAAGGTTTGAAGTGAAACAACACAAAACTGCGCTATATAAATGTTATGTTATTATTATTATTATTATTTGTAGATCTTATTTTATCATATCTTATTTCCGAAGAATTTCCACTCATTGGTAGGTAGGTACCTACTTTACAAACGGTGACCGGATAAATCATCAAAATGTTAATTCATCACATCTTTAAAAAGTTATATAAAGTCATGGAAAGTGATGAAACAAAAACTTTATTAATTGGGTTAAGTAGGTTAGGTTAGGTTAGGTTTAAATTTTTTTTTCATCGTTTTTAATGACTTTATATCCCTTTATGTGTTTTTTTGTGTGTTGAATAGTCACTGTGTTGAGTTATCATGAAACCGTAGGTATAATGTATTACAACCGGTTCGTGCGAACAAGGTTAGTTATTAACCATTATAATCAAATATTTGCACTTTATTTTGGTGATATTTCTTCATTACTCTGTTACACGTGAAGATAAATTTAATAATCTCCTCTGGGTCCGACCTTATTCATTGTTCCTGGGCTATTTATAGAGGTGGGTTAACCGAAGGTGCCAGTCGGGGGAATTTGGCGGTAATAAAACTAACGTCCAGGTTAAAAATATACAGTGCTGTTTGGTATAATAATACTGTAGGTAGAACCCACGCCAGCCTACACAGCTGTGAGGCGATAAGTTGGATAAAATACCAAATCCCAGCACATGAGACAAATCTGTAAAGTCACGTACAAGATACATACAACAGCTTTACCTGATGTAGTTATAATGTACGTAGCACATAGGTAAGATTGTAATATTAGGTTTCTTTGTGGGCAAATTTGAAATAGGAACTAATTTAATTTCTGTGTAGGCAAAATTGAAATGGGAACAATTTTACTTTATCTGTAGGTAAATTTAAAATTGGAACTACATTATTTACTTTCTTTGTAGGTAAATTTGAAATAAGAACTAATTAAATTTCTTTGTTGGCAAATTTGAAATAAGAACTTATTGTCTCTGCTCGTAAGGAAATTTTCAATAGGAAATAATTCAGTCTAATTTATAGGAATCCGTGAAAAAATAACATTATGCTGCGTATACATCCGCGAGCCGAGCTGACGAACTGAACCTCAACTTATGGGAAAGAAACGAAGCAACCGCAAATTGCGCGAAACGCCGCTTACAGTTGATTCGTTCCTTTCCCGTAATTAGTGGTACGGTTCGCGTTTCGGTTCGCAAATGTATACGTACCCTTACGTGTGAGTGAAGAACGAAACGACAATTCCTCTTGGTATATCTACAAGGCAACAAATTATTTTGCAAAATAAAAAAAAAATGGTTTTAACCTAATTACAGATTGTCAGATGTAAACATTTGTAATATTTGTGGAATAAACTACGAAGATTACAAAAGAGATAGATTATGAGATCTTAATTATGACAAAAAGGTAGACACAGAAAAGAATAAATTATTACAGAAGTCGAAAGAAGCTAAGTACCTACTTAGGTAGATTTGTAGAATAAAAATAAATTGTGTGTTTGTGCCTTCGAAGACACAATGATTAGGTATATATTATACAAAATATTATTTTGACAGGGGAACTCTTCGCAAATTCAATTGATTAATTTTCTTTGATCCGCGAAGCATGTTGTAATCATATAATCCCCCGATGAATTTGTAATTCATTACTTTGTTTCACAAAAGGGACGAAAATAAAAACAAAATGGCGACACTGGATGCGGAATAAGAAGAAGTGCAAACGTCATTCAATGGGAACATAAGAACAATGCAGCTATAATAATGCCGAAGGAACCTTTTGTTTCTTACTCCTTGAAACGTGAAGATTTGGAATGAATGTAGCATCTGCCAAAACAAAAAAAAAGGTCAGTAGGGGTCCGCTAGAAAAAATGGTTCGTATTTAAAAATAATAGTAAATTTTCAGTTTTTTTGGCATATGAAGGTAGGTACAGAACATTGCAAGGTACCTACCTACCTACTTGGGCAGACTTTGACAGGTATGGTTCCACCATTTTGTTTTTTTTAACTGCCCGTTGCATTTGTAAAAGTTCTTTTATGATGTCGATTGAAAGGTGGTTCCGGAATGTCCGGTCACTTAATTTGCACTTTGCAGTTTGGTGCCTGGGTACTTCCTGCCAGATGACATCACGAGTTATGTCGACTCATTTGCAGGACACGTAACCGATTTCCATAACTCGCCATAATATAAACGCCACGATCTTATAACGATATTTACCCACGTTATAAAATCAGACAGCCTTGTGTTTAACGCGAAATTTTTGAAAGGAAACCAAAAGAAAAGGAATCGACATGTACGACACAGTATCCTTTTATCAAATACAGCAATGTGCTATAGTGGCTATAGAGAGATATTATTTAGCAGCACCATACCATACCTACCCCGTGTCTTGCTGTGCTGAACCAACAAATGTGGTATGCATAGCATATCTTGGTGTCGTCCGTGGCAGTAGATGTTTGGTGCAAACAACTTCAACTATCATTCAGGAGGTATGGACAATCTGCCCATATTTTATATGCTGTTACTGCAAGGAGTAAATATTTTGAAATGCGAGTTAACCCCTCAGGTTAATTTGTTCGCTTTTGGGAACAGCTCATATAGGTTTCACAGAAATCGTATTTCCCCCACTGTCATGGTGAGAAATTTGATCTCAACGACGTAAGAAATAGGAAACATTAAGCGTTGTATTCACATCTAGAAGTTAACCACAGAAGAATTAAATTGTGCACAGCAATTTGAAATTGTAAATTATTTTCCGACAATAATTTGAAAAAATTTCCGACAGTGATTTGAGAAAAATGTATGAAATTTATTTTTTATAAATTATTTTTATGACAAAATGACATAAAAGTGAGGTGATGATAACATTTATAGTACATTTGTTTATTAAAATGTTTGTGGTTTTTTATGTTTTTTTGTTATCAGTAAATTTTAGTTATGAAAAAAAACTTATGTGGAGCAATTTAAAAAACTTTTATGTTTGCATTTAAAAATTTTATATTTGAAAATTATTATGTTTATTTCTAATAATAAATTTTGAAAACCTATTTCATCACATTTCAAAAACCAATTTTCGGAAACGTTAAAAAATATTCCATTTTGTTGGTTTTTTGGAAAGCGGAAACACTGACGGAATATGCCTGAGGGTTAAATTCTAGGGCTTAAAGTCAAACAACGTTATCAACAAAAGTACAACTTACATAAGACTAGACACTTTACCCCAGTGCTGTCTCAATACCTACAGGAGGTAAAAACAAAGTTATCAACAAAAGTACAACTTACATAAGACTGGGCACTTTACCTCAGTGCAGTCTCAATACCCACAGGAGGCAAAACAAACAACGTTATCAACAAAAGTACAACTTACATAAGACTAGACACTTTACCCCAGTGCTGTCTCAATACCTACAGGAGGTAAAAACAAACAACGTTATCAACAAAAGTACAACTTACATAAGACTAGACACTTTACCCCAGTGCTGTCTCAATACCTACAGGAGGTAAAAACAAAGTTATCAACAAAAGTACAACTTACATAAGACTGGGCACTTTACCTCAGTGCAGTCTCAATACCCACAGGAGACAAAACAAACAACGTTATCAACAAAAGTACAACTTACATAAGACTAGACACTTTACCCCAGTGCTGTCTCAATACCTACAGGAGGTAAAAACAAACAACGTTATCAACAAAAGTACAACTTACATAAGACTAGACACTTTACCCCAGTGCTGTCTCAATACCTACAGGAGGTAAAAACAAAGTTATCAACAAAAGTACAACTTACATAAGACTGGGCACTTTACCTCAGTGCAGTCTCAATACCTACAGGAGGCAAAACAAACAACGTTATCAACAAAAGTACAACTTACATAAGACTAGACACTTTACCCCAGTGCTGTCTCAATACCTAGAGGAGGTAAAAACAAACAACGTTATCAACAAAAGTACAATTTACACAAGACTGGACACTTTACCCCAGTGCTGTCTCAATACCTAAAGAAGGTAGGTATTTAGGTCGATGGTTTTATCCGTTGCCTATGCTCTAAACATTCAACGTGAATGATATATAAAACATCTCGATGTTTGAAGTTTATAAATCATTGAGGGTAGGTAACTACTCACTCTTTGCAGCCATTCTCGGGTAGGTACCTTGTCATCAAAGCATCTCTCTAACAATAAATAAAACAGCCCCTCCCAAGTAACCCCCCCTTTAGAGTCGTGCCCGCCGCTAGGCCCGATTATTAAATGACCCGGCAACCAAGTCTCGAGTTCCGCTCCATGGACGGAAGCGCAACTACTACAAACTTTAAATTAAATTAAAAATAATTAATTTACATTTTGTACCACCCCTCCCCCCTCTAAGGCGCCTATTATTGTAATCAATAATAAATTGATAAATTTGAACACATTTGCTATTACAATACGTTGTGAATAAGTAAAACTTACACACGAGAAGAAATGTTTTAGGTGAGACCGATAACCGAATGGGGTATTTACACCATTTACATGATATATACCTGTAAGTATTTTGATGATATTTAGTGTTGTTTCAATGGTGAAAAATTACATTTCAAGCGTTAAACTTTTATTTTAATAACACAAGCACTGCTTAAAAGAAACGCGTATTCAATTTCAAAATGTATCTATCTTGTGTGTACGTGTTTCGATGTCGGAACGCGTGAATTTGCCGGAATATGTCATGAGAAAATATGTCATGACATGATGAAATGTGAAAATATTCGGATTTTCATGAAAACGTGTTCCGGCATCGTGATAATACATTCTTAATTTGCTAAAAAAATGTCAGGAAACCTGTAAATTCATTCGTTAAGGCCTGTAATCCCGTTTTAACCGGATCACTGATTCTTAAAAATTTTGCAATTTTTATTTTTTAATAGGCGCTAAAATTCAACCTGATCAAGGCGCAATTTGACTTTAGGCCGTAGATGAATAAATACAACCGAAATCACGAAATGTAAAGTTGATTCCAACGCCATTAGAATTAACATAGTGGCCATAAAATAAGCGCAGTGTTTTTGCTAAAATAACGTGATAGGGGCTATAGCAGGCATAGGCGGCGTCAGAAGGCCAAAAGATCTCCCAGCCTCCCTTGGAACTCAAAACACAATGATTTAAAGTTTTAAAACGTCAAATCGCTGCTAATGAAAATGTAATTTATAATTATCCCGGTTTATATAAAATTTTGAACCAAATTAACGCGATTATTTCGACTGTGGACCAAAGTTATTATCATAGCCCTGTTTTTGTAAAACTGAAGTAAATACATATTTTAGAGGGAAATTAAGTCAAATTAAGATAATCTAGAGTAAAAGTGTTCCTCTGCTCATTTAAGTAATGATGTTATTTTATAACTAAAAATAAATTTGGACCAAGCGAAAGTTTTAGAAGGAGTCGTTTAGGAAAGGAGGTTTTTCAAAATACATTCGTAAATATTATTCCTACACTAATTTTGAATACGCTAAAGACACCTTTAAATACACATAGGTTCTGATTTCCTTGTCACTAAAGTTAGAAACAATTTTGTTTTACGCCGGCAACCCGGTTTTTTTTGTAGAGGTAAATAGATACGTTATTGGCCTCACAATTTAGATTCGTAGGGACCAATCAAGATTTACGATCATAAATAGGCAGTCACTATTAAAAACAAAAACTTGCCGGAGATCATGAGGGTAATTTTCACTCCACACACTACAATACAGATGTTGAACTGGAACAGTCATATAAGTTATGTCGAATCTATGATCTTTACTGGTTGTCTACTAATCAAACATTTTGGAATATATTCAATCCCTCGGGATTTTATAATTTTGAACCTGTATTTTACACTTAATATATTCCATAAAATATTAATCGAACAGACAGATTAATTTAATTAATTAATTAATTTCCAAAGGACTAATCCTTTGGAAATTCTATCGATATATTATAACAGGTGACCGGATAAATCATCCCAATGATAATTCATCACATCTTTAAAAAGTTATATAAAGTCATGGAAAGTGATGAAACAAAAACTTTATCAACTAGGTTAAGTAGGTTAGGGTAGGTTAGGTTAAAAAAAAAATTCATCGTTTCTAATGACTTTATATCACTTTTTAAAAGTGTGTAGAATTGTCACTGTGTTGAGTTATCATGGAACCATTATAACATACTTCCCTTGAACCCTTTTGAGTTTTGAGCTCATTAAAAAAAATGTATTGTATTTGAAGATAATTTTTATCCAGATGCTGAGTTGAAAGAAGAGATTACATGAAATCCCCTACATAAAAACTCGCAAAGTATGATCCAAAAGTTACAAAAAAACATAAAATCTGGATCTGTTGTTTAACATACTTCTGATATTATATTTTTTCACTATGTTATTTAAACGTTATTTAACACAGATATCAAGAGGTCTTGGCTATATTTTAAATGAGTGGTGTTTTGTTAAATATTTAACAGTCGCTTTTGCCTAAATCAAAATCGCTTTTCATGTTAGCGCGCTCTCTCTTTCTTGTATTGTATTTACATAGCTCTCATTCACACCATCTTTGTTAATTTTCTTTTTCTTTTTGAACGCTTATAACGGAAGATCAAGAAGCAGAAAAGTAAACATAGCATGTGTATCGAACATAAAAACATGATTTTATTGCATTTAATTTTAATTGCGACTAAAGTTGAACACCTGCAAGTTTAATGACCCCTTTTCCAAATCATAATATTTACCAGTTTAAAAATCTAAAAATCTTGTTAGCAGGCAGCAAAAAGACTGGATCTAACCTGAAACAGTTCGATAACCCTATTTTCTAAAACGAAATCAAAATATTGACAAAGCAGTCGCTGGGCGAAATTATTATTGATACACTAAAAATACCTGCCTTTTGAAAAACGTAAACATGTTTTTGCAAGCTGACGTCACACAAACGCTGGTTGGAGACATTATAAATAGGCCATTAAAACAAAATATTGGCAGTCAAAATTCAAAAATTAACACGAGTGGACGGAACACCTCCAGTTAAAACGCGATCTGTTAATTATAATTATAAATTCCTGAGTGTCAACTGAAATCTGTAGTCGCTTCTGTTCCTCCATCACGGCACAATCTTTTTAAAGATTACAACTATTTGCAAGAGCTGTCAGATGACAGACGACAATCGCATTTGTCATCATTACAATAATGGGGCGTCTCCGTGTGCCGGCTCTTACAATCAAATGACCTGGCTACCGACTGAATAAGCCATTGATGCTGAACACCTAGAAGCCGGCCAATCCTTCCTGGCTACCAACTGAATGAGCAATTGATGCTGAAAACCTAGAAGCCGGCAAATTCTTCCTGGCTACCAACAGAATTAGCCATTGATGCTGAAAACCTAGAAGCCGACCAATTCTTCCTGGCTACCATCTGAATGAGCCATTGATGCTGACAACCTAGAAGCCGGCATATTCTTCCTGGCTACCAACTGAATTAGCCATTGATGCTAAAAACCTAGAAGCCGGCCAATTCTTCCTGGCTACCGACTGAATAAGCCATTGATGCTGAACACCTAGAAGCCGGCCAATTCTGTGAATTTTGTTTTCGAATCGTCTTACTTTTATGATGGTTTGGATAGAACACCTCACGGTGTTTTACTTAATTCATTACCCAGGTTGAGGACTGATGTGTGCCGATGCTTATTATTTTTCCAACATACAAAAAGAATCCTGCCAAAACGAACCATACATAAATGTAGTTAAAAAACGCATTACATGAATGCATAAAGCTTCCATAGCACGAGTCGGCACCTACCTAAGCCAGCAAAAGTGCCCGAATAAAGTGCTATAATAAAGTTTAAACGACGCCCGGAAGTAGATAGTGAAGTGAGCAACAAACTAATGACGTTTGTTTATAATTACCCCTTTCCCGCCAGGCGTCGGCGTCGCGACGGCCTCTGCTCGGCACTTCCGGTGAGCGTCGCCAAGGTGGATCCCGCTCTGAGCAAAATAGCAAGGTGCCTGTCTAGTTATGGAAAACCAGTACATATAATAGTATATAGTAGTATATTGAACTTATAAGCAAGAGCCTGCTTTATGTACATTCTTGTTTTCCGCGTTGAGTAGACTTAATAAAAAAAAAATCACATAATACTAAGACAAAATATGGCTTGAAAAGGAAAATACAGTTATGTAAAAAGGTATAAAAAACTGAATTGATTTCAAGTACGAATATTCAGTCACTTCCTCTTTCTTGTTTCTACTAGATTAGTAAAATCACCCATCATAATAATATATCTCCTTAACATCCCCAAAAGTAATAACATTTACGTTTCGAAGATTCATAGAGAGTTTTTATAAGCAGATTTTCAACGAAGAAAACAATCAAAAGTGATATGTCATGTTAATGAGCCGATTGCACAATGAAAATGAGATTGGTGTAGTATTCATTAATATCAAATGGTTATTTTTACCGAAAAATTAAAACGTGATTCCTGTTTTTTACAAGTACCTACACTTATTAAAGGATTCATTGTGTGGTATATTTTGTCATAGGACACAGGTTTATTTTGACGTATCAACTATTTGGTACTTTTAGGACGTACCCCAAGCATCCGTGAATAGTTCCGACAAAAATAACGTATCTGAATATTGGAGTAAATTCCCATAATTATTACTGAGCAATTAAAAACGTTTTACTGACTCAATTGTTTATCACAACTTCCTTGTTTTGAATAATTTATTTTAGTATTTTTGACGGGGACAGGTTGAATTCGACGTGTCATCGATTGTGCACTTTTACGACGTGCCCCGTACATCCGTGAATAGTTGGTACAAAGTGCCCCCATATTGGAGTGACTCGCCCCACAGACGCATTAGCCCCCGCCTCCCCTTCTCACCGCGACCCTTAACGATGTACTTATGCAAATCAGATGGCTTTTTTAGTTCTCTTAGGGGAAGCGGCAGAGAGGGGCAAGTAGTCTCGCTGCGGAGGAATTCGAGACCAACTATCTCCGGGCTGAAAGTTTAATTAAGGTGACTGGAATAATGCATGTACGTGATCTAATGACTCTTGCCACCGCTTGGCCGCTGAGTGAAGGCATTTTTTGGTTTTAATAAACGGTTCATGTTCATTTTTTTAAATTAAAATACCTAGTGACATTTTAACATTAAATTACAAATTGGTAACTGCATAATTCAGCCTTTGCCTCCTTATTTTGTACTATACTTTGTCTTGAATATCATAATTTTACTTAAGTAAAAGTTTACTAAGTCAAATTATGATATTCTGGTCTGTCATAAGTTGACCTTAGAGCTCTCTAAGTGATAACCTTGACTTTTAGGACATCATAAATAATAATATACACATAATTTAAATTATATATTTTATTTTTGGATTACTATCCACTTAGGTAGGTAATGAATACAAATGATAATGATAAAGAATTATCAACAACAATGTTTTTCTTCCAAGCGATGAAATAAATTTATCTTAAAAGAATAACATATATATACCTTTCAAAAATATCAGTATTGATTGAGACACAGGTTTGACATTTATCTGAACAGTTTCAGGGGAAAATCTCTTAGCCCCGATCAGTCCTCGAGATCAAAGAAAAAAGTAATTCCACAAAACACCCACCAGAAAACTCTTGTTTTTGTCATCGCCCAAATAGAGAGCAAACGGAAGAAATTTTATTAACATGCCATTGTGAATTTCGCAAAAACAAAAACAGCCTCCGCACTCCACAACACAAAATGTATGCATGAAACACAACTCAAAACAGAACAATAAAGGTATAATTCAACGTCACAAGTAACCACCCCCTCAAGAAGTAGACGTACCATGCGAAATACAATATGGGGGAGGATTCTTCTATAGATGGGTGTAAAAGTTAACAGTAAAACACCCCCTAGGGTCAATCAAAGTTGGTTTTCTTTGTCTCGTGGAAACACCTTGGATTCGTCTTTATTCCCAGCGTTGATTGCCTCTTTTTATTTCTATTACATCGCTATTCATATGCCCCGGGGATTCTGTGCCAGTATTCAGGGGCGTCGCATCCCTTTGGGCAATTTGTGCGATGCACACAGGCGGCCTAGTCAGGGGGCGGCTATAATTGATCTCTCTGAGAAGGATTCCATTTGACTATTCGGTCTTCATGATGGATTCTTTTGACAATAAAGAAATCATACCCTATAGGCGTATGCACGCTAATACCACATTTGAGTGAATTAATTAATGAAGAGATTCGAGAATAATGCAAGTCCTAACTAAGAAGATTAGTAAATACAAGGTTAGATATTTCACTTTAATTTAATATCGCCATCAATGAGGCGATTAATCAATATAAGCGTTTTACGGGCGTGTCTGTTCGTCCGAAGCAATTCGATATTTTCTAACTTCAGGCAAAATTGATCATAAATTTACAAAGATTATTTTCATGACCTGTCTGTCTGAAGACATCAGCTGACTTTTTAAAAATCTCTTATATAGTACTTATAAGAGAAAAGAAATATTAATACTCTTCTGTAGTAATTATCAGATCAGCGTTCATAATCCACAATCGTTACATAGTAAGATACTGCCTCAGAACAGACTTTGTCTGGTGAGACGGGTAAAAAAAATAAGCATCTAAAAAAATTACAATTCAATAAACGCCCGGGTTGTCGGCACTGTGTATGCCATTTCAGTAATTATTATGAAGTACATATGATATCAAAACCACACAGTTTTAATTAGTACGCTATTTCTTAGGGCGGTATTTTTTTTCATACAGAGCGGGTCTGTAAGTATCCGGGAGGTATAAGTCGGGGGGGTGGTTGTGGGCGGTGTTCCCTCCCCCGGGGGTACGAGGCATAAGGTACAAGTCCGGGGAGGAAGCTCGAGTCCCCGCCACCCGGCTGTTTATGCGAGGTTTATTCTTACGGCACAACTCTGGCAAATTGTATTGCTTGACGTGAAATCAAGGAATTTAGCTTTGATACCCGCGCCGGGCTGCGATGAGCGAATGAACCAATGAACACGCCGCTCGCGAGCTGCCAGGTCTTCATCGATCAAATTGAATTTTTCATGATTCGACTGAACTACATAGGAACGAAATACATCGGATCATTTTTCCATTCAGTGAGGTACAGAGCAATGTTCGATATTAACTGTCTTCGTAATCTAGAACATGTTTTACTTGCAATTTATTTAGACACGTGAATTCCGCGATTTGCCTATTGAAATTTGAATTGGGGCTGATTCATTCATTTTTATTACACCACAAAATAGTTTACATGATTTAATATTTTAATCAAAACATATACGACATCGACAAATACATTTGAAGATTGATAACGAAGAAGCTGATGCAACAAAAACCTCGAATGACGTAAATGGCGTCACTGTGAGAAAAATAAATATCATATATTTTAAAGTATGGATTATTTTTTAACTGTTTGCAGTCAGGACTAAGTGAATTTAACAATATAAATAAATACCATGAGAAGTTTGATAGGTGCATTATATGTATTACTACATAAATTAGCTAATTTCAAAAGTAGCTGGAGTGGGAGGGGGTAAATAAGACGTAGTAAATTCTCGATTTGCCACAACTACTTACAAAACTTCTTTCTGTTGTTTCCTATCCCTCCAGCCTCCCCCACTAATGCTTATCTCAGGGATAAACGATAAAGAATATACGTTCTACTCAAATCAAAAAATGCAGTAAATTTTTTTTCCTAATGTTTTTTAAAAATTTTTTAAAGAGAGATAAACATTTCTGGGTTACGAATAATCTGACAATATTTGAAAATCTCCTAATACTACCACAGTAAGCGGAAAATGTTGCTTGTGTTGTGATGGACGACTTTGCTAGCCGCTCTACGCCTAGGTCGGACCCAAACGCGATGACATCTCAGCGACCGGTCAAATATACAATCATCGTAACTAAAAAACGATTTGATGAATACGAATAACATTGAAACAATAATACCTAAACAGTCATTCAGGCTTCGTGGAACTTTGGAGATAGGTAGGAATAAAGTTATATTTATGTATGTAGATATTTACAATCTATCTAAATATATTTTTGTATTTGTACCCAGGGACTACTTTTCAAGTACAAACAGTATTTAAAAAATGTGAGTCCAAAGTCCCTATGGGTCTAGGCTGTTAGGATTATTGTGGGATATTTAAAGTTTTAAAAGAAATGTCCATATACACAGTGTGCTTATAAAATGAAAAAAAAATAGGTTTCCATGTGAGGTAATTATACAAAAATATCGTTAGCCTAAAATTAACAGACATATTCAAGATATGACTTTATCATTCGAAACAAACTATTTTTTTTTTAAATAATATTATTTTCATATAATGGGAATTTGTACCCGCTACGCTACTGCAAGTAGTTTGTAAGCAGGGGTTTAGTGAAAAAATATTGTACAACTATGTAGAGCAGACATTATAATTGTAGGATTTGTGGAGCTGAAATTAAATATACACCTCAGAAACATTGCATTTCAAAAACAAATATTGTCAAATTTCTGTTTTTATTATTAAAGAAACTTCGAAAATTCGCATTTCGAATGAATGTTTTTTTTTTGGAAGGAGAGGTTATTCTGGGATGGAAAAATGTATTAGTGGTAGGTAGAAATCTGGAGGTCAATGTGTAAGGGAGTGACAAACGTATGAATCCATTCCTCCCACTGAAGTGCACTGCGATAAGTTAAAAGAGTCGGGTTGGAGAAGTTAAAATGTCTCCCTCAACTCGTCTCTCCCGATCCATCCGTCGTCAAGACCTAGAAAAACTTTACCTCCACGAACCCGGGTACCCTTGCAAAGTCAAATAATCTTGGTACTCCAGTTCCAATTTTGAAAATTAAAAGTTTACTGTACTTGAATAGTTTTATGCAGGAATACGCATAGTGTTTCACAGTACATCACATAATCAAAAATGATTGAGATTAGTATTTATGATTCAACAATAAAATATAAAAATTAGCTGTCTGGGTAAAATTTCTTTAATAAAAGACGTTCATCTTTTCACTTCAGTCTTACTGTAATGAAAAAACGCACCTACGTTTTAAAAATAATGAGTTTATAAGGGATGTATGGATAGAACTAGCATCAACGAGGCGTCTTGTTTTCTGGGAACCTGCTTTGTATTTTTCCCTTTGCGTAAAAAGAGGCCATTCCACATAGCAGCTTTCACTTTTCAGCGTTCAGGAATTGTATCGGAGCTTTTACTATCCTAAGTGTAGAGGACGCAGGGAAACTACTATAATAGTATCCAAAAAAACTTTGCTTATTAATAGCCTACCGACCATAAACGTACTAAGCTTCTCAAGAAAATTAATCGAGAGGTTATTTATTTATTTAACGCCTATCATTTTGATGATTTATCCGGTCAACATTTATATATATAGACAATCTATTAGCTGAAATGACAACTTATGGCTGAAATACTCCATCCACCGGTTTATCGATCAATAATACATAACTATATCTACAACGCATTTGACCAATGAACGTAACAGTGCTTTAAAATGTACATTTATTTGTTTATATTTTGTGCATGCAAGTAATATAGTTATAAAGAACCATACTTACCTATTGTGTAGGTCACTTAAGATTAACACCATAAATTTTTAATTTTTTCGCTAGAAATTTAGATGCAGTTAAGGACGCAGAGTAGAACACAGTTAAAAAGTTATTACCGTTGCTATTATTTGATTCTGGTATTTATTTTTTTTTAAATATGTTCAAGAATGAAAAAGCAAATTAAATGGTTCGCGGTGAAAACTCACTGATTAATATTGTTAATTTATTAAAAATCTGGTCGAATTATTCGTTTTCCTGTTAAAAATGGGACTGGAGGATAATAACGAATGATTTGACAAATTTGATAGCAAACTATCAGTAAACCACGAATATGTTATAAGTAAGTCAGAACACGTTTTGTTCTCAAAATAATAATAGATTCGCATCTCGTTCATTACATTTATTTGGACAAGAGCACCTACGTGGACACGTATTCAGAATTATTCTGAATTACTAATATTTTATTGATTAATGATCATGCAGTCACGTTTTTAACAGTATTATGATTAAAAAAGCCGTACTCATTTTTCTCCTTGGGGCAAAAAGTCAAAAGAATGTATGGAATGTTATGTACAACGATAGTATATTGGTTTTGTTTTTTTTTTTATAATTATGCAAGTAATTTTTGGCACATTGATTCATTTTTATAATTGAGCAAGTAATTGCTTGGCGCAGAGAATAATTGTATAATATACGGAGGCATTATAAGGATGCATTATTTCTGTATAAAGTAGTTAACAGTAATATCCAATGTCCAGAGTTGCTAAACAAGATTCCATTCAATGTACCTGCGCGCTCAACACGCTCTTGTGTCCAGTTCAGGGTCGATCAAAGCAAAACGAACTCCAAGCAGATTTCTTGCCTGAACAGACCATACAATAATTACAATAGCGTATTATCCAAGGTTGATATTTTCAGTTGCGAACTTTCCAAATACAAGAGGTCAATAAAAGAATATTTCTCTGATGGTTTGTGAATAATGTTTATGTCTCTATTGTTAATATCTATATTATGATTTGATTTATATCTACAACCTCTCTCCATGGATATAAATGTATTGCTTTGTAAATTTTTAGTTTTATATAATCTTTTGTTTTGTAAATTTTTTTTAATTCATATTCCTATCTCACAAATTTAAATAACTTATTCCATGTTATGTTTTCTCAGTAGAAGTAAAGTCACAAGGAGGAAATCCATAATTGGTTTTATTTTACCATGTAATACTTACGAAAATGAAAAAAAAAAATAATTGCGCAAGTAATTGCTTGGCGAATAGAATAATTTTTACCACTAACCTTTCAAACGGAAATAATAATAATATCATTATAGGAAGTGATGCCGTCAAAAGATTTAAAACTTTGATGGGAAGGCCCGAATTCACTATTATAGTCACAATTTATTTCATACACTTTAATTTGCTTTGCTAGTTGCGAGCGGCTCGGTACGTTTTGTACGTTGTCCGGCCTATGTTTTATCAATTTTAAATCGAGGCATTAAGAAAACATATCAGCGATTGCTAAACGAAAATCTGAAACAGAAAAATCAGAAAAGGATACGGTCACATCTAGGACTCAAACCCAGGACCCTTGTCTTGCCCTTGACTTCAATAATTAAATATTACAGTTTGAGGGTTTACTCAATAAAGTTATTCCAAAGAATAAATAAAAAATATCATTTTAAGCATAATTCGACTAAAACAAGTTTCGATTACGCTCTATAGTACATGTAATAACACGTCTGTGTACGTTTTAGCTTTTCCATCCCCGTATCAAAATGCCAGAAGAAATTGGAGTTGGCATTATTAAATTCGTGGAAGTGCTAGGAGGCTTTGAATAAATTAAAATTTATTAAACGGTATGCTTTCTACAAATTTGATGTTGCGTAGGTAATAAGTTTGTATGAGGAAGCTCGTTACCGGGGCTTGTACCGACAATTCGAGTGGAAAAAAGATCACAAAGGAAAGTGGGATTTGCGAAGAGTGGAGAGGAGGGTTTTCGCTGTGATTTGAGCGAAACGAAAAGTAATTGATTAGAATTTTTATTGAATTGATTAATTTATGAAGATATTCTTTTTAAAAGAGAACTGACTAAAGGCAGTATTCAGTACATAAACATTATAAACAATGTTTTAATGGTTTTAGATTTGTTTGAAGATGGGATGATGATTTACTTTTAAACTTTTGCAATTGAGTACTGGAATAAATGGAATTTGTAATGTAATTTAAAATGTATAGTAATAAAAAATATTTAATTACCTTCCTTTTTTGTAACCAATACAGATAATGTTACCCTCGCCGGGATCTCTCGTGTTGAGGATTTCATTTACATATGAACAATTAATAATATGAAGTTATCATAAATATATTATGTTGGATTTTTTTAATGAAAGAATTATTATATAAAGTAGTGTTTTAGTACAGTTTAGAGGTTTCGGTTTCAGTCTGTATTCGGTGTAAGAATATTTTTTTATTTCTGATATCCCTATGTTTTGAATCCAGCTATAATATTTTGAGATATAAATTTCATAATGTTGTCGTGATTTTGGAATGAGAGTGGGATTGTATTTTAAAATAATTATTAGATTCATAGTTTTTACCGTGACAATTAAGATTATTCAATTAATTTTCACTGAAATCCAAAAGAATCATATTCTCCATCTTTTCTGTTTCATTGATGTCAGGCAACTCTAGAATTGTATTTTTTTATGTGAATACCGCGCGGGGACCAGTGAGATCACGGCACCACCAATTTGGGGTAAGTTGAGGCTGAAAGGGTATGGGAAGTGGAAGGTGATGTAGAAGAGCAATACCGCGCGGGGACCAGTGAGATCACGGCACCACCAATTTGGGGTAAGTTGAGGCTGAAAGGGTATGGGAAGTGGAAGGTGATGTAGAAGAGCAATACCGCGCGGGGACCAGTGAGATCACGGCACCACCAATTTGGGGTAAGTTGAGGCTGAAAGGGTATGGGAAGTGGAAGGTGATGTAGAAGAGCAATACCGCGCGGGGACCAGTGAGATCACGGCACCACCAATTTGGGGTAAGTTGAGGCTGAAAGGGTATGGGAAGTGGAAGGTGATGTAGAAGAGCAATAAAACTGGTAATTCAGATCTGCTCACCAAATGCACACGGAGAAAAATGAGTACCGCGTTTTTTATCGAGATACTGTTAAAAATGTGACGCGAAGAGATGCGAAATTATTGTTATTTTGAAGAACACGTCTTCCGACTTCCCCATTACGGTTCCATGATAACTCAACACAGTGACAATTCAACACACTTTTAAAAAGTGATAAGTCATTAGAAACGAAAAAAAAAAATTAATTTAAACCTAACCTAACCTAACCTAACCTACTTAACCCAGTTAAGAAAGGTTTTTTTCATCATTTCCATGACTTTATATAACTTTTTAAAGATGTGATGAATTATCATTGTGACGATTTATCTGGTCACCCCCCATAAGGTATCCGTGCTTTACTGATACTTTGTTAAATCATTCGTTCTAGGGCTCCAGTTTCATTTTAACAGGAAAACGAATAGTTAGACTAGATTTAAAAAAAATATAACAATATTCATAAATTAAGTTTATGCCAGTTCAATCAACGTTTCAATTCTGAATGATGGTTTTTAATAACTGCTATATTGAGAATATTTACCAGTCAGGAACTATTTTTATTTAACTTGAACTAAATGTGATATAATTTTGAGAAGTTGAAAATCGTCATACCTAAATTAAACAAGATTAGAAAGTTGTCTGTGTTTAGTTTTAATCCGGCAAACAGATCATCATACTTTAGCCTGATTCATTCCATTTCTAAAAAAACTTCACAATATTTCTCCCGATTGCAAAAATTATGAGATCACTATCCATTTGAACAAAGATGCCACTTTAACAGACAGATTTAATAATCTTTATAATATTATAATGTAAATATTGATAAATACTTGAGATGGCATCAGTATTGAAAATGCGAGCGTTCTCGATAGTTTATGGCCTACCTACCTAGCGTTATCGGCAGGGGTCGACCCGGGTTACAGATGTTTCATTGGAATTCTCAGGAGTTGTCCTTATCTGTGACGGAAGAATTGTGCTGAATTTGTCACGAAGGAAGAATTAAAATATTTGTGTGGTGTTCAGTTTAGGTCATAAACACGCTTAGAAGTTATTTTTCCACTTTACATTGCCTGTAAATTTGGTTGTGTGTTCCGGATCGCAACAATCTTTCCAACATTGTAGCCGTGTTTGATAGTACCTTTTTATTCCGCCAGAGCGAATTAAATACTAGTTATTATTAGCAGAGACTTGTGATATATCACGGGATACAATATGCTAGTAAATCTAGTTGGTTGGTAAATAATGGTTTCTCAAATTCCGAAAAAAACGCAGACCCTTGCAAGATTAACTCAAAGAAATTAAAACAAAAGAAATACACATTTCAATTATAGAATAAAAACAATTTTCTGGAAAAAAAAATATAGATTTAAAAATATTTGGATGATTTGTATAGTGCCGTTTTGGTGAAAACTCCTTGAATATTGATGTTCCTCGGAGCATCTTTCATTGAAATACCGGTAGAAGAAAAACAGAATTACAACATCGATAGCGACCCTACAACCAGTTACAAATTTTACTTAAAAGTTCGCAGATAATCTAACTAAAGTGTATGATAGATATACCTACTTCAAAAATTGCCATAGATTCTTGAGTAAGGACTACCCGATAATATACTTACAAGTGATTGAGATACTGTGATGATTGAGTCCTTCAATGGAAAGGGGTACCTTACCCCCTTAATGAATTATGACGCTGATTTCATCATCACGCTAGATCATGTACAGTTAAAAAATCCAACGTTCTTATCGACATTTTAAAACGGACGAATGGAAACACGAGATATCTCTGATTGGCCAAAGTCAAGGGTTATCTTTTCCCGCCATAAAATGGTTGCCACAATAGTGTAATATGGAAACGATGAATGGAATTCAGAGATAAAATGGTTAGTTTTTACGTTCAATTTCAGAGTGGTAGTAGAAAAAACATTTATTAATTACATCTTTTGCGTTCTGCAGAAAAAATAGATACGGTATGACCTTAATCATTATTTATAAGCCAAAATGAGAGCGAAGTAGTAAGGAACGTAGAATATTTACATACATACGAATAAAGACATTTGCCCCGAGATACAAGGTAAAATTTTATCAGTTTCGTTGAAGTATTAAAGTATGTCGTTGTTTCTAATCTTTGGAACCTCCGTACTGATGTCAGCCCACATTAAATTTACCCGAAAGTGTATCTGATACTGTGTGAGTATGTGTATCTCGGTCTCTTGTATATTCTATAAATATATAAGCGGTGTAATCATGTTCTACTTATTTACACCTCAATCGTCGATATGAATTAAGATGACTGAACCACCAAGATGTAAAACATGAAGGTGTTTAATTGCTGATGAAATTGTCTCTTTGCATTTCACTAAATTCAACGTCACAACAGTAAAGTTGTTATTTAACATTTACTTATTTGAAGTAGTGAACATATAAATATTTTCCTCAATTTACGTTAGGCACATAGTAAAAAATCACAAGCTAGGAAAAAAGTTAAAAACCCCTGTTTTTTTTAATTCAATTCTGTTTATTCATTTCAAAAACATTACGAAATTGTTAATTTCAATACGTTTTTTAAATATTTTTTGTTATAAAAATTCTTAGATTAATATTAAAAGTGTGTATATCAACTAAACCAGTAATAATAAAGCTTGCCTTTTAAAGGAAGCTTCATTGATGCTAAAAATGTCGATATCCGAATTGATTCTGTTCAACAGCAAGATTGCTCTCCCCACAGGCATGACCATTGGCAAGTTAGTTCTGCAGGCCGGGAGATAAAACAGTCTATGTTGTCGGTGACGGAGATAACCATCGGGAACATAGAAATGAATGCTCTCCTGACCCGTAGATAGTTCATTCCGAGCATACCCAAAAGAAAGTCAGTGGGATAGAGCCACGGGTAGTAGCCATACTCCCTCATGTAGAATTTCTTCTGAACTCTCTCCAATATGAGAGAATACTTTACCTGGTGTGGACTCCAAATCACCGACCCACTTTCAAGTCTACTCCTTAATAAGGAATTAAATAAAACTATAAGCACCCGGTTATCTCTAAAATTCCTTGCAGTGCGTAGAACAAAGCCCAGAATTCTCAGTGAAGTGCTACATGCCGTCTCAATATGAGCATGAAATGTAAGCCTACTATCAAACATGATTCCAAAATAACAATGATAGTAATGATGATGTTCTAACATCGTCTCCAAATAAATATTTTAAATCAAATCTCCTCCTGAAAAGAACCAAATTCAAAAATCATTAGCGTGGTTACACATCAAAAAACAATTAAATATAAGTATATTTAAGTTTTTTTTTAAATTTGTGTTTTTGAGAGGAAGTTCCAGAGAAGAGTCTTTGGTGACATGTTAGAGAATGTTATTTGCACCTGTTTGCAAATACATAACACGGCAACCAGAGACTCTTCTTCCTTACAGTAAATCTGAGGGATACTTAGTCATTTAAGCAATCGGTAATCTAACCCTACGTTATATCAGCGCAAGTACAATCGAAGAATCATGACGCATTGAGGCAAATGAGGTTAGGAGGTTGTGACTGAGGCGGCAGGGAGCCGTAGTATCGGGGCTGACCACTGATTGCAGAATTATTGAAATTTCTAGGCTCCTTTAACAGTATCTGAAAATTGTTATTATCTATAATTGAAATTGTCCAAAGAAACGAAATTAGCAGTCCACAATGGAGAGTTGGTAACTACCCTGATGTGCGGAATCGAGGCATAGAACTGGCAGAGAAAGGATGAAAGTAGACTGAATGCTGTATAAATGAGATCCCTGAGGCGTGGGTGAGGTAAAACCATGTATGATCGTGTGAGAAATGTAGAGATCCGCAAAAAGTGCAATGCTGATGGAAGCGTAATGAGTAAGAATAAGAAAGAGACGCTTAGATGGTTTGGGCATGTAGAGCAAATGAGCGAAGAAAGGAGGGTAAGGAGAATATATTACGCAAATGTGAATGGTAGCAGAAGTCGGGGACGCCCGAGGAAGACGTGGAATGTCCAAGTAAATCAGATACTTGAGTCGGGCCACGTCAAGAGTCAGAATAATAGAATAACATGTATGAGACGATGTATGAATGTGCATGAGGCAAGAAGTGTGTGCCAAAACCGAGTTGCTTGACGGCTCATCCTCTCTGCTTACCCCTGCGGGGAAACGGAGTGATAGTTAGCTAGTTAGTTGGTTATAAATAAAATGCTGAACCTAGGAACTTTACTGATTCAAGAAGGTATGTGTACACAGTTGTGCGCAGTTCCATAAATATTGACTACACTAATACTTATGAATTGACGACTAAAATACGTCGTTAATTAGTTTATTACAGACCAAAGTTTTTTCCTCAGTGACACCTCATGACCCTCAACTCAAGATAAAGGAGCCTCATTGAAGCCGTTCTATCGACATGCCTTCCTACTCCGATAACGTGGCAATGGTTAGTAAATCAAATTAAAAAATGATTTACACTATTTTCGATTGATTTGAAGCGAAAAAAATTACACGAAGAGTGAAAGAAATACTAAATAGTTTAAAGGTATCTGTTTAAATTCGATCACCACTTTAATCACATTCTTTGTCCGAACGTTATAATATGATAATAATAATGTATTAGCATCTAACTTATTTTACACACATTTTTCATAAGATATGTTTAAATATTGCGTAAAAGTAATGTAAACATCTTGGTTCCCAAGTGTTAGTGATTTAGTTTTTATAATAATAATAGTACCTATATCACGTTTTGAATTACGCTTTACTATAATAAACTTACGTACTTTTATTTTCCTATATTTTGAAAAAGAATTGCGGTTGAAAGTTTGGCAATGATAATTAGATGATATTGAAGAGATCCATTTGAAAAATATTTTGTTCAGTTGGATATTGCGTGGTGGCTCTCGACTTGCAATTCGAAGGTTGCGGGTTCAAATCCCGGCGTGTGAAAGTAAATTTTATTTGACGAATTTGTTTTATTTCACAAATTATTAATTAAAAATAATATATAGTATACTAGCGGCACTTTCCACAGTGAAAGATACTCTCAGTATCGCCCTAGTGTTAGACCACCATTGAGAATAGATTTAGCCGTGTTTGGTGACCAGATCTGAATAGCCAGGTACTCCCCCACTTCTCTTTGCCCCATTTCCTTCCCCTCCCCACCGCCTTCCGCCTCACACATACCCCACTTGGGATCACGGAGTATCACTTGCTATAGACGTAAATAAAAAAGAAATTACTTACATATTTTGCTATGCTTCAATATTTAAATATTTTATTCGTATTTCACCACCTAACATTCTATTATAGAAATAAAACAATCGAGCCAAAATACGATAAAACAAATTGTAAATTACCATTAAATCCAAGCTATTCAATCTAAGGTTTATATTTAATTAAGGTAAAACAGATCGAGGTTATCGGTTAAACTTGGGCGTTTTAGAATAGATATTTAACTCAGGTCCCATATTTAAATATATGGGGGTCAGATTGACCCACGAGACCCCAGATTGACCCCACTTTGTGAATTGTTATCTACCGTGGCGACCCAGCGAGGGTTAACGGGGCGAACGAGGCTTGACCAATATAAACACAGGTATTTTTTTGTAATAAGTTTAAAGTATAATACCTAAAGCATCATTGACGCCAAATTCAGCTATTTGAATGTTAAAAAGGTTTAAAGTGTCAACGCAAATATTAAAAAAAAAAAAATGTGTTGGTACCAGTAGCGTTGCAACAAACTCCCGCCCCCCGGGCAAAGTTTCGATCCGGGTGTCCATTTCTTTGCACACATACATATTACACTTCATGAATACATCAGTAATTTTTCAAAAATTTAAGACAACTTTAAAAAGTCTTTAAAAGCGACGAAAAACTAACCTACCTAATCCACGTAACCTATTTAACCTAGTGTGTATGTCATCACTTTTCATGATTTTATATCACTTTTTAAAGGTGTTTTTAATTGTTATTTTCATGAGTTATCCGGTCACCCTTATAATCGAGCTAGTGACGCTTTTTTACGGGTCAGTATGAAGTTATGGAGTCTAATTTCACGAACCAACATTACATTTACGGAAATACACGAAATTACACGTGTAGAGAATTACACCTATTTTTATTACACCTACTAGAATTACACATATTAAGTTGTATTTTTGATTCGGTGTGCGTTTTTCAAGCATCAAAATTATTCATTAATCTTTTATCCGATGCGAACACCACTGCAAATGTCGCAACAATATGAAACACGCACCGAAAGCCAATTGGACAATAATTCACTCGCCATTCATTAATTATTTAAATAATATTCAAATGCAAACAGAACCTTCGTCCCTTCAGGGTCCAGGTTGAGAAGGAAAAGCGAATGGAGCAGGGGAGACAAACGCCGGGGAGGCAATCGGTCAATTTATTTCTTGTCCTCTGTTTCTGACCGCCGTTATCATGATTGAATTAAGCAAGTCCGGTTGACCCTCCCTACCTTCGCCCTTTTGTGGCAGGGCTGCTACAAGTTCGATGTTTTAATTCCAAGTGGAAAAGACAATGTTTTAAGAAGTAATTAAATACTCCTGTGTGATCCAGAATAATATTACGGAATTCAGTTTGTCTGCAAAACCTTTTTCACCTCCACGGTTTATATATTAAAACTAGTTGAAGTCCACGGTGTTGCCCGGGTTTTTCGAAGAGTTTTTCTAAATTTAATGTAGACAGTGACCCTCTTCTTGTTTTGAAGGTCAACTGTGCAAAATATCATCAATCTCGGAATAAAACTGTAGATTTATATAAAAGCCAAAACCACGCCGCACGAACGGTGTTCACCACGAGGCCGCCCGCCTGTTACGGAGACTCTCCGTAGTGCTATACCTAACACGTTTGTTGGTATTGTTGATTGTTTTACGGACTAATTGATATAAAAAAGCTTATCATATTTTGCAACGAAAAATATCAAAGCAATAATGTTGGTAAGTAAATGCTCATGTAATATTGAAAAGTATAATTTACCACGTATAAATAACTACACATCTCTATTTTCGTTCGTGATTTAAAAAAATACTTTTCCACAGGAAAAATAATCATACCAACTATTTTTTTTGAAGAAACTTACAATTTACTAACGAACTTAATATTAATATATTTTTCTTATATATTATTAATAAAAACATACTACACAAAAAAGTTGCTGTAAATTCGATAATAATTTTATTCTGTATCTTGCACCGATGTTTTAGTTTCGATGTTTGGTACAACCATCTATATAGATAGGGTTCACAAACCCTTGCCACTGACCAGTGAATGAGAATAAGGAGGAAGAGAAAGGAAAGGGAGACGCCAGTGATTTATAAGCCCATCACCCCCACAGGTACGCCCCTGGTCACATAATATATTTCTAATATATTCAATTAATTACATCCCACCTTAATAAAATGGTACCTACATACACAAAACGTTTCGGTGATTTAATATTTTATTTTAAACACGCATGCGGAGAATTAATTTCGGATCGGATTAAGATAAAACAATTTGTTTTATCTGGTTTACCTTGTTTTTTTGTATGGGCTATCCCTGTGAGTAAGGTGCGTACGTGATTTGGATAAACGGGTAATAAGAAATAATGTCGTAAGTAAATGTACAATACCTAAGTGCAATATTGTTTTCATAATGGTTTATGTTAAAATGAATAAAATAAATGAATGCTAAAAAGCCTAATTTTTATAGTGATGATCTTTTAACCTTTTCACTAAACGTAATTAGATCTAAACGGAGAAAAATGGGAGTTGGTAAGTTATTAAGAATCTCGTCAACTTATTGGTAAGTTATTAATGGGTTTGCAGGCCTTGACGAATGAATTAACAGGTTTCCTGACAAACTTTTTGTAAAAGACGAATATATTATCACGATCAAAATTCTAATATTTTCGCATTTCGTCATTATATATTATCAAGACTGATGCAAGCGCATTAACTCGTGTCGGAACACCAACTTTTAGTAAATTTCTTATATATCGAATGTATTAGGAATTTACTAAAAGTTTATCAGGAATCGGCCTGAAATCCCACTTTTAACTGGATTACCAATAATAAGTTTCTTTAATAAATTAGCAATACTCATCCTAAGTACAAATGTCCAATATTCAATGTCCTTTGTATGTAATGAAAACCATTTGATGTACAAATATTTCATATAATCAAATATTTTCTAGCTCTTTTGTGTTGAATTTTTTTCACCCTTAGCTTATAAAAGTGTGTTTATCTGAAGTGACCTGCCAGGTAAGTGTATTTTCTGTATCCATGTGTAAATGTTCAAACTAGATACAGCCTACACGTAGAAAAAATAGTATGGCTGATTTATTAAAATCGTAATGGCAATTACATATCATTTCCTAATCAAATATTAGTCCAAACAGAATATGGCGGAACACGTGTTCATCCAGCTGCGCATATAACGTATATCCTAATACATATAACGACGAAATGCGAAAATATTATAATTTTTATGAACACGTGTTCCAACATCCTCATAACACTTTCGTGTTTTACTGATAGTTAGTTAGGAAATCTGTCAATTCATTCGTTAAAAGCTTGTAGTCCAGTTTTTAACAGAAATACGAATTGACCAGATTTTCAATAAATTTGTAATATTTTATATTCGTAAGTATTCTCCGTGTAGGAACTCATAAAACTGTTTGACAGCACCCTTGTGGTGGTTTTTCACAAAAAACGGCATCATACAAATTATCCAATATCACAAGATCTCTGTATATAACATTGTAGTTATATTTTATGGATTGTGTGGGATTGCACTAACCTCCCCACATTCTGGAATAAACAATTACTATTATTATTATTATTATTAAAAATAATTTGTTTTAGTAATATCGACAATCTTTAATTTGAGATATTTCTACGAATATTCAAAACGTCGGTAGTTCTGAGAAATGGAATTTAAAAAAAGTATATATCTTTTTTACTGAAAATTTTTGTATATGCTTAATCTATCATGCCGGGTGCAAATGATCTGATCTACAAGTCACTATTTCTCACTAATTCTCATATATTTTTTAAACTTAGAGCTATTTGCATATTTTACATTGAGACCGTTGAAAGAAAACATATATATGTTTTACAGAATCGAATTCTTGATACAGCAGATTTTATTAAACTGGATAATGAAATAATTACGCCTACTGAGAACTCGTTATTTAATTTTCTTTATCCTTACAACGGCATTATGTATATATTTGTATAGAACGTCAACGTTCTTATGCTACGGTAATGATTATTAAAGCTTTTTTTAACTATGGAACCTACCTACTTCCACGATTACTGGAAGGCCTTCCAATAATATTTATTATACACAAATCTTATCAAATCCAAACCCAAATATATCCAATTCCTCGAATTAAACTATCTTACCCTAGTCGGTATAAAAGCCATCGATCTTAAATCACAAGCTTCCGAATACCTAAAAGGGTCCACACACAGAGTGAGCAGTGTGAGCACCCACTCCATACATGTTTCCCCGTATCTACTTACCACGTGTTTTATAGCCCACGTGGGACGAATTCTGCCCGTTGTCCTATCGGTAAATAGATCAATCGGTAATTCACAATCCGGCATCAATTGGTCCATTTGGCAGAAATCTGTGGTTTTCACATCTGGGGGGCGATAGCGGACGGAACAAATCGCCCTTTTGAGGTATATTTATGGCCATCTAATTATGTGAAGAGATATGCTGAACGCTTTCCAAGCCAAATTTTTATTTTATTTTTTTAATTCATCCTACCCTTATGTAGGTACATACATACACACTTATTCACAGATATACAAATACCAAATTGAGACGGTAACTACCTTTTCGTGGTGAAAACTTACTGGATGACATAGCGATATAAACAATTTTATTTAAATTCAAAAATTTAAGATCAAATCGCGATATTTGTATTGAGTTTTGTTGCCATCGTCAGTAATTTTAACAATACTAAGAAACTAATAAAAATAACAACATAATATATTGTTGCGTGATTATATTGAAATATATTGAGTCATTGTCAAGTCAAATTGAAAAATTGGATAAGGGTTTGAATGAACAATAATTCATTGAAACCGAAAACTTTATTTTTTAGTTACCCTTGTAGGCAACATTTAAATTTATTATTTGGTATATGTAGTACCTACGCATTATATGGAACTTGTGGGATTGCAACATTAGTAATAAATATTAAAATAAATAAAAAGTCGGCCATATATTTATTTATTTTTTTATTTGACACAATAATCATCGGATGCGTCGGAATAATCAATATTTTATCGTAATCGTTCCATCACTATTACATATTTGCTACGTGCATGAATAAAATGTTGTTTTGAGCAAGGGTTTTTATTAGAAAAATACCTCACTCTTCTACTACCTTTTACTTTATTGTGTACTTAGGTTGGTTCGTATGTAGGTACCGTAAGCTCTTCATAAAAGCCCCAGGACGGGCGATACTGTCCGGCGGGCGAGGAGGGCCTTTCTTACGGGAGCAATAAACGCGTCCTGAGCCGTATTATGATAACGCGGCTTTCTTTGTTCGTCTCGAGGGGTGGGGGAGGTATAAGGTATAAAGTCAACTCCTTGAGGAAGAATGGCTGGGTCAAGTGGCGGAACACACGCTGTTTTTATATCATTCTCTTTGCGTGTTTCTGCGGAGGTAAGATTGTGGGACTTGCTCACTTCCTTATTACTTATCTACCCAAGAAGAGCAGAAGCTATTTACGGTATAATAAATGTGGTGCCCTCGTCTGATGTTAGGGTATTTCCGGTGTACCTCAGGGCTCATAAGTTGGACCTGTGATGTTTTTTTATGTCTCTATAATGGTTTTAGTTTTAAACACAAGGCACTACAGCTGATCATTCAAGAAAACGACGGGACCTATAGAAGAAGAAGAACCTTCGAAAACTGTAGGTAGGTAAAGTTGTTGTATTTCATTGTTCAGAGCAGCGCAGCGGTCAAATTCAATTATGTATGCTGACCAACATCGGTTAAGAGACGTAGGTACAGGGGTAAGAAGAAAACCTTTGAAAATTTTATTCAAACACGTGTAAGCAGTTCTTCAGTTCATGTGCATGGCATGTTGCCGTCCAATGGCTAGGTAAAAAACGTTCAAAGGATGTTGCTGGTACAGGGGCAATCAGATACGTCATTTAGATACTTGCTTGTACCTAGATAGCATGCAGTTGGCAATAATAACATATCTCATAAATAAACAAATAATAATGTTTGCTTTTATTATTTTTCTGAAGGATTGAATTTTACAATTTCTTTAACAAATTTTACTTCTTTAATTCCGTTCCACTATATGGATAATTTTATGGAGGAATTTTATTAGCTCTTTTACGTTGATTTTGACAAAAGGTTCAACAAGTCAAAAACATAAGGAAAAGGTTGGTAAATAAACACATTACAAGCAATAGGTAACTAACTAATACTACGATGGCAATTCAGGAGAAAAAAAGGCTCTTACCTAGAAAATCGGAATCAGGTTAAAAAGTATTTATTTCATCTCATAATGTAACAAAGTACTTAAAAAGGTGGATTGATTGATTTTATTTATTTATTTATTAACGCCCTTTTTGGGGCTTTTACATGAGAATATAAAGAAATATACATTATTTATTGTACATAACTGAATTGCTTCATTAACAACATTTTATATTTGTTTAAACATAAATTGAAGATGTCCACTGACTTAGTATAATTGTTTCCCTCCATTAGTATTCTGGGCAAAGGGCAATACATATGGTAGTTAGTCCCAGAATTTATGCACTAAAATACAACCTGACTTCTAGTATTACGTTGTGGAATCCGCAAGCTTATAAATTCGAGCAGTACCAGACTATCAACTAAATCATTTAGAAGTCAGTGAAAATTCTTCTGTCTGACAATTTGAGCATATTCATATAATTTAACAGAGTGTTGTTGTTCAACATAATTACTGGAATGCCAATTTTAAAATTTAGAAAACGTACGAATTTGTTTTGAATTCTTTCAACAGCTTGTACATGTATATTATAATGTGGATATTTTTATATTTTTTCACATATTCAAAGTAATCTTATTGATCTTGGTGCTCTGTCCATTGTCATTTAATATGTGTGTATTAAAATGTCAATTTAATTGGAAAACAGTTTTAACAGCGTATCTGTTTTATAGCACTTGTGCGAGTATTACCTTTTTATCTTACCTAATTTATCGGTCGTGTTATTAGCAAATAAAATTCCGACTCCCCCTGGACCCGGGCACAAGGGGGATTTATCAGAAATACAACACGGAAATCATTCAGCGGGGAGAAACCAATTAAGATTTATTTTCCTTATTCGTCAATATATTATATACATCGGTAGGTATGTGCTTAGTAGCATACTCAATACTCATGCAAAACAATAAATTAACATCTAAAGTTATTGATAGGGACTTAGTTATGAATCTTAGCTGTATAACAATAGTTGTTATGAATTAAAATATTATTTATTATTTATAAACAATAAATATTATTCTGAAACGCCTATATACATTTTAAAAAATCTTCCGAGAAAAACTACAACCCGCAGCCTTTTGACTGCCGGTCAGGTGCTTTACCAATTGCGCTATGTTCTATGCATAACAAAAACCTTGTCTCTTAAACATTAGTTCATCATTAAAAATAATAAAATTAAATAATAATAAAATCAACTTTCTTAGCTTCCTTTCTTAGCTTAAATTTCTTGTTTGACAATAATTGTAAATTCACTTTATTGTACATTTTAACTAAATTAAAATAATAAACCACCATTTTAATAAAAATTGTCATTTAAAAAAAATTTTATGTTCCTTAAGACTTTTATATCTGTAAGGTCCTTTGTACCTTATTTTTTGACGTGGAACCGAACGCGAGTCCCAACTGCTCCCTACCGTATGGAGCCAGTGAGGCTATGGCATCCCTAATTGGGGTATGTTGTGAGACTGAAGGTAGTGGTTAGGGGAAGGAGATGGGGAAGAGGAAGGTGGGGAAGTATCTGGCTTTCTGGCAGATCTGGTCATCAAATACGGCTATCAAGCAACGTGTCAATTCTGAATGGCGGTCTATTAACCAGGGCGATACTAAAAGTATTTTTCACTCTGGAACGTGGAAGATACTTTATTTATACATAATATATTATTTAAAATGAGTAATATGTGAAATTACACAAATTAATCAAATTAAATTTACTTGCGCACGCCGGGATTTGAACTGGCAACCACCGGCTTGCTAGTCAAAAGTTTATGATATAAAAGACTATGATACTTAACATCACAAATGTCATTATCGGTCATTATTTACTGAAGAAACTTGAAACTAGCAACAAAACGCGAAATGCGAAAATGGCCGTGTTTTTGAAATTTGGAACAAGGCCAGTCTAAAAATTCTGGCATGAATATTTATAACGGTTTTACCCGAGCAGTATAAGGCCCTCTTCCTTGTTATACTAATGTTAATGTAACAGGAAATCTTCAAAAGAAAGACTGGTAAAGAGTAAGCGTCTCTTCTTGTTGAATTTCGTAAGATAAAATCATACATCTTTACCAACATGGTAATAAAGCACATAGCCCACTGGTGCGACATGACATAACAAGCGATAAAGCTCAACGTATTAAAGTTTGTCTCAAAGCTCCTGTGTTCAATTTACAGTTGTTTGACCACAGTAGAAGTAACTGTGGCACATAATCCCAGGGGTGTAGTTGAAACGAATGCATCCGTGTAGCGCTGGGTATTGCGGTCAGATGTAATAAGCTGCAGCACTGTGACGCTGCACGAAAGTGTATCAAAATACCTTTCTTAAAAAAAAAAAAACCGTAAAAAAAAATATTAGGCCGATGAAATTACAGGGATTTATAAGTTAATTAAAATATATAATTATTACAATATATAATTATTATATAATAATTTATAAGTTTACAAATAAAATTTATTAATTTTTAACCCCAATAAAATAATAGCTACACAGTGTCCAGCTACACACACACACACATTTGAAGTGTCACACAGTGAGATGTAGAACAACCAGCTTTACGGTAGCAGGACACAGTGTAGGTATTATGTTATGTCACGTTTTATTCACATTAAAAAATATCGTTGAGATTTCAAATATTATTTTGTTAATAAATTAATGTTGGTAAAACAGACCTATATAATCCGTACATAACAACAAAATAATAACAGTTCTTGTTACGTGACGTCATCTCAATGTTGATTCAATTCCAGCACGACCACTGAAGATACAAACTGATAGAAGTGCTTTGTGGGCGTGTTAGTGGACCCGAAGTAAGCAAAAAATTTCTTTACTTCTGGTGAAATTTATTTATTTATATTTAACGCCCAGAGGGCTTTTACATGTAGGTGGTACAATTTTGATGACAGACAATTTTGAAACATGAGAAAGATATTAAAAAAAAATATATGCAAGAAATAAAAATAAAAACAACAAGAACATAAATTAAAACACATACAGCAATTTGACTGATTTACAAAAATACAACTTCCATTTAGGAATAGTGTTGAAATAAATCTTTTACGTGATCCACAAAATTCGCAAAGTTAATATTAAATATATCGACATCACCTATTATGAAACCTATTATGGTTTCCCATAGTATGACACCGTTATATTGGGGAGTTCGCAATGTAATTGCGCTTATGTGTGTTGAGGTGGAATAGTGTATTTTGTAGTGTTGTTATTGTAGGTATTCGTAAATTTATGAGTTGCAGAAGTTCGCTTCATTTGATGAAATACCGAAATTATTTCTTGAGCAGATAAACAATTTCATTGGATTTCTTAGGCCGTGGTGTCAATAGGTCTTACATCATGTCAATAGATCGCACTTCTACGGATTATCTGTTCAGTGAGTACCAAGTTGAGATTGTTGGGGGACCGGGGTAATTTGGGAGTTGCGTAGATACGTTTCTCGGGTAATACAATATGAAAATAGTCGGAAAACAGAGCGAGTTATTGCATTTAAAGCGCTTAATTTGCGAGCTACCTGCTTCGATACATACAAAGTAGTCCCGTTCTATTGTATACATTACACTCTTACTTGGTGTGGGTGAATTTGTATGTAAATAAAATCATATATAAATAATTTGAAGATTTAACAAGATGTAGTGCATTAAATGGGCTATTTTGTGGAAATTAACTCAGTATGAATAATAATGAGTACGTACCTACCTATTCACAAAATAAGTGCAAGTGGGTAGCGAATGCAGGAATGCGGATGAGGCAGTATTTTTCAGAACAGAGTGATGGAAAGTTAGTTAGAATACATCCAAATTCTATTTACAGTCTAGTTAGATTATATCTTTTCAAATATAACTTGGCGATGTTTTGTTTAGGGCATTAAAGAGGAAGATAATACTGATAAATCTATACGAAAAATGAAGCAGAACAAGACAAAGAAAATAAATTTAATTTTTACATAAATGACACGTTTTTCAGAATACAATGTAGTTATACCAAACGCACATACATTTCGTCACGAAAAATATTTTACAAAATGACTTTTCAAAATCATTACGGAGTAATATATTATAATAAATATTCAAATAAATACGGAGTAAAACTAGGGAGTCGTTAAATGCAGAGAGAAAAATGCATTTCACAGTAAGAACAAAGCATTTCAAAAGCAATGTAATAACTTTGAAGAACGCAAAATCCATCAAACTAAAGCATATTGTAAGTCAAATGCCATCAAATCCAATACTGGGATAGCCATCGGATGGCAAGTGATGGCATCCGATAGCATTAGATGGCAGATGATGGCGTAATCCGCCATCAGCGAGACATTACTTGTTACGACTCACCGCAAAGAACACGGGACTTGCTCCATTTTCACCTCAGCCCGGGGCTAAGGGGGTTGGCCCACCTACACCCATCAACCCTTATACTGGGAAAGCTTTCTCCATGTGTGGAAGGGAAGGTATATGATTCAAAATACAACTAACAGAAGTAACACATTAAGATATACTATTTGTTAATTTTTATGTCAAAGGTTCCAATCAGAACATAATAATGTAAAACAATATTTGTTATATGTGAACTTCAGAACAGGTATAATACCTATTGAGTAAAACAAAAATTAATCATTTGTAACTCTTTTTAAAAGTGATAAACAAAAAATTATAGTAGAAATAATGTTGTTGAAGAGATAAAAATAAAATAACGCGAATGCTGCAAAATAAAGGAATGCGAGTAAAACTCAAATATACATATTACGTGAACTTAATATAATGACGGTGAAGCAAACTACATATATATTCGAATGCATTTATTTTTATTCAAAAAATTAACACAAGGATGATGTCTAAGGAACTGAAATGAACATTAAATTACAATCACGGGATACACGGACACGGGACGAGATTTGCAAAGCAAACTAGATTGCCAACAAGGAAGAAAGCAGGGTATCAATTTTTCAATCCAGGCCGCTCGCAATCGCCGTCGAAATTATATACATTGGTCGATGTTCTTATTCCTGAGTCTCGTCGATGGTACACACGTATCTACATACGCCAAACGTCAAAAGAGTTGAAAACGAAAGAACTTGTTCGAGTGGAATGACTTCGTCGAAAATAGAAGCCCAGGGCCTGAACTTAAGATTATAAAAATAAGAAACATGCATTTTTGTATTTGTTTTTAAAACAACTTTGCGTTCAATTATAAATGCTTTTAAAAAACTAAATAGGTGTGTATCAAAGTGTGACCGGATAAATCATCACAATGATAATTTATTACATCTTTAAGAAGATATATAAAGTCATGGAAAGTGATGAAACAAAAACTTTATTAACTAGGTTAAGTAGGTTAGGTTAGGTTAGGTTAGGTTAAAAAAAAATTTTTTTCATCGTTTCTAATGACTTTATATCACTTTTTAAAAGTGTGTTGAATTGTCACTGTGTTGAGTTATCATGGAACCGTATCAAAGACATATTATCAGAATGGAAAAGAGGTGTCGTGGTTTAATGATGAGCACGACTATCCGGCGAGTGGAAGATTCAGTAAGTTCAGGTCGTGTTGAGCATACACTTGCGAGCCGAAGCACGAATCATTAGAAAGGAATGTACCAACCACAAACGGCGCGAACAGCCACTTGCGGTTGGTTCTTTCCTTTCGTATAATTCATAGTTCGGCTCGTAATAATATGTAGGTATAGGCAGCATTAAACATTCATGCGGTTGCGTTCGCTTTCGCGTATACGCGATATTTTTTTTATTACAAGCTGCAGTTGTTTTATACTAAAACTAGTCCAATTTTTAGGATCAGTTATTAAATTTAGCGTTGAACATTTAACCATTCAGTATGTTTGCATCAAACACGCACCTTTCAAATAAAATTGAAATAATGTCAGCACAACATGAGCCAAAGATTGAAGTATTTCACCGTCATGAACGTTTAAATTTTATATATTTTTGATTTCTTTTAAACTATCTACATAAATAAATGCATTTACATCAAATATTATTTTTTTAAAATTATATAATGGAAAGAGACCTGTCAAACCTGTTGCCTTTTTTATTACTAACTAGACTATTAATTTAATGTCAATATACTAGGTAGGTACCTACCTACTTATTAAATGTAACTCTTATCAATGTAATGGCGATATACTAGGTAGGTACCTACCTACTCATGAAACGTAACTCATATTAATTTAATGGCGATATACTAGGTAGGTACCTACCTACTCATGAAACGTAACTCATATCAATGTAATGGCGATATAATAGGCAGGTACCTACCTACTCATGAAACGTACCTTTTATCAATGTAATAGCGATATACTAGGTAGGTACTTACCTCATGAAATGTACCTCTTATTTTGAGAGTTAGATCTTACAGAGAAAGTCGTGTGTTTCCACATCAAAACTTTTTTTCCAGAGGATCCTCGAGATTGGTTGGTGAGATTGCTGACGCAGGAAGATGTCCTCAGGTCCCGTGAGTCGCTCGAGTCCTAAAGGTCGATCATCTTTCTAATACGTTTGTCCTGCGGCGAAGTCGTTGGATTTTACGAGCGCACCGGTAAGATTTTTAAATCCTGGAGCATTGGGGATATCACTGTGAAGCACCAATAAGGTACATTATATTATATTTTATACAATCATTCTTCGAGACACATGAGAGAAGTTTAAAGAAAAACACGTATTCAATTTCTCTATATAGTACATGAAAAAAACGTCATAAAGCTATTCTACTATCTTCGTTTATTTAAGTTCTGGAAACCGATTTGAGAACATTTTATTGAGCTGTCATTTAAAATGCCACTAATTCACTTTATTTATACTGGTTTGAAATTTACACGGACAAAAGTATTATCGTTATTGTACAATGGTATGCATAAAAAAAAAGAAATACTTTTTTTTGGCGTTTAATATTTCAGACATAGTTACAGTGTCCGTCATCAGGCAAAATTATGGACCCTGTAAAGCTGTCCAAAACATTGGTTAAATAAGGCGTAAGCACAATATAGCACAACAATTAAAAAAATAAGCACGATTTGTGCAAAACATGAAATTTGTGCAAAAAATGTGCAAACACTGCTGGATTCCCAAATATTTTGGTTATTCCAATACTTAATGAGTCACTTTTGAACATTATAGAAATTTAAATGGGTGGGGATAAATAAAATCATATAAATAAGTCGTCGCCGTGTGGACATATCCACAGTTTGATAATGGCCTCAAAATCCGAAACAGCTGTCACATTAAAAACTGTAAAAATAACAGAAATACTTGCAGAACTTAATAATTATTATAAGATTTTTAAATTTGATTTATTTTAAATTTATTTAAAAAAATTAAATGGAGTTCTACGAATTAAACACCAAAACAATAAATATACTGTTTTCAATGATTATTTTTTACTTTTTACAATAACGTAATATTTTTGCATGTCGTCATCACATAATAACAGGTTAAACGAAGCTGCGTGAATACATGTTCCGATATATTATGAAAGTACTAATAGTTTATTGGGAATTGTTCTGCTATCACTTTTTAACAGGATTTTATTAAATCAGCAATTTTCCGTGCACAGTTTGGACAATCCGTATAAACTACCAAATCTTATTCGATTTTCTACAAAGGAAAGGTTAAAAAAATTGAGTTCTACAACCATTACCAGAATAGTGTTATTGGAACTTCAATCAATTTTGATATTGCATCATCTGACTCAACAAATCTATCCCCTTCGTTGGAACAACTCCCTCAAACTCCCCCCAAGGCGTTGCATCAGATCTGATCAATCTTTCATCTTTTGACTTTTCCCTGTTATGCAGGAAAAAATCAAGTACTTGAAATAAAAGTTTATCACTTTGATTTGCGGAGACTTAGATTTTTTCGTAGGTATTATTTTTTAACAATTTTAAAAGAAGAGAATATTTTGTTTTGTGAAAAATTATTTAAAGACTCTTTTAAAATTATCATTAAAGTTAAATAAATATTCAAAATAGGTGTTCTACCTGGTTCACATATTATTATTATACACTGGAGCAGACCTGTGAAAAATCACGGGATAGTCTGAATTCTTGATTCTTGGCGAATAAGTTGGTTCTAACCTAACCTAACCTACTTAAGGTGATGCCATACGTAGTAATGCAAAATCATGTGTTTTTGGTTTGAAAATTTGGTCACCTAGAAATGTGTCCGACGCTTTAATTAAATACTGCGAGTAGAATACATCTTGGCCTTTAAAATAATCGAATATTTTTTAGATAAGTCTTTTTATAAGCCCAGAAAAAAATAATGTATAAGGCCTATGAAAACTGCTTTAAAGTTCAAAATCTCCTACTTACGAACCCATTTTCGGTTATAATTTTAAATAATGTGACAAATTAAGTTATATATAAAATGATCGAAAAAAAATAATATTTATGCCTGAACATCCACAAAATAAAATAAAAGGCACTTTTTGGCCGTGTTTTTTTCTTGCATAAATCAAAACAGGCGGATGGTGTTAAGCGGGAATTTAAACCTTATCGCCATCTACGTAAGGGTTATTATTGATAGCGGCTCAATTTAAAATATTATACGATGTAGTGCATCGCCTTAACCCAGTTTGTAAAGTTTTTGTTTCATCACTTTCCATGACTTTATATAACTTTTTAAAGATGTGATGAATTATCATTCTGATAATGATTTCTCAACTCGAATATTAAATGTATTTTACCATCAGTATTTTTTTAAGTACGGTTATTTAAAGTATATTAAGTGAGTAGGTAGGTATATGACAACTTTTTAAGAATTTGTCAAAATGCTTTAATTAATTCAAAAAGTTTAAGCGATGTTCAGTAAAAAATACACAAACAATGGAAATTTGTTATGCGAGACGTATATTTAATTACAGTATAAAAAGATGACGACATTATTGCCTTTGACAAGGTTCATTAAGGCGTCTCTACACGTTTGTGGTGGCTAATTAAATTGCGGAGGATGCAGTGGAAATATCTGAAGAACTGATGCCAAACACTTACACTAGTGTTTCTCAAAGCTTGCATTTTAATTTTTTCAAAGATATTTTTAGTAAATATCAAAATAATTGCAGGATTTGAGAAGCTGAAAATATTTAAAAAAAAAATATTGGCCGATCGATCCTTGCCTTTCAAAAGAAGAAATTATACCATTCGATTACGAAAGCCATGCAATGAGATTATAAAAATAAAAGACACGCTATATTCGTATCACAGTAATTGAACAAAAATAGTACCGCTTGTAAAAAAGTCATCAATTCAAACAATATGTGTGTACGAATAAATAGCTATATATATAGTACGCCCACTGGACCTAGTTCAGTGAAACCACGCACGTTGTCTCAGTAACGAATCTTCACTCTATTAATTCATGTGAGAATTTAAACAAAACAAAAAAATATTTCGAATAAAGGATTGTTAATTAAAAAAATATTTTGGTATCTACTTTATCGCTTGTTTGATATGAAAAGTATTTCGAATTTTAAAAATTAAAAGGTCACTAGATTTGAATAATGTTACAAATTACGCAGATTTCACATTATTCATGCACCAACAACCGAAATAAGTATGTTTAATTAGCATCACGGCGCTCACGAATTGGCCTATTCTACAAATCTCCTTCGGGCACGGTCCATCATCACACGCTTCCTATTCTGCGTCAATTCTTCTCCACCGTTGGATTGCTTCCACTGGGGCACCTACTTGGTCATGAATTTCGGGATCTTGTCGTCTGACCATCTTTCTACTTGTCTATCCCATCGCAGTCTTTGGAATGTCATGATTAAAAAATGACTCTAGTAATAAAACTGACTTCAAAATTAACATTTATTGTACTATGTATCGATGGCCTAGCGCCCACGTGTATTTAGTAAAGTTTTAAAAGAATAAAATACGTGTTTTGTAAAGAATTTACCATGATTAATCGCTTTGTAAATTTATATTTTGTCAGAAATTTACATTATATATTTAATCTAGAATGTTTTAAAAGTAGATATTCATATTACTTTTGTTGATTTACTTAAACTGGTGTATGCTTATAAATAAAATTTCCAAGTTGCACTGCAAATTGCGCTAGGCCATCGATATTAAACACCCATAACAATATAACATTTTATTTACCACTCTGCATTGTGGAAGAAAGGCACACAAACTTAAAACAAAGGTTTTTTGAAGAGTAATTAAACACATCTACTGTTATAGAAATTTCATTCCATAGCAAAATTCCTTTTGTCTTGCTACGCCGTACTAGAAAATCTGTTCCGCAGAGTGGTATCTTGAACACTTGCAATTATTACCTAAAGTAGTAGTCACTTATCTATTAATTTATACAAGGTAGGTACCTAATAAATTCGGAATAAACTCCCACAATGAAACAATTAATGATGATGAATTGCAATCCGCAACCAGCTCTCAATGGGGCAAAGACGTCCCTAATTTCCAGGAAATTTTGTGAGGATGGATGAATTGGGGGAGCAGATGGAGTTGCAAAATAGGAAGGTTGGAAAAAACCTGACTATTCAGATCTGGTCACTAAATACGACTAAGGCGATTTCACGACGTTTCGATTCTAAATCTTGGTCTCATCAGTCGACTCTTAGACTCCGCATGAACCAACAAAAAAAATAGAACGCAAACTCTATGCATCTGAAAAACGTATTTTAAAATAGTAGTAATTTATTGAACTATCGTGTTAATTTGCTTAGCGCCCTTGGATCGGTATTGCACAAAAGTATTATTATTTTTATGTGTTCGCAGTTTCTTAGTATCCTGTTACGACAAAATTAATTTTCAAAGGCATGATTTTTTAGTTAAAATATTTTGCGGCATAAATACACATTAATTTATTTATATTGTAATTAAGACAATCTACAAAGTAAACGCCTTTTTGAATATATTAATAAAATAATTTAATTCGTTATGAAAAATGTGTCGTGTTTTTCAAATTAAATTAGAAACAATATGTACGTAATATTTGCAGGCTCTGACGTACATTAGATAAACGAGTGGGTACCTACTTTATTCATTTGTTGAATTAATTTCTCGTATTTTCAATAAAATTTGAAATAAAAACAGGCCAGAAAATGATTCCGCACATAATTAGGCATAAGTTTTATATTCTCAGGACTTGTAGAAAAGTTGATAAAAATTCACCACCGCCATGATTATCGCTTCAACAAGCCGCCAACTTAATTCAGATGTCTCCTCGCTTTGACAGAACTCCACAGAGAAAAAATGAAAAACATAAAATTGAAAAACATCCAGCGTACCTTCCAGCTAAACTTGTAAAACGAAGCAAAGTTTGTAGAGGAATTATTGAAAAAAAAAATTCCGCGGGGTGGACAGATTGTACATTATATTATTTGCCGCAGGAAAAGTTTTAACTGGCAAATAGACTGGATGAGGATTTTTTATGTTGAGTTGGTAGGTACAATAATTTAAACGGGACGGGATTAAAAAAAATATTAAAGTGCCTCAGATATTCACAAACATTTGCTAGAAACTGCCTTGGTACATGGATGGTACTAGGCACTTACATTTATTATTAAGGATTTTTTGTTCGTTTTAGTGTTATGAAGGCCGTAAAATTTATAAACTTTAAATTAAATCACATAATCACATCATTATATAAAAAAAACAATCGCACATAGAAATAAATGAGTATTGCTGATCGATTGAAATCCTGTGAAAAGGGTGATAGCAGGACATTTCATAATATATCGGAACACGTGTTTATGCATCTGCATTAATTCTGTTATTATTTAATAAAAATTGAAAATGCATGTGAATTTTTACGATGATGTGTTTGGACATCGCCGTAACACGTTCGTGTTTTACTGATAGCTTACTAGGAAATCTGTCAATTCTTTCGTTAAAGGCTTGCAGTTCCGTTTTTAACAGTAATATGAATAATTTTAAGAGATATTTTAATAAATTAGCAATATTTTATATCTGTAAGATTTACTTAATATCTTAATAACATTCAACGACATGGAAAAGTTACTTATTTAAAGAAATATTATTTTAATACAAAAGGTAATCAAATGATTTCTGTAGCATCGCGAAGGTAAAAGTGAAACCTAAGTGTTGTTACAAGATTTGAGTAATTAAGCTATTCACGTCATCTACGAGTTCTCCTCCTATAGGTATAATCATTGTTCAACTTGTTACCGGTAGTTAGGTAGAGTACCGCAAAAACGAGAATTTAAATGGTCCTATTGGTAGATATGTTTTTCTACTGCAATTAGTTTTGTAATTCATGTTGGACTCTGCCAAGATTTTAATCACCTATTAAAAATTGACCACATCAAAATAGCTCAAAAGTCTGAGTAGGTATTGATTTGGATACAGTATCTTTATATTTTCACTTAACACGTTAACAAAGGTAATTGATTTCCATAGAATAAGTTAGAAAATAAAATATCCTCGAAATATAATCCAATAGAAAAATTACAATCTGCAATTAAGGCATTTGTTAAGTTCGCGGTGAAAGCTAATTGAATTATTTTGCCATCAATCGCGAAGAAGGTAGTATTTAGCGAGCCTAGTATCCGCTTCGGCTGATTCTCCCTTCAGAGGGGTGGTTCTTCTATGGAGAGGTTTATCCCTTTCATCCCCTGCACTCATGTAGAGTGTCAATCTACCCTGGGCTTGGAGGATACTGGAAACTACCTACTTTTAAACTGAGTGGATTTGTCTTCTGATGTTAATGGTAATAATTATTATTTATTTCAGATCCGTCAAAACAAATAAAAGAGAGAATCTAGATCTTAATTTATTTAATCGAATTCATCGTTGTCCATTTAACCTTTCTTACGATTAACGACCACCAAAGTAGACATGTAAGCCGATGATTTTCTATTTTATTTACCCGAGTGTGTATATTCGATAGTTTTTGAAGGTTCTAAAAAACTATATTTTCAATTTTATTCACACAAATATGTTTATAAGATAGCGTTTGAAGGTGCCAAAAAACAAAACCTTCAATTTGATATACACATATGTGTTTATTAGATAGTGTTTAAAGGTGCTAGAAACAGTAACTTCAATTTTATACACACAAGTGGGTTTATTAGATAGCGTTTGAAGGTGCCAAAAAACAATACCTTCAATTTTCTACACACTTGTATGTTTATTTGATAGTGTTTAAAGATGCTAGAAAAAGTACCTTCAATTTTATACAAACAAGTGTGTTTATTAAATAGCGTTTGAAGGTGCCAAAAAACAATACCTTCAATTTTCTACACACTTGTGTGTTTATTAGATAGTGTTTGAAGTTTCAATTTTATACACACAATTTTTTAAATTTTATAATTTTTGAAGGTGCTAAAAAAATACTTTCAATTTTATACACACAAGTGTGTTTATAAGATAGTGTTTGAAGGTGCCAAAAACAAGAAATGTAATAAAGTTACCAATCTCAATTTTAAATGAAGAAAATTTACGCTGGAGAAGTTTAGCTAAACTTAGGGTTTTTACTAATATCCGATGTAAAACCGGTATTTTCCTGCGTCGTAGAGTAAGAAGGAAGAAAAATGAGAAGCGGAAAGAATCAGAGTCCAGGGCTGCAGGAGCGGCAAGAGGTGGATTAATTAGCTCTATAATTAAACTTTGAACTTGGCAGGGACGGCGGCGCAAGGAATCCGCTACCAACTTAGTTATTAACGATATAACTTGATTCCTAATGGCCTTCTCCGCTTTGTTTTTGAAGGTACGACACCATAATATACTGGCATTTTAATTAAGAGGATATTAACTAATTATTTTATGGAATTTATATGGGTGTTCTTAGAGTTGAAATGTTTAATCAAATTTTATCATGGGTCTATATTCAATATTAATGTTCAAGAATCTTTCATCCTAGTTACTCGTACATAGTTTAAAGTTTTGCCGCCTTCAACAATGAAAACGTTCAAATTGAATATTGATAATTCTGTTTATGATTTTTACACTTTTTAAAATATATTATTTACTATTTTTTTTACGTGAAACCGCAAAAGAGACCCAACTGCTCCAAACCGTCTGGAACCAGTGAAACTGTGGCATCCCAAATTGGGGACGTTGTGAGGCTGAAGGTAGTGGGATGGAAAAAAGATGGGGAAGAGGAAGGTGGAAATACCGGGCCGTTCGGATCTGGTCACCAAATATGGCAAGCAAGGTTTCAATCCAGAATGTTGGTCTTACACCAGGGCGATACTGAGATTATCTTTCACTCTTATATACTTTCATCGATGAAGAGGATAATACTAATAAATCTAAAGGAAACATGAAACAGAACAACATAGAAAAATAAAAAAATTCGAACCCAGGATCGCTCTATTACGCGGAAAATGCCTCTAACTTGGCCATATGAAATCATAATGAGATAGGCCCTAATGGCCGAGCGGTTAGAGGCGTTGTCCCGGTAAGACAGAGATCCTGGGTTCGATTCGCAGTTTAGACCATTACCTTGTATTTTTCTATATTTTTTATTTTATTTTATTTTATTTGGGAAACAAACAGTTATACAAATATATTTTAATACAAATAATTTTTACCAAGTTGCATAAACCAGTAAAGTTTCCATAGAAGATTCATTTTATATATAGATAGAAAAACATATTAATATAAATAATACAATACAATATGAATACTAACTAGTAGAAAAGGAAAATCTCTAAAAAAAATAAAAAGACTACAGATTCAACCCATACAAAAACAATACACACACTAACACAACTAAGTTTCCCGCAACGATCGAACGCTACTCTCTTAGGAATGCTATGAATCGATATTTGTGCATAATCTATTAAAGGTGCTACAGCTTCTTCTTATAAATACATTTTCAAGTTAATTAGTATTGCTCTTAGGAATATAAAATGTGTCCGGAGATCGAGTTACTCTTAATGGACATCTGAAATGAATATTTTGTAAAAGGTATGGGCTATCAATAAAATAGTGGATTATCTTATATAGCATTACTAGGTCTCTGATATCTTGTTCTGTTTAATGTTTCGATTAGATTTATAAGTATTATCTTCTTCTTTTTTTATATATTATATTGAAGGGCATAATCCATATTCAATCCAGTTCAAGGTATGCTGGATGGTATTTAAGTCACTTAACGGAATGGCTCCGGCTTATTTATCAGAATTGTGTATTCCAGAAGATTCCAATTCCCGACAGTCAACCCTTAGGTCAGCAACGTCATCAGCTATCGGAAGGTTGAAGGAACCAAAGCGCATACCAGATACTAAGTTCGGTGAGCGTGCTTTCGCCGTGTCAGGACCTAAAGCCTGGAATGGACTGCCACATGATTTGAGAATGATCGCAGACTCGACAGAATTTAGGTCTAAACTTAAAACGCACCTTTTCAGACAGTCGTATCCATAATTTCAGAAACCTCCACTTTCACAGTTGACGGCAATTTAAATTAACAAAATGTAAAAAATACTAAAAATAAAATAAAATAAATAAAAATAATAATTAAAAATAAATAAATAAAAATGATAACAACTCACAATTTGTAGGCTTTTACACAGTTAAAATACATTTAAATTAAAACAAAAACTATAGCAGACTTAAGATCATGCGACGACCAGTGTTTTTTGATATAGTGTCCTCTGCGTGCAGTTCTATCTTTTATAAGCATAAACTTTTTAATATAAGTGTGTTTGTTGGAAGTGACTTGCCAGGTAAGTATGTTTTGGTATCTTTTCTAAATAACAAATGTAGATCCTAGGAAATAAATTGTACAGTGCCCTTGAGGTGATTTTTCACAAAAACGGCGCTCTACAAATTATCCAATTATTATTATTATTATCATAATGTTCAAAAGTTATTGCAATAAAATTTAAAATGCTCTCGTTGGACGGTTTGCATTTTGAAAATGATTTTTTTGATTAGTAATACGATTTAGTGTCAAACTAATCTTGCAGGAATATACATATTAGAGTATATTAGAATCAAATAATTTCAACGCTCAAAGAAAATCGTTGACCACAAATTTTTTTTGGAATTTTATTGCGATAAATTTGTGCATTTTTCAATAATGTTGGTTATAAAATTAAAATCAAATAAACAACTACCCGAATTTCTCGAGAGAAGTTTTATTCAGTCAAAATAATTCAAACACATTTGAAATAACTTTTGTGTGCTGTTCCCATCGTGTCTATATTTCCTCAGGCTCTTAATTTGAGCATGAAGCTAAGAACCTTTGACCCATTCGTTGGAGAACTAGAGTAGAATATTATAGGTATTCTGGTACCGAATTCAGACATTTTAATTAACAGTGACTCCGTTCCGTTCATCCCAGTTCACATGTAGAAATAATCTAATCACAATCCTGCTCGGATTACATCACATATGCAGAATCGAAAGCTGAATTCTCTAACATCACCGGTTAATTAAGTTAACTTGATCCTCCGTTCATGCTCGTGTCCCGCCCACTTACGTCTTCTGCTCTTTGATGCTTTATTTCCAGAGCGTGACCCGTGGGTGATATTCACCCTTCGTCATACTGTGATCCTGGTGGAGCTGGGACCAAAGTAAGGTGGAATCAGCGAGGAATGAAGGGCGGAGGCAAAGCGTAAAGTTGGAAGATATAGGAATCATGAAAGGACCGTTTCTTACCCATAGCTAGGAGAGGAACACTGATTCGACCATTTAAATCTAAATCCTGACAAAGGCATTACTAGGACATGGTCGAACATGAGAGTTAATATCTAATAATATATCCACATACCTCGAGGGATAAGTATATTCTAGGTAATTTTATCATGACAAGGCATTCCCTGCCAGCTTTGTTAATTTTGACGGGTTGTTTCACAGAATTTGAATAATTCATCAAATTTCAAAGTTGATTTTCAAGTTCTGTGAAGGTTCTATTCAAGTTCTTTTATCATTTCAGTTTTGTAAAACACTGGCCAATAATGATATAACAACAGAACTTGAATAGATCCTTCACAGAAATTGAATTATTCGAATTTGATGAATTATTCAAATTCTGCGAAACAGTAGTAAATAACGGTTGAAAAATCAAAAAGTTTGTCTTAGAACGGGTTGTTTCAGAGAATTTGAACAATTTTTTAAATTTCAAAGTTAATTTTCAAGTTCTGTGTATGATTTTTTCAAGTTTTGTTATTTTTTTAGTTCTGTCAAGTAACTGGCCTATAATGATATAATAACAGAACTTGAATAGAATTTTCACAGAACCCGAACATGAACGATGAATTTTGATGAATTGTTCAAATTGTGTGAAACAACCCATACTTAATTTTGTCAAGATTAACCTTAAGAAATTGAGACAAAAGAAATACACATTTCATAAATAGAATTAAAATAATTTTCTGTTAATGAAGTTTATTCAAAAGGTAATTACTTTACTGTTAGTCTGAATTCTTGAGACATTAGTTAAAATTTTGAAAGTTCAAATAAAAATCATTTTCCGTTAAAATATTTTATAATGCAGGTCAGTATATTTCAATAAAATAGAATTATAATAATTTTCTGGTAAAAAAAAATATTTTACCGCTTATCTGAATTCTTCCCACGATCAGTTCCAATTTTGAAAATGACACTTAAATTCAAAGCCAATTCGAGTTCATTGAACCAGCCAATACACAGATAGACTACCACAACCGAAATCAGTATTTGTGTTAATACATACGAATACCTCAAGGTAAAAGTAAATTCTATATTAATTTTATGGTTTGGCATTCCCTGCTAGCTCTAGAAGTTTCATATTATACAGGGTGGGGCAAAAGTAATTACCCCATTGGAAAACGCTATAACTTTTGTAAATGGCGCCAAATGTCAATTCGGTTTTGACATTTGTGAAGTAAACAAACGCAGAATACAAATCAACAAGACATAAATCGGATTACTTCGCAAAAACGCTGAATAACAAGCACTACCAAAGTTTATCATAAAAAAAAATTACAGCAAAAGAACATCGGGTGATTACTTTTGCCCCACCTGTATTAAAGACCTGTCAGATTGTTGTTGTTCTGTGGTTATTATTTATGTAGGTACCTGATTAGCTATCTGAAGGTGAAGTGTGAACACAATGGAATTATCTTGCGGTTAGTGACATGTAAGGAGTTCCCAATATCGTTCCAGAGCGTTTTGTTAGAAAACTGATAATTTTGGATTTGGTTTTATAATGTGATAAATTAATTACTGTACAAGGTATATACAAATATTTGAGTATATTCAGATATTTAAAATAAGTATAATTAACCATTGAAGAAAAATATAATACTGATAAAACTAAATGAAACATGAAACAGAACAGTAACTTAAAAAAATAATGTAACACGGAGAAAAATGAAGATTGCTGATTTATTAAAATCCTGTAAAAAATTAGTACGCAGGTCGTTTCCTAATAAACTCTTAGTAAATTCATAATTTTTCGGAACACGTGTTCATGCAACTGCTTTTGTCCCGATAATATACAATGATGAAATGCGAAAGTGTTAATTTATAATTTGAAGAGATTCTTCATAAATTAGCAATATTTTTAATTAGACTTCTCGAATTGGGAATCGAACCAAGGATCTTTGCTTAAAGTGAGACGTAATTTTTTTCAATTCGGAAAAAAATATTGATCTTTCCCATATTTTTGGATGCTATCTTTTTGAATGATTACAAAGTACAAACGAATTTATTTATGTCATAGTGTCTAGGAAAAACATATTTTCTTTTTATTGATATGGGAAACCTACTGAATTTTTATCCAAATCTAGAATGAAAATCCAATTTCACCGGAATATATTTTTCAATTTAATTCAATTTTCAAGGACATATCCATCAATGTAATATAAATCATTGAAGAAGAAGAAGATTACAAAAGATGAAGAATTTTTGGGAAAAGGTATTTCCAGTGAATTTGTAATCAGTTGCATTTTTCGGAATTAGAGCTTTTCCCTGAAAACCATTATTTATCCTAAACTAAATTCAAAGGATTTCAAATGATGAATCTACGGTTGTCTCTGCAAAATTAGTCCTTAATATTCGTCAAGCTGGAAGATTGAAAAACAAACCCTTAAAAAAAAAACGTAACGATTCGAAGCTTGAATAACCACTAACGACTGTGGCTCACAGAGAGGAAGAAGTATAAAAAAAACTAACGGAATCACACCCCTAGGCCAGGGAAACGCAACTCTATCACTATCTACTCCAAGGACGTGTTGTTTCAGAGAATTTAAACAATTCTTCAAATTAAAGTACTGTTACCAATTTAGTTCTGTCAAGCAACTAGCCTATAATGATATAATAACAGAACTCAAATAGGACTTTCACAGAACCCGAAAATGGAGTTGAAGTTTGATGAGTAGTTAACACAACACATCATTACAGAAAGAATCGAGAGAACTTTTTTGAAAGAATTGAGTTCGTTTACCGACAAAACTATTCTTTCATATTCATATCGCGTATGTACGGGCGCCAACAAAAAATTGGCGTTATTATTTTAATGTATAACTTGCAAAGAGTATGTCTTCATAAAAATTAAATACACGCAATCTGTTAGTCATAGATTTTAACGTACTTTACGTTTACCAATAATGAGATACTTTATTCGATGAAATGAAGACTCGAAGGTGAAATTATGATTAAGAGGGATACGATGAGATTGGAAAGATTGGCGATGCCTATCCTCTTGGAAGAAGTAGAAGGGGTTCAACAAAAACACAAAGGGTGAACAAATCACAGTTGCGGTTGCCGGCGAGGTAAGAAGAGTAAGAGGTCGGCTGGAAAAGGAGAACAAAGCAGGGAAGCGGACTTTCCATTAATTTCTTCTAATTAAATTCCCGCCCGTAATTACGTTATATATCTGGCCGGGCCGCGGGTCGGTCGACCGTGAATAATTCTTTTACCAGCCAAATAAAATTTGCATCGAGGCAGCAAGGCGATCCTCGAAGGACGAAGAAAGGAAGCGGTCGCGTCAAAGGATAGCCGTTATTACGTACTTGGACAGGAAAATTGTTTTAAAACATTTTTAATGCTTAATTTCGTAAGTAAACGTTCATTGCTTTATGATGAATACACATCGATGTAAGCGAACCTACATATTTTTTTCTGGAAAATATATATAAATTTATTGTTTAAATTTCACAATTTAAAAAAAAATAATATGAAAATTTTTGAGTTTTATAAGAAATGCAATCAAAAAATTTTTGTTAGTAAAAATATTTTTTTGTATGCACAATACTTTTAATTACTTATGCGTTATTCAATGCTTTTCATGTCAATTTTTTTTTGAGCACTGAGAAAACGGTGCCTACTTTTATAACGAACTTGCCGTAGTTGCCCGGGCTTAAAGCAAAGTTTTTCGAAATCAGAGACCGTGCTCTTATTTTGATGGTTAAGTGTGCAAAATTTCACCAATCCTAAAATAAAATAAACTGTAGATATTTATTGTATTACTATTATTATTTCATAAATTACTTGTATTTAATAAATACCAACACATATCCTTAATGTTATAGTAATATTTGGATGATTTTTATAAAATATCAATAAATGTCTAAATTTTTCGCTCATGATTTTCTTTCAATATTTTCTATGGTAATTTATTTTTTGTGTAGATATTTAATATAACATAGTATAAATGTATTATATACTTGTACAGCGCCCTTGAGGTGATTTTGCACAAACATTATTATTGTATTTTTTTTTTTTTTAACTTCCGATTTAGTTGTCCGGGTTAAATCTTCCCCAAAGGAAAAACTTAACCCTTCCACTCACTTTTCCACAAATGATCATCTAGTCAATCAACATTATGTAAGTGCATTATATAAGCAAAATAAATACAAAACAATACAAGATCAACACGTCAACTCACCAGAGATCAAATGGGAAAATAATTCACCGACTCCAGATATTTTCATATCAGAGGGTTCGGCTCGGTAGAGCTTCTAACATGGCCTATAAATCCTACTGATCCCTCAACATAAATATTTAAAAAAAAAATTAATTTTCCATTATTATTACATAAATTACTTGTATTTAATAAGTACCAATGTATATTCTTAATGTTATAATAATATATGGATGATTTTTATAGCGCCGTTTTTGTGCAAAATCACCTCAAGGGCGCTGTACAAGTATATAATACATTTCTACTATGTTATATTAAATATCCACACAAAAAATAAATAACTTTAGAAAAAAAAATTATAAACCTTTTAAGATTTATATAATTAAGTTAGAAAATCATGAGGGAAAAAATTAAACATTTATTGATTGCTTATTAGTCGGAAAAAACTTAAAAATTATAATAATTCACAATGTCGCCCGAGTTTTTGACATGAATATTTTTTCAACATAATATCAAAATGAACATAACTTCAATATATATTTGGAAATCGCACTGAGATACTCTCAGCAAAAATTATATCATGGAGTTATCCATAAACACGCAGAACTGACTGAATCCTTTATTTTGATTATTTAAAAGCTCATTTTAATTTCGAAGCTTTCGCAGGAGGTAAGATGAAACATCAATTATTGTTTTAATGCATTAAAAATCAGTGGCGTCATGCCGCCCCCTGTTTGGAGCGGCCCGCTACAGTGCAGTGGCGGCGCAGAATGGCAGAGCCTTCCGAAAGATATCACAAGAATAGGAAAAGCTCAAATGGAATAATAAGGGAGATATTTACTTTTTTGCCTGATGCCATTTGGCACAAGTTTCGACACTACCGATGCTTTCAATTTGGAGAACTGCAAGAAATAGGGAATTTGTAATAAATATTTATTTTATTATTATTTTATTATTTATTTTACATACATTTTTTGTATTATGAATACCCCTTAATAGTCCCAACTGCTCCCAACCGTCAGATGACAAAGAGACTTGCATCCCAAATCGGGGTATGTTGTGAGGCTGTAGGTAGTGGGGAATGAGATGGGGATGATGAAGGTGAGGGAGTACCTAACTATTCAGATGTGGTTACCAAACATTGCCAATACTATTTCAATTCTGAATTGTGGTAGAGAGCGGCACTGAGAGTATCTTCCACTCTGCGGAACGTGCCGTAAATACAAAATATATTATTTTTAATGAATAAATTGTGAAAAAACACAAACTTATAAAATAAAATTTACTTGCGTACGCCGGGACTTAAACCCGCAACCTTCGAATTGCTAGTGAGAGCCTTATCCTTCGACCACGGAGGTAATTTATTTTGTAATAATACTTTTGTTAAATATCAAAATAGCTGCGATTTTCTAAAAAGTTTTTTTAGTGCCCCTAATTAAAAAAAAAAATAAAAAAAGTTTTCATTTTAAATTCTAACACCGAAACAACACCGTAAAATATAGGTACTATGGTAGGTACATGAGCGAATTGGTGCTGTGAATATAGTTTATTTCACACTTAAATGAGCTGATTGGTGCTACGAATATAGTTTATTTAACACTTAAATGACCTGATCGGTACTGTGAATATGGTTCCATGATAACTCAACACAGTGACAATTCAACACACTTTTAAAAAGTGAAATAAAGTCATTCACTTTTTAAAAGTGTGTTGAATAGTTACTGTGTTGAGTTACCATACCAAAAGTATACCAAAATAATGGTAAAATTTTCTTTCTACGGTTTTCTAGAAGAATGTTGGTGTTCGTTTTATGAAAGTGTTCTTATTTATATATTAACCATTTGTTAGTTTACGGTAAGTACTATGTACATACATTTTAGAAGCTCCTTAACTTACGATGGAAAATAAAACCGTTTGCTACTTAAGACTGATTAACTGATTTTCACTTTAAGATAAAAAATAAAAGTAAGAAACCATTGCAGGCCTCTCTGAAAATGAATGAAGAAAAAATCTTGTTCTCAGATGCTACTCGGGGATGCTGTAAGGCAAGGGAAGGTGCTGCTTCCCTGGGGGATGATTTCTCAAAAGGGTTATTAGATAAGGGCGCGTGGGGCGGAAAAAATAACAAACCTCCCTTAAGATTCAGAGCTGGCTTAAGTGGCCAATGATTGCATACAACATAAAATCTCAATGTTGAGCGTTTTCTAATTAATATTTTTAAACTACATAATTTAAAAAAATATAAAAAATCTAACACTTTACTACAATCAAGTGGAAAAAATATACAAGTAATAGAGGTATAAAACTGAAACTTTCCTGTTTGATTATGAACAAAATGTATATTTTTGGAAAACCTGATTGAAATTAATTGTACTTATGATTTAAGATTTTCAGGGCCTTATAGTAATTTATTTTTGGGGTTGTTCTATTTTCTTCCTTATCCAACGTTTTGGATACATCTGCCCTGGTGATGGACACTTTAATGCTGTCCGAAACGTAGGCCAAAGAATGAGGTAACGCAACGTTAAAATAGCATAAACATTAATATTATTTTTATGTAAAATCAATTTATGTATTATGTATTAAATGATATTGGAATGAAAACGATTTCCAATTAAAAAGCAAGAGTATTTTTTTTAAATGTTCTGAACATCTGTTTTATCAAAATGCTGAGAAAATCATTAAAAATATACATTATTCATAAACGCATCATAGGGAAATGCACTTGTTTTAAGAATTAACGTACAAGCACACAGTTTTATTAGTGCGATAAATTATTTTGGTACTCATTGGTGTTTTGCTACGCACCATTATAACTTAAGTTTTCTGGCCGTTATTTTACATGCAAAGCTGCAAAATATCCCTCTTCCTTCTTGCAGATTAACTTATTGTAAATCATCAAACACGAGAGCATCGATCGGAAATGTATGGAAACTATAATTACTCCTGTGATTGATCAGCGGATGTTTTCCATCCATCAGAATGTTTATATCGAGCACGAATAGCACACGGTAGCTTTGCAATAACAACACTGTTAGTATTTATTAATAACAAATTGAAGGTATCACAATTTCTGATTGTTCGTCAGCCAAATACAAGAAATGATTGATTTGTTGATGCTTCTAGGCTTTGTTTGAAATTTGTGAATTTTTGGATTTCTAGGAAATTTGATATTCAGAATATATTTGGCTTTAAAGGCACAACTTACTCACACAGTACTTTTGTACGTAACGAAGCAACAACACATTTACAATATTTCTGCACTTAAGAAATAAATTTAAAAAAATCTTGCCCATTCCAAAAAACGGTATCAGAAGTTTACTTTTGTTTGTCCAAGCAAGAATAAGAATTAGATGTTTTTCACTATGAAACATCATCATAGAACTTATTTTAGAAAATTGTGAAAGTCCTCCGAAAGACGCCGTAAGTACTTGTGTGACATTTTATCCTACCTGTGCGTCAAAATGGAACAGATTTCACATAATGTTGTGTATGTATAAGCATTATTTATGAACGGTCAGTGGCTGAGATGGCATCGTATTTTGGTCTCACCCAGGCGTAGTGTGTTCAATTCCTCGGCTGTCTAAGTCAAATATTGTCATGTTAAGCCGGAAATGTTTCTCTATTTAAATAAATAAATATATTTATATGTTGTTATATGAGTAATATAATAAGTATGTAGCACATAACATAATAAAATGAATATGAACGATATATAAGCAGGTAAAAATTAAGTTATCATAGAAAGTTCCGATGCATAAAGGAGTTCAATAACTGTTCAATATTTCTTATAATGACATATCATTAACATTTCTGAACAAAGTCCACGGATATTCACAAAAAACGGAATTAATTAGCAATTTGCGGGGTCTTGATAAACTGTTTAACATTAAAATAACTCCCGGATACACTTAAAAAGTCCCGCCATGTTCCCAAATCAAAAGTAATTTGAGCACACAGCTTTCGGAAAATCTTTTCTCAAGAAAACGGAAGGGGAAAACTGGTTGATTAGGAGCCGGATGTTGATGCTAAATTAGGCGCGGGGATTCAAATAACTGGGAGGGATGAAACCACCCCTGAAAAGGTATACAATCAGATTGGTAAAAAACAGACGAAAAGAAAACCGAAATTGTTCTCTGCGAATGTAATGATGAGCAAATTGGCACTGAGTCAAAGGCTTGATATGGTCGTAGGGAAACCAAGTAACAAGAATCAAATGAATTAGCTTTTTTGCGAATGTTAGGAATTTGTTTGCTGATTAAAAGTTTTCTACCAAGGTTGAGGTTTTGATTCAAGGAATATACCCTCAAAGGCCACCCCAAAATTAAGGTGAAAAGAAAAGGATTTAATGACAGTTTTATCATTTCAAAAATTGGCAAGGAATTAAGGCGCGGCGCAAATCTGTTTTGCCCCCAGATTGATAGGGAGGTAAGAGAAAGGGATGACTTTAAGAAGAACCCGGGAATTCACTGAAGGGGGTGTTTTTAATTAATTTATTTTATTATTTTTGCACTCCGTTCCGTCTTTATTTCGTCCCGGCCGCCGTGTTGGTTTTATTGAGGAAATTTTCAAGTAATTAGTCTTTTATTATTATATTATTTTTCCGTGAGACTTCCGAAAGCTGGTGGCCCTCGAGAGGGGGGCGAGGAGCAATCGGCGGTGAGGGGAAGGAGCTCAGGGACAAGTGACGGCCAGGACGGTTGACAGCCGGGCATAATTTCAATTTAAGGTTTTTATGATCGGTTAAAATTAACTTCCCGTTTATGTTGTGTTTTATGGCGGTATTATTTCTGCGAATAGAAGTTAATGAGCAGGAAACTTTTGCATTTTTTTACACCGCTACATTATATTTTTAAATATAGCAGGTGGGAGTTTTAATGCTGATTTTTAAGTATACATTAAAAACGATACAGAATTTCTTTGGGTGAAGTTAATAATAATAATGATTGGATTATTTGTAATGCGCCGTTCTCGTGAGAAAATCAACTTAAGGGCGCTTAACAACTAAATGTATGCATTCAATCTATTCTTATCACTTATACTTATAACGGACGTACGTTTAATTAAACTTTGCAATTGTGAAAATCACGATGGAAAATCTAAGTATTTTTCTGCACGATAATCGAATCGAAATATTTATCAATATTACAAATCTTAAAAGGCAAAACCATTAGAAAATTAGATTACGTTTGAAGATATTGATTACGTTCGTAGTTTAGAACAGGTAACAGATCAAACATGTGTGTGTATCAAAATCTGTTTTAAATTTTATGGAAAAAGATCTAAATAGAAATTTTCGAAAATTTCGCACGCTTGAGCTCAACGTTATGAAGATCAAAAATTTAAGATATTTTTAGATATTTAATTAAATCCTTTTTTGTCCTTTAACGAGATGGTAGTAATTATGTGAGAAATACCAACAATAAAGGTACGTATGGACGGAAAAACAATTCATAAGCCCTCACATCCATTGGCTGAAGTTTTCAACGAGAAAAGTTTGAGAAAACTATTGACGGGCAAAAAATGGCATGAAAATGAAAGAAAAACACCTATATTGTCAGGGCCGGCTGAAACTGAAATAAAAATATTAAATAATAAGGGTTCCCGTCATGTTACCATAACATCAAATGTTTATGAACATAAATTCATTCAGCATAGTTAAAATGAACATTTCGGTAGTGTGTCTCTGTGTAACTACGATTCAATGACCTCTAGTACTGAGATTGGATTGTCGTTATGATTATGACGATATGTAAGTAGGTAAAAAAAATGATTTTGAAAATTATTAACTCTATATTTGAAATAGTTATGTGTTTATATTATTTAAATTTTTGACAATGACAGAGTAAGTTTTTGAGTCTACTAACATTCATTATTCTGTGCTAGTATATTTTATAAAACTTTATGTGATCTGTATTTTGTCTGTAGGAATGTATCCTGTACGTGTACCTGCATGTATTAAGTATTTAGCTCATATAATAAAAGGGTAAAAATCCAAACATTTTATATTTTATTAAATATGATTGCAAATTTTATGATCCAAGAGAAAAGCCAAAGAATATAACTTTTTGGGTTACTTTGTACTTTTTTTAGTCGTACTTTGGGAATAAATACATACATTATACTTATAATTTAAAATAAATATTAAGTTTAACTACACAAATTTTAATGGATGATTCACACAATTCAATGGACCGACAAACTATGGCACATTCAGTATGACGTTTGGCACACAATTGCAGGCATCAAATTACAATCATAAAGCATAAAGTTCCAATAATAAAGAATAGAGTTACAATAATAAAGCATACAATTACAATATTAAAGCATTAAGTTACAATAATAAATCTAATGGATACAATATTAAAGCATAAAGTTACAATAATAATGCATAAAGTTACAATAATAAGGCATAAAGATAAAATAATAAAACATAAGGTTACAACAATAAAGCAAAATGTTCAAATGATAAAGCATAAAGATAAAATAATAAAGCATAAAGTTACAATGATAAACCATAGAGTTACCGAGTAAAACGCTTTTTTCACCAACTAGCACCGGCATTGCATATAATATTTCTGATCTCCATTATTTAAGTCGGTTTTGTAACTTTTTTTCCCATTCTTTTTCTTATTCGGTATTTGATTTACCTGTGAAATATATCTTTTTTTCGTCTTAGTGGGCTATTATTTATTAAATTAAGTACAACTGGAATGAATAAAGGAAATATATGTGTGAATTAGTTATGAATTCTGGATAAATTGTTTTATTTATTTTTGAAACAATATGAATTCAATAAATATTCAAAAGATATATACTTTCTCAATTTGGGAGGAAGGTACCGGTACCGCCGCCCCGAGAACCATTTATTGGATCACCAAGACCTCTGCCATATGTCATCCCAAGTGGTTCACTACGTTTGGTGACTGGTGAGCAAGGGTGCCCGGGTTCTTGGGGTGAGGTTTGTCCGAGTCTTGGGGACGTATGCGTCTGCCCACCAACTGCGTGGCAGGCCAGATCGGAACAGACTGGTTGAGGGAGGCCTTATGACCTCTCCAGCGGGACTCTCATCGCCCTTTTTTCTTAGCAGAACTTCTTCCCCTTCCTTTCCTAAAAATACACTCCACACAGCATCCCCAAAGATGACATAGGCCCTGAGAGGAATCATTTTCCTGAGGACCTCTTGTGTGGAACTAATGTATTAAAAGGTCAGGTTGAGTCCGAGACAATGAATACAATTATGAATATTGAAGATTCACCGTTTTTAAAAAGCCAGGTAGGTTTTGAACGCCTTTTTTATTTGTGTCACCTCTGATAAAGAATCCACAGTTAGAATATTAACACAAAGCTGACCCAATGTTAAAAACTTCTGCTGACTGAGCTGACTTCATTCACCTCAGTTCTGTCCCTGTAACCTTACCCGAATTTCTCCGTATTTCATCTGTTTTTTGATCAAGTGGACCTTCGTGCCCCCTTTTAAGAGCCGTTTTACCCCACACTCCCCTTCAGCGGACAGCACTGAGACTGATATTAATGAGGAAAACTTGTGGCATGACAAGGGCGCACCTAAGGGGAGGTGCGGGTGATCCGACACCGATCCTTCTCACACCCACCCTCGAAGGCAAAGGGAGGGTGGGGGGGGGTAAACAATTTACAATCAATAACTCTTCTGCTCAGACATGTGTATAAGGGATACGAAATTTACGTGTGGATAAGAGATTTCGCAGGAGTCAGTGACGTAGAAGATGTAATAAAGGTAATTAATTTTCGAAGAAACAAAATATTATTTACGCTGTCTAAAAAATAATAAAAATGGAAAACTGCTCACTTCGTGTATCTGTAAGAAGGATTGGCTTGTAACATCTTAAAAGCAATGCAACCGCTATGTAAAGTTTCTAAAATATCTTTGAGTCTACGACACGAAACAATTAAAGTTACTGGGTACGTTTTTCATGAGATATATAACTAAAAATACATAAATAAAAGAATTTATTTACAGTAATATTATGTCCACCAGCACTTAACGATGCGATATTTTGCCCAAAAATTTACCATTAGGGTAGCACGATTTGTCGTAGAATGTCGCATTTGGGGTCGTCTGTCTATGGAAATTGTTCCCTCGCCAGAATTTTTTTATACTTGCCTTCAACGCAGAAGTGAGAAAAGTTTAATAAAGAATTATACCTACCTTTTTAGTACTTTTTGTGTATGTGGTGTATTTTTATATGATTTTTCGCAACAATATTTTTCTTCGCTTCTGTATTTCACAACTCAAGTTCCGAAACAAAGAAATAACCTGATGAAACAAAAGATAAAAAAATTAAATAATTTGAAAATAAAAAATCAACCAATCTCTTTATTATCACTTACCGGCACTGGTCGTTTGTACCATCCGCCGATCCAATCTCGCCGTTACATAACTGTGGTCTGAATCTTCCCAGGCGTCCACAATTAGGTGGATTTACCGAAACATTCACACACATACAAATACTATACATACCCCTACATGTTCGCACGTTATTACACACATTTTCACACAACACACCCCAACATATCAATACAATCACAAGTAATAATATCATTATGTAAATACAAATACACACGCTTTCAAGTATTCACATATTAAACCTAATATGTAATTACGCCCACGTAAATATAATGGCACATTATAACTGTACCTATGTTGATACGCTTACAAAAATACAATCACACATATACTTGTGCCGAAAGAGTATACGACAGCCTTCGTAATATTATTCGTTTTACGCCTCTGGCTATACAGGAGAATCCCGGTGGAACATAATCAGAGTCAATTCAAGAAAAAAGCTACCTAGCTTTATTTATTTATTTGCGAAATGAACCGGGTAATCTAATCGATACTACTTCTTTATAAACTCCGAGTAGCTATACAGAACACTCTTATCTTCTAACAGAGGTAAGGTTACAGGGTATTCTTCCCTTTTTTGGCAACCCGTTTCAAAACTTATTTAAAAGTCATGTTCAGATGGGAGTAAAAAATCACTCGGGAGGATTTTTCTAATGAGAAGAATTTGTAAATGACAGTCAGTTGATTGGCGACATTTTTTAGTTACTCTGATTAGTTAATACAATATTCAAGATGTTTTTTTCCTCCGTCTTACCACGGTTATATTAAATTTAGGTTAGTGTCCACTAAAGATAATTAAATTTTGCCTCCCTCAATGCAATTTTTTTTAATAACCTTGCCATCGTACTTACTTAAAAAATCTTTTTTTCTTTAAACTGTTCTCCTCACACGCTTTTTGTTAAATATCATTTGTAAAATTTGATGTTTATGAGACCACACATAATCAAAGCTTGGATTGAAATGGCTGTATAATAAACATTAAAACAGTAAAATAAATTTAATGGACAGGTGTTTTTCCACTGATAATTTTAATTGTTAATTTTTAACCAATTTGTAAGATTGAGTAATAAATTAAACTTTTTAGATTAGATTATTACTTTTCCTCATATATACAGGGTTTTCCAATAAGAGGTGTTATTTTGATATTCAAAGAAAAATGCCATTTTTTAATATAAATGATCAAATGTTTATTTCATTATAAAGAAAAAGATATGCCGTTAATAGTGAAAAATGACGTCAATCAAATGACTAACACGACCACGCCTACAGGACCATACATACTTTTATGAAATTTTCCATAACCAAATGGCTAAGTGGCTGCTTTATGTCATCGATAGCCTGACGAATTCCGTCTTTGAGGTCTTGAATTGACGCTGGGCTGTTGGCGTAGACCTTTTCTTTCACGTGGCTCCAAAGGAAGAAGTCGCAAGGTGTTAAATCACAAGATCTCGGCGGCCAATTGTGATCGCTTCTTCGAGAGATAACACGGTCCGGAAACTTTTCCCGTAAAAGATCAATGGTTTTGTTGCTTGTGTGACACGTAGCGCCGTCTTGGTGAAAGTAAATCCAGATCAATACCATCCAATTCCGGCCATAAAAAATCATTAATCATCTCTCGATAGCTCTTTGAATATCAAAATAACACCTCTTATTGGAAAACCCTGTACTTTTTTTTTGAAAAGTACACAATTTTTCTTCTATTTTCCTAAATATTAAAGATTTCCCCCATAATATGATAGAACACTTCAATATTGCATGGTATTTATAGGTAAAATAAAAAAGTGTTATTCCTAATTATTAAGAAATCACTTAACTTCCCACATGATGCGCAGGCGCATTTGTAAAAAGGCTCGGGAAACTTCCAAGGTCAATAATTTCCACTTCTACAGAATACGTATGAAGAATGAAGGTACACGGCACCAACACATATTCAAAGCTCTATTAGTGGAATGATTGATAGAATAATACATTTCCGCCAACGTGGTAAAGCCCGGTATGTTATTACCACCAAGAGGTCCGTTACAATCTCTCTTTCTGTTACATACGCCGTTTATGAAAAAGGGGAGAAGCTATAACTGAGCTTTCAGCGGTACGCTTATAAGTGGATCGTTACAAAAATATTTTCTGTCCTAATTTGTTAGACGTAAGTCTGATTTATTTTTTATAATATACGGCGGCGAATGGGAACATTTGGTTGAGAAAGTAGAGCATATTTTGGTCCTTAGAACAGTTATAATAAATTTCAGATAATCACGTGGGACGCGATGTGAAATATTTTGTTTTTCTATTTTCAATGTCATATCATTTTAACTTTTGGACGTAGAGAATGAAAAATAACCCTCGCTTAGTAAATAATATCTTAGAAAGGAATTGAAAATTGAGCAACGTATTTTGCGTAACGAAATGTATAATATGTATGTACCAATAGATGTTAAATGTGAAACATGTACTAACTGCCAGGAACCGGTGGAACTATGGCATCCCCACCGAGGAATGGTGGGAACTGAGTATGATGATGAAAATGAGTAGGGAATGATAAGAACTGGAGAACCACCAGAACCATTTATTCGATATCCAACACATTTGTAATAGGTGACCCCGAGTGCTTCGTTACATTTGGTGACTTAGCAGGGGTGCCCGTGTGAGGTTTGGCTAGGTATTTGCGGCTGATGTGTCTGGCCACCTACTGCGTGGCGGATCAGATCCAGATGGTTGAGGGAGACCCTTCTACTTCTCCAACAGGACTTGCGTTTCATCGCCCTTCATCGTCTCATTCTACGTCCGTCACATCTGGACACACTTGCCCCCAGATTCCTACCCACCCCTAATACCTCTTTACTTCGCAGAACTTCTTCTCCTTCATTTTCTTAAAAATATTTATTAAACAGGATCCCAAAGGATGACATGAGTCATTATTTTCCTTAGGGCCACTTTGTGTGGAGCCAATGTAAAAAAGGTACCTGGATATTCAAATATAGACTTACCTATGTGTAGATAAGCTTAGTATTACAGAAGAGCCTGGTATTATTAACCTTTCGCGTCCAAAAGAAATTACCCCCATCCCATCCCCCTACTTCTTCAGCCTCATACAAGTCATAGATCAACTGTATCCAGGCATTTGGGAGATGAGTGCATACTTGATGTTAAATCAAATTGCTGTATACTGCGTATATTTATGAAAGTTCAATTCACTTTTAATTTTCAAAATTGAAGGTGATGAGTTTAAAATGAATTTATATCATATCAAATAAACGATGAAGAAGGAACCATAATGATTTTAATCATTTATAAATCTTTATATGAAATCTGTATTCGTTTGTTTAAATGTTTGACAGATATAAATTTGAATCACTAATGACGTTTAAAGTTTACTGATGGTTTTCATTCGTAAAATAATTATGATTGCCTCTTTAATTATTTGTCAACTCAAAATTTATAAGAAAATTATAAACAAACTTATAAAAAATTGTAAAACCCATTGAAAATATTTTATAAATGCTTTCAGCTTCACAAATCCAACAATTATTATTATATAAGTTGTTTTACATTGGTCTGCGCTAGTAATTTAATAAGATAGACCACGAATAATAAAAAACAGTAAAAATCTGAAGTGATTAATTAAAAGCTGTTATAAATAAGCAACGTCCTCGAATCACCTTCACAGCGCCTCCACAAGAATATATGGTGTGAGTTCACCTTCCACCTTCGCAGCCTGGTGAAAAACGGCCGCCCAAGATGTGGTGTATCTCCCGCCCTGGGGAGGTTTGTGGGGGAGTGGAGGGCGGTACCGCCCTTACCGTGTCCGCGCCCCGCCCTCGGGAGGTGGGGTCGCCCACCTGCCACCTGCTCCCGTGGGTGGCGGGTGTTAAACTTTTAAATTTTATATTGGATTGTATTCAAAGTCAGAAAACAGATTTAGTGTTTCATTAAACTATGAGTAATGGCTACAGTTACATATCATGTGAGTACCTATGCTCAGAAAAATGAGTATTGCTTATTAATTAAGAATCTCTTCAAATTATTGGTAATCCGGATAAAAACATAAACTAAACTTATTAGTTTTTTTATGAACATGTGTTCCGACATCGTGATAATATATTCTTTTGTTATCAAAAATTTATCAGGAAATCCATTAAGTAATTCGTTAAGAGTCTTCAATCCCGTTTTTAACCGGATTAGCAATAATTTGAAAAGATTCTTAATAAATTAGCAATACAATTTTTTTTCCGTGTACCTATATAAATTTATAATTTTAATAGTGAATTTTTTTGCTATTATAGTGATTGATATTATACTGGGTAAGAACTCGCGTAGTATCCAAATTCATTTCGATCTTACGATAATAAATAATAATTAATTGAGTTATTAGAATTTTCAACAAAAATATTGCTAAGGCATTTGAAACGATTTAATATTTCTAGTAAAAAGCTCAAATATCCTTACAAAATATTGGATTTGTGGAATCTGAAATATGAAAACCATTAAGAAAGGCATACAAAATAATCTTAACACTTGTCCAGCGGAACAGCCATAATTGTAACTTTTGCTATTTTACTATAAATATGTTAAGCTCTGTACAACTGGTAAAAATTTATACATGCTATAAAATATGCAAATAGGTACTTATTAAAAAAGTTTAGCATTTTTTATGACTATTAGATTAATTTATCGTATAGAGACAAAACACCATAAAGAGACAAGGCTCTTGTGTTTAGGAAACTATAGCCCAATTGTATAAAATTGTGTACATAAGTAATTCAAAATATTTTAAATAAATAACATAAACATGAATATTAGTTATAATGTTGATTTTCCTTGTCTTTAAATTGAATTCAACGCCGCGCTGTGAAGCCAAGTTAAATGAGATTGAGATGATTAATTGTGCCTACTACCTTTTGGATACAGGAGCTATAAAGGTGACATGACTATGATTAATGTGTGAGGTGATTCCTGCTGAATCTGGCTTGTTTTGACTCTCGAAGTTATTAAGGACCCACCTTGGAAGGTTGATAGCTATTAAATTGTTAAGGTTAGGTTATGAGGGGTTGAGATTTTGACATTGAAAGGGTTATTGAATATGTACGATATCAGGTATGCAGAAATAATGAAGCAAAGCAACAAACTGCCTCAGTGGTTGCGTAGTTACTATCCTTGGATACGAATCCGGAGGTCTCGGGTCGAAATTACTAATAATAAATTAATTCATGTTACTTCACAATTTTTTAAATTTAAAATAATACATAGTTTAGATATATCTGCCACCCTTTGTACATACTTTCAGTAGCGCCATGGTGAAATACTACCATTCAAAATCTAAAACTTGCTTGAAATGGCTCTAGCCGTGTTCGGTGATTTGAATAGCCCGGTACTTCCGCACTTTCCTAATCTTCATCTAATTCTTCTCCCCACTACCTTTAGCATCACAAAATACTGCAATAATTGGAAAAACCATCGCCTCACTAGCTACACAAGGTTGGGAGTAGTAGGGACTCTTGTGCGGTATTTACTTAATTTTACTTCACTATATTAAACGAGTATTGATTAGGATTCGAAACATGAGAGATTACATAGAAAATTATGATCGAAAATCATTACAGTTGTGAAATACCGAACTTTCAATCATCTTTTCTGGTACCGTCTCGTATTCATATCGAAGGTTGCTTGTCATCGGTGCAATCTTTACCCCGCATGTTGAAACCCGAAACTGCACTCGTAACAGTGGCAGATTACGAAGCGAGAACACGCGCGACTTCATCCGCCTCTTTCAGTGATTACATTACGATTGAAAGTTTTTTGTTTAGTATTCTTAAAACAGCTATTCATATAAAGCCTAAAATAGCTTTACATAAAGTTTAATAACCGAGTCTGAGCAACGAGATTCTACAGACCACCAAACAGCACAAATTGCAGTTCAAATGTGGTAGTTCCTTGCTTTGGTGACCAAATCTGAATATCAAGGTTTCTCCTCTTTCTACTTCCCCTAACCCACTTCGGAAGTTGGGACTTTTGCTCACCGCATGAGAGTTACACAAAAAGGCTTGGTAATAAATTCATATTTATCCATATTATTTTTATAAATGTACGTTCACACTACATTACGTACTACGTCTGCGTACATGCGCCAAACTGAGGAAGAGGATACGCCAGTCGTTTTAGGCTGTGTTTTTCTTCGCTCGCTCTCGGTGTGATATAAAACCTTCGCAAAGTTGCCGTATCTGGGTTATGTAGGCTGCGGCTAATTGAATTATAACGCGTTTGAAATGACATCTACCGTCACACTAGCTGGCCAGGGGTATTGATATTATTAGGCTGAATTTTAAATTAAACGTTTTGAGACAAAAAAAGTTTTCCATTTAAGAATGTTTTGGGAAACGGATTGTCAAAAAAACCATTGATCTCAATTTTAAAAGATTTGGAGCTAATTCCCCTTTCACTCATGTGAATTAAAAATAATTCTGTAATATTTACAATTCTGACGACAAGAAGCCTTTCAATTCGGTGATCCACTTAGATATAGAGTCGACGCAATAGCTGTCCTGACAACGAGACCATCATATAACGTATTTACAGGGTTTTGCGTTGTATACACACTTAAGCATCCGTGCAATTATGATGAATTGGAATTTTTTCTGCATATTTTAAAATTAATACAAAAAATTATGATATATTCTAAAAATGTACCTATCAATGCACAATTGATTGCAATCGTATCCTTTTCTTGCAGAGTTTCTATAACTGAATTGTAAGAATACATAGGAAGTTGCAATAAGATTTAACATGAAAATAAACTAAATACGGCATTAAAACATTAGAGGAAGGTATTGAACACAACGTGAAATATTAAAACGTGGAATAAGACTTAAATACAGAAGAGTTAAAAAAAGCAGATTAAAATCTTCAATTCTCCGACCACCCCTGAGCGGTGTTACCATTAGGGGGTTGGCAAAAAAGCCTTACACGGCGCTCTGTCAACCTGTCATTCGGTTAAGGGTGGTTGGGAGGGTAAGAGGGAGGGATGACTCTACTACCTCCGCAGCCTGAAAGCTTCACGGTTTGAGAAGGGATGGCGTTACACGACCATGGGGGCAGGACGTGTCAGCGGTGGAATTACATTTCCATTAGGACCAAGGAACAAAAAACTGTTGCGCGGGGACTGATAGTTTGTGAGGTGTAGGTAGCTGCTTCGATAGATACCTTGATATGCCTGTGTGGTGAAAATAAAATGATTTTTCGTTTTTTGTAGTGATATTCATAATTTTTTTCTAGATTCTAGAATATTGGCGATCGCCATGCCAAACATCTCTCGGTTCTCGGTCAGCCTAAAGAGTTCTTCCGTATGTTGTACACACACAAACACCCGTTTACTGATTGTTGTTTATCAGCACATCATTCAACAAAGAATTAAACTTTAAATTTTAATAACAGATATTGTGTTCAATCTCGTAATTTGCGAACCATTTAAAATGTACATTCCTCTTCCTTACTTCTTCCCCGCCACATTTACTCCTGGCTTGCAATATCCCTTAAATTGGTGATCTTGTAATCTCACTTTTTTTGAACCACACACAAATGAAATAATATTTCAGTCACGGAACGGAATTTATATTTTCCAATTGGAGTAAAAAATAAACAGCGATTGATATGTCTTTACAACCGGTAATTTCAGGGACTATTGTTAAGAACGTCGTTGCTACATTCATCGCCTCTTCGTTTACATTTCGGGAAATGAAAACATAAAAATAAACCATAAGCGATTAGCTCTTTCAAGAAAATGTGCCTATAAATGTGAATGGCTTTCACGTGGAATACAGAATTGTATTACGTATTCCGTTTGAGTAAAAAGTATTAAAAAATACATATTTATCCCCGTTGAATAAATATCATAAAAGAAACAATGTCAACGAGGTACTTAATTATTTATTATTATGTGAACTAATAAACAACGTTTATTGTTGTAAATGGAATGAAAACTTTACTTATCCTAAAAGAAAATTCGGACAAACATAGGCTTTATTTTCCGCAGTAAAAGATCATATAAAATGAGAAAAGTACGTTTCTGTAATGTTTCACTATTCAGATGTGGATGAACACAATGTAAGTGATTCGGGGAGATTATTACAATCATTTTATGCAACTAGAGTTTAAAAAATTTAACATCATTTCGATTTAAGCAAAAATGGCGTAGGTTTGTGAAGTTTTTGCTTGTAAAATAGAACTAACCCATAGGTATAAGTTTTATTATACTTTTTTGGAATAGTAGTTTCTCTTAACCACTTATGTATTTGCTTAGTTCCATAACTGTCCAAGAAAAGTGTATCTACCTCACTCTGCTTTAAAAAATACAAATAATTTCTTCTTGCATTCATATATATTTATAATTATAATGTTACTACCACCCTTTTGGCTTGGGAAAGACGAACATATTAATTTTTTTTTGGAATAACTTAATGCGTAAAACCTCAAATTGTAATATTTGATTATTGAAGACAATATTAATAAAAATCAATTGCGATCATTAAAGATGGCAGCCTATAAAAATGTGCGGTGAGGAAAATGAAGGCAATGTCAGTAGTTCTTATTCGAAGTATGATACAGTTAAATATGACCGAATCAGATAGGGTACCATTAGCTCAATTGGTAGAGCGGTGCCCCGGCAAGGCAAGGTTTTGGGTTCGTCTCCTAGATGTAACCTATCTTTTTTTGTACTTCAAATATTCGTTTAGGAATTGCTAATATTGTCTTCAATAATTAAATATTATTATTCAATATGTTTATCTGTCCGTTATTTATTCAGCTAATTTTTGGTGGTAAATTTATTTTTTTGAACAACGTATCGAACAGACTTGCATTGTCCTGATGGTGTATGGTACGTTGTATAAACTACAAAACTATTTATAGTAAAAACCTTTAAACAAATCCACTTGCAGGGATATATCGTACCTGTACCTAGAGATTATTTATCTTTGTACGCTTTGTAAATCAATTGGAACATATAAAAAAGTGGGTGTGTCAAGCCTACGCAAGACAGAAGTGAAACTTCTAGTATTCCTCTCTCTCTATTTTCATTTCATCATCTCTATTTTCTCTCTTAGGTTAGTTTGAAAATTAGAGGTTAAATAATTCAACGACGAAGCATGGATTTGCTTTTTCTAATATTTTCTTATAGATGAATGACGTTCGATTAATGTATAGTTCCAAAAATTTTCAATTTATTCACAAGTATACAATATTACATAAATAACAATATTACAATTAAAAATTACAAAGAAATTACAATGACAATGATGTGTTCATCACCTCTATCTCGTCACTACTCATTTTTAACACTGAAATTCTGTACCAAACCGTATGAACCACAATCAATTACGTATTTCACTCGTATTACACTCACGACGCAGTATACTAACCAAGCAGCTGATGCTTGGCGTGGCGCAGTTCGCTGGTGTCTGAGAGAGAGGAAAGAAGAGAAGAGAGAGAACGTTCGTGAGCGGCTCCCCCACCTCAACAAGCGCATATGGTGAGAGAGGGACAGTGAACGGTGAGCGGTGGTGGGGGTACCCGCATTTTCGTGTCGATCCTGACTCGGTTTTACTCCGTCCACGAAAATCCATTACGCGCCTAAAGAAGTTTCACTTCAAAAATTGGTAAGTATTTAGGCAAGGATGAAGCTTAGATATGCAAAAGAATAAAACCACCTTATAAACTTCATAAAATTAAAATATCCCTTAAAAGATTTCCGTAAAAGGCATTTTTCACTTAGGTAAATTAATTGGCCCTCTATTAACATTTACCGCCCCTCCTGGCCAAGGGATGGGGATAATTTTCTCTCACGTCGCTTAGAAGTGTGTCTAAGTCAGAAACACCTTTTTCGTGTCGACCTCCCCACTTCCCCCGCCCCTAGTGCCTTGACAAGGGTCCTCCGGGTGATATGCAAAACCAAACAGTTAAAAGAGAAAGGGAGAGAAGGTAGCAAGATTTTTTTTCTTCATTGAATATGGAAGTTTACTGAACGCCATTCTACAGTCACCTTAAACAAAACGATAAAAAGAAGAAATAATTTTTCTACATTTACAATTTACTAAAAATATGTTATAATTTGTTTGTGTTTTGTTTTTTTTTTCGTGTAGTTGAATTTGAAAAAAAAAAACAATTTAAACACCTTCATTAGTCGTTAGTACAGATGTGAGAATAAACATAGTAAAATTTCTGAAATTACACTGCGAAAAATAAACTTGAAAGAGATTACAGGTGGATAAAAACCACACTCTTCAAAATTACACAAGTATTTTTTTTCAATAGTATATAAATTAATCATTTTTAATAGGACGGTAAAATTTCTAGTAAGATATACCTCAACACAGGGTTGTCCTAGTGAGGTTAAAAATTTTAATCTTAACAAAATCCAATATCTTCTTGCTAACCGTATGGATTTACATATTACGATTTACTTACATAGTAGATTGTTAGGCGCCGGTTTAGCGTTGGTATTGTTAAGCCGGCTTTAAACCCGGTTCGACCGTTTAAACCTTTCCTTTGCTCCGTGGTTGTACATAGTTGTACGTGAAGTTTTCCGCTATTTCAGCCTTACACGCCGCGTAATATTTATAACACGATTTTAAGCAAGGGAGTTATGTTATAGTGCTGTTTGATTTTTACGTAGACGAAATGTCTTGAATTATGTCTCTGAATTTATTTTCTAAGAGCCTTACTAATAAACGTGTTCTAAATTTTACACTACAAATACAAAACCGTTAATATAAGTCAAATGGTTCTTTATCAGGTGTGTAAAATTTTAAAAGCAGTTAGTTTATTGGTAAGGGGTTTAAGGTGAAAACATCGGGCACAGCTGGACCTAAGTGGTCAGCATAAAGTGTCCATTGATACCTTTTAGTCTGATGGGCCAGCATTGAATGTAGATCCCTATTTCTCATATTGTTGAAGAAAAGGAAAAGGACAGAGAAAAATTATGAAAACTGATCTACTCTAATCTAGTCACTAAAAATGACTAACGCGACCGCAAGCAACGTTTAAATTCATTACACCACGACGATGCAGTAATTATTTTCCGCTCTGGAAAACGGACATTAATTTGTGATTATGTTAGAAATAATATCTTTCTTATCTGTGATAACACAATACGAAACTTAAATTCCGACTTACTCGTAAAGTTTGACATGATGTAAAGGGAGGAACTTACGAACAAACGGATTTTTAACTAGCAACGACACCGATTGCAAAATTAACTGTGCTAAGCTGTAATGGTTTTTTTGTAAGAGAGTTTCATCACAGGGTGATAATAATTATTGGCATATAGCGGGTTTTGTTCAAATATCAGGATGAAGACTCCAGTTTGTTGAATGAATGATGACGGACTGATTAATGATCTTTGGGCTGTTGAACAAGAAATGAACTCTCCTTCGAATTTAAACTCCTCAGGTTTGTAATCCGATCGCAGGTGTGGTAACCGATGTGTACCTGAAAATTCTAGGGTTGGCGATCTAACCAATGAACAATGGTTAATGCATAAATACTGGAGGTGCCACGAACCGAAACAATAGATATAAATTAAGTAGAAGGATCCACACACCTTGTTACAAATCCTTTATTAATAATTGTTATCACATAAGGTAAGCAAGGTACTTTATAAATGAAATACGAAAATAATGATTTAACGTATTATGGTTAAATTTGACAAATAAAAAAATATAAAGAAGAAAATAATTCTATTTAGAGATCTGATATATACCTATACGTACATATTTGTATTGATCTATCGCTCCCTTCATAATTTGTAATTATTAATTTTCCCCCTCGACAGGAATAAGTAAATATTCATTTATCTTCATGCATCCATTTTCATAAATCAACAAACAGGGTTTTGAGAGACTTTTCATAAATCAAGACTTATTACGAGAGGAATTTTTTTACGTGTTTTTTTCTTGAGCTTAATATTTCCTATACTAAACTTGTACATTTCAATATAATTTATACCGAAATGAACACTTGCGTGTGACCACTAATCCTTTAGTGACCAAACCTGGTCACTAAACAGGCAATCTTTTTCAAGCAACAACATTTCGACAGTCTTCTTCTTTCATTTTTTATTCAACTTCTTTCATTCACCATCGTAATATTAGTAGTTAATATGAAATAGTTGCAATATTGGCTCCATTTTCAGGGTATATAATAATAGATAGAGATACCCGAATGATTTTTTTATGTATCATAATATAATTATTTATGAGCATTGCATACGAGCTACTCGATGTATATTTTTTGATATTCTTCCTATTATCTACCTGTAATTTATATTTTTTTATGCCATTTGGATTTCTCTCTTATCTTATATATTTTATATACTTAAGTGCACCTTTATACCTTCCATATATTAGGTTACATTTTTATTTTTTATTATATAAATATTTAAAAGTCTTGTTATCTTTCTTTCATACTCTAAATTATGTACAAAATAAAATAATGTAAAAGCCCATTAGGGCATTTATAGTTAATAAGTAAATTAAATTCACATTACTACAAAAAATGAGTTAGAACACCCTTTATAAAAAGTCCCTACACTTTATTAAACAAACATGAATCCAAAATATCTATCTACTCCAATAAAATGCGTTAACCAGCCTTAAAACCAAATAACAAAGGGACCGGAAGTACTCGCCTCGCTACAATGTTTGACATAGGAGCGGAAGTATACCATGATGTTTGCCCCGTGTAAGCAAACCTTGTTCAAATTAACCTTTACCCATAACACAGATTGCTAACAGGTTACAGGTTACTTACAGGGATTATAAGGGCGTCCAAAATGGATTGCTTAGGTTGGGTATTCTTGCAAATTAATACATTTTAGGATTAATTCACTTTAGTATTAAACACTTTAGGAATAATACACTTCGCGATTAATACACTCATATATAATTAACTTTTAAATTGAACATAAAATTAAATATATGGTTTTTTAAACATTGCTCAAAAAAATTATTAGCAGGTAATAGAAGCGACATGATTTTTAGAGCCATATAGAAAATCTTTCCTGGTGACAAAATATCAACCAACAACTTTAGTGCTTTGGAAAATAGCAAAAATCAGAAGAAAAGTCACGGCACGCCACTGATCATGTCGATTGTTTATAGCGTTTCACTATTTTTTACACTTTTCGTTAACTATGAAAAATATTGTGAAATAGATAATAAATATTAACTCATATTATTATGCTCTCGTTTAACAAAAGAACAAAAAATGACCTAAATAAAAAAAGAAAAGACACCTAGAATAACTAAAAACACCTTGACACTCTTAATTTTGCAGTTGACTAAAGGTAGAACATACGAATAAATTAATCGTTTTTTTTAAATCTAAAGATTTTTCTCTCTAAAATATCTACGGTGGCACGCCTTTGTCTGAAGATAATCAAATATTATTATTATCAAAAGATAAAATTGTCGATTTCTATGTTTCTGAAAAGCATTCGTGTATTAGGTGGAACCAAAGATATTAGAAGAACGAGATATGCTATGTTGGCCGCCGGACCGTAGCCGGAGTACTACCTAATTAGGGTACTTTGAACGGTATCGGGACGTGTACGCACAGAAATCTGTTCTATGTATTAGTGCGGATACCTTAGCGCAAGCGAAGGTGTGCAGTAGTATTGGTGAACAAAACCGGCGACACTCGGCAAAACAATTCTACTCAGTACGAACTGCTCATAGCACATCTCGTTCTTCTAATATCTTTGGGTGGAACTAATTTTGTTGATTAAAAACATTTTGCAAAAAGGTGGAAACCAAGTAAAAACAACATTATAGCGAATCATCCCCCAAAGTTATTTATTTAAAAAAAACTCATTACGAAGAACCCTCATATAAATTTAAAAGCGATGAAAACTCGTAGACATACGAAGTTATGATTTTGAAGAAGCTCATACAGTGACTTCATATCCGTATTCGAGTGCGCCCACTTTGGATTCGAATACCACTCTAGCTAAAGTTGAGTGTGGGGAAACCATAGAGCGCAGAAATATCTAGAAGTGGCGAAATCGTTCTCTGAAATTTTTTTGCAATCTTAATTTACAGCTAACATATATGTACAATAATTATTCAATACTCATAAAATTATAAAATAATGATTAACTTTATCTATATTCCAATGGGGTTGTCATGAAACTTTGTACAAATTGAAGTGAATAATCGTAAACTAAAGCTCAAATTTATTTAATTTAACATTCCCAGTCTGAATAGGATGAATTTTTTTGAAATCTTTCCAACTAACATCAATATAAATTCACAAAGTGGAAAAATTGTCTGTGCAAAGATGGAGGACTTATTTGGCAAGTTAATAAATTTTGACTCTGCCTGGAATTGAAACAGGTATTCCAGGCTAAACTAACACCTCACAAACATTCTATACCCTACTACCTTCAGTTATCCTCTTCCCTTTCACTCCTCCAAAACGGGGATAGTTTCCAGTGGCGGTTTGTAGGGTTGAAAAGTGAGTAAGCACAAACATTAAAATTTTTTTACGTATACCTACATTTAACAATACCTAGAAGAAAAAAACAATACAAACTATTAAACCTACATTAAACTATAATAATAATGTGGAAACATGATTTACTAGACACACACATACAAGATAATCAATCAACTGCAAATTCACTGAAAACCAAATTAATTCAAATAGTCGTACGCATCACGAATTACAAATGAACACATTTTGGTCGATAAATCTAATTGTTTGAGGCGCGCCTCCAACTAAGCAACATACGGCCATGGCAGCTACTGTTTTATGTGACATCCCCACCCTCCTCCGCCTAGATGAAATCAACGGCTCTTGGAGGCGGGCCATATCTCTGCCGCACTAGTGTATTATTGTACTGCGTTGTATATTGTGTAGTAACAGGGCGAGTGAAAAACCACGAGTGGCCGGTTGAATTACACTGGTATCATGAGTTAAATAAATACCAATCAGTTCTAGTGGAATTTTAAAATATAAATGAGAAATATTGTATCGAAGCAACTAAGAAGTTACTAGCATATTATGTCTTGGATGTGTTGATACGTGTATCTATTACCCCTTTTCTGACCGCCAGCGATAGTTCCGCTAGCTCTGGGCAGTTCTTGTGCACTATCAAATACTGGCTGTGCTATCAGTGTCAATCTCCAAAACATTGGATTATTTGATTAGGTATCTAAATTTTTTTTAGAAATTGGCAATTAGTTGAAAGGATTCGGGATTGATTGCAAAAAATACATACAAGAATTTTGCGTTTCGTACCGCAGATACCATTCTGGGTGTAGTAACATTGATGTGTATAATGTGGTTGTGGTTGTCTGTTGGGTTCTCGTCACGCTGGCTAAAACTAAAAATGTCTAGGTTCTGTGTGCCTAGGTGACCCATAGCCGTTTGGCGTAGTCATCGCGGCCCCTTCACTCTACAGTATCTACACCGCGTAGGTACGGCGAACCTACGGAATAGCAATATCTGCCGTAGAACCCTTAGAACTGGGTTAGACCTCAAATATCCGGTAGGATATTGTGTGTCCGTTGGCTTCACAAAACAAAGGTAAACGCAGATCTAGATTTAAGTAGAATTCATTATATATCTACGTGGTACCTTCTGTAAACAAAATCATTTTATCATTTGACTATGAATATTCCACCATTGTTTTTTTATCTGCAGGATTATGTAAACATAAACACTGTCGGATTTTTGTGTTTTTTTTTTGTCGAGATGATTATAAAATGTAAACCACCATAATCATATATTTTGCGTAAATCGAAATGTTTTTTTAGAGTGAAAGAAATGTTTTGTGCTGTTAAGTATTATTCATATTCGTTTAAAATATTAAAGGAAATTAGTGAATTATTCAGTGTACAATGCGAAAGTCAGTTTTGAAAAATATGTCCTTAACATATATATAACGCATGTCCTATGTACGCCACTAAGGCACTAGTTTTAAGTCAGTCATTTAAATAAGCCTTATTCAAAAGTCAATAGATACATATCTCATGGTACGTATACATTTGCGAACTTAAACGCGAACCAAGCCACGAATTACGGGAAAGCGGCGTTTTGTCCCATTTGAGGTTGCTTCGTTCCTTACCTATAAGTTGAGGTTCAGTTTGGCAGTTCGGCTCGCATTTGTATACGTAGCACTAGATGTAAGTCACTAATAATTATTGTAAATCTTCGCTGTAAGCCAGTTATATTCACTATAAAATTCGTGATTCGCCGCCCCGGAAACCATTTATTGGATAACCAACATCTCTGCCATAGGCCACCCCAAGTGGTTCGCTGTGTTTTTTGATTTAGCAGGGGTGCCTGGGTTCATCGGGTGAGGTGTGTTCAGGATGCGCCTACCCACCAGCTGCGTGGCTTTCTAGATCGGGAGAGGCTAGTTTAGGGAGACCCTTTGACCTCTCCAACTGGTATTTCGATCCAATGTCTTGCGTCGCAGTGAGAGGGATATATTCATATGTCCGTCACTCCTGTACATACTGATCCCTAGATTCCTACCTAACTGTCTTACATTTTTCCTTCCCAGAACTTCATCTCCTTCCTTTCCACAAAAAGACCCTCCATACAGCATCCCCATTGGTGAAAGGCCCTCAGCAAGTTATTTTCCTCAGGGCCTGAAGTTAATGTAAAAAAAATAAAAACATACTCGTATATATTTTTACTGAACCCTTGCAGTGATTTTTAACAAAACGGCGCTATATAAATCAGCCAAATATTATCAAATGTATTCTGAATTTAAAAAATGCATGTGATTTGAAATGACTGTAGATTTGAGATTTTTACAGCCATTTTCACGGCCACAACAGTATTATCGTGATTCATTTTTGGGTTATTATATCGTGTTGCGCATACTCATTCTTTAATGGTTTTTGCTGTATTTATTGACGTGATCTAAATATCCAAGTTCTTCCCTGCCCCCCCTCCTCCGACACAAAACCACATTATGAGGTATATCACGGTCTCAGTGACTGCAGATAGTTAAAAAAACTGAAAATCGTTTTAGTAAGCCTTGAGAAAACAAGTTTCAACAATTTAATTGTGTTTATTGTCAAACGTGAGTCTGCTTTAATGTTACCTTAGGGATGATTGCCAATTCCGTTGGCAAACGAGTAGCTTATTATTATTCCTGGATGAACCTTGCTTTCGTAAATTGCTTTCAGTGATGTGAGATATTCAAGTAAACAATAAACACACCTATACGACGAATCACATTTCAATACTTACCGTGAAAGTAGCATTTATAGTGATAACGTTAGGCTTTGTGGATTTTAGTGAAAATTATTATTGTAGTGTACATATGTAATACAATACAATAACAGACAATACTTGAAAACTCTCGAACGGCATCACGATAACTTCGAAACTAACACAGCTATTTTCATTTGAACCGTTTCGAGATTCTTAATTACTTTTATAAATTGTGCAGTTGTAATTTTATGTAAACATAATAACTGTGTTTTGTAAAATGAAGTGTAAGGTAGGTTTGAGTAGGTGATTGGTACTATGTATGCAACAACTGCGATTGTAACATTATTTCTAACGCGTATTTTGAGAGGCCATTAAATTGAAAAAAAAATAAGACAAGTCGTATTTATCAGTGCATTTCTTCAAATTAATTTCCAATAAGAAAGACAGAACGAATGATGATACTCGAACAAAGAAGTAAAAAATTCCAAATACCAAGATTTTACACAATTTAGAAGTAAAAAAACATTATATTTTGTCGAAATCATATTTCTATATATTATATAGAAACGTCATATTTGTCGATCTCATATTTCTATTTATAAAATATAGAAATATGATATCGACAACTACGACATTTCTATATTAAATATAGAAATATGATTTCGACAACTATAACATTTCTATATAAAATATAGAAATATGATATCGACAACTATGACATTTCAACATAAAATATAGAAATATTATTTCGACAACTATGACATTTCTAAATGAAATATGGAGATATGTGACAACTGTAACATTTGAATATAAAATATAGAAATATGAGATCGACAAATACCGCGTTTAATAACGGCAATGGTCGAGTGGTTAAGACGCTGTCCCGGTGAGACATGAGATCCTGGTTTCAATTCCTAAATATTACCGTTGCTTTTTAATTTTGTATCTTGTTCTGTTTCATGTTTCGTTTATATTTGTAAGTACCATCTCCTTCTTTAATGATATATTTCATTGATGGCTATAACCAATGACTAAAAAAATCTTTATGCATTGGTTATATCCTTAAAAAAAGTTAAAGAAAGTGTTTTTCCTGAATATATTTTATTTTTTTATCTTCATTATTTATTTACGTGGGCTTTATTCTTTTATCTTTAACAGTAGGGGATAAGAACACTTCAATTTATTGGTTTCCACAAATAATTTGAATAAATACGGTAGATATTATGCCTAAACAATAACCAATAAGCAATAAAAATATTTCAAAAATCTTCACGACTATTCTAATGTCTCCCCACGCAATCACCACGAATTTTTTTGCGTGTATTTTACTGAACGCAAAATAATCTTTATCGCGAAAAGCGGAAGTGCGTCCTCCTGCCTCTCATTCCTTTGTGATTTTTCAATTTAAAACATGCATTATTGATTCCAAATACGTGATATAAGCACGGTTTCATGGTTTTCTACCACGGGGTAATAAAACCCGTTTATCTGCGTATGGATCTGCGCGGCAATAAGTTTTCTTCGACGGTATAAAATTTGCATAATAAAGCATTTAGATTTCGTCGTGGAAATTTTGCTTTTATGGAGTATTTCGAATGTCGTAAATCGACAAACATGGCAATGAAAGAATTCTTATGTATACTGTTTACCTTCTTCCTAAAAAAACCTACCCTTATTATTATGTCTTATGTAGGTAGCATTGCGTCACGCATGTGCTTGCGATATGTGGAGTAAGCATTTTTTCATAGGTAAATTGCTTTCCGAAAATAGAGCAAAATGCTGGCAGAAAACAAACAGAAGAGATTGAATTATGAAAAGAAAGATTAATGGTTTGGACAAATTTATGTACACGAACCTAATTTTTTTCTAGATTTTTTGGTTTAGCAGTTTTTGCCTCTTTTTAACCAAGCTAGTGGTATATTACTAGGTCATTTATGACGAGGAAGGTTTTAAATATGGGTAAGAAATAATAACAGTACATTGGTTCTGAGGGTCTAATATTATTTGTATCTGATCAGAACCGACATATCCACATGGTTGAAATGGCTTCAGCGTTGGTAAGTAACCAGATCTAAACATCCACGCAAAGAAAATTAATGATATAAAATTTATTATGAATCTCTAAAAATTATTCGTAATGGGTTAAAAACGGGATTGCATGCCTTTAACGTATAAATTGACAGGTTTCCTAATAAAATTTTAGTAAAACACAAATATGTTATCGCGACGTCGGAACAAGATATATTACGAATGGACTAAAAGTTTATTAGGAAACGCCCTAGAATCCCATTTTTAACAGAATTTGACTAAATCAGCAATATTAATTTTCTACGCGCATGTACTTCTTCCGTTTCCACACCTTCAACTTCAACTTGATTAAACTGCTCCGGTTCGTTCGTTGGTCGGTTCCAAATAAAAAAAGTACAAACATAAAATATTTTACGCGTTTATATTTATAACGGTTTTCATCTTCTGGTGAAAATAATGGGTTCTACCCAGCATTAGTAGTAGGTAAAGATGATTTAGGCTATAATTAAAGGAGTGGATACATCAGAGAGCAGAACCTTGTGAAAAATCACGAACGATAAATATTAAAAAATGGTAAATGTGATAATTTATTCATCTTCCCAGAAAAACCTTTAATCTTTTTTCTTGTACAAGTACAAAGGTTGGTAAATACTGCGGGAAATCAGTAAAAGCGTGGCTGATACAAACCAAGTACTCTTAAGGGTGATTTCTGGAAGGAATTGGGGTGGGGAATTTTGAGTGGTTGAAAAGATACATAAATCCAAGGAGAAGGTGAAAACAGGAAAATAAATTATTCGTGCTCCCAAGACGGTGAAATGAAAATACTTATTATTTACTGCAGTGAACTGAATTTAAAATTGGTCTCATTTATCTGATATAATATTTAACATTAAAACTTATGTTATATTACCTAATTCATATGAAATAAACCTATCAATTTGATTGTCCTGAAACGAGAAACCTTTCCAGTGGGACTGTCAAAGGCTTTCTTGAATTGTGTTTTTTAGAATCTAATAAATAAATACAGTATAATATTAGACATATTATGTCTATACTCAGCGCCCTTGAGGTGATTTCTCACGAAAACGGCGCTATATAAATTAGCCAAATATTATTATTATGTACCAACGACTCTAGGAAAACAACAACTAGCTTTTTAAGGCTACGGTTTATTCCAAGTTGTCATGATGATATGATGCTTGTCATGATGACGATATACCTTATCATCATCATGAGGAATTGTGCATAGTAACTGCCCCCGTAATACAATATTTAAATTGTGTGCTTTGCATTGTCACACATGTATTGTATGAAGCATGCCCTTTCACATTAGTTACCTAGATATTATTATTAGTTATTTGGTCTTTTATAGCAACATGCAGATTTAAAAAAATCTATTGATGTTTTATTAAAATACAAATAACTTTGTTTACATTACTTTATTATATGCAAACTCAACATATTTCACGAACGAAGTTCACCTCATCAGGAGTAAGTATACACCTTCCTATTGTGTATAATTACTCTTGATGAGGTGAACTTCGTTCATGAAACATGTACAGGTTGAATATAAAAAAAATGACGTAAATAAAGTTATTTGTATTTTAATAAAATAAATAATGCCATCACAAAGTGATAAGCTTTCAGAAGAATTTTTCTTCGTAAAATTATGCAATAAATGTGTTCTTTTGTAAAAAGGTATTATGTTCTCCTGTGAGTGAACAGTTCCTATTACACGTGTATCCTAATGTATTATTGTTATTTAAAATTTAAATGTGTAAAAATATCAAATTGTTTTAAATATATAAAGCAAAATTTATTACGATTACATTCAAAGCCCAAAACAACGATGAATAATGGAGAGTTTGTCATTTTTCCGCCGGGTCGGTCAACCGCAATGCGCCTCCACTGGATGTAGCAAAAGGTAGCCGAAGTAAAAGATTAAACAATCCGCCCACAGTCACCGGCACGGGAATTTCACGGCGCAGAGGCGGCGCGCTGGGATTTATCGGGGGCAAGAGAGATAAATAAACACAAACCACGGTGGAAACGACGGAGGAAAAATTAGTTGAAACGTGGTCTCGGCGGGCCTTAGCGGAGACCAACAAATAATTGCTTTATTCACAGGATTTGGTGACAACTTGTTTACGTATTCTAAAAGGTAGGATACGTGTGAAAATTATAAACATAAACGGTTCCGTTTTTACACATGGCGAATATGATCTCATATTTTGGGTGTTGTACCTAATGTTGACCGTTTCGAACATTGCAAAATAGGCTCAACATCTGTTTCCATGAACATTAATTCATAGGATTTAAAAAAATCGAAATCCGCCCTCAAAAGTCAATACAAAATTAAAAGCATGAAAATCGGAAAGCAGGTAGGTACCGAAATAGTAACCATATTAATGGAATTTGCATATTAAATTGGAATGGATTTCCACATTTGATTGAAAACTGTACGGAACAAAAGGAGTTTGGCTAATTTATTAAGAATCTCTTCAAATTATTGGTAATCTTGTTAAAAATAATTAAAAACAAATATGTAATGACGAAATGCGAAAACATTAGGATTTTAATGAACAAATATTCCGACATCGTGAAAACACATCCGTATTTTAATAAAAGTTTATCAGAAAAACTATCAATTCATTTATTAAGGCTGCAATCTCGTTTTTAAGCGGTTTACGAATAATTCGAAGAGATTCCTAATAAATAAGCAATAACTGCGCAGTTTAAAATATTGCCATTTTATTTCTCCGGAATATTTATTTTACCATACATAATGCAAAAAAAAAATTAGCAATATCCATTTTTGTCCGTGTGATCGAAATTAGAGCAAATCAAACGCTTTTCGATTTTCAAAGGCAGACCGGTTAGTGGCCTAGTCGTCCAAACTGTCGGTTCCCTAAGCATCTAACGTTGAACCTACTGCTAGCTATGTTTTCCATCAATGCACAAGCAACACTTTACGATCATAATGATGGCAATAGAAGACATTTAAATTTGGTCATAGGTTATTCGTATACTTGAACATTTTTGTCTTTCAATAAAAAAGCGCATATTGTATTGGTACTACATTTATCACAAATAGAGACCATCCACATAACATCCCCAAAGATGACGTGGTGTTAAGTGAATATACAAAATTTTCACATGTAGCAAACACTTGATACACATAATTATGATAATTAGTACAAAATAACTATGTTTTTATTGGACATATTTTCAATAACTTAAACAAACCGGTTTTAGTTCACTAAGAACCTTCATGAAGAAGTCACCGGTAACTTTGTTTTTTAATGTTACTATTGTATATATTTTCAAAACATAAAACCAACCGGTGACTTTTTCATGAAGGTTTTTAGTGAACCGAAACCGGTTGGTTTTAAATATTGAAAATATGTACCATAAAATGGCATTAAAAACAAAGTTTATTATATTATTATAATGTAAAAAATTGCGAGACGGGTACCGCCGCCCCGGGAACCAATTTTTGGATAACTAACACCTCTGCCGTAGGTTACCCCAAGTGGTGGCATGCCCACTGGTGGCATGCTAGATCGGGACAGGCTGGGAGACCCATTGACCTCTCCAAATGATCTCTCGACCCATCGTCTTGCACCGCAGTGGTATGGATATATTTACATGTCCATCACTCCTGGACAAACTGATCCCTAAATTCGTACCCAACCCTCATACCTTTTTCCTTTCCAGAACTACCTATCCTTCTTTTCTTTAAAAAAGATAATCCACACAGCATCCCAAAGATGAAACAGGCCATGAGGAAAATTATTGATCTCAGAGCCTCCTATGTGGGTTACGGTAAAAAAAAACACATACACATATAACTTTAATATTAAGACAAATCTGAACATGATTTTTCACTATTTTCCACACTTCTTCAGTTGTCTCTTTTGAATTGACAACGATAAACTCTGCAATAGTAATTTCTCCCGTCTTATTTATTAATTGAAACAAATAAACGTACAGTAGTTTGTTGTTATCCAACAGTAAATGATAATTCGCGACCCACGAACAATAAGGGTCCCACGGGGGCCATAAATCTGAGGTTAACAGAATCCGGGGCCAGAGTAAGAAGGTCCATGTCTCTTGGGGCTATTACTTAAGGTGGAATTTATTCCACGACTTACTTGGTATAAATTAATGCACTTGTTTATCCTTAATTACTCGGGGTTAGATTTAGTGAACTTACTTGAACTGAATGTGCACTCTGTTTAACCTGTATTTTTCAAATTCGTAACATTGGCAACAGGTGTTTTTTTTAATGTTTTCTTAATCTTTAGTTTTGTTTAGTTTATTTCATTTGTTTGCTTCTGAGTTTTTATGCACAGATTTAGATTTAGAACACAGTTGTTAGTGCACGGGCATGTAATAATGTGAAATATTCCTGCTTATTCCTGATTATTATATTATTCGTTATGCTTAAGATCATACAATGAATATTTAATTTTCATAGTTGGAACTGCTATCGTACCAAACAAGTGATAAAGTAGGTACCAATATTATTTTTGGAATTAATAATTCTTTTTTCGAATTGCCTAAGTACACGCTTTGTTCAAATGCTTGATGGACGCTAAGAGGAAAATTAACAGAGTGGAGATAAGATACTAAAACAAAGCGTGTGGTTTTACTGAACCAGGTCCAGTGGACATACCTTAGCGACCCGTTCACATCTATATTTAAGAGTACGTACTCGGCATGCTAGGCATAGAGACCTATTTCAATACGAATTATGTAGCATACTCGCGAATCTCTTGCATACGCAGTTTAGCAAATGAATATACAAATAACATCAACATATTGATGTAATAAATTTGGTGTTTAAAACATACTCATAGGTACTTAAACATTTGTTAATATCAAGATATTATTTTTGATGATTTTAGTTTATGAATATTGTTTTTCATTTATTTTAATTTTATACAATTGTAAACCACTGTATTGTAAGAAATTATTTTTTGTGATTTTATGTACAAAATTGAAAACTTTTCAATGTACTCAGTGTAAAAAACCCGTATAAAAGTGTGAATGGCTATCCTTTTCATAAGCGCTGCTACATTATTTGTTCGATTAGGATGAATATAACGCGTCTTGAATTTTTTGATGCCATTGGATATATGTATGTATATATGTATATATCGTAATTTTTCAAGTTAACTAACTAACATTCCATAGGTAAATTTCGTCTTTTGAAAGCAGTAAAATATTTTTTTTATAAACACCCAAGCTTCATAAATCCTACAATTATAAATATCCTGCGATTTAGTGTAAGAACATCAAGCATTTGAGGTTCCTTTTAACGTACTTATCATCTCCCATGTAGGTAGATATGTTTAATGCTTACATCGCATACCAAAAGTTCTTAATTCCTAACCCCCAACGCCTATATATTAAAATGCGACCTCACGAAACGAGATTAATAGTCACTCCAGATGAAATGACAGGTTGTAAATAGGCAGAATGACCGCATCACACAAAGCAGGCATTTAAACTTAGCGTATAATAGATCGGTTGGCTCCTCACTCAGGCAATTAATTCTTGCCTCCATAATAATGGAAAACTTACTACCCATTCGTGGACCAAAAGCTATCCACCCAAGTCCACGGTAATTCGAAGTGATATCCATCGGACCGGAATAATTGGCGTTATATCTGCGCCCAACAAACCAAAAACGTCCTTGTCTGCTCCATATGAATCCTGGACTTATATCCACGGGGGAATGAGATAGTGGCAGTCTGTCAGGTTGACTTAGTGTGTAAACCACCTATATATTTGCGTAGACTGTGATGCCAACTTTTAATTGATTAAAACTTGCGGTCACGATATAAGAGAGAGGGAGGTGAGAGTTGTGGGGGGAAGCTGTGCGGGCTTAGTGCACCGGAGTCGGATTTCAACTTGTGCCAAAACGTCCGGCTTGATTCAAAGAAGATTAATGCATTAACACTTAGCGAAGTTGGCGACACATTCAACTCAAATATTAAGGTAAATTGGTTCACCTTTGTGTACGTAAATATATAGCGATTGTTTTGTTTTATTACGAAATGCAAGTGTCATCCGATGGCCACTGGTAATGAAATATTTGTTTCCAATCGTTTTACACCGTTGACATATTTGGCAGGTGAAAAATAAAAGACTGATGCAAGTGTGCGCCAATTTAATAATTCCCTAGATATTTTTTATTAGTTGTATGAAATATTTTGGGAATGCTTTGAAAAAAAGTAGGGAAAAATGTACCTTTGCCCAAGAATCGTGTTTCCTACATTTGTTTAATGCTTTAAGGTTGGTAATATTACCAAGAGAAAACTGACTGATTTATTATTTATTAAGAATAAAATTATTCGTTATCCGATTAAAAACGGGATCGCAGGCTGTTAACGAATGAATGAATAGGTTTTCTGATAAACTTTTAGTGAAATACTAATGTGTTAAACACGTGTTCATAAAAATCCTAATATTTTCGCATTTCGTCATGACACGTATATTATCAAGACAAACGCAGGTGCATGAACACGTGATCCAATATTACAACAAATTTACTAAAAGTTTATCAGGAAGCGGCCTGCAATACCATTTTAAACGGTAAACCAATAATTTGAATATATTTTTAATGATTCAGCAATATTTATTTTTCTCAGTGCATTGAAATTATAAATACACCAGCGCCGTTACTGGTATCTAAATCTATGTGTTTTGAATTAAATAAATGTTTCAAAAGAAGAAAAAAATAATATATTTTTAATAATAATATGAAATAGACAATGGTCGCAACTGGAACTCGAACTAAGATCACTTTGTCTTACCGGGACCTATACTCTATCAATTGATCTACTGAGACCGAATTAAATGGTTCATTTTATCGGTGTCATATTTCAATTTAAGAAATAACAGTAAACTCAATAATTTTTTCGTATTTTTCTAAAATTTTCGAATGATTGCGTAGTTCTTACACGATGCTGTTATTCTGATATTTCCAACCTAGAATATCACTCGGATGTAGATAGTAGGGACCATACAGAAAATCTTTTGAATGATTAAATACTACAATGATTTACACCTCTTTGCACATAGTATCTCCAAAAATGGCTTAGGCTATGAGGGGAATGATTTTCCTCAGTACCTCCGGTGTGAAATTTATGTGGAATTACCGAGTTAATTAATCATTAAGAAAAAAATACTTTTTTCTGCAACAGTTCATGGTGAAAATTTGGTGAATTTTTAGTGACTTTAAAAAAAAAACATTTATAACTTTTCCACTCATTCATCTTCCAAGCTCCGGTCAAAAATAAACTAGTGAAAAAAAGTTATAAAGGTTTTTATTTATTTATTTTACTAGAAAAAATATCATCACAAACATAATAATTGATTTTTTTGTACGAATTTATGTAGAAATCTATTCATAGTATTTAAAAAAATACCATTATACGAAATATGTGAGTCTGACTCAATTTAATTTTAATCACATAGGTAGACTAGTACTGAAAAACGTTCTATGTTTTTACGGATTGTTAAATGGAATTGTAAGTTAGTAAAAGAAGAGGCACTTTTTTAAAACAGTTATACAAGAGCTTTAATGCTCATGTAAGTCATGATAGAACATAGAAACGTCTCTCAAAACATTAAATTTCGGTCTATCAGTTTTTAACAAACAGACTCAAATATCTTAGACTTTATTCTCAGTGAAATCGGTATAAAGGAATCACTGTACAGTAAAAATAAGTTAAAATAAATTCACAATAGAATAGGAACGCAACGGAGAGAAAAGTTAGGAGAATGAATGCAAACGTAGAATATATAATATACCTACGCTAATGTATAATGTATCGGCTGGCCAAGGAAAAATGGCCTTGATGTTTCACAACCTATATTTTTGTGGCGTTATTTCGCATCTGATTGAGAATTTCGTCTGTATAATCGGTTCCATGATAACTCAACACAGTGAGAATTCAACACACTTTTAAAAAGTGATATAAAGTCATTTGAAACGATGAAAAAAATAATTTAAACCTAACCTAACTTACTTAACCCAGTTAATAAAGTTTTTGTTTCATCACTTTCCATGACTTTATACACGGTGTCCGGAAACTCGTAGTACAAGCGGGAAACTGGAGAATCTACACCACATGGGGAGCCCAAAAAAACATAAAGTTTTTTGATTTGAGCATTTTCAAAAAAAAAAAAAAAAAACCAAAAAAAAATATTTTTCGGCTATTTTAGGGTTAAACTTTTTTCTGGTGTTTAGGGTTGAATAACAGATGTTTTAACCCTGCAGAGCAGAAATATTTTATGATTACACCGGGTTAAATGAAGGGTGATTTCAAAATAATGCTTCAAATCCGAGTTTCTTCATTTTTTTTACTTTCAAATAGTTTTAATTAGTTGGGTACTTTGATCTTCAGTAATAATTTATAAGAATTTGATTAAAAAAAAAAAAAAAAAAAATCAACTTAAAACTCGATTTACTCGATAACGAAAGCTCAAATAAAAAAAAAATATACTACAAAATCGACTCCAAATGTGATGTAGATTCACCAGTTTCCCGCTTGTACTACGAGTTTCCGGACACCCTGTATAACTTTTTAAAGACGTTATGAATTATCATTGTGATGATTTATCCGGTCACCGTAGAATCAAGCAATTCTCGTTTATTTTAGAATTTGTGAAACTGAAAGAATTTATAAATTATTTGTCTCAGGATCATTGATTTTCCAAAAAAAATATGTTGTCAGTTTTATTTACAATACAATTCTATTTTTTTGTTGACACATTAGAGAGACGATAAGAAAAATTAGGTTTCGAATGAACACCATAGGTAAATTTGAAAAATCACGATATTTGTCGAAAAAATAAACAAAATAAATACCCATTTTAAATATAAACTATTAATTAATTAATAAAATAAAATATTTTTCTGATTACTATTTCTACCTCCTACATCATATTACATGTCCGGATTGTTCAAACAATCAGATCGAATTTTGAGTTAATTGAAACAGATTTCAGGCTTCATAACTAAAGCTCACCACATATATCTGAACTTAGTATGTTTGGAACGGAATTGGAATAACAATAAACCTTAACATAAAGGCGAATGAGACTTTTAGAATCATTTCTGTAAAAGAAATTACCACGAAATTACTGTCAAAAATGATGTTTTATGTTGAATCAAGCTCGTGTGCTTGCACTCTGGCTTCTCTGGCTGGCACTGTACCTTGTTTGTATTGTGAAGTTCCATGTGGCGGAAGTTTCCTGAAGAGGCTGCACTCTCGCAAGGCGGTACAGAGACCAACTTATTCTAAGCTTTGCATACGGAAGCTTAACGAACAACAAATACTTAGCGGAGAGACACGCTGCTTGTTGGTGTTGTGCAGATAGCACTAAGGTCGAGGAAAGAGCTATATAAGAGGTAGGTAAAGATAATAAAGACGGAGTAAAAAAAAAATTTATATATATTTTTCGAGTGTTTATAAAGCAACAACTCCATACAAAAACTCTAACAGACTTTTTTGGACTTAGTTACTCAAATACTATGATAATAATTGCAGAAAATGTTAATTATCTGCAATAAAAAACATTTAATTTTTAAATTATTATTATAAATTAAAATGAACACCTCAAAATTTAAGCTACTAGTAAAATCGAAAAATCCGATAAACTCATCAATTTTTACAATTTCCAATGATCTGAAAGAATGCGTGTCTTATGGTAAATACTTGGGAACTTGATTAATGAAAAATGTGATCCATATCCAAACGATGGGATCGCTTTGAGATGACCAGGAGCGCATACATAAGATAAAAAGTTTTTTTTATCCGTGACCTAACGTCAGAAAAAAAATAAATCTAAATAAAAAAAATGGTGAGTGGTTCGTTGTTATATTTTCGATATTCATTTGTACGGAATGGAATCTTGGAAACTACACCAATCACAGAAAGGGTGACCAATGTGTTCGTCAAATGGCTAAAGTATCCTAAATTATACAAGATTATAATTGTTTTTTTTTCATTATTTCGGTAACAGCGAAGTTATAAACTGATAATTCAAGGAAATATTAATAGAAGACGTAAAGACGTCGCAGACATTGACTTCGAAACCTACGTGACTGGTATGAGGGTAGTCTTACTGCAGAGTTGTTGCGGAACGTAGTGTGTAGGGTAAAAATGATTGTAACATGCGATGAAAGAGGGAACTAAAAAAAGTACAAGATATCACATCAAATAATGTATTTCCCCATTACATTAGTGCTTATAACCACACCTCAAAGTAAACACACAGCAAGTTAACAAGTTAACACAGCGTGTTTCGCAGTGTTAGATGACTAATTTGCATCGGTAATGAGTTAAAACATCTCCTAAGTCAGCACAGACAGTGATTGCCGATGCATTGCTTACTAGGAAACTTTCTTGATAAGTTTAATACCGGCTCGGGAGAAATTTGCATGCCAAATTTCCAAGGATAGATATTTGTGGGTATACCTTTACGTGATGGGAAACATTAGGAACGTATTGAAACATAGCTGTTACATATCAATAATATTAAAAGCATGTAAGCAAGTAAGTAAGTTTTATAATTCTACACGAAAAAGACAATTTGATTTGAAAAGGGATTTAGAAAATACACTTAAATTGAAATCATTGTACAATATTTATTTATACCAAACAGCGGTTATGGATGGACAATTTTATGAAAGATATTGTTTTGTTCACGTTTTATTGAAGTTGAATGAATACCGTGTCTTAATTTATAATTAATTAATTATGACTGGTTTATAACGGCGCGCATACATATGCGAGCCGAAGCACGAAAGGAACTAACTAACGTATGTACGAGTGTATAAAATACCTACCAACTAATACGATATAAATTTTTAACAGGAGATTATATTTATTAAAATTATGAATTGTATGGCGAGCTGCATCGTGAGATAGGCCACGGACACTTATAAATTCATATTATGTTTGTCGTGTGTAGCCGTCGAAATCAGATTTACACAGTCATTATTTTTCCTCTTCAAGTGTGCAAAATTTCATCAAAAGTATTAAAAGGCTGCTCTAAAAGGTGGGAAAAGAAGATGAGTTGGTTTTTTAAATCTCATCTTCCTCTTGTTTTGAAGGTCAACTGTGCAAAATTACATCAATCTCGGAATAACATTGCGAATTCATACAAAAATCAAATTCACGCTGCCCGCCACGGATACCTTCTTTATATAAATACGGATTTTTCCATTTTCACAAAAACACACACATCGACTCACTCAAACGACTGTCAACTAAAAACCGCGCGTCCAAAATGGCCGAAACTTTGGTGAGTAACTGTCAAAAGATGCACAACTACATTCACTATCTTTTATTGACGTGTACCGCCATCTTTGCGTTGAGATCGGAAACTTTTCAGACCACCCTCGTCTATATATAGATGGATTATGCATTAATTTTAATATCCATTCTGGCTTTGGTACCTATGTTCAATATGATCAATTTTAGTCCATTGGAACGTTGTTTTTTTAAATCTTTACATGGTATGTATATATTGCATATTGAATTTTATCATTTATAAATAAATACTTGTGTGTACAAAAAGTATTGGAAACACTTGAATAATCACAAGTTAAGGACCATTTCTATTGAAAATAAGTGAAATAGAACCGTGGCCGCCCGGGGCCGTGGGCGGAAACTGCAGACCAGTGTCGGATCGCGGCGAACGTTATGTGTAAGTGAAACAAATTCGGTTTGCGGCGATTTATTGCATGTAAAACGTTATTTATGTGCTGCACAGGGGCGGTTCATTACGGAGCTGCATTAAGAGATGTAGCTGCAACGCTTTGTTTCGGCATTAGAATTAAAAAGAAGGCATTTTCAATGCTGCATTCGGACCGCGTCGGACGTCACGTAATCGCGTGATTTATGCAGCGAAAATACGAATTATTGCACATTTAATTTGGTGTAGTAATGCGAACACATCATTTAATATTTTTTATTCTAAAACATACTTAAATTTATAGGAATTATTGTGATCTAAAAAGAAAATAAGGTATTAAAGCATTGAAATACATCGTTTTCTTAGGACAAGTGGTTTCCAGAATTTGAACAATTCATCAATTTTTTTTTTAAATGTGGAGATGAAAGTAGACGAGAAAATTTAACCTTTACGTCAATAATATTCAGTCAAAAGTGAAAAAAAATATGTGAAAATTTTTGGGGAAAATGATCTCAAATGGGGATTCGCGATTTCCAAAATCTAGTTGATTATCTTCGTAGATCAAAGCAAAAGCTAAAATCAAACACCAAATGCAGCAAAAATTGCATCGTACGACTAATTTCGACCCTGTTAAGAATGTAAGAGTGAATATTCCGTTTTGATGAAGTCTGTGGGGAGGTAGAAATAAGGCTGCGGTCTTCTTTAACTGCTGTAATGGGATAACAAATTCGTGATACCTTAATGCCAACAGCGTCATGCGCAGGTTAATGAGATTACCTTGTGAGAACTGAGCACAATATGATGGCCGAAAAACCATAGAGATCGACTGTAAAATAGATGCGGAAAGTAGCTTTAGGCTTTTATTTATGTAGTATTTTAGTATGTAGTACGCATACTTCTACATTCTTATTTATGAGCATCAAATCTGGATGATTAAAGTGCTTTCTAATTATAAAGAAAGTTCAATTTTAGAGAGGTAATATGTGTACGCATTGCCAATACTAAGTGCCACGAGGAGTATCGGTTAATGTAAATCGTAAAATTAATGGACACAATACAGTCTTATTAAATTGTTCTGTATTAAATAGGTAACTATATACTTTATTTAGATTTATAAGTTTGTCAATGATTTAAAGAAAGATTTCTCCAAAAACACGAGTAACAATTTACTAAAATTTTCTACTAAGGTCGGCCTAGCTAATGTGTAGCAATGTGAACAACAATTTGCCGAGATTTAGTTGCCAGAGAAGAAAGAGGAGTTATTTTATTATTTATAACAAGATAAAATTCGCCGGCGTTTCAGCGAGAGGGCATTTTTTTCTATAAAGAATGTTCGATGAGGAGACTTGATAAAACAAAGAGAATGCGGTCTGCCGAAATAAATATTAGGCCAAATAGAATACAAAGCGGTGTTTTCCGCTCCGCACATGTGTTTTAAGTTAATTAAATGTTACCTACTACAAGAGGCGAAACACGACCGAGGCGGGCGAATAAAGAATAACAGAGGCAATTTAATCCCAAAAAAGCAGACAGATAAAAACTGCGTAAATAGTTTTCCCATGAATTCACATGCCAAAAAAGCCATACCGCTGAGAGGATGTCTCCGTGGGGCGGACCCTTGTACACAAGATACAAACATATTATTACCCTCACAGATACTTTTAACATTTTCAGTTCCGCCTATTAACCCAAATACTCAGTCCGTTTTACTCTTGTCATTTTTTTTCTAATCAGCCAATTTGTATTCGTAGGAGCATAGTGTTCTAGACTCCAGAGCGCCACCCCCCAAACCCCAGAGCCCGGGCCCCCTTTAGGGGGTCCAGGCAGCCCCACGGCCCTCACCTTTGATTCTGAATTCTGCAAATACCCCACGTCTTAGTTTTGTCCGCCGGAAGGTAATTATAGTTTCCGCTCTGAGAAAAATTGCCGAGATAAATCCCCGAAAAGAAATGTAAATCTCGAGCAGGAAACGGACGGAGTTTGCGAAATCCGCTTTAAATTATTCGAGGAGCGGTTGGATTTCGCGAAATTCGGTTACTCTCAGTTCTAATCATATTTTGAAGACAAGAAGGCCAATAATTAAAAAAAAATATATCGCACTGACATTCCAACTGCCTGTAGCCACGACAACCCATTCATCATTTAAGGAATATTGTGGTACGAATGACGTAAATAAGGTGAAGGTTAAGATTGATAAGAAGATTGGAAATAAACTGACTGTTGAAAGCTGACAGTTAAAGCCAATTAAACCATTTTTTTCTATTATGTCGAGAGGCATTTCAGCAGTCCGAATTTTTAGTGTAAAACTTTAATTAAACCTACCAACACTGTTGCATAGAAGAACACATTTTATTTAATTAGTAGGAAGTAATCGGGTCAAATATAAAATTGAATCATTACAAAACAATTTTAAAGAAAAATTACTAAATGGATATAATGATATATCTAATATATATTCAGCGTCCGAGAGCAAGTTTTTTCCAAGCGCAATCCTTTAGCAAATTTGTATTTGAAATATTCCCCCTGAAACACATGTAAAATGTTTTATCTGCATTCCAGTAAAGGGAATGTTCGTATGAAACATCACGCCCTGTCCAGTACGGCTCATTATGCGAATGTCTTTGTAAACCTAATTCACTTTATAGGCCTGTTAAGATATTGTATACAGAATTACAGTATTATTATGCGGCAGTTACTCGCTGTGAACCAACCCCTAACAAATTCATAAAGAAATGTGACTCGAGCTATATGGTTTTGACGTACTTACGTCCAGAATTATTACCGTTTTCTTATAATTTTCTATTTTCCGGGGAAAAGGAATGCGTTTGAGATAAAAAAAGCAATATGGTCGGACAGTGGGTTTTTCTGATTTCTTATACCTATTCTGTATTATTTAAATGAGGGCTTTAGTTTCGTGGGTTGATTTATAGTTTTGGCGCGAAAACGTCTTTAAAATCTATGCCTATGTTTCTGTCAGGGTAATTTATATCTTCAATAAATAGGCTAAAAATAGATACAGAACCGATTCCTAAGTCTCATTAATAAGAAATATGAAGTAAATGAACAATTTTTTACTTTTATTTCAACCATTTTATTTGAGTTATATAGGTCGATCGGTTTTGGTTGCACTCAACCTTCTTCAGGAAAATAGAAATATAACTAAATAAAATACAAAGGACAGTTAAAAAATAAATTGAAGGAAAAGATACAGCTTGTTCGAGAGGGAGAAAGCATCACAGGAGATACCATCATGGTGGAGGGATAGGTAGAGGGTACTTGTCCTCTGTATTTAATTTAGTTTAAATTTCCATTGTCGTGAAGAAGTTTGATTGCAGCCGAAACTGGTCGATCTATCAAATAAAGTGGTTTCAAATTATTTTTTTTTTCATTTATATAATGTCAAGCCACAAAGCGTATGCTTTCTTCGATAAGAAATAAGATGGTTATATATACTTAGTACCAGTACCGCTCTGAATTAAGACTTTCCGGATTCGACACGTGTCCATAAACGGGATAATAAAGCGGAGGATAATTATCCAAACAAACGCTTTCTCCTTAAGAAAATTCTTAAAAAACTAATAACGAAATAACTAACCAGCACGCCGTTTCCCCGCAGGGGTAGGCAGAGAGGACGGACCGCTAAAAAACTCGTTCTTGGCACACACTTCTTGCCTCATTCACAATCATACATCGTCTAATACATACTCTTCCATTATTCTGACTCTTGACATGGCCCGGCTCAAGTATCTGATTCACTTGATCGTGCCATGTCTTCTTCGGGCGTCCCCGACTTCTGCTACCATTCGCATTTGCATCATATATCCTCCTTACACTCCTATCTTAGCTAATTCGCTATATATGCCCAAACCATCTAAGCGTCCCTTTCTTAATCTTACTCATTAGGCTTACATCAGCCTTGCACTCTTTGCGGATCTCCACATTCCTAATACGATCAAACATGGTTTTACCACACATACGTTTCAGGGATCTCATTTCAACAGCATTCAATCTACTTTCATCCTTTCTTTGCCAGTTCCATGCCTCACTTCCATACATCAAGGTAAGTACCAGCACTCCGTTGTGGACTGCTAACTTCGCTTCTTTGGACAATTTTTTGTTAGCGCCAACTGCGTCCAGTCCTCCATTAACGGAATTACTTGCATTTACCCTTCTTTCAATATCTCTGTCAGCCTTCCCATCTCTCGTAAACATACTTCCTAAATATACAAACTCATCCACCTGCTCCAAGTATTCCTCATTCACAACTATATTTCACACTGTTTTCGTACTCTGTCTTTCAAACACCATTACTTTAGGCTTACTTACATTCATCATTAACTCATTCTTCATGCATACTCTGTTCATCCTAGACACGAGAGGCTGTAGATCATCTATACTATTAGCAATCAGCACCGCATTATCAGCATACAACAGGCAACATACTTTCAAATTACTCAAATTCGCGCCCAATCCCACCTCTTTCAATTCTTGCATACAATTATCCATGTATAGATTGAATAACCACGGTGAAATTACGCAGCCTCGTTTAATAACTTTTGTGATATAAAACCACCCCGTAAAACCACCGTTAACCCTAACACATGCAACGCTTCCCTCATACAGAGACGCAATTGCCTGAGTCAGATTTGTATGCACTCCAGTCTTGGACAACACCTTCCATAGCTTTGTCCTGTCGGCTCGGTCGTATGCTTTTTTAAGATCTACAAAGGCACAGAAAAGTTTCTGTTTTTTTGCCAGATTTCTCAGTGAGCATACGCAATGAGAAGATCTGGTCCATGCACCCCCTTCCACTCATAAAAGCACCTTGCACATCCCATATTTTATCCTAGAAACTAATAATAATTTGGACAAATCAATCAAAGGAAAAAATGTATTATAATTGTAACTGTATCATTTGTGTATCCTTTTCTCACATGGAGAACGTAAACACGATCGATGTATTCTATTGAAAATTACCTCGTCAGTGTCAGACACCGCCCATCTACAATTTTTTTGGTGTAATTTTATATTGTTTTGATTAGTGTATTTTTGAAGGTCAGGTTGAAATTAATGGTCTATGCATTCGACTTGCTGGCGGAAATTGTGAATTCGACAGTGCTAAAATATATGGGCAGAGCTTTTGGGCCGACAATATCTTACGTAATGTGTATAGTGTATCGATGCGATTAAAAAAATATCACCTAGATTTCATCCTAGTCTTAAAGGGCTGTCGATAATATTACCTATTCATAATCAGTCTTATTATATTTGCAAGTTAAGGCATCCAAAAATAATGTTATGTATCAATGTAGGAACATGAATGTCAAGTCTAATGTCTGTGAGCACCAGGCAGTAAGTAGCATCAAGCAGTAAGTAGCACCAATCAGTAGGCAGTGGGCGAGGCTCTATAATAATTCTAGAGAGCCTTCGTTTGGAAAACTAACTTTAAATCGGATCCGCCGAAGATATCTGTTTCCGTTATTCTTCCGCTGAAATATCATACTTTCCCGCGCTTTTTCACCAACTCATTTATTACCCACCTCCTCTCGCCATGGTAACTACCTTCTGAACAAACTTTTGGATGGAGTGTTTATGTCATGGATTATTTTAGTTTTAGTTATATTTCAGCTTTTTATGGAGTGTCACATGCAAAAGATCATTAATTTAAATTCTAACAAATTTATTTATTTCTAGGAAAAGCTTGAGTATTGTGCAATAAGCTAGCAATTTCTCGTGCTTATCCCTAATAAGTCAAAGAAACCAATCAATTCCTAATTTCATTTTAAAGTGGTTTCAGCTTGGTTTTGCAGAAGAAAAAAAAGGATAAAAAAATTACAAATAATGTAATTATTTATTTGGATCTTTTCAATCTGTCTACTATTATAGATAGAAAAAATTTCATGTAAAAATTACGTAGTTCTCAGAAATTCTTCTGAACCTTTGAGAAATCTAAACATTTAATGAAGTCCATGGAAAATCTGAACCTTTGAATTCTAAGCAAATTTGAACAATTTTAATTTAAGCAAAGAAAAAACCTCTTCACTACTGATTTACTTAAGGTTATCTTAATATGACAGGACAATCAGAAGAAGATGTAAAGGTAGATCACTGCATTACATATTAATGTATGTCGTGAAAATAAATTTAAGCAAATTTACCATAAAATTAAATTAAAATTATTATGTTTATAGGGGTTAGCTTTCCACGACTACTATTTATTTTTTGTTAAAATTCTTGTAATATTAATGTTTTACAATAAAAACAATATTTAAAATAAAATCTTTTTATTAATATTTTTGCCGACGAAAAATAATTAATACATTTCTGGAAGTCAGTAAAAGCTACCAAATCATAAAACATGATACAGAAAGGAAGTCAACGACATAACTTTAACAAATCCTTAAAGTCTTTTGTTTTTTAATATTGACAATATTTCGGGGTGAGAATGAAAAATGATTTCCGTTTTCGCTTGTTATTCGTAACTTTTTTCCATACCGCGCTGAGATTGAATAAGGGTGGGGGTGAAAGAACCCAAAGAGATACTGAGACAATGGGACGGGGGAATCTTGTTTATTTATTTTTTGGTTCGCTTTATTTTTTCGACCGGTAAACAGCACGTACCAAGGCACGGAGAAACCAGGCGACACCATTCAAGTTAACTGAATAACAAAACAACATGACCTCTGGCTGAAGGATTTGTGGTTTGATCTAATGCAATATATCATGACTTTTGACACCTTAAAGTATGGCAGTGCTTTTACATAAAAGCTTTTTGTCAGCACAGACTAGGGGATAAGGGAGGACAATCCGAACGGTTTGATAATAACTTAAATATCTGTTACAAATCATTTTTAACAATTGTGACACGAATGAATTGAATTAAATGATCTAATTAAATTGTAGGTATCTGCGACGATAACGATTTTGGATGTGAATATATATACATTTTTTACTATTTTAATATTAAAAAAAATCTTTTTTGAATAATCTTGCTTCTGCATGTTTTCCATTTGAGCATCTTCAGGAATAATTTTTTATTTTTGACTTATTTTTAAGGTTATAACAATCAATGTAATATAACATTGAAGAAGAAGTTGTAATAAATCTAAAAAAGAAACATGAAACAGAACCAGACACAGAAAAATACAGAGTAACGTTAAAAACTAGGAATCTAATCAATTAGGAGTATCTTTATACTACTTTATTAATAATACAATTATTTCATCCCCAGCAAATATATTTAAACAATTTGATTAGTCTATGCATTTTAATCAATTTTCTAAAAGTTATTTTGACTGTGAAGTAATATGACAAATTATTATTTTTTAATTTTTTTATTATTTAATTATTTTAATATTACATATAAACAGAGTGATCAAGTATTGCCCATCTCACTAGGTGTGAAAACGCCTGTGTTGAGATGCCAATTTACAGAGCGGTTGTTAAAATAGTATGAAACATGATACAATAATAAAATAAAATAAACTAATTTTTTTTTTAAATTATAAAATTCAAGTATTATAAGACAATATGTTTAAAAATACTCAATGGATATGTTTATTGGAGGTAATCGATGATTTTACTTTTAAATGAACTTTTTGTTTGCGTGTTTCTAATGTCAGTAGGTAGAGAATTGAATAGTTTAGTAGCATTGTATTTAAAACTTCTTTGGCCATAAGAGGTTTGACAAACTGGGATATTAAAAGATTTTACATGTGACTGTCTTAGGGCTCTAGTGCTTATTCGTTTTTCAAACATATGTGCATTTTTGAATTGATGAAGCAGTATATATTATAATCAATAATTATTCACGTGAAATACCCATACAAATTGAAGACATCTCCAGAGAAAAAAATAATTTCGCGGACGGGAATTAAACCCACAACCTTCTGATTGCCGGTTAGCTATTCTAACCACTAAGCTATGTCAGCTTATTACAAATAATGTAATTTTTTTCTAAAATTATTAGCAATAAAGAAAATAAACCCGCCAAATAATTTAATATTTTTCGTTATTACACTTATAATTATTTATAGCAGCTGACTGGTGGTCAGAAGGTTGCGGGTTCGATTCCCGTCGGCGGCATTTTTTCTTTCTCGGAAGATTTTTTCAATTTTTATAGGTATTTCAGGTGAATAATTATTGCTACTATTAATTTTCATCCTTTGCGCTATGAATACAAACCTTGTCTCATAAACATTTGTTTATCGTTAAAAATAAAAAAAAAGGAATTTATTTTTTTTTTGTCGAAAGAAAGAAGCATTTATTAGTTTTTTTTTGGTTGAAAAAAAAAGCATAAAGCTAAAGCCTTTGAACATCATTTTATTTCTATTATACCCTTCTACGGAATAAGTATTTTTGGTATACTTAACTCACATAATTAACCATTAACATACTTGTTAGTGCTTGCTATTTTTATTTGCGAGCTCAATGGAGGGTAGATATAATTTTTGATATGCACGGAGGCACATGGAAATAAATTTAATCACTCTGATGGTAGTGCTGCGTTGATTGTCGTTACGCTGTTTACGGAAATAATCGTATGGAAAGTAGTGCCGTTAACACAGTCACAGCAAGTGAACCAATTAGGTATTCCGGACACTACTGATCAGTGGCGCCAGGGTATGTGGGGGTTCAGTGAACAGGGGGTCCACCCCTCCCTAACTACTTAAACACGACCTCTTATGTTTACAAATAACCCGATACCAAAGTGTCCCTCTTACTTAACTCCGGGGGATGCGAGATAAGATTGAAGAAGGTAATTCGCCGGGAAATGGCCCAAGAATTTAGGTTTTATGGATGGGTAGAAAGTGCATTTGTAACACGGTTTTTCGAAAATATTTTCAAATCTGTTGCTGTATTTCTTTACATCGATAGTCTTCAAAATAATTGAACTGCGAGTTCTTATCATTATTTCAACTCATAGCTCATTATAAAATGCTCATGATTCGTGCCTTGTCTTCTTGGGATGTTCTTGACCATTCGTGGTTAGAACTTTAACCCCAAATTCCTAATTTTGAAAGATTTATAATATACTTCACTAGAAACCTTTAGGTTTTAAGCTCTTAAAAATAATATTTTTATTTTTGTAAATAATCTCAATACATTTGCAAAGTCGAAAAAATAATTATATAAAGTTCTCTTGATATAAAAATATCGCAAAATATGCTCGAAAATTATTAAAAAATCACATTTGGTTCGGTTATGCGAGATGCTATTTGTACGAAAAAATTGAGCAAATTTTTATTATTTTACTTAAGATATATGTCGAGAGATTTTTGTTCTATTTTAAATGAGTCGTGAATTATTAAATATTTTCACCTAAGCGTATTAATTATGATTGCTTTTTAATATTAGCGCGCTCCATATAAACTTTGTATTTACATATCTCCCTTTCAAACCACATTTTTCTTCTTTTTGAAAGCTTTCTACGGAGCTTTTTATCTCTTTGTGTCGATACCTTCAAAGCATCCTATTCACAATGGTATTTATTACGCTTGCACTGACAAAATTACCGTTTTACCGGTTTCGAATTCCGTCAAAAAAATTAAGTTTTATCAGAGTTATTGACTGCTATTATTAGTTGTTGTCATGGAATTTCGTTAATAATTAAATGGCGATGCACTACGTCGTGTAATATTTTAAATTGAGCCGCTATCAATAACAACCCTTACGTAGATGGCGATAAGGTTTAAAATCCCGCTTAACACCATCCGCCTGTTTTGATTTATGCAAGAAAAAAACATGGCCAAAAAGTGCCTTTTATTTTATTTTGTGGATGGTCAGGCATCAATATTTAATTTTTTTTCGATCATTTTATAAATAACTTAATTTGCCACATTATGCAATAAAATCATAACCGAAAATGGGTTCGTAAGTAGGAGATTTTGAACTTTAGCAGTTTTCATAGGCCTTTAAATTATTTTTTTTCTGGGCTTATAAAAAGACTTATCCAAAAAATACTCGATTATTTCAAGATGTATTCTACTCGCAGTATTTAATTAAAGCATCTGAAAAATTTCTAGGGGACCAAATTTTCAAACCAAAAACACATTGTTTTTGCATTACTACGTATGACATCGCCTTAAGCTGGAAACAACAAATGATTTACCGATAAGAAAAATTTAATATGTACCTATATCTATTTCTTATATTTAACAATACAGTTTGGTGGTTAATTCAAAAAATATCTTAATATTCACAAATGGTTTTGGACAGTAAATTAAGTAGATTTGCATGGAAGCTATCGCATCTAATTTATTCCATATAAAAAGATGCCTAATTCTTAAGAAGAAACAGAGTATTATGCAACTAATACATAATAGAACAATATTGTTTAGCATAATCAGCTCGTCAATTCTGTTAAAAAGGCCATTAGAATTCATGTGAACACTGTAGTGTGTATTGTTTCGCCCGGTCCCAAAAAAATATTTGTACGCAAATTAAAACACGTAAAATATTCATATATTTTCCTTAGCAAAAATAAAGTTGCTTAACTGCTACTTCGGACAAAGAATGTTTTACTGTTATGACCTCCACACACTTGCTTTTGAGCCCTCACTGTAGGCTATACAGGAGGATAACCTTTTGAATGTAGCGATAGATTTTTTGTATTTTCAAATTTTTAATTAAGTCATTAACTATCAAGAACGTACTTTTCCTGTACCGTTATGTACTTTTTCTGTACAGAACTAAATTATAGGTATTTTTATGGTAATTATACAGCCTTACGGTGGAAGCGAAAACAAGTTGGAATTAGTATCAAAATAAAAGTGATATAAAACCATGTTTCGTTACGATTTTAAATTAATAATTTGTAAGTTGGTTTATATTTATATTTTATATTTACATATTTTATATTTTTATAAGTTGGTGTTTTTAAAACCGAACAGGATTTTTAAAATACATCTAATGTGCCAAACAATGTAGATTTTACTAATTTCGAAAGAAAGTTTAAAACGAAATTTTAGGCTAAAAAAATTCTCATTTATTATAGTCTGCTATGATTTAACCGAGAAAAAGTCATGGCATTAAAATGAATTTTACTGATATTTTATTAATACTTAATTGGTGTGTATAAAATTATTTTAAGTAAAAAAATAAATAAAATACGGGAAATTTTTTTTAATTTGTTTCAATATTTCTTTACAATTCCACAACGAATTATCAATATCAAAAATCAGTTATAGAAATTTTACGTTTCAAGTGAAATACGAGAAAATGATATTTAGTTATTCGCGTTGACATTTTTTTGAACCGCTGAAAGGAGTTACAAATGAAACATCTTTGAGATGACACGTTTCCCAGACATTTTACTCATAAACCTGTATGAAATTATTTGTTAATAAACAACTTATTACAAGCATTTACCCTAAATTGCTTGTTTACCAGGTGTGTAAAATTTAAAATACGTTTATTAGTAAGGCATTAGGTCAGAAAATATTGAGTGAATGCATGTTGATTCAATATTAATAACATTAATTTGATGAATAAACACGAACCAAATAATAACTTTTCCTGAGTGATAATCTAACTCCATCAAAAAAACGTTTATTTTAAGCCCTCTTTTTTAAAACTTTTTTCAAACATTAACATTTCGTCAGCATCCCTCGCACCGAATGTGTTGACATTCGTTTGTGTCTGAAAATGTTTTCTGTATGTAATTTTGTATATTGTCAATCTCTTAAGGACGCACTCGTATGCCAGTCCACGCGTAAACCAAATCCTCTTCATCTAATCCCGACAATACCTACCCCTAGGTTATACCTACCCCTTCAGAATACTGTATAATACTTCTGAATAACCAGGGGGGCATATGTGATATGAAGATGGCTGCTTTTTTACGTGAGAAAATGTTATTTTTTGCTTTTGTATTACGTACGTAGATACTACTTGTTCAAAAGAATCAGATCGCGTTGAATTTATACGGACTGCGTCGTAAAAACTCTTCCCTACTGCAGTGCGTGCATGATTAACGTGGTTGGTTATTCATTTGATTTTGACTATATTTAAGTAGTAGTAGAATGGATTAGTGAGACTATTTAATTTAATAATAATGATAATTGGGTATTTTGTATAAAGTAGTTTTTTATGAAAAACTAAAAAGGGGTTTAACTATATAAGGGTAAATGTACAAAAATTACTTCTCTGGTTCTATTTTATTATTTACTTAAATGACATAAAAAGCTTAAAAATTCTTGCGAGGTACAAATATGAAACTGCCAATAATTATTAATTAAGTTTTTTACAAGTGTGTACAACTTGTTTTATTTTTCAATGATCCAAATTTTTGGGAAACCTTTTATTTCATGATATGACAAAAACGCAATGCATAAACTTTTGCAAAAATGCCCAAATGCAATATTGCAATTTCATTTCATATTATTACTTAAAATTACTCCCCTAGTTGAGTTCACTCCATAAAAAAACATGTAATTTTATTTTACGTGTTCTAACATTATTATATTACAGCAAAATTTTCTTGGAAAACCTTGTTTATTCTCACGGAAGAAGACGTCGAAAAAACTTTGGAAAATATATATCAACTTAAAATGACTTTCACATGGGAATAATAAGTATGGGTATTTTTAGGTTTTACGTTGTTTTGGTGGCAAACACGGAGGTTATATAATGTGTCTCAAACCTTTAAAAAATAGCACAAAACCTGGGCATTTCTCCCAAGGAGTTACGTAACAGAACATATTAATATATATAATGTTTGGCGGAGCGTGTTAAGACTTTGTTCAAAATCTTTTAAATAGACATGTAAACAGATATCGCATAAATTTCTATATTTTTCGCTTTATTCTAAGGACAAAAGTGGTGGCCTACATGAGAAACTGGAGGCATATATGAAGCAAAATATATGAGATCAGTGGCGTAGTAATCGTTTGGGCAGTCTGGGATGTTGGACGGAGAATTGGGTCTTGAGAGGCCCATGTCTTCATAGAATGAATTCAAGAATGATAAATGATTCCCCTATAGCTCGTTTTAATATCTTTACATCTTGAATGAATGCTTTCTGGAGGCTTTCATTCGTCGATGCATTTAAGAAAGAGCCATGGCTTGATTCAAAGTTTTGTTCAGAAAAAAAAAATCATTTTTAAAATAATTTACAGATCTATGATAGATTAAAATGAAATAAATTAACAGCATATGTTGTAACCGGTAAACAAGTTTGGTGATATTGAAGATATTATATTGAATATGTAACTCAACTGGCAAATAATTTTCCTGGCTTGCAAAAGCTTTCGGGTTCGTCCATTCTAGTCTTTGGTCTTTAGAAATAATTGTTGAAATCACAATAATTAATAATTATAAACAAATTGAATCGAATGATGTACATCATTATGATTTTTTTTAGATTCTGGGTAATCATAATGTGTTACGTAGTTTTTGAAATTTATTTATTAATCTTTGGACAATCAACTGTTGAATTATATGATTTTTAATATATTTTTACACAGTAAAAAAATAGTAAAAAATAGAGATTTCAAGCTTTTGTTGGAAAATGAACAGAAATAAAAGGAAAGAATTTTATAAAACAAAAAGAAAAACTATAATATTACTTACAATATGAAAGGAAGATGTAAGGTTTAGATAAAACAAATTAAATTCTTAAACAGATTAAATATTAATAAAGTTACTTAAAACATGTCAGAAAAACACTCTTCTGTTAATTTTTTTTATTATTATTTGAACGAACGCATTGAAAATTTTCAATTTTGATAATATTATATTATTGTAATTATTGCATTATCTGTTCGTGCAAGAATTATGTTTACATTAGTGTGTTTTGCATTGATCGACTTTAAATTGGACAGAGAAGCATGTGGAGCGCGCGGGGACATTGAATCATATTTAGCAACTACGGGCATTGGATTTTGTTTGGATTATTGATTGATTATTATTGCAAATTTTAACAAATGAATTAACACATTTGATAACCTTTCAGCAAATTTAGAATATGTTATCATGATGTCGGAACACGTTTTCGAACGTGATAATGTATTTGATTTCGTTACTAATCGGATTACAAATATTTTGAATAAAATCTTAATATATTAGCAGTGATCATTTTTCTATGTTCAAAATCAAATAAACTGGAACACTTTTGTAGATACCCATTAATGACTCATTTATTAAATACTTAATATCTATTCAATTTTGATAAAAATAAAAAAAAACAACAACAACAACCCTTAAATTTTACAGAATAAGTTTTTAGCAATTTTAACAGCATTTGGTTCCTTATAACGGGGCAATCTGAATAGCTAGGAACTAATATAGACCTACAATTCATAATAACACTTCTACTTATTTTTAATATACTTACAGATATTGCAATATTATTATCTTATCATTTTTGCTATATACATGTATCTAATGTAGTGTAATAAATAAAAAAAATATCCATTTGCAATCCTCTGCTCGATTCAAGGCATGAACGATTGTATAAACTTATTTTTCTCCATGTGCCCATGGACTTGTCGTACTTGTCGTTAAGCCCCTGAATTTGGTCTGTATATTATAGAAACCTTATATAATAATATGTAATATCAAACAGTAGAAGACGAAGGGTAATATTATGATTGCTTTAGGTGATAAATTTAGTTGATTTTATTGCCGCATTTACATATTATTATTTGCCGCAAAGATTGCGGATATTATTTTTTCCGCGAGAAACCGAAGATGGCATGTGTGAAATCTATAATTCATAGGAATTTATCCGCGGGTCGCGTCTTTACTCACAGAACTTAATAAATATCTGGATTTACCGAAACGTTCGGGGATATAAGAGAGTGTGAACGAGGGGTACAAAATGAATGCGAAAATATATGATAAGAAAGTTTTTCTGATTCTCTTACTCATATAAACCTTCAAACACGTAAAATAGATGAACAAGTACATGAATAATACGAAAATAATATTCAATCTAATATTAATATTGTAGTACTTTTATGCGGTAATCATTTATATTGTGGTGCCTTTATGCAGTAATCATTTATATTGTGGTGCCTTTATGCAGTAATCATTTATATTGTCGTGCTTTTATGCAGTAATCATTTATATTGTGGTGCCTTTATGCAGTAATCATTTATATTGTGGTGCCTTTATGCAGTAATCATTTATATTGTCGTGCCTTTTTGCAGTAATCATTTATATTGTGGTGCCTTTATGCAGTAATCATTTATATTGTGGTGCCTTTATGCAGTAATCATTTATATTGTCGTGCTTTTATGCAGTAATCATTTCTATTGTGGTGCCTTTATGCAGTAATCATTTATGCTGTAGTGCCTCTATGCGGTAATCATTTGTATTAAAATAATAGTTACTTCTTTCTTTGCGATTTTTAACTACTACTATTTGTAAAAAAAAACCACCAGATTAAATCCACGAACATTATGTAGGTGTTAAAATGTTAAAATATATTTTGTTAAAAATGCTACAATGTTAAAATATATTTTGTGAAATTATAAATTCACAATTATACAGGCGTCGTGAAATTTTAACATCTTTGTCAATTTGGGAGGTGGGTATACGTACCGCCGCCCTGGGAACAATTTATTGGATCACCAACAGTTCTGCCATAGGTCACCCCAAGTGGTTCGCTACGTTTATTGATTTAGCAGGGGTGCCCTTGTTCATCGGGTGAGGTGTGTCTTGTGTCTTGGCGACAGATGCGCCTGCCCACCGGCGGAGAGTTGAACCAGATTGGAATAGCCCAGTTTAGGTAGACCCTTTTACCTTTAAAGTGGGTCTCTCTAGAGTCTAGACCCATCGTCTTAAACCGCAATGGGAGGTATGGATTCATACGTACGTCACTCCTGAACACACTGACCACCCCTAGATTCCTTCCTCTACACTGAGAAAACATATTGCTATTTTATTAAGAATCTGTACAAATTATTCGTATTCCTGCCAAAATCGGGTCTGTAGGCTGTAATGAATGGTTTCCTAACAAACGTCGGTAAAACACGAATATGTTATTAGGATCTCGGACGTGTTCATAAAAATTCTAATATTGTTTCATTTTGTCATACATGCGTGTTCCGATATATTCTGAATGGACTAAAATTTTATTAGGAATTGGATTGCAAATTGCAAACAGCATTTTAATAAATCAGCCATACTCATTTTTCTCCGCGTAGATTACTTCCACTTCTTGTTTTCCTTTAAAAAAACCCTCCACACAGCAGCCTAAAAGATGACATAGGCCCTGAGGGAATTTATATTCCTCCGTTAATCTTAAAAAAAAGTTTAAGAAAATCTTAAATTGAAAGGTTAGCCTGTCGATAAAAGTGTCAATTCAACAGTCAAATGGTTAATAAATAACTTTAATGTTAAAATAATATCAAGACAAACCTTTTAAAAAATAGTGTTTGTTGAAAGAATAAATTATTCCAAAAAACCTTTAAGCGCAAAGCTACTATCCAAAATATAAGTATTCAAATTCGGTTTAGTTTCTGCTGTATCGACTCGGTACTAAGTTGTGAATTCTCCCTATCCCTTGCCCACCTCTTTCAGCCACTTCTTTAAAAGGTCGGCGTTAAGAAGTATAAAACTTTATTAGTTTACTCCTACAGTTGTTTTTATTTTCCAATACCGATTGTGCGCTTCCGTTATCGTAGAAAAAGAATCCTCCCTGATCGCGAAACGTACACTGGCTTGCTAAAACACACCAACCCCTCATTCTAAAAAAAATTATCTTAAAAGTTGTAACATATACTCTATATTTTTAATATTATTATAATGCTACCCGCACACAGATATATGCCTCTTTCGAATCAGTTGGGGGGGATATAATGTTTATGAGACATGCATCTCACTATATTATGGCATACACATAATATGTGTATATCCATAGCTACATGTTGTTACATAAAGGATTTGTAACAAGGTGTATAGATCATACTATTTCCTTTATATGTATGGTTTCAGTGTGTGATACCTCCAGTACTTACGCATTAATCATTGTGCTTTGGTTAAATTCTCAATCCTGGATTTCTCAGCTGTCGCACTTACGATCGGATCACAAAACCCGAGGAGCTGAAATCGAAGCAGGATTCATTAATTGTTCAACAGCCCAGGGTATCAATTCTCCCATCCAGGCCGTTAGCAAACGCCGTTGAAAGTACATACATTGGTCGACGTTCTTATTCGTGAATCTTGTCGAAGGTAGATATTTACATTCGCTAAACGTCAAAATTTATTCCGCTCGAACAACGAGTGGGTCGAACCACTCGTTGTAAGAGTGGAATGACTTCGTCAAGAATCGAAAAGCATGTTCCGATCCAGCACTATCACGGAATTTTGTCTTGGAAACAAGATATATGTCTTAAATGCGTAGCTCCTTTTTTGGTATACCAAAACTTCATTCATTGTTTTGTATTTTTAAATCATTTTTTATTAAATGTTGCCACGTGATTCCCCGGTAACAATGTACTATCATAATAGTTTCTAATGAAACATTGTCATTTTTTTAATATATTATTATTATGTACGGCTGTGTTATATTCAGCTAGTTTACACCTGAGTCTTGCTTGTGAACTTGATTGACTCATCCAGAGCAGATGATTATTTTAAATTCGTGGAACAAAATATCTAGCAGGGATTAATATGTTATCGACAAGTGAAATTGTTAGTTTGTGCCAATCTATACTTAGATAAATAGAAACATGAACTCAATAATAAATATTTATTGAACAAGTGAAGGGTCGTCAATTTTTTTGTTGTTTAAACAGTAATACAACAGAAAAGTGTCTTGTGATCTCGCTGAAAGCTCGACAAATAACTTATTAAAAGGTTTTAAAATGAATTTATGGATTGTCTCAAAACACAGGCGAACATTCTCATGATGATTGAACAAATATAAATTTATTCACGAAAAAGCGGATATACTTCACAAAACATGCAGATTGTGTACATAAAAATAAAGTGATATAAACTAAGTTTTTTGACTTTAATAAAAAAATAAAGTCATCACATTATTAATAAGTGTTTAGTAAAATTGACAATTGATGGCTAGATGAGATGATACAAGTAATAATGTTGTTTAGTTCGTTCGTAGAATGAATGCAATTTCAATATTATTATTTTAGGATGGTAAAACCTATTTTTATGATTTTTATTCGAACACCTGATAAATATATTTTTTCTTCTTCTTGGGGTTTGGATCAGTTTTGCGTTGTACTTTCAAACGAAGCCCGTTTTATTTTCCTGCGTTAACATTATTTTTTGTCCACCCCAAACAAACCGCGACATTAAAATAAAGACGAGCTCACGGAGAAGCGATCAAGATTCACCAATAAAATGAGAGTCAACAATAAAAGAGTCGTTCTGGACAAAATGTCTTCGCATTAAACGGATGCATAAAAAGAGACCTCGGATCACTTCGCCCCACACCTAAGTGAGGGGAAAACAATAAGAAATTCATTTCGCAAGGGAGTGGAGAAACTGCCCTTATCCGTCGAATGTTTTAATCAGGATGTCAAGGGAGTAAAATAAACTTTATAATATTTCAGCGCTACTATTACATACAGATATCTCCGTGTTATTTTACAGACATTGTTAAATCTTTATATAATTCATATTAAATTCTACTAAAACAAAAACAACCAAAAAAAATGCAGGAGAACACAATTTCTCAAGAACTGATAATATCTGAATCTGAAGGCATTTTCAAACTGTGCTGTAGTCTCGTTTTATTTTTTTTCTAGGTGATATATACCAAAAAGCCAACATTTTAAAACTTTTATTCTGTACAAAGCTTATGAGGTTTGTGTTTTCACAAAAAACAGATAGAATTAAAATAAAACACATCATTAAACGAAAGCAATATAAATATTGTTATTTTGATAGAAAATGTAATATTTTATAAACGCACAGAACATTTTACTAAATATCAAATAAAAAGTTTTCTTCAAAAGCCCAGGTGTCAAGCAAATAAACACGACTAATTCTTATGATTTATTTTGGCATCTTCCCATTAGAGCACGCCGCCCATCAATCTCCGACGTCTCGTAACAAATAGCGAAAACATTTGGCAGAAGAATAACTCATTGCACCAGTCTGACAGATTTGCAATAGAGCGGCTCGAGTGGAGACAGCATGCTACAGAGATGCTGGGAGTCGGGAGAAGGAGACATGCCCCGCCTACTACAGGTATTCTGTCAGTTAGTGGTGGGCGGGCAGGTGGGCGGCGGTCCCGCCTCCGCCCACTTTGCAAGCCACGTGGAATTGATCTGCCAAGGTGGATTTGGACTGTAAAAGAGGGACGCAAGACTGTGGACGTAAGCACGTTTTATATTGAATAAAATAGTGCTTCGGTCGTAGAAAGTGCACACGAAGAAAACTAATTGTAGTAGAAAAACATATCTACCAATAGGACCATTTAAATTTTCGTTTTTGTGGTACTCTTTAACCTAACCTAACTACCGGTAACAAGTGGAACTATGATTATGGTAGGTACCTACCTAGAGGAGGAGAACTCTTAGAATGATGTGAAAAGCGTAACTACTCAAATCTTGTAACCACACTTTCTTTCAATTTCTGAATGGTTCGTTTTACCTTTGCGATTTTGTACATAAATAATATTTTTTAAACAAGCAACTTTTCCATGTCGTTGAAAATTTGTTTAGCCCCTGCTCGGAGAAAACTTACCGTTATAAAATATTATTAATATATTAAAAATCTTGTCAAATTATTCGTATTCCTAAAAACGGGACTACACGCCTTTTTTTTTTTTTTTTTTTTTAAATGTGTAATCATCATGTATATTTGCACTTTCTTATTTTTTTTTTTTTTTTTTTTTTTTTTATTTAAAGAAAGCAACACAAAAAAATACATATTGCAGTAAATAATAAAATAAAAATACAGAAAAAAATAGAAAAGTTCCAATAAACTACTTTTCAGTAGTTTGTCTTTGTTTTTTTAACGAATGAATCGACAGATTTCCAACAAACTATCAGTAAACACGAATGTAATATGAGTATATGGGAACACGAGTTTCGTAGGGAGAGCGCATCTGCATGAACAAGTGTTCTTATATATTCTGAATCAACTAATATTTAATTGGGAGATGGTTTGCCATCTCGTTTTTAACACTACTTAAATAAATCAGCCATACTCATATTTCTCCGTGTACTGGCTTCATTCAAATAGATAAAGAAACCTTGAGATGATCGTTAAAATCATATTTTTTCTTGAACTCTGTCGAATTTAAATAAAAATTACAATATATTTTTTTATTCAATTGAAACCTATTTGGAATACTTAATTTTTTTCTCAAAAATCACTAGTGGGGCTATATTATCTCTGACTGGGAATGTTGTAAGACAGAAGAAAATGCTGGGAGAAATGAAGGTCTGAAAATTGAAGTGGTTTTGTATTTAGAAAAGTATCTATCTTGCTGTTCAAATCTCGATAATAAAGATTTCAACTGAAAAATGAAATCTGAGGCTTAACGTAATAATGTAGGTACAGATACATTTACAATAATATATCGCTATTTAAGTTACTCGCACTATTGTATTTAGATACACATAAAGTAACCTTAAAACGATTTAATGACAAAACGGCCTTACGATGATAATAATTTATATACGGTAAATAAAGATGATAATTTATATACGGTAACCGTAAACTAGTAATTCTAGCGGGTAACTGGTAAATCTACATTATATTTGTAGTCGATTTTATGGAGTACTTTTTTGATTAGAACTTTCGTTTTCTAGCAAAATTGAATCCAAGTTGGAATTTTTAGATCAAATTGTAGGAATAAATTGGCAAAATAGCTTATTTAACCAGGTAGGCATTTCTTACGATACTTGTAAGGTTTGCAGAAAAATGCAGCATTTACGTACGAATCAGACCCGCATCCTTCCAAACTTTACTTGAACATTATACCACGGAGGCTGTACTGCTACTTGTTAGTATTATTTCTAGCTAGTAGGGGATAGTTTTTGCTTACTTTTTATGCATCTTATATTTTTGTCCCGTACATAAAAATGGAGAGGGTAATAGATAAAACTATAATAAAATGGCGCAACAACTCTGCTTGACTTAATAAAAGGGTAAAAAAACATTAAATGGACGATACACGAAAGAGGAAGGGTACCAGAATGTTTACAATCGGAAAACAATTGATTCTAAAGTAAGGGAAAAGTTATTTCGGCGTTTTAAACTTTGTAGGTTGGTGCGTTGGTGAACGTCGAGAGAGAATGATATTTTTTGATTCGTCAATATCTTGTAAGAGAACAGTATTCAATTTTATTCAATTCAGTTTATTCATTTTAAAAACATTACAAAATTGTTAATTTTAATGCGTTTTTAAAATAATTTTTTTAATCGAAATTCCTACATTAATATGTAATAATAGAGCTTGCCTTTTAAAGGAAACTTCATTAATGCTAAAAATGTCGATATCGGTATTAATTCTGTTCAACCGCAAGATTGCTCTCCCCACAGGCATGACCTTTGACAAGTTAGTCCTGCAGGCTGGGAGATAGAATAGTCTATGTTGTCGGTGACGGAGATAACCATCGGGAACATAGAAATGAATGCTCTCCATGATGACCGAGTTTTCAAACCATCCACGAATCAGTCTGAAGAAATTTGTAGCAATGCGCACATCCCTCCTGATCAGTAGATATTTCATTCCTAGCATACCCAAAATAAAGTCAGTGGGATAGAGCCAGGGGTAGTAGCTATACTCCCTCATGTAGAGAAATCTCAAGAATTTCTTCTGAACTTTTTCCAGGTGTGGACTCTTAATTAAGGACCCACTTTCATGTCTACTCCTTACCAAGGAATTAAATAAAACTATTAGCACCCGGGTATCTCTAAAATTCCTTGCAGTGCGTAGAACAAAACCCAGAATTCTCAGTGAAGTGCTACAAACCATCTCAATATGAGAATGAAATTTCAGCCTACTATCAAATGATACACACTTTCATACGTCAATTTACCTGATAGATTGTTTGTCTCTGTTATTATTTTTACAATAACTGTATTTTATGAATTAAACTATTTTACTGCTATGCCAATTGCAAGGCTTTGTCATAAAAATGTTAAATTTACTCGAATGTATTTTCTACAGATAATTAGATCTTTACGTTGCATTTTTAATTAATACGAAAATACTATAGCGGATTAAAAAATAATTATCTCCAGTGATTTTCGAAATATATATTTTTGGTGTGTAGTTATGAAAGACGACTTATTTTAATCAATTCTTAATTTATTTTTAATTTACATAATTTCTAGAATCAAAAAAAAAATCTGAAGTGCTTAACTTCCATTCTCTCAGCATCGCGTTGCGGATAATTGCAAAAGGGCAATTTACAACCGAAACATTTATTTATTCATTTAATTGTATAACACAATAAAACCACTAACAGTTTATCTCACTAGGGCATTTCTGTGTTGATATGTGCACCTTTAAAATATTATAGTTAATAAATTTTAAAAACTTATTAATTTAATATAATATTGAACCAACAAAACTATTAGAAAAATAAACGCTACAGTTATTCAAACTAAAATTACAGCTGGGCAGTAGGTACATTTATGGTTAAAAAAATATTATAAGCATCAATTACTCGCCCGAAATATCAAATTGAAAATATCTCCCGAGTAAAAATAAATGCCGCCGAAGGGAATTGAACCCGCAGCTTCTGATATCCGGTCAGGTGCTCTGGATCACTGAGCTACGTCGGCTTATTCCCAACCCGCCAAATATTTCAATATGTACAAGTACTTCAATCGACAATTACTTCTCAGTATATTTAATTTTTTTCATGAGAAACAACATATAATAAGCAGTTATTTGTCAATTGAAGTACTTGTACATATTGAATTAATTTGTATGGAAATTTTGGGCGAGTAATTGATGCTTTTAATAATTTGTATCCTTTGTGCTATACATAAAAAACCTTACCTTTTCTTATAAACATTAGTTTATCAATAAAAAAATAAAAACAATTATAGTTGACTACGATAACATTGTACTGTAAACTAAATAAGTATTAATTACTTGTGATTACTTGTGTGGTGCTCTAAATATATATAAAGTATCTGCGGTGGCTTGTGTGGTGCTCTAAATATATATTCAGTACCTGCGGTGGCTTGTGTGGTGCTCTAAATATATATTCAGTACCTGCGGTGGCTTGTGTGGTGCTCTAAATATATATTCAGTATCTGCGGTGGCTTGTGTGGTGCTCTAAATATATATTCAGTACCTGCGGTGGCTTGTGTGGTGCTCTAAATATTTTTTGAAATTATATGGTCTATATTATATATGTGTTTTCCAACTATCCAGACCCTTTTTACTTTATCTTTCATGTTTTTTTATGAATCGTCATTTCCCAATATGAGTGTAGTCATATTCCCACAGATTTCAGGAAATTATGTTATTGTGCAGGAATCGCAAAAAGATCTAGGCTTAAAACGTTAAAAAATTCATCCTCTCAGCAATTCCTTAAATGTTGTTTGAGTAAAAAGAAAATACCCGCATTTCACATTTTTCCCGGATTGTAAATAAATTAAGAAATATCCCCGCCATCTTCTGCCGCCTGTTTGGTGAAAGGTGAATTGAAAAGCGTGGGAAGTGACCATAAACATCGGACATTGTTTATTGTTTATGGTTCTATGATTATTCTTGACAGATTTATTTTGATTAAGAAGTTTTCTTTACAAAAACGGGGAAGGTTGTTTTTTTCTTACGGTTATATGATACAAATTGTTCGGCGTATTTGTGGCATGTAAAAGAAAGAAAAAGTTTTGTAACAAAGCTGGCGTGTCGTCGGAAACGAAGGTGAATGTTTTCTATTTATGGCTGTTTTGGTTATTTTTATTTGGGTCAAACGATTATTTTAGAATTTTTTATAAATGTTTCTGTAAAATTTTTACATGCTAAAAAGGCTCGCTATTAAAGTGCTTTATTTAAAAAATAATTTTCGTGTATTCCTATGGTATATACTCCGATTTGAAAGAAAACTGATGAAATCAATTTTTAAAATAATATTTTACTCTATTTTATTTTATTTAACACATTTTTTAAATTATTATTTTTACGTTTTTAGAGTCAATTATAAAGAAAAAATAGTAATAATAAGCACACATACCTACACACAGCCACTTCTATTGTTCTTCGAAGGCACAATTATAATGAAACCGGTTAGCGTATTCGTACGAATAGCAATTTTTTTGTCGAATGGTAAAAAAATATTTTTATAGGCACGAATTATTAAAACAATTTAAATGTATTACTTTAATTATCTATGATCTAAAGAAGAAAAGCTTCAGGAATATTCAATCATAGAGATATAGTACAAATAATATATATATACGAATATATGTATTTTTTTTTAACGTTTTTTGCAGGAAGCCCTGCAAAAAATAATTTCCTTCAGGGCCTATGTCATCTTTGGGGATGCTGTGTGGAGGGTCTTTCTAGTTGAAGGAAGGAGAGGAAGTTCTTGGAAGGAAAAAATGTATTAGAGTGGGTCTCTGGGGATCAATGTGTCCAGAAGTTACGGACTTATGGATCTATCCCTCCCACTGAGCTGAAACATGATGGGTCGAGGAGAGTCCGGCTGGAGAGTTCAAAAGGTCTCCCTCAACTAGTCTCTCCCGATCCGGCCCAAATGCAGCAAATGCATCTGCCGCCAAGACCTAGACAAACCTCACCCCATGATCCCGGTCACCCCTGCTAAGTCACCAAACGTAGAGAACAACTCGGGGCGATCTTCGGCAGGGATGTTGGTTATCCAATAAATGGTTCTATAATGGTAAATAAAATATATTAATTATATATATAATATAATACATAAATGTATTGGATTCGCGCTTGTAATTCACAACCTATTAGAGTCATATTAATTAGATAAAGTCCTACCTACAAAGGTACAACGTTAATTTCTGACATGTTGGCAGTGTTTAGCAGATCCGTAAATCTGCTTTAATCACCGTTCTCGGTTCGAGTTTTGAATTCGAAATTATGGTGTTCCGTCCGCAGCCGCTAATGAGACTCTTGCATGCATTTTAAAATGATTTAAAAAATAATGCATATCAAAAGTTACGGCACTATTTTCGTGATAACCTATTTTTGCAAAATGATGTGCTAAAAAATTTCGCTGTCTTACCATAAAATGTTTTTGTCTAAATGTATAAAAATTACGTGCCATTGTGTTTGTACATGCTAATCTCCGTAGCCGCCATGTCAATGAAATTTTGTAAATATGTATGGTTGGTTCCAGTTTGAAATATAGGATGTTTTTAGACGGAAAAAGTTTTTTGTTCTTTTAGATTTCTCATCAAAAAACATAAAAAAATTTATTTGCCTACATAGATAGCGGTCTGTGGTAAGACAACGTCTTCTATAATAAAATGCATCCCAAAGGGTTGAGTTAAATTTTAACTGGTTTCTAATCTTAATATATAAAAAATAAGTATGTGAACGTTAGGGCTCTCAAATCTCGATAATTTCAAAATTTGTTTTTATTAGTTACAGGAGTGTTTAGAGATATTTAAATGGTTGAAAAAGTCGAGGACGTCCGAGGAATGCTTAACGCAATTTTTCTGCATCGTTATAATGTACGAAGTCTAGTTAAAGTCAATGTAATGTAGTTTTTTAATAGTAATATTGTGGTATACAGTAGTGAATGGAAGAAGAAGTAGAAGGCGCCCGAGAAAGATATTAGCAATAGCTAAACATTGCGGGGATCGTATATTTATAAAAATCTTATTTATCCTATGTATAGGGTTTTCCAATAAGAGATGTTATTTTGATATTCAATCGTAAAAGATCAATGGTTTCGTTGCTTGTGTGGCACGTAGCGCCGTCTTGTTGAAAGTAAACGTTGTTCAAATTAATACCATTCAATTCCGGCTACAAAAAATCATTAATCATCTCTCGATAGCGCAATCCATTCACCGTAACTGTTGCTCCAGCCTCATTTTCGAAAAAGTAAGGTCCAATGACTCCGCCGGACCAAAAACTGCACCAAAAAGTCACACGTTGAGGATAAAGAGGCTTTTCAACAATAACTCTTGGGTTTTCTAAGCCCCAAATACGACAAATTTGCTTGTTGACGAAGCCACCAAGGTGGAAATGGGCCTCATCACTCAAGATGATTTGCATTTGATTCACTCAAGTGAATTTTAATAATTTCAATGGGTTGTTGAAGCATGTTTCGTTCCATTTTTATTGATGGCGTAGTTTTTACTTGTCAAATGTCAAAAAAACTCAGTTTTAAAAGTAACATCTACTGAAATAGCGGGCTATTCAAAATAACACCTCTCATTGGAAAACCCTGTTGTTCCCCCATGATAACTACTTATGTTTAGAGAACTTTTTGTCTCTCTCTAACGTTGTAAAAAAATAATTATATGTGCATATATATTGAAGAAATACGAAAATAATATTGCGTTTTATTATATATTTTCAACTAAACAAGGCCTGTTCATTGAGAATTAGTCACACATGAAGAATTGCGACATTTGACACGGACCAGCTAGAATATGAAGATTATACATTATAGCCTCGCTATATTACATTATATCCTCGCCAAGTGAATAAAAAATATTTTTTTTTTCTTGGAACTATTCCTATCAAATCCGCTACGGATGCACCATCATTTCAAGATTAATAAAAAATAACACTTTATTTCCAACATCATGAATCCTATAATTGTAGGTTAAATCCACATAAAAATCTCTATTTCATTACGTAATTTGAGAGTTGGGACAAAAAGAAAGTACATTCGTGACCTACTACAGCAGCTGCGCATTTTTTTTAATATCTATTGTAAAACTGTATTTAAAACAAATACTTCAAAATGATTCAATTTCACTGTTATCAAAACTTTAAATTTATTATTATTAACGTTTAAAATAATTGCATCGACGTCAAAGATAGATTAAAAAACTGCCGAATGACTTGGAAAATGTTTTATAACCGAAAAATTATTTAAAAATTCATAGTGCACGTGGCTCATTTGGCGCGAATTATCCCGTAGGTGTTATTATGTGCGAGTTATGTACGTGATGACGTTTATTGGCCGTCATGGCCGACACGCCAATGGACAAAATATGGCGGATCGACGGCTTTATTACGATTTCACTCCCGCTCCCGACAAATAAACAGGGTCGAATTACCCCCGTGAAATATTAACGCGGTGGACGTGAATGGTTTGACTGAATTCATGTGGTAATTAATACGGTTTTAATTCTAGGTAAATACTATCTATATGACATACCTAAAGAGGTACGTCCCTAAATTACGCACTTATTTTTTTTTTAATTTCCGTAAAATACAGAGATCCTCAAAACACTATTTGATGTAATTCACAATAACAGAATTAAATAAATTTGCTTCAATATGTGTCATGTTCAAATTGGCTGGTAATTTGGCTCAATTTTGCTGTTAAATTTTATAAATTTCCCCCAAACCTGGTTAGTCCAAGAAAGTTATTAAAACAGGTTACCTAATAGGCAAGTACGAATATATATTTAAAAATAATGTGTTACTATCGTATTCGGTCGATAAAATATGGTAATTTTAATGTTTGTTTTTGTTCTCCAAAAAAATTACGATTTTGAAGGAATTTTTATGTTGACGAATAAATTTTCTGTAACGATTTAAAATATGCCATTTTTGATTTGCCGCCAAAACAACATGTTCGTTTTTATTCATGAATTCGGCGGCGTTGACGTCACTCCAGGAAATGTTGGTGACAACTGTCTTACTAGACACTGGCGGTTTCCACGTCATAATGATGTTGTAGCCAGTTGGAACCATTCAGAATGTTTGGTTTTTTTAATCAATAATTATGAATGAAAATATTCAAATTATACATTGTTAGTACCTACAGTGATCAGAATCGGAAATATAAATCTTCCACACATTTTTAACGTTATCCGTGGTTTGTGAAAATATCCATTCGATGAATCGAAGATGATCGAAGGATCGATAAACTAACTATGTGAATGGTGTGTCATTTGAACATATAATATATTCATGACGTTGAGATTAGGTACATCAATGCGTTGAAATTATTATAATAAGTTACACTTAATAAAATTACAATGATCTCACGTATAAATGTACCATAGCTTTATTATATCAATCTCAAGCCGATTTTTCTCCCGGTTATGTTTTCGTTTGATCGAGATCTTCATCTTCAATCTCTAATAGCTGCGATAGAGTCGATAACTCGGATGGCTCCGGGCCTCCATTCTCGACGACCGCGACGTAATTCCACTCGAACAACGAGTGATTCGACCAACGCATTGTTAGAGTGGAATGACTTTTTGCGTATGTAAGTATGTAGACGAGACTTAAGAATAAGGACTTCGACCAATGTACGTACTTTTGACGGTGATTGCGAGCGGCCCTGATTGGAGAATCGATACTTGATATAGACCATTCGTACTCTTTATACTATTCTCATATTTAGGTACCAAACTGCATGGTAACATCGTAGATAAATCAGCGCTCCTGCGGTGAATGGACAGTCATTCAGTTGCATTATTATTTATTAAATTATTATCTCGCCCACATGGAATTTCACATATTTTATTGACGGTGACCGGATAAATCATCACAATGATAATTCATCACATCTTTAAACAGTTATATAAAGTCATGGAAAGTGATGAAACAAAAACTTTATTAACTGGGTTAAGTAGGTTAGGTTAGGTAAAAAAAAAAATTTCATCGTTTCTAATGACTTTATATCACTTTTTAAAAGTGTGTTGAATTGTCACTGTGTTGAGTTATCATGGAACCTTTATTGCCATGGTAAAAAAAAATTACATTTTCACCAGTTCAGTAGTTTACGGTGTGTTTGTATTGATTACTTAACACTTATCAAAAAAAAAAATTATATGATAATAAAATTACAAATTAAAAATGTGTTTTTAAAAATATATATCATAATTAATAGAGTAATAGAGTATATTTTGCAGTTATCGCTAACCCAAAGAAAATCTATACCGATATCTTTGCGAGGGGAGCCCATTTTAGGCTTTTAGAATATTAGCGATGCACACGTAATAGGTAATTCCTCTAAAGTAAACTGTTAATCCGTAGAGTCCAAAACGTGTTCACATTTCTGTAAAGTAATGTTTTTGTATCTAATGCTTTGTATACACTTACGAGCCGAAACGCGAACCTCCCCAGGAATTATGGGACAGAAACGAACCAACCGCAAGCCGCAGGTTCGTGTTCCATGATTCGGGGTTTTACTTGTAAGTTTTTACCCATTATGTTTATTATGTATTATAATATGAACAAATACACTGATTATGCACAAAATTTACCCTTTAATACGAAAATTAAACTAATATTTATGATTTTGTAACTAATTTTATAGCTAATATGTTCATTTCTGAAAGCCGCAACAAATTGTGGTCAATCATGCATTCAAGAAAAACACAGTAAGCACCTAACTGCATTGACATAATACAAGTTTAGTAAAGGTGGCTATATATTTTTTATACCAAAATCAAAAATAATGACTATTTATGGAAAAGTTTGTTAATGGAGAGGAGAGTATCTCCTCGCCAAAAAGTTATCGAACCAAACATCCCAATTCCAATAAATAAAATTACCCTAGAATTTATGTCTGAATCAACACATTCAATTTTTCAAGTGCCAATTCGAGCGCAAAAGTGCCGTCTGCTATTTCAGTACATTAGTTGCTCAACGTTTATCGGAAAAGTTCTCGTGACTGTCAATAGATGGCAGGTGTTTTCCCACCACCCCCGATTGCTGCCTGTTGCTTCCACCCCCTTACCACCCCTCCCCACGGCCAGGGGAGGATATCACCCTTTACCGTTGATTTTATTTTACTGCCGAACCCGCTCTAAACGATCGGAAAACCTGAGCGGGTGTAGTACGTATTGCGGCGTTGATAGCTTTATTGTTTTGTGTTCGGAAGGCGCTATGTTAAAAAACGATTGTTTTGCTTTAATGCTTGAACGACTGCGATGATAATAAAATGTTGTTTTATTTAATTTATTGGTCGTATAATTGCATAGTTGTGATTATTTAGTTACCTTTTTACAACCCTGAAGGTTTGAGCAGTTGAGCATAAAGGATTTTGCAACAATTTGGGAGGCGGGTTTGGGTACCGCCGTCCCAGGAACTATTTATTGTACAGCTAACAGCTCTGCCATAGGTGACCCTAAATGGTTCGCAACGTTGGGTGATTTATCAGGGGTGCCCGATTTCATCGAGTGAATTGTGTTCAGAATGCGTCTGTCCACCAGCTGCGTGGAGTGCCAGATCGGGAGAGACTGGTTTGGAGAGACACTTTGAACTCTCCGTAGTGGGAGGGATATATTGATATGTCCGTCACTCCTGGAGACACTGATCCCTAGATTTCTACCCAGAACCTACTTACCTTGAAAAAAACCCTCCACACAGTATATCAAAACATGACATAGCCCCTCAGGGAAATGATTTCCTTCAGGGCCTCCTGTGTGAGGTTAATGTAACAAAAAACATGAGTGGGGATTTTTATACATTTATTTATATGTTTCGTTACTTTCATCTTTGAAGCATTTACCATTGCGTAACTATTGGCCATATTTCCAACATTAGATATTGGTTCGCTGGGGTTGCTAATTTAATTGAAACGTTGCTCCAAATGGCTTAAGCCGTGTTTAGTGACTAGATCTGAATAGCCAGGTACTTCCTCACCTTCCTCTTTCGCTTCCCCACTTACCTTCAGCCTCACAACATCCCCCAATTGGGGATGCCATAGTCTCACTGGCTCCAGACGGGAGCAGTTGGGACTCTTGTGAGGTATTCACTATAAAAAAAATTGCTAAAGCTGCGAACTAGTCACCGAACCTGGGACTCCAAATCTGGGCAATCATTTTATTAATTCCTTGAACGACAGCCTAGAGAGCATTGGACCACTTCTGAACTGACAGACGACGGATCCGACAACTCGTGAATAACGCCACCATTACCCGATATTTGAAATTGGATTCTGAGAGAAATTCGTGATCGGGAAACATCTTCCGATACTGGACACTCACGGACTTTTTGTCATGGAGTCATGGTTGACAAGACCACTCTTACCCTGGAAGTAACTTTATTTTTTGCAAATTCATCCTCGATGTTGTTTCTGTCTGCCACGCTGTCCACGCTGCGCAACAATCGTTATCACACCATATTATAACCACATTTTTGTCTGATAATATCAGCTTCAACCCCTCCAGCGTTTAAGGGTCATATATGACCGGGTGTCCATGTTTTATAAAGGTATTTTTATCTTTTATTCTATCATGCGAAACTACGAAATTTGTTGACGCTAGAAAGAGAAATAATAATTGCTTCCAGTTTGCCCCAAATATTTATACTTGAATCCATTAATAAAATCCTAAAAATAGCCAAAATGAATAATTCATATTTCGCGCCGCTATCGTAACAATCGGTTTAACTTTAAAAATTATTTCTTATTTTTTATTATCTGAACGAGATAAAAATGAAAGTACAGTTTTCATACAAATTACTCAAACAAAACGAATGTGATTTTGAAATATCGAGGTGTCTCAATTTTTAAATGATTGGAGTAAAACAGTAAAAATGTGTTTAGCGTTTTTGACAACATTGTTCACGTTTGATATTAAAATTTTATTATTTTGAATTGATGTTTATTTCAAATGCATTCACTGGAAAGACAATTTTATCAAGTTTCTAAAACAGTATTTGTTTCAGCATTTGAAATAAAAATAAAAAATTGCAAACTGGACGAATGTGATGAATGTACTGAAGGGTCGAGATGTTTAATTTTTTAATTTAATGCAAATCTTAAATCATCATATTGTAGATCTTTCATTCAGATTACTAGACCCAATCTTTACAGATCATATGCTAGTATTATTTTTCTTTACGGAGTGCTTTTTTAAAATTTATTGATACGTTAAGAACATTAGCTTGATTTTAAAAAATAATTTTATTTATTTATGTCACCTAATCCCCCGATAACAGTTTTTTACGGCTAACCTTATGACTCTATAGTTAATGTAAAAATAGATTAGGCAGCCAACGTACGATATACTTCTTATTATATTTCCTGTTGCTATGTTTTGATTTAACATTATCATAATGTTCTTTGCAAATAAACAATTGAAAAGTTATTGAAAAATATTCATGCCCATTGCAAATGTAAGAGTTATGTATTAGGTCCCTGGATCGAGTATCGAAACAGGTCGAAATTAAAATAAATATAAATGATGAAATACGCTCCTTTGAAAGCAATATTTACGTTTAATTTCAGAGTAGGCTATTCATTGTAATATTGCCCCGATCAAATAATAATAATATTTGGATGATTTGAATAGCGCCGTTTTGGTGCAAAATCACCTCAAGGGCGCTGTAAAAATATATAATACATTTCTACAATGATCTATGTTATTACTAACATATACGTAGATAATATACAGTACAATACTTACCTGGTAGGTCACTTGAGATTAACACTTAATTAACCATTGACTAATTGTTTATTAGCGAAATTTAGATACAAGATATAGGACATAATTGGATATAACTGGAATTTCTCTCAGGAATGGTATATTTAATTTAAGACGGCTTAAAAAGGTAAGTTTTTAGTTTAGACCTGAATTCTGTTGGACTTGTTATGGATCTTAGTTCCAGAGGGAGTTTATTCCAAGCCTTCGGCCCAGATACTTCGAAAGCGCGATCACCAAACTTAGTATTTGGCTTGCGCTTAGGTTCCATTAGTCTGCCTACAACTGATGATGTTGCTGATCTATCATCATTAACATTCTAAACGGTTCTTGAATTCATTATCTTAGGACTAATCTGCCAGTCTCTTTTCTTTTTCTGTTTCTTTCTGTTTGACGATATACTTCCATAGTTTTACTTGGGTAATACATTTATAATTCGCATAGCAAAACCCTTCCACAACATAAGCACTCTATATTCACTTTACACCTCATATATTTGTGTTTTTTAAACACATAAATTATAAACTAAACTTACACTTCTCAAATTATACCGAATCCATTAAATTTCATAATTTTAACTCCCTCCAAACACGACGTCTAATTTTTGATCAAATCTTATTATTTAAAATCCTAAATAATGGTCTGGACTCACCAGAACTTACCAATTTAATAAATCTTCATATTCCGTCTAGATCAACCCGACAATCTGATTTATTTTATCTACCCTCGTGTTGAACAAACATTCGAATAAATTCCCCAATTCCTCGTATATGTGCACAATATAATACAAAATTTTACAGCATTGACATTTTTGGTAATAACCTAAAGAAATATCGATATGAAGTAATGCGTACGATCGATTATTAATATGAGAGTATGGAATGTATCGGAAGCATCTCATATCCTCTTCCTATTTTCCTCTTCCTCTCCCCTTCCTTTAACACCAAATTAATTTTAAGATATGAAAACTTCATTTCTAATTAACTTTAACATAAGAAATTTCTGTGGCTTGACTTCAGTTAACTTGTATATTTATATATATCATTGTATATTATATAAAAGCTGTTTGTTTCTTACAAAATAAATAATTAAATTGTGACTAAAAATACATATTTTCCCTTATCGATTTACCCCACTTTAGATTTCCACGAAAACAAGCTATAATGATTTCAAAATTATAATTTTTTACTTTATAAAAGTTCCTTTTAGTTATGAACCTGGGACTATAAAAGGCAAATAACGTATGGAATGGGGATCCGGTTACTGGGAAAGATCGATTGACGATTCAGAGACGATAAATATAGAAGTTCGAAGACTTTATCATGCACATTATTATGATTCCGGTTGAATAAAAATGGTTGGAAAGGCGAGAGTAGGTAAAACGAATTTAAGGAAATTGCTGTGAAAACTTATTTTAAACACGCTTATTAGACATTTGCCAGGTCTCCGCATTAAACCAAACTCAAAAAGAAATCCACATAAAAAACATACAAAACAGCAAAACACCGCAAAATAAATCACACCTCCGGTAGTTGGAACCGTGGTACACAGAACACAGATCCTTGTAGTACACCCGTACATATTATTATTAATCTGCCGGCTCGCGGTGGCGTGCCTCGGGCGGTGTATCGCCCCGAGCCACGTCCCCATTGTGTTCCCCGTACAGCCGCTGTCTTGCGGTGACACCTCAATCTGTCGCCTCCCTCACCTACCCGCGAACTGGGCTGTAATTTCAACACACACATACACATTCATACATATCCATAATATATTCGCGCATACAACCATTCATGGAAGCATTGTTTTAAAATTTATTCTTTTAAATTTATAATGAGCTTTTATCTGTGGAATGTTTAAAAAAGTGAAATTGGTTCAGGTTTTTAAACCCTGTGGAATTCAGCTAACGGAAGCTAATGGAAGCTACCATTGCACACAGCACAAACAAATAAAAAGACAGAGAATTATTTGATAACAATTAAAAACTAGCAGTTAAAAGCCCGCTCCGCGGGTTTTTTGCTGCTAGGCCCTGCGGGCAGCACTTGGTTGGGCTACGCCCAGTTTAAGTTATACTAACAACAGTTACATTTAATAGGTAGATATTAGGTCATTCACAGAGAGAGGGTGAGTATATATTGTAAATAGATTATTACAATATAGCGCCCCTGAGGTGATAACTCACAAAAGCGGCGCTATACAAATTTTCCAATAAATATAATGTTTACATTTAATTGCGTATATATGCATTAATATATAATGGAAACAGATAAAATAATGTAATCTTATTATACTTTATTTCATTAAAACACAATTAACTTTGTTTACATCACTTTATTATATACAACCACTACATGTTTCATGAACGAAGTTCACTTCATCAGGCGTAAGTATACCTGGTAGTATAAGTGGTCTTTCCCGTCTAACGATATTGTAATTCATAATTCTGATAAACCCTCCTCCTAAATCTCCCCTCCTTCCACTTCTACTTTCCAATTGTAATTTATATTTAATGTTTTATTTTAATGTACCTACACTTACTCCTGATGAGGTGATCTTCGTTTATGAAACATGTAGAGGTTGTATGCAATTAAGTGATGTAAACAAAGTTATTTATGTTTTAATAAAATAAATAATGCCATCACAAAGTTATAAGCTTCCAAAAGAAATCTTCTTATTAAACGCTTGAATGGTCAAGTAATTTTGCATAACTATGGGTATTGTTAGCTGCATATTTAAATATCCGCGCCAGTCATTTGGTTCGTTTTTATACCGCCAGAGGGGCAGAGTGGTCGAATTTTGCCTGCAGACCACCTATTCGGGATTTACCCAAAACATACGATTTGAATTTGACCAATCAGAGGGCCTAGATCGTCCAGACGCTAGCGTAATAATACTATCAGATACTAATTTCGGTTGTTCCTCTGTCTGTAACTATGGTTCAATGAAATCTAGAACTTTTGCTATGGATTTCAGTTTCATTTTCAATATTGAAAGTGTTGTTTGGAGAATTCGTAGATATGTGGTAAAAATAAGTAGTGTGTTCACTCTTTCAGTGAAGAGCGAGACAGATAGGTGACATTGTTATAAATACGAATGTAGTAGGCAGATCTCCCTCTCACATACCAGCTGCTAGCTAGAAGACGTAACCGTAATCTTGCTAAACGCAAAAATTCAACTCGAAGTCTAGTCAAAGTCCACCTGATCCTGCCACACTTCGTACATAAATAACCATATAACGGTAAAACAACAACATACCTGTAAAGTAATTGCCATTTCAAAATTTAAATTGTTTTGCTTAGAATATAGACTATCCCATTTAGACGAGACACGAAGCGAAAAAAATGGTTGCACTTTTGTTTACGTCCAATTAGTCCAATTTGGCCTCCAACTCTTAAAACCAAAAAGCAGAACGACCAGAATCCAGTTCCCACACAATATAATAGTGTTCCACGTTTCGGCGAGATGTTAGTACCCAACAGCGCCTCTTTGACTATCCTGTGTTGTCGCGAGTTTGTTTTATTTATTTATAGGTTCAGTGAAATGAATAGGCTTTGGAAACGACATTGTAAACGGCGAGAGAAAGATGGAGGATGGTTGGGAAGTTAAGTTACTTGGCTATTCAAACCCAGTTACGTGGAGAGACCTCTTTAAATGCTATTTTTGCGAGAAACTTTCCCCAAGAAAATACAAAATCTCGTACTATGTAAAACAGCCAACTTTCAATTCAAATTAATTTGATCTTACAATCAAGGTTTAAATAACTGTCCGCCTTAGAGAGGTAGTCTTATACGAAGCGAATTTAATTTTCTTCAAGTGAAAACATTTTTGAAAGTTAAAAAATGAAATGAAACGAATGAAAAGTATAAACTTTAATTAAATACAAAATAAAAACGTAAAGCACTCATATACCTATATTTACCGTCATCTCTTATAATATCAACAAAATATTGCTTAGGTAACTATTTACAGAGGAAAACATTAAGAGCCTAAAGTGATTTGAAAATCCGAATGAAAACGAAAATAAAATAATTTTATTTCACATCAACTAAAACACCTTACAACAACACTTAAGCAAAAAGACATCGCGACGCTCAGAACTCCATACTCCGCAACCGGAGCAGAGTGGCCGCGACGTAGTTCCACTTTGCTTCTCTCAGGGTTCCCGGCTTATGGCGGTCGACGCGCTTCCGGCTGTACAAAGGCTCTCAGGGTGTGTATTTCCGGCGCCGGTGGCGAGCGAAACCTACCTACACCACCTACACGATTCCACGACAGTACAGAACAGTGACAAAACAGAACGGCGACAAAACAAAACATAGATAAAGCAAAACACTAACTAGGCATACGACATAACCGAACAGTGACAATACAAAACAGTGACAAAGCAAAAAGTGATTTAAAAAAAGGGACAAAATGGAATTGTGTCAAAACAGTTAAGCGACAAAATAGGAGGGTGACATAACAAAACAGTGAATAAACAGAACAGTGACAAAGCAGAACACTCACAAAACAGAATACTGATAAAAACGAAATGTGAGAAAAGAGAATATTAAAGATTAGCAATGAAGAAAGTAATGCAAAAAAAATCACCTACTCTGACATAACCCATAATTTTATAATGTTCTGTTTTGTCATTATTCTGTTTTACCCGATTACCCACCTAAAACCACTGTACAGTACATGAGTACAGTACAGAACCCACTGTAGCCACCACTGAAGTCGAGGTGTGGGATCATCTTCGCAGGGTTATGGGGGGAGTGGTGGAAATTAGATGTCACGCCATGCGTCATGGGAATCTATCACACACTCCACCTTTGTTCGGGCACCGCTGCTGACTTTGAAGTTTTATTAAAATAGTTCAAAAGCTTGGACCGAAGATATTTACTGTGCGTACCTAAGAAACTAATTCTATTTAACCATGTCAGTGAGAGTGGAACTTATCCAACCTTGTTAACACAAGAAAAATTATGTTTTATAAGCCACCAGTAATAAATTTAAGTTATCGTCTAGGTGATATGGAATAGGTTAAGTGTAAATTATGTTGTTAAGCGCCATTGAGGTGATTTTCTAACAAAAACAGAGCTTTATTAATGATCCAAACTTTACTATTATTTTTTTTCCAATTACACAGCTTGCATTGGTTGTGTTTGGCGCTAGTAAAAATGATCTAAAGAAGTGAAGCTAGCAGTCCACAATGGAGTGCTGATACCTACCCTGGAATGTAACTGTCAGAGGAAGGATGAAAAAAGACTGAATGCTGAATGGGATCTCTTTGGAGTATGTGCGGAAAAAAATGTGAAGATTCGCAAATAATGCAAGGCTGAAGTAAGCGTAATTGATAAAGAAAGGGGTGCTTAGATAGTTTGGGCATGTAAGTGAATGGACGACGAATTTTCCAGTGTCTTAAACATTGAAAAAAACACAAAACGCATGCAACGTAATACCAATTTTATTATGTAATGTATGTTCCGTTTGCATTAGCAGGTACGAAATTATTATCTCTTTGGCTTAACAACGTTGGATTATGATTTTTTTTAAATATAGATTGTGAAAGAACCTACCATTCAGTATTGTTTTCCAGCACAACGATGCCACCTACCAACACATGCTGATAACAAATGTGGAGGGTAGGTGTTGAACCCCGAGGGCCAAGAATTCATCAACCATTTGGGGGGGGGGGGGATTGCTCAAAGGTGGAGGTGGACAGAGTTGGGGGTGAGTTGGGGGAGAATAGTCGCGAGTGGTTAACCGTAAGGGAGAGGGGGCTGAAACTTAAAATGGCGGATGGGGTGGGAGGGTGTGGAACTTTGAAGAAGAACTTAAACAACTGCCAGTGCCGTGAATCGGAATGAAATTTAATTGAATGTACACCTTATTTTCTGTTGCTTCATGCAGAAAACATCCATTTTGTATTAAAATTTAAAAACGTTTTTCTTTTCGGTAGAAGTATCAATCTAACCTTTCTGACAGTAAATAAATTATTAAAAAAAAGATTAACCTAGAAATTTTTCACTTACTTCAAGGCGTATTATTATGTTTTATGCAGTGCGCCACATACCTGTAAAATAAGAAAAATCATTATTTGTAGATGTCGGATTACATGTACTTTCAAAATGGCGACACATACAAGCAAATATCCACTACCAATTCAAAAATTTGAACTAACAATGCATTAATCAAACAGTTTCTAGCTTAACCCTCCTCACAACGCTGCCAACAGGGTAGCGATATGGTTTTCCAGTCTTTAGATATGAGAACGAACGATTCTTGTGAGATGAAACAAAGTAGGTATGTATCAATATAAACTAACGATGATATTAGATCACCCAATGCTAAGGCAAATATTATTACACCTGAAATAAAGACATAAACTTCAAATTGCTTACATGTTGGTATTCCTGCAATATGTACATGTGAAAATATTGAACTGGTCACAGAGTATGTATATTAAGGTATTATTATTGATTGTTTTTTCAAATGGGACTTACAACTAAATAAAGTCTGTGAACTTCTGAGATCTATTGTTAAAAGATTATATCAATTAAAATTCTATGTTCCAATACGTACACTTAGAATAATTTATTTATCACTAGCTGAATCTATTATAAGGTATGGAATCACAGCTTGGGGACTTTCATGTAAAACAAATATAAACCATGTTCAATCAGTTCAAAATTCATTAGTTAAATTATTAGCTCATAAAAGTTTATACGAACAAAGGCATAATGTTCCATACCTTTATCAGAATCTTAAAATTTTCTCAGTAAGATCAATTCTGTGGTATAAAATTATATTTCAGCATATAAATAGCCCTATATACATAAATAGACTGGACAACACTTACAACACTCGTTTTACGTTAAATGAAGGACTAATTGTACCTAAGAATTTAAACAAATATATACAAAGAACACTGGACTACATGATACCTAGTTGCTTAAATATGTTACTTGCTGAAATAAAAAAATGTACAAATGTAAAAACAAATATTATGTTGAAAAATTGGCTCGCTGAAAGAAATAGTTTGTATTAGAGTCTAATACAAACTATAGGTAGATACTATCACTGTTGTGTATATGTTTTTTTATATTTTTAAAACAAATTGTTATTTTTTATTGTTATCACTGTTGTCATTAAGTAAAATAAGTTTTTATCCTTTTTTAATATTTTTTATGTGAAAAGTTGCCATCGACAAACTACTGAAAAGAAGTTTATTGGAACTTTTCTGTTTTTTTCGGTATTTTATTTTATTATTTACTGTAATATATATTTTTGTCTTTCTTTCTTTAAATAAAATAAAATTTTTTTTTTTAAAAAAACAATTTTAAATATTCGTTTAAATTTAACAATCAAGACAATAATGTTTTTTGGAACGCAGTTCATTGGGAAATTTTTGTTTTTTTCAGAGGGAGGAGTGAAATTTAAAAAAAATAACCGGGAAAGAGAAAAAAATCGTTTTATGGATGACGTTTTATTTATTTAGGTATTTAAAACAAAACCATCCCTATTTCAATTATATCATTTTTAAAAACTTTCAAAAAGGAACCGGTTCAAATATTGCTCGTTTCAACAGAAAAGATTAAAAATACCGACCATTTCATTTTAACAGTGAATATTTTGAAGAGTAAAGAGGCTGAATTATCTAGGTATGACGAGGTATGCATTAACAACCAAAAATACTCAAATAAAATTATATTTTTTACGTAAACGCATTTAAACTGATATCTAATTATATAGGGTTTTCCAATAAGAGGTGTTATTTAGATATTCAAAGAAAAATGCCATTTTTCAATATAAATGATCGAATGTTTATTTCATTATAAAGAAAAAGGTATGCCATTAATAGTGAAAAATAAAATCAGTCAAATGATCACCACGACCGACCATATCCTTTTCATGATATTTTCCATAACCAAATTGCAAAGTGGCTGCCCTATGTCCTCGATAACCTCACGAATTCCATCTTTGATATCTTAAATCGACGCTGGACTGTTGGCGTAGACCTTCTCTTTCACGTGGCCCTAAAGGAAGAAGTCGCAAGGTGTTAAATCACAAGATCTCGGTGGCCAATTGTGATCACCTCTTCGAGAGATAACACGGTCCGGAAACTTTTCCCGTAAAAGATCAATCGTTTCGTTGCTTGTGTGGCACGTAGCGACGTCTTGTTGAAATTAAACGTTGTCCAGATCAATACCATCTAATTCCAGCCATAAAAATATTAATTCCTTAATTAATATTCAAAATAATACCTTTTATTGGAAAACCCTGTATGTTAAATGATTTTGAAGTTCATTATGTTCTCTCCTGTAATCTACAAATACAAAAATACAAAAAATTTATGCCCTCACACATACACACACACACACCCTCACACACACACACACACCCTCACACACACACACACACACACACACACACACACAAACTACCTAATTAAATAAAAAATATAGGAACAGCAATAAAAATAGCAACAATAATATATAATATTAAAAAATCAGAATAAATCGAGATCACTCTGTTCTTTTCCTAGTAAACATCATGATGTAATGCGATCAATATCAATAACAGTATTTGTATGAACACGTGTTCCGCCGTCGTCATAAAACACTCACTTTTAACTGATACTTTGTTAGGAACTCTGTCGATTTATTTGTTACAGGCCTGCAGTCTCGTTCTTCAGGAAAACGAACAATTTGAACAGATTATTAAAAAATAACAGTTTGTTTTAATATCATATATTTTTAAAATTTTGTGATACTGTTTATGTAAGTCACTCTTCTAGAACAGAATGTATATTTGTTTAATCTTATTTCTGTATTTTTTATAAACAAGTTCCTTTTATCGATATAACAGTAGTTCAAAAAAATGTAACTAATTTTAAGAGAAAATCTTAACTTTATATTGCCAAAATCACCCTTAATTGGTGAAAGCCAAAATAAAAAATAAAAAAACTAAACACTATAAAAAGTACTTCAACAACCCATAATGATATTTGAAGCCCAATAAACCTCTATCACCGCTCTGCACGGTGGAGAAATTCGCGCTTTGATTTTAGTCCGAATCGGAACATTTGTTAACGATCTGACACAATCGTTAAAACGTACACAATTTCATTTGCCAATTAAACTAAAGCTTCCCTCGTGGCTTGGTTATTCTTCCCTGAAGCATATTTATACCGCATCTGATGGAGTTTATGTCGCTTCTTTATTATGCACAAGTGTTAATCGTAAAATTAAAACATTATTGCAATTAGGGTACCGGTGCAGGTTTTTAAATTGTAGTTCAGTAGGCAAATTCATAGTTGCAACATAAAAGTTTATTTCTAAATCAATAAATATATTTTTCAGTGATAGTTAATTATTTATGCCTAGTTCACACGAGGACAATACACAAGACAAAACAATATTGTCCTGTCAAAGCTCCGTGAAGAGTCTCAATCGTGCAGGATAAGACAGTGGGACAATATTACATTTCGACCGTAGTTCAAACGCGGAACGCAGTTAAATTTACGAGCGATGTCACGAAAAATATTAGGTGTTTTATTGTTGTATTGTTCCGTTTACGCGACATTAAGCTGAAATACGAGAACCGAACGCCGAGAGCTGAGATACGTACATGTGTAACAGCTGGCTATTGTCCTATTGAAGCGGGGGTAATATATTGTCTTGTCCATCTTTCTATAGGACAATGTTATGGATCATTGTCCAGTGCTACAAACTTCTGTTCCCACTAGGACAATAGGTCTGGAGCTGGGACAATACAATATTGTCCTGTCTTAACTAAGAATTATAATAAAAATAGGAAACCGCCGACAATTAAATTTATATTTCTTTGCTTCTTATTATAAGTGGTGTATGCAAAGTGTTTCATTTTCATATAATTATCATATATCTTTGTTTATTATTTTAAGCCATTCTTCCGAAGGCATCGCGAAACTGACGCTCAGAATGTCGGGTCGTGAAATGTTTTTATTTATTTATTATATTTTTATTATTACTTTCAGACTTGTATGTAAAATGATTTAAGTAGGTAGGTACTTACTTAAAAATTAAAAAAAAGTATCAGTATTTTCATGACATTTTTCTAAGGCTTTCATTTTTTTACCGTTCGACCGCTGTTCTGATTAATTAAAATTGCATAAAAATCAAGTGTCCACATCAAATACAAAACCAGAGTTTTTTTTTACTTACTCACTATCCTACTGTAAGAGGTAAAAAAATATCGTTTGGCAGATAAAATTCATTACGAGTATAAGTTTAAAACGCCCCTAAAATTGTTACAATTTAAAAAAAAATAACTTTCTTAAACCTTTCCGCAAAAACATAAAAATGAATTATTTTGTGAAAATTGAATGACACTCATATATGTGTAATAGTAATACGAGTATACACAGACTAAAACTATAGCTGAAAAAAATAGCCCGGGTTCTTTACGAGGGCACGCTTTAAAGCGTCCCCCTTTCGTGAAAAAAAATAAGGGATGAGGGATGAGACGAGATAGCAGATAACACTACCCGTGTTATGATTGCTGTTACAGTAATATTACACTTAGTAAAGACTTTTGTAATTGGTTTAACGCTTTGCAGAGCGAGCTGAGTTATGTTTTACTTTCTATTATGGAATGGCCGACAAAAAGCATTAAAGTGTAACGCGTTTCAAAATTTCATGGCAGTAAAATTTAATGGGATTCTTTGTTAGTGACGATCTAATGTGGTTAATATTTCCTCAGTGTGTCTGTATAAAAACAATAAATGTTGAATTGTATCCCAAGGGCAGTTCGAGTAAGAGTTTTTGACACTGCAATTCAGAATCGAAATGTTGCTTTCAATGGCTTTAGCTATGTTTAGAAACCAGATCTGAATAGCCGGGTACTTTCCAACAATCATTTTTCTTATCTCATTCCTATCTCCACTCCCTTCACAATACACATCAACTGGTGATGCCACGACCCCCAGGCTCCGGGCAGTGTTTACAAAAAAGTCTTTACCATTCCCGCACTGTCCACAAAACCTAAACAATCAAAACACCAAGACCTGAAGTACGAAAAAGTTGATATTGGCTTTCGTTATTAAAATCAATCAATTTTTTGACGTTGGTCAGTATTTGAAAATATGTTCAAAAAATTATGTGTACGTTAACTCTTTACCTTGTCCATCAGAACAAGTTTTTAAATTATTGAAGAAGATGATATTAAAAAATCTGAGCGAAACAAAATAATCACGACGATATTTTTTTAATGGTTTTTTTGTTGGTTTTTTGGTTATTTTGTTAAATGAGTTTTACTTTACTTTTTAACTGTTTGATGAATCATATTGAGTCTTGGATAAATACCATTGATACAAACATTTACTTGCCGTAACATATGTAACATCTGACCTGATGTAACTTAACACTTTTAATTTTCTTTTTTATATTTTTCAAGCATGTATTTTGAATTGTAATTCCGTGAACACTGATTTTTAATTTTTTAATTCTATTTTCTAATCTTTTACAAAGATAAGGTATGTATGTGAGTAAAATTTTAACCGTTAATAAACACAAGTATACCCACGAACTGGCGATGCCCTTTGTGGGATTTTTTTGGTTAATCTGCTAAATGTATTATTCTTTACTTTTTAACTGTTTATATAAAAAAAAATGTTTCCTTTATTGTAAAATTATACCAATGTATGTACCAGAAAAAATTTTAGTTAAAAAAAAATTACCGACCTGAATAATGTTTGAAAAATTATTATTGTCATTAAGATGGTGACATTTCATTGGAAGTTACGTTAAATATTTATGGTTTCTAATTGAGAAGGTAGGTATTAATTACCTACTTACAAATCTTTTGATTTCAGAGAAAAAATTGTTTATGGTATGTTAAATAGGAGAAAATTAACAAAAAATCTTTTTTGGAATCAAATCCCATTGTTAACAGAACTACTAGTTAGAAATTACTTTATATATGGTTAATTAAAAGATCTATAAAGCCAAGTACTATTTAATCCACATCTTTCCCATATCCTTCCCCAATTCATTCAGCTATTTCAGGTTCTCGTTTTCGCAAACACGTTTCATTCTCCATAAACATGTAAAAAAAGCTTCATAAAATGAAGTTCAATTTCTTTCCAGAGCACCTTGGGCCCGAGACCCGTAAAATTGCTCGCAGAAATGTTTAATAAAGTCAATAATCTGATCCAATAAGGGAGGCTTCAGGCTTCTCTAACCCCCATCTCTTAGTACATGTGTTCAGGCCTCCTTGCTTTTCAGTCAGTTGATGCTGAGATTCAATATGGTACATACAAGAAACGTACCTAATACGTATCGAATATTTATATACCTACAAGAAGGGTATGTACTTGTAATATTGAATGGTACCTATAATGTTTCTCTTAAAAAATATTTCAGGCTCCCACTCAATATTATAATATTTGGATGATTTGTATAGTGCCGTGCAAAATAACGCTGAACTCCAATAGTTGGTTATAATCCTCAAAATATTCGTAATAATATGAATCTGCTTACTGCGGTTTAAGCCAATGAATCCATATTGTTTGGTTATATAAGCTTGGCACATTATGGCAAGCGATAGCCCAAAACTTTTTGTCGAGTGGCTGTATATTGATTATTATCACTAATATTAAAAGTTTTGAATATAACGAAAAAAGTTGTAAGTTTTTTTAAATATTTATTTTTATCTATATCAATTTGATGTTTGTCGTAACAATAATTCTGCTAATTATACTTGTAAATGTTTAAATTAAAGTACTTATGTAAAACGTTCTCGATTTCTCAACTTTGCAAGGATTTTGTTCATGGGTATTTAATTTTTTTTGATGTGTGTAGTTATTTTTGATATTTTAGGTTTAGTTTTCATCTTCCAGCAAGTATAGTGAGTACTTTGAAAGCTCTACTCCTGGCATAAGCGCTCGTGAGGTAATTTTCCTACGAAAACGATGACATGGAAGTAAATATTGATTTATTATAAGGACACTAAAATACACATGAGAAATAAATGTGTTAGGTATTCGTCTATACAGTACCTGAAGCATTTATGGTTGTCAAGAATTTCAAAATTCTATTATTTCACTAATGTTAAAATGAGTGTGTGTGTTTTTTTAATGAACTTCGAAGAATCGAAATGTCATCGCGAATAGTGTGAACATATTTTCGAGTGACTTTAATCAAGTTCTGTGAAAGATTTTTTCAAATTCTATTTCTATTTCAGTTCTGTCAAGCAACTAGCCCATAATGATTTAATAACAGAACTTAAATAGGACTTTCACAGAACCCGAATATAAACATTGAAATTTGATGAATTGTTCCAATTCTCCGAAACAACCCGTCCGAAGTGTCATAAGATAGATCCTCATTGATTTTTTTTTAAACATGACTATTTTTTAACGGGTTTATTTTGTATAACTCATCTTGAGGGTTAATAATAAATGGTGGCATGGGGTGACAAAAGGGGAGGAAGGGGTGTCGGGGTGTCAGGGTAACGGGGCGGAAGACACCTCTCGGGTTATTGTTTCGCTATATTACACACATGGCCCGAGGCGAAGAATATTTTATGCTGGGGTTCCAAACAAGAGGAACGCAGCAAAAATGTATTCATTCATTTTCTACTACTTTTAGTATAAACCAGATGCACTGACGATAGCTGGGATCTGGAATACAACCATAAAAATGAAACAATAGTTTTTTAATATAATAAGTAGAACAAAAATTGTGTTAATTTTTTTTGTATCGGTTGGGTGGTATGATATAATATTTTTCAAGATTTTTCAGAATACGTGAAAGAAAATGGCCACCTTTCGAAAAATAAGAGTTCCAACAAAAAGTTCACACAAGGTTAAAAATTTGTAATCTTATAAGGGTTATTTATGGCAGAAACATGTTTATTTTATAACGTACCTACTTTAATACTAATTATCAGTACATAGTACTATTAATGCTTACGGAATCATAAAAAGTTAAATTAGTTGACTGTTCAACACTTACTTGTAAAAATTACACGCAGGAAAATGGGTATTGCCGTTTTATTAAAAATCTCTTCAAATTGCCGTTTCCTGATAAACTTTTAATAAATTCCTCATATATCGGAACACATGTTCATGCACCTACATTTGTCTTGATAATACATAATTACGAAATGCGAATAATATGATTTTTATGAACACGTGTTCCGACATATTCATAATACACTCCTCTTTTACTAAAAGGCCTGCAATCCCGTTTTAATAAGTTAAATATATTCCTGATGAATTAGAATTACTTAATTCTTAATTCTCTTTCAATGACGGCCGGCATAGTCCAGTGGTAACGCATTGGACTGCCATTCCGAAGGTCGCGGGTTCGAACCCGGCGTGCGCAAATAAATTTTATTTGATTAATTTGTGTTATTTCACAATTAATTAATTAAAATAATATATAGTATATTTGCGGCACGTTCCAGAGTGGAAGATACTACCAGTATCGCCCTGGTGTAAGACCACCATTCAGAATTGAAACGTTGCTCCAAATGGCTTTAGCCGTGTTTAGTGACTAGATCTGAATAGCCAGGTACTTCCCCACCTTCCTCTTTCCCTTCCCCACTTACCTTCAGCCTCACAACATCCCCCAATTGGGGATGCCATAGTCTCACTGGCTCCAGACGGGAGCAGTTGGGACTCTTGTGAGGTATTCACTATAAAAAAAAAAAAAATTAATTATCAATTTGAAATTTATCAATTACACTTCTCCATTACCCTCAATTACAATTTACACTTCTGTTTTTGGTTTATGTTACACAAATTATGAAGAAGAAAACTATTTTGAGAATCGAATTAAATTCTTATAAATTATAAAAAAAAGTTTATTTAAAAAAAAATATAGCTTACTTTATTTCTTTGTTCAGATTGGACAATAACACAGTGCAAATCAGTAGGGATATTATTATAATTTTTTTATGGCTTGGTAACATGTGATTTGTTTATTCCATACTTGGTCAAATAATTTAGTGAACAAAATATTGACGACGTAATTCCATGTCCATTTTTATGTTAGCTGTTCTGTATTTAGAAAAAGTGTATTTTAATGAGATTGTGAGCCTCTGTTTCGTATACGATGAAAGCTCAGGAATTCATATTACTTATTCCTAGTATTATTGTATGGATACTTCTTCCGGGAGAGGGGGGAGGGAGGAGGGGGAGAGGAGTGGTTCAGGGGGTTAGGAACCTAACAATATTATTTTGGAAGAGGGAATCAATTAACATTGATATCCGTTCTTTCCGTAGGTATGCAAGATGTTTGCACATTGATAAAAATGTATTTTGCTTAGGTATTTTACGGCGCTAGAATTCTTTTACTCTTTCGCGGTTGGCGTTCTAAAGTTAAAACGGTAACAACTCAAAAAAATTCAATATAGAAAAATTGCAACACGATAGTGTGAAAAGTAAGATTATGAATTGTGCAGAGATCAGAGATAAGATTGAGTGGGAAGGAAATCTAAGCATAGAGGAAACATAAAACCACATAAAAGTGAGTCTTTGTGAATCTGCTAGAGAGGTGTCTGGAATAAGTACGCAAGGTAAGAATAAAGGTAATGCAAGAGATTAAAGCACTGATCTTAGAAAAGAAGAAACATGGTTATGTCTAATAGCGGCTGACAGTGCTTTCAGCGTAGAGAGAGATCGAGCAAAACAAGTGTGTAAAGGATGCAAGAAAAGAGTAAGAGTTGGAGTGAAAGAACGAAAAAAAGCCTAGAAGAGGAAGAGGGAATCAAAATAATAGACCACCTCCAAGAAAACATTAAACTATTTGGGAGAAAGTCAAAAGGTCCCAGAGTAGAGATGGGTCCTATGAATACTTTTTGCTACTGGGTACAATGAGTACAGGTACAAAGAAATACATGGTAAAAATACCAGTGACAAAATACTCAAAAGTATTTAATACCGACGACCAGATAGACGACATACGATCAGAATAAGTTTTCAATTCTGCCCACATACTCCCCACAAATTTCAGTCAAAAATACCCATAAGGAATACACATCAAAAATACCCGTCAAAAATACCTACTAAAAATGCCCATCAAAAACCTATTAAAAATACCCATCAAAAATACTTACTAAAAATACCCATCAAAACTACCTACTAAAAATACCCATCAAAAATACCCATCAAAAATACTTTTGAAAAGTACCTGGTAAAGGTACATATTAAAAATATTTAGTCCCGGTAAAAAATACTTGTGAGTATTTTGGAACCAGGTATTTTGGAGATTTGTCACAAGTACAAAGTATCGCATGAAAATACCCGGTTCTCTTACTGGGTACGATAAATACGCCTCACCTCTATCCCAGAGTGGTCCAGAAAATGGAAGCATGAAAAATGTTGACGAATGAAAAAGAAATAATAGAGAGATATATATGAAATATTATGAGGAAGTCTTCGAAAGCGACTCGAGTAACAGTGATTCCAGCGGCAAATCAGATATGAATGATGATGGGGTGGGGGTTACCGAAATCAGCATGGATGAGATAAAAAGATCAATTAAAGTATGAGGAATGGTAAGGCTGTCGGTTTCAACAGCATTACTGCAACAGTATTTTAAAGGAATACAATTCTCACATGGTTGCGCAAATTTTTAAACTTATGTGCAAAGGAGGGTTACTCGCTATTATATTGGAGAAGAGTTGTGATCATGCCGTTATATAAAGGTGAAAGGTCACGCATGGAATGTGGGAAACATAAGGCTATTAGCCTGCTTAGCTCAGTTGGCAAGCTGTGTGGTAAAATTTGTATTGAAAGGGTAAGAAAAGAAACAAAGGATAAAATATGGGATGTGCAAGGTGCTTTTACAAGTGGAAGAGGTTACATGGACTAGATCTTCTCAATGCGTATGCTCAGTCTATATGTATAAAACAGAAACTTTTCTGTGCCTTTGTAGATCTACAAAAAGCACACGACCGAGTCAACAGGAAAAAAACTATTAGGTGTTGTCCAAGTATTGGGTGAAGATGAAACTCACACAGGAAATTGCGTCTCTGTATCAAGCAAGTATTTCATATTTTAGGGTGAATGGTGGTTTTACGGGGTGGTTAGAAATCACAAAAGATGTTAAACAAGCCTGCGTATTCAATCTGTACATGGATAATTGTATGTAAGAATTGAAAGAGGTGGGATTGGGCGCGAATTTGTGTAACCGAAAAGTATGTTGTATATTGTATGCTGATAATGCGGTGCTAATTTCTAACAGTATGGAAGATCTACAGTCTATCGTGTCTAGGATGAACGAAGCATGTATGAAGAATTAGTTAAGGATGAATGTAAGTAAGTCTAAAGTATTGGTGTTTGCATGAGAGAGTAGGTACTAAAACAGTGTGAAATATAGTTGTGAATGAGGAATACTTGGAGCAGGTGGATGAATTTGTGTATTTAGGAAGTAAATTTACGAGAGATGCGAATATTGACAAATATATTGAAAGAAGGGTATTTGCAGGTGACTATATGAATGGAGGACTGAACGCCGTTGGCGTTAGCAAAACATATATCCAAGAAGTGACGCTAGCAGTACGCGATGGAGTGCTGGTACCTACCATGACGTATGGGCAGAGGAAGAATGAAAGTAGACTGAATGCTGTAGAAATGAGATCCCTGAGGCGTATGAGTGGTAAAACTATGTATGATCGTGAGAGAAATGTGAAGATTGGCAAATAATGCAAGGCTGATGGTAGCGTAATTAGTTAGATAAAAAAGGGCCACTCAGGTGGTTTGGGCATGTAAAGCAAAAGAGCGAAAAAGGGAGTGTAAGGAGAATATATGACGCAAATGTGAATGGTACCAGAAGTCGGGGATACCTGAGTAAGACATGGCACAATCAAGTGAATCAGATACTTGAGTAGGGTCATGTCAAGAGTCAGATTAATAGAAGAGTATGTATGAGTCGATGTATGAATATGAATGATATAGTGTGTGCCAAGACCGAGTTGTTTGGCCGTCTGTCTTCTCTACCTACCCCTGTGGCGAAACAATGGCGTGATGGTTAGTTTAAAATTATAACGGGACAAAAATTGTTAAATAAAATTACACTTATAAAGTATTGTTCATCTGTTACCCGGTTGCCGACAAGATTATCTTATTTACCTTATATTTTTTTCTAATAAAGCAATTATTTATATTTGATTTTTTTCAGTATCTTCACACAGAATATGGGTAGTATCGATTAAAAAAATACTTGCGTAGGTCCGCTATTAAAATAAATTAGATATCATATGTACCGTATTCCACACCTATACCGAAAAACTTTGGAGGGTGGTTATTCATGATAATCTAAGAAAAAAAGTATTTTTAAATAAAGTATTCCAATTAGCAAAAAAAAGTCTAGTGTAACCGTTGATTTTTGGATTAAAAATTTGCTAAACTCACATTTCAAATCAATAGAACTGCTGACCGAGTGCGAAGAAATAATAATTATGGAGGGGTATTTATGCGAACGCTTTGTAAAGTTTCGCCGTACGAGCATTGAATGCGGTGTATAATAAACATGTATAAATCGAATCTACATCAGAAAGATAAATCATTGAAAGCGTACGCTGTTTTTGACTAAGGTCAAAGCATTTTCTCCATCAGTTACATTTTTACATCTACTATAGTACCTACTTTTACTGTAGGGAGACTACCGTACAGGGCATTTAACTCAAGGAGAGAGAAGCGTTTTATTTACTTAACGAATCCGGACGAGAATCAATCACCTTCAACTTAATTAAAAACAAACAAAAAACGTTAACTCATCACCTTCAGCTCAGCGACGGTAACGAGTATCGATTGGTCTCACCGCCTATAGCCACCGTAGCGAGAGGAGGTAATTCTGATAAATAGCCTGTAACAATCCCTCTCGAGCTACAAAAACATCCCTAATTAAAAATTAATTGCCCGGCCAATCAATGCATAACACCTTAGCCCTCGTATTTACCGATTCTCCCCCGGCAAACTGGCGACGAAGAAAAAAAGGCGAAAATATAAAAATGTAAACACGACGGAAATTTAATCTATGTTTTTTTTTTGCGGTGTGACCTATTCGCCCCAATATTCTCCCTTTTGCTGAGTTATAATTATTGGGTGACAGGAAAACTCGGGAAATTATGAAAATTAATTCTGCATCAGAAAATGTATCGTAAATACCTATTTACACATTTAAAAGGGAAGGAAAAACAATTGAAGGTTTAGAATTAATTTTTAAGAATTAATTACAAAAAGGATAAGAAAAACGGAATAAAGGATAAGGATATGAAAAAGATTTTCGTCAAAAGACATTTGGGTCAGGTGTATTAAATTGATTTCAATCCCTATTTCCGTATATTAAAAACATGTTAATCACGATTTTGGAAAAGAAATTAATATTTTAGCAAAGGTGATTTTTTAAGACATCTTAGTTCTTGCTGTTTGTATATTTTTTATTGTTAGATGAAAACTCATAACCTAAATATTACTATCCTACACCTATATATCGTATACAGGGTGTTAAGGGATGCAATTGACTTACTAAACCAGTAATTTCTGGCGTTAGTTTGAATAAAAAATAAAATAAATTTTGGAATCCGGTGACTTAATTATTATTTTTTTACTTGAATCAGTAGGTATTCCAAAGATAGAATCCGGATTAGGGGTTGGTCGGTTACTAGGCTGAGTGACCAGTGACGACATATAGAAGAAATTGATTTTGTTTGGTTTTAAAAAAAAAATCATCAAAAAAGTTACTGGATTCCATAATTTCATCAACATTTTTTCCTCCAAATAATGTAAGGTATCACTGGTTAAATTAAATCGAGTATGTCCCTTAACACTCTGTATAGATTATACGTACATTAAAAAGCCATGTAGCATGATATGGAATGATAGAAGTGAATTTTTATAATAAATAAACTGGCCGTTGAACTCGATATTGAAAGGTTCACAATAAAGCCGGTAGGTCAACTTCAACTATACGCGCAAGGTAAACTTGTACCGTGATTAGCCTAGCAGTGACGTGGCTCAGAGTGACATGACACGACCAAGCTTGACACGGATTAACATGGCCTCCTGGTCAGTGATCCAAGGGACAAACACATTATGCTGTAGTAGTTAGTTAGGTACGTACCGACACCGACCACTCCTTAATCTTCTACTGTCCTGGCATCGTAACTTGTTACTTATGGCAATGAGTAATGTAATCATGACGATACCTATGCATCATGAAATTAAGGGTACATTTTCATACTAATACATCATGAGACTCTTCTGTTTTTAATGTGAAATCGAACAAGAGTCCCAATTACTCCCCACCGTCTAGAGTCAATGAGACTATGGCATCCCCAATTGGGGTATGTTGTGAGGCTGAAGGTAAGGGGTGGAGGAAGGATATGGGGAAGAGAAAGTATCGAAGTACCTGGCCCTTCAGATCTGGTCACCAAACACATCCAGAGCCACTTCAAGCAACGTTTCATACACCAGGGCGATACCTAATAGTATGTTCCACACTATTATTTTAAATCAATTATTAATCAAATAAAATTTACTTGGGCACGCTGTAATGTGAACCCGCGACCTCCAGCTTGCTCTAGTTGAGAGCCTAACTCCTCGACCACGGAGGCGTCTTTTATTCCATATATTTATTATGTTTCCAATATAACCGCTTTCATCCACAGGACTAAATCTGACCAAATAAAAGGGTGCTATTTTTCTTCTTCATTTATCGTTTGGTATTGTTTTCTCACGTTTTTGATCGAAAAATTATAGCAGTTACCGAATAAGATTTGTTTTATTCCTCGATAGTGTGTTTTTATAATACCTCAAGCTATTGGAATTGTTTCAGAATGGTGAATAGATCAAGAGTTTTCAGAAATCAAAGATCTGATGCACAAAAGATGATTAGAAAAAAGATGACTTGTTTTCTTCGAATAATAGTAGGTGATTTAGTTTATCAATGCCCTTGGTTGATGAAACAGCTATTAATTACTAACGCATCAATAAGAAAATTTGTTTTGCTACGAATAATATTAAACAATAATATTCATTTGTAAATCCGAAAGCAATATAAACTACAGGGTTTTTCAATAAGAGGTGTTATTTTTTTATATTCAATCGTAAAAGATAAATGGTTGCGTCGCTTGTGTGGCACGTAGCGCCGTTTCGTTGAATGTAAACGTTGTCCAAATCAATACCATCCAATTCCGGCCATAAAAAATCATTAATCATCTCTTGAAAGCGCAATCCATTCACCGTAACTGTTGCTCCAGCTTCATTTTAGAAAAAGTAAGGTCCAATTACTCCACCGGACCATAAACCGCAGCAAACACTCACACGTTTGAAGATAAAAAGCCCTTTCAACAATAATTCTTAGGTTTTCCTAGCCCCAGATGCGACAATTTTGCTTTTTGACGAAGCCACCGAGGTGGAAATGGGCCTCATCACTCAGATGATTTGCATTTGATTCACTCAAGTGAATTTAAATAATTTCAATGCGTTGTTGAAGCGTGTATCGTTCTATTTTTATTAATGACGTAGTTTCTACTTGTCAAATGTCAAAAAATGACAGCTTCAAAGTAATATCTACCGAAATAGCGGGCTATTCAAAATAACACCTCTTATTGGAAAACCCTGTGCAAAGGATCAAAAATGGTCAATATAATATTATCTACATTAAAGACATGCAAAACATACATTTGTTAATATTTTTGTGGAAATACTAAACTTGTATTATGTCGATTAAATCAATTAATTTCAATAACTTGAACATATTTGATTTTACAATTATGAAAAAAGATACACGTGAATGAGTTATTTCTAACACGGAAATATTAACGAGAACATTGAAAAGCAATCCTGTCAATTTGAAAACTGAAGGTCTCAAGTGTGAGAAGGGGTGGTCTCGGAAATGAGGGTGAGAGTAGGTTCTACGGGTAACAGGAAGGTCATGTTTGGGATAAGATTAGTTTGGAGAAGGTGTAGTGGATGTACTTTGGCCCAAAAAGCTTACCTCATGTCTCTAAGGTATTGGAAATTCATGTCTGGGAAATTAACACTTCATCTGTAGGCTGTGGGGAAAGCTAGAGGGTGGTGAAGCAATTCGGGACGTTGTCGGCTGGAGCTGGTATATTAAATAGTAGAAGATTTTCTTAAGTAAGATTAAAAAAATGTGAATAGTATTCAATGAATAGTACCCAATTATAAGCCTACTAATAGCGTAAAATTATAATTTTTCGGTTTTCTTGGTTATGTGATAAATAGATTAAACAGTTATTTTCCAATTGGATGACATTTTTTCGGCGTTTTATGGGTTTAAGAATATTTAGAAGATTCGGAAAAGACCAATCATATTCATCCATTGAAATAAAAATAAAAAAGCGTTTGTGATGAAAAAATGATTTTTTGTAAATCTACAGAAATAATCATAATCTCAAAAAAATCATAATCTATCATCATCGCCTGTAATTAGTATGCTGGTTGCATATAAAAAAAACGATAAATAAATTTGGCAGGCGGGTTTGGTACCACTGCTCCGGGAACCATTTATTGGATAACCAACACCTCTGCCATAGGTCACCCCAAGTGGTTCGCTACGTTTGGTGACTTAGCAGGGGTGCCCAGGTTCATCGATTGAGGTGCGTTCAGGATGCGCCTGTCCACCAGCTGCATGGAGTGCTGACTCTTTCACTTCTCCAACTGGTCTGACGACACATCGCCTTGCGCCGCAGTGGGGGTGGATAGATTCATAAGTCCGTCACTTTAGGTCACCCTGATCCCTAGAATCCTACCCACCCATCATACTTTTTTCTTCCTTGTTTTGGATTAATGTAAAAAAATATATCAATAATCGCAAGTAGCTAAACAAATTCTCGGCCATAAAGTTATTGAAAGTGTCTTATTTTCTATTATTATTTATCGCATTTCTCTTAATTTACGCATATTTTTTTAAATGAATATATTATTTATATTGTTTTCGCCAAAATAATATCATTAGCACAAAACTTCAAATCCTCTATCTTCCCTATCTACCCAGATAATATAACTAAGGCAGTTGAGTGAAGTATCCTTGGTTCGTCCCTGGGGAGATGCGGGCGGACCTGACCAAAGGTATTTAGCACCTCCCGTGTCAGAAATCCTGTCTGCGTCTAGCCTTGATGAGTTTATACGGAGGATGAGAATAGGAGGTTGTGTTAACAAAGTTATACAGTTTGAGGAAGGTAGTAGTAAGTTTATGACTTTAACCTATACTTATTTAAGCTAAGGTATTAAGGAACGGCATTGTTTTCATTAATCAAACGGTTTATCATACATGTCGCTGAATGTAATAAAAACCTATTAAAAATAAAGATATTTTACTGGATATATTTATATAAACCTTTTCAAGCTTAAGATTATGAAGTAAATTATTTTGATTTTCTCATAATCGTATTTGTCAGAAACCACTATTCAGAAACATATGTGTTGCAACGCTATGTCGTTATAACGTTAAAAATGTTCCGAAGTTACAACGCGTTGCTTGAATTAGCAATAGTTGTATTATGAAACCAAATCAGGTTCATAATAAATCAAAATTTGTAGGCATTACCAGATATGCTTTTTTTCTTCTCAATACCTTTTGTATCTCAACATTCTCAATTTGGGGACTCCATAGTTTCTTTGGCCGTTGAAACTTTTGAGCAGATAATATAAAAAAGTCAATAAAATTTTAAAATTAAACACCGTGATTTCGGCAACCGAAACTATTTGTTCACGCGAATAGTTGCTTTGGAAATACTGTCATGTTGGTTAGGTTAGTTATTTTCTTAACTAAGAAACCCTGGTGATAAGTATAATGATTTAAATTAAATTTTTTTTTTAGATTGATCAATAACAGACTCAGATAGAACAAAAACGTTGACTTGACCTGACGTCATTCTACTCTGTTCGCAGCGCCATAGCGTACAATGTGATGAGTTTGACAACTATCGTAGCGTCATCTGATTCCAAATCGCATAGACTTCTAGACAGCTTAACATAGAGTTTAAAAAAATTATACCATTTCAGACTATCAATTACATTCACATCACAAATAAAGAAAGATTATTACAAAATATTGGCCCCGAAACCGGTTAACACTCTTCAATCGAGCCAGACAAAAGGTTGACTGTAATTCCTGATTATCCTTTTACCTATTGCTCACTTTTATGAAAAAAGTGTTTCAGAAGCCTTGAGCAGGTAATATTTGATATGATATTCACATTTTTATGCATTTTCATGTTTTTAGTAGTGGTATCCATTTTTTTTTCACGCCACGTCCGATGTAAATCTCCGGTAACATCGAAGCATTAGCAAAAAAGTGAATCCGTCGCGGCGCCCGGATGGCGATCAGGGGCGTGTAGCCTCTTACCCCGTGCCCCGGCTGCCCCCGTCTCCCCATTGGTCCACCCTAATCGACTATGTAATCCATCACACGGCACAGGTCTCAGGGCAGGGGAGGGGAATGCGGGGATGATTAGTGAGGGGGAGGCGGGTGGATTGTTGCCTGAACAGCGAAACGCTCGTGTGACGTGTTTTTTTCTTCTAATAACACGAGATGAACAACACACCCGTAAGGGAAACAGTTTGTAAGACGGAAAAGATATCCTCTTTCAGCTAAGACTTATTCTGAGGAAGAAAACATAAAGAAAAATACAAAAAAATATAACCATGTTGGTCAACTCTTTCATTGTATTTAGTTATTCATATATATTATAGAAATATTTATAATCAATGTAGACCCATGTGCGTGTTGAATCGGCTTAACGAAATCGGAATTGCTAACGTGGTCATTAAAAACCGTGAAATCTGCTCATATTTTTGGACTGAAGTTCCCGGGTAAACGCAACTATTTACAGCTCGCGACCTAGTTTACACCACAAATTAAGGCTTTTATATGACTATTAGCAGAGAACCGTGAGAAAACACGGGATTGCCTGAATTCTCGACAAATCACTTCCATTTTTTAAAATGACGAACAAAATAATTTTCTATTATTAAATATTATTTTGCATTATGGCTTGCCTGAATTATTCAAACAATCAGTTTAAATTTTCAAAATGACACTAAAATTCTAAGCAAAACTGATTTCATTGAACTGTACTGGAAACTGAACGTTCGACGAAGAAGAAAAACATTCACGAGCCAGTGAAATAACATATTTCCATTGTTTCGCTTTACGAGTTTACCTCCAAATATAGTTTAATCTGCAATAAAAAAGTTTTCAAGATATAAATGTTACAAGTCGTGGTCATTAAGTGGTTTATTGTCCAAACGATTCCATTTGAATGGACGCATGGGACCGACAAGTGCAAGACCGTACCTTCAATAAACCAGCATATATAAGTAGGAGACAAGTAAAGAAGTTGGAATATGATTACTCCAATTGCACAATTAAATCTTCATTACACTAAAACCATAAACGTAGATATGATTAGTATTATCCGTTGCCAACCATAAACCATAATAATGGCTTATTTCATGTCGTGAAAGTTATGGCTACACGTAAACACTTGAAATTATACTGTATGCATCAATTTAACCCTTTCACTGGCAAAACTTGGTGTAGAAGATGTTTGTAATATAATCATAATAAATAATAATAATAATCATATGTATTTCAGCTGGACAAAGCGGTGTGTGCAATGCTCTGCCTGCCATAAAAGTAACAATGAATAACATAAAATAACAATGCGCAATCATTCAATAATTGCGTGGGTCCTGTATAATATTTTACTAGATTTAATCAATTTACTCCAGATATCTTAGTGTCAGCTATCATATGTATTATTTTATCAAAAATTATTAATTCTTATCCAAAAGTATCATTAAATCGCTGAGAGTCCTGAATTATTAAAGCCAAATTGCGATACCTGCCCAGCTATTTCAAGTAGAATTAATTTTGAAGGTAACAATAAACTATTAATTACTCTACTGTAATATTTTGCTAGATTATACATGTTAACAAGTCAATTTTTTTATACATATTAAAATTCTAATCAAATAAAATATTCTCTGTAATTATAACATTCTATACCTTAGTAGAATTTCTTTTATATTAATTACTATATATTATCATAAACACCTCATACCTCAATTTATGTCTGGTTTTATACAAACCTAGTATTCATTCAACTGTTATTACACTAGATATTTCTTTTAATTATGTATTGTCTCACTGCACTACTATTAACAACTGTATCACTTGCAATAATATTTTTGTGTACATATTACTTTTTCTGTAATTTAAAACTAATATTCTCCTGTGTATCACTGTGTGCTTATAATCCAATGCTTCATTCTATTGTATGGCGTTTAAATAAATTAATAATATTATTTTTTAGTGAATATGTCAGCCAAATATATCGTTTTGTTCATATAATATATAGTACTAAGTTCAATGGTGTTCTGCGTTTAAATACTGCAATACACAAGCTTTAGACTTTTTTGTAACGTTTAGTCGTTTAGTCTTTTTTGTAACGTTTAGTCTTTTTAGTAAATTCCTCTGATCTGCCACAGTACTACTACTCACACAAAAAAGTTAAAAATATTTAGAACCAGACACTAGTACTCGTAGTTCTTCGAACAGTGAACCTCCAGTCCTACTGTTTAGTGTTAATAATAATATAATTTAAAAATATTTATCACTGCTTACGTATCGATATACTATATATCACAAAATCGTAAAAAGTTTACTTTATATAGTTGTGGGAGTGAGATATGACAAATGCTTTTTTGGATTAAAATGTCAAGGTTAGTGATGCAAAGGTATCCCTTATCGTATTATTAAAATTATTTTGTACAAAATTTAGATGAATCAAAATTAATTTCATTTTATTTTTGGAAAAAATTGAATGATAAGAAATTGAGAGAATTCGTTATTTAATTTTACGTAGTCTCAAATTAAAGTCAGCGATTCGATCAAAAATAACATTGACATCTTTAAAACTACAGTTGACAGTAAACACCCACACCTTGAAAGTAGCTCTGAATCAGGCAAAGATTTGTTCAGTAAATAATTTTATAACATCACATTTAATAAACGACTTCAAAATACGCGAGAAATTAACCGAAAAAAGACAAAAGACCCGAATAATTTGTAGGTAACATAAAAAGAAAACAATCAGCCAAACCTTCCTTAAGACGCTCAATTTATCACTGAAGGAAAGGTCCTGATACAAAAGAAAACACGTTAACGGTCGATTTAGCCCGAATTGAAGACAAAGGGTTTCCTTTTAATCCAAGGCGGCATTCCATCAAGGCTTTGATTTGCCGGGACCCTTCGCCACAGGTAGGGGAGGACATGACCGCAGAATGCGCCAAATTGCCCCCATAAATCGGAAATCACTTTGCGGAAACAACCCCGCCCCGTTCTTCGGCGCCGGAATAGGAACTCAAGTAGTCGCGACAGAAAGGTGGGTTGAACGATGTTTGCTCTGTTAACAACGTGTTTTCGGTGAATGGAGAATGAAGAGAGAATAGGCACAGAGGTGAACGAGATCATATATTACCTTATTATTTATTTTAAACGGATGAATAATTTTGTTTTATATTCATATCAGGTTTCAAAATATGTACCCGCTATATGTTAACCGAGCTTGATTATGGAACTTGAGAATGTATTCATGCCACAATTGCAATGTGGAATTGCAAAGTGGAGGATAAATACTTAAGCTGACATCTAAGATTTACGATTTCGTTGAACAGCATTTGCATGTAGGCATTTGTATAAAATAATAAGAATCAAACAAAAAACATCATATTGTGTAATAAATTTCAATGTCTAAATTAGGGTTCCAGAATACATTTATCTAAACTTCTCAGTTTTTTCCAACCGTCATGAGATGCGACAAAATTATTTGATAGCGTGGAAATGGTTCCATGATAACTCAACATAGTGACAATTCAACACACTTTTAAAAAGTCTATAAAGTCATTGGAAACGATGATTTTTTTTCAAACCTAACCTAAACTAACTTAACCTACTTAACCCAGTTAATAAAGTTTTTGTTTTATCACTTTACATGACTTTATATAACTTTTTAAAGATGTGATGAATTATCATTTTGATGATTTATCCGGTCACGCGTGGAAATATACTGGTAAGAAATGATTCACTCTATATTTTAACGAGAACAATAATTTAAAGTATAAATAAATATCAATGTTTTTTAATCACTGAAAGATTGAATATATATTGTTTCTTTCGTTTCTCAAAAAACATATTTTTATTTGAAAATAATATTACCTTTTTATATTCTCCTATATAACCAAATTCACCCTACGGGGTAGTTTGGTCTTTCCCGTAAACCTACAACCTGCCTCCGCTCATAAAATGGTAACGGCGGTAGCCTGTTAGCCTGTTGCGCAGGCTCACGCGCGTCACGTCAAATGATTGAGTCATCATTCAGGAACCTATGTCTGGAGGTGGAGGTATTCTTATCTGAAACACATCGCAATTTATTTCAAGAGTCGTGGTTTCAATTCCACGGAACACAGCTTTGAACGACGCGACGCGACGGTACAATTTGAACTTCTGCACATATCGTATTCAGTATAACTAAATAGGTCATTGTGTGCTTTGTTGCTATTAACTTGGATATAATATTAAAAATGACAATACATGTTATGATACAATATGTTATCATAAACGCCTTGATAAACATTTTGTTCTCGGGTGTCTTGCCATAGATGTTTTTATTTAGACTAAAATAAATATAAATACTACATCGTTTTTCATACTTTCTAAAGTGGGAGAGTAGATATTATAGACTTTTACCTTAATATTGAACTGTCAACGCTTTTTCAAAGTGGAAAGGATCCATGAAACTGAGACAACGACATCCCATATGTAACCATATCGTTTGTAATGTAAAAGTTACATCATAAATTTACTATGTAACCCACGCAACCGTATATAAGAAGTTGAGATAGAAAAGCGATATTATTGGAGTCACATTAAGTAACCGAATTTGAAAACATACTATCATAATATTTATGTACTATTCAAAATGTACGGGAGATGATTCAACATGATAGTAAGAGTTTTTCGAAATTTCAACGTTTTAAGGTAATTTTCAGGTAAAAATGTGTATTTTTTGTAAGGAAAACATAATAGGTACTCTACTTCGGCAAATATGTTTGTAGGAGAAAAAACAATCGAAAAAGGAATTTAAAAAAAGTTTTTCCAAGAGTCGTGCAATATGAGAAATTTCTGTAAATATCAAAAAATCTCATCAAAATAGACGTTTTAAATAAAAAATCTTCTTAATCAAAAGTTTATATGACGACATTTTCCTTTATTTCGGAGGGAGCATTTTATTTATTTTCTGAAAGCGTAAGAGCCAAGAGAAAAACTTGTTTACACGGTTGGATGAAAAAATTCTCTTCCGAGTAATATTATGAACAGGGCACGATGAAGGCGAGAAGGTATGGTAGACAAATGAAGGATGCCAACGCGCGTTAGTACGGCGCCAGCGAGCCGCCTACTGCCTCTGGGACACTCAGGTATGGAGGAATCTCGTATTAAAAATCTTCTGCCGATATATGTTTTCTACGTGTACAATAAGCCACGGCTTGATATGCGCTTCTGATAGATTATTTTTTTAATAATAATATTATCTGTATTTCGCAGTGGAACTTTCTAGCTAGCTTCCAGGAAAACGTTTTAGAAAATATTTATGGTAGAACCATTTATTTATAAATTCCGTGTTCATTTCAATCCATCATGTTTTTTACGTCGACTAATCCACGGCTCTGTACTCTGTATTATTATGTGCTCCTGGTATATTAATTTAATTTCATTATTACATAAATTCTCAGTAATCTGGATTCTTGGAAAGTGTTTTAGAAATTGTTCTGTTTAGTACTAGAACATATAATAATTTTAAATGCAATGATCACCTAAATTCTGTCATTTAGCATTTATCACTCAATGTTCAATACAATTTGGAGTTGTTATATAAACTTTTTTCCGAAATTAAAGTAATATTAAATGTTCAAATGTATAATTTTTTGTATGTACACCTACCTAGTACAGTTCCTCCAATTATCTCAAATCGATTACCTCAATCAGTGTTAAAATTCTAACTTATTTGTTATATATTCACTAATAAAATAAGTAGGAATTTGTTAAATCCTAACTATTAAGTAGTTCAAGAGTAGTATTTAAGAACGGAAAAGATAGTAGGTATCAACCTAATAAGTTAGTAGTTAATAAAAATATATATTTTAGGTAACGTACCTTAATTAAAAAATGTATTCGTTAGTAGGTATTAGACGATGGCCCCCAGCAGCGGAACATTGATGAAGGCGATTTCTGAAGTTTTCGGTTGCATTTTGTCACATCTCGACGGGTATAGCGTCGATTTCCTCCCGAATTCGATACTTGAGTTTTTCCAAGGTGTGAAGCCAATGTTTAAAAACATTTTTCATCATACATAGAAGGTCAGTGCAGACGACGAAGACTCGGTGTTGTCCGGGTCAAACCAAGGTAATGACTGAAAATGGCATGACCCTTCCGACACAATGAGACCCCTCCCAAATTATATATCCTCGGGTTATACCAGCTCTTCAAAACTACACTGTCTGTTTTGCTGCACCCTGTATATGCGATGTCACATTTTAAATAACTGTGGGTGTCCATGACTCAACTACAGACCTTAAATCATGATCGTGTAATACGAATAATTAAAAAATTCTTGGACTTATGAGTATGATTATGATTGAGTATAATTTCATGAAGGTTAGATAGATAACTGTAAAATCACGAAAATCATAAGTCAATGAATTAAATCAGTTCAAAATTGAATATATTTTTTTTAAATATTGGTAGCTACCTAATGTCGATGAAATATCGGGGTGTAAAGCAAAAAATGCAAGGGTTAAATTTTGAAATACTTACTGACTTATTTACTATTATAACTTTTTTATTTTATTTATAGAGCGGAGACGTTTTACATATAGTTCCTGTGAGCACACGGTCCATAGGCCCATTGTGCTATCTCCCATTTTACCTCATTCCTTTAACAGTCACCGATCTGGTTCCACAATGTGTCTTCTCTCTAAGACCCCACAAGGGAAGAGTTCACGGAAGTGGCCTTTTCTCTCCTCGCCACTCTCCTTTGGTTCCCTAAAGGATCCACAATGGAAGAGGGGTTCGTCTCTCCTCTCCACTCCTCCTTGGTTTCTTGAAGGCCCGCGATGAAGGAGTCCACTACTCCTCGGTTTCCTGAAGGCCCCATCATGGAAGAGTCCGCTCCTGCTTGGTTCTTTGAGGGCCCCACGAGGAAAGATGGCCTGGTCCCTCCCCTTTACTCCTCTTTGGTTCCCTGAAGGCCCAACGAGGGAAGAGGATCTCGTCTCCACTCCTCCTTGGTTACTTTTAGGCCCCACGAGAGAACAAGGAGTTTATCTAGGGAAATAGAAGGTCCACTCCGACAGAGCCCCGAGTGCTGGAGTAAGGTCTAAATCCTCCGAGATGTGACCCTGTTTCTCGGATGCATCGTCGTGACACTGTTCTCCAGGTTATTCATCTTGAGCACGGTAGCTCACACCTCAGCTTGTGATGGCTATTGCAGGTCATGTTTCCACTCCCTCAGCGATGGATTTGCCACTACTTTAACTTTTATTAAGTACACTCATTAAACATGTTATTTTTAAAAATATTGATTTTAAACCATTTTTATCCGTTGTGCATATATTATAATATGTACCTCTGTGATAGGTACAAAATAGCAAATAAAAATAACTTATTAACCTTATACAGCCATTAGAATAAATGTCTTCCATGAAATTTCATGGGTTAAGACTCCCAACAAAGTCACATATTTGCATCCATCATGTGGATCCATTACAATCATATCTGCTATATTAGAACTACAACTTATTTTTCCTAGATGATGATTATTAAATTGTAAACGAAACAAATCCCCTGCAATAATCCATTCCTTTATCTAAACTCCAGTCGTGTAGTAGTTATTACTTCGACTCCGTATGCCATTAGGCATTTCGCAGCACATTGGCGAGGACATTAGTTTTTTATTCGGCACTTAACAACCGACAAAGGGCCGCGGGCCGATAGTTCCCTACTCCTGGGAGAGACGCCCAATTTGTGGACAATTTGTATTCAGGAGAGATGACGTCTTTAGTCTTTATGCCGAGGACGTCGGGGAGGTGTACTTAACATCGCAATACCTTTAAGTGGCAGGTGTGGTAAACTGGGATTCCCTCATTTGAACTCTCTGTACAGAATGATTAATACTGATATTTAGTTCGACTTTAAAAATACCATTAATTAATCACAATTAAAAGCTCTTATAGTAAAGTAAAATAAATTATAGTAACGTAAAATAAATAAATTTAAATGGGGAAGAAACGAATATTGCTTCAATATCAAAATCAAAGTGCTATACCTCAATGTGGGGGAGAAGAACAAAGATGGGAACTACGCACAACGTTCATTTTTAATTTAAAAAAAAGACAAACATTTCCGCGTTACGAATAACATGACAATATTTGAAAAACTCATACTACCACCACAGTAAGCGAAAAATGTAACGCAGGTAGAGTCATTTCAAGTTTCACATTGTTTCTGCACTATGTTTAAAAGCACAATTTTTTTTTTAGCGTATCCACATAAATTATAAAAAGTTTGAAACACCTCATCTGAAGATTCAAAGTAGGTACTGTTTTCGCCCGCCACGATTCTCAGGTTAGGTCGTCTTCATCAAACCAGGGGTTCAGGGAGCAATCAAGTTTGATATGGTAATAATAACGAGGGGTGGCATGAGGTGGTTGTGTGGGTGTAATAGGGGATGGGGGCAATGCTCAGACGTCGTGGAATCTGCGAGACGTGTCGGAGTTATATTATTATTGGACTTCCTGGGGAGAAACGGTGACGGCCTGAAGAAAGGGTGGAAATGTAAGTGGAAGGTGCCATTATTTGAGAAATTGAACCGATTTCACATTTTCACGATATCACATTTTTAATTTTCCTGGGTCACTACCAACATGTAAACAAATGCCTTATTTTCACTGGTAATGGTGTAATTGCACGCAACCCAGATTTCATGTATTTCAAATGAAGTAAAATGGATGAAGTTAAGTTGATTGTCACATGAGTAATCTTAGTTGACAAAAAATATGATTAAAATTACATGTCCAAAAGTACCGTAGTGATTTATTTTTGGGGTAGGAACTACGTGTTGCGCTATATCCGTGTATAGCTTGTTTACAAATCTGCCCTGATGATGGACAGTATGTTGCTGTCCAAAACGTTGACTAAAGAAGAAGGTAGCGCAACATGGCATAATACCCCAAAAATCACTATAATTAGTACACAATTTTTGCTTTTTTTTACATATTATTTTTTTTTATTACACCTAGTTTACTCTTTGTTTTCTATATTCTTAAGGCTTCGTTTTTTATTTACTATATTTTTCATATGTCATACTTTTGTAACGTGCTTGTAGTACGTGTTAATAAGATATAATTATAAATCTCAGTGGCCTGAAGACTTGAAGAACACTTGCGCTATTTGAAATTCGCAACAATTGCCGAAACTGCAGACCGTTTAGGAAGCTTTGTAAAAAAAGGTATATACTTGAATCTGATAATATTATTACTCCAGCGTCTGGACGGTGTAGGCCCTGTGATTGGTCAAATTCAAATTGTGTTTAAATAAGACTTTAAAGATTAAGACACCATTTCATACTGAAATAGAATCGCCACATGTAATACGATATTTCTTAAAAAATATCGTTTCTGCTCATACAATTTTTGGATAATATCGAAGAAAATATGTCTTAGAAAGTTCATAATCCATTGGATTAATTACATTACAGTGAAAATTATCCACAATTACGTGATTACGTTTGACGTTTGACGAAAAAAGCAGGCGTTAATTCAATATGGCCGATTCCCGATACGCATCGCGGCTAGGTGGCCGACAGAGCGCCCCTCTGGCGGTGAAGAAACGAATCAAATGACTGGCGCGTATATTTAAATATGCAAAATTACTTGAACATCAAGCATTTAATAATAAGATTTCTTCTGGAAGTTTAGTTCTACTTTGCAATGGCATTTTTCATTATTATTTATAATTTTTTTTTTGCTTATTAATTACATCTGATTTTATATTGACATGTTTTCTAATTTCTAAAATTTCTAAATTATTTATTTGCGATGCTTTAATCCTGAGTGAAGTATTTTAAGACCTGAATTTTTATCGAAAGTGTGATTCAAAAGATGATTTGCAAACTCATATTCACTATTTCCATTTAGAACCCTGAGATATTTTTTAGTTCTGACTTCAAAGTTTCTATTGGTTCTACCTTTGTAAAATAAATTACAAATCCAGCCCAATTGAGTTTATAAATTCCTGATTTTTTTGTTTGATTTTCGCAATCTATATTATTAAGAATATATTTATGCATTCTGTTATTAGTGTAAAACGCCGGTTGAATAGTACCAGGAATGTTTATATATATCATTTTAGAAGTGTCGTTATCCACAAACAGAATTCTACGCCATTGTTTATTTATATCTTAAGAACTAGGGTAAAAATACCGTTTGAAGATAATATGTTTAATTATTTTATTTAGTATTTCAACTATCAATTTATTAGAATAACCGTTATTAAATGTTATTTGTCTTATGAATAAATTGTTTTATGGTTATATGCAAAAAAAAATTTCAGGTCTTAAAATACTTCACACAGGATATAAAGCATCACAAATAAATAATTTCGAAATTTTAGAAATAAGAGAACATGTTTATAAAAGTAGATGTAATTAACAAGAATTTTTTTTTATAAACTCTCTTTTAAATATTTTCCCACTTAACTGGTCTTTCATATTGTAATTCATAATTCTTATAAACCCAGCCTACTCTTACCCCTCCCCCCTCCTTCCACTTCTTTTTTCCAATTGTAATCTATATTTAATTTTTGACTTCGGTGTATACTTCGTTCATGAAACATGTATTGGTTGTATATAATAAAGTGAAGTTAAAAAAGTTATTTGTTTTTTAATAAAATAAAGTTTAATCGGATAACATTATTTTATCTATTTCCATTGTATATCAATGCATACGTACATAATAAAATGTAAACATTATATTTATTTATTAATTGGACAATTTGCATGGCGCCGCTTTTGTGAGATATTACCTCAGGGGCGCTATATTGTAATAATCTACCTTTATATATAGATTTTTACTCTCCTGATGAAGGTGTATATATAATCTAACTTTAAACTTTATTAGATACAGTAACAGTTTTAGGAAAAGAATTACCACCAGTTGGAGTAAAATTCACACCTTTTAATTAAACCGACTGCTAATCACATTGCACCATTACCCTCCTTTTATCCATAAACACGGGTACAATTAATCAATATGTAATACCTAATGTATTATTTCAGTCAACTTTGTTGTAACTATCTTTAATTGTTGTGACAAACTATACGATATTGATTCAACTTATAGACATTGACGGTTGTAACACATATTTAAGCACTGCAAGTCTCCTATGAGCAAATTATATTAGGTACCATAACAGTTAATATCAGTTGTAGACATGTAGTCAATAATAGTGTTTCATTTGAAATAATCCATCACAAATACGTAAAATTTCATTTATTCAAACAACTGTCATTCTTATTATGCCTAAATTGAGCATGTTATTATTCATTAACTCCTTCCTGTTCCGTGTTTTAACAATATATACTCACCCTCTCTCTGTGAATGACCTAATATCTATCTATTAAATGTAACTGTTGTTAATATCACTTAAACTGGGCGCAGCCTAATCAAGTGCCGCCCGCAGGGCCTAGCAGCAAAAACCCGCGGAGCGGGTTTTTAACTGCTAGTAACGTTAAGATTATTGCCTTAATAATAATATTTGATATTTCACAAATTGCGGATGATACCTTTAAGTATCTACCTATATTCCCACATGTTATTGGATGTGGTTTTAGGAGACAAAGTTTTATTGAGGTTTGACTTTTATGTTATCTCTGCCGTGAACAGGAAATGACAGATAATATCAACCATGTAAAATAAAGAAAAACTACACATTTACCCGATTGTCATAACAAACAATGAAATAATACAATACATATGGAAAAATTCAACCGCAACTTCGTGTTCTTGGATAACTTGAGGTTAAAAATACCGAGAACTATCTGACTTCAGCGGTATAAAAACAATTATCAGGTAACTACGTACCAACTGGTAGGTAACTAACTACCTGTGAAGTTATTTTATGTTAACCTTCAAATATAATATAAAATTTCCAGGGATAGAAACGACATCGGTTTGTGAAATGAATATTGTTAAATATTTTAATGTTTTGCTCATTATAATTCCGTTACTTTAGTATTAAATTAATATTCGCAAAATTTAAAGCCCTCGGACTGCTGCTGGATTTTTTCAGAGCTTTGATATTCAGAAATCGCAATTCTAATGGCCTATTTCTCCAATCAACACTGAACACTAAGTTAAATATTTAACATATTATATTAGCTGAAGACCTAACGAATGCTTACGCAATGCCATGCACTTTTTGGCTGACTGACCTGTTTCTTCATTATAATCTGCTTTACCTATAATGCATCGGTATTAGGTAGTACCTTACGTGGCTTCCGTTATCACCAGGTAAGTAAATTAACATTCACGATTCTAACCACAGATGTCATCAGGAAATAGCTCGCGGTAGATAAAAATGACGTTATCATACAAAAACACAAAAGAGCATATTCTGTAGTATTAAAAAATAATATATGTGGTGAACGAGAGATCAAAAATAAATCCAACAAAGTGTAAGCATAAACCTCTTTTTTTATTTTCGTAGGTAGTTAAGTAAAGGGTTTATTTTATTTAATATTTTTATTTGTGATATTTACTTATTAATTATTAAAATATGCAAAAGGAAAATGCCCGTATAATGGCGGTAAAATAATACAAATAAGAATAATATAATAACAATAATACGGGTACAGTGAAATAATTAAACTAAAAATAATATAAAAGAAAAATAATTATTATTTGACATTTTCGTTCGATTATTTGGGCAGGTGGCCATTTTTTGGTGGCTGACGTAAATAGGTGCCTCGGTGTTGGATAAGAGCAGAATCCAAGAAATCTACTTTTCCAAGTCCAGACCTCTTCAAATACTTACATCCTTCACTTTTCAATAAGATTTATTTATTAACGTCCTTTTTTCATTTACCTTTGTTTGTATTTTTTATTATTTTTTTATTCCCGGGTTACGAATAACCTGACAACATTTGGAAATCTCCTACTACCACCACAGAATGCGGAATTGAACACACGACGCCTGGGTGGGACCCAAACGCGATGTCAGCTCAGCCACCGACCGTTCATATAGTAGTACTATTTGTACATTATACATAGTTTATAATTAAATATAGTTATTATACATAACTGAACTGCTTCAGTAAAAACATTTTGTATTTGTTTAGTGATAAATTAAAAATGTGCACTTACTCGGTATAATTATTGCAAGATTCAAATGTACATAAATTTGTATTTTATATTATATCATATTCTGTGATATATTCATCAATAAATGTGACAGAACGAGAGTTCCAACTGCCCGTTACAGTTAAAATATAGTATCTTCCTACAAATTGCATAGAATGTTGCGAAAGTTGATGAGAAAGCGGAAGGTGACTGAAAATGGCGAGAAACATTTCACCAAGTTGACACAAAGGACGGGTTGTTTCACAAAATTTTAAAGACTCATTAATTTTGATTTTCAAGTTCTGTTATTATTTCAGTTTTGTGAAACACTTGTCCAATAATTATATAATAACAGAACTTGAATAGAACCATCACAGAGCTCGAAAATCAATATTGAAATTTGATGAATTGTTCAAATTCAAAAAATACATCACTCTGGATTGTTGTACAAATAACATACATATTTGCAATATTTTATTTCATTTAACATTCTTTTGAAAGTTACCATCGTTGATTTGCCTTCTCCAGCTTTCGAAGCCATAACCCAGTGCTTTTACTCTGGATTCAGTGAATCCAGAGTAAAAGAGCTTAGCATGATAGTAAAAGGTCTTGTCTCACCTACCGTAAATCACATAGATATCACGGGATGAAATCCTTAAATCAATTACTGTTTTCATAGATTATTAAAAAAATATCTTCGTTATTTTCCAAAACATATTATTTCAAATATCTAGCGACAATCTTACACCATTTTATCACTTTATTACCTACGACACGCTACCTATTATAACAAATCACATATCGACGATACACTAATGCGGGCCAAAAGTACGGCGCAGATCGTAAACGGCAATAATAATGGGCGTTTTTATGTCGATAAGTCAACCGTAAATAATATCCAACACACTGAACAACTGAACATCACCTCATCATTTTTATTTACACGGATGCATTTTAAATTTAGAGAGCTTGGCATTTATGGATGAAATGGGTATTCATTCTTCTCCATATTATCAAAAACTGAATATATTAATTGCGATTTTCGGTGCATGGGGAATGTGAAATATTCCTGTGTAATTATTATTGTAATTATTATTTGTAACATTTTTCGAGATCAATGAAATTTTAATTTTAATTTTTGGAATCACTTATCATAAGCGATAAAAAGGTACAAAAATATTTGAATCTAATATAAATTTTTTTTTGAAATTGGTTTTTATTTTGATTAAATTGTTGACAGATGTGAAATTTGATATGATTTGACACTTTGACGGATAAAAGTATAAAATTGATATATTTTTGGGATATTATGCCGTGTTGCTCTACCTCCTTCTTTAGCCAACGTTTTGGATAGTATTACAGTGTCCATCATCATTACACATCTGCGCATGCTGTAATATACCAATAACATATCACTAAGATCTCAATTTGTCACAAATTGACACAATACCTTTTTGTTTTTTTTATTTTTTATTATCAATATAAAGTTTTTTTACAGGTTTTTTTTTCGATGTCTGTCTCACTAGGATAAACCTGTGTCGAGACAGACAGAGACAGACCTATATGACCACGTGCAGAGAAATTTAAATAATATCGTGAATGGTTATCCACTTAATCACGAGAATTGTTAAATGCAGAGTCGGTAAACAACTTTCCCGTCAGAGGATTAAATTTAAAAAAATAAAACGATATTTTTTTTCACCTACGAGAGACGTCGAGACTGTCGAGAGACGATTTTACTTGCTTTCATCGTTCAATTCAATTCTGTTTATTCATTTCAAAAACATTACAAAATTGTTAATTTCAATGCGTTTTTAAAATATTGTTGTAATAAGAATTCTTAGATTAATATTAACAGTGTGTGTATCAACTATACTTGTAATAATAGAGCTTGCCTTTAAGGAAGCTTCATTGATGCTAAAAATGTCGATATCTGAATTGATTCGGTTCAACAGCAAGATTGCTCTCCACACAGGCATGACCATTGGCAAGGTAGTTCTGCAGGCCGGGAGACAAAATAGTCTATGCTGTCGGTGACGGAGATGAACATAGAAATGAATGCTCTCCATGATAACCGATGTTTCAAACCATCCACGAATCAGTCTAAAGAAATGTGTAGCAATGCGCACATCCCTCCTGACCCGTAGATAGTTCATTCCGAGCAAACCCAAAAAAAAAGTTAGTGGGATAGAGCCAGGGGTAGTAGCCATACTCACTCATGTAGAGAAATCCCAAGAATTTCTTCTGAACTCTCTCCAACATGAGATAATACTTTACCTGGTGTGGACTTCAAATCACCGACCCACTTTCAAGTCTACTCCTTACTAAGGAATTAAATAAAACTATAAGCACCCAGATATCTCTAAAAGCATGAAATGTCAGCCTACTATTAAACATGATTGCAAGATCCTTCATTGTCGATACATGTTTTAAACTTCGGGCGTCCATTGTATACCGGTAATACCACGTATGACTCGCCCTAGTGAATGACAAAATTAAACATTTAAAAATATTAAACTCAATCCAATTTATTTTACTACATTCAACAATTCTATCAATGTCTGACTGGAGTTGATTGCAGTCTTTTAAAGTTAGTATTTCTAAGAAAAGTTTTAAGTCATCAGCAAAGAGAAGAAACCTAGAATGCAGAGTTAATTCTGAAATATCATTTATAAATATGGAAAAGAGGAGTGGGCCTAAATAACTGCCTTGGGGTACCGCCGATCGTACAAAGAAATGTATAGATTGGAATAGTCCGTGAGACACAAACTGCCTCCTGTCTGCAAGATAGCTAGCAAAAAAAGTAGGTAGTCTTATGGAGAATCCTATTGTAGCCAGTTTATTGAGTAAAACGTCGTGATTAACAACAGGTAAAATGTGAGCATGTCTTCACTACTTTTATTGTATGGTATTCTAAATTAAAAATAAACCCGTAATTGCACCTGTAAATTATTTATCAGTGTTCCTAGGCATGTAAATCTTGCAAATGACGCCATCAAACTAACCCAATAAGAAAAATTTTATCACTTGTTGGAGGGACCATTTTGAAATAAGTAGGTACATCATTTTAATTATTTAGGTGATCTATAAAATCTTGCTACAAATGTAACCTATCCTGTACTTAAAAGATTGATTACACCTTGGTGTTTCAATTGCATATTTTCTATTACAATTTTTTATTTTATTATATATTTTTATTTTTTACTATCAACATATAAAGTTTTTTTACGGGTGTTTTTCGATATCTGTCTCACTAGCATATACTTGTTTCGAGACAGACGTATTGGATACATTAATGAGTAGTTACATATTATTTGATATAAAATTTGGATAAAATATTAATTAAAAAGTATAATTATACATTTAAAACCGTTAAGACATAATAGAAAGTGTAAGTTATCCTACAGTGATAACAATAAGATAAATGAATATGGAAAAGTTAATGAAATAATAAAAGTAAGTTAATGTAAGCAGTATAACCTAAGATAACTTATATAACAATTTTTCATTACATGATATGTATGAAATACGGTCCTAACTAATTTGTCATTTTCGAACCGGATTTTAATTTTTAGGGCCTGAATTTTGAATCCAATCAAAACCACACTGAAATGTTGACTTGTGGACTAAGTTCCGTGACCCATTGACGTCAGAATCAACAGATTCTGTCGTGCCAATCAATTAAGGTATTTTAATGTGATGGTGTTTGCTATGAAAATAATGAATAGTTAATTATCTTCCCAATTAAAAATAGTTTATTTCAATATTGATTGACAGCTAATCCATCGTTTGTATATTAAAGCATAAGGTACCTGGTTGGTAAATCATTCTTTTGAACCACCCAAAGTGTAGCTTAAAAAAGGAGATCACTTCACCAAATAAAACTTTTAATCACACCAGGTGGAATCAAAACTTTCTTCTGATTTTGTTAAGGAAGGTAGGTATGTAGGTAGGTGTTCTGATTTGACGTCCCAAGTCCCAAGAAAAAGTGTCTAGGGTGGTTTTTGTTCCCTAAAAGTGATGTTGTTCGGCTGGCGGGGGTTACCGCGAAAACACCAGCAATTAGAAACCGTTATTAGTGTCATTTGTTAGGATTTTACTACTAAATTACTTAGGCCGAGGCTTGAAGAATGCCCAAGGAAGGGCAGTAAAAAGAAAGTAAACTGATGTTGGCCATTAAATTACAGTACCCTTGCGTTTTGAAAAACATTGATAAAATACAATTTAATACAAAAATAACAATTAAAAATTAGTACAAATTTTCCATACTACATTCAAGGATAACAAATTTGAAGAATATAGTTAGATTGTTATAAAAATGTGGTTTTCTGTAACATTATTTATAAATTTAACAGTGGTGTTGCTTCTGTAACAAAGTGATTAATTTTATTATTATAGGTGAATCTGAACATACTTCGGTGCCTCATGCCAGAAGAAGGCTGAAATTAGATACGCGAGGTGAAAATTACAAAAAATCAAGTATGTAACTTCAACGAATTTAGAATTAAGCCAAAACAAAAATTGAAACCAAAAAAGTTTACAAAAGGGATGCTTTGATGGTGTGAGGTTCTACACATAAAATATACTTGTTGCACGAAGGCGGAACAGGTGAAAAATTATACATCTGGAAAAATGCAAGATGATGACATGGGCAGGTGAAACAAATATTTAAGGCAGGTTATGTAAAGGATTGGAGTGACAGAAAATCATGTTTGAGAAGATGTGCAGATAATAATGCAAAGTGTGTGCCAGGTAAGAGGAACGTATTATATTTCCTTTCATAGATTTGAACGTCGACCAACTAAACTAAAAAAAGACCGTGATTTAAAAACTTTTTTAAATTGAATTATTTAAGAAAAGACCAATTACACCCTAGTTCGAATATATGAAGTGCTCGAAGCGGGTAAAATCAGAACGATCTAAAGTAATATGCAGGTATGCAAGTATTTAAAATTAATTATGAAGATTATAATTCAAAATATTTTAGCGAATTTGCAGAACGAAGTAATATTTTCAAAAAATATATATTTAAAAAGTGCAAGCTTTACTATTATTGGATTCCAAAGGGTTGAGTTTTTCAACTAAAGCAACGACGGTCGGAAATCGAGCTTGCTACACTAATAAAGGAGTCATTTTTCTTGCATACAGCCTCCCGGCAACCCAGCCGCCCGGCCGCCCAGCGCGGTGGGCGGCTTGCGTAAGATATTAGCGGCGCCTACCCCACCCCCGCCCTCCGATCCGCGGCCTGAGCGGAGGACGGGCCGTAAAGGGTTGAAAGTTGATAGATGTGCGTGAGATTGACTGGAATGAAAAATATTCAAAGGTTGATTACGCTTTTAAGAGGTGAAACGTGAAAAAACTGCCTGCATTAAACGAACGGGAACGATCGGATTTTTATTTATACCTACGCTTATTTCTTCGGTAATCTAATGTAAAAAAGGTACAGTAACAAATGACCTACCAAATGTCGAAGACATATTTGGGAAAGTTTTCGTTTTAAAAGTGTGATCTCAAAGAAAATCAAGAATACTATAACCAATTTATAACACCTAATTTGAAGGCAACGCGAACGCAAAAGCGTTATATTTACCAATCCATAAAAAATAATCACATTACTGAATTTCGCTGTACTGATCAACAATCTGAACAAATAATTCCTTAATTATTGTAGAAAATATTAGCGATTTCTAAACGAAAATCTGAAACAGAAAAATCAGAAAAGGATACGGTCACATATAGGACTCAAACCCAGGACCCTTGCCTTGCCGGGGCACTGCTCTACCACTGAGCTAATGGGACCCTATCCGTTTCGGTCACTTTTAACTGTATCATACTTCGAATAAGAACTACCAACAATGTCTTCATTTTTTCACCGCGCATTATTAATTGGCAACTATCTTTATGTATGATCGCAAGATTCAACCCGAACTAAATGCAATCTAGACAGCGTCTTTTAAGATAAACCTTTCTTATTTTTTATTTTATTTTAATGTGCGACATTTATTGACTTTTCTGCAAGTCTATATATATATATACCGCACAAGAGTGCCAACTGCTCCCCACTGTTTGGAGTCAGTGAGACTATGGGATCCCCAATCGGGGTATGTTGTGAGGCTAAAAGTATCGAATGAGGGGGGAGATGAGAAAGAGAAAGGTGGAGAAGTACCTGGCTATACACATCTGGTTAATTTGGTACCAAATACGGCTTTCAAGCAACGTTTAAATTCTGAATGGTTGTCTTACAGGGCGATAATGAAAGCACCTTCCACTATGAAACGTGCTGCAAATATAATACATATTATTTAAAATGATTTAAATATGAAATAACATAAATCAATCAAATAAAATTTACGAGAATTTATTTGAACCCTTGACCTCCAGATTTCTAGTCCAGAGCCTTACCCCTGGACCACGAAGATCAATAATGCCTTTAAATGCAAAAGTAACTAATATCTAAATGCACATATAGTAGAAAATTTGAACCTTTTTGATTAAACAGTTGTGTGTACAAAGTTTTTTTTATATTCATATAATTAAAATAACGCTACATAGTAATTTTGCAATAAATAGTTCAGTGGCTTCACAGTTGTGAACTGTTTGAAAATTACTTTATTTTATGGAAAAGCTATCACGCGTTATAAAACAATTCAGTGCGTTTATACATACCTACATTAAGTAGGAAAAGTTAAGAGCTTGGTATATTTTGTTTAAAAGTTTGGTTAGAATGACTGACTTGTGTCTTTAGAATGGCTCAACTTCAGGAACCGCAGTGATCAAACAGTGACGCGGCCCAAAGAAAAGCCCTGAATTTATAGTTGGTGATTGTAGGCCGTGTTGAAGTTTGATTGCAGCGGTTTTCCGAAAGGGTAAAAATGGTGGTTGCCATCAGGTCTGCCGCAGAAGATCATTAAATGCTTAATTACAATAGATTAATTTTGAAAAGAAACATTTCAGTAAAGTTAAGGGGTGGTTTTTCAAAGGTTTACTGGATTTAAAAATGAAAACCCTTGAGACAAAAAAACCTTAAAAATAAATTGTCCTACATAACACAATAATGCTGATTAAAATTTTACGTTTACTACAATAAAAACTAATAACAAGATGAAGTCGACACACATCATATTTTTTAATGTCATTAGGAGTTGATTTCAAGAGCAAGTAATATATAATTTTAGTACTCAAATCAAAATGATAATCACATCTTTGAAAAGTTATATAAAGTCATGGAAAGTGATGAAACAAAAACTTTATTATCTGGGTTAAGTAGGTTAGGTTAGGATAAAAAAAATAAAATTTCATCGTTTCTAATGACTTTATATCACTTTTTAAAGGTGTGTTGAATTGTCGATGTGTTGAGTTATCATGGCACCGATTTTTTCCAGAGATGCGATTTCGGTTCGGTGATCGATTTTCCGATGCTTAACATTCTATAAATTACAGATAATTAACCAACTTATTGACGATAATGCTCCACTAAAAAAAATCTGGTATTTCTGGCCTACACCGAAATCAAAGGCCAAAATTGCACATTTTCTACATCGATCGCCGAACCGAAATCTCATCTCTCGTAAAAATCATTTAAATTTGAATACCGCACAAGCGTCCTAACGGCTCTAAACGCCAACAGTCTGATGTTAGTGATACAGTGGACTCCACAATTGTGGTATTTGGTGGGGCTTAAGGTATTCAGGAGGAGAAAGAGATGGTGTAGAGGAAGATGGGGAAGTAACTGGCTATTCACATCAGACTAAACTCGACTAAAAATATTTCAAGCAACGTTTCAATTCTGAATGGTAGTCTTTCACCGGGGCGATACTGAGAGTATCTTCCACTCTGAAATATTTAGTTAATCAATTGAGAAACAACACATATTAATTTAATAAAATTTACCTACAAAAGCCGGGGTTTGAACTCGTGACCTCCGGATTTCTAGTCGAGAGTCTCTCGCGATCCAACCAAAATATTTTTTTTGCCCAATAGTTTGTACAACACAAAAAACTAAGGTGACTTCCAAATAATATAATTATTCATTTTACGCGTAGAGGTAATATTTTAAGTTCGGGCTGCGAGAATTTTTCATATGAAAGACGGAGCATATTTTTATTGGGCGGCATTAACCTCCCCATTTAACCCGCCCACTTTCAACTCGTTTAAATAACAGCACTTTCTGTCTCCCTCTAGCACACGTCAGCCGCATAAGGCTGCTCTCTTCCTGCACGCTGGTCAGCGAAGTACCTAAGACACAGTACGTGTCGTTAATAAACGTGAATCAACCTTATTGCCTTCAAGTCATACTGGAATGAAAAGGTATGTGCAATGATGCTGGTATTTTTTTACAGTCTATCTGCAATGAAATGAGAGGAAGTTCTAACATATTCGTAATAAGCGAGTTTTAATGCAAAAGCAACAAAAAATCGTGCGTTCTACAGGGTTTTCCAATAAGAGGTGTTATTTTGATATTCAATCGTAAAAGATCAATGGTTTCATTGCTTGTGTGGGACGTAGCGCTGTTTTGTTGAAAGTTAACGTTGTTTAGATCAATACCATACAATTCCGGCAGTAAAAAATCACTAATAATCTCTCGATAGCGCAATCCATTCACTATAACTGTTGCTCCAGCCTCATTTTCGAAAAAGTAAGATCCTATGACTCCGCCGGACCATAAACCGCACAAAACTGTCACACGTTGAGGATAAAAAGACTTTTCAATAATAACTCCTGGGTTTTTCGATCCCCAGATGCGACAATTTTGCTTGTTGACGAAGCCACCGAGGTGGAAATGGGCCTCATCACTCAAAATGATTTGCATTTGATTCACTCAAGTGAATTTTAATAATTTCAATGCATTGTTGAAGCGTGTATCAATCCATTTTTATTAATGACGTAGTTTCTACTTGTCCAATGTCAAAAAATAACAGCTTTAAAAGTAACATCTACCGAAATAGCGGGCTATTCAAAATAACACCTCTTATTGGAAAACCCTGTATTTGTGATTTCGCGAAAACATCAGATTAAGGCAGTATAAGGTATCAAGGATCTATATCAATACCGTAACAATTCAAATAAATTAAATTTCAAATGACTTAATTTTTCTACGGAGTTTATTTTTCTGTATAAATTATTCGTGCGAACAAAATTAAAATTCTTTACATTTTGCTGCTTAAAATCCCCAAATTATTCTATTAAATTCGTTTTCAAAGAATATTTATTTATTTGTATTCGAATATGACTGTTATCTTTATCTTTAAAAAAATGGCGTACATTCCCAAGTAACGAATAAATGGGCAATATTGATTTGCTCTTTCTACTATAGTATGGGAGCCCGACGCTTTGGACCACTCCACCATTTATCCAACAATAGTGCAGTAACCAATTAGTCACATTTCTTACTAAATATATAGAATAGTAGGACATGGTTAATAGGCACATTTTATTTATAAAAAAAACATAGTAAGATAACAATGAGAAACAATTTCTTCATTTACCGAAAATGGAAAATAATGCATCTTAAGAGCTATTTCGTTCAAAGAACGGATAATTGGGCGTCTTTTTTTCACACCATATTTTGACATAATTAAATTAAACCAGTATTTTATTCTAGTTGTGAATCTTAGCACCTATTTTAGGTTCTTAGGTTCATAGTTTGAGTTAAATAAAAGAAGAAAAAAAACTGGCATTATAATTTTCACAACAATAACAATGGACGCCAAGTTAACAGTCAATTTTAATTTTAACGGAATAACTATATATTAAAATACATTAGGTATTTTCGGTTATGGAATATTTTTTTCATCGCTATCTAACCGATGCAAAGTGTTTTGAAAATTAAATGTGCCTATTAACCGTGTCCAACTTTTTTGATTATTTACCCATTTCGTTAGATACGCTAGCAAAATAATAATAAGTATAAATAAACATACTTGATGGCCTCCGCGGTCGAGGGGTAAGGCTATCGACTACCAAGCTGTAGGTCACGGGTTCAAATCCCGCAAAATAAATTTTATTTATAATAAAAACACTTAAATTTGTTTTTGACCACGATAGTTTTATTTTCACTCTACCGGTTTCGGAAGATCCCTTCCTTCGTCAGGAGAATATAAAAGTAGAGTGAAAATAAAACTATCGTGGTCAAAAACAAATTTAAGTGTTTTTATTATAAATTATGATGAGCCACAAAGTGAATGCTTTTTACAATTACGTAAATTTTATTTGATTAATTTGTGGAACTTTTCATAAATTACTCGTTAAAAATAATATTGAGTATATTTGCGGCACGTTTCAGACTGTAAGATACTGTCAGTATCGCTCTGGTGTTAGAAAACCATTCAAAATTGAATCTTTGGTTTGACCGTGTTTTGGTGATCACGCCTGAATAGCCAAGTCCCACCTTAATCTTCTTTACCTTCCCACTACCTTCAGCCCTACAACATACCCCGACTGAATCTCAGCCGTTAGGAGCAGTTGGGACTCTAGTGCCGTTTGAAATAAATATTTTTTGAATTGAATTTGATGAAACATGCGATCAATGCTCAATATTTTCTAATTCGCACGTTCTCTTACTAACCCACAAAACAAATTTTACAATATTTTTAAATTCAATCTTTGAACACATTGTAGCAGTGCGTACTTCTGGACGGGCAGTTCCTACCCGATTAAGATAAACTTTGGTCAACATTCTACAATTGGCACTACTGTTTCGAGCTATGAGTGCGGAGCGCACTTCATCGACCTGAGTTGCTTGCTGGACTCGTGAGACTACGGTGTGTTCGTGCAACGCTGGAACAATGAGGGTCTACCTTGCAAATCACGAAAGGTCTTTTTCACTTATAACTTTTTAACAATGTACTTATAATTTAAATTGGGATTACTCATTTTAACTTCTTGCGTAGTTATTTTATAACTCGCTGGCGCCGCTCAGACATTCTTTACAAGATTTTAAGTGTTTTAAATTTATTAATGTCACATGTTCGTTAGTCAAAAATTTTATCAAGATGGCGTTAAATTCACGTACATTCTTGACACGCCCTGAGATAAGTTATTTGATAGAGTCTCATGTTTATTTTATTTGATTAATTATTTTAATAATTGTTTTAATAAATTAGCGTCTGTTGATATGTAAAATATTCTATTATTTAATCATCCTTATAAGTTCTCATCACTACCTACCTACATTGAGTTAGTGCGTGTGTGTAGATGACTAGATAATTGTATTCGGTAATTTACCAATTAATGTCACAATCGAAAGATCCATCATTGATTTATACAATGAATCTCTTCATCACCCACCCATTGTCAATAATGTTACAACATTCGAAAATGAAAAAAGATTTACCGTAGATACCTACCCGAATTTGGTTACAATGAAGGTTTTCTTTACTACCGACTACCGACGAATAACTGACATGGACAGGTAATAGTTTACTTTATTTTTATTATTATTACTTAACGCTTTATAGTTCAGTTGTTTGTTTTCCGCCTTAATATTACGGCAAAGGCTGACTGTAAAAGGCCATTTTACCTTCCTCATCTCATGCCTTGACATAATATTACGCTAAGGCCTGAGATGAGGTAGGTAAGAGGCCATTTACGTAACTTGGCGAGAGCGCACTCAAGCCGCTTCGACTGTAGGGGAATCTTACGCATATTAGCGACTGAAAGATGGGCAGTCTACATTTAAAACGAATCGTTAGGCCAACGATTTATATTACTTTGTTTTGATGCGTGTAACGGGGGCTTAAGGTCACAATCCGTTTAAACTGTGCCCATTATTTACTACAGTAAGCTGGCACATCATCGAAAGATACTGAACATAACTGAAGTGTTTAAGTAGTTTGGTGGAAAAAGTTTTGTTTTTTTATTAGTGGTTTGTTTTGATCGTCTACTTTAAAACAATTTTAACGATATTGTATATTATCAAGGGGTGGAGTGTATACTCTAATGGAACTAATGCTTTTAAATAAACTTTTGGGAAATTGCGCCCCATTTCAGATTTTACTGCTCTGGATGGACGATAATTTAATCAAGAGCCGTCGAAATTAAATTAACATTTAAGAATTGCTCCACTCAAAGATTTCATAAATAAAGAGGTTTTAAAGGATAAGGATGATTAATGAAATTTTGGATTGTTCATAAGGTGAGGGTATGTAGGTACTTATACAAAAACAAATCCCCACCCCTATAATTATGCAAGCTGCCTTTGAGAAAAGGGTCAAAATATCGAAAGTGAAATAAAGTATTTCAGGTTTGAATTTAAAAAAAATATTTAAACACATAGTTCCTCGTATTTGATGAGTAAGGAGTATCATGATATAAGAACATACATTACATCAGTAATTTTTGATCCGTAGAGCTAACAAATTTTAAACGATATTCTAATCTAAATTTAATTTACCATCAACACGAGAATCAATGATTGCCCTTGATCTTAGGAATATAGGCAAAAATAATGAATTTTCGGAGTCTTCAAGTTGTATAGATTTCTACAAAAACAACAAATAATATGATCCATAAAAAAGTTTACAAAACTACTTTTACCAAATACTCATTAGACGGGTTCGAAATTACGCATTTAGCAGGTACATAAAAATAAAACAAACTTAAGATAATGATTTTGAAACTATTTGAATTTGAAAAATTAAAACATTCTTAATTTTCATTTAACTTACAAATTTCACTTAAGCGGACACATTTGAATTAAAATATATTAAAGTTTAAACTCTCTGATCGTTAATTTTAATTTCACCCCTCCCCCCTTATAGAAAGACCGGTCTGTCGAATCGCGTCGTTCCACATTCGTTGGAATTTAAATTGAACTAAACGAGACTAAAGTTGGATAGGTAGGTGTCCCCCGCCCCCCTTATTCTTGTGCGTCTATAATAATAATAATCAGCTGAGTTCACCCGTTTTTGACCTAATAAAAAAGCGAAAAGCGTCGGGCGTACTGATATAGTACCATGGAATTAAAAGTAGCTAGGCGGTTAGGTAACGTGTAGTGTGTTGTATGGCAGCTTCAATTGAGAATTGAGATACGTCTCGTTTTAAACAATGCTCCCACGCACATCGGTCGGAGGTCGCGCAACTTAATTCTTTTGAATAATTAGATGAATTAAGAAGGTTAATTTCAAAGATGATGACGTGTCTCTGAAGTAAAATGGATCATGTTGGACAGCTTTTTGGGTTTTAAGGTGATTTATTAAATGATATAATGTAAGAGCTAAATATGAGGAGTCGGAGAATGGGTAGAGTTTATATTACAGTTAGGTTATTTGACCAAATTTTGTGGTCGTTGGACGGATCGCAATCCGCCCTGAACAAAAAAACTCAGTGAAATGGTTTATATTATACAATATTTGGCTTATAAATAGATACTAGTAACATCTATATAATATTCAACTACGAGCAGAATTATAGAATTCCATTAATATCTGTTATTCATCATATCCTAAGATTTAAATTTACATAGTATTGTATATTGTTGTCAGCTAATACTTTGTAGTTTATTATAAAAATACAAGAATTTTACTTCATTAAACATAATTTAATTTAGAGTATATTAGTATACTTTTAATATGTTCCATTCTCCACATCATCCGTGTCTCTCTCCGACACCCACTCTTTACATACCCCCCAAGTCACACTACCACCCCCACTTCAACACCTAATGTGTAACAATATATTTATATATAATAATTTCATATATCAATCGTTTGTAATAATGCGAAGTAATACAAAGTAACAACCGATGAAGGAACGACGTTTCTGAAACCGGTCAAAAAAATTCTGTAAATTTCCTTTATTTTTTTTGTTAAAAATAGTGTGCTGTAATTATGTATTATGAGTAAGCTCTTAAGATAGCCGGTATTCAATGTGCTTTGAAATATGTGCCTTCATAGGAAAGGCTTCGATACCACGCAACGAACAATTATAATGTATCTTAATTGAGTTGGTAGAGCTTGATAGGTCGGCTGTGTATGAATTGCATTCTAATTTCTCAGCTGGTACCAACTTACCCCTATTTCAATGCGAGCAATACCAAAACTTCCTATACAACAAGGCCGGGACACTCATTCAAAGCAGCCTCATAACTTGTATAGGATTTTACAAAAAAAAATCGTTTTTATTCAATTTGTTCACTTTATTAATACATCTTAAAATGTTTTAGTAAATTTAAAAATATAAATAAAAATACGTTTAATGGAAGTTCTCATACAAGTTAGGAGGCTGATATGATTCAGTGTTCCGGCCTTGTGATTTAGAAGGTTTTGGCTATACCCAGTGAAGGTGAAAGTGAATACGAAGAAGTTTTCGGCAGAGTAGTAGCGGTTTACATAGAATTGGGGTTTAGCTAATAAGATTCCTGTTGAAGCGGAAAACGTTGATTTTCAGTCTAGTTTCTGGGTGCTGTTATGCAGGTTTATTAATAGTTTAGTTTTATACACATGTTAAAAATTACTAGACATTTATATTATTCATTTATGGTTCAGAATCGAGAGTGAAAAGATAAAGAAAGAAAATAACATTTGCAGGTGTAAGTATGTTAAAATAAAAGAAAATATGTAAGTCGGAAATCAACGGCATTCTGTCCCACTGTCACGGGGCAGTACTAGTCAAGTAGATATTTAAGCCACAAAGTGCGGTGTATTTCTTTAATTTGAACCTTTAAAGATTGATTGAAGATTTCAAAGACCCTAGCCTCACAGAGTTCAATAAGTAATACGAACCCATTCATCGTCCTACCTATCAACCGTCGCACTGTCACAAATGATTAAAACAATGAACATCGGCCCGTTTACTACCCACCGTCTGTTCATCAAGCTATTGACCTTTAGGTTGAGTGAAGTATGCGCAGCTACATACATCATATTGTCATACATGGCTACTAGCAACACACTATAATTATTACGGTCTCATTTTGATTATGAAGGCGAAATGTCATGAATTATTGTGAACACGGAACACTATGGGATGATGTACCCATGCTCTCGTCATGCTTTATTTTGGATGATATAATTTTGGGATGTAGCTCAATGATCAGTACACAAAACTCCAAAGGAACTACCATTAAACTTTTATTTACTCGTACAACGTAACATTTCGTGTATTTTTTTTAATGAACCAAATGATCCAAACAAATAATTTTTCTTTGTGTTTTTTGTGTAAAAATTTTTATTTACAGAATTATAAAAATCCAAAAAAAATCTCTAAACCATAACTTGCCAAAGCAGTGCAAGTTTAAAGATATTCTCTGGAGTTAAAAAATATATTGTGATTCTACCGATTATTTGAAACATTTTTATGGTAGAAGTCCCCGGCCTTGTCAGATTTTCCGCTGAATTTTTCGAAATCTAAATATGTTGAAAAAAAATCTGCCTTAAGGGATGGAAAAAGAGGACGGGGTGATTTTTTTGTTTTTTTGGTCTCGGTAGACTGTCACCTTTCACTTGTTTTGAAGTCAAGTGTGAAAATTCTCAACACGGAAAAAAACAGTTGATTTTTATAAAAAAAAATATTATTTAGGTACTATCCATCTTTGTGATATATACTACCTAAATTATAGGCCGATATAATCAAAATGGTTTCTAGTGATCAAAATCCTCAGCAAATCTTTCAGCTTTGGTTTTATTAGTTGGTAAAGAAGACACTCGAATTAATTTGTGTGACTTGACCGGAGAATGATTTCAACGGGTGAAGTATTTGAAAATGTCGTTCGGTCGTCAACCTTAGTAGAAACATATCATTAAGAGAAAAATGTTCTAGGGGTAGTGGAACTCAAGGCCAGCCCTGTACAGGCGCAATTGGAGCAGTGAAGGCGCAGTCTAGGAGCCAAGAAGCCAAGACGCTGATAATACCCAACGCCTAATACAGCGCCCTTGAGGTTTTTACTAGAAACAGGAGCCGTCTGGCTGAGAGCCGTCCCTGGTGGGACTATGGCATCGTTAGTAATAAAGAGCTTATAAAGGAAGAAGGTTCTGCAGATCTAGTTTCTTAACGATTAAATTATTTAAAGCAGCATTTGACTTCCGAATGGTGTTCTGAGGGTACACAATAAAATTATAAAAAAACCCAATAAATATGCTCGGTTTCATAATAAGAAATGCCAAAAAACTTTTGTAACACGTCTAATTTAACTCGTTAGTACACTTCATTAGTCCGGAGCCAATTAGAGTATAACTTACCTATTAGTTGGGAACCAATTAGAGTATGACTTACGTATTAATCGGGAACCAATTAGAGTAAAACTTTCCTATTTGGCTACCGCATTACAAGCTTCATTCTGATTCTGTTGAAAAAACATGACACAACTTTTAAATGAATATTTAAATACAAATAATATAATCTTAATGCTTATGAATTGAAACGGTCACCTTTCACGAAACTGTATTCTAAGAATTTTGCATTGAGATGTTATTGCTGTTTATCTCAAATACTGTTATCAATTATTTGAAGGTATTCTTGTGTTCGTGTAAAAATAGTATATTATAGACACGCATGAATAAAAATGTTTAAAGTCACTCACTGTTCAACATTGTATTTACTATTTCAAATGTGGATAGTAATTATTATAATATAAGTTTGCCTGTGTTCAAGAGATACCTGAATGACATATTTATGTACCATATTCAAAGAGCGATTGTGAATATTTGTTGTTTTCTTCTAGATATGTTGTGAACTTAAAAAAAAATGTTTTGATGTTTTAAAAATAAAAACCTCATGTTGTCACTGTATTATGCAGTCAATTATGTAAAATATGTATCATGTAAAAACCCGTCAGGGTGTTTAAATTAATAAACATAAAAATAAAATAAAAAATTTTAAAAAATATAAATGAAAACTGTTTTAGTTGGTTTCTGCAAACATTGAGTGATGGTATCATTATTAACAGTACATTCATTGAGAAACATTCAATTATTTTTGCGACAAGCATAATTTTTGTCAAGTAGAAACGTTCTTCAAAGGTCAGCCATTTTTTTAAATGTATAAAAACTTGTTTTCGATTTTATCACGACTTCTTACATATTATTATCGCGTAAGGACCAAAACGTCACATCACGATTAGGTCTCCCCTATCTTCTTAAACATTTCCTTCAGCTAATGTAGCAATATCAGCAGTCCTTTGGTTTACGCATACCTAATACACGACATCTATCAGAATATGCTACCCGGGGATCATAAATCATACACGTGTAATGTGACAGGATAAGAGGGATTTTTTGCCGACTCGAGCAGTATGCCAGTATAAATATTTGATAGGAATAAATATACTTGAAAAAATTGCTTTCTTTAGTTGGGTGGGTGAATTTTATTTTATTTTTAATAATCAATATTGAAATATATTATTATTGATAAAACATCAAGCCATGAAGATTAATAATTTATAAGAGTTAATTTCTGTAAGAAGATATTTACAGGATTGATTGAATATAATCTTCTGTATAAATAAAAATTTCGTAGTTCGTTTGTTCAAAATCTTAAATCTCCGAAAGTTCTTCGAAATTTTGACACAACGTTGCAGTCGAATACGCGTGTGTTTTTATGTACATGTATTATATAGATGTCACCTGTGATAGGTAAACACATGATTTTTTGGAAAAAATCACTATCTGTCGGACAAACATGCTTTTTTTAAACAGCGCCATCTGTTGGACGTAAAAACCACACGCGCTATTGTTTCTCTATCTGCACAGACACAATAGCCACAGAAATGGTGTACAGTTATAATTAACAATTATATTATTAAAACTAGCTGTACCCCGCTACGTATTGCTGTGGCTCAGTCTGTCGGTGCAGAGAGAAACAGTAGCGCGTGTTGTTTTTATGTCCAGCAGATGGCGCTGTATCAAAAAATGATATTATCTGCGATAAGTGACATACATATAATATAGGTATATAAAAACACACGCGTATTCGAATGCAACGTAGTGTCAAAATTTAAAAGAAATCGGTAACATCCTTCGGAGATTTAAGACTTTGAACAAACGACTTACATTTTTATTTATATAATGAAAAAAAATTGAATAATATTATTAAAACTTAATGCTCTGTTATATTATTTTTCCAAATAAAAAATACTATTATACTATTGAACAGTACAGGTTTCAGGTGCCTCTTAGATTTATAGTACAAAATCGTTATACCAAGAATACAACGTGTTTTTATTATTATTGTTGCTGGTTTATTTGGAAAAAAAATTGTTTTGAATAACAAAATAAGATTTGATCCGCTTAGCAATAAAAATGTCAGCAACCTACACAACTTTCGGAAAAAAATCATAATTAAAAGCGATTAAATTTTTCCTTTGTAATTCTGTGAAAATTTTCAGATATTCTGAGTAATAAGTAATAAAAATTAACAACACCACCTTACATTTATCAAAATATAATTTCCATATCCTAATGAGTAATTACATATCTTGGGATAGCTCGGTAACTCACTTGAGAGATCCATTTGATTGCAACGTTGACTTGGTCTTAACATACTTTAGGAAAACATCATTTTTATTTGCACTTCAAAGTATACGATGAAAGTTATGGAAATAAATATAGGTAAGTTTTCGTAAAAATCTTTAATTAATTGAATACATGAAATGAAAAAAGGATTAAGTGCAAAAAAACTAAATATGCGGAAAAGTTTTTTGTGCCATCGCCAATAACTTAAATAAATGTCTAGTAGCCACAAAAAATCATTGCAACTTTTACGCACGCCGAAAATTGCTCTGTGCGCAAGACCTAGCATGTTTATTTTAAAATAAGCACCAAATACCATTAATTTAAACTGTTATTTGTATGTAAATGGCTGACAAAGGAGGTGCGCTATTTTTTATACTGATAAAATATGCTCTAAGAATGGTGAAATATTGTAAGATAATAAAAAAAATATAATAGACAGGTGTTGTCGTGAAATATTTCTTCACTACATTTCCTTTATCTCAGCTTCAGTTTTTTGGCACTTAGTGCTTATTTTTATTTCTTGTATTCAATTTGGCCGAATAACATTCAAAATGCTTTAAAATCGCAATCAAAGTATCATATTTAAAAAAAAAAATATATATATATATATTTTGACCGGTCAGCGGTTGAGTGGGCATAGCGCTTGGGTCTCACCCGAGCGTCGCGTGTTCGATTCCTCGGCTGGCTAAGTCCTCCATCACAACACAAGCAACATTTTCGGCTTTCTGTGGTGGTAGTAGGAGATTTTCAAACATTGTTGGGTTATTCGTAACCTGGGAATGTTTGTCTTTCTTTTTTTTAAAAAAAAAATATATATATATATATATATCCCGGGATTATTTATATTTATTATTTATATATATATTATTTATATTCTAAAACTTCTAAACGAGAAATAAATTTATGCACTCCCCGCAGGGAAAATATTTTTGAATCGGGCACTACACGAATTGACTCCACTTTGATTCCAATCCATCCAAATTCAGATCGTGTAGCATTTTTCTTCCAGTCAAATGCGCCAAAACATTTCACTCGAACGAATAAACGTTTATTTGTGACACACCATTTATTGATATCTGACAATATTTGTCACACATTACGGCGGGGATTCCAGTAGCGTAGCGGGAAACTGGGGGAAAATAATCATATTCATACTAAAGGGGATATTGCGACAGGCCCCCGCTGCGCCACTGACTCGATGACAAGAAGGCCTGTCGAGGGCCTATCCATAAGAATAATGTAAAACTGGCCTTTTCGGGAGACTGTTGCCAGTTTTATCACGAAAAGCCAGGTATTACGGCACACATTTTCAATTCTTGTTAAAATGCACTGAAGAAATACATAATGGGTTATCATTATACATAAATGACTCCATATTTCATCTCAGTCTCTTGTTTGTTGGATTTTATTTATTTAAAACATAACAAGATATTCTGCATTCTCTGAAAAATTATGTTTTAATTTTGAAAATGGAAAATACAACATTTTTTTCTTTAAAATATTATGAAATGAAACAGTAAATTTTTTAATTGTTGAAGATAATATTAGCGATTCTTAAACTAAAATTTGAAACGGACAAATCAGAAGGAGATACGGTCGTATCTAAGATTTGAACCCAGGACCCTCACCTTGCCGGGGCGCCGCTCTACCAACTGAGCTAATGGGACCCTATCACCTTCGGTCATATTTAACTGTATCATACTTCGAATTAGAACTACCAAAATTATCTTCATTTTACCACCACACATTTTTATTGGCTGCTATATTTAAGTATGATCGTAAGATTCATCTCAAACTAAATGCAATCTAGATAGTATCTTGGATAAATATATACAAATTTTTATTATTATTGTAAAAATCTATTCATCATCTATTGACTTTTTTGCAAATTTTGGATGAATATTTATTTTTTAGAATATTTATTTTTTAGAAATAACTTAATGGGCAAAACCTCAAATCGTAATATTTAATTATTGAAGACAATAATAGTAATTCTTAAACTAAAATTTGCAACAGAGAAATCAGAAAAAGATACGTTCGCATCTAGATCTTGAACCCATGACCCTTGCCTTTCCGGGGCGTCACAAAAGTCCAAGATAGGTCGCTATATTAAAAGAGGGAAGGAAGGAATAAAAAAAACAGCATACTGAAAACCATATTTGATTACACAAAGAAAAATTAGTAAGGCTGATTTATTGAAATCCGGTTAAAAACGTGATTGCTATCCATTTTTTGATAAAATATACATCGGAACGTACAGTTTGTAAGTATCGTGTTCGTACAGGTGTCCTTTTCCTGATAAATATAATGACAAAATGCCACAGTATTAGCTTTTTTACGAACACGTGTTCCGTCGTCCTCATAACACATTCGCGTTTTACTAATATTTTGCTAGGAAATGTAGTCCCGTTTTCAATTCAAACAGTTTGAAAATGGCCTTGAAAGCAAAAACAGCTGTAACAATTACAAAAACCAAAAAAATACTTGCAGAACTTAATAATTGTACTATTTAATTATTTATTATTTAAAGTTAAATGGAATTCTACGAATTAAACACAAAACAATAAATATATAGGAATACGAATAATTAGGTGAAGTTGGGACTCTAGTGTGTTATTCAAAAAAAAAAATTATTGTCACCTATACAAGTACAATGAAGTATATTAAAGAAATCCGAAATGTACTCGTACATCTGGGCAATGACCCTTCTGTATATATAATCAACGATATTAAGATGTACAAATATGGACCAATCTATTTTCAAATAACGTTTTTTTTTTTATTTTTATATAATTTTTATAGTATATAGTTGTTAAAGTCAAAATAATAAGTAACCACGCTCTAGTAAATAAATAAGAGTTTTTTTAAGGAGAATGGTAATTGATTTATTTGAAAAATAGGCGTTTGAGGGATAATTCAAAATAATATTCATGAAGACTATTTATAACGCTTAATAGATTATCTTATCTAATCAACAAATATTTTGAAAGTAACCCTTAACGTTTTCTAACGCACCTAAAACGGTCACCGCGCACCCTTATCTCGGCAACAACCCCCGGCCAACAAGTTACAAGTTACAAGATACAAGTTACTAGCAGAGGAGAGGAGCACAGTTGCTCAAACATCAGCAAGGCGCCCACTAATCTAAAAATATCTGGCGGCCATTTCGGTGGGTGCAAATTAAACACAGATACACGGTCCAGCGGACGGTCCAGCCTCCGTTAATCCCGTGTTTGCGCAGATGTGTACAGTTAGTTAGCACCAGATAGCTAAGGATTGTAACACCTTCGATCGTGCTAAAATAGTAACAAGGAAACAAAATTACGACTTATAAATAAAGGAAAGTTCATTTTTAATATTTTGTTTTATTAAAATTCGTACGGCGAATTAATCGATTTTGAAATATTATTTTTAAAAAAAAGGCCCGGCTTGGCAGTGACGTCATCTGTACCCAAACGAAACGTTTTTGCAAACAGGTTGACAACTATGGTGACGTCATTTGGTGACCGGATAAATCATCAAAATGATAATTCATCACATCTTTAAAAAGTTATATAAAGTCATGGAAAGTGATGAAACAAAAACTTTATTGACTGGGTTAAGTAGGTTAGGTTAGGTTAGGTTAGATTTAATTTTTTTTTCTTCATCGTTTCTAATGACTTTATATCACTTTTTAAAGGTGTGTTGATTTGTCGATGTGTTGATTTCTCATGGAACCAAAAAAATAATGACTAAAAAAATACTGATACTTAATTTATTAATAAAAAATTAAAATAAATCATTGGTAAAAAAATTTAGAGCTAAAATGCTATCACTGTTGGATAGTTTTGCAGAGATTTAAAGTTTGAAAAATTTTCAACAAATATGTTCTTCTGCCCCCAACAATCTGGAAGTAGTGAGAATATGGCATCCCCAATTGAGGTATGTTGTGAGGCTGAGATTAGTGGTAAGGGGAAGGAGATAGGGAAGTAAAGATGGGAAAGTACTTGGCAATTCAGATCTGGTTACCAAACACGTCCAAAGCCATTTCAAGCAACTTTTCAATTCTGAATGGAAGTATTACTCCAGGTCAATACTGAGAGTATCTTCAACTTGACAACTTGGAACGTGACGCAAACATACCGCTAATTATTTTAAATGAGTGATTCGTGAAATAACACAAATTAAACAAATAAAATTTACTTGCGCACACTGAGATTTGAACCCACGACCTCCAGCTTGATAGTACAGAGCCTTACCCTTCAACCAAGGAAGTCATAAAAATTAAAACAAAAAAATAACTTAAGATTAGTTAACGTAGTATGCTGAAAATTAACGCATTTAGCTGGGCCTGAAGAGGAAACCCGTTTGAAAGCCGAAGTCCACCCTGGAGTGCTTAGCCACGCTTAGTTTGTTCGCGAAGGCTTTTAACTCCGCCTGAAACTTTAAACACCTTGTCCACTCAACCCCCTCCCTTCCCTCCCGATCCCAACAAACCTCCCCCAGCCCCAAACTCCCAATATCTTAGACCCTGCTCTGGTGGCTGCTAGTCTCAAGGACTTTGAGTCTAATGTAAACGTTAAGTCATTAGCGTTCGTGTCCACGAGGCATGTCCGATTTCAAAATGGAGATGTATGTGTCAATTTATAAGGGGTGAGTACTACTAACTACTACTTAGCTAAGCAAAATACAAACATATTCACACATATCAGGTAACCACTTATTGGTAGGTATATCATACGTTTCATAAGATTTCCTTAAACATAGACTTTGCACGGAATCATTCGTTGAAAGTTTAAAACCTAACACGGTTTAGTTGTTTTCACGATCATATTTTCGAGGCAGAATTACTGTAAAAATTTTCCTGAAAAAAGTAAACGTTTTATTAAACGATTGCAAAATGTTTTAAAAGACAAAAAATACGATCACAAGGTAACATTTTACAAACAATTACATATTGTCCATCGACATTTATTCAAATTGCTTACAACACAAGCCATGCAGCAGATAACAACCTGTTATAAATGATTTAATTACTGTCATTCTCGAGGTATCTATTTTCCTTCTGATTGTCCATTTGACTTAATAATCATCTCAATAAGAATGTAATTAATGTAACGAACCAAGATAAAACGAAGATTGGCAAATTAATTCTCTAAACTTAACGCCAAGTAGTTTGGCCGAGATCTCAAAGACCCGAGCTTTGTACGCTGTAAGCTTGGCGCTGACCAAAAGGTTGGCATTAACGTGGCCATTGACCAAAACCAAATTGGGCAAACTTGTAGTCAAACAAGCGGTAACTACGTAAGTGGAAACCGAGTTTAAAGTTCCGAAGATCTCGGAGTCTTGGCGGGAGACGGGAGGGCGGGTGGGCGCTATGCTGTCCGGACCCTCCCCGGACTTGCATCAACTTAAATACATTGAATCAACTATCGGGAAATTTATTCCTCGTGTTGTGTGGTGAATTTTAGATAAGACGTTTGTTGTTAGTGTTTAGTAATTTAGTTCCATTTTATGCAATTCTCGTACATCAATACTTTGTAGTCATACGTACGAAAAGTAAACAATATTTCAGTAATGCTTACATTCTTACATTACAAATTAAATTCATTTTTTTGGGTTTTTCATTTAAATATTCAATATTATTATAACTAAATTTACAACAAAAAAAAGTTCATTACTAGACAAGTTCTATTGATAGCTGTTTCGCCCTCTGAAGGCATTATCAATGTTTCGAGAGGGCGAAACAGCTGTCACGTGTAATAATAATTACACAGCAGAACTTGTTGAATAATAAACTGTTTTTTTGTAAATTATAATACTATTGAATTTATAATAAAAAAACACAAAATTAAAATGGAGTTTTACAAATTAAATTTCATAACAATAAATAAATTCAAGATATTTCCTGTACCTACAACCTAAAGGATTTGGTATGAGGATTATCTATGTAAAAATTGTCATATGATGGTAATGGTTGATTTAACTCCTCTTCTGTGTCCACTAATATACGGACATATAGATTTAACATCGGCAACATAGGTACTCATAGGCATACACACACTCAAAGGCACACCATATACTCAAACACACTCATAGGTATATTTATGAATAAGATTAGATGCATAAAATCAATGTATACTAATGAATAGCTGCTTAGAGACAATGTCAACATAAACAAATTAGATCTATTTACCATTTTTTCTGCAATTTTTTGAGATCAGTGGTGCAATTTGATTCGCTTTTTATGTGCATTGGAATCGTATTAAATACAGTAACTACAAGATTAATGAATGTTCTTTGTCCGTATTAATTATTTCATTTTGACTAAATCTTGAGTTGTGTGTATGATCTACTTTTTTATTATATTTTGGAATCAGATAAGAGGTTTTTGTATACAATTTTAAACCATGATTTCCCTCGAACACGCATTATATTATGAACTCATATAATAATTTTACATTTCTTCTTTGTGCATAAATACGTTTACCTACCTAAAGCTTAGTGATTGAATTTTGGATTGTTTGAAGGTAATCTATATTTGTCTCGCTCAAGTTTCTCCCAGAAGTTAATCTTTATCTGATCTTATTAGATTCCGATAGAGACAAGTAGATTATTTTAAAATTACTTATACGCATGAAATAATTAATTTTATAAAATCACCCAGCGATAGCTCGTAGGCGTTTGCAAATATATATTTATTTGTGTATTCCATTTCATGTGAGTGTCTACAGTTTTTACAGATAAAACATTTGTTGCATGTAATAAATAATTATAATCTTCTAAATTTTGAATGAAATGCAATGAATTTTCGTATCGTAGGTATATAATTTAGCAACATAACATAAATAAAGGTAAAAATTTGAGAGATATAATTTCGAACAAAAAACCAACCACGACGCTTGTGTAACTGTTAAGTATAAGTCTAGTTAAATAGTTTTATTTTATAACAACTACATATAATAACTACAATTTAACATCGTATAAGTGTGTGATTCGTTAAAGCTGTCAAGTCAGTTTGACGGAAGTTAAAATTCTTTGACAGCTGCAATCTACCTATACAGCAATAGTAAAATGCCGTTACAAGAGCGACAAAGATAGTACCTAAGTCTAGGTACCTATGGAAACTGTGTTATTTTATCAATGCCCGCCTTCCGGCCCAGGGGGGAGGTGTGGGCGGTTCCGTGCTGACGAACCGGATGACCTTATCGGTAGGTACCAGAACTCATGGTTAAGGGACTTGGTTATAAGTTGGGTGGGTAAATGATATTTAAACAGTAATAATAATCAAATAGAAAACAACACAGAAAAAAAAATGTGCCACCCTTACAACTCAACTCGAATCAATCGATTGGTAGACGGTGGTGTTCACTTTTATTATTTCTTCAGTTCTTTTCCAACCTGACATGATTTCCACAATTTAAAAAAAAAGTAAAGTTATTTTATTATTAATAAAACTTTTGTGCATAACATAACAAATCAAGTTTTACAATGCGTTATATTGTATCTAATAATTTATACTGCTCTTCCATTAGCAGCAAGAAGAAATTATTAATACAAGGTTCTATTATAATTTAAAAGCTTTTGCAAAATTAAATTATTTTGTGAAGTAAAATAAGTGCTACCTGTTGTGAATTATATATAAAGGTGTGTTTTTTCTATGGGATTCTATCATTTCCATGTGATTTTTTTTCAAAATAAAAAAAACAATAACATGTTTTTTAGTTGAAAATAACGTTTTTTAGATAGTGGAATGACGTTATTAATTATATTTTATCGATTTTACGACTATTTTCGTGTCCAAATTCTTGGCTGTGAGATGACTTGTCGGCTATTGTGTTTCATCTCTCCTAAAATACAAGTCTCTTCAAGATTCCGGCGCACTCTTCCCCTTTAAAAAAATCCTACTAACAGCGTTTCTAAGCATATTTTAAACGTAAAATTATTAAAAAACTATACGCTTTAGAAGAAACCTAAAGGGATGCTGAGTGTATTATTTAATTCGGGTCAGTAGACTATTACCTACATATAAAGCACGGGCAACGCCAGGTAGTTCAGTTAGTTTTGAAATAATTTTTGATAACAGTTCAGCCCTGCACCATTTAAATCATAGTTATGTGTTTTGAAAGGGATTCCGCTTCTAGGTAAGAGCGATAGTAGAGGCTCCGCACCGGATGGCAGGTTCATAAACTGCATATTTATGTCTGATAACATTGGTGAGAGTTCACTCTTCTCTGCAATCGTTCGTCGCACTCTTCTCTACAGACGTCGAAAGGGCAAAATATCCACCCATATGGCAACACAGCAGATAAGAAAAACAACTACTGCATAATGAATTCTCGGAAAGGAGATTGCTCTCGTAAAAATCTGATGTATTCTATGTAAATTTTGTCGTTTGATGTTTGCTCGCTTGGTTTTTGGATGAAGATATTGAATTGAATAGTTCTGTTGAAGCAGGAAAATAACAAATTACTGTGCTTTACTAGTCTTACTATTTAAATATTTTACTTATTTTGATTACTTAAGTTATTGTTATATACATGAAATCTAATGAAGCAAATAAATAAAACGTATTAAAAAAATTGCAATATTATTAATAAAAAAATAAATACTTTCTATCGATTTTAAGAGTTTGTCAAACATTAACAAAAATTGTTTCCAATAATTATTGTAGTGAAGTAAGTCGTTAGGTACCTAGTGATACAATTAATTTGAATATTCCCCAAATTATCAATATTTTTTACTTTTCTTCCAAGCAAATTCGCCTAACATTTTGTTATTGAAGCAGTCTCTCGGTCTAACTACATACCTGGTAACATTATTTGTTTTTCATATTTAGCTTCTCAATACGCTACTTTTCATTGGACTAAAAAACAAAGATGTTCATCCAATCACTTAAAAATACGTGTATATCAATAAATCTAATGGACTCTTGTGCGGTAACTAACTATAAAAAAGTATTTGCTTCTTATGAAAAATTAATTCAACGGAATACTTTATTTCAACAAACAGAATGGCCTAAAACAATGTTCACAAAAAAATTAGCAAAAATTAAGTTTGTATATTTTAGCGATGACAAAGTCAATACATAGTCATAGTCAAGACCCTATCACATAATGACAGTTCCCTGATTTTTTACCTTGTGGTTTAGTTAATATATTTATAATTAAATGTGTAATTCCACGAAATGAGTAATATACGGTTATAATGATAACATTGAGTGACAAAACTAAATGTGCGCTTGAGTGGACACATAATAGGGTGTATCGATTTTTAACTTTTTTTTTGTTTTCAAATTCCAAGTTAAAATAAAGTTGCTACTAGGTACCATAACTTACCACAAAAAGTTTTGGATATTTAAAAAAATGTTAAGGTCTCCCGCACAAGGCCTAAAGTTTTAATTTTTTTCAAAAAATATAAAAAAAATTTAAAATTTAAAAAAATAAAATCGTAACTTTTGTGTTTATTCCAAGTAAAAAAACATTAATATTAATATTACATTTAATTCCGGTAGTTTAAACTTTAAAAAAAACATGTTTCATATATGTACACGATATTACAAAATTTCATAAAAATCAACAAATTTTAGGACTTGTGCGGGAGACCTAAAATCCATTTTTTATAAAAAAAATCGTTTCTTACTTATTTTTATGCCCTAATATTGCTGTTTTTTAACTTGAAATAAACACAAGAGTTACGATTTTAATTATTTAAATTATAAAAAAAATTGATATTTTTTGAAAAAAATTAAAACTTTAGGCCTTGTGCGGGAGACCTAAACATTTTTTAAAAATCCAAAAACTTTATGTGGTAAGTTGTGGTACCTAGTAGCAACTTTTTTTCAACTTGGAATTTGAAAACAAAAAAAAAGTTAAAAATCGATACACCCTAACACATAATCTCTGGCATTTGACTCACAGATTCAGTTGCAGTCGTGCTCCGGACAAGGTGCATCACCGGCGTGGGCGGTCCTGATAACGAACTTCCTTTTTCCAAACAATCTCTCAGTGCTCTCGGCACACTCCAAATCACTGTACTAAAGGCCCTCTTTATGAAGATATATCGCCCGGCCCATCTCATTCTATAAACTGCAACGTAATGATTTATGTAGATCTACAGCGGAAGGATAAACCTTTTACGGAGTCATTTATTAAGTCGTAAATTCATTGAAAAGTTGATGATTTATGGTTGGCCTAAAGATTAATACGTCCAGCGATACAGAAGATAAACAACTAAATGATTAGTATTTTTGATGTTACAACAAAAGGACTACTATTTAAGTTAGGTTAGGTAGAGTAAATATAATTATAATACATCTTAACATTTCATTTACTATTTTAAACTGAAATTTTTAGAATTTATGATAATAAATTGAAAGAATAAGATTTTACTTTTTTGTATGAATTACTTTTTTGTTGAATTTTGTGTATGGCTACATACACAGAAAAACTGAGTATTGCTGATAGCATGCCGTTTCATAATAATCCTTTAGTACATTCTTAATATATTGTTCATGCACCTGCGTTTGTCCTGATAATATACAATGACGAAATGAAAAAATATTAGTTGAGCACGTGTTCAACTAATAAAAGAAAATTATTTTTATGAACACGTGTTCCGACATTGCCATAAAACGATTCATTCTCTAAGGACCTGCAGTTCCATTTCTAACCGGAATGTGAATAATTTGAAGATTATTAATTAATTAGGAATATTTCATATCAGTAAGTTTTCTCTAAACTCTTTGGCTTTCTGGGATACCTCAATATTTTGTATTAAACTCTACGCTCTACGGCATTCTGCGATACCTCAATATTTTCTATTAAACTCTGCGGCATTCTGCGATACCTTAATATTTTGTATTGAACTCTACGGCTTTCTGCGATGCCTCAATATTAATATTCAACTCTACGGTTTTCTGCAATACCTTAATATTTAGTATTCAACTCTACGGCTTTTTGCGGTACCTCAATATTAATATTCAACTCTACGGCTTTCTGCGATACCTCAATATTTTGTATAACACTCTATAACTTTCTGCGATACTTACCAATACCACAATATTATAGTTTAACTGGAATTTTTATTCCAAAATTGGTACGGTCATTATCAAAATGTTACAGTAACTCATTTAATTCACAACTGTAATATTAACTTTCAAACCTTTGTTCATTTGTCAAATAAACTACCACTGAATCATTCATTTCCGCCATAAATTGCGCAATCTCTTCCATAATTCCTGGGATCCTATAAGTCTAGGCCGTCCATCTATTTCTCACATTACCAGGTACAGTAAACATGTCAGGCGAGCCCATTACGCTGGCGATGGTACAATCCGACACCCATAAAGTGTAATAACATCGCTGGAACTTTACAAAGGCCTTTATGGAAATGGAAGTTCACAGAGAAAGTTTGGAATCGATTGATTGTCCGGTTTCCCATTACCTTGCCTTTAGGAACAATGAGATTTAGGAATAGTGAGCTAAGGAAGATCTACGGTCGCATTAAAAAAAATACTTTTACCAATTTTCGTTAACAGCCATCAAATAAGCATTAAACATAAACATAATTGTGAATCACTTTGTTTTAACCACTGTATATAAATAAATATTACATAGGAAAAGAACGCCAAACGTATAATGAGATATTTAAATAACGTTGGTTCTCAGTAATGACAGTAACGGCAGTAATGAAATTATTTTTTTACATCGATCGAATAAAGGGAGTAATTTATAGATAGAGTAATGTATCCAATAACCAAACATTTTTTTTAGTATGCTATTTTGCATGGGCCGTGGGCGAAAAATGTTTATCTGTAAATCAATTGTTCACAAGATGTGTTTGGTATATTTATAGTTTTTTATTTATAAAAAAAAAAAAAAATAACATGAATATAATTAGTAAAAATTATAGGTATTCCAAAAATGTTATCACTTTCAGGAAATCAATATTTCTTAATCCAATTCTAAGTTAGTGTTTTAAATAGACATTTACCTTTATTAAAAAAATAGGTGTATTTGGCATAATTATAAATAAGTATTCAGGTAGGTACATTAAGATGATATTTAAGAATTCACGGATTGCTCGTTTATTAACCACAGCCTTGTCATTTTGGAACAGAGTCTCTCATTATCCTCCAATTTAAAGTTTTTTTTTTATTTGTTAAAAATCACGGATACCAAGTTGTATTAAAGCGTTCGGCCTCCATACTAGTTTTTTCCTAATTATTCTACTACTCCATGAGGTGAATTCCAGTATCTCTTGATTATGGGAGGAGTATTTATATACAAAAAGAAAAAAAAAACATTTTAAATTTGTGGATTTTTTTGCCCTTTCTTTCTGGAAATCTTGTGGAAATCCCGCATTATTCATTATGGTAATGTACCAAATAGGATATTTTATTGGAAGTAGGCCCTCAGTATCGTAAAGTAGTTTTAAATTATTTCTTCGTTTGTATACAGTAGGTGTAACAATTTTTTTAATCATTTTGGTTTGTAAATTTTGCTCATTTTTAATGTGAGTATTTTTCATTTAATTTTAATTATGCATCTATATTTCATTTTGTTATTTTATTACATGCTTGTCTTGAGTGTATTTATCAAGTTTCAATGTTTATTAGAATCATTAAGTAATTCTCAAGAACTATTTCACCTAATTAAGTTTGATATTTTCATTTAATCACATACTGTACATATTTTATGACCGCTTCAACGACCGTCTTAAAAATAATAACATAATCAATAATCACTCTAACGACGATGTTTTAATGTCCCGGACATTCCATTACCGTCGTCAATGGAAATTATCAAAGACTATCAAGAGTGTAGCTCATCTTGAACATGTTTTAGAAATAGAATCATGAACTCACGGAATGCTTTATGTGAGAGAGTCCATCCACTTCAAATAATTTATATTGACCACAGAGTTTTTATTTGGTAGGAAGCTTATATCAGTGGCGGGATGGATCAAAGAAAGCAAGTGGCCGAGAGAAATCAGTCAAAGATACGATTTTTTAGTGGAATTTTGAAAAGCCTATCAAGGGTTGGTTGTTGGTTGCAGGGGTTCCCGTTTCTTTATTTTCCGCTAGGGTGAGTACTGTAGCGCCCCTGTGTGTATTTTAATCCGAGTTCACTGAAGTGGCCTCGCTGAAATCTGTAGGGGTTTTAGTCAAGATTTATTTATCTGTTCTTAGTCATTTAAGTAGATAATTAGATTTGAATATACCGACCACAACAGAAGCTATACTTGCATGTAAGGGTGCAACTTAGAAAGTAAATTTTATCAATCACATTTTCGTTATCTTTATCAGAGTTTCAACAAAATACATTTTAACTAAAATAATGTTTTGAAGTGTTGTCTTATTTTATTACTGATGAATGCCTACTTTAAAATGTATAAAGTGTGTTTATTTTTTAAGTGACGTTACCGGATAAAATATCTACACGGAGAAAAATGAGTATTCTGTTTTAAAAATCCTATTAAATACGTGATGGTATACTATTACCTAAGAAATTATTGGTACATTCAGAATATATCGGAACACGTGTTCATATTATTCTAAAAAATATGTTGACGAAATACGAAAATATTTGCATTTTTATCAACAGACGTTCCGATATCCCCGTAACACTTTCGTGTTTTACTGATAGTTTGTTAGGAAACCTGTCAATTCATTTGTTAAACGTCTGCAGTCCCGTTTTCAACCGGAACACGAATAATGTGACCATTTTTAATAAATTAGCAAAAATTTTTATCAGTAAGTTTTCTCCGTATAGTAAAAAAGACATTGTTGTCACAAAAAGAGTTCTCGTAAGTTCCTCTAAATCATACAAGTTTCTAAATCGTGGAGATTAGAAAAAAAAAATTAAATTAATGAAAAAACTTATTTGTATTCTTCAATAAAAAAGACATTTCATATTATTCATAGCATTGTCTGTGATATCGTGGAGTTATAAATGGTTTCAATTAGTAAATATTCGTAAAACGTGTTGTTCTTGCACAGTAAGAATACTAGACTAAAATGTTTATCCAAAATTCTAAACAGAATAAATGATACGTCAACTTTCCAAAAGGTACCTTGGGCTTAATGGTTTTCATCGCCTGTCCTTTGGCCGTACTGTCCACGTCTCGGTTTGTCAGGTAAACGGTGCTGTCACCGGACTAATGGAATCCCATTACTCTCAATCCGCACGCATAGTGAACTCGCTTTTTCATGGCCAAGCGAATGCTTTGGGGATACCGGGAGCGAAGGAAAGGCAGAGGGTGGACGGGAGGTAAATTGGCACTACGTGAAGGAAATGAAAAGATTTTTCAATTTGAGGAGAGAGTGTGAAACGGTGTTGCGGAGTGCACTGCTTTCAGATAGAGAATTGAAATAACAAAAATCTTGGTGGATACACAATTCAACCCGACTTTTGCTCACATGTTCAGAAGATAGATTCAATAATGTTGTCTGTAAATTTTACCTTAATACAACAAATTTTCTTCCTGACATTACCTTCTTCGACCCTGAATCACGTGCAAAATCAAATATCTAATTGCAAATAAAGTCATGCAACCTGCAGAGGAAGTGTATGTTTTTGTATCGCTGTTTCAGTATTTATGTATTTTCGTCACTTTTGTCATGTAACGGATAGCTGTAAATGTAACTAAGTAAGTGAAAAGCATGGAATGAAGAAGAACTCAAGAATTGCAATGTGGACGTGTTTCGTAAAAAGTCTGACCATTCTTTGCTTAAATTCCATACGCAGAACTATGGTTACACATCATTATCATATTCAAATAGGATTGTGATGTACGATGTCAGTCAAGTGTAAGAGATACAGAGCGCTTGATAAATGGCCGAATACCAAAAGGTATTGAGTCGGTGGCGACATTGATTTCCACTCAAATCTATATGGAAGGAACTTTTAGTGTTCTTCTTCATTCTTGAGAAAATGGCAACTGTATGCACTCCAGAAAAGAAGAGTAGAATTCTGTTATTCGTACTATTCCGGAGTGGATTAAAAAAATAGACTGTACAAGGGCCGATGATATAGATATATCCTGACTGTTTGTGGAAGAACTCTATCTGTGGCACTAATGTTTAGGTGCTAGAATAGGATCTAGACATATCCTGGCTGTTTGTGGAAAAACTCTATCTGTGGCACTAATTTTTAGATCCTTAATTATGCCTACCATCGTTTCCGCTATTTGTAAGAAGACATTCCGAAGTAGCCTCCAATTCTGTTTCAAGTGCAAAATCAAACTTGCAAGATAAACTACATAATATGTATTCTAGAGGTGAAAAAGCTGTTAACCATTAATCTAAACTATTGCTACAAAAAAAGCACAATAGACTTCTCATTCTTGTATGTCTGATTATACATTATTATTACGTATTTTTTTCATACTGTGAAAAATATTGCCCGTAGCAGAAAAGGGAATCATTTCATATTTCATCCAGTGAATTTATTCAAAACACCGGGCGGTCAATCCGGCGTTTCCTTGCGTAGACGGCTTAAATCTGAGCGTTTTGAATATGGTTCTCTAAATAAATAAATATTATACTGCAAAATGTAGTGGTGTCCTGTAATCACCTACCTATATCTACTGAAAACGCTGCACAGCAAGGTTCGCCAATAGCTGAACAATAAGAGCTCTACAAAGCGAATGACTAGAGAAGTCCTCATAATATTCGTAATTTATGGTTCTTTTAGCACCGTCACATTCAAAATATGGAATGAATTGCATTGTACTACCCCTGCATAAATTCTGAAATAAACTATTATTATTATAATCGGTATGGATCAGTGTGACTTAATCGTGACACATCAGATTGATTAGTATTACTAGAGTGACTAAACTAACTTTGTCTTGAATTAAGGTTGATTTTTATAAAATTAAGTACAAAAAAAGTAAACCTTAACATTAAATTTTGTTTGAGATTAACCGAAATGTTAAATCATTGGTTGCCGTTATAACGATCGCCTCGGTTACAAGGGGCGATTTTGTGTTCAATGTATCAATAAAAATACGGATAGGTACATGTTTTTTGTTTCACAGTGAATTCATTAAAATAAAATATGGTCTCTTTGCGGCACGCTCCAGAGTTGAATATACTTTCAGTAATAGATACTCACGACCTGGTTAAAGACCGCCGTTTAGTATCGAAACTTTACATGAAATGAGTTGGAGACCAGATCTAAAAAGCAGGGTATTTTTTAACATTTCTCTTCTTTTATCCATCTCATCCCCACCCCAACATCAGCCTCACAACATACCACAATTGGGGATTCCATTATCCAACTGGCTCCAGACGGTTGGGAGCAGTTGGGACTCTTATGAGGTATTCACATTATAAAAAAACTCGGACCTCAGAGAAACATCAGAAATGAGATTACGGTTTGGCGATCGAAACTGGAAATACCTCAGGAAGCATAACAGCGAAACATATTTTTTTCTGAGCTTTCGCACACCTAATGAAGTTTTTAATACTCACATAAACAACACGTTTTCCGAAATCGTGATAAAATATATGAAATTTAATAAAAGTTTATCAGGAAACCTGTCAATTCATTCTTTAAAGGCTTGAAATCCCATTTTTAGCCGGACTACCGATAGTTTGAAGAGATTCTTAATAAATTAGCAATACTTATTTTTCTGTGTGCAGGCTTGTTGACGTCTAGTCATAAATGCAGCTGTATGTACTATCCCACTGACAGTGTTGTACAGAGAGCACAGTGCGGCTAACAGAGCGAAGAGGGGGTAGTCGGAAGGAGCAGAGAGAGCCCTGTGAATTATTCATTAGCCACCGACACAAGAGGAAGAAAGAGGTTCATGTTATATGGACCGCACTTGCTTTGTGAATTCAGACGAGGAGGTTGCATGTTGACATCCTTTTCTATTAAATATGGAATATAGGTTTAATAGCATCTGTATTAATATTCCATTCAAATCCATTATTAAAAAAAAGAAATTAACATAAAAATACAATGAATATATAATCAACCGTGCACTTACGATTTTCAATAATATTTAAGAAAAACAATAAGTTTGTAAAACAACACAAGGAGTAAAATGAGAATTGCTAATTTATTAAGAATCTCATGAAATTATTGAAGAGATTCTCAATAAAAAAATCCGGTGAACAAAGTGATTGCAGGCCATTAACGATTGAATTGATAGGCTTCCTGATTATTTTTTTAAATTCGAATGTATTAGTCATGATGTAGAAATGCAGGTTCATAAAAATCTAGGTAAATTATCAAGGCGTTTTTTTTCAAATTATTAGGTGAATGAACATTTATCAGGAAACGGCCTGCAATCCCGTTTTCAACGGGATTAAGAATAATTTGAAGAGATTATTGACAAATTAATAGTAGTAATACTCATTTTTCTCGGTAGACAACAAAAAAAAAGATAATATAGTTTTGGTAAGTGAAGTTATGTGAGAACAAGAGATTTAAGAAATTAGGAATGTTCTTAAGGGCTGTCGCTAAATAGGTATTGAATAGTTAAATTTTTCAAATTCAGACTATTAATGACGTGATAACTGATAACAGACATTCAGAAGCTTCGTAAACGCAGAAGAATAATACAAATTGATCAATACTATAAAGATTCGATTATGAAAGCTGAAAATTATTGTTAATAAATTTTTAAGTGTTTATACTTTTACTAGTGTTCATCTAACTCAAGTCACTAAATCTAAATACGCAAAAGTTAAATAACCGTAAGAACACTTTTTTTATAAAACTCAACTACTGCAATAATGTTGATCTCTTCATGCAATTGCATAAAGTTTCCATTGCTAAATGCAATAATGGTGAAAATTTTATGAGAGGAAAAAAGACTATAAAAGTTTTTATGTTAAGAAGCAAACATGTCATTATTGACTCAGTTACTGAACCGCTTTACATTTGTTTGTTCAGTGTCCGGTCAGTTCTGTTAAGATGGTAGCGGTGTTTGATAATACATTTTCATTCCGCCAGAGCGTTGCGACTTTTGCAAGCTGTCAAGACAAAGTAATCAACAGCACGCAATGTCTACTGTTTTCACCGAACTACTGGTAAAATCATATGGGTACTTAATGCTTTATTGTTATAATATACAGTTTCTTCCACTATTGGGCCAACAGCTTAGATTTTAAGAATTTCATTTTTAGATATTTCTCAAGTTTTATTTTAATAAATGAAAATCGTCCTTTAATTACACTTACGAAGGTACATTTTTTGAAAAATGTTCTGGATCTCCACAAAAATGTTCGGATCATTACTACTAGCAAAGGAGAACGCACAAGAAAGGAAGAGTAACAAAACGGGGTTGGTGAGAACCCTAGATCCCTCAAGTGAATGTTTGTCAGGATAAACTCAGGATGAAAGCTAAGCATAAGAAATTTCACACAAGTAAATTGAGTGGCATTTCAAATTTTGTCGAAACAATAATCACTTTGAGAGTAAGAATGATTTTATGAGCATCACTGAAAGTTTTCTGAGGAATCATTAATGTTTGTTTAAAATAATTTGATTGTTTAAAATTACGTCGTGTGCACTAGTCCTCTTTGAAAATTGGGAAAGGAAAGGAAAAATTAAAAAATCGCTGCCTGCAAGGAGTAATATTGAATATAAATTAAAAACAACTGTCAACTTAGGTAGCACGTAGACGAGACACTTTAATTGCGGCGTTGTAATAGTTGTGGGCATGAAAATCCGTTTCATTATATGGAGGTGCGCACACCTCCTTATATCGTAAGCGACACGTCCAGAGGAACTTTTTTTGAAATTGTATGAATTTGGGAAAGTTTCCAATTATCGCCGCGACTAAAGTCTCTCGTCTGCGGGAGGCCTTACAGATTAAACATCAAAATTGATGCATTGAGATCATAGAGGAACAAATTGAGACATTGCATTCATAAAATCAATTAATTAATAAAAAAATAATTGTGAGCTTGGAGGAAATATATTATCCAAAGTACATACCTAAAGCTAAAAGTTCAAATCATTTTAATTTTTGTAAAATTTTAAAGAAAACTGAATCAATATAAAAGTGAGTATAAAATGAAAAAAAAACTGAAGCCGTATTAAACATACCTAAACAGTGTTGTAAAAAAACAGGAATAATTAACGATTTTTTGATTAAAGACCACACGAACCAACCGGTATTGAAAGGTTTCCTAAAAACGTTTTGTTTATCGAAAAAAGGTGTGTTAAAAATGCCTTTTGTTGCAACTAAGACTATAAACAGACACTGTTGAAAAACAGACATGATTATTTTCAAGTTCACGTTGGAATAATATTTATTTTTACTACCGATATCCCGGGTGTGTTGCGAACACCTGGAGTCTTGAACTCCGTGATCATTGTCCAAGTGCGTCTCGTCTTAAAATTGGTTAGTGCTTTTGATCCGTTTCATCTCATACGTTGTTTTTTTTACTAATATGGCAATATCTAATAGCCAGGTGCAGCAAACTTAATATTATTTTTAAAGATTTCAAAATAATTAACAAAATAAGTTTTTTGAGGGAAAGGTTGAGATGAATAATAATGAATAGTAATAGTTATCTTAATGTGATACTTAACAAGAATCTTTTGCAAAAGCCGTTTGGTGATATAATTAAAAATTAAACCATACATTGTCGATTTCTTATCGGAACACAGAAAAACTACGAAACATAAATTCTTTTCCGTAACAACAGCAACCAGCAACCTTATAGATGACATTTGCCCTGAAGGAAATAATTTTCCTAAAGACTTCTTGTGTGTAGTTAATGTATAAGACAACCTTTTGCACAAGTAATTACGTTAAATACGTTAACTTTTAGCATTTTTACTAAAACAGACAAACAAAAAATCACGGCATAATCTGATCTCATGATTCTTGACAGATCAGTTCCAATTTTCGGAATAATAAAATAAAATACTATAGGCAAGTACTTTGTCACTTGTCTGCATTCTTTTCAAAACCGATTCCAATTTTGAAAATGAAACTTAAATTCAAAATAAAATGGAGCTCATTGAACGAAATTTCACGGTGACAAGGAACAGATAACCGAAATGAGTATATTTGATGCTATGAACCAAAAACAAATTTTGAAATCATTAATCATTTTTTTTAAACACATAAAAACGAAAATACGTAATTCTTGTCGTATTGAACATTGTTTTGTTTATTTTTCTCTCCTTTTCTATCCCCTATATTTGTAATCGAGCATAATTATTTTTACCAATGTATTAGTGGGTAAGTAAGTACCTTCTTCTAAATTCTTACCTTGGCTCTGTGCTTATGTGTATATCCCTGTCTGTTACCTTTTTTTGTTTCTTTTTGTTTGTTCTACTTAACCTCCTTTTTTCTATTTATGTACTGTTTTGCATGTGACACTTATAATTATGATTTCTTTCTATTTTTGTAGATACTGTTTCGTGTGTGAAACTTATAATTTTGATGTGTTTTTGTTTTTGTTTTTATTTTATGTTTATGTATTTTGTTACAGATGACACACATACACTTCACTTTGACTTTGGTTCAGGATTTTGCTAATGATAGCCTGCGATAAGCGAGCCCTAAAGGTCTGAGACAGAGGTGTGAAATCGTCGGATCACGACAATAGAAAGAATTGTAATTTTTTTTTCGGATTTTATTTGGGTATTGGAGCCAGGAAGGAGTCTATAAGGGTCGAGAGGATACACTGAGTGGCATGAATGGCTGGAAAGTGACTGGAGAGACTTAAATAGACTAGGATGAGGTGATTTTGCACAGCGGTGCTGCCAAGGTCTGTTATCTATGTGAGGATGTTGTGTCAGCGCTCTTTATTAGCGGCAGACACATGTCAGCGCTATATTGGCGGCAGACACATACCTGAACGGATGACGAACCTCGTGCTGGCACTGTTGGTGGACGCGGTGGTCTTTCTTGCTGCAGCAGCTGGTACAGTTCCTTCGCCACCTGGGATTCTTGCAGCAGAGTCTCCATCTTTATTTTTATTTATTTTATTCATTTATTTAACGCCCAGAGGGCTTTTACATGGTTGGTAGTATAATTTTAATTTGACAAATACTTTCAAACATAAAAAATAAGAATAAAATTACATTTGATAAAAGCTATGTAACAAGTTATACAAACACAAGAAACAAAAACAGAAAATTACAGCTATTTGTTGGTTAACATGATGTGTTTAGGAGTATTGTTGAAATAAATGTTTTAATTTTTTTTTTTTTTTTTTATTGTTTAACTTATAACATTGTTACATTGTACACAAAATAAGGTAATAATAAGTAATAGTGTAAAACATATGTTGTTGAAATTCTACTCCAATGAAGAGTGCTAGCTCTTGAGCTTGGCGTAGGAGTTATTTGACAATTATTTCATGTTTATATCAGTAATTAACATTATTACAGTACATAAATATAAACTTAAAAGAGGATTGTGACGTTAATTTTGGTTGTAACATGAATTGAAGTTATAACATTTGATAGGTGATATTAATTTTTTTTAAAGATAAACTTGACCTTCTTTTTGAATAAAATAAAATCTGGTATTTTTTTCACTTCTTTGGGAAGACTATTAAAATATCTTATGCCTTTGTAAATGTAGTTATTGTGCATTTGTTGTGTTGAAAATAGAGGAATTTGGATGTTAAAATTATGCCTTAAGGATGAGTTAAATTTAAGTTTTTTTACTACAGTTTCTTTATATATTTGTAATATTGCATCTTTTTTATAGAGGTCTTCAATTTTTGGTACTTCGAAAATTTTGAACAATGATGCTGAAGAGAAAGTTGGTTTTTTTTTCAAAATTACTTTGATAATTAGTTTTTGTACCACTTTAACAGAGCTTAAAAATTTTTCATATGCACCTCCCCACCCAATGATTCCATACTGAAGTAATGATTGGACTAGTGCGTAATAGACTTTTTTCAGGTTGTTTATCTTGAGAACATTTCTTAATCTAATGAATATATAGATACATTTTCTAATGCGTTTAACAAGTTCACATATGTGTCTGTTCCATTTCATATGTTGGTCTACAATTACACCGAGGTATTTTATTTCAGTTGTTTGGTTAAGTATGGTACATGATTTATTACAAACATCTTTGTTACATTTTTTGTTGTGTATTATTATATGAATGTTGGGGTTAGTTTTGAATTTATTTATTGTGAATGGTATATAAACTGTTTTTTTTGCGTTAATTGTAAGTAGATTTGTATCGAACCAGTTTTTTAGGATTTGGATATCATTATTTGCATTTTCATTTACAATTTTCCAGTCATTACCTTTAATTATGATAATTGTATCATCTGCGTAAGATATAACTGTTCCACTGAGGTTTTGTTTGAAAATATCGTTTACGTACATGATAAAAAGTAAAGGACCCAAAACAGTACCTTGTGGTATCCCAAAATCACTTGTGAGTGGTAGACTAGATGCGTGATTAATTTTTACAACTTGTGTTCTTTGGTGAAGATAACTTTTTAGCCAACTTAATGCTGTGTCATTGAAACCTACGATCTTTAATTTTTGTATTAGTTTGACATGGGATATGCTGTCGAAGGCTTTTTGGAGATCAACAAAAATACCAACACATTTTAATGATTTGTCTAAAGCGTCTTGTATGGTACTAGATAATTTAGCAATGGCGTCTTTTGTGCTTTTGTTTTCCATGAATCCAAACTGATTTTCGTGAATTATATTATTAATCTTTATGAACTGAGTTATTCTTTTTTTGGCAATTTTTTCAAATATTTTTGCAATGTTTGATAGTAAAGAAATAGGGCGGTAATTGGTTGGTTCTTCCGGATTGCCGGTTTTAAATATTGGTATAATTACAGATTGTTTGTACATGGATGGAAAAACTCCGCTTTGAAAACTTGTATTGATTATATGAGTTAATGGTTTTGATACTTGTGATTTTATACATTTCAGTGTTTGTATTGTGACCCCATCAAAACCAGGGGCAGAACCTCCTTTCATACCTGTAATAATTTGTTCAATTTCTTCTGGTGTTGTTGGTTGAAATAATTCAAATTTATGCTCATTATTTACTGTAGTATTTGGGTCATTTGGGGTAAGGCCTTGTTGGATTTTTTTAGCGAGGTTTTTTCCTACATTAGCAAAAAAATTGTTAAATACATTTGCGGCTTCTAGAGGTTTATCTTTACAGCAGATTTTTGAATCATTATGTTTTACATTGTTGATTGTTTTATTTTTTAAATGTTTTTTATCGACAATTTCATTTATGATGGACCAAATCCTTTTACTGTCATTTCCAGATAATTCAAGTTTTTGTTTGTAGTAGTCATCCTTTGTGTTTTTTATTAGATATGTAAGTTTTTTTTTATAAGCTTTGAAATGTTTTTGTAATGTTATATTTTCCGGTTGTTTTGTATATTGTTTGTAGAGTGTTTCTTTGTGTCTAATTGAGATGATTAATCCGTGAGTTATCCATGGTTTGATTGGCTTTAGTTTTGAAGATGTTTTGTTAGATTTAATATTTCTACAAGCATTTATGTGAAAACTCAGTTTTTTATCAAATATTTTGCAGCATTCTTCTACATCTTTACATTGATATATTTCTTGCCATTCTTTTTCGTTACTTAATATTTTAGTGAGAGAATTTATATTAATACTATAGTTGTATTTATCAGTATTATTAACGGCCGTTGTGGTTGGTAATGAGAGGTTTTGATGTTTGTAGTCATATTTTAATATACATGCAAAATGATCCGTTACAGATGTTTTAATTACCGCAGATGATATATTTTGTATATCTTTGGTGTTTGTGAATATGTGATCGATACAAGATGGTCGTTGTCCGATAATGTTTCTGGTGTATGAATTTATACATGAAATGTAATTTAATTCTGCTAACATATTTAAATAGTTATCTTTATCGTTAGAGGAGTAGTCATTAGCGATATTTAAGTTAATATCTCCGATGAGTATTGTTTTTTTGTTTCTATGATGTTGTAATATTTTTTTTAATTCTTCTATGTATGTGGTTATAGCAGAAGAGTGTGTCCGATAAATAGCAATGATATTAAATGAATAATTCATAAAATTTATCTCCAAGTTTAATAAATTGACATTATTCACCATTATTTCATTTACACTTGTGACAGCGTAAATATTTGATACAAATATGGCGACGCCGCTATTTCTGTTAATTTTATATTTTGTTGCATAGTACGAGTAACCCGGTATATTATAATTAATTTCACTCGATGAATGCGTTTCTGATAATATTATACAGTCAAGTCTATTTAATTGTTTAATAGTTATTAGAAATTCTTCGAAATTTTTTTCCAAAGATCTAACGTTCATGTGTATTATTATTAGGCTGGCTGTAGGTTTTATATCTATAAAATCGTTTGTATTATTAACCGTGTCAAAAATCCTTTCGTCTATTTTATATGAATTATCTATTGCGTTTATTATAAAGTCGTTCATTTTGAGGTAGTAATAAAATTAACAATAATGTTGGCGCTGGGAATACACTTCACATTTGCAATTATAATATTATATGTGTTGGCTTGTTCATTATCACTGCGTGTTAACACTTTGCGGGCGGGCTTTTCGTAATATTTTTTTGAAATATTGTGCATATTATTTAGGTTTTCGTTACACTTGTAATTAATAATATGCATCATTAGTCGTAATCGATGCGATCCCTCGCAATTTTCAGCATTTTGTTTCTATAGTTGCACCTAATACTGTTGGCTGCGTGGTCCGTGGTGTTTTTTTCTCCATATTTAGAATTTTGTCTGGTGCAGTTTACACATGCTGGTACTGTTTTTTCTCTTCCCGGACATTTTGAAAGGATGTGATCGCCCATGCAGTGTGGGCAAATTGGAGGGCTGGTTCGGTGTAGGCATCTTTTAGCCGTATGCATGAACATACAGCAATGAAAACATTGAGTCAGTGGATCGCAATCTTCAATTTTTACTCGTTGAAACTGTATATTTAGTTTACCGAGTGCAAGGAGACTTTTTCGCATTTTGCCACTAGTTTCCATGATGTAGCTAGTGAACTGGCGCTGCTTTTCGTTTATGTTTGTGTTTTTTATCTCCGTTATAAGTGTGATTTTGTTGTCTTCACTTTCCTTGTAAACATCTTCAATTCCTTCGTTCTGGGTAATTATTCCGCAAACTATTTCGTCTTCAGTAAGATTGGATTTTAATCCTTTTATTATTATTTTTGGTCTTTTCTTTTGAATTTCATTTACCACCAAATCGGTATTCAGTTTTTTTATTTCGGCGGTTAAGGTATTTGCATATTCCTTTTTTGGGCATGATATTATTATTTTTTCTTCTTTTGTTTTTCTCAAACCATTTATTCCTATCTTTATGTTGCTTAAATTTATTTCTTTTTTTATTATCTTTTCAATTTCTTCTGCTTTAGCATTATTTTTGGTCGACGAAATGATGATTGAGAATCTCTCTTCTTCTCGAGGAGTGACTTTGGTTGTTGATAATACTTGTGCATAGGATGGTGTTGATGCGCTTTTCATTATTTTTTCAAAGTTTCCCACCAGTTGGTCGTTTTTTTCGATAAGTTTGTCTTGTAGTTGAATTATTTGTTGTTGCATTTTTAATATTTCAGATTTCACTTCATTGTCAAGATCAATAATATTTTTTTCGATATTAGTTTTGGTTTTCGAGTCTTTAACGGTTTGTATTTTTTGAACTTCATTTTTTAGCGTATTCAACAACTCTTCTACCGTCATGAAAGTGTTACGTTGCGGTGTGACGAGAGCGCGAAGACAGTACCGTGCGGGCTGCCGTTACGAGCGTAAGATTAATACTGATGATTAATACTAAATGATCCACAAAACTTGCCAAGTTGGTATTGAATATGTCTACATCACCCAAGTAATGATTTCCCATGGTGTGAAGTCGTTGTATCGGAGAGTGGGCAATGTAGTTACGCTTATGTGTGCTGCTGTAGAATATTGTATTTTGTCGTGTTGTTACTGTGGGTGTATGTATGTTTATAAGTTGCAGGAGTTCACAACAGTCGAATTTAGAGTTAAGTATTTTGAATAAGAACGTTAAATCGTTTATTTTACGTCTATCTTCTAATGTATGTATTTTTAGAGTATTTAATAAGAAATTGTATTTTAAGTCTTCGACAGGGATATTTAATTCTTCTATCTTTGTCGAGCGTCACAGCGGTGCTGCCAAGGTCTGTTATCTATGTAAGGATATTGTTTCAGCGCTCTTTATTGGCAGCAGACACATGTCAGCGCTATATTAGCAGCGGACACATACCTGAACGGATGACGAACCTCGTGCTGGCACAGTTGGTGGACGGGGTAGTCTCTCTCGCTGCAGCAGCTGGTACAGTTCCTTCGCTACCTAGGATTCTTGCAGCAGAGTCTTCATCTTCTGTCTTCGTCGAACGTCACAGCGGTATTGCCAAGGTTTGTTATCTATGTGAGGATGTTGTGTCAGCGCTCTTTATTGGCAGCAGACACATGTCAGCGCTATTTTGGCGGCAGACACATACCTGAATGGATGACGAACCTCGTGTTGGCACAGTTGGTCTAAATAACAAATGTAGATCCTAGGAAATAAATTGTACAGCGCTTTTGAGGTGATTTTTCACAAAAACGGCGCTCTACAAATTATCCAATTATTATTATTATTATTATACAAATACTAATGTAAAATTGTACCTATAAACTCTCACCTACGTATTGTAAGTTCCTCTCATCCTACAATGAGTTTTGAAACTCATCGGGATTGATCTAGCAAGAAATAAAAATATATATATTATGATATTTTCCTTGTGATTTGAATGACAGTCAATTAAAATACAATTGAGTTTCTCTGTAATGAAAGAAGAGGTTTATTTTGTTAATCTCACTAGAGTTACATACAGAAAAGCATTCAGTAACAAAACATTACCTGTAATGAAAGAAACGACATTTAATGTTATTAATTTTATGTCAATTCCTTAATCACAATCACGATAGCAATTACAAATTATTTCCATCAATCTGTCATGTCACAACCCATAGATTATTTTTACTATGTCACCATAGATTACGAAATATCGAGTCGACTGTGTAGGTACTGTGGCGCACATCCAGCCAGTGACAGTCCACGACACACACAGCCACAATGACGAGACAAGCTCGGCATTGCCTTGAATTAAAGAAAATTATATTTTTCTTTACATATATATTTTTTAAATAAATAGTTTGGTAGGTAGATACAACTCTAACATAAATTGTAAATTATTGAACGATATGAAATTTAAATAATTTATCAAGTCTCACTTGTTGGCCTAGCCCCTGAACTATTAAACTCTGCATTTTAAACAAAGGGCAAAAATGGTTCAGAGGATAAGTTTGTTTATTATTTTATGATGAAGGGAACACGAACTCGAGCAGCATGTATCGTATAACCCTTCTTCGATGTTAGTGTTTCGGGGAGACATTAAAACAACAATTAACGGGCGCCAGAAGTCTCCGTCTTGGTACAAGTACAAAGAGGTAAAAAACGCATTTGGAATCGATGCTCTTGGTCGGAAAATTTACACAAACAATGTGCATTAGTTTGTATTATGGAAACTTTATTTATTCTTGACGAAGGAAGAGAGCTGCTGATGGCAGTCAACAAAAAGTTAAAAAATATATATTTAATCGATTTTTTCGACTGCTTTCATTTAATATTTGCCAACTCCCTTGTGTTTAAAAATTAGTAATTAATAATGAAGATTTGTATTAAATAAACATTCATTTTTGATTTTAAAACTACCACCTCATTTTATAACGTAATAATTTCGTGTTTTTAACAGAAAATAACTTTAATTTTTGTCGTTGCCAAGTATCTAAGACATCTGTTCGGCGAATTTAAAAAATGGAATAGCGTTAAAATGATTTTATTACTTCATAAACAGTAAAATTTCACGAACTTTATACCGACCCAATCAAAAGTATCATTATCATTTCGTTCCACGTGTACTTATGGCAGTAAAAATCTTTTATAACACTTTTATCATTTTATGGCTTGGAATTTCTCTATTACCTATTAAGCGGATGCCAGAATTTTTTGTACGGTGGTTATTAGGAGGAAAATTCAAATATTCATTTGGGACAATGAAACAAATGGTTGGAGATATTAGCGCGCCCAAGTGCTATTCAAGAGAAGGAAACTTTGGAGGTTAAATTAAAAAGAAAATGTGACAACCCCTTTTGGCTTAGCGGGGCTAGGCTTTTTAAAACGGTCGTTAACGTGCAATAATGTTCTAGCGGCGGGAATAACGGCCCGTTACGGGAGAGGGGGTGGGAAGGGGGGGGGGGGGAATGCTCCAGATTGATAGAACCTTCAAATTGTCCCGAGAAATCTGCGTTTTATGCCCGGGAATTCTCGCAGGTTCGTGGGCTGTGGTAGGGGGTAGGGGGGCAGGGGGGCGCTGGATAAATGGATTACACTTTTGGATTGAGTGAAATACAAAATTACATTTTTGAGTGCAAGGATAAAAAATTGATTGTATTATGGACCTACCTTGAACATATTTGACTGTAAGAAGGGGAATTGAAGACCCCACCCGAACAACACTGTACGGCACATTTTGGGCTGTATTAAGATAAGTATGCAACATTGCTGTATACCACATTATGTTGGTGTAACCAATAGTTCGAAATTCTTCCACCTGACGGAGCTGCTGCATGTTTAAACGCGCCTTGTCTCAGAACAACGTAGGTACAACAGTTTTTCCCAGTTGTTTAAAAATATTTCGTAGAGCGTTGTTCTTTGGAATATGGTTTGATGGTTTTATGTTTCAATGCTGATCTATATTTATTTACCTACATTTTAATATTCGTTAAGATAGATTAAAACAAATCCGAATGCGCGGAAACATTACAAAGGTAATCACAAAAAACTTCTTATCAATCAAAAGCCAGATAGGTAGTTGATTGTTTTCCCTTTTCCAGGGAAAGCTCCATAAAATAATGTACGAAAGCTGAGTTTAAGTGCTCTCAATTTTCGCTAAGTATCTCGCCTTCACACAACATGGCGATGTCTGCAAAAAAGACAGGCGGTTGAGAGGAGGGAAAAATATAAATGACGTTATTATTTATGTTAATTTTAACGTCGTGACATTAAATAACGTTTTGGTGCGTCATACCTTCTGCGGGGTAAAAAGTGCCATTACGGCACGGTACTCTGCGGTACTCTCAGCGAAAAGTCTCGAGTAATTGCTGCACTTTACATAATATGCCCGCGTTATTGGTGAAGTCATTTCTTTCATTTCTGCGCCACGAGCGACGAAGACACGGAAAATTTACATTGTAAATTCGGTGTCTTTTTGTAGCGAGATTTGTATCGACAATGGGAATGGAAATATTATCGAGAGCGGTGAGCGGACTGAGGTGGGTAAGTGATATTTAAACTTGTATTGAAAATTTACGAGACTGGCCTTTGCCGAACAAAAGCGACCCCACCTTAAAAATTTTATATTTTTAAATATTTTTCCATGAAAAGTAATTAAATTTTTGAAGTTTTAAAACAAGTCTAATTACTTAAAATTACTTAACTAGTCTTATAAAACCACTTGATGAAAGAATTAAAATTATTAAAACTCTCCGATAAAAGAATCGTTTCGGACTTGACTTTTATTTATTTTTAATTATAGTGGAATATAGACAGCCCTGATTTATTTAGCCTCATCACCTTCTACATTCCAGGTAAAACTTTTTGATCAAAAATCTTTTTAATTTCAACAACAATATCAGGACTGATTCATTTATATACGCTTTTGTACCTAGATTACACGCAGTTTACAATAGTTTCAATTGTAGATGCGTTCAACTGCACGGAATATAGCTACACGAGGCCATAGTAACACACCTCTGTAATATTAATAACTAAGCTAAGCATAACACCATTTTCTGTATTAAATCTCTATACAGGACGTCCGGGGGTAAAGTGTACTGAGATTTTAAATGATTTTAGAAGTAGGAAAGACGTATAACTTTTTTCGAAATTTCAACGTTTTGGTAGATTTTAGGTAAAAAGTTGAATTTTTTGTATGGGAAAATAAATATTCGTCTACGGAAAAATATTTTCGTATGGGGAAAAAAAAAATCCGAATTTTCATCATCCACCTCCCGAAGTTAGTGCACTTTACCCCCAGACACCCTGTATAACAAAGAGCAAACTTTTATTTTATTAATTACTGTTGCACTAAATTATTGTGTATATCAAATGTTTTTAAAAGCCCATATGGGAGTAGAATATATAAATACATACTTAAAGACCACAGGGGGAAAATTGAAATTGAAATGATTGCCAATTTAAGACGAATTTGCATAAATGTTAACTGTTAATACTTTTTATAAATAAAAGTCTGCTTTTGTCGGATGTTTATTATTAAAACACATAAACTCTTCAATTAATTATATTTTTATATTAATCTGTATTTAAACATTACCATATGGGTGATATAATGTGCTTATTTCGTTATGAAGTCCACAATACAGTATTACAAGTTATCCCGTCACAGTTTACAACGAAATAAAACCAAACCTCCTACCATTGGCTAACTACGTGGTTGGAAAAGGTCTTTTTTCAATAGATGAGGGCTCCTCTGTGTTTTCTCTACCGCTGCCTCTTACGGACACAATGACAGCAATGTGGAAATGTGAAAAGCGGTTTAAAACTTAATTAAATTTTCAGGAAAACTTTAATGAAAATTTCACAAACGAATAGACACACTTGTAATGGTATTTGGTGTAACCCTTAGGTGACAATGAAAGCAATCAACTGAGAAACCTCGCAGAAAGTACGACAAAAAATTTAACGCCAACGTTTTTAACTTAGCGTTAACGTTTGGTTTTTATAAACGCCGTACCTTCAAGGCAAGTCGCGTCCCTTATAACCCGCCATAATAACAGGCTAAGTTATGAAGAAGGACATCCAAATCCGTCATGTCTGGGAAACGTAAGTACTGGCTGACTTGAGAAATTAGGGCCGGCACTTCTTTGCGAATGATATCGTTTACAAAAACCTGATGATCCGGTTATTTAATGTGTTTTTTTTTCAATCGCATATTTCCTTCATAGATTTAACAATATTACCCTCAACTAAGTAAGACAATCCGGTAAGACAGCGATCCTGGGTTCGATTCCCAGTTGGGACCATTAACTTTTTATTTTCTTATTCTGTTTCATGTTTCAATTACATTTATAAACATTTTCATCATTAAATATTACATCGATAATGTCTCTATGTACCGGGAAATGAAAGCTATCGTGCCGATTTTTTTTTCTGATTTTAAGCTTTAAAGGTCGGCCAAATTTAAAGATCGAAGTGTCTTATATCTGCAACATCACTCAGCATTATTTTTAATGATCAATTGACAATAATATGTTGTTTTAATTTGTAACCCCACAAGAGTTCTAACTGCTCTCAACTGTCTAGAGCTAGTGAAAATATGGCATCGCCAATTATGTTGGTGAGGCTAAATAAAGGTCCTGGGGAGGGGAAGCAGATGGGGAAAAGGAAGGTGGGGAAATACCTGGCTATTCAGATGTGCTCATTAATCACGGTCAAAGCTATTTCAAACAACGTTTCAATTCTGAATATTGGTCTTACACAGGAGCTATACTGAGAGTATTTTCCACTCTAGGGCTGAAAATACACTCTATATATTTTTTAAATGAGTAATTTGTGAAATAACACAAATGTATTTTTCTTTGTGAACGCCGGAAATTAAACCCGCGACCTCCAGCTTTCTGACAACGGAGGCTGTCATATAGGTATTTTTTCTAAGATTTTCTATGGAGTCAATTCCTACTAATAAACACGGAGAAAACTTACTCACATGAAATATTTTTAATTTATTGAAAAACTGGTCAAATTATTTGTTTTCTTGTTAAATACTACTAGAGGCCTTTAACGAATGATTTGACAAATTTCATAACAAACTGTCAGTAAAGCACGAATATGATATGAGGAAGTCGAACACGTGTTCTTCAACACAAAAATATTTTCGCATATCGTCCATTGTATTTGTTCAGACAAGGCCATCTGCGTTGAACACGTGTTCAGATATATTCTGAATGACTAATATTTTATTAGGGAATGGTCATGTAGTCACATTTTTAACAGTATCTTGAAAAAAAGACGTACTGATTTTTCTTCATGTATTTGTCTGTATAAGGTTGGTTAGATTAAAGTGGTTGTATTTTAATAATTATTAAATACAAAACTAATAAACCTTTAACTTCTCAGGGCTCCTGTTTTATTTTTATCAATTGAATACAACAGACATTAACGTAATCGTAAAGGTTAGCTTTAGTATAAAAATAAGTTATTGGATACCTGGAGAAAAAATGAAAACTAAACCTATAACCCAAACTTATATGTCTACAATATATATTAACCCACTGTTGAAATAACGCTCCATTTTTTAAATTTTTGTTTGGCTACATCATCTTAAGCCCAAATGTAAATTGTTGATACTTTTGACAACCCTGGAAGGGTCCATCTAGCTACCCTCCACCTACACCAGATACAGACACTGCGGGTGTCCCATGTTTTGTCATCGCGTAAATGCCATAAATATTATTTTATACAGGGTGTTAAGTTCGCAAACTTGTTACCCACTCGCACCGCATACCTAGGAGAGAAGAAGGCTTCCACTTGGCCGAGGAGAGGTTGCTAGGTAGTTACCTAACGGGTAGGTACCGGGTACCGGGAGGGAGGTAGAGCAGAGGTAGGCAGATGGGGTGGAGATATTATATTTTATTGCTATCCGCGAAACTCGGTCCCACGGCAATTTAACAAACTTTTAACACCAAAACTTTGGATCATTAAAGGTGACTATAAATTGTTACTTTATTAGTACACGTAATCAGGGTGGATAAGTGTGGACCGCATTTTATTGGTACACGCAGAAAAATGAGAGTTAGTAATTTAGTAAGAATCTCTTCAAATTCACCTGTATTCATGCAACTGCATTTGCTATGATGATATATATTGACAAAGTGCGAAAATAATATATTTTTTTATGAGAACTTGTTCACATTTAATACATTATACATTTAGTAGATTCATAAGCCAAGCTCAAGAGCTAGCACTCTTCATTGGAGTAGAAATTCAATTACTTATTAAAAAAAAAATATTTAAATAAAAGTTTATCAGCAAATCTATCAACCTAGGGTCCGCAATTCCGTATTTAACCAGATAATGAATATTTTGAAGAGATTTTTAATAAATTATCAATACAGTTTTCTCCTTCCTGTTACATATTTGCAAAGCGTCGCGCTCATTGGTGATACATTGTTCATAATGTATATAATTTTGTATTATTAACCGAAGAGCGGGTGAAATGCAGATCACGCCAAACTCTGGGAATTGAATAAAAATGCACTTTCTAGATGAGAAAAATGTGTAGAAACTCATTAAAAAAAGAATTAAGGCGCGGAAGAATAAATTGAGGGAGATACAGCCGATCAAAGTTTAATAAAATTGCACTTCGCGATCTGAGGGTAATATTCGGTTTATGGGAGTATAACCAAAATTGAACTTGATTTAGACTAATTTAGGGCTGGGGAATCCGAATCTGAAAGAATTAGGTGGGGGTCGGCACTATTAACTGAGTTATAGGGTTTTGAAACTTCGTACGCGATACATAGGAACCATGTTTTATTTATCAATTATGACTTAAGAAAATCAAATTAGCAACTATTTACTTTTGAAATTTCAGTAGTGCCAACCAAAAAAAGAAAAGTGTTGCCATATAATAATAATATTTTTTTACAAAATAGGTTAGGTGTTTAGTTTGGGTTAGAGTAGGCAGAAGAACATGGGAAAAAGGTATTAGAATTAAATCACAAACCAGTCTATACAAACCTAGCGTAGCCCACAAACTACTTGAAAACTGGGATATAACTCTAAAGGGGACGCGAGCAGGCGTTATTAAAGGGGCAATTTTGTGTAACAGGAAATAACATGGAAAAAAGGTATTAGTATTAAATCACAAACCGTCTATACAAACCTAGCGTAGCCCACAAACTACTTGAAAACTGGGATAAAACTCTAAAGGGGACGCGAGTGGGCGTTATTAAAGGGTCATTTTTTTGTTATAGAAAATCACAGTTAGGTTAGGTTATATATATACATAAATTAAGTATTTACAAGATTTTAAATAATAAACTACCAATCTGGCAAATGATATTTAATTTTCAGAATTTTCCATGCATTGATATTATTATATGGCAACACTTTTTATTTTTTGGATGGCACTACTGAAATTTCAAAAGTATTAAAAGTTTTTAATTTGATTTTCGTGACCAAATATGGCGGCGGACTGTCCGAATATGGTAATAATATCAGATCGCGAAGTGCAATTTATTAAATTTTGATCGGCTGTATCTCCCTCAATTTATTCTTCCGCGCCTTAATTATTTTTTTAATGAATTTCTACACACTTTTTTCATCTAGAAAGTGCATTTTTATTCAATTCCCAGAGTTTGGCGTGATCTGCATTCCTCCCCGAAGAGCTTAAACATAAATTAATGTCATCAATACATTTACAAAATGTTCTCATCATGTCGCATTACACCATATAGTAGAGAAGAAAATAAAAATAATACAAAAGTAAAGTTATCAATACATTTACAAAATGTTCTCATCATGCCGTATAACACCATAAAGTAGAGAAGAAAATAAAAATAATATGAAACAATACAAAAGTAAAGTTATCAATACATTTACAAGATGTTGTCATCATGCCGTATTACCCCATAAAGTAGATAAGAAAATAAAAATAATACAAAGGTGAGTTGAAGTTATTTACAAGAGAAGAAAATAAATACATAGAAAAATAAAAGTAAGGTCATAAATACATTTTCAAAATCTTCTTATCGTGTATGATTATATAACACCACAAAGTATAGAAAAGTTAAGGTAAATATATTTTTTAAATTTGATAGTAAACGTGCTATTATTTTAAAAAAAATACGAGTTTTATAAGCGAGTTGGAAAATTGAATCAATTAAATCAATTAAAAAAATTAAATCAAATTAAAATTGAATCAATTAAAATTTTAGTTGTACAGACGACACGTGTGGGAGAGAGAGGTTTTAAAAATAATATATTATTGTGTAATGTTCAAAATTTTGATATTTTGTATATTTTCTGTGGCCTTTTTTCTTAAATAGATTTCTTTTGGAAATTAAGTGAGGTCTTATTTAGTTATGTTGTTAAACACGTTGTACAAGCACGACAAGTCTGTTATTAATAGTATCTCTGTTAAACTTTTAGGACGGTGTAATCGGTTGTGTACAGGGTATCCGGGGGTAAATTGGGCTAAAAAATTAGTTAAAAAAATAAATTATTTATATTCCCTATTTTTTAAATCTTATATTTAGAAATATTTAGTCTATATTTAGATTTAGAGAAAAGGAGATGTCTTGAAATTGTTCTACCATAAAAACATTTTCCTTACAACCTTTGAGCTCTGATCTCTGATACAAAGCAGCTGCCACAAACCACCACGAGAAAGAATACTGAATACATTACATAGTATTTTTCTTGATTCCTCTGGCAGCGCTGGGCGGGTGATGAGCTCTCGCGTTGGGCGGCCGACAGCACTGGGCGGAGGGCGGCGACTTACCCGCGCTTTGTGGGCGGCTGATCCGCGCATCGTATGCAGGGCGGCCCGTCCAAGAAAGTGGATTTCCAAAGGAGTAAAGGCGTTTGTACCGGCACGATTGCACTGGGTGATCGTAAATTCAACACTTGCAAAGTATTTGGTAATACAATTAAAACTCAGTATTTCAGCTAAAATTTACTGAACACGTTTTTACCAAGTGGACTAAGTGACCCAACAAACCTCTTTACAGATATTAAAAAATAATAACGCGAATAACGCACAAGAGATAATAAGAGTATCTGTCACCCTGGAAGGTGCCGCAAATATGGTACATATTATTTTTAATGTATTAATTTTGAAACAACACAAATTAATAAAATAAAAAGTAATTATTGAAGATATTGAATTGAATTCTTCATGCACAGTTTTCTATTTTAACAACTCTTAACATGACCAAAGGCATCAAGCGGCATATTTCTCGCAGGTGTTACGACTTTCCTTACTTCTTGTTCCATGGCCGTATTTTTTCTCAAGGTTACTTGGACAAGAGGTTTTCCCGTACTGATTCAACAAAATATAATATATATTTAATGCAATCATGTCTTAATAGTAACAAATTGATAAAATGTTGTATACGGAGACAATTAATCTAAAATGCCCAGTGATTTTTATCTATCTTAGTACTCTTCTAAAGAAAATACTATTTATCAGAGATCTTGGAGTACTGCTAGATTCTAAAATGTTATTTAAGGACAATATTAAACATATTTTAGAAAAAGCTTATAAACAATTTGGATTTATTATACGCATTACAAAGCCTTTCACTATAGCACACACACTAATTCTGCCATATATGTTATATGTAAGGTCACAGCTCGAGTTTGCTTCAGTCATTTGGAATCCTCAATATCAAACATACAATGATCGTATTGAAAATATCCAATCCAAATTTATTAAACACCTATCGTATCGCTTTAGCGATCATCGGTTTGACCCTACCGCTTTATATAAATGTAGAAAATTTTCAAAACATATAAAATGCAACTTAGGGCCTGTTCCCACTTCCGTTTTAAAAACGGTGGCGGGTCCCGTTTTAAAAACGGATGCCCTAGTGGCTGTAGTGGATGTATGGAGCTGTTCACACTTGTCCGACACGATTTGAAAACGGATCCGACATTTTTTGTCGGATGGATCGCCAGCGCAGGCGTCCGTTTTCAAATCGTGTCGGAACACGCTCGCTCATAGTGTTGTATGGAGCTGTTCACACATGTCGTCTAGTCGTTCCGGCAGAGTCCCCGCCACACCCCGACCCCTCCCCGCCCGCTCCCAGTCGCAAGGAAGCAGGCACGCTGCGTGCTTATATTTGGTTATTTTGTTAGTAAATAAATCAAAACTACAATAATGGATAAGGAAATAAATACCGAAAATTTAATAGCACTGGTCGAAGAAAGAGTATAGTAATATTTTATCTTTAACTAAATAAAAACAAAACACTTGGTGTACACAACTTTTGTATATCATTTTATAACTTTTATTTTTATATATATGAAGGGCTCAGCACGGGCAAGCCACCCAGTGAGGCCTACATTACTGGAAAACTTGGATTGTAAAAAATATTGTACCTAATAAATAATAATAATATCAAAATTTTTATTTTAATTTTTGAAAGTTTACTTTTTTAAAATTTTAAAGCTTTAATGAGATGCACGGAAGAGCGTATTAGTTTAATAAACACATAATAAAAATATTTGAGTTGTTATTGTTTTCTTTCTTTAACATATCGATAGCCTTTCTTCAGGACAAATGCACTCTCTCAATTTTGTATTTTGATATGTTAAGCTCTCTGAAACTCATTCCAGTAGATGGTTAAAGAAAGTGATAAACATTCTCTTAAGCCATTAAACGCCCTTGAGGTGATTTTCTCATGGTGAAAACGGCGCTATATAAATAATCCAATCATTATTATTCTAAAATAATTAAAGAACTTTAGTTCATCACTTCTCAACTCACCAATTAACACTTGGAAAATTCCTACAGAAAATCATTCGGCTATGATTGGGTGTACCCAAAATTTTCTTTTCACTTTTTTCCTTCTTTTTAATAAGTACCACATGACAACAAGAGCTTCATCGTCGTCTATTGCGCACAATTACTGAAGAATGAGCAAATAACATGTTTTTATTGAATCGACAATTATTTTTTTCGGTAGAGTATGGTCCGTTTTTAAAACGGATCCGTTTTTAAAATGGAAGTGTGAACAGGGCCATTGGCCATCCGTTTTTAAAACGGGACCCGCCTCCGATTTGAAAACGGAAGTGGGAACGGGCCCTTACTAAACTGATAACCTAATTTTTTATTTTGTAAAATAATCCTATCATCTTTGTTTATTTTATTGTTTTTATTATAATCATGCGAAAACTGTATTACTAACTGTCTTTAATTGTTTTTACAACATTTTGTGATTCCATATAATGTTTATTCTTTATATATTTTTGTCATTTATTTATATATTGTATAGGTGCAAATATTGAGTCAACGACTAGAATTCATGGAACATTATTGGTCTAATATTGTAAATAATTGCTGTTTATGCTAAATATATAAATGATTGTTTTTTTCCTAAATAAAAAGTCATAAAAAAGATACGGCACCCTGTCACAAGGAGAGACAATAAATATAAGGTGGATGAACTTCTTTGGGATTTATCCATGTATCCAGCTCTGAGTTAGGGCCGGGACATGCAAATCATAAATTATTGCTGCTTTAAGAACTAAAAAACACCCACCAAACATAAAATATCATCTTTTTAAATATCGACCAAACTTAAAATCTTTATACATTAAATTTTCGTACGGCTGTGAGAGTTTGTTTGGGTTTAATACACCGTTATAATTTATGCGAGCGAGGGTTGATTTAAAGTGAGGTGGGTGGCGGGGGGTGGGGGTGTCGATTGCCCTTTTACTTTTGGATAGCCCCTCACGGCAGGGGTAATAAGGCAAAAATAAAAACAGGAAAGTTCGCGGATTTAACGTTCGTGAAGGAATAATGACGCCGCTCGTTTTGGGAGTAGGAAAGGTGGAAGTAAAAACAGGTTAACACGAGCGTAAGTCCCTTAAAAGGGTCTGGATTTATGTTTTTATGGTAAATATTCGCTGGATTATTATGTCAGAGACCAAACAAAAGAAAACTACTACTGATAATAACTTTACTATTGGCTAATTTTGTTAAACAACTTTTCTTAAATATCGCCATATTTGCCTTACAAAGCCAAACGCTATACTAAAATAATTCCTTAACTACCTTTATATCTTTGATCTGTTCATCTATATTGATAGAGGCGTTATTATTAAATGAAAACTAGCACTACATACTAACAGCGGGCTATGAAAGTATTTAATTCATTAATAGAAAATATTTCAGAATTTGCAACTTGTGTAAGTTTTTTAAAAATTAATTAGAGTAGATTTATCTTATGAGACTTACTTTAAGAAGTATATTAGAAGAACATAACACAGCAGCGGCCATTCCAACAGGGTGATATTGTTAGCATCTGAAAAATTTACATCGGCAGTGAAGACAGATCATATTTGGGAGGCGGGTTTGAGTACCGCCGACCCGGGAACCATTTATTGGATAACCAACACCTCTGGTGCCTGGGCTTATCAGGTAAGGTGTGTTCAGGATGCGCCTGCCCACCAGCTGCGTGGCGTGTCAGATCGGGAGAGGCTGGATTGGGGAGACCCTTTGACCTCTCCAACTGGTATTTCGACCCATCGTCTTGCGCCGCAGTGGGAGGGATATATTCATATGTCCGTTACTCCTGGACACACTGATCCCAAGAATCTTACCCTTTCCCTTTACATTTTACCTTCCCAGAACTTCATCTCCTTCCTTTCCTTAAAATAGACCCTCCACACAGCATCCGAAAAGATGAAATAGGCCCTGAGAGATTTTTTTCATCATCAGGGCTTCACGTGTCGGGTTAACGTTTAAAACAGAGCAGTTTGTAAAATTATTTAAATAAACGAAAAGTCAAGGCAATAATATTTTTTACTATAATAATAAACAAATTATAAAATAAAGTAATAAGGTAATTAAGTTATTGCAAATAGTCATTTTATTGTTATTTACTTATGAAGATTTGGAAACATTAACAATCAGCTCATAGCCAAACGGTTTACCGCTTGGCCATGGAGTAAAATAAAATAAAATTGTTCAAGTCGTCACATTAATTTTCCGTAAAGTCATTACAAGTCTGCGCTAGTAGGTACGACGATGGTTAGATTTATTTTTACCCATAGTTGGCTGAGTAGTTTCAATTCACTTAACTCAATGAATTCTTACCAATATTGCAGTACAATAATTTATGGCGATGCTTTTGATTCGTGGGGTTTAGCATAGATAAGCCTATTTTTCCTAAAAGTTAGTTCAATAGTTTGCTATTACTAACCAAAAGTACGTAAAAGGGTAGCAGTAGGAATAGGAACGCAGAACTGGTGAGAGTAAATAATAGAAGAAGCAATCCACCTCATTGGCCGATGCCCGTCGGTTGATTCAGGATGTGGCGAGCTGTTTAATATGGAATAGAAAAGGCATAACTCAAAGTATTACGGCCCAAATTCAAACAACTCGGCTAAGCCGCAAAATAAATAACCGTACTGTAGTTAATGTATGCAGAGAATCAAAGTGGTTTTGGCCACTTTATGTTTTCTTGCTGATGAAGTAATCCGGCCAGCAAATGGCCTTGTTATTATTCATTGGATTCCGAGGAGCGACTCCGGAAAAATGCTAAGGCCTACGCGAAATTAAGTTCGCAACACTTTGATTTCGTAATCTCCGCTGAACTAAAAGCACATAAATCTAAAACTTGGGGAAAATCACAAATGGCTTAGGGGATTGTACAAGATTTAAGAATATCGCGCTAGGAATGGGAGTTTGGCAGTTATTTATATTGTAAAGTGTACGTTTTTCATTAAGTTGGGGTGATATTAATTATTTTTTTCTGTGACAAATACACCAACTATTATATTTGAAAGTTAATTGAAAAACGATAATTCGTGCATAATCATTTTTGTGGGTACAATATAATCCAAAAGTCTATGTGGGTAGTAGGAGAGAAGAACTAATAATTTAAGATCTCTCCGGAATTACGATCTACGGGTAGTTTAAAGGTACCTACAACGAAAAATTTCGAACTGAAAAGAGTATAATACTTTTGCCTTTGAATTATACGCATTTTAAATTTAATAAACACATAATTTTTTTAGAAGACAATGTAAGCCAACAGTTAAATATTACAAATTGAGCTTTTACTTATTAAATAATTCCAACAATAATTTTTTTTTTAAATAAAGTTCGTCAATCATAGTTCCTTAAGTAATTACTTTTCAGCTATAATTGTACACATGGAAATCTCACATAAAAGAGACAAAAACAAATACATTTATCACCTATATTATGTACCTGATAAGTTTGTTGATTATAAGCTATCTTATTATTTCTACCAGTTAATACAAAGTGAATCCGGGCCGCTGAATTACAAAGGTATCTTTCCGTTTCCACGTGAACTAATTCCCTACTTTCCCCGCAATCCTTCCGGTACAACTAAACAAGGTAAAGATCTCCCAAAGTCAATTGATTTCCCCCAATAGAATTCCAAGAATTGATTCAAATGGATGCTGAAACTGTAAGAAGATTTCCTTGAGGAGGGGAGGGAGGAATAGAGTCTATAATAGGTAGTTGTACCTCTAAACACTGAACACTGGTACCGGGTTAGGTACTTGCTACGGGCTACGGGCTACGGACTAAAGGCTAGCTACGGCGACCGGGAGACATACTTGTTACTTGTTAGTAGTGGGATAGCCACGAGCAAGCATAATGGATGGAGTGTTTATGTAAGCTATAATCGGAAAAGGTCCGCTTTGATGGGGCTAAACCTCGAGGAGAAATTCCGATATTTGCAGAATCTGCAAGTCGAACCGATCTGCGGTGGATACTATAAGACGTGGACCAATATTAGGTTTGGAGATTTCCCAGCATTAGTTAATATTATCGATATAAGTGGGTGGGGTAGGTTATCAATTAGGATTATTGGAGTTCGGTTTACCTTTTAGTGGCTTCGGCTCTGTGTGCTTAGCCTTCTGGATTGCCGATAAATTTCCCCGATGATACGGGATTTGGTCGTCTATATATTTGTGGTGGGAGCTGATAAATGCCCCCAGAAAGGATTGCTCATTATATAGTTTGGTCTACTCCGGTCCGGTCCGGTAAGATTTATGGGAGAAGATGAATGATTTATCTAGGCCTTGATGGAGTTCGTTCCGTACAAAATTTTTGTTTGTGTTATAATCTTTTTTGTCACAAACATATCGGTCCAATTCGTCCACTTCAAGAATAATAAAATTGAATTGGTGAATGTGCCGAGTATTTATTTTCTATTTATACTACATTTATAATAAATAATATTTGCTGAAATTTATTTTGGATGAAGAAAAATTGATTAATTATTGTAACACTAACTAAGAATGTCCATCTCCGTCGATTTCCACGTGTGCGACTGAGGATTTTTTGTAAAAAGCGGGAATCTTCCTAAGTATTTGTATTTATTCAAAATGTAATATGCTTTGAGTGCTAACTTGTGTTATAGTAGATGAATAGTACTCTTAATAACTTTCAGATTCGAATACACAAATGTGCCTGTATTAAACACAATTAAACTTTAGTCGAAATTCTATGCGTGGATTAAGCGTAAATTATATGGGTCGCCCACAGTTAAATTTGGTATCAAAACTATTCTAAGACACGTGTAAGCTGCTCTGAGGGTCAAGAATGTCACCTTATGTTGAGCGGGTGACGGGACAGTAAGAGGGAAGGCTGCTACGGTATTCTGCAGTGTTTTTGGGCGGGTTGGGAACCTTCACTAGTGCTAGGCGGGCGGAGTGGGCGGAGGACAGGATGGGCGGCGCCCAGAGATAATTACAAGATGTTTACATTACTTTTACCAGGGCTGCTATTAGGCTGCTTATTTTTGGCCTTTGTATATAATAAAATGAGAAAAGGGTTCTTAAAATAATATTTATAAAGTCCAAAGTATTAGTCCTTTTATGCTTAGGTTATTAAGATGAAATTTTAAATAAAGACAGTGTAAGTGATTAATGGCGTTGCAAAACTTTAAGTTTGTACAGTGGTTAACGCAAATGATAATATTTTATGTTTGGGAGGGTGTGGGTTCAATTCTCACGTTGGATAAAATATTACCCGGTTTTTTTTTATTAAATGTGCGTTTTAAACGCAATGACCGTACACAACTAAATAAGGTAAAAAAATAATAAAAAACTATTTTTTAAATAATATATTGTCATCTATGTTAAGAAGAGTTGAAATATAAGTAAAATCATCAATTTCACACATGTTTTGAAAAAACTTGTCCAAATCACATATGCATTTTGCTTTTTTAAAAATTTTTATTCGGGTAAAATTTGTCCCGTTTCTTTATTGTTTCAATAAAAAAAACAGATAAGTCCAATTACAAGAAAGGTTGTTAATTATTAACCGCCTTTTAAATCGTTCTCACGCAAGTGCTACGCCCTTAAAACACAAACTTAAAACTTACGAAATTAAATTCTGCGAATATTAACTTCGGGCAATTAATTGCTAATGACAAATAGGTAATTGTACCTTGTGACCTTAATTATCAGGCCAACAGTCGCAGCGCAAAATTTAATAGTCGGACCTTCAAATTACTACCTAGAATTGTAAGCAAAGGCGAGCGTTTACAGTAACTATTAAAAGTAAAGTTAGAGACACAGTCCAGCGAGGGTCGCTGGCTGTGGAGGGGGTGGGGTAACTCTTGGCTAAGGGGGTGAATTTAAGAAGCTGTGGACAACATTCAAGAAAGGGTGGTTAACATTTGAGAAAGGGACGTGGTATGTACACAAGAACCTCTTAACAGTTTTAAGTTTTCGGTAGATATATAATAGCTATCTAGGATACATGCTAGTACCAAAACTAACGTATTATATTTCCGCTACAAATAATATATAGGTTCTAAGCTCTAAGTTTATTGGCATGCAGGTCATAAGAAAGATGACTGTGTTTGAACCCGAAAAGACGATTGTCGTAAAAAATACTTTTATTATTATTGAACGATAATAATATGATGGAGTAAGTAATCTTGATTTATAGCCTTATGTTTTCAATGTTAAATTAAATACCAAAAGGTGCGCAATTGTTTCTATAATCGATTTCTACTGTAAGGAAAAAAAACAATAACTGCCCTTGGCGTTCAAAAAATTACACCTTGCATGTAATAGATAGAATGACCAAATACATTTTTTTACACCTCTGTAGGCAACTGTTTACCTTATTTGGTGTACAATTACTTACATTAGATAGATATTACAAACCCTTTACCCGTATAAAGCATTAGGTAATACTATAAAGTACATGACATTCGAAAAGTGCCATAATGACGCAATTAACGGACATTAAACTACCTACGCTTATGTAAATAAATAGGTTCCTATGAATACCCAGAAGGAGTATTCCTCCGGAAGGAACGCAGGTTTAGGGCCGGTTTTCTAAATTACAGGCCATTCGTTATGCGAAATGGGTGTGATAGAAATATATGGGCTTGAACTCCGCGAATTCCAAGACTTCGTTTAATTTTCATCACGGCAAGAGACTCCTGCTAAGTGACGGGTCAAGAGGCATTGTTTACTGCTCCTTTAATACCATTAGGGGTCAAAAAGACTCTAAGTAAATGCTAAGAATAATGTACATTTTGGTAAGGTGACAAATACAATGAACACGTTTTTTATCTCTTGGAGTTCATCCTATAAGAACTCAACTTATGACTCGTAGATGGCATCCCAACTCGTTGCCAGGACAGGTAAATCAGTAATATTGAAGTTATACCTCTTATTTTAGAGATATTAGAATTTATTATGAGTTGTTTATTTATTTACGTTGACTTTTTAAAATGCGGCTTTTGTATAACTTCTCGTATACTCAAAGGTCATGGCAGATTTTCACGGTTTAAAAACGAATTCCGATAAAATAGATGAATAAAAATTGTTAAGGCGGCATAAGACAAAAATAATTCCAACGGATTCGTAACAAAAATATCTTTTTTTTTTTTTTTCTTTTTTCGTAGGAAGCAATCACTTTGTGGTCAGACATTATATATTAAATCAAATAAAACACTTTGTTTATTAACCACGACTTTTTATTATTACATCTACCGGTTTCACTACACTAAAAGGCTTTTAGTTATATTTCACATCCTGATGAAGCTCGACTGTAGTGAAACCGATAGATGTAATAATAAAAAAGTCGTGGTTAATAAACAAAGTGTTTTATTTGATTTAAAATATCTTTTTTGTTTCCGACCTATACCCACGGATGTAAGTTATTTATACGAAATAATGAAAGCAGTACCTTAAGCAATTTTCAACTTTTAAATTAGCACTAAATTTTATTATTCTGGACGACGAATTAGTATATGCCTAAGGTATTCAGATAGAAATGTCAGAGATTTTATTAATATGAATTTTCAGAATTAATTAAAATAAACCTCGCGGAAATACTAATTTTCCAGGCCTGCTAGGGCAAATACGACCGTACGTAGGTCCATTATGACAGGCCGCTTGCCAATTATTTTTGTGGAAATCTTCTTCACTTACGTCATTATGATTTCAACTTTATTTTAGAATATTTGTTAGGGCATATTCGACCGTAGGTCCATCCAATACACCGGGGCCGCGCATCCCATACTTTTGTGCACGTCTTCTTCACTTACGTCGTTAAGATTCCGACTTTATTTTAGAGTATTAATAACCGCTGTCGTCTTAATAACCACTTGTATATAATAAATTCACACATTTTTCTCAATGATTGTTAAAATTAAATTTTTCATATTACTGAAGTATTTTTAGAAATACTTAGGTATCCTGACAAAATTTATAAATAAATATGGTAAGTTTTAGAACCATCGTTTATTATTCCACCTTCCCCATTACGCATCCGAGCTGGTCACCATTTCACTGCCTGCCATTGTTACAAGTTGCCGTGTGCGAGTTGATACAAGATGGTGAAACTTTTGGGTTCCTCACCGGACCCGCCTTTTCATTAAGGGATTAAAGGGGAAGGCCTTAAACATAATACATTCCTCCAGTATCCTAAACCACCTCACTAAAAAGTTTGATCAATCCTCTAATCAAAACAATATATCTATGAAAAGTTTATCGCTTTTAGTAAGGTTCTCATAATTTGCAAGCGAAATATGGCGTACCGCAAGGCTTCGTTAAGGTCCACCGTTCCTTGAACTAACTCCAAGATTATATTATACAATAATGTAACTCCCCTAAGAGGCGACTGAAGTAATGTTTCTTCCCCTTAAACATTGGTAATAAATTTATTAATTACAATACAACATACCTATACCTGAGTTCTGTGTAATTAACGTTTGTTGGTTCTTGTTCTGTTCTTCGTTCAAGAACAAAGATGAATATTAGTTGTTTGTTTCACAAAATTTTGTCAACAATGGAAAGTTTTCGCTATTAATTACATTCTTGAAAACCAAGTAACTTTATTAAACATGTTTGTCTTTTGGAATATTCATAAAATAATTTATTTGTAAATTTGTAGATTTTTTTTATACGACGTCATGTAACACTGTTTCTCAAAAGGAGAATAGACAGCTGAAGGGCGCTGGAGCATTCGAAAACGTAAACTCAAGTGAAGGAGTACACCGCATTTTTTAACAAAAGTAATTGAAGGAATCGAGCCAAAATTATTTTTGGGTTTCAGTGCCAACTATGAGGAAGATAATATATTATGTATGTAAGATTATTTCAATGATGTCCAGTTGAACAATTCCCCCCTGATAGGGTTTAATTAAGGTCAGTTGCCCTGTAATTTTGCAAATGAATTTACTTTCTTGAATGGAGTATTTGGTATTCACTCTACGGCAAATAATCTATTTCTTAGATTCTACCTATGCCGCCACCCTCAACTAGTCAAATATCCCTTAAACTTTTCATTGGTTAATAAAAGGGGTTGATTGCAACGGTGAAACGAGGGATAACAATCTTAGAAAAGGGGTGAGTTCCAAAATCCATTTATGATTTTGATCAATAAATGTAGTTATAAATGCATATCATATAAATTTGTATAAAAATTATCGTTTTAACATAGAAAAATTTTGTCCTACGAGCACCTTAAAGATGGGTTGTTTCACAGAATTTGAACAATTCATCAAATTTCAACGTTAATTTTTGGGTTCTGTGAAAGTCCTATTCAAGTTCTGTTATTATATATTTATAGGCTAATTGCTCGACAGAACTGAAATAATAACAGAATTTGATAAAATGTTTCGCAGAACTAGAAAATTAACTTTGAAATTTGAAGCATTGTTCAAATTCTCTGAAACAACCCGTCCTAAGTAAAGATGTTTAAAAATAATATTTTTATAATATTTGGCTAATTTATATAGCGCCGTTTTCGTGAGAAATCACCTCAAGGGACCCAAGTAGTATGCCAATGGATTGATACAATAATCATAAAGAAAAAAATACACTTTTTCGTGTTCACAAAATGAACATTTAGCTCAGGGTGTTTCAACCTCTGGTGTGCGTCGTTTCAATACGGCTTAAAAACATGTCTTACAATTTGATGTATACCTGAAAGGTGCCGAGAATCAGTAAAATCAAATGAAAAGGAGGTTAAAATACCTCAACCATATCTAATATGTTTTATTTATTTTTTGTTTTCAATTTGATTTAATTTGTAGAACTGATGACCGGTCGGTGGCTGAGTTGACATCGCGTTTGGGTCTCACCCTGGCGTAGTGTGTTCAATTTCTCGGCTGGCTAAGTCCTACATCAAAAAACAAGCAACATTTTTCGAATATTGTCATGCTGGGAATGTTCGCCTTTCTTTAAAAAAACTCCGTATTAATTTTGAGTATTACTTTAACATTACTCTACGGAAAAGGAAATCTGCTGGAGGTACCTATCTTCATATTCAAATAACTTATTAGCTTATTCGCGTAAATAAGTCGTATTCATCGTATCTATGACATTCAAACGAAAAAGTTACCAAATCTTAAGATATAAGATAAGAAATTTTTGCAGCGTATAACTATCGTCACCTTAGACACAAACACTCCAATAATGGCAGCACGGGAGAAAGGACGAATCAGGGAGACAGGATTAGGGTTTAATTCATTTAGCAGCAATCAAGTGGCCGGTGAAGGAAGGATTCAATTCGCGGTAATTGGATTATCCTATCGGTAGCTGCTAGCTAGTAGCTCCTCTAGCTGCTGATAACTAGCTACTGCTATGTGCTTCGTCTCTTAGTTGCGAATCTTGATTCGGAGATGCGCCTCGAGATGGCTCATATTCAGCTAAGTGAATCAAATCCAAATTCAGTTGAATATTGTATACAACGCAACATGAAGGTAACATTGGTTTGGAACTTCCATAAAAACTTGAATCTGCTAGTAAATTGGTATAAACAATTGAAAAAAAAAAATAATAAGAACACGAATATAAATCAACGAGTATGTTGCCACACATCCCTTTCATTTTATATTCTCGTATTACGATAGCATTTTTTTTATTTTTTATTTTTCTACAGTCTATTTATTAAAAAAAAGAACAGGAATACACTCATAATAATATAACATTATAATAAAATAATTAGAACGGGTTGTTTCACGGAATTTGAACAACTCAACAAATTTCAAAGTTGATTTGCAAGTTCTGTGAAGGTTCTATTCAAGTTCTATTATTATAGCATTAGTGATTATTATGGCCAGATTGAACTTGAATGGAACCTGCGCAGAACTTGAAAATCAACTTCGAAATTCGACGAATTCTTCAAATTCTGTGATAATGTTCATTTTTTTAAAATTGATTTTTTTTTTAAATTTAACTCTTGTTAGCAGAATATATGTTTTTACACAATAGATATTTTAAAATAAATTTATGATATGTTTAAGTTTTTTTTATAGCTTATACAATTTTTTAACTTTGTTTTCAATCTTAATTTAGAACAGGTACCTAATAGAAAAAAAAATTTGCAAGAGAACAGTAATAAGGAAATACAATTTAGTATATTTAAAGTTCGACCTAACCCGCCTCTCAAGATGAACCTGTATTGAAGCATAATTTTTAGCTAATAAATGTTGCCAACTGATTTTTTTTTACATTAACACCACACAGGAGGCCCTGAGGAAAATAATTACCTTCAGGTCCTATGTCGTCTTTCAGGATACTGTGTGGAAGGTTTTTTTTAAGTAAAAAAAGGAAAGGAAGTTCTGTGAAGGTCAAAGGGTCTCCCCAAACCAACCTCTCTCGATCTGGCACATCATGCAGCCGTTGGTGCTGGCGCATCCTGAACACACCTCACCCGATGAACCCAGGATCTTGGGGTGACCTACAGCAGTATTGGTTATCCAATAAATGATTCTCGGGGCGGCGGTACCCAATCTCGCCTCCCTAATTGAATTTACCTAAAGCATTTTATAATTTTTTCAGCTATCCTTGCAAACAGTTGAATTGTTTACCCTATTATTCATACATCGTGTGATTTAAAAAAGTATCATCTGTTATTATTACGTCTTCAACATGGGTTGTAAATTGTATGTATTTTATTAAGTCACTAATTTAAATTCTTATTTAATAATCTCAACATATTTCGAATCCCTTCCGTATCAAGATTATATAAAATTGTTTTCCCTGCTTTATTAACACCGTAATGCCCGAGGCTTGTTCGTTATTAAATAAACAATCCCCATACGTAAGAGTTTAACGTTCACCTCACATCTTTTCAAGACGTTCATTCCTTACAGCGTTATATTATAAGTTTCGTATTATTTTAATAAGTTGAGTTCAGGCATTCTCAAGTCACGGTGATGGCGGGCCGCGGGCATATCTCGAACCTAATTGAGATTGATTAAAAATATTTCGCATAGTTCAACCAAGAACAGGGTTGGTCAAGCAGGGGTGGAAGACTTGCTCTTTGGGGTGGAAGATTACTGTACGCGACGAGGCGAGGGGTCGAATACTTGGAATTATGCTCAGTATGTTGTTGCTGAGATAAGATGCTCGCGGAAATTATTAAATAGATTAAATTCCTATCGTTATTAGGAAAATTATTTTCAATTTCTAGATGGTCATCCAGATTTTGAATTAATTCTTCATAAAATATTTGAGTTGAATTCTTGGGGAAAAAAACGCACCCAACGTACATGATATTGGTAATCTTTTTACATTTTTGAGCATCGCAAAGACAATGTATTTTTTTATCTCTCATTTTTTACTCTCTTACACCATGTACTCATTAACATCTACCCATGTACAATCTTCCGATTTCACAAAATTGTTTGAATTTTGAAGGAATTTCATTGTCATTTATCAGCGTTAGTAAAGTTGTTAGAACTTTCATGGAAGTAGAATTTTTGATAGCCATTTTCATTATTTTCTGATATGAATATCCAAGTACGATTACAACCTTTCTCTTCTCGTCTTTATCCTTTCTTCACAGAATTCAGTCTCAGAGCATACCCCAATTGGAGATATAAGGCTTCGAAAAGTTGTGAACTGTTGGAATTCTTGTGACGTATTAACATAAAAAAGCTTTACGCTACGTTTCTGGCGTCTTTCGTTTATGAACATCAAATCATTGCATCAAGAGTTTTGATAGATCTAAACAATTGATATATCAACTCTAGATATGGCGTGTCTTACAAATTTGGTCGAATAATTCGGCCCACTTATGAGTAATTTTATAACCAAATTCCCCATCGGATTCCGTCACCTCGCTTCGAAAGCATAATATCTTGGGAGACAAATTTGGTCCTCCTAAACCAAAAAAAGGAAAAAAGCAATGCTTCTTGCGATCTTTTAATTGCGAAATAATGCCTTTTTATAAACGTTTTCGTAACCCAATTTTCGGAACCAATAATTTTGGTTTCGGTGTCATTTTTAACATCCATACACCCTGTCTCGACTTTGTTGGTCGATGATCTAAACATACATTTTTATTGCGTTCTGTTTTCATGTCCATCGAGTTTAATAGATTTTTCATTCAACGAACAAATCTACAGGATTCGGTAATTCACAAGTAAATAGCTACCACCTAGAGCCAGAAGTGACCATGATCGAAGAGAATCTTGGAATTTATCTCGCCTGTAATTAATCTTGCTGTCTAAGATGGGAGATAGTGGTACAGAACTGTAAGGGCAACATGACTCCTCGGGCTATTCTGAACTAGCGATCTACATACCTTCACAACTTGCTCCAACTATCATGTTACTACCACGTTACCAAAACCTACTGGAATATAAAATACCTCCCTGATAATTGCAAATTTCGTAGCATCTATGTACTCACTTACAAATTAATAATTTATTATGTCTACCCACTAAACTTACCGATTAAAGTAACTACCTGAATACAGTATTTAAAGAAAAACAATTCTTCTACGGATATAACTTGTTTCCTTAATCTCAATCATGGGTGCGTTGCAAAATAAATTAAAAAGTATGTAATAGATTACATTATATTATATTAATGAATCAGTTAAATCATAATAATAATATTTGTATAGCGCCGTTTTTGTGCAAAATCATCTCAAGGGCGATATTCAAATATAAAATACATTTCTACAATGTTATTATAGTTATCAGTTAGTCGTAAAAACAACCTGGATCAAAGAGGTTTTTTTTTTTGGAGCAGCTTCCATTGTTCTATTGGTATAATAAACACAGCAGTCCAAGGATACGGGTTAGGTTGAAACTAGAGAGAGCAAGGGTTACAATGTTTGTTACTATTAATTATGTAAAAACAAATATTTATAAATTGTAAGTACCCCTAGCAAAATTCGTCAAGTTACTCAAACCAATTCGTGTTGAATTTGTTTGCAAACTTAAAAATAAGTCATCGCTTCCATTTTGTAAAAAGGGAAAAATAAAAAATATCTTCCAAATTTTAAAGTCTAATGTAATATCATCGTCTGTTACAAAGAAGCTGAATTTAAGGGTGGAGTATTGAATTTTGCACTGATTCTACCAAAATGAGATGTAACATGTATCCCACTCGAAACGAGGTTATTGTTTTAAAGGGGAAAGTGATATAATGTGGAACGTTTTGTGTTTTGAGAGTAAGAGAACTATTTCCTTAACACGTTTCAATGATGAAAGCATTTACAATATACCCTCACTTCCCCACGTAATGATAACACTCTACGTAATTCAATTTGGTAAACTTATTTCCGAACCACGCGAGTTTTGCATTATAAGTGAATAAATATTGGGAACGATGATTCGAAATGGAAAGGGTTATTGCGAAATAATATGCCCAAGTAATTTAATTTATTTCGCAATGTTGTTAACAGCCTTGTGTTTATTAACCCTGTAGGGTTATAAAATACCCTTTCACATCATTCAGTTGCAGGTGAAATTAGACATCATTACCTCACCAAGTGAAGTCCTGAAAAATACAATCATCAGGCAAAACGGTAAACAATTTTAGATTATATAAGTCAAATATGAAGACGGTAATGATTAAAAATTACTTCCTTTGCTACCCGGTCTCGCTCAACATTTAAAATTGAAAATACAAAACACACAGATATTCCTAAGTCATTATAGAAATAACTTCGCAAGCTGAAGCCTATAGAGAGACATTGGTAAGGATTTGCTGCTCTAAAGAATAAATAAAAAATCATAGTTACACTATTAAAGTGCATCTCGAAGTCATTGTGTAAACAAAGCACTTACAAATTTTTACAGCCTGGAAGTTATTAAACTCACCCGAATCTAAAACAAGCTTAAGGATATTGTACTACTAAAAATGGCATTATCGAAACGATTTGTTTAATAAAATTTGTATAATTGAAATCGGGCAACTGAAATGTAAGTGTGTACCGATTATATAAGTACTAACTTAAGTATTTGGCTGTAGGTGTGGGTAAACATCTGAAAGCTTTCAATTTCCCATCCATCTCGGCAAACTATCTATTCTGAAATAATACGTGTTTAAAATCAACGTAGCAGCAATAATATACCCGAGAGCATTTTGTGGTTGTTTTTGTAAGTAGATTAGGTAAATAAATTGTAAGATGCTGGTTCATAATTGGTTAAGCTGCCTACTCATAAGCCAGCTAGCACCTACACGCCCAATTAATTTCAAGGAGGAAGATAAATATTACACGAACATATTAATTCTAGTGCTAAGTTTATCCAATAACTTCTCAGTCTATATGATCGAGCAAATATTTTACATAATTTTACGGTGTTAGTGTCAAGCATTTGTTACTATGTACATTTAATCCTAGATTCATAACCATTCGTCCCACAGACCGCGCAAAACGTAAATTTGTTTCTAGTGTCTCGAGTGAAAGAGATAGAATGATGACCTCTCAAGTACCTTCCTAGATTGCTTGTTCATTAGTAACGCGGGTGTGTTTACCTCGCAGTGAAGTCTTGTGGACAAGCTATAGACCTTTGAACGTCTGAGAGACGAATGTTTATGAATAGTGTAACTTTTGACGAGACTGCAAGTTATTTTGAAAACATTGTTTTTGATGAGTTCTGGTTATACAGATTAAAAGTAAGTATATGATATTATTTTATATGAGTTATTATTTATAGTTACATCTTATTTTATCGTTCAAAATGTATTATTGGATATATTTTACATCAAATCATTTTATTTTATTTTGGAATGGATAATCGAAAAATTGATAACTATTTGAATCGTTTATCTGATTTTGGTGATGATGATTTTACCAGTCAGCAAAATGAAGTAGAAATCAGTAATGTCGAAGATCACGTGGAATTAGATGAAATGGTCCCGACAGATTCCGACAGTGATAACGACATGGTTACGTAAAAGACACGAAACGCCAACTTCGAAGAGATGCCTAAAAAGGAAAATTGCCGAAGTTTTAGATGAAATGCCTACCATTGCCACACCTGGTCTAAGTGGTACTCAAAATAAGGTTTGTGGTTATTGTGATTTAAAAAAACGGCATATGACAAGGTTCCAATGCAAGCAATGCAAAAAGTATGTAGGCATGGATCATCGCGGCCTCATGTGTGTGGAATGTACCGATGAAATTTAATTTTAACTCGTTTATTATTTTTTTGATACCTAATTAAACATATTAAAGAGTGCCATACTTAATTTATTTATTTTATTTACAAGTATCCCAAAACTCGTCACTTAAATTTAGTCGTCTGTGAGACGAATTTTTATGAATAATGTTCCTCTTAGATAAGGTTATGAATCTAGGGTTAAGACGATTGTCCCACGAGTCTGTAAGCAATGGACATAAACTGAATGCTGCAAGACTTTGGGCAGAAAAATAGGATAGCTATTTAAAATGTATTTGTAATAATGCATTGGTCACCATGAAACAGGAAATTGTCTAGTATAGTGATTCAATGCATCAATGCCTTGTACATTTCTATTAAATAAAACATGTATTTTATAAAAAAATATATATATATATACTAAGGTAACGGCCTGGAGCGCAGTTGATTGTGGAACTTTGCGCCGGGTATTGAAGCATTTGGTTTATGTCGATTGCATAGGTACCGACACGTGGGACGACGGGCTTAGATAAATATTAAAAAAAAATATCCCACTAAAGTTTTTTTAAACAAAGAACTTTTTATATATAAAAAGAATTGTTATAAAAATTGCTGTACCTAAACGTAACTTTACGTTTGCGGATTGTAATACATGTATTCGGATATCTTCGAGGCGTTGGGTAGATACCTCGTAACAGCGGTTATTAATTTAGGAACATATTCTAATTATCTTTCAAAAGATAAGTAAGTAAAATAGTGTATATTTAAAATTAATGTAATTTATGGAAATGCTGACCAAGGGCGGTGAAATAATAATTATAAAGATATGTTATGAACGTTTTGTAAACCGTACAAAAATTATCAAACCTTTTTATTTGAGCATTAATGAAAAAACAGTTTTTTATGATCACCCCTCAAAGTTTCGCAAGAGTGGTATTATAACGATTTATTTTTGGGATACTACGCAGTGTTGCATTACTTCCTTATTTAGCCAACGTATCGGACAGCATTACACTGTCCAACATCAGGGTAGATGTGCAATCTGCCACTACACATCTGCCCTGATAATAGACACTGATGCTATCCGAAACGTTGGCTAAAAAAGGAGGTAGCGCAACACGTTATAATATCCCAAAAATAAATCACTAGAACAAATAATGTGATCTATTACGATTTGAAAGAAAACTGATGTCGCTAATTAATGTAAGACTGCTAATGACAAGCCAATAAAGTTGAATTTATGCTCAAAAAAGAATTATTACAACATTTAAAAAAATTTGATAATCGTAGGCACTACGATAAATATACAAGAAAGGCGTCCTGAAAGTAGTACGTGATTGAATAATTTGTGTTAAAACCACTCACGTTTAAGCTCTGAAATAACCTATGTATGTTTATTTAGGTATAATATCAACTACTGACTTGTATTTTACAATGACATAAATACGACATAACGAATGAACAAACACAACACATCTAAATATTCACTCTGCGCGTGTCTTTATAATTTCCTCGGCGGTTTGTGACAAAACTTTGCTCCTCAACCGCTAGCTAAGTTGCGCCCATTTCCTAACATTTGTACTGTAAGTGAACAAGTTGTAAGTGGGCAATGCATCATCCGAGCAACATTCTTGCTGCTAACTGACTGGCAAAACCTCTGGTCTCTCCTGGCGAAACGAATTTATGGGTTCAAACTATTTGGACTCACTACTACAGTATGTACTACCCGAGTGTGGGGATGTAGGGTAGGTACTAGATACGGGAAGTAGAAGTTAGTTTACGTTGTGTATCGTCTTCGTATCTACCATTTACACTTCTGCAACACATATTTGTAATAAAATACACTCGTATATCGTCCGGTTTGTAATGAACGTACGACTCTTATCGGAGAGACTGATAATAATAGTTTACACCTACGTATTTGATTGTGTTCTAAACTGTGACCGGAATTAGCGACTGTTTATCAGATTGGCAGTAACACTGTAACGAATCTATTAACCCTTGAAAAGTGTATATATTTTGTAATTTTGAAATTTTTTTACATATTCTTATTGTGAAATTGTTTTAAACATTATTATTTTAAAATCTTGCACTCCAGATACTGTATCGATAAATATCATAATTATTTGTACAGAATTTGTTCAAATATCTTTTATTTATTAGTATAATTTTAAAATGATTTTTTTTTTATTTTATTAAGGTCACTAAAAATAATTATTTTAATCTTGAAAAAAACCCGATATTTTACTGGGTTCAAATTGTTCATTTACGGCGACAAGAGCACCGGATTTAAATTTCAAGTCTTCTTTTTTAAAGTTGGAGCTCTAAAAATTTCATGTGAGTTATCATCTATCAACCTTCTGATTTGTGAGCATGAAATAATACCGCTTTATTGTCGTCAAAACTCTATATAAAAATAGAGATTTTGTTGACAGTTTATAAAAACTTTTTTAAATTTTCGGTTGAAATGATTGTTCAAAAGAGACATCAATTTGAAGAAAAATATTAAAAAATTGATGATACTAATTAGATTAAGAATTATGATTTATTTTGTTTATAATCGACATATAAGTAACCAAGAATCGACAAAACACTTTCTCGCTCTACTGGTATGTTTTCGAATGAACGCCTTTTACGACAATGCCGTATGTATACGTCTACAGTGATCTTTCTTGTTACCAACTATAGACAGTCAAACTATTATCAACTTATCTGTTGCAGACTTATTGCTTTCAGATTGCATCCACCGGTTCAACGATCACTAACATAAAAATATATGTGGAATGCATTTGATTAATGAACGCGATGCTATTTTAAAATTGACATATTCTATTATTGTTATTATTATTTATTATATTTTGAACAGGGAGATAATATACAGAAACACCCTTACCTGGGGGGTCACTTGAGATTAAAATTGTTTATTGTTGATTAGTTTTATTAACAAATTACAATAACGTAATCGATTTAAAAATATATAATTTTTTTTTCAACTAAAATAATCACCAACCGTTACTGTTTGTACGAAAGTAATACTTTCTTTATCCAAACTTTATTCAAACAATAATTAAGTACTCCGTGTAATCTTTTTCTGTGTATTCCATTACTGTTTTCTTTTATTTTATCATGTTAGTTCTTATGAAGTTGGCTGCCATACCTAACCGAGAAATGTCCGTAGAACTACTAGAATTATTTACCCTCGAGAAGCGAACAATGAAATTCCTTACACGCAAGTTGCTCAGCCCTTGGGGTTAGCTCCTTCGCGGAAATACTGTTATTGTTTATTTATAAGCGAAGGAAAGTTATACGAGTTATCCTGGGGTAATCTAGGTGTACAAAGCAATGTTTTTAATTATATAATATTATTATTTAGTCCGAATGAACTCCGTTCAATATTTGACTTTTACAGGTTTTTATTCTGTTTTCTTTCACAAGTCATCACTAGTCACTCCGCCGAGTACCCCTCAACCCCTAACCCGACACTTAAGTTTTTAGTAAACAAAAAAGGCGCCAGGCAACAAAAAGTCACCTACATTTTACTAAATAACTTCATGAATTAAGGGTTGAAGTAAGTCAGGAACGGCTATTACGGAAATAATAAACAAAACTAAACATGGAAGATGTACAAGACATGCCAATAAAACTGACGTAGCTAATTAACTTTCCTTTCGACTTCTAGGACATGCCAACAAAAATGACGTAGCCAATTAACGTTCTTTTCAAATTTTGGGACATACCAATAAACCTGACGTAACCAGTTAATTTTCCTTTCGACTTCTAGGACATGATAATAAAATTGTTTTTCTGACTATAAAAGTATTTTGAGATTTGAAAATGTCACTTTCAGCAGAAGTTTAAAAAATTTAGCCCTGCTTTGGGAATACGGACACACCTTCAACATACTTCGTCATATTGGAGGTGTGACCGTAGTCGTAGTCAGTTTTTAAAGGTTTATAAACTAAAAAAAGGTATTGTTTTTGTTTTGTATTTTTTTTTAATATTTGCAGTTCAAATTGGAAAATGATTTTTTATAACAAACCAAGTTGAACTTATTTTGTTCATCAGTAATAATTACAGTAGCATATAAATCTTCAGATTATAATGCTCTCTTTTTAAAAATAGTTCCTCTAAAATAAATTTTCCAAGAAGACAAGCGATAAACCTTCAAAATATAAGTCGTTTCTGAGACAACTCGTAGGTCCGCAAGACAACTGGCACTCCACAACTCGGGCTAATGGAAATGCTGAGACGTCGCGGTGGACACTTTCCTACCGCAAGATTTGCTGCTACAACCTTCGGCACTCTGGGCGCCTGATAGCTACGCCATACTGATCTACGTGTCTACGCCTCTACGGCACTACGGATCTACGACTGCTGCTGGCTGCTATACAAATACAGTAATCTCCTACATATTATATTTCAAGTAGGAGAGTATGAGTGAGAAGTTAGCGTAGATCTTTCGTGGTTTGTATTACCTACAAGGTCTTATACTAGTATTATTTAGTGGTAACTATTTTTAATGTTGTGATAGGAAGGTACTATAAGAGTATCGCAATTTTAAAACAATCCTTGTTTAAATTTATGTTCTCAAAAGCAGAAACAATTTTTTTTCAGTCTGTTTTTTTCTTGTATATATAAAGGTTTTTTCGAATATTTTTAGCTTTCACCTTTCAAGGGTATTCTTGGCAAAAAGAAAAAGGAAAGGAAAATTTATGCGCGCATATTATTTAATTAGGAAATCATAAAAATATGGAAAATTAGTTTCAATTTTAGACTTAGTAGAGATGGAATGTTGAATGAAGTGGATTAATTTTTAGACAGGGCTTGGAATCGAAGAAACTATTTTTTATGTGCGATCGTTTGGCAGTCCGCCCTCTCTGCCTACCCCAGCGGAGAAACGGCGTGATGGTTAGTTAGTAAGTTAGCTTTTAGGGACAGCCAAAAACATGTGATTTTAATTTCCCACTCCTAAGCACAATCCAGGGAGTCAAGCACTTACGTTTGAAGAATTTAAGAGGGAACACAGCAATGTCCACTTTTCAAAAGTTTTCATTTCAATAAGAATCCAACTCCTAATGTAACAAATTTAGATAAGTAGTTTTTTGTTTATTTGGACTTATCTACTGTTAGCATTGAGTGAAATAACATATCATAGGTTTGTTAACTTTAAATGATTTAAAAACTTCAATAACTTTATAGAAATTTCTTGTAGCACCAAAGAAAATCTTTTTAAGGCCCACAGTTTGAAGGCAGCTTAAAGCTTTTCTTTTAAACTTAACCGATGATTCTGTAAACCTTATATCGGAAGTCTTAAACTGCGCCTGCAACTGTTAGACTGGACAGTCCGCTTCTCTTTCCTTCCCCTCCCCGGAGGCGGGAAATCGCCAAATCGAGTTGCGGTGTTCCCGCCAAAAAGACGAAAGAGCGCCAATTGTCGAAAGTTATCACGAAAAACTCTCCGGTCTTTTTGGTCCGGAGTTGGCTTTTAGTGCGACGCCAACAACTGTTGAGTTTCATAGCTTCAGTTTCATTTTCGCTAGGTTTTATTTGATGAAGGCTTTTTTTAAATGACGCTTAGGCATTATTTTTTTTGGTAAACTAATGTTTTAAGACAAGGTTTTTTTTTATGCATAGCACAAAGCATAGACGCATAGCACAAAGCATAAACATAGCACAAAGCATAGCATAGACGCTTAGGCATATACGGATGTAGTTATGTTTTTCTGCACGTAATTTATACGTATTTTTTCTAATATTTAATTATTGAAGACAATATTAACGATTCTCAAACGAACATTTGAAAAGGAAAATCATTATAAGATACGGTTGCATCTAGGACATGAACCCAGGACCCTCGCTTTGCCTTGTACTAGATGTGACCGTATCTTTTGCTGATTTCACTGTTTCAAATTTTCGTTTAAGAATCGCTAATGTTGTAAAACTTAGAAAATTAAAAAAACACACACCTGCCCTGAAATAATAAATTTACCTTTAAAACTGTATCGAAAGATGATATTAAAAATACTATTAAATATCTAAAAAACACAAAATCAACTGGATGGCGTTACGGTACATTTTCTGAAAACACAGTTGTTTCACAGAATTTGAACAATTCATCAAATTTCAAAGTTAATTTTCAAGTTCTGTAAAGGTTTTATTCAAGTTTTGTTATTATATCACTATTGGCCAGTTGTTACAGAAAACTGAAATAATAACAGAACTTGAATAGATCTTAACATATAAATTTAACTTCTTCTAACTCAGCAAACTTATTTTGTGGCACCATTTTAATAAAAAATTAATAAAATACTTCGTTTTAACCACTTTTATTGTTTATTACCAACATGTTTCATGAGCAACGCTCACTTCTTCAGGGTTTTTGATAAAACTCACAAAAGTTTTATCAAAAACCCTGAAGAAGTGAGCGTTGCTCATGAAACATGTTGGTAATAAACAATAAAAGTGGTTAAAACGAAGTATTTTATTAATTTTTAATATAAATTTAAGATATACAGAACCTGAAAAGTAAATTTAGAATATGATGAAGTGTACGAATTCTGTAAAACAACACGTCTTTAGTGACGAATTGCTAGAATCTTTTACTTACCTAATTAACCTCGGCTTATCACAGGGAAAATTTCTTAAATTTCCTGAAACAAGTACCTACTGGTTATACCGATTCACAAAATTGGGTTAAAAGTGGACATTAATAATTCTCTATTACAATTCTCAACTCTATTTCGAAAGAGATTTTAAAAATAGTTAATAAACAACTTATTAATTATCTGGAAAGCAGTCACTTCCTTTCTGAAAACCAATTTGGATTTCGATATACCTAATAAATTTATTTATATATTTATATATATATAATAATATATATATATATATTGTTGTATTGTATTTATAATAACTATTTCTATTGTTCTCTTTTATGTATTTTATATTTTTTTTTTTTTTTTATCTATGTATATTCTGTTTTAATATGTAAAACAAATGTTATTTTTTTGTAAAAGCCGCTATAATCGGCGTTAATAAATAAATAATAATAATAATAATAATAAAAAAACTGCAGATGTAATTACGAAAGTCACAGAATTTATTGTTTCAAAACTTATATCAAGGGAAAAATACATTTCCATCTTTCTAAAGCATTTAATAAAATCTCTCACGGCATTTTGATAAATAAATTAAATGAAATTGAAATAATTGGAAAAAACCTGGATAACTTTAATAGTAACTTAACTAATCGAACTCAATGTGTTAAAATTCAAAACAAATAAGTCAACCTCTTCCAATCATTTTCGGAGTTCCCCAAGGAAGTATCTTAGGCCCAACATTGTTTCTTCTGTACACCAACGACTTTGCAGAAGATACTGTATTAATCATTAATTCTGACAATTGGCTAGACAGTCTGAAAAATCAATCAACTCTGTAAAAAAATGGCTAGATATCAATTCCCTTACATTAAATATATTACTTTTAGCATTAACATCACTGGCCAATCCAATCTAGATCTAAAAATTAAAATACACGTCTGTTCTAATACCAATGATGCATACTGTAATTGTCCTTGCCTAGTTCGAACCGATCGTATTAAATAACTAGGTCTTACGTTTGATGCACATCTAAAATGGAACTCTTATTGCCGTCTTATCACAAAAAACTAATAAAATAAATGTTTTGCTTCAACCGTATTAGAAATATTCTCAATTTAAAATATTTGAAAATTGTTTACTTTGCTCCATGCCAATCAATCATCGAATGTGGAATAATAGCATGGGGTGGTGCAACGCTCCCGACTTTAGCCTCACTATCATATAAGTGCTAATAAAAACAAGCCCTGAAGATATTTTTAACAAACTTGAAGTACTAGATGTTCGACAAATTTACGCCAAAATAATTTTAACTCACATCTCACTACGAAAGTACTCAAAATACAAGAAACACGCGTCATAAATCAAAATAATTCCTTCTGAAGCCCAAAGCATTTACTACATTTGGACAAAGAAACTTCAGATATTTTGCGCCTTAACTATATAATAACCTACCCGACGAAACAAGACAAATAAAACATTTAAATCAATTTAAAATTCCCACTAAACAATGGAAATTCAACACAGGTCGTGCAATAATCAGTAAACTTTAAGTTATTTAAGTTATTGTATTATGGCCGGTGAGTTAAATTTGTAGGTACCTACTAATAAAAAAATGGTTTTATAGGAACTTATTCGCTATATGTATTGGTAAACTACAGACATTGTTTGAAATTAATTTTGTTCAAAAATTCTGCCTTAATTACAGGTTCACCTAGTGAGGCAGGTTATATTAATTTATGTATCTTTATTACTGTGCCATTAAACACATTTCATTAAACAAATATTGACTAGAATGCTGCGTATGTTTATAATCCTGTTTTGTTATTAATGATAAATAAATTTTTAAAAATATATTCTTCCACCCAATTACCCGCATCTATCTGACAGTAAAGATTACTTACATACCTACACTAACATAAAGACTACTTACATACCTACATTAACATTGCAAAATTTTACTAAAAATCACCAGTCTGTTAAGAAAATCTGTGCAGTGTACACGTTAAGTGTTCCCTCAGTTCATTTTGTTCGAGTTTATTACGGAAGCTTGTGCAGTGATAACCAGCAGTGTCCCTAAAGGCCATTTGATCGAAAACACCAGGGGTAAGTCAAAATCCATTTCCAATTCTAACTGTTAACCACAATTCCCCAATAGTTGATTTAACTATTGATTACAGTCTACAATAAAACCAAAACTTCAGAACATTCGCAACTTCAAAGATTAGAAAAATTTATTATATAAATAGATATGTAAAAATAATCGTTAAAAAGAGTCCGAATCAATTGTTGTGACAATCCAACCCAATGACTTTATAAAACCCTTTTATTCCATATCTAATCTTCCAACCGAATAAGTTGGATTAATTTAAGTTTTATTAAATTTTTTCAATCGCAGCTCGAGTAGAGATGTGCTGAAAACCAAAACGAGGATGTACATTAAGTTTTACAACATGCCACGTATGTAATTTATACGTGTTCTGTTAAAAATACCTCTTTTTTCTCTCTTTAAAACAAAAAGAGAAACATTTCCTTAATTCGATTAATAACCGGAAAATATTTTTAAAATTGGAAGAAGAACTTTGGTTCATTAAAAGTGGAAGATGTTTCTTTTGCAACGATGAAGGACTTAGCCAGTCAAATAATTGAACACACGACGCCTGCGTTTGAACGCCAAGAATTTGTCAACTCAGCCACCGACCTGTAATTAGTTCTTATAAACACAGCGATAAAAACTTGACCCAGCAAGGTTTATTATTCGGTGTCCACGCAATGAAGTTTGTTAGTTAGATTATTTGCCGCAAAGGGGCAGTGTTAGCTGTGTTATCTGCCGGGCCGGCGGGGAGCAGGAAGCGGATTGTCACTGGCAGCAGACAGATAAAGGAGATGAAACTGGCCGAACAACTTAAACACATCATATTACTCCACAGTCTACACAATCTACAATTGTCAGGGCGCTCCAGTGATTGGATATCCTGGTATAATGGTGTTCCAAAGATTTTGCGTTAATTTTAAAACTAACCAATCGAAGACCTGTATTATTTTAATTAGAAATCAAGCGCCAAGGTGACTAGTAGTGCTTTATAAACAAAAGATTCATATGATTAATTAACTTATTTTTATTATACAAACTTTTTACTAAGTAGGAACATCTTGCTGTTTTCATATCGGAATGTTAATGTTATACCACCGGAATGAAGCCGATAATAAATATAAATAAAGGAGATGAAACGATCACATGGGTTATTCTTCATTTATGACCTACAGCAAAACGGTGGATTTAAAGTTTTCATAAGCCAAAACAATTGAAATTTCTTTGTATTAATAATAATTATCGTATACATTAAAATCCTCACTATTTCTAGGTAACAAATAATTAAATAAATTTATTAGGTTCAATTAGGGTGACATACTAATACTCGGCTAAATATAAAAATAGTATGCAGGTTTTATATATATCAAACTTTCGGAAGAAATTTTCTAAATGATAGTGAATACCCTATCAATATCCGTTGCGCAGTTTAGAAGACCTAAGCGCACAAATAGGCAGTCGCGGATGGCGACTTTGTTTGGTACTATTTAGAGATGTACGATGCGAATAAAAAATAACTGTATTGAGGGTGTACTTCGTGTATTTTAAAGAGACTCCTAATCTAATACATGCCGATTAATTATTAATTGACAAGTGTGTTGAGGGAATCATTCAGAAACTTTATCGAATGTTTTTTTTGTTTCAACATAAATGAGATCATGAAAAATATGATTTTTTTTACAAATATAATATAATTTAATAAATTCCAGTAAAGTAGGTACCCCTATCTGCCAAAGTTCCCAGGCGTGATACGCAAGAGCACAGAGCCCAGGGCCCTAGGTTAAATCCATTCCACGGTTAAAGTGAATCAGTTTTGTAACCGGAAACCGTGTCCGGGGCGGATGGCCGTTGTTCTGAGGCTAACGGGTAAAGGCGTAACGAGACGGAGCCTTAACGGCTGAAGGCTAACAACATCTAACGGCAGAAGGATAACGACGGAAAACCGGAGGTCCCCTTGTCTGATTATTGTTTTGGTGGTACGGGACTGTGTGTTAATTATACGATCTGTTTGACAATGCGAAATTACACATTAGACGAGCACTTACACAAAGCCCAAAACACTCTACCGTGAAAATCAATCAAACACAACACAACCTATTTAAAAAATGAAACACTTTAAACAAAACATATTAAATAAATACGGAAAAAATTATATTACTGCAACTGGAATTTGACCATGGTAAATTATTTTTTTGTCCAGCCACTGCTCTGCAGTCGCTGCATTTATGTTTAGACCCGTAGTACCGTGTTTTTTGAAATATTAAACATTATTCTATGTTGTCTACATGGTTGTTTATAATATCGAACTCGTTTTAAATGTGAAAGCTTTTTTCCATTTATTGGAGAAAAAATATTAATTTGTAATGAAAGTCTAGAAAATTGATTAAAATAACTCGATCGTATGATTTCAATACCCAAACGAAAACAGACATTCGCTTTTTAAAAATCTGCATACAATTCAGAACTCCTCCAGTAAAATTCTAATATAGTTTAATGGATTACCTATTTGAACAAAAACTTTAACGATACCTATTTTCGGCATTCAGCTTGCAATTCTCATCGCATAAATCGTACTAATGTCGGGAACCTTGATATAACAATCTGCTTGCGAAATTACTTTCTTTAATAAATAGTTCTGCAGATAGGTATTTAGTACGACATTTGTTTAGAGAACGGCTCGTAGAAAATGAAAAATTCACCTCACTGCGCGCTCTATAACGGAAAATTACATTTAATCTGATGCCAATAAAACTTTACGTATCCCGCGGCAGATCCGGACTATTTAAAAAGTCGGGACTGAGAGTTTATTTGACTTTTTATCGTCATGAAGATAATCAAAAAAGAATTTAAAGAATATGCTGAAAAAGAGTTCAATTTTAATTCATTCCTGATTGAAATGATATTGGGATAGCTACCTATTACCAAAGGATACATTAAGGACGCGACATTGTACTGCTCAGATTCAATTAAATTTTAATCTGTGTATTCGACCAGTATCGCGAAATTTTGATTGAACCTGGGTATCTCTAAAGTTCTTGATTCGAAACGATGTGAGTGTACCATCTCAGCCAGCAGCACTCCTGACTCGATGCGACCAGCGCACCAGAGGCACTGTTTTGTTAAGACTTGGAACATGTGATCCGAGAAGGGGAACGGAGTTTAGTCGACCGTTATTCACTATAAACGCAACCATGAGGCAAACTTGAAATGTAAGATAGATGAGGATTAAAGGATAGAATAAACACTCCTATGCTTCTTCCTGCCTATTTCTCGGATCTTTCTGTTGTAGCTTGACCATGTTAGCCACTTTCTACGTTTTTTTGCTTCTTATTGTTTCTTCTTACCTTTTTTTACTTCATATTGCTTCTTCTCGCTTTTTCTCGTTTCTTGTTGGTTCTTCTAGTATTTTTGTAATGGCGCCATAAATCTACAATCTAGTGCGGACACCCGTCCAGTACAATTTTCTTACTTCTTCTTGCTTCATCTTACATTTTTGCCTTGTCATAGCTTTTCTTTCCTCTTCTTGGCTCTGTTGAAAAAAACTTAAACTATGGCTACCGACGAGAGAAATTAACGACGTTATCGAAAGGAAAGAGTTCCATATTTTTAACACAACAGTTACTTCGGACACAATTATAGAAACCTAAATTCGATTCGATTCTAATAAATTCGAACACAACATTTTTTTAAAGTTACCGTTAATAGCAAGTTCAATCATATAAATATAGTTTTTCAGATCTTCCTATTGAACAACTTAGATTCCCCAATGCGGTTCTGAATATATACATATTGCAGGAAAAAGGCAAATAAGGAATACAAATGCAATACATCACGGCACTGCATTCTTTGGGTTGAGACATTTGGAGTTGAGACTAAGAACAAAATATTCACGCATTCAATGCATAGCGATATTAAAAAAAAAATTATACTAAATTTAACATTGCAAAAGAGAGGTTAATTTTTTTTTAAATATATTTAAAAAAAAATGATATACACATCATAGAAACAAAAAAACAATACTCATCGGAGATATTAACGTAAATATCGCTAATGACTACTCCTCTAACGATAAAGATAACTACACAAATGAAAGAATATCTTTGGTTAAAACCACTTTAATACATTTATATACGTCGACCGGTTTCGGTTGAACTCAACCTTCATCAGGACAGTACAAATATAAACTAAAATATGATACAGAGGAAGATTATTAAGTAAACAATGAAGAAAGAGAAAGTATATAAATGTGAGGGAGAGAGCATCAGGGCAGCGGAGTAGGTAATGGGGTCGGGGAGGGGTGGGGATTACCCAGGGAGAAAGGAAACATCTTTAAAATAGGGCTTTTAGTTAGTTCTATCTTGTTTAAAATTGGGTAATTATTTTTATTTTTATTTGCTTTTGAGATTTCCAATGATTCTAAATTATTGAGACGTATTCCTATTTTATTTTTATGTAGTATTTGAACTCCTGTCGTTCTATTAAATGTATGATTAGTATTATTTAGGTGTTCGGCGAATTCTGAAAAACCAGTATTTGTTAAACACCTGACATGTTCTTTTACTCGAATATTTACATTACGCGCGGTTTTACCAACATATATTGCCGGGCAATCGTTGCAATTAAGTTTGTAGATCCCAGAGTGGCTAAACGTATCTTCTTTATCTTTACAATTATTTAAAAATTTGGCTAAGTTATTATTAGTATAGAAGGCCGGCCTAATTTCTGATGGAAGTTTAGATGTGCAAAGGGAAGAGAATTTACTTATGAACAAAATTCTACGCCATTGGGTAGTTAAAATATTATTATTAATAGTTGGTAGAGCATTATATAGAAATTTATTTGTTGCGATTCGGCGAAGTTTTTTTGAAAGGATTTTATCAATAAGATCAGAGTGAAAACCGTTGTTATTAGCTATTTGTTTTATTGTAAGGAGTTCGTTAGAAAAATTATTATTAGATAATGGGATGGTGACTAGCCGGTGGATCATGTTGTGAAAGGAGGAATGTTTATGTGGAGGTACACAATTGCAGTAGAAATTCAATAACATATGTTTTTCACTATTACCTATTATTACCTAATTTTATGTACAATGTAACAATGTTATAAGTTAAACAATAAAAAATAAAAAATAAATTCTAATATATTGTTCTTTTCTTGAAAAACATGCATGGTTTATAAAAATAATTAATAATAATAATAATTGGATAACTCGTATAGCGCCGTTTTTGTGAAAAAATACCTCACGGGCGCTGTACAATAAATCTCTATCTAATTGTATTATTTAGAAATAGATTCAGAAAAATATACCAACTATTTACTAACAGATACAGAAAAACATATTTACCTGGCTGATTACTACAGTACATCACTACAAAGTCGTAAACTTTTTAATACAACACACTTGTGTTAAAAAGTTTAGGACTTTGCATGCAGAGGACACTATAGTAAAAACACAAAACATTGATTTTACATTTGCTATCTTACCCTCGATTACTATTGAGATTACATTTTATTACATAAAATTAGTGGCTAGAGTAGAGTTGATATTTCTTTTAAAAGACTCTTTAGGACTGGAGAATTTTAATGAAACGGCTTTTAACACTTTATAAAGCTTATAAAAAATATTAGCATTTTTTACTCATTTAGTTATTTACAACATCGCGGACTGAGAAGGTGAACATTTTCTGACTTATGTATATAAATGTGAGTTTATCTCTGACCTCTGCCCAGTCTTCAATCTGTCTTAAATCACGTGACAGTCCATTCCAGGCTTTAGATCCTGACGCTCCGAAAGCACGCTTACCGAACTTGGTATTTTGTGTGCGCTTTCGTTCCATCAACCTTCCGATAGCTGGTGACGCTGCTGACCAAAGGAGTGACTGTCGTGAATTTGTATTTTCCTGAATACACATTTCCTATAAGTAAGCCGGAGCCATTCTGTTAAGTGATTTAAATACCATCCAGCAGAGTATGAACTGGATTCTTTCAGGAAATTTGAGCCAGTGCAAAATATTGAGATGCTATGAAACGTCGAAATATTTAGATACGCTGTTAAAAATCTTGCCGCAGCATTGGAAACGGATTGAAATTGATTGCATTGCAATAATCTTGACGTGAAACAACATAAGAATTGACTAAAAATTTTAACGCCTTTGTTGGCTGGTTTCTCCTCAACGCTTTAATATGCCAATTGAAAGAACTCCGTGCTTACAGTTCTGTACACTTAAATTTTAAAGAAAAAATCAGCGTCCAAATTAAAGGGTGGATTATCGACAAAGTAATGCTTTCAGATAACTAAATGATTTCATAATCCTTTGTGTATGTCTTTAATCGAATTAATTTAATGATTTTCTAACTTTTCTGTCCAAAAATATATAAAATTCACATTTTACTCCCATGTGCTTACCACATCGGATAAATCATGCTAAAATTGTAGAGTTTACGTAAGAACATGATAAAAACATTAATCAAACGATATATTCGTGAATTGATAAAAATGTATTTCATAATTATTGTAAAAATAATTTTAATACTCTAACTGTCTTTAGAGTAATATATTTGCTAGGAATTCTGATGAGGGAACCATTGGTTCTAAAACATATCAGTAAAACGTTCGCTAAAAGTGTTTCATTAGTAAATAAACAAAAAACAAACTGTTATTTTATAAACTGTCAGTGTCAGGGTTGGTATCGCATTTGGGTCCCACCCAGGCGTCGTGAGTTCAATTCCTCGGCTAGATCCTAAGTCCTCCATCACAACACAAACAACATTTTCCGCTTGCTGTGGCGGTAGCAGAAGATTTTGAAATATTGTCAGTTTATTCGTGGAATGTTTGTCTTTTTTTTATTAAAAAAAGTATGTATGCTATTTTTCGGTTATTTTGTACCTTAATGAAGAAACCATTGAATTCGAAACATGTTTATATTTTTTTATTAAATAATGGTAAAAACGTTTCGCTTTGAAAAAAAATAAAATGACGAAACCAAATGATTTGACTCGTTAATGATAATATGCAATTTGCAGTGAGTTTATAAAGGTTTATGTTATGCACCAAATAACAACAGAACTTAGACCAGCTTGTAGTTGATTGGTATAAGCTATAAAAATCTAGAAATTGAACAGACATTCAATCTACTTGACTGAAATTCGGTTTGGAAAACAAGATTGCACCAGATTGATTTATGCCTTCTATTGTCCAGTGTTCTTACTTTTACATGAGGTGAGGGGCCTTAATCAAGATTTGTTTTTCTACAATTAATTTGGAAACCAGTGACTCAATTACAAAAGTGGGTTTTTCTTGTGTCGGATACAACAAAGTTAATTGCAAGAGGCAATTTGTTGGCAAAAATAATATATGGTTTGCTTAATTAATTGTCCTTCTATCAAGTCGGCTGAACAAAAAGATATACCCACAAAATTAGGTACCATGGAATTTCAAACACATAATAATCATAATATTCTACTTGTAATTGCCAAGGCAGATTTAAAAAAAAAATTACGTTAATTAGTCATAAATCAAATTAGAGTTACTTCTTGGATCACGAAAAATGGCACACAAAAGTGGTCTTGTTATTTTATTATTAAAGCAATGATCTTTACAGCATTCTCACAAATAATCGAAATAGACAACGCGTGCATTCTTCTGAATACTAAAAAAACTTAATTGCAAATTTATTGATTTACTATTAACGACAGAAGTACCATTTTGACAGTCATAGTACAATTTAGAAAGAAGAAGAAAGAAAGGAAAATTTAGGAAGAAAAACGGAAGAGTAAAGTAGAAAGAGTTGGTGAAGAAAGAAATGAAGAAGAAACAAAAAAACCTTTTATTCGGTGCCCTCATTAAAATATGCACTGCTTTAGCATTTTAATGTTTAATTAGTACAGCCTTATAGTAATGGGCATGTTAAAAACATCAGCTAACATAGCATACGAGTTACCAATTGTATGTAATCTGTTTGTAACAGAATTGTAGCCTGAAACCGTAAATAATTGTAATTAAAGTGTATTCGAATAATACTTTTCATATTATGTTGATGAATGGGTATCATTAACCCCTCCAGCGTTTAAGGGTCATATATGACCGGGAGTCCATATTTTATAAAATAAATTCTATACTGTTTTGTATCATGCAAAAATACTTATTTTAAAGATAAATAACTACTATTCTTTCCAGTTTGATTCAAATATTTATACTGGAATCCATTGATAAAATCTAAAAATAGCCAAAATGAATAATTGATATTTCGCGCTGCTATCGTAACAATTGGTTTAACTTTAAAAATTATGTCTTATTTTTTATTATATGAACGAAGTGATGATACAGTTTTCTTACAAATTCCCCAAACTAAACGAATGCGTTTTCTAAATACCGTTTTCTCTCTATATTTCTATGATTTTGAGTAAAATATTACCGAAAAATGCATGCTGGATCGGGATTTTGACAACATTTTTCAAGTTTGAAAATAAAATTTTACTATCTAGAAATGATAATGTTTATTTCAAATTCATATACCGAAAATATAATTTTATCTAGTTCTTAAAACATATTTGAGTTTATGGAAAATTAATAAATACGATCTAAATAGCGCATTAGAAATACACAGAAAACATTGCGAACTGTACAAAAGCACTGAAGGGTTAAGTTAATTCACGATTTAAAACCATTCTGAATCCAACCCATAAAAGCACAAGATACGTTAAGACCTTATTATTTGAATGAGTTACGAGAACATACGCAGGAGTAGGTAAAAGCCTCTGCTCATATAATACTGAAAATCTGCAACACTAACAACAACTCATCTCTGAATTGCAGATTCCTGATACTTGAACTAAAATAAAGTATCCTATTTAAATGGCGCCTCTCAACGGCGCTCCCGGCCATTTTCATTTCGCCATTAGGCTTCTAGAAACATCCTAAAATGAGGTGAACACAACGCGCAGTCGTAAAGCACGGCATACGTTGCAAAAATTACAATAAACATTGAGCTATAAATTAGTCTGTATGGGGCTGCAAGTTTTATTTATATTATTGTTCGATGCCAGAATATTATTTTCGGTAGGGGGCGTGCGCCTACTCTTCGGCCGGTTAGGCAACCCACTTTACTACTCGTATGTACAGAGTAGGTACTGTATTTATATGAGTACACTGTGCGCTGTACAACCTTACACGTATTCAACTTATACGTACGAACGGGGTAAGCTTAACAGAGATTTCCAACATTTTTCCTAATCTTCTTTCCTCGAAATATGTCACTTTTACATCATAGTACTTCTTAAGATTTTCCAATGACATTTAATTATTTTTTTCTAGCGTTTAGATTTGTACTCGGTGATAGGCTTCTTAATTGAATATAGTAACCATGCAATAAAATACCGCTGTTATACAGTAGGTATCTAAAACTCAAAATGTAAATCAAAAACTATAATGTAGAAAATGCGTAAGTAATAATGAGCCCTTACGAGCATGTGAAACAGATTCATTAGAAAACCACACATTGTCTACTAATTTGTAACATCCGAATACACAGAATGTACGTGGGTAAAGTGGAGGGTGATTCTATATGGTTTTAGAAGTAAAAAAAATATTTTAAGGTTAATTTTAGGTATACAAGTTGAATTGTTTGGATAGGAAAATAAATATTCTTCTACGAAGAAATATTTTTGTGTGGTAAATAAACATTGGATTTTCTAAAGAAGTTATTTTTCTTTTTTACTTCTACCATCATGCAGGATCACTCCGGATCACTCCGCGGCACTTTACAAACGTACACCCTGTATACGTTGTGTTCATAATAATATTTACCTTCTATGTTTGTCCAACTCCTAATATATTCATTTGGAGATTTAAAAAAAACACATTATATCACGAAGCTAGCGAAGTTATTGCATTGCCATTGAAGAAATTATTATTAAATCTGCAGGGTACAGGTTAATACAAAATAAAATACAACGAGTCGTTGAAGCACAGCCGTCTATTCTGTCCTTCAAAAAAATGAAGTATGCCCTGATGATGGACATTGTAATACTGTTCGAAACGTTGGCTAAAGAAGGAGGTAGGGCAACACGACAAAATACCCCGAAAAAAATATTATAAATTTTATATTATATTGCACGCCATGAGCCGGTGTTGCTTACCCTCCGAAAAAAAGGAAACCAGTTCGTATCACGAATCTTTGTTGTAATTATATAAAGACGGTTCAAGTTAAGAACAAATCAGACTAAATAATTTTATGTTCATGGACTTAATTAATTCATAATACAAATCTAATGCAAGTAGGTGATGAGAAGAAGAATGATAAGAGGAAAAGACTAGTTGATTTAGATCTTTTAAAGTCGAATTGCGAAGAATCAAATATATTTTGTTTAACTCATACTAAACTTGTGAACGTACAAAATCTGTGGCCAAGCAGGTCGTTAATATATATATCTGATGATTAACAAGCAAGTAACAAGCAACTTATTTAGTTCAGCTGTCACAAGTCTAATGAAATAATACAGTATCCCTGAAAGGATTCATACGACTTCATCTCCTCGGTAATAAAACCTTCCAAAATGTGCTTCGCTGCCAAAAGCTTCTGTAGCAAAAGCTCTCGCAGGAAGCGCTTCTCACTACACAATATTTAATAGGCTAAACCTTCAAATAAGCTAACGCGCTTCGATGTGGCTGTTTATTTTCGTAAATTATAAGAAGCTTGAACCACGAACCCTAGTGCCAAAGAGTAGAATTGTGAATTTTTGAGATTTCTCACAAAATAATTTCAGTGATCATTTCTTATCTAACAAAAACAAAGATGTTGTAAGAAGAAAGGTTAAAGGGAGTATTAATAGATCTACCTGACAACTATCATACTTTGACCAGTGATTTGTGCGGTTATTTATAGTAAAAAATGTAAATGACGCTTTCATCTCCGAACACTTTATTTTGTTTAACATCAATAGGTATTAGATAATAAGGATCGGGGTGGGAGATAGGCCGTTAATCCTCAGAGCAACCAGTGATTTAAAAAAAATAAAATTTCAAAATAAATAAAAAAATGTCACTGAAGACCAAAATTTCATATTCATTTTTAACTCCAAATAATGTAGAAATTACTAGTTAAAGTAGGTCAAGTACGTCCCTTAACACCCTGTACATATTTATTTATTTATTTATTTATTGGATGATTTGTATAGCGCCGCTTTTGTGAGATATCACCTCAGGGGCGCTTTACAGTTAATGCAGATATTACAAAAAAATATAAATATTACAAATTGAAATTAACTTAAATAAAATGAAGTACAGAAACAGGTGACACGAAGATGGAGAATCTGCTGCAAGAATCCTGTCTCGAGGAAACTGGACCAGCTGCTACAGCGAGAGAGTGCACCGCGTCCACCAACAGTGCCAGCACGAGGTTCGTCATCCGTCCAGGTATGTGTCTGCTGCTAATAGAGCGCTGACATAATGTCCTCTCATGGATTCCAGACCTTGGCAGCACCGCTGTGACATTCGACGAAGGTAGAGGATGGAGAATCTGCAGCAAGAATCCTGTCTTGAGGAAACTGGACCAGCTGCTACAGCGAGAGAGTGCACCGCGTCCACCAACAGTGCCAGCACGAGGTTCGTCATCCGTCCAGGTATGTGTCTGCTGCTAATAGAGCGCTGACATAATGTCCTCTCATGGATTCCAGACCTTGGCAGCACCGCTGTGACATTCGACGAAGGTAGAGGATGGAGAATCTGCAGCAAGAATCCTAGGTGGTGAGGAAACTAGACCAGCTGCTGCAGCGAAAGAGTTCACCGCGCCCACTAACAGTGCCAGCACGAGGTTCGTCATCCGTCCAGGTATGTGTCTGCTGCTAATTAAGCGCTGTCACAGTATCCTCATATAGATAACAAACCTTGGCAGCACCGCTGTGACGTTCGGCAAGTCCATCTCCTTGTACACTTGTTCCTGGTGATTATGTTAGTGGTGCATTGTTCCGCAATAAAAGGCAACGGACGGGACAATAAATTACCCTGGGCACTTGTTATGGCTTTCAGAGTTTCCAAAAATTCCATTGAAAACATCTGGCGTACCTACAGTTACCGATTCTCGTCCCAAGTTCAACTTCAGAGAATTTGGAATATTTTTTAGCACAATTTTCTGCACTCTAATCACATTACTATAAAGTTCTGATTACTAATTGGTAAGTTAATTTAAAATGTTGTTTCACTGTTTTTTTAAATAATTTCAAAGGGATGTTGCCTTGTTTCCCTTGAAAATACTAAAAAAAACACAAAGCGGTTGGAAAATGGCATGACGCGTCCAGCTGCCACAAAGGGCGCTAACTAACTATCATACATAATATGTATTAGGTACCTATCTTAACTAGGAACAGAATATACTTGTATTTAATATACTCATATACACACTTCATATTAAAATTACGTCTCCAAAGTATATTAATTTTAAATTTAATCACATGACATGCAGCTTAGAAGCTTATGTTTGTATACTGAAATTATTAAAACCATAGAGTAATTATATATACAAAGCACAAGATATACAAGTAAAATAAAAGTACTCACCTACACAATAAGTTTACACGAAGATCACCCTTCACAATAATATTGTATTCTTATCTATACTAGTTTCAGCGAGACAGACGTACAGTGGACAGTTGTACAGACGTCATCGACGTTAGTCCTTTTCCTTATTTACGTCTTATTTGAAAACGAAAAAGACAGAATATACTAAAAAGATGATGTCACATACGATCTCTCGCTGGGACTAGTATACAGACGATATTTTGGTGTAACGCTTCTTATCGTTTAATAGTGACTATTCAAGGAACAACCAACAATTTTTAAAATAAAAAAAAACGATATGCGAGTAAGGCTGTTTTATGAAATTGAAAATGACTCCCATAAACATAAACCACCAATACATAAAAAAATCTCTATTTTTCACATTGCCATGATTAAAAGGTATTAATGTTAAGTATATATTATATTATTGGCTGTTATTCTAATTTCTTTATAAATATCCTTAAACCCGGCCAAGGTTATTACAAATGCATTGATGTAGTAGATTTGAGTTAAGGTGACCAGGGTCGGCGAATAATATATTTGTCGTGTCTTTTGGCTCGGGAAAAACTTTGGCACAAGAATTAAAATTGTTAACCCAACCTTTTGTTCAGATTTTAATACTCTTTATGTGACAATGTTGAGATTTAGTCGAGGTGGAAATATAAGGGCTGCTCTTTGCATAGTCCATATTATTTAATAAAAATAAAAACATAAAATTTTTTGCAGTTTGCAGCATTTGCAGCATTTATTATTAATATCAATGCATGTGGAAATTTAAGATATTTATATTAGATTTTAATGTGATACGTGAAATAGTGAATAATTTTTGTAATAAAGTTCAGTTTATCAGTAACTGACGGGAATATTTTAACTATCATAATTTTTTAGCAAATTGTTAAAAAAATTATGAATTAAGGTTTATTTTTAAAAAACTCCAGAGGCTGTTCTGGGAGAGGGTGGGCCTGCTATGAACGGTAAACCCTGAAGTGGCGTATGCTAAGAACTCCTCGAGGCGCATGATTTTTTTATTTATTTATACTGGGTTTTTACGTGAGAAAAAAACAGTTACAAAAACAAAGTTAATACACGAATAGTTACATACAGTTACAAAAATCTCTTAGGATTCATTAATTTGAATACATCTAAATAAATATAGAAAAATAAAACAAATAAAAAATATTCTGGAATTATATATAAGCTCGCTCAAGTGACAAATTATCCAAATAAAGGCACGATACAGAAGAGATACAAATAGAGACGCAAGTAATATATAATATAATTAGCGAATCATATTTTTTAGCAACAGCAGTACATTTTACAAATTATCGACAAAAATGTCTACTTCAGCACACTCTATCTCATTACGAAGTCGGCACATTTGGGTCAGAGGGCTAAAGTAGGTGATATTATTTTAAATGTATTTCAGTGAAACATCCTATGGCGTGTAAAAAAATGGAAATTGTGATTTTTTTTTCAATATTTATATAAAATGGAGTATATAAAATGGCCGTTAATAATTTCATGTCAACATAGATCCGTCAATTGTTTTCTAATTTTAAGTAGTTCTTCGTTTTAGTCATTGAAAACCACAAGAAAATCGCAATTATTGATAGCAAAAAAAATATATTAAAATTTCTCTTCTATGCGAACATTCCGCTGTCTAGCTTTTGACACAGTGAAAATCATTTCAGCTTCATCACCTTAATCAACATTTAGCCAGTAACATTTTCGTTTCCTCAGGATCTACACAGATATATCGGATACATCTTAAAAATATCAACTACAAAATAAAGTTGGCAAAAATCAAAGGACACATAATAATAAGAGCACAAAAAACACAGCGAACCATAATCAGTCCAGTTCAAGGATGATCAATGCAAAACGAACTCTCAGCTTGACCAATAAATATTAATCGCAATCCAATTAAATAAGAAGTCATCACCACACCGTGACTAGCAGCTAGTGTATACTAAAAAAGAAAGAAACAAATCAACTCTGGATTGAACCCGAAATCTCTGGACTCCAAGGAGGCCATCAAAACATGCTATCGTTCGTATTTATAACTGATTTTTTTTTATTTATTTTAACATTAAGCAAAGTTTATTTTTTTCATCCCTTGCTTATTAAACGTGATTTGAGTACATGTATCGGGCTAGCAGGGAGCACTAGGAGTGTGAGCTGCTCTTATGGAGAAAATTGGTAAAATAATAACAAATAAACACAGAACCCGGATCTTTTTCTGTACTAATTATCTAGCTTATGAGTTCCTAAATTAACCTAAGTTACAAATAAAATAAAATTATTATAATTTAATTGAAATCTTTTTGTCAACAAAAATTCTACAGTATTTTTCATTCGAAAATTTTGCGAATTATCGGAAGAACCTACGCACAATACAATTAAAGATACTATTTTCGGATGTAAGTGCGTGATACTAAATATCATTGAGTAATTATTTAAAAAATTATAGTGGATAACTTCAGAAAAGGGATAGTGTAGGTACCATATTTTTTTTACTTCAACAATAATTCAATTCTTATTTGAAATGTGTATTAATTTTGTTTTGATTTTAGACAGATCTAAAACTGAATCACTCATAACTTTATTATTTGTAATATTTAATATGTTTTATTTATGAAAATATTTGTTTTTGTTGGGCAACGATCGTAAGGCAAATATTTAACACTTTCAGCTTCACAAATCCAACAATTATAACATCTTATGAATTTTCACGTGTCTTGGCTATTCAATTCACAATGAACATGAATACATTTATAAAAACAGACCTAGATTTATCTTATTTGAAAGGATGTTGGTACTCGAACCTGTAGGTATCTACATATCCAGTGACTCCTTTATACAAAAATATTTTTTTTTTAAAGGTTAAATTTGTTTGTGACATTCCGGTTGGTAATAAAATCGTCGACGTTATTATAAAGGCTTTGAATAAAAGGTATGACCCAACAAGCGGCTTAACGCAGTCTGACTTGGAAACGAAAGGCCTACGTTGAACATTAACTTTGACAAATGTATTTGGTTTCCATCCAGTATCCAGTGGCGTGCCTCCCCTCTAGAACCTGGGGTGGGGAATATATACTGTTTCAGAAATACATTGAGTGAATGTGAGGTAATAGATAGCGGAAAAGTAAAAAAAAAGGAAAAAAAACCCATTCACATGATTTTGTATTGTGGGGTTGTAAAAAATAAACGAGTTTCGGGAAGAAAATACTGTTTGTGATATGCAGTTTGATAAATACATAGTCATATACTTACTAAATAATTTTAAACTAATTCTAACTCTAAACAATTTAGGTTACTACGCAGTTATTTAATACCTGCACTGTTAAATACTACAAATTAGAGTAGCGTTGGTAATGTAGTGTAGTGATTTGTCTTATTTGTAGTATTTTTCAAGTTTCTATATTATATTATGTTTCTGTTTCATGTTTAACTAAAGTAATGTTTTATGTTCAGTTTATCAGTTGACTGTTATTTCATGCTTTAATTTTTTTTTGTATAATTTTCGACAGTTCTCTATGTATATTTTGTTTTTAGAATCCATGTTAAAGCCCAGCTGGGCGTAAAACCAAACAAAATAAAAAATTTAATATTTTTTTTAGAAAATGATACCTAATATTTGAATAGATAAACTAGTGTTTTACGTGGCTTCCACCTTTTATTGAATAAAATCCTTCCACGAACTGGAATAAACGTATAATTAAGGTATAGCAATGGATATTTTATAGGTCTATTGCCAATTTTAGAACTGTGGCTGTCAGTTTAAAGAAAAATATCATGTTAAATTTACATATCCATAGCTCACATTTTTGAAGCGATTAAAACAGTTCACTTATTCCATATCTCGGTATAAGTTGCATTCCAGATCGGGAATGTACAGCTGAGAAGTTACCATGTTTTCCATAAATTCAAGTCGATTATTCAAGCTAATGATCTATGGGAAAATAAAAAAAATATATTTATTTAACTATAATCCCAAGTTAAGGCTTAATATTTTAAATGGTAGAAGACATCAAGAGGAAGGTAATGTCTTTATCGTACCATGTTTTGGAACGATTCAGCGATAAAAATACTCGAGTCAAGATAATAACAATGATAATAACAGGATATGTATGAAAAAATTTATGAACGAAGCAAGGAGTATGAGCCAAGACCGAGTTAATGGGCGATTCGTCCTCACCGCCTACCCGTGTGGGGAAACGGCGTGATGGTTACTTAGTATGTTAAGGTTGTGTTAGACGGAAGTAATTTGGTCTTCCACTAATTTCATTACTTCAAAGAAGACATTTTTTTCATGGCTTTCCTATTCTTTCGTTTTTCATAAGCTCACGGTAAGTTCTTTAGAAACACTTGTAATTTATCCACGATAGGTAAGTACTTGTATTTGACTACAAAAGCTATGAATGATTTGCACGTGATTCTGAAACCCCCGGTAGTCTTCATAGCGTCGTGTAATGTGTAATGTTTCATGGGCCGAGTTGGCAATCTCAGCAGGGCGCCCTCCACTGGAAAAATCCTTGCCGCCGCGACCCCGGCCCTGGCTATACCTTGCCGCCTTATTATTTTGTACAGCGTAATCCAAAGCAGGGCTAGAACAAAACTACAGAAAAAAAATTAATAGTCGTCCGTGTATACTATATAATATTATGAGAGTGTTAGGCAGATATATCTACTCTCAAACAATCCTCACTCTTATACAAACATACATGAATACTATGAAATAAGATTAAACAAAACTAACCAGCCTCCGTGGTCGAGGAGTAAGGCTCTCGATTAACAAGGTCGCGAGTTCAAATCCCAGAGTGCGCAAAAAAATGTACATATATGATTAATTTGTATCATTGAACAATTTATTAATTTAAAATAATATACAGCAATACTCCCCAACCTTCCACTTTACCATCTTCTTCCCTTCCCCAATACCCTTCAGCCAACATACCAAAGTTGGGGATGCCATATTCTCACTGGTTTCAGTCAGGACCACAAATTCCTGTAACTCGTACTACTTTTGGTCAACGAAACCCAGTACCAGCTTTGAGAAAAAAAAAACAATATTCTTCCAGATACCATGAAAATGTGATTCACAAAAAAATCACACATACCAAAAAAAATTAGATCAAAAGCGATGATAAGGCCTTTACCGGTGCTTTCACCCCAACACGAAATTTTCGGTTTAACCAAACCATTCAGTGAAGATATTGTTATATAAGTGCATATTCATAGATATTATAAAATTATTATTTTCTTATTCACTGCTTTAACACAGGCAAGTCTGGTGAGGCGGGTTAAGAAAAACCTCAACTTAGATCTATATATTTTTACTAATTACTTATTACCTTATGTTTTTATATTATAATTTATTTAATATTTTTCATTATGATGTTTGTGATTTATAAACCAATGTACTTACACTGAATTATCACGTACTTTTTGGTTGTATATTAAAATAAAGATATATTTTACTGCGCAAACTACATACGGTAGTAGGTACGTAGGTGCGAGTAGGTACATAATATACATTTAAGTAGAATAATAATATTTCAAAACATTTATTTACTTTAACGGGTGGATCACTTTCAAAGCTCTTTGAAATGTGGTTGCTTCATTGAACCAGCAGTAAAAATTACAAAGTGTGTGTCTGCAGTGCATCAAAATATAGTAGAATTATGAGATAGATGTAAAAAATATTATGTTCCCAATTTTTTTTTTAATAAATAAGGCAAAAGGTGTTTTTTAACAAAATAGCGTTGTAGAAATGATGCTACAATTATTACAATTTTATGACATCTTTATTGACTTTAGTACTTATAACATACAATTATAAAATTTATTAGTGAATAAAAGTGAATATATATATATGTAATGAATATCTTTGATAAAATCAGGGTTTTCACTAGGTAAATATATATAAGTGATCAATTAAGTTTTGATCTCTGGTTCGAACAGACCCACGAAAGCATTCAATTTTAGACAAAACTCAAGACATAAGGCCTCTGAAGATGGACAATGATATCTGTCCGAAAAGACAGGATTAAAAAAGTCGTTTTAAGGACTACGTTACGCGGGTAAACCGAGAAAATTATTCAAAATTTTACACCCTTGAAAACCTTGACCATAACATATATGTACATAATAACATATATATGTGATGTATACGTATACATATATATATAAATATAAGCAAGCTGATTATGATTGATTGTGAATGTATCCCCCCTATCATCTTATATATTTAAGTCAACGGTTAATCAAACTTCCTACTTCCTTGAAAGTAAAGCTTTTTTGTGTGGGCAATATAATTTAAAGAAATATTTATTACGTTGATGGGAGCGACCCTTACTTCTATTGCCAACAGGATGATAACCATTTAACTGCGGTGCACTTCATGCACTGCGAAATCGTAAAGAATTATTATTATGGCGTTGTGCGGTGTCATATTATCATAGGACGTCTGGTGTGGCTCCTACTCATAAACAGCTTACTGCCATGGTATATAATAATACATACACTTAACCTAGGATTTGCAATCTACATTCCACAAAGTAGCAATAAATTGATGTTTTTAATATTTACGCAATAATTTTTTTTTGAAACGCCTATTTTAATTGAAAAAATCTTCAGAGAATAAATACGTGCCGCCGACTGATGGAAGAGCACCTGACCGGTAGTCAGAAGACTACGGGTTTGATTCCCGTCGGTGGCATGTATTTTTTTTTCGAAAGATTTTTTTCAACTTTTAAAAGTGTTTTAAGCTAATAACTATTGCTTAAAAACAATACTTAAAAAATAGCAGAATACTCAGCTGTGAGTTTAGTCAAAATCAGAAGAAAGTTTATCATTAGCCCCAAGCTATGACTTCTCGATGACTCGTGTAGTTTTTTTATTAAAATTTAATTCCGTGTACCTACAGACAAAGCCAGGCGCAGATGAATTTTAATTAACTTAGTTTTATAGAACTTGAGTCAATAAAAACGTAAGGAAACCTTTAACTCGTTGAAACTTTATTCATTAACGATATATTTTTATTCCAATTGGCAGATCTTAATTAGCATCCAAATCATCACTTTGATACCTTTGGGCCAACTGAATACACAGAGGATCAAAAGCGATCCAAAGTTGGCCGAGATTTCATATTTCATTAAATCTATTGTTATTAAATTCGGCAGTTGTTCCAATTCTGCTATAACATAAACTCCTTCTGAACGCGAGATCAGAAGAGCGATAAGGACCGTCATTCATTAAACTTTTATCTTCTGCCGAATAAAACAGAGGAAAAGGCATATTAATTTTCTGCGAAGACCAATCGTAAGCGACTCTCCTTTAAACCAGCGGTGTTCAAAGTGTGAAAACTTATTTTAATATATTATATTTATTTTGTTAACCAGAAAAAATATAAATACCAATTGTTGAAGGTTTTACAATTACCTTATTAGGGTAGCGACGTTAAAATCGTTCATATTTCCTTGACAACTTACGATATTATATGATTATCATCATTTGTCAGTAGGTTTCTGCGCAATATATGAACGCGCGTTCTTAAAGGTGATGATATTTACACATAAAATAATAAACAACCAATTACCAAAATAATATACAACTAGTACATTCAGAGTCATAACACAAGAACATGCAATAAAATAAGCGAGCAAAAATGGACAAAGCTAACAAATAGTCTTACTATACGAAGGAATACAATAATGCTGCCGCAAATCATAAAGTGTGCACCAATTCAAGCTGGATTTTTGGAACCATATTAATCAAAAGAAAAATAATAAAAAATAAAAATGTAGTAAGGTATGCACGTATATAATAATAAATATGTAAACTTGGATGTACAAATGGCTAAAATGGAAATAACTTATGTTCAGATTTTTCCATATTATAATTTTTATAGAACAGATTTTTTTTCTGTTTATTACTACTTCTTCTCGTAATATTGAAAAACATGAAGACAATCACCTCATTATGCGAAATAAAAATAATTGCATTTGCGACTTGATGCAAATTTTAAAACACTATTTAGCTATGCGGAAGTAAGTTTAAATCGCTTTAATAAAAAACTATTTTAAAGTAAGAATGTGTTATCTTGAATTTGTCATTTTAAAAAGAGATACATCTTTTGAATGTCTAGGTATTCGTCAATTCATGACGAATATAATCACTCCTTGATTATTTAAATTATGTAAGATATCTATCAATCCATCGCCGTGAAATTACGCCATCGCATTATAATACACAAAAGCGTCCCGGTTCAAAACCAGCTACAAAGACCGATAAAAGTTACAGAAACTTATCTCTATACAGAACAACTGATTATTCAATTTCATCTTGGGAAATATTTACAAGACCCTTTGGCGAGGGCAGATTACTCTCGCTTCGAGATTCACAAATTCAACACGTATTCTCGAATCAGGGCTAGGAGATTTTACTTTACCACACTTCATAAATTTCATGGATTATCTGCGATTTCATATTAATAGTTTCTTCTCTACGGATTACTATTTCACAGAATAATATACTATATTCTTCTTACTCAAGTATTATTTCATACAAGCTGGAAATATCTTGTTGCTACTAATACCTATATAATATGCGAACCTAACCGCCATAAGAATATAAAAGATATCAAGACAAAGTGTACATTCAGGTAGATACAGCTTTGCAGGACCACCTTTCTTGATTTTTGCAAATCCTGTATTATCTATGTCTTTTATAATTAAATAAAAAAAGGTTATTAGATAATATTATATACTTTTTTAGATAAGAATATTTGCACTGTTCTACTGGTCATAAAATGCTGTTAGTATATCCGTGAAGCACAATTGTTATAACTGAGATCTACTTCATGAAGGTACGCCAAATAAAATTATTTCTTCTGACCTGTAAAAAAAACCTAAAAATTATTTCCTACGTGATATTTGAAATCATCATGGCTCCCTTTTCCGATCCCTGTTTTGGGAAAGTCAAAGCATACTGAGCAATGGGTAAATGAAAAACAAAGAAGGCCCACAAAGAAGTGAAAATAGCGAAAAAGGGAAATACATGCCGGGGTAGCAGAAGCTCAAAGGGATGGGAGGAACGGGGAGATGGAGAGATACGGAAACAAGATTAAAAACTTCTTATTCATTGCTGTCAAAGGACGGAGTGTGGAAGCCGGTGGTACCAGAATCATAGAACTTGTTTATTGAAGAATATTTTGATGATGATTGCGTACAAACAAAAATTCATAGATACTTGTTGGAATTTGTAGAAAATTGGGAAAACTATGGGAAAATTAAATTTGATTGCAAATATTGCTAACTTGCTTCTTTCTTTCCCATGCAAATTCGCGGGATTTCGTAATTTTCTAGCACAGACTATTGAAAAAATCATGAAATTCAAGTTTACTTGTAATTTAAAGAAAAAAATACGCATTTCAAATATAGAATTAAAATAATTTTCTGGTAAAAAATATATATAGGTACTTATCGTCAATCTGAATTTTATACAAATCAGTTCAAATTTTGAAATTGACACTTTAATTTAAAACAAATCCGAGTTATTTAAACCAGATTTACCATCACATGCAGATACACAACTGAAATTATTATATTTGATAAGTTATTGTGAATGAAAACAGATATCATTTCACATTATATAAATTAAAATACCGCAAAAGAGCCTAAATTACCCGGATCCAGCGGAATTAGTGCATCCCTAATAATTAGTATGAGTTTATTGTGAGGCTGGAGGACGTGGGGAGGAAAAATGATGGGAACCAACTGGCTATTTAGATCTAAGTCACTAAGCCTAGCTAAAGCCATTTCAAACCACTTTACGACTCTGAATGGTGGTCTTTATCTGGGACATAGACTTATCTTACATTTGAGTAAAACTAGATTTATACATTTATATTATTACAAGTTAAAATTTTATTAATTAACCGGCCTGCAATCCCGTTTTTAACCGGTAGTTATAACCAAGAGATTCTTAATAAATTTACTATACTCATTTTTCTCCACGTGACCTAGCTTTACATCTCACTTATTTATTGGTACATAAAACGCATTTGCAAAGATTTAAATTACGAAAAATATTAGAGAATAGATGGACATTTGATATCCATTAATTAAAATGTGCTCATTATTTTGTGCAGTCACCCTATCAAATAATAAATTTTTTATTTCGTCACATAAAATGTTATTTATGAGTGGTCGTTAGTAATCGTGTGGTCATCCCAACACTAATGCGGTATGGAGTATGGATACAGATAGATGGAGATAATGATACTAATAAGCGGATAATGTAATGACTCGCATACTTATTAGAATATATCCCTTCTTTTATGTTTAGTAATCTAATCGAACGGTCACTGTAGGACGGATCAGAATGTTGAAAAAATACAGGGCCCCTTTGCAAAAAATTAATATATTAATTTTTATAATTTTCTCTCATTAGGTAGGTAGGTACTTAAATACGTACCTATTTAACAATAAATCATAAATAATATATTTAACTTTTGTTTCATTTCAAAAAAGGAATAATACAATTTGTCCAAAGAATTGTCATCATCTCTGTGATAATTCTTATTTAAAACTTTCCAAGGCCATTACATTAATATTGATTATTGCGATTTGACTGTTCGTAGTAGGAATTCTGGCGGGATTAAAAGGTATCCCATCCAACACGGTCACCATCTTGAATCGGAACAAATTTACAGACAGATGGAATACCAAATGATTTAGTTAAAACAATACTTAGCAACGCTCAGTCTATTATTATTAATACATCGATATCTGAAGGGCGCGCATACTTTATTGCTATGCGGTAACATCAAGTTCGGACATCCATAAAATTTGTAGTTTTAATAGCCCCTTCTCACCTCCGCCAAAAAATATGTAGTAGGTAAATAAGTCTTCAGATCGTGGCTATAAAGCAGTAGAATTAGTCCAACGTTGAACCTAACCATTTTAAAATTTGTCTAGCTATTTCACTAAGCAATGTCATTTCTATTTCAAAAAGTTTTATTCATTACATAAAAAAAGACAAAACGAAATGGAGGTATTCAATTATTTTTTTTTTCTTCAACTGCTTCCAACTGCTTCCAACCATTTGGAGCCAGTGAGACTATGGCTTCCCCAATTGGGGTACGTTGTGAGGCTGGAGGTAGTGGAGAGGGGAAGGTGGGAGAGTACCTGACTTTTCTTCAGATCTGGATACCAAACACGGCTAAAACCATTTCAAACAACGTTTCAATTCTAAGTGGTGGTCTTACAACAGGGCAATACTGAGAGTATCTCACACTCTGGAACGTGCCGCAAGTAAACTATATATTATTTTTAATTAATAAATTGTGAAATAACACAAATTAATCAAAACAAATTTACTTGCGCATGCTGGGATTTGAACCGTGACCTTCGGCTTGCTAGTCGAGAGCCTTACCCCTCGACCACGGAGGCTGTCAAAACTGGATGAAAAATGAAGGTGAATATATGCTACAGCATTATTTAATATTTTCAAAAGCAAGAAATAGAACGTTATACGTTACGTAAGCCCCTAATTATTTCATAAAAAAATATTATATTACGACAACTTTAAACAGCTCTTGTGCAAATGTACGTTAGTTAGAGTCGGAATGTAACTTAAAATTACATGATCCTGAGAAAGCGAAAAAAATTAAACGACACATGTGTCACAGACATTTTTAGGATTTTGTTACGTATTTCTGTTACATAAGCATTCTTAGATGGTGATATCATCATAATCAGTAATATTGTATCTTAGTGTTCCTCTTTATTGTACACACTCGAATCTAACAACAGCCCAATAAACACAAATTAATTGCTCGACCATACAAAATCTCGGGTCAATTTCACCCCAAGCATTTTCAATCCGCAATCTACCCCCGGGGAACAATAACTACCCCGAGTGGTCATGTCCGAATATGACCTTTTCAACTACTTCCCGGTCAACTGATATGACCACTGATTATTTGATATATTAGCCCTCATTCCCGCTCAGTGCAAATAGAAGCGGATAATAAATATAATTATTCGAATCATATTCAACATGCAATATGCCATTGGACATTATCATAATTATAATTTATGTGCGAGTCCTATTTCACGGTCAAATAATATTATTATACTTACAAAGATACCTATCTACTTACATATTATTTGATTCCGATAAAAATCAGATTTATTATAACCTACTGGTAGCCTTTTAAGCTTCCCAAGTTCTGGAAAAAATATTGCGAATTCTAGTAATTAATCGAAGCCAGGGGTGGGGAACCTGCTGTGTTTTGGATACATTTTAAGGAAATTATGACTTGCACTTGCGTAAGCACTTGCGTAAGCACCTACGTTACTGGAAAGTAGTTTAGACACGGGTAAATAGGCGATCCAACATCCCTTCTTAATTTTATAATTTCTTATTATGATAATATAATAATAACACAGGTCTGCAACGTTTTTTTTTCTTTGAAATAAGAGGTTATTCCCATGTATTTTTGTTTGTTGAATTCGGGAAAATTATCGAAAAAATTCCATCACGTAAGGTTTTTCCGCAAAATGCAAAATACTGTGGGATTGCCTATCTTAAGGCGCAAAACGGGGTTTATTGCCGAAATATATTTTTTATTATTTACAACTTATTATAAGATAATATTAAGTTTTATAGACTGAAACAAAACATTTAGTAACTCATGACGATAAAATTAGTCAGCTTTGAATCATATATATTGGGATTTTCCATAGTAAGTATTATGAGAGAATGCCAGAAAGTGTGGCCGAAAAGAACATTGATGGTCGGAGAGAAAAACGTGCACTTTGAATCTTTGGTTGATTCTAAAAAGGTTTTTCTACCACCGCTCCATATCACACTTGGGATGACGAAGCAGTTTGTGAAGGCATTGTCAAAAGATGGCGAGACATTTAAATACCTTTCAAGCAAGTTTCCTGGTCTGTCTAAAGCAAAGCTGAAGAAGGGAGTTTTTGTTGGTCCTGACATTCGTAAGCTGATGAAAGATAACAACTTTGAAAATGTGATGAACGATGTTGAGAGGTCAGCATGGAATTCTTTTAAAGATGTAGTTACGAAGTTTCTAGGGAATCAGAAGGACCCGGACTTTGAAAATATCGTAGAAAATATGTTGTTCAATTTTAAAAATCTGGGATGCTCAATGAGTTTAAAACTACATTTTTTGAACTCCCATTTGGATTACTTCCCGGAAAATCTTGGTGCAGTTAGTGAGTAGCAAGGTGAGAGGTTTCACCAAGATATCAAGGAAATGGAGAGAAGGTATGAAGGTCGATGGGATATAAATATGATGGGCGACTACTGCTGGATGCTGCATAGGGAAAATATAACGTCCCACAAACGAAAAAGCACAAAACGAAGCTTCCAAACTAAAAAAACAGATTTAATAAAGATTTATAATTGTATATAATGTAAATAAAATATATTATGACTTAAAATAAATTAAATTTCTGTAATTTTATGATTTTTTTCTTTTGAAAATTCCCTACAGAAGTAGTGTGAGGCGGGTTTTGCCTATATTTTAATTTCCACTTTGCGGAAAATCCTTACGTGATGGGTCGAAATGGATGGAATTCTCGAATTCAGCATACCGAAATACATATAATTCAACCATTACCATTTAAAAAAAAATTAAAAATGTCAATTTGCAGACCTGTGTAATTTATGGGTATTCCAGCAATTACGTTGAACTACAACACTCTGTTAAATTATATGAATATGCTCAAATTGTCAGACAGAAGAATTGTCACTGACTTGGTATTTGTATACAAAAATCTAAATGATTTAGTTGATTATTGTTATTATCGTCGGGTTTTGCTAGAATTGATCAGCTTCCGGATTCCACAACGTAATACTAGAAGTCAGGATTTATTTCAGTGCAGAAATTCTGGGACTAACGTGTATTCCTCTTTGCCCAGAATAGTAATTGAGGGAAACAATTATACAAAGTCAGTGGACATCTTCAATTTACCTTTAAACAAATATAAACTGTAGTTAGTGAAGCAATTCAGTTATGTACAATAAATAATGTATATTTCTTAATATTCACGTGTAAAAGCCCCGAAAAAGGGCGTAAATTAATAAATGTGTTTTAAGAAATTATGAGTGTAATTCTAATTAAACTGGAGACTCGCTTATAGGTTAAATTACTGTTGTGGATTCATCTGCGGATGCATTTAAGAAGAAAACCATTCTCGTGTTTGAAGCGCAGTTATAAAATTCTAGTTGTAGGAGTGAAACCATTTTCGTGTTCTGGGTGTACTTTTAAATAAGCTCACACAAGCATTATCTTAAATTAATTAAAAAAACAGTTTCGTGTTCAGAATATAACGATAAAATTCCAGATGCGGATTCATCTGCTGAAGCATTTTTAAAGAAAACATTATCGTGTTCGACGTACCGTTATAAAATTCATGTTGCAGACTGTGTACTGCAAAAATCGGAAGAAACCATTTTCATGCGCTGGGTCTAGTTTTAATCAAAACTGGAGACTTTCACAAAAATTCAATCGTAAATAATTATTACATGCGGAACAAGCGAATGGTTTGTTTAGGATTTAAAAAAAAAATTATTAAGGATGTATAGCTTATGATTTTTTTTCTAATTTTTGTTTTTTTACGTTGTTTGTTATTCGACAAAGTTAAAGTCGTTTCTCAGCCGAATATAGGTTAAGGAGCCATCGATCCAAATGCACTTACATATATAAAATTATCTTCTTCTAATATATATGACCTTTTAGGTATATCCAACTTACTAACTTTAGAGGTATACTGCGTTAACTCACTCTGAAGTAAAATAAAGGCAATAATTCCGTTTTATCCTCTGGCAAATCCATAAAAAGTGACACCATTATTCTCTTTACATTTGAACAAAAGCCATGCGTCTTCCTTCCCAGCTCCACCAGCTTTGTGAAGCCTCATTCAATTAAATAGACAGTTAAAACAAACACAAAGTATCCAATAAATGAGAGGAGCATTCACTTCTTAATTGCTATTTACCGCTAATAGCCTCCCACCCACCTCTCGGCTTCTTTCTAACAAATACATAAAGAAAATACGGAGGAATACCGTGCCTTCAATGGGAGTCCTTTAACTAATATTACATTTCTTATCAATTGTCGGTGAAGGTTTCATACTTACAAAAAAGAAAAATTTTCAGGAAAAAAGTATCTGTATGTATTTATTTAGAATGATTTCATAATGTCTAAGATTAGCAGCTGATATTATTTTTGTAAAAAAAAAAATTCGATGGCAAAATGACTTCCACGTGTAAAAATAATAAATATCAAAACTTAATAATATCAATTTGATTTAACCATTAAGATTAATTTGTTCTTTTTGGGAACACAGAAATCGTTGTATTTCCCTTACTGTCATGGTGAGAAATATGATAAACGATGTTAGAAAGAAAAAACACATCGCTTTATGTTAAATCTAAAAATTAACAACAAAAAAATTAAAATGTGCACCTTTATGAAAAGAAAGCTTTCGACCACAATTTTATAAGAAATAATCATTCACGAAAAATATCCTGATTTTTAAAATTCTTTATTTTTTTGTGAAATGACAAAAACGTCATGTGAAGATATTGTTTTTGTCTTATAAAATGCGTGTTTTTGGGTGTTCAATCAAGTGTTTGAGGGTGACGGTAGGCAGAGACGAATTTATATGTTGTAGCATCGTAGTAGCTTTATTGAAGTAGTCAAAGTAGTCCTAATTAGAGTAGTCACTGAAGTAGTGGTCTATTGCTGACGATGAATTACTAGGGACCACTGCTGTCGCTGTAGTGGAGATGATCGGTGGAGAATCCTCTAGGCCGATGCGCGACACGAAACGGAGATGAACGGTAGTGGAGGGTAGTCATAGTGATGAAGTCGTTAACTCGACGGCGTAGAACCGGATACGAGATTACGTAACAAAATTCATCACTAGTGGTAAAGACCACGGGTCTTCCTGATTCTCCAGTGTGAAGAAAGAGCCGGAGATGCCGTGGAACTCAAGGGCGGATGAAGCGAGCGCAAGGGGCTCGCGGTCGGCACAGGCTGGCGAGATATCGCCAGGTCTAGGCGCAACTGTGTGATCCTGCGGTCTACACTGACTGACTGTGTCACTGGGACTACCTGTAAGCGGCTGTGTTATATATAAAACCGCGTACGTCTCGTAAAAATCGGTGAGCTTTCGCCGCTTATCTCGTAGGTTGCAAGTGCGATGCGAACTGCACATACCGATATTCTGGAATTTTCTAGAAGCGTGCCGCTACAAGTGAACAAAATACTGATGATGTGAAACAAAAAAGAAGTGTGTTTCAAGACAGAGTTGTTTGGCGTTTGGCGTTCTGTCCTCTCTGCCTACCCATAGGAGGAAACAGTGTGATGGATAGTTAATTCGCTAGTTTAGTTTAAGTTTAGTGGGTATTGGGAGATATCTCTTGTGATCTTCCCTAATTTCGTAACTCTAATGAATCTAAAATATTATAGGAAATTAATAAAAAAAAATACTAGACATTAACTTATCTTGAGAAAACCGTCCCTCGGGGATCCCGGTGGAAGGAATCACAACCTCTTATGTGGAATTCCATCGACTTTGGAGCTGCGACGGGAAAACTTTCGACTTTACTTCTGTTAATTGTTTTAATTGGACGAGGTCGGGTATTAAAGGATTTAAGGGAAAAAGACAGGGAATCGGGAGGGAGGGGGTTGGGAGGGATGGCGGTCGTTGCTAAAGGAAGGAAGCAGTAAGGGATGTAATAAGACAGATCTCTCGGAGGATTCCCGGTTGTGCAATGTAGGGTAATAGGTATGTAGGTACAGAAGCAAGGAACGCATCTTTCTTCGAAACCCTGAGAGGGGGTCATAGAAGAAATTAAAAAAAAATTAAGCGTAGGTCTTCAGTTTTGTGCAGTTATTGATTGAAAATTTCTAATACATTTTGAAATAATAAATAAATTAATTTTATATTTTTTCAAACTTAGGTTGACTAGATTCAGCCAATGATGTTCAAATCAGCGATTTGCGCCATTTGAATATTTTTTTATAATAAATAAGCTTTTGATCAAATTGTGATCAGCAATAAGCCATGTAAAAGCATAACCGTTACGTTCGAAGACAAAATTTGATGTGAAGCTGAAATCGAGCTAGAACCTAAAAAAGGAAAAAATGTATTAACGCCAAGTTTATAAAGTTTTTTAGCGAACTAAAACTCGCAGTCATCAACAAAAAAAGCTGAAAACCAATAAATTAATAAAACATTTGACGCAAAAATATTTTTATATCCAGAAAGAAACACATAGGTAACATAAGACGCATAATGCTGATTGCATAAAAGACTGCCGCAAAACTATCGAGCGTGTAATATTCAACCGCCAGCTGAACGGAAAGTCAACTTTAAATTAAGAACGAGAAGTCATTTTTGAATTAAGAACGAAAGTGGAATCGCGAATTGCGGGGGACTTATTTAAAGGAAACAGAAGAAGCGCGGGAATAAAATAAAGGGCGGAGATGCCTTTTCATGCGGTTGGCTCCGTATAGACCTTAGATTATAATACACCAAACAAATGTAGAAGATGCAAATACGGAATGAGAATTGTATTCAACGATTTACATTAGCAAGGTTGATTTGTGATCTAAAAAAGCAAGAAAATCTTGCTTTTCTTTTGAATATTTGATCTTTTAGAAACATTCGAATTTTAAAAATGCGAGCGGGAAGTATCTCGGTGAGTTACAAAATGTAGAATTTCTAAACGTAATTTTAGAAACAAAAATTAATTGAACTGCCAAATTTCTTAGTAACGAAATATTTTATTTTGTGTGTAATTGTATAAAGTTTTTATTTTTTTAATTTTAATAAATTTACTTTGGGCACATCAAATGGTTACATTTCATTCATACAAGGTTAGTAACAAACAACGGTTGCGTTCAATAATTACTTACATTACAATGGTTTACAATTAATTAATAAAAAAAGATTATCTAAAATTAACGGAAATGATATTTTATCATGAATTTTTTAAAGTTACGAATTACGAATTAGTTGAGTTAAAATTGTCGATATCAATGTGTAATGTGGCAATTGAAGTTTTGTAAGGTATGAACGTAAATTATTTCAAAATGTGAATACCATAAACACGCTTTCGGCGACATCATAGTCGCACATAATGTCAATTGAATCTTCGATTTCGTATGACTTTAACTCGATTTTAGTAGCCAGTGTAGTGTAGAAGTTCGAAAAGCACACTGTTAGTACCACATTCTCTAAAATCTTTCGCAATAAGGATATTTATAGTAAGTTTAAGACCTAGGTGGATGGGTAGCTACTACGGTTGACTCTGGAACTCCAGAGACATCTTGCGGAGAAAGAGATAAGTCCGCTGGCTTACAAAGAGCGACTAGAGTTAATTAAGGGGTTTCAAATCCCAAAAAGACGCAGGTTTTATAAGTTGCTATAAGGTTATATTATTATTTCCCAGCGCTGGAGTCACCGGGCGATACTGTTATACCGCCAGCCATTGTGTTGGGTGATTTACTTTAAACCTTATCTAAAATAAAATGTTCAACATCGAGATGAAAATTTTGTACCAACGTACAGTAGTGATATCTTGAGGACGAAAATATGTAATAGGTACATTATCACGTTTTTGACTCAATCATGTTATGTTAGTTTTTTTTGGTGGATGGCAATATTGTGTGCTAATTTTTTAAACCTCACACTTAAACTTTTAGTTCTAAAGAGATTACAAACCATTGGAAACACTTATGCTATTTTAGTTGGTGTTTCTAATATGCCTTTGCTGAAGTCTACGCTGTACTCATTAAGCATTTTAGCAGTGCATATTTTATCGACGTCATTGCATAGCAGGTATTTTGTTTATTTCATTAACTTTGTACTAATGTATATTCTTTTGTCTTATTCACTTATAGAATTTTTGTTTTCTTTCTTATTTCTATATTGCACTATGACTGTCAATAACGATCATGTGTGTAAATGGCACATGTGTCGTTAATTCTAAATATATAAAATAATGTGGAATTCATTCTGTCTGAGAGTGGAAATCAAAATTCATAATTATACACCGAATCATTCAATTATTACAACCCAAACAAATCGAAATTCTTAACTACATAGACTTTCGCTATCGTAAATCAATGATCCCAATCTAATCATACATTAAAGATCTGACATATGGATAGTGGGTTATCCAATGAATCAAAGGAATGACAATATTCACTACTAAAATGTTTATCCAAATCCAATCATACATTAAAGATCTTGCGTTGAAATGAGGTTACCAAATGAATCAATGGTATGACTTTCGTGGACTATTCAAATCCAATCATACATTAAAGTTCTGGCATTAGCCTACGTCGGATACCCAATCATATTTACAACTAGAATGATTTTCCCGTTTTTGGACACTCAAACTTTGTAAAAAAATAACTTGTAAAACGTACTCTATTAAACCTAGTTTTGTTTAATAATACTTACAACTTGTAAGTTTGATAATGTATGTCTGCTTATAAAACTTGTAAAAGCACAAACATTAATGACTAATTTCAATCGGTACTTGAAGTCTTCATTATCCCCATTATAAAAGTTATGATGATTGATTAACTTCATTTTCACAAATTATGACTTTATTTTAGCGTCACCCGGGCCGAAGTGGTGCTTCATTGAAATTTTATAGGTAATTTGTATGGGGTGTGACGGGATATTGTACCTAAGACGCCACTGAAGGATAATTTTATAGGTAATTTGTAGGCGGTGCGATGAACATGGGAGACGCCGCTAGGAGATTGATACCCGGTGGGGTTGTGGGTGGTGGGGTGTGCACCCAATCCACGGCAGACTTCTTCTCTATTTACGTGGGCAGTAGTGATGGAAGAACATTGGACTACAATGGTTCATTAGAAATGGTTGATACATTTTTACTCTGGGTTTTACATAGAAAAAGTTAGAGGTGATTCCGAACATATAATTATCTAAGTTCCAATAATTTATACGTAAATTGATCTGAAAAATTATTTAAAAATAAGCCACCCTTGACATCATTCTATCCCCATCAGCATGACATTTTGTAATTTGATCGTATTGCACCTTTAATCATTTAAGCGCCAATTAAGCCCGCTTAAAAAAAAGTAATATTGTGATGTTTGGTAATAAGTTGGGTTTTCAAGCGATAGATAGCACCAGTTATAAAGCTTACTCCAGAGTCCGACAGATGTCACTAGAGTGTAGCAATTGTCTGTGGGATATTATTGCCAGACAACAAGCTTCTAGAAACAGATAATTACCAACCTTCGGGTAATGAACAGTGTAGCTAAATCCAGACTTACTTATTGTAACGTAAAATACACCCCAATTATTGTGAAGAACCTTTTACTTATCAAAGAGTTCCCAATGCAGAAATCTGCAAGTAAAGGCAGAGATATAGCAATTGCTTTTGGGACTTGCCGATCGTTCCTTATTAACCTAATTATAATTGTAAATTTGAATGAAAATCCTCCACGACAAGGTTTTAATATATGAAAGATTGTTTGGAATTTTGTTTATAGGAAAATAAAAAGTTTACTTACTGATATTGCGTAGCGTGAAATGCACGTATCCTGGATCTTTGCTTTTCATAGTTATATTGGATCCTTCCCAAACGACAGTTATATGATCCAAGGTGGGCCTTGGCCCCTTCCCCCACGATACTTGATTATAATTACGCCCAAAAAGCAGTAAATAACTCGTTGCCGTATAATTTTACGTTGATTGTTTACGAGGTGATTACGCCGGACTATAAGTCAGGCTTTAGTGCCGATAAAAAGATGGCAAAAGCGAAACCGGTTACGGAAACGGAAGAAGATTTTGATTGCTATCGAAATTCCCGATTAATCTGATGCCAGATGCGTGCGAACGTTTTTATTTTACAGTTTATTTTTGCCCTAATTAATGACCCCTTAAGGAACGAAGAAATAAAAGTTGCCAGTTATCTTTTACTGTAGATGGCGAATCGTTAGATTTTATCAAGGATATGTTTTATTCGGAGTGGGGGATATCACAAACATGAGGCAATGTCTTTTTTTTCTTTAGAGGCTTCAGATTTTTAATAAAATGAAACTTCTATTTAAAACGGTAAAAAGTGTAGCTTTAAAAAAAATCAGTAGTTTTAGTAATGTAAGGATGTACCTACCAGAAAGATAACCTTAACAGGTTGAAGCCGGTCCAAATCTACCAAATAAAAGTGGAAACAGGTCAACATTTTTCAAATCACGTTGGAGCTGATATTTTAATTTCTTTAAGTTAGTAAGTTTGAAGTATTTCAGGGATGTACCTATATATATATTTTTTTTAATTTTACTCAAAATAATGTGAACAAAAATTCTCTAATACTATTAATCATTTTGATAGTAACTCTTACTTAATATTTTAAAGTAAATTTACAGTACGTTGCATTGCCAGTAAAATATAGGTGTGCAGATTGTGCGCTTGAATAATTTTCATTCGCTTAGTTAGTTTGGTGCACGTGTCCTTTATTGGTAAGTAGTCGTAAACAAGGATTCTAGTTGTAACAAGCCATCGGCAGTGTCGATATAGTGTTAAAGTGAGCGATGAATAACTCTTAAATTGACTACTTACTTAACTTCAATTCAAAATATTTAAAACAAACACATTAAAGCGGTCAGGACATCGCGTTTGAGTCCCACCCAGGTGTAATTTGTTCAATTCCTCGGCTGGCTAAGTCCTCCATCACAACACAAGCAACATTTTCCGCTTACTGTGGTGGTAGTAAAAGATTTCAAATATTGTTAGGTTATTCGTAACCCGGAAATATTATATTATTTAAAAAAAAACCACCTAATTTATTCAGAGATTGTTTACTGTTATCAATTTTGACTAATATGATATTAATTTACCTTTTTTAAATGTATACACACATAAACATACAGAATGGAAGCCCTTTTAGACGAAAAAAAAAATTAGAAATCGAACTTGCAACCTCACTGGCTCACCTAATTTTGCTAAAAAATATATCTGATAATATTAATACTCCAGCGTCTGGACGGTGTAGGCCCTCTGATTGGTCAAATTTAAATTGTCTGTTTCGGTTAAATTCCGCTAACTTGAAAGTTAAGACACGATTTCATACTAAAATAGGATCGCCTCATAATAATACGAGATTTCTTCAAAAGCAACGTTTCTGCTCATATAATTTTTGGATAATATCGAAGAAAATATGTTTTAGAAAGTTCATAATCCATTGGATTAATTACATTACAATGAAAATTATCCACAGTTACGTGATTATGCTTGACGTTTATAAAAAAAATCACGCGTCCCTTCAATGGCCGATACGCACGGCTATAGATGGCCGACAGAGAGCGCACCTCTGGCGGTTTAAAAACGAACCAAATGAATGGCGCGAATATTTAAATATGCAGCTCACAATATTTGACTACTTACGATTAACAAGCGTTTAAGATTTCTTCTGGAAGCTTATCATTTTGTAATGGCATTTTTCATTATTATTAATATTTTTTTTGTTTATTAATTATAACTGATTTTATATTGACATGTTTTTTAATTTCTAAAATTTCAAAATTATTTATTTGCGGTGCTTTATATCCTGAGTGAAGTATTTTAAGACCTGATTTTTTTTATCGAAAGTGTGATCATTATTCAAAAGATGATTTGCAAACTCAGATTCACTATTTCAAAGACCGTTTGAAGAGAATATGTTTAATTTTTTTATTTAGTATTTCAACTATCAATTTATTAGAATAACCGTTATTAAATGCTATTTGTCTTATGAATATATTGTTTTATGGTTATATGCTATTTGTTTTTTCAGGTCTTAAAACACTTCACTATAAATAATTTTGAAATTTTAGAAATGAGGAAACATGTTAATATAAAAGCAGATATAATTAACAAGAATTTTTTTATAAACTCTCTTTTAAATATTTTCCCACTCAACTGGTCTTTCCCGTCTAACGATATTGTAATTCCTAATTATTATAAACACAGCCTACTGTTACCCCTCCCCCTCCTTCCACTTCTTCTTTCCCAATTGCAATCTATATTTAATTTTTGACTTCGGTGTATACACAATAAAATGTAAACATTATATTTTTTCATTTATTGGACAATTTGCATAGCGCCGCTTTTGTGAGATATCACCTCAGGGGCGCTATATTGTAATAATCTACCTTTATTTATAAATTTTTACTCTCCTGATGATGTTGTATATATAATCTAACTTTAAACTTTATTAGATACAGTAAAAGTTGTAGGTAAAGAATTACCACCAGTTGGAGTAAAATTAACACCTTTTAATTAAACCGACTGCTAATCTCATCGCACAATTCCCCTCCTTTTATTCATAAACACTGGTACAATTAATAAATATGTAATAATCTATTATTTAAGTCAACTTTTTTATAACTATCTTTAATGGTGACAAACTAAACGATATTGATTCAACTTATAGACATTGACGGTTGTAACACATATTTAAGCACTGCAAGTCTCCTATGAGCTAATTATATTAGGTACCTAAGATAACAGTTAATATCAGTTGTAGACATGTAGTCAATAATAGTGTTTCATTTGAAATAATCCATCACAAATACGTAAAATTTCATTTATTCAAACAACTGTCATTCTTATTATGCGTAAATTCAGCGTGTTATTATTAATTAACTCCTTCCTGTTCCGTGTTTTAACAATATATATATTCACCCTCTCTATGTGAATGTCCTAATATCTATTAAATGTAACTGTTGTTAATATCACTTAAAATGGGCGAAGCCCAACGAAGTGCCGCCCGCAGGGCCTAGCAGAAAAAAACCCGCGGAGCGGGTTTTTAACTGCTAGTTGTTAAATTATTGTGACAAAATACTCGTAGGTGCTTGTCGACCATTGGACCATTATAACTCGTACCATTTTCCACTCACAAGTCGCAGATGATGACGGTGCCTGTCCAGACACAGTTTGATGAGGAATAAACCAGATGATAGTCGGCTGATTTGATCGTCTCCGGGCAATGTGTCCTGGAATTGCGACACACGCAGTGCCATCAGGGAGTTAATTGGTGTCAAGTATCGCGCGGGCACAGTCACCAGTCATCAGGCATTCGTGGCCGATCTGTTCAATGGCGGCGGGATCTCGCTTCCATGAAAAATATTGCAATTAACGATTAATTGTCAACGTGTTTGCTTTCCACTTCATATTTTTGCATAGTTTTAAGTGGGTACTTATACCTTGCGTTTGCCGTTCTACACATTTGAGTAGTCACATTGGTCAGGTTTTTTGAACTCATGCCACGTATGATGTCGTCACAAATCATCACATTTAGTGTCTTTTGGCATGTCCAATTATTTCACCATTAGTCGTTCTAAACTCTTTCAAAGAATATCTCCAAGAAAGGGAACAGGAAAAAAAAGTTGAAAGCTAAAATTAAAAGCATCCTTGGAGTTCTCTAGATTTAGTTTCCCAGCTTAGATCGGTAATGGTTACAATTTTATTTGTAATTTCTACAGACAGCTTTACTACTAGAGATTGTCCTTTAAAAGATAAGCACAGGTATAATCTTTAATATCAAAGATGATGGTCGTAGTAGGTTCAATAGGACTGATAAAATATATAGACGTGTTTTCGAAAATTCATTTATATTTCTTTAAATCAAAAACACAATCCATCACACGACACCACTGTTCGAAGTCTTCGGTGACATGCGAATGGTTTACGGTGAATAAGTCAATCGCGGGGTACAAAGTGATGAGAGATCGTAGCCTCGCGATTGGTTGAATAAAGTTCAAATGGATTCAAAAATGGAACGTTTATTCCCAAGAGAACGTTATGACGTAAGCACTTACGGATTTAAAACTGTTGCATGCCACTTAATGTGAAATTTTACTGCCACACCATTAGGGTACAGATGCATTCCGATGTAGGCGTAATAATTGAAATGAATAGATGAATGACGCTGGTTAAAGTGACAGTGTAAACAGATTCCAGTTGAAGGGTGTACTCCATACGGTTATAAAGACAAGTTTTTTTACTGGATGTACAGAATTTATCAAACATATGAAAATACTTAATGTAAAATATTATTTTATAAAAATTCATAAAAAATCACATGTCAGACGAGACAAAACAAATGATTTGAATATAATATTATAATCTATTGCTTCAGATACAGTGCCCTTGATTTTTAACAATTACTTTAACTTTCGTTGGATATTTATTTAATCTAACCAAGCATTTATTTTTGTTGTTTTGTAAATCATGAAATTTGATTGCTAAATGATACATTTAGCTTTTTCTTTCAAAGAGAATTACAGCTGCTTTCATAAAAAAAATTATGATTTTAACAAAATAAATTATATTTCAGTTCGAAATCTATATTCAGAAAACATAATGTATTAAATTAATTTATTAAAAAAATATATAAACCTATTTCCATAAAATCACCACAGGAAAATATTAATAAATAAAATTACAACTATGCTGGCATGTCATTTTGGGATCCGAAGGAAATTTTCAAACTTAGTAAGGGGAAAGTTAAATAAAATAAATGGTGTTAAATACGAACCCCATAAACAATGAAAATTATTGTAAAATTTTATGAGCAGTGTGTAACGGGAGGTGATAAATAAATGTATTGGGAATAGAGAATTGCGGGGAAGTCAGGCTTTACAGCAGGAACTTACGTAAAATGGCGGCGCGAGGCCAATAATTAAGCGCACACACATTGATTTTGATTTCATAACAAGATTTATACTGGCTGCGGCGCCCGTCTAGGTAATAATGGCGGGATTATGTTTCTACGAAGATGGCCGCCGGCCGCCACTCACTCTGAGCTCTGGGCGGAGACGGTGACGAGGAAACTACGTACTATGGATATATCCTTTCAATGAACTACATCAAAACCACCTGTGATCCGAATGGTTTTTACTATACCCGAACATTCTCCGTATCTTTCATTATGACTTTGTATGAATATGAAAACTTGCGAACACAAGTAGACCTCATACAAACAATTAGGAGTGTATTTCGACAATGCATACAGAATATTTTTTGGCTAATGCAGTGTTTCATCAATGTCATTCACTGCTTTACAACATCCCTCACAAAAAACCTTGTGGTTCATGTAAAGGAAAGACTCAGCAAGAACATCAAATCCATCCTATATCAAGAGCAGGTCAATCAGTTGTCTATAGGATATAACCATGGAAGTAAAAAAACCATGAAACGGCAATAGAACCCATATTCCATATTAGAAATGAAGCATAAATGCCATGACGCGGTAAATAGGTAATGAGCCGTATTGCGAAGAATTGCGATAATGAATTTTGTATTTTTCAAAAACAAATACAATTACGTAATATTTGTACAGGCTCAGAAGTACATTCATAAAATTTTACTATACTTTCCAAGTATTTGATAAAAAAATACGTTTAAAATGAAACAGTAGTTATGATTCCTGCAACGTATCACATTAGCAAAGAAGTCGTTTATTAGTAATCATAAAAAAATCTAGTCGGTATTGTGTTTATTTATTTTATTTAAAACATATATACCTAATGAAATATTTATTTAAAAACAAAAATAATTTCAAAATAAATGAAAACAGAATGAGTAAAAGAACAAATAATATATTTTACACCCCCCAAACAAATACTAAATTAATGCAGACACATAGCAGTTTCATTGGTCCTCGTACATTTAACCTTCTACCACTACAAACTCAAATGATAAATAAAACAATAGAATATGTTAAGGAGGTAAAATTATGGCTGAATGACGCAGATATTGAAACGCTCTTTATATAAATTTATTGATCCTTTCTACAACTCACTTGGTGAAACTTTATAAACTATTGTACATAATGTTTTCTCTTTACTTTTATAATAACTATAAACAAAAACAAAAAAACTTTTTCTACTTATATATATTATACTTAGGTACTTGAAATGTAGTAATGGTTTTTTTTTATTTTTTTTTTTTTATATTTACTCCACACAGGAGGCCCTGAAGAAAATAATTTCCCTCGGGGCCTATGTCATCTTTGGGGATGCTGTGTGGAGGGTCTTTTTTTGGAGAGGAAGGAGTGAACATGGGTCTTGAAGAGTCCCATGTTGTAGGAGGGAGGAAACACAGAGGCCGGCAGTTCGTTCCACAGCCGAGCTGTTGAACTTAAGAACGAATCGTAGAAGCGACCCGTTCTCGTGTGACAAGTGTCAACTGTGTACAAATGTTGGGCGCGCGTTTGGCGTGTATCCCGACTACGCACCGGTGCCGAAGGGATCAATGACGCTAGTTCCTCAGAGCATCTTCCATTGTAATACCGATAAAACAAGGACAGCATACCTACTTGACGCCTGTGCTCTAAAGATTGCAGTCCGTTTGTTAAGATTGGGGAATCTATCAAACGGACCGCCCGTTTCTGCACAGAGTCAAGGGTTTTTTTCAGGTATTTTGGGGCTCCAGACCAGAGATGGCTGCCAAATTCGACAGTAGGGCGCACTTGCGATTTGTACAGGGTGAGCAGTTGTGTACTATTAAAGTATCTGCGGGCCCTGTACAGTACGCCCAGCTTCTGAGAGGCCAACTTTACTCTGGCTTCGATGGAGCCCCCGTACCTGAGCTGGTCACTTATAGTTACACCAAGCATATCAATGGAAGGCCTGTTCGGAAGATTGCTTCCGTTGAAGGAGACTAGATTATCATTTGGATCCCTTTTAGACGTAATCAGACAGGATTGGGTCTTTGAAACATTAAATTCGACGAGATTATTTTTACCCCAGGAGGAAATACTCTCGAGATAACCGTCCATTCTCTGCTTCAAAGCCCTCCGAGCCGTTGGAGTTTGTGTGCCCTTTGGGGGCTTGTCAAACAAAAAGCTATCATGAACTGTACTGTCATCCGCGTAACAATGAATCGGTGCACATGTCAAAAGGTCATTGATGTGCAACAAAAACAAAGTCGGAGACAGAACCGATCCCTGTGGGACGCCAGCATTTATGGAGTGCGAGGAAGAGGTGAAACCGTCAGCAACTGCCTGAATCGACCTATCCCTTAAAAAGTCAGCAATCCACGTACACAGGGATGCGGGAAGTCCGTAAGAATGCAATTTGTTGACAAGTCCTCGGTGCCAGACCCGGTCAAAGGCCTTGGATATGTCTAGTGCGACCGTTTGGGTCTCACCGTGACGTTCCAGGCACCGCCCCCAAACATGCGTCACATACGCGAGAAGATCACCGCACGAGCGGTTCCGCCGGAATCCGTATTGACGGTCGTTGATAATTTTGTTCTTCTCGAGGTATGTGAGCAGTTTGTCGTTGATCACACGTTCCATCACTTTGGACAGAACTGATGTGATCGCTATGGGGCGGTAGTTGGCCGGGTTGGAGCGGTTACCTTTCTTGGGAATAGGGTGAATGACCGCTTTTTTCCAACCAGAGGGCACAGTGCCACACTTCAGGGACATTTTGAAGAGCTTTGTCAAAACTGGAACTATTTCCGCAGCACACCTCTGCAATACCAGGGCAGGTATTCCATCAGGTCCACTAGCTTTGTTAACATCGAGCCCCCGTATGACGTGGAGTACATCCCGATGCCGGATCCTCAGCTTTTTCATATAGAAGCCGCAGTGAGGAACCGACGGCGGAACAGCACCCCCGTCGTCGAGGGTCGAGTTTTCCGCAAACATTTTCCCTAATAAGTTAGCCTTTTCGGTGGCGGTGTTTGCTAGTGAGCCGTCAGGTCTGGTAAGAGGTGGCAAACTGGGTTTGCAAAAATTTCGACCTATTGAGCCCGCAAGCGACCAGAATGCTCTGCTGCCATGCGGGCAGGCAGCCAGCTTTTTGCTGATCTGCAGGTCGTGTTCGAATTTCGACCTATTGATGATTCTCTTGCATTCCTTTGCCGATTTGTTGTATGCTGATCTGCTTTCGGGCGTTCGAGATGTGTTGTAGGCTCGGTAAGCCGCGTTTTTTCGTCGGACTGCTTCGGAGCATTGTCGACTGAACCACGGCTTTGAGCCCACACCAGTTTCTTTAGTAGTCGATTGTATGAAGCCATCCATCGCCGATTTGATGACTTCACCAATCTCCTGGGCACATCTTGAAGGGTCCGAAGTCCGAAAACAAACAGCTGACCACGGAAAAGCGTTGAAATGGGCCCGCATACCGAACCAATCTGCTGACCTATAGTGCCACACTTTTCTCCTCAGCCTCTCATTGGTTGGTCTGAGGCTGACGGGGATTGATGTCGTCACTAGGCAGTGGTCAGATGATCCCAGAGGCGCTGTTACGTCAATCTTATAACCGTGTGGCACAGTAGTTAAGAATAGGTCTAACAGATTGGAGCGGTGAGTCTGGACATCAGGAACCCTTGTAGGCTCCTGAACCAATTGCTCTAATCCGTAGCAAATGGCAAAGGATTCCGCCTGTCGGCCAGCCGAGTCCGTTGGGCCTGAGAACTTCAACCATGGTTCGTTATGAACGTTGAAGTCCCCCAGAACAATAAACTCGGCCGAAGGGTAGCGGGGCAAGAGATCATCAATAGTATCGCTCAAATGTTTGAAGAGCTCGGAAGTGTCTGATTCGCTATGGTTCGGTGAGCGGTATAGACATGCGTAGAATCTTGCCGTACTGGCAAGATTGACGCGCACCCACATTACGTCGAATCTGGAGTTTTCCAGACTCAATAGTCGCACACAGTTGACGTCAACTCGACTATAGAGGCAGACTCCTCCTTTCAGTCGGAATTTGCTTGCGAGGGTAAAGCCCGGGCAGTCCAGATAGGAGGAGTCTGGCGGCTCGGCTATCTGAGTTTCGGATAGGAAAAGAAGGTTGGGACGTTGGGACAAAAGATGGTGATGGACGGAATTTAAATTTGTGTGCAGGCCGCGAATGTTGGCAAAATTTACCAACAGTTTTGGCCCGCACCGGGGACGCCTGCTACTCGCCGCTGTAACGATGTTAAAATTGTTGTTATTATATTACCCACACTCAGGCAGTGCCTTAGTGGGTTTTTATTTCTTGTGTATACAATTTGGTAATGTATATTATGTTATTATTTACTGTCTATTATTATGTAAAGAAATGAAAATAAAAAAAGTAAAAAAAAAAAATGATAAAGCACTAACTATCACGTTTAATGTATGTTTCTATATCCTTTAAATAATAACTCACCATAGTTTGAGCCAATAGATCGTGATTATGGGAATGGCATTTACGTAGTAAATGGAAACTAATGAAAATAGTATATTATGACTTGTATATTATAAAATAATATTATAAGAGCTATACAAATAAATAATAATATTACTAAATTATAACAAAACCGATCTGTACTTTATTAATAAATAAGGAAAAAAATGATATTTAATTTCAATAAAAATATTATACTAAAAAACAGATTAATGATGAATTTCACCAAGCATTTACAGTTAAAATGGGTGAAAAAGTTTTAATTTACTTTAAGAAAAAATGTCATAATATGACGTTACAAAAATGCAAAATATTATTAATACATTACATACTTTTACTGTCTGTTTACACAATTAGGAGCATTATAATTATTTAAAAAATAATCTATTAATATTGAATGCATAGCTGAGCAGTGAGCTTTATGTTAAAAAATTGTAAAATTTATCTATTGGCAAATAAATGTTTTATTATAATTAATGCTAATCATCGGCGCTGGGCAACTTCGGTTAAATAGACAAGTTTTTAAAAACATTAACAGTGTAACAACGTTAAGCAAAATTATTGAAATGTAAACACTACAATAATTAAGGAAATACATTAAAAATCATTTCCTTTGTATATTTTTTTAATATCAACGGTATAAATTTAGAATACACGATAATTACATGTCACAGAAAACAAGCACGCTTATGAAATTGAATATCACTATTCAATTTAGATTTTTCATTGCTTTTATATTTAAAAAAAACATTTTTCATTCAAAATAATAAAATAGAGAAGACAACATGAGCAACCTTTTGTGAAAACGAACTGCGAGCGAATGACGTCTGTACAAGTTTTTTTGTCCTACATTTCAAAACTCCATATTTTGACCCCAAGTATGGTGTAAAAGCTGCTTACCATACTTTCGATTCACACTGCCATTCCATAGCGTCTTACTTCCATGGGTATGACAGACATCGCATAATGCTTCGTGTATGTAAGCCTGCAGCTCTGGGTGTTTGAATTTCATTTGGTCAGATTGATTGATAAAATAATAATAATGGTTTTACAGTTGTCATAAGAAAGATAACAACTACAAACCCAACCTGGAATAAGTTTTTTCATCGGGTATAATATTTTTCTACAATTAATGTAACTTTTTGTTACATAATAATTTATCGAAATTGATAAATAGAAATAGTTACGATTGAGATTTTCTTAGATAAAAAGGATATGAGTGGTTTTTAATAGGTACCCGAAAAACTTCAAAGGAATCATCAGACAGCTCTCCCCTTTCTATAAAAGAAGATTAACAATAAAAATCTGAGAATGCTGAAAAAATATTTTATTTTGTAAATATTAAAAAAATATATAAATGTAGGAACATAATTTGCTTACAGCATCAGAACGAGACATGCAATTTATTTTTCGCAAGAAATGATGGAACATTTTGAGTGAAATCACCCGTTATTATGAAAATTATTATGATTATCACACACTCGAGAAAACAGTTGAAGGTTTTAATATTTTTGGTTGTGTATCAGTTAAGTTAGGAGGATCCATTCCGTGTATACCAGTTCCACGAATGGCGTCTATAAACTAAACTATACAAACAGCCGCTAATTGGGATACTCAATGCTGTGTACACAATACACAGAGAAACGACACGTCGGATCAGTAGCAAAACGGAAACACAGACAAACCAACCAACAACATAAACAATTATACAAAGGTTAGATAAAAAAATACAGAAACCAAAAAGGTTTTTATGTATCGCTTACAGAGTGAACATCTTGTGATATTAATTTCAGGTTGACCTAATATCGTGTATATGATGCTCAAACGTAGAACTAGGAACTACACATAATTGTACAAAAAATATTGTAGCAATACAATAAAACATATTATTGTAAACCTTCAAAAAGCAATCGACACGGTTAGCCATAACATATTTCTAGAAAAAAAATGTCCCAGGTTTAATGATTGACTAAATAACTAATCAAAGGCAGTAGAAGATAGATACAAATAGGAAAGGATAGACCACACAACTATTTCTCGGGACACACTTCTTCTCACAAACTCTTCTCTCATTCCGACTATTTACATAATTGGCCCTGCTCTAAATATAATAAAATCATTATTTAACAACATATAACAACATCACAACATAAATCTGATAAAATTGATTTTTCTCTGCCATTATTAGATTAAATTTATAAGGGCATCGTAATACAATATGGGCGAAATGTCATGGCTGAGAGATTAAAGAAACTCCATAAAATAATTTACTGACCATTGAAGAACACGATGATATTAATAAATCTAAACGAAATAGAACAAGACACAAAAAATAAAAATATAACGGTCACAACTAGGAATTGAACCCAGGATCTTAAACTACTCGACCATTGGGACCTATTTATTTATTTACTTACCTTTCAACGTTGCATCACTCTCGTGTCGTATCTCAATACTGATTTTGTACTACTATCCAAACATTTAATAATAATAAAAAACTATATTGTTGAAAAAGTAGCTTAATGATTTCTGTTTACATAGATAGGAATTAAAAAACCCTTGAGGTGTTTTTCCCACGAGAAGGGCACTGTAGAAATTCTCAATTTTTTATGATCCAGTTATGAGTAATATTGAAATTAGCACGCGGTATTCAAGTTAACGAAAAAATCATTTAATTACAGCACACAAACACAACAATTATCCGTAAGTGATTTCTTAGGATACTAACCAATTTTATTGCTATAAGTACTGCCCTGAAGAAACACGTTTACGTAAAGGATTTATCAAAAGAACCTACCTTTTTTGCGCTGTTGAGGCACTTTCTGCTGAACTGAAGCAGCCATCGTTGTTGTACTGACTGTTGCAGGTATGATCAAAACTGCATTATTCTTCTTTAGATATTCCTGCAGGCTCATTCGGCCTTCGTTTGTGTCGTTAGAAGCAGCACAGGGTTTTTGACTTATATCGATATTTTTGGCACTTGTTACGGAAGTATTAATGTAATTATTATTAGAAGACACATTTTTGGCACTTTTGTGAATTTTTGAGAGACGATCCTTGACTGATAGTTGCTCTTTTGATAATTTGGCAACTTTGTTTGGTACATTATTATTATTAACGTTCGATGAATCGTTCTTTATAATGTGTATCCTCACTAGGGCAGGAATCGCTATAGTTTTTCGTTTGGTTTTTGGTATCACATGTTGAGGAATCTCATTGACTTCATCTTTTTCTACAATCGTTTTTGTTTCTTTGGACGGTTCTTGCTTAACTTCATCTTTACGGCTAGGTTCTTCTACGTATAAATTATTGTCACTGACTATCTTAACATCTATTATTCCTTCTTTTACCTTAACAAAGTGTTTAGCAGTATCATTTTCCTTTACACCTTTTGTTACGGGCTTACAGTCTTTGGTTTCCCAACAAATATTATGGTTTCTATCAGATTGGGGAATGGTTTGGTCAACTTTTGGATGCATTTTGGTAATTATATGTTTATCGTTCTTGTTTTCCATGGGAGGTCCACAGTTTATAAAAACAGGTCCAACTTTTGGTAGTAAAGCGTCACCTGAAACAAGAAAAGTAATATTATTAAACACGAAGTGTAACATTAAGTGAAACAAACGGTTTGAAAATTAATATTACCTTAAATGAAACGTTGATTTATTTCAAAATTATCTTATTTTATACCTAGGGGACTTTAATAGAAATCAATAATGTATCTTTTATGTAGAGATTAATAAGGTATCTTTTACGTAGAGATTAATAATAAAATATTTATGAAAAGGTGCGCCGAGGAAAACCTCTTAAAATTTGGCAAAAGAAAACAATATTTTGACGATAAGACAGCAACAACTTGGTTTTCTCTTCATCCACTTCTAGACCATCATCCCTTATCAGGGATCAAAGCAACCAACGGTAGAGGGTGTTCAAGTCCGTATCAGCTGGTAATTGGCAAGACGACAACTACTTACTCCCTCCTTTGTAATAATGGCATAACATATCTCCCACCATAAAATATCATTAGGTCACTTATAACCAGGGGCTCCTAGCGGAAACGGGCACCTACTCTAGCCCTACCTTCCCACCCTCTGCCTGGTTGCTGGTTGCTGGTTACTGGTTACTGGGTAGGTACCAAGATGTAAGATGCCCTGAGCCGAAGTTTAGTGCTCCATTTGCGCTGTGTATTGCCGAGCCTCAATCTCGGGAGAATCAACCAAATATATCATCGGTTCGGGTGACAATGCTCTGTGGATCTATGAAACACGCGTGTGAACGTTTCATCTGTGTAAGAAATGGCTGATCAAAACAGCATTTAAGTACTTAATCAATATCTTTTAAAAAATATTTTTTATTATATTAGGGCTATGTAGTCAAGTAATTTTAAGGCATAAAATCAACAAAATCTCTCTTATATCACTCTCTTCCACCTTCCCATTTAATAGTAACCTTAAGAGTAAGAAAGACATTTTTTGCATAAAAGACCCATTTCAAGATTGTGGAAAAAATACGAAAACCATTGTTAGTCGAAAAATTAAAAGCTTTTTAATGCAAAATGATATTTTAATCTACCTTAAAAACCGCGGGTGCTGAAGTACTTCAGTACAAAATGATTTAATAGTGAAAGTTTATCCCGAAGCTTAATAATAACGATGTAAAGTTTATTAAGAAATGACTTTTTTCTTATTCCATAAGTTCAGTTTTTTTACGATTCGTACTGTTTAATTGCTTTTATGAATTAATTTGTACTCTATTATTTCGCATTAATTTTGTTTTCTGGAACTTTCCAGGCCATAAAGTAAACATTTGTTGCAAATCATACATTTTTTATGATTTCTTAATATGAACTCAACAAAACAGTACACTACAGTGCATTAAAACAAAGAAAAATATATAAAATTTAAAAATTTGATAAACATGGTTACCCTGAAAATTGGATAGATAAATGCCTACATCAGATATTATAGGCGAGGTACTCCTGTATTATAAGTACATCCTATCTTAGTCTCATAGTCACTCCCACAGGAACTTTGCTGGAGATAACTGACTTCCCCACAGGCGACTCCTTGGTCTCCAACCCTTAACAAACCAGCCACAATATGCCACAAGCCAAAGACACCTCACTAAAAAAACTTTTCATCTAAAGCGTTTCAATTTCGACAGGAGTATATTGTGTTATCGATTTTGATAGAGTCCCACAAAACTACGTCTTAGATTGATGGGATCGGAATCAGGATACAGATAAATGCGTAAAATAATAGTATTGGTGTCTTGCTTTCAAAATGTAATGACTTAAACAAAAGGGTATTGTTGATCTATAAACAAGATTTTTTTAATATGAGGAAGATTTGTCCTTTCTACGCTTATTTTTGGCTTTCTCACGGCAGCTTGAGTCGGGAGAGTTTTAAGATAAAAGGCCAGTTTCCTGTGTGCTTTCTCGGCTTTGCTCATTTCGGCTTGGTCCACCTCACTGGCTATGCAGTCATCCTGGGTAGAATCCGGGCGTCCGGTTGCTAATGAGTAATTAGGAGTAATGACGTTTGGTGATGATACTCACCTAAGTCCAAGTAGCAAGAGAAATTTATTGTTAGGGGTGAAACGGTTAAGAAGTTAAGTGAAATGAAATGGTGATTACAACCTTAATCGAGTAAGTGTGATATGAAAGCTTCTAAAATGTCAATGATAGGTTTTGAGGGTTATGCTTTATGATAAGTTTGTAATTCTTATTATTTTAGAGCTCACGAGAACACTATTAAACTAGATGCTTCATTATAACGTAGTATTTGACATTTTGCAATGGCTCGTAACATAGGGGAGTAAGATGTCTTAATAATGCTATTGATATACAATATGTTATTCAATAGATTAATAATTATTACAAAGAATCAGTATTTTTTCTGGTGATATTACGGATGCTTAATATTTTATAAAATCATGGATTTGTGACGAAAGTGAATTAAATATCTAATATAAATAGCAATAATTAGTCGTTTAAAATATCCATACAAATTGAAAATATCTCCCGATTAATAATAAATGCCGCCGACGGGAATTGAACCCGTGCCTTCTGATGTCCGGTCAGGTGCTCTGAGACCACTAAGCTACATCGGCTTATTTCCAACATGCCAAATAATTCAATATGTACCAGTACTTTAATCAACAAGTACTGCTTATTATATATTTTCCACATGTAAACAACCAACTTTATTTTCACGGCATTGTATTTGACGGCATTTATTTTTACTCGGGAGATATTTACAATTTGTATGGATATTTCAAGCGACTAATTATTGCTTATAATAATTTGTTATTAATTTGTTAAACATAAGTAAAAAAAATTAGCTCAAAAAGTTACTTATCTTAAGCTAAGTAGATTTAAAATATATATGTTATCGTCCAAAAATAAGTCACTCGAAATTGCTTGCTCATGTTTTCTGGTACTATTGCGAGTTTTTACAGTGGCTAGAACATTTTCTGATGTATTTTTTCATTAGGATATTTCTACGTATATGTCTTCTGTTTCTCAAGCGTATCCAAATGTATTTAGAATCAAATATTAATAGATAAACCTGATTATACGTCACATCACCCTCCGACAAAGTATGGCGGATTTAGATGCCTTTACCATCAATGGCATTGTTCGCAATACAGCGTATCGCGTCACGCCGAATCAGGAAGAGAATTCATCCATTGGTCAGATTTCACACGGTCTGTGGAATCACCTCAGCGGAATGGAAATGCATAAACAGGAGCCATAATCGTGAGAGGGTGGAAATCTATGAGTAAAGGGATGTGAATAGATATTGAGGGGTTGAATAATTGACGACGATTCACAATATTAATGCTTTTGTGATATATTTTTGGAAAAATTGAGCTGACTCACAGGTATTTCTCACAAAAAGGTTTTCATTGTTTAGTCGTCGTTAGGAAAAGATCTGAAAATTATTCGTAAAAAACTGAAAAGAACAAATTGAGATATCTTGTTTTGATCCGATATGTTTACTTAATGTTCAGAAACCGCAATTGTAATTTTCAATAAAGATCTGCAAGTATCCTTAATTTTTTTTGTTTTAATACATGTTTATAGATGTATCTACATACATTTTGTTACTGATATGTTTGTGATGATAACCTAAAAGGCTACCAGGTGGGTGGCCCATACAAAAATGAAAATAATGTATGTTTAGTCAACATACACAATTAAAAATTATACAGTGACCTGTTAGGCAAGTAATACAAAGAAAAATAGATTTTGACAATAATTTGATCATCAATTATTGTGTTTGAATATTTATGGTACCGCAAGGCAATGTTCACCTACTCACATTATAAGTAAGCAAAGATATAAATGCTTGTAAAATAAATTATTACGTATCAATGTATTATGTACGTAGCGTTTTAATAGTCATATCAACGTTAATAAAAGAAACGACAAATTTATTTGTCCACAGTCAATTAATAAGTTTAATTATTTTTTTAATCATATACGGCATGCGCCATTTACATAAGTATGAATTGTGTATACGGCACAACATGTATCATGTACTTAAATATGAATTATGAAAGTACAACAACACAAAGATAGTGTAAAGTAACAAGTATGAAGTATAAAATGTAAAAATACGTGAAAAGTGTCCAAACATGTTGAATTTCATGAAAAATTAATTGTTCCGACACTTCATGATCTTTTTTCCATAATTCCATTCGGGGGTAGATTTGTGTTTAAATAATAATAATAATAGTGAGTAATTTGTGTCGTAGTTTTCGAAGAACGTTGTGATTTTCTTAAAATGATTACTTATTTCCTAGTCATCAGATGACAGAAAATGCTCAACAATACTTGATTAGCATTTAACACATACGACATATTTCAGAAAGCGAAAATATAAAGAGGAGTTCTTAGCTGAAGGTACACACTTAAAAATATATGTGAGTCACAGAAAATTTTAACGCGCTAGATCACTAAAGCTTGTTAAGTCCTTCGGCTTTTCACTACTCCAATCACAACCCATTTAGGATAGTATAACTGTTGCGCTGTAGCAAGAGTCAGAGGTATGAGGTATGCGATATTAATTTCAGTTTTCCTTAACCTTGTATATCTTCATAATGTCCTGATTGTTCAGTAATATCTAAAGCATTGATCTTGTTTAGCTTGCTTTCATTGACCAAGTCTCGCATGAGAATATAGCCAATATTAATTACTTTTTTTTAAATGTAACTCTTCACAAGAGTGCCCTTTCTCCGTACAGTGTAAAGGCAGGAAAAATTATGTTCTTGCAGTGCATCTGCTCAAATAAACTGACTGAAGTACTCGTAATGTGATATATTCCTGCGTAATGAGCAAAATTACCTAACAAAAACGTTTAATTTTAAAAATTGGAACCTATTTAATAAATCATATCACTACTTATTTTTTTTATTAATTTGTTTAGATGTTTGAATATAAACATTTTTCAAGTTTACCAACATACGTAAATAAATTTGACAATTATCCTGGGGGCAAATATTTATTTTTAATAAATAATTTCAGTTTTACAAGGCTTACAATTATAATATCCCGTGAATTTCCCAAGTCTACGCTAGTATTATATAAGCATCATATATATTGCTTGGCAATTGTGAAAACTTTTTCTATAGCGTGCAATTAATTGAATATTTGATAATATTATATAATCTGAATTTATTTTCATAATATATAAAATAATTATGTGTAAATTTATTAAATATGAGTGGAAGACGTCGCACCCGGGTTTCAGCCTGCATGGTGGCTAATACACGGTACCTAAAACCTACATCTCATAAGGTAAGTGGACAAGATAATTAATATATTTCTCTATTTTCAGATGTAATATTTGAAACTGCAAAAAACTGAAAGAACCGTCCCCAGCTGAATTAATTGCATTATTTAAAAAAAAAATAAAGTCCAAAAATCATATCGTTGCATTTAAATAGAAATCGGCAAAATAACCGTGTTTCAAAAGCAAATTCTATTTTCATTCTTATTAGTATTTTATCTCTGTAGCTGTTCCTCTTTCTGAATAATTTCGATTTGCCTACCATCGAATTAATCTCGACGAATTCAGAACGTTTTAAAAACATAATCCTTCATAAAAGGTGTTTTAACCCATTCGAGTTTACTCAAGCGTTCACCTTTACAGCGCTCAAGTGGCTCTCACTGGGTACTACGTAGGTACTGATATTATAATATGTACCCACCGTTCTACCCACGAATTATTATTAGTGAAACATCACACATAAGGGTTGTGAAAACGGAATTATTAAAATCATTATAAATACATTTCCACAAATAGAAAATTGTCCACCTACCTAAGCAAATTGTTCCATTGTACACTTAACTATTTTCAAATCAGAAAAAAACATTGTTTTTTGTGTTTCAATATTTTTTGTTTATAGAAATTTGTAAAGGCTTCAAAAAAATATTCATTTTAATTAATATAATATATTTGTATCTTTAATCCGTTTTCATGAATACAACTTATAAAATTTTTTAGTTTATGAAAGTGATCTACGGTGCCATAAAAATTGCGCAGCTTTGCTAGAATTACTAGGTCAACCCTTTCCAGCATGAACTTTGAAATATTTCCTAACTGTAAATCATTTTAAATCGTTGATTAAACATATTTTAAGGCCATCTTTTCGCCTTTTAGAGAATAAATTATCTGTGATACATTTTATTTTATTTTATTTATTTGGGAAAATCAACAGATTATTTACATATATAAGAATAAACTAAATAATAAAGATAAAATCCAATAACAGATTTTCACTTAAAATTATAATAATAATAAAAAATATTAAAACAAGAAACTAAGGGTTCTGTACCCGTGGCCTGAGAAATTTACAAAAAATACAAAATTGTAAATAATAAATAAAAAAATAATAACAGATCTAGGAACACAAATAATATACTAATAACCAGCTAAATTTCAAAAATTTTAATTTAACTGATATACTAATAACCAACTAAAATTCAAAACAAAATGTATTGTAAAATTTCAACACAGCAGCAATCAATAACACTACACAATAGCAATAATAACAATATAATAAATGTATACCTACAACTAAATTGAACACATGAGTATAAATTGGAAGGTAAGTAACTGGAAAGGATTCAAAGCAATAACATGATAACTTCAAGTAGAATATTTAAAATTATTTAATGTTAGTTATTACATATCTTTTAAAGGTTCCTAAATTACTTGAGAATATGTCCATATCATTAAAATTCTTATTAAATATACTACAGGCTCTGAATATAAACGCATTTTGTCTTATATTAGTAGAACATTTATGGAGATGAAAAAGTGATTTTTCTCTAGTTCTAACGCTCGGAACTCTAAAATTAATTTCAGACAGAAGGGGAGAACAATCAATAAAGCCATTGATAATTTTATGGAGATATATTATATCTGCGGAGTCTCTTCTAGTTTTTAATGGCTTAAGTCCATAAAGGTCCATCGAGCTGTTTACGTCAAGGTTTGAATTTAGTTTGAAATTTAAATGATGGACAAATTTTCTTTGGATGGCTTCAATGCGATTTATGTAAATATTATATTGAGGATTCCATATGGGAGAAGCGAATTCAAGATGACTGCGAACATAAGAAAAATACAATATTTTAAGTGTTATGATATTATTAAATTCTTTTCCAATACGGAATAAGAATCCTAGCATTCTAAGGGCTTTCTTAACAATCATATCAATATGAGCCTCAAATGTAAGTTTACTGTCAAGTATAACACCTAGATCACGAATTTGTGTAACTTTTTTGAGTAGTTGGCCAGCTATATGATAATTATGGTCAAACTTAATTTTATTTCTAGTGAAGGTAATTACATAACATTTAGAAGTGTTCATGTTGAGACGATTGCGGATACAATAATCATTAAGCCTATACAGATCTTCTTGTAGTTTAAAGCAGTCAATTATAGAATTAATAGGCAGGAATATTTTCATATCATCACCGAAAAGTAGAACATTTGCATAATTAAAGCATTTTATAATGTCGTTGATGAAAATTGTAAACAGTAACGGTCCCAGGTGAGATCCTTGGGGCACACCTGAGGGTATATTTACAATCTCAGAGATGAAGCCATTTATTGTTACTCCCTGAGTGCGCCCATTAAGATAGGAGACTAACCATCTATATAAATCCCCATGAATTCCCAATGCTAGTAATTTGGACAAAAGAAGACTGTGGTCAATTTTATCAAACGCTTTTGAGAAGTCTGTATAGATTACGTCAACTTGGATTTGATCATCCATTGATTTAGTAATATTTTCAATGAAAATGGCAAGATTAGATACAACCGATCTTTTTTTCATAAAGCCATGTTGGTTCACGAGTATTACAGACTCGATGCAGTTATATAGTTGTTCATGAACAATTTTTTCAAAAATTTTACTAAAGATTGGTAATTTAGATATCGTATACATGATAACAGTTTGTTCGAAAGGCAAAAGTAGCATCCCTGCAGCCTCTCTTCCAACTGAATGTGGGATTACTCTCGCGTGGACCATCAGTCCATTATTCATGCTTCGCACCACTTAATCTCCCGGTTACCTATTGTGAGCATGCTCGTCCTCGGCCCAGCAGACCTATACACTTTACTACTGTCTCTAGAGAATGGTCCATACCATACTCCTCACTCCCTACCTACTCCATACAGTCCATATCCCATGGCCAATTTCTGCTTACAGTCTCGCGTATGTGCCGCGCTCCGCCAGGTTGCCTAATGGAGATGATTGTGATTTTGTATTTGATGAGACTATCACGAATAATAATAGGCACTGTGGCAATTTTAAGGACGTGTTGTTTCATAAAATTTCAACAATTCATCAAATTACAAAGTTAAAAATCAAGTTCTGGAAAAATTCTACTTACTTTCTGTTATAATTGCATCACTGAGCGGTTGTTGCACAGTATTTGAATAAGACTTTCACAGAACTTGAATAATAACAGTGAAATTTAGTAGTAGTATAAAACAAAAGCAAAAATTCATACATTACGTAAGTAGGTACAATACTTACCTACTTAATAATTATTGAACATAAATATTTTACGGAACTGTTTTTATTTCAAATAAGGAACTCTACGATTTGTTCAAAGATACGTCAATATCTCAAAATAAATGTATTTTTTTAAACATTGCAGGTAGGTACATATTATTGAAAAAAAATATTATTAGGAAGTCCAAATAAGCACGACGCTTACACGTTTCAAAAACATTTTTACTGAACTTACTTCAATAAATAATTCACGGACTATTTTGAAACTTCTTCATAAAATAACGATTACTAAAGGTTCTATGAGTAGCGCTAATGAACAGGTTACTAATAGGTCGTGAAATTGTCTCTTAATTAAACAATATTTAACATAATATTATGTCGACCATAGAGTATTTATTATGTACAGGAAATTTAATTGTCATATTTGCAATCACCTCATAAAATTCGAAATTTGATTTTTTATTCGTGTTTCTGAAAATCAACCAAAACTTTTTTGACAGGTCAAGCATTATAATGCATTTCTTCCATTGTAATATTTCTTAGGGTATTTTCATTAGTCATTGGGTAATATTAACAATTTTTCGTGTTTTTTCAAACAAAGTTAAACCAAATTAAAGATTATTGGATATCATTGGATTTTTTAATATGACGCTGTTTCTTGCGTCACTCACAGGTCAGAAAAAAAGAAATTAATCTTACTCTCTGCCGAATGAAAACCTGTGATCCCGATAAAGAATTGTAATCGCTCACCAAGCACAGTATTACGTAATATATCGTACTCACCAGCAGATTTGGTAATCTTGATATGTTGATTAAGTGCGGCCCAAGTTCTGCTCATTTGAGATCATAAAGCACATTAAAACACTAATCAAATCTCTCGGCGATCGACACTTGAGATAATAATATTTCTCCATTGCGGTTACATCGAACTATACCAGTAGTTAACGATACAGGGTAATTGTTAGAAAAAAGTATTAGTTTAATAGTGAAAAAAATAAAGCTAGAAGTACTTGAAGACTTGTACACTCGTCACAGGCGGCGAGCCAAAATAAAGTGATGCTCTGTTATTGGCAGGAACAATACAAAGCTCTCGGGAACCAATTAGATTTTATGGCAAATTGTGTTAATGTTTTTTTTTTTTTTTTAAAGAAAGACAAACATTACAAGACGAAAATCTCCTACTACTACCACAGTAAGCGGAAAATGTTGCTTGTGTTGTGATGGGGGACTTATCCAGCCGAGGAATTGAACACACTACACCTGGGTGGGACCAAACGCGATGTCAACTCGGCCACCGACTGGTCAAAAATGTAAAAATTTGAATTTATTATTTTGATGAACATTAGTAGATAAAAACAAGCGTTTTGTTTATAATTCGTCATTTTATTAAAATTCATGTCCACACCCTCAACAAACAAAATGAAATAAGCTTTAGATGCCTTCATTCAAACTTTATTAATATTTTAAAATAGTCACAAATATATATTTTTTCAATATTCACTGTTTACAAGCTTTGTCCGCTTGATATGTCCCCCAAGGGAAGAGCCACCTCCAGCGGACACCGGAGAAAATTCCCGCCAAACAAATCCCGCATCATCCCGTATTATGCGGCGCCACGATCTCATCATATCCCGTATCCCTCCGAGTGTACCGTGGACCATATTACGCCATACGGGACGCAGCGGTTAGTTTAAAGTTTTAGAGTAACGTGTCTATCTTTTATTTTCAGGGTACCTATGCGACGAGCACGGAGTCTTCCATTCGAAAGGGTAAATATTTGTATCATCGAAGTGCTTTCTTAAAGGTGGGTTTATGTGTTCAAATAAACAGATATTTTCAAGTAATTTTTTTTAAATTTGTGGAAAGCGTTGTCTTGATTGAATATTTTTAATGGATAATTCATCAGAAGTGAACCAATATTTTAAAATTTACAACCAAAATTTTACAAGTAGCAAAACACTTCCATAGGTATCTACAAATTCACCATAGAGCTAAAATGTGTAGTTAAAATGTTACTTTTGCAAAAATGTTACTTTTGTTAAAATGTTACTCCATAAGATTGACAAAGTGCTTAGTCAGTGTTAGTATAAAATAAAATATAACGTATTTTTATCACAAAATGATAACAAAACCGCAACGTGATTATCTTAATAATCAAACCATTTATTTTCAAACAATAATTTCCATTACATGTCAATAAAAATAAAATATAATGTTTAAGTAATTTTCACCGTGTACATATACAATAAATCCAGATAATAGTGACGAAAGCCGGAAATGCTCCAATAAAATACGTCAGCCATAGAGACGGAGGGGGGGGGGGGGTGAGATGTATCTAACACCCACCCCCAGCCTCCATCCCCGCCAGGGGATACAGTGCCCAGGAGTGCAGAAGTACAGAAGAGATTTGGGGGAGGGGTTTTGCAGGTCTCAGTGATTTTATCTACCCGGGCTGTAAGTAAATGCGTGAATACGTCCTGAATTTATGGCCAGTGTGTGTCTAGGTGGGGTGTCAGCGAGGGTGCAAACTCAAATTAATGAAATAGTGGATATTAAAAAAATATATATTTATCAGAAAAAAAACAGTAGTCGATGCAGTCACCCGACTGCACCAAAAAAACTCAACACAATATTTTTGAGAGAATATTTTCCGTGTTGAACAATAAAATACATAATTTTAAATAATGGATGATATAAAATATAATTGAATGCAAATGAATTTGTTAAAATTTTAATTCTGCGACAATTCTTTTTTTTAAGAATGCTTTCTAACGGTGCCTTGTCTTATATTAAAATTTCATAGCTGCATAGCTTATGATAGAATCGAAGTTTTCTGGTGATTCATAACATAATGCGCCATACAGCATAATACAGCGCACTTGAGGTGATTTCTCACGAAAACGGCGCTATATAAATTAGCCAAATATTATTAAATATTATAATATTTCTGCTAAAAGCATTAATATTAACATTTTTTTTAATAGAACATTTTTTTATAACAATTATATCTCAATACTAAGGGCCAGCTGTTTCAGGAAATTTTAACAAATCGTCAAATTTCAAAGTTAATTTTGAAGTTTTGTGAAACTTCTATACAATTTGATAGTCAATATTTCCATATCTGCATGTAAAAAAAAATTCTACAATGAGGTAGTTACCAAAAAATTTCTTAAAATTAAATTTACTGCGATGAGGTAGGTACCATACGATTACTTAAAATTTAATTCACTGCGATGATACCTCATCGTAATTTAATAATTATTTTGTTACGAGCATCAAATAAGGAAATTTAATGACATCAAAATATTGCTCCACTTAACCGTCTCAATTTTCTGAAATAAGGCAGTTTGGCAAACTTACTGATTACTGCTGCAAACAAAATATCCATTCAATTCCACCCAGGCGTCCAGTGAACACGGATACCTGGTTGGAATCTTATGCATTTCTAAATCTTCCATTAATGCTCAGGTAAAATTTTCCGTTTATAACGATAGCAGAAGAAGGAATTCAAATATTTTCAGAATAGATGAAGACGTTGCCCGGAATTTGTACAGATTTGACAATGAATTTCATCTCGTTTTAAAGGTCAAGTGTTGAAAATTTCAACAATCTGAGAATAAAGCTGTAGATTTGTGTAAAAATCAAGCAAACGCCTCCAGTCCGTCGGCCACAGACAGTATTATTTATACAAATATATAGATGGATGATTTGTGATGCTAATCTACCATTGCCATTGCGCAATATGATAAAAGTGGTAAAATTTTTAATGTTACAAATAAGTTGCGAATGTCGGTCTTTACTCGAAAACAAAAATTAATAGGTTTCGCGTCTGTTTTCATTAGAATGTTGATCTTTTATTTTTGTCCTACTTTCGTAATATTACCATGCAGTGTGAATTTTTTTGCTAAATATTCTTACAATTAAATTAAATATAAATGAAGAATTTATTTTCCTGTGAAACGAAAAGCTACAACAATAAATCTTTCAAAATACCACTTTGCACAGAATCACCTATAAATAAACACGGTGGAAAATCTTCAGGAGCGCTTTAACTGTCAACGGTTCTCAATACGCCGCATTTCACCCCAATCTAAATGTATTGATACAACCCACCCCAGTCTCCTCATTGTGCTCAGTAAATGTATGAGAAGGAACGGGATATATTTCATCATTCGATTACTCTCCCCCTGGTTTATCGGATTATGTAATATTTTTAAGAATGTGCATTAAACTTATGGATGGGAATAATTCAATTAATATTAAGTAGGTACGTACCACCTTTGTCTACACAATGTTTCTAAATACCTAATAACTCTTTGGTATGCAATATAACCTTCCAACATTCATCTTAAGAATAAGGCAGAAAAATTGTTCTGTAGTTCTAATAATCTGGAGTTATAATATTAACACAGTTTTATCCGCCCGGAATTTTTAGACTAACACATCTTTTTTCATTTTCGTCACGAGCTATGGAAATTCGAAACGTCTATTTAAATGCTAATAATTAGACAAGCAAAGAAAAATCAAATGATGGAAAGGAATAAAACGTTTTTGAAACTCGGGTGTAGGCGACTGATAATTACACATAATTTTATGGGAACAATATATGTATACAATGCAGAATTATTCATAAAATTTGCCTTAAAACTTTTGACTACCTAACACAAAATTGTAAAGGCAAAGAGGTAACGAATATTAGTTTAATTCCAATTATTAGCATTATAATAGTTATTCATCTAAAAAAAGCTTTGATATTCCTTTATTTGTTTACCAAGATAATTAATCACCTTCCATATATGAAATGACAGCTTTTATAAGAATAAATAAAAGAAACATAACACAATTAAACTTTAATATCAGAATCAATCAGAGATGATGCAATAAAAAAGATCATCATAAACAAATGTCAAGTTCAAGCTGAGAGAGCTCCGCTCCATTAGACTCAATTGTCGAAAGGGTGGAACCGGTTGAAGAGGGGAGGGGGATGGGTAGGAAACACCCCGTGGAAGACGTTTAACCAAAAACCATAACCATTACTCATTTTTGAATGGTTTTTCGTGATCCGTATTTGGTTGCCGACACTCGGCGACTTGGCCTTCCGTAGGCTCTTCGGCAGTTGGAATTCACCTATCGACCAATAGCCAAAATTTCATTTCGGATTATATGTTAAGGGGAGTTAAAGTTAAGTTTTGCCGAATAAAAAGACTTATTACTACATTAAAACCGATCATGATTTTTTTAATAACAACCTGTTTAAACCACTAATTTTAATCAGTCGAATTGATTCCTCAACGGTTGATTTTGCGACAAAATTGTTAAGCACAAACTAAAAACAAGATAAAGATTCTTATATTTAAGACCACGTATATTTTTAAGTGTAATACTCGTATATAAATAGTTGCAGAAGCGGAAATATGAACTTTTTGAAATGGCTCATGCGCCATTTTGATCGCTGTTTGCGAAGCTGAAACATTTTTGAATTAGACCTGATATAGATACCATAGTTAAAATAAGCACTATTTTTACTCTCTTTCATATTGGTGTAGAAATCAGTTCACGAAATTATCATAATTATGTAACGATAGCCAGACATAACAAAATGAAATTACAAAAATTGTGATATTCAGGATTTTTTTTAAAAAGTTCATTTTTCCGCCGCTGTGATTCGTTATAAATTACACTGAGAAAACATATGTGATATCTTAAATATGAGAAATGTCATCTTCTTTTAGTTTGTGATTCACAAATTTGTTGTTAAATTAACCGTTGGGGAATTATTTTGGAAAAACCATCTTTTAGCACCTTTCATACAAAATGCCGTCCTTAGCGGAGGTTACCTAAGGTCGAAAAGTCTTTTTTTCAGGGTTACAGGATTTCAGAGTTTCAGGATTACAATATAAAATCAAAATATTTTTTAGACCACCTTTTGCAATGCAAAAACCTTTACTGACTGGACTACTAGGCCATGAGCGATGGCAACCTAATTTGAGATAACCAATTATTTCAATCGACATAAGTTCAATATGTATAGTATTGCTACACTGCATGCTCAAATTTGCTGAATTATGTTTCTCCCTATTTTTTGTATTTTTCTAAGCCTTTTCGCTTAATTAGGAAAGAAATAACACTTTTTGTTTATAACTGATAGTTTTTTCCGTGAATCTATCCCAGTCGTATATAAATACATTTACAAAATATTAAGTCTTATTCGTAGTAGGTAAATTATAAATGATTTGTGTAATCTCTGAGAGTTTTTCCCAATAAAACATAGCTTATTGAATGGTATTCGTAGTAAATAAATAAGAGAGAACTTTTTAATAATGCTGTGTGAACATTTTTCCGTTTATCCACCATGTAGATTTTTATTCTTAGTAATTTTTTTGGACCATATTATTTTCCGAAGTTAAGAAAGGTTTTTTTTTTTTGTAACTTCATCATATAAATTGATTTTCATCCCCTGGCAGGAATCCTTGATGCCCCATTTGGGTAAATTGCCAGGCCCGTCTCCAGGCAGATATCTGTCATATTGCTCCATAACTCTCCCACAGTGTGGATCATCCGATTCCTCCCCTTCCAGCTACCCCTCGCAGCCTCCCACCGTCCCACGCCCCCCGTCATCTCCGAACCTTCAATCGGTTCTGGTTAAGGGCTGCTGGAAATGGTACACAACTATTAGAGTAAGTGTTCACCGGCTTTCACACACGCTACAAAATTCCACGTCTTAAATTTGATTTGATCAACCACATGCATATAACGAGAGCGTGATTATTACACGAAATGCAAAGAATCTGGAGTCTGAGAAAAAAATGTGTCAACATTTGCATTCTCAATTTTTTTTAATAAGCTGAGAAAATTTTTCTTTATGCTTTTCTTAATTGTTTTTGTACCTTGTCCTTGTCATAGCTTAAATTTTTTAATTGTCCCATATTGTAACACTGCTTGTATTAACTTCGTGTAATATAATAAATTATTATAAGCAATAATCAGTCGCCTGTAATATCAATACTAATTCAAAATATCTCCCGAGTAAAAATAAATGCCGCCGACGGGAATTGAACCCGCGCCTTCTGATGTTCGGTCAGACGCTCTGGATCACTGAGCTACGTCGGCTAAGCATCCAACCCGCCAAGTAATTCAATATGTACTAGTACTTCAATCAACAATTTTTGCTTTTTTTTTTACTAATTATTGCTTTTAATAATTTATTATCCTTTGTGCTTTGCATAAAAACCTTGTCTTATAAACATAAGTTTATCAATAAAAAAAAATTATTCGTGTAATATGTTGCAATTGGACATGATCTGCTAGTAAATAAATAAATGTTAGGCCCCAACTTCACGATAATTTAACTATATTCACGATAACACATTATTTCAAATTCCCTTTCTGCTTACCTGTTGATATTAAAAAGATTGATTAAATAGCAATTATAAATTAGCAATGAAATTAGAAAAATTGAGCTGTGAGTTTAAGGTATAAATGAACAAGAAAAATAATCTTATTAATATGATGTAGCTGAAACCTCACTGTGCGAAATAGTCATAAAATATCCAACTTTTGGAAATGTGTATCTGCCTAAGCAGTGCAACACAGCCCGAGTTTCTGTCACTAAAAATATTTTTAAATGTAAAAAATAACACAAAACGCCGTATTGTTTGCTCCACATTTTTAAACATTAAACAAAAAAAATCTTGTAATGGTAGTTTAAAAAAAAATCGAATACTGAAACTAGAAACTAGAAAGCCAAAAAAATCGGTTCGGGACCGCCGATACAAATAAATATAGGAGTTGATTCCAGATAAGCCAGCCAGCACGTGAGAGCCATGTCGTAAAGGCGGCAAATTCAAATTGTTTACCCGCTATCGGTGTTCGGCGGGAAGTCCCGATGGATATTGTCACGGTAAAACGGTTATCGCCGTTCGGGTTCCTTTTTCAAAACTATTATTTTTATTTGACGCTTTTTTCGCCGCCACTTTTTCCGCCGCTGGATAGCTAGCCTGATTTTGATTTTGAGCGAATGGGAAGATTCTATTCTTTTTTTAAATATTTTTTCTTAAGAAACCGACTTACTTAAATATATTATTGACTTTTTTTGGTAGTTAGGTACATTCATAGGTAACTACTTGTATTTCGAAACACAAAATAAGTTATTAAATCATAACAAGTTAATTTACTTTGTAGTTGTGAACATAATCACAAAAAACGAAAACAAAGCTATAAATTTAACAATTAAATTAACTGTTTTGACAATATCCTTGTATTTATGTCACTCGTCAGCAAACAAATAACCTTATATCATTTAAAATAATAAAATGAACTGATTTGACAATACAATTGTTTTAGCGCCACTTGTCAATATTTAATAAATAACCTGACATCCATTTCAAACGATGCCCCAACAATTAATTATTATTTTGACAAAACATATGTCTTTGTTTTGGTGTCAATCGTCAGCATTAAATAAATAATCTACCATCTATTTCAACGACATCCAAATAATTAAATAAACTCTTTTGAAAAATTTTGTTTTGGCGTCAATTTTCAGTATTAAATAAATAACGAGCCATCCATTTCAAAAGATCAGAATCAACCTCCATAACAATAAAAAACACTAGTCTATTAAAAAATCTATTAAAATTACATTTTAATAGTTAACATAATTTTAAGGTTTTAATTTTTCCTCGTGACGTCACCAGTATCAAAAATCCAAAGTTTTTATTTTCAACCGGCGATGTATTTTGAATGGGAGTAAAGATATTTTTTGTTAAGATTACACGCTTTTATCATTGAAGAACACTAGGTACAATGTAAACATCTCGTCACTAATGTTATCGTATTGAGCCAAAGTGTAAAAATGCATCCATGACAGCACCTGATTTTTAACAACGATTTACCGGTGTTTTAAAATCTGCATTAAAACATAATTTTGGGTTCAAATCTGAATGTGGATCAGAGGTGCCAATGCGTATATTCTTAAATACTTACGAGAGATGAAAATATATTCAAATTTCCCACAAGTTCCTTTACCTCCGAAATTGTATTGAAATCAGCATTTTTTAACTAGCCATTTTCGGATTTTCTTCTTTCGTTCAGTTCAATAATATACCATGAAACTTTTTCAGAATCAGGATTTTTTGATCTATATGAATATGCATATATTTTTAAGCCATAATATTTTTCACTGGAGATCTTTATTATTTAGATGAGTAATATTCTAGACAACATTATTATCTTGAAAAGAAAGCACCCGTTGCAAATTTTCAGCGATCAAGCATAATGTTTATCTTAATGCTTATAGTTTTTCTCACAAACTTAACAATATGTTGTTTCGCCTGAAAATATCCATAAAGCCGGGTATTTTATTACATTACAAATTTTTATTATTTCCATACGTCGTTTGTGTTTTTATATCCTTCATATTTGATTTGAATAAACGATCAGAAAACAGCAATTTCACCATAAACAAGATACCATTCCTTGAGGTATATCCCAATAAATCTATATTCATGAGTCTTTCCTGTATCATCATATCAAAGGCAAGGGTAATAAAATAGAAATAGTGGACATTCCGCTATTTGTGGAAATAAAGTGCCTCGCTGGGGGGAGGTGTTATGAACCTACCCTGTCCCCTGTTCCCTAGCCCAATGCCTAAATGTCACCTACGGGGTATTGTGGAACGGGCCTATGAATCATAGCGATGGTTATCGTAAGGGTAATACAGACATGTTATCGTGATTGTATCGACAGTTGGATTGTATTGGGTAATGTTTGGAACTAGATTGAAATAAGGCGATCAGTTATAGTTTCATTGGAAAGTTATCGTAGGTTAGTGTTTTCAAATTTTGTTTTCTGAATAGTTTGTATTGAATATTACTGTGATTTTTTTGATAAATGAGGTGAATTCTTTTCGATGATTTGCAAAAATGCCACGTGGCACAGGCAGATATTCTGGAACGTGGAAGTCTAGGAACCTGGAATTCCATACATTATACCTATTTTGTAAAGGAGATTTTTTGTTTTAACATTTGTTTAAACACCTACCACTGTGCTTAAGATCAAATTAAATAATTGTTGTATTTATTATGTTAAGGTTTCCACAAAATCTCAACGAGAAAAACTCAAAAGAGAAAAATGCCAACCATGTTGCACTGTAGTGTAAGGTGTCCTGTGTAACACCAAAATTAATAACTTTGTTTATATACGTCTTTGTTAACGGCCTCCGTGGTCAAGGAAAAAGGCTCTAGACCAGCAATCCAAAGGTCGCTGGCCCAAATCCAGTCGTGCGAAAGAAAATCTTATTTGATTGTTTCGTGTTTTTTCACAATTTAATCATTTAACAAATATTGGTATATTTGCAATATTTGAATTTACTCTCAGTATTGACATGGTGTAAGACCACCATTCAGAATTGAAATGTTGCTGAAATGGCTTTAGCCGTGTTTGGTGACCAGATCTCAATTGCCCATATCCTTCGCCTCCCAACTAACTTCAGCCTCACTACATACCCCAATTGGGGATGCCATAGTCGCACTGGCTCCAGATGGTTGGGAGCAGTTGGGACCCTTATGCGGTATTCACATTTAAAAAAATGTCGCTTGTCAGCAAAAATGTGGTTTTTAAAATGTTCATCTTAGAGATGAGATTGTTTTCTTTAATTTAGAAATTCCACATTATTACTTTCAGAGGCCTTCTTTTATGAAACATCAGACTATCGTATTCGTTTTCTAAGGGTACGTATACATTTGCAAACCGAAACGCGAACCGTAACACGAATTACGGGAAAGGAACGAATCAACTGCAACTGGCGTTTCGCGCCATTTGCGTTTGCATCGTTTCTTTCTCTAAGTTGAGGTTCGGTTCGGCAGTTCGGCTCGCATATATATACGTAGCATTAGGGTTGAAAACAAAACCAACTGTGATTAATTTATATATAACACTGGTCCTACGTATTCTGATAGATATTAGAATAAACATTTTTTTTTAAAGAAAGACAGACATTCGCGGGTTAAGAATAACCTGACGATATATGAAAATCCCCTACTACCACCACAGTAATCGGAAATTTTTTGTTTGTGTTGTGAAGGACTTAGCCAGTCGAAGAATTAAACACACTACGCCTTGGTGGGAACCAAACGCGATATCAACTCAGCTACTGACATATAAATCGATTAGTCATTTATTAATATATATGTGAGTCACTCTGGTGCATCAGATCTTCCCCATCAATACGAGCTCATACCATTAAAACATTAATTCATCTGGTTTCATTCTGCATCTAGATGAAAAGGCTTCCCGTGCCCGCCAATTCTGTAGTGGAGTGGACTTCCGGTAGCTGCGCGCGCACAGGCCTGACTTATTCCTACTTCCTTCCGGTGCAAGGGAGACGCCATATTGTTTGTAGCTACACACCGGGGGTGACTTCGCTGCATCCGCCGAAACGGGGCTGATGTTTTTGGAAAGCTTTCAATTAGGGTAAGGGTGTCATTACTCATTACTATCTAATTCAATTTGATAATCGAAACTTATGGTATAACGTAACAAATTTGTTACTTCATCGACCTTTGTTTTAAAACTTTTATTTTTATTTTTATGTACGCTTTCAATTTAAATTTTAATAATTTTATTTATTTTCGTTTATTATAAGATAGTCTGAAAAGGCTCATGTTTACAGCAGTGAAAAAATGGGTTAATTGTTTATCTCAAAAATTGTTATCCGTCTGTAACCCTTTACAAAATATTCCTCCACGGTAGAGATAGCTGAAAGGTCTACAAATAAATTTTGATAAAGATTGGAAAATTTATATGGAATCCTCATACGCATTATGACTACGTGAAAAATTTAATTACACAAAACATTTAAGCCAACGATATTGTTAGCAAAAATAACACAAATATTATCTTAATACATAGTTAAAAAAAAATTTCAATAAATAGTTTGAATAAAATATGAAAAACAAAACAAAAAAAAATTAAGTCAGTGCCATCATAATTTTAATCCGCAAAATATTATCTTCTCAATATTTATGAAAATATGCACGTAAATATTTAATTGCAAATTGAAAATATAGAGCGGATTTTACGATAAAATCGTTAGATATCGGTATTTCAAAGTTTCCTGTAATAATCACCGGTAATAATTGGAATTTGATATCATTACATTATACGTTTACATTTTTTTGTTATTTATTTATTTTTTATTATTTATACCCCCTAAACTGCCAAAGCAGTTTGTCAATAATAATTTTACTAAAAATAGATCACGTTGATAGATACCCTCCCGGTGACTAGTTCCAGTGAATGCATGATAGTATGGCTGATAATGGACGCAGGCATTTCAGTAGTTGTACGCAGTCATTGTCCGAATCAATTCATTGCTATTTGTATGATGACTTTAATGCGTAGGGGAGGATTGCTCATAGGTATCTCAAGTTCCTCAGAATAATGTTCTATATTATACAATCAGTCGTTCACAACTGTAGTGAAGAAACCAAATACAAATGAAGTGATAAATTACATAACGAACATTTGTTTAATGCAAAAAAATGCGACTGTTCAACACACATATTTTCCAGTAACCGAAAGTATAGAGATAATAATAATATTTGGATGATTTATATAGCGCCGTTTTATTCAAAATCAACCCAAGGGCGCTGTACAAATATATAATACCCTTTTACAATGATCTACTAACTAAATACAGTACCATACTTAACTGATAGGTCACTTGAGATTAACACTTAATTAACATTAACTAATTGTTTACTAGCGAAATGTAAATACAAGATTTAGGACATAATTTGAAAAATCGAACATAATTTTATTTCAAAAGACTTTCTTTCAGGAATGGTATATTTGATTCAAGTATATGACATCTTAAAAAGGTAAGTTTTTAGTTTCGACCTGAATTCTGTTGGACTTTTTTATGGATCTTAGTTCTGGGGCGAGTTTATTCCAAGCCTTCGGCCCAGATACACCGAAAGCGCGATCACCAAACTTAGTTGTGGCTTGCGCTTAGGTTCCATCAGTCAGCCTGATGATGTTGCTGACCTAAGAGTCGACTGCCTCAGACCAGTATTTTCCGGGACGCATGGCTTAGAGATGTAGGATGGGGCTATTTCATTGATGTATTTAAACACCATCCAGCACAAATTGTGCAAATTGTACTGGATTCTTTCAGAGCACTTGAGCCAGTGAAGGTTACGAAGGTGATCTGAAATGTGCAAATATTTAGAAACCCCGATTATGAGCCGTGCTGATGCATTGATGGCAATTGTCGCGGATGCAATATTGAGTATCTACTTACTGCGTCAAGATAGATGTTTTCCAGTAACGGGTGAGTTTATATAACTTCATTCATTTTGATTAAATACAAATTATATAACAAAATTGTTACACGTGAATTACAATTATCGTCTAAATAATACGAATATATTTGTTTGTTTCAGCTGAAGAGAGCGGTGAGTCCAATACTATTATAGCCATATAATATCAAACATAATTTAAATTAAATACAAGATGCACAATTAAAAAATATACGGACTATAACATATTTGAAGTGTTAAATCTATTACGGTGGCTTGAGGGAAATTCTCCATGGCCTGGACAAGAGTGTTTCCTGATTTCCGGAAGCGCTGACTCGTCCCAGCTACTATGTGGCGTATCAAAGCAGTGGACCCATGCACCCTTCCCAACATCTGCAAGCGCTGCATCGCCAAGGGAGGCCGAACCTGTATGCGTGGTTATACTTTACTCAGAGCTCATGGAGCCTTGTGTGTACCTTGTCTATAATAAGCTAGAGTAAAAGCTTGTGCAGTACGTCTGGAATAGTTGCTTCTTCTGGAGGACAGCACCTGTTGAATCTTCTTTGGAATTCTATGTCATGTTTATCATTAAGGTATCAGTGATGATATGTCCTAAATATTATATTTTAGTGCGTACCTAGTTTCATGCAATTCCTTATTATAAACCTGTAAAAAAAATATTGTAAGAATTCATCAATGTTCAATGTAAGAAGGTTATGTTATGATAATTGAATGAGGAGCTTTATTCTCGCATTGCCTTACCTTGCTACAGTGATAAACTAGTATTGGGCAGAACAAGATTTCATTAACCTCAGGATAGGTTTTTAGGTGTGAAAGAGAAAAAAAGGGGTTAAAATCGTGTACAGTCTATTTACCCAAGTAAGACAAGTATATTTACCCAGAATATTTTCGTAAAAATTTCCCAGAATATGACTTTAATATAAAACCTCTGAAACACGAAATAAAGCAATAAAAAACATCTGACTACCTCAAAACATTTGTAGTAATACAAAACCTTTAGAAGTAATACAAAGAAAAGGCGATTTCAATTTTATAAACTGTTAGTACTTCTTTTGGGTGGTTAAGTAACAAATTTATATTTAAAAAATTGAACGAGGTGAGTAGTAGGTACATACCTACCTATCAAATATAGATCGAAAAGACTTTATAAAAATATTTATTTATCTACCTCAGCACGGGTGTTAACCGCTATCCTGTGTCCTGTACTATTGTACAGTGAGGGCAGATCCCACCCCTCAGTCCTCAATCACGGGCCAGTGCAGATCGGTGTTGGAATGACACGTTGTCAAATGCAAGAGTTGCAGCGAATATCTATCAAGTGGCCATTCCTGTGTAATGAATATCACTGGTTTGTATTATATCATATTACTGAGTAATTCTACGGTACTACGATACTATGAAGTTATTTGCTGTTTTTTTTTATTATTTTTATATTAAAGAAACTTACATATCATATTCAAAGTGTTGAAAATTAACTTTTCTCGATTATGACAGTACATTTTTAAGCTATTTATAAACTCCAGATCTATTAGTTTCAATGAATTAATTAAAAATATGTTTAGATAAATGAAAACCAAAATGATATAACTTTGTATATAAAATATGGTCATAAGTGTATTTTTATCTAAAAAAAGAACAAAAGAGTAAAATACAAACCGTATTTTAATTAGATTATTAAACCCCGGTTTAACGTTGGTGTGGTAAAGTTGGCCTCGAGCCTGTTTAGATCGTTTTAACCACACAAACACCACGGTAACAAGTCAAGTTTTTCACTGTTCTGACCTTACGTGCCGAGTAATATTTACACCACGGTTTTAGCAAGTCTAATAATATTTTGGAAATTAAATTACATTACAATGGAGCAAAAATAAAAATTACAAATCGGAAGGTAAAAAAATAGTCAACAATTATTATGTAATAACAAAAATTTATCAAACGAATTTGCTTGCGCACGCCGGGATTTGAATCCGCCACCTCCGGATTCATAGGTAAGGATCGTAACTGCTCATATATAAATAGTTATAGACACTAGAAGGTACTCACTCACTCAAACAAATCCATTATATTTATGTCACCGAGGATTAAATCAATTCCAATTCGCGTCATCGCCGCTGATTTTGTGCAGACTCACCCCCCGTTCCCCTGGCTCCCTGGTTCCTACCCTTACCCTAGTTGCTACGTGTGGATTGCAAGCGCTGGGGGATGGGGTACATTCTGACACTGATCTTAGTCACTACTTAACCAAATTAAGAAATATTCTAACAGGGTTATCAAAACTACATATTGCTTAGCGAAATATGATCCGGTGCAGGAAAATCCTCTTAAATATTTATTATATTTACTCATTGATAAATACGTAAAAGGTTAGAAATAGTGCCTTGCTGACGTCGCACGAGTACAGTGGTTATCAATTAATTAAGCTGTTTTTTATTAATATCGTATTCATCGAAGCACTTTCTCCCGTTCTTATACAGGTAGTAAGCATGTTGGTCGACCGACGACGTTGCGCTGACGAGCTGGATCGATAGTCCTCGTATGCATCGTGTCTCGTGCGCAGCTGACCATCAGCGTTGCACTACAGCTGCGAGCATACGTGTCGCACCATTTCTAGCCTAAGTTTTGAAGGAGGTATATAAAAAATACTTCTATATTTAGGCAATTGTGTACCCGTCATTACTATAACACGGAGAAAAATGAGAATTACTAATTTATTATGAATCTCTTCTAATTGGTAGTAATCCATTTAAAACGAGATTGGAGATCTTCAACGAATGAATTAACAGGTTTCCTGATAAACTTTTAGTCAATATGAAACACGTGTTCGGACACGCTCTTAATGCATTAGCAACTTACTTCCCCACCTTCCTCTTTCCCTTCCCCACTTATGAGACTATGAGACTATGAGACTATGGCATCCCCAATTGGGGGATGCCATAGTCTCACTGGCTCCAGACGGGAGCAATTGGGACTCTTGTGAGGTATTCACTATAAAAAAAAATAAATAAAAAATACTCATTTTTCTACATGTACAATTATTGTTGGGATCACCATTGTGTGAGTAAAAATGTATTTACTACGTAACGTAAATGATGTTCTAGTAAAAGAAAATTAGATACATTTAAAATATTTAAATGAAATGCAAAAAAAAAAAATTAAATATAGGTGTGTACCTAATACAGAAAGTAGAAAATGTTTTTTTTTTCAACATGTTCAACCTAGTCAATGAAAATATATTTGTATTTTTGAAGTAGATGTGATGTCAAAATTGTTTATTTGAAGTTATATAAATATATATGTCTGTAATGTCTCGGAATAGAAATATGTTTCATAAGCGTTCATAACCTTGATTCACTTAGCCTGCAAATGGCAGTCACGGGGTAAATTTAATAAATAACACAATGACATCTCTCATCTCATCCGTCCACGCGGTGTTTGAGCATGAGCAGAGAGCGGTATGGGCATAGAGAATGGGGCATAGAGCATGGAGCATCGAGCACTGGCGTAACGTGGGGTGAGATGTAGTCGGGGTTGAAGAAAAGGGGGTGTTTCAAGATATAACCAGGCAAATGGCGAGTCACAGAGTTGATGAAATATTCATGTAAAAATATAGTGCACCTATAAATTAAGTTCAAGATTGATTATAAAAATTGTCATATTGAGTTGGGTTAAACATCAATGCTTTATGAATGGCAGAGTTTGTATTTTTTTTTGTTGTTGTTAAGACAATGGAAAAAGCAAACAATTGATACTTTTCAATCTTTTGTTTCTATTGGATTTAATTGATTTTTTTCTATTACTTTATTTATTTGAATTTAAAAATAATGTTTTCACAAATTAGGTTGTTGTGTGCAAAAGTTTCTGTTTAAAGTATGGATTTTTCTCATCATGGCTGAAAAAAACCGTGTTTTTATTTTCAAGTTATGAATTTCGTAGTTATTAATTTGACTGTATATTATACGTGTCTACGCCACTACCATCTTCATATTTTGGAATAGAAATACCAATAATTATTCGAAAAATTCGAACAAGTACAAGTAAGGTAAATGAAAGGGTTAAAAGGTTAACGTTTTAAGGGCATTGATTTAATCACACATTAACACTTTTTAGACACATAGATAAGTATTTTTTTTAACCTTGTTTATACCTTGTTGCCTATATATTTTCATAAAACATACCCAAACCATGAACACAAGGTTTTATGCAAACAAACCTTACTGCAAAATGAAACCACCGAGTGCATTTTCCAGGCGGATAGCCGTGCCACTAACACGGCCAGCCGGAGCGATGCATCACCGATTTTCGACAAATTTCAGCAACTGTTTCACGGTAAATTAAGAGTCACCGTACTTACCCGTACTTGGAATATTTGCATTACCAATGTGCCGATCATTGTTATTAATTTATATTAGTTTAAACGGGTAACCCTAAAAACAAAATACCTATAAAATTGATAGTTTTATCTTGTTTAAACGTAACCCACTTACTCTCTTTGAGGACCGCACGGGGTACAAGTTTCTTACACATTAAGTTTTATTTTGATACAAGGTTTAAATTCTTAACTAAAATAAACATTTTTTATCGAAAGGCTTGGCGTATAATCTTTTACGCTGGAGTAAATGTTTTTTATATCTAATTTTTAAATTTATTGTATATTCCTTCATTACACGACTTATTCACATATTTATTCCAGCACCCTTTAGATGATTTTTCACAAAAATGGTGCTATTCAAATTATCCATTTATTATAATAATATAACAGAACTTAGAGTGTCTAACTTGGAAATATTCCCGCTTTAGAACAGTCAGTTCAGTCAGTCCAGTTTAGATAATTTTTGTAACAATTTTTTTTAATTCAATTATCTATTTTTTCTTTTATTATACAATAAATGAAACATAAGATGTCCGTTATCATGACTCTAGAGTAAAGCTTGGAAATTATTCGTGACGAAATTGATGTAATCTATGTAAATAAAAATGTAAATAATTGTTAAAAATCTTCAATCTCCGAAAGCTCTTCACGGATTAAATATGATTTAAGATTTTCACGGCCAAAAGTATTTTTGTTATTTATTTTTGGGGTGTTATGCCGTGTTGCGCTAACTCCTTCTTTAGCCAACGTTTCAATAACACATCTGCCCTGATGATGGATACTGCAATGCTGTCCAAAACGTTGGCTAAAGAAGGATTTAGCGCAACACGGCATAACACCCCAAAAACAAATAACAAAAAAAAAATCTTCACGGATTGCTTTGAAATTTTGACACAACGTTGCATTCGAATGTGCATAATATACCTACCTATGTTATTTTTATAGATGTCACATGTGACAGGTAAAAACATGCTTCTTTTGAAAATAAAGGAATATGCGTGCGTGTTTCATATACCTATGTTATGTAGATCTCACCTGTGAAAAACAGCGCAATCTGTTGGGCAAACATGTTTTTTTTTTTTGAAAAACAGCGTTACCTGTTGGATGTAAAAGCAACAGGCGCTATTTTTTATCTGTCTGCACAGTTTTCTTAATAAAATCTTGCAACATCTTTTTTGTAAACGTAAACAACGGTTAAAACGTTTTGTTGGATCGAAAAATATCGAAACAAAAATACTATAAACTCTTTACTTACATAGTAAAATACATTAGTAAAATACTTTATTATAGCTACACGGTGTGTGGATCGGCAGCTAGAACGAGTAGGCTAGTAGCTAGTAGCTACCGGGTATCTAGTACGGGGTAGTGGGTTCCAATGTGATGCGGTAAGAGACGAGAGCCGAGGGGACCCGACAGCCGTTGTCAGACCGCAGCACACGGGCATCGGGCAGTCGGGCAGGTTGATCAGGCCGGAATAATGGCTGCTGGACCCGCTGTAGATTTGCGCAGCTGACTGAAGATTCAATGCCAGGGATGCAGTTAACTAAATGGCGTATAAATAAAATTGATCATCCAAATCCGTAATTTGAAGCGTTTCCCATGATTATAATTGTTCTTCTTTACATATTTGTATCGTCGTGATTTACTGTCGCGAAATCAAAAATGAATTTAATAATTTACTCAGCATTTAAAAAAGAATGTTCTGATATTAGAGATGGTCGATATTCCTGGTTCCTGTTGGTTTCTTTCGGAATAAGAAAAAAAATATTATAAGAGATGAAAAATATTATAAAATTAAAAAAGCGCAAAATATTAAAATTTTTTGAAGAAATAAAGAACCGGTTCCACATCGATCTCCGGTAACTGATACACGAGTGAAAACCCATTATAGGTATCAACCATCACTATCAAGAAACCAAAATCAGGAAAATAATAAGCAATCGTTTTGTTTTAATAGGGTAATTCAACTTAAAAAGAGTGCTTTGTAACTTAAATGTTCATACAAAACTCTTAGATTATTTAAAAATGAAGCGAGTAGGTATTGTAGGAACACCAAGAATAATGAGTATCTAATTTATTATGAACCTTTTCGAAAATCTATCAATCTCCGGTTAAAAATGGGACTGCAGGCCCTTAACAAATGAATTTATAGGTTTTCTGAAAAACTTGTATTGTCACGATGTCAGAACACGTGTTCATAAAAATCCTAATATTTTCGCATTTCGTCATTATTCTACTCGTATTATCAAGGCAATGTGCAGGTACATGAACACGTGGTACTATTAGGAATTTAGTAAAAGTTTATCAGGAAACGGCCTGCAATAACGTTTTTAACCGGATTGCCACTAATTTGAAGAGATTTATAATAAATTAACGATACTCATTTTTCTTGTAGATTATGTGTAGGCACAGACATAGGAATATTCATATGTGTGTGGGAGATCTCTATAGTAAGAAGACGGAGTGAACTATTACATTTATTTTTCGGAATGACTTTATTGAGTAAAACCTCAAATTGTAATATTTAAATATTGAAGACAATATTAGTGATTTCTAAACGAAAATCTGAAACAGAAAAATTAGAAAAGGAAACGGTCACATCTGGGACAGATACAGTTCAGATTTTCGTTTAGAAATCACTAATATTGTCTTCAATATTTGAACTATTACAGGAGCGATGAAACACAGAAAAAATCGCGTTCTCATGACGTGTGCCTATAATATTAATCATGTACAACATGCGTATAGCATATCTCCCGGCAGTGCAACCCCAAAAGGAACATGCATACAACATCTTTTTACGCTTGTCCTATTCGGATCACAGACCAATCGCTTCGACAAAGCTCCTTTAGACGTACCTATCCTGCACTACCCAAAAAAACAGAATTTTAAAATTTCCTTCAGAAATTTTTTTCTCTGTAGGTAATAATCTCTCATTTTTTATTTTCCGTTGCATTTCTATTTTACTTTAAAAATAATAAAAAGAACCATCTACCTAGTAACCCTATATAGGTGCAGCAAAATAAGTGTACTTACACGTACAGCGTACACACATAAGTGAAAACACATTGACGGGTGACCACACGAACACCATGAGCAGCATCACGTGGCTCGTTTAATGCCCAGATTGCTCAGTGTAGTATGATCTGTGGTGACGTCTGCTGTCCTCAGACCAACGGAGAATACCATCATAATATTGCACCTACCATATTTATAAAGTAATATCCACTCCCTCGTTATGTGAATGACACCTAGAACCAAGCAGAGATATTTCGTGCTGTATTTTGACAACGCTCTATGCAAATACATTATGCGTTATGAGATTCAATCGAAGATCTAATTCACCAATCGCTAAAAATTCTCAGTTACAGTGCTGGTATACCAACATTAACTAATTTTTACCAGTTTTCTGTATTTTCTAAATACCTTTCTATAGAGATGGTACCATTTCCCGGAAATGTTTGCCATTTTATTATTTGACAGGACCAGAGTGTTTTATGAAGTTCTGACAATTTAAGATCAACGTAACACGTTAGATGTATTTTAGAGGTTCGTCAGAACCAATCTTAAATATTCCGATGGATATATGCCTATTCCACCAGGTGACGGAAGCCAAAACTAATACTAGTAATTATGAACTCGAATCCTACTCAAGAGTATGATTCTCTTATTCAATAAATCTTAGCCAAAATTTCCTTTGAAATCGTAAGATTTTTACCTTATTTGTGAACTTTTTTTTTTAAATCAGAAATTATACGATTTTTCCAAAGAAGTGTCACTATCTCATTACAATTATTTTTTCAAACATTCTTCTGGTAGGTAGGTACAGATATTGAAAAAAATCGAAGAAATGCACGACGATTTCACCTTTAAAAAATAATCTGCACAGAACCATTAAAACTGTCTCTATCTTAAAACGGAAACGGAACGTACAAATAAAAGAAATTCAAAACAGTCAAGTTAAAACAGGACTTCGCTACGCACAGTTAACAATAATCTGATATTGAAATAATTTTGGAGTAACCAGGTAGGTGTGTATTAAATTTAATAAAATATGCTTGTTTTTTATAATGATACGGATTTCACACTTTTATCTAGAAAGAACGTCCTCATTTTTCCATTATTACAAACAACATTTCCAGACACAATATTTCCGTTTGATATCCCATTTTCCATATGTTTTCCAAGTGACCAACGCTGCATTTAAATTCTTAAGTATGCCACGTAGCGCCATCAAAATAAATAAATGAATACACACGCGCAATCTGAACCTAGCTCGCGTCAGGCGCGTCAGATAACTCCTCGGGAAAAAGTTTAAAATATTCACCTTCCGTGTGCGGTCACGTGAGTGGTACGTTCAGGTTATTAAAATACGATACACGGATCTCACCTCGACGGTATTTCTCGTGTTAAGTGTTGCTTTAAAATTCCCGCGCAACGTATATACACGCGGCGTGTACGGGGTTAAATATAGTGACAGTGGTTGAAAATTACATATTTTATCAACAATTCAAAAGATTTTTTTTAAATTTGCTTGTTACTAAATATAATCGCAGTAATGAAATTTGATTTGAATTCCCACACAAAATGTATGGATAAATTGAAATAATTTTAATGGTTTTCGATGATTTTGACGGTTGGAGTAAAACAGGAGTTGATAATATTGGGCATTAAATTTCGATGGCCCGACAAAATATTTAAAAATCTAAGAACCTCCTTGAGAATCTAAAGGACAATACCATATTTTTACTTATGACGACATAATAACACTTTACATAAACATGCGAACACCTCAGCACAGGTTATCGTAGTGAGGTGTTCACAAAATACTTATTCTAACCCATACGGATACTGATTATTAACAGTTTTGCATAATTTATGCTTTCGAAGTAAACTGTATTTAAGAGAATAGAAATTAAACTTTTTCACTCCGAAACAAAGTCAAATCGGTAGCTGAGTTGACAACGCGTTTGGATTCCACCCAGGCGTCGTGTGTTCTATTCCTCGGCGGTCATCCATCACAACACAAACAAAATTTTATGATTACTATGGTGGATGTAGGAGATTTTCAAATATTGTCAGGTTATTTGTAACCCGGGAATATTTGTCATTAAAAAAACATACTTTTTGAATCCGCGAATTCCGGGTCCAGACAGATCCAAGAAAGTCGATGTCGAATGTCGAAATGAGAATCAGTATTCGAAAAACATTGTTTTAGATGCTGTTTTTGAGCTTCTTTCGATGTTGACTGCGTGAAAATGTCAATTCTTATAATTTCTTTTCAAGGATGATTTCTTTTTAATTTTCATTTTCCGACACTGTCTTGCGGTTAACCCGCTGTACCTACCCGTGCGATAAAATATAATAAAATATTAAAGCTGAAATCGTTCACGGAATGCGTAATGTGGCCACGGCGGGAATTATTGCCAGGCCGTGCGAGGAAATGCCGGGAAAAGGAAAACCACCGCCGGCCCCGGCGAGGTTGTGCTGTACATTATCTGGCAACACCTGATGTTGTCTATCATATTTTCATGAAAAAACTCGTATTATGAAGCATCGAAAAAATGTGTAGGCCCCACTAATGTTTTTTTCTGAACACAACCACTACGGCAACCCCAAAATGGGGAGAGGAAGGGTGAGAGCAAGGTATGTAAGTACCTACCTGTCAATTCGAACATAAAATACTGGTCAAAATCTTTATTTGTGAAAACAAATCTTTAGAACCGATAATATCTTTGACATATTGTATGTTATCTTATGTTTATTTTTGCCCAACTGGTAATCTTGCCAATATGATAAAATAGTTTAACATATTTCGTTACATTACAATAAATAACTTTGCAACATGCATTGCATAAATAGTAACCACAATATGTGTTTTTATAAAAAAAAATGTTCTTGATAGTTTCATCAACCTATCTGAACCAAAGTCATCGATCTGATCCAAGTCCATGTGGATGAACTGAGTCGGTCTGGGAATGTTGGGAAAGAGGGTTTTTGTAACTCTCTAGATTAAACAAAGTTTTATTTATTCTTGATATATTATCTCTGTAATACATAACACAATGTTCTTTAACGAGGCTTTAATCTCGTGTCTTTTAAGAAAATCACTGACTGTAACGACCGTGAAAATCCTGTGAGAAGAAAAAAAAGAATGGCAGTTTTGACGTAGAAATTGAAACCGTAGAAAGATACAAAACAACATGATATTGCAGTTAAAGTGGATTTTCTATCGTTGGCTGCGTTTGCAGTGCATTCAAACTAATAAACTACTGTAATAATGATTAATGATTAGTTATGGTTCAAATATTGTTAAAATATACTGTCAAATTACCCATCTGGTAACACATCTAATACTCATTTTTTCTTTAATTTTGAAATATTTTGTGTTTGTATGTAGAATTACTTTATGTTTGTGATACTCTTATGTTTGCTTCACTATAATGTAAATTCTTAACCTCGATACAGGCTAAGTCCTAGTGAGGTTGACTTTTATGTGAAAAAAAATTGTTTTATTTATAGTGAGATGCAATAAATAAACTGTAACAGAAATGATTGAAACAAAGAATAATATTATTTGGGGAAAAAAATATTAAAAATTATAATTGTAATCTTGCTATAAAAGTGATTGGCATATCATTCATTAAATATGTAAAAATCAGTTCTTGTTAATAATATCTACCTGTTTTAAATATGGGTTTTCGATGTTGAATAGTGTTTTTTTATAAATATTTAATATGTATTAAAATTGTCATTGCAGGAAATGATCTAATAAAACCCATTTATAAGAAAATATTAAGAGTAATGAACGTTTATGAAACCATGGAACTTTTGGCACAACCATTTTAAAAAATACTAACAAAATATAACAAAATAAACATAACTTTGCTTTTTCCTGGCTGAAAATAACGCCCTGAATTTTTTTTAATACTTATTTAAAGTAGTTTTTTTCTCATTCTTCTCGTAATTATCATAGTTAGAGAACTTTTGACAATAGGCTTGTAGCATATTATTCGTGCAGGAGAATAATGTTTCGATCATTTCCTTATCGAATATCTTTTCATTTGTGTTTTTAATGAGTTTTATTATTTCAATGTACATTTGTTACGTATAAATTATATTAATTAGCGACCGGTTTCGACACGTCCGTGTCAATAAAACTCATTAAAACAAAAATGTCTAGAAATTTTTACATAGTGAATGCCAAAGAAATACAACAAAAAGAATATCTTTTCCATGTCTTGTCTTGGCCACTGTCTTCGTGGATTTCCTCTTCGTCATTAGCATCAGTGAATTCAAGCTCTTCCTCTTCATCAACCATAGCTGAGTCTGCTCATCAGCTGTTATTACAGTATCCTTTCTCTTCCTCGATGGTGTTTGGTTTGCCATCTTAAAATAATTAAGCTATAGCTTAAGATTTCTGTGAAATACTATACAGTTTAAATATATCACTGTGGTGATGACTTTTTTTTTTTTTTTTTTTTACAGTATTACCGCACAAGAGTCCCAACTGCTCCCGTCTGGAGCCAGTGAGACTATGGCATCCCCAATTGGGGTATGTTGTGAGGCTGAGGGTATTGAGGAGGGGAGGGAGATGGGGAAGAAGAAGGTGGGGAAGTACCTGGCTATTCAGATCTGGTCACCAAACACGGCTAAAGCCATTTCAAGCAACGTTTCAATTCTGAATGGTGGTCTTACACCAGGGCGATACTGAGAGTATCTTCAACTCTGGAACGTGCCGCAAATATACTATATATTATTTTTAATTAATTAATTGTGAAATAACACAAATTAATCAAATAAAATTTATTGGCGCACGCCGGGTTCGAACCCGCGACCTTCGGATCTGTAGTCAAAAGCGTATACCACTAGACCACGCCGGCCGTCAGACTGACGTCTATAAGATATCATGGCATTATAGTCATTTTACTGACAATAAGTCCACTAGATTTATAAATGACTGACCTTACGTCCCGTGGACAAATAACGGCTGCAACTTCTCAGGTGCGATCATCGGGGCTGGCGGGTGCAGACACCATCGTAACTCAGAAAGATACTGAGCCAGACAGAATGATGCGCCGCGAAATGGCAACGTAGCAACTGGGTATTGCGGAGTCTGACAGACGTTGTTAGCGGCAAAGGGTTAATAATAGTAAAATCATTAATTATCATAAAAAAAAATCAATTCCGCTGCATTTTAATCAATAGATGACCTTAATAAAATTCCCTAAAGAAATTACTTCAAGGTGTATGTTTTTTCAACCAGAAATTTAAGTGATTTCGACCGGATTAACGATTTGCACCACAATCGGGTCTTTAGTAGTGAGGAGCGGGGAAAATATGTCCAAATTGCCCACAACAAACGTTAGTTGACCAAGGTGAGCCCAGCAAATATGTCATTGTGCCTTGCGCCCCGCGCCGACTCAACCCTTTGCGGCCGTGAATTATTCTCCGCCCAGATTAATGTGCTATGTTGTCGTGGACATAGCTTTGCAAGCTTGGGTATGACGTACAATGGAAGGGGCCTCATGTTTGTACTAAATAGCCTATTATGACCATTTCTAAATATATTAAGCATTATTTTTTAAGTGTCCTTTTTTATTTCATCACTAGTTCGGACTAATAAAGAATAACCAAAAGTGTTTGTAAGACCTTCAATAATAACCGTAAAACCATTTTTTTTTAAATTCGGTAAACATAAAAATCAATATATTAAATACGGTGTTAAGGATAATTTAAAAAAAAATTCGATATTCTTACTAATCTTCATTGTCCAAAAAACAATTCAACATTGAAATCCGAATCCCGGCAGCAAAAATAATTTTGGAGCATATTAATGTAAACAAAAGAATGCACGAATAAGAGTAGTAACATAAGGCGGTTTTCTTGTCCAGTTACCAATTCCCAAAAAGGAAAAAAGCAATTTATTATTACTACTGTTACATTATAAATAAAGATTTCAAAAGGGCATGGTCGTCAAAAAATATCTATTTTATTATTATTTATATGTGCAATATAAACATAATAACGATAAGTTGATGTGGAAAAATTCAGGTTGCAAATAACAACGGATACGTTTTCATTATCAATTAATTCTTTAAAACCAAGATGAAATTTCAACAGCATCTTAATAGTTTGTGAAGATTGATTGATTGTTGTTATTTGCTAAAACTTACTGTAAGAAATAACATTCTCCCATCTCCATATCCAGAGTATAGTGGACGCACGAGTGTACGCGATGATTGCGCTATTATAACTTGAGGTGTTCCATCTAGCCCCGAGGAATGTTTAATCCACCTTAATGACATTCCGCAGAGATGGCGGACGCCTGGCGCCAGGCTTGGTGGGGCGAGATGAGACATGTCCAACGGACACTTTTGATTTCGTACTTGGGGCGAAATGATACATGTACGTTTACCCCGTGTCCAATTTTGATTTTGAACTTTGAGAGAAATGATTCACGCCTATTTGTCTAACATCTACTTTTCCTTTTGTGTTCGGGTACTGAAGCAGTTATCACCGAAGTGATTTGTGGCGTACCTATAAGTTTGAATGTTTGGAGGAGAAGTTTTGATAGAAATATTTTATACAAGATACACGAGGTCCAAAATATCAGCAAACACGACCTTTATTAACATTTGTGCGGTACAAGAAACGTCAATTATTGGTGATTATATCACACTAATAATTATTTTTCGCGTAGATAGCTCGTGGAACTTGTTAATTATTTAATTGTATGTAAAGTTATTTATTTATTTAACGCCCAGAGGGCTTTTACATGGTTGGTAGTATAATTTTAATTTGACAGATACTTTGAAACATAAAAATTAAGAATAAAATTATATTTGATAAAAGCTATGCAACAAGTCATACAAACACAAGAAACAAAAACAGAAAATTACAGCTATTTGTAGGTTTACATGATGTGTTTAGGAGTATTGTTGAAATAAATGTTTTAAATGATCGACAAAACTTGCCAAGTTGGTATTGAATTTGTCAACATCAATAATAATACATCTTTACCTACGTTCGCAGGTGAAGTTTAGGTTTGTATAAAAGAGAGAAATAGAATTGATTGTTAGGAGCATATATACCAATAATAGATCAATATAACTGCTCAGCGTCAGTGGTTTTGTGTGACATATAAATGGAACCGGTTGCGATTGAAATTTGCAAGAAACCGCTCATATAAATTTGGTTACACATATTTGTCACTTCGTTATTTTTCGGTAATGATCCAAAATTGTAATCCATTCCACTACTAACTCAATTTCCGGTCAACATCTACTATAATTCTTTACTTCATTCCTTCGTTTACCTACTGAGAGCACTTTTAAATGCCACGCGAGTCCTGTGCAAATTGTACCACCTTAAACATACAATTTCCCATGGCTTCCTTATATTTTAATTAATCGTCTGAAACTCCTACTTGCTCCGTTGACTTGCCCTACCTACTCGCACCTTCTACACTTCTACCTCTATAATAATAATAATTACTGTCTCGGACAAATTCCCCGAGGACAAAAGCGGGGCTGTTGTGACTAGGCTCTAACTGCGAAGAACTAGTTCTGAAATGTCACTATTAAACTTTAAATTTTTGTTTTTTTTACATTAGCTCCACACAGGAGGCCCTGAAGAAAAAAAGGATACTGTGTGGGGTATTTCTGCTAAGTTACCAAACGCACCAAACTATTTGGAGCGATCTATGGCAGGGGTGTTGGTTACCCAATAAATAGTTTCCTGGGCGCTGGTACCTATACCCACATTCCAATTTCAAATAGTATCACTCCAAGAAAACACAAAAATTGGAATACGTTTTGAAGACTACTCCGTGGCACGTAGTAAGTCTTCACGGTTTTGAACCGAAAACACGAGGATTTAAAACCGAGAAAATAAAACTAGCTAATAAAGTGTCCAAAAACATATGCCCCTCGTTCCAGCGAATAAGGCAACCTTACTAATAAATGTGGTGTAAATTTTATACAACTGATAAAAGATCATGGATTTTAAAAATCTTAAAATTATATAACTAAAATTGGGTACACTGACATCTAACAGCCATAAAATACATTGTTTATTCAGTGGAAGAGGGTCGTTCATTTATTATGTACCTACTTGAAACATGAAATTTTTCATCGAATTTCGGAATATTTCAAAGGTATTTTAAGGACGGGTTTTTTCACAAAAATTAACAATTCATCAAATTTTAAAGTTGATTTTTAGGATCTGTGAAGGTTTTATTCCAGTTCTGTTCTTCTATCATTATTGGTCAGTTGTTTCACAAAACTGAAATAATAACAGAACTTGATAATCAAAACTGAAATAATAACCTTCAAAGAACTTGAAAATGTTCAATGAAAATTGATGAACTGTTTAAATTTGGTTTAAATTCTGTGAACGCAAAAAAAAATTATAAAAAAACAGCACATATATTTACACGAAACCTCGATAAATTACGTAATTAACCAAACATATTCCTTTTGTTTGGGGAATATGCAAAAAAACTGTCGGTACACTTTTTATCTCAATTAGAAATACAAAATAAATTTACTTAGAATTCCGAAAGAATAACGAAAAAATCGCCATTATCGATTTATCGTTTGCAAAATATAAATATTGATTTCTAGGGTTCATATTTACCTACATGCATTTTGCATAAGACATTTGTGTTATCAAAAAACATCACGTTCATGGAATTCTCGTTAAATTCACGCGGTAACAGAAAAACATAGTATTATGACAGAAATAACCACACTTTTTGTAATCTGCTCCTATTCTCCCATAATGCGACATCGCAAGTTCTTTTGCAGTACAGTTTAAGACATTTTTATTAGTAAGATTCAAATCAAAGTTTTTACATTATTTATTCAATGTTCTATTACTTAGGCCGCTAGTATTCATCACTTAGCTATGTTCCAATAAACATATTTAAAAAAAATCAATTTATACTGATTGGTCACTCTTGATCTGTGAGCAAAACAATATGAAATGGTCAGTATATGTTATGAATTTTCGTGTAGAACTAGTTAGAGCGCTTAACGTGTGTAGTAATATTATTAAAAACATATTTCTTGCATGCTTGGCGCGGTTAGAACCTTGTTATAGTTAATTTTGTCGCGAGTAATCATGTCTTAAATGTGACTATGTAATGTCCGAAGTAGGCAAGGTCCAGCGGGTCTGTCAGAGGAGAAAGGAAGAGGGAAGGAGAGATAGAGGGAAGAAGTATGGTAGAGGGGAACAGCAATTTGTGATGGGGCGATGGGTAAGGTGCTATTAAGGAGGACTTGTATTAAAATTGCCGGACAATTGCGAAGTTTCACCGGCGGAATGTTTCGTCTGTACCTACAAAGGTAGGTATTTATTTTGGTAATTGTACTCTTCATGTACACCATAAAGCACGGTCATAACTTCACATTTTACCGTGATTTTATGTTACTAATTTGAAAAATTATTGTATCTAATTTTTATCGTCAACATTATTGCTACTCTGGAAGAAGTAAAGTGAAAATAAAATGTTTAATGTAGGGTATATAATTAATTTTGAATACGTTTAAAAGGATTCTACATGGACCCAAATGGCTTATAATGCTTAAAGCTTCAATTATGGAGTCAGTCGTACAATGGCAGGTGGTGGCATTTTGCGTGCTGCCTGGAAAAGATTTTTTATTAGTCGAATTATCATCTTTAGCTCAAATAGTAAACGATATAGCGCAGGGTTGGATTAAAAATATATTTCCCAATTTTAAATAATTCTGAAATTAAATAATTTTCTGAATCTGACAAGATGGACAAAATTAAATTTTAATTCAGAGAATACTTTCCGCCAGCGACAATTTTAAATTTAGGCTAATTTGAAAGTGTCTTGTCAATATCTCCTGAAGATTAATATTTATTTCTATAAGCTATTTACCAATTAGTAGGAAGTAACAGATTGCCTACAGTCGGCAGCCTCTTACTACATGTATCACAGCTCACCGCTTTCCGCCCACCTCCGTACCCGGTACCTATACCTACCCACCTTGGCACAATTTGATCAATTAATTACATCTGACAAGATCAGAGCAGGCTCACTTTAGCAATGACAATCCTCCCTTCAGACGAACGGCAGCCTACTAGACTGTGCCTGTTAGTGTCGTGGGGTATTTCTTGGGGGTTTATAATTTCCGGTGAACATAACAACTTCATATATAGGTATGTGCTTATGATGAAAAGTAAAGTATACAATAAGTATGATGTAACTATCCAGTGAATGATTTTATTAGAGTGAATAGAATGAATATGTGATGTGAAATACGTTTCTTTTCATTCACAACACTAACTACCTTTATAATCTTCTTAGTGGGTGGGTAGTTGATATACAGGCACTATAAAGGATATTAAACAAGGATGACAATTATCAAAAACATTTATAAATAATTAGAAAGATGGGTAGGCTGAAAGAGATTTTGAAAGAAGAGTAAATGCAGGTAACTCCGTTAATGGAGGACTGAACGCAGTTGGCGCTAACAAAAAATTGTCCAAAGAAGCGAAGTTAGCACTCCACAATGGGGTGCTGGTACCTACCCTGATGAATGGAGGTGAGGAAAGGAACTGACAAGAAAGGATGAAAGTGGATTGAATGCTGTTGAAATGAGATCCCTGAGGCGTATGTGTAGTAAAAACATCGAATTGATTGTGTAAGGAATGTGGAAATCCGCAAAGAGTGCAAGGCTGATGTAAGCGTAATGAATAAGATTAAGAAAGGAACGCTTAGATGGTTTGGGCATGTAGAGCGAATGAGCAATAATAGGAGTATAAGGAGGATATATGATGCAAATATTATGCATATACCATATTTATGTCAGGACAAAATTTAATATCTTTGCAACTATAATAAATACAACAGTAACTGACCACTTTGCTACAATGATAGCCTTTTCCAAGAAAAATAACGACAAAAACGAAAATCAACAAAAGAAAAGGCAACTGAAATACACAGATTATGACTCTATCAGATCATCTCTTGATTCCATAACCTGGGAAAATATTTTAAATGAAACAGATGTTAATGTAGCAATGAAGATTTTCACCGAACAAATAAATGTGAATGTGATAAAATACACAACCTTCCGAACGCTGGTCCACAAAAATAAAAAAATTAAACCTTGGATCAACGACAACCTGGTGAAATGTTTACATAAGCGCGATAAACTACATAAACAGGCATCAAACTCGCCGAATAACATAAGGCTCCAAAATTACTACAAAAAATACAGGAATATCTGCCGATCGATAGTAAAACGAACCAAAGAAGAATATTATAGACGAAAAATTGAAGAAAACAAAGAAGACCCGAAGGTATTATGGAACGCTGTAAAGGAAATTAACAACACAAATAGGAAACCAGCAGAACAAATCAAACAAATAAAAGTTAATAATACAATAATAAATAACCAGACTGATATTGCTAACACATTAAATAATTACTTTGCAGACATTGGTCAAACATTAGCCCGAAAACTATTGAATAAAATGAACACTGATGAACATACACTTGCTGACAAATACAACACGATTGCCCCAGATATCAATACATTTAGAATTAAAACATTACAAACCAAAGACATAATACATCATATAAACAAACTGAGAAACGATTGTGCGACTGGACTCGACAAACTTGACACGAAACTTATAAAAGAAATAAAATATCAAATTGCTCTTCCCTTCACATACATCTGTAATCTCAGTATCACTAGCGGTATATTCCCCAGCCATTTTAAAAGTGCAAACATAGTGCCTATTTTTAAATCTGGAGACAAAAATAATCCCACAAACTACAGGCCTATCTCACTTTTAAATGTGCTCACTAAAGTACTCGAAAATCTAGTAAAAATCCAACTTGTAGACTATTTAGACAAACATAAAATCTTATCAGAAAACCAGTATGGTTTTCGAAAGAATATGGGAGCACAAGATGCAATATTAAAAGTAACAGAGACCATTCTAAAAAATGTTGACCAAAAAAAAAGTTGCATTGCGGTATTTCTGGATCTGAGCAAAGCTTTTGATACAGTGTCCCACAAAATCCTCCTTAAAAAACTGGAAAACATAGGTATTAAAAATTCAGCTTATAACTGGTTCAAATCATATATAACTGACCGCAGCCACTCACTAAAAGTAGACAATATAACAAGCCAAAATAGATACATAACTTACGGAGTTCCCCAAGGAAGTACATTAGGACCCATCCTGTTCTTACTATATATTAATTCCTTATGTCAGCTTGACATAAGTGGAGATATTATATGCTTTGCGGATGACACTGTTCTTGTTTTTACTTCGGATTCTTGGACAAGTGTATATAAAAATGCAACTGAAGGAATAAACAAGATTAAATATTGGTTGGACAATAATCTGCTGACACTAAATATAGATAAAACAAAGTACATGACATTTAGCATAGATCCCAGACGACAACCAAGACTCGATGAAAACTTAACCATTCATGACTGCACATCTAAAAACAACTGCCTATGCAACCCATTAACACGAACCCAGGTAATTAAATAACTATTTCAGATGGACAGAACAAATAAATAAAACAGCGGGCAAAGTTAGAAAACTGATATATTTCTTTAAGAACATACGAAACATAATGCAAACGAAGACTCTAAAAACAATATATTACGCACTAGCCCAATCAATTATCACTCACGGTATGATTGGTTGGGGTGGTGCTGCTAAAACTAATATGGACCCTCTTGTCAAAGCGCAAAAAGCCTTAATTAAAGTTATCACAAAAAAACCTTACAGATTCTCGACAATACAGTTATTTAAGGACTTCACCGTACTGAACATACAGCAACTATACATAAAAATTATAACTCTATATTACCAAAAAGACAAACTTAACCATCATACTATACAACACAATTACGAAACAAGAAACAGACATCAACACATGACCCCGAAGATAAATACCACCTATGGACAAAGACATTTTCATAATCTGGCCCCAAAAATTTTCAATTTAATGGAAAAAGATATTAAAGACCTGGCAACAAGTGTAAATATAAGACACAAAATCCACACATGGATAGTCAACAAAGGCATTGTATACTGCGGACAGATAACATCTACAATACCATAAATTGTGGCACTCCACGCCTGAATTTTTCTCTTCTGTTCTCACTCATTTATATGTATTTTCATTATTTCTTATGTTTTTCTTTTTCTTTTTAAAATTCTTATCTTTCTAATTATTATATATCTTTTTTTATTTATATTTTATGTATATCTTTTTATCTACATCTTTGATTCTATGTAAATTCGCATTATCTAAAATTAAAAAAAACTCCCGCCACCTCAGAACAGGCTCAGCCTAGTGAGGTGGATTATACCAAAAAAATGTATGTTAATTTATTGGTTAATAAATAATAAAAAAAAAAAAAAAAAAAAAAATGCGAATGGTAGCAGAAGTTTGGGACGCCCGAGGATGACATGGCACTATCAAGTGAACAGATACTCGAGTCGGGCCATGTCAAGAGTATGTATGAGACGATGTATGAATGTGAATGAGGCAAGAAGTGTATGCCAAGACCGAGTTGTTTGGCAGTCCATCCTCTCTGCCTACCCCTACGAGGAAACGGCGTGATGGTTAGTTAGTTAATTAGTTTAGAAAATATTCCATTTTGGGTCCTTTTTAGCAAAAATCCATAAGAGTGCTGTAAAAATATCCTCTGTGCAAATTGGCAATGGGCAATAGGAAAGAGAAGGAACTAACTAAGAACTTGAAGACACTTGAGGTTGTGTATGGATAGACCTTTCCAGCGTACAGTTTTTTGGCATAATCACCCTAGAAAGTTTTCATTTTGTGGATTTCAACCCTTATTTTTGTTGGGAACGCGTTTGCCGAATACCCCGAACGGCGCCAAAGTGAAAAAAAAACTGCCTATGGTTATTTCACTCATATATTGGTAATATAAATTAAATAATGTAATGTTCTTTTACGTCAAATTACTTGTTTCTGAAAAAAAATGCAATAATTTCATTGGCCCTTTATTCCGCAATTTTCACGAATAAATTCAGTCATGAGAGATGAATTATTCTTATACATGTAATAAGAAACGGAGCTATGCAATATTTTAACATTGTACATACATCACTCCGGATCTTTTGTCTGAAATTTTAATTAATCCACGTTAGTTTACCCAAACACCACAATGCTAAATGAATCCTGCAAGAATCATCCATATTTGAGTATGGAGCAAACACGCCAGTGCCCCGGGCAACCCCTTGAACTGGGAACAGCAAGGAGAAGTGGAAGGTAGCAATATGAGCCCTACCCGCCCTGTAGCTATTCACCTTTTGTGCGATAGATTGTTACATCTTGCAGACGGGTTGGAAATCAAACGTTGGAGCCAAGTAAGGGCTGTGATTTACGAAAAGCATTTTAAGTGTATTGGTAATTATCGGTAATCGAATAGTTTAAGAAAGATTACTTCCAGCTGAAACTGTCTTTTAATCAGTGCCATAATTTATTGTGTTGTCGTAAAAACATGTCCACCTAACTCATGTTTACCCCGTTCATGGTCAAGAATTCTGGAGTAACGATTACTCTTAAATTATAAATGATCTTAAATCAATTAATTTTTTTTTAGATAATTTTGTACTTGTCTTGCGATACTCATGCAACTTCTGTAAATCGTAGGCCGCAGGCAATCGGTTTCTGTTTTGGGTGACCAACCGGATTTGCAATTTTTTTCTTATAATAGCATAGCCAATAGAACATTGTTTCATGGCAGCTTTGGTGGCTTTCTGAGAAGATAGGATATTTCAAAGACAGGAATATTTGGATTTCTCGAATATTAGAGCTTCTCATTCGGCCCTACGATGTTTTTATGAACTTTCAAAGATATTATTTGGGTCACCAAGATCTTTGTAGGTACTTCTGCCTTAACTCTGCATTCGTTAATAATTATAATGAATTTGGTAGCATAGCCCTACCCGTCAGCTAAGGATAGGGAAGTTTACTGCAGTGTATGAAGGATGAAGGTACGCGACGTATCTGGGAATTGTGTTCCAATCAAGTATATACGTTGGAAATCGCAAGGATAATAATGCCATGGAGATGGAGTTGAGGTGAGAGGTGAAACACAATGGTGACTCGAGATTTAACTAATAATATAATCTATATTTTGGCAAGTACACAAATTTTCCAGTTTCGCAAAGTTCATTAAATAAGTCTAGAGATTTCCAGAACTCTTTTGTTGAAATTCCAATACAAGTATTGTAAATATTCAACAATTATTTTTTTTAATAAATTATTATAAGCAATAATTAGTCGCCTGTAATATCAATACAAATTGAAAATATCTCCCGAGTAAAAATAAATGCGGCCGACGGGAATTGAACCCGCGCCTTCTGATGTCCGGCCAGACGCTCTGGACCACTGAGCCACGTCGGCTAATTTCCAACCAGGCATTTATTTACCCGGTTTACTCGGGAGATATTTTCAATTTCTATTGATATTACAGGCGACTAATTATTGGTTATAATAATTTATTATCCTTTGTGATATCCATAAAAACCTTGTCTTATAAACATTAGTTTATAATTTAAAATAATAATTAAATTTTTTTGTTTATACAGGTTTCTTATATTATTCCTTCACGAGGTTGTTCTACTGATTGATTTCTAATACAAACCAAGGACGGGTTACTTCACAAAATTTGAACAGTTCATTAAATTTCAAAGATAATTTTATAATGATAAGTTCTTTTCAAGTTCGGTTATTATTTCAGTTTTTCAAACAACTGACCAATAATGATAAAGCCCTTTTATTAACTTGAAAATGAAAGCTGAAATTTTATGAATTGTTCAATTTCTGTGATACAAACCGTTCTTAGTTTTGCTGTCAGTCGTAAGTCTAGATTTTGTGTATACAATGAAATCTATGGATTGAATAGTGTGCCAGAGCTTCTTTTAATCGTCTGCAAAGATCAGTGTGTCAAACAGTAATAGGTTCACTCCAGCCTTCTCCAGAAGGCATTTGTCATATATTAAATTAATCGCTTTTGTCGTAAAAATATGTCCACCTAACTCTTGTTTATCACGTTCGTTGTCTGGAATTCTGCAGTAATGATCTCTCTCAAATTGTAAAAGAACTTAAATCAATTTAAAAATTAAAGATAATTTTGTAACTATCTTGCGATACTTAGGCAACTTTTGTCTATTTTGTCCGTAGGCAAACGGTTTCCTCGCGTAAGCTCTGTATTAACTTTTTAGTGACGGTTTTTATGTTTTTTTATCTGATTTATGTTTTTTTTCTTTTAAAAACATAGCTATTGGTCCATAATTACTTTGGTGGCATTCTGAGATATTATACATTCCCAGATTGGATATTTAAAGGCCACTTTTTTGCGATATTTCGATTTCTCAAATGAAATGTGACAAAAGCACAATTAGTAGAAATAAAGAAAATGAAATAATAATCATTTTGGAAGTAAACGGAGGATCAAAAATGTAACATAAATATATTTTGTACAATTCCTATTGATCTTCGTGGAGTTTTAAGATAAAATAATGTTACAAAGCTCAGAGAACACGGCACTGTCGAATCTACACGGGCGCTCTCTCGAACGGAAATTTTGTTTACTTATCAAACAATAAGTTTAGATGATCGTCTTTCATCATTGTGCTCAAAACGACATTTGCGCTTCTCATATAACCACTGCCACCGAACAAGAGCCATCATACCACTTCCGAAAAACCAAAACAACAGTCGTCTCTTTCATCCTCGTTGAAAACGACAGAGATACTTCGTCGAAGTTTAGATGCAAGTGGTATTCGGTGTTCTGTGTGGAAGGGGTAGACAAAACTTTCACCGGAGTCTGTGTACACAGAACGAAGCTTTGTTCAATACCTGCGGTGCTTTATTAGTTCCTGATATTAAAATCATGCAATTCTGTTCGACGGAGAGATTGGAGAGGATATAATATAAGGTTAGAGGTTATTCCCATTCAGCAGGATGTAATAGGAAAGGGTAGGTTACTTTCATTACATATAATGAGGTACAGTACTGAAAACAGAAGGAAAATGTGTAAAAAATATGTAATTATTAGTAATATTCATTCGTTAATAAATTACTATAGTTTAAAGTGTGACGGAGCCAGGTGTGCTAAGCCGGATTTAAAACAATATTTACGTTGATTTCTCAATTTGTTAAGGCCAATTTGTCAACATATCTGATTACGAAGCGGCAAAAACTCTCACACAGTGACCTCTGGCGTAGTGAAATTTACGCAGATTTGATTTCGAACTTAATTATGAAGGTGAAAGCAATTATTTTCTGCTCGAAGTTAAGTTTCCATCATAAGCTTATAATGTCCAGAAAAAATTAAGACTAAGTCGTTTTATCATATTTTCAATATTCTCAATATTTGCTCTTGGAATAAAAGTTTTAGAAGAATAGTGTCAAAATCTAGTATCTAGTAGTAAAGCCAGTAAGTTATTTATTATTAAATAATTGACGGCTACATGGTCGAGGGCTAAGACTCCCGACTAGCAAGCCGAAGGTTGCGGGTTCAAATCCCGGCGTGGCAAGTAAATTTTATTTGATTAATTTGTGTAATTACACATTTTATTAATTAAAAATTATATATAGTGTACTTGCGGCACGTTCCAGAGATACTCTCTGTATCGACCTAGTGTAAAATTACCATTCAGAATTGAAACCTTTCTTGAAAGGGCTTTGCTGCGCTTGATGACCAGGTCTGAATAGCCAGGTAATCCACCACATTTTTATTCCCTATCCCCTTTCCCTCCCTAGTACCTTCAGCCTCACAACGTACCCCAGTTAGCGATGGCATAGTTTCGCGACGGTTGGGAGCAGTTGAGACTCTTGTGTAGTATTTCTATAAAAAATGTGTATGTATAATAAATTTCTTGGGAAAAAAGTCTAATATCTCATTATTTCACGTACAAGATGAAAAACATCCAAACACAAAACATCTCACAAAAGCACCCTTATGATATTTTTTTGAGATTCTTTACTAGTGATCGTGTACCCCCATGATAAAACGCATAATGAAGCCAGCGCTACCTATGTTCATGCTACGTAACTAGTACCTATATATATATAGAGTACCCTCCATACATCACCTAATCGGGCCTGATTGAAACCAATTCAAACTAATTTACAAATTTGCTGAGGTGGACTGAAGGCAAGCCATTCAATGCAGGGTTGAATTTTAGTTTCAGATGGGAAGGGTGAAAAATAATAATTATTCAATAATTTGAACACTATAGGATTGTAGACTATAACTCTGTACGTAAACAGGATTTGCAAAAAGATTAGAACGCCATTAAAATCTGTCGTGATAAAAACTCCTTGTAAGTTTCATCTACTAATATACTTGTTATTATTTTTTGGCCCTTTGCTCAACTCAAGTACATACTTATTTTCATCACATATTTTTTCCTGGGTCATCAGCGACTTCTTTACATTCATTTGCGCATCAAACTGATATTAATATAATCTATTAGAGTTATTATTCCTCCATAAAACAGAGTTTTTATAACGACCCTGATGATTTTTTTTTATGGTTTTTATAGATACAAGTTACCTATGTCCTAATATTCCTTACACTTGTATATTATTAAAAAAAAAACATAAACGGCTTTTATTTTTTTGGTGGGTATTCATGAATCAGATATTTTCGTAATTTAAATTTTAATTTCTTTATATTTTTTTCAAATTTAATTAATTCTTGTTATTTTTGGGCCAAATATTTTCATTTCTCCGAACATCAATGACTTGTGAAATGACTTTTTCTCAGAAATTCAGTTGATGTATGGCCATTAATTATTTTGTAGATTAAGTACTCAAGTAAATAATTTGTTTAAATTACAAGATATTTAACAACTTCAACATTTCCCTGACTTTCGCATATCTAATTCTCATAAATCTATTTTATAGTATTGTCATTTGCTTCATATATCCACTGATGGCTAAGAATAGAATGCGGCTAAAGTAATTAATTATTAAAGGCAATTAAATAATTTCATGCTGATGTGCGCCAAAAGTGACAACGTCCATTTTACAAAGTATGAGATCGGCAAAGAATATTATTTTTTTTTTAATTTTCACGTGAATATCGCACAAGAGTTTCTTCTGCTCGTAACCAGCGGGGATATAGAAACAGCAAAAGGGTATAAAGTTTTGCTAGTGGTGGTGTGAAGGGGAAATAGATGTTTTACAAAACCAGAACAAATATTTTTTTTTAGTTTCCAGGTTCTCAGATTCGATCCTGATTAGAGAGCACTTAAAGCATAATTGAACTTTGTTATGTGCCAATGATGGATCACATCTAGATGAGAATAAGGGTAAACGGTTATGCTAAGGGGAGTCCGCTACACTAGACTGGCTGCCCGACAAAACTACCCCTATGCCGCGTCGGTCCTCATTCCTTTTCTAGCTCAAATTAAACACTGGAGATTGTTGAGGTTGTGTTTGGTCAGAAAAGAGTTAACTCGAATAGTTAAAGGTTGTTTGTTTGAGATGACAATAACCCTGATAGTTTTAAACGGCAGTAAATTGGAACATGTTTGTTTTTGGTTTATTGAACTTTTTGTTTCCAGAGTAAATATTGTAGTCGGCAGTTACGACCTTAATGTTGTAGAAATTATTTCGTATTTTGAATATGTAAATTCATTTATTACAAATATAAGTTTTACTGTTACGATGACATAAAGTTGCTTTCGATAAAAAAAAACTTGTAAACTCTACTATACTAATATCGTTAGAAAGAAGTTTCATAATTTTGGTTGGTATTTAAATAACCTAATAAAAATTTATGAATAGAACTTTTTTCAACGGTAGGGGTGCATTATTTTTGTCGCAGCGCGTTTTTGGAGTCGTATACCGCACGGAGATAAAAGAAAACATTGAACGTTTAAATTGCATCGCACTTCCCCTGCATACTTTCTGGGGGTCAAGCACAGTAAATTTTACAATATCGGGTGATATTTACCGAGCACGGTCGCGTTGTTGATAGCCAAACCGATATTGAAAATGCAATAAATTATAAATCGATATACGTTGGCGACACTGAAAGTATGTTCTATGAACTGACGTTCCTAAAAGTCAGATGGCTGAAAACGAAATAATAACTTTAATGTACACAGGAATTTTGCATATACTTTTGAAATTAGTTCATGAGGTCTTTAGTCATAACTTACAATTTTCGTTTCTCCAAGCTGGAACGAGATCAATTGATCGCGTCTTAGATTAATTAATTAAGTCTACGAGTTGTGTATACGATTTATTTCAATTTTTTAGAGCTTAGTTAGTTCACCTCCATTCATCAATAAGCAAGTTATTTTGCTTAACAAACGACCTAATCCAAAAAGTTGTGCATTTTAACAGCTTATCCGACACCTTGGAGGTCGCTCGGAAATATCGCTAACTAACCATGGATGACGGATTTCGTCAATGTCGTATTGACAAAGGGCTTTATAGATTATCTGTGCTAGACCTGCTGGAATCAATTATTATTATTGTTATTAAAGAACATAATAATACCACCGTGTATTCATTAATTGGCAGTATACCGTGTGAATGCAAGCTGTTAGATTCGAGGTGCTTTATTGAGGCAGATACGGGCTCCCATTGTCCTCCACACTATAAAATCCTCAACTTTTAATGTGTTCAGTCAATAGAACCTTCACCTATAGTTTATACTTCACAATATGACCACCGACCTAAAGAATACCCGCATATATGTGCTTTATGAATCCAGTCTTCACCGCATTTCGTTCACTAAGCCGGAGGTGATGTTAATTTCGGTGTTGATTTCAATCTCATGTAAAAACTGCGGGAATACTAACAGAATGCTGCGGGTAGCAAATGTACAAGGATGCTTTTGGGGTAATTAGTTGCCGTATGACTAATCTCGCTCATTGGCCGAATCGGCGAGAGAAAACACGCTCAATTGGAAGGAAGTGAATTCGTGCAAATTGGTCTGTTGAAGCTTATGCGGGCATTTGAAAAGTTTGAAGAGTTGACAGCATAATATTGGTAGTATCTAACATTTTTAGTTCGGCAGGTATTTCGATTGTTATCAGTAGGTACGTAAACTTTCTTTCTACTTGATATATTTTTTGATTGGAAAAGCTTTTTTAACATTTTTCCTCAGGGCCTGTATCATTTTTGGGGTTGCTGAGCGGAGAATATTTTTTAAGAAATGATTTATGGGAATAAAAAAGTTATGATGGGTGGGTACGAATCTGGAGGTCAGTGCGTCCAGGAGTGACGCATGTATGAATCTTTCCCTCCCACTGCGGTGCAAAGCGATGGGTCGAGAGAGTCCGGCTAGAGAAGTCAAAAGGTCTCAACCAGTCTCTTCCAATCTGACCCGCCATGTTGGCAAGCACCCATGCTAAGTCACCAAACGTAGCAGACTATTTGGGGCGACCTATGGCGGAGGTTCTAGTTATCCATATATGGTTCCCCGGGCGGCGGTGCCCATTCCTGCCTTCAAAATTGCAATAGGTGGGTTCCAACCTTTTTCAATTTTATGTTTCAATTTTGTCTAAGCCGCGAAAAACGGGAACACTACTTTTGTCCACACCACTTTTTTTCACCACAAGGATTTTTAAAATTATTATTTTGATGTTTTTAAGATTACAAATAAGCAGTCGTCGTAGAGATATTAATAGTTAAACATTCATATGCTGAAGGGAGAAAGGTATTAGACTTTGTAGTAGTGTAGGTACCTACTTATTGTTCTATTATGCAAAGTTGATTTTCAGGTAATATATTTAAATCTTGTAAGGAAAAACTAAGTGAGTTAAAATATAAACTCACATGGATTTTTATTGACGTGGAGGACATAATATTAGGGGTTTAAGGTTTTTAAGCATGACAAGGAGATATATTAAATCTAATAATTTCGAAAGAAAACCAATTTCCGAAATGTTTGCATACGAAATGTTGGTTTCATAATATATACAGGTAAATAAATAAAGGTAAATATAAAGGCCGTAGAGGTAATAGAGAACCTTTGCTTTCTTAGTGGTTAACTTCATTGATTGACAAATAAGTTGATTTAATAGTAATTTTTAATTGTTAGTAATGATACAAAAAAAAGATAAAAACACATTTTTTATAATTTAATCCCAAGTCTTAATGTTACCGTAACTACCCAGTCGTCGCTAGCCCAGTGATTAGCGACCTCTTTGGGCATTTGTAGGGCTAGAGGGGACTGCGGGAGGGTGTTCTTAACTAGTACGATAAACTTTTTTAAATTTCGATACTGTCAGTGTGCATAATGTGTCTTCTTCAAAATGGTTTGCCTGTACCTTCCTAGTATATACCTTCCCATAGTATTTTGATTTGTGATTATTTCGTTACTAAATTACCATATAGCACATTCATTACAAACCAAATGAAGAAAATTAATAATTTGCAACAATCATAACAAATTTAGTTCCCACGTAAAAACGACTCATCAGGGACGCAGAAGTCATGGGTAGGAGCATTAATGGGGTTGCCGCACGCACTAGTAGTAACAACAGTTACCGGAGAAAATCAGATTTATCATTGCGCTAAACGCATTACCATTTTGGCGTTTTTACTCACGTTAGTGCGCGCGTGTGAACCCCTGTGAGCTTATTCGTGGTGAAATGTCAGTTTGTCTCGAAATCCAGAGGTCAACAACAGTTAAAAATTTGCTAGGCATAAAGAGTTGCGTGTGACAGTTTCTAAAAAAAAAAATTATAAAATCTTCAGTTGATTTTTGGAATATTTTCACGTTTTAAATATTATTTCATCAATAAATTATTTCGGCAAAGTGAAGAACCATTACCACAAAACTATATTATTAAAATATTCATTATATTATTTATTTTCTCAATACTTATTTTGTTAATTTAAAAAAATATATATCATTTGGTAATGTGGGCCTCACTGGTTGCTTACTAATTAATACTGCTTTCCTGAATTGAGACCCCTTTTAACAGTTTTATAAGGTGCAACATAATACATTTCATGCAAATATTTTCATATATTTAAATAAAATGGATAGAATTAAAATATATTAATTTAAATGAAAATAACGAAATTAAATGAAATAGTAGATAAGTGGCCATAAAGTGAGACGAGACACAGAGTGAGGAAAAAAATAAGTGTTATTGTCGTACAAAGTTGGTTATTCAAACAAGTAGGCATAAAAAAACCCAAAATTGTATCTGTAAATTTTTTATTTTTTTTTAATAACAATACTGGAAAAAATAACCCTACTCGTAAATGAACTTTATTCCAACAAAATATATTTTTTTTTTATTATTAAGTCAAAATAAATGTTAAACTAAATTACTTGTTTTTTTATTATTGTTTAAACAACTGAATATTTTGAATACTATAAAAGGTTTGCCTTTCCTACTTATGAGTTTTTCAATAAGCTTTTTCATGGCTGGTGACATTCAACACGACTCATGAGCTTCCCTGTAGCGAGAATTATTGTCACAAGGGCGTACTAGACTTCACACTTTTATCACTGTTTATTATCATCATTTTAATAGTGATGGAAGCTTATTCAATTACACATAACGTTAATCGAACTTTTTAAACGCTACTATATTAGAATAAATGTTTCAGCTCATAGTTGAAGGGGTTAAATTAAACATACTATATAATAGACGACATAATATATCTACGTAATTAACAATATTATAAGACCTTTTTCGTTGGTTGATTTCATAATGTTCTAAATTAAATAACACAATTTGATGATTTTTGTTTGTTTGAAAATAAGAACTTCGCATATAATTCTACATTCTCAAATACATTGCTCCAATACTGGGAATGCGTCGTTACTAGCCTTGTACATCACATAATAAAGAGATTCACCTCTTCAAATAATAAATGTAATATAAAGATTTTTATGATTCCATTTTTAAATAGTAATAATACCTAATAGTAAATTTTTAAGAATTAGTAAATATAGTTAGTTTTTAATAAGTTAAAATAATGATTAGTTTTATGAAGTATTAATAATAGCTGGGAATGTTTTACTATTCCATTTTAAAGTAGTAAAAAAATTGTCGAGAGATTTTTACAGTTGATTTTTTAAGAAGTAAAAAATAATAATATAACTTGATGACTCTCACGTAAATGATATCTTTAGTAAAAACCCCGTATAAATACATATTTTTGAGATTTTGTTGTAGCATTTTTATTGTTAAACTAGATTTGACTAAAATAGTAGTTAAATTGCTTCAAAAACAGTTTTCTTTTTTCAAAAATCATAGTGATACGTTTATTGCGGGCTGTGAAAGATTTGAAATTTGGGTGAAAATAAATGAAGAAATAGCTAATTAGCTTTGAGCATCAATAGAAATAATATATTTCATGTGTAATATATGATTTCTATTGATGCTCAAAATCTAATTAGCTTTGAGCATCAATAGAAATCATTGTAATTATATGTACAAATCTTATAGATTTTGCGTTTTGTGATTTATCTCTTTTGTAACAGTTTTAACAAAACTTACTATACCACTTCCCTTACAAATGCACTTTGCAGCTTAAAGCTTCCCCGAGTGGTGCGTGATGCGCCCAGATTTATAGCCGGCGCGCATCGCATCCTTATTGTGTGCAAGTGACATAAGCCCCGCTAATGCAATATTTGGATAAATTAAAACTAACCTTCCAGGGGCGCAAGCATTCACACAGATACAATAACACTTCGACGCGCGCGTGTGAAAAAATAAAAAATCACAACTCCTAACCCAGCACCCCTTCTATAATTCTATGTCCCTGGTATTCATCATTTAATTGTATCTCTTGGCGCAATAAAATAATGATTATTTTCCCAGGCACGTGTTGTAAAATTGTATTATTGAGATTTATTTTTGGTGAAAATTTAATTTGATTACGGCGGCCGTACGTTACGTTGTTCACATCGTGTGCTTTTGGTTTTAATTTACCGTTGATGGCTTTTTAAGGGATAACACATTGTTAAACTTTTATAATTTCATTGAACAAATGGTACCTATGTAGGGAGGTTTTGTTTCCACATTTTTGTAATGCTCACGTGTCACGTGCTCTTTGAAAAACCATCTTAGGTAGGTACTAGGTATCCAATACATATAATTATGTAGACTACTTTTAGTGGTTGTATTTTGCGACCAACGCTTCAGACAGATTTTTGCAGAGTGCTTCATCTGGGCAGATGTGGAAAAAGGCTCTTCCTCTCTTTATAATAATGTTAAATAAGTGTTGCATAAAAATAACAAAAGTTAGTTTTAGAAAGTCAGAAAGAAGATTACTCTGATAAAAAAAACTAAGACACAGATAGTTTGGTTTGGGACATCATAATTTAAAAGAAAACAGTAGCTAAGTAAAAACCTCTTATATATTTTGTGCTAAGTGCCGACCGGTTTGGCAAAGACCATTGCTCTTCAGGGCAGTACAATACAATAAGTTATTTTTATTTTAAAAGATAAGATAACATTTATTTTTGTTCCTATCATGCATAAAAACAGTGAAAAAATGTTAGAAGGAAAAGATGAATACAGTAATTTTTACTTGTGTAACTACATATGTAGATACAATTATGATATATTTCTGCTCGTGTTTGAACGTTATAAAAGTATAAGTAAATATAATATAATCTTTCCCTTGACAAGGTCTGACTTCATAAGCTTCAAATGGGCTTTAAAAAGAGGTATTGTTTTTTCCCTATCAAGTAGGTAGGTACCTACATACAAAAACAAAATTTTTACTTTTCTAACATAATTTTTTTTCTGTTCAACAGCGAAAATCAAAAGATAAGATTCATTTCGCACAGAGGGAGGCATTGGTATCTAGTACCAATCAAACCAGTCATGGAAATATTCAACAGAAAATTGAACATTATTTTAGATTATTTGACGGCCTCCGTGGTTGACGGGTAAGGCTCTCAACTAGCAAGCTAGAGGTTGCGCGTTCAAATCCCGGCGTGCGCAAATAAATTTTATTTGATTAATATGTGTTATTTCACAAATTACTCATTTAAAATATTGTTAAGTATATTTGCAGCACGTCCCAGAGTGGAAGATACTCTCAGTATCACTCTGGTGTAAGACCACCATTCAGATTTGAAACATTGCCTGAAATGGCTTTGGCAGTGTTTGATGACCAGATCTGAGGTACTTACACCCTTCCTCTTTCCCATCTCATCACCCTCTCTACTACCTTCAGCCTCACAACATACCCAAATTGGGCATGTCATTGTCTCACTGGCTCTAGACGGTTGGGAGCAGTTGGGACTCTTGTGCGGCATTACATAAAAAAGAGATGGATAAAGCTTAATATAACAATCCATTCTAACGAACACGACAACGGAAAAATCCTCCCTTGACACGGTGATGATTTATCCCAGAGTCGGTGGATGATGCCGCGCTTGCAGCAGTATTAATAGTGAAGGGATTGGATTCAACTCCGGATCACCCTCACCTTATTCCAAAACATAAACTCTCCTTTGCTAAAACCTACTCATGTGCGACAAAACGACGCATTATGCAGAGACGGATTGGTGCATTAGATTTATGTAAACTATCAATTGCCTTTGGAAATATTGATATTTTATTTTTGAACAATAAAATATTAAAGTTTCAAATTATTAAGGTAATATGTAGGCGTATTACCATTGATTTTTTAAGTAGATATCTATTTGGGTGTTAGTTGATTCTGAAGAAGCTAAAAATTCCAACGTTATGACATATTTTGGTAAAATGTGAATTCTAAAACAACTGACCTTTAAAATTGCAACATTATGACATTTTTGAGAACCATTGTACTACGTTTACCGGGATTCGCCCGAGATGCAATCGTTTTTTTTAATATTGAACAGTTCAAAAAATAAATTATGAAACAAAATTAAAGGCGTTTTATCTAAATTTTTTTGAGAAGTGGATATATTATCAAATCTACATGGCTAATAAGAAAACTTACGTTTTGGTTATATTTTATGTAAATTCCGCACAACGGTTCCAGTTGTTTCACCAATCAGGGGATATTGTGAGGCTTAAGGTAGTGTGAGGAGGATCAGATAGTAAAGGGAAATGTTGGCCATTCTGGCTGTATCTGGTCACAAAATACAGCTACGTTTCGAATACGTTTGTATTTCAGCAGGGCGAGTTTCGTCATAAATAAATCAAAATTTTATTATCACTTAAGCTTACCATTCGCAAATATTTGGTCATATATTATACATTCTTAGGATGGGTTGTTTCACAAAAATTCAAATGTAACATTGTCATAAAATGGCCATTCAGCGCGAATAATTATTTTAGTGATAAAAGGTCCCCGTTAAAAGCCATTTCTACGGACGAGTTGTGTCACGTAATTTGAACAATTCATCAAATTTCATAGTTGATTTGCTATTTCTGTGAAAGTTCTATTATAATATCATTATTAACCAGTTGCTTCACAAAACTGAAATGACAAGAGAACTTGAAAATCTACTTTGTAATTTGACGAATTTTTAAATTCTGTGAAACAATCCTTCCTTAGTCCGTTACAGCTTTTGAAGAAATTGAGATCAGCAGAAAAAGACAACTATCGTGTTGTTAAGCTAGTAAACTTATTACAATTTAATGGAATGCTGAATCGTTTAACGGGGACCTTTCAATATATAAAAAAAGACCTTTCAGTATACAAAAACCACCCTGAATGGCCATTCGATGACTTTGTCATACGTGAATTTTTGCGAAAACGGTGCGTAAACATGGAACGGTTCGAATGTTGGTGTAAGGAAGTATTCTAAAATCTAGAGGTGTTAGTTACCTGATACGCCCCTGAAAACGCAGTAAGCGTGGCACCTATCAAATGCACCCCAGGGGAGCATTGCATTACCGATGATAAATGAGAAATATATGCAAAAAGTGCGCTCGTCGTGTGCGTCTAACCCACCGATGCGATGGTCCCGCGCGGTGCGTGCACCGGAGTCACCCCACCCCGCCAGGCCAACAGTGGGGTGTCGAGGTCATTAAAGTTCGGGACCAGTGTGTTCAGTTAGGTGACTAGGAGGATGCACATCTGTTCTGAATATTGTGGAACATGTGGAAAACGGTTTGAAAATGTATATTATATTGAAAATTAATAAGTAAGTGTATATAGTACCTACAAACACTTATAAGTGTATATTTAGAGGTTAGTAGGTAGATAGCTACAATTCGTGGCGAAACAACTTTTAAACCTCTTTTATTTATTTATTTATTTACACCCTTGTGCGCATTTAAGTTAAATTAATGTGTAATAACCAGTGAACTCACCCAAGTCTAGCTAAATTTGTAAAAAAAAGTGAGTTGAATGATGAGTAATGTTCATATTGGAACTCAAAACTGTTAATACAGGAACTCAAAAATTTACTCAAAGTTCTGCTTTAATACAGGTTCCCCTGTTGAGGCAGGTTATGTTCGACTTAATAATAATAATATCAAGTTATTCCAGAATGAATGCAGGGGTAGTGCAATGCAATACATTCTATATTTTGAAATAACATACATAATTAGAGTAAGAAGTATAATAATACATGGGCGATTCCAATAGGCACAAATAAAACGGAATATAACTGATAAAAGAAAAAGATAAACACAAAAATGAGTGTAAGCAGCCGTTTATGGAGGATATTTGGACATCCCCCGTCTCTAGAGGGCCATCAGGGGGGATTCTATTCGTCAGCAAGGTCAGGATGATCTGTTACTTGATCGGCGTAGTCTGCGCCAAAAGCTTCCCATGTGATGGCGGAGAAGCGCTCTGAAAGAGTGTACTCGACCCTCTAGGAACATTTCCGTGGCGCTGCAGTATCTCGGTTAGCGAAATAGTTGGCGATATGCATTATTGTAAGCAACTTTTAGCTAATGCTATGGGATGCAGTGCAATCCACCCACAATTCTGACGTGTACAACGTGTACAGTTAGATACGTACTGTTATGATCTCTTTGTCACTTATTATTTATAATTAAAAAATGTTAGATGTAGTTTGTGTTAACTACTTGTTATAGTTACATAGCAATAGTGCTAAGGTAAATATATGGTATTGATTTATATAATAATTGAAGTTACAAAGTATAAATAAGTTTAACATGTATGAAATATTAAATTAAATACGCAATCGGTGCAAAATTTAAAATGAAATATAAATAATAAAAATATGTTGAAAAATAGAAACCTTACCCATATTCACTACGGATTGGTAAATTCGTACGTTTCTTATTCATGAAGAATTCGTTTAATCTAGGTTTAATATGTCGATAAATTCCCAAATCTATTACCAACATTAGTGCAGTCGAATTTGAAATTGAAAGTGTGCAGTCGCGTTAAAATGAGGTTATTATTAAATCGCTAATATCCATAAATATTACCCATTTATTCGCATTGAAATTCAATTTTGCCAGTTAGCAACATTAGCGTTATGTGGTATGTGCACTTGACTTAGTAATAATATGATAAAAACATATAAAAATATAAGATTTTTAGTGCGCGTAGCTTTTAAATGTTATTTATTTTCAAATATAAATTCTCCATTTCCTTCCCCTCCTCACTACCTCCAACTTCACAATATACCTCAATTGGGGGTGCCATAGTCTTACTGGCTCCAGACGGTTGAGAGCAGTTAAAAATCTTCACATTTTTTAAAGATCTATTGAAGAAAAATAATGAGGATAAAACGGTCAGTAGCTCTGTTGACAAATGCGTCGAGCTCTCACTAGGTGTGTGAGTTCAATTCCTTAGCTGGCTAAAACCTCAATCGTTGCAGAAGCATCATCTTCCGTTTTTTCAGGTTTGATTCTACATTTTCACGACCAAAAGTATTATGGTGATTTATTTTTGGGGTGTTTTGCCGTGTTGCGCTACTCCTTCTCGAGCCAATGTTTCGGACAGCATTAGAGTGTCCATCATCAGGGCAGATGTGAAAACATATTTTCCAACAAGTTTACACATCTGCCCTCAAGACAGACACATTATTGCTTTCCGAATCGTTAACTAAAGAAAGAAGTAGCACAACACGGCATAATACCCCAACAATAAATCCGTGTAATTATATTCTCACGTTATTCGTAATCCGAGAATATTCTTCTTTTTTTAAAGTAAGGTAAGAGGAAAACTAAGTAAATGAACTCAACAACTTCCTCACTATGTTAAGTAAGATTTGCGTTTTTTGTTTAATAAATTATTACGTTACCTTCAATTAACTATCGAAACATCTCATCTGACTCTCCAACTCAATATGAATAAATGTTTGGTTAGTTACCATTGTATTTTTTCATCATTTCGCAATGACACTAAAGACGCAAGTAAACGCAATAAATCAAGGTTCACCTTTGAACACTGAACATGTGCGTAGTTAGAAACGCGTAAATAAGGCCAGCAAAGGCAGAGGGAAGTTTTTATTGTAAAATAAATTCGCCCTAATCCGTCCAGCATATATGGAGCTCGGGGTCACCCATATAAGAACTAACTACCATGTATTGAGTCACCCAAAATAAACCGAATTTTCTTTATTAATAAAAAAAAATTACGCTCAAAACACACATCGAAACTTTTATGCTATTGATAAGAGCATAGTTACAATTAAGTTAATTTTATTTATTTATTATTTATTTATTGAATAATTTTTATAGCGCCGCTTTTGTGAGATATCACCTCAGGGGCGCTTTACAGTTGATGCAGGTATTACGAAATTACAAAAAAATATAAATATTGCAAAAATAAATTGAAATTAAGTTAAATAAAATGAAGTACAGAGAGAGGTGACACGAAGATGGAGACTCTGCTGCAAGAATACTAGGTGGTGAGGAAACTGGACCAGCTGCTGCAGCGAGAGAGTGCACCGCGTCCACCAACAGTGCCATCACGAGGTTATGGGTTTTTTTAAAATTACATATTACATTCAAAATATCCATCTTATGCTGTGGCGGTTACAGCCTGCGTCCAAAAAATGTTCTTGATTTAAAAACAATATATTATTTTGGCAAATATAAATTGAATGGAAAAGTTTACTTATTACCTTTTTTTAAAATAAATACGTTGTCAATATTTGTTTTAAAATTTTGCAGCAGAATATTCATCGCCGTGTAGAAATATGACGAAAAAAAGTTTAAAACTTTTCTTTACATTGGATGAGGATCAAATGTTATTTCTTAGTTAAAAAATTCGGCTAAATATTCTGTACATTTATTTACCACTTCATATTTATTATTTACATCTGATTACTTTTTACTATTTCTAAGCTATTATTTATTTCCATCATATTTTTATCTTTGTTTAAATCAATATACTATACTGTACTACAAGTGCAATGTTTTGTCAAAATGTAAAATGAATAAAGCCATATTTGGGCGTAAACAATAGTAATAAAGTAATTATCTAATTAACACAGTAACAATTTAAATACTTTGAAAATGAGCTATTTCTACTTGCCGAAATTAATTTTACCAAGATGTTAGTATGTTGTAAATAATGATGTTATTATTTATTATGAGTCCTGATAAATCAACATTAAAATTTTTGCGAGCTGCTAAAACAAGAAATAATAAATTTGTTTATAATAAAATGTTTAGGCTGCAGTGTTGAGTCACCCAGTACCATACGGAACCGGTACACATTTATTATTGCAATAACAATAATTCATATTACGAAAGTTTATTCTTTTCGTACGTCCGTACGTGTCGCTGTGTACACTCCTTTATTCCTAGGTAAATAATAAAAACACCGTATAATAATATATATCATTTCTCTCCTGTGTATCTTGCTGGCGACAAAAAAAGGGTAGGCATGTGTCACCCTTTCATCTGTCGCCATTCTTTTAATTCGCTCGTCCCATGTCGCCGTTTTTTTTTTAATTCGCACGTCCGGTACAATAAGGTTTTATCTCAAGCGTAGGTGCTCGTTATAAATTAAAAGAATTCCATGTGATCAGTAACGCCAGATTTTTTACAGTAGGCTGCGTTCTTTTTAGGTCGTGGGAACTTTAACATTGGATATGCCAAGTCAATTTTGTTAATTTATTTTATCCCGTTGGTAGCTGAGATTTGCCGAGCAACATGGAACCCTTTTATCTAATTATCAGATTTTGGTTACTAGTAAAACAATAAAGGAGAATATATTATGTGACGCGCAAGAGGATGGATAAAGTGGTCGAGTAAGTCCCTGGAAGACATGCTACATTAAATACAGTTAATTTCATGAGTGAAAGAATAGAATGTAACATGTATAGCGCCAAGATTGAGTATTGAGCTAAATAGTGAATGTGAATTAAGCAAGGATTTGAGTGCGGTTACATTATTTCTGCCTACCCTTGCGAGAAATGGTATGATTGTTAGTTAAGCTTGCGATTATTTATTTGTTAATGTGATTATTTGTTCTGTCCCATAAAGACAATGGTTGGTATTTAAAGTTCGAAATATATAAAATCGTTTCCAGTTTCGTACACGTTACTGTATTTGTATGTATTAAAAAAATTTGCGTTAATTAGGTAAGTAAAAACTATTCAAAAATATAATAGATATTTTCCGTGCGAACAAAAGCACATAAGAATGCATCATTTGTCTACTAAACAATTAAACTCACGCTTCACACAAGTTGCTCATAATCACCTTTGGTCCCTTAACCCAGATCAAATAAAATATTTAGGACAGTAAGCACATCCTTCAAAGAAATGTTAAAGCATTACAACCTCTATCAAATTTCTTACATCGAACAAAATCCACCCATTTTACTCGGCTTCAAAAATAACTCGTAGATTTCTGGTTAATTATAAGAACTCGGTGAAAAAGCTTTGTGTAGTGGTAGTGAACGGGGAAGATGGGAGAGGGGAGAAGGTGACTCAGCCGGGCACAATGTCAAATTATCTCACAGGGGGATGCTGGATGTGTGTCACAAGTCACCTCTCTCCCCCACGCAGTGATGTCAGCTAGGTAAACTCAGCTCGCGCTGGTGAATAAGTGAATGACTTATAGAAACATGAATAATCGAAAAATTTACTGATTTTTAGAAATTTACCTGAGTAAGAATGAGGTGACTAATTCACGCTTCCAATTTGGTGTAACTTCTTAAGCCTTTAAATGCCACAATCTACCAAAAATAATGGGTGACTATTAGATTTAAATAAGGTAAACGTGTTGTTTTTTCTTCAATATTGGTTCATTTTTATCATCTACAGGTGACTTTTAATCCGATCAATGTATTTTGTTCCACTGCTCTAACATCGATAATTGAATAAATAGGCATGTCGGTAATGATTGCTATATCTGTAATGAAATGATAAATTATGTCCATAAAAAATAAACGAACAAAATAATAATCCCTTTTTAGCGTTTTTCTAAGAAGGAAGTTCCGTTTGTTCAAACATCATTTTGACATGAAAATGTTATCGTTCCGAAAAATAAATCACAATAATCATATGGTAATTTAATTGGCTAGAAAATGGTATAAAAATACAAAGAAAGGATTTATTTTTTCACGATGATGTTTTCCCCAAATTAAACAAGTTTAAACAAGCAAATTTTAATTAAAATTACAAAAGTCATATTTTTAATTTTTTAAGTTTAAAAAAAATTGTGTCAACCTAACATCGGTGAGGTAGGAGTCACCTCAGCGCAGTGGGGTGACTTTTCAAAGGTTTCGGACATTTGAGGGGACTACCCCAAATACAAAAGGGATGATGCCGGTAACCCTCTAATTTACGGTATGACTTTTGTCGCCCGTTTGCAGAGTTCAAAACCAGCCGGTGTGCATAGGGGTGGTGATGGTTAGGCTACAAAATGCAAGATGCAAGCATGTGGGAGAGATAAATCAAGAATTAATTTTGCATTTTTTGTCAAATGGCCTTATGAAGTTGGCAAGTGCATAAACACATTATTGCAAATAGTAATTGCAATATATTTATTGCAAGATCACCTTAGGCATCATTTTAATTTAAATAAAATAAATAACTTCGCAAACACTAATATTTAATGTGCATGACATGTTTCATACGCTTATACTGAAGAAGTGACCATGGGTTTTGAAAAATGTCAATCCTTTAGGATTAAATAGTAATGTTTACTAAGTTATTTATTTTATTTAAACATATTATTGTACTTAATTGAAATAAAATAAAAAAAAAAATAAACAAACAAAAGAGCTTATTAAAAATATCAGATTCAAGTTTTTATAACGGAATAAGAATTGGATCAAATAGCACCGAATAGCATCGAATAACATCAAAAAGCATCTAAAAGCCCCTGTTTACACAGCGCGTATTGTTCGTTTCTAGCGTAAGCTCCCTCATTCGATACGCGACTACACGGTTAATCTCACCTTCCCCGTGTACCCACTACGGGCCCACATAGCGAAATTGTTCACATGCACTAATCAAAATAATAATTCAAATTAAATTTAATTCAAAGCCACCCCTATCGCGTGCCCCAATAATGAAAACCCACCCCGATTCAATCGCGTATGCGAACAAAAGATTATATATGAAGAAAAAAAAACAAAGTCCTGTTACAAAGGGTACGTTCAATGTACAGTGCACAATGTAAGGTAACTCGATCTACCTCCGGCACATGCGTGGTATAATTGGTCTTTCATACGGAACAAGTAGTTTCTACTTGGGCCAACGCTTGATGTCAAACTGTTAGTTGAATGACCCAATTTCATTAATAGTTGCTATTATTTACCACCAGAATTTGCTCCACCTCCAACTTTGTAGAATATGAAACAAAGAGTTTGCTACAATTAGAGGCGCTACTGTGTACTAACATCTCGTCGAACATTGTTCCACTGTTAGAACGCGATAAGCCGTGCGCATACACCAACTTCGGTAGTTGTAGTTAGAGCGTTGAGATAGTTGGAGGTCAGTTGGAGGTAAAAAGCGGAACCTGTTTTTTCCCTTGAGTATCTCATCTAAGGCAGTTAAACGGAAAATTTAAGCTAGGAAAAAAACAACAGTGCCGTTGCAAATTTCATGACATCAGAACTCACCCCGGTTTTAAATTGGAGTAAAGAATGAATAGTGAGTTAAAAAGAAGTTTCTTATATTTATTTTAAATTCTGTATGTGAAGTTTTGAATGAAAGGCATAGCTTAATATTTAAAGTTAGGAACCTTAAACATCCGAATTCAACGAAAAAATAAATATTTATTTGAAAAACCTGAAAAATGTTAATGTAACTAAAAAAACGCCAAAATTTCTGTTAAAAAATTAAATATCCACAATTTTTTTTCAGTATTTTATTAGACGCTTGTCACAGTTTGAGCACCAATATAAAATATTAATGTTGCCTCTACAAAATAAAGCTCGCGCGGATTTGACCGTTGGCAAATGATTTATCGCTAGAGAAAATGTCACAGGGAAAGGTATTGTTACAATTGCAGAGTAACGGCAAATCGCGGGTGACAATAAACTTTCTATTGAAACTTGTTTTTGTTTTCAGTAAAAAAACGTTAATGGATTATTAAATTTATTTTGTTCTCATTTCGCTTGTTGTTCGAGTTGGGAGACAAGCCATCTTCAGAACCATTCATTCTGCGATCAGAATATTGTGCTTAAATCTTAGATCCCTCACGTGGTTTACAAAATAAAATAAAACTTTTATAGGGTAATTAGTACCTGTAGTATTATAATAATTTATTTTTTTGGTGGAGTATATTACATTTCTTAGTACAATTTAGTAATGTTGGCCTCACTGGGTGGCTTACCCGTGCTGAGGTCTCTATTTTATAATAGAAAAAAATATTCATAATACATTTAAGGAAAATATGTATAATGTTAGCGTAGAAAAAAAAACGTAATATTAAGATAAATTATTAGATAATAAATGATAAATATATTACAAAACTTCCATTCCAGAAAACCATCAAAATTTCAGCTTTGTTTTTAAGTAGAAAGAACGAAATATGTAATCAATAATTTGTTGAAGTTTTTTGATACGGTAGAATTAGCTCAGTGGCATAGTGCGACGGCAAAGCTCAGGTCTTGGGTTCAAGTAACTATGTGGTAAAGCAGTGCCCCGGCAAGGCGGAGGTCCTGGGTTCAATTAGCTCACTGGCAGAGCAGTGCCCCGGCAAGGCTGATGTCCTGGGTTCAATTAGCTCAGTGGTAGAGCAGTGCCCCGGCAAAGCTGAGGTCCTGGGTTCAATTAGCTCAGCGGCAGAGCAATGCCCCGGCAAAGCTGAGGTCCTGGGTTCAATTAGCTCAGTGGTAGAGCAGTGCCCCGGCAAGGTCAAGGTCCTGGGTTCAATTCCCTGATGCGACCGAATATTTGTCTTTTTTACATTTTTCGTTCGAGAGATGTTAATATTATCTTGATGATTAAATACTTTTCTAATTATTAATTAAAATTTTAATTCAAAATAAGATAGTTACCACAGACAACCAAATTGATAGACTAGACACTAGACCATCAGTGAAAGTACAAACCAAGTTGCGTGGGGGCGGAGAGGGCGTGACAGTTTTTTCAATGTGCGTTCTTCGGCGGTCATTGTATGACTGATGTCGTAATAGTTATTCGAACCGTCCTGGTGCCAAAAATTTGTGGTTTACCATCAATTTGGATGTTTATGGTAGGTACCTAGATCTATTTTTTATATTCTGATATTCTTATAACACGTCAGCACAAAAAATATTATCTAAGCAATTTGTTCAATTTAATGAATGTTTCTTTCTAAGTATTCCAAACATTGTGAACTCCTACGTTAGGGATTTAGCTCCCATGACTATGTAGATTGCTTGAGTGTAGATATGTGTGCGTATTAGATTCGGCCTTACTTATGCGAGATCATTTTCGCTCGATATGATTTGAATAAATAAAGCTAATAAAGACCTGGCACGTGTCAACCGAATGCTGAATGATTAGTTCTGCGCACAGAAACACGTGGACTGAAGGATGTCATCAGTGAAACAGAAGGGTGAAAGATGCCTGATTCGGCGGCTTACGAGAATGATGACTCAAAATTATGTTGGAAAATTAACTATTGCAGGGAGATTTTAGTTGTTAAAAGTTAAATAATTTCTCATTTTGATCGTAGGAACATTGCAAACATATTACATTGAGTAAAAGGTGTGTTAGAATTCAGATATGTACCTTAAAATGTATATTATTTGCCAATGTGTCATATTTCGCTACAATTATGCTTTAACCTTTGACCCCTAGGATTAATTCAAATTAACAATAAATTTGTGATTTTCCGCGTACCTAACTATAAAGATTTAAAAGAATTAAGGTCGGGTTGTTTCGGAGAATTCAAACAATACTTCATTTTTCTAAGTTCATTTTCAGTTTTGTCAACCAACTAGCTCATAATGATATAATAACAGAACTTGAATAAGACTTTCACAGAACCCGAAAATGAACTTTGAATTTTGATGAATTGTTCAAACTCTCCGAAACAACCCGTCCTAAGTTTTCGTTTTTGATTGTTCGAAATCTTCTCTATTGGGTCTATTTTTTCTTTTTTATATTAACTCCACACAGGAGGCCCTGAAGAAAATAATTTCCCTCAGGGCCTATGTCATCTTTGGGGATGCTGTTGATGCTGCTTTGATTTGTGTAGAGGAAGGAGTGAACATGGGTCTTGAAGAGTCCCATGTTGTAGGAGGGAGGAAACACAGAGGCCGGCAGTTCGTTCCACAGCCGAGCTGTTGAACTTAAGAACGAATCGTAGAAGCGACCCGTTCTCATGTGACAAATGTCAACCGTGTACAAATGTTGGGCGCGCGTTTGGCGTGTATCCCGACTACGCACCGGTGCCGAAGGGATCAATGACGTTTTTCGCGAAATTTCTGTTGGGTTTAAATCCTTATTTACGCTACAAATGCTCCAAATATAGTGGCAGCTCCCATGTCGGCGGTCTTGGTTGGTCTAGAATACATTAATATTTACATTTGTTTTATGTTATCTTTATACAAGCTGATGTGAATCCGGCCTTGCTGGGGTTTATCCTTAGGAGATAGACTTATACCATCGCGGACTTTTATATAGTCCTTTATCTCACAAGGTTTAGCCATCGTTAGCAATGTAAGAGCCAAAAAATATTTTTTAATCCTTTTTTCTACATTTTACAAATATAGACCTTCCAAAAAAAATTCTCTAAATGGTAGTGAAAACTCTATTAAAATCTGTTGCTTAGTTTAGATGAATTAAGCGCATAAACAGACAGTCGCGGATAATGACTTTGTTTTATACTTACTAGAGATTTATTAATCTTGGGTTAGGTTTTTTTCTCAGATAGGTACTAATAAAAAATAACCATTTAATTCGTAAAAATTGTTAAATTGCAACTAGTAAAATATCTTTACTGAAGAAAAACAAAATCTAAGGGGTTATAAAAACCAAATATGCTCTATTCGGAGAAAACTTATCGATATGAAATATTGTTAATTTATTAAAAATCTGGTCAAATTTTTCGTTTACCTGGTAAAAACGGGACTAGAAATCTATAACGAATGTTTTGACAAATTTCATAACAAACTATTAGTAAAGCACTATATGTTAAAAAGAAGTCGGAACACGTGTTTTTCAAAATAATATTTTCGCATCTCCTCCATTATATTTAGAAGGCCGGCATAGTCCAGTGGTAACGCATTGGACTGCCATTCCGAAGGTCGCTGGTTCGAACCCGGCGTGCGCAAATAAATTTTATTTGATTGATTTGTGTTTTTTCACAATTAATTAATTAAAATAATATATAGTATATTTGCGGCTCGTTCCAGAGTGGAAGATACTACCAGTATCGCCCTGGTGTAAGACCACCATTCAGAATTGAAACGTTGCTCCAAATGGCTTTAGCCGTGTTTAGTGACTAGATCTGAATAGCCAGGTACTTCCCCACCTTCCTCTTTCCCTTCCCCACTTACCTTCAGCCTCACAACATCCCCCAATTGGGGATGCCATAGTCTCACTGGCTCCAGACGGGAGCAGTTGGGACTCTTGTGAGGTATTCACTATAAAAAAAAATAATAAAAAATATTTATATTCTGAATGACTAATATTTTACTAGGAAATGGTCATGCAGTCGCATTTTTAACAGTATCTTCATAAAGAAAGCCATAATCATTTTTCTCCCTATATAGGCGAGAACAGTAGGTAATGCAGAACTGAAAGAGTTTTATCGTTTCAATATATTATTTTTAAATAGACCATATGAGTTTGTTATTAATTGTTTATCATGAAATGATTTTATCAAAACCGTAATTATTATCCTGATGCAATCCCATATTTTGATTGCCTACTGTAGTGGAGAGATAAACCTTCGATTATAGAATCTAATGTTCTGTGGGATAAACCATGTAACCTGACAAAAAAACTGATACTGAATGTTTTTATTTTATTTGTTCTTACAATTAATCATTATTTTGGACGAAAAACTAAGTTTCACCAATCATATCCATCAAATTGTGAACAAAGGTATGAAAACACTAGGCTTCGTATTAAGACGGCCGGCATAGTCCAGTGGTAACGCATTGGACTGCCATTCCGAAGGTCGCGGGTTCGAACCCGGCGTGCGCATATAAATTTTATTTGATTAATTTGTGTTATTTCACAATTAATTAATTAAAATAATATAAAGTATATTTGCGGCACGTTCCAGAGTGGAAGATACTACCAGTATCGCCCTGGTGTAAGACCACCATTCAGAATTGAAACGTTGCTCCAAATGGCTTTAGCCGTGTTTAGTGACTAGATCTGAATAGCCAGGTACTTCCCCACCTTCCTCTTTCCCTTCCCCACTTACCTTCAGCCTCACAACATCCCCCAATTGGGGATGCCATAGTCTCACTGGCTCCAGACGGGAGCAGTTGGGACTCTTGTGAGGTATTCACTATAAAAAAAAAAAAAAGAACAACTAAAAACTTTAATTCTTTACAAGCCATTAAACTATTATACGTATCTCTAGTAAGAAGTCTAATTGAATATAACTCAGTAGTTTGGTCTCCTTCTTACAAAATTCACATTAACAACATTGAGTGAATACAAAACAAATTTCTACGTTTCATAAATTTTAAATTAAATATCCCTGTCGAAGACTTAAAATACAATTTCTTATTAAATATTCTAAAAATACAAACATTAGAAGATAGACGTAAAATAAACGATTTAACGTTCTTATTCAAAATATTTAACTCTAAATTCGGCTGTTGTGAACTCCTGCAACTTATAAACATACATACACCCACAGTAACAACACGACAAAATACAATATTCTACAGCAGCAAACATAAGCGTAACTACATTGCCCACTCTCCGATACAACGACTTCACACCATGGGAAATCATTACTTGGGTGATGTTGACATATTCAATACCAACTTGGCAAGTTTTGTGGATCATTTAAAACATTTATTTCAACAATACTCCTAAACACTTCATATAAACCTACAAATAGCTGTAATTTTCTGTTTTTGTTTCTTGTGTTTGTACGACTTGTTGCATAGTTTTAACAAATGTAATTTTATTCTTATTTTTTATGTTTCAAAGTATCTGTCAAATTAAAATTATACTACCAACCATGTAAAAGCCCTCTGGACGTTAAATAAATAATATATAAATTACAATATTAGGGTGTTTATAATTAATAAAATGAATAATTAATAAATATTTGACGAAAAAACCTATTTTTATCTATTTTTTATTTAATGATGTCATTCATCAACACTAATTCAAAATGCAGCAACGTATTAAAGATGAGCTAAGCCCAAATTTGACAGTGGATTATATTATATTCTACATTGCGACAATTTTTTTTCAATGTGTTTTTTTATGTTAACATTGTTTCATTTGCCACTTTAAAAAAATGTCATCGAGTAATATGTATTGCATTTATTTAAATACCTTAGTATATTAAATCATAGCAAAGTTTACTGACTTCAACATTAACGTAATACAACAATCAGTCTACTAAATTATGCAACTATGAAAAAATGCAGTCACTTGAACCCAAACATGAAATACCTTGCAAAAAATTTATTAGTTTTATTTTATGTTATTTGCGAGTATTTGAATTTAAAGGGTAGTTCGTACACACGTCCTACGGTGGAAATTCAACCCCTCTGGTAGACTTAACCTATAATAATAAACGATAGGTACACAAAAGATTTTGTTAATTTTATTCCCCCTTCGTGTTCGATAAGCAATTTATTTGAGTCCACGGAGAACGGAGAATGAAAAGTGTTGTATGAAGTTAAATGCGACATGAAAAATAAAAATAAATTTACCGTTGCCTAGAGAGAATTTTATTTTTAACTGCCAGGAATCAGTAGGTTTGTGGCACCCCCTATACTAGGATGCTGAAAAGGTGAAAACACTTGAAAAGAAAAAGGTTGAGAAAACTTAGATGTACAAATCTAGTCGCTGAAAAAAATGCAGTTTTATACAGGGAGATACTGAAATTATGTTATCTAAAATGGAATTGTGAAGATACACCTAGGTATGCTTTATTATAGAAGCATTTTTTACTATTATGATATCTAGAGTTCATTGATAATGAATACAAACGAATACGAGCAGATTTTGTCGGCAGCCTCAGCGTTTATTGAAAAGTTAATGTGATACGTGCCCATGTTCGTTATCCGACTCCCTAGGAGACGTCTGTTCCGAGACAGGTAATAAGTTACCAAATCTGATTCTAGCATCATCCTACAGTACTAATGCAATGTCTAATCCCAATGTATTGTAGGTATATATACTCGTATACGTGCATGATCAATTTTCTTGAATGTGATTATTTTGATTTTGTTCACTATGAAATTTGCAAAAAAAGTACGCACTAAAAAAATTATCGTCAATAATTTTCACGAAACCTTAAACGCATCATTATTATTTGCCACTGACAGTGTGCAACATTTTCGCTAATGCATCACACAAGTGGAAAAGTGCACCACCGCGAGAGGGATATATCCTTCGGCATTAAGCGCAGGAGACCCTGTCAAGTGGAAATCCTGAAGCTTCTCGTACCTTTATCACTAAATGTGAGTTTAGTTAGTACTGTGCCTTACAATTGGCAATTTATTGTGAATGTCCATTAGGGCCTTTTTCCCCCCACGTGGACAATGGGGTGCGGGGCGGCACGTGACCCGCTGTGCGCAAGTAGTAATGCGCAACGAATGGCAAATGCAACGATAACTCTTAGTTATACCTCGCAGAAACAGGGGTGGAAGAATTTGCGAGCAAACCTGTTCTAGTAGTGTCTTCTGAACATTAGTGACAAGCTTTATAGGTATAAATTACTCCCGTTATTCAACAATGTTCTTCCAATCGAATTGCCAGCATTAACGTCCGTAGCTAAGTTCGCGTCGCTTTGGGTCCCACTCAGGCGTCGTGAGTTCAATTCCTTGGCTGGCTAAGCTCTCCACCATAACACAAGCCACATTTTCCACTTAATGTGGTGGTGGTAGGAGATTTCCAAATTATTTTCAAGTTATTCGTAACCAGGGAATGTTTAACGTTCTCAAAAAACAAAAACAAAAAATGTACGTTCTGAGGTTCCGTTTTCCTGCTGTAGATACAAATTTCACACAGTGGTGGACTGTTTCTTTTAATTTAACCTTAAGGACACTTTAAAATGCTTGAAAATATCTTTAAACTGTAGAAGAATCATCGTATTTGTACATCTATTTATAGTAAGTACTTTAAGTATTGATTCGCATGGTGGAAAGTTCGAATAGAATAGAAGTATGTATTTCTAGATACAGTATATTATGATTCTTAATTACGGAAACAAACTCATATCATTGGAATATATTCATATAATATCACTGTGATATGAAACATACGAGAAAAGGTCCAACAAATATTATTTCTTTTAATGTTGCAATCCAAGAACATCGGTAGTTCGTGGTTGCTGATCACTGCACATTACATCAAAACCCTCTACCGAATCGGTGGGGATAATTCCGTAGGCAAAGATCGCAAGCTTTCAGTACCTATGTATGATAATCAGAAAGCTTTCACCGAATCTTGCTTGCTCACGCCCGTGAATGACTTTCTAATCAACTTTGTTATTGAGAACTTATAGTAGGTACCTTACTTTCTTAAGCTTTTATAGGCGCACTCTTAGAAATAAATTCTTACCGTGGTATTTTTCTTTCGACGTTAAAAAAAATCATAAAGATATATTTTTTGAGTTTTGCACAAAACTTTGTGTTTCCATCACCAGAGCACATATGGCAATGAAAGGTTTTGTCCGGAGTGTTTTATGAAGAAAGACAATGACATTGAATACTTTGAAGAAACTCTGATGGTGGACAAGTGAAGGAAGAGGCGCAACCAGACAATACCCCAAAAATCATATTAAATAAATAACAATGCCCTCTAGAATGGTAAGCGGAGTAGTTCCCTCAAGTAAGTCAGTCAAAATCAGAGTAATTAAAACGAAGCGCTTCACAGTACATTATCTAGAAGCTTACCGATATGGGTAAAATAAAAGTCTTATTTGCGACCGATCAATGAAAACGTCAAAATACTTGTGACCTGGACTAATAATATCTTGCATGCATTTTCAACAAGACAGCCATTTGTGAAGAGCGCGATAAAACGCGTCCGCATCTGCCCGAAGTTCTCTCATCATTAAAAATAATATCTGATCCTTTGCCAAAACGTGCACATTTAGTGACATCTATGGAGCCAGAACCAAGCCGCACGCGCCGTCCACGCGACTGCGGCCTTTGTTCGCACGGCGAATTGTAATGCTGAATTGCAAACTAAATAAGCAGCGGCACAGTGGAGATTTAGCACACTCTTGTTTTTGTACGCATAGGTAGGGTGAGGTATTATTTAACTACCTACACACATGAGCTTTATATAATACTTAGATTTATTGTGATTATGTATAAGTGAAGAATCTAAAAAATATTTACTCACCGAACAAAAACGTTCATCAAAAATAAAATAAAAACATTTTAGAAAAAAATATACACATAGCTGGTTACAGGCTCACTAAATCCCGAAAACGTTAGCACTCTTCTTTACATTGCCCTTTTATAGAATTTTTTAACGTTCGTCCTGTTATCTTGTACAGAAAACAATGATCTTTCACAATGTTTGGTTTAAATAAATTCAAATCAAATCCAAGCGTGCCCAGGTAAATTTCATTTGATTAATTTGTGTTATTTTAAATAATAATTTATAGTATTCTTGCGGCATGCAGAGTGGAAGATACTATCAGTATCGCCCTGGTGTAAGAACACCATTCGATTGAAACGTCACTTGGAATCGCTTTAGCCGTGTTTGGTGACCAGGTCTGGCCATATCCAGGTACTTCCTTACCTTCCTCGTCCTTTTCTTATTCCCATCCCTCCTACCTTCAGCCTCACAACATACCCCAATTGGGGACGCCATAGTTTTACTGACTCCAGAAGGTTGGGACTCTTGGTATTTAATTATTTATTAGGGTATTTATATTATTTTATGTACTATATAACATTATATCGTCATAAACAGGTTGACGAGTTTACTACGTGTATCACAACAGACATCTTCTAGTATAACGGGTAACGTACAAGTATCAAATAAACAATCAATAAACGCACGGGTTGCCGGCAAATAAACATAAAATTTCAAATAAAAGTCAATAAATTAATAGTACCACATAAAGCAAATTGGAAACCATCATATTGAAAGGAATAACAATTAACATACCTAACCAACGTTTTAACCATATTCCTCAATGATTATACTCAGGTACAAAAACCTCGCTCGTGGTCCATGTCCACACACTAACTTAGCGTTTTACATCCCCTAATGTAGCCTCCCCCATCCACTATCATCCCCCCCTGCTGGCTGCATCGGCGCCCCGTGCATCCCTCCAACTCGTATATCCCAATAATCGTCCATTGAAGGTTAATTGATTATACCTTTTCATCAGAGTTTGGTTTGACTCGCCCAGTATGCAGTCTGGGTACACCGGCTGACAGGGGCAACTAAACCGTTATCCCGCGGAGGGTTGGGGGATGAATTGAAAATGTTTTTTATCTTGTCGAACAAACGATCTTTGTAACTCGTAGTAAATTTAGAAGTCATATAGTTTCAACAAAATCTGTGTGTTTTATTATGTGCCGAACGCCAAAATGAAATTATCATAGATAATAGTTTTTTCTGTGAAAAATCATCACTAGGGAAATATTGCCATATCGGGAAGGAAATAAGGAAGAGAAACGTCGGGAAATATCGAGAACAATGTTCATATTCAGTCACTAAACATGGTTTCTATACTGATTGGAGGTATTCCACCACGGTGATGCTGAGCCTATCTACGACTTGTACTTACTTGATATTCCAAATCGATATAATACAAGAAATAAACTGTTTTTTCAGGTTTGGTCGATATAAGAACTCTTTCGAATACCTGCCGAGACCTTTCTTTTTAAAAATAAATGTAAAATATTATGGAGTAGATATTGATGATCTACATTTACAAGTCTTATATTTACTTGGGTCATGGATACAAAACAATAGGTAAATAAACTTTATTTCAGATAAACAGCAAGGATAGGTACGTAGGAAGTAGGGAGAAATAAACCTAAAAAAGATACAGTTGTTGTTATTATTGTATCATTTATAAACGGAGTATGTAGTGAGACTGGCAGAGTAGTATGGAGAGATTAAAGATGGGAAGTAGGAAGGTTGGGAATAACCTAGTGAATGGTGGTCTTTACACAAGGCGATACCGTGAATATTTATCTCTCTGGAAAGTTTAGGAATAAAACGGTTATGGATTGGATTGGTTAATTAAAATAGGTTTTCGTATAGAAATCGACTACTTACCCATAGCAAAGTTCCATGTAATAAACTTTAAACTATGGATAGCAAAGTTCCATGTTATATACTTTAGCATATGGATAGCAAATTTCCATGTGATAAACTGTATACTGTAGATAACAAAGTTCCGTGTTGTATCAGACGTAATCGTGTGACACACAAGACTGTAAGGGGGCCTGTGATCCCAATCTGTGGAGGCGTGAGATGTCTTCCTTCAGTGGCGTGGAGGGGTAGAACAGGGCCGTCTCTGAAGCCGCTGTAGAGCTGGTCCGATTACTTGTCGCTTGTTCTTGAGCTGATTCCGAGTCTGGTCCGAAGGGGTAGGCAAGTCCGTGGTCCAGGGTGAGGCGGGGGTCAGAGTGAAAGAAGGCGAGTAGAAGCAGAAGTCGGAGCGAGGTAGAGGGCAGAGCAGAGAGAGAGGTGTAGAGCTGGTGGTGGTTGCTGGATATCTAACTTTTCAAGGGACTGTTGCCCGTTTTATAGGACCCCGGCGGCCTTCGCTGGCCGAGCGACGCTCACACGGGCCCGCTTTCTCTTTGATTCCTGGAATCGAAGCCCGTGTTTGTGACGCGCCCGCGGCCCGCCGCCGGGTTGGCTACCGCCTCTCGGCCGGTAATTTCGGGCTCGTGGTCGAACGCGACCACGGCCTCTCTTTGTTCAGACACGATCCTCAGAATCGCGCTTGGGGAACGTTCTGACGGCGAATCACCTCGCACGCTACGACGGCGCACGGCCCCTTGCTTCGGGCCGGGGCCGAACGTTCCCTCTCGTATAAGCACGACTCTAATAATCGTGCCCGAATTAAATGCTCTCATGATTGTACCAGCTCTAACAATACTTCTCTGCCCGTATACCTCTATCCAAGCTCCGACGTTTCATTTATTGATAACTTTTTACATTTTCATACATAGTTACATTTACATTTCAGTTACATACATTTTATACATTTAGGATTTATTTTAATTTTACATACATTTACTCCAGTTTATTTAATTTAAGGACAGGCAAAGTTAAGGCAAATAAAAGATTTTAATATGGGGCGACCGCGCCCGATCACGGAGCAGTACGTCCGTTACACGTGTAATGAACTACAGAATATAGATATCAAAGTTCCATGTAATAAACTATGTACTACAGATAACAAAGTTCCATGTAATAAACTATATACCATGGGTAATAAAGTTCAATGCAAGGAACTATAGACTATCGATAACAAAGTTCCATGTAATAAACTATAGAATATAGACGAACGACATTAATACTGTGTGTGCGCTTATGCAGACAGTTTTCATTTACTCAACTGCAATCTCAGTAAAAAATGCATTAGTGCCCGGTTAATCACAGTGGACCGGTTTTTGTAGTATTGTCATGCGCAGTGTCCACTTATGATTTATTGGAGCCACCCGATGCGTCACTCGAAAGATGGACGCACGATAGTAAAAATAATTGCCAATGATAATTTAATAAAAATCATTTCTCAAAGATGATTGAAATCGATTGCGATTCAGAATTTCTTTCAAATAAGGACGTGCATAAATTATATAAAAATATTTGTCAAAAGACAAATGATGATGAAGAATATACCTACTAGTATTTCTAAATGAAACATTTAATAGAAGACACAGAAAATAAATAAAAAAAGTAACGGTCGCAACTGGGAATCGAACCCAGAATTCATGTTTTACCGGGACAACGCCTTAATCCACTCGGCCAGTGTGTTTTTTTCATATCGTTTTTGTCATATTTCATATTTTCAGGATTAACAATATTATCTTCAACTAATTTTTCTCATATTTTATTTTATTTTTGATGGAATTGAAACATTATTTAGGTGCCTATAATAATTTATATGTTAGGAAGTTAATGATGGTGATTGATTGATGTACATTGATCGGTGGTGATAAATGTATTATTTATAAAGAAAATATCGAGGGTAGTGTCGAAATAATAATTCAAGTATAATAATGGATACCACAAAGGAGAAATTCTAGAAAACTATCATGTAATTTAAAAAGAAAATATGCAATTGAAACACTAAAGTGTAAAAAAACGTAAATATAATATAGGTTATATTTATAGCATGTATAAAATTTACTAGATTAAACTATTGTACTTGCCACAAAATAATCTCGGAACAAAATTCAGTTGACCTGAGTGATAAAGAAGCATTTTTCTAATGGTTAGTTTGATTGCGTCACTATCGTAGTAATGTAGGTTTATAAACTCCGGTAAAGTATTAATCGAGTGAAAGTATTTTTGCACTTTGGTCTGATACAATAACATTAGTGACGAGATACTAAAGCGGGTAATCTTGAGAATAGAAAACTTCTTCCCATACAAAATTAAGCTCTTGTTGAAAAAAAACCATAGATTTGATGCGATTCAAGCCCTCGCATACCCAATTTCTACCGATTTATAACAAATTTCTCGTAAACTCTTTAAGTTTTTAAGTTCCACAGTTATTTTTGAAGATAATATCAATACATTTCTTTTGACGAAACGTTAATTATATGAAATTTCGCAATATTGTATTCCGCGGTCTTCTATACATTACACATCAATATTACCTGTTAGTGGTATAATTTTACACTGTACTGAGCATACTGTCACATTGAAAGGTTTTTACATACTTTTCTTGCAATAATTATTCCAGTCATGGTGACATTTTAGGATTGGTACATTGGGTAGATTATGCAGGATTCGATACTGAGGCTTCCTATCCAACAAGTCTTCACGAATGCACATCTACCTACTCCCATAAATACTGCGTCAATACGCGAACTAAAAAATAGCATAAAACATCTTTCACATTTAATCAGCCTACCACTTTTTATAAAATTCTTAATTCCTCGTTCCAACAAAACGTAATAACCGCTCTTCTAATCCGTCGCTCACCCTGTCCCACCTCTGTCTTCCCGGTACTCGGATAAACTCCGGCCATACAAATTTAATATGACAGCCGGCCTGTGTGACCAGTATGACGTCGCGTCGTCTCAGCGGGGCTCCACGCGGATATAAAGGACGATATGGGACCGGACATCGGAGAAAGCCACGGAAGCCCGGCCCATTGTGTCGGAAAAAGTATTAAATTGACGCGGTGAGCGGCAACCCGCAAGTGACTGTGGGGTGATAATGACAGGTTTGGACAGCAAAAATGCACTAACAAGAGTGCCTACATACTCTCTAAAAAAATATTATAAGCAACAATTAGTCGCCTGAAATATCCATACAAATTGAAAATATCTCCCGAGTAAAAATAGAATTGAGCCCGCACCTTCTGATGTCCGGTTAGTGCCTGACCGGACATCTTTCATAAAAAACCTTGTCTTATAAACATTAGTTTATCATTAAAAAAATAATATATACTCTCTCTCTCCATCATTTTTTCTGAAAATATTTAACTAATTGTCTACGAGAACAAGCAAAAAATCCCCTGTTATCAGGAAGTTTGTTGACGGCAAAATTTGCCAATCGCTGCTAAATATTGTGAACTTACATTTGAAAGTATCTATTAAAATCGCTATTTATTTTTGGGGTATTATGCCATGTTGCACTTCTGTTTTCTACCGTCAGCATTAGAAATAGCCTTACAGTCTCCACCATCAGGGGAGATGTTGGCCTATACTTTTGGCGGTGAAATCTAAAAGCATAAAGGATTTAATTGATTATTTTAATTTTGAAAAGTACAGTAACCAAAAACATGATGGCAACATGTTTTGAAAGACAAAATGTATATATGTATCAATAGTTGTTGATTAGCAACTTACAAAAATTCTTACTTAATATTGCAAATGTGCCTAAGTTTTTCTCTTTTGACTTTCCGTAGTCAAATATTATCTTTGTTTATTCTTTCTTCACGTGATATCATCAAATGTTTCGTTTTACTAGAATGTTCCGTGTTGTTTCCGATTGTCCTCATATCTGTTTTCTGGTATAAAATAATGTTCCGGTCTAAAACTTATTCCTTTTTTCTGCCATTTGAGGGTTAATATTTATTTTTGACCAATGTCCGCCTGTCAGTCTATCGTGATTTTCGTAACGGAAAATATTTGATTAAACAGTAAACAAAGAAAAGGTAGGTCTATTCCAGGCTTTATAAATAAGTTTTCTTTTTGCCATGAAATATTAACATGGGATTTAATGGAGATAGACCCCTACACATTGTTTGTAAGTATATTGGGACAGAGAAAGAAAATTATAAGTAAGCGTTGTCTGATAAAATAACACGCTGTGGCTTTGACATAATTGTCATTATTTATAAATTTACCGTGTTATTGTCAAAAATAAAAGGAACATTATAGATTATTTTCTTTACTCGTGTAAATGTTTTGCAAGCAATGTCTTGCATAAACATTGTGAACCACATTTATAATATGAGTAAACATACATTTATGATATAAAGTTATACGACAAAATGAATATAATAATATTAATAATAATTTGGGAGGCGGGCATGGGAACCGCCGCACCGGGATCCATACATTGAATAACCAACACCTCTGTCGTAGGTCATCAAGAAGTTCTCCACGTTTGGTAACTAAGCAGGAATGCCCGGGTTCATGGGGGAGAGGTTTATTTAAGTTTTGGCAGCGGATGGATCTGCCCACCTACTGAGTGGCTGGTCAGACTTGGAGGTACTGGTTTATTTACTGATTGGCTCGCCAGTAGAAAACATCACATATGTCTACAGTAATGATAATACATTTTCAATATGGTTATAGCGATGATTATTTATCACAATCAATTTAAATTACAAGTGCATAAAACAGAGGAGACCAAAATTAAATATGATTAAATACAAACAAATACATATCCACGTAATATTTATGAATATACACAAAAATACATACACATTGAGGGAGCCTTCTTACCTATCCGGCAAGACTCGACCCATCGCCTTGTACGGCAGTGCGAGGGATGGATTTATACTTCTGGTCACACCAGATTCCTCCCCATTTTTCACACCTCTTACCTTTCTAGAATTTTCTCTCCTACCTTTCCTTAAAAAAACCCTCCATAAAGCATCCCCGAAGATGACATAGTGGGTACCATGTCATCTTCGATACGATGGGCCCCGAGGAAAATTAGTTTCCTCTGGGTCTCTTATGTAAAACTCACGTAAAAAAGGTTTTAAAATTTTTTTATTAATATTAGTACACACATCTAAAATAATACATTACACACGTTCACTGCAAAATGAATTTAAAGTTTCATCTCAGTTATTCAGGTTTTTTTAATAAATTACTCTTTAACCCTTTTTTCAGTAATTTTTAATGGCATTACAAAGAGAATGTATGAACAAAGACAGAAAAACTTACACTTCACAACATCGCAACTTACTCAGTATAATATCAATTATTGTTATTGTCATATTAAGCAATATTTTTACAATAAGATTGCATTCGCTCTTAAGTTTCATATATGCATACAAATAATTACGGACCTCAATGAATAAATGTCTACGTAACAAAGGACAATGTTAGTAAAATAGACTAGAGATACTCCGAGCCTTCTTTTCTGACTAAATAATAATATTCACATTGCTACATTCCAAAAATCAAGAAAACAATAATAAAATGAAGCAAGAATCAACCCTCGTGTAAGGACAGGCAGTAGCAAAGAAGGGGCAGTTAGTGAAGTCCAGAGAAGTCCGTAGTAAAAGGTTCGCGAGGGTGGAAGACGAGCATTGCCGCTCCGAAATGGAGTTAAAGTTATTGTTGACATAAACAACAATAGGAAAGGCAAAAGGCAGACAGGGGCAGGAGAGCAGGGGCGCAGAGGGTCAATGGAAATATGCCTTCCATTGTATTGCGAATGTGGTTGGTCCACCGCACGGATATAAGTCAGAAAAATGAAATAAAAAGAACTACATTTTGTACCTTTCGCAGGGTTCTAGTTTATTGTTATAATAAAGAAATTCAAAGTATTTTGTTATTGTCATAATGTTTTGTTTAGTTTCCCTGATTTGAAAAAAGCAAGAATAAGCATATAGAAATTTAGTCCGGGTTATCCTTTGAAATCTGAAATTTGTTCGTTTGGTATTTTGTTACTTAAAAGTTAATTATTATTATTATTTGTAAATTAACAAGCAGCATTCTGTGTTAATCTTTAAAATAATAAATATGATCCATTATTTAGATTTGATTAATTTTACCAAAAATACAGTAAATTTACAACATAAACACCACCGTGGTTGTTATTTTAAGTAAGTTATGAATATATTATGTTTTCAAGGATTGTGTTTAAATTTCAAGCTGTTAAATACAAGAACTCGGAAAATGTTGGAAATATACGTGTTACATATGATATCTGTGTATTAATTGCCATTTTTTACAAGATGATGTAAGAATCTCTAAAAATATATTTAACTTTTAAAAATAGACAGCTTGGCGACTATATGCCAGGTAAATTTATATAATTCATTAGAAAAGAAAAAGTAATAATTGCGGAAAATTGGCTGAGCTATTATTTGATTATATGTTTACACATTTTTACCATTGTTTTATATAACATATTTGTTTTAAATATTTTAATTCCATTAGTGTCTTACTTTCCTACTCTGTGGCACTCTGTGGTACTATTTATAGATAAGAGCTTTTCAAATAAATACAATTTGATCAATTAGTAGCAGTAGTATCATTTACCTTTGTCATAGAATATTCTTTACAATTTACAAATACGACAATCATATCAATTATAACGATAGAAATAAACATTTCAATAAAGTCCAATCGATCAACTCGGGACGGAAAGAATTCACTGCCCCGGGCGTAGGGCGCAGGGCGTCGGGCGTCGCGACGCCTCATTCGCCATCCATATTCCGTCCCCGTGGTGGCCGGACGCTCACGCCGTTGACCGGCACTGGCACCGGTAACGAGCGCCGGATGCGATACCGGCGCTAATCATTAACGACACGGCGATGAGCTGGGTACAAAAGTAAATTCATATTTACTTTTTTTCTCTACGTTTTGAAAAAAAGTGAAACTTTGAGCTACATCTAAATAAAAACGTGTTCAAAAAGAAATACAAACTTACCCTTATTACAAAAATACTAAAAAAAAATTTAAATCATCTAGTAGGTAGGTACCATCATTAAAAATGGAAACGGAAACACGCGACGCCTGGGGGGGGACCAGGTGCATTTTTCAGCTAAGTATTTAACAGGTGATTATGATACTAATATCTCAGCTTTACTAATTGGGTTAGCTCAAAGTTTGTATTTTTTAAAAACTGAAACAGAAATTGTATTACTATTATATTAAATTATATTATATTAAAATATAATTATTAATATTATACTAAATGATTGATTTTATTCATTAATTTCATTCATTTAACATATATATCCAGCTAACCATAAAATACCCTAATATAATGGAACTTCCTTCTTCTTCTGGCGTTAGTAGGATTAGATTGTTAATATTAATTTTATTTTAGTTGTAAGTTGCTAAATATGTAAATACTCGTATATATGTCGTTAAGATAGTAGTTATAGGCCTTAGTCGTAAGTCACTAGATATAAGTCTTAGAGATAAGTCAGTAGTTCTAGTATTAACTATTTAAGAAATATATTTGTACAGCGCCCTTGAGGTGATTTCTCACGAAAACGGCGCTATATAAATTAGCCAAATATTATTAAATTACGATGGTATTGATATTTCAATCTTCCCTTCTCTACTTCTCAGGAAATTGACGTTACTGAAAATCAAGATATATAAATTTTTTCTAATTTCATGACGCCACCGCTTGAAAATTAGTTGCTACTTCTGCCAAACAGATATCTTGTTATTATACAATAAACGTAAAAAAGTTTTAACAGTGGATCTTGAATTAATGAAAAAAAAGTAGTATTTCTCACACCCGTTACCCCTAGGCCTAAATTCAAGGAGCTTTCCGCTCTACCATAGAGGAATTATACTTGTTTCATTTATATTAACTAGATAAAACATCGTGTTTTTTTAAATACGCTTACGTCCAGCATTTTAAAGCTTGACTAAACAGAAAAATTTCTTTATTTACCTATTCGAAGTTGAAACTGCAAACATTCATTTGTTCCATGAAAACACCGGAAAATTCACACTGCTGCGTCCGGAAAATAGTAAAACCAAAGGTAAAGTAAATAAGAGTTGGATCGGATAGGTTTTCCTAAAGGCGTAGCAAACGAAGCGGATCATTATTTGGTTGCTATTGACCGGAATGGTTTCTTTGATTTTTACCGTTCGTATGTGTGTTTCTCAGTCTGTAATCATTCAGCTGTTATTAGACTGCCAAAAGCATAGGTCTGATCATATCTTACAATTTTTTTAAATTTTCGTGTTTCTACTTCCTATTCATTAATCCCACTATTTGCAGGATCTTAGTGAACCGTGCCGAGGACAAATGCAAATGATTTGACCTGTTTGTGGTAGAGTGGTCTAAGTCTAAATCATCGGGGTTTGGATCCATTTCAAGTTCTGTATTATTTGCACAAGCAACAAACTTAGCTGTTAAAAATGGAGATAGTAAAAATACTGTCCGGAAATTCATTATTCTTTTAATACCGATTTCACCAAGCCTTTTTAAATAAAGCTTATTTTTTATGAATTGATCATTTTCTGATGCGCCGGATTCATATAATAACGACAATAGTCTTCTGACACTCCAATTCAAGTGACCGACTCTTTATCGTTGTGAATCCAACTAAAGCAAAATATTTTGACGTCGTGTTTTGTGTTAAAGTGTTCATAAGGAATAAATAAAGGGCCAAAAACCAAAAATTCTTACATCGATAAAAATATTTCTGCGACTAAATATTTCAGCTCGACTCTAAGGACGGGTTGTTTCGGAGTATTTTAACAATTCATCAAATTTAATTTAATTTTTTAATTTCTATTTCTCGCATCCTTCAAACATTCAACTCAATTCAAACAAGCACAAGTACCGATATATTTTTTGATTCTCTCCCTCTATTTAAGAAAAACTTTTTTAGCACACTAAATTCGCCAACATAACACATACAACTACACACAGACACACACGCACACGTACACACACACAAACACTCACACACACCTCTCTCCTTCCCCAGCACACTAATTAACTTAACTTAAAATGTAACTTAACCGTAAATGTATAATATACCTCCTATGTATATATGTCAGCGACATGTCATTGGTACCAATTATTGTACTAACTTTTATAACTTTGTAACTACCTATTGTCATCTATGTAATTATGTACTGTTTGTTTCTGCAATAAACAAAAAAAAAAATAATAAAATAAATTTCAACGTTCATTTCTGGGATCTGTGAAAGTCCAATTCAAGTTCTGTTATTATTATTTTTTTTAAAATTTTTATTCCAGATCTCGGGGAGGGTGGTGCAATCCCACGAGCTCCATATTATACATAGAATATATATATAAAGTAAATATAAAGAAATATTGTAAGATAATACATACACAATAAACGAAAACAAAAGATATAGGTATATGCTAGTTGCTTGACAAAACTGAAATAAAAACCGAACTTGAAAAAATCTTTCACAGAACTTGAAAATGAACGTTGAAATTTGACGAATTGTTCAAATACTCCGAAACAACCCGTCCTAAGACTAGTTCCCGAATACTCACCCGAAATGTGTCAGTGTGCGTAATTTTTTAATAAACTACTGATGTATTTATCACACTCATTCTTTTACCGAACGTGTTATGGTCTGAATCTCACATTATTTCAATTTACCTCCGTTCGTATTGTCCTAATTCTTTGAGTTCCGGCCAGTTGGAGAACAACAACTGTCTTCGAACATAATTGTTTGTTTACACGGAATGTCTGGACCGTTTCTATGGCGGAGATTTACGGAGATTAATGTATATAGTTATTGGAGACGATGCCAGATCGGATGGTGTCGGATTTGGAATTGTTTGAGATGTATTGGCCATTGATTCCGCGCTGAAGGTAATATTGTAAGTGATTTGAATCGCTCTGCACGAATAAAAGGGATGGTGTTTTCGTACTTTATGGATGTCGTTTCTAAAGAATAAACAGGGGTGTTTTATTTTCAATGAAAGTTATTTAATTGTACTGATAACTTTGGAATTAGATCAAATCACTTAACTTCTGGATCTTTTTAATAAGACTTTCACATTTATAATACTAAATTTTTATGTGATTTCCCTTTACCGAAGAGGGAGGGACTATGATAAATCGGACACTTAAGCGTTGATACAAAGATCTGGAAATTAAATACCTCTATAGCAATTTTCGTATGATGCGTATGTGTGGTAAAACCATGTATGATCGTGTGAGAAATATGGAGATCCGCAATGAATGCATGGATGATGTAAACGTAACGAGTAAGATTAGGAAAGGGAAAAAAACATGTAGAGCAAATGAACAAAGAAAGTAGTGTAAGGCAAATATATGATGTAAATGTGAATTGTGGAAGAAGTAAGGAACACCGGAAAAAGACATGAAACGATCAAATGAACCATACAGTTGAGTCGGGCCATGTCAAGAGTCGGAATAATTGAAGAGTATGCATGATAATTCCTGAATGTGAATGAGGCAAGGAGTGTGTGCCAACGCCGAGTTTGGCGGTCCGTCCTCTCTGTCTACCCTTACGGGGAAACGGAATGATGGTAAGTTGGTCAGTAAGTTAGGTTGGGTTGGGTTAGGTCGGGTTATTTATTTATTTATATTTTACATTTCTTTAATATTCTATTTCGTCCTGGAACAGCTGGTGTTGTTCGTGTTGTAAAATAAATCGATTAATATATTTACGTTCAATTACAAAAATCAGCAGGTGTGGGTTATTGCTAATGACGCCGACAAAACCCCACTGAAATATCAAAGGATCATGCGAGTATAATATTAGCAGAATTAACCGCCCCTAGTGGATGCGCACAGCCCTATTGAAAAACCTTAATTTTCCGCAAAACACAGCCGCTTATGAAAGACGGCCACCTATGATGAAAAACCTGCAGGAATGAGCGGGAAAAGATCGACCAGTGGCGTACGGAACAGGAAAAATATTGTGTTTCTGAAAATGAGATAAGCACTAAATAATATAAACATGATTCGAAAAAATATTAGGGAACACGGGGCATAACGGGTACATTAAGGCGATGCCATACGTAGTAATGCAAAATCATGTGTTTTTGGTTTGAAAATTTGGTCGCCTAGAAATGTTTCAGATACTTTCATTAAATGCTGCGAGTAGAATACATTTTGGCCTTTGAAATAATCGAGTATTTTTTAAGTCTTTTTATAAGCCCAGAAAAAAAGAATGTAAAGGCCTATGAAAACTGCTTTAAAGTTCAAAATCTCCTAATTACGAACCCATTTTCGGTTATGATTTTATTGTATAAAGTGGCAAATTAAGTTATTTATAAAATGATCGAACAAAAATTAAATATTTATGCCTGAACACCCACAAAATAAAATAAAAGGCACTTTTTGGACATGTTTTTTTCTTGCATAAATCAAAACAGGCGGATGGTGTTAAGCGAGAATTTAAACCTTATCGCCATCTACGTAAGGGTTGTTATTGATAGCGGCTCAATTTTAAATATTACACGACGTAGTGCATCGCCTTAAGGGAAAGTAAAAAAAATTGTAAACGAGACTAAGAAAAACAAAGCTCTAAATTTTTACTACGGCTGGTCATAGTAATTCTAATTAGGTACATATTTAATTTAGCAGAAAAAAAGTGTGCCCTTTACCGCGATGGGGTTTGTATTTCTATGAAGGCCCTCCACACGAACGACCAAAATCTGAGAAACATTTGACGAACTTTAAATGCAACGGAAGATTAAGTTACAAATTAAAACAAAGCTCGGCGTTACTAAAATGAATACGTCCAGGAGTGTCTAACCAATTAAAGGTTGTTATTTCTTATTTATGTTCGATAAATCATAATAATGAACATTTTAACTAGGTGAGCTTTCCGAGGATAATGTTAAGGTCTTGAATGGAGCAGAATTTAAAACATGGAAACTGACGGAGAAACACCCTTGTGTAGCATAGGTGCATTTGTAATTAATTGCTAACTAGCTAATTACCAAACCATCACGCGGTAGGCTGAGAAGATTAACTGTCAAACAAGTCGGTATTTGTACATAATATTTGCCTCATTCACATTCATACATCGTCTCAGACATATTGTTCTGTTATTCTGACTCTTGACCCGAATCAAGTATTTGGTTCATTTAATCGTGCCATTTCTTTTTCTAAGCGTCCCATTCTTAATATTACTCATTAAACTTGCCTTGATATTTTTCATCAAATGATCATGCATTGTTTTACTACACCTTATTTCTACAACATTCAATCTACTTTTTTCGTTCCTCCGCCACTTCCATGCCAATTGCAAATAATGGATTAGGACTTCGATTTTGTCATATTTTTCAAGAATTTCGTCGCGTGCGTAGAGTTTGTCAACTCTCACGGGTTAAAACAATAATGACACGATTCCTACTAACAAAATAAATTATTTATTTATTTATTGACGCCCTATTGGGCTTTTAAGTACATAAAAATTACAAATTTCATTTTTAACAACAGTATAAAACAAACAATAGAAAATCGAAATAAAATATAATGATTTCTCATACATTATTTACATTTAAAATTATCTCAATTTTTCTTCATAGCAAAACATCTTTTAAATTCTGATATAATTCACGGCACCCCACTGCAATCCTCCCCACACAACCATCAGAAAAATCATTTTGCTCCAATAAAGGCGGCACCGCCTGGTGCGGGGCATACCGGCCGGCCGAGGAGCGCGCTCGGGCCATCACTAGAGGTAATGACCGCCTCGCAGCCGATGCTACCCTGGTAGCCTGCTATCCACGGTTATATTAAGGAAAATTGTGGGCGTAATGATAGTGATGAATTACCTCTGGTATTACTTGTTTTGAGTTGGTATTGCCTCTTCAATGAAAGAAAGACGTCGTTTTTGGATTAAAACTACTAATGAAAAAATATTAAGTAAAAAAATGTCACAGGATTTTAGCAAGATATACACGGTGCTAAGGGACGTACATGACTTACTTTAACTGATATTATTTGAAGTAAAAATAATTATGAAAATTTTCCACATGTTTGAATTCGAGGTGGTCACTCACCCGAATAACTTCACAAACGCTTAACCCAGCTTTAATGTCCAATAACTACAGAATTTTGAATGTTTTAGTTGAAAAAAAAATTAACAACAAAAATGTAAAGAATATTTTTGTTAAATATTGTTACGGGATAGTAGCGGTATATGTACAACAGATAATATTCATCAGTTGAGGTAATGACCGCCTCGCATTCGTGCTACCCTGAACATGTTAGCCACGTTTACATGGAAAACGGTAAGCATAATGATAGTGATAAAGTAGGTACCTCTGATAATACTTCTTGAGGGTTAATCCTGAACTTTTTTTGTAAAGAAAGATGTCATTTTTAGATAGCTGTGTTGAGATAGAGAGAGAATATTTATTTTAAAATATCTCATGAAATATATTTATATAGTGGTAATGCAAATCATCTAAGTCCATTATCTCAGTTTTACATAATTTGCTAGATGGCGGTGTATACAGATAAACGAAGAATAGTGGTATATCCTATACATTTGATAACGTTGAGGTTTTGTGTTTCGTATGTATACTACAAATGTTAACATTAAATGTTCATTCCATGTTTAAGGACCATCGAACGAATGTGTTAATTTTTGTAAAGCGAGTTGTGTTTTTTTCATTGGCTCTATGGCAGTTGCACTTAAACACATAATACTGGTTGATTATATTAACTGTCGTTAGTTTGAGGTTGTGATGCTATTTTACACTTGTCTAGTGTAAGTCTGAAGTGTGAAACAAGCAATTCAACTACATGCCCATTTTAGAAAATTTGATTTTATTTTTTCTGGATGTAGTGAATACGTTTTAATGCGTCTTAGATATATTAAAACTTTATTACTTTATTTGAGAAAACAAACAGTTCTACACACATATTTTATACACCGCTTGTTTAATGGGTTGCAAAAACCGGTGAAGTTTCCGCATAAATGTATTCTAAAAAATTATTATAGGCAATAATTATTTGCCTGAAATACAAACTGAAAAGATCTCCCGAGAAAAAATAAATAAATCCGACGGGAATTGAACCCGCAGCCTTCTGATTACCGGTCAGCTGCTCTAAACATTTAGCTACGTCAGCTTATTCCTTATTATTTATTGATGAATGCTTAATTATTGCTTATAATAATTGTCATCCTTCGTGATATGTATACAAATTTTTTCTTATAAACATTAGTTTATCATTAAAATTAATACGTATTATAGATAAGTAGAGATATATTATCAAATAATTCATCAAAATATCAAAAACAAGTAAATTCATATGTTATTCGACATCAGCATCACATTGATAAGATTAAAAACAAAATCTTCCAAAGAGAAAAAAACTCACATTTCATTACAGCATCCACAATCGCCAGCTAGTCAAGAATAGTATTAAGTCACCTCATAATTTATTGCTTATTTAATGCCATCTCAAAAAATAAGTCACCTTTGTGGAGCTGCCGTTCCGGAACCCAGTTTCTGTCTATCTTTACAAATAAACGCACCTTACTTAAATTAATTGATTATTTAAATTTATTTTATTCTGTATAACGCTTGTAAATATGTACCGGAGGTGCCTAATTGTGAATACTGACGATAGATCAAGGTTGATTACGAACTTAATTTAAGATTTTCATTAAAACAAAACGACGCAAAGTTCATCAACATTTCCAGAATTTTCTATGGGTGATGTCACTAATGATCCTACAGCGGACTGACGAGTCTTTTCCATATCCTATATTATTATGAAGGTACTCGTATGTACGTCTGTTGGTAAGCACACCATTGGGTACATTCGTGTTTTTCATTATGAAAAATCCTTCTTCGTACGTTCAGCCGCCGGTTTTATGAATACATCAAACGCGGTGGGAGTCGGCATACCAAGGTGTGTAATGGCGACGCGGCGGCAAGAGAAAAAAGCCTTGTGACGTCATTAGTACCCACATAGATTTCGGTAGTGAAATTTGATTGGGCTGTAATACTATTAAAAAAATAAGGTTTTTTTTATAAGAAATAATGTAGTACATTTGAAAATGCAGGTATCTCTACTATCGTCCCAAAAAACGAGTATAAAACAGTTGTTTTTAATAGATGTATCCAAATCCATGAGACAATTATCAACATTTCAAAGGGATGTAATGTAATAATATTAGAAATTGTCTCCATAAAATACTTAAGAAATATTTGAAACTGTTCCCTACATATGTAGATACCTACTTACAAAAATATTAGTACTTATTTACATATCTGCATAACATTTTTCGCAAAAAAAGTTACATTTAAGAAAACACCTAAAACACAACGGTATAACTTTAAACACCTAACGGTATTTTTTTAATGTGGCCATGCTAGAAAACAAGTATTTTCTTTTCTGTTGACGCGTCAAAGTTGTACAATTTTTCTTGATAAAACACAAATGATGTTGGAGGAGGACATAATCTTTGTTACATTTCACTCCTTTGATAACGACCGTACATAACGAAAACTTCAATAATTCCCCTAAAATGTGTGCCCTAATAGCCATCCACCTACGACCATTATATGCCAGCCTGGTACTCAAGGTACTTTAGGAATCGTATTTCAACCCTTACAGAAAATATTCTTTCCCAAATGTCGTCACTCTTTAATTAAACTGTAATGAGCCCATCTATATTGACAAATACCGGGATAGAGATTATAGGGAATATGTAAATAGATAGATCCACTCAAAAGATTTTTTTATTAATGTTAGTGTGAAGAAAGTACCTTCCTATCTATTGAAGATATCTATATATCGAAAGAGTTTCTTATTAATTTGTGTTCGAACACGTGTTCCAACATCGTGAAAATGTATTCGAAATGTACTAAAAGTTTATCACGAAACATGTAAATTCATTCGTTAAAGGCCTGTGAACCCGTTTTAAACCGGATTACTAATAATTTGAGGAGATTTTTAATAAAATAGCAGTACTCATTTTTTCACATGTGAAACATTTTATAACATAATTCAAGTCAAATTAACTTAATTTTCAGAATTGGAACTACTTATCATAATATCAAACATGCGATAAAATAGGTACCGAAATTATTTTATGAATTGATAATTCTTTATTCGACAGGCGTATTTGTTTTGTTTAAATTTTTGACAAATGCTTAAATGGATTAATCGAGTTAAGATACGTTACTGATACAAAGCGCGTTGTTTCACTAAACTTGGTCTATTGGGTTATGGTTTGTTCATATACACATTCTATCAATGTTTATTCTATTCACGAGGAACGCTTCTTTTTTTGCTGAATTTATATAAATGTCTTTTTTTTAATATTATCTCCACACAGGAGGCCCTGAAGAAAATAATTTCCCTCAGGGCCTATGTCATCTTTGGGGATGCTGTGTGGAGGGTCTTTTTGTGGAGAGGAAGGAGTGAACATGGGTCTTGAAGAGTCCCATGTTGTAGGAGGGAGGAAACACAGAGGCCGTCAGCTCGTTCCACAGCCGAGCTGTTGAACTTAAAAACGAATCGTAGAAGCGACCCGTTCTCATGTGACAAATGTCAACCGTGTACAAATGTTGGGCGCGCGTTTGGCGTGTATCCCGACTACGCACCGGTGCCGAAGGGATCATTGACGCTAGTTCCTCAGAGCAGCTTCCATTGTAATACCGATAAAACAAGGACAGCATACCTACCTGACGCCTGAGCTCTAAAGATTGCAGTCCGTTAGTTAAAATTGGGGAATCTATCAAACGGACCGCCCGTTTCTGCACACAGTCAAGGGTTTTTTCGGGTATTTTGGGGCTCCGGACCAGAGATGGTTGCCAAATTCGACAGTAGGGCGCACTTGCGATTTGTACAGAGTCAGCAGTTGTGTACTATTAAAATATCTGAAGGATCAATGGAAGGCCTATTCGGAAGATTGCTTGTCATTGGATAGGTGCTCAATTTATATGAATGTCATTGGACTGATGCTCAATTTATATGAATGTAATTGAATAGATGTAGTCATTTTCAAGTATATCTAATAATATTCAATCGGTAAATTTATTTAGTGAAAGGCAATGATGCTAAGGCAATTTTTTAATAATAACGAGCCTCACAAATTCTACGAACCGTGATTTTTCAGTATTCTATATTTCCGGTATTCCATAAAAAACTATTGTTCCAGCACAAATTTATTATTTTTTAATAGAATACATGGTATTTAATTTACATTTACAAGACATTGATAAATTGAATCACCATACAAGTCAACTGCCTGTTTCATGGTGACCAATACATTATAATTATTTTGTATAAAGTGTTAACAATATAATGTGAGATTTTTGGATTTACTAATAAACGTGTTTCAAATCCTACAAAACCGATAACCAACCTTTTGTAATTAAATAATTATTAATTATAACTCATAGAACCGGTGCCTAATAATATTTGTTTAGAATTTACGGTAAGTGATTTCCGTTATTGGCAGAATGTAGTTTGCTCTAAAAAAGCATTTGCCACGTTAAATGTATGTTAATTTTTAATAATTATTCACTCACTAATGAAGATGATAGCTTTCACACGGTTGTTTGCTTTAAAAAGCTTCTACTAATGATCTAACTTCAAAATAAATAAAGCAGTCAGTTTCGTTAGTCGAGCGATCGCCCGGAATCGATTATTCATGTTTCCATATGACAGTCTATAAATATGAGCATTTGGGTTGGGAAGTAAGACAGCAAGAGTGCTAAAGATCGCCGTGATTTGTTACTTACTCCGGCCCGATCCAGGACAGCATGATAAGTGACCGGTTTCTAAATAAAAACAATAAATATTATGTCAAGTCCGCGGGAAGCGCTGCTTGTACTCTGGACGTATGGAGGTTTGAATAGAGAAATTAATCAAATCAAAATAATATGACTTATGTCTTGTGTGTTAATGTTAAAATAATGATTTTTCACGATTTTCACTAGCATCAAAAGAGATAATGATTTTATTCGTCGCGGCTTACTTAGGTAAATCCAAGTTGAAGCTCAGTGAGAAATGGGATAAGCCACGAATAAATAAGAACATAGCGTTTCCCTGCTCAACGACATTTTTCGGATTTCTCATAACAAAATATTTTGAGATTAGTATTTTTTTTTAAATGTTTATTTATTCATTTTAGAGTAAATTACTACAAATAATTATTAAGCTCCCAACCGCTTTATAAAGAAGACGAAGTAAATAAAAAATATCTCGAAATATATCGGAATGATATTTCCTCCAAGGTTGGGTTATTGGGCGAGAATTTCATTAACATAACCAAGTGGTTAGTAGAAGCCAAATAACTGAAATTTCGTTTCGGTCGAGGGGTACGGCTCTAGACTAACAATCCGAAGGTCGCGGGTTCAAATCCCAGCGTGCGTAAGTAAATTTTATTTAATCAGATCTGAATAGCCAGGTAACCCCCCCACCTTCCTCTTTCCCATCTCTTTATCCTTCCCACTACTTTCAGCCTAACCAGGTCGGCCGGCATAGTCCAGTGGTAACGCATTGGACTGCCATTCCGAAGGTCGCGGGTTCGAACCCGGCGTGCGCAAATAAATTTTATTTGATTAACTTGTGTTATTTCACAATTAATTAATTAAAATAATATATAGTATATTTGCGGCACGTTCGAGAGTGGAAGATACTACCAGTATCGCCCTGGTGTAAGACCACCATTCAGAATTAAAACGTTGCTCCAAATGGCTTTAGCCGTGTTTAGTGACTAGATCTGAATAGCCAGGTACTTCCCCACCTACCTTCAGCCTCACAACATCCCCCAATTGGGGATGCCATAGTCTCACTGGCTTCAGACGGGAGCAGTTGGGACTCTTGTGAGGTATTCACTATAAAAATAAAAAAAGGTACCCCAATTGAGGATGCTGTACTCTCACTGACTCCAGACGGTTGGGGCAGTTGGGACTCTTGCGCGGTATTCATATTTAAAAACAAATCTTTCCTTCGAACCATTGCAAACAATGTTTTCTTTTAAACTGACGGTTTTTTTTAAAATTTAGTTATAAAAAATTACATTTTTATATGTAGTATAAACCTTATAAACAAATAATTTCTATGACATTAAGGACACTTTACCATACATCTAAAACTTATTCTTTAAAGTATTTAGGCATATCACACAAAAAGCAGCAAGGCTTTTAGCTTCTTTAACATCTATTGGTAATTCATTAAAAATCTAAAATCCTCTAAAATAGAGATTATATTGGGTTCCCGACAAATTTTAATTTGACTGCCAATTGGCTTTCCCAACTCTTTTCAGGCTCGAAAAACGAAACGTAAGCCATAACAAGCCGAAGCCAAATATAGATAATTACTAATCTTTTGATTCGACAGCCTTTCGCAACTGTACAAATAGTAAAGAAAAATATAATGTTGATACAATTATTTGTTTTCATCTCTTTAAATAATATAACCACTGCCTTTCTAATTGAACTGGTTAATCGTATTCTAACAATTCTCGGCCCCTAAACACATGCAATCAAAAATATAACACAGCTTTTTTCCCGAGCTCGCTGAAAACCCGATAACAAAATTGAAAATACCGCCCACATTTAGCGTGTGTGCCCATCAACTATCAACCAGTCAATAGATACAGAAATAAAACCAACGTGGGCTATTAACATGTCATTTCAGAGAGTTTTGTGTGTCAAGGTTATGATTAATGAATGTGAAAATAAATAAATTTAATGAAATCGCCAAAGGAAATGAGATGGACGCTTTTTTATGCGTATCCCATCGGCGTTAAAATTAAAATTTATGTTTCTGAATATAAAACGCCAATTAAAAATAGGAGTATTTTTTATACAACCGATCTTGAAGTGAAAAACACGGTATATACTAATAATAATTATAATTCTTTCAGAATATGGGGAGCTTAGTGCGATCCAACACATCCCATAAAGTAAATAGTACGTACATGTGAGAAAGAACTAGCGAAAAAAAAATAACAAAAAAGGAGTCTGTAGCATCATTCGAGATTGACGGTCAGAATAATTTTCTGCTGATGCTGTAATCTGGACTCTGACGGGTTTTTCTGTAATGAGGACATTTCCGGAATTTTGTATTCTGTCCCATAATCCTGCCACCCGAGTTCTTATGGGGGCTGCAAAATCGGGAACTCTTCCCTAAGTTGGAAGCACTGCAGTATCTGGGAAGGCCCAAAATCATGCGGTAGGCATTGTAATACAGCACGCGAGATATTTTCACGCTGCTCTTCTTAAAGTAGGCCCAAATTTTCGCATGTACAAACTAATGCACAGAATGTGAGGTATAATCTTAGAGTACTTATTGTAAGGGAATAACATCATTTTTACAAGTAGGCTGCAAAGTCGAAACCTTCAACTGAGCATGTTCGACTTTATGCTGAGCGCTTGTCTTTTCCAGTCCATATCACCGTCGTCCATCGGTTACTGTTGATGATGTGGCCTAAATAATTTGTTTCTTCCAATAAGCCAACAATACTACAAAAAAACAAATCTTTAACAAATTACATAATTTGTTATTACTTAAAGGTAGACCGACGAAGAGGTGGTTGGACTGCTTGGTATATCATTGGAGCTGGAAGGGAAGAACCAAAACCTCCTGTGATCTAGGAGGTTCTGGAAGAATTGGTTACTCGAGGTGAGCAAGTGAAAAAGGTTTGTGAAGGACGTCAAATCTCTCCCTGGAATGCAGCTACGCGATGATGGTGATATACGAATAAGGTATTATATTAATTATAAAATAAAATTAGTGAGACGAGATTGAACAAACACGTTTTTCGAACCGAAGTCATACTGCAAAGATAAATATTATAGGTCATTATTATATGCGTTAGTAAAGCATGGTCTTGTAATAGCGGGAATCCTTGAAAGCTGAAAGCAGATGTCGCTGGTATGGTTGCCGGTCATTTGCCTGATACGACAGTTATGCAATACGGTTAAGATACTGTTGGATTTAAAGGCATTATAAATACTGTGGTTGAAGTGTCAAGGAGTTTTTAAAAATGAATTGAGAAATAAAAATGCAAAAATAATTGGGAAAAAGGAAGACTGAGGATAGGTTGTTTCAGAGAATTTGAACAATTCATCAAATTTCAAAGTTTATTATTCAAGTTCTGTGAAAGTTCTTTTATTATTTCAGTTATGTCAAGTAAATGGCCTATAATTATATTATTATAATAATAGAACTTGAATAAGACATTCACAGAACTCGCAAATGAACGTTTAACATATCTAATACTTATTTTTTCTTTAATTTTGGGTTTGTATGTAGAATTACTATATGTTTGTGATTACTCTTATGTATGCTTCACTCAAGTGTAAATTGTTAACCTCGATACATGCTTAGTCCTAGTGAGGTTGATTTTTATGCGAAAAAAAGTCTTTTATGTATAGTGAGATGCAATAAATAAATAAAATAAATTAACTGTTCAAATTCTATGAAACAACCCATCCTTGGTTTTTTTATAAACTCAAACTATTTCAGATTGTTTATGCACATACTTTTAAAAGATTAGGAAGAGAAATAAGATTTGTTGTTTAATTTTAGAAAGGCGGCGTAAGACAGGATTAACAATTTTCAGACGATTTTCTCCGAACCAGAATTTTGAAAAGCGAGTTTAAATAATGTTTTTAAAGTGGTGTGTACTAGTGTTTATTTATATTGATATTGCTATCAAAATATCATTTGCTCAAATTAGACTGTACTTAACGATTATATGAGATTCTAGAGGTATTACATAGCCTGATACGAGAATTCTTTAATGATTTATATTTATGAATTTTAAATACACAAATCACTTATTTTTCAATTATCCATGGAAATTTATCTTCAGACATTCTCGAAAAGCACAAAGGTACAATATGACATTGGAGCAGTTTAATTTTAATAATTAATAAACTTTTGCAAAAAAAAATCTCGTCACTGGGTGTAAATAAACAGGAATTGACTGCAGGCATGATCGGCAATCACAACCGCGCCAACGGCTGATTCGAGATTCATATTCCTTGCCAACTGAAAGAATAAATCTTTTTTTTTTAATTTTCATGAAATCATTGCATAATTGATTTGAAAATCATGAACTTTAGTACCATATATCTTAAGTCCGATATACTCGTATTATATGCCTAACTTTAAATGTGATAAACTAATCCATGCCATTTAACAAATTTAATCTCTAATTAAACAATGTTAAGCTTTTGAAAACCACTGAAGGGTGAATTATTTACACCCGAAAAAGGTAACCATTTTTCATTTCTCCTTGAAAATAATCAAAACCAAGACCGTGAATTGCGGTAAGGGGAAATGTCACCCCTTTGTTCCTGTAAATCGCCCTTAATTAAAAAAACCTTTCGACGACATATTGTAATGAACATCAGCGGACGTGCGGCTCCAGGGCCCATTCCACAAATTTTGAGGCGAGGTAGCAACTTTTGCGATTTTCCACAAGTTTAAAGAGTATGGCCTTATGCGCGTATTACAGGCGAAAGAGAGAAGGAAAATATTTGACGGTAAAAGTTTTATTTGACCGGTGTGTGACGCAAAAAATGGCGGGAAGTATCCGGACGTCACGTGGTCCGCCAATTAGTTGGGAATTTAATACGCGGGAGCGGTTAGAATGTTACCGGAACGGGAACGGTGTGTAGGTACAGGGTACCGTGGGTGGGTAGCTACCAGCAGTACTGCTGTTAGGTAGGTACTACCTCTATACGTATACTTACTACTCATTTAAATTTTAACCTTTCTGTGGATAATTTTTTCTCGCGGAAAACACTGTGGAATATTTGGAAAACTTCAGGGAAATATCCAAAGTAAAGCTTTAATAGTAAATAGGTAGGTGAATGTAAATTATTACTAATGTCTGTCATTATAATATTTAAAAAAACTTTACATTATGTATTATATTTAGACACATAAAATTCACTTGATATCTTGTGAAATTGAAGATTAAAACACACGGATAAAAATAACTTATAAAATATTGCTAATTTGTTAAGAATCTCTTCCAATTATTAGTAATCCGGTTAAATTGGGATGTAGGCCATTAACGAAATAATTGATTTGTATCCTGATAAACGTTTTAGTAAAATTCCAATATTTTGTCAGGATGTCGGAACATGCGTTCATAAAAATCCTAACATTTTCGAATTTCGTCATGATATATTAATAAGACAAACGCAGGTGCATGAACAAGTATTCCGATATTATTACGAATTTACTAAAAATTTATCAGGAAGTGGACTGCAGTACTGTTTTTAACCGGATTACAAATAAATACTAATTTTCCCTGTACACTGTTCTCTTCTTACTTTTATTTGTTTTGGAATTTAATTTATTTTTTTTACATAGTGTAGCAATATGTCCAACGAAATATAACTACCATTGGAAGTAAAGATGTTTCTTAACACACCTGTAAAGTTTATGTTTAAAGTACGTTTAAGTACGTACATCAGTTTAAATCAATACCTACAACAAAATATACCCACCCGGTTTAGCAGTGTCTACATTAGGAACCCATTTGCGAGATATTTCCACCAAAATTTAATATTGTTAAAATAATTAATTATCTTATTTTTTTATATCAAATACTTTTAATAATTCAGAGAGCTGAATTATGCAAGAATTTTACACGGTAGCCGCACATAAATCATTCTTGCATGTTGGCGATTTCCTGAGAAAAAATCGTAGTGACACGAGAAATATCTTTGATCAGGTAATAAATTCTCGACTCAATCGGACTACTAGATTCTTTCCAAAGAGCGAAATTCTTTACTGTGGAGTTATAAATCGAGAGCAATTTTTAATGAGCTCATAACCATTTTTTTCTAACATATAAATGGGTCATACAAAAGCATTTTGTCAAGTTGACGTTGAAAAGAACGGGGGTAAAGAAAAGTCTGGTGACAAATCGCTCTTCCGATTATTGAGATCTTTTATGAAATTTAGGTGTAGTGATAAATCCCGTGAGAGAAATTCCATGTTTTTATTCCATCACTGGTTTTTGTTTTATTTCAACTACCGGGGTGTTTTTCATAATACCCATCAATATAGTTAAGTACCTGCGTATGTGTATAAAACTTTAGATAAAATTTTTTAATTCTTCTAACAAACAAGTTTTAGCGTGCTAATGACCTGGAAACGTTTCATACGGTACTAATTGACATGTACCCGGCGTTGTTCGGGGCTTATAAATAGTTTGTGGTAAATTTTTGAGGCTTTATAAGATATCCAATCCCGTAGTACATTAGCCAACGTTAGCAATGTAATCGCCCGAAAATATTTGTTTTGCCACTTGTTTACAAAACATTGACTTTTCTTTACTTTTTATAATTATTATATAAATTTATTACAAATATAAACCTTTCGAAAAAAATACTCTGAATGATAGTGAACACCCTATCAAAATCCGTTGCGTAGTTTAGAAGAAGTAAGGGCACAAACAAACGCGGATAGCGAGGTTGTTTTATACTACAAGGTTTTCCAATAAGAGGTGTTATTTTGAATAGCCCGCTATTTCTGTAGATTTTACTTTTGAAGCTGTCATTTTTTGGCATTTGACAAGTAAAAACTACGACATTAATAAAAATGGAACGATACACGCTTCAACAACTCATTGAAATTATTAAAATTCTCTTGAGTGAATCAAATACAAATCATCTTGAGTGATGGGGCCCATTTCCACCTCGGTGGCTTCGTCAACAAGCAAAATTGTCGTATCTGAGGCTCGGAAAACCGAAGAGTTATTGTTGAAAAGCCTTTTTATCTTCAACGTGTGACTGTTTGTTGCGGTTTATGGTCCGGCGGAGTCATTGGACCTTACTTTTTCGAAAATGAGGCTGGAGCAACAGTTACGGTGAATGGATTGCGCTATCGAGAGATGATTAATGATTTTTTACGGCCGTAATTAGAAGGTATTGATCTGGACAACGTTTAATTTTTATAAAACGGTGCTACGTGCCACAGAAGCAACGAAACCATTGATCTTTTACGATTGAATATCAAAATAACACCTCTTATTGGAAAACCCTGTATAAATATTTACCGAGTGTATAGCACTCTATAGCAAATTTTTTAACGGATTAATACGGGTTTGTGAAAGTTTCGAAAGATACAGAGTTGGCCCCCTGCTCATCAGGGAAAGGGGAACAAACCAAGTGCGCGGAGCAGGGAGCCGATAAATGAATCTGACAGAATACAGGCAACTCGCATTGTTCCATCAGTATCTAGTCTTCGAAAATAAAATCTGCTTAATAAGTAGTCCTTTTTTTAAAGATTATAAGATTTACCCTGTATTTAAAGATTATCTACAACCTCGTGGGTAGTGATTCTTGACATAATACTTGCTTGTGATTAGCTTGGAGGTTAATTTTCATAACAAACTGGACATCATTTGAGATAAGAATAAGAAACGTGTCAAAGGATTTCACATGTTTCTTGTTGCACCCACACTACAAAACAGTAACAATAATATGAATTTCAAATTTTCATTTATCAACATGTTTCACATCGTCTCAACAATAGTTCTTAAGTCCGTCACTGAGAAAATGGAACTATGGTACAAGAACAGAGGATAATTTGAGCTGGGAGTAAATCGGGACTGAAAAAACTACAGAGGGCGGCGAAAAACAAAAATTATAAATTAATGTAGCTATACTATTCCGATCTGGTGAGTTTTTAGTTTTCAATCACGAATAACAAAACTCCCACGAATGACTGAAAATAAATACGACGTTTAAGACTAAATATGTCTGGAATATTTTGATGATCAGTGTTTTAAGTTTTCTTATTTAATGACAGATCTTGTTTGGTTTCCACTTAAGTCGAATATTCAACAAATAATAATTAATATCTCACATTAAAAAAAGAGTTTACATATTTTTCACACTCTCCATGGTCGATTTTAAAAACATGTTTTTGTCCACGCGTACCTACGAAATTATAATAAACAGGTTATCATCAATATCAATCTAACGGAGTGTTTGGTAGTTCATTTGACGGGAACTGAAGAATGATATTTTTAAATCTTCACGTATATTTCTCAATTTGCCGTTAGATGAAGAAATTTTATGGTCAGGTTTTAATTTAATTCAAACAAATATTTTATTCACTGCTTTGCGCTTCTTTATGATTGATAAATAATGAAAACCATAAAAACATAGTTTTTGTAAAGAAATAAACATTTTTACCGAAGATTTCAAAATAAGGAAACAATTAAAGTTTACTGCAATCAACTATTATTTGATTTTTTGTACCTTATAAGTTATTTTTAGCTTTGTAAAAGAAAGCGACTTTGAGGTAATGCCACGCAAATATTATTCATACTTAAAAATAATACAAATATTAACATAAAATTGTCACGTCAAATTGTCGTAAAATAAAAAAAACAAACGGTGCGTTTAAATTCGCAATCTTATCCCACATCAGCATGTTTCATAAATACTCGTATGAAAAAATCTACTAGTTCTGACTTTAAAATTACTCCAAGAACAATGTAATTTGTTTATTCTTAATGTTTTTTCATGATCTGTGTTACTTGAAGGGATCTCACAACTAACTGAACCAAACATCAAACATTATTCGGGCCATTGCTCCCGGATCAACATATTTATCTAGAGGGAAGGTGGAATAAACCTTAAAAATGGATGGAATAAAAAAATACCAGGAGCAAGTGGAAGTACGAAAGAGTGGAAATAGTTATAGTAAGAGGGTCGTACACAATCTTGATGCAAAGTCGTGACTTGCCGCAAACGATTTGTCAAGAAGCGAAATATAAACCGGGTCATTTGTTCGAAACCCCGCGGAGATCTTACTTCTTCTATTCCTTCCACTCCCGAGGGACTACTTTTGTTGTCTTCCTTCACTCGGGGTTCTTCCGCCTCAAAGTTTGAAAAACTCGCCAAATTTTAGAACCAGAAAGTTTCTAGGACAGAACAGGTAATGGAAAGCAAAGTTGTTCGCAAGTAAATTGTATTTAACACTTTTACTATTTGTATTTCAATCACAGCTGCTTTCTGGGTGTGCTGTTCATATTTTCTTTAAAGCATCGCGCGTATTATGAGAGGAAATAGTTTTCCTTCCGTTCTTGTGGCATGCGAAATGCACACCTTTACAGCCTCTGTGAACATCCCGTCCCATTTAAAGAATCGTAGGTATTTATGATGAAAAATACTTCGGTTTGGGACGTTAACAATAAAAAAACAGCTAATTATATTCTTGAACTTGTCGATTTTAATGATATCTGACGACCACCAATAATCGATTCGAATAAATTAATCGATTAACAAACGCGTGGATACAACAGGTGGATGATCAATATGTGAAATATGTGCTCATTTTACCGATATATCGAAGGACGATTTTTATGTGAGTTATTTCTGTGAGTATTTTCTGTGTGAGTTTTTGATGAATTCAAAATCAAACATTCAGAGGGAGATAGGGCAAGCGCATGCACAGATTGCCCAGAATGCACGAAGGTTAGAATAATAATTTTTAATAAGACCCAGACCCATCATAGCAGTTTCTCCAGGCTTCCAAAAGATGACAGGCCCTGAAAGTCCTATTCCCGGGTGATTATTTTTTGTCATAAGTTTCAATACGTTTATTTTATTACTAGGCAAAACTACGTGTAATTCTGCTTGCAATCTGCGTACGTAACTCGATGGAGGGATACAGATTTTTTATTCATCTTAGTAATAAAGACGGTCAATTTGCATCAGAGTGCGCTCGCTTACCCCCCTCCCCCCTCCCACTCGCCTTTCCTAACAGACAGGAGAAATGTTCTAGAAAATTGTTCCCCTCCTGAAGAGAAATCTGTTAAACAAATTGTATGCATTTTTCTGTAAAACGAACTGCGCTGCTACCAGTGGGAAAGAGTGTTGCTCACGAGGAACTTCGGGAATACCCTGTGTTGACAAAGAATAATTATAAAATTATATCTAAAGCAAGAATCTGCATCATTGTAAGCGTGCTCGATACATGGATATGTATTGCATTATTTAAGATTAAAAAAAACTCCTAATATTAATAAGTGTTTTATTATAATTGTATTAGAATATTCTTGCTACCTATTATGTGCCTACATAGTAAATAATGTTGTCGCGCTATTACCCATTATTGTACCATGTAATCACCTACTAGTAATTATTTTTACTTTTAATAGTATAAACGAAGCAAGGAGTATGAGCAAAGCAGAGTTGTGTGGCGGTGAATTTTATGTTTGATTTGATGTTCTGAGAGATAATACGAGAATAAATAAATAAAAATGATTATTCGCCTGAAATACCCATACAAATTTAAAAATATCTCCATAGTAAAAATTAACGCCGACGACGGGAATTGAACCCGCAGCATTCTGATTGCGGGTCAGCTGCACTAAGCCAAAAAGCCACGTCGGTTTATTCCAAACCCCCTAAATAATTCAATATATACTAGTATTTCATAAAAAAATATTTGCTTATAATAATTAGTTATCCTTTGTGCAATACATAAAAAAGACCTTTGTTTTCTAGAGACTGGTTTGTCATTAAAAAAATATCACCGAAAATATCACGTCAAAATATTTCACCGACAAATTTAGACATAATATGTATCGACGCCATCTAGTGGGAAATTCAGCACTAACAAAGGTTTTCCTACAAAAATAAAGTTAAAGGATGTTTTCAGATGAAGAAATTAACTAAGCAATAATTTTAAAATTAAATACTAATAATATTGAATATTGCATTATTTGGCGGGTTTGATATAAGCCGACTTAGCTTAGCGTTTTATAGCAGCTGAATAGCAATCAGAAAGCTGCTGGTTAAATTCCCGTTGGCGGCATTTATTTTTTCTTCTGAGATATTTTCAATTTAGATGGGTATTTCAGGCGTATAATTATTGCTCATAATAATTTTATATCCAAAATAGGCTTACCTACGGTTTAAAGTTGCAAACTTTTTATAATAACAAGTGGAAGGAGAAAAGGTAGAACCTTGAAAATAGCTAGTAAAAGTGGTTTTATTCCATTTGTTGTCCCGATTGGTCCTGTACGATCCTGAAAGTCCCTGAAGCATTTGTCAAACCGGACTGCTAGAGAAGGAGTAGGCAAAAAACATTATTTCTACCTACGAATTGGGATGACCGTCTTTTAATTTATTTTATAAAAATTTTATTAACGAAATTAAATTTAAAAAAAGTTAAATTAATCCGAAAATATGCTACATCGGAGTGAATGCTCTCCCAATTGCGCTACCGAATGTAATTTTCTTACTGTTATTTTTCACATTCTTATGCCTTGAAAATTGATGTGTAATTTTATTTTCTTTTTATCCATCTTAATGTTTGTAAGCGATGTTTCTATCCGAAGTAAATCGCAAACTTAGATAGTATCGATAACAAAGCGTTAACTACCCATCTGAAATGGGTTCCGCCGCGGAATTGTTAGAGCGTCCGCCAGGCAGGCGAAAGGTTCTGCATTCAATTCTGACATGTCATTCTCAGTTGAAATAGTAGTCATGTTTTTAATTAACCTTCTGAATTTTGTTAATATTGTAGCAAAACGGGAAGACGTCCAGTGAATCCAGTAGGCCACCCCCAGGCAAAGTTGGGAGAAACAAGGAGGACGTTGAACGAAGGCCGCTGAAGCATGACGCCAGGAAGCACCTTGTCGAGGTGATGGGTCCATGAAACGAACAGGACAAGAGGAAAAGATAACAGGTTAATAATATTGCTTCAATAAATAATTCAATGGAGGCATTTTGAAAATACTGTACTTAAAAATGAAAGGAAAAGTCTGAAAAGAATGGTCACCCTTCAGCAGCCTCCAGCGTCCGTCGCGGCGGACGTCGACAAATCGCGGTCGTTATGGGCGCCGCGACGCTCGGAGAATGCCTTATTAGCTTTTTAGATTCCCGTCCTGGAGATGTAAAGGTGTATTAACTGTCGACTGCTACCGCTGAGAGGGAAACTCTGCTAGCCTCCCGAAGGCCCTCGTAAGGGTGAATGTTTGTAAGGGTCGGAGGTGGAGGACTCTTGAGGAAATGGGAGAATGATGAACGCAATCGGATGCTGGCATATTTTTACTTGACCTAACAAAAAACAATGTGCCGACATTTTGTATATACAATTAAATGGTAGGCGTCGAGTCATATCGTAATTAAAAGTAACCACATGAGAGGTCTGACATTTATAAATCTTCTATCTTTGTGTAGGATGGGATCGGGTGTCTATACTATATATGATTCCACACTATGAGGAATACGGTGTATATACGGTGAGACTATGGCATCCGCACAAAAAGGGAAGCAAAGAAACGGGTGGATGTAGGAACAAGAGATGGGTAAAAGGAATAAATATATTGTGATATACCTGTCTCCTCTGATCTAGTTGCTAAATACGAGTAATTACACAATATGTACATGTATGCACGGCTACTTAGGCAACAATTATATTAAGTAATCTCTCATTGTTGAACCAGTTAGCAGAATAAAATTTTTTTAAAAATTCCAATTTTTTTTCCGATTTCACTTCTGAGACCAGCCAAAGAACTTACAACTGTACCCCCAAATGCGGGTATGATGTACGGCCAAAGGTAACGGAGAGGGGAAAGAGATGCGGAAGAGGAAGTTGGGTAAGTACCTGGCTATTAATATCTGATCACTAAACACGGCCAAAGACATTTCAAGCAAAGATTCAATTCTGAATTGTGGTCTTACACTAGGGCGATACTGAGAGTATTTTCCACTATGGAACGTAATACTATACATTATTTTAAATGAATAAATTGTGAAATAACACAAATTAATGAAATAAAATGTATTTGCTGTCACCGGGATTTGAACTCGCGACCTTCAGCCTGCAAGTCGAGAGCCTTACCCCTCGACCACGGAGAACGTCAAATGAAAACAATTTGTAAATTATGAATACATTATCATGATATTCGAACTCATGTTTCGAATATTTTTGCATTTCATCATGATATATTATTAAGACAAATGCAAAGCGATTACTAACAGATATTTTTTCTCGAGATAAAATAATGCTGAACGAAATAATGCCTAAAAGTCTCCCAAAGTACTTACTGAAAAAAAAATGAACTAGCTCACTACATCTACAGTGATACCTAATGCATAAATTTGATATGATTAGCAATATTCCATACGAACCATTGACAAAGAAAACTTCCCTTAAGTTTTTTTCGCGCACATTTAAATTCCTTGGGGGGTAAATTTACCATTAGAGTGACAGATTCTTTTAACAAATTTGAATGATGTCATCAACTTTTATTTTCAAAATGTCATTAATTTTAAATCATGAGCTGAGACAACAAAACCAACAAAATTCTAAATCTAAGCGGAAATCCGTTTGACAGAGGAGGCAAAAAAAACGAAACACGAATAGCTAATTATCTTAATTTTGTTTTTAAGGTTGATCTGTGAAAGCATTATTCTTGCTTGTCAAAAATCAAAGATACTATTTTGACAGATGTATCAAAGCAAATAATGATAATCTTTGTACTTCCTGTGATTTCTAGTAAACAAATAATTACTACGGAAGTTTCTAATGTAATATTTATTTACACAATAAGCTTATAATAAGGGGGTAACAGTTGTTCGATTGGTCGGTGGGTAAGATACTCCGCTAGCAGTAGGTGGGAGAAAGTTTGATCCTCACGGCAGGTACTGACTTACTCCCCCATTTCAGAACATCTTTGAATAGGTTACAGCTACCCACTTCTTTAACAAAAACCTAAGTGACTATAGTGTGCTTATAGTATTTCAACGTTTCTTTATGTAATAATTATAATGCGATTAACACACAAGAACCACAACTGTTCAGAGTCAGTGGGACTATGATATTTCTATTTCCAGTAAGAGGAACATTGGTAAATACCTGAAAATGATAAATTTGGTCATCAAACACGACTAAGGCCATTTTACAATGTTTCGAATAACAAGGTAATCTTCTCAGTAGTGCGACACTGCAAAAATCTACCACTATGTATCGACGATTTGAGTACAAATCCTGGTGGATTTAACAACATGTTTTCAAAAATTCTTGATATTTTCGGCAGAATATTAATAAATCTACCAGGAGACCACAAGCAGGAATAGAGTCGAATCCCACAATCAATCATGTACGAGAGCGTTCGGGAAAAAACCTACAATATTGTTTTTGGTCAGTGGTTAATGACACGTGACGGATCATAGATGATGAAGCGTGTTTATGGTCCATCATAATGTAGATGGATGATCTATTCGTCTCCTTGACAGATTGTAAGCAATGCACGTGTTACATGTTACACCCAGCTTCCGATTGTAGCGTTTGTTGCCGGTGTTAGCCGGCCTTTAGCTCTGTACAATCAAATGATTAATGGACTTTTATGACAATGGTTTTTACATTTAAATAATAAGATAACTCTGTAGAAGAATATACCAAAATTACTACATGTGTTGCAAACGAAACTACCTAAGAATTAAGCAGCTTCAGATTAATTTGTAAATGTAAGTGTGAAACAACTAATAAATGGCGTTTATTAATCGTGTTTGATGGAATTGGTTAAAACAAGTAGATGTAGTGTACTAAAAAGGAAGGAACTGAAAAGGGTAAACAATCACTTAACACTATAATACGGATGAGCTCGAGAACATAAAACACAATCACTATCTTTAATTAGCTATAGTTTTTAACGAAAGAAAAACAATAATTATTAGCACCGCGATACGACGGGGCAATTTCGATCGAACGACAAATAAGTGGTAAATCGATTTTGTCTTGAAAAAACTATTATTAAAATCTTCGTCGAAGTTATTCTTTTTCCTTCTTCAGTTCAAAACAAAAGCACTCGAACTAACACAATTTTCTTGAACTATTTCCATTTTTTTAATGTTTCCAAACAATACTTAGGGAAAGGTAGGAACTGTATAAATATCATTACGTTAGGAACTAACCATACTCTCAATTCAAAACCCAACAACATGCCTGTTGCTTAAGTTTTAATATTTTGTAAATAAAAGGATTTCCAATACATTTTGATTTTTTTAGATAAATATTCTAGATTGTACATCTCCGGTAGATATCCCGAGGTAAATATATTTTATTAACTTTTGTAGGTAACATAATACGTTTGAACATTTATAAAGCATTCCAAGAGTAACATTAAACAATTTGCTCTACTTTTCGACAAGGTGGTTCAAAGATGAATAGACCGTGTTTTATTAACCCTTTCATTACAGGAGTCATAACTCAAGAAATCTGTCTAAAAAAAAACAAAACAATTTAATGAAAAACTTTTTATATTAATATTACGATATGTTTTTATATTAAACAAAAGAAATATTTAAGCTTGCAAAAATTTCATAAAATAAAAAATTTCAAAATATTGAATTTTCTGAGGCAATTAGGTTAATAATTTCTCTAAGTAAAATGGAAATAAAAAAAATAATTCCAGAAAAATAAACTGACTTTTATATCACACTTTTTAAATTGAGTTTTTTTTACTAATTAACTTGGGTTTGGTTTTCGAAGTAGACTACCCACTAAATATATTATTATTTTTTTATAAAATCACATAATAATTTTTTTAAAAACCTAGATTTAAAAATCCCGGTAGAAAAAAGGGTTACAGAGTCAAAGTTTTTAATGTATCGCGATCTAAATTTCCACGTATCAAATTCCAAAATAACACACGGCAGTGTTCTTTCAGACCCATCACTGTCAAACTTTGATGTGAAGCATTAAAAATTATATTTGTTCATATCAGTTTTCTGTACCGACATCCGCTGAAATTGTGAGATGAAAAGGCGGCATTATATTGGTTCGCTAATGAACTTGCCGTATTTTTATCGGTGTTTTGCTTGCAACTCAATCTTACACGCTGTAGGATACTATTGAGGTTACTTGTACTTCTTTATGCAAATATTTATATTATATTAATATTACTTAATGCGTACGTTCTTTGAAGTGTATGCGCAAATACAAGCTACTCAATTAGATTTTTTAACGATCAAGTCCGGGGTCTATCGAGAGCTACCGCATCCGATTTACGTGTGTAAACCATCTAAGAATAAAAGCGTCAGTCGTATTGATTTTTATAACTAATCGGCCTAGCATTTTTTTTAATTTTTGCCAATGGGAACTTAGGTTAAGGTGTTTCATACTCCATTGTATTTGATGTCCATTAAGTTGACGATCAGCGGCATTTTGAATGTTTTGACTTATACATTACATATTATAAATATTCCCTGATAAATAAAGATTCTTGGCCCATTTCAGTTTTTGATAAAATTTTGTTCAGCTGTTTATAATAATTAGCACCCTTAGGGCATTATAAAATGGCACTGATTGTTGATTTTATGGTCATAAAATATAAAAAAATCACCCGAACCTAGAAAACCATTTTTTTTTTTTTTAATAAGTTTTGGAAGTAATGCTATGTTAGGTTGAACATACATTAGGTCTCAAAGGGTACTTTTATATTTGCATGGGAAAAGAATAATAACCACAAATACATACAAAAATGGATTTTATTTAATGAAAATTAACATATTTTATGAAAGATACAAAAATAGATGTTATGCTATGTTAGGTTGAATACTAAACATTAGTTATCAAAGGGCAGTTTTTTTATTTATATCGGAAAATATACTCCCTACAAATACATACTAAAAGTATTTTTATTATTAAAAATTAACATTTTTAATGAAAGATTTAAAAACATATATAGTGAACAAGAAACATAATTGAAATAAACAAAAAAAAAAAGATTTTGGTCAATGTTGGAACTCAGGCCTTGCATGAAAGTCCTTGAAGCAGTTGCGAGTAGGTGTAAAGCATAGATGTACCTGGCACCGTTGGCATTTGACCTGAATAATGCCTTTGACACAGTGTTTGCACCTCAAGGGGTTTTCAACATACTCAGGAAAATGCCCCCAACCACCAAACCTCACATCATCAACAGGTCTGACTTGTCTCGCCCGATGCCTACTAGACGTCGTCGGTTCCTCCTGCGATTTATTTGAGGGTCGACCTCTCCGACGTGGGTTGATTGCACTGCTGGAAGTTAGGGCACGCCCAATCTCCGATCGAAACACTATCAGAGTTTTATATTTCTCACCTTTTTGTGTGCAGTGACGCCTGTATAATAGCCATGCATTCACCACACACATGTCAACAAGGTGAAAAATTATTCTCAAATAGAAGCGTTTCGATCGGATATCCGTCCGGTATAGTGCAATTAACATGTCGTTGAGGTCAACACCACCCATGAACCTGTTGTACTGAGCCACGATGGCAGGACATAGTACGTCTATGTAGGAGCGGGAAGTCTTCGACCACCGACGGATGGTACCAACTGGTTCTCGTCCGACGTATGAAGATGCGAAGTGAACATTTCTGTTATCGAACCATTTCAGGGCAAACACACCAGATTCAATCTCAGTCCTGTAGTCACATGACCCACGGCCCTCTTCCTTCAACTGACGGTCTGTTTTAAAGGTACAACCCCGTAGTCGGTTATTACGAACAGTGCCAATGGACCATATGCCTACAGATTTCAATTTAGAAATAAGTGAGTGAGAGGTAAACCAGTTGTCGAACGAAACCTTGAAGTTCGCATTTTGGGGAATGCCTCTACAGAGTCGTACAACAACATCTCCACTTATTCCCAGTGAAGTCCTCTCACCCACATTGGTGTCTTTGCCCGTGTAGACTTCAAAGTCATAAACGAAGCCACTTGCTCCTGCTCGGGCGAACATTTTAATCCCCCATTTATGGGGTTTATTTTTCATATATTGCTTTAAAATGCTCCTCCCTTTGAATGGGATCATGGCTTCATCTATACTGTTGAATTCTTCTGGTTCGATCACAGATAAGTTGTGACGGAGAGCATCTATAAATGGACGAACTTTAAATAGTTTATCGTGCCCAGGTTGACCACTGGGCACGCAGTTTGTGTTGTCATTTAGGTGTAAATATTTCCTGAGGCTGATAAATCGGTCTCTCCACATCACATCACATATCATGGGTAGTCTAAGTCCCTCTTGCCAATATTGGCGAATCTGAGGAAGCCTAAACATACCCATCAAAATATGCATGCCGAGAAACCTTTCCATTTCCTCACTTGAGGTGCAAACATTCCTGCAACTTTTCTGAACAGAGTAAAGGTTGGTCTGTTCCACCATATTTAAAATAATTTTATCATCAATGAAATATTTGAAGTATTGGAGAGCTGTTATTACTTCACTCGGTTCAGAAAAGTTGACTATGCATTCAGAGTTCACCGGTTCCAAATCTCGATGTCGCCAGCGTACATCAGCCCTCGCAACTGCCTCTGGGGCAACATTGTCTGCTTCCTGGGTGGGCTCTGCCTCATCCATGTCCAGGGGAGGATCCTCTTCCTGACTGTCCACTTCAGTGTCCTGAAAATATTAAATTTTATGTTTTGAACATAAGATAAAATTAATGGATAATACGGTTTCATAAATATGCATTTAAATGTGGATTTTAAAGACTTCATGACTTACTATGACTTCAAAGCCCATCCCAACTTCACGTTCGAGGGTTTGATGATCAACATAGCCCTCTTCTGCGTGAAAAAGGTCTTGGATTTCGTCTTCTTCCTCATCCGGGTCCAGCTCTATGTCAGAAACATCTCCTTCTAGCAAAAGTGCTATTTCAATATCTTTGAGACCGTTATTCATCTGTAAATTGTAAAACACCACATAAAATATAATGACAAATCAATAATGCATTAACAAATAACATTTGTGCTAAAATACATACTGAAATTAAATGGTTTTGAATGACAATAATAAAGAAAAATTCGCCATATTCGTAAAAAAACTACCATTGAAACCGAATGTTAGGTTGACCGAACATGCTTTTTCACTTATAATATTCTCGTAAATATCTTTGTAAGATGGATGTTTCTATTTTTATTATTTTGTAATGCGCCTTTGGGCAACAAAATAAATGTAAATTGAGTAAAAACAATGGATAACTCACCTTATATGATGCAAATAATAGCGAGAGGAATTCGAAGCGCCGAAAGCATGCGAACTGTCAAAATGTTGTTGATATTTTCGGCGGGATAACGAGTGACAACATAGCGGACAAAAATAGACGCCATAGAGAAGATTGCCAGGTATTAGAAAACAAAAACCCGAGTCTTTTATTCGATGTAGTTTGGGAAAAAATAATTCTCAAAGTTAGTGTTCGTTTGAACATACATACGGTCTAAAAGGGTTAAGAGAGAACAAATATTTTTTTTAAACATTTGTATTTTTATGTGAACGCCTGGACACTAACCAACTGTTTTTAAATAATTGCCATCAATTAAGGCACTTGTCATATTGTACGACCACCATCTCTAATCCATAAGAATATTCAATATTCTTTCTAATAGCAAGTATTGGATATTCTCATGGAAATAGAGATGGTGGTCGTACGATATGACAAATGCCTTAATTGATGGCAATTATTTAAAAACAGTTGGTTAGTGTCCAGGCGTTCACATAAAAATACAAATGTTCAAAAAAATATATTTGTTCTCTCTTAACATCAAAAAGGTACCTAAGGTAAAAAATATATTTTTGTTTTCTTATCTTTCTTCTTGGAGTCCTTGATTTTACATTATTCCGCAATGACCAACAAAAATCTTTTAAACTACATAATACCAAAAATTGCATGACTATGAGATACCTTGAGACTTGAGTTAACAAGTCTCGACATTCTGAAGAGTGGAGAGTGGTATTCATAATTAGTAGTTTTTGTTGAGGAAAAACAATTCAACTGCAAGTCAACGGCAAAGATCATTGAACTAAATGAGTTGCAACAAAGAAGATGAATCAAACATTTTAAAGATGCAAATGAGATCAAAGTCTATCCTAAATTATTCTAAGGTATTTTATCGTTTTGTTTCAGGGGTTACACCAACTTGGCGCTCCGAAAAATAGGTATAAAAATATTTATAAAATTATGACGCAGCTAATAAATACATAGAACAGTTTTGATTTTACACATATACATAGTAGTTTAATGAATAATTTGAAATAATAACAAATTTCTTCGAAAATCCTTGATGATGGCATCATCTGAAAAATGAAAATAAATCTTGTTGACAGCTGTTTGAAATAAAACTCTGATTTTTAACGAAATTTTGAATTTGTAAAATTTATCACTGTGAACGTGGCATTCAATCAAAAAATCGTTCGCAAAATCTTTGATAATATTATAAAGAATGTGTTGTTAATTTGAATAAAATTGGTCAAGTAGATTTTGAAATATCGGTAAATTTTGGATAGGGCCTGACATGCTTATTACGAATAATTTTTAGAAAAAACTTTATATTCGCCTTAATTACAATAAAAGAAAACTTTTTGCATTTCGGGCGGCGGAAAATTATGCATTTTGATTTTCAATTGCGTAAAACCAAAATTCACTCCGCGAATCGATGTGGCGACATTAGGAACGCACTGTTATGTTGGTATCACTGATGCATTAACAAGAGCTAAATACGACCGTTGCTATCTTCGTGGGATAACATGGTTTGTGATACAAAGGAAAGTGCCCCTTAATAACGCCTGCTCGCGTCAAGGCAAGAAAAACATCCCAGTTTTCAACTAGTTTACCGGCTACGCTAGGTTTGTGTAACATGGTTTGTGATACAAATCCATTTGTCTTCCACGAAGTTAGCCATAGTCGTATCTACGCAATGTATCAGGGATACCAACATAACAGTGACGTACCTAATGGCAGCTGATTGCCGCCGCATCGATTCGCGAAGTAAATTTTGGTTAACGCAATTGAAAATTTAAATTCATAATTTTGCAAATTTTTGAAATGCAAAAAGTTTTCTTTTATAGTAATTAAGGCGAATATAAAGTTTTTTTCTAAAAAATATTCGTAATAAGCGTGTCAGGCCCTATCCAAAAATTACCGAAATATCTTGTACACCAGTTTGAAAAAATTAGTTTGAATAAAACGGAAAAGAAAAAACAATACGGCGTCAGCGTCTTAAAACCTTTTTTTTTATTATTACCGTCTGTACTTCCAGGAACTTACAGGAAGTCTTCCAATTGTTGCCACGATATCCTCCGATATTTTAGCAGCTCACTTCAATTTTCTGGCCTCTTTATTCTCATGTTGGCTATTAATATTCGTCCTATTACCACCTGAGTTTTGGGCCGACTCTGCCGCTCTCCCTTCTAATTGCTATAACTTCGGAATTAGTCTGATTTTAAAAAATTTTTAAAAGTTTAAAATATTTTTAAAATGTAAAAAATTTATGTGGCCAAATAAATAAATGTAAAAAAAATATTGTGCTTTTTTAATAACAAAACGGTAAACTACCCCTCGCGCAATCTGTCACTTTTGTCGATCCTCCGTCCATTTCATCATTTTGTCGGAATCAAAACTCTACTGCAGCACATTTTTTTAAGCTTCTATTACAAAATAACGTGTGTAAGATGCATACATGCAAATTTTTCATAGCTTTACTACCACGGATGGTAGCGACTTCTTCTCGAAAATCTCTCGGGTAGGTATCTACATGGGTAGGTAGGTACTAGGTATCCGGGCAACACGAATGATAAATGATCTTGCCTCCCATTCGTAAACACCGCCACCGGTTGGAGATTCGATCACTGCGAAGCTTTCGGTTCAATCCATCACCCGGTGCGTGGGACAGCGAGATATCTACAGATTCTACAGCACTGTTAGGTAAACAGTTAACACAAGGTACGGAATACAGATCAGTTTGGTAGGAGGTGCTTTAAAATTGGTTAAAAATGAGAAAAAAGCGACGCTGCCTAACGATAATATATATATGGCGCCTTTTTTACCGGAAAATCATTCTGAGGGCGCCTTACAACTTTATATATTTATCCTATAATTTAATAAAAATAATAATATTTAGATGTTTTGTATAGCGCCGTTTTTCTATAAAATCACCTCAAGTGCTATACGGTTATATCTTATAACTAATACTTTTAGCTGAGATTTATTACTAGTGACTTACAACTAAGATTTATAATTATCTATTGATTTTTTTAATACACTTATAACTAGATATGTTTTTTTTACATTAAATAAATAAAAAATTATCTCACATATTTTACAATGATAAAGGAAACATAAAAAATAAAAGACTCTCATTGTTGGTTATTTAACTTTACTTAACTGACGTATAGCTAGCATCTATGTAGGTACTGAGACTTTAAACTAGTGACTTACATCTAGTACTTATAACTGGTGAGTTAAAACTAAACATATTTATGCCTAGTGGGTTAAATTTTTAAAGAATTTATATGACGGAAACCTCGTATTTCAGTGACATTGATAATATTAAAAATATCCTTGAATTAATTTATACAGCGCAGCTTTGACATACTTCAGCAAGGGTAAAGCACCTAGTGGGGCCCACACTATCAAATAAAGTTAACATAAATATAAAAGTTTTTATTTTCATAAAACTACAACTGTGCTCACATGACATAAATATATTTTTAAATTTGAATCGTATATGTATATAATTTTGTAAACTCCACTATTTAATCAAAAAGGTTCGACATGTTTCAAAACAAATGGTTTCATCGTCAGGATAAACCTGTAATGAAATTTAACAAATTTAAAAATAGACAAAAACGAACCAATACACAAAAAATGCAATGAGCGATAAATTAGTTATTATTATGTAGAGCATAGAGCTACAATTAGAGGCGCTACTGCGTACTACGTGCTGCGTAATATCTCGTCGAAACTTGACCGGATTCATTAGTTTTAGTTAGAGCGTTGGGAGAGTTCGAGGTCAGTTGGAGGTAAAAAAACGGAACCAGTTTTTTCGCATCTTGTCTCATCTAAATACAATACATGAATGCATAAATATATTTTTTTATACTTATCGCTGACCATGTTTTGCAACTACCGTAGTTTCTTCGGTGCTATACAGAACCACCCTAGTACAGTTAATTTTGCTTCAGTGCGAATTTGCAGAGGAATACAAAAAATCAGTCTGAACCACAGCGTAGGGGGCAGGTAAAGGATTAAGACTCGAATGTTTTGTATCAATACTACATCTCTGTTACATCTATTAACTTTACTGATTGTTAATGAAAATTAATCATTGAAGACAGTATTGATGACTCTCAAAAGAAAGACATGAATCAAAAAAGACAGAAAAGGACTCAATCGCATCCAGGAAACGAACCCAGGACCTCTTTCTTACCGGGGAAGTGCTCTGATTATCGAGCTAATTTGACCAGGCGATATCTAAAATGAAGCATTTAAGTATGCATATTTAAAAAAAATTCTTTCTAAAATTAAATTAACAAAATAATTAGTATGTATTGTATAATATATGTAATCTATTTGCGGTGACCGGATAAATCATAAAAATGATAATTCATCACATCTTTAAAAAGTTATATAAAGTCATGGAAAGTGATGAAACAAAAACTTTATTAACTGGGTCAAGTAGGTTAGGTTAGGTTAGGTTACGTTTAAATTTTTTTTTCATCGTTTCTAATGACTTTATATCACTTTTTAAAAGTGTGTTGATTTGTCATTGTGTTGATTTATCATGGAACCGTATTAGCTTAGGTTAACATTTTAGAAATAAGTGAAAGTGTAATTATCATTTTTCTTCAATTAAAAAAAAAATAATTCTGATTTCGATTTAGCCCCCGTGCTTGCGCTGGTCATTTACGTGCAATGAGTAGGCATTAAAATTAAATCATTTTTGGGAAGATTGCTTCTATTAACTGATAATATCTAATTTTCCCATTAATGCACCACATGTTATATATATTTCATTGAAAGGGGTAGTAAAAGGTCAAGAAAAGATGGATCGAATGCACCGATAGGATTTATTTTTACACGTAGGTGCGAAGGATTATCATAATATTATGAAGTAAAATACAAACAAATGCCATTTTATAGGTTGGTTGTTTAGGCTACCTGTCCAATTATCTAATCAATCCATTCATAAATATTATGACGGAAATAAGCCAGTAGAATCATTAAAATAAAATTAAGAAAAATGTTTACGGTATTTGATAAACATGATCAAATTGATTGTTTATTTTAATTTGAAAGCTTCTATCTTTTATGCATTAGATTGCTAATATAAATGACAGCATCAAAACTTATCGATTTCTTATTTTAAATCCTAAAATCAGTCGATAATCGGAGGTAAAACATATTATTCCTGAACATCGGTCACATGTTTTCATTCAGCTGATCTGACTAAAAATATAAACGGATTAGGCATCTACATAGCTTATATTTATGATTTTAGATAATATGTCGGTAGATAGCAGTCTGTGATGGAGTGCTGATATCTAGTTTGATGTACCTATGGCAGGGAGGCATGGAACTGGCAGAGAAAGGATGAAAGTAGACAGAATGCTGTGGATTGTGGTGAATGAATGAATGTGGAGATTCGCAAAGAATGCAAGGCTAGAATGCAAGAGTAATGAGTAAGATTAATAAAGGGACGCTTAAATAGTTTGGGCATGTAGAGCAAATGAACGAAGAAAGGAGAATACTCAGATGCAAATATGAATGGTATAAGAAGTCAGGGATGCGCGAGGAAAACACGGAACGATCATATGAACCATATAATTGAGTAGGGCCACGTCAAGAGTCAGAATAACAGCTGAATGCTGTGTCAAGACCGAGATGTCTGGCAGTCCGTCCTCTTTGCCTATTGAAACAGCGTGATAGTTATTTATTAGGGTAAGTATACCCTTGTACCAAATACGTATAACTAAGAAATTATTTAAACATTGGCTTGCTAACCAGTGGAACACCGATCGGTCTCTGAAGAACATGCTAGCATTCTAATATGAGCCTTATTAGAATAATTTGCGATGCAATTTTGAACATAATGGTTGGAAATGTACGAAAAACGAAATTGTCATCGTTTGACCTAATAAAACTTTAGGTTCCACTAATACTTCTCTGTTTTATGCTCCCACATTCAACAGGTTAATCGTTTAAACTGAATTTCTTGGGTAACGTTTTAAATGTCGTTATTTGAATAGTTATGAAGGCAGGTAGATTTTTAGTATAAACGAAATAAATGATAATATTATTTACAGTCTAAGGTTATTTTCCAACCTTAGCGCCTTTGAGACGGTATAAGTAATTTCGAGATTTTTTTTATCTTGAAACTCATTTCTACTAGATTCTGTTTAATTTCTTCCTTCACTTGTAATATCCCCGTGTAAAACCATTTCAGTATTACGTAGATATTCTGTATATAAGTCTTGATATTGTCGACGTATCCAACCATCTAAAGTTTCAGCCAAGATGAATAAATCTAAAACATCAACAAAATTCGTTCGTACACTGTTACACCCAGTCGATTCTGGCACTACTTGCTTGCAAAATAAGTTATCGGGCCTATTTCACATTCTTAGGCAATCGCCGGACCGCATCACAATAGATCCCTGACTCGACTGCCATCAATTAGCTGAGGCATCACGGGGAGTGGGCGAAACTAGCGAAAAGAACAGAGAAAGTACGCAGAAAGAACGAGAAATTCGGTAAGGAAACTGGACAGGAACGAGAATGTCGGGAAATCCCCGTCTAGGCGGCTTCCGCCGGCCATGATTCCATGCCTTATCTGTAGGGAAAAGTTTTTTTGTCAAAGATACACCGATACAATATAAATTAGGCCTCCCTCGGACGCTGGCAGCAAGTTTACCGTATAAAATATTGTAGCAAGAGTGGGAAAGTTTCGCAATAAAACAAGACGGGCCGGTGCCAGATGTACGCGGTCAGCGGGTTTCCGCCGCCCAGTGGATTCGTGGAACATGCACCCGTGATTGTGTTATCATATCAGTAGCTTTTCCTAGAACTAAGAATCCACAGTGAATTTAAGCTGAACGCTTCGAGGATTTAAAGATTGTTTAACGTTTTGGCTCAAAGAGGACTGGATATAAAGGGCAAAACAGATTACGCCCGACTACAACGGTTATGATAATAAAAGTTGATGCTGATACTCGTAAACGCACAGCTAATTTGTATTGAAAATAAATCTTCGATTTACTATTTCGCTACTTATATAAAATATTAAATTATTTTAGTGATTTGTTTTTGGGGTATTATGCCGTGTTGAGCTATCTACTTCTTTTTCCAACGTTTCGGAGAGCATTATAGTTTCCATCATCAGGGCAGATGTGTGTCACACACATGTGTGTCCGAAACGTTAACTAAAGAAGGAGGTAGCGAAACACTGCATAATACCCCAAAAATAAATCAATATTATACTTTTGGCCGTGAAAATCTCAAATCATACCTATTAAATTATTTGTATTATTAATTTGACGCATCCTTAAAAATGTATTCCAATAATTCAATCGGTTTTCTCCATTTGTAATTGAGAGTAGGTCGATTGGTGATAAAATTTAAATGATAAAAGATTTATCAGAAGTTCACTGGGGTTATGATTCTCGCGCGCGGGGTGGTCCAAGAAAAAAACAAGAAAATTATCTATGAAAAATTGAAAGGAATAGACCAAGGTGGTTCGCTGTGGATGGGGCCCTTTATTGGCCAAGTCGTGGCCGATAGCAAATAGCTGGGGTGAAAAATGGGGGAAATATGTTTTTACTATCGAACCTTCGAGAGATATTAGAAAAATTGGACATGTTGAAGTATCAATCGTTAGCGCCAAAACATCTGGCGAGAGTGGAATTAAAAACAAGACTTTTCTTTGCGTTTTATCTGACCTGTAAGTTATTGGTTTTCTTATCTGCTTATAGACTTATTGTACACAAAGTAACACAAATGGATTGCTGGATGTCTTCCTAGTTCGTTATTATACTAAGTACGTATTTAAATAGCATAATAAAGCACCACTGGACAAGTTCTTTGGTCTATTATTTATTGTATGCTTCTCTCACGTCATTTAAATAAACTTTTTAAATGTCAATATTTCTTGCAAAAAGCATTTATTTTATTATTTTTTTCAGTATTCTACAAATTATTTTTGCCGTTTTAAATGTGCAGCCTTCGTAATAAAAAATCGACATATTAGAAGATAATATTTTTGGTATTTACATAGTTATAATTTCAAAAACCCAAAAAATAATCTTTATTTTCCAGTATTTTCGAGTTAGTTTTGAACAGCAATTTGCCATTTTCAAAATAACAATAATCGAGCGAATTTGGAACACACTTCACTTTAATTATTTAAAACAAACACAAACGACAAAACTTTGAACAGAAGGTACCACATAAGATTATCTCAACCGAACTGACATATCGCTTAATTAATGTTTGAATTATAATACAATATTTTTCAGATTAAGTGCGATGTAAAAAAACATTTGAGATGGTGAGAGTATTTATCACACAGGAAACCTTTTCCCTGAAATGCAATTTATTTTTTTCTGTTATATCATTTACTAATTTAATTATTGATTTTTTTGAACTATATCTAGTTTCCCGTCTGTGAAGCCATTAACCCCCGGGGACACGGTGGGTGGTTGGCTGCGGAGTCATGAAGAGAAATGGGAGAACATGAAAAGAAATCTGGCCAAAGTAACATAAAACGACACTGATTCTCGAGTAATAGCTGTTACCTATCTGACAATTAATAACAGCCAATCCTTTACGTAGATACTTATCTACAAAGGATCCTAGGAAATTCGCGTATGGCTAAGGGAATGTAGAAGTAGAAAATAACTACAGGTAACTATTACAGGAAATTTGCCTCTTTTTTCCATTCTTATTCAGCTTATATATATTATATTGATCTTTAAATTTGATTAAGCCTGTAATTTATTTAGTACGACTGTTATTTTCTACTGTTTTTAAGGTTAAATTTGATAGCATAAAATCTTCATTTTGGATTTTTAAGAAAATGTTTGACAATTTGGCTATCGTTATGGTTTTGATTTTACTATTTGTGAAATGTAATTGGTATTATTTTAAATGATTGATTTAAACATTTAAATATGTAATACAATTTTGAATAGTGCAGTATATTTAAAAATTTAAGCTTCAATAAATAAATCCGCGCGCTTCACCTAATCAAAAAAGAGAAAATCATTTAGGCCAGAAGTGAAATTACCGCTTTTTAGGCGTAGTTAACAATTGGGTGCTTTTAGATGCATATAACGTGTAGGCGTTTGCTAAGTCCGGTCAACTTGACGAAGGGACCTATTGCAATCTAATTACAATAATAACCTAAAAACTATACTGTCGGTGTGATTGAAACACCGTCATAATGCGGAAATGTCCAATGTGTACCACGCAATTACTTGTCTCTCAATCTCCAGCTGATACGAGTGGCGGCATTCGTCGCAAATATTAAATACCACACTGGCGATAGCAATATAAACAGAATCGCGTAAAATAATTAAACCACAGAAATTGAGTGAAATTGATAAGGATTCGTGGAGCGGTGAATATCAAAGGATCAAACATAGGAGCATTATCTCATATTAGTCACGGTCAGTTGTTGCGGAATACCGCAGTTGGTGAAAGTCTGACCGGGTTCACAAACCTTCATCCTTCAGCCGTCATAAGTCATATGACATTACCTTAGTCAGGTGGTATGCGGGGAGCTAACCACTAAGGTACATTAGGTGCCTTTGTTGACAATTTACACCGCATTATTTTAAATGTCATATTTTTTCATGAAACCCGCGTTTTACTCAGAAATAAAGCATGTAAAGTTTAATAGAATTATTGGAATTTTTGTTTGGATAATTTTGTGTTTTCCCGTTGAATCCCCAATGAGGAAAAGTGATCAAAACGTTTAAATTTTAAGACACCTCTAATAAAATATTATTAGTAAAACGTTCACAAACCTCCAAAATAAACATAACTAGCTGACGCGTACCCGGCTTCGCTCGAATTTTTTCTACTTTCTATAAATATAAGATGCATGTAAGGGTGCTGGTAGTGACGGTATCTCGCCATATTTCATCAAAAAATGTGCCACAAATCTTTCTTACCCTATAACCAACATATTTATAATGTCACTAAAAGAAGGTAAATTTCCCACAAAGTTTAAAAATGCTATTATAATCCCTATTCATAAAACAGGGTCAAAAATTAACATTGAAAATTACCGCCCAATCTCAATACTCACGGTATTTAGTAAACTTTTTGAGAGAATTGTCTACGATCAAATTTACACAACAATTGTTCGTAATATACAAAACCAACAACACGGATTTCTTCAAAAAAGATCAGTACTAACAAACTTGGTAAATTTTACGGAATATTTAACGTGCAATATGGACAATAGAAACCAAGTAGATGTAATCTACACTGATTACTCTAAGGCCTTCGATAAGGTAAACCATTTCATTCTAATTCAAAAATTAAAACGATTAGGCATCCATGGTGACTTACTCCGGTGGCTCACTTCATACCTTTGGAGTAGACTTCAAAGTGTCTTAGTTGAGGGAACAAAACTAGCTTCTTCTCTGTGCCCTCCGGTGTACCTCAAGGTTCTCATTTAGGCCCATTATTATTTAATGTGTATATATACGATATTCACAAATGTTTTTTACATGCTAATTACCTAGCATATGCAGATGATAAAAAAATATACTTAGTTATTAAATCAATCAACGACTGCATTAAACTTCAAGAGGACCTCAATCGTCTCTTTGTCTATTGCAAATTAAACAAACTTGTTATTAACATCGCAAAATGCAATAAATTAACATTTACCTGCCCGCACCTGGAACACTGTACACCGATCTGGACTCCTTTATACCAAACCCATATCGAAAGAATAAAAAGAATTCAAAAAAAAATTTTAAACACATAAATTATAAACTAAACTTACACTTCTCAAATTATACCGAATCCATTAAATTTCATAATTTTAACTCCCTCCGAACACGACGTCTAATTTTTGATCAAATCTTATTATTTAAAATCCTAAATAATTGTCTGGACTCACCAGAACTTACCAATTTAATAAATCTTCATATTTCGTCTAGATCAACCCGACAATCTGATTTATTTTATCTACCCTCGTGTAGAACAAACATTCGAAAAAATTCCCCAATTCCTCGTATATGTGCACAATATAATACAAAATTTTACAGCATGGACATTTTTGGTAATAACCTAAAGAAATATCGATATGAAGTAATGCGTACGATCGATTATTAATATGAGAGTAAGGAATGTATCGGCAGCATCTCTTATCCTCTTCCTCTCTCCTTCTTTTAACACCAAATTAATTTTAAGATACTAAAACTTCATTTCTAATGCACTTTAACATAAGAAACTTCTGTGGCTTGACTTCAGTTAACTTGTATATTTATCTCGTATATTATATAAAAGCTGTTTGTTTCTTGCAAAATAAATTATACATATAAACCTTTCGGCAGAAGACAAACATTCTCTTAATGTTGGTAAAATTGTTTGTGCTCGATAAAGCACGGATAAAGCAAATTAAATAACTATTTTGTATTACGGACAATGCCGTTGCAGCACTTTGTAGTTATCAGTGATTTTTGGGATGATTAAAATATTCTCAACTGCCTAGAATCACTGGGGCTATCACACCCTCCAAAACTAGGTAGGTACCTACCTAAATAGGTAATTTATCACATACTTCCTCATTTCCATCTCCATTCCCTACCCGCTCCCTTCATCCTCACAACATACCTCAAATGAAAAAGTCTCACTGTCTCCAAACGGTTGGGAGCAGTTGGGTTGGGAATCTTGTGTGGTTGCGGTACTCACATAAAAAAATATATACATACATAATGTTATCACTTCGTTGCACATTGAATAATTTTATGAGTTATTTAAAAAAAACTTCGGTTTTAGTTTCAGATATCTACTTTTTCTTTGATCAATCATTACCCGTGTTGAGGGACCGAGTTTAGATATTCAATTATTTTATTGTTCAGGTCTTATCGCTTTCCGTAATCCATTATTCCTACCGTGTCTGATAAGACATAATTAAGTGTATATCAGATAATTGTCTCATAGTATAATTACCCTAATATACACCGTACCTTGTTGGTAGCTACCTGTTGGTACTGTTTGTTGAATCACGCTCCACGTGCTAGCTACATTTAGAAATGCTGTCAGAAATGGTGTCAAAGTTGACGAATCTTTCAATTTTCTGACGATTGGACAAATAATAAAAGGCCAAACGGATTAATTTGATTTTATTTTGCACTTTCGAATTTTCCTAGTGGACGTAAGAATAAAAACAATAATAACTCAAAAATGTTAATAATTTCGTTCACAAAACTTTTCACAATCAAATTAATGTACACCTACAAAATTCCAAAAATATCCATAAATATTTAAAACATCAAAAAAATATTGGATAAAATCCATCAATATCGTTAATATTCATAAACACAAATATCAGTTAACATTTCTTTGATGGGCGGACATAACAGTATAACTGCATTTTTGACCATTTAACGATTTATATCAGAAAATGTGTCTTGTGTATGCCGGCATCAATGGTATTACCAGTATAGTTACACCAGTACTCAAAACATATTATATTACCATTGATGCCGGCATACACAAGACACATTTTCTCATATAAATCGTTAAATGGTCAAAAATGCAGTTATAATGTTATGTCCGCCCATAAAAGATTTATAAACATTAATAAACAACCATGGAATTTACATAATACTAACTAATGTATTTATGGACATTTTTAGATAGATATCTATGATATCCGATATTCACGGATATGGATATTTATAGGTATTATTCCTATGCGCAAAATATTGTCAAATTTGTCCATTTTTACACTTTTTTTCTAATTCCAATCCGACAACTCTTTGTTAAATTGTACAATACCAATATGCAAAATATCGTAAAATTTTTCCATTTGGAAAATTGTTTGTCAAATGAAACAATTTTAATTCGTGAAATAACATTTTATAACAATTTCAATAACTTGAGCGTATTCAGAGTAAAGCGGAGTATGTAGTTTTTGTAATATTTTAAATAGAATAACAGGTTCACTGTGAGATGGAGGACCGATAAAGAGTTTTATATAATAATACTTTATTTTTATTATATTATGGCAAAAGACAAGTGTTTGATTGTATCAATAAAAACATGATCGTTTTCTAAAAATACAGTGATGAGAATTTCGGCTAGAGGTTCAGGTAGGTAGATATGTTATGTCCAAATCCACCATGGCAATGGAGGTAAAAGAAGCCTGGGGGAGTTTCAAACGAAATTTAACGAAGAAGATGCTAATAAAATGCAAATTGAAACCATAGTCGTTGGATAATATGTAAAAAAATAATAATAGTCCCATCCGACTCTTTCATTACTTTGCCCGCCAATTAAATCAGACCGTTAAGGTGGAACGCTTGACTTACGACTCATAAGGTTAATGATTTCAACTCGGACTGCTGATGATCTTGTCGGTCAGTGATGCATCCAGCTCATCAGGGAGACGTGGTCCATCGTCTGCCAGAGACAAAGGAAGGCAATGGCAGTTCTACGAAGGGCAGATAGGACATTAAAATCATTATTGCATCCGTCCGACATGGCGGCGCTACTCGGAAATTGATAAACTTGACTGTTTTGCGAAACGGTTTTTAAAATATTTTTTTCCTCATTGTCAAGGTCAAATTTGAGTGACCACATTGTTGGTATAAGTTGGTGCACCAAAATGTGACGATTGTTGCTTCTTTGGTAATAATATCTACCCACAGTTGCGACGGCGACATTATGAATTCATTTATGCGGAGAAAAATGAGCAGGTATTGCTAATTTATTAAGAATCTCGTCTAACTATTGGTTATCCGGCTAAAAACGGGATTGCGAACCTTTTCCTGATAAACTTTTAGTAAATTCCTATACATCGGAAAACTTATTAATGCACCTTGATCATATATATTGACAAAATACGAAAATATTAAGATTTTCATAAACACGTGTTCCTACATCGTGATAATACATTCGTATTTTACTAAAATAAAAATTCATTTATTATCATCAATTTCATTTACCTTTATAATAAACCCGTGAAATTCTCATGCATTCAGCTTTAATTATACGAATCAAAATTATGCTTTTAAAAAAGCGATAGCATGCCAATTTCCCGATAAAATATTAGTTTATTCAGAATATATCGAACAGGTGTTCTTTTCCTAATAAATATAATGACGGAATGTGACAATATCATTAGGTCAATATCAATATTTGTTGTGTTAGGCCGTCCTCATAAAACATTCGCTTTTGATTCGTACTTTAGGAACTCTGTTAATTCATTCGTTATAGGCTTGCAGTCCCGTTTTTAACAGTAAAGCGAATAATTTGACCAGATACGTAAGTCTTGTCCGTGTATAATGCTTCACATCAATATCTTTCCATATCATGTTGGAATAATATTCTATGGAATTCAACAGTATATTCATTTAATTTTTCGGTATGAATCACCACAAACGGCTGTCATTCATCACATGTCAAATAGCCGCACGTTTTTGAACGTTGAAAGTCCGCAAAAGATCATTGAACCGTCAATGGTGCGTCAAAGACAAACCATCGCTGGAATAGTGCTTCAGTTTTATTATTCTAATAAAGCACAAGCCTTGACTCAGGGGTCGGCGTCAATAAGCTCCTTGTTCCCAGGCTGGCGCAAGCTTTGTGATACCTTAGGAGCTACATGAGCGTAGGCATTACCCATTACAGAAAAAATCAAAAAGATCGGAAAAAAAAGTTTTTCAAACTGTAAATATATAATGGAGATATTTTTTAAAAATTTCAATGGATAGAGTTCGTGCAATGTGGTGACGCGTAATTGGAAACCGACCGCGCGGAAAGCGGAAGATTCAAGTTCAAGTCCAATTGGCACCTATTCCTATTTGAAATAATAGAATAAAATTTGATTACAAGAAAATAAGATTCATGTAGTCCGTCTTTTAAAAAATTGAACAGCGCGCACTTTGAAACGTATTATTTCCTTACAATTGTTTGCGTTAGTGGTTCAAAACTGGTTCGAAATATTTTGGAACACCCGCCTGCATTCCCCTCTTACACTACTACACAGGCAAGATTCTCTTGTGCCTACTAATGATATTTAAATATCACACAAAAAATCTTATTGTTTTTAGTTTCCATGGCTACTCGTATGTGCCATGATAGAAGTCGAAATAGGAAACTATTGCTTTTTTTTCAATTCTAAAACATAACAAATATAAAACAATATAAAATTTAATCCAAAATTTTATTTAGGTATCTAAATATTTTGAAATTTTACCTTTAAAATAATTTAGTAATTAGTGTAAATAATATTTAAAGTTAAATTAATTTATTGATTGTTTAAGGATTTAAGGCTTCGGAGAAATATTTCTGCCATTTACTGGGACAGCATTATCGGAATACTGCCTTCAAAATTCAAAAGAGATTAGGTTTTTCCCAATTCCTGTAGTCTTCTGTTTTATCATTTCTCTCCATCAATCACCAAACATAGCTCATACTTAAAAGTACATCACTAAATGTTCCTTTCTTCTTCACTTACGAACTGCATTTCTAGATTATTAAAGGTGAAGATTTGGGGGGGCAAATTTAACTGAAAACTAGATCACCTTCAGCTTATATAAATTATACCTACCCAGTGTTCACCTGGCACAGAAAAAGATGACATAATCTAAAAGATTATCAAGTAAAAATTTATTGAAGAAAAACAACGCGTAAGAACACTCATTCTAAATCAATTAACACTCCGTTAGTTGCTCATCGGAACCCACCCATTTGTGACTTTGACACGAAAAACATTTCAAATTCGTAACATTTCAATAAAAATGTGAATCCGTCATAACATGATTATTCATTTCTTGACCCAGTTACCCGCACTTAAGGTACGCCCATGGCGGCAATGAAACACACTTGGCAAGCAAATCGTGATGGGTGTGGATTGCTGACAGAGGTACGCCACTGGTGAGGAGAATGATTGAAGGCGAGATGAATGGATTCATCTGTTCCTGTCGGATGCTGGGATTATTATTCATGTAAAAAATTCAACCGCGAGAGATGATCCCTCTCCCCTTGCCCCTGTAAAGCGGTTACCTACCTAGTTATCACAATAATCGGTTGTTATTTTCTAAGGTAGGTGGGTTTGCACCTAACATTATTTCTTATTTAACTAACTAACAATCACGTCGCTTCTCCGCAGGTAGGCAGAGAGGATGGACAGCCAAACAACTCGTTTTGACACACACTCTTTGCCTCATTCACATTCATACATCGTCTCATACATATTCTTCTATTATTCTAACTCTTGACATGGCCCGACTCAAGTATCTGATTCACTTGGTCGCGCCATGTCTTCCTCGGGCGTCCCCGACTTCGTCTACCATTCACATTTGCATCGTATATTCTCCTTACACTCCTTTCTTCGCCCATTCGCTCTACATGCCCAAACCATCCAAGCTTCTCTTTCTTGATCTTCCCCATTACGTATTCATCAGCCTTCCCTTTTAGCGGATCTCCACATTTCTTACACGATCATACATGGTTTTAGCACACATACGCCTCAGGGATTTCTTATTTACCTATCTCTTATTTTTTTTCATGAGAAACCGCACAATTGCCACAGCTGCTCCCAGCTGCCTGAAGCCAGTGAGACTGGCATCCCCGATTGGTGTATGTCGTTAGGATAAAGATATTGGGAAGGGAAAGGAGAGTGGAAGGGGAAAGTGGGGAAGTTTGTATATCTACTATTCCACGTGAAAACCATTTCGACCATAAATCATACCTCTTGCAATAACTTCGGCATGTAATCAAAATCAAAGTAGGTTGGTACCTACGCAGTTTTAATTGTTGAATTTAACTGAAAGTTTTTTCTTAAACATGTTGCTGAATACAAACCTGCACAGTTCTTTATACTACCTGAACCTAAACATAGAAAGACATAAATCAGCATGTAGGTGGGAAGGTACTCAGTACATACATAACCACCTTCCAAACCATAAACGATGAAAGGAGATACCTAATTACTGTTGTTTTTTTTCGTATTAAAAGTGAGACCGCAATAAAAAAAATGACCGGAAACACAAATAGGTAAACAAGTAGAATATATGTAGACATTGTGTTTTTAAGCATCCTAAAGATGGACCAACCTTCCTACCAATAATAGGTACGTTTTGGTGGAAATCGTTGTTATCATAGTGAATTAATTATAAACACTGTTGTTGATACCATAAACATGATCACTTTCCTAAATAGGTACCTACATGTTACTTAGTAAATTTCTTCCATATTTTACCCATCAGCCATAGGTAAGTCTTTGCGCTTGTCGTAAAATCTTTGAGGTCTATCATAAAAATAAAATTCTCTTTAAAAAAGGCGTCTGCCTGATTTCTTGAACAGAGAGGTATGGCAACCATTGATGGATTGACTTCGTTTTTTTAACGACGTAACAAGTAAACAATTAATTTAGAATGGTTTCGGTTCAAATAGAGGACGTTTGTTGCCAAAAGTCGTAAAACTAAAAGAATGTCAGCAATTGAACGACCTGAACAGTGAACACCAGAGATGGTGAAACACTTGAGAAACGATTTACACGTGGAGCAGTTTTTTTCCTGGGAAGAATAAATAAAGCCTTGTTTGAAACAATGAACTATTATGTTCGACTTTTTCATGAATGCTGGTACCTACTATAGTGCATACTTGTTTAGCTAACAAGGAGTATGATGTCAGGTAGGTACATACCTGATTACGTCAAGGTTAGTATAAACATATTCCAAATACCAGAGTTATTATTTAAGTTGAATAACACCATAACAAAGTTGAATTTGTGCGAGTGCGAGTGTTTAATGTTTATTTATTTGAATTTTACTTTTTTGTGGCTGAGCTGGCATCATGGGGTCTAATGAGACATTTCAGCGTGTGGTCAACCATATCACTATATCATGCAGTCTACCGAGATTTTGACACAGTGGCATGAGGTTTACCAAAATATTAATATTAACCTGTTAACCGGGGAGTTCAGTTTTGAATTACGCATCATATAACGGGCGCGAACTCCTTCACTAGGACGTATCAATACGTCACGCCCGGTGGATGTTAATTTTATTTTTATTTTTTTTTATTTATGCATCAAAAAAAGTGAAAACATCGAACTAAAAAAATAGAATATTTACAAACAATCATAAAGATTACAAAAAATATAAAAGAGGTTATAATTACAGAACAATAAATAAAAGCACACAGATAAAAGAGAAACATTGAGTTTAAAAAAATAAAATATGTAAAAATTAAGAATTCAATTTCCGTGTGATATGTTCGGAAATATACGTCCCGCTCGTTCCAGGGCGCAACATATATTTCAAGGACGTATTTATACGTCCTACCCGTACTCGATACTGTTTACGTTTGACGTATTTATACGTCCCGCCCGGTTAACAGGTTAACAAATTCAATAAAAAAAATTACGTTAGATGTACACAGGTGGCCATCAGAAAATAATTCCCCTCAGAGCCTACCTCAATAGGGATGCTGTGTGGATGGTATTTTTAGGAAATGTAAGAGAGAAAGTCCTGGGAAGGAAAAGGGTGGGTAGGAATCTGGGGGTTAGTGATGTTCCGATAGAGTACTGATGGAGAGGATAAGAAGTCTGCATCAACCAGTCTCACCAGATCTATCCAGCAGACCCCATCCGCTGCCAAAGCTTGGACAAACTTCACATCATGGACCCGGCCACTCCTTCGAAGCCATTAAACGTGGAGAACCACTTGGAGTGACCTATGGCAGAGATGTTGGTTACACGGTCCCAAAAAAATAGAAAATTAAAAAAAAAATTTAATCAACGAAGTTGATATTAGCGACTCTCAAACTAAAATTTGAAACAGAAAAATTAGAAATCAAAGATTCTGACTATTAAAATGGCCCGACTCAATTATCCTATTCACCGTCATATTTCTCCTTAAACTCATCTCTTCGTTCATTTGCTCTACATGCCAAACATCTAGGTCGCATATAAGAATTGAACCCAGGACCTCTGCCTTGTCGGGAATTTGCTCTTTCGTTCGATAGTCGCTAATATTGCCTTCAATGATTAAATATTACAATTCGAGGAATTACTCATTAACTTAATCCAAAACAAAATTTTAAAAATAGTTCGACGTTACGCATCAACTGTTATTCTTGATATTTTAATGATGATAAGTGTACGCACCTCATAACTTTTTTATAGATATACCTTCATCTAACAAGTCAACAATAAAAAATCAAATCTAGTGGCAAATTGTCAAAACAGGTAGGTACTGTAGAGTGTAGACAACGGAAACCGCGGTAGACCGCAAGTTAATATGGCATCAGTAAAAATAATAATAACTTAAAAACTGCATGAGTTTAAATTTCACTCCACCCAAATACAATTTTTCTTGTAGATATAAATTTTCACGTCTGTCACAGATTCAAGAAAAATTGTAATGCAACATAAAATAAATTAACCTCACAAAACGTAAACAATGAATAAGATTTTTTCTATTCCGCGGCTGCATTGTCCGCGCTTCACCTGTGCGCACCTCTCCCGAGCGCGCCAATAGGCAGCCTCACCTGCGCCGGTACCGCGGATCGATTCAGCGTGGGCGTGGCGCCGTTTCACGGTCCAATCGCGTCGCTTCTCTGTCGCATCCACCTGTCGTCCCAGGTAGCTGTATTGCTTCACCGGCCAGGTGAGCGTCTGATTGGGCGGACACCTGGCCAATGGGAGGCGCGCGCAGGTGTGGCGAGGGTGTAATTACGTCGCGAGATGGGCAGGTGTCGTGATAAGGGACGCGATTGGAGAGCACACCTGCCCATAGATAAGAGAGATAAGAACCCAGGTAATTGGGCGGAGAGATTGTGTGGTGGTTTTGCTGACACCGTACTCTGCTATTTGTTCCAAAGACAGTACGAATCCTAGGTATCTGTAGTACAAAAGATTGAATTCGTAAAATCCAAAAACTTCAGAGTCAGTGGAGTCGCTGTTGTAGATTTTGTGGTTACAAGAAAATCCATTTTAAAATTCTTTTCAAAATAGATTATAAGAATAATATAAAGAAAAAAATTATAGTAGGTGATAGTAGCTATGAAAAGAACAATTAATTATTTGTTAACATAAATGTATCTAACTATGTTTTTACTATAGTATACTCTGTGTGCAAATTCGTAAACTTTTTAATAAAATGTGTTCTTCTGAAGTGACTATGTTTTTCTGTATTTGTTTGTAAATAATAAAATTAGACAAAGCTTAGGAACTCGTAATAAATTGTACAGCGCCCTAGATAGGAATTTTTACAAAAAACCGCGCTATAAAAATTCTTATTATTATGTGTTCTAGATTTGACCGTTTTTTGCCGTCTGAAAAGTTAAATGTGTCAAGCTAAATATTAACTGTTTTACAATCAAGTTCATTTGAAAATTCAAATAAAGTAATTCCACAAGTGCACAATATTATTATGTAAAATATCAAACTATCAATCGAACCCAACCTAACCTAACCTAATATGATTATCGTTTGTATGTCGAATAAATATTATGTTATAATCTTCTTTTATTCATACTCGTTACATTATAAAAAATCTTTATCGCTATAATGGAAAATGTATCAAAGAAACCTTCTTTTCACTAAATTCTGAGACTCATTATTCTCAGTAGAACATCTTACAAAGTTTCCAAGAAAGCAGGAGTACAGCTTGGCGAAGAGGTATGAGTTGAGTACAATCTACAAGCAGTAGGAAAGTAGGTACCAATAGATCACCTCGTTTGCTAACGAAATTTCCAGGAATCCTACGCAAAAGTTTCATTCGCCTGAAGCTGTTCTCGGTTGTATACTTCATCAAAATTATTTGTTGTACCATTATTCGGAGGACGTATCCGCTATGAAGGTACTTCACTTCAGAGTTTATTATTTAAATACCTTTTTAGATTTCTGAACATAACTCTATGAAGTACACACAAAGTATTTTATGATTATTATCGAACATACGAAGAGCCTTAGTCAGCAAAACTTTTTCACAGCATTTTCTAAAATCACGGGTTAAAGCTAAGTAAAAATGCTAAAATTTTTAGCATTTTTACTTAGCTACTTAGCAGGTCGGTAGCTAATAACATATCCCTTTTCATTGAATCCAAACAAATACATTCCTATACGTTCTGAATCACGAATTCAATCCAGCTTATCTAGCGACCGGAATTTTATGAGATTCTGCGCCAAGCGACCTCTTTCTATTTATGTACCCTCAGGATACCGTGTTTGAAATCTGCCAGGATATCATACGAATGCAGGACGTATAAACAAAATATCCTTTACGGCGGAAACGTCCTGGTTTGCAAGGGTTTATTTGAAGCCAGGACTGAGAATTGGATTCCAAATAACATTACGTAGAAAATTCCGTTTTCAACTGGTTTATTGGAAGAAAATGCAAAAATAAACTCCTATACCTACTTTGCTTCTATTTAGTTGACGGTTATTTTCGCAAAATCAAACAGCGCGACCGCTTAGTTAAAGTTTGACACGATGGCAATATTTTCTTACAGCCTAATCGAGAACTCTTTCGCAATTCCTGGCATGGGTAGAAGATTCTGGCATGAAGGAATCAACGCCGCATAGCCCAATATTGGCATACACTCTAGCTCCTCCATTCGCATTGATGAATCATCACATGTATATTTTTTTATGTGACAACTCACAAAATCACCCCTGTCTGTACAGTGTAAAGGCAGGGGCTAGTTAAGTTAAGGGCCGTAAAAAGGGATTTATTAATACAGGTCTTGAAAAGGCTCGAATTATATGAAGGAGGAAAAACAGATGACAGTAGCTCGTTCCACATACGAGCCGTCTTACACAAAAACGAGTCGAAGAAGCGGCCCATTCTCATGAAGCCAACATCAACTTACTGTAAACACGTTCCGCTCGGGTACTCGTGTGTTGGTGTAGGTACATATCTTAATTTTGTTCATAGCTTACCCATACATCGGCCATGCAAGATTATCTTAAAGTATTTCGAACCGTAATAATAATTACAAGTTAGGAATATTATTGTTAGGTAACTTCTTATATTTGGCAAACAGTAGAAATAAACAGCTTGCCTGCTAAATAAACGATCCCGTGCTAAAATTCCGGATGTAATAGGACATATTATTAAATTATCAAAGAAAGCAAACACTTTGTGGCTTGACATTATGTAAATGATTTTGATTTTTACATTGTTTTAAAACACGTATACAAGTATTATTAACAACTGATTTCTGTCGAACAGTTTATTTTTCCATTGTCCTGAAAAAGGTTGAGTGCAACCGAAACCGGTCGGTCTATATAACTCAAATAAGTTGTTTAAGTAAAAAAAATATTTATAGACATTTTATTTTTCTAATTTTAGTTACCCATAATTACAATGAATTTCAGGAGGATAATAATGAATGCCATTAATAATTTATTGAAACTATTTTGGTTCTTTGTTAGATTCGCAATTTTATAGCGCATATACCGTGTTGAGGGGTTACTGTCTCCAAGACTCCTAAACCTACAACGTATCTACTGTCTACGGTCCTATGGCATCCTCGCCTCCCCGCTCCCCCGATCAAGCCCATCGCCCATCGAGGCAGCCTTTCTTTGCTTATGCACGGATTTTATTTTATTACGTCAACCGAGACCAAGAGAGACGGGCATAAGGTATTTTATGCAAGTTTTATAAGGACTTCGTTCGAGAGAATATTGTAAATTGCAAGCTTAGGTTATTCAGATTTATTTTATGATGATTGGGCAATAATTTTACATCTTCGTAGGCATAATAGTTTAAGGCGATGCACTACGTCTTGCAATATTTTAAATTGAGCCGCTATCAATAATAACCCTTACGTAGATGGCGATAAGGTTTAAATTTCCGCTTAACACCATCCGCCTGTTTTGATTTATGCAAGAAAAAAATGGCCAAAAAGTGCCTTTTATTTTAATTTGTGGATGTTCAGGCTTATATATTTAATTTTTTTCCATCATTTTATAAATAACTTAATTTGCCACATTATACAATAATATCATAACCGAAAATGGGTTCGTAAGTAGGAGATTTTGAACTTTAAAGCAGTTTTCATAGGCATTATACATTATTTTTTTCTGGGCTTATAAAAATATTTATCTAAAAATAATCGATTATTTCAAAGGCCAAGATGTATTCTACTCGCAGTATTTAATTAAAGCATCTGAAACATTTCTAGGCGACCAAATTTTCAAACCAAAAACACATGATTTTGCATTACTATGTATGGCATCGCCATGGCATTTTACTTCTTCTCGATATTTTATAATAAGCCATATTCTAAAACTTCCGGTAATTGTTTGGTTTCGGTTGTCTCCTTATTGTACTTTTAAGTGTGTGCTCAGAAAATTCTCATTTCTGAGCACAAACTGCCTCCTGTTTTACATTATGTTTTAGTTTTAATATTCTTGTTTTGTCCTGTCCTGCTGTTATTGTTATTCTAACTTTTGTCATCACTTTGTATAAACAGTGTATTTAGTGTTATAATATTAGATCTGTATTGAGTAAGGCACACTGTAGGAATAATTTTAAGAACCGCTAATACTGAATTACCATTTTTTAAGTTTGTTATACGAGCAGTTAGGCGCACTTGAAGTGAAATGACACTAAACTGCGCTATATAAATGCTATTTTATTATTATTAAGGTATTGATTTTTCATTTACGTCATTCATAAGTAATTTTATCGTTGTAATCATCTATCTCAGCGGAGGTATGCAATCTTTAATAAGTTCATTCACGCGGCATTTCCAAAGATAACCAGGCCACGTTTGTGGAGTTATTATGAAATGATTTAAAAAATAAAATAATAATATGATTGTCAGTACCTACCTACATTAGTATTTTTTCTCTCATCCGTTGATGTTATTTTTATATATTTAGTCAGTCCCCTTGAAAATTTAAAATGCGTAATTCATTTTGCGGTTTTTTAGAGACAAAATATTACTCATTAATTTCTAAGTAACTCTCTAAACCACACGGTTCTTAACCGCTTTATTTCTCCATGATTTTTTTGCGGGAGAAAGTGAATCATTTTCCACAGCTTTTACTCACAAATTCAGATAGAAAACTCCAAGATGTTCTCTCAAAACGTAAAAACAATCAGATCAGGTGGATACTATGTATTCCTACTCTTCCCAAAAAATTGATTAAGACGAGGAGTGTCGATAAATTTCAATCATACTTATAAATGCTTCCATAATTTATAAGGCAAATTATTTAAGTGAATTAAATGTCTTACAATGGTATTATGTCATAGTATATATATCTTTAGTACTTTGATACCTTCTGAATAAACACAATAAAATTTGATTTTATTAAAATTTTTCAAGTAGACAAACGTGTTGAAAACAAAAAATTGAAAGGAGAACCGAATGAAAACGTTATCTTCCTTTTAACTTCACCTCGAAATAAGAGCTATGAATTAAATTTCAAAACCTTTACATTGTTGTTTAAACGCGAAGAATTTTACAATGAACGGACTATATCAGCAAGGAATCTAGAACGAGAAGCCTTATATAAAAGCGCTTATGTATCTTCTTCGGCACACAAAGAAGCCAGTATCAGGGAAACAGCAATACGGTAAGGTCGCAGTAACATAAAACCTACAAACTACGTTGAAAGTAAAATACAAACGATCCGACAACGATCAGCGACAAACGATCCGACCTAGTAAAAACTAACTATTTCCAAAAAGGAATAAACCAGTAACACGAGTAAAGCAATAAAATAAGAGGAGAGGGATTTAATGAATTGCAGCTTTTTGTGAGGTGGCACAAAACTTAATTAGGAATTGGGGATGAACCGTGAGTTATTGCAGGCTCACTGAAACAAAAGGGGGTGGGAGTAAGCCGGCACACCTAGCTTAATTAAAATGCTAGCGAATAATAATAATTATTAATAGAGAATAATAATAATTACGTATCCTACTTTATAAAATGTATTAAGATTTTTAAATTTACTAAGAAATACCGCGTTCGAAATATTTTCCTTGTATTTAGTAACTCCTTTCATTTCCCTTTTGTATTTGATTTTATTACTTTTACTTCGTTATATAAAAAAACTTTTTTCGTATTTTTGCGACATCTGAAAATACAAATAGTTACCATTTTATGGTACTAATTACCCGTTTGATACCTCGAATTCGGTCATATTAAGCCCCCAATTTCTACCGATCTTAACAAGTTTCTCGCAAATTTTTTATGTTTTTTAGTTCCAAAAAAAAAAATTTTTTTGAAGATACATCTATACATTCAAAAAATTCAAATTCAAATTCAAAATTCAAAAAAATATTTATTGCACAAAAATAGTACAAAGGGTATAACTTATAGGTTACATCCTATTTCTTCCAGCTTCTTTTCTTTCTTCCTTTCTTCCCATTCGCTATACAGAAACATTAATTATATGAAATTGACTAAATAGAAAAAAATCGCAAGGTAAGCTCCGAAAATTATTTAAAACACGTTTTGTTCTGTTATTTAATATGTTTTAGGAATGAAAAAACACAGTTTATCTTTAAATGCAACTAAAGTATTTGTCAGGAGATTTTTGCTCTATTTTAAACGAGTTGTGTTTTATTAAATATTTTCACCATTTTCCCTTAATTATTATCGTTTTTTCAAATATCAGCGCGCTCCCTCTAACATTCGTATATATATATAAATTATATATCTATTTCAATCAAAGATATTAGAAGAACGAGATGTGCGATGAGCAATTCATACTGTGTGGAATTGTTTTGCCCAGTGTCGCCGGTTTTGTTCACCAATACTACTGCACACCTTCGCTTACGCAAAGGTATCCGCACTAATACATAGAACAAATTTCTGTGCGTACACGTCCCGATAGTATTAAAAGTACCCTAATTAGGTAGTACTCCGCTTACGGTCCGGCGGCCAACATAGCATATCTCGTTCTTCTAATATCTTTGATTTCAATCCATCTTTGAACGCTTACTACTGGTCTTAAAGTTCATTTTTACAAGGTCTGTATCAGCATTGCGTATAGCAAAAAAATGTAGTATAGGTGGGTATTCCTGAATTAATTTAGTTTCTTGGAGGATTTCTTACATTTTTTAGAGACAGATTACTTTACAAGTAAATTTAAAATATATAAATCAGTTTACATGTTATCTTGTGAACTTATGTTTATATATTATCAGTTTACAATCTGAAGGCTTCCTTTTAAAATTGAGTGAATCCATTCGTAGAAATGCTTCAAACGTAATGTGATATAAAAGTTAACGATTTATTGCTTTTATACAGTAAGAGGGAGAGGTGTGGGAGAGAAAAACTACCCGCATAAGGGAAGCTATAAAACGTTACACTTTATAGGTAACTAAATAAGAATCTCACGGGAATGTATGGCTCGGCTATAAAGTAGCATAAACCTAAATCTAGCCGTTATTTTAATCGGGAATGAAAGAGACAAACTGATTCCGTATTGCAAAGAAAAGCTAGTTTTTATGGAGCTATTTCAGGCGACGTTGACACTATTAATTATTTAGAATAGTTTTATTTTCATAAAAATCATCAAAATTAAGAAATTAAATTATGTATTTTCATATTTATTGAGATATACCTACATGTGTGTATCTTCTACCAACTTCTTGTATTCTCTTTTATCAAGCCAACAAAAGCGCCAATCTTATAAATATCACCTAAAGACTTCGATGAAACTTGGAAAATAAGAAAAACCGTAAGAAAATATCATTCTTTATAAAATGTATTCAGGTTTTACAAAGTTTTTAAAATAACAAAGAAATACCAAGTGAAATATTTTCCTTATAAAAAATATGATAAATCATGGGTAAGTAATTACAAGGTCACAAATAAAAATAAAAAGTTATTAAACAAAAAAACTGTTTATTTCTGTAGTAATATAATATTTAAAAAAAATTACTGTAATAATAAAATACAAACACCACTCCTAAAATATTTGTGTAAATTAAAAAAAAAACAGAAAACATTAATGTACCCAACTAACGTACTCGAAATAAATATAATTAAATACGTATATTACGTGTTATTATGAAGAAAGCTTTCAGATATTCGAGCGACGTTCTTTTCAAGGAATTTAATGTACAAATGTCCGACAGTGCTATATAAAAAAAATAGTAATCCATGTTCATAAAAATAAAAACAAAATGAAAAATGCCGAACACAAACATCAAACCAGAAGTAAGTGAAGAAATGACCTTTCCGTTCCAACAAGCAACAGAGCGGCTTATCAAAAAATATTCTCATATCTTGTTCCTAAAATATATAATAAAATCCCCTCTCAGCTGAAACTGTGTGAATTGTCATCCTTCGGTCCAAGAGTGACAAAATGGTTGTTGGATCTAGGCAGGACTGATTCCGAAATGTTACTAAAAATGCAATTTGATAATTATTTTTCATGAACGCCTTTATGTATCTTTTTATGTATTTTTTATGTATCTTCGTTTTAACATACCTACTTATTTTATCTAGTCTTAAATCCTGTATTCGTCTAGGATAACTTGAAACCTGTAAATTTTACTGTCCTAAAACGGGAATCCTTCCTAGTTTGACAGTCAAAAGCATAAAATGTAATCAATATTATAAAAAATAAATAAATGTTTTCAACATTCACTATCCACTATTCCTTAAGCGTATTATGTACATCTCGTAAAATATTATTTTGGCAGGACATCCCTTATTATCATTTAGAGAATATTCGTGTTTTGGATTCGCCATCGCTAAGTACTCCCGATGATCCAATGTCTAATGGAAAGAGGGCACGATCAGCAAATAGCTGGATTTGCTTTGTCAAGGGGTTTTGTTTTTTAGAGCTCAGCTTCAATCATCGTTCGAGTGCCTGGAACAAGGAACGACTTGTTTTTTTTTGGGTCACGTTGTTTGCTTGCTCTCAAACAATACTGTGACCATAATCTTATGGTCTATTTAAAAGAAACGATAATCATAAAATAGAAGTTTGACGTAACTGAATAAACACGCCATACCTCTCGAAAGTACGTAGGTACATAGGTATTAATTTGAATGTCTACTTTGTAATGTTAAGTTATTTTTAATGTTAAGCTTTGTCTTCGTAAACTACACGGAGAAAACTTACTGACTAGTATGCTAAGCCGTACTCATTTTTATTCGTGTACCGAATTAAAAATAGTTAATTGATCCTTTTTTTCACCATACTCAATCTGATGTACTACGACATTCTTTAAATACGTATAATGTTTTTGCAGGTACCTGTATAAAAACCATGCATGCTATAATGTAACAGTTGACAAACTACTGTAATTATTTTATGAAACTTGTTGAAAAATTAAAGATAGTTATTAGTTATTAACTTAAAGATTGGGTATTATTTAGGAACAATGATTTTTTATTCTTGCGATAAGATGAAAATAATTGTCATTCTATGTTATGAATTTACTATTATATTTGTTTTCTGTATCCAGAAAGACCTCTTAGAAAATTTGCCTCAAGGACACAACTATCTTATCCAGGTAACAAATCAATATCAATCTAATGATAAATCACGGAGATAAATGAGTAGTGTAATTCTTCAAATTATTAATAATCCAGTTAAAAACAGGATTGCACGCCCTTAACAAATGAATTAAAAGGTTTCCAGTTAAACTTTTAGTAAAATACGAATATGTTATCACGATGACGAACACAAGTTCATAAAAATCCTAATATTTTCGCATTTCATCATTATCTAATATGCAGGTGCATGGACACGTGTTCTGATAGATATTTTAAGAATTTACTTTAAGTTTATCAAGAAACGGCTTGCAATCCCGTTTTCAACCGGATTACCAATAATTCGAAGATTTTCAATAAATTATCAATGCTCATTTTTCTTCGTGTTAGTATATAAAAACATGTGTATTATAGATAATACTGGTAACTGTCAAAATGTTGAAAAAGTCGTAAAAATACTCAAAAGTTTAATATTTTGCTAATTAAATAGGTAGATTATATAGATCCTAAATAAATAAGCTTAAGGTCTTCTTTTCACAAGGTATAACACGGAAAAATGTTCATTAGATTAGACGACATCTTCAACTATAATGATCAAAATAAGTTATGCTTCCCGTTGAAACTGACAAAATATGAAAACTAAAAACACATAAAAACAATGATGATTTACTGCACCGAGTTTGAAATATGTTCACCCGCCTAAAATCTCTTATTTAAATATCGCACTAAAGTGTACTATGTTTATGGCTAGTTTTTATTACCTTGGCCACACAGACAGAAACAGGCATTCTTGACAAACATCTCGGTATATAATCATATGTAATATGTCGAGCAAAGCGCGCAATGCAAACCTCTTATGTAAGAACTCTTTATAGGCAATAGGCTAATTCTGCATTAGTAAACAAAAACTAGAACACATGACGCATTGTGTATATAGAAATTTAAGCCAATGGGCACTCAAACTAATTTAACAGGCCATCTTTAATTAGAAGAGAAAAAATTGAGAACTTAGGTGGTCAATAACGACACAATGATACTGTTTTGTAAAATGCAATTCCAAATTTTTTTTTTTTGTAAACCACATTATCCAATCTATAGGCCACAGAAGGACTAGCGGAGTTGCAGTTATCAGAAATCTTCACTTGTCACACAGCTTACCAGAAGAGAGAAAGAAGAAAGAGAAACGATTTTATTAATATATACAGGTGTATTCATATATTAATTTACGTAGTTAGTCTAATAATTAGGTTTTCGTGAAGCTTTTGAGACAAAAATTAAAAAACTGAACAAATTTAAGATAAAAAATGCTCGTTTTATTTTTATTGATGCCATCACTTTTAAATGTTTTTGAATCACACGATTATTTAATGAGTTTATCTGTGGAGATAAGTAGTTAGTTTAAGATATACAAACAATTGCTAGGTATTAATCCTAGTAATGCTAAGTGGCGAAGAAAATGTTTACATCTTCTTGTTAACCTCAAAGTTCAGAACTTCCGTGTGCCATTAAACGAACACTAACTTATCTATAATAATTAAAAATACCTATAAAACGAGAATAAAAACAGAAACCAAACTATTAAACGCTAACAAAGGTGGTACCACAGTACAAATGTACATCGTCCTGGGTAATAAATACGCGAAGTGCGTCATCAGAGCTAGTGATGATTAATTAAATTGCACTTTCAACAACAAACAGAGAAACCTTTGAGCATGTTTATTTCTATTATTTCTGCGTTCCAGGAATGACTTCGTCCGACACGTAAGAGACATAAAAGATAATAGTAACCTTTAACCTCCGATAACATGTGAGTATTACACATTTATTGTTTGTTTCTATGCTATGAAGCCATGATTATAAAAGCGTATTTGTGCCGTAAAACATATTGTCTAAAACTCGGCGATAACATAGAGGATTAGACTAATCTTATGGTAATTTATTCCCTTTTGCTTTCCATGATTGTTTTAATACTTATTGAACAAGATTGAAAATAGCTGACAAAAAATAAGTGTTTCTGTAAATAACTTATTATTTTAAATGATTTAAAAGATATTTGTGGAATCTTGAGTTTTTTAGCAAATGAAGATAACTATTCATTTTACATAATTATATAGTTTATCTAAATTTTACAGTAAGTAGGTATTACCTACAGTTTTAATTTACAAATAAATGAAAACAGTTAAATTCTCATATCACAAAGGTAAACGGAGAAAAAAGAGTAATATAAATTTATGAATCTCTTCAAACTAAATTGGTAAACCGCATAAAAACGCTATTGCAGGACCTTAACGAATAAATTTATAGGTTTCCTGATACGTATACGAATATATTATCACGGAATACGTGTTCTCAAAAATCCTATTATTTCCGCATTTCGTCATTACATATACATATATGTATATACATATATGTTATGGTTAAGGTTTTCACGAGTGTAAGATGTGCAATAATTTTTCTCTTTAATAATTTAGTTTCGGACAGATCTCACTGTCCATCTTCAGAGGCCTTATGTCTTGAGTTTTGTCTCAAACTGAAAGTTTTCGGGTGTTTCTGTTTGGTCCAGAAGTCGAGATAAACGTCAGGAGTTAATTAAGGACTACGTTACGCGGGTAAACCGAGAAAATTATTCTACATATACATATGTGTATATACATTTATAATACACGGCTATACAGTACGTGAAATTTAAGTATAGCTTACAGTAAACTAGGTATGCGGAGAAAAATGAGTATTGCTAATTGTTGATTGTTTCATTTCTACGTTAGAATTTTTTTAATCTCACTAGGAGAAACCTGTGTTGAGGTAATTGTTGAGTTAACATCGCTTTTGGGTCCTACTCCGGCGTAGTGTGATAGTAATTCTACGGCTGGCTAAGCCTTCATCACAAAACAAGCAACATTTTCCGCTTAGTGTGGTGGTAGTAAGATATTTTCTAATATCTTCAGGTCATTATTTCATATGTACGTAGAAACCGTTATCTTTTTAAATTTAATGACAATGAGTTAATGTGAACAAAAAATGTCTAGCGTCCGTGTTAAAAAACAGTTACCAAGAAAATGTCAGATATAAACAGATCTATTGTTTCATAAAATTAATAAAAATATAAAATTGGCATGGAGTCGAGTGGCCAAAGCGTCAGTTTTGCAACCAGTATCAAGAGTTTAATCCTGCGCAAATCATCCAACATTACACAGGCAACAATTTCAGCTTTTTGTAATAGGTGTAGGAAAAATATCCTCTAAAATTATTTCAGAAACATTTAAACCACATCTTTGAAGACAGTGAGTAATGAAAAACCTGGACACGTACGATCAGAAGCGCGTGATTTATAAATCACTCTTATATTTTTTATTCATCGAGTGAAAAAGATTTGCGGTCGATTGAAATGCCGTTATAATTAGATACAAACTACAAATAACTGTTCAGTTTCAATTCAGAGCATTTCAGATAACATTTAAAAACGTTTTGTTAGTCACACGTGAATAAGTATTTACCTAACGTTAAGCGGGTATAAAAAAAAAACAAAAAACTGAGTGAGTATAAAAATCATGCCAATGCACCGTTTTTCTCAGGTAAAAGCAATAGCAAAAATAATAAAAATGTTAAATGTACTGCTTTTTTATTTTAAGGGGAACGGTTGCATGGGCTTTTTCATACAGAACTTAAATTTGGATTTTAGGTCAAAATACTTATATTATATTATTTTTTTAATCAAAGGATGTAGCAAAAATTTCGGATATTTTCCGCTTTATTTATTTGTGTTGCAAATTGTAAAATATTGGAAATTAAATAAATCGATTTTTCACAATTTAAATTTGGCAATTATTTGAGATTTATTAGTAATTACTAACAAAATAATCTCGATTCTTTTATTAACGTATACTATATATATTATATATAATTAAAGTGTAAATTTAAAAAAAAATCTTTTGATCGGTTTAAATTTAATTTTCATACGACCGATTTACTTTGGACACAAATTAGTATATAAATTTTAAATTCCGACACAAATAAGGTTTTTTAAATGTTTAACTTTTTAGTTTATATTTCACTGTATTTAAGTAGTAGTTTGGGAAAGATTATTTTTTAATAATTATCGTTAACTCACAAAAAATTGACAAAGTTTCCTATAATATGGAGAAAAATCGATTTCTTTGATTGCCCATATTTTATAATTTGAAACACAAATAAATAAAGCAGCAACTAGATATTTGCTCTACCTTTTGATTAAAAAATATAATATTAGTTGGTCAATTATTTTGGCCTCAAATCCCAAAGTGTTGTATGAAAAAGGCCACGTAGCCGTCCCTCTTAAAGGTGGTTACGTAGGTACCTTCTTGCATAACCTAAATTTTACTAGGCGGCTCTTATCCTTTTCTAAATACAAACTTATACAATAAAGGAAAAACTTACGTAATTAATCCCTTGATATTATTAACTCTGTGATAAAAGATCTATATCGAAAATCTAGTACCTTTGCATTAATTCATCCCCATTCATGTTTTTTACTTGATTAAAGAACAATTTATTATTTACATACATAAGCCAACTAATTAAAAAAATATTTATAATTTGTAGCGAGTTATTGTCGTTAATTATGTTTAACTATAGTCAAAACTTGTTGGCGTACATAAAGAACAATTTGTTTTTATTTTCAAAAATTAAATGAATCATGAAATGGGGAGAGTATACGAAAAGTTAGTGAATTTTCTGAAATATAAAAATTATGTGCCTAGTACCTATAACTTTTTGTACATTACCATGAAGGAGGCCCCGAGGAAAATAATTTCCTTCAGGATCTATCATCTTTTATGATACTGTGTGCAGTGCAATTATCTATGAATATAATGTTTAGAATAACACAGGAGATCGTTAGGTCTGGAAGACTGTTCTTGACAAATCGCTGATGACATTTTGGTAGGCGCTGTCACGTTACAGCACATGTTCGGTGTTCTTAATCTCCAGACTAATTAATAAAACAGACCCGCACCATCTTACCTACAGATGGCTCATTAAAACATAATGGATTTAAGAGGAACGGCTGAGCGGTCGATATCATACAAAACTTTAATTTGGATTTAAAGGCAAATATACTTTACCAACAGATTTTTTCTAAACCAAGATATAACAAATATCTAGTACGGATGCGTACTACAGAATTTATTCGTATTTTAAATTATAAAATACAGGGTTATCCAATAAGAGGTGTTATTTTGATATTCAATCAAAATATCAATGGTTTCGTTGCGTGTGTGGCGCGTAGCACCGTCTCGTTGAAAGTTAACGTTGTCCAGATCAATACCATCCAATTCCGGCCATAAAAAATCATTAATCATCTCTCGATAGCGCAATCCATTCACCGTAACTGTTGCTCCAGCCTCATTTTCGAAAAAAGTAAGGTCCAATGACTCCGCTGGACCATAAACCGCACCAAACAGTCACACGTTGAGAATAGAGAGGCTTTTCAACAATAACTCTTGGGTTTTCCGAGCCCCAGATGCAACAATTTTGCTTGTTGACGAAGCCACCGAGGTGAAAATGGGGCTCATTACTCAAGATGATTTGCATTTGATTTACTCAAGTGAATTTTAATAATTTGAATGCGTTGTTGAAGCGTGCATCGTTCCATTTTTATTAATGGCGTAGTTTCTACTTGGCAAATGTCAAAAAATGACAGCTTCAAAAGTAACATCTACCGAAATAGCGGGCTATTCAAAATAACACCTCTCATTGGAAAACCTGTATATGCCATTCAAGAAATCGATTTTTCACTGAAATTTTTAAGGCAACTTTGGCAATTATTTGAGAGATAAGACCGAATTACACCTGTCGAGTGCTGGGCCGAGTTACTACTATCTAATCCACTATCATACCACACAAAGATAAATGAGTGCGGCTTTTTTTTATCACGATACTGTTGAAAATGTGACTGCAGGACCATTTCCTAATAAAAAATAGTCATTCAGAATAAAGATAAATGACCTTATCCAAATAATCATAATGGTCGAGATGCAAATTATTATTATTTGTAAAAACAGGTGTACCGACTTACTCATAACGTATTCGAACTTTATTGACAGTTTTTTTATGAAATTTGTTAATTAATTCGTTATAGGCCTCGAGTGCTGATTTTTTTTATAAATTAACAATATTCCATATCAGTGAGTTTTCTGTGTATCGACTTTAAACGTTTTAGTTGGAAAACAAAAACAAATTACCTCAGGAATCACTGGAATAAATCACGTATATTTCTTACCACTCTATATAATATTTATATTATGGTGACGTATCCACACAGGTGACGCCTACACAAATTTAGTTCCCTAATGGAGAGGGAATTAGGTAGTTACCTGTATATCATTATCAGGTCAATGATGACCTAAAGTTTTTAATAAATTCAAGTTATTGGTAGCCATATTATAAAAAGAAAAGCAGTTTGTAGTAAGTTATATTGCAAATCAAACTGGAAATGTTTTTTGAGCCGAGATATTGTTAACTTCTTAGAAATAATATTATATTGATGTTAAACGAAGTCCAATGCAAAAATATTCTATCTATTTACATCAGATACAGATTTTTTTAACATAATCTAAATTTCAAAATTTTGCACACTTTTAATTTCAGTTTTCTCAGTAGTTACTATGATTTATGAAGGTACAATTTTAAGCCTTCAATATTATATAGGGTATCCGGGGGTAAAGTGCACAAACTTCGGAAGGTGATTTTATACATGATGGTATAAGTAAAAAAGTTTTTAAAAATTCGAAATTTAAGGTAGTTTTCAGGTAGAATTGTATGAAGAAAATAATTATATTTTTGTATGAAAAAAAAGAACAATCGAATATTGAAAAAAGTTAATATTTTTTTTTACTTTTACCATTATGTAGAATCACCTCCCAAAGTTTGGGCACCTTATACCCCTGTATATAGCGTAAGGTACGACCTATGTTTACCTCACTCAGATAGAAAAAAATGTTACGTATGATTTAAAAATGACTCGTAATTCGTACTTGGATTCTGTTGACACACCATTTTGGGTTGAAAAAGAAAATGGATATTTTGTTTCATTCAGGTACATTTATAAATATAAAAAGATACTCCTCGAAAATCCCGAAAGAAATAAATCATTTCAAGAATTCAGTCTAGATTTTTAATCTCTATTTCATGAATTATTAATTTTCTATTATTCTCGAAGCATTCCGATTACATCGCTGTGATTGAAAAGTTAATTGAAATTTGTTTAGCCGGAGCCGTAAAGCATTTTAAAACCTTTCAGCAAGGTTCGTTATGCAAGAAGGATCGGAGGAAACTAACTCACCCCGACATGTGCCAATATTCTTTGAGAAGCAATTTATAATGCGATCGTTGAAAATAAACAAGTCTGAAGTCTTTCGCTTTGTTACAATACAAGACGAACAATGTTTTTCCTCCAGAGATTATGATGGAAATTGATTATAATTTCAAACGCCTACGCGGATTGATGTTTGGGAAATGGGGTAAAATTCGCGTAGGTATTTCTGATATGGAATTTTATAACCTTTTTTTCCTATAATGCGTAGTTGTACAAAGTTATATAAATCGAAGGTGGAACATTATTGAAAACGAATACGATAAAAAATATTAAAATTACGTATTATTTACAATGTTAATTATTTTACCTGGAGATGACAAACTATTTAACCGAGTTTTAGTCATAAATGCCATATTTCGACTCGATACACCTGACTAATGACTCCAGTGACGGAAGTAGAAACTTGATTGTGTTGTATTTCCGTATTGTATGAATACATAAATAATAGGTACATGTTTTAAAGTTAAACATATTCATATATAAGATATTTTTAGGTTAACATAAGATTTTGAAAGAAATAAGTCATGTAAGTTTAAGGGTAGCAGAAGGCGGAGACGCCGGAGAAAGACATGGCAGGATCAAGTGAATCAGATACTTGAGTCGAGACAGTCACAATAATAGAATAGTATGTATAAGATGATGTATGAATGTGAATGAGGCAAGAAGTGTATTCCAAGACCGAGTTGGCGGTCCTTCCTCTCTGCCTACCCCTGCGGTGAACTAGGTGATGGTTAGTTAGTTAGTTAGAAAGAAAAGATGAAATTAAATAGATGTTGGTAATATCATCCAAGATAAAATTTAATATATTATAATAATGGATGTACAGGTATTATAAAGAGTAGGTTGTATGTATACTATTCAAATGTAAGTTTTACAGTAGTTTGCAATAATGGAACGACCTATTTTAAAAATGGAATGCCTCACTGTATTCCTTTATTGGCAAAAAACAAAACTTACCTCATTTTAAATACACTCTGGCCATGACATTCATGTTTCGAACTTCATAACTCTAGCAATATCTAAATACATAAAGCAACATATTCCGAAAATTTAAATAAAACACGTGTAAGTATTTTTACTTTTATCGGAAAAGATAAAAAGTCGCTTTGAGATGTTTATGATTACAAATGCCCTTCAGAAGTTATTCAGCGGCGATGTATTATTAAAACTCATGACGTCTTCTGATCTTCCCACTTCACTTTTCTATCTCACCTTTCACCTATAACCCTATTCTCTATCCCCTCCCCATTCCCTCAGTCACTCTTCTCTACCGCCAACTCCCACCTTGCTCACTTACGACAGTGCTCTACTTAAAATATTCCTCACAAAGCGAGTACTGCCTTCAATTACCGAGATATAAATTTAATGTGATTTCTTTAGAAAAAGCAACATTAATAGAACAGAAAAATAAAATATCTTACCGAAGAATATTATTATTTTGTTAAATTTATATTCTAAAGTAACACGAAGAATTTATTTTTTTCCGGTGATATGATTCTAGTCCTGGGTCGATCATGAATGACCCGATCATTGAAACCCGCTGACAAGCCTCTAAAGAGCGAGCGGGTTATTTTTTCGTCAGCACCCGGATGTCTCGACCCACTCCCGCGACCAGGCTGCCGGTGTGGCGTGGCGAGCCACCGTAAAATATATAATGGAAGATGCACAAATTTTTTAGACCGGACATCACATCTCGAATCATTTTCTCGCGAAAGACAAAATTTGTTTGTTTAATAGAGATGGTAGATTCCTGATATCTTAAATCGACTATTATCTTGGTTCCAGTTTCAAGTTACCGGAGACCTTCATAGAATATAGAACCGCTTTTTCCTCTAGATACATTTGAAACCGGTCCCCGATCAAGGGAAGGTTAATCGGTAATAGGTTTGATAAAAAAATATAAATTGATACTACGAACATGTTTCCTACCTACGACAAATGAAAGAGAAGGAAACTGGGTTTCGGGTTTCGAGTCGTGTATAACCTGGTAACCGCGCCCGTAAAACACGCTCAATGAACGAGTTTTCGCGACAAGCTCACGATGCTTGTGGGTTTTTAGCAACCCAGGTCGTGTAAAACGATCGATTGACCCAGTTCTACTAGATAAGTGAAAATTAATAACCTCTATTTATCATTGTCTATTTCAACAACTCGAACGGATCCGTTTTGGATTTCGAGATATTTAGGAATTGTTTATTAGTTAGTCATCATTCCCTTCACTAAACACGTTAAAGTGTTTTTACTAATCATCTAACACACAAATTTTGTGCGTTAGTTAGTCCAAGGTGAAATCTGGTTAAAAATATTGCTATATTTATTTTTATTTGTTTATAAAATAGATGATAATTCATTAAAACATTTATTTATATGAGATACATTGAATCAACATACTAGGCGACTGCCTGTTTCATGGCGACCAATGGAATTACAGTAGAAAAATTATAACGGAAATAGAAAATATAAAATAAAAAAGAAAATATAAAAATCTTTAATTTAATTGTCTTTATCAAAATTTGTATCAGCTGTTTGAAAAATTCATACAAGCGATAAAATGCCTGCCTATATTATATAGTATATGTGAAAAATACTAGTTATCTTAAACGGTGATAGATAACAAATAAAAGCCCACCTTGGTAAACAGCTACTTATCACGTAATAATTATGTTCCCATCCCTTCCAATAAATTAATGAAATTAAATTATTTATATATTAATATTTGAATTAAAGAAATTTTGCCTTATACGTTCAACAAGAGATTTAATCATTTCTTACGAGAAACAAAATATTTGAATTGAAAAAATACAAGGTGTCTGTGTAGGTACCTAACTCAAGCTCACCTCGGTAAACAGCTACTCATCAGATATGTTTCAACCCCCTTCGGCCCGGTTTGGCCGGGACTACCCCCTCCCCCCTGTGGAGATGGGTTGTGGCTGGGCGGGAGCAGGAGGACGCAAGAGGAGGCAAGGCAAGGAGAGGCTGACTCTCATCAGTATTCCAGCACAGGCGCGCTGTTGTCAAACCGGAGGAAGGACACTGATATGCTCGCTGCTCGGGAATAAGTCACACTTTAAAAAAAATAATACATAGTTAAATAAATAATTCGTGTACCAAGGATTAAATAAGAATTATATCAATTTAATTACTGTGTTAAAATTGTTCCAGTAAAACAAATAAGCGCTCATGGACACTGGCATTCAGATATAATAATTCTGTTCTGGACATAACCTGTCTTTTCTATATATTTATAAATAGTGGCCGGCGGGCGCGGGAGCGTGGATTTCATTTTTAAACAAATCTAAAATTTTATTCCGAGATTGATGAAATTTTCCACATTTGACCTTCAAAACAAGAGGAAGGTCACTGATTATATTTAAAAAAACCACCCACATCGGCTTTTCCCACCCTTAAAGCAGAGTTTTTTTAATAATGTCAAATAAAGAGGAAAAATGTTGTCTACAAAAATTTATTCTATTTCGAAAAACTCTGCGCAAGCCCGAATAAGTTAGCTTATAAAGAGTAAAGTAAAATTATCAAAAATTGAATACTTAATCGATTTATCACAGTACCCATTTACACTATAATTACCTTACCTTTGCACTACAATTTTGAATAAATTTTAAATCAAAGAAAAACCCACTAGGGCGTGTAATAAATAAATAAATAAATTAAGGAGCCTTGTGTAATACTTTAAAAAAAAATCTAACTTATCGAAGTAGATATTTATTGAGACAGGTTGTATAAATACGAAATATTTGTAAGAAACATTTTTTAATGAAGAATTATTTATTTACCATATTGTACGTGAAATAATTGGATTAGTCAACTTGTTGCCTCGGTGTATTTGAAAAATTGAGTATCGAAAAACCAATACTAAAAACGGTGTTCAGAATGATTTAATTTAATAATACATATATCATACGGCCTCCGCGGTCGAGGGGTAAGGCTCTCGACTAGGTTGCAGGTTTGATTAGTGTTATTTCACAATTAACACAAATATTACAATAACTATTTAGTAGAGCTATAAGCCTTCAGTGTAGGCCTGGTGTACCACCATTCAGAATTGAAACGTTGCTTAAAATGGCTTTAGCCATGATTAGTGGCCTGATCAGAATATTCAGCTACTTCCCCACTTTGCTCTTCCCAACATCATTTCCCTCATCAAGACAGTTGGGAGCAATTAGGACTCTAGTGCCGTTTCACTTAAAAAAAATAACATTGCCACAGCAAAATCTTTTTCAAATGGTGAAAAACAATTTATACAAAAAAATCACTTTTCAATTTTTTTCCCTTTACAAGTAATACAAAGCATTTTTTCTGAAAGTATATTTAAGAAAGCATTTTCAATTGTTTATAGTTCATGTGTAGTCCAAATTGTAAATGCATTTATTCAAAACAACTCTATCAAGGATCAAATGAATTCCTCCTGCCGTTGCACCCTGCGAGCATCGTAATATTCTGTTGGTACAAGCCGAAATAAAACTTAACTGAGCACCAATGTTTGCGTTTGACGTATCCAGTTAGCTCGAATTAATAACCTCACTACTAGCAACTACCAGCTACCAGCTAGCAGCTAGTAGCTACTTACTAGTTACAGTTCGCTTAAAGATGGCATTATGCTGTAAAGAGGTACGAACTGCCTCACTGTCGCAGCTTGAGGCAAACGTGAAGTTAATGTCATCATTAGAGGAAATGAAAGCCTTATTTAGGTGTATTATTTTTTTTTAATTTTATAGTGCCATAAAACAAAAAAAATACAAAAAAATCGCACTATAGAGGTCGTGAAGAAACATTTATTTTAACATTTTTCTCTTTAAGGCAAAACATACATACAGACATTAACAAACAATATCAATATAACATTTGGACAAAGAAATTTAATAAGCAGTGTGCCTAAAATATACAATGACTTAACTGGCAGGCAATTAAAAATCTATCAAAAATTTTAAATCTTGACTCAATATTGATAATCAACAAAGGTTGCGCAAAAATTAACCATCTCACCCAAATTTAAATAAAAAGTTCTCTAATTTCATTATTGTTACCAATCACAAACTGATTTAATTCTTTTAAATATTTTCGCAAAAATGTACCTATCCAAATTAACATCAGTGGATAAGTTGCCATCGTGTTTGGATCCCAACCAGGCATCGTACGTTTAATTCATCTACTGACTAAGTCTTCCATCACGACAAAAGTAACATTTTCCGCTTACCTTAATTGTAGTAGTAGGATATTTTCAAATATTGTCAGGTTATTTGTAACCCAGGAATGTCTGTTTTTCTTTTAAAAAATAAAATATTTGAACTTGCCTGCCTCGAAAAGGATATCCTTAGTAAGACAGGCACAGAAAAAAAAACTATGTGTTAACCCTACCTATATGAATCTGAAAAAGCTTTTTATTAAAAATGTAATCATTTTATTTTTATAATATTAAAATTGTGTTACCAATAAAAACTAGAAAGGTAGGTACAGAATGCATAAGCGAAGTATCAACGTTGAAGTTATTTTTTACAGGAAAGAAGCTTTCAAATTGTTTACTGAAATTAATGAATGTTTGAAATAATATAATTGAATCCTTCAGAGTCCAAAGAGATAATTCCCACATTTTTCCTGATTAGATCACCAGCATTTTGTGCTGTTGATCCTTGATATTTGGTCCTTGTTAATATTTTATTAAAAGAATAGAAAACCTTAATCTGGTGTTTAATTTTATAAGTAACCAACATCTTTTAGAATCTTCGAACGGTAGATAAGACAGGTTGTTATTAATCTGTACGTTACGGAATATATTAAAATGTCGAAGTGTACGTTTTTGTTTTGCTGCTTTAAAGTAGTGCTTATAGTAATAGTAATGAAGTGAAATGTAGACATTTGTGGTCGTGTTATTGTGGTAGAGATTTAGGAGGCTACTAAACCCAGCTATAACGAATTTTAAAACAAAATATTTTATTAATTTAACGAGCCCGACATTATAAAATGTTTTGCAAATAAACTATTAAAATGTGCAACATAGGTGGATGGAATGATTTTACCCAATGCATATAACACATACTTCAGATGTACTTCCGTAGTTATCTATAAAAATGTGATGTTATTGGGAAATGATTCAATTTTTCAAAATAAAATTAAAAATAAAATTTCAACAATGACAGAGGGGTTTTTCAATACTTTTGCATTCGAAATTTTCAATCAATATCTATATAAAAGTTCTTTTTTCACTTCAATGAAAAGCAAAAAGACAAACATACCTACAGGTAATTGAAGCCTCCAATATAGTATAGATTTGCTTTAAAATTATTTATTCAAACTCAGATGTTAAACTAATTACGCGCTGTGCAAGCCATAAATGTCTCGAATTACTTCTGCGCTCCGTGATCTGACTAAGAACATATTTGTATTTTCCTGAAGGAAAAATCTACTTACGTTGTTCCAGCGGGAGATTTTAGCATCAGACGTGGTTAAAGCTGTTCACGTAACATATACATTTTTAACGTTACATTTGTCTTTAATAGAAATTAGCATTAAGATTTTATTTGTGAGAAGAAAATATTAACAATAATAACGGCTTCATCCCGGTTTGTTTTTTTTTAATATTTATTAACTTACGCTAAAAAAATAATTATAATTATCGATGTGTTATATTTCGTAATAAAATAGAAACTAATCTTATTAAAACATGAGTGGAATTGACAGGCGAAGGATGAAAGTAGACTAAAAAGAGAACCAGGAACGTGATAAAACCAAGAATTATCGTGTGAAAAATGTTGGGTACCGGTAAGAGTGCAAAACTGGCATAAAAGTAATTAATAAGATTACGAATGAGATGTAAATGGTTTGAAAGGTTGAGTGAACGAACAGAGTAAGGAGTGCCAAGAGAATATATGACGCGAAAGTGAATGATGGAAGAAGTCGGGGACGACCGAGGAAGAAATGAGACGATCAAGTGAATAAAGTAATTGAGTTAATATCATGTCAAGTTGAACATGACACGGATGATATGTTAGTACGAGAGCCCACGACCAAAATTTTTGTCTCATAGCAATACGGCCAAAACCGCATCAAATCGATAGATACGATTATCCTGAACTCGAAAATACCAATATCAGACATTTTCCGCGTAGCGTTTGGTCTTTTTTTTTGACACAGCAGAAATGGCCTCCCACGCAGTTGCTACACTTTCGACCGTTACTACACACCTAGTCGGGTTCAGAATCATACAATCTAACGATTTTATAGGGTTTTTGCCGTATTGCTATGAGACATGGTTTTGGTCGTGGGCTCTCGTACTAGTACGAGAGCCCACGACCAAAATTTTTGTCTCATAGCAATACGGCCAAAACCGCATCAAATCGATAGATACGATTATCCTGAACTCGAAAATACCAATATCAGACATTTTCCGCGTAGCGTTTGGTCTTTTTTTTTGACACAGCAGAAATGGCCTCCCACGCAGTTGCTACACTTTCGACCGTTACTACACACCTAGTCGGATTCAGAATCATACAATCTAACGATTTCATAGGGTTTTTGCCGTATTGCTATGAGACATGGTTTTGGTCGTGGGCTCTCGTACTATGTGTAAGACGATATATCAATGTGAACGAAACAAGTAGATTGTGGAATCGGCATAGTGGTTAGTGAGGTGACCAAATAAAATATATTTTGAAATTACAAACGAAATGTTCACCATTGTGGACCACAGGGGAAACAAGGAATATCAGTTCAAATCACAAATTGAGTGACAATGCCATCTAGTGGCATTACTGAGCATCATTCATATAGCAAAATTATTTTAACAATAACTATGTCGATAATTTTTGGTTATTTATGTCAGGAACGAAAAATAGATTTGTAGATGAAAAAGAATGCCAAAATAAAGGCTTCTAAACATTAAATTCTGATTTTATGCACATTTTTCTTGAATTCACATTCCTTGTTTTTACCCTGTTGTCTTCAATTAAACCCTTCGTGTTAAAAAATCACAATAAAATAACCTTTCTATTAATGAATATTATTTTTTGAAACCTTGATCACCTCATCAAAACTCAATACTTTATACCAGTGTCTAGCTATCCGAAAATCTCTTACTGAGCGTATATATGTTTCTCCTAAGAGTTTATTTTTCTGATTGGGTAAAAGTATTAAAAATAACTAATAACCAAGTTTTATTGAACGTTATGTTTACGCTATAAATATCAACAACAGTAATAAAATCCCATGCAATTATAGTCCACGGAATTAGATGTCGTTTCCTGCAGCTTTCTCGTGGAATAAAACAGTCATTTATTCTACTCATCCGAAGCGAAATTCACTATTCCTACCGACAAATTTTTGAAAAATTGTGTAATTTAAAGACCACATCATTAGGTGTGCTGGCTTATTTATTATTTTATTACTATTCCTGTACTATTATATGACAATTTGAAATGGCTTTAATGGCAAACGTAATTCAGTTGGTAAGATTTATCGGCTCGAGTTGTTCAATTTATGTTCTAGTAAAAAATGTATTGACCTTGAAATTGCTCGTTCCAAGAATTTGATCATGTTGGATCCACTATTTTTTTTTGAAATATATTAATAAAAATACAGTTTTAAAAGTTTTCAATGTAATGACTATCACTAATCAAACATAATTTTTTTTCTTTGCAGGGGTAGACAGATTGGATAGAATTCCATACACGTTTCATTATATAGGTACCTACTTATAATCCATGCTTTTTATACCTACATTTTTCTTCAGATTATATACTTTTGAAGATTGTCCCCGTCATCTTCACCACTTGCGTGTCACTTCATATTCTCCCATAATTTCATTCTTGGTTCACCTCCGTTCATATTCATTACTATCGAGCTAGAATAATTTTCGCTTCTCTATATTATTTAAAAGCTTGGAAATGGATTTACCTCACGAACGCCGGATGAATATGATTTATATTGCAATATTTAGTACCTACTATGGAGAAATCCATTCATCCTTTAGTGAGTACTCGTACCTACTGCATTCAATCCTCTATTTATTTATTTATTTACTCCCTTTTTCGGGGCTTTTACATGAGAATATTAAGAAATACACATTATTTATTGTAAATAACTGAATTGCTTCATTAACAACATTTTATAATTGTTTAAAGATAAATTGAAGATGTCCACTGACTTGGTATAATTGTTTCCCTCCATTAGTATTCTGGGCAAAGAGGAATTAATATGGTAGTTATTCCCAGAATTTCTGCACAAAATAAATCCTGACTTCTAGTATTACGTTGTGGAATCCGAAAGCTTATCAATTCTAGCAATACCGGACTATCAACCAAATCATTTAGAATTTTATATATAAATACCAAGTAAATGGAAATTCTTCTGTAATTTAACAGAATGTTGTAGTTAAAAATAATTGCTGGAATACCCATTTTAAATTTTATAAAACATTAGAATTTGTTATGTATTCTTTCAACAGCTTGCACATGTATATTATAATGTGGGTTCCAGACAGGAAAATTGTATTCAAGTTGATTTCTTACACAGGCAAAATGTAACAATTTAATACACTTTATGCTGTTAAAATTTCTGGTTAGCCTAGTTATAAATTCTAACATTTTTAAGCCCTTATTAGAGATTTCTGTTATGTGGTTAACAAATGAAAGATTTGATTTAAAAAAGAAAAGTTTAATTTAAAAGTTTAGTTAAAAGTTTGATTTAAAAGTGATGCCTAAGTTTTTGATTTGTTTTAATGTCTCAAGAGCATTGTTATCAATGCTGTAATCAAAAATCACTGGATTGTTTATTACAACATTGATTGTATGTATGAATACACTTCCCCATCCTTCTTTACCATTTACTAGTTTTTTTATTTTTTTCACTCCCATCACTACCCCACTAATTGTACCTTAAACTAATTAATTTGAACTGCCCTAGTTTCAATAAGTAATATTTTTGTAACATTAGTAACAGTATGTAAAAGACAGACTAAATTAATGAGTCACAAAACTCTTCAATTCTGACTCTAACACAATATGACGTCTTCTAAGTATTTGATCCTTCATCATAGCTAAAAGGTAGGTCTAGTAGGAGTCTAGGTAGATATGAGATGGCGTAACTACTTTTCTTCCAACATTTATATCTAGAGCATTTAGCCCGAGTTTTGTAAGAATACGGCAAGAAAGAAGGCAGAGTCAGTGACGTACGGTCGAAAACGTAATTTTTCAATTTTTTTTCTTTACTTTTTGTGTAATTAAAAAACTTCGGTTACTCGGTTTAATAAGGTATTTTGAGTGTTCTTACATCTGCGAACTATTGATGTAGGGAGTAAAGATGGTGGTTTTTTTAGAAGTAGGTACCGCATAAGAGTCCCAACTGCTTCCAACCGTCTGGAACCAGCGAGACTACGGCATGTCCAAATGTGGTAGGTATGTTGGGAGGTTGAACGAACTGGGATAAAGAAGATGAAGGTGTAGAAGAACCCGGTTATTCAGATGTGGATACTAAACAGAAGGAAGGGATACCAAAAAAGGTAAACAGACAAAGAATATCAGGTTAAAAGTTAAAATTTCAAAAGAAACAATCTTTTTTGGATGTTGTTTGACGCACTTTACTTTGCAGGCGGCCTTTTTTGTGTGATACCTCAGAAGAGCGCCTCTGTTTGTACAGTGTAAAGGCATGGGAGCTATGCCGCCACCCACTGGGCAGCGTTGTGCTAGTGATGCGGGTTAATATAAACGGATGTTCCGTTCGTTCATTAAAATACCTGTAGAACAGACTCAGCATGCCTACATTGCATTGTCTTTACATTAGAGAGAGCAATCCGCCTGTAAATAACAGATTGTCAATTCAACGAACGGCTCTACTGCACAGAATTGTTGGGGCCAGCCCGAAGGTGGCTCACAAATTAAATTGTTGGGCATAATTGAGATTTGTAAAGCTGATCACTATTGAAGAATCTGCTTGTCCTATATACAACGCCCAGTTTCTCAGAAGCCGTATTAACTCGGGCGTCTATGGAGTCCCGATACTTGAGCTGGTCTGACATACTTACTCCAAGCATTTTGGAGTCTTTATTGGGGAGGGTGCATCCATCAAATTGCACCATACAGTAATTGATCTCCTTCTTTGCCAAAATCAAACACGCTTGGGTTTCCGAGACTTTGAAACTGACCAGGTTAGCTTTACCCCGGGCACGAACCTTCTTCAGGTGGTGTACAACTTTTTGTCTCAAAACTTCCGAGCTGTTCGGAAAATATAAGTGGAAGGGGACTTATCAAAAAGATAAGTCAGCGTATCAATGAAATGATTCGCATTCAACGAGATCGATTTACAACAAAAACAGCGTCGGCGACAGTACAGATCTAACACTTCACTACCGCCCTAATGTAACCTAGATCCAAGAAAATAGGAAGAATTTGTTTCAATACTTATGTTTTTTTAAATAAATGTATCGGCTTATTTAAATTCTAGGTAGATATCGTATTGATTTTGTAAAATTTATAATTTCACATGACAAATTGCTAGCCTAAAAAAAATGTTTACTGAGCTCACCTCTCTGTTGTTGTTGACTAAACATTGTATCGTTCTCGTGCATTCGGCTGTACTCAACGATTAATTCAGTGATAAAATAAATAAGAGAATAATATATTCCACCGCCCGCCACTGCCCCGGCCTCTCAGAAATAACAGAATATTAAACATTAGTTCCACACGGCGGGGCATTAATAACATCACGAGCCACCCTGCCCGGAGAAAAGTCGACAAATGGGGGAATTAAGGTGGAAATGTTACCCAGTATGGGCACTGAACGGTTACAGGAAATCGGAAGAGGAAGAAAATGGAAAAATTAAACATTATTGTGGGGGAAACGCCCTAATACATATAAATTTGTTATTAACAGGTGCTTTGGGTAAGCGGTTTTAATAAGACGGAGAAATAAAACTCACATTGATTGTAGGTATATAATGTCTAGACTACCTTTCAGAATGAAAATGTTGCGCGTTGGGACAAATGGCTTTAGCTGTGTTCGGTGACCAGATTTGAAAAGCCAGGTATTTACTTCCCCACCTTCCTCTCCCTTCATCACCGTCCCCTATTCACTTTATTCAGCCACACTTCGTATGTTGTGAGGTAACACTCGGAATGCCAGAGTAGGGATATTTATTATATTGATTTTAATAATTGAACAGATTTGTACTTTAATTTTAAGAACGTGATTAGGTTGACCAACGATATTAATACTATTAGTTATGTATTTATTTTTAGTAGTATTTAATACAAGAAAATTGATATTTAACCATTTTTAACAATGTTCACTGATATCTGAGCCATTTTGTGAGTGTCTACCCAATTGTCAGATTAAATAACCGTATTGTCTGCAAAACTTCATTTTTCCATAAATAAGTAAGTACAGATCTATAGTACAATCGTTAATGTATAAGAGAAACAATTTAGGCCTTAGGACACTTTCTTGGGGAATTCCGAAGTTCATTGTAAGTGGTTGGCTGATTTTGCTTTAAATTTTGACACTTGAATTGCGGTGATTCTAAAAGGAGCAAGTAAGAAGGAGATGGCAAAGCAGGAGAGTTGGAACGTACCTGGCTATTGAGATCTAGTAACCAAACACCGTTAAAGCCATTCAAAGCAACGTTTCTGTTTGTATAATTGTCTTTCAGGCTTTAATTAGGGGAAGGAGATGAGAAAAATGAAGGTTAGGAAAAAACAGACGATGAATAAACCTGGTCGCTACCTGTATAGCGAGATAATTCACAAAATTGGTCTTCAGTTTTCATCAATATTCCATTTTCTTCCGCCTCAAAATTTTTGGACCCATGTTGGATTTCTATAAGTTGTTGTTTCCAATGGAAAATTCAAACTGTACATAAAAAATTGCCCCATAAATCGCAGAAAAACCGTTTGTTAATTTTTTAGTAGGACAGTAAAAAACAAACTAAAATTATTACCTTTTTTAATGACAAGTTTCATGATGGTAGAATTTTGGGAATGTTCCAGTCATCAGAAAGTAAAGATATACTAATAATAATTACTGATTATTGGCGATGCCGAAATTCTGATATTATATAGTTATATTAATATTAATATAAAGTTATATTATGTACCTAACTTATTGTTTATTAATTACGGATAAAAAATATTTCTTCGTTCCACCACTTTTTGCAAAGTTTAGTTTTAGTAAACCAATTTTAACTAATTCATCAAGAGTAGGTATGAGCAGATAAATTGTATCAGTTAGTTCGGTATTGTTTTTATTTTAATTAATAGCTATCAGATAGCTTTTTTATTAAGGCGAGCTTTTCAATACGAAGCACTCTTATGATTTAATTAAAGGCAACAAAAAATGTTGATTTACGGTAGAGAGCTTTCAACGTAGATCCTTTGTATTTCAATTAGTCCTCATTTCAAAGAAAATACCTTTAATTTATTTACAAAGTAAGTTATTTCTCAGTGAGCTGAAAGAAATTTAATTAATTTTCCTCATCAAGAAATAAATTTTTGCATTCTTTATATCGAAACCAAATTCCAATATAGACCTACTCACCTAAATTAATGTTTCATCTTTGTCGAGTAACTTTACTTTTGTTCATAGGTACTACAAATTCAAATAGGATTAGTATTTATAGGACGCAAGCAATCAGATCAGGACAATCTTTATTCCATAGGATGTAGCCAGGAGCTTCTCTCGTAGCAGTCACGTGGGTTTTGAAGCTTATAATCTTACTCTACCACGTTTTACATCCCCCATTCTCTCGATTTTTAATTTTCTAATCATTTATTTATCACCCTTTATGATGTGACCAATAACAATATAATAAAGCCTCCTACTTGGAGTTATTTAAAAAAAATCTTGCGTCACGCGTACCTCTGACACCGGTCGAATCCGTACACTGACTGGTCTCAATAAATATAAAATTTAAAAAAACAGCTATAGTAAGATTTCAACATTCGGTATCTAATAATTACCTTTCCAGAGTTGATTTCTAACCGTTTGTATAATGTTTAGTAAATACCCCCCAAGTTGTAAGAACACGTGGTTCGATACCGAAAGGGTGGTTGCAGGTGGCCAGGGTGGCCTGTCCTACCCTATTCTGTCGAAGGCCACTTGGTGTAGTTTTAGGGCCTAGGGATAACCAACCCTTCCAACATCTGGACCCAAAGCCCATGTAATCTTAAAGCAACTGTTTGCTTGGGGTAAATATCTCAATTCCTTGAGTTTAATTTAGCTTAAGTCTATAAACAAAACAAAAAATATTACCAATTGCTCACAACCTTCTGGAGCCAGTAAGACTACGGCATCCCCAATTGGGGTATTTTGTAAGGCCGAAGGTAAAAGGGAATGGAAGAAGATGAGGAAGACGAGGGTGGGGGAGAATCTAGGTATTCAAATCACCATATTACGGCTAAAACCATTTAAAACAACATTTCGATTCTGAATGGAGGTCTTTCACTAGGGCGATACTCAGAATATCTTCCACTATATAATATAATACATTTTATTATGTTTTAAATCAACTAATTGTAAGAGAACAAAAATTAATTAAATTAATACTTTGTATACACCAACGTTTAATTAAGAGGATTGACATGTTTAGAAAAAAAAAGATTTCTTCATCTGGAATTAAATAGTAGTATTAATACTTTATTTTCATATAGTTAAAATGACGCCACAAATAATTTAGAAAATATTGAAGAAGTAATAAAAGTTACTTCAGAAATGCGGGCATTTAGCCCGCGACCTGCAAATTGTCAACCGAGAGCCTTATCCCTCGACCACGGAGGCTAAGGTTTGCCAAAAGTCTCGTGTAAATTTATCTTTAAGTAGATCTTTATGTAGAATGAAGATAATTACCGAACAAAATTTGATACTGCCTGGTGCCGGGTTGAAACACTAGTCTCTTACTAGGGCAATTTTATCAACTACTCGATATTTCAAAACGATATTTGTGTTTTGGACACAGCCGATATTAAAACTCTTTGGAACGCCTAACTATTTTAATAAATACATTTAAATTTATTTTCTTAATGAACCTATGAATGTTAAACTATACGATATGGTTTATTGATCTAGGTATTACAAAGATTATTAGATACTAGGGTGAAGCCTAATACAAAAAAAAAGAATAATTACAGTTAACAATGGTCTAGATTTAGAAAGTTTTACTTACTCGGTTCTAGGAGAATATCATCATATCATTTTGTGGGTTACTCTGCAATAACAAACACGTATGAAGGCACACACCTGCAACAAAGAAAAAAAGGGTGTTTGTAGTAATTGCATCAATTTTTATTGTATAAATTTGAAATGCTTATGATACTGATTAGTTACATCCGTTTTAATTTTTCACACATTAAATTACGAAAGTAAGTAGATTTTTAAAAGATCCATCCTGCGTTATTTGCTTAGCTTTCTCGCTTTAATTAATGTTCATTTAATGTTCACGTTCATTTTCCTGATAATCTGTTTCCTCCGCATGCAAGGTAAGAGAACGTAGCAGTAGAATAAGTTGGGAAGAGATACGAACTGTTCCGTGACTGAAACTTTACTAGACAAAGTTATATTTGAACCAGAAATCTGAACATTTAATTTTATGGCAGCAACGACTTTCGAGATTTAATAACCTCGCCGTTTCCTATCTCAGAGTCTTCGTGAAACTACATTATTAATTTGTTTCAAATTTTGTTTGCATTAATCATTTACATAACAATAAATACTTACGTAGGTGTTGGTATTATTAACAGTGTGACGAAGGAAAATTATTATTGAACCATAAGGGGAAAAAAGGTTATGCTAATGCGGTAGAAATAGAAAACATTTCAATTCGGTAAAAAAGGAGCGAAAAAAATCCTCCATAACTTTCTAGAGCTTTTAATTGTAAAAGATTCTTATGGAGCGTACACGCTTGCGAGCCGAACTGCGAACCGAAACAAGAATGCTGAGTAAGGAACGAATGACCTATTTATCTCTAGGACTTCCATATCTCAGTGTTGTTTTGGATTTCTTTGGATCTATCACTAAGTTATGAGAGTATAAAACATCGTCTAACAAAAAACTAGTTGATTTGTTTGTAGAAATAAAGTAAACCTGATTCGAAATGGATACATACAGGCCTTAAGTTTTCAATTTTAGATATCTTCGAATATTCGGCCCAACTTAAAATAATGATCGATTTAATGATACGCAATTTATAACAAAACAATTTCCAACACGTGAGCGCGGATGTAGTCATATATATGGAGTCATAGGTTAACGTACACTTACAAGATTCGAAATCACCATTTAGCTTGACAAACTTTCATCAAAGTCATCTAGCCTGCAATATTTAAAACAAAACCATTTGTTCATATAATTATCATCAAAACATAATAATATTTTAAAATTTTCAAGATAGGTAAAAATTTATGTCATTTTTCCGCAACCGGTTTATTTATCATGGTCTGCAAAATGTTCGGCTAATGACATCCAGCTAATTAATAAAACTTAAATATGGCCACGCCACAAAAAAATCTACGCATTACCGCAGTAGACCCTGAAGAATCATAGTGTTTTTGACAAAATGTCAAGCGACTTATTTGAATCCTTTGCATCATCCGGATCGGGTATTCAAGTTATATGGAAATGTTTCCGGAATTAGCACCTTTTAAATCCGCTTTTAATGAGAAATGGCGTCGCACGTTTTCTATTCCCTGCGCATATTATTTTGTACACGCAAATAACCTCGTGCTGAATATTTAGCAAAGCTCCAAGCTCGAAGCTAGCAGCTTCAAACAGGAACGTGGTCAATGTGTAACGCTTTATGATTTAGAGTTGCAGATTCTAGCTCCATTAATTTGTTGGAAAACGTAGAGTTCCTCTCATTTGTGTTTCACTGCGAAACGAAGCTGAGATGTTTTATCGTTGCTGGGAATGTGCATTCAGATCATATGGCTGATTGAATAACAAAGTTACAAAATTGAATAACAAAGTTACAAAGTACAATTATAATAATTTACCCATTTTAATAATTTCCATCGTATGGGTAATGAATAATATTGCCTGGAAAAATATTGAAAAAGTTAAAATAATAATAAAAATTTTATTCCCTTTTTTATGGAGTACGACGTATGTGAGAAAAATGTATGGCATCTTGTTACAATTTTCCCTTTTCAATTTTCTTTACATTCTTTATCAGTCTCATATCAGGTATAGAAACCAGGTAGGTACTACATTCAAATGGTATTTTAACGTGCAAGTCATAAAGGAAATTGCACAAATTTTATATAATGTTAACAGTGTAATAAGAAAAAAGCCAATGTTACACATACTAATGATAAAACTGTGAGTTGTGATAATGTAAGAAAATGTTGGGCGCCAATTTAAAACATTAAAATAATTATTTGTGGATACAAACAAAATTAAAATATCTGATATGTTTGTTTTAAAACCACGATGGGTGGCAATGTAACAAGTATTATTTACTAATATAATGCTTTTAAATGTAATACAAATTAATAAATAATAACATTATTAAAAAGCTTTACATTATTTAACGTTGGGCGCCAATATAACACATTATTTTTGCCATGATGGGCGCCAATGTAATACTATGAATTATGTTTATAAAGGTAGCAGAGTAATAATGTAAAAAGTTATGTATAAAAAAAAAATTTACAAGGTGTGTCCCACCCTTTACTGCGTTTATAAAAATTACGTTTGAATACCACTGAATGGAAACACGGTTCCAAATAAAATATTAAAAGCGTTGAAAAAAATGTGATAAAACTTACGTTTTAAATGAGGGAATTTTTCCAGCAGCGTGACGTGTGACAAGGGAACAAAAAACATCTGTGACGCGCTACTGAAAGGTAAAGTTTCTCTTGTAAAAACGGGATAGGAGTGAAAAATTGTATTTACGGAAGTTGAAGGTACTCGTGTCTGAAACCAACTGAAATAAAAGCGATGCCTGAAAAGGTTCGGAATCATATTCAGCAAATTGAAACGTAAATGTAGGAATTTGGTACAAATATCTAGATCGGAAACTATGAGCAGGTAGCACATATGCTAAAATATATTTGATCTTATGCTAAAATATGGAAAATCGAGATTTTTCCAAAGGTTCTGCATCAATTTTTAAAAACACTCGATGTTTTTTTTTGTAGGCATTATTGGGTAAAATAAATAATCTTTAATGTCATTAACAGTTAGAAATTAAATTAAATGCCGATTCAACTAATTGTATGTTTAATGTCATTAACAGTTAAGACTTAAATTAAATGCGGATGAGCGGATTCAACTAATTATGTTTTTAATGTCATTAACAGTTAAAAGTGAAATTTAATGCGGATAAGCGAATTCAACTAATTATATCTTCAATGTCATTAACAGTTAAGAGTTAAATTAAATGCGGATGAGCGGATTCAACTAACTATATCATTAACAGTTAAGAGTTAAATTAAATGCGGATAAGCGGATTCAACTAATTATATCTTTAATGTCATTAACAGTTAATGTCATTCTTTAATGTCATTTAACACAAGAGTTAAATTAAATGCGGATGAGCGAATTCAACTAATTATATCTTTAATGTCATTAACAGTTAAGAGTTACATTAAATTCGGATGAGCGGATTCAACTAATTATATCTTTAATGTCATTAAAAATTAAAAGGTAAATTAAATTCGGATGAGCGGATTCAACTAATTATATCATTAATGTCATTAACAGTTAAGAGTTAAATTAAATGCGGATGAGCGAATGCAACTAATTATATCTTTAATGTCATTAACAGTTAAGAGTTACATTAAATTCGGATGAGCGGATTCAACTAATTATATCTTTAATGTCATTAAAAATCAAAAGTTAAATTAAATTCGGATGAGCGGATTCAACTAATTATATCATTAATGTCATTAACAGTTGAGAGTTAAATGAAATGCAGATGAGCGGATTCAACTAATTATATCATTAATGTCATTAACAGTTGAGAGTTAAATGAAATGCAGATGAGCGGATTCAACTAATTATATCATTAATGTCATTAACAGTTAAGAGTTACATCAAATGCGGATGAGCGGATTCAACTAATTATATATTTAATGTCACTAACAATTAAGAGTTAAATTAAATTCGGATGAGCGGATTCAACCAATATTATTACAGTTAATCACGGAGCGCCCTTGGAGGAAGCCACGGCGCTTTAAAGGGTCTTGAACGGCATACATTTAGAAAGCCACTAAGCTATGCATCTTTGATACATCCATAACCATAAACATCTTTAAAAAATAACACGACTTTATATATTTTAGTAACAGTATGTATTTTCGAACGAAAAATATTATGTGAAAACTAATTATAACATAGCGGACAAAATCAGAATCTGATTATAATGTTAAAAAGATCATAAGATTCAATTTGTACCAAGCAACATAAATAACTACAGCCTTTTTGTACCTGCATAATGTAATTGCAGGATTGAAGTATTTATTTTATAAAACAAATATTTACCTCAGGATCGCAGCCTTTCAAAAGAAGAAAATTACCTGTCGAAACTTGTGACATCTATCCGAAGACAGTATATAATTTCAGCCAATTGTAGAATATGTACCCGCTAAAGATTGTCCACTGGACCTACTTCAAGGAAACAACGCGCATTTGGTCTCAGTAACATATTTTCACTCTTTCATCTAAACATCTGTCAAGCACTTGAACAAAATTAAAACGCATTTCAAATAAAGAGATTAACAATTCATAAAATTGTTAATCTCTTTATTTGAAATGCGTGTTAATCTCTTTATTTGAAATTAAAACGCATTTCAAATAAAGAGATTAACAATTCATAAAATAACTTTGATGCCTACTTTTTCGTTTGTTCGATATGATAAGTAGTTCCAATTTAAAAGTTCACTGAACTAGAATAATGTAACGCGTTACGCTGGAATATTTCACATTATTTACCCGCCAACAGCCAAAATTAGTATGTTTGGTAAGAAATATTTCTACGCGAAGTTCTAACCCATCAATCGACAGTAGATGCGGATTGACTATTATAAACCTGATTACTACGAGTTTTTGATAGTAATAAATTCTAACTTGGTAGGTATATAAGAAGGTACATTGTAACGTAGGTGCGTGGTACGTAACTACATATTTTGAATGTAATAAAAATCACCAAGGGTAGCGCCGCCTCCTGGGAGAAAGCATTTGAGTTTTTTCCCTCCTCTCGTCCTCACTTCCTTCTTCCTCCCGAGCCGGAAGAGTCCAGTGGTTTCCTTAACGCTCGAAGCGCCATAGACAAAGGGAACCTCTGCTTTCCTTTCCACTCCCTTCCTTTCCTTTCCTTACACACCATTCATCGCCATAATGAAAGTATAAGTGTACAAAATATTACAAGAATATTTTATTATAAAACCTTCGCCGGTAATGTAAGCTGGTTTTAAAACAAACCATTTTGAGAGAAAAAAACTGAAGGTTGTTATTAAAATTTCACGGCAGAGGCTTGTAGGTCTAATAAAAAGTATTTTTTATATCGCTGTAGGATATTAAAATGTGTTTTCGCATAGTCGATTAAATATTTCTTTCAGGATTAAAGTTGTTCGATTCTCACCGAAGAAGATAAAACAATATGTAGGTGTTGTCAACTATTCCGGTGCTATAAGTATGAGTACAATTGTTGATAATTATAATTGAATAAAGCCGTTTTTGTGGAAAGTCATCTCAAATATGACATCGTAGGCTCTGTTTAATTATATACCTTAAGGAATCTTTAATGTTTTAAGGTATTTTTATATGAGAATGCGAAAGGAGAAAAGTGAGCATTGCTAATTTATTAAGAGCTACTAACAAATCTAAGCGAAAAAGAACAAGACAAATAAAATAAAAAGATAACCGATTATTACCGAGATAACATGTGTTCAGAAGTTCAAAAGTTTATCAGGAAATCGATTAATTCATTCGTTATAGGCCTGCAGTCCCGTTTTTAACCAGATTACCTACCAATAATTTGAAAACATTCTTATTAAATAAGCAATACTTATTTTTATCCGTGCATGGTGAGTATACGCGATTTATGCATTACGTGGATTTGCTCTGAAACGCACTACAAAAGCCTCCAATCTAGAAGGAATGGGGCCACTACGGTAACAGCATTGAAAATAATAAAATACTTTTTTGACAGCCCATACCAACTCAAATTCTATTAATTGTTTTTACCGAACAACTACCGCTAGGTTCGACACCACGACTTGCTCTGTATTCCAGTTGGCAGAACAGTCGTTCTGGCCCAAACACAGCATGACAAGAGGTAAGGTCCCGCTAAATGAAGACATTTTCAACATCGGCCTTGAAGGTTTTGAAGAGTCATTTTAGGGAAGGACCCTAAAACATATTATTGCTATTTTTTTAAATTTATTTATTTAAAGTTGTGTAAATTATATCATGTGAATTGTAATAGGAATAAATAAATCTATAATATACATTGTTAAAAAAATACATATAAAAGCATAGGTTTAAATATAAAATTATCAAGAATCATTCTATTCTTAAACGTTAGTTTTTTGGCAATATTACGGACTGTAAAGGTAAAAGTTTTTTGATTTTATGGATACGATTATTTGAACAGTTTAGTTTTGAATTTAACTTTAAGTTCTGTCGAGTCTGTGGTAATTCTTAAATAATGTTGATTTTATTCCAGGTTTTGAGGCCTGACACTCCAAAAGCACACTCACCGTAGTTAGTATCTGGTGAGCGCTCTGCTTCCCTCAACCTTCCGATAGCCTTATGACGCTGCTAAATTAAGGGTTGACCGTGAATGGTTGGTTGGCATTTTCGGGAATATACAGTTGCAATAAGTAAGCCGGAGTCATTCCAATAGATCGGAGTTTTCACAATAGTTAACCGTTATAGAAGATAAAAGGATAAACTGCCACACAACTCCGTTTTAGGCCACATTTTTTACAGCTTGATTACAGCCGTTCATACACTGTCTTAAGAGTTTTCATCGAACGATTTCAACTCTTAGAGTAATAATATACTATTACTCTAAGTTTCAACTACTCATTCATTTCATTTGCGCCGATTAATAATTATATTATAATAATAATTATTATTTTTTTTTTTCATAAATAGACAATTTCTATTTTTTTTATTCACCAATGATCAATGAAATGTCTATTATTTATTGTTTATTTGTGAAAAACAGTGCTTCCAACAACATTTCACAACATTTAAAATTACAATTGGTATTGATAACCTTAAAAAGATAGGATGTATATAAAATAAATTCGATTCATTAGAATTAAAAATATATAAAAGAAAAGTTACATACTCGTGAAATATCAGAGAAATAAACACTATTTTATCATATGTTTATATTGGTTAAGCTCGCAATTGAAAATTTCATTAAATTGATTCATATTTAGGAACTCAGGGCATTGAATATTATTGTTAGCTACTTTGTACAGGAATAATGCGTATATGTAATCCCTTCGCACACTCAATGAATTAATTATAAAGTATGAAGCTACCTCTGCATACTTACTAAATATTACAAATGACCTGTAAAAAAGATGTTTTAAGATTTGTTTTGAATTGCCTTGATTTTGTTATTGTGAAATTTATAAAATGGTGACCGAACGATTGATGCAAACTCCAAATGACTCAGTACGCAGGCGAAGTAAAGTTGTTAAGTGATATTATTTTTTTGTTTTTCTTAAGTTATGTTTAAATGGGTTATTTCTCTAAAATAAATATATTTGCTTTAGTAACACAGTGTGCTTTTAGTATCCTGGCAAAATATCACCATTCAGAAAGCGACCCATTCTGACAATTGACAACCGTGTAAATGATGACGGTTACTTGAAATGAATTTAGATTCGTTATGTTTTTTGTGTCTTGAAACAGACAACAGTAGTTTTATTGTGCACATAAATAAAAATATTAAAAAAAAGAACAAGAAAAATATACCAAATACTCTGAAATCTTCTATAACTCATGTTATGTAATAATGCACGACTGTGACTATTATAAAATAATTTCTCTTTTCTCCCAACAACGTATGTAAGTAATATCTGTTTAATATTCTGTTAAAATCCCTAATATGCCTATTTTAAGAATGAAAGTCGCTACCTCCTAAGGTTTTCACAAGATTATAAAAGATATCAGTAATGTCTCCGAATTTCTTCATAAATTTGTATACGAAATGAAGGACTTGTAAAGGAATGATATATCCAACCACTTAATTCCTGCTTTGCACAAGATCGTGCGCGATTTATCTGGCAAACACGTCAGTGCTAAACATTCAATAAAATATGAATATTACCTTCTTTTCACATGAAATAAGATATTATATCTTGGCAAGGTGCCAGTGTTTGGAAAGCGTTGAATTTTCAAGAATCATTTTGTCCTTGTAAACTTTCCAGGGCATTTTTATTTCTTATATACCGCCAGATAATAATATTCTGAATAACATCCTTGAAGATTTAACTTCGGCCAAAATGTTTGATTTATTTTTCAGCAATTAGGAGAATTTACATTGATAGGCAAACTTCTGATTCATCCCGACTTTTGACTTCATAACATTTACATTCGTAAAGAATCTCTTTTGTTAATAGACAGATTTTACTTAGACGTAAATAACAACGTAGAAGCACTAAAACTAATTTAAAGTGGGCAAGTGATTTTAAGACATGGAGTGTTTTTTACTCTAATTAATATTTCAAAACCATTATTACAACTTCGCTGAAAGTGCGTTGTTCGAATATACATAAATATGCATATTACATTATTACCTAAAGGTAAATTACAAGCTCCGTTGCACTTCGGTAAGAGAGCTTTTAGCTAAGCAGTCACACGCCCAAAAAGTAAAAAAAAAATTTTTGTAGATGTTTTTTTTTATTTATGTGAATACCACATAAGAGTCCCAACTGCTTCCAACCGTTTGGAACCAGTGAGACTAAGGTATCCCCAATCGGAGTATGTTTTAAGGTTGAAGATAGTAGGAGGAGAAGGAGATGGTGGAGAGGAAAGTGGGGGAATTGGCAATTCAGATCTGCTCACCAAACACGGTTAAAGCCATTTCAAGGAAAGTTTTAATTCTGAATTATGGTCTTACACAGGGCGATACTGAGAGTATCTTCCACTCTGATACTGTTACAGTAACATCACAACCTTCCTCAAACCCTTCCTTTTTGAAATCCCGCTTGCTTTGGGCAGCGAGATTCTCGTTGCTTAAAAATATATTAAAGTTAGGTAGGAAGCTACTACTTAGATCCCCCAACAATAGTAAGTAGATAGCTACTTACCTTCCTACCCAAGTCTTCCTACCAATGTATTATAAATCAAAAGCCCAATCAACGAATGAATATTGAAAGTCGTGATCTAGTACCTTCCTTGTGAACAGAAATTTTTGCTGTTTTTGAAAAAAATATACCTGCGTTATGTTCTCCGTGCATAGTTTAAGCACCTATCTAGATCTTTACTGCGCGGTATAATTTGTAATTCCTTATTATTCTCATCACAGTTACCGTGGGATAAATCACCAGCGCTCATCTTTTCTCCCCTCCTCCGCTCCTAGCACTCATTGTTTCATTTTCATCTCGCGGAGCGTGCAATTTTTCTCATCCTTAATACTTTCTTTGGTTCTTCTTATTATTTTTTCCATCTTATTGTCCCCGCAGTTGTACAGTACCCGGTCTAACTCTGGGTGGGTGTTTGGTGGACCCTTTTGTCTCGGGGCCTCGCTATTATTCCGCTAAGATTCGGGCTTTGTGTTCCGAACAGATATGACTGGCTCAAACCCTTCTTCAAGGAATATTAATGATAATTGAAGCGATGACGGAATTATTCATGCCAATTTTTCATGGAGTATTGTTTGCCGGAAATTTTTCGCGTTTTTGTCATCCGGGAGGGAAGGTAGGTACCAACCTACCTTATACTTACCAATCTATCTAGTACCTTCCTATGTTCATCTTCCGCTTCTTCGCTTTGAATGGGTACATCTTACGATCAATTTTTACCATACAAAACTGAGAAAATAATAATTTAAATTTAAAAAAAAATATTTATCCAAAGAAAGATTACGTGTTCAAATCTAACTCAACAATGTTTTTTTACTACTTCAGACTCCTGTAGATTATGTACTCTGTTGTACAAAGAACGATGCCCTCAGATAAAATATGATTTGGTCTATTATTTGTAGCATTGATGTAATAAACCCAGTGAAGTCGTTATGACAATTTGGATTTTAGGACAAAATACTTTGTAGTTAATAAATACTTAAAATTGTTTTTTTTTATGAATGGTGTAGCTAATATCTAGTACGGATATGTGCTACTTTTTTAAATTTGTTTTTTTTTTAATTTTTAAATATAGTCCATTTAACCATTAATTTTTTAATGATTTTAGATGCAACAATTTTTTGATAGTTAACGGTAATTGTTAATAAAAATAATATAATTTTATGCAACATATTATTATTGCATGTGAAAATAAAAAGAATAAACACAGTAAAAAGGAGCTTTTTGGGTTGAAATATTAAATTTATGTAGGTAAGACAAATTTGTTATTTAAATTAAGGGCCTCCACAATGCTTTTTTGATAGTTTGTGTTTTTTAAAAATAATTTAATATTTCATTATACTTACATAGCGTAGCAGGTATGGCATTTTTTACAGTTATCATTAACTCACAAAACATTGCCGAATAAATTCTAAATTCGTGAAAAATCGATTTCATTAATGGTCTGTTTTTTATAACTTGAATCAAAAATATATGAAATTGCATATATATTTACTGGATATTTGCTACATATTTTGTAAAAAAAAACTTTGTTAATTCAGTTTGGTCAAGTATTTTGGATTATTACAAATTTAAGTTTTGTATGAAAAAAATCGCGAAACCGAACGTATAACTTGATTATAATTATCGTCCGGGTTGAGGTCACATAATATAATATTTTATTTTAGCACTCATTTACCAATACCTCTATCTGCAAGTGTCAGTAATAAAAACCCTGTTAGATGGTTTTTCTATACAATTATATATGCATTTTAAAACAAATAGTATCAAGAAATCAGAGACCTGTAATATAATATTAAAAATCTTATACTACAAATATTTTTTTTACAAAAAGGTGCCATGTTTTCATTGATCTGAGAATCTAAACCTAATCCAACGCGTTGATAAACCACAACAACACATTAGTGGTTCAGCTAAAGCTGTAGGTACTATTTAATTCATAACGCTACGCATTGCTCATCTTCTCGGAAGCCGTGGCGGTATTTCACTAAACTAAACCTGTTCTCAGATTTAAGATCTGCAAAGGCGAAATTGCGGTAATCGCTGCCGTATTAAAATACCTCATAAATCAAATAGGTAACATTGCATTTCTGAGTAGAATTAATAGGAAATCACTTCAAAGTACAAACGCTCACCCACGGCGAGATAGCTCACGCTCAGGGTCGGACTTCCCACGAGACAAATATGCTTTTATATTTGTGAGAAACAATATAATAATTATAAAATTCCTCGTTTATAATAAATATAATATATTATCATGGCTCGATTGTCGCATAAACTCAGTCACCAGCAAACAGTGTGGAGTGCATTGTCTGTCTAATTCCGTACCCACGAAGCTGGAAAAAAAATTATATTCGCGCATTCAGTCGTGCCTACCTAGTTCTGCCTTGGCCGAATATATAGGACGACTAAAACTATTTTTTATATTTATAGGCATTTATTTTTGGATCTGTTATTGCTGTTGTTTATTTATTTGGGAAAAGCAACAGATTTTTTTACATCTACTAATAGTAAACATATAAACAATACAAATAAAATCTAATGACAATTTTCACATAAACATAAACATCAACTTATAACAAAAAACTAAGGGTCCGGTACACGTGGGCTAAAATATTTATAAAAAATTGAAAATTGTAAATATTAAATAAATAATAAAGTATGATATGAGAACACAAATAAATGACGATGTATAAAAATAAATTATTTTCACTACACTATCAACATGAATAATCACTAATACATAATTGCAACTAAATTGAACAAATGTTTATAAAATAAATAGTATGTAACTGAACGGGAATCATAGCAACAAGATGATTTTTTTTTAATGATTATAGAATTATATATTTGTAACATTGTGATTTTTTATTTTATTTTTTTTGTTTTTACACCCAGCCGGGCGTTTACTTGCAGTATGTAATAAAAAATAAAAAAAATGTTCTTGATTTACACGAAAATGTGTCAATATCATTAAAATGAAGTTAAACGCTTTGATTATTAAAGCGTTTTGTCTGTTATTAGTAGAGCATTTATATAGACTAAAATTGATTTATCTCTAGTTTTCGAGCTTGGGACTCTAAAATTAATCTCAGACAAAAGGGGCGAACAATCAATATATCCATTGATAATTTTATGGAGATATATTATATCTGTGGAGCATAAATGATTTTCATATCTAATATGATATACCTACCTTCTATTTTTGACAGTAATTGCATCTTGTTCGTGGGCTAGTCAATAGATTTGAATATTTGATTGTAGGTATTAATTCAGCATCTCTTATATACAAAGTCACCGACAGCGTCAAGTGAAACGAATTTTAATTTTAAATTAAACGTATGTAGAGAAAATCTCTTGTTGTGGACTTTATTTTTTTTAATTATATTTTTCTTGATTGCTGAAGCATCATCAAAAGAAATCTTCTTACCTCTTCAGAAGAGAATAGTACAATAATGCAAATGAGTATAACTTTTATTTATTACAATATTTACATACTGTCTTAGTTTAGGAAGGAGTAAAAGAAATACTGCTTCTTCAAACGGACGACTATTGAATATACTCTCTAGATTGCGTTTTTTGTGCTTTTATTGAAAATATTAAGAAATATCTAAAAAATACTTTTGAAGACCATGTTAATCTTTTAGGTACGCTGTAAAGTACATTCCTGGTTGTACCTAATCACAAACGATTAATAAGAAATAATAATTATAATATGAATTCCCAGTGATCCATGACCAGTAGAGCTCGATGTTGAATTAGGAATTTACGTACAATGTACTTATATACCTACTTTGTATGTAGTAGGTATGCGATGGTTCAGTAAGAAACCTAATTAATTTCAGAAGAAACATGAACATTAATAGGTCTCCATCTCTACGTACAATTCTAAGTGTGATCGCAATTTTTTGGAATGAAGACAGCAACCATCATTGATTTATGAATTTGCCTAAGACCTGTGTTGTAAAGTCAGCAAATTAAAAGATTATTGTCCATTATTTTTATCTATAGATACACTTAACTTAAATATATCTGAATTGCCACCTTTACAAAATAGGAGAAGAAAGAAAGCCCGGGCAGTACATTTTCTACTAACAAATAACATGTGACAAGTTCGAAGCCGCGTGGCGCATTAAAGTGAAGTAATTCGCGGTGGAGTTTTTTCTGCATCTGAAGGAACAGAGGATACCATCATTAAGGTAGGCCTATTCGATATTCCGGTGACATCCTCAAAGCATTACCACTTTACGTTCCTTTTTAATTAATTTCATTCACATCAAAACAATAACTAGTAATCAATACTCCAATGAGAATGATTATCTAATATGTAGGTATCAGGGTTATGTAAAAAGATTTTTTTAAATTTGTTTTCAAGAAAAAAAACGTGATGTGGAAGTCTTTAATACTAAGGAAACGCTTTATAATTAGAACGCTACTTTACCTAAGTAGTGTGATGGTTTACCCATTAAGAAAAACCTGTCGAGATTATAGGTCTGTAGGATTCATATTTTGAAACGAAAAACTAAAACCAAAATTTACCAACACAAAAAAAAAAACATTTAACTAAAGGCAAAGTAGTCGAGTTCCTACGTACGATCTCAGCAATGAGCTTCATGCATTAGGAGCACCTAGGTAGGTACCGAAAAGCATGAATTGTGTCCCGAACTTTCAAATTTACGACATTGTGTCAGATACATAGTAAGTTGGCGACGGGTCCACTCGACCGCGGGTCGCCTCCCACCTCTCAGCGGTACCAGCGGCCCGCGCCCGGCCGCCGGTGCATTCCTTGGACTGGTTGGGTGAGGCGGTGAGGAGGAGAAAGGAGGGGATCGGGAGGAATATAAATCATAGCGCTGGACAAGATATCAGCGCTGTCCACCTTTGAAAACCGACTTTGTGTATATCTAAAGTCAGTTAAAAGCGAGGAAGTTGCAGAAAGTTTTTAGAATTGGTTATTTTACTTTTTCAAAAATTTCAGAATTTTGGAATTTAGTGAGGAGAAGCAGACAAAGAAAGGAGCACAGCCTATTCTTTTATAAATTCATTTGTGCATTGCACTGCTTGTCATCGATATACGAAAAGAAATAATATTATCTCCACTACAGACGAGGCCCTAAAATAATTTCCTTCGGGATCTACGTCACCTTTGAAGATGCTCTTTAACAATTTACAAAAGAATTTTTTTTTTTAATAAATGTCTTCCGAGGTAGTAGGAATTTATGAAATTAAGCTGCCCCAGTCGCGTTTTTTCAAGGATATCATCTAAAATAAAAAAATAACTTTGTATACGTCACTTTTATAGGTTACTTGCTAAAGTACATTGTGATTCCGGGCTCTACTACGGAGCGTTGTTTTGAAATATTATGTAGACTGCGACCTTCCACTTGTTCTGAAGGTAAAGTGTGCAAAATTTCATCAATCTTTTAATAAAACGCAAATCGCAACGCGACCGCCCGGCACTGGCACTATCATTTCTGTATGTATATAGAAATGAAAAATTAATATAAATATTTTTATATAATATATAATATACATACTTATATTAATATATGTATATTATATTTATACATAATATACATATTTATAAATATGTTTATTAATAATTCATTTCTATTCTCTTACATACAGTTTACATAATAGTTACGATTCATACAAAAATATGAATAATCCGAATCTGTATGGGTTAGGAGTAGTGTTTTGTGAACACCTCATTAGAAGTAGGTACCCATGCTGAGGCACATGTTTAAGGTAAAGTTTCTGTCATAGGTATTGTCTTGTACTTTTGAATGTACGTTATCGTATTGTCATTCAAAGTGTTAGTGTAATTGGGACGCTTTAGTGAGTTCTATGATTATATGAAAGAGTCTGTTATTTATTTGACTTATATTGTATTATAATTGTATTTTGAGATAGAACCTGCAGACAAGCAGCCATGTGGCAGCTTCATGGGACTATCTATACATTGTCTAAAACAAAAACAAAAAATGTAAAATTTTCAGTCAATAAAGATCAGCTTAAGAAAGTAAAAAAAAAAGTTAAAATACAGCAGCGTGCTCTAGATTCTCAACGAGGATACTGTGGTTGGATCCATGGCGGCAGTGTTGTATATGTATTAGGCTAGTAGCAGTTAAAATACTTCATATACGCAATGTAGTAACAATTTAGTTAAAAGAAAAGATCTAACCCGTAGTTCTCACACCAAAATTAGTTTAAGTAAAGTTTTTTTCCTCATACCGAAAATTCTTCAAGTTTTTACCTTCTGTGCCTAATTTTAGTTGTACGTTTCATAGCACAAGTTCAAAACTTTCCACTTCCAAAATCATCTATAACATGTTAATGTAAATTAATGGAGCGCCATTGAAAAAATGTTTCACGGAACTGACTCTATAAAAGAAAGCCAATTGGAAATAATAACTAGGTAGGTACTTAATATTTTTCCCGATATTGATTACTGCTCACCTTTCTTACCCATTCCTAAGTAATGGTTAATAATTAACAAAGTAGAAAAATAATAAATAAAAATCGACAGAAATATACCTAAGCGTATTATTAATTTATTAAACGCCCCTCGAACTCACACGTCCACAGATATACTTTTCGCTTTTAAGTTTGGCTGAGAGATTTACGGGGCCAGTTAGCAGTGCAAAAATCTGCGCTAATTATTTGAATTATATTATTTATGACCATGGCGGGTATGAAGTGACTTCTTAACACTTAGCCAGAACGATTTATGGCCAGTAACATTTTGGTCATTCATATTTTATTTAATAGATAATAAATAATGCAAAACAGCATAAATTTATTTTTTTATAAAGATATGTACAATTTAGGTACCCGTGTTGTAGTAAGAAGGAAACACAGAGGCCAATAACATTTAAAGTTGTTATGCCATTGACAGAGGCCGGCAAATAATTCCACAGCCTAGTTGTTGGAGGAACAAGTCGAAAAAATGAAATGACTGTCATATTATGAGTACATGCATAATTGAATTGCCACAATATACGGTTAATTAATTAGGTATTACCAAGTACCCATAATATTAATAATACGTCCAACTTCTGACATTTCCGTACATTCTGATGGCAACTTGCTACACTAGAGCCTCCTAGTGGCATGAGTTGTGCGCCTTGAATTTTCTTTCATACATTAGGATTTAATGTGAAATATATTCTTTATTTTACGTTATTAAATTATAGAAGTTGAAAAAAAATAGGTAACCTACATCTGACCTTACTGCTGTTTTTGCTCGGCTAAAGCGGCTATTAGCTCTGTTTTGATGGTTTAGAAAAGTAGTATAAATAAATATCCCAATTCTTTTTAATTATCTTTAATGAGGTCTAATGAGTATTGTATGATATTTATTGTAATTATTATTAATTCAATTCACATTATTGAAAGCTGAAAAACGAATTTGAGTTTATTTTTTATTTGTTGTTAATACACCCGTAAGCTGCACCCATAGAACCTACTTTTCATTTTTTTATATATATATTTTGATCAATATTGATCTAAACACCACAACCAAATAATAAATAAATTCTTTTCGGCGTCATTGAAAGGAATCTCAACGTCAATATGCTACACTAGCGCCTCTAGCGACCAGAATTGTTGATATTGTCAATATTTTACCGGAGTTGGACATGATATTAATATTGAAGGGTATTTGGTATTACCAAATGTTTGGATAAAGAAAATATAATTTACTACCAAATAGTCCAAGTAGTTTTTCAAAATACCTGCCTAATAAAAATTATGACTACAAAAAACGAATGACATTGGATGAATTATTTAATAATATGATGTATAGATAGATAAATAGACTACGACCAAAATACTACTTTAAAAGATCATATCTCTATTGTTTCATACAAAATCGAAGATGTCTACCTTAGTTGACATGTACCTAGCTCTTGTTTCGCGAATTACGCCGTGGAAGATTGAACTCCGCTTAAAATATTGGATTCTATAAATTGAACGCGAGTTTATACTTTTCGTCTTAGAATTATTTCCAGTGGCGTAGGCGTCGTTCTGGGAAAGGGCAGGGTGATATCGCCCACCTATTCACCAGTAGGTACGAAACACAAATTCGCGAACGTATTGTCCGCAACTTTTTTTCTTCCCGCAACTTTTTCCCTTCCCCGCCACTTTTTACCCGCCCCGCGTTTTTTTCCCCTTTCCCCACAATTTCTCCGCACCCCCGCAACTTTTTTCCCTACCCGCGAATTTTTTTTCTTTTTCCTCCCCGCTGTAAACTTGCTTGGGCGGAACGTGTCCATGGAAGTCTTGAATATTGAAAAGTTTTGATTTGGCCGGGGAACTCGGACAAAAGGGGGAAATGCCGAAGTTTCGCACAAAAAGCTGTAGAAGGAATCACGGACCAAGGGACTTTGTGGTCACTGTGTGAATGTTGAGTTATTGCCGAGGGGGTGGGGGTAGAGGTAGGCAGGTTGTGCGGGAGGGGGTGGTTAATGGGGTCGAGACGGTTGAAGGTAGGTACCTACCGATGTGTAAAAATATCTAATATACCCACACCCCTACGTATTTTCTAAATGCTTGCCAACGAGTTTCGTGGCAGAACGTTAAGAGCTTTGGCTCAGGGCCCATTAGTCGCTGGTTCGAAACCCGGCGAAGTGCAAAAATAAAAAGTATTAAAAACATGTCGATTTAACCAATAATAAAACTTACAATCACCATGCCGAAAAAGAAATATAAGTGTAAACATAGCGATACTGAAGCGATTCCATAAATAACGATTTATAAATATATAATATAATGTATTGAGAAGTGATTAAGTATCATCTTTACGTTTCAAAAATCATAAAAGATAAAACAAATTCTAAGTAGGCGTACAGGTTAGCATATACATGGACACAGGTAGGCGTTCTTATGTAGGTCAAAGCCTTTGCGCAATATAGGAAACGCAAAATCCCAGTCTTTATGAAATACCTGTTTGCGCTACCGTTATATACATATCTACCTGTCCCACCCACCTCCGCGATTGGTTAGACCGAGACGCTCAGGTAACAAGACAGGTGGGTCGATAGCGCCGCGGGAGTGAGCGAGACGGCTAGTGTTCCTTACTTCAGGTACATGCGCACCTGCCGTTATTTATACCTCTCATTGGCCGAGTAGGGAATATAGCACCCCCACTTTTAAATCGCACAGGTGAACATTCTACCTGCGCCGTGATAAGGGATTTCATTGGAAGGGGTGGGACTTTAAAAGTTTTCGAGGAGATTCACGCAGTTTGTAGAATAAGCTGTTCGAGTGATAATAAAAAAACACTTGTATTAGATATAGGTAAGCACCAAGGTAAATTAAAAAATAATTAGTTTGTATCAAATTCATAAAAAAATCATGTTTGTATAAAACTAAGGCGGTTAGGAGTTTTTAATGATAATAAAATATTAAATAGAACCTCGTTTTAATCAAAACGTGAATACCTAAGAAACAACAATTCCTTGACTTAATTATACGGTTTACCTAGTTGAAAAACCTTCACAAGATAATTTAATAAAAAATTCTAAACCAAACTTTCACCTACCTCTTTCTACTATAGTTTTAGAAAAGTTGTTGGATTTTTTCGTGTATTGTCATGTTAATTTATATATTTCTTACTTAAGGCAGGCGTTTAACGACTTGACCTTGACACACACTTCTTGATTCATTCACATTCATACATCGTCTCATACATAGATACCCCTCTGTTAATGACGTGGCGTATCTTTCTACAAAAGAATATTTAAAATTCTCTAAAAAGACATTCAATAGACCAAATTATACAGATTGCTACATTTATTAATCAGAGCTTTGGAGGAATTAAACATTTCTTTCAAGATCAGAGCTGTGTAGCAAATTGCACAAACAGATTTTGTACAGCGCTTTTGGTGTAGCCACCTTCATTTGTTACTTCATCATGATTCGGAGACAACTAAATAGTAGGTAGATGGGTCTCAGAATATCTTGACGATTTTTAAGAACATATCCTCATAAATAATGTCAACTAGCAAACGTGCCTATCTCACAAGAAATTTCTCAAAAGGCTCAGACATGGTTTTGTTTTATAGACCATAAACGTTTTGATGTTGCACCATATGATATTTGCCATTCAAATTCCAAACACAATTCTCAAAGGTATCTTATGTAGGTATACATAAATAAAAACAGATGTCACTTAATCACCTTGAGAACTCATAAAAGACAAGATGGAGACTCGAAAAACGAAAAATTCTAAGCTGAAAAATGAACAGTCGTAAAATTGGATTTTGAAAAAAATAGGTTTGGAACAAAAAAAAAAGTTTTACGGGATGAAATAAGGTGCGGGAGAATACCTAAAGATGAGGATCGTAAAAATGAATAAACAAACCCATATTTCTACAGAAAAGGTCATCAGAAACAGATAAAACGAAACACGTGTTAGTCTGCATGGACTTGGAACAGATTATTAGGATGACAACATTTTGCGGTGGGTCGAACCTTTACCACAGACCGATAACAACATTATCACTTGGATTTTGGAATGAGGTGAAAAAAATACAATTTTGTAGAAACTCTGGGTATTTTTTTACTTTTGTTACCAGAAATAGTTATTACGTACAAACGTTTTTTCCTAGCGCACTAACAAAATTAGATACTAATAATATTTTTTTTTACTGATTTTGATAGTCAAATTTCATAGTCATAGTAAAAACGTTAGTCGCTAGTAAAAACTTTAGGTGTAAGGAGGAACCAGTGTGTATCTCAATGATAAGCCGTAGGTAATTTATTATTAGTAATTTTAAGCGCAGAATTCCTATTGATTACATTAATTATTTATTTATTTTATTTATTTATTGGATGATTTGTATAGCGCCGCTTTTGTGAGATATCACCTCAGGGGCGCTTTACAGTTAATGCAGATATTACAAAAAAATATATAAATATTACAAATTGAAATTGAAATTAAGTTAAATAAAATGAAGTATAGAAACAGGTTACACGAAGATGGAGAATCTGCTGCAAGAATCCTTGGTGGTGAGGAAACTGGACCAGCTGCTGCAGCGAGAGAGTGCACCGCGTCCACCAACAGTGCCAGCACGAGGTTCGTCATCAGTCCAGGTATGTGTCTGCTGCTAATAGAGCGCTGACACAATGTCCTCTCATGGATTTCAGACCTTGGCAGCACCGCTGTGACATTTGACGAAGGTAGAGGATGGAGACTCTGCAGCAAGAATCCTAGGATTCTTATGTCAGTTTGATGAATCAATCGCATCTAATAACACTGTCTGACAGGAGAATTATTTCAGACTTGGTTGTGTTACACAGAGTCATTTACAACTTAATTGATAGTCCTGCAATCGTTGCTACTATTAAACACCATGTGCCGACTAGGAATACAAGACAAAATATAACATTCTTCTGCAATACATACACGACCAACTATCAGACACACTCACTAACCAATAGGATGCATGACTTAGGCAACAAGTATGGGGGTACTATGGATTTATTTATGGACTCCATTTATAGAATCAAGCATAATCTATACCAACACTTTGTCGAATCCTACAAATTAGAGTAGCGTTGGTAAATTAGTTTTAATGTTTTGTCTTATATGTAATGTTGTTGTAATTTATTTTTTACTTTATGTTACTCTTAGTTTTTAAAAAAAATTATTTCTTAACATTTTCTCATTATACTTGTTATCACAATTTTACAATTGTGTATTTTGTACCTACTTTACAATGGATTACATCTATTCACTGTCAGTATCTCCTGTATAATACAGATATTCTCCTATGTACACTGCATCATGTATCACTTTTATGTAAAACGCCTTTTTAGGCGTATATTTTGTTTCATAGTGCTTTCACACAAACAAAGTTTGAATTCCGTAAGTCTAAACTTAAACTTTAGGGTGCACAGTTTACACCCGCGCTGTGCAAGCGGGTTCCCTACAGAGCATCGCACCATCCCATAAATATCCCATCCTATATAAATAATTAAATGGTGATTCTATCAAGAAAACGACGCTACAGAAGTAATCCAATTATTATCTATCTCTTATAATCGTCTTACGATTCAGGGAGCTATTTATCATTATCCACGTAAACGAGACAGCACAATAGGTAAGTACATATTCTTAAATTATTTTGATTAATATTCATCAGTTTTTCAGTTATTTTTTGCTCAATTGTAAAATCTGTAAAATATCTCATATGGCCACCCCACAGGCTCGGTAGGTAAGCACTTACCGACCCCTTTACAAACAACAAAACGTCGACAAACAGAGGAGCACGCGTAAAAAAGACGAGAGCACGAATCGTGAGAGCGGGAGATCCGACACATTTCGACCATTCAAAGAATCGTCCAAGTCTCGGTGAAATGACAGACTGACAGCTGGGTGTGGTAACAATAATATTTTTTCGGACGGGCCGGACACCGCGGGGAACGAATTGTTATTCTTGGCGATTTACGGGGCCATTGTTTGGCGCTAAGGCATTCTGAGATGAAAAACAGGCAGCACAAAAGCCACCTTTTACGTATTATTATTATCATGTAAAAATATACACAGATAAGTCGGGTATGTAAAGAAGTTTGGGCTATGGATACCTTAGTGCGATGGTACAGGATGGGCCATAATAATATGTTAGGTCCATTCGCTTAACTTAAAACAAATAAATTGTCCATTTTTCGAATGATGCTTCATTTAAGTATCCATAATAGACAAAACTAGTTAATAATTTCACTTAATGTTATTGTTTAGTGATGGAAACCCATTTAAATAGCATTTCTCTATATTTATTTTTATTAATTATCTCCATTAGTTAATAGTTAATTTACCAAGTATCTATGTAAATATAAACGTTTTGTTCCTAACATATAATTTTTATATTAAAAGTTTAAAATTGTTATCAAATAAATATTACCAACCAACGGATGATTAAAGATCTTACTCCTACATTTTTTAAACTTGATATTTATAGAAAAATTCAAAATTATATATTTAACAAGATTATAGTTAGGTTTTAGAAGAAAAGGCTATCAACAAAAAAAATAATAAATTGATAAGCGCATTTGGAAAAGATTTCACTTTTCAAAATATGAAATTTATTTACATTAACCCCACACAGGTGGAATGAGGAAAATAATTTCCCTGGCGTCATCTTTGGGGATGTTATATAGAGGGTTTTTTATTGAGAGGAAGGAGAAGAAGTTCTTGGGATCAGTGTATCCGGGAGTGATGTATAATCATATCCATCATGCTGCAGTGCAAGGTTAGAAACCAGTTGGAGAGATCAAAGAGTCTCCCCAAACCAGGCTCTCTAGATCTGGCATGCTATACAGGTGGAAGGCAGACGCATCCTGAACACACCTCACCCGATGTACCCGGGCTTCCCTGCTAAATCACTAAACGTAGCGAACCACTTTGGGTGACCTATGGTAGAGGTGTTGGTTAACCGTTAACCGTTAACCGTAGGTGTTGGTACCCAAATCCGACTGCCAAATTAATTTAACTGAATGGTTTAAAATATTCACTTTGTGCACTATGTTGTACTGAACATTTTATATTATTTAAGTCTAAATAATGTGCAAAGTAAACATTTCAACTCATCCCAAAATCCGTTTTTATTTAAAAAAAATCGGTATCTATCCAAAAACGATAAGTGAAAGTTTCACTATTGATATTAATTGCAACCCCCTGTACCCGCCAAGATACTTTTCCATTGGTCTTATTCGGTGAGGAAAATTGAATTGAATTTTGTTTTCGTTGTATCGGAATGTTTTTCCAATAAATGTAGCGCGCGCGAGGGATGGCAAAACAGTATAACCTTTCCTTGGGCCTCGAGGGTCTCCCCATCTGAATGGAATGTAGGGAAATAATAATACGGCCAGGGGTTGACAATATTGGGCAACGTCTCCAGCTTTATCGATAAAGGTACCCTACCCTGATCCCTACCCACCTACCCACCTAGCTATATCAAGGAACTAGGTATGTACCTACCTAACTAAGTACGTATAATATCATATTTTCATACTTTGACTTGGGTTAGCAAAGTTGCTTTTTTTAATGCTTCGAGAAAATTGATTTTTTGACAAAATAATATCATGTCATCACATATTCCCGCTTGATTTTCAATTTCATGTAGATTCGCTGTTTTTGATTAATTAACTAACATCGATAAAGTTTTTAAAGTTGCTTATCGATGATTTGATTGATAGTGTAAACTGTAGATAATAATTACCACTTAAAACGAATCGCAAATTTGCAAACCATGACAAATTTTTCGTAAAAATTTTAAGTGAAGTTTCATTCAATTATTACAAACTTTTAAATACAAATACAAAGTGTGGTGTTCTCTCGTTCTAACACTGTATAAATCATATATATCTCACTGTCATACAAAATGAGATAGCATGACTTTTATGAGTTTATATGGGGTATAGGTGGTATAGGTGGGTATAGGTGGGGTATAGGGGTTGGGTGAAATAACCCCAAAAAGTGGTTAAGTTTTTGTAGAATAATCTACGATATGGGTAATCCTATCTACCTAGGTAGGTAAGTATGTTAGGAAAGTGTACATTACATAGTACCTACCTAATAAATTATTGTTTTTAATAACTGGTAAAAGCTCCAACAGACTACCCCATAGTAGTTTCACCTGTGTTAATAGTCGCTACAGCGCGTCGCAAGGCTCGACCGTCAGACAGTCCTTTCCTTCCAACATGTTTTGTTAAAAACGGTGGGCTGGTCGTATGTGTGTGGAGGCGGCTTAAGACTTAACTACGAGTATAGATAAAGGTATTTATTTTATTTTATTATAAATGCCTCACAAATGAGTCGGAAATATGCGAGGTGAAGATATTGGAGAGAGGAAGAATAAAAATAATGAAAAGTTTGGACAGTACAAAACTAGCTATTGAGCAACGCAAATTTGAATGATGATGGTCTTTCTTCAGCAGTGGAAGGCGATACTAAGATATTAATAAAAAATAATTTAATTTTACATTATTAACTTTTTAAGGTTATAGGTACCCATAAATACAATACTAATCATTGACGAATAAGATAATATTAATAAATCTGAACGAAACAGAACAAGACACAGAAAATAAAAAGACAACGATTGCAACTAAGAGTCGAACCCAGAATTTCTGTCTTAACGGGATATAGGACAGGTTCAAAAGTTAAAAAGAGAGATGCTGCAGCAGAAATAAAGATGTAGGTACATATAAGGAGGTGAAAGAAGACTTTAAAATATCCAGAACCGGTTGACAACAACAATAATAATAGTTTTTTGTTTGTTTGTTAGTACCTATGTAATCCTTAGCATTTATAATTAGCCTAGGTATGCATTACATCATCTAAACAACATAGGAAACATCGTTATATATAAACATTGACCACTTGCAATAACAAACGACCACAAAAGAGATAATGATGTTTTGATTGCGTAAGAAGGTAGGTAAAAGACGTGCATAAAGAAACGTAAAATAAAATGTAAATTATTAAAAAAAACTTATTTAATTTTATAATAATGATTGGATACCTATTAATTATTATTTTTGGTTCTGACAATGTCAAAAATGATGTACTTAATGAAAATTTATTTATAAAATACAGTAGTTCGGTACCTAAATGTAAGGTATTCGTAAATGTAGTTTATGTGGGTACTGTCAATGTGTAGATTTAGCAACGTTGGGCATTATGATGACAACAACGATGCACTACGTCGTGCAATATTTTTAATTGAGCCGCTCAATAACAACCCTTACGTAGATGGCGATAAGGTTTAAATTCCCGCTTAACATCATCCGCCTGTTTTGATTTATGCAAGAAAAAAACATGGCCAAAAAGGGCCTTTTATTTTATTTTGTGGATGTTCAGGCATAAATATTTAAGTTTTTTTCGATCATTTTATAAATAACTTAATTTGCCACATTATAAAATAAAACCATAACCGAAAATGGGTTCGTAAGTAGGAGATTTTGAACTTTAAGGCAGTTTTCATAGGCCTTTACACTATTTTTTTCTGGGCTTATAAAAAGACTTATCTAAAAAAAACTCGATTATTTCAAAGGCCAAGATGTATTCTACTCGCAGTATTTAATTAAAGCATCTGAAACATTTCTAGGCGACCATATTTTCAATACAAAAATACATGATTTTGAATTACTACGTATGGCATCGCCTTAATATAGATAGAGGTGGAAAAGAGGAGTATGGCTTCATAAGGATTAATTTCCGGAGAAAAAATTCAAATATTGGGTAATTAATTAGTTATATAATGTTTATCGGGTGTGTGCTTAGGTGTACATACGTAGCAAAGTTTGTTCTAAAAATTCTTACTAACGGTTTTCATAAATTAAGATTTTTGAGATCACTAAAATTTGTTTTCAGAATGATTTATTGATTTGTTTACGTCAGATAAGGGAAACGGCTTTTCGATGTTACCTACTTCGGGAGTGCAACATTATTTCTGTAAATTTATATTTTTTGTGTACTTTTATCTATGACCAATGGTTCCATGATAACTCAACACATTGACAATTCAACACACTTTTAAAAAGTGATGTGTCATTAGAAACGATGAAAAATATATTTTTTTAACATAACCTAACCTAACCTAACCTACTTAACCCAGTTAATAAAGTTTTTGTTTCATCACTTTCCATGACTTTATATAACTTTTTAAAGATGTGATGAATTATCATTGTGATGATTTATCCGGTCACCATGACCAATATACCACATTTTTATATTATCCCCAAAAAATAATTTCCTTCAGAGCCTATGTTATCTTTTCGGATGATGATTGGAGGGTCTTTCTTAAGGAAATGAAGGAGAGAAAGTTCTGGGAAGGTATAAGGGTTGGGTAAGAATGTCATAGATCAGTGTATCCGTGAGTGACAGACATTTGTATATATCCCTCCCACTGCAAGGCGTTGGGTCGAGAGACCAGTTAGAGGTCAAAGTGTCGCCCTAAACCAGCCTCTCACGATCTGGCATGTCTTGCAACTGGTGGTTAGGGGCATCCTGAACACACTTCATCTGATAAACCCGGGCGTCCTTGCTAAATCACCAAACGTAATGACCCATTTGGTGTGACTTATGGCAGAGGTGTTGGTTATCCAATAAATGGCTCCCGGGCGGCGGTACCTAAACCCGCCTCCCAAATTTAAAAAAATATTTATTTTATAAATGATGTATCTATATTTTATTATTTTAACTAGCGACCTCTGGGTATGGAAACAATGAGCTTCTGAAACAATATGCTACCAGGTCGTCAAAAATGTCGATAGTTGATGTTTCTGACCGATATATTGACTGTGAGTGCGTAGTAGGCAAAGTGAATTAAATTGATTTTCTATGGTATGGTAATAAACTTATTTGATACCTAGGTAATAATAAAAATATATCAATATCTTAATAGGTAGGTACCTACCGATCTCAACTAAAATAACCAAGTTAAAGTGATTAACATTAAGAGATGAACACTTTCATTCGTAAGCTCCCTAAATCACCTAACTCCTAACATCTTCAATTTATCTTTAAACAAACATAAAATGTGGTTAATGAAGCAATTTAGTAATGTACAATAAATAATGTATATTTCTAAATATTCATATGTAAAAGTACCGAAAAAGGGCGTTAATTAATAAATAAAGAAACATTGTGGGTTTACTTCCAAAAGTTGGTAACTACATTTTTTTGTGTTTTTTAAGTTAGCGATGATTTTAAAGGTTATGTATTATAATGAGTTTGGGTTCCCTTCTTTTTTAGTTAAGTAGGTTTTTAGCTGCGGCTTTTTTTTAATAAATTTAATTTATTTATATTATTGTAAAAGCAAATACAACAAAAGCTTGTTTAAAAAACAAAACAAAAAACATTTTCTTTTTAAATTTTGCATTAATACTTTTCCGAAACCCAGACTTCATAATGAATACAAAACTTTAAAATTGAGTTTTCTCCAAAACATGTTTTTGTAAGCTACCAACTTTTGTCAGTAACCCCACGATATATTTGTTGAGATAAGTTATATTTTTTGTCGGACAAAAATATTTCTTAACCCATGTATAAAAATTTATCACAAAAAATCCCAGGATAGCAGAAACCCAACGGTTATATACAAAATATAAACTATGTCTTGGTGCGCGCTGTTTTTTATTCAAGACCCGGCTGTAAAGGAAACTCGTTTATTGGTCCGACCCAGAACTTCCAGGTATATCGTGTGGTATCAGGATACCGTCTTACCCAAATCATAATGTTTTTTTCTAACGTCAGACTTGTTTCGGCAAAGACAAAGGTCTGCCAGGACTCCTAATTTGAAATATCCTGCTGAAAAAACTGTACCCATGAAATATGTATAATATAAACCAACGCCGGAATGAGACATCCTGAATTTAACATTAATATTTGAAAAGTAAGCAAATCTGTAAACGAATTATCAAATTAGGACGGGTTGTTTCACAAAATTTTAAACATTCATCAAATTTCAACGTTGATTTTCAATCTCCTTGAATAATAATAATATTTGGCTAATTTATATAGCTCCGTTTTCGTGAGAAATCACCTCAAGGGCGCTTGATGGTTCTATTCGGGTTATATTATCATATCAAATCAGAACATTCACAGAAGATAGGTAGGTAGGAACACACTAGAACCCACTAGGTAGGAGTGATGTAACTGCAAGTACGTAAATTAAGAAGTGATAAATAGTGCATATTATTATTATCACCAAATATTTCTATTGTTTACTGTAAGATCAGCAATATCAGCAGCTATAGGCAGACTGATGGAACCAAAGCGCAAGCCAAATACTAAGTTTGGTGATCGCGCTTTCGGAAGGCTTGGAATAAACTCCCTCCGGAACTAAGATCCATAACAAGTCCAACAGAATTCAGGTCTAAACTAAAAACTTACCATTTCAAGCTTTCCCCTTAAATTAAATATACCATTCCTGAGAGAATGTCCTGTTTTATCCAATTTTTCATGTCCTAAATCCTGTATCTAAATTTCGCTAATAAACAATTAGTTAATGTTAATTAAGTGTCAATCTCAAGTGACCTACCAGGTAAGTATTGTACTGTATATTATCTCCATATATTGTAGAAATGTATTCTAAATTTGTACAGCGCCCTTGAAGTGATTTTGCACACAAACGGCGATATACAAATCATCCAATTATTATTATTATTATTAATGTAGGTAACATTACAGTATTTATTTATTTATTCTTGGATAATTTATATAGCGCCGCTTTTGTGAGAGATCACCTCAGGGGCGCTTAGTAAACAATGGACAAACATTATTCTGAAAACAAATATTCGAATATTATTCTGATTAATAATCGAAGTTTGTTTCACCTGAAAAACTTTGAGTGCTGAATAGATAGTGTGTCATTCAATTTTTTATTTATATAAATATATGATAAATATAGGATAAAATATAGGATATCAAAGCTCGCAGCAAAGCAGGATGAGTTTCGGTTTACTTATTCATTATTACAAAGCTACCAGAGTCCTTGAATGGGTGATTTTGTTAATTGGCGATTTTCAAACATTTTGACTAGGCATCCTGCCGTAAAAAATATTTTTTTAAAATATGAAAAAAAAAATTTACTAAACTAACTCAACCATAATCTAATTTAAAAAATAACTTTTTAAATATTGTCACAACATCTAGTGGAAGGCCATAGAAATTCAAAGCACACAACAATTAAAATATAACTAACTATGTACATCCTACTAATATATTTTAAAATCTAAATTTGACGATGGGATAAATGTAGGGGAGAAGTGGCATGGAGGAGCCAGGTTTTGAAAGAGCCGCTAGCTCCCAAACGCATTGAATAGTGTCAACGACGGACTTGTACATTTTTTAGTAGCAATACTGTCCATAGATTATCCGTTGTCGTTTGAAAGTTGGCAGACAAAACGTAAAAATTGTGAGTTTATTCGTAGATTTCGCCGCAAAATATATATTTATTTTATTATGATATTTGACGCATGACATAATATGTGGTGCGTTGAATCTATTACTGCATTAATTACCACAATTAGAATATTTTTTTTATACAAATTAAAACAACATAATTTTGTATTACCAACGATGTGCTTGATATCGGTGTAGTTTTATATTTTTAGCGAATTTATGAAAGAACCAATCAACTCAGCATTGCAAAGAAATGGATGGGCATAGTGCGGTGGACTGATTCAAATATAAGATATATCAATAATCGGCCCATGAATTCTGTGTAAAGTTACAATTTTTGTAAATTGCCTAGAAATTAAACCTTTTCTTCTTTATTTGTGATATTCTCGAGTTTTTTTAACTTTCCCTACCCACCTAACTAAAAGAAAGATTATGTTTGATTGAGTATTACGTAAAAATAAAAAAAAACTTTTATAAATACCTATAAATCATTGATTCGATGAGTTTGGGGGACATTATTTGTATTTAAAATCTCTTCCAATACTGAAAGAGCCAAATTTGTCTGGTTTAAAAATTTAAAATATTAATATTTCGAAGAGATTAGAAGAGAACTTTGTTAAGTAAAATTTAGCTTAATTAGTATTTTTGTTGTTGGCAGCATATTTTTCTTTAAAAGCTTTCTTAAAAAATATATGCCCAAAAAGGGTGACCGGATAACTCATCAAAATGATAATTCATCACATCTTTAAAAAGTTATATAAAGTCATGGAAAGTGATGAAACAAAAACTTTATTAACTGGGTTAAGTACGTTAGGTTAGGTTTAATTTTTTTTGTTCATCATTTCTAATGACTTTATATCACTTTTTAAAAGTGTGTTGAGTTATCATGGAACCGACAAAAAGCGTTCCCTTCATACCACCTTTCCCCTACATGGTGCATCTGCTCCCCCCATGAAACGTGACACACATATATGGAGATGACGCGGTAGAGGCAGGACCCATGGGAAGAATGTGGGTCTACCTGCCATAACAACTACTCCATTAATAATTGATCATATGGATCATTCATATTCCCACCTGCAAAGATGTGTATTGAAATGGGGGTTTTGGATAACATCTACTAAAAATGTTGTCTAGTGGTGAGCTCACCTAAAAAAAATATCTCCCAATAGTTTAGGTATGTAACTACTTACTTAGTATGTACCATGTTTTCAGTGAATACAATACGAAAGCAATACAGCTCCCAACCGCCTGGAGCCAGTGGAACTATTGCGTCTCAAATTGGGATATGTTGTGAGGCTGAAGGTAAGTTGAGAAAGTACCTACCTGGCTATTCATAAATAGTCACCAATAAGATTAAAGCCATTATAAACAATAAGATTCTGAATGATAGTCTGTCACCATTGTCATATATACTGAGAGTATCTTCTACTCTACTGGCCTATCAAGAGATTTTTTTTCTCAAAACCGTTACGACAAAGTGTTAAATAAATAAAAATAACATATACTTTGACCACGGCCTTAAGGGAATGATACGCTTTGTTACGTAATATCGAATGACCAAAGCTCAGAAGTGAAGAGTTAGTTCGAATGACTCTAGTTAGGTTGGATACAATGATCTTAATACACAGGTACCTACTTTATAACAACCATCACTCCTGAAGTTCTTATATCAGCCACTTCTCATTTTGACCCGATTTCTCTAAAAAAATAATGTGTTTGATAATTACAACAACAACAAAAATACAATGATTAGGTAGTATGAACATACCTACCGATATAAAATATCAGTTACATAAATAATACATTCGCATACCGACTTCGTTAGATTTTGGTATGTACCTACCTACGTACTTACCTAAAGTAAAACGTATTGAAAAACATGTGCGCATTAAAAGACTAACGTCATGTCATTTACTATTTCACATTTTAAGGTACCTACCGGCTTTAGGTAGGTAATGTGTGTGTAGGTACTAAATTAATCTTGTGAAAATATATTTTTCTGTCTTATCATCGCTTTAAGGGTCGTGACCTTCCATCGGTATTTTTAGATGCCAGCGACTTACGACGTCGATCTAACATTAGGGAATCTTATGGAAAAAACATAATTATCAAAACATAAAAAGTTATCTTTTATCGATAACCTGAAGGGTTATTTTAAAACATCGCGGTTGTTAGAAACTGTTTATCGTAAAAATACTACCTCGTTTATAGATAGTAGGTAAGCAAGTATGTTTACTTCTAAAACCGTCTTTTTTAAAGGAATCAATAATATTCTTGTTCGGTAGTCCCTTTTTACTAACAATTTTATTTTTACGCCTAGTAAAACATAAGTTATATTATATAATTGATTGTTAAATATTCTTATATTCTGTAGATTGGATCGTACATTTGAAGCTAGTAGAGAGCTCTATCGGCACGTAGAGGAACCAAAGTTTAACCAAAGGACGTGGGAACAGCGAGCTGCAACCGTACAAGGAACAAAAGGGAGAAATCGGATTGAATCTTTGCTTCCTAGTCAGGCTTAGATAGTATTATTTTATAACTGAATAAAATCAACTATACGTAGGAATAACTATAGATTATTTGATTTCTTAGGAAAGAAAAATACTCAGTAAAATCTTAAATCGAATATGTATTTTTTTTTTAAATTATAAAACTTACGATACTAATAATAATTTGAATGCTTTGCATAGCGCCGTTTTTTGTATGAATCATCTCAAGGGCACTGTTCAAATGAGAATGGACTGATGTTTGTCGGATTGGAAGGCATTATTTACAGTAATCGAGACGTTAGACTACGTAAGAGTTGATTAGTGGTTATATTGCCTCTGCAGGAATGTTTCTTCGGAGTGACTTGAGTTTTCTTAGGTATAAGTAGATTATTAGAATATTTAATTTAGGGAACAGTATTCCGGTTTTGTTCTTTACAGAGTTATTTAAAATATCTGATCACACATGATAGGCCATGTTAGTACCCAACTATTTGTAGATAAAATATTATAATATAACCCATTGAAAAGATAAGGAAATATGGTGACTGTATTTTAAGATAATTTTTTCATGGTTCCTGGAATTCAACCCTTTGCTCTTTGTGGATATCTATTTTATGTTAATCTTTATTCTGTCAATACACCAGCAGATATGTCATAAAATAAAATAAAAAAAACGTAAACCGACATCATTATCTTTGCGGTGGGTAGGTACCTATCTACCGTTGTGCGGGAAGCCTAGATAATAAATATGCATATTATATGAAATTAATCCTTGTTATTAATGCAATCATATATTCTGTGGTTGTAAATAATATAACATTTATATTTGCACTTTAACTTATATTCATAACAAGCGCAGAACCGTAAAAATCGCGGGTTATTATAATTGTTGGATTTGTGAAACAGAAAGTATTTAGTAAATATTATCCCCAAGAGCAATGTCTTTCAAAAACAAATATTGTGAATTTTCTTTGTATCTACTATATTTATAGTTTTTGTTGAAAAATCAGTGAGACCATTAAAAATTTACCTTTGAAATTGACACCCTAAGTAACCTAGAAAAAATACGAAATTGGTCAAAAAGTCAAACGAAATACGCATTTCAGGTACAGAACAGGTTTCATTACAAGTTCATTCATTACAATTGGCTGGTATCCTATTTATCCAATCGTTTACAAGCCGTGAGGGTTGGAAATAAATTGTCCAACTTCTCAACACTTTCTTCAGGGGTACCCCAGGGATTGTTTGGGTCTACTTCTCTTCATCCTTTTTACAAATATAATAAAATAATCGAGTCATTTAATCTCTTGTCTAACTGCTACGCTGACTATCAGTGAGTTTATTTTTAATGCGCTCCAAACGAAATCAATAGTCTCAAGATCCGTATAACTTAATGTCTAGAAGCAATAACTCGCAAACAAGCTGAAGCTCGATCCATCTAAGACTGAGTTTCTCTGGGCGGCCACAAACAAACGTCAACATTTCATAGACGATGCACCTATTACTATTTCTGGCAGCGAATCGTCCCAAAAATAACAGTCAAACTTCTCGATGTCAATTTAGATTCAGACATTTCATTTAAAAGTCAAATAAATAGGACTGTAAGCACCGGTTTTTTTCACCTAAGACAACTCAAGTCTGTCCGGAGAAACCTTCCTACAGAAGCAACAAAACTACTTATCAAGTCTTACGTACTCTCACGTCTCGATTACTGCAACGGCATTTATGCCAGCCTTCCAAAATATCAAATTGACAAACTTCAATCAGTGTTTAATGCAGCAGCACGGCTGATAACCGGGGTTTCAAAATATTCGCATATTTCAGAACACCTTCGTAACCTTCACTGACTCAAGTGCCCTGAAAGAATCCAGTACAAATTGTGCTGGATTGTGTTTAAATCCATAATTGAAATGCCCCCACCCTACATCTCTGAACTATGCGTCCCGGAAAACACTGGTCTAAGGCAGCAACATCATCAGCTGTAGGCAGACTGATAAAACCTAAGCGCAAGCCAAATAAGTTTGGTGATCGCGCTTTCGGAGTATCTGGGCCGAAGGCTTGGAATAAACTCCCTCCGGAACTAAGATCCATAACAAGTCCAACAGAATTCAGGTCTAAATTAAAATTTACCTTTTTAAGCTGTCATATCCTTAAATTAAATCTACCATCCCCGAGAGAAAGTCCAGTTATATCCAATTTTCTAATTATGTCCTAAATTCTGTATCTAAATTTCGCTAATAAACAATTAGATAATTTTAATTAAGTGTTAATTTGAAGTGACCTACCAGGTAAGTATTGTACTGTATATTATCTCTATAAATAGTTAGTAATAACATACATCACTGTAGAAATGTATTATAAATTTGTAAAGCGCCCTTGAGGTGATTTTGCACAAAAACGGCGCTATACAAGTCATTCAATTATTATTATTATTATAAGTACAGGACAAACGAAAGAAATACACATTTAATTTAAGTTATAGAATAATTAATTTAATTAAAATAAAATTATTTTCTGATTGTTGGTAGGTACCTACCAAATTTATCGTTTGTCTGAATTATTCTTCAAACAATCGGTTTCAATTTGGAAAATGACACAAAATCTAATCAAATTTGAGTTCATTGAACGTGAATAATTTTACTCGGGAATCACACACATCACAGACAACCGAAATTAATAAGTATGTTTGACAAGAAAGTAAGTGGAAGACAATTTTGAAACGTATATTTACCAGTAATAACATTTGTTTACTATAGGTACTTTATGTCATTGTGAATGGGATTGTTGCATTAACCTCTCCATATGCGGGAAGAACGAATAAATTTAAAAAATTTCATCAACAAGAAGTTATCTTCGTCATATAATTTTTACATGCCAAATGCAGATTTACTTAGATAGGTTTCCTCTTATCTAAGGATGTGCGGAGGTACAAATCTCATGAAATTCGGTAAGATTGTTAAATCTATGGTCTGAAGACGATCCAGTAAGAAAATCATTAAAAATTCATGTTGGTCGTATAATCTTTATGGATCAAATGCAGGTGTGTTCTAGTTTAAGTTTTCTCTTATCTCCGACTTTATAGGTCCAAATTTATGATAAAAATTGAATGCCGCTATGAGGACCGTTTATAAAATATTATTTCCAACCCACGGGGAAGATATAATTGAATATACAGAAAAAAACCTCGGTAACTGCCCCTTGTAGTAAAATGTTGAATATGAGAATCATTCCTTATTCAACCATTAGATATTCAATGCTGAAGTTGTGTAGTATAGGAGGCATGCTGGTTTCCAATAAGAATATCTAATTTCAAGTCTTCAAATTAATAGATATCGGAATCACGTTAAATGGTTATTAGGTTTAAATTTGTTTCTTCTAAATTCAACATGGAGTATTATTTCTTATCTGGTGAGATAACACAAAAAATGTAATTCAAGAGATTATAAAAAAAATATAATTCAAAGATTATATAAAAAATATATAATTCAAGAGATTATATACAAAATATGTAATTCATGAACTTACCTATATAAAAAAATGCATATAAAGAGATTATATTAAAAAATATGTAATTCAAGAGATAATATGAAAAATATGCAATTCAAGAGATTATTTAAAAAAATATGTAATTCAAGATATTATATACAAAATATGTAATTCATGAGGTTATATAAAAAAATTTAATTCAAGAGTTTTTATTTAAAATTATGTAATTCAAGAGATAATATTAGAAAATATGCAATTCGGGAGATTATATAAAAAATATGTAATTCGAGAGATTATATAAAAAACACGAAGAATTTTATTCCGGCGCTCATAGTACAATAATATGTATAATAAAGGAATAGATACGTACACTTCTTGGGTATCTAGAAATTATAGATACAAACGAAAAGACCTAAAACGAGGATGAGCCACCATTCTTATGCCTAAGTGAATGGTACCAATATTTTAAATCTTTATAATGTCATCAAACGGATGGACGAAGAATGGAATCTCTAAATAGTATAAAATAAAGTCGCTGTTCGTGTCTATCTGTTTGTGCGCTTAGTTCTTTTTAACTACGCAACAGATGTTGATATAGTCTTCACTAACATTTAGAAAATTTCTTCCGGAAGGTTTAAATACAGGTATATATATATATCATAGTTAGAAAAAGTAGAGAAAAGTCGATGTTTTGTAATCAAGTCGTAAAATATATTTTCCGGCGCTTACATTTTTAACGCTGGCTAAACCTTATGAGATGCATCGAAAAAATGTAATACGGAATTGTATTTCTTTAAGAGGCCTACAAAAAAAATCCTTACAGTATAAGTCTACCGCCTAAGGATAACCCCCAGCAACTCTGGGTACACGTCAGCTAGTACTATAATTAGAACGTGTTATATTTTGCATATTTCTCTATTATAATTTGGATTTTTCATTTGACATTTCACTTTCATGAACTAGATGTTTGTAAAAATTACAGTCTTTTAGGTAAGTATTTTTTTATTAGGTTTAATGTTCCCAAAGCACATAATATCTAGTAGATGGCGGTGTTCATCTCCGACAGTGGTGGGGGGTGGGACTGGGGTTACGTGAAACGGGAGCATAAATTACTACGCCCCATGAGAAATTAAGCTACGCCACTGCACACTTGGAACTACCTAGTGACATTATACCTAGATATTAATATTTTTCATTTCATTTTTACGTATACTTATGAATATTTTAATTCAGGTTTAATAAGTCTTACCAGAAATAACGGGAATATAATCGTATATTTTGGGTATTTCAGTACCATTAAGCAGAAAACACTTTTTTGCATTCCGACAAAAAATTTTGAATAAACAATGCACTCTGAGGTCTTATAATCAACACAATTTGCCGCATGTCAATGCTCCCAACGTCATTTCCATTATGAGGTGCGGAGCTTTGAAATGATCACTTAACGTACAAAATGTGTGTGTAAAATAATAATGACGCTATTTCGTTTGTTCCATATATTCAATTGTTAAAAAAAAAACGTTAGAATATTGAAATTCAGTCATGAAAATGAAATTTTTAATATAAACACTGGTGATCCGGGTAGACAAACTTCTCAATATATCATTTCGAATAATAAAAATATTTCCACCTGAAATATAATACTGTAACGCACACTACTACCTACATTGATATTTTAGAAGGGAATATGTTGTTTTCGTGCTCGGTGTATATTATGTAAATGACACTAATTTCTCAGTGCATGTTTTAAATCCACGTGGGGATGATTCTAACGTTGCTACTGACTTTAGTGGCTCCACGCCCAGACCAAAACCTTTACCCCCTAGACCTCTGCGCCCCGGGAGGTGAAAAATTATATTTTTAGTTGGTTTGGTTATTATCTACATACATTATTTATTAGTTAGATTTAACGTAGAATATGTAAATGTATATAAGTAAAAATATTAATTTAGCTGTTAATAATTACATTAACTACTGATGTTCGGGGTGCCATAGTCCCCCGAGTGCGAAAGAATGCATAATTATAAAATTATAAATAGAAGACGAAGCAGAGGAAGGTACCGAATTTCATGGATTCGTAAAATATTTAACTGGTACAAGTGCATTTCCGCAGAGTTTTCCAGGATGCATCCTGAAGAGTAAATTTTTCACTAATAATGGTCAACATCCGGAACGACAGAACACCATAATAAAAAATAGAATCTGATTGAACCAGTCCACTAAATTTGCTGTAGAATTAACAGTAAACAGCTGGAAAATTTGCCAAATTTCGTAGTTTTATTTATTTAATAATAAATACTTTGATATTTTAAAAGATAACAATATATTTATTTATTTATACTGGGTTTTTGTACATGTTCTCGATTACGTGAGAAAATTCCAGTTACAAAAACTCAGTTAATACACAAATAGTTAAAATTGGTTGTTACTATGTGCAAGATAATTATATTACTTTACAGATAAAACTCGACGTAAGGTTGAAATATTCTTTGAAGTAATGTAGTACCAAATGCATTTTTGGCCAATAGATTTGGTTCGTTTATGGTGTTGCATGTTATTTAAAAATACCTGTAAACATGGAAAACAGTGTGCTCTTATTAAATGTACTATTTACACAAATTGTTACCGGGGTCTCAGAAGAGGTAAGCAACATTGCACAGTGTGCGGAAGACGGATCTATTCAATGCACCTACCTTTATAAGTACAGCAGCCGAACTATGTAGTTGTGTAGGGAGTAGGTAGTAGGTAGTAGATAGGAGGGATGTAGGTGCAGTATCTACCACCGGTGCAGTGAGATTGCATTGTGCATTCAGAGTGCAAATCCCCTGTCGCGACTTTTATAATTAGTTTTGCGCTCAACTGAAATTTACCTACAGTATGCAGTTTCGTGACACGGCATCTGTTAAATGTGTGTTGTATTCACCCCCGAGAGTCGGAGTTAAGCAGTTGGAGAAATGAGCTCTTGCTAGTGGAATTATTTCTGTATTTTATAATTTAGTAATGATTACTTACTTATCTATCTACAGTATTTCGCTCGTCTATGCGTACTGCATACTAGTGAAATCTGATTCAATGAAAATAAATTGAATTTAAATGTAAGTCTTTTTTGAAAATTGAAACTAATTGTGTGGAGGATCCTTGAATCAGATTATGCTGTTACCTATCCAAATAAACCCATCATATTACAAAAAATACTGAAAACTGTACATTCAATTTTCATATTTTTTATGCCACCAATCTAAGGTAGGCAGTACTTATGTGCCTATATGGACGGTACCCCACTGGATAACTACCAATCCTCGGATACCATAGACATGCGATATTGTAGAGTTATTTCATGATTTTTTACAGACAAGTTGATTAATATTTAAGGAAAATTTGATCACCGTTACGAAAGTAATAATTATAGACAGGTAATGTAAAATAGAACTGAATTTTAAATTTACCAATTATATTGATTAGATCATGCATAAAAATATGGTTGAATAATATTTAGCTAATGGACTTAACAGAATACACGTGCTAGTCGATGACTCAATTTAACGTGTATTTTAAAGTCATCATAATCAATGGCTAAATCAAGATACTACTTACATAGGTTCTACCACATTTGCTGCCTGACATGTACATGTGACAATTACATCATAATAATAAACCTAGGTTCCTAAGTTATATTTATAGCAACGTGACTTCATGATCCAAATTCGTGTGCTTGGGTGTTATGGCGAAATGGTCTGAAGAACAAACATCAGTGGTACACCTATGTGTGTATGGTATTCATAGTATCGTCACTTCACAGGGTGATTGTTACTTTATACCGAAAGTTCAAGGTTATAGGTCCACTAACCAGTTATAGAGAAATCTTCAAACTAATATGTTGGAAAACTAAGCATACATTTTCTGACAGTTTTAATAATGAGATGCAAAAACGTATAAATTAGGTAAACGAAAAATACTGAGTTGTAAAGGTAAATAAGTATTCAGTATAATATTATTTTTCTGCTCTTCATTATTGAAAAGTACTTATCCTCGTAGTCATATTTTTTTGTTGATTTTAGAAAATGGTAATCACATTAATTTTCTTTTAAAAATATTGATCAATTATAGATAGGTAGTAGGTACATTATCGAAAATTATAGGTAGTAGGTACATTATCGAAAAATTAAAATAATCTTCTGTTAAAAATTTTAAAACGATACTTAAATTCACAGTCAATCCGATTTCTAGAGTTCATTTAACCAGGTTTACAGATAGACACAATCGAAATTCGTATTTTTGACATAGTGAGAAATTATCAGGTATGGCTTAGTAATTTATTTCAGAACTAATAATAATAAACTAATAATAAATTCATCACATATCTATTAGGTGTAACAAACCTTGAAGATACCAACATTTATTATTAAATACATATATTTGTAAAACGCCCTTGATTTTTCACGAAAACGGCGCTATATAAATCAGCCAAATATTATTATTATTATTGTCAGCAGATGAACAACAATTTGAAATATAGATATATGATTTATGTACGTCACAATACCTACCGAAGCCTAATATTTATTTCCGTTAATATTCACCCTATAGATAAATGACATCATAATAGGTGCAGATAGGCAGGTCTAGGTATATGTATCCAGTCCACACTAGAATGGTGGGAAAATACCAGAAGCAGCAGATGATGTTCTTTACGATGGACTTTTATAATAATAAACATGCCTGGCCTCAAAAACGGGACAAAAAAACAGGAGTAATTTCTTCGTCAGAAAAGGTCACTTTGTTTACACGGTATGGACATTAAAAATATTATATTCTACCTTGCCACATGTACCTACATCGTACGTTATGCATACAACAATTAATAATTTTCAAGATATAAAAGAGGAATGAAATTAAAGTTGGTGACTGTATTTTTTTAATTTCATAAACTGGACTTGAAGTCATTTCTTCCAATGGTTTTTATGGCTCCGTGATAGAACGATTCATTTTAACTCATGATCTAGAAGTCACGGGTTCTGTATCAGGAGTTAAAACAACTTTGAAGAAGGTGAAAGATCATAATTTTTACCGACTTGGATAGATTAATTGTTATTTCAATTTATTTAGATACATTTGAGTTTCGTTCTAGGGTGAAACGAAACGTTCAACACCATCATAACAACACAAAAAGCCATGTGATATTTATCTCGATGTTTTTTTGGTTGTTTCAACAGCAACTGTCATGTTAGACGAAGAACTGCATATCTCAGATAAGAATGGTCCTATCATATTGATGGTCTTCGTGGTCGAGGGGTAAGGCTCTTGACTAGCAATCCGAAGGTTGCAAGTTCAAATCCCGGGGAGCGTTATTTGTGTTATTTCACAATTTATTCATTTAAAATAATAATTACTTTTTTGGTAAACTAATGTTTAAGACAAGATTTTTTATGCATATCACAAAGGGTAACAATTATTTTTATAACTCATCCATATTGAAAAATCTCCTGATAAAAGATACATGACGCCAATGGGACTCGAACCCATGTCCTTTCGATTTCCGGTCGACAGCTCTGACCACTGAGCTATGGCGGCTTATCTCTTATCCGCGAAAATAATTCAATATATACTAGTGTTTCATTCAACAATCACTGCTTATTACGATGTACTTATTACAGGAGATTTTTCAATGTGGATGAGTGTTTTAGGCTAATAATTATTGCTTATAAAAATAATTTAAAATAATATCCAGTATACTTGCGACACGTTCCAGAGTGGAAGATAATCACAGTATGGCCCTGGTGTAAATCCACCATTCAGAATAGAAACGTTGCTTGAAATGATTTTAACCGTGTTTGGTGACCAGATCTGAATAGCCAGGTATTCCCCCACATGTGTGACAAACGGAGGAAACAATCCTTTTCCTCACACAGACGTCGGTAAAGTGGTTGGTCCTCTCCAGTGTACCTAGGTACATGGTTGACATTTGTCACATGAAAACGGGTCGTTTCTAAGACTCATGTTTTAGTTCAAGAGCTGTGGAACGATATACTGGCTTTTGTGTTTCCTCCTTCCTATAACGTGGATCTCTTCATAACCCATGTTCACTAGTTTTTCCTCACAAAAAGAACCTCCTAAAAGCATCCTAAAGATGACACAGGTCCTTAGGGAAATTATTTCCTCGGGGCATATTTTGTGTGGAGTTAATTATAAAATATAAATAACAGTGGATAATAGGATAAATAGTATATAAAGATGTGAGATTGAGAGAACTGTTTTTATATGTAGGAATCTATCTAATGTATATCTTTTTTTAATAGGGATTAGAGAACTGTTTGATATGTAATATGTTGTTGAATATATATGTACAATATTCAGAGCGATATCCTTTTTGTGATTCCCCCTGAAGAATAGTGTAAGAACCGTGCCGCAGTCGTTGCACTATGACCTTTTGGTCGGGGACAGCAAAGCATTGCCGCCGCTGCATAAGTAACATATGGACGCGCTGGCATGAGATTCCTAATGTCATCATATTTCATGCAAATGCCACGTCGGTCAGGTGATCTAGTTACAGATATCATTTTAGATATATTTCACACGGATGGAGTGACTATTATCTTGACAATTTTCCACCGGAGTATTATTATGCTTGCACGTAACTCGCGGTCTGATCGCGTTTTCGCGATCAGAAACCGTTGTCAAAATATGATCAAGACATCAACGAGGATAAATATTTATGGTATGTAGGTATATTTTTCATAGCACAATATTCATCAATAAATTATTATTCATATACTTATGTAAGTAGATAGGCACTCGAATTTAAATTAAGAGGAAGCTACAAGCCAAAAATGTGTATTTTCTTGGTATACCCTATATCGTAGGTAATAGGCATTAAAATCGCTTGACAAACGAAGTCTAGAAACATTCGATTTCAAGCAAAAAACTGGTTTTTATTTATTTTGTAAATAATTTTATAAGAAAGCAAAAAAGTTTCACAGATAATCTTAGATATAATACTGTATTTTTTAAAGTTGTTTCCTTTATGCGTTCATACATTTCTATTGAAAAAATATTTTTTTTAGTAGTTTGCATTTATGTTTTTTATTGAGTAATTTTTTTTTATTTATTTTACTCAAGCGAAGTGATAGAAAAACCTTCAATTTATATAAAGCATTTTTTTGGTATTCATAATGTACACCAATTAGATATAAAGATCGAAATAGTGATTTGGCATTAAGCTTCGCCTTATGCTATTGGTATGATTTGTCATAATTATTGAAAGTACTGATGCTCATTCGCACAGCATTCGTTAAAGACATGCAATCCCGTTTTTAACCGGATTACCAATAATCTGAAGAGATTCTTAATAAATTAGCATTACTAACTAATTTTATACGTGTATTACAAATAAATATTTTTTATTTGCCTGGTAGTAAAATGTGAAAAAATTACCACCAACCTATTTTTCGAGAGATTTTCAAGATTTTTAATTAGATACACCACATTGAACAAAACATGTTATTTAAAATATTGTGTATTGTGCGTAGATGAGGTGAGATAAAACAATATAATAATATTTAATGACTTTAACAGGCCAAAACTTTTAGGTCCCAACCGTAATGTAGACATATAATTTTAAACATGTGCTGTTATCGGTGCAAATTGCGACACTCGATAATGAACGTAGTTACCTAATTACAATAATATACCTACCATGAGGCGATAACAAAAAACTTAATTTTAAATAGTTTTTGTTAATCGGTCAAATTTAATTACATACCGTCCCGCGATAAAATGAATTCGTTCAAGGTATTAGCAAAAACTCATATTTTTTATCGTTTCCTGTTTTTTTATATAAATTAAAAATACACGCTTTGATTGCGTAAAGGTCAAAAATGACCTCTTTCAAATTAATTTGTTTGATTTCAGATAAAGTAGAGCAAATTTAATTAATTTTTGACACCTATATAATATAACGGTTTCTATGATTAAATAATACATAAATTACGCATTTTATCCGTTACCATGCCATGTTCTCCTGGGGCGTCCCCAGCTGCTTCTTAATAAACGTTGTACATCCGTGTTTATTTCTAAAGACGCGCTTCGATAGATTTTATTATATATTTTCCATTGGGTGGGTTGAGCTTTACCATTGGTACTACAAAGACTGTGGTAAAATTCCTTTTACAAAACTTATATCATAAAATAGGCCCTGGTAGATATGTTGATCTTACAAAATATTTTCCTCTTAATCACATACCTACCGAAATACTTAAAAAAACTTTGTCATGCAAAATAATGTACGTGTGCGGTGTTTATCTTTTTCGTGCTCTCTCAAATTCTGAAACCTTACTCTATAAACAATACCCCCGCTATTTTCAAATAAAATAAGTGTTAATGTGGTAACTTAATACTGTCTTTTTTAATGAAGTTTTGTGTTTGTATACCAAAATTCTCTGCGTGGTGGCTTTTAAAATGAATTCATTTAAGTCGACTTTTCACCGAGTAAAGCAAGCCAGGAGATTTGTTGAATATGATCCTAAGGAGGTTAGGATTTAACTATATAATAACTGCTCACAAAGATGTAATTAGTAATATTAATATTTTAAGAAAAAAATCTTAAAACTTATCCAAGAAATCAGGGTTAGTAAGAGATTTGGTTTATCAACCGAAATCGACTGAGATTTCGATTTTAAAATATGAGTTAAGCATGGAGGAAAATGAGAATTTCAAGGATCGAGAGTCCCATTCAATAAAGTGATGATTCAATACATTTGATAGGTTTAGGGAGCTAAAATTTCTTGAAATACTCTAATAAGGATTTTAGAAAACACTCATTATTCATTGTTTTTTGGATTGTCATATTCAATTCAATTTATTATTTTAAATAACATTGTTTAAGGTTTTTGCTTTTAAATACGTCTAGGATGAACGAAGTATGCGTGAAGAATGAGTTAATGATGAATGTAAGTAAGTCTAAAATAATGGTGTTTGAAAGAGAAAGTACGAAAACAGTGTGCAACATAGCTGTGAATGAGGAATACTTGGAGCAGGTGGATGAATTTGTGTATTTAGGAAGCATGTTTACGAGAGATGGGAAGGCTGACAGAGATATTGAAAGAAGAGTAAATGCAGGTAACTCCATTAATGGAGGACTGAACGCAGTTGGCGCTAACAAAAAAATGTCCAAAGAAGCGAAGTTAGCAGTCCACAATGGAGTGCTGGTACCTACCCTGATGTATGGAAGTGAGGCATGGAACTGGCAAAGAAAGGATGAAAGTAGATTGAATGATGTTGAAATGAGATCCCTGAGGCGTTTGTGTGGTAAAACCATGTATGATTGTGTGAGGAATGTGGATATCCGCAAAGAGTGCAAGGCTGATGTAAGCGTAATGATTAAGATAACAGAAAAAATAAAAATTTGACAAGATTTTGAATAAATTAACAGTATTTCATACCACGGTGTTCTCCGTGCACAAGTAGTAGACATACTCCGTCATGTATAGGAATCTCAGAAATTTGTAACTTGTATTGGGGTGAGGTGTATTCAGGATGCGCCTGGCCGCCAGCTGCGTGACGTGCCAGATCGAGAGAAGATGGTTTGGGGAGATCCTTTGACCTTTCCAAGTGGTCTCTCGACCCATCGCCATGCGTCGCAGTGGGAGGGATATATGCATATATTATGTCCCGTCACGCTTGGACACATTGAACCCGAAATTCCTCCTAATCCTCGTACCTTCACAGAAATTCCTCTCCATCCTTTCATCAAAAAAGACCCCCCACACAGCATCCCAAAATATGACATAGGTCCTGAGGGATATTATTTTCCTCAGGGTGTGTGGGGTTAATGTACAATAAAAATCTCAGTGCGAAATGTTAGTTTTGCAGTAAAGCTAAGTTAAATACTGTACCACAAATAAACTCATACGAACATTCTTTGACTACAATTCCTAAAATAGCGCATTTTCTTTTTTTCAGAGGTAGAAATCGAAAAAACACATTTTACCAATAATCATAATATGATATTCCACTTATCTATCCTCTCAGTTGTCCCACCCCTCTCACCAGAATTCACACATATTAGTCCGACTGAAGATATTCTTTACTGACGATAGACTGATGCATTCACACATGCCTCTTCTTAATATGATCCGAGAGAATGTATTGTGTAGGTGTGAGATTGTAAATCGATTTGAGAAGAAACCAACAATTAATTTAAACTAACAATTTGTCCAAGGAAATATTAATTTGATGAAGGTTAAATGAAAACGACTAACAAAGAGAAATAAGATTCGAATCCTGGCTCTGTAATCACGTTTGTTGGTTTTCTTAATATCAAAAAAAAAAAAAACGAAAACGAAAAAGAAAGTACGCTAAACATACATCAGTTAACTGTATGATTTATTTTATTCTATTACTTCTCCTCTTTTTTTCTTTTCCGTTTTTTTTTGTACGAATTGTGTATGCTAATTCGTCCAACTTTTGACTGTCCTAAAGCGGGAATTCCTCCTAGTTAGACAGTCAAAATATTTTACAAATGTACAATATGTAAGTCCTGTACTAAATAAATAAAATAAAACTGTGTATTTATATGAAAAACGGAAAGGTCCACAAGGTATCACAGACACTATTATTTATATAAATAGATAAAAGGTATATTTTTAAGGCCGAATAGAATTTTTTTAAATATCGCATGAAAGAAATCTAAGGCAACTGATTTTATTTCCCCATTAACAATATTAAATAACTTTGTTTACATTACTTTAATTATTATTAAAGTGATGTCAACAAAGTTATCTGTGTTTTATTCTAATATATAATGACATTACAAATTACAAAGTGATAAGCTTTCAAAAGAATTTTTTTTCGAAAAATTAACAATATTAAAATCAAAAATAGTAGGTATTCTATTATAGGAGCAAGTTCCATGTAGGTATATCGAATCGTGTCTACTAATAATCAAAATAAATGCATATTTTGATGACTAATCAGTGACACTAATTGGTAGAATAGATCCTTACCTAGAACTGAACAAAAAGACCGTTCGACTTGTGAACGTCAATCATCTCGACAACACAATCACCAATCACCATTAAATAATGTTGATTAGCAGCTAATCATAATATGAGTTCGATGACAGAGTCAATGGTATAGTATGACCTCTTGCTATATATATATCAAGATAATTATTATGTGTAGTACCTAGATGACACCTTTATCTCCGGAATGACAGGATGTTATTATTGCGTTATTTTTCAAATCTATAAATTAATGAGCTTTTTGAGACCTTCTGCCGTCGAATGACCCCTTTACTTCTCAACGTCGCGTCGTCACAAACCTTAGTCATTAACGCACACGTCAAATGTTTTCTTCAACACAACTTAAGCGCATAGATATTTTTGTAGTTGGGTAGGTACCTACCATGTTTACCTAACATCTACGCATGTTTCTTTCAATTTAAAAAGTCTACTCGAAAAACTAATCACTAATTTTTTTAAACTAGATTCGTATAAATAGGTAGATAAGTCATCTCTACGTGGCTTTAAAATGGACGCGACCTCCGAAACAGCTGTCGCTATAAAGTATTGAAAAATAGCAGAACTTCATAATGATAATGTTATTTTTATACTGTTCTACAAAATAAACGCTAATATTCAAAGAATAACCAGGACGAAAGATGAACGAGAAAATTCCTACAAACTAACATTTATAGTACACATGGGGCGTCTTAGATGAAAAACTTGTGATGAACACAATTTTTAGTTTTAATTTAAAAGTGACAATTATTATTGAATGAAGGCGGAAGAAGCATGGAGAAAAAAAATAACATAAAGGCCAATAAAAAAATAACAACAGATTGGTACCCACAATTCACCTAGAATGTTTAAAAAAATCACAATCACACGTAACCCGGAGCTAAATAATATTACACTAGAAACGATTAAAGTAATGTCAAGGAATCGAGGTCATCACGTGACAGTGGGAAACAATAAAATGTAATATTATCTCTGCTATGACTTGTAATATTTTAAAGGTTAAAGATCGACAAAGTAGAAATTCTCGGTAAAGACCACTTTGTGAAGAAGATATCATACAATACCATGCTGGAACCGATGTTTGTTACCTACAACAAGGAATGAACCCAACAATTTATTTCTATCCATTGGTATCCACAATTTCTGAATATTGAGGAATGCCTTAATGCTAAGAATTTCAGAAAAGATATTGAAAAAAAAATGTTAAGATAATTTTGAAAATATTTTTTAGTAAATCACAAGTGATGCCTGCAATAGCGTTTTACCTAAGGTTGATATTTTCAGTTGCGTACTTACCAAATACAAGAGGTCCATAAAAGAATATTTCTCTGATGGTTTGTAAATAATGTTTATGTCTCTATTGTTTATATCTCTATTATGATTTGAGTTATATCTACAACCTCTCTCCATGGCTATAAATATATTGTTTTGTAAATTTTTCGTTTATATAATCTTTTGTTTTGTGTAATTTTTTTAATTCATATTCCTTTCTCACAATTCACAAGGGGGAAATCCATAATTGGTTTTATTTTACTATATAATACTAATGTACAAACAGATTAAATGTAAACTGTCGATTTCCCAAAAATGAATAAAAAAAAAATAATAATAATAATAAATAAATAAATACAAAAATATTAAAAATTTAGGTTTGTGGATAAGACTTGGGGTGACGTAGAGCAGAGGTGTTGGTTATCGGATAAATTATTCCCGGGGCGGCGGTTCCCAAACCCGCCTCCCAAATTGGGACTGATTGTGTGAAGAATTCAGAAAAGCGAAATATTACCAACCAATTTAATATAATATTTGAATAGAAGATTGTTTTACTCATTTTCAAAAATGGAACTCATTTGTCAAGAACTGTGATTATCCTTGATTATTGACGGATCTGTGCTAATTGTATAGTAATTATTTGCGAATTGAATTTATCTAATTCCACAAACTAATATTATTGTATTGCCATATTCGACAATAATTTCAATTACAATTTGGATTCATGGATGAAAACGACATTTTTTTAAAGAAATGACTATGCCATCTCATCACCTAGGTTTTTTGTTTTGTTTTGAATAGCCTTTTTTATTATTTGATTTAAAGGACTTCTTCACGCCACGCACTAGATTTTTTTCCCGGAAAATAAAATTAAGTAGCCACCAAGAGCCATCATACTAATTCTAAATAAATAACACGGATAAACCACCGTCACATCTTAGCACTTGTTTTCAAGGCGCCAATTAAAAAACAACAATCACACTCAATGACGTCACTGGCCCCAGATGTGATGAATTCAGAATAATAGTGGAGTTAGGTATCAGTAAAATATTTTAATAGTTTCTTATATTTTGTTAAAATAATAAGTAAACTAGATCAACGAAATAAATAGTAGGTAAAAACAACCTGTTTGCAGTGTTGCGACACGAACGGTTACGAGTTAAAAACCTATTTATAGTGTTGCAACACGAACGGTAACTAGTTAAAAACATATTTGCAGTGTTACGACACGAACGGTAACTAGTTAAAAACATATTTGCAGTGTTACTACACGAACGGTAATGAGTTAAAAACATATTTGCAGTGTTACGACACGAACGGTAACTAGTTAAAAACATATTTGCAGTGTTACTACACGAACGGTAATGAGTTAAAAACATATTTGCAGTGTTGCGACACGAACGGTAACGAGTTAAAAACCTATTTATAGTGTTGCGACACGAACGGTAGCGAGTTAAAAATATTTTGTCGACGTAGTATAGAAAATATTATTATGTTATAGTCTTCCTCGTACACTAAACTGATGAAAAATGATGCCACCAATATGAATGTTCGACTCCTAGGCCCCAATAGAGGCAAATGAAATTAATTCATGTTCGAGAAATAATTTTGAAATTTCAATCATAGATACAATATTGTATCTGTATGCCTTTCTTGAAAGAATTGAGTTTTTATAGTGACAAAACTATTTTTTTCAAATTCATATTGCGTATATATGCGCTAAAAAATAATAATTATCAATATTTTATTGCGTAACTTGCAAAAAGTGTGTAGTAAAATAACGCCATCTATGAATGCGTAGATTATAACGTACGTTACGTTTATTCGTTACTTCAATTATTTTGACACCACTATTATGAAAATTAAATTACTTACTTTTTTGCAGAAATTTGAATAAAAACGTACCGATATGTACCTACCTATGTGAGCGACAGATAGTTATAGTAATAATAATATCATTTATATAGCGCCGTTTTTATGTAAAAAATCACCCCAAGGGCGATGTACTTATACCATTTCCTAGGCTTCATTTAATTATTTGTTTATAATAATAGTCGTGTGGTAATTAAAAAATAGGCCAATAAAACTACGAAAAATATTAAAAAATATTAAACTCGACTTATTCCTTCTTCAAACTAAGCCCTGCTTTGATAAACTCTCCCGATGCGAGACATACGTTAAACCTGAACTTTGCATCTCAGTCCCTGATTGGCTGAGGCTGTTCTCCCACCCACCAACACTGTTACAGTACCACAGTACCTACCTACAATCTACATTCTACAATCCCGCTGCGACTGAGAAATGAGACGAGAGAAGATGAATCCCGCAGGTGCAGAAGTTCCCACGCCTAGAACTGTACCTACTCTGTGGAGATGTCGTGTACTGGATGCTGCCACTGTTACTGTAGTAGGCCGTACAATTTATTAACTAAACCAGATGGTATTGTGTTCTGCTTTATTAGTGTTGGAAGAGACACTTTGTTGAAAGAGGGTCTCTGATAAGGTGAAAAAATATTTGGTAGGTGTTAAAAGATGCACGATCGTGCGAGAAAGGCAGGTTATTTAAACATATTAACTTTCCATTCTTTAACTTCTCTATCGTTCTTACTCTCATAATGTTGATATTCCCCCTCCCACGAAAATTTGTTATTCAGGGCAACAGCGCGGCAAATTTAACATTACTCGGCCGGGAAATCTTTGAACTACGGTATTACTCTAAACATCTTTGGTTTACCTGGTTATTAGTGAGAACAACGCAAATAGACAAATTTAATGAAAATTCATAGAGTCCGTGGTATTTACATAACTTTTTTATTTATATTAGCCCCACACACATCTTTGGAGACGCTTTGTGGAGGGTCTTTTTTTGAAAAAGAACGACGGAAATTTCTGGGAAAGAAAATTGTATGAGTGGTGGGCAGGAATCTGTGGGTTAGAGTGTCTAGAAGTAACGGATGTATGAATCCAATTTTTACACTTTGCATAATGTGGCAAATTAAGTTATTTATAAAATGATCGGAAAAAAAATAAATATTTATGCCTGAACATCCACAAAATAAAATAAAGGCACTTTTTGGCCATGTTTTTTTCTTGCATAAATCAAAACAGGCGGATGGTGTTAATCGGGAATTTAAACCTTATCGCTATCTACGTAAGGGTTGTTATTGATAGCGGCTCAATTTAAAATATTACACGAAGTAGTGCATCGCCTTAACCTAACTATTAAGAACCACGATAAGCAAATAAAATGTATTCCTATGTAAGTAATAATTAGTAATTTGTAAACGTAAATGTACAAATTACTAAAACAAAATATATCAATGAATATAACAACAACTCGATAAAGGCGTGCACACACTTTACGTAGAAAGAAGAAGGCCTTGATTGACAATATTACCATATATACCAATTTCTACTTGTTTAATTTTGCTTGCTACCCATTACACCAATATCACCAGGTTTTGACTCACGTAAAAACAAACCTTTGCCGAGCTCGGTTTTATAACGCTTTTTTATCAATGTTTAATTGGTCTCGTAAAAAACTAGGATTTAAAGCCGTGTGACGATGTCAAAATAAAGTTATGAGAATAATGGTGGTATGTAGATACTGTGTACGTCGATTTAGTGTATCACAGTAATACTTCGTTTATTGAAGTGGATTGATTTTGAATCGCTTTAGTAGTAATATGTATTAAAATCATGTATGAATTGCGTAAAACGTATAGACTGCGGACCAGTTGCGCGCAGAGAGTTTTTGATCAGGGTGGGCATTAGGCATAAAAGCAAATTAATTGACGATCTTACCGCAAACATTACATTAAATATCCAAATAACGGTTTCATTAATGCGTATTACACGCCAATTACCTACTGAATATTATGAAAAACATTATATTCTTTCGAAGTACACAATTCCACAAAAGAAAGCAAAAATTATACGATTCTTATTACGTTAGTAAAGTAGTTCTGATTAATAGTGGTACTAACATGTGACAATGAATGCCACTTTTATGATTTGTACAGAAAAGCGCGGTCTTTTTCAACGCGAAAACAATGGTGTCTTCATAATAATGCGCATTGCACTCTGTGTAGAATATGGTCAACTTTTGAAAATGACAAAATATGCGTTATTTCGCATACTTTTACAACGTTATAGTACAGTGGTAGATACTTCACGAGCGGCGCTGTACACTTGGAGCATATTTAGTCTAGATTGATTTCCCGAAATAATTTCATTAATATTTACAATATATGTGACTACGTTGGGCTACGTTGGGCTACGTTGGGCACATAAGTACTGCCATTATCATAATATTTTTCTAAATTATATCTGTTGGCAAGTCACCTTTTCTGTAAATTTTATCCTGTTTAAATGAAGTGCTTTCTATTATTGTATCCTTCTATGCCTTAAGAAAATTTCAGCTGTATCACATTCAATGTCGTTTTGTATACATATTGTTGTGTTCTTAAATGTAATACTAATATTCGCCTATGTACCACTGTGTACTTATAATCTCATGTATCACATTATTGTAAAAGCCTTTTATGGCGTTTAATAAATAAATAAATACGGAATGCACGCTTTTGCTGTAGACAGTACAAAAAATTGAAAAAATAGCGTGTGATAGAATTGTTGTCTAATATTTATAGATATTCAGACCTTAAATAATAACCGGAAAATTATTAGAATAAGTGTATTTAAGAGCGCAGGACCTGCCTGAATGCTTTTCAAAAGTATTAGAACTTTTAAAAGTACCTATTTATCAATTTTCTCCCGAAGCTTCATCAAACGAGGCATTACTGTAGAATGGACTAATGTGAAGGAGTCAAGGAACATACCTAACCACGAGTAAGAGAGGGGAGTGACTAAGTGAGTGTAAGCCAAGTGCGTGTTCTAATCTGGAGTGCATTTGAATCGTGAGATTCGAAACGTTCTCATGGGGCAGTGACAGGTTGCTTGATAATAAATGAACGGCGACATTTCATGTCATGATGTTTCACTCACTCATCCTCGAAACGAAAAAAAATAACCCTAAAAAAAACGTTTTGTTTCTCAACGTGCCAGACTGAATTTGGCACTACTAATTATAATATTTTATGTAGGGTAATAAATTAAAAAAAAGAAGGTACCTAATTTGTCTATTCAGATCTGGTAATTTCTAGTAAACTTTATTTAAATTAAAATATTGATTATAATCTAAAATTTTCTTATCTGGATTAAGGTGCACATTAAGCAATATACCAACTTTCCTTATAATAAGCCATATTCAAAAATTTCCGACAATTGTTTGGTTTCGCATTATATTGTACTTATAATTGTACTTTTTATGTAAGATGGTTTGTTGTAGTCTGCGTATCTTCGTTATTTTTATGAAAGATAACATAAAATTATCACATATAACAATTAAATAAAGATCAATCAATAACAAAATAAATTGCATTACTAAGAATAAGTATACCTACATGATGTAAGTCTAACAGAATTCAGGTCTAAACTGAAAACTTACCTCTTTAAGCTCTCATGCCCTTAAATTAAATATACCTGCGTGAGAGTAGCATTTTTTTATTGCCTATAATTAGAGATGGCAAAATATAGCATTAATTTTCAGATTTTTTAGCATTAAAAATTGGAAATTTAGCGTTTTATAGCATTTTGAGGCATAATTTAGCGTTTTGTAGCAAAATAGAAAAAAATGTATTTCCTGAATGTTTTTAGCGCGTATTTTAAGTCTTTTGGTAAAATGTATGTTTAACCTTCATTTGCAAGTATATCCATGTGAAAGATTATAAATAATTAATTTTAATATTAAATTAATAAGGAAGGAAACTCTAAGTACGGGTCGAACAAAAACACAACAAATGCAGATTGCGATTAACATCAATAGGCGTAATTTATTTCGCACAAATTGTGTAATGTCAAAAAGCAATTTTAGCCTACAGTACAAAAATATTAAATATTTACACATAAAATAGTAACAAAATTATAAAAAATCGTAATGTAAATATCGATTTTTTTAAATTCTCACATTACCCGGTATTTTCGGGAAATTCGCGCCTATTTCGCTAAATAGAATAATTTAGCTGAAATACGGGCAAAATCACGTTTTTCGCGTTAATTCGCGAAATAGAAATCACTGGAAACACTTTCAAATGCCTTGAAACGCAAAGAAAACTTATAAATGCCCTATTTTCGAAATATAAATAATTTTTCGCGTTTTTAGTTAAAATGAAATTTTGCCATCTCTACCTATAATACATACTAATCACATTTTTCTTATTCGATTTACAGTATTCGAAATCTGTCTTATACCGAGGGACGAATCACATTTAGGAAGATGAATTCTTATCAAAACCTTGTACTGTAGTACCGCCAGCATAATTTTTTCTTTTCCTTTCCTAAGCACGCTCATTAAAAAACATAAATGCATATTATTAAAATAAATACCGGAAAGTCAAATTTTGTCCTGTGTGTGCGAAACGTATGTAAATTTATATTAGAAATGTAATTTATATTTGTACAGCGCCCTTGAGGTGATTTTTCACAAAAACGACGCTATACAAATCATTCAAATATTATCATTATTATTCTCGTAGTTTCCAAATGCTATAAGCGTTGCATATATTGATATTCTAGAACTTACCATAAGTAGCTTGCCGCTACAGTTTCATTGAAATAATATAATTAATTTGAACCTGCTCCTTTAGTGCAACAGATCACAGATAAATATCTGTTTAACCTTAAACTATCCGCGCTGGAGTCGAATTACTTCATCGAGAAAATAAGCCATTAATATCCTTCAAGCGTTGATTGCTTTTTTCAGCGCACCGCAAGGGTTAATGGAAGAAAGTCTGCCTCTAATGACAGTCAATAACCTCATTTAGTACACGTGTCGAATAGTTGAAAAACAGATAATGTAACGAATGTCTGTCAAAACATTGAAATATTTGACAAAGATTGTTAATTCTTCACGCATAACGTTCAGAATAAAGACCCCTTGTAAAAAACTAAAATAATAATAATATACTTTAAGTACTACCTACCTACGATTAAAGTTGAAAAAAGGTTTATAAAAGTGTTATTTTACGCGTAACGGCTGTTTTACTTCCGAAGGTACTGTCAAACGGTGGTGGACCAGTCACAGATGATCTATTTATATCCAGTTTAGAAAAACGAAAGAATTTTAATTTATAATCCCCCTATTTACTTTTTCGACGAAGTTGTCGGATATTATTAATTATTAGCGTAGATGAAGATTCACGTGATATGATGGTAGTTAATCCAGTTAGTTAATAAATAACACTTTCTTAAAAACGAAAAAAGAGCAGTCCCCTGAAAAATCATGAAATCTGACAACCCTTAAAATTATAAATCAAAGAAATACACATTAAATAAAATTTGTGGTAAAAAATATTATGTTTTACGTAGGTAGGTACTTTATTGTTTGTCTGAATTCTTGGCACATCCGTTCCGATTTTGAACACACTTAAATTTTAAAAAAATCCGAGTTCATTGAACCAGAGTTGCAATCACTGATAGCTAAACCCACAGCCGAAATTAGTTTGTGTGATGATAATAACCTTACTTTTACTGGAAATACGGCATAATTTAATTAATATTTACAATATACGTGAGTACGTAACAAGAGACCACTGCTTAGAGCCTGGGTGTCATGTCAAACCTGATAAATATGTTATTTTGTAACGGAGACGTTTGAATGAAGCCTTACAAAGTAAACAATATCGGAAATAAATGCAGGCAATACTGAAAGCATATTACACTTTACTTTGATTCAAATCATCTAATATTTTTTTTGTGACATCTCACAAGAGCGCCCTTGTCTGTACAGTGTAAAGTTAGGGGAACTATATCGCCACCCGGTTGGGGAGTTATAGGAAGAGACTAAGGTCTTGAAGAGACACGGATTATATGAAGGAGGAAAAACAGACCGGTAGCTCGTTCCACATACGAGACGACATATACAAAAACCAGTTGAAGAAACGACCCGTTCTAATGAAGAAAACTTCAACAGTGAAGGGTGAATTATAATAATGAAGAGCAAATAAACAACTAATTCCAACTAAAAAAAAGTATGTTTTTCTCAGTGACCAGATAACTCATTAAAATGACAATTCAATACACCTTTAAAAAGTTTTATAAAATCATGAAAAGTGATGACACAAGAATTATGTTAAATAGGTTAGGTTAGGTTAGGTTTGTAGGTTAGTTTTTTTCGTAGCTTTGTATGATTTTATACCATTTTTTAAAAGTATGTTAAATTCTCATTGAGTTATCATGGAACAGTTTTTCTTTGTTAATAGTTCACTGATCTAAGAAAAATATGTGTTATTTTTCATGTGAGCTTGTACTTACTGAATTTGATTTGTAGAAAATATTTCCGCTCTTATGAACTACCTTTTTTTTACATTAGCTCCACACGGGAGGCGCTGAGGAAAACAAACTCCCCCAGGGCCTATGTCGTATTTGGTGATGTTGTGTAGAGAGTTTTTTAAGGAAATGAAGAGGGAGATCAGAGAAGGTAAAATAATAGTGACTGATGTTTGAATTCACCCATCCTACTGTGGTGGAAGGCAATGAGTCAAGAGAGTCCTGCTGGAGAGGAACAAAGATCTCCCTTCACATTTATCTTCAAATCCATCCCGCCTCACCCCATAATTCCGTGCACCCCTGCTAAGTCATCAAACGTAGCGAACTACTTTGGGTGACCTATGGAGGAGCAATTAAAAAACTAAACAAATAAGTATAGGTGCTTACGGAACTCGTTAAAAATATAAATCAAAACTTAAGTAATGAGACAAACGGAATATCTTTCATCGCTAAATTACGAGACTATAAATTATATTAATATGTGGCCTGAGCGCTCGTTACCTATGTGGAACACACCAATAAAACGCAACACAGAAAAAATACACTTATTAAATAGATCGAGTAAAATGGAGCTTAATGTTAATTGCTCGCGACCGACGATTTACAACGCCATTTAAATAAATAAAAAAGCGAATAAAAATAATCTTCTTAAACATAATAATACGTTGGGAGCCGTTTCCGATATTTATATATTGAAGCACCTGCCGCCATTGGCAGGGCTTTACATTTTTTCAGTAACAGTTATTCATATGTTATTGGGTACCTACCTACGTATTACAATAATGTGAACAAGTATCGAATCATGAAAACGTAATGGAAGTATGAAATAAACGGCTTAAAAAATCTTTTTTTAACTGAAGACAAAAAAATCTAATTGAATATAATTCATATAAGGAAGTGCCAGCTGAAGCAGTATTATTTTCTCGTACATTTAAATAAGAATTAAACATTTTATTAAACTGATCATTTTCACGGTTCCATCATTGCTCAACAAAATGACAATTCAACACACCTTAAAGTGATATAAAGTCATTAAAAGCCATGAAAAAAACTAACACGCAATCCTAAACTACGTAAACTATTGATCTTAGTTTTTCTTTCATCACTTTTTAAAGGTGTATTTAATTGTAAATTTATTGAATTATCCAATCACCCATTTTTATAAGGTATAGTATTAAAACTAATACAAACTGATAAGTAAATTAGAAGAAAATATGATTAATTGGCATGTTTTTTCAGCATCGACTCCTCATGTGCCGCCACTTTTCAAAACGAAAAAGTCCATACAGCGGCAAATGAATAGTTTTTTCTTCTCTTTTTTTCCTACACTGTTTATCTCACGAGGGATTACTGTGTCGAGATGAGCAGCTTTTCATTTAAGCAGTTTCAGAAATTCGTTGAACATTTTTTCTTATTTATAACTGAAGAGAACGTATGCACAGGACGGTTGATGGTCCATTCTTCATACATCTGCGGCCTGAAAACGGATAATTTGTACTTAAATATATTTAAAAAATGTCATATAAAATTTACCGTGTTTTTAGCATTCCATAAATGCTAACATCATTGAAGGTAGGTACTTATTTTAATGTTGTGGGAAGGTACTAGGTAGTAAAAACATTGGTTTTTATATAATCCGGGTCCGGTAATTCCGATAAAGAGATAAAATAAAAGCTTCGTTCTGTTATCTAAAAGCCCCGTGATTTATGAACACCGCTTATTTTCTACCTTTCGCGCGGTTTTCCGTTTTCTGAGTAGGTACCGCCCCGAACACAACAGCTGGCCGAAAATGGAATCAGAGATTTTCAAACTTTTTTGCGTTTTACGCAAACGGTGCTTTTATTTATACAAACCGACGACTTTGGGAAACTTAATAAATTATCAGTTTTCAAAGGTACAATCAAAGATATTAGAAGAACGAGATATGCTATGTTGGCCGCCGGACCGTAGCCGGAGTACTACTTAATTAGGGTACTTTGAATACTATCGGTACGCACAGAAATCTGTTCTATGTATTAGTGCGGATACCTTAGCGCAAGCGAAGGTGTGCAGTAGTATTAGTGAACAAAACCGGCGACACTGGGCAAAACAATTCCACACATTATGAACTGCTCATAGCACATCTCGTTCTTTTAATATCTTTGGGTACAATTTATATAATCGCAACAGGTAATTCCAAACCATCACGTTGATTTTTCAGAAAAACGACGATGTACAAATTATTAGTTTGTGCTAACAATAATACCTCAGGTGATATTTATGCATTATACGCATGACGCAACTACAAGTTTTATGAAGATTAAAAAACATTTTCTCAAAATCTTTTTTTCTTGCAAAATATTTTATTGCAAAAATATAACATGTGATGTCTTAGTTGTAAATGGAAACTTCATGGCTCCATAGCATTCGAAAGACGTGGCGTTATGGACGGAAAATAATTACGTTTACAAGCAGAAAACATATGTGATAGTTTCATTACGCCAGAGCAGTTTTTTTAAAAGACTTTGAGATCTTTGCTTTCGTCAAACAAAACAATCGGCAGCTTAAAATAAGCTGACGTATCATAGTGGCTTAGTGAACCAGAATGGCAATCGGAAGGCTGCGGGTTCGATTTCCGTCGGCAGTATTTATTTTTCTCGGAAGATTTTTTTCAATTAATATGGTTGTTTCAGGCTAATAATTATTGTTTATAATAATTTCTTACAACATTTTCCGCTACATTTAACATATTTTTTGTAATAATTTAATAGACATTTACGGCGGCTTTAAAGTGCGGCGGTTTGCAGACTTATAGATTTAAATTATTTTATTCTGATGACGTCATCCAAATCAAAGATTAGGTTAGTTAAAAAAATTCGAGATCTCGTTTTCTAAAAAGTTTGGATAGCATTTACATCGCAGTGAAAAAGTAAATAAAAAGCATTAGGGGAGGTGGATTAATTCTCTTCACAAATTTAATTGCCAGATGTTTCCTAGTGTTTGCTTCTCTTCTTCTGATACCTCCAGCACCCCTTGCTACCCCTTTCAAGGGATTATAGGAATTTAATCTATCCGCCATTATAATAATAATTATACCATTCCAGCGATTTTTATAAATTCACATTTAATTGAGGTGATCGATTTTACAACCTTCTTTTATAAGGATAATCCAACAGCGGGTACAAACTTCTGCCATTCCAATATAAAATTTAGTGAAAAGCACTATTCTACTTTAGTTACTTACTAACAATCATTGACTTCAGAAGAGACGATTGATTCTCATATGGTAACAATACACTATAAATTTTTACTATTTTCTTTACACAAGATGGCAACTCCAGGGGCTGCGCGAGGAGAGGTTAGAAATTCTATGTATGGATGCTGCTGACATCGTCCAGAAAATCCTGGCCGAATACGACAAGCGAAAAGTATCCTTATTTAAAAAAATCTTAATACATTAAAATAAGGTGAGTTTGAACAATGTTCAACTTTGAAACTAAATAACTATTTTATAAAATAATTAATGTTCTAAGATTTTTGTCATATTTATTGAACATGTACCATCGAAATACATTGTGTAAAAAATGTGTTTGTAGAGTTGAAAAAACCCGTTGATCAAAGTCGCCCACCCCGAAAGTGAATAAGCGTATTACGACGATACACCGATCCCATTATTTTTAAATGCGAATGAAAATATTCAAGTACATAATTATGAACTTATTTTCTATTATGTCGATAAACATTGTTGTATACCATAATTGAAAATAAACTTTCATAACCGTTGAGTAATATATAAAATGTATTTATATTTTACTCTACTGTCTTTATATTTATATTTATACTTTACTGTCTGAACATCATCTTTCATATATCTTTTATATAAATAAAAATGTAAATGTTCGTTTGTTCAAAATCTTAAATCTCCGAAAGTTTTTTACTGATTTCTTTAAAATTTTGACAAAACGTTGCATTTAAATATTCGTATATTTTTATATAACTATATACTATGAGAGGTAAAAACACGCATTAAAAAAAAATGGCGACCCTCAAAAAACTTTTTTTTTATAAACATCTATTTAAATTTAAATTTCGATTTAAAAATTAAATTTTATATATATTTTATTTATTTTTCGTGATTGAATGAATGCAAATCTGTATCTGTATTATATTTGTATAAAGTAGAGAAAAGTCGAAGTATTGCAATCAAGTCGTAAAAAAATATTTTCAGGTGCTTACATTTCCAACGCTGGTTAAACCTTATAAGATACATCAAAATAATGTACTACGGAATTGTATATCTTAAAAAGGCTTCACAACCTCAAAACTTTACCCTAAATAATTTATAATTCCCTGACCAACGCCGGATACACGTCAAGATATAAACGAACATTCAGCCATTTTAAGAGCTTCTGTATATAATACGTAATATTTTTTAACGCAATTGTTTTAAACATTGTAACACATTTTCATCCCCGGTGTATAGAAAAACAAAAAATTTATTTAAAACTTAAAATTTTTGTTGACTTCAGCTCACAAGCAAGACTTTATATCCGGTTTGTAAATAAAGCACTTGAAAATAATCTCAGGGGAATATTCAAAAACCTTCGATTTCCTTCCTTAGAAGCTAATAAAATCAAAAGTTGTTAATTCCTCCTTACTTTCCTATTGAAAATTCCTGATGAAATTATTTACAAACTCCCACCGGCCCTAATAACACCACCCTTGATTTTCAATGTTTGACAAAATAAATTATTCCAGTTCTTAAACATTTCTCATTTTTGCCAGTCGCGTCCTTCACGCGAAAGAGTAAATTCGTATTTTGAATTGATGCAGACTCTCTTATAAATAAAAACACATTTTTCTGCGTGATCAAAATATTATTTGAAAGAAAAACTATTGTTTGAAGCAAAATAGTTGCTCGAGCTAACCTAGGATTTTTAATGTTCACGAAAATGATGTAACTTTTTACTGCGTGTGCAAATTTTGCCTGCTTTGATTACACAATGAGGCAGTATTAAGGGAGCTTTTTACGGCTTTTCTTTCAAATAAAGGTACACCCTCGGGACTGATTATTTTTCAATCAAGGGAGGATGAAGCTTTATTGTTTTGTCGGCACGGCTCGGGAATAGGGATTTTGATGCACTTTCCTCCAAATTAACAAGGCAAAAGGAATAAAAACATTGATAAATATGCTAATTTGAAATGTAGTGTACTTACGACGAGATAATTTATTATTCGCTTGATTAGCACTATAAAAATTTCCGATGTCGTTGTCAAAAAATAGGTAAATTTTGTAATATCTTGAAAAATTTGTTTTAACCATAGTAAAACTATCAAAAAACAATGTTTTTTTTCATACCTTTTTAACACTCGTCTTTGTCATGTTTGTTGGTAGTAAGGTCGATGTTTAGGAAAAATAATTTTAATAATGAAAATAAGTTTTAGCGGGATTTCCATAGGGTAAATCGTTTCACACAGAATGTTATTTACAAGAGATGAATTGTTTTCATCAATTTAATTACAATATATAAACATACCAAACAGGTTCACATACCATGATACAAACCAATTGATATCATTTTTAAAAAGACACTAGGACAAATCGGAAATGAGACTTCCAGAGATCATGTTATTTGATGGCTTGAGCAGCGTGGAGCTATTTATACCACAAATTGAGATGACACATTCACTTTTATCTGAGCATAATAACACTATCCCAGTGATTTAAGCAAGTGTTTACACCATTACTAAAACAGCGAGAAACGGCAGTTAGTTTCATGACATAAATTGGTACCCATATTTTTTCATCTTACAACACCCCATGGTGGTAGGGGTCAGTTTGTTAATTCGAGAAAAACTTTGGTTAGAAAAAAATACTTTTACCATCATACATAATATGAATATATTAATAATACTCAGTTCATTTCAGTTTTCTAAAAAATATGAACACGAAATAAACATATTAGAAAAATACAAAAACATTCATTATGGATTTTCGAAAAAAGTTTAAAAAAATCTTCTTTTGTTATTATTATGTTTTGTAATAAAGTTTGGTATTAAATTTTGTAAGAAAGTTTAGTATTGTTTGGTAAGAAAGTTTAGTATTAAGTTTTGTAAGTAAGTTATCAGGAAAATCGTCGTTAGGATAGCTGAAGTGGAGATGGTGTTTGAATTTTGTAAATTTGTTTCTAAATGTTGGCAATCTAAAGCATTGGTCTACATTTTTAATATTTTTTTAATGTGAATACCGCACAAGAGTCCCAACTACTTCTGACCGTTGGGGTATCCCTATTGGGGTATTTTGTGTGTGTTTATGTAAAATTATTTACCTCAGAGCCTTTGTCCTCTTCGGGGTTGCCGTGAGGAGGTTTTTGTGGAAAGGGAGAAAAGGACTTTCTGGGAAGGATAAGGTATGGAGGGGTGGTTAAGAATCTGGAAGTAAGTGTTTCCAGAAACGACAGACGTATGAATTTATCCCTCCCATTGCTGTTTTTAGTTTTAGTTTTATTGTATACAGCACAATACAAGAGTCCCAACATCATCTGGAGCTTGTGACACTATGGTATCCATAACTGGGGTATGTTGTAGGCTAGAGGTAGTGCGGAAGGGAACGAGATGGGAAAAAGTATGGTAGGGGAGTACCTGGCTATTCAGATCTGGTAATCAAACATGGCTAAAGCCATTTCAAGCTATGTTTCAATTCTGAATGGTGGTCTTAAACCAGGGCATTACTGAGAGTATCTTCCATTCTGAAACGTACCGCAAGTAAACTATAAATTTTTTGAAGTAAATAAGAAGTGAAATAATACAAATTAATCTAATAATATTTTTTTGCGCACGCCAGGATTTGAACCCGTAGCCTTAGGATTGCAAGTCGAGAGCCTTACCCCTCGATCACGGAGGCCGTATAAGTAATAAAAAATCATTTTGTTATGTTGAAACCAGATGTGTGAATGACGTTCAACCTTCATAAAAATAACAGTTTGAAGATGCGACTATTCGATTGTCACTATCAAAAATTCTATATATTTGGACAAGGTGAGCAAATGGACGGAGGGAGGAGTGCCAGTAGAATCATAAAATATAGAATGGAAGAAGAAACCAGGTATACTGGTGTAAGGCTTGACACGATCAAGTGAATTGCATACTAGAGTAAGGACATATAAAGACACTTTACTAAAAAGTCTTTACAACGTAAGAGTACCGAGGGATATTATAAGAAAACATATGCAATGTGCGTATTTCTTAATGTAAACTCAACCTTTGGCGGCCTCCGGTGACTTCGTATCTTATTCCAGCGCAAAGACTATATATATTTTAGATTTCTGTTCTAGGTAAATAAAAAAATGCTGATATTTCATAACAAAAAGTTCGTATTTGACTAACCGAGCCCCATCGAAAATACGACATTTTCTCTCATGGATGATGATCGATGTTATTACTCCTAGGTTATTATGATTCGCCAAACAATATAAAGGAAAGTTTTGGCCAAGATTAGCAAAAATGGGATAGGTTTACGGTGTTTACCTTCCGTGCTATACGGCCGGGAAGTCAACCTGAGAATTACCTTTCCCGAAGAAAAGGAGATAAAACAGATTGGGAGAAAGGGAATATTATTATCATGATAGGGAACGAACTTATTTACTTCGATATGAAGTTATGACATAAACAAACGACATAAATGACTCGAGTTATAAAGATAATAGTGTGTTTTGCGTTAATTTTTTTTACTAAACACAAGCTATCTACGTGATACGTATTAGCCGTATATTGCGTGATATTAGGTTTTTGCTAAGTAAATTTAGATTTTCCTACAAGTGACAGCTGTTTCGTATTCATCTATTGTTTTCATGACAGATAAAAAGCAATTTTTTACTACCTCGAGATGCAGCGCAGGTACCTGCGTATATATTAATCTTATAAAACGGATTAGATTTAACGTAACGTAACTCGGCCACCCTGACAAATGTAACCCTAACAGATTTAACGTAACGTAACTCAGCCACCCTGACGGGATCGGCAATTGCCGAGCATCTGATTGACACCGGGCATTACTTTAGATTTGTTCCTGAAGTCCTGGGGAGACCCAAAACTTATAGAGCACGGCTGATTACGGAGGCCATTGAAATTCATAAAAATCCCGTAAATATTAATAGAGACGATGGAGCTAAGCTCAATATTTCTTGGTATCCGGTAATTGACGGCTACACCAGAGCTAAACGAAGAAAACCACTTTAAAAATTATACGTTAATGTTTAGCTCAGAGGGTTGGAGCTGGCAACACGGTATCACACCCTCATACATAAGCTCACATTTCACCACAACCTCAAATAGATAGAGGGAGAGAGATTGATAGAGAGATTGCGTAGTTTGTGGATTTTGCGCAGTTTGAGGATTTTTCGTGGCTTGTAATACAGCCACAAAACTGCTTCCGTCTGGCTTGTGTTCACACAGCCAGGCCCCAACACCTTACAGCCTGCCGGAGATATCCAGCAGGCCTGGAGCAGGCGCACGCGCCCCAACTGCCCTTTTCAAGGCAAACTTCGCAATTCACTTACGTCGCCCCAACTGCCTTTTTCAAGGCATTCAGCAAAATACTCAAATAACATTAATTCTTTCTCGTTTCAGAACAAACAACACAAAATGCCTTACCACCGCACACCAAGAGGAACAGCGACATTTAAGCGCAACAAGCCCCTGCCCATGGATTTCCCGGAGGGTGCCACTGGCTGGAGATTAAATCCAGATACGCACGAGCAGGAATTCGTGTATGGATCCTCGCAGACCGGCTCCGGCTCGGCAACCGGATCACCAAGAGCCTCATCACCCATGGTAGAGGAATGGACGAGGGCTACGGCTTCAAAGCGCCCCCATTCCCCCCCAAAGCCCATTTTTCGTCTGGTTCACGAAAATAAATATGAACACTTACATAAAGTAAGCGAACCAGCAGAAGAAATATCGTCGCCACCGATGAAGAAACGCCCGACGCCACCAGGACCAGTGGCATCCTCAAGCCGAGACCAGGCGCCCACCAGACAAAGACCAGCGACTACAGCGACTCTTGGGAAGAGTACTCGAGTCCCGCCCGTAATCATGGCCATAGGGTCAATGACGCACGGCGACATCACGAAGGAAGTACAGAGGCACATTGGAAGTGCCAACTTCAACTTCCGGTATGCCAAAGGAGGCAAAATCAGCGTTGTGGTGAGCTCAGTAGAAGCCCACAAAAAACTGACAGCAGCCCTACGTGGAGAGGAGAAGCCGTTCCACACCTACACCACAGAAGCGGATAAATTGAAGAAAACCGTCATCAGAGGACTCCCGAAGTTGTCACCAGAGAGATAATGCAAGACCTTGAAGATCAAGGCTTCCCGGCAAGGACTGTGGTCAAGATGACCACCCCGGGAACAAAATAACCGCTTTACCTGGCACACTTTGGCCAGGAAACAAACATGGGCCACCTGAGAGCCGCAGTGGTCTACCTGTGCCACTGCAGGATTACTTTGAGAAAGTATAAAACCAACCAGCAACTACAGGAATTGATGGTTTATCAGGTAACACACTAAAAAAAATAAAACATTACATTTTAACTACATTGCTACATATTTTTAATATATCCTTAAAAGAAGGACATTTTCCCGAACAATTAAAAACCTCTATCATAATACCAATTCACAAATCAGGAGAAACGCACATATTAGACAACTACAGACCTATTTCCTTGGTCTCAAACCTCTCAAAAATATTTGAAAAATGTATCAAAAATAGAATAATGAATTACCTAGAACAAAACAAAATTCTGTCCCAAAATCAATATGGCTTCAGAACAAAACTAAGTACTGAAGATGCAATATTCGATCTGACTAAAAAATTATACACATCTGTTGATCAAAATAAAAAGAGTTTAGCTATATTCCTAGACTTAAGAAAAGCTTTTGATACGGTAAATCACAATCTACTTATTAAAAAAATGAATCAAATAGGTTTAAAAAATGATACACTAAAAATTCTTACTAGCTATCTCAAAGACAGAAAACAAAAAACAAAAATAGGGGATTTTTATAGTACTGAAACAGGAATAAAAAATGGAGTACCACAGGGAACTGTGCTTGGCCCAATTCTCTTTCTAATATACATAAACGATTTATGTGATGTTATAATCCCTGGTAAAATTGTATCTTACGCAGATGATACAGTAATAATAGTGAATGGAAAATCCTGGCCTGAAACTTTTTTGAAGGCAACAAAATGTATTACATATGTCTCATCATGGCTAGAAAGTAATAGACTCTTCTTAAACTATAATAAAACATTTTACCTAACCTTTTCTAAAAATAGTAAAAATAAACCCCCTAATAACCTTAAAATTTGAATACATAACGTTAACTGTAATCAAGAAATATGCTCATCTTGCTTTGAACTCGGAAAAGTTGAAAAGATTAAATATTTAGGTATTTTTTTTTTATTTTTTTTTTTTATATTTACTCCACACAGGAGGCCCTGAAGAAAATAATTTCCCTCAGGGCCTATGTCATCTTTGGGGATGCTGTGTGGAGGGTCTTTTTGTGGAGAGGAAGGAGTGAACATGGGTCTTGAAGAGTCCCATGTTGTAGGAGGGAGGAAACACAGAGGCCGGCAGTTCGTTCCACAGCCGAGCTGTTGAACTTAAGAACGAATCATAGAAGCGACCCGTTCTCATGTGACAAGTGTCAACTGTGTACAAATGTTGGGCGCGCATTTGGCGTGTATCCCGACTACGCACCGGTGCCGAAGGGATCAATGACGCTAGTTCCTCAGAGCATCTTCCATTGTAATACCGATAGAACAAGGACAGCATACCTACCTGACGCCTGTGCTCTAAAGATTGCAGTCCGTTTGTTAAGATTGGGGAATCTATCAAACGGACCGCCCGTTTCTGCACAGAGTCAAGGGTTTTTTTCAGGTATTTTGGGGCTCCAGACCAGAGATGGCTGCCAAATTCGACAGTAGGGCGCACTTGCGATTTGTACAGGGTGAGCAGTTGTGTACTATTAAAGTATCTGCGGGCCCTATACAGTACGCCCAGCTTCTGAGAGGCCAACTTTACTCTAGCTTCGATGGAGCCCCCGTACCTGAGCTGGTCACTTATAGTTACACCAAGCATATCAATGGAAGGCCTGTTCGGAAGATTGCTTCCGTTGAAGGAGACTAGATTATCATTTGGATCCCTTTTAGACGTAATCAGACAGGATTGGGTCTTTGAAACATTAAATTCGACGAGATTATTTTTACCCCAGGAGGAAATACTCTCGAGATAACCGTCCATTCTCTGCTTCAAAGCCCTCCGAGCCGTTGGAGTTTGTGTGCCCTTTGGGGGCTTGTCAAACAAAAAGCTATCATGAACTGTACTGTCATCCGCGTAACAATGAATCGGTGCACATGTCAAAAGGTCATTGATGTGCAACAAAAACAAAGTCGGAGACAGAACCGATCCCTGTGGGACGCCAGCATTTATGGAGTGCGAGGAAGAGGTGAAACCATCAGCAACCGCCTGAATCGACCTATCCCTTAAAAAGTCAGCAATCCACGTACACAGGGATGCGGGAAGTCCGTAAGAATGCAATTTGTTGACAAGTCCTCGGTGCCAGACCCGGTCAAAGGCCTTGGATATGTCTAGTGCGACCGTTTGGGTCTCACCGTGACGTTCCAGGCACCGCCCCCAAACATGCGTCACATACGCGAGAAGATCACCGCACGAGCGGTTCCGCCGGAATCCGTATTGACGGTCGTTGATAATTTTGTTCTTCTCGAGGTATGTGAGCAGTTTGTCGTTGATCACACGTTCCATCACTTTGGACAGAACTGATGTGATCGCTATGGGGCGGTAGTTGGCCGGGTTGGAGCGGTCACCTTTCTTGGGAATAGGGTGAATTACCGCTTTTTTCCAACCAGAGGGCACAGTGCCACACTTCAGGGACATTTTGAAGAGCTTTGTCAAAACTGGAACTATTTCCGCAGCACACCTCTGCAATACCAGGGCAGGTATTCCATCAGGTCCACTAGCTTTGTTAACATCGAGCCCCCGTATGACGTGGAGTACATCCCGATGCCGGATCCTCAGCTTTTTCATATAGAAGCCGCAGTGAGGAACCGACGGCGGAACAGCACCCCCGTCGTCGAGGGTCGAGTTTTCCGCAAACATTTTCCCTAAAAGGTTTGCCTTTTCGGTGGCGGTGTTTGCTAGTGAGCCGTCAGGTCTGGTAAGAGGTGGCAAACTGGGTTTGCAAAAATTTCGACCTATTGAGCCCGCAAGCGACCAGAATGCTCTGCTGCCATGCGGGCAGGCAGCCAGCTTTTTGCTGATCTGCAGGTCGTGTTCGAATTTTGACCTATTGATGATTCTCTTGCATTCCTTTGCCGATTTGTTGTATGCTGATCTGCTTTCGGGCGTTCGAGATGTGTTGTAGGCTCGGTAAGCCGCGTTTTTTCGTCGAACTGCTTCGGAGCATTGTCGACTGAACCACGGCTTTGAGCCCACACCAGTTTCTTTAGTAGTCGATTGTATGAAGCCATCCATCGCCGATTTGATGACTTCACCAATCTCCTGGGCACATCTTGAAGGGTCCGAAGTCCGAAAACAAACAGCTGACCACGGAAAAGCATTGAAATGGGCCCGCATACCGAACCAATCTGCTGACCTATAGTGCCACACTTTTCTCCTCAGCCTCTCATTGGTTGGTCTGAGGCTAACGGGGATTGATGTCGTCACTAGGCAGTGGTCAGATGATCCCAGAGGCGCTGTGACGTCAATCTTATAACCGTGTGGCACAGTAGTTAAGAATAGGTCTAACAGATTGGAGCGGTGAGTCTGGACATCAGGAACCCTTGTAGGCTCCTGAACCAATTGCTATTGATATTGATACAAAATTAAATTGGGAGTCACAAATTAATAATACCGTCTGTAAATTAAGATATCTTACATACACATTTTACAGACTAAAAGAAGTGCTCAATGTTGAAAAACTGAAAATTATTTATTTTTCTTTGGTGCAATCTTCACTCATATACGGAATAATAGGATGGGGCGGTGCGCTTAATGCACATATCAAACCTTTACAAATAATTCAAAATTATATCATCAAAGTTATGTATAGTCGGAAAAGAACATTTTCAACGGATGAGTTATACAAAGAATCTAAACTATTCTGTCTCCGTAAACTATTTATTTTGCAAACTATGAAATACATCTTTAAAAACAAAAATAAATTCGAAATAAATGAAAACAGAACCAACATTAGAAATAATAATGTATTTTATACTCCCCAAACGAACACAAAACAAATGCAAACACACTGCAGTTTCATTGGACCTCGTACTTTCAATCTTTTACCGAAAAATATTCAAGTGATAACTAAACTTCCTCAATATTTAAAAGAATTAAAATTATGGCTTTTCGACACAGCAGTTGAAACTTTTTTTATTTAATTTGTATCAATTTATGTTTCTCATAAAATATTCACCATATATTACATATATTACAATAAACACTTATAACTTCACTATACACTATTATAAACACTTTTTATACAAAACGCTTATACAAAATGTAATCTTGTTTTTATTTTATATGCCCACAATTTGTTTATTTCTAGGTACAGTAAAATAATAACTTAAATATATTACCCACGCACAGGCTGCGCCTTAGTGGGTTCCCATTATTCTTATTGATTTATATAATATTGTATGTAATTAATCTAAAAATTGGAAAAAATAAAGGAATTAAAAAAAATAAAAAAATAAAAAACCACCTCCAACACGGAACACAGTGCCACACATGCCAAAATTTTGGACATGGGTCCAGAAATTGCGCACACGTTGCCCGCTGCGTCAAATGCGAAGGCAGTCACGCCACACCGGAGTGCCCCAAAACCGATCGAGAAGAGCCGGCCGTCTGCTGCAATTGCGGCGGAGCCCATCCCGCAAACTACGGCAAATGCCCCAACAAGGTGGCATACGTAGCTGCTCTCCAGCGCAGACAGGAGCAATCCAACGCCCAGAGGCACAAAGAGGCAGAGCCCCGGGCACAGAGACCCGCGGCCCGAGTTGACGGCCGGTCCTGGGCGGACGTAGCGGGCCGAAGCAACCACCAGCAACAGGCACCTGAACAACAGGAACCACTAAGAGCCACACCGGAACAACGCCAAGCGCCAAACACCAAATCCTCTGATGACGAGGACATAATGATCCTACTGCGAGGCCTCATCAGGGTACGCAAAAAACTGGCCTCCTGCTCATCAAAGACAAAGAAACTGATTATCCTAATGGAGCTCCTCAAGGAGATCACACCGTGAAGCTCCATGAGAAAAATAACAGCGATGACGAAGAAATAGTATCCTTTTTTTAATATAACAAAATGTGTTTTTTCTCCAACAGGAATTCTCTCACAAACTTTTTTGCAGGACCACCGAAGCGAAAAGGACGCAGCCAAAACATGAAAAAATGAAATACTTAAATTCAGTAAATCACAAAGTCAAACAGCGTAAAAAGTTCAGAACTTATTGTTTTTTATTTCTTGTCATTTGTATGAGGTTTTTTATCCAGTTAAGAATTTTTCCTCATAAAACTTATTAATGTAACATAAATTCAGTCAATTAAATACAACCATCAGATGGTAATAGTAATAAGGCTAATCAGCCGCAGTACTAGTTAGTTAGAAACATGAAGGGTATTGTTATAAGCCCTAGCTAGTTAGAGGATTACGAAAGAATCCATAAAATCAAAAAAAAAAAAACAACCTCAAATAACATAGTAGTGTTTTTAGGTAGGTAAACAAAAAATTTTCCTACCGAGAAAATACAAGGCCTCTAAGTCTATAAAAGCCAGGTAATATTTGAAACACCCATATTAGGTAAAAATTGTGAGGCGCATAAGACGCCGTTCTATTTGTATAAAGAACATTAACTTTAAATTCAGTAAATTTAAATGATTCACCACTTCATGGAATATAAGAATCTGGAAAAAAAATAACACATCTGCCCTGATGGTGGACACTGCAATGCTGTCCGAAACGTTGACACCCCAAAAACAAATAACAAAAATAGATTTAACGTGATTACTGCAGTAGAGTCCCAACTGCTAACAACCAGTCAACTCCGTCTGGAGCCAGTGGGAATATGACATCCCAATTAGGGTACGTTGTGTTGGTGAGGGTAAGATGGAAAAGAGCAAAGTTGGGAAGAACTTGGCTATTCAAATCTGAACATCAAATACGGCTTAAGCCATTTCAAGCAACGTTTCAATTCTGATTGGTGGTCTTTGACCTGGGCGATACTAAGAGTGTCTTCCATTCTAGATAACAACTAATGAGGAACATTACAATTTAATTCACGGCTTACATTAATTACGTAATAAATATCTACGTTCTCGCCGTACGGGTGTCACAAACCAATATAATTTTGATAAAACAATGAGTAGGTACATTTTAAAATTTTTATCGATTATTTTTATGCAGCTCAACATAAATAAGTGGAAAAATTATGTTATCTTTGTAGTCATGTACTGCACACTGTAGATAGGTACATTAAATGTATATATGCCTCTGATAATGCACGACTTAATATAACCTAACCAATTTAGTATAATAAAGTAGGTACTTTACTATTTTTATAATAATAAGTATACTAGTCCCAGCGAGAGATTGCACGTGCCGTCATAGTTCTAGCATCGACTGTCTTTTATATTATCATACAAGTTGTAAGAAGAAAGGAAGGGAACGATCGTCAATGATGTACGTATGAGCTCTCACTGGAACTAGTTGTATTCTCCATCACAACAACTTAATCTATCCGTTATCCATTTTCCTGACCTTTAACTGAAGATCAGTAATAAGGTAATAATTATCGTCTATGAATAATCATTATTTTCGAGACTTGCCTTAATTAATCTTATAATTACCGGTATGGCGCAGTGGTATAATAACAATGAATTAATTCATCGCCACAATATACTAATAATAATTAATACGTCTTGACATTGAATCTATAGCTGATTCGATCAAACTTAATTAGGAGTAATTTGTTATATTATGACTATGACATTACAGTGCTCGTGGAAATATGTATATTAAAAATATTTTGTAGCAGAATCAGTACTCGCAATAATAGACACATAATATGTATACATAATAGTAATCGTATATCGTAATCTATTACGTGTCTTCTGAATTTAGTCCTTTTGAATTTACAAAAATATTAGAGCGGATACAGTCATCGCCATAATGGACATATAATATGTATTATAATATATTATGTGTTTTTTCCTTTTGATATTGTTGTAATGCAGTAAATATAGGACTTCACCGAGTTATTTAAAAAACAAGGGTTTTAGTTTCATGTAGTTTTTTACGATTATTTTTTTTTTCAAAACCAGTAGCTCATTATGATTATTACTTTACGGGCTGAAATTTGCGAAAGTAAAAATACTTCATAAGCACCCAAATTGACTTGCCCTAACATGAAATTTGCCTATTATTTCGTTAAACTAGAGGCAAGCACCGTGAACATATTTTTAGCACCAATAAACTTGAATAAACTACCACATCAGTCACACTGACCGCCGTAGAACTAAAATTTAAATAACCATACAGAAACCAAACAGGATCTTAATGTTGGTTTTTGAACGAACCGCCTTGCGGAGCGACGCTAAAAATCAGTGAGGTGGATTAATTATAACACATTTGTTAAAGGGTCTAACTAAATTGCGTAACAAAATATCAATGTTGAAAACAAGCCCGAACTTTTATTGAACCGATTTAGAATGTGTAGTTAAGTTTTTACGCAGCCAGCAATTTGCGCGCCATTGTAAAAAAGACTAGAATTCATAAGCAGATTTTATTTTCGAGGACTGAATGGTGGTATTACATTGCGAGTTTCCTGTATACTGTCAAATTCATTTATTGACAAATCATAGAAAGAGAGACGGTCACGCCGCCTGCCAAACATCCTGTATATAGTTGTCTTACATAAAATGAATGATACTGTAGGTAAAAACAAACCAAACATACAAAGAGTTGACGAAATCCAAGTATCACTAAAAAATCAAAGATCATAAAATTTACTCACAAAGACATTAATTTTATGAAAAATGTTTTTCCCGTTTGCTTTCAATTTCTTAAGGGTGAGTGTTCCACAAGAACCTCTCATCTATAAGGTGGATAGGTAGTTTACTTTAGGGGTGAATTTGTTTCAGAAACAAAAGATGAAACACGATAATTTTTACTGGTAAACATTTCAAATGTCTGATGGGAAAAAACAAACAAATTAACTTCACATCCTTTTTTGTGGTTTTGAGATATCTAAAAAATTTCCGATTTTATTTAAGAGTTGGGGTGAATTCGATAGATTGGCGGGGTTTTATACAAAAAGGAGCTACAAATTATTTTATTGTCATTGGCCATGGAATTTTGAATGTTGACAAAAATCGGCTACATTATCTGTATCATTTACTTTATTATTTTTAAGTCTGCTATGATCGAGAAGTATCAAAAACAATGACAATGCCACACTTCCATAGTCATTAAAACACTAATGGTTAAGAAATTCACTATATCGCGTTACATTGCTCCTTTTATAAACCTATCATGATTTGAATATTTTATGTTTGTTGTGAGGTTCCTCTACTTGCATTGAATTAAAACATTCACGATAAATTTTACATAGATTTGCGTTGTTTTTCTATAGATTTGCGTATCTTTCACATTGGCAAAAAAATAATCAGCTGAGGTCATTATTTCAGTCCCCGAGACCCAATATGGACGTGTTTTTATTTATTTAGAATTTACGGCACAAGTGCCATTTACATACAAAGTTTTTATTTTATTTTTTTACATAAACAGTATTAATAAATAATGAGAAAAGAAAATTTTTCAGAAAATAATGAGATTTTTCACATATAAGTAGGTAGCTGTTTTTGATTTGTATTATATTATTATATTGATTTATATTTTATAATTAATGACATAAGTAATATCAATCCAAAGCACTACTATAATACAGAAATATGTGTGTACGACAAACCCCTTTGTATTAAATCAAAATTCATTCCTCCTTTGATTGTAATAGCAGGAATATAATTAAGCATATTAATGACGAAAATCCATTAGGTGCAGAAATTTTGATACCGGCGATACCTTGTCAGAATATTATTAATTGATACTCCATTCAATATTCAACAATCGATAGGTACCTACCTATAAAATAACACGAAAGTGATGAATAGAAGCTCATGAGACTTAGGGTTTATTATAATTTCGTAGTTAAAGTTATGCGATAGCTAGATTAAGGTAAGGCCTATCTAATTATCGAAGGATTCATGACTAGACGCGTGTAATTAAGCAGAGTTCTGACTGTATGTCACATTGACTATAATTATTATTATCATCTTATTTACATCTGATCTTCAGCATTCGTAAAATATTTCCAAATCCTTACTGCTATTTATTATTTTTTTTATTCCTTATTATGGTTATTTTATTGTTATTTCTTTCTTTAGAATTATTTTTACTAACCGGAGTGGTCCAGCCTAATAATAAAGTACGTACAATTTGGGAGGCGGGTAAAGCTACCGCCGCACCGGGAACCATTTTTTGGATAACCAACACCTCTGCCATAGGTCACCCCAAGTAGTTCGATACATTTGGTGACTTAGAAGGGGCGCCGAAGGGGTTCATGGGGTGAGGTTTAAACGGGTCTTGGCGGCGGAAGCGTCTGTCCACTAACTGCGTGGGAGGCGGGATCAGGAGATACTGGTTGTGGGAGACCTTTTTAGCTCTCCCACAGGAATCTTTCGGAATATCGCATCGCCTTGAACTGAAGTGGGAGGGTCCGTCACTCCTGGACCCACTGACCGCCAGATTCCTACCCACTCCTCGTACCTTTTTTTACCTAGAATTTCCTATCCTTCGTTTCCTAAAAAGACTCCACACAGCACCCCCAATGATGACATAGGCTCTGAGGGGAGTTATTTTCCTCATGACCTCAACACATATTTTGTGTCAGACGAACATTTTCATTCTTAATTCAGAACGTGCGTTCATAAAGAATAACATGTATTTACACTATTTACACAACAATGACAATTTTTTTTACGTTCTAGCTAAAAAAAATAATTACGTGCTTGTGGTATATTGTGAAAATATACAAAAACATGTGTCTTTGGGTATAAACAAATGATTTGAAAAGAGAATATCGTTGGAACTATATACATTATATATAGAAAAGCGGCAATCGAGCCAACGTGAAAGTTTGCAAATAATATAGGAAAGTACATAAAAGAAAGTGCAACAACCTTTATGAATGTGAATAAACTTAGGAATTTAAATATGAAAAAATAACGTGTCTGAGCATTAAAATGATCTTTCTACTTTATATTTTGATACCAATTTGAATACAAATGCACTCTTCATATTCTGCACAGTCAGAACTCTGTTGTTTAACCCCCCAACCGTGATTACAGTTCCCTCCCTGTTGTCAACCCCGAGTTGAAAACAATAATTAAGTGATTTCGGTTCAACTCCAATAATGTAGGTAATCCCGGTTATTAAGAGACAAGAAAGCGAGGAGAGCGAAGAGACGATAATATAGAAGTACGGTGGTGGTGGTTATGGTTGAGTGGGGACGAAAATTAACGATACCTACACCACTCAAACCGTAGATTTTTGAGTATTTTAAAATCGTATTGACTATTGTATTGACTTTCTAGAAGTTATTTTACTTTCTAACGAAATAACGTACGTATCGTGTAAATCAATAAAATATTCGACATGAAATGAAATACCAAAGGAACAAAATATAAAATACCCACCTAGGTAAGAACATAGCTCTTTCAATTATCAATTTTTATTTTCTTTAAAGTAGTGACAGACCACGCTATATGCATCAAAGCTTTTTTGGGCGTGGCCTATACAAGATTATACGTTGAGGTGTCACACTATAATCTTACTCAGGAGAGACTAACTAACTAACTAACTAACCATCATGCCGTTTCTCCGCAGGGGTATGCTGAGAGGACGGACCGTCAAACAACTCGGTCTTGATACACACTTCTTGTCGCATTCATATTCATACATCGACATAGCTCGAGTAGAGTATCTGATTCATTTGGTCGCGTCTTCCTCGGGCGTCCCCAACTTCTGCTAATACTATTTGCATCGCGTACACTCCTTTCTTCGCTCATTCGCTCTAAATGCCTAAACCATCTAAGCGTCCTTTTCAATTACTGTTACATCAGCCAGGAGAGGGAGTCAGATAAACTGTGGAACTGCCGCAGAATATCATATCTTTGTATGGAATTTATCACCTTGAAAGATGATAGTCGCGTGATCACGGCGTTCCTGATAAATTAATCTGATCTGAAGGAGTCGCCTCATTTTCCAAATATAGCCAGGCTAGCAGATCACGGTGCATCATCGTTGCCACTCCCACACTTATAACACATCATCTGTCAGGTATGATAGGTCTATATAGGATTTTACGGCAAGCGATATGGAGTTATATATTATTTATTTTTAAAATATTTGTTTACATAATTTGTGGAAAATGTAGTAATTATTTCACCTAATTTTATACATATGATGTACCACCATAATAAAGCTGGGCTTGTGTGTATGGGGGATATGCAATTTTGTTTGTTATTACTTTTGTAATATGCCAAAGTATTTAGTTTATATTTTCAGTATTTTTTTAGCGTGAAGTTTAAAATCTTGTTATGTATATTTCGGATAATTTTTAGAAATTAACGCTTTGATGCGGTAAGCGTAATCTGTCGCCCTCTTTAAACTATAATATCTCGAACCAACACAATAATAGCATAGCAGTTCTATAATAAATATACGATAGATAGAACAATGATTTCCACCGGTGATTTTGTAGATAAAAAACCTGGATACAACGTTTACAGAAGACAATAAAGTATTTTTGAAATATGTCAAAAGAAGCAACAACTCAACAGGTAATTAATTGATGTTATGTGATCTTGGAAATGATTGTAGCTTTTGAACTAAGGCCTATATGTATTGTGTTACTTTCAAAGTTTAGTTATTACGAGTATAAGTCTTAATACCACAAGAAAACACGCATACAGTCACCGCTGGTTTCCTGGCTTTTCATTTGAAATATCTTCAAATTTTCAATACAATGAAAAAATTATTCTAAAACTAACATACTCATAAAAACGTCTTCATCCCATACATTATGAAATATGATAAGAAGTGTTATGTTAAGACCCTTTTGAAAATCTTCTGAGACGCTTCACTTATTGCTTAATGACTTCCTGCCCTTTCATATGAGAGTTTCCACCTACCACTTAGAATCCCACCTTTTGTCTCGTTAACCCCAAATTTTGCACGCATATACACACAAGGCGTATCTGTCAGGTACGCACACATGCACAAGTGTGACAACAAGAAACATTTAAGATTATTGCCAGTGGCGTCTTTTGTCTTGTGATCTTTGTTCGCGAGTTTATCAAAAAGGGGATAGATCTTCAAACCCAGTGGACATTTCTCTACATTTTGTTTTTTGCGAAAAATCAATTTATGTAAACGTAACTATTTTGCTGTGGAGTTTTTTTCTTAACCAATAATACTGTTCTAGTTAATAAGATACTTTAAGTAATACTATGCAGACAGGTATCATTTACAATGCACTAACCAGCCATATTTTTTCATAATAATAACTCAACTACCAGGCTTTGTCCGAGATTTCAACACTCGTTGTTAATAATTTTAGATCTTTTTATTTATTTTATGACACATAGGTATACCGATATTTCAAAGTTCAAGACGTTCTTATCTGAAACTATTTACATTCCTGGCAGAAAAATCCGTTGACATCTCACATCGCAAATTTGGAAGTAGTATGAAGTATGATTTTGAAATATGTTTGGAATTTAGATTTATGCTTTAACGGAAAATCGCTGTCAAAGAACAGACGTATTAAATAGAAGTTTAATTCCAATTCCAAGCAGAGGGTTCATCTGATGTACTGTTTGTCAATGAAGACGAGTTTAGGGATGAGTTACCTCGATAGGTAGTAAAGGGTGAAGGATGAAGGCTGTAGGTGCTTAATGTATGATTATAAAAGCAGTGAGCTAACGAACTTAGTGTTTACTTCCGCGGTTTGTAATATCTATAGTCGAAAAGTTTAATGATGCTTTGCTTACGTGTGTAGGTAACTTACACATAAAATAAACATGACTATGAAAGATTCTACTGGCAAGGTTCAATATTAAGAGCACCAGAAAGCCTAATTCTTTTGCATCCTGGACCTCTTGACTGAGGATGTAGAAATTTTGCATTATGCTTGGTAGACTATTCTCTATCAGCAACTTATTCAAACAACGAAAAAATAAAGCTGCAGTAGAGTGGGAGCGAAACCAGTGATATCGAAACGCCTTTTATATGGAGATTTGGGATTTTTATCTATGGTAAAATTTAACCTTGAATGACATCGTCCATCAACTCAAAGTGGTTCAATACGTTTGGTGACGTACCAGAGATGCCCAGTTTCAAGGTTTAATGCATGTAAAGGTCTTGGTAGTGGCGTGAGCGCCGGATTAGGAGAGACTGGTAGAGAGATCCTTTCAACTCTCCAGTCGGACTTTCTCGACCCATTCCCATGCACCACAGTGAGAGGAGTGGATTCATAAATCTGTCTCTCCTGGATACATGATCCCCAGATTCCTACCCATCCCTCATATATTTTCATTTCGAGAACTTCTCTTTCCTTGATTTCTTTTAAAAAGAACCCACCACACAGTTTCCCCAAAGATGACATAAGGGAGGAAAATATTTTTTCTGGTGACTTTATTTAAAAAAAACGAAATATGTAATTTCAGTTTATCTTATGGTTCACCTGTCCACGATAAATATGAACGTAAATAAGAGAAACTGCAAACACTGAGAGACCATATCCAAAGTAGGATGCCAGAAGGCTTAAAAGAAAATATAGAACTGTAGTGATTAATTAGAACACGACTATAAATGCAATATTATTTATTAACCACTCTGGTTGATAATCCTTTAACAATTGTTTGACAGGAAGAGGTTATTTAGCAAAAACAATCACGTAGAAGTAGGCATAGACAATAATATAGAGTGATTACAAAAATGCCGAAATAAAAGTATAAGTAAATTATTTGATCGATTTCAATATTCTATATTATTTTACCTAAGAACGTCTAACATATTTTCCAATTTTCCATAATCTCATAAGTCTTGAATCAAAGTTCACGACAGTGCCATCGTAAGAACTAACCCGTATATTACATATTCAGACAGCCCTTATAGTATGAGGATCTACCTTCATAATAATATTTCTTCTTTGTACATTCCCAGACAAAGCTCCATTCTTTGGCAAAGTACAGGATACAAGGTAATTTACTCACAAATGGGGTTGTATATTGTATATGGATAGTAGGTCCTTTAGGTACCAGTGGGCCAGATAGGGTAGGGGGTGGATTGTATACTCACGTTAATCTTAATTGATGCCTCATTATTATTCTGACATAATGCGACATTGAGATACGATCAGTCATTGCGCGACATACAATAAGCGGAGAAGAATATTTGCATGGATTTTATTATATCCATTAAAACTGATTTGATCGTAGAGGCGGACTAGCTTTGAGGTAAAGAGAAGGCTTATGGTTTTATCGTAATTTTTATTTTATCAATATTTATTCCAGATTTCAAAGAGGGTGGGACAATCCCTGACAAAAATTAGATATAATAAATGTATCGTAAGGAATAGAGGTATGGTTACTACACAATATTGTAAAAAATATATGCAGACACAGAAGTCAAAGAAATCTTAAACATCTCATTGAACGTAAAATATCTGTTTTAATACAAAATTTTTGGGTCAGAAAATAATCACTTGAAACAAACAACCTACCTGAATTAAAAAAAAAAACACAATTAAATTTTCTGCGCAAGCACGAAACAAGAAATAGATATAAAATTAAACCAAAACTTTACAAAATTCAAATCATTGGTGCGTTTGAAACTAATTAACCTAAATGAAGTAAATTAAAATTGAGTTTAAAAAAAATTATAATTTAAAGAAATACTTAGAATTTTTAAATCTTACCACTTTAACTCACACTGAAAAATCATGATCAGTCCATGTTTTTATATGAATAATTTGATGTATCATTTTATTCGTATAAAAAATAAAAAAAATAAAAAATTTGTTGGAAGCTGGAGTATCTTTGGATATTTGCGGGGTAAGGGGGGACTGCGGGCCAGTGTTCAAACCTAAATAAATTTTAATTTTTTTTAATTTTTCGAATGAATTATTTCGATTAACTGAAAACAAAAATAAATAAAAGATTACAGCTTAGATGGATTTAATCATTTTATTTAATAAATACATTTTCCTCGTTATTTTTTTTAATCATGCCCACATTTACAACCTCTATAGAATGCACGTGCTCGTCCCTCATGGTTTTCTTCCTAAAATCTGTTTGTATACATATTTCAGAAGGGTTACATTATTTTCCTACTTAATGAGAGTTCTTATGTCAGCAAAGTGAAGTTTTCTTATAAAGGATGAGACGCATCCATCATCTATTGCATTGTCAGGACTTTTCGGAACTTTCCCGGAAAGGAAATGGTGGAACGCAAAGGTGGATCATTATTTCATCTGGAAAGATACACAAGAAGGAAAATACTACTGGAACAATACATAAATCTTTGGTAGGTGCTTTGAACTTTTAACCCCCGAAGAATCCTTACTTGAATATGAGGTAGCCAACTTAATTAACCCTTTTATAAACCACTCTTATCAACGATAGGTACCTATGTAATTATTGATAGTTGCTTATTGTGTACATTATATAAACAGACTGAATGCTGTAGAAATGAAATCCCTGAGGCGTATGTTTGGTAAAAGCATGGATGATCGTGTGAGAAATGTGGAGATCCGCAAAGAATGCAAGGGTGATGTAAGCGTAATGAGTAAGATAAAGAAAGGGACGTGTTGGGGACGGAATCAGGCACCGTCAAACCGCGGAACACAAGAGGATTGGAATTTAGGATACGCCTTTCTGCTCTTCTTCCGCTTTTTTCTCTCTCTTCTGCTGGTTCAAACGCAATGCACTAATTTTTACCAAAATGCACCAGCTCACGATGGCTTTACAAATTTCGAAAAGGAGACTCCGTAATCAGACACAGCATTGCTGTTGACAGGACGATTTTTTCAACTGAACTGAACATACACTAAGGCCGGGTTGTTTCGGAGAATTTGAACAATTTTTCAAATTTCAAAGTTAATTTTCAAGTTCTGTGAAAGATTTTTTTTAAGTTCTGTTTTTATTTATAGTTCTGTCAAGCAACTAGCCTATAATGAAATAATGACAGAACTTGAATAGGACAAAACCCGTAAATAAGCGTTGAAAATTGATATATTGTTCAAATTCTCCGAAACAATTCGTCCTAAGTCTGCATAGGAAAGGTAGAAATTGGGTAGGTGGGCAACAATAAAATCAAAAGAAAAGGTATAGTTATAAGTATAACGATCTTAGGTACAAACTTGACGCTTAGATGGTTAGGGCCTGTGGAGCAAATGAGCGAAAAAAGTTGTGAATAGAGAATATATGACGCAAATGTGAATGGTAGCAGATGTCGGGAACGCCCGAGGAAGACATGGAACGATCAAGTGAATCAGATCCTCGGATCGGCCCATTTCACGAGTCAGAATAATAGAAGAGTATATATGTGAATGGGGCAAGGAGTGTGTGTCAAGACCGAGTTGTTTGGCGGTCCTCTCTGTCTACCCCTGCGGGGAAACAGCGTGATGGTTAGTTAGTTATTATAAATATAGTTCAGTGTAGGTTCAAATCATTTTCTTCTGATTAGTATTATTATTTTATTTTCTTAGATTATATATTTTAAGCATTCCATCCTAAGGCATTGCGAAACTGTGATATTAAAAAGTTAATTATTATAGTACAGGATTAACCAGGAAAAAATAATAAATTAGTGTTTAAAAGTATTGGTTGTTGTAAATTGAAAACTATATAAAGGCTTAAAACGGAACAAAATAACTACATGTCTTATCAAGAGATTTAGGGCCTTACTAATAAACGTGTTTTAAGTTTTACAGAACCGTTAAACAACCATTAAATAGTTGTTGTCAGTTGTCTAAAATTTAAAACACGATCATTAGTGAGGGGTTAATGTTTAGTCATCGTAATACGTGCCACCCGGAATAGTTAAGATTTTTAAAAATTTAGAAAAACAACTTCATATGGAATCTTCTCACATTTCACAAATAAGATAACGACACATTTTTTATACCTAGTTACTAATTCCAACATATTACAGCGATTATTTCCTTACATATTTTTATTTACTCCTTTATTCATTTCTTTGCCAAACTCATTGCTACTAACATGGACACATCCTACAATTTATTGAATATGTGATGATAATACACTCACATGATTTGAGCTTATGAATATAATATTTAACCTTTACAAAATTCAAATCTCTTTTTATTGTATAATATTATTTTCAAACAAGGGGATTTTTCCCGTTAAGCTACTGTAAGTAGCTTGTCAGCAGGAGATCAGTTCAACAATATTATATAAGACAATTATAAATAATACAAATTAAGTTTAAAATGTTCAATGAACAACCTTTACAAGATCTAAGGTGATAAGTATTTACATTCGAAGATATGAATATAACCCTTAAGTTCCGGATCTTATCTCACATTGAGCGTGATAATAAGGAGTAATGTGAGGTGAAACTTGCTTAAACCGCGACACTCGAGGAAAGTCGAAAACTTTTGACACACATAACACAATGGGACGTGAAGAAGTTGGGGTTGAAAGAGGGAGGTTAAGGAGGGCTGAATGAAGTGTTGTAAAGGAAGTGTAAAGGACCTGCGATTACGGAATGTGTGTGTAACAATAAGACCGTATAATGCCGGGAAGTTAAACACGAAGATGTAACGGGTTTTAGTAACGTCATAACCATATCATTGTTCTATACGATATTTTCTCTTCGTTGTTTTCACGGTAGTTTTATACGTACGACCTACTTAAGCTCGTGGCCCCGTATACTGCATAGTAATAATATTTTACGGAAAACTGAACTAGGTGTTTTAAATACATATTCACAATATCCATAATATATGATGTTATTTTTAGTTTTACAAAGAAGAAAGGCATCTTCAAAAGAGGCTATTTGAAAAAGTTTACTTTATTCTTTTTTTTTAAATATTTATGCTACAAACAGAAGAAGGAAAAACATTCAGTAGCAGGTATGATATTGTCTTATTTTAAAAATCAATTTCATGCAATATTTCGTCTGATATGTTGACTTTTCCCTAATTTTATCAATAAATTACATATTACTAGTTGTTTTAGAGGAAAATTTCACGACAAAAATTACGCAGTTTTCATCCTGGCACAACGCATTTTGTAAAAGTATTGAAAAATTTTAACGTCATAAAAGAGTTAAGAATCAAATAACTTTTCAGAAACATCCTCCGAATTACTCCAGAAACAAAACGGAGAGAAAATTGCACTTTTCTGTAGCTCTCCGTCTTCCTACTCACTCCCCTACTCACTCCCCTCCTAATTCTACTCTCCCGATACCTATCGCATCACTTGCGTTATGAAATGATTCCATCACACAGAGCTATCCTGTTATTCTATTCGGTCCTTTCTATTCTTTTTCTCATCTTACAGGTACGGAATGGTATTTGAGTAAATGGGAATGGAACTACGAATAGAAAATAATAATGTAATACTTGCATGAAAACATTTTTCTGTGATGCATAAATCTATTGCTTTCACAAACAATTTAATTTCAGAAATTTATAAACTTTCATTACTTATTAAGTAGGCATGGGCGGAGAAAAATTATTAAATCAAAATTCTGTTAAAATGTAACTGCATAACCATTACCTAATAAAATTTTAGTCATTCTGAATAAATATAATGGACAGAATGCAAACATATTATAATTTAACGTATTACGACTTCCTCATAACATATTCGTGCTTTATTGATAGTTTGGTAGGAAATTTGTCAATTCATTCGTTATCCAGACCCGTTGTTAACAGCAAAACAAATAATTTTATCAGATTTTTAATAAATTAACAATATTTCATATCAGTAAGATTTCTTCGTGTGTACCAAATAAAATATTAGCACGGAAAATAAATAAACCTGGGCCAGGAGCGGCGCATGGTACCGCCACTCCGAAGTGTACGCAAGTCTATTGAAAGGTAAGTGCTAAGACCAAGTGTCTCAAATGTTGCGTTTTTGGAACATTTAAAGCTTTTTAAAAGCACTTTTACACACTTATTAACTTATATATTCTGTGTTAAGAGTCGTTCGATTTTTTTCGTATAAAAAAAAAAATAAACACCTCATGTAGATGGTTACATAGAGTATATCGAGTAACGACGGGTAAGAGGTTACACCTTGGTTAATTAAAATTAGTCAAGTAGTATAATACAAGTGATATTTTTTGCCATATTTTTCCAATCCTATCCTGCTAGTTTTCATCCTCCACATCCGACATTCAGGGAAGGCTACATTCAACCCCCACCGCCCCCGCTGTCTTATTGTGTCTGCTCTCTCGATACATCAAATTGCCCGAAAGGTAAAATGCACAGACACCACTCACTTGAACGCGGTAATTTCGTTTCCGCAGGAGTGTGTTTACAGCAGGGACGAATCGAGGGGGATATGAATACAAGAATCAGTTATAAAACATAAATAGATGAAACATTTTTAATGGCAATTTGTGAGGTGGTTATGAATACCGCTGCCCCGGGAACCATTTGTTGGATAACCAACACTTCTGTCAAACCACTCCACTCCACTCCACTCCAAGTGGTTCGCTCCGTTTGGTGACCATGCAGGGGTGCCCGGGTTTATCGGGTGAGGTTTTGTCTAAGGTCTTGGCGGTGGATAAGTCTTGTAAACGTTTCCTTCTCAGAACTTCGTCTCCTTTATTTAAAAAAAATATATATATCTCCCACATACCATCCCCAAAGATGAAATGGGTCATTATTTTCCTATGTGAAGCTAAGCTAAACAAAATATACATATTGGATAATGTCCCGAGAACCGTTAATGGGGTATCCAATACCTCTGCCATAGGTTACCCCACATGGTTTGCTATGTTTGATGACTGAACAGGGGTGCCTAGTTTTACGAGGAGTGAGGTTATGTCCAGGTGTCTGCCCCCCGGTTGAGGGAGACCCTTGAACTCAGCCTGACTCTCTCAACCTATATAGCCTTGCAACATTGTCATTTTGTCAACCACACACATTTTCTTTCCAGAAAACTTGCAGAACTTTCGTTAACTACCCTTTAAACTAAAGGAGCTAACAAGGGTTACCCTATGAAACAAGGAATATTGGATTAATTAAATTAAATAAGTATGTAGAATATGATTATTTCCAGATTCTTGAGTGTTAAATGTGTCCACAATTAATCACAAAATATTCGCCACGGTCCGAAGAAAGGAACTCAGGACATTCTAGGAATCTTCATTATTAAATAAATTGTAAATAATATGGTTATTTTTTAACCTTTCTCAATATCCGTAATCGGAACCATATAGTAGCCGAGTAGACAAAGGGTAGTGCTCACATCCTGCTGTCACCAATTCATTATGGAGCCAGTGAGACCATAGCATCCCCAATTGGGGTATGTTGTTTTGCTGAAGGTAGTGGTGAGGGGAAGGAAATGGGAAAGAGGAAGGTGGAGGAGTACCTAAGTATTCAGATCTGGTCACCAAACACAGCTAAAGTCATTTCAAGCAACGTTTCAATTCTGAATGAAGGTCTTACATCAGGGCAATACCGAGAATATATACCACTTTGAAACGTGCAACAAGTATCCTTTATATTATTGTAAATTAATATATTGTAAAATAACACCAATTCAACAAATAAAATTTACTTGCGCACACCGGGATTTGAACCCACGACCTTCGGATTACTAGTCGACAGCATTTCCTTTCGACCACGGAGGCCGCCTGTTGCTTTATTCGTAACCCTGCTATGCAATGAATATCTTATTGTTTTAAGGAAAAAAATAACACATAATCTGAAGAAATAATTCTTTTGAGTATCTGTTTTATGACTATGACAAACTAAAAATTCATATTTATTTACGATTTTAATTTGATTCGATTCTGCCGAAATCCAATCCACGCGACTCTCCGAATATAACCACGGCAATTACTTAGCGCAAGTCAGTAGTAGGGGAGTTGGTCGCGGTGCGAGTGCGGGTTCGGGTGCGGGCTAGGAGGCAAGTGTATCGCTCACAGCGCGAGTACCAGAGTTCTGGTGCCCGTCCGCACCGCGCACTATCGCTGGTTATGCGGGCAAATTTATGACAATACATGTCTACAAACAACGTCATATCTCGGATAAGTGAGCGGAATCAACTCAGAAGCAAGCAATCAATGATGAAGTAATTAAGGGAAATGTGTTTCATTAGTCACTTACTTGAGTTCATAACTCTTAATTCAGAACGTCAACTAATTATAAATATATTATTGTGTTTTATTGAACCTCAATCGGAACCAATCATATAATTGTAATGTACATTGGTTGGAATCTCAAAATCTATTTATTGCATTTTAGGTAGGTAGGTAGGTAGGTATCTGTAATATCTAATGTAAACTAATTTCGGTTGTCTCTGCATTCTGCGTAAATCTGGTTCAATGAAGTCAGTTTAGCGTTTTTAGTAATCATTTTCAAATTGGAACTGACTATCCCGTGATTTTTCACGGGTCTGCGCTAATTCATACTGTAATGAAACCGGTCATGGTGATTCAATTGTAATGCAAGTTGCACGTATCGTTATCAACGATTCCACTGCAATGGGACCAGCGATTACATCGTAATGCACATTTACCTTAGCCGGAACTACTTTTTCTACTGTAATGGAACCAGAGTTTATATTTTGATAAACATTTGTAGGAACTCATGAATTTATGCCAAGTGTGTTGTTGGGATAAAGGGAAAAAGTATATTTTAAAGAAACCCACATTGTTGAATGGATAAAATTTAGTAGGATATTTCCAGGGACAAGTTAATAAACATGATATCAGGCCTTGAAATTCTTCCAATTTATCCGATGAAATTTATATGAAATTATTATTATTATTAATTTTTTTTATATGAAATCGTTTATCGTAACTCTGTAACCTCTACAATCAAATAACCTTAACTCGCAATACCTTAAAAGGGGAGTGGGCGAGCTTTGGAAGAGCTTTATGAAGCTATTTTTCAACAGGGAACATTAAAAGGAATGCATTGTGCTTTGGAAAAGTTACATAGATGGATCTGCTCTCAAATGTGATTTCTTGACGTCCTTTCACATTTGGCAGATAGCGACTAAGTGGTCATTTGTAAGGACTATTTTTCGATGCTATTAATCAATACTTAAAAGATGATCCAAAACGAAACCATTCTTGATAACCGTGGTTGATTATTAGATGTAGGTACTTTTGATGGATTATGATTCACTTTGAAGTTAGTTGGAAGTCTACCAAGAGAAATAACTTATATTACATACCCACACATATTTTCAATGAGTTTTTGTAAATATCTTATTCCTAGTAATATGTACATACAACCTCATAATTGTACCTCGTCCCTACATCTAAATATGGAGGTGTGTATATTTAACACCATTAAAATTAGTTCCGTTTTACCCGCAAGTCATTTTAAAGGCTAAAAAAATGCCAAAACCTAGTGAATCGTTAACATGAAAAGTCAATAATCTTTTCCAAAAAAAATCCTCCGCGTTGCATGAAAGGGGTGCGTATTGGTCCCTTATTAAAGCTATACGTTTCCAACTCTCCGAAAACGGGTACAAAATGTATATGGATGACCTGTGTCACGTTTACAAAACTAATATATTTATAATAAAATAAAATATCACGCTAGAAATTAAACTTCGAAGGATTACCGTTTTAAGCAAGAGTTGCTGTAGAGCCACCAAAACAATCAAATATCTTAAATGAAACAATAAACTGCCATCACAGTATAGCAAAGATCGCATCAGAATAAGAACAAGCGCGATTCCTTGGAATTCGGTAAAACCATGCTTAACATAACATCTGATTATATTTTTATGAGTGCACTCAGGACGTCAAGGTGTATTGCCCCTCCGTATGCAAATCCTTGCAATATTGCCACCAGGAGCAACGTCCTGGAAGCTCCCTGTGTTATTTACGTGTTTCACAATATCTCGCATGTGAATAGTGTAAAGTGTGGAATATACTGAGATTCTGTTTGACAACGCGGTTGATAGCATGGCTTGACCCGGCTGAAGCAATAAATGAAACCGCAACATCGAAAGAAAGCTTCTCACAGTTATGCAGGTTGACATTTTTTGTTCGATTGCAACCCAATTGTTGAGGAATAAAGCAAGGTAAACGGAATAGAACTTAGGGGTGAAAGTAGAGGGTTAAAATTTTCAGAAATGTATCTCTGTTGTGAGCTACAATGATCAATGACCCGATTTGAACAAATTTAGTAGGTAGGTACCTAATTAGACTCATCACTCGTCATTGTGTGAAACATTATTTCGTGTTATTCTTTTCATCCACGATTTTTTATCTGTATAAATCTACCATTCATCAAAAATATACAACCTGTAATCATCATTATATAGAGGCCGCTGCAAATTTATCATTCTTATACTTTTTACTACTCGTTTTACGGCAAGCACTTTCATTTGTGATAAATATGTCACATAATACACAAGTGACTTGTGAGTCCAACCTGGAGTTTACAAGTATTGTAAGTCTTTGCAGGGAATTAAGATGATAACATAATCAACTGCATAAATATAACTGTATGAACAACCAAAAACAATTTTTATATTTTACTTGAATTTTCTCAACATGCGTCAAACATATTCATTTACGGAGCGAATTCGGTTGGACAAACACCGTTGACGACCAGTCTCACAATATGTGGCAGAGTTTATAACGGTCAGACGACTCGGGTATGTCATGTCGGGTATAAAAGGAAATTGCATTTTATGCGCGAGCGGCTGCCGTGTTCCCGCTCCGTGCTTCTGCTTCTGACCGGACGCCATCTTTTCCCAGGAATGAAGGAAATCAACGGCGGAAAGGATGATATAAACAACCTGCATTTATCACGACTGTTCTCTTATAGTCGGCGAGCGCACAATATGGATGAAACTAAGAATCCTGTTCTAATAAGCACACGAATGACTACCTCTGTGGCAGAGTGGAGCAGAAATAACAATTTCAAATCAATAAATAAATCAATGCAAGTGCGAACAAAAAATTATTATTTATGTTTTTAAAACGGTTCCATGCCAAATCAGAACATTGAAGAAAAGTGAAGAAAAAAACATAACTTACCTATTCTTTTATCATGTTCTTTTTTGTTACTGTTCTGATTTATCCGGTTACCTTTTCACACGAGTGAAAAATAATCTCAGTATCGGTCTGACCATGATGAAAGATTACCACTCAGAATCGGGCGTTGCTTGAAATATATAGCTAAAGCACTATGTGCCAAAAATGGATAAAAAGGTTCAAACATTACCTTCCCTACATCCTTCCCCTCTCCACTTGTGTCAGACTTCCAAAGTTCTTCAAATTGGAAATGCCACAGTCTCCCTGGCTATAACAGCTTTTGGAATTCGTAACTTGTGATATAGTTAGGTACATGTTTTACAATAGCCAGCAATGCTACAATAACTGTACTTTTGGTACTTTTCCTCCAAAAATTTAACTCGTTCGTTACCAATACACGGGGTAATTTAGATAACGTTCGCATTCTCTGGAGTTTAATAGGTGCAAAACCAAAACATTGCTCGGCTCTATACGAACACCCTTGCAGCCCTCTGTAGCCCGGGGAAACAGCCAAATAAATAATAAACCTTCTCTGACTATCAGGTGGGTGGGATCATTATTAATTATTATAACAGTAAATACCGTATTTATTCCCAATTTACGTTTTTGGTTTCTTTTTGTTTTCACAGAAAAAAATAGCGAATGTCAAAATGTTTAATTTTTTTCGCTTAATTTTGGACAGAAGTGGCTAATTAGCCTGTCTATTAAGTTTTACAGACTTTTCAGTTGTAAATACAGGGTTTTCACTAAAAGGTGTTATTTTGATATTCAATCGTAAAAGATCAATAGTTTCGTTGCTTGTGTGGCACGTAGCGCCGTCTTCTTGAAAGTAAAAGTTGTCCAGATCAATACCATCCAATTCCGGCAATAAAAAATCATTAATCATCTCTCGATAGCGCAATCCATTCACCGTAACTGTTGCTCCAGCCTCATTTTCGAAAAAGTAAGGTCCAATGACTCCGCCCGACCATAAACCGCACCAAACAGTCACACGTTGAGGATAGAGAGGCTTTTCAACAATAACTCTTGGGTTTTCCGAGCCCCAGATGTGACAATTTTGCTTGTTGACGAAGCCACCAAGACGGAAATGGGCACTCAAGATGATTTGCATTTGATTCACTCAAGTGAATTTTAATAATTTCAATGCGTTGTTAAAGCGTGTATCGTTTTTATTAATGGCGTAGTTTCTAATTGTCAAATGTCAAAAAACTACAGCTTCAAAAGTAACATCTACCGAAATAGCGGGCTATTCAAAATAACACCTCTTATTGGAAAACCCTGTATTATGTTTTATAAATCTGTAAATTAATAATTATATTGTAAATTTTTAAAGCTTACCACTTTGGTAATTTTCTCAACTACCATACTAGGCTCATGCCCATATTACGATAGTCTTACATGATTTAAGTAAGAATAACCAAATAATATTTGTAGAACAATAATAAAACACAAGTGAAAAGGAAATTGCTATGGTAAAACAAAATTTTTAAAAATGCTTATTATTATAGAAACTATTTTGAATCATTATTATTTTTATTTAAAACAGATTAATCTTGGTACGTACTTATCCAGAAATGTACCTATTTAAGGTCACATTGTCATATTTGAATTAAGCAATATTTAAAAATTAATGATAGAGTTAAAACAATTCAATGTGATAATAAATAAGCGTTGAAGGTTAAGTCATATAAGTCATGAAGGTTTTTTAATTGTAAATTTATAGTACAAAGGCACTTATTATTTTAAAACTAATGAGCACTTTAAACTAAACCATGAAGCAGAATTGTCCATTCAATTATACACCCTTCTAACAATACCTTAAAAGTTACAGGCAAAAGAATGGAGCTCAAAAACGTGATTATTTTTTATTATGGACTCTACAAGTTTTACCTCGGGGATGTTCCGTTACGAATAAAATAATATTTCCACTCACAATAGGACGTCCCGAAAATAACGCCACAGAACAAATGCACGGAATTACCAATCTCACTTACGGGTCTCGCATAAAAATGACAAACTTTCGGATTCCACCTTTTCATTATTGACCAACAGGACCATACCGAGGCAAGGAAAATAAGCAAAAATGAGAAAACTTAAGAAGTTCTTCTTTTAAGAATATATTTTGTGAAAAAAATGCATTGATAGGTTTTTAACTTTTTCTTCCCTTCCACGTACCCTATTCCTCATTCTTCATTCTTTACAATATATCAAATATTGTACATACCTTTGAATTAATAGGTATAAAGGTCCCCTGGTTAAGACCAAAACCTTTGGTGGTTTACAGAAAAAAGCGTTGTAGACATTTGATATAGATCACCTACCCAGGTACTTTGAATATGAAACATAACTATTGTTTATTGTTGTTGTTATACGCCCATAGGGGCTTTTACATAGATTATAAATAAGTTTTACATAAGTTATCGAGTTAGAATTTATACTAAGAGTTATAAAAGTGAAGAATTTTAAAAAAATATACAAGTAGTTTTTGAAGAATATGGCGTAAAGAAACATTTTAAACAACATAATATTTAACAATAACAAAGAACAAAATATAATATAAAACATTACAATAACATATCTAATCGTTAAATCTATTACAATAATTTGTATGATTCCACAAAGTGTTGGTTTAATTTGAATTTAAGATTATAAAGGGAATCATGGAATATATCTATAATACCACCAAACTTGTTGCCCAAATCATGCATCCTATTGGTAAGTGAGTTTGACTGATAGTTGGTTTTATATGTGTCGCAAAAGAATGTTGTATTTTGTCTAGTATTTCTTGTCGGTACATAGAGTTTAATAGCAGCAACGATGGCAGGGCTGTCAATAAGGTTGTTCATGACTCTGTATAATAAAATTAGGTCTGAAATGGTTCTTCTGTCAGACAGCGTAATTAAATTAAGTCCATTCATCAAATTTACATAATTAATGTTTTCTATTGGAATTTTAAGCTTGAAATTTAAGTACCTAAGAAATTTGTGTTGAACCCGTTCTAATTTGTTAGAGTGTACTTTATAGAAAGGAGACCAAATAGGTGAATTATATTCCACTTGGCTTCTAACTAGTGAAATGTAGAGTGTTTTCATGCAATCCAATGACTTAAAATCAGTTAGGGTTCTACAAAGGAAGCCAAGAATCTTTAAAGCCTTATTAGTTATATCATCTATATGCGCTGTGAATGTTAAGTTTGATTCGAATATAACTCCCAAGTCACGAATTTGTGATACTGGTGTTAATTTAACATTATTTAAATTATATTCATGTAAGATATGAGAATGAGTTCTGGAAAATCGTATTACTTGACATTTCTCAATGTTCAAAAATAACATATTTTGTTCGCACCATTTAAAAAATTTATCTAAATTAGCTTGTAAAATTAGGCAATCATATATCTATGTAGAACAATGAAACAATAAGAACGCATATTGCGGAGCTGTTGGTGCTGAAGTTGAAAATCTCACTAATTACGAAAAGTGTTGAAAGGTGATGAAAAAATAGTTTATTTAACTAACTAACTAACCATCACCCCGTTTTCCCGCAGGGGTAGACAGAGAGGACAGACCGCCAAACAATTCGGTCTTGGCACACACTCTTTGTCTCATGCACACTCTTCTAATATTCTGACTCTTGACATAGCCTGACTCAAGTATCTGATGAACTTGATCGTGTCTTCCTCGGGCGTCCCGACTTCTTTTACCATTCACATTTGCGTCATATATTCTCCTTACACCTATTTTTGCCCATACCATCTAAGCGTCCCTTTCTTAACCTTATTCTATACGCTTACATGAGCCTTGCATTATTTGCGGACCTCCACATTTCTCACGTGATCATACATGGTTTTACCATACTTACACCCAAGGGTGTTTTGTATTAAACATAATGAAAATGTTCCAAAGTAGGAGTGGGAGGCTTAAGTGGTCGGTCACACATAGGATTGGTTGAGGAAAATCCTTCAGCGAACAGGTGTAAAAGATGTCAAAGAGTTTCTTACTCCTCTTAAGCAGAACAAAAATACCTTTTTCATTATTTTTAATTTTTAATGCAACCAGAGTACAATAATTATTAATGTATTTAAAACGCAACAACACGAAAACCGAAACAGCGTTATTCCTATCAATTTTAAGGATATTAAATAAAAATACATTTGGAATCCTTAGTCCGCCTCGCGTCCTATTGGATATGACAATACCACGTGACATCTGCCAACCCTCGCCAACGGGCAGCACACAGTAGTTTATCAATACGCATATTGGCGAGTGCGGGCGCTTCCCAACCACAAACGTCTTATTTTAGTATGCCGGACGGTGAACACAGAACATACCCCATGTCTTAAAAGGGTCGACGGTTGCGGATGACCGTACGATATTATTTTGATTTGAGTTTTTTGATTTTTTTCACTGCAGGACGAGGTGTATTTTGAATTCAGAAGGACACGCTTTCTGAAATAATAAAAATAACCAAAAAATCTAATTTCGAAGCTATCCCTGATTTTCTCACCAACACCTTGCTGTAGGGTAGATAATTTATTTTGAAGGGCTTCTTCAAGAAGCCATTGAAATTGAAAGTAATTCGTTCGTTGCAAAATAATACCACACGGGCAGATGAACAAAGATTGATTCAATGGCATTGTAACCTAAACAAAGTATTTTGAATAGTAGGTGATAAAATTATTAAGGAGATGATCGTGGCTGGTAGTCGGTGGTGACTTTTGTTAATAACTTCTTTGCTAGTTTTTTTGTATTAAATCTGTGCATTTAATTCTCGGTATGTGTACTGAAATCTTACAATTCTTTTTAATTATTATCTAGCCCTGTTAAAAGTTAAAATCGCGCGTGATATTTTTTTTATGTTTTTTTAATTTATTTTTTTAACAACCGGACATAAATTAGTAATATAAATTTTTTTTTTTTGGTTATTAATGGATGTAAAAAAAAACTCTTACCGGTGCGTGGTATAATTCTTGAAATCTCGCCATGGTTTTAGGGAAAAGAATCGTGGGGCATATTTTTATACTAAATTTTTTATTCCGGAAGATGCTTTTATCATACAGGTATATACAACTCTAGTTTCAGTCGTATTAGCAACATATTTCTTAATATAATAATATGTCACTAAGGATATTATTTTTATTATATTCTGACCCCCGCTAAAATGTAAATAAAGAATACAGCAATCAGGCACTTTAATAACGCGAGTCCACAAGATATCATCCAAGATACGGTGGCCCGTGGCATCGCACCTATAAAAATAGCGAGCGGTAGGGGGGACCGAAAAAATACGCACATAAATGGGGAGAGTGGGGCGAACCACCGCCCTGAGGTAAAAAGTTATTGACCAAGCCGGCGGCCAGTTTTACGACCTACGTACTACATGTGTTCGGAAAGATTGTGGATTTTTCCATCAACATTTGGCAGGTGCGGCCATTTTGGCAATTTTATCTCCGCAAGAATAGTGAGGGCGCAATTAAAGTTGATGAGACGGAAGTAAAGCAGTAGTTGAATGATTTCGCAGATGATTAAGTCGGGAATAAAAAAGAACTACCGTATTTGGGACAAAACACCTTGATAATAAAAGAGATAAATGATTACTTAAATATTAAAGGTAGTCGGTAGACACCGATTTTTTTTTCACTTATTCCTTTAAAATACTGCGATGATTTAGAGGTGAGCGTCGGAATAATACCATTAATTATTTTCAAATAAATACGTTGTGGACCTTAAATGCTACATGATGGGTGCTGTCGTATTTGTCGGAAAACAAAAAAAAATGGATTAGTGTGTCCAAGAGTGACGGACGAATTATCTACCTTTCCACTGTGGCGCAAGGTGATGGGTCAAGAGACACCAGTTGGATAGGTTTTTCGGTCCGGAATGCCAGGCAACTAGTGAGCAGGCGAATCCTAAACACACCTTACCCGATGAACCCGGGCACCCCAGCTAAATCACCAAACGGAGCGAACCACTTATGGTGACCTATGGCAGAGGTGTTGGTTATCCAATAAATGGTTCCCGGCACGGCGGAACCCAAACGTGACTCCCGAATTGCATAATAAAAATAGAAATTTAAAATAATCTCAACTTATGGAATTGTCTTTGTTACTGTGAAATTTAATTTCAAGCAATTAAGCTAAATGATATAGAAAATTTTCATTCGATTATTATCAACTGTGTTTTTTGATACGGTTTTTTTATAATAGAATTTTATTATTAACTAGCTGTTCCCATCTCTGGAGTTTTGCGGGCTTTTTACCGAGTTTTTCAAAATCAGATCTGGACAGCGACCTTCCTGTCATTTTGACGATAATGTGTGCAATCTATTATAAAACTATATACGAGTATTTGTATAAAAATCAATTCCAAGCCGCCCGCCAAGTGTCGGCCAGCCCGTCTGTCCCAACAGACATTCTCGTTTTTATAAATATATAGATCCATTTATTAAATTTCTTACATTCAAAATTACCGGTAATCTTACACGGAAACTAAAACATTTAAAAGTGAAATTGATGGTCTAAAAATCTGAGATCTCAATACGGTCGTATAGCTCCTAGTTCTTTTCCACTAACAAGGCGTCCAGTGCCCCTTCGCGTTTACTATCCCTCCCTCCCCAAACTCGAGCATGTTATTGGAATATTTTTCATACAAACACTGTCCTAGGTGGACGGTGCTCTTTCACCCCACCCTCCCCAAGGGTCACTATCGCATATCGCATTACATACAGATGCATATGAAAATGTAAATATATTCCGACTTTGATATGGCCATAAGATGGAAATATTCTTCCCTTGATTTTCGAATTTGTCAATTTTCGTAAAGTCAGAGAGGTTATTCATGCAAACTCAAGCTCGTAATATTGCCAAAAAATCACGATAGTTTTAGGAACTACTTTTATACTTATTTAATTTTTTTTAAACATTAACTCCACCCAGGCTCTTTCCTTAGGAGGCAATGAGGAAATTGGTTTCCCTCAGGGCCTTTGTCATCTTTGGGGATGCTGTTAGCTGAGGGTCTCTTTGAGTAAAGGAAGGAAATAAATTTTTGTGAAGGAAAAAGTTATGAGGGTGTGAATTCATTCCTCGCAAAGTCGATGGGTTGAGAGAGTCCGGCTGGAGAGGTCAAATAATCCGACAACCGGCCGCTACCGATACGACCCGCCATGCAACTGGTGGGCAGCTCCGTCCACTTCTAAGATCTGGACATATCTCGCCTTATAAATCCGGGCACCCCAGCTAAGTCAACAAATGCAGAGTACCACCAGGGGTAACCTAGCTAACAATCAATGGTTCCCGAGGCGGCGGTACCCATACTCGCCTCCCAAATTGATGTACGTGCTAATCAATCGAATGCTAATCGTAATATTTTTTAAAAGAATTTTTATTTAGCTTAAATTCGTAGGAAGGAGAAGTAAAAATTTACGTAGGCATTATTATTTAATATGTATATTTTTTGTAATTGAACACACTCATATTGAGAGGTGTTGATGAGACCCGGAGAAAATGAAAAAGGAAATACGAAAGTCAGCATCTCATTGAACATATAAAATAACGAGTCTGAAAATTTTGCATTCCTGAGTGTGTCTACTTTCATACAATTATCATAAGAAATGGAAACTGGTCTGTTAACAAATCGATCATTCATTGGATGGGACTTCCTCTGCCTAGAGTCAAAAAGGTTAGTGAAGCATTTTCGAGCTCCAGCACAAATTCATATATCGAGCTGTAAGCTAAATAATTTACTTGGTATAATGGAACTTCGATGCTCAGTGTTGGAGTCATTCATACCATAAAATATTACATTACCTTCAGATCGAATTCTGTAATTTGATATTTTCGTCTCTTATCGTGGAATGGTTTGCAGATCAAAATAAAAATCAAGGTGGAAAGGTAAACTTCTCGAAACAAAGCGAGAAAATGATTAGGCGTCCCTGGACACGATAAAAGATCTAGAGAGGTCATTTCTCGTTCCGGTGGTTTTCGCTTTCGCAGATTTTATGATCGACGGTAAAAATTTCTCACAAGGAGATTTTGCTTTTCGTAGGGGAATCTCTACTCTCGACCGCAGGTGGAATAGCCTTCTTCTGTCATTTTTATTTTTCCTCGGTGTAAAGACATAGAATGGTAACTTTAAGCAGGTTGGCACATCACGAAAGTAAGTATTTGTTGAGGGATTGACGAATTTGATGGGAGAAGTAAAACGGGATCAAATCGTTACAGCGGCATACCAAATTAAAATGCGGACTCCCTCTACAAAACAAAAAACAACTTATATACCTTCTAAGTTTTACTGATGGTTAAAAAGTAAATTATTTGAGAAAAGCAGGCATTTCATAGAACATGAAAAGTTTTTATTCTATTTAACCCTCTGTAATCAGATTCAATGAAAAATTAAATAAAATTTCCATCACTTATGTGCCTACTACCAGTGGCGGTTCTTCCCTTAGGTCAATTGGTGTTTGACCCCCCAAAATTATAAGACAACAATAATAAATATAATAATCAATTATGTGCATCAAAACATTTAAAATGTAACGCGAAACAGCGGCGGCGGCGAGTGACTAGCAGTGACATCTGTTGTCTCTAATAGAAGCTTTCATTCACAAGTCCACACGATTCGCTGGGTCAATTTAAAGAATGTCCAATTTGGCATCTTCTGTCCCTACGCGCGCCATAGAATAAACGAGATGGCACTATATTTTTCGTCGAAGTAAAAATTAGCTTCCGAAGAAAGTTTAGGGACGCTTAGGTCATGACCGTGGGGGAGACAACACGGTGAATATTATATGTTTTACAGAGATGGTGACATAAACAAATGTCGTTTTTTCATTTTACACGCTTGTAGTGTGTGGAACAATGGTTGTTTTTCAATTGCATAGTTCGGGAAAGGATTAGAATAATTATTTATGTTGTTATCGATTTAGAATGAAACAAAACAAAAAACGTAAAAAATCATTGTCAAATAGAATCAAACACTGATTTTATTTATTTTAATGTTGTGGACAACTACATTAAAACTTAATATCTTAAAAATAATTTGCCGTAAGTACATGGATTGTGTATTTATTTCCAATTTATTATATTAACATAATATTTATTTAGAGTCCGCGACTCTAAAACTCTATAACAAATTGATATAGTTAATAATATATGGGCATTTTTCACAATATCAAATAAAGATTAGTCACACATTTTTTTCAAATGACCTACCACGACTGAATCCCTAGAGCCGCCTCTGCCTACTACATATAAATCTGTTTGTCATATTGTAGTTTGAATATATAGCTACTGTATTTATCTATTTACGACAATGACCGTTCATACGGTCACTGACCATACTTAATATTTCTTCATTTCATGCAAAATTTCTTTGTAGCGTCATTTTATTTATATGAAAATGAAAACTTTTTACACACCACTTTTAACCAATAATAATCTACATGTTTCAAAGCCAATGGCTTCTTCGTCAGGATTATGAATTTTAATAAATTTAAAAAAAGACAAGTATATGAAATATATAGTCTTTTTTTTAAATTCGTTAATTTTCATAATCCTGACGAAGAAGCTATCAGCTATAAAACATGTACATTATTATTACTTAAAAGTGGTGCAAACAAAGTATTTCATTTTCATCTAAATACTTAGGTACTATTAGTTACGAACATTACACGTGTTAACATTAAATATGTTCATTTAATTAACAGTATGCTTCAGTATATTTATTTTTATTTTTCTAAATAAATATTAAAATAGTCAACTACTTCACAGAACTCATTAACATGAACAGGGAGTCTATTTATGGTCAGAACATTTGATAGTTTGTTCTTGTCTTTGTGGTTCTAGTACCTACGTACGAGTACATGAAAATGTATCAGGGTAGATCATAATGCTCAATAATTTCTACGTAAAAAAATTGCGTCCAAAAATACCCGTGTCTGGGAAAAACTTTGAAATCGCATTTCATTTAATAAAAACAATTTTAATTGAAAGTTGACTGTACTATATTCGATGTACTACGGACATCTTCGAACTGAAAACAATCCCAATAACTGCACCTGTTTTATACATAGTAAAGATTTAATCACCCTCATTCCGTTTGGCCTAAGATACCGAAGAAACTATCCTGATTCATGATCAAGGGTAAAAAATAGACAGGTAATCGTCGCCAAGTGATTTTTTGTCAAGATAATTCAACGATTTACAATTAGAGAATTTTACTTTTGAATAACGTTCTAACATGATATATCATATATAGAATGCAAGAGGTACAAGTTCTCATATTTCTGACATATCTACATTATTCTCTTCTCCCCGTATTTGTATACCTCACCTATTATTTATTTGACCGCTTTGCCTGCTGCGGGCTATCTTATTCCTAATATCCGCTCCCCCCCTCCTGAGTTAGCGAAGGCGGCGAGGGAAGGGGGGCGAAGGGCGGAACGATGGCCGGTAGGTGAGTGGACACCGGGCATCGGGCAACCTGTCCTTCAAGTAAATATGGTTCGCGTCCTTCTTTATGACGTCGACGGGTAGACGGACAGGATTGGAAGAATGTGCGCCGAAGTCTTTGAATTATATTGTTTTGTTTTTTTTTTGTATTACAATATCTGAACCTTCTTTCTATTAAGGCGGGACATTGACGCTAGAGATAAATTGGAGTATTTTAATTTTCTTCACATTTCCTACAGTTATTCGAATTTTCCACTTGCTGTTGTGTTTTCTGAAAAGGTGTAGTTAAGTAATTTTAGTATGCACTAGCTTCCTCATTGAGTTTCTATACATATTGAGTATTTACTGTTTTTTCTTAGATTTCGACCGTTTTAAAACACATTCTAAGTACCCTCTACCGTTCCTTCCATTGATGGATTTTCTTTTAATGTGTGCGCCAATGACTTTATATACAAAACCATCGTCGCCACTATTGTATTACATTTATCGAATAGGAACACAAGACAAAATATAAGAATTTTCTGGAATACGTACAAAACCAAATATCAGACACACTCACTAACCAATAGAATCAAGAACGTACATAAGGATGGAAGGTCAGGGGGTTCAACCCCCCCCCCCCTTCTTTTCACTAAATTGGTACTACATTGTTTATATGCTATATTATGATGTAATATCTGCTACTAACCTAATATGTAATATTGCCGACGCGGGTGGAACCACAATATCCTCCTTCAGAACCTAAGGACGATGCTGTATTTTTACTTATGATGACATTATAATACTTTATCTAAAACATGCGAACACCTCTTGCAGGTGTTCACAAAACACTACTACTAATATTTGGTTTTAAAATTTGAATATGCTTAGTTCCTACCGGAATGTCATTTATCTAATTCCCACCAATCCCTTATCATCACCTTGTTAGAAACAATGGCAGGAACAAAGTGCGAATTCGAGTATATTTATTTTGTAAACAGAATAAGGATTGGGACTACCTTTGAAGCAAGCAAGAAAAGGTGTTTTTCGTGTACATAAAATCTCGTTGAAAAGTAAAACGAAGGAAGTCGTCTGTCTTGAAAGTGCATAGTATCGTTTAAAGTACTTATTCGTTTTGTTATGGTACCAAATTATTTTTATTATTTATTTAATGTGAATTCCTTCACGAGAGTCCTAACTGCTTCCAACCGTCTGAAGCCAGTGACGCTATGGCATCCCCAATTGGAGTATGCTATGAGGCTGAAGGTATTAGGGAGGGGAAAGAGATGTGGAAGAGGAAGGTGGGGGAGTACTTAGCTATTCAGATCTGGTCGCCAAACACAGCTAAAGCTATTTCAAGCAACGTTTCAATTCCGAATGGTGGTTTTATACCAGGGCGATACTGAAAGTATCTTCCATTCTGGAACGTACCGGAAGTACACTATATTTTATTTTTAATTAATAAAATGTGAAATAACACAAACACATCATATAAAATTTACTTTGTATATAACTCGTTCAAATCACACGCCGGGATTTGAACCCGTTATATTCAACTTGCTAGTCGAGAGCCTTACCCCTCGACCATAGAGGCCGTCTAGTTACCGTAATTTATCGCAGTGGAACTCACTATATTGTGATTGTGTTGTGTGCTCGATCTCAGAGATACAGTAATATTTCCTGTTTTCTTTCTCTATATACCTTGTTCATCCTTAGACATACTATCACCCGATTCCAACAACATCTATTCATTTTGTCTCGTTTAAATTATTTACAGTCCACATTCAAGTACATCTGAAGCTGTAATTCGTAAGCAATTTCGGATGTAACAACTAACCCACGCAGTTACTGATTATTAACATGTTTGTATTCCCGATACTTACAGCGAAAACTGTATTCTCGTGAATGGAAATGAATACTAAAAAAGTCCAGCTGGAGGTAAAATCGAATACTACAAAAAAATATTTTATTCAATTCATTCAATTCGCAACATAACCAAGCCACTGTAAGCAGTTTTGCTAAAGCAGGAAAAGACGAAAACTTGTTGGATCAGTGATAATATCCTAACAATGGTAATAATTCTTAGTAAAAACAAATAAATGAATACACCTAAATTCCAAAGGTTATTTAATATATTCAAACTATCAACATATTATTGACTGATTTCCGATTTTTTAAATATTGTGTTTATCATTCATCAACGTGAATGAATACATTACACAAATATCTGTGCCAAAAGGAAACTATTTGGTAAGAAGCTTTATAAAACATAAAATAATTTTTTTTTTAAATTTTAATGTGCCCACTGCAAATCTAAGTGTAGTGAGTTATGATGTTGATTATTAACTTTAATAGACGATTAAAACATTCTTGCCGGACAATAAAATTGTTAATACTCCTTAAACATGACAATAACAGTATGTTATTATATGATTTATATGGATAATTTGGGAATAACACATTGTTTGCGTTTTATTGTATTCAACTATATAACATAAGAGATGATGTTCCCAACTGTAAGAAACCAAATATTTTTACACTACACGGAGGAAAATGAGTATTAGTAACTTATTAATCTCCAAATTTTTGGTAATACGATTAAAAACGGGATTGCCGACCGTTTCCCGATAAACTTTTTAATAAATTCCTAATATATCGAAATACGTGTTCATGCACCTGCATTTGCCTTGATAATGCATAATGACGAAAGGATTTTTATGAAAATCAACATATTATCCGACATCGTGATAATATATTCATACTTTACTAAAAGTTTAACAGGAAACCTATTAATTTATTCATTAAGAGTCTGCAATACCGTTTTTAACCGGATTACCAATTATTTTAAGGGATTTTTAATAAATTATCAATTCATTTTTCTCCATTATCTTTTTACTTACGGTTTTTTAAAATTAAAAACAGAAAAGTGTTTAAAAACTGACTACAGAAACAGATAATCAAAGAGACTTAACATGTTTTGAAAAATGTAGGTGGGTATTTCGAAAAAAAAAATTGTCGACATCGTCGACTCTGAAAAAGTGCAAAAGGTTAAGAAAACAGTATTCTTCTCGATCTCGACGCATATTATAACACAGGGTTGGGTGTTTTCTTTGAGGCCACGGGCTCCTTATAGTATTTTCTCATTTTATTAACCGGAGCGACTCGATTTCTCGGGCAGATTGGCCGAGGCAGGACCGGCCCGGGGCTAAAGGTGCGCCTGTTATAAATTACAAACACGATTTTCCGTCCCATTCCAGCCCTGGAGATATATCTAAGGTTTGGTTCGATGGTTGAAGTCCTATACCTAATTTGAATGATTTTTTTTGTCATTTATTTAGGATTTTTAATTATTTAACAAGAAAAGAATATGTTCAAGTGTATTGTAAAGTAAGTTATTTAGTTTTTAGTATATTTACAGAGATATTTTATTGATTAGAGACTATGTTTGCTCTGTTGACAGCACCGGCAAGGAAAGGTTTAACTACGATCTTACTGGTTTTTTAACCCGACAGATACAGAGTAGGCCATTTCTAAAATCACATGGATCAGGATTTTAAAACGCAAACAAAAAGATTTAGTGCTTCGGTTATTTCAAAAGCCAATAAAAATTTAAATCACAATGCTTTTTTTAATCACCTGAAATCGCGGTAGTAAAAAAAATCGTAAAGAAAACTCTTTTATCTTTAATCTATTCTGTAAATTTATCTTACAAAATTAACATTTACCTCGTGATTGAATTTGCTTTGAAATGTTCACATAATAGAGTCATTGAACTAGAAATTATAACGAAATGTTTTCAAAATAAATAGTTGTTGAGTCAAGAACATAATTCACGAAAACAATTCGGTCTTATTGTTTTTTCAATTTGTTTTCAAAGGTGAAAAAGCACAATTACTTGCCAACTCGAACAATTAATTACAGTTTATGTACCTTCTGCTGCCAATTAAATTAATTCGTTTTCTCTAAAAATAAAATTACTATTATAGTTGTACCCGTGTTATCAAGTAATAAAAATAACAACCAGTTTTATAAGAATCCAAGGTAATGCAGCATTACTACATTGCGAGAACAAACTGCATTTAGATGTTTATATGTTGAAGCAATTCCATTCAACGGTTAAAGTGGCCTATCAGATATATTTTTAACAGATATCGCTTGGACTGATATATCCATAAGTTATGAGTTGTTTAAGTCGATTCAGTTATCAACAGTAAGCAACAATTTAGGCTGGGCGCGCACTAAACAGGCAATGCTTGGAAATCGCCAAGTTTCGACTGGCTACCGCAGCCGGCCATCTTTGGCTGTCTAGTCTTCAGTGGCTTGAATACATTTTCACATGTTATTATTTTTATTTGATTATTAGATTATTTTGGCTGCATAGTACGCGCCAAACTTTAGGGTCTAGCAAAAACTTTTAGTACAGGGCCCTTGAGGTGGATTTTAAAAAACGGCGCATGTCCAAATATAATTAGTGTAATAATCGTATTATTACACTGATTATATTTTGGCATCACTTAATTCAGAAACATATATTTTATTATTTTATAAACTTGTGTTAATAAACTGAGCGCAAATCATAAGTGTGGAAACGTATGTCGAAGGTATACCCGATACTGATATGCTATCAAACTGGCATACGAAATGATGGGTCAGGCTATTTTTATAAGGGGGGAAAGAAAATATCAGAAGGTGTGGTTTTTTACGACGTGGAGCCGGAGGATGAAGACATACGGGGAACTTGGGAAAGGGGTGGTTTTAAAGCATATTTGATCGAGAAAGCACCCACCTAGATATTTTAAACATTTTCATAAAAAAATCGAAAAACATTTCCTGTAAGAGATAATATTATTCAGGTAGGTAACCTATTCTTTTTAAACTTTATTAACGGACCCTTGAGAAAAATAATTTCCCTCAGGGCCTGTGTCATCTGTTGGGATGCTGTGTGGGGGGCTTTTTTAAAGAAAAGAAAGGAGATGATGTTCTGGGAAGGTAGAAGGAATGAGGGTTGGAAAGGAATCTAGGGATCACTGTGTCCAGGAGTAACGGACGTAGGAGTATATCCCTTCCACTGCGGCGCAAGGCGATGGGTTGAGAGACCAGTTGGAGAGGGGTCAAAGGAAATATGGAGGAGGAAGGTGGTAAAGTATCTATCTATTCAGATCTAGTCACCAAACACTTTAAAAACCTTTTCAAGCAACGTTTTAATTCTGAATGGTGGTCTTACACTGGGGCGATAATGAGAGTATCTTCCACTCTGGAACTTGTCGCAAAAATATACAATACATTATTTTAAATGAATAAATTGTGAAATAACACAATTTAATGAAATAAACTTTACTTGCGCACGCCGGGATTCGAACCCGCTACCTTCGGCTTGCTAGTCGAGAGCCTTACCCCTCAACAACGGAGGCAGTTATTAACAAAATAAGTAGCCAGTAGGTTCTCAACAAAATAAATAAACTCAAATTTAAAAAAATGTATTTAGGTAATTATTAGGTATTTTAGGTTCGTATTTTGACTTTCATAAAACTACTTAATCATTACGTCGTTTCCCCGCACCGTTCAACCAAGTTGTTCTTGCACAGCATGACAAGAGGAGTGGCGCTATTGAACAAAAATCTTAAAACAGCAGACATACTTGATTACTCTTTATTTCTATTTTTCCAAATGTTAATAATGTTTTATTTAATAAGAAATCTTGAACTGTAAATTAAGGTCAATCTTTCTTGCAAAATTTTTAATCAACAAATAACTATTAGTTATGTCAACAGTAGACCCATAAGTATACCTGTGGTTCAAAAAATATGTTTCAAGTAGAGCCTTTCTTAATATCGGAACAGCATGGGTTTAGAAAAGGTCGATCAACAGATACTAACCTACTGGTACTCACAGATTATGTTTCCAAATCTTTAGATAAGGGCTACCAAGTAGATTGCTCATATAATGATTTCTCGAAGGCATTTGATACCGTAAACCATGACATATTATTAAATAAATTGTCAACTATAGGTTTTTCTTTACGGTTTCTCATATTCTTTGCAAGCTATTTTACTGGAAGAAAGCAATTTGTATCTCATGGAATATTCATGTCAAAATTATTCCTTGTACTCTCAGGCGTTCCACAGGGCTCTAATTTAGGACCGCTCCTCTTTCTAATTTTTATTAACGATATTACAGAAAATATTCTGCATTCCAGGTCACTTCTTTTTGCTGATGACCTAAAACTATTCTTGGAAATTAAAACTTTAGAAGACTGCATTCGAGTCCAATCGGACATTAATAGAATTGTTGACTGGAGTAAACGGAATCGGATCGAATTCAATATTTCTAAATGTTTCATTCTTTCTTTCACAAGGGCACGTCATACTTGGTTTTACCGGTATACCATGAATGCCCGAAGTTTAAAACGTGTCTCCACTATGAAAGATCTTGGCATCATGTTTGATAGTAGGCTGACATTTCATGCTCATATCGAAATGACGTGTAGTGCTTCACTGAAAATGCTGGGCTTCGTCCTACGCACTGCGATGAATTTTAGAGACACCCGGGTTCTCCAAGTGCTATACATTGCGTTGGTTAGGAGTAGGCTTGAGAGTGGGTCGGTGGTTTGGAGCCCACATCAGGTGAAGTATTCCCTCATGTTGGAGAGAGTGCAGAAGAAATTTCTGAGATTCCTCTACTTGAGGGAGTATGGCTACTACCCGTGGCTCTATCCTACTGACTTTCTCTTGGGCATGCTCGGTATGAACCATCTACGGGTCAGAAGAGATGTGCATATTGTATCACACTTCTTCAAACTGATTCGTGGATGGTTAGTAAATCCGACTATCATGGAGAGTATTAGTCTCTATGTTCCTGATGGTTATCTCCGTCACCGACAGCATAGACTGTTTTATCTCCCGGCCTGCAGGACTAACTTGCCAATGGTCATGCCGGTGGGGAGAGCAGTCTTGCTGTTGAACAGAATTAATTCGGATATCGACATATTTAGCATCGGTGAAGCTGCCTTTAAAAGGCAAGCTCTATTGATGCTGGTATAGTTTATACACCGCTAACTATTATGTAATACCATTTTACAAATATACTTAAAAACGAAATAAAATGTAATTTTGTAATGTTTTTAAAGGAATAAATTGAATTGAATTGAATTGAATTGAATTGAATTGAATTGAATTGAATTGAGTTTCTAATTTTCTCTTAATTCAAATCAAAACCAAAATTTCCTCTAAGATTTGTAAGTAGAAGGTACTTAAATACACCTTCTTAATTAATAAACGATTTCACATTTGAAAAAATAATATTTACTGAACTATTAAAACGGCCACTTTCTTGAAATCAGAACCGAAATGTAACAAAAAATGTACAGACAGATGAAATGCCAAATGGTCTAGTAAAAAATATTTGCATTGTATTGTGTATACAGGCTTATAAAATGCCTTAAAATTGAATAACCGCGAGGCCTCGTAAAAAGCATCAATTTTCACAAAATTCATTTAAAAAAAAACTATTGTTTACTTTTCTCGGAATGTGTAAATATATTTTGTTAGAAAGAAATAATAATGAATTATGATTATGACCATTATCATATAAGAAGCATGTGAGCAGATTGGTAGACGGTAGCTATCTCCCCTAACAAATAAAATATCAAGGTGATTCTGAGAATACCTCTGGGGAAAATATTCCCTGAAAATAATAAAATTATGCTGTCCTATTGACGGGCGGTGGTAAAAATGAAAGATGAGCGAATAAGGTATTCACAAGTAGCTGGACTACCAAGTTTATTCTTTGGATTGTGTAACTGTTGGACGGGACACAGCGATAAGAAAATGAAAATAAAAATTTGGTACGTTGTACCAAATTGTAATTGGTAAATTAGTGAAAAATAATTGATTGAGCGTAACACCCAGCCCTGTTTAAACTCGACCGTTTTGCATTAAGTCTGTCTGTAATTTTTTTGTACGTTCCGTTTCCGGTTTCGAAAATCATGCCCTACTTTAATAAGATATATCGTTGAGATGAAGCCATTTCTTTCGGAGGAAAAAAAATCCGTCAGGGTCTATGTCATCTTTGAGGATACTGTGTGAAGGGTCTTTTAAGGGAAAGGAAGGAGTTGGAAAGGAAAAAGGTGTAAGGAGTGGGTAGGAGTCTGGGGGTCAATGTGTTCAGGAGTGACGGACGTATGAATCCATCCTTCCCACTGCGGTGCAGAGGCGATGAGTCGAGAGACCAGTTGGTGAGGTCAAAGGGTCTCCCCCAACTGTTGGTTATCTAATAAATAGTTTTTGGGGCAGCGGTTACCAAATCCGCAACCTAAATAATACTGTAGGTACGTACTAATAATAAGTACGTACATGCACTTGTATGAACTTCGATGATACCTATTTTGAGACGGGTAGCAAGATATAGATCACACTTCTAAGGATTGGAGTGTGTGTGTAAAACTAAAAATGAAACACGTCCTCCAGCGTTCTTCCATCATAAGTTTATTCAGGCAAAATGGAGAATCAAATCAGCCTGACCGGGAGCGAACCCAAACAAACCCATTAGAGGCGGCCACTTATACCGCTGGACCAAGGAATGGAAATACGCCCAGGAATAATACAGGGGATAGAACAAAAATAATATGGACTTGTAGCCCACCTCAGGCTATTCCTGAGAAAGGGAAGAAAATTTGATTCGATTACAGGAACTCTAATGGAGTTGTTTACGAACTGTATATTTTTTAAGGAATGGTATACATGTACACTTCTAGAATGAGATACATATATGCTATTGTTTGTTGTGTATGTTGAAAACAGATACCTGATCAAATGCAAACAAATATTGGAGCTTCAAGGCTTGCAGACATTTGACCCAAATGTGTATTGTTTTTTTTTTTTTTGTTATTGTCGTTATTTTTCAAGAAGTTATTTTAATTTAATAACAAAAATTCTCATTTTAGGTGTGGGTTGTGGAGCTATCTATGATTTTGACTCTGTTTTAATATGTGTCATTTTCAAAATTGGAACTGATTATGTGAAGAATTCAGACAAGGGAATAAAGTACCAATATATTTATTTAATATTTGAACAAAAAATTATTTTAGTTATCATTTTAAAAATTGGAGCTCATGTGTCAAGAAATCAAGTACAATCAAATTATACAAAAAAAAATATACTTTAATTCTACATTTGAATTGGGTTTTTCTTATTTTTATACATTTCTTAGGTTGACAAGTTTTCACACATTTCGTTATCAATCAAAAAAATTTAATAGTATATTTTATTATTTTCTTGTAGTATAAAATATTGTTGAAAAGTGAGTACCAGCAGACACATACAAGTATGTTCTAATTCAACTTTAAAAAATAGTACTTATTCTATTAAATCTTATCATATTTATTTATTTTAGTTCTTTTTCATCACTTGACCATTTTATTCTTCAAATTTAATTTATTTTGTTAATTTACCATACATCTTCTGAAAATAGAGTTTTTAGTTCTATTGAAAGAGGTTTTATATAAGATTTATCTCTGGAAATCTCAAAGATTTAAAACTTATTTCTGCTACTGAATGAATAATATTTTTTTAGTCTTTTATGGATCAATAATAGCTTCTATCACGCATATAAGAAATTTACAAAAAAATTAAAACCAAGCTGATGTAAACATTCCAGAATACTATTACATAAAGTACGCATTCAAAAACGGGGGTCGCGTCTATGGCAAACACTTCCAATTAATCCGATTCACGGAATCGATACATCAAATGCATGCTCGAGGAGTCGCCGAGAATTCAATGTCTTTTTTTCTTAGTAGAAGGCAGAACAATAAAGAAATACACCCCCTTTATTTCTTTCTTTAGCACAAAGAATACAACTATAGTAGACTGGGCTTTCCAGTGTCCAACTCTTATCAATAATTAGTTTATTTTAAAGAAACTTCTACCACCGTTGAAAAATATTTTCTTTTTTAGTTGAATATAACTTCACAAAATTGACAAATGTGTCCATATGTTTCGTAAATAATGCAAAACAGTCGCAAATACCTGGTGGGACTGTTGTGCGTTAACTGCCTTCCCATGTGGGGTAGGTTCCAAGACTAAATCGGGAAGGGGAATGAAATGGAGAAGAGCAGAGATATGAAGTATTTGCTTTCAGATTGAGACACCAAATATGGCTAAAGCTATTTCAAGTAACGTTTAGATTTCGATTTGTGTTATTTCATCAGGGCGATAACAAGAGCACTTATCACTCTGGAAGGTGAACACAAAATATTTTTTCTAAGGCAACAAAACTTTCGAATGAAGAGCTTCAGCTTCTTGAAAACTTGCCATCTTTTCTGATTATAATTATTGTACTATTCTTATTACTAACTCTTTAGCTGACATCGGTATTTCTATTGTGAGTTATAGAGCTTTTAAATATGCAATAAACAAACAATTTTTCAAAGTGTTATATAGGTGAAAGCACAGATTTCAACATTTTTACACTGTTTATATAATATTACTGGTTTATTGCAATTTCATCTCTAATTTTATATAATATTGCTCGTGTTTTGCAAATTTAAATCTCTAATTTTATCAAAACCCAGTCGCCTCTGGTGAAATCCCCGATACACGGCCGACAAATTTCCTAACAAGGGAGAAATCCCACCCGCCCTAATCGACAAATAAGATGCAAAAGTTGACGTCGTAAATTTAAAGGAAAGAATGTGGGGAGCGGAAAGGGCGCAAAGTGCGATCTTTTAAGGATTCCGATTTATTTTCCTTTTAGACACAATATTGCGCAACTTAAATGCTCTACAAAATCCGTAAATGTACAGGAGGTAGATTGTAAGAATGCATTGGTATTAAAGGCGTTGGAACAGCCACCTCTAGTAACTTATAATTATTTTTTTGCTTTCAATTAATAGCAAAAATTGTTAAAAACCAAAATTTTGATTCTGAATATTGGTATCTCATCTGGGCGATACAAAGAGAACGTATAATGTCACACCCCAAAGTATCTGCTTCCTGCGAAAAATTTATTTCACTATACTCATTACACTACATTTTTGTAAGTTGTGTCACAGTAACAACCCCACTTCTAAAACAAATTAACTATTTTTTAATGACAGTACATATAAGATCGAAGGTTAATTAATTAAAAAAAGTGAGTACACTACGCTTAACGTCCCGTGTGTTTCGTTATCTTTGTAGAGCCAATCTAGTGAATATTAAATCAGTCAGTGTAAAGTAGGCATTATTTTCTACCGAAGAAAAGGTATGGAGATATATTGATATAAGTGTTTGCGTGTGGAATGCGATAAAGGCGTTATTTGTTATGGGGATTTTTCTACAAGAATGCGATTAAACAATAATCTATTTATATAAAATTTTCACGTAAAACAAAAATTATCTAAACTTCTACACAATAGCTTTTAAATTAATTATAAATATATTCCGTGTTTTGGTTGACGACAGCCAAGTATTAATTATAAATATATTCGGTGTTTGTGGTTTGCCACAGCCAAGTATTAATTATAAATAAATCCGGTGTTTTTGTTGACGACATCTAATTAATTAAATGTGAAAATCCCATAAAATAGTTGCTGCCCGACACCAGTATAAACTATGCCCATCAAATTGTTGAGGAATGTTATTAAACTGTTGTAAATTATGAGAAATATAGAAATGGGCAGAGTATGATCACAAACTTTGCAGAATTCAGAGCTAATCTTAAAACTCATCTTTTCAGGTAATCATAATATATTCATAAACGGTAGAGTCAATTCGAATGTCAACCATAGACATCCAAATTGACTCTTTATGGCATAACTAGGCTTGCCGCTTAGAACTTAAAGTTACTCCTACGTGCACTAGTGTACAAATGCGAAGCTACTGCTATACAAAAGTTTGAAATCTTTCACAGTTCGCGATATTGTAAATAAACAAATAAAAAATGTAAAAAAAAATTAAAATAATCTTTTGATGTTTTCGTATTTAAGCCTAAGCAGATTTTTTTTATCTTTTAAAGGCTATTTTATAGAAAAATCTTCAGTCCTACTATTAAACAATAAAACACAAATATTTTAAAGGGTTATTGACTCCACTTTTGCCATTAATCTTCTATGAGGATATCATATCAACTCTAAAATTAACAATGTGTATATTTTTTAATAATGTGTCGTCTACGAGCAAAATCGTATCTTTTCCTAGCTTAAACTTTAAAATAAAACTTGGTTTATCTGAAGTCACCTGCTACATAGGTAAATGTATTTTATGTATCTATTTATACATAATTAGAATGAAATTGAAGTCATATTTTTTACAACATCCTTGTGATATATTTTTTTACAAAAACGGCACTATATAAATTATCCAATTATTATTATTACTATTTAAGTTAGGAAAGAGCTGGCTCTTCGAATCTACGTAAAAACTCACAAGGATGATACCAAAAATATCTATTAATGGATTTGAAACTGGTGCATTTTAAAAATGTATTTGTAAGAAAATAGCTTCCAGTTTACTAACTAATTAACCATTCCCGCATTTGTACACAGAGAGAATGGACCGCTACGCAGCTCCACCTCGGAACATTTCACTGACTTTATTTACATTCACACGTGGCATCGTATCATACATATAATACAAGTACTTGATTACTTTTATCGTGCCAAGCCTTTCTCGTGGGTCCCCAACATTTACCATGCAGCATCATACTGGAATTTATCAAGAAATTCGTAACGTGAGTAAAATATTAGTTACAGTTCTTAAAGAGAACTTATTTTTTAATGAATAATTGAGACCTAGTAATATTTTTGGAACAGGAAATGATTTGAAAGCTGTTCGACGTGATTTTCTTTTTGTTGACTGGCTGTGTAGGATGAAAATAAAATGGCATTGGAAAAGTCAAGAATTCACCTTGTACTGGTTCTGGGTGGCGGGTATTAGGAGTGGAGAAGGAAGTGATGAAGGAGGCAAGGAGGTGGGGGAGGAGGGAGGAAAGTAAAAGGGATTTGGACGCCATGAAAAAAACATATTGATTTCGAAGAATTTTTATTAGGTGTTTCTTGTGAAATGTCGTCGGTGTTGTCGCCTTTATTTGAATACAACGCCGGAGTACCTACCTACAAGAATACCTTTCATTTTGTATTTATACAGCAAAAAAAAGTATTTGAATAAAACAAGAAAGAAGTCGCTCGCGTTTCGTTTCAATAAAATTACCTTATTTTTGTGTACATAACAGCTTATTCACCATGGAATCATATTGAAATGGAAATGCTTATTTTCATATTTAACAAACAATCCCCAAACTTTTGGATGTTGAGGGCAACATCTATCTAAATTTTCAAAGCAATCATATTCGAACAACAATCTTATTTATTTTTACAGGAGAAAACACAAATACAGTCAGTAATAAGACCGGTTGGGAACTTTTGTAGTAAAATCATATATTACCCATATTTAAAATAGTAATACTGATAACGTATTCATAATATATTCCTGTAATTATTAGTAAAATATAGCAAGCAATAGGCACGTAAATATCCGAAATCGTAAATTTATTCATTAATTATGAAACTTATTTTTGAAACTACCAAAAACAGCTTGAATTTATTTGTTTTGTGAATGGACCTTTTGACATTTATAGTATAAATATGGTGTTATCAGTTTGAACAGTTGATGACTTGATGACAAGTGCTTTAGACATCCAATTGTTTTCTGGACGGTTGCACTGTTTTGATTGTCCATACATAATCGACTCTACATTGGAAAATTTAATAAAATTTACGAAAAGTAATACGTAGATAGTAAAATCATGTTTACATTTTTCAAAATAAAATTATTCCAAAAATTTCAACCGCCGCCCTAGATTTTTTAAAAATAATATTTAAATCCCTGTATTTTCTCCGCGTCTCAGGTGAAACATCTGTTTTCCAAACAAGATGTCACGTCTTAAAAGAATACGTGTAAAAAATTGACAGCAAAAACTAAAAAAAATTCCACGTGAACAGAGTTCAGTAATAAAACACTGTCTCGAGCTTTTTAGCAAGTATGTCCGATAATTAGGGGGAATTATTAAAGAAAAATGTTTCAGGAGTCAGAAGTGTCTTCTCTGCTTCTTTCAGCCGTAACGGATGGCTTACGCATAGTGTTGACTTATATCCAAAGCGGTGTGGGAGAGATGCCGAGACGATGATTAGTCGACACCTTTAATGGGAAGATGAATCAAATTGAATGGTAATTTGATCATCGTAATTTATTTATATATTCTACAAACATTTGATATACGTAATAGTTTAGTGCAACAGTAATCAAAAAATAAAAAATTGCCATTAGTTATTTAGTAATTGAATGCAGAAGAATAGTAGTTATTAATATTATTTTGGTGTGTTACTACAGTCTTCTTGTAAATATATTCCGTGCAGTTGAATACATCTGCGATTTCTGCGATTATTGCCAACTAGGTATAATCTAGGTACAAGTGAGCATCTAAATTACTCGAAATGCTATTAAGTTGATTTCGACATGCCTACACCATCTGAAATCTTTTTTCAACATTAATTAAGTCCAATAGAAAATTTATCTACTTCTATTTGTTTAGGAAGACTGTCTATGGCGGAAGCTGAGCGAGCGGCGTGGATTTAATTTGTATACCAATCTACAGTTTTATTCCTCGACTCACGAAATTTGCACACTTGACCTTCACAACAACTGTCTACATAAAATTTTGAAAAGCTCTATGAAAAGGCCGGGTAAATGAATGTCTTTGCTTTTTTTTAAATACTATTTATTAATAATAGAGATTGATGAATGTTTGCAAACTTGACTATAAAACAAAAGACAGATAACTTATCTACATAAAATTACGAAAAACTTCACTATCTCCTTTTACCACCCCTTACAGCAATAATTACCTACTTGATGAAATTTTGCCCATTTGACGATCGAAAAAAAGAGAAAAAATACTGCCTACATCTAATTTCCAAAAACTCTACGAAAAGTCCAAACAACACCGTGGATTTCAGCAAATATTATATATTATAAAAATGTTAAATATTATTCGGAAAAATCTCAATTTCGTTTCAACTTAACTGAAAACCGCTGAAAAGAAATTGTTTTTGTAATTTAGAAATATGCTGAAACATATCATATAAGTTATTGCGATCTTTGTAATAATTCAATTTTTTTTGTAATGCTACCTACAACAAACATAAAATTACATACATATTCATACTTTAAACAAACAGATTTTTAACTTTTGTTTGAGATAGATATCTCAGGATATCAGGACCACTCAAACGAGTAAAATCGCTTAAATGAAAATTAACGACCGGCTACACTTACACTTTACATTAAAGTACCTATGTGTATTATTATTTTAAATGTGATTATTATGTGTTTTAAATTTAAATATTAAATAAGTATTTAGCACTGAACAATACGCGTCTGTAATATTTTTGTTTCTTTTGATTGATCTTGATAAAACGTTTGAGTTTAAAAAAATGTTTCGGAGACAATCACTTGTAAAGGAATCATACAGTAATAATAATCGTCGAGGGTGACGTGACTCCAATAGGCACGGTCCAATCATTCCTCTTCTTGTCTGCTGTACCCAGATAGACATGGGACTGTGTGTCGCAGGATATGTGCGTGACATTTCACGAATGTCGGAACTCTTTGATCGCGTAAAGGAAAAAAAAACAAATAATGTTAACTCTGTTTCAGGCTATAAATCAAATGTACAAATGTGTCCTTTGATCCAGAATTTTCATACAATAAGACTTTTTTATAAATGAAAAGCCATGCTTTGAAAGCATATCTACTACATGACAAATCTTTCTAAGTGAGTTTAAAAGCTAGATTCGGAGGTGAATAATTACGGTAAACATTATATAATTCAGAAGCCTCGATATTATATCCACATGCCAATAAAGGAAAATTATATTGTAAATTCAGGCCTCCATGTTTTTTTTTTGTATATTCCTTTTTTATCGAGGAGCATTACAAGAATGTGTAAAACTGTATCTGCCTTTATTAAAAAAAACATCAAAAGAATAACAAACTCTACCTTCTGATGATAATAATATTGAAGTCGAACTGATTGATGTAACATTTTGTGTTTCTGTAAGCGCCAAATATTTATCTAACTTTCAGTAAGAAAGACAAAACTAATAATGTGTTTAAACTCGGGGAAGACGGGTAAAAAAGCTTGTAGGTGCGTAAATTAAAATGTACAACAGTAGAAGACTCATCTAATAATGAAGTTCGGATTGATTTCAGAATCTTTCCAAGTAAATAAATGTTTGTAATTTTTATTTCATAGTCCGTGTGGTCTAGTTCTGGTTTCAGGCCGATTTTGTCAAATGGCGGTGATAATTTATAATGTCTAAGCATGTTTAGATTTCAAACAGTCCCGTCGTTGGCCAAACAAACAAATGAGATAAGCGCCGTTTTTCAACGCCGCAGGCGTTGGCGTCCCGGGGCGTCGACGATTAATTATGGGCTAATTTCCGTTACAACGAGACTTGATTGGAAGATATTAGGAATTTTCGGATATGTTACCTTGTCATTTAAATGTAATTTTAAAATAAAACCACCCACATTGATGTTTTCACAACAAGTTTATTTATCTAAGTGAATTCCGTGAATATAAACTTATCAACCTAATAGCTTAACCATCAATTTGAAGATAAGTTTACAGGCTCAGTATAGTACGGTCGATAAAAATAAAAATAATTTTTTTGGCATCTATCTGTACTTGGTAAATTAATAATAAAAATCTAAAAATTAAATCTACGTTTGGCTTTTTTAACCTTATTTGAGTTTCTTTAAATAAGTACATACTGAGTTATCTGCATAGTAACATAAAAATTATTTCATAACCCTACGAACTTACGTATTGGCTAGTGGCACGTAGTACAAAGTTTAGATTTTTTATGACACATAGTAGATGTTTTTGTATAAATGTATTATTTTATGAAAAATGAAGATAATATCAAAATAAATAATACCTTTAATTTATGCTTATCTCATAACAAACGTAAACCAACATAAAAAAGAAAACATAAGAAATAACTTGTGGACGTGCTTCATGATATTTGTCAAATAGGGCTTTAAATTTCCAATACAAAACATTGTTTCATCATGATTACGAAATTTAAATTGGATGGAGATCTACGATGTCAAGCTCATATAAGAGAGACAAAGCGCGTGCTCAATGGGCTAGAACCAAAAAGTATTAAGTTATTTATTTGTTTCCATTCAAATTTGTATGAAAAACACTTCTAGATTTCTGCTTATAATAATGTAATTATTTCTATACTTAGTTGCTAAGACTCCTTGGCAAAATATATGATTTGAGGTAATACAAGGAATTTTAAGAATATAATAAAAATTAAGCGCTGAGAAATAGATAACATAATATACAAGCTAAACCAAATCTGGGAAAAGCAGGAATATACCTCATCTGACTACATCAATATACCTAGTCAATTTGTTATTAGAATGCTCGAATCACTCAATGCTCGCTGTTTACTGTTTTTTTTATTTTTATGTGATTAGGTACCTGCCTGGAGCCAGTGGGACTGTGGCAACCTCACTTGGGGTAAGCTGGTAGATTGAAAGTAGTGAAAAAGGGAAGTTCTTGAATATATCGAGCTGATCAATAAATAAGGATTAGGCCATTTGGAGCAACGCTACGATTCTGAATAGTTGTCTTTAACAAGAGCGATAATTAGAGTTTTTATCACTCTACGGAATTAGCCTTTTGTTTTGTAATGAAGCATGTGGAATAGCGCTGTGTGTCGCGTACGTCTCAGAGGTATGTTAGAAAAATGAAATTAATTAGGGATAAGAACAAAGGTTTACTACTCGCCTTTGTCGCAAACTTTGTTTTTACCCATTTTCATCCGATTGAAATTCTAGCGAAGTCATCAATGTTATGTGTCTGACGGCATGCCATCATTCACATAGGTATTACAAAATACAAGATGATAATATTAATGTATTTAAAAAATCATTAAAATTACCAAAACAAACAAACAGTATCGTAAATAGTTCGTCGTGTGTTCGATTGCTGCCATCGGAATTAACCCTAAAGATCTAGATATGTAAAATATGAACTAAAAATAGTAAACAATCAGCTCTCCTCGTCATTTCGACGCGGACTATGCTAATAATAAATAATGATAATATTCATGTCACCACCCACCTCAAATTCTCTCTCCCAAGCATCTCTCACATCTCCCAACAACTTTTAATGGGTCCAGAACAGCTTCCACCGCAGCGGCGGTGGTGAACCAGAGAGGAGTTAAAGTGAAATGTTTCACGAGTCAAACATTTTAATTGATTTAATGCACAAAAGGCAGGATGGAACGAGACGGATTTAGTAAATTATTAAATATTTTATTATGTGTGTATGTTATAACATTTAAAAAAATGTCAACATTCACATCTAACATTGTTTACCACGACAAACGACAATAGTAAGTACAGTAAGATTATTGTGGAGGCAAGGTAAGCATGTGAATGAACACCTCACTAGAAAAATGTATACCACGAAACAGTTGGAGTAATACCAGTACCTTTATATGTGATCGTGAGTCGTTATTTAAATGGTGAAATTCTTAACATCGTGGCTGTGGTAGATTTTGTGCGTTTTTTTTGGATAATCGACGAATAACACATTCACCGGCATGGTTTATCTTTGTAAATTTTTTATTACACAAGGAGTGAGGAAACGTGGATCGAATCATCGCGGATTCGACTTGAACTCATATGTTAACAAAAAATGGAAATGGCTGGACACGCGTTTGCCGTGCATTCCTACAGAGCACTTGTATACTAGTATACTCTTATAACGCTAGTTCCACAGATTACCTCAAATGTATAAAAAATTACAGCGAATACGAAAACGAAAACGAAAACAATAAAACCGACTGCATCGAAATTTTATCCTTAATTAACTTAATTTTTCTAACATACCTCTTAGATGTACACGATATACAGCACTATTCCACATGCTTCATTACAACAAAAACGCAGCGGCTAATTCGCCAAACAACCGTGATTTTCATACCTTCAATAATAAACTCTACATCGACATTTTTTGTATTCATCATGTCAATTATATAAACTGCTCAATGCGCATACATATCTCTTCATAGATCAACACTTCTCACACCTACAAACAAACTCATACGTACACACACACCCATTCACTAAGCCCATCAAGGTAATATATTTAAAAGGTAATATATTAATATTTGTAAATTGTTTCTTCACTGTGAACAATGTACATATGTGCTGTTTTTTCTGTAATATAAAAATAAATTAATGAACTTAAAAAAAAACTGTGCAAGGGAAGTGGTAGTCATTAAAATTTCGGTGATTTAATCGTTGAACGCTCAAAATCATCTGAATACTAGCGCAAATCTTTGAAAAATGTATAATATAGTATATTATAAAATAAAAGAAACACAGGAACAAACTGGTATATTCTAAAAATATTAGAATCGAACCCCGATCAATTACTGCTTGGAAGGCAAATTTGCTAACCATTACACTATCAATTATCGTAAGAACAGCGGCATAAATTCATTATTCATCATCGGAAACAAGAATAATAATTTTTTTAAGTTTTAGAATGCTACGTACCTATATCACTTCCGCAATTAAATGGGTTAATAATAATTAACAGTTGAATGCTTAAATTATGAAAATATTCCTTTGGTTTGGTACGTAATTCTCACCATAGTTCTGATCCATCCCTGGTCTTGAGACCACCACCGCACCATAGAGAAGTGACATCACCTTAAACTTCAATGACTTGATCCTGGGATTAGCGTGATCCATGTTCAGTGCTCACCTCTAGTTATTCCCGTTTTCTCTGACTGGATTTCTCTGAGTGTCTCTTTGATGTCGCTTTCATGCTAATTAATCATAGAGATGATACGGTTTAAGATTTTAAAATTGCCAGGTATCAATTTATTAAATTGTGGAAACAAGTGCTAATGTTTTCATACGGCACATCTATAAAGTTTCAGATCTGCAGTCCACAACAGTTGTGAACTGTGGCAGTTACTGCCAAAGTGCCGTTTCATGGTTGAGAGAACATTTGACATGAAGCTTTTATTTGATTAGTATCACAAACGTTGGCCAAACCTTGAAATAATGAAAACACTTGCACATAAATTTAAAAAAATATATATTTTGCTTTTTCACCGTGGCCCAGATTCTCAAGTTCGTCAGGGATTAAATTAATGCCATCCTAATTTCACTATTAAGTAAATCAGGCAACTATTAATAAATATATATACAATTTATTTAACACAAATAAAAACTGAAAAATCTTCGGGGAAAAAAAACCGTGTACCTACTTGACTGGTAATCAGAGGGAGCGGGTTCAATTCCCGTCGGCAGCATTTGTATTTTCTTGGAAGATTTTTTCAATTTAAATTTGGGTTTCAGGCTGGTAAATATATAGTTATGTTTATATTAACGCATCAATTTTTAAGTTCTATCTTCATAGCAGTAAGACTTTTTTGTGAAAAATGAGAATTCTTAAATTCGTTGTCCAAAATCGGAGTATGAAGGTAAAACAATTCCAAAAAGAATTCCAAACCCCCTGCAGCTGGCAAATTTATGTACACAAACTGTCGTAAATATAGTGCTGTATAATGGTTGAAATGGAAAACATATACATCCTCAAAAAGTTTATGTTTTCCGTACAAAAATGAGAGGAAGTCCTGGCCATAACAAAAAGAATATACGACACACATTCGGACTTTTTTTGCAATCGGTATGTCCGATATCAATTTGTCTATTTCGTAGAGTCGGTTGCAAAGAAATCGCAAAACACTATTATATTTATTGTTGTGCAAGTTTTTCACAATGATCTTTTGATATGAATCAGAAATAGTAAGCTAATAGCTTAAATCTATTTTTACACCTGCAAATCGTTTTTAAAAATATTTTTTTGGTGTTTTTTTATAAACATTAACTCCACACATAATTTTCCTCTTGAAATTTCCCTTATCATCTTTGAGAATGCTATGTTGAGGTTATGTTTAAGAAGAGGACATGTGTCTTGAAGAGACCCATGTTGCTGGAGTAAGGAAACACAGTGGCCGGAAAATCGTTCCACAACCCGGCTCTTGAACTCGAGAACCAGTCGTAGAAACAATGTTCTAGAACGGTTCAAATGTTTATTATTTTTTACAATTTATGTTTTGCGTGATTATTAAATTTCAATCTCTGGAATGATTTTTTTTATATATTACACCTGTCTGACAATTAGAAAAGACCAAGGATGGGTTGATTGATAGAATTTGAACAATTCTCCAAATTTCAAAGTTTATTTACAAGTACTGTGAAAGTTGTTTTCGAGTTCTGTTATTATTTAAGTACTGTAAAGTAACTTACCTATAATGATATAATAACAGAACTTGAATAGGACATTCAAAGATCTCGCAAATGAACGATGAAATTTGATGAATTGTTCAAATTCTATGAAACAATCCATCCTTACTATTTTACTGTTACGTTATTTATGTATTGATTAACTTCCTTTTTAAGGGCTTTTGCTTATGAATGGTAAAAATAATACGGTACATATTTACTAAGCAAACTAAATATCTTACAGGATCGATTTGATGAAAATATAATCGTAGGCAGTCACTATGTTGTGATTGATATTGGGCAAAGATGCAAGTTGCCGAAGAACAGAACATGTTTTTGACCTTCCCTAATATTCAAGCAAAAAATAAAATTGTAACCAGTAACATAACTTTTATATAAATGCTAACGATGTTTAAAAGTAAAATAGGATTTTAAATATCAATTTCAATATGTTTTGAAGTTTCGTTTTATCTGTAAACCGAGCACAATCGCAAATCGCCATCCCTCGCGTAGCAGTCAACTGACCGTTCGGGAGATCTATCTGCGGGCACGCATCATTGGCGAAAAAACTAATTCTAGGCCGCTTCCTGTGGGCGAGACCACCTTCCTCTTCCTGTTGGACCAGTTACCCCAAACTGCGAACCTCCGCCGGCCGCATTCTGCTGAAAATTTTCAGGTTATGAATCTATTGTGATGAAAATAATAAAGAAATTTGTTTTTGCACCATTTTCCATAAAACTTAAATAAGTTTGTTCATATTTTTTTGACCTTGGATAATTCGATCACTTTACGCAAAACACACACACAAACGTGCTAGCCAATAACATTCGTTTGTTCAATAATTGTGAATTCACTTTGCGGCATAATTTTAATTAAATAAATTATTTACTTTGTGTATGTTTTTGACATAAATAACGGTTAATTTTTTTAAGTACAATAAAATACAATGGTATCACACTTAGATATGTAAGAAATTATAAAAAGTGTTTTGAAGGTCACGTGTTCAAAAATTCATCAATCTCAAAATAAACCTGTACATTTTGGAATTAATAGAAGAGAAATAAAAGATAATTATTTTAGAACTATTTAAGTAATTAATTACCTTCTTCCACCAAACAGAACAAGAAACAGAAAATAAAAAGATTATTGTCTCAACTGGGAATCGAACCCGGGATCTCTGTCTTACCGGGACAATGTCTTTATCTATTCGACCATTGAGACCTAATTATTATACCTAACATTTGTCAATCTCGTATTTCAAATTCAGAATGACAATATTATCTTGTAATTTTACTTTTTTGGCAGCTATCTTTTTGAAGAGCATCATTATTTTATGTTTTCTACGTCTTGTTCTGTTTCATGAGGTTTCATTTAGAATTCTTAGAATTATATTCATCTTCAAGGATATGGAATATTAATGGCTATAACTTTCAAAAGTAAAAGAAAAGTTGTTCCAATAAAAATTGACGTTATTTATATTTTCATTTAATTAACATTCACATAACAAGGAAATCACTACTACATTTAAAAAAAATTATTAAGTATAGAAGAAATTACGACATGATATATTAATACGTTTGTTATGTAAAATGATAACCTGCATGATCGGTTAGTTAGTCGAGCGGTCCAATGCGTCGGATTCTTCACCAGACATCGCGGATGTCCCCCAGCATTGAAATATAAACAATTTTCGTTCACAAATACGGTAGTAGGAGGAATCCAAATATTTTTAGGCTATTTTCAACTGGGGAATACTAGTCTTCCTTAAAAAACATACTTTAATAAGATTATCTCAACTGCTTATGTGGTGAATATTGGTTTGCCGCGTATCTGAATATGGGCTCTCTTCGCTTAGGTAGTGAGAAAACTTTGTATAGCCAAACAAGCAGCCAAAATTGTTTTGCATCATGTCTTTGGCTCAAAACTGTCCTCCTGATTTTAAAAAGGCTTCTGTTTGCGCTACTTTAATACTAAATTAAAATCCAATACTAAATTAATGCAGACACATAGCAGTTTCATTGGTCATCGTACATTTAACCTTCTACCACTACAAACTCAAATGATAAATAAAAAGATAGAATATATTAAAGAGGTAAAATTATGGCTGAATGAGGCAGATATAGAAACGCTTTTACTATAAATTTATTGATCCTTTCTACAACTCACTTGCTGAAACTTTATAAACTATTGTACATAATGTTTTCTCTTTACTTTTTATAATAACTATAAACAAAAAAACAACTTTTTCTACTAATGTATATTTATAATTTATCAAAAAAATAATAATTAATGTATATTTACTTTAGGTACTTGAAATATAGTAATCATTTTATATTACCCACACTCAGGCAGTGCCTTAGTGGGTTTTCATTTCTTGTGTATACTATTTGGTATTATATATTGTGTTATTATATACTATCTATTAATATGTATAATATGTGTAAAGAAATAAAAATAATTAAAGTAAAAAAATAAACAAAAATAAATAATGTTCCTTAAATCGTGTGTGTACTTGGCCGATATTTGTCAAAAACTTCGATATCAAAATCTAGGCCACAATATACGCAGGTTTTATTGAATGTAAGATTATTATGAAACTTCGGTTTTATAACCAAAGTTGACCCAGCTAATTGTAATAAAATCTCTGAATTTATGAACTATTTTAACAACCGGTCTAAGTTATCAAACTTCATAATAACATTACCGTTGGACTTAATAATAGCCTTTTGAATCAACTTTACTTTGAACTTCTAAAATAGTTAAATTTGTCATCATAAATCTAGAAGGTTAAATACTCAGTTTTTTTTTTTTTAATAACTTGAAACCAATTTATCAGTTGCATGAAAAATATATAAGCTTATTTCATCAAGCATTTGCAAAATAATTTTAAATGTGGTTTGTGATTAAAACGATATATACGATTTGTTGTTCTGCAGTAATACTACATGAATCTCACTGATCCAAATGTCTACAATGAACAATACCATTTGTACGGCGCCCTTGAGATAAATTTTCACAAAAACGTCGCTATACAAATTATCACATTATAATTATCAGCAATACTGATTTAAATTTAGCTCACCAACTGTGCATTTTAACCACGTTAATTTAATTTTCGAATTAAAAATCGTTCTCAAATGAGAAATATCGATTCTAGTCGTCGTCGAAACCGTAGAAAAGACAAAGATTTTTCCAAATCGTTAAATCGAATAAAATAATTTTGATTGGTGCCAAATAAGCAGTTTATAATGAATAATCATGCCCCAGATACAAAATGTATCTTTAATTAAAGAATAAGATTAAAGGTTAGTACAGACATAGGTACACACTTAGTAAATAGCTTGTTCTAAAAAAGGAATAATTAACTATCGATGTGAGGATTGAACTCTATCTGCAAGACAACTAATCGAGCGTTCTTCCCACAAGGTCGTGACCACCTCAGATGCATGAGATGTTTATTAATTTTCATTTCTTATAATTTCCCCGCGAAAATAGGCATCTAGCGGCTAGCTAATATAAAATTTATCCTTTGTAGTTTGTTATTCATTGTTTGGAACTTGTTTAAGGTGGCGTGTTGGGGGTTGGTGAGGGGAGAGACAATAAAGTCACGAGAAGATGGCGCCCCGCGGACCAATCGTAATTCAAAAACAAATAATTTTCCCGCCTTAGCTTTCGTTGACAATAATTTACAACATGGCGGATGACGGCCGCGACTTTAAAGTCTTGAATATTATTTTATAGCCATTTAAACAGGGCCGTCATCAGGTAGGTAACAAGACCAATGTTAAGTGATTAAAAATGAGTTTTCAGTCAGATTAATTCAATGTATCCCTTCATTACTCCTCATCTTCTTTGCACATGCGGTACAATATTCGCAATGAATTGGGGTTGTAGTAAATTTTTTGCGTAAAACTGAAAAAATCTTGATTGAACCCATTTCAAATCTAGTCGATCTCAAACTTTGTAATCATTGTAAACTTAGTAGCCGTAGTTGTCGCCACGACTTTTCTACTTCATTTCGACTGCTCTAGCACAGTATTGTAAATTAAGAGGAATGGTGTCATTGAATGAAATTTACTAAACGGTAGATAAATGTAATTACTTTTTAAATACCTGACCTTAAAAAATATATGTCTTCTCAAATGTTTATAATGTTAAAATAAGAAAGCTAGTAGGTATTTTTAATCGACATATTTATCAGTACTACAATTCTTTAAAAAATATACATAATATTTATTTGTTAGTATAAAACAATGCACAAAGGATTCAGTCGTTTAAATAATAATATTATTTTGCATCATTATTTTAGTGTTGGAAAAATTTGCTTCCGTGATAAGCACTTAGTTTAGTTTTCCATTATCCGATCTCACAAATAAACTACGATTATAATATTTAAACAAGACTTATACTACCCACCTTTATTGTTTTTGCCTATGTGTTTATAATCTAATAATCTTATAATTTCGCCCTAGTTCGCCCCATACAGGGAGCTAAATATTGATTACGATTGAAATTCAAGGGGTAAGTAATGGTACTCCGTAACAAAGTTGCCGGTGTTATGCCATTACTTCTCGCCAAGGCTCCTGCGCGCTACGGCCTATGCTGTGCTACGACTGTACGCCTCTACGACTCTACGCTTCTACAGCTCGCCCAGAGGGCTGTTACGGCAAAACTTTTCATCATTTGCTTTATGGCAATTGTTTTTTTATGATCACGATACAAGAGCGAAATTATTATGGAGCCTCGGTCATTTTGCAATAAAGATTTAAAATTACATTTTTTGAATTTTGAGGATAATGTAGTACGGTGACGGCCATAATCGAAATGTGTTGACAGTGGAAAAACTTGTATAATATATTATCAACCCTATGAAGACAAAAAAACAAATTGTTGTTTTCCCCTCCCCCTGAGACCTATCTGAAAATAATCGTCTCCCTACTCGAGTTTTAAAATGGGAAGATAAATCGACATCGAAACAATTCAAATAATCACTCGAAAAAAATCGTAACCCAAACGAATTATGTAACTGTTCATGCTAAGGCTTAGTGATTTTTTTAACATGAAAAAAAATTAGACAAATATTTAATTTTTCGTAAAATTTTACTCAGATGAAGGTTCTGAAGTTTGGCAAATGTGTTAGTAATCTGATTGGCAAATTACTCCCAGACAGATCTTGTATCCACATCATTGCTCCTTATAATATTGAAGGGTGACAGTGACCATTCTTCTATAATTAACTAACCTTTCCAATATAATATATTTATATTAAAAATGTTGTATCAATAAGTACCTACAACGATGATTCAGATAGTATTTTAGTGGTATGTAATGTATGCCAAGCACTGTGCCGGTGAAGTCATATTTTCGGCTTGTGTGAATTTTTGGTGACACTTGTTTTGTGTGCTCTTCGTTTTTTTTTTACCCTGGCTGATTTTCGTGAGCAGAGTTCCGAAATGACACAAACTTCTTATCATATTTTTACAACCTCTTTACATTTCGAAAAAACTAATAATTAAAATAATATTAAAGAAATCATTTTTATATTCATCTTAACTCATTTTCAAAGAATTTAAAGTCAGAAAATTAAATACTCTTTTCCTGTATCACGCAACCTTACAAGTTTACAATGATGGTATCCTAAACAAAACCGTACCATTCAAAAACACAGCAAATCTCAGGCAAAAATACATGTTACCAATTCCGATTTGTAAAAAAACTTTGGGTCAGCAAAACTACAAATACTTAGGAACAAATTTCTTCAATCAATTGCCAGAAAATATAAGATCACTAAATGATAGTTTCAAAGAATTCAAAGCACAATTAAAAAAAATATACTGAAAACCTAAACTAAATAAAAAAACGTAAATAAATAAAAGAAAAACAAAAACAAAAATTTAACAAATAAAATAAAAATCTAAGAAACTAAACAAATAATACCTCATCCTATACACACAAGCAATTGCTTATTATGGGAGAACAATGAAAAATAATAAATATTAATCATATCATAATATAATCATATCATAATCATATCATAATCTTTTATCTTATTACTAGTGAAATATATATATGTATATCACACATTGTAAATTTTTTTATTAAATAAATATAATTTTTTTTTTAAATATATAAAAATAAAAAAATAGGACCCAGAAAAAAAGCAACAATCAATCCAATAGAATACTGTCTGGCCCAAAAAAGCTCATCGAGTGAGATCAAACATTACTTTTCCAGCGCAGTGCTTGGCATAGTGATTGGGAAAAGGTATACACTGTACTACCTGTAAAACCCGGTACGATCAAGATGTTAGTAATCGTCTAATCGAACTTTCTAGGTCAAATCGAGCAGTTTACTATTATTTTTCTTTTCGTGTGACAGGCCCGCTTATCTGGAATAGACTTCCCTCGGCTCTAACTTATCTCCAGAATTTGGCTGAATTTAAACGGGCCTTGAAAAAAGGGAATTTAAAAAATCTTAACTTCTTTTCAATATTTTATAATAAGCCATATTATAAAACTTTCGGTAATTGTTTGGTTTCGGTTGCCTCCTTATTGTACCTTTTTAAAACGTCTGCTCAGAAGATTCTCATTTCTGAATTGAAATTGCCTCCTGTTTATATTTAAGGTTTTAGCTTTAATATTCTTGTTTTGTCCTGTCCTGCTGTTATTGTTATTCTAAGTTTTGTCATCACTTTATATAAACAGTAGATTAAGTGTAATAATATTAGATCTATAGGTATTGGGTAAGGCACACTGTAGGAATAGTTTTAAAAACATGACCACTAATTACCGTTTTTAAGTTTGTTATAGTAAAGCGCACTTGAAGATAAATGACACTAAACTGCGCTATATAAATGCTATTATTATAGCAAAAACTGAGCCCCCCGCAAAATAAGTTCGGTTTCTTTTGGGTACCCCCTCGTACATAATTTTTTAGGGATCTAAAAATATACAAAATTGGGTGGTCACGTTACCATTGTATTGCGTTGACATATGAATTCGAAGTTTTAAAAATCTAGAAATAAGTCGTCCCGAACAGGAACTTGTACAAATTTTATGAAGATAATATCTTATTATTTTTACGGTTAAATTATTAACGAGTAAGTATGTAATTAAATGTCTACCTCATCCCGTACCAATTTTATTACCATTGCGGCAATTTAAGAAATAAAAACCTAGTTTTTATATCTGACTATACCTCAATTGTTATACAATACGAAAGCAACAAAGATTCGTGAAGTCAATAGGAATATGATTAGACATTCAACATTGTAGTATCTTCTGTCTTTTTCGTTCTCGCTATCGAAATTTTTTTTTAGTAAAAGGCTTTTAGGACGATCGTCGATTACTTACGATATCTCCCTCGGACTAGTATACCATTTATTTGTATTTTTACTAAAAACAAAACACACTTATCCGAGGGTGTAATAAATATATCCACAAATTAAAATAACATTGGAGTCGGAAAATAATAGTAGAGGTTTTTTTAAATAAGTTGTATTTTTTAACAATTGTTGTATTTTCCAAATTATTTATTAATTTATTTTATTTGAGGAAAATCAACAGTTATAATATGGATGGTTTATATATGCGCAATATACTTAGTTGCATTTTACTTTCACATTATGTATTAAACAGTATACATAAAAAACTAAAAGATATTACATATACAATATGTGATTTAAACAAGAGATACTCCATATGTATAAATATATAATATAAATGTCAAGTAGATTCGATATATACTGACTTCAGCAAGGCGTTCGATAAAGTTTGTCATAAAATATTGATAAATAAATTAAGGAGTATGGGTATAACCGGGAACTTTCTTAAATGGGTAGAGAGTTATTTAACAAATAGGCAACTTTTTGTAAAGTTAAATGACGTAATATCGGATGCCTTTTCTGCCACTAGTGGTGTGCCACAGGGCTCCCATTTAGGACCAATTCTGTTTATTTTATTTATTAATGACATTGTAGACGTTTTTTCCGATGTTGATATCCTGTTATTTGCTGATGATTTAAAATTATATAAAAAAATTAAAAATATTTCTTATTGCATAATTTTACAAAAAAATTTAAACAACTTGTTTAATTGGTATATATGCAATAAACTAGCACTTAACATTAGTAAATGTCAAATAATAAGATTTTATAAAATAAAGAAACCGACAATTTATGAATACAATCTTGACAAAATTATATTAAACTCAGTAGAAACAATAAATGATCTAGGTATTATTTTCAACTCAAAACTTACATTTATTAGCCATATAACTAATATTATTAATAGATCAATGAAGATTTTAGGATTTATTATTAGAATAACCAAACAATTTTGTAACATTGATACTATTCGCATTTTATACATAACGCTAGTGAGAAGCATTTTGGAATATAACTCTACGATTTGGGCTCCACATTACAATATCCATATTCAAGCTATTGAAAAAGTCCAGCATAGATACCTTAGGTATATTAATTTTAAATTAGGTATTCCAAGAGAATCCTTGGACTATAATTTGTTATTGAACTGGACTAATCTCGTAAATTTATCAGATCGCAGAAAAATCTGTGATCTATTAATATTATATAAAATAATTCACTCGGTCCTGGATACCCCTGATTTAATAGAACTAATACGATTTCATTGCCCTGGTCGCGCTATCAATAGACTGACTCTACCGTTCTACTATAATAACACACATACATTATCACATTATTACTCACCAATCAGTCGATTACACATTTTGGGACATGAACATGCCAACATCGGCGACATTTATTTCTTAAAATTAGCGCAATATAAACATGCACTCAAAAATTATTTTTCCCTAATGTAATTTTATATACGCAATATGGACATGTTGAAATGAAATGATGATATTTCTCATTGTTCTTTTTTTGTTATTTTTGTTCTGATACACAAAATAATTGTATGTTATTTTTAAGTTTAAAACTACTATAATGTAATAATATTATTTTTCTTACTTTGTACTCTATTATATGTTTATTTATAAAAGGCAGTATAGCCGTTTATGTATTTAAAAAAAAAAAAAAATATATTATGTCATGTCTTGCAAAACGTCTACAAAATGTCATATAAAATGTTTTCAAAATGTCATGTCTTACAAAACGAGTGTTGTTCAGTTTGATTATAAGAATTCATTCAGCAGTAAGTTGTATTTCTAATACTTAACTTTAAACTTTTACTTGATACTTACTTAATATTGTAGCGTTATATTAAAATAAGATTTTATTTCTAACGATTATTTACTACAGTTTGTGTGTATTCTTATTGCCTATACATACTCACAAACTATACGGAGGTAAATTAGGAAACAAATACTAATATTGAGATGAAACCTGCAAATCAAGTATGGGTAGTTTTATTTGTTCATTTGCTAACGAATGGGTTTAAAAATGATAATTAACAGTCCCAAAATAATGTATTGTCGCGTCTTACTCTCGTCACAAGTGATGTGGGTATATCTAATTGACGAGCAACGTAAATTTTAATTTTCGAAAGTTGAATGATCTTCAATCGCCGACTTGTTTGAACTGTTTAAGAATTTTAACAAATTTTGATCAGCTTGTTATAACTATCAGATGTCCACAATGTATTATTTGAATATAAGCTGAAACAAACCGAAAATCGGCGGTTAACATGGATGGTAATATTATGTGAGTTTGGAACACTTCAACCAAATAGATGAAGATTAATAATTATATTTTTTAGATAATGTTTTAGTTAGCAAATATATTTTTCGTATCCAAGTCATCTACAGCTAATTCAAGGAATTTACAGAATCGAAACCTTGTTTGAAGTGTTTTTAGCGGTGTTCAGTGACGAGATCTGAATAAGCAGGTATGTCCCCACCTCCTTTTTCTCATCTCGATTTCCTTCCCTACTACATTGCCCACAACGTACCCCAAATGGGATGCTTTAGTTCTACTGGCTCTGCACAGTGGGAAACAGTGCAGTATTCACATTTTAAAAATGTAGGTATATTTTTGTTTATTTTTACAACCTAAAAAACCTTTTTTTCTTATTATAATTGTGGCAGAAGAATATAAACACACACCATTCCCCAAATACAGTTACCAGCAGGAACCTAGTCATAGCGAAATTCTTTCTTTATTAATTAATTAGCTATAAATATCGCCCGGTTCCTGCGACTCAGGGTTACGATTTCCGGCAGCGGTCAGGCGTGACGTTCTAGGTAAGGTGGCAGCGAGGGGAGGTGGGGGGTGGCAAGAGGAGGTGGTCATCCGCCACCCCGTGTATGTTCTCGGGGGTTCTAAACAGTATAATAATATAAAGATTTTTTTTTAAATTCCCCACTTATTGATTATGTACACACCATCCATGTTTTTTTCCAAAATGCTCCTGTCTGGAGCCAGTAAGACTATGGTATTTCTAATTGGGGTATATTGTGAGGTTAAAGTGAGTAGGGGTGGGAAGAAAATGGGAAATAAGAGGGTTGGGAAAAATTTGCTTTTCAGATCCGATCACCAAACACTGCTAAAGATATTTCACCTTGATATGAGGCTGAGCGATGATGTAGAAGTGAACCTTACTTGTGAGTACTTCCTGAACTCTTATGAATGTTTTAAGATTCAACTTGCAACTATATGGGAACAGTACCTTTCACTAGTAAATATTTATAAAATGTATATTTTTTGCATTCAAGTGTACCTCCTAGGTATGATATATACAATCTCTACACTTTGCGAACAACAAGGATATCCCCCGCACCGGAGAAAATAACCCTGGCTTCTTGGTGATTGTCCAGCGGCGTAACAGGATACAGTGTATTGTCAGGAAGAGGGGGGCAGGCGACCGATGCGCGCCATAAAGCCCGCGCCCCCTTGACCAGTGGCGCTCCGAGGGGCAAGCCGGGAACACAATATACACATGTTGCGAGATCTTTGAATTACGGCAGATTTATAAAAACAAAAAGAGGGACAACGCTTTCTATTGTGGAGTTTTATTATACCTTACAGTAAAGGGGAGAGTTGAAGCAAAACACTTTACTTTATTCGTGCACAAGGTGAAATTGAGTTTTGCATAACATTGTTTAAAATTAATTCGATGCAGAGAAACCGTAAGGGTTCTTGGGTGAACTATATTTACTATAATTATTTTTATGTGAAACCGCACAAGAGTTCATAACTGCTCTCAACCGTCTAAAGCCATTGAGACTATGGCATCCCCAGTAGGGATATGTTGTGAGGCTGAAGGTGGTGGGGAGGGGAAGGAGATTGGGAAGAGGAAGGTTGGAAAGTACCTGGCTATACAGATCTGGTCATCAAATATGGCCAAAGCCATTTCAAATATACTAAGCCCCAAAAATATTATGTTTTTGTTTAAAATGAATAATTTTGAAATTACAAAAATTGTTGAAATAAATTCATAATTCGATTCGCTTCACTGTGCGATTGGACATTTACAAAGCGAGACAGGACATTTCATATGTAAAATATGTTATCAAGAATAATCTAAATCAATGCCAAATCGGACATTTCAGTATCATATTTTACATAGGACATTTTCAATGTTCGATCGGACAGTTCCTATGTAAAATATGTTTTCAAGAATAATCTAAATCAATGCCAAATCGGACATTTCAGTATCATATTTTACATAGGACATTTTCAATGTTCGATCGGACAGTTCCTATGTAAAATATGTTATCAAGAATAATCTAAATCAATGCCAAATCGGACATTTCAGTATCATATTTTACATAGGACATTTTCAATGTTCGATCGGACAGTTCTTATGTTAAATATGTTATCAAGAATAATCTAAATCAATGCCAAATCGGACATTTCAGTATCATATTTTACATAGGACATTTTCAATGTTCGATCGGGCAGTTCCTATGTAAAATATGTTATCAAGAATAATCTAAATCAATGCCAAATCGGACATTTCAGTATCATATTTTACATAGGACATTTTCAATGTTCGATCGGACAGTTCCTATGTAAAATATGTTATCAAGAATAATCTAAATCAATGCCAAATCGGACATTTCAGTATCATATTTTACATAGGACATTTTCAATGTTCGATCGGGCAGTTCCTATGTAAAATATGTTATCAAGAATAATCTAAATCAATGCCAAATCGGACATTTCAGTATCATATTTTACATAGGACATTTTCAATGTTCGATCGGGCAGTTCCTATGTAAAATATGTTATCAAGAATAATCTAAATCAATGCCAAATCGGACATTTCAGTATCATATTTTACATAGGACATTTTCAATGTTCGATCGGACAGTTCCTATGTAAAATATGTTATCAAGAATAATCTAAATCAATGCCAAATCGGACATTTCAGTATCATATTTTACATAGGACATTTTCAATGTTCGATCGGGCAGTTCCTATGTAAAATATGTTATCAAGAATAATCTAAATCAATGCCAAATCGGACATTTCAGTATCATATTTTACATAGGACATTTTCAATGTTCGATCGGACAGTTCCTATGTAAAATATGTTATCAAGAATAATCTAACTCAATGCCAAATCGGACATTTCAGTATCATATTTTACATAGGACATTTTCAATGTTCGATCGGGCAGTTCCTATGTAAAATATGTTATCAAGAATAATCTAAATCAATGCCAAATCGGACATTTCAGTATCATATTTTACATAGGACATTTTCAATGTTCGATCGGGCAGTTCCTATGTAAAATATGTTATCAAGAATAATCTAAATCAATGCCAAATCGGACATTTCAGTATCATATTTTACATAGGACATTTTCAATGTTCGATCGGACAGTTCCTATGTAAAATATGTTATCAAGAATAATCTAAATCAATGCCAAATCGGACATTTCAGTATCATATTTTACATAGGACATTTTCAATGTTCGATCGGGCAGTTCCTATGTAAAATATGTTATCAAGAATAATCTAAATCAATGCCAAATCGGACATTTCAGTATCATATTTTACATAGGACATTTTCAATGTTCGATCGGACAGTTCCTATGTAAAATATGTTATCAAGAATAATCTAACTCAATGCCAAATCGGACATTTCAGTATCATATTTTACATAGGACATTTTCAATGTTCGATCGGGCAGTTCCTATGTAAAATATGTTATCAAGAATAATCTAAATCAATGCCAAATCGGACATTTCAGTATCATATTTTACATAGGACATTTTCAATGTTCGATCGGGCAGTTCCTATGTAAAATATGTTATCAAGAATAATCTAAATCAATGCCAAATCGGACATTTCAGTATCATATTTTACATAGGACATTTTCAATGTTCGATCGGACAGTTCCTATGTAAAATATGTTATCAAGAATAATCTAAATCAATGCCAAATCGGACATTTCAGTATCATATTCTACATAGGACATTTTCAATGTTCGATCGGGCAGTTCCTATGTAAAATATGTTATCAAGAATAATCTAAATCAATGCCAAATCGGACATTTCAGTATCATATTTTACATAGGACATTTTCAATGTTCGATCGGACAGTTCCTATGTAAAATATGTTATCAAGAATAATCTAAATCAATGCCAAATCGGACATTTCAGTATCATATTCTACATAGGACATTTTCAATGTTCGATCGGACAGTTCCTATGTAAAATATGTTATCAAGGTGAATAATCTAAAATAAAGTCTAATCGGATATTTCATTGTCCACTGAACATTTCCATTGTCCGATTGGACATTTCCAATGTCCAACTGGAAATTTCTAATGTCCGATCGGACGTTTTCTATGTAAAATATGTTATCAAGAAGCTTAATAATAAAAAAACAATGCCCAATCGGACGTTGAAAATATCCGATTGGGCATTTCTAATGTTCAATAGGGATGTTTTCATATGTAAAATATAATAAAATTAATAATCTAAAACAATGTCCAATTGCGATCGGACTTTTCTTATGTCCAATCGGACAACTGTTTGCCCTATCGTAAAATACCGTGACTAATCGGACAATTATAATGAGCAAAATATCATTGAATTCAGCCCACTTTCATAGTCATCTCAATTTTTTTATTTTTTTGTTTATTTCGAAAAAAAAGTAAATATTCACAAGAGATAAAAATATATTACATTTCATATCAGACATCACTTTTTTTGTTTACCCAATTTGTAGAGAAATATTCTCGGGTCAAACTGGGGAGCTAGTCTATGTGCTTATATATATAGATAATAATATGTACAGTTACAAAAATGGAAAAAAAATATTTTCAAAAATACTGTAAAATACTTCAAAATATACAATAAGAAAATTACAAATAATTATAGAAACAGAATATCAACAAAAATCAACGAAAAATCAACAAAAATATAAGCAACAGAATGTATCTGAAAATCATCGATAAAAGTAAGTCAATCTTCTCTGTAAAAATACAACGAAATTTTTTTTTAAATTTAAAATAATTTTTCTCACTTTTTATTGTATCCGGTAAATCGTTAAATAACTTTGGGACTATATATTCATGATGGTGTTGTGCAGCTGTCGTATTGGATCTAGGTACATACATATTCCCAGATGTTCTAGGTCTTATACTTCGCGATGAGGACCTTTCAGAATCTTTAAAAACTTTTAAAATAGCATTTCTTTGAAATAGTTTTGAAATCGGTAGGACCTTAAATTTTTCAATAAGTTCGTTGGTTGGAAAAATTCTTGGTTTTTTAATAATAACTTTGATTATCATTTTTTGTGTTGTTACTATCGAATACAGATTATTCTTATAGATACCTCCCCATGCGATTATTCTGTACTGCAACACTGACTGTACAAGAGCAAAGTAAACCATTTTAATATTTGAAAGATTTAGGATATTTCTTAATTGTATAAAAATGTAAGTAAGTTTTCTAATTCTTTTTACACAGTTTTCGATATTTTTCTTAAATTTCATGTTACTTTCTATAGTGATCCCTAGGTATTTGACATCTGGGGTTTTCTTCAGGATTTTACAATTATTATCGTTACATTCTCCTCCTTTACACGAACGACTGTGCACTATCACGCTAATATTGGAATCTGTGACAGGATCATTGAGATAAAAAGGTATATATGATGTTTTTTCTACATTAAGACTAAGTAAGTTATCATCAAACCATTCCTTCAATATGTTAATGTCAGCATTCGCAGCAAATATATTGCACAAATTCGGTTTGTATAGATTCGATCCAACGACCTTCGGATTGCTAGTCGAGAACCTTATCACCCGACCACGGAGGCCGTCATTATATGGCCGACTATCCTTTATGGGAGGTTTTTTGGTATTCTTCTTGACTATGTTAAAGATCTTTCCTCTAGTAAAATGGTTCATGTGTCCTCAGGTAAGCTCCTTGGTTCAGGACTCACGGTTAAGAACTATTAAATTTATTAGATTTTTCAAGCTTTTTTCACACAGAATAGAATTTTTTAAAAGGATATGTTACAATATACAATCTAGTCTCAATATATATTACTCTCAGAATCGCTAAGAAAAAGTTGCCTCAAATGGCTTTGGCTATAAATGAAAAAATCTGAAAAGCTAGCTATTTCGTAGTATTCATCCCACTCTTTGCCATCTCTTCCCCCTGTTCTCCAAAAAAAAATTTATAATAAATATAATAGCTTCACTAACTTCGGATTGTGCGAGATCACATTGGATTATAAATATGAATACCGACGTTTAGCTATATGTAATTTTCTTTAGAAAACTAAAACAAGATCTTAAAAACAATAATACCAACATTGAAAAACCGTAGTTCTTTCCTTGAATTATTTCAAGTAATAATAATAAAAAATTGACCTGTTATTTAATCTGAGTACTAAATCTACTAATATAATTGAATAAGAGCATCCCCCAACGCAGGAAACAAACCCCCACAGCTTCACAGTAGGAGCCTACAGCGTACTGCAGTCGTCCCCATTGTTTCTCCATAGAAACTAGGAACACGGCAATAAGGTAAACAGGAGTACAGGAGTTAGCAGGAGGTAGAGGGAAGTGGAGGAGGTAGCTAGGCCATGGAAGTAATTAATTAGGACGTGTTAATTGCCCTGGCAAGCCTAATATAGGGGTGAACTAACTCAGTAGGCTTTATTTCGCAGGAGCTTTCGAAGGATGCAGACAAAACCGGCTTGGCGGCTGAGATGGGGTGGTACATCTTTTAAAAAAATATATAAAAAGTTTATGTTTTTACAACAGCGAATAAAATCTTTAATTTGAAATAGAATTATCGAACAAACTAATTTTGGTTGTACGTACGTGGTTATTTGTCCTCGTTAAATCTAGTACAATGAACTTATTTTCAAAATACACAAACCATAAACATAAAAGCAAGTTATTTAAACTGTTTATTACTATAACATCCGCGATTTTTAACGGATCTGTGTTACTAAATTATTAAATAAAGGGTTCTCCAATACGAGGTGTTATTTTGATATTCGAAGAAAAATGCCATTTGTTAATATAAATGATTGAATGTTAATTTCATTATAAAGAGGAAGGTATGCCGTTAATATTGAAAATAACATCAGTCAAATGACCACCATGACCACGCCTACAGGACCATATCCTTTTCATGAAATTTTCCGTAACCAAATCGCAAAGTGGCTGTCTTATGTACTCGATGGTCTCACGAATTCCATCTTTGAGGTCTTGAATCGACGCTGGGCTGTTGGCGTAGACTTTTTCTTTCACGTGGCTCCAAAGGAAGAAGTCGCAATCACAAGATCTCGGTGGCCAATTGTGATCACCTTTTCGAGAGATTTTTTTTATAGTGAATTTTTTTATAGTGAATACTTCACAAGAGTCCCAACTGCTCCCGTCTGGAGCCAGTGAGACTATGGCATCCCCGATTGGGGGATGTTGTGAGGCTGAAGGTAAGTGGGGAAGTGAAAGAGGAAGGTGGGGAAGTACCTGGCTATTCAGATCTAGTCACTAAACACGGCTAAAGCCATTTGGAGCAACGTTTCAATTCTGAATGGTGGTCTTACACCAGGGCGATACTGGTAGTTTCTTCCACTCTGGAACGTGCCGCAAATATACTATATATTATTTTAATTAATTTTTTAATTAATTAATTGTGAAATAACACAAATAAAATTTATTTGCGCACGCCGGGTTCGAACCCGCGACCTTCGGAATGGCAGTCCAATGCGTTACCACTGGACTATGCCGGCCGTCGATAATACGGTCCCGTAAAAGCTCAATGGTTTCGTTGCTTGTGTGGCACGTAGCGCCATCTTGTTAAAAGTAAACGTTGTCCAGATCAATACCATCCAATTCCGGCCATAAAAAATCATTTTCTATTATTATTATTATTGGAAAACCTATAGGTACGCTACAATGAGTTCGTAAGTCTTACTTACGTAAACTTATACAATTCGGGTGGCGGGTTTGGGTGCTGCCGCCCCGGGAACCATTTCAGGTCACCCCAAGTCGTTCGCTACGTTTGCTGATTTAGCATGGATGCCTGAGTTCATCGTTTGGTGTGTTTCGGATGCACCTGCCCACCAGCTGCGTGGCGTGCCAGATCGAGAGAGGTTGGTTTGGGAAAACCCTTCGACCTTTCTAAATCGTCTCTCGACCCATCGCCTTGCGCCGAAGTGGGAAGGTTATATTCATATGTCCGTCACTCCTGGACACACTAATACCTAGATTGCTACCCAATCATCATACCTTTTACCTTCCCAGAACTTCCTCTCCTCCCTTTCCTTAAAAAAAACCCCTCCACACAGCATCCCAAAAGTTTACATAAGCTTACAATGACCGGTCGGTGGCTGAGTTGACATCGCGTTTGGGTTCCACCCAGGCGTAGTGTGTTCAATTCCTCGGCTTGATAAGTCCTCCATCACAATACAAGCAACATTTTTTGCTTATTGTGGTGGTAGAAGGAGATTTTCAAATGTTGTCAGGTTATTCGTAACCCGGGAATGTATGTCTTTCTTTTTTCTGTGTGGGTTTAATGTAAAAAAAAAAACTAAAAAAAACAGTGGTATTACAAAATGATGCCATTTAAATCACTATATACATTACATATATGTATAATTAATGCATCGATTGTACATGTTATTATGCATGCAAGATGGTAGGAGTCGAGCCTTCCGTCTTTTTCGTTTTCATACGAGACTTGTGAGAAGGAGGAGGACGATCCTAGATGATTTACTTACAAGTCCTCGCTGGGACTATGATACTGAATCTAATGCCAGAGAAGAAGAATTAGTGCATTCAAAAAAATATGGTTCAGATTCACCTCTTTGCAGTCTTTTTGTACCTCAAATAGGTCTAACGTTTCTAGCAAAATTGAAGAACCCCTATAAAGCGATTGTTTCTCACCCCTATAACTGGTGTAAAGGATTTAATGAGCCACACCTGCAGTCTGGCTGTGAGTTTTATGAGCCAACCACTAAACCACAACAATTCACGCTGAATTGAAATTAATAAATTCTAATGAACCGTGACTCCGAGACTTTAATTGTAATTTCCGGGGAAAACCGTTGTACGAGAAATAGATACTTATTATTATATGATACTGGCTGACGTATACCCGGCGTTGCTATGGGGTTATCCTTAGGAGATAGACATATACAATTCCAAACTTTTCTGTAGGCCTTTTTAAGATATACAATTCCATAGTACATTATTTTTATGTATTCATAAGGTTTAGCCAGCGTTAGCAATGTTAGCGCCCGAAAATATTTTTTAAGACTCGATTACAAAACATCGACTTTTTTCTGCTTTCTATAAATAAATTATGCATGTATTGTAAACATAAAATTATAAAAAGAAATATTCCTAAATGATATTAAAATACAATGCATAGTTTAGAAGAACTAGGGGCACAAAAAGACAGACGTGGACAGCGACTTTATTTTATATTATTTAGAGATTAGAGATAGACAAGGAATGGTAATAGATTTACCGTTTTATGTTTGAATCAGTAATAATTTTAAGTAATATCTTCCACTATTGGTGGTAGTAGGAAGTTTTACAATATTTTCGTATACAAATGTACAATAATTTCATGATACGAATATGAATTTATAATTTTTGTACTGATTATGTATCTTAACGGACTTTTTTAAATGAATTTTCCTAAGATGTATTCAACAAGTAATCGAAAATTTTATTTGCATTTTTATTTATTTGTTTACGTCCTTGGGGCTTGTATATAAAAAAATCTTAATAAATTACATTAGTGCATTAAAACTAAAGTAAGACTAATGAACATAATAATTAATTCTATTTGTTAATATTAAATGCGTGATTTAATATTAATTAAATCTCAAATATGAATTAATATTAATTATAATTATAAGTCATTTTATATACATGTATGATTACGAAAGATTTTTAAAATATTTATGTTGGGGGATCAGTAGGATTTATAGGCCCTGTGAGCGAACCCTCTGATATGAAAATATCTGGAGTCGGTGAATTATTTTCACATTTGATATCTGGTGGGTTGACATGTTGTTCTTGTATTGTTTTGTATTTATTTTGCTTACATAATGCACTTGCATAATGTGGATTGACTAGATGATCATTTTTGGAAAAGTGTGTGGAAGGGTTTAGTTTTTCCTATGAGGAACATTTAACCCGGACATAAAGTCGGAAAATAAAATCTATTATAGTGTTTATAACACATTTACTATTATTATTTAAATTTGATTTTTTTAAATTTTAAAAATTGTTATTCTTGTCTCTGTATTCTTGTCTTTCCTTTGTATAAACATTTTAATTTATGTTTTCTTTCTATATTTTGTATGTTTGTATATCTTTCTATATTACTGTAAGTATAGTTATTTTTCTTTTATGTTGACGAGCACTCGTTTCCTAAAACACAAGCGCCAGTTTTCATTAGAAATAATGAAAAAATGCACAAAAAAATGTACACTGCAAGTAATGTTATGTAAACAAAAATAATACTACATAACAAGGAAAAAAAATAATTGCCGGTTATATAAATGGGATATGCAATTCATTAATTTCATCATATTAATGATGTAGGTTTTTTGTGCAATTTGTTATTACTTTATCCAGATGTAGCTGATTTGTAGCAAGGTTCCTACCAATCTTAGTTCATTTTTACTGTTTTTAATATTTATTATATACCTCCTACTGTGTTATTATTGGATGATAGTCAGTAAAAAAATGTAATACAAAATGTAATGTAAATTTGAAAACTTTTGTTGAACTCTCTCAATTTTCGTTTGATGTGCTGATGTGCAGTACCAAGTAGTAGAATTTTATTCTAAATTACTTCCAACAAAAACAGTGAACAGAATCCTAAGAGATAAGAGCTACGTAAAATTCATTACTGTCTTAAGTAAATCTCAGACATATCACACCTTATTAAAATTATTTTTAAAACAACATGTTAAATTAGTAAAAAACAACAGGCGTGTCGTATTGTACTGAAGGCTTGCCTTTTTATATGTAGTAATAAAAAATTAAACACTGCTTCAATATTTGCAAAATTACTTTGTGGCGTCATTTTCATATAATTAATAATTAAGGGCGGGTTGTTTCAGAGAATTTGAACAATTCATCAAATTTCAAAGTCGATTTTCAAGTTCTTTGAAGGTTCTATTCATGTTCTGTTATTATACCATTATTGGCCAGTTGTTTCACATAACTGAAATAATTACAGAACTTGAATAGAACCTTCACAGAACTTGAAAATCAGCCTTGAAATTTGATGAATTGTTCAAATTCTGTGAAACAACCCGTCCTAAGTCTATTTTGTCGAGCGTGTATTCGAGGGCATTTGAAAATTACAAGCTAGATAATTCGTTTATTTTAAAAGTTATTACATAAATACATGTAAGAATTTACTTAATACCTTAGCAGATTTTTATAACGTTCTGAATCTATTATATTAAAAAATCTATCACATAAATTATATATATCCGGTCGGTGGCCGAGTTGACATCGCGCTTGGGTCCCACTCGGGCGTAGTGTGTTCAATTCCTCGGCTGGCTAAGTCCTCCGTCACAACACAAGCAACATTTTCAGTTTACTGTGGTGGTAGTAGGAGATTTTCAAAAATTGTCAGATTATTCGTAACCCGGGAATGTTTGTCTTTCTTTTTAAAAAAATAAATGAAAAAAGAAATGACTTTTGCGACGTCCCACACATTGGGAAATCGTACTTATATGCACTTAAACTCACAAGAAACTGATAAGATAAATAAATAAATATGTTTTACGATAAACACGTCAATTAAATGCCAAAATAATATAAGACATACCAGGAATATTAACAAAATAACTACTATTCAACTACAATGAGGACCACTTTATCCGAATCCATTTATAAAAATAACATAGAAGAGCGATCGACTTCGGCCTACTGAATTATTATCACATGCCTGCAATTTACCTTGCGTTTAACATTTCTGTCGCTTTCACTTGGCATTTAATATCCGGTGGCGATATTAATTTTATGAGACGCAGTAAAATCATCGATGTGCCAATACGCCATGCCAGATCGAGCGCGAAACTCTTTGGTTGTCCCTCGTTAATGAGACTGCTTGTGTCTTTTTTGATCAGACCGCCGCCGATGGATGTACAGTGGGGACGAGGCGCGTTTTAATAGTCGACGTTTAAATAGTGCAGTTAGCGTCACGAAATTTAGATAGGTATAAATAATGTCTTGGTGGTCTTGTGACAGGGATATGCCGACAAAATAAACAAAAACAATGCCGGATCATTTTCAAACAATCGAAAACAAAGTCAAAACACACATTGGGTAGGTAACTTTAACACACAGCTAATTAAGTATTTGCGAACTGAAAATATATACTTTGAGCATTGAATTTCTTTGTAAAATATTATCGCTAGAGTTCTCCGTTCGAAAGAATTTGATGAAACACACAGTTCTAATGAATGGGTACTTTATATATCTAACCCAGGCATTGTAGGTTGAGGTAGGCGAAACGTTGCGCTATACGCATCATGGCTTGGTCTATTCTAGCACGTCTGAAATAGGCCATCTACGAAAAACGTGGTCTGCACAGGCTTAAATCTTATCTAACCTAGTCCTTTATCTTTGCCCAATCAATATTATAGTGAATTGATGGAAGTAGGACGAATTTAAATGTTGTCAGATTTTTCTAACACGGGATTGTTTCTTTTAAATTGTTTAAAATAATAAACGAAAATAACTAATCACACTGGGTATGGGGAATTGTTTTGTATAGCACATATAAAAAGAACGGTTAGTTAAGCCAAGCTAACCATAAGAATATAAAAAAATAGATCATCACAAATCGCGCGTTGCATCATCAAGTTTTCCTAAGATCGAAACAAAATAAAACAGCAAAAGTTTGAACAATGCATGATGCAAAACAAACTAAACATCAATGCCCATCGGATTCCATCTCCCGTGTCGCAGTCAAATTCCCCTGGAGCGCGTCTGCAGCCGCCCATCCAATGAGTGCTCAAAGCTGAACTTAAAACCGGCCTTAAAGCGGGTCTTAGAGCGGGACTTTAAGCAGGACTTAAAGCTGCCCAAAGCTCATCAATACGGCAGTTTATCTGTCGCGCCGTCTTCAGGTGGATGCGCTTCAAGGAAAAACTGTTAAATAACGCTATAAGTTCTGACAGTAAAACGCTCGACGTATTGCCGCGGATGGCAGCGGAAAATCCCGCATTGAACTTAATAGATTTGAAAGATAATATTCCTTTTATATTCATACGCCCAGAATGCTTTTATCATTATTATTACAACTTACGAAAATTAATCGAAAGAAAATGTAAAGGTTTAAAACTCTGATTCCAACCTTGCACGGTAGAGATACAACTTTCAGTGTATCGGCGGGAGTAGACTGATTGTTGTAGAAATGAGATCTTTTAGGCATATGCGCGGTAAATCATGTAATTATGAGTGATGTGAGATGGTTGTAAATAATGCAAGATAGATTAAAGAGTAATTAACAAATTTTGTATTGAGAGCGAATGAAGGAGGAAAAAGTATACTTTGATTGGGGAACGTGGTTTCCTGTGCAATAGAAGAGATTCAGTAACGAGTGCAGTTTGAGACAATTATCTTTACAGGCGGTCAAAAAAAAACTCACGAACGGACTCCTTTTTGAATATATAGTTTTTTGTTGTATTCAAAATATACGCACGCCACCGACTGCTTAGTTAAGACCCCGAATTCCAAATTTCTACGGAAATAAAACATACTTCTCTTGAACACTAAGTTTTAAACTATTAAATATGTTTTAAAGATAATCTCTTGATGTAGCAATTATATGAAATTCTCAAAAAGAACACATCTGGTTCGGTTATTTCACACTTTTTAACGTATAACGGTATGAAAAAAATCACAGTGCTTCTTATGATCTTCGTTGCCGAGAGATTTTTACATTATTTTAAATAATTCGAGCTTTATTACATATTAAACCCAAAACCTATTATTTTGAAGTAATTTTATTTATTTACACATAATCTCTCTTTCAAACCACCTTCTTCGTATTTTTGAACTATTTTGTGAGCGATAAAAATAAAATATGGGGTACAACCCATTTATCTTGTTGGAAGAGCAATTATCTGCCTAAATTCTCTTGAAACATGAAATATGTAACTGATAACAATAATTTGTTATAATAAACGTGTAAATCTAATTATAATTTTTTCAATAAATTCCTTGAATTCAGGAAGAAAAAATGTTAAATATCTCTTACAATACGAAGGTAATAAAAACAACATTGATTAAATATCTAAACAGGGGTCGTCAAATTAATGATAATAATTATTGTATCCTATTCCATGTTCCCACCAACAGTAAAGCGTGGCTTTGTCCTCTCATAAAACGGCAGTATTATAGTAGTACAGTAACACGCCGATTATTTGGACTATTTTTTCCACATCCGTCAATTTTGAAAATCAGTGTATTGGATATTGGATATTGAACACGTGATCACGCAATTGCAAACTTAGATAGTGACAATTACAACTTAAGTAGCCTACATGGAGAAAAATGAGAACTGCCTTTTTCATCGAGTCATTCAGAATACATCTGAACACATTTTTACGCAGGAGTACTTGTCCGAATAAATTTAATAGACGATATGCTATGTTATTTGTTACGAAATTTGTCAAATCATTCGTCATATGCCTCCAGTCCCATTTTTAACAGGAAAACGAATAATTTGACCATTTTTTTTTTAAATTTAGAATATTTCATATCATTATTTTTTCTCCGTGCAGACACTATGAAAACTAAGTTCGGTAGCACAATTGGCAGGGCGTCCGCCCGCAAGTGGAAGATTCTGAATTCGCCTCCGTATTATTTTTTTTTTTATATTCTGCATTTTTTTTTATTTGTGATATTTTTTAACAATGTTTCAATACACATTATTTCAAAGCATGAAAATATAATTTAAATTCAAAATAAAATTTAAATAAAAAATTTAAATTTAAATATAAAGTATAATTTAAATATAAAATATAAAGTATAATTTAGAATGAAGTAACTACACGAGTCACTATTTATTTTTATCGCAAAATCTGTGGGCCGAAAAATCGTTGTATTACTGTAGTCAATATGGGGGTTCATTGCTATATTCATTTTACGGAGAAGAAAAAAAAACTGGCGTCAATTGAACACCGGGGGCCCCGTAATTGAGGTAAATTGACGCCAATTTACTAGTAAATAAGGGCTACTTTACTAGTAACTTTTAACGACCAGCCAGTAGGCACCTACCTAGTCATAATTATCTCATGTGGGTATGACTCACTGATGGTGCTTTAGGTGTTTGTTTATTGTTTTTATTAATTAATGACGGCGCAAGAGATGGCAGGATTGGACTGGTCAAATTATCAAACGGAATAATAATACACGCTTTATTTACTGATTCTGATGATCGTATTAACCTAATATTCATTATTGAAGAAAGATGCCATTTCATGATGCTATTTCCTTAACAAAATATTAGTAGTACTTTCATTATATCTCGGAAGAAGTATTTATGCAGCTGCGTTCATCTTGTTATAATAAATGGGAAAATATTACAATTTTTATGAACACGTGTTCAGACATCGTCATAACACGGCCGTGTTTTACTGATAGTTTTGTTAGGAAATCAGTTAACTCATTCGTTAAAGGCCTGCAGTCCCTTTTTTAACAGGAATACGAATAATATGAAGATATTTTATAATAAATTAGCAATATTTTAAATCAGTTGGTTTATATCGTCAATTTTTCGAGGTGTAATGAATTCGGAAGCCGCGGTTCAAATCCCGGCTAAATTTTATTTAATTAGTTTGTTTTTTTTTTCACAATTAATTAAGTAAAAAGCTCGAAAGAAATTGAAAAAAAAGAATTGAAGTGCTGCTTGAAATAGCATTAGATGTGTTTTGTGATCCAGATCTGAATAACCTCGTACTTCTCCACTTTCCTCTTCCCATATCCTTCCCCTACCCACTACCTCAGCCTCACAACATACCAAATGGGGATACCATAGTCTCACTGGCTCCAGACGATTGCGAGACCAAGTTATAGGTATTGGAGTTACAAAAAAAATTAAAGCTACTGATATATCTTCCACTCGTAATAAATGAAAAAGCGTGATTTTATTCGAAATAAAACACTGTCACTCAGAACTGCACTGTTATCTTGTACCTTGAGTGTCTCAATACCTTGAACTGTGTCCGCGGTCAATGGCTATAAAATGTTAAATTAAATAATTACGGTCCGGCGGGACGACCACTCAAGGGGACTTCAGTTTGTATTGGGAATGAACATGATGTGATGAAAGCGCTCAAAGAAGCTTTTGGAATTTTCATCTTTGAAACAATTTAAAATATGCGAAGGATATTAATGAAACGTGTTTTTTGTTTCTCGGAAGTAAAATATATCTACCAACGACAAAAAATGGATTCTTAGCCAAAATTAGAATAGTTCACGTCTAGGATATCTTACATTAGATTTTTAAGGAAAATATCTAAAATTTCTTAAATCAATCACTCCATGAAAACGAAGCAAAAACTTTTATTTTTGGGCTCAGAAGTCCGCCTGTCAAAACCGGTGAAGAAAAATATAAAATGAATTAAATTTCTTGGGCTTTGCATGCACATGCCTATAACTTATTTTTTATAGGTATATTTCTGTAGATTCTTTCAGTATCGCCCCGTTGAAGGACCACAACTCAGAAACGGAATGTTGCTTGCAATAGCTTTTGGCATATCTGAAGAGCCAGGTTATTCCCGAATTCGAATTCTGATAAAATGCCATAATATTTGAAATGGCATCTGCCAAAAAAATGGTACTGATCGTCATTTGTAACGAAGTCAAATGTTACGGAGGTTCTAACATATAGGTCTTTATGTTGCCAACAAAACTAACTAACTAACCATCACGCCGTTTCCTTGCAGAGGTAGGCAGAGAGGATTGACTTCCAAACAACTTGGTCTTGGCAGATACTCCTTGCTTCATTCACATACTTTTCTGTTATTCTGACTCTTCACATGGCCGACTTAAGTATCTTTTTACTTGATAGGGCCAGGTCTTCCTTGGGCGTCCCCGACTTCTGCTACCATTTACATTCGCGTCATATATTCATTCCTTTATTCGCTCACTCGCTCTACATATCCACACCATCTAAGCGAAGGGCTTACATCAGCATTGCATTCTTTGCGAATCTCAACATTTCTCACACGATCATGCATGGTTTGACACACATACGCCTCATGGAACTCATTGCTACAGCATTGAGTCTACATTCATCTTTTCTTTGCCAGTTACATGCCTCGCTGCCATACATCGGAGTAGGTACTAGAACTCCATTGTGATTTCTTATTAGCAAACAAATTAATGAATCTAATAAAAAATAGCTAATTATTATAAGCATTAATTACTCGTCTGAAATATCCATACAAATTGAAAATATCTCCTGAGCAAAATATAATATTTTTTTATCCTTTGTGCTATGCATAAAAACCTTATAAACATTAGTTTATCATTAAATAAAAATACAGAGTTTCTATAAGACAAGAGAAAACAACATTATTCACATGCATTGTATAAGACGATATGCGTAATTTGAACAATGAAACAAAGTTTAAAAGTAATCTCCTCTCATGAAATTACGACGTTCGGCATCGAACAGATAAATACTATGATTAATTGCTCCCTAGTTAGTGATATTCAACCATTATGGAGCAGTTTTTACGACTCCCTCTCCTTCGTTATTATAGCCTAAATACAGCCATTGGCAAAGTTTTGTTCTTGAAACGATATATTTCTTCTGTGTACCTTGAGATCAGTGAAAGCTTTCTGAATAGCAGTCAATAAACACGTATTTATTGTGAGTGAGTGGGTGTTTTGGGATAAAAATATGTTTACACTCGTAAGAGATAATATACACTCAAATACTGATATAAAACATATGAAATAAGTTCAAAGACAAATAATATAATGGTTAAGGGGTAGTTGTGGAGACCTGAGAGTAGAGTAAGTTACGGTAGATGCATAGAATAAGGAAGAATACAAGAAATGTCTTAGGCGTGTTTCGTGATCCAAATATTTGTCTAATCGAGGCTTAAATTTCCAATACAAAACTGTGTTGACGAAATTTAAATGGGATGGAGATCTACCATTTCAGGCAGAGCGTTGGGTTATTGGGGTAAATGGAACATTTATTTTCATTCCAATTTATACGGAAGGCATTTCTAGTATTCTTTTTTATTCTATGGGTAGATGATGACGCCGATACATTAAACAAAAAACAATAATGTGTTATAGAGTTGAAAAAAGTTTTGGATATGACATAAGGGCACACTTAAAATAATTCATAATCTGATCTTAATATTTTAGGAAAAACAATTTTTGCAAGTTATGCTCTAAAATTTTAAGATACATAATTTGTTTTCGTCTGCACATAAGCAATATGAATAAATAGTTTGTCCGTATGCAAACTCAATTATTTGAAGAAAGGCAAACAAATACAATATCGAAGCATCGATACAATATTATATTTGTGTCTGTGCCAAAACAAATTAAATTAGCGCCATCTGTGAAAAAGCAGATTATGAAATGTTATAACTTTCCAAAGATGGAGTGGATATTCAACAATTTCCGTGAAAAAAGCTGAAAAAAATTACATAGGTACCCACCGAAAAATAGAAATACGAACGGGAACAGATATATTAGTAAAAATAGTATTTAATATTTATTGAAAATTGAATCCCTCAACATAAATATTTAAATATTTATGTTGAGGGATCAGTAGGATTTATAGGCTCTGTTAGGAGTTCTACTGAGCCGAACCCTCTGATATGAAAATATCTGGAGTCGGTGAATTATTTTCACATTTGATCTCTGGTGGGTTGACGAGTTGTTTTGGTATTGTTTTGTATTTATTTTGCTTATATAATGCACTTGCATTTGACTAGATGATCATTTGTGGAAAAGTGTGTGGAAGGGTTTAGTTTTTCCTATGGGGAAGATTAAACCCGGACATAAAATCGGAAAAGTAAATAAGTAAAGTAAAAATGTTTCCACAGTTTTTTTTAAACATTTTTGATTACTTAATAATTACATTAATTTACAAACGTTATCTAATTTTTTTAAATTAAGAGAAGCCACATTTTTCTCGGTTTTTCTAGTTATCTATTTAATTTTTTTTATAAATTATTAATTTTAACAAATGTCTATTTCTTTTGATCACATGCTTAACAGATGCTTAGATGAATTAATAGAGTAAAGCTACGTTACTGAGACAACACGTGTGGTTTCACTGAACTGGGCCCGGTGGACACACTTTGGCTGCCCGTTCATATAATAATAATAATAATTACTCCAGGATATCATATAGGTATAAATATCAATTGTATTATATATGAAGAAACATAGGTAAGTCTAAATATGCATAAAAAATAAACAGCAATTATGAAAATATACAAAAATTAAGAAAAACAAGACAATCTAAAAATAAACAATAATTTCTTAAATTCTCTGAACTAAGAAATACCAGAAAATCTAGAAAGAAATAAAAATAAGCAGTTTGAGAATAATTATGTAGGGCGTGGTCTTCAGTGAGCTTGGGGCCAGCGCTCACTCAGGAATGGCGCTTGCTGCTGGTAGGCTGCGGTCACCACCGTGTTTGCGGGGACCATTAGCCGAATCCTGGCTCTAGTCACTCGGTGTCTCATCAGACCAGCCAATGCATGCAGTCCTAGTTCCGTAAACATTGTCGTTGCGCTGCTGTATATTTTGTATCCAAATATTATTCTACAGGCGTCATTATATTGGATTCGGAGTCGTTCCATCGAGCAAGTTCGGTAGTAACACCATGTCTTACACGTATACAGGCTAGTACAAAATGCATTGAATAATGTTTTTTTTTAACATTATTGCTGCATTTGTAAAATCTGCGAGCAATCATGCTAAACAAAAAATCAAATATAAATATTATTTAAATGGATATCACTTTCATAAGTCGTGCCACATAATACAGGGTTTTCCAATAAGAGGTGTTATTTTGATATTCAATCGTAAAAGATCAATGGTTTAGTTGCTTGTGTGGCACGTAGCGCCGTCTTGTTGAAATTAAACGTTGTCCAGATCAATACCATCCAATTCCAGCCATCAAAAATCATGAATCATCTATTGATAGCGCAATCCATTCACCGTAACTGTTGCTCTAGCCTCATTTTCGAAAAAGTAAGGTCCAATAACTCCGCCGGACCATAAACTGCACCAAAAAGTCACACGTTGAAGATAAAGAGATTTTTCAACAAAAACTCTTGGGTTTTCCGAGCCCCAGATGCGACGATTTTGCTTGTTGTCGAAGCAACCGAGGTGGAAATGGGCCTCATCACTCAAGATGATTTGCATTTGATTCACTCAAGTGAATTTTAACAATTTCAATGCGTTGTTGAAGCGTATATCGTTCCATTTTTATTAATAACGTAGTTTTTAATTGTCAAATGTCAAAAAATGACAGCTTCAAAAGTAACATCTACCGAAATAACGGGCTATTCAAAATAACACCTCTTATTGGAAAACCCTGTATAACGTGTTTTGTATTCTTTAAATTTCATAATTTTCAAGTTAAGATAGGTAAATTTCTTCTTTTTAAAGACAATGATCCCAAGGCAAACATTTTTCATAAATGTTTTCAGCATCACAAAACCAACGATTTTAATTACTTGTTATTTTTCACTGTGTGCGCTAGTATATTTATTTATAATGTGGTCCACCAACCCTGGCACCGGTACATCCGTAGGTAAGTGTCAGCATTCCCCGCCAGATGGCAGGATGCGTCCAATTGAGGCAATTACCTTTAGAGTAACAATCCCACCGGTAGACGGTGAGCGGTGAACACCGAGCGGTTACGGCAAGGTGCATTTACCTCATATCCGACACAATTAACCCACCGCACCGCGGCCGCCCACCTCCAAGCCACTATCACAAACAGTTGGTGTGTCGGACTCTCGGTACATTGAGACGTGATATCAATTAGGGTAATTGAAAGCCCATGATTTCAAGTTTCAAGGCAAAGGACGTTGGATACCGCATTGAATTAGGTGTGATTATATTTGTGTGTAGATCCGTAGATTTCGTTTTGTACTAATTAACTAATTAACTAACTAACTAACCATCACGCCGTTTCCCCGCAGGGGTAGGCAGAGAGGACGGACCGCCAAACAACTCGGTCTTGGCACACACTTCTTGCCTCATTCACATTCATACAACGTCTCATACATACTCTTCTATTGTTCTGACTCTTGACATGGCCGGACTCAAGTATCTGATTCACTTGGCCGTGCCATGTCTTCCTCGGGCGTCCCCGACGTCTGCTACCATTCACATTTGCATCGTATATTCTCCTTACACTCTTTTCTTCGCTCATTCGCTCTACATGCCCAAACCATCTAAGCGTCCCTTTCTTAATCTTACTCATTAGGCTTACATCAGCCTTGCACTCTTTGCGGATCTCCACATTCCTCACACGATCAAACATGGGTTTACCACACATACGCCTCAGGGATCTCATTTCAACAGCATTTAATCTACTTTCATCCTTTCTTTGCCAGTTCCATGCCTCATTCCATACATCAGGGTAGGTACCAGCACTCCGTTGGGGACTGCTAACTTCGATTCTTTGGACATTTTTTTGTTAACGCCCACGGCGTTCAATCCTCCCATTAATTAATTAATTAATTCGTTTTGTACATTTTGAAATAGACCTACTTTGATGTACCTGACTAGTAAAAGAAAATAAAAGAAGAGATATATTGACTTAACGATAAAGAAAAACATTTGACGGCCCTCCAGTTTTCAGCAAAATTATTCAGTCTTAGCTGAAAATCAGTAAAAGATTAAAATAAAGCTCTGCTAGGTAGTCTAGTTCTCCTGGGTATTAGGGAAATGTATAGATGGTTTTAGATTATTTGCGATATGGTAAGATTTGAAATTTTCACGGCCAAAAGTATTATGGCGATTTGTTTTTGGGGGATTATGCCGTGTTGCGCTACCTCCTTCTCTAGCCAACGCTTCGGACGGCATTGCAGTGTCCATCATCAGGGCAGATGTGTAATGTATTTGCGATATGTTAATATATTTTTTATGTGAATACCGCAAAAGATTATGGCATCCCCAATGTGGGTATGTTGTGAAGCTGAAGGTAGTGCGGCGGGGAAAGAGATGGGGAAGAGGAAGGTGGGGGAGTACCTAGCTATTTAGTTCTGGTCACCAAACACGACTAAAGCCAATTCAAGTAACGTTTCAATTCTGAATGGTGGTCCTACACCAGAGTGATACTGAGAGTATCTTCCAGTCTGAAACGTGCCGCTGTATAGGTACTTTATATTATTTATGATGAATAAGTTGTGAAATAACACAAATTAATCAAATAAAATTTACTTGCGCACGCCGGGATTTTAACGCGCGACCTTCGGCTTGCTAGTCGAGAGCCTACCCCCTCGACCACGCAGGCCTCATATATATACTTTAGATCTTCGATTTGATCTTATTCGTAACACTTTTATAGGCATTTGATAGCTCATGTGGAGGACTGTTAGCATAAATCTTAAACCCCCCGAACTTGATATTTAGAGTCATTTTGAGGAAATATACAATTTGTCTAAAGAACAACAATACAGTAATGACAATTCTTTTTCAAACTTTCTTTAGGCCGTTCGGTTCCGTTATAGTGATTTTTCCGAATTAAAAACTCATGGTAGGAACCACAATCATGTGAACACTAACGCGATAAAAAAGGTAGTATCCAACATGGCAACCATCTTTAACCGGAACAGGAACGTAACAAATATTATTTTTTAACTAATATTTATTAAATTAATTAAAAAAAAACGTTTTCTTAAGATGAGAACAATATGAAATTAAAGATGTGCCACTCATGCTCACTGTTCAGGCCCGCGAGGAAATGCCCAATTGAAGAGTCCACTTTTAGCCAGCCGGTATTGTCACCGGTGAGTGGGTTCAATCAAAGTTCATCAGGTGCATTTACTCGCCCATCCCCGCCCCGCCTTCCCTACTCTGCCTCTCCCCGCCCAAAGTTTGGAGTTCACGTATTACAGGCTGCCTACCTTTAATCAGAACACACTGAGTACCGAGTCATGACATTCAATCTGTTAGAATGGTAAATAAGGCTAATAACTACTAAGGAATCCGGTAAGTTGAGTCGAAGAAATTTAGTCCAAAGATGAGCAGATCGGAGGTGATTCTACATGATGGAACAAGAAAAAAGAGATTTAATTTTTTTTGCAATTCCGCCGTTTTTTTCCCACACGAAAATATTTTTCCATTGAAGAAAATGCTTTTATCCATACATTGTAATTTCGAAAAAGGTATTTATCTTTTTTACTTGCACTATCATGTAGAATCTATTACTATATATCGCTAATGGAATATCACTACAAGTTTATTCATTTGAACTAAATTTCCGCAGCACAGTTTCGGCCTCTCCGTGGTGATGGTCAAACTCCGATAGGAGAGAGTACCTACCAAAAGAGAAAAACACGTATAAATAAAACCGTAGTCGACATCGAGGTTTGTTAAAGATACTAAATTGCAGAACAGATATTCTAGCACAGCATAACATAATGCTGTTGAAATAATCAATCTGTGGTAAAATAATAATAAGAAAAATAAATACAGTCCGAGTGATTATTTTGCGTTGTGTTTAAAGCTACAGAAGAATCTACCTACTTCATTGAATTTATGTTTTTTCCCAGATTCAGATTAATTACGACATTTTCAATAATGAATGTTATCGTTACAACGAAGAAGGAAGTCAAGAGAGGAACGAGAAAGAGAAGACAAAATATTACCTGGCTCTTTAGATCTGATATATTATATGACTAAAATCACACTAAGATAATGATTGATATATCACCAGGAGGAAGCAATCTAAACTATGCTATGGTGAGATACTCTGAAGCGACATGCAATTCAACATTTTATTTTTCATTGAGTTCAAAATTCAGACATACTTTCCTCGTTAGATTCATATTTTGAATCAATTATGCATGAAATACCAACGTAGCTACCATTTATAATGGGTTTACGTCAATATTGCACAAATAAGATAAAGCCAAACAATTCGCTTCGGAGCACGTATTCGATAAAGAGGTATATTGCTCACCTAAGACACTCAAAATAAATAATCATTTTTAACATTTAGGTACCTCCATTTAGTCGCCATTGTTGAATACCTATAAGATCCATCTTTATAACAAAGAAGGTGCTTTGCTTCAGAGATATCAATTTTAAACTTATTTGTGAACGCGCTACTCTTTCCACGATACTCTATTTTGATTTTCCGTTGTGCATCTAACTTACCAGGAGTTGCAGAGTGGATGGTTCACCACACAACTCTATGTATCTTGGCACACAGTACACAATCCTTGATTCATTCATATTCATACATCGTCATACAATGCTCAAGATGATGCAGAGAGCAATTTTTTTGGAATATTGATACATATAATAATAATAAGCCTTTTATTCTGAACTTCTGTTTGGTATATTAATATTAGAAATGTTTTGTTTGTTATAATATATCCCGAAGTTTGCCTCTTGGCATAGGCCTCCTCTAATTTTTTTTCTTCGCATCTCACTAATGCCGCCCAGGATATCCCATTTTATTTCTTCGAGAGCTATTTCTAGCTCGTATAGGCTTTCTTCGGTTCTAAGGGATCTCTTATTTAAAGTTGCCATATTGAGTATTTTGTTTCTTCTTGTTGTTAGAGGGTTGTGGTCTATAACTCCCGCGGGGACCAGCCGAATTGGTAGACTTGATATATATATTTAATTGATATACTTAACATCAATATTTAACGTCGCTGACGTAGTAGATCGTTCTGAACAAATAGTAAGACAAAGACCACGGAACAGTGACTATTAATTCTGCAGAATGTCTGTAGCATATAGCATTCGTAGAAAATATCAAATAAATTAATAGCTGCGTAATAAATAACACCAAAGTGATAAAGGTACGGTCAAACAGATCAAGTGATAAATGTGTCGAGTTTTAATTGCCAACACCATTCCGTTCTACGTGGAGAAGCATTTCGTTCAATTGAAGGTAATTGTGTGGGTCAGGGAAGTCTGGTGCCCGGTTTCTGTGCCCGGTACCAAGCGGCCTGTCTGGTGTCCACCTAGAAACCGGATAGCTGATGCCTGTGCCTGTTGTGTGCAGCAGTGTCAAGATAAAGGTAATTGGAGGCAATTGTTGGCAATCAAAGCCAATTTAGTGGCTCTGCGATGGTTGTTGATGATTTTTAAGACGGAATGAGGTGATCAGAATAATCACCGAAACAAAAGTAATAAAAATCATAATATGGTATCCTACATGCATAAAATCAATGGATAATTATGTATAGGTTTTTAAAGATTATAATCAATATTAGAAAATCTTGATCTATTAACCATCAATTTATTAAGAATCTCTTCAATTTTTTTCGTAATTCGGTGAAAAACGGGATTGCAGGTGCTTAACGAATGAATTTATAGGTTTCCTTATAATCTTTTAATGAGATACGAATATTTTTAATATTTATTATCACGATATCGGAACACGTGTTAACAAAAATCCTAATATTTATATATTTCGTTATTGTATACTAGCTGTACCCAGCCACGCGTTACTGTGGCACAAAAGTAGCGCGTGTTGCTTTTATGTTCAACAGATGGCGCCGTTTAAGAAATAAAACTGTTTTATTTTTTACCTGTCATAGGTGACATCTATTTATAATATAACGTTGTGTCAATATTACAAAGCAATCGTTGAAGAACTTTCGGAAATTTAAGATTTTGAACAAACGAACATTAACATTTTTATTTATAAAGATAATCAAGGCAAATGCAGGTGCATGAACATGTGTTCCGATACAATAGAAATTTACTAAAAGTTTATCAGGATGCGGCCTGCAATGAGATTTTTTAATAAAATAGCAATACCTACCCATTTTTTTCCGTCGCAGATAGCACTGTTATTTGTATTGCTGTTTCAGAAAACAAATTTATTTATGGGTTCGCGTGAGTGCATAAAATATAAATCACACTATTAATGTAGCACATTTAAGCTTACGAAATAAAAGGTATATATCTATCGTAGAAAACCTAATTGAAATGTTTTATCATAACTGTTTTTGTTTACTTTTTACAATTTCAAGACGGCTCTCGCAGTTATTAGATATCTACGCGCTTGACATTGACATTGTCGCACATTTAGATCTCTTTCCACCACGAAAATTATTGAATAGGTTTTTAATTTATTTTATACACCTTTATACATTTCTGCTAGGTTTATTGAAGTAATTTTATTTTTATCAGTCTCTAAAACTAATCACTATTAGAAACATCCAGATACACATATTTCTTGGAAAGTAGACATTTTACGCAGTGATAAAATAACCAAGGTTAAAACATGTGTACTTAACTCTAAAACATCTAGTAATAAAAATAACAATTTTCCTAAAAATTCGTAAAAAAATTGATTTAAATAATACCGGAATCAATGATTATTGATTCCGGTATTATTTTGTTGAATAAGTTTAAAACGTGACGGGTGCGACATCTATCGGGAGTAGAATAAAGTTGCATCGATTCTGGGTATAGTTTCGTTGCTTAGGAAACTGCAGCGTCCTCTTTTACCGAGGGAGGCTGTATTACACAGTGAGCCTTCAAACAGTTACAACTTATGAGAGGCTAATTCATTAGAATGCAAAACAGTCTAAGAAAATTTACTTTATATTTGTCCACTAAAAACTAGTGAACGGAATAGAACCAATAAAAAATATTTATAATTTTCATAATACAGTGTGAATTACTAGTTTATTTTTTCTTTTAAATCAATTAAATATTATATAATAACGATTTTAAAATTATTTACGAGTAGACAAAAAGATAAATACAAATTGCAAACAGCATTTGTCATTCTCTGAGTGCTGTGAGAGGAGCAAGCGGTTTCACTTACGAATGATTTTAACAAATTATATGATAAAAAACGAAGCAGATATATTGCACTCAATTCTGATAAAAACAACTGTAGGTAAACCCGAATTGTGACTTATGATTAATGCAGACTTTTTTAAAAAATAACACTTGGATTCAACTTTATTACTACAAGAAACAACACTGTAAGTCTGACGAGATGGTAAAAGGTGCATTTTTTTCTCATAGTTCAAAATATCACCAAGTTTTGACGTTGCCAGCGCCCTTGAGGTTGCACAAAATTTTTTTGATTGGGATTTTGCACAAAAACGGCGCTATATAAATCATCCAAATATTATTATTATTGTCATATTCGAAGATTAGGAAATAAGCATAAATTATTAAAATAACCCAAACTAAGATAATAAAAAAATAATAATAATGAAATAATATTGTTAAGTTATGTTTATGTTACACCCATGTTATGTTTATGGTAGGTTTATGTTTATGATATGTTATGTTCATGTTATGTGCATGTTATGTTATGATATGTTTATGTTATGTTCATAGTATGTTTGTGTTATGTTTTTCTTTATGTTTTATAATCACATTTGTTTACTCCCATATGCTGTGTTTGTTTATAAGATTGCCCATTTCATAATTCTATTTTTAAAAAACCCTACTAATTTTAGAAAAATCTTTGGTTTAATAACGAAAAGCGCCCACTTATATTGTACACAGGTTCCTATTTTTATAATTTTGTAATTACCCATTATTACCAGCTCTGTATTGTTTTTGTTAAGTTATGTTTATGTTACACCCATGTTATGTTTATGGTAGGTTTATGTTTATGATATGTTATGTTCATGTTATGTGCATGTTATGTTATGATATGTTTATGTTATGTTCATAGTATGTTTGTGTTATGTTTTTCTTTATGTTTTATAATCACATTTGTTTACTCCCATATGCTGTGTTTGTTTATAAGATTGCCCATTTCATAATTCTATTTTTAAAAAACCTTACTAATTTTAGAAAAATCTTTGGTTTAATAACGAAAAGCGCCCACTTATATTGTACACAGGTTCCTATTTTTATAATTTTGTGATAATCTACTGTTACCAGCTGTGTACCGTTTATTTTAAGTATGTTATGTTTATGTTATGTTATGCTTATGTTATGTTATATTTATGTTATGTTTATGTTATGTTTGGTTTATTTATGTTACTTTATGTTATGTTATGTTGTTTTATCAATGTTGTTTTGTCAATCATGTCAATTTTATCCTGTAATTTGTTGTATTTATTAATAAGAAAAATGTTGTAATGTATGGCCAAGATCACTCTTAATGGGTGAAAGCCAAAATAAAGAATAAAAAAAAAAAAAAAAAAATAACTTATATCATTGATGTCGCTATCCCAAATTTCTGTTATATTCAAAAATCTGTTAATGAAAAAATAAGAAAATACACAGATTTAGGAAATGAGATAAAAAGAATTTGGCATTCTCAGACTATAAAAATATTACCATTTGTTATTCGGCTACTGGCATTATACCTAGCTCTCTCATAAAAAAATTAGGCGTATTAGATCTGTCAAAGAATTTATACATAAGAATGCAAAAATCAGTCATTTTAAATACATGTAGGATTACGATAGATTTTTTAAATATATATTGAGGGATCAGTAGGATTTATAGGTCCAGTTAGGAGTTCTACCGAACCGAACCCTCTGATATAAAAATATCTGGAGTCAGTGAATTATTTTCCCATTTGATCTCTGGTGAGTTGACGTGTTGTTCTTGTATTTTTGTTTGTATTTATTATGCTTATATAATGCACTTGCATAATGTGGATTGACTAGATGATAATTTGTGGAAGGGCTTAGTTTTTCCTGTTTGGAAGATTTAACCCAGGCATTAAGTAGTAAAATAATATATATATATTTTTTTTTTACATTCATAAAATTAAAATAACCTTTTTCTTTCATACATTATGGAATAAATTATTATTATTATTTTCATCTGCCTGACGTAAATTTATTGTTTCTTGTAAAAATTAAGTGTAATAATAATATGTTTATTTTTTTTTGCGTATTGAGCGTGAGGTGGAATTCGGAAACTTTACACCAAATGAAGACCTAAAATATACCTAAACAGAATTTTTTACTTTGTTATCGTTACAAATTTCAGATGGCGAAAAATCTTAGGGACTACATATCGATAAACACTCGATTTAAACGATTTAAGAAGCAATACAAAAACTTAAATAAAAAATTATACCACTAATAGGTGTACCAACTCTACTAACACAAGTAAAGAGAGGATTATACTATAGTTTCAACCAGTTCCATCTAAATTATTTATTTGAAATATGGAAAAACACACATTACTTATTCAAACCACCTAAAAATAATACAGAATAAAGTTATAAAAAAACTTTTGAACTATAACCGAGATACCCTCGCCAAAAAGTATACCAAGAAACAAAATAACTGAAAATCAGAAAACTGTACGAATCTAACATATGCTTATTAATCTAAAAAATCCAAAATAGATTTATACACACGAACACAACATTTATAAAAACATTACAAGTATATGAACACTACACAAGACAACATAATAAACTATACACACATTCAGCAAAGACTGAAAGAGGCAAAAGAAACATTGGCCACGAGGGTGTACACATATACAATCTCCTTCCCAATAGCTTGACTTCAGTAAATAGAATGAACATATTTGAGAAAAAACTCTTTGCTCAGCGAGCTAAATTAAAATGTACTTATGTAAGTTGATAAAAAGATAGTAAACAATAATATTAAGATCTTTAATTGTAATGTGTACTTTTAACTTTAAAAAGTGAAATTTCTATATTTCTATTAACTTAAAATCAAATAAATGTACCATGTACCTATCTACTTTCTAAAACTGATGTCATACAAAAATTCATTTTTTCGCATATTATTATAAAATAAATTTATTAAAATCTCCACTTGAGTGGCACCCTAACGTGTTAAGGGATATATTAACAGGTCAGGTGTTAAAATAACTGTGAAGAGCAAAGCCGGTTACGAAAGTTGAAAAATAAATAAAGCGATCTTGATACGGCGCCAAATGAATGCCAAAAGTTGACGTATGCCACGTTGACGATGTGCGGGTTTATTATTTGTACGATATAAAATTATTACTGTATTTGAATGATCAGTAACAAATTATTCATATCTCAAAACAACAAAAAAGGTTTGGCTCTCATGCTGGCCTATTTAACAATCTTTGAATGGAGTAACTTTCTCAACTCATTGGCATTCTGAATAATATATTTTCACGCTAATGTGTTTGCTAATATGTAATACTCAACCTTCTTGTTTGATTTGCTGAGAATTCATATTATCATAATAAAAATACAGGGTGATATAAAAAAGAATATTTGTGAGTTCAATGTTAAAAAATTTCGTGGTCTTAAGTACGTTGATAAAAAAATGTTTTTAGTTTTTAATATATTCCAATATATTTTTCAGAAATGATCACAGATGACGATAAACACTATTCTATTTCTATTCTTATTTTATTAGATTTTTTTTTATTTTACCCACGCACAGGCAGTGGTTTTGTGGGTTCCCTTAATTTTTATTTTTAAATGTAAATTTTTATTTCAAAATTTGTAAAAAAAGTAAAAAAAAGACAAAAAAGTAAGCCAAAATTTTTTCATTTCTACTCAAGTTACGATTGTACAACCCCATCTAAGGGCACTCCTATCCCGATGCGACCGGTACACCAGCGCGCACTTACTTGTTGGGACTTGGAACACGTATGGGAAAAAGTCGAAGTGTCTTGAGGAATTGACCGGTATACATGACAACCTAATAAACCAATATTGGAATTTAGGATGGGCCGGAATAAAGGGGTTGATTGCGCTTTAGTATTCGTTTCTCGCTTTCCGCTTCTTTTAGCTTCCCGTTTCTTTTTGCTTGTCACATCTTCTTGTTTACCGCTTTCAGTTTCCCGCTTCCAGCCTTCTTGGTTTTTTGCTTCCCGCTTCACGCTGCTTCTTACTTCCTGCGTCTTGCTACCTGCTTCCAGCTTGTAGCTTCCAATTGCTTCTTACTTCACGTTTCCCGCTGCTTCATCCATCTCGCATTCCGCTCTCGCTGCTTCTTGCTTAATTATTTTATTTTTAAATTTTCATGGAAAACAGAAAAAAGTCAGCGCGCGCCCCTAGTCCTTAGCATGGGGAATAATGGCATATGTGAGAACATTAGCGCCATTTGCATGGCTGATAGATGAGGGAATATCCCAGCCCGGCCCTGGCACGCGTGCTTAAGGAAACAATAACACAGATACTAAACAAAGAAACATTTGTGAAGACACCTATTGTTGGGGAACAATGCCATTGCTGGAGTAAGTGGGGGTAAGTGGGGGCCAGAAAGGAGACGGAATAAGAGGAGCACTCGTCATAATATTTTCTAAACAATGATGGAGGATATTTGATATCCAATTGATTCGGAGGAGGTACGGGAGGTATTGCTTATCGGAAGGTTTTATTGCTTTTACAATACGACTGTGAACTTATAAATTAAGATTTATTTTGGTACTTTTGTTTATGTTAGCATTTTGTCGGTGATGTATTTACTTTATACAAAATTACGTGGCAAAGTGTTGTACATAAGTAAACTGAAACAGTCAAGTCGTTTCAAAACGAATCATTTATATGCGATTAATATATATTATTATTATATTTTAGTTTATTGGGGAAACAAACAGCTTTACAATTTTTTATGAATAATTACATTTTGTGACGTTTCCACATAAAATTATATACGTTTAATACTATACATAACATGTAAGTATCTGTATACATATCTTTCTATTAAAAATATTTTTATTCAATATTTTGTTTTACAATATATATTATCCATGTATATAAAGCGCAGGCAACGCCGTGGACTTCAGCTTGTAACTAACTAACCAACCCTGACTCTATTTTTCCTTATTGACTTATATTAGTAGACAGAGAGGACGGACCGCCAAACAACTCTGACTTGGCACACACTCCTTACCTCATTCACATTCATACATCGTTTCATACATACTCTTCTATTATTCTGACTCTTGACATGGCCCGAGTCCAGTATCTGATTCACTTGATTGTGCCATGTCTTCTTGGGGCGTCCTTCTACTTCTTCTACCAGCTTCTTGATCTATAAATAACAAGTTTCATTCGCGAGAGCAACAAAAGTTTGAGCGTGAAGTTTAAGGCCCCGTAGTAAGCGTTCAAAGATGGTTTGAAAGGGTGATATGTAAATACGAATGTTAGAGGGAGCGCGCTAATATCAAAAAATGGATAATAAATAAGCGAAAATGGTGAAAATATTTAATAAAGCGTGACTCGTTTGAAATAGAGCAAAAATTTCTCCACAAATGCTTTAGTTGCAATTAAATATGAACTGATTTTTTCATAAAAACAGCAAAAAGTCTTTTTAATAATTTTCGGAGATTACTTTAACATTTTTTTTTTCTGTCGTGGGAATTTTATATAATTACCGTTTCGGCTTTACAAACTATCACAAATATTAAATTATTTTTTTTGGTACTTGAAAACTTAAAGAGTTTAAGAGAAATGTGTTATAAAACGGTAGACATTCGGATTGCGGGGGCTTAATCATTTTCAGTATTTCCCAATCACGAACTATGCGGCATTGAAATACGTATTGATCTGTCAGAATATAAAATATGCTAAAGATTTCCAACGCAGCCGGGTAGTTACTACTAGTTCATTTATAAGACGGTCTACCCTATAAAAAAATTATATCATATAAAAAATTTAACAGTTTCTCAAATGTTATTCACTCAAAACAAACATCACCACGGTGAAATAAAACTGCAAAGTGATTCACAGAAGCAGTCGCAGTCGATCCATCCTATAAAATGATATCATAATTCAGACTTGCATACCAGGAGCGTAGGAAAGTTCTTGCAAAAAGATCACTGAGACGGTGGTAAAGTTTGAACAACCCGGAGGAAGCTCACCTCAACTGCTCAACTTGAAATAAAACTTCTCCGCCTCTGTTGCACTTTGATACCAACTATTTTCTCCTTCCGCCCTGAAACATATCTTATTCTACACTTGGCCCACACCTCTTTTGGTCTCCTGGCAGTTGTCATAAAAGTGAGCGTAAAATTATTTCTCACGTGGCTTTGAATAACAATAAAAATGCTAAAAAATATTTATTGGATGTCTCAACGATTTGACTATCTTTTTTGTACCTGTATTATTTTATGGAACCAATAAATAGAAACAATAATAACTTTTTCTTACGACAGGTTTTATGTTATTTTTTTGATAAAACTTTGTTCATAAAAATAATTATATACAATTATAACAAATTTAAATTTCTTACAAATATTTCCTCACCTGTAAGCTGCATTCTCCAATTGTAAACTTGCATTATTATAATGTCTGTCTAGTTAATTATATATATCCCCTAACTAGAGACGTGTTTTGCATTTTACACATCTGATTAACAGCCATTTATTTATGGTAAACGGTTGTCAGTGGTGTACAATATTAAACCCGTTTATTAGTAAGGTTATCAATTAATTAAATTAAAGTATTTTTTGTAAATTAAACTCTACACATTTTTTGTGAGCAATTAATAAAACATTAAATAATAAGTAATGTAACTGCCATGCAATAAGCAACAACGTTGGTCTCAATAATGACTTTTTTTAGGTAATAAGACATTTTAAGATAAACATTTTTAAATTTATAAAGTACATACCTACCTACCTGATTTGATAAGGGAATCTAATCTTAATATTTGAAAATTTTGCCTGGGTATTTAGGCGTTCGCAACACTTGAAAAGTAGTCCAAAGATATCGACGAAAATATCTAAGTTTGTTCTTATTATTTTTTTTAAATTTTTATTTATTTCATCAAAAAATTACAGAATATATAATATATCATTAGTAAGTTATATAACCATATGTTAAGTTAGTAACAATGACATTGTTGAAAGAAAAATGCTATAATAATAGAGCAGTTTCTAATAGAAGTAGTTAATATGTATGTAAGAGTGCTATATAGAAATGGCATAATATACTAAAGGGTTTTCCAATAAGAGGTGTTATTTTGATATTCAATCGTAAAAGATCAATGCTTTCGTTGCTTGTGTGGCACGTAGCGCCGCTTTGTTGAAAGTAAACGTTGTCCAGATCAATACCATCTAATTCCGTCCATAAAAAATCATTAATCATTTCTCGATAGCGCAATCTATTTTCCGTAACTGTTGCTCTAGCCTCATCTTCGAAAAAGTAAGGTCCAATGACTCCGTCGGACCATAAACCGCACCAAACAGTCACACGTTGAGGATAGAGAGGCTTTTTGACAATAACTCTTGTGTTTTCCGAGCCCCAGATGCGACAATTTTGCTTGTTGACGAAGCCACCGAGGTGGAAATGGGCCTCATCACTCAAGATGCTTTGCATTTGATTCACTCAAGTGAATTTTAATAATTTCAATGCGTTGTTGAAGCGTGTATCGTTCCATTTTTATTAAAAACGTAGTTTCTACTTGTCAAATCTCAGAAAATGACAGCTTCAAAAGTAACATCTACCGAAATAGCAGGCTATTCAAAATAACACCTCTTATTGGAAAACCCTATACAAAACAAAAAGTAAAAATATATATAAAAATATAAAAGGGAACACGAACTATGTTTAAAAAATAATAATTTCTCCGAGTTCGCTAATCATTTAATAGAGACAGGCCATAGCTTCAACCGAAATAGCGGGCTATTTAAAATAACACCTCTTATTGAAGTATGATACAGGTAAAAGTGACCGAAGCGAATAGGGTCCCATTAGCTCAGTAGTAGAGCGGTGCCCCGGCAAGGCAAGTATCCTGGGTTCGAGTCCTAGATGTGACCGTATCCTTTTTCTGATTTTTCTGTAACAGATTTTCGTTTAGAAATCGCTAATATTGTCTTCAATAATTAAATAAATATCACCCCCTCAATATGTGTTGTACGCAATAACATGTCGGATGTTATGTAAGCATTCAATACGTAGAAGAATTAGAAGCTAATCTTTTTTTCGTTGATTGGTAAGTAGTTATTGATTTATCGATTAGCTAGATAAGTAAATTAGCTAAGCAAATAATATTACGATAGCAACAAACACGTAAGAAAGTACCTAAATCAATACACCAACTTACTACCACAAACTTTCACAATTCTTGCCACATTCAGAATAAAGCTTTGAATTATCATAAACATAAGGCAGTAAATTCATCTTGCGAACTTCCCCCATAATAACAAGCACGTGTACGTCAAAACGCGCGTAGATTAGGGCTTTAAAGGTGGATTCGAAAGCCTCAGAACAAGTGACACGCGTAATGAGTATATCAATTCAAAGGGTAAGAAGGTAAAGTAATCTTCTTACGACAACAGTGCTTTACCTCGAAGGCTGTACGGGGAATTGCCTCGGGGGAGACACGCGGATACAGGACTGTACCCTTTACCCCTTCGAAGCGGTAAGAACGGGTATAAATATTATACAAAGACTAGAAAATTACATTGATTTTTCGCGAATTATTTTAATTAATTAATTAGATCAAATATTAAATACCAAGAGAAATTATTACTAAATGTCAGTTTGATGATTTTTTTTTATTTTTATCTTCGCAATAATTACAAATCAATATTGCAATGGTTTTTTCTGCGCCTGATATAGGAGGAGTTGGACGTAATTACGCTTAAATAACTAACTAGCCATCACGCCGTTTCCTAACGGGGTAGGCAAAGAGGACCGACCGCTAAACAATTCACATTCATACATCGTCTCATACATGCTTTTCTATTATTCTGACTCTTGACATGGCACGGCTCAATTATCTGGTTCACTTGATCCTGCCATGTCTTCCTCGGGTGTCCCCGACTTCTTCCACCATTCGAATTTGCTTAATTTATTATCATTACACTCCTTTATTCATTCATTCGCACTTAGTATTTATCGATTCAACATTATTTATGGTTCCTGGTAAAAATTTGCAATCAATACAAATATATTGGTGCGTTCTTGAATATTTTATTAATTTATTTCTGGTGATCATTTCTCTTACTAAGAAGGGTAATGAAATTACAATATTTGGGATAATATACGTGTAGTTTTTTTTTATTTTTTTTAATATTTTCTTCATCGTTTACAAAAGATTTTTTTATCCCAACCATTACATCATGAAAGTCTATTATAAGACATATATAAATATATCTTAATATGTTTTATTGATGACTCTACTGAAAACAGACGAGACTTAAAAAAATAATTTAAAAAACCTTTATCAACGAAGCTTTGGCGATGAGGGATTTAATTTTTATAGTGTTTTTAAGAATCTAAAAATAGACTAGAATAATTAATGTAGTTATGAACAACAGACATACCTACATGTGAGTAAATTACACATATTATAATATAATACAGCCTTTAGTGTAAACCTGTATTAAAATTTAAGCTTGTATTTAAATTTAAATTTTCTTGTTTTTAAACTACGACGAGTGAAGTATAATTTTACGAATTGAGATTTGGGTTTCAATTTTCCAGTTTTACAGCAGCGAACAGGTAAAGTGCCCTAGATTACCTTTATCATTGCTTCCCTTAATTCCACAGCGGAATAACAAGCAGTTCCTCGGAGGGGTAGAATAAACAGCCTGATTGTCTGATTCCTTCCCAGAAATTAAACTTAACACATTTGTCTCCTGGTGAGAGGGATGAAGCTCAGCTAAGACAGGCTTCATTTTACGGCAGTCGACGAAATAAACACGGAATTTTCACAATTATTTCAAATTAAGTGGTGCATTGGAACGACGAATATCATTACGAATCTGGATAATTTAGATAAACACAATAAAAATCAATATAATTTTTGGTAACTTGAATCAAATTGTCATAACGACAATTCATACAACAACCGCATTCAAACTAGTTCACCCAAACTCCCATCTACTCCCATCACCTTCCATTTTTCATTTATCCTAATCCTATTATTTAGAAAGATTATAATAAGTGAAGCTTACAGTTTATCTTAATATGTTGGAAAATTTTTAACAAATAATAATAAATCACTTTGCTTAATAAAAAAAAATAAACGATCATTTTGAATAACAACCAACCTGCAATATGTATACGGACATCTACATGTGTTTAAATTCATAGGTACACGGAGAAAATGAGTATTGCTATTTTGTTAAGATTCTCTTCAAATTGTGAATTATCCGTTTAGAAACGGGATTGCAGGCCGTTTCCTGATAAACTTTTAGTATATTCCTGATATAATAATATATAATGACAAAATTCGAAAATATTGGGATTTTTGAACAACATTGGGATTTTTATAAACAACATTGTGATGGTAAATTTTTATTTTACTAAAAGTTTATTAAGAAATGTATGAATTCATTCGTCAAAGACGTTCAATCCCGTTTCTAACCGCATTACAAAAAAAATTGAAAAGATTGTTAATAAATTAGCAATATTTATCATTCTCCGTGTAGGTACATGAAAATTTTTGAATCATTCCATAAATAAATTATTATAAGCAATAATTAGTCGCCTGTAATATCAATACAAATTGAAAATATCTCTCGAGCAAAAATAAACGCTACCGACGGGAGTTGAACCCGCGCATTCTGATGTCCGTTGACCACTGAGCCACGTGGGCTTATTTCCAAACCGCCAAATAATTCAATATGTACTATTAGTACTACAGTCAAAAATTACTGCTTATTATATTTTTTCCACCTGTTAACACCCAACTTTATTTTTGTAGGAAAGGCTTTGTTAGTGCTAAATTTCCCACTAGATGGCGTCGAGACAGATTATATCTACATTTGTTGGTGAAATATTTTGTCTTTACTTGTCAAATATTATAACTTTTTTAATGAAAAACTAATGTTTATAAGACAAGGTTTTTATGCATAGCACAAAGGATAATAAATTATTGCTTATAATCATTTATTATCCTTTGTTCTTTGCATAAAAATCTTGTCTTATAAACATTAGTTTATCATTAAAAAAATAATCATGACATACATGCTATATTTAAATGTAATGCTACTTTCAGACAAGCGATTTTTAATTGTTTAAATTCTTGTTTTCAAAATTTGAATTATAAAATACCGTGATTTTTCAGGTAAATAGCGCAGTAGTTACAAATATTTTCGAGAACGTATTAAAATTACCCGGTTTTAAAATATGACCCAGTAACAAAACTGACATAAAATTATATTCAAACGGATTATTCGTTTCTAATTTCTCAAAGTCTCAACACTAAACAAGTTATATTAATTGTGAATACGAACACACTTTATTAAAACCCACCGCAATTTCACCTGACGTACCGCTCCGTGAATATCTCATGCTAATCCCTTAGCAGATGAAATATAGGTGATACGTCAGATGGGCTGCCGGGTGCGACAAACAAAACATATTTAATAATAATGTAAGAATGGTGATTTTTTTATGATTTTTGTGGTCGAGGGGTAAGGCTCATCACTAGCAATCCGAAGTCTGCGGGTTCAAATCCCGACGTGCGCAAGTAAATTTTATGTGATAAATTTGTTTTATTAACTATTTATTAATTAAAAATAATACATAGAAAACTTACGCTACGCTCCAGAGTAGAAGGTGTTCTCTGTAACGCCCTGGTGTAAGACCACCATTCAGAATTGAATAGTTGCTTGAAACGGCTTTAGTCGTGTTTCGTGAACAGATCTGTAGCCAGGTACTCCCTTACCTTCCACTCCCCATATCTTTCCCCCTCCTCACTAACTTAATCCTATCATAAACTTCAACATATCCCAATTGGAGATGCTATAGTCTCACTGGCTCCAGATGATTAGGAGCAGTTGGGACTCTACTGAGATATTCACAAAAAAAGAAAACGGTTTATTTTGCCCTAGGCGAGGCTAAAGATAAATCATTTTTCAATTTGGGAGGCGGGTATGGGTACCGCCGCCCGGCAATCATCAACTGGATAATCAACAACTCTTCCATAAGTCACCCCAAGTGGTCTGCTACGTTTGGTGACTTAGCAGGGGTGCCTGGGATCATGGAGTGAGGTTTGTCCAGGTCTGCGCTTGCCCACTAGCTAGGGCCGGCTGAATACATTTTTTCTGGTGACCGGATAAATCATCAAAATGATAATTTATCACATCTTTAAAAAGTTATATAAAGTGATGGAAAGTGATGAAACAAATTCTTTATTAACTGAGTTAAGTAGGTTGGGCTAGGTTAGGTTAGGTTTAAATTTTTCTTATAAATATTATCGTAAAATAAATCGTTTCTAATGACTTTAGATCACTTTTTAAAAGTGTGTTGAATTTTCACTGTGTTGAGTTATCATGGAACCATTTTTTCTATTTTATATATTTTATATTATAATTTATTTAATTTACTGTATTGAACTCATGCATCACGCTTTGTAACTTATTTTATCAATCTATACGTGCAATCTATAATCTGTACCATTGTTGAATAGTTACAAAATAATATTGAATTATAGTATATTAAGAGCCCATTAAAACGTAAATACATAAAATATGGGATTAAGGAATAAGATAGACCTGATGATAAACAACCTGCGATAGGAAAGGCCGGCACAAGAAGGAGGGATGTTTTCCAATTTTTTGTGTAAATATGTTTCGTGATGAAACATTAAAATATTCATTTCTACATGCCGTACCCTGTTTTTGAGACGATGCACGTCAATCCTTCAGTGGTCCGAATGAAGCGTTCGTATTGTATCATTTTAAAACGGCTCATTTGACGGGGAATAACTGCGGCCCACAAGCCTTTGAATTTGTCAAAATATCGAAAATTTATAATAGCTTCCATTCGGATTTATGCTCCCGAATTTAATGGACCATGAATCAGGAGAAGAGAGGTGAATTCGGCGGTATGCAAAGACTAACGTTTATTATTTCCGTTCGTTTTGGCGCCTGAGTTCAGATACCAACAGGTGTGAAACGTTTGTTTTATTTTTTTGATGTTTTTTTAAGAATTCGAGTGCCGATCTTAGGGGTTCTGCATTAGTTCATAAATCAATCGTAATGGTGGCGATTTATCGTTTTTATTGCATTTCTAGTTGAGGTTAAAAATATTTAGAAAACTTGTTATGAAGGAAAAGTGTTTATGCATCTTGAAAAAGTGGCAGATGATATTTAATCTACGAATTAACGCATTTTTCGTGTAAGCTTGATTTTGTACAATTAAAAACATTTACAGGACTAACCTTTATTATTATTTTTTATCACAACTGTTGTTTTAAAAATGAAAAATGAACCGAAAAATACTGTGCAATGATTGTATTACTAGGAAAGTCGTCAAAATGTGGGAAAAAATAAACTCTTTTTCTAAATTGATGAAACAGTTTTTTCGAGTTGTAGAAGTACTTTTTTGCCACGTTAGCTCTTCATACAAAATAAGCTTTATATGTACTAGCCAACTATTAGTCCTATTTATTTATAGAAACAAACAGTACATGATTTATAGAAATAAAACAATATACAGGAATAAGATATTTAAGATTTTCACGGCCAAAAGTATTTTTGTTATTTGTTTTTGGGGTGTTATGCCGTGTTGCGCTAAAAAATAACACATCTGCCCTGATAATGGACACTGCAATGTTGTCCGAAACGTTGGCTAAAGAAGGAGTTAGCGCAACACGGCATAACACCTCAAAAACAAATAACAAAAAAAAAGAAAAAAAAGAAATAAGATACATCATTTTGGGTACCTATGATGTTTCCTTGTAATGTCTGCTAAGTGGTATGTTTATTCCTTAATTACCATGTGACATGTGTAGTTTATAGGTGTGTGTGTGTGACGCGTGTAATGTAAGGGTGAGTGTTTGTGTGTGTGTCTGTATGTATGCGCATTGAACAGTTTAAATTAATTATTGACATGATGCCACGTTTGAATTTGGGCAGTGAATCTGAAAAATGTCAATGTTCGAGTTAAGACAAATATTATTTAGAGAATGAAGAGCTCGGTTAATTGGCGAATTAGATGCTGCATTTGTTTTATAATTAAGCTTTCGGAATAGTACTGTATGACGTGTACGTCTCAAAAGTATGTTAAAGTTAATAAATATTATTGTAATAACTATTATAACAGTGTTCTTTTTATCCTTGTCCTGTATCCTTTATGTAGAGTTATAAAATCTTAGGAATCAGGTTCAATGTTTTAAATGCTGCCGAGATATATCGTATACCGTTTCGTTAGGTGATTATCCCGCGGGTAACGAACATTCATGGCGTTCATTATCGTAATAAACAATAGTTTTTTGCGATAAAACCCACCCGAGGTGTGACGTCACATCGGTTAAGAAATTAAAAGTCGGAGATCGTTATTTTAAAAAACAACCAATTAATTGCTTGAATGCTTATTTTAATTGCGCGCAACGTATGTTGGTTTGTTGATACAGACATACCGTTGATAGATCCCTCGTAAGCTTTCTCTCTTTCATATGAGATGTAACAGAATTAGTGGTTTCACCGGAGCTCTCAGCGTGAAAAGCATTGAACAGCAATTTTCCTTAGATTAATTTTGCTGAACTTACACTTATATTACAGCCCATGATGTGGCATCAAATCTCAGTGTTTCTATCGTAATTTTATCTTCTTACCTGTAACAATACAAATACATTATTAGTACTGTATATATAATTTTATTTGAACGAAAATAATATGAGACGTGATAAAGAATACAAAGACTAAGATAGTTAGTTGTTTAAAATGCATTTTACTTAGCACGAGTATGTAGGTACGTACAATTAATTTTGTTGTATATATGAAAACATAAAATTGATTAAAATGTAAGCTTTTGATTTAATTCAAAAGAAAGCAACAAAATGAAAATGAACAACATGTTTGTTTAAAAAAAACGTCATGATCTAGGGCTAGGCGATCAACGCAGCGAAGTGGCGAGTAGAAGAACCTGGTCCTCTCCTTAACCATTTTATAGATTATGAATTCGTAAAAAAATCCATATCTAGTTGTATGTAGGTATATTGATACACATTTTTTTTAAAGAAAGACCAACATTCCCGGGTTACGAATAACCGGACAATATTTGAAAATCTCCTACTACCACCGCAGTAAGCTTAAAATGTTGCTTGTGTTGTGATGGAGGACTTAGCCAGCCGAGGAATTGAACACACTACGCCTGGGTGGGACCCAAACGCGATGTCAACTCGGCCACCGATCGGTCAAATGTAACATTCTTCTACAATACATACACGACCAACTATCAGACACACTCACTAACCTATAGGATGCATGATCTGGGCAACAACTTTAGGGGTATTATTGATAGATTTACTGACTCCATTTATAGAACTAAATGTAATCTATACCATCACTAATCCTACAAATTATAGTAGCGTTGGTAATGTAGTTTTAGTGATTTGTCTTAGATAAAGTATTATTCTAGTCTATATTATTGTATGTTGCTGTTTCATGTTTTACTACTATTGTTTCATATTCAGTTTATTAGTTTAACGTTGTGCATAATTTTCGATAGCTCACTAGGTATATTCTGTACTTAAAATCTATGTAAAAGCCCGGTTGGGGGTAAAATATATATAAAATACTCTCCCAACGACACAAATAATAAGCCACAACAGGTTTTCTGTTCCCCTTGTAACTAGTTAATCATTAAATATATGAGTTTGAACATTTTCCAAAAGCCATTAATTTCCTTTAAAAATTGGCATTTACTATCAAAATACCTTACAATCACTTCAAGCCACCCCATCTAATAATACTGTCGATGCAGTGTTGTTTTTGCAGATAATTTATATCGTTTCCATTTCTTTCGCGGTACATGGAATTCTTTATATTATGTACCTACAAGTTTAGAGTTTTCAAACGAGAAAATAACTCCAGAATATAGATTTCAAAATATTTTGTACAGATATACAAAAAAATCTCAAGATCTTATTTATCGAAGATGCTTTTCATAAATGGGTTAATATCCAAATGTACCATAATTTAACGGTGCATATTATCTAGAAAGTTCTAATTGGACAAAGTGTAAATCCGTATAAATCTCCAAATGGACGAAATGAAATACCGACTTTGGCGGAGTGAATTCTTATTTTATTGTTTTATTATGGTGTAGGTAGATCAATGATCAATTGGACGAAATTTGTTGAAGTAGCAAAAATTATATTTTCGAAACGTCCCACTCGCTGCAAGGCGATGGGTCGAGATAGTCTTGTTGGAGAGGTCAAAAAATCTTAAGTAGGTTAAAAAAGTCTCTTCAAATCAAGCCCGCCAGTCAGTATTTGGGCAGACGCGTCTGCCGCCAAGATCTAGAAAATCGTCGCCCTATGAAACCGGGCACCCCTTCTAAGTCGTCAAACGTAGCGAACCACTTAGGGTGACCTATGAAAGAGGTGTTAGTTATCCAATGAATAGTTTCCGGGGCGGCGGTACCCATACCTGGCTCCCAAAGCGCTGACCAATGAATGGAACAAAAAAAAAATGGTAAAATTTCGTTCAAACTCTTTATGTTATTTAATTCAATATGTAACCGTTGCATCAAGGCGTCATAATAGCGCGCAATAACCACACGACGTACAAAAGTATTTTTTTGTGCAGTTTACACGAAATACGAAATAAATACGAATATTACTTCTCCCAAAGGCACTTTATCGCTTGTACCTTATGTCAAGAAACCAAGAAACGGGATGTAAAAGCGGAAAGTCTCGAATTAATAATTCCCTCTTCCTTCAAGGGCATTAATCAAAATAAGAAAGATATATCTTCTTACAAAATATATGTATATCAAGTCCTTACCTTTTAGGGGAGGCGAGTATGAATAATTATTATAAGCGTTTGATACCGCAATTTAATTAATCTTGCGCGTAAGGGAAGCGGAAGCAAAAGGATTCATTGGTAAACAGTTAGTCAATATTTTATTTAAAGATGTGTTGTAGGTACGTCATTTCCACCGTTTTTGGTTAATTTGACTTGAGCATCAATTCAAAGCTTTCAATAGATCATTGAATGAAGTACCTACCAATGCACAGTTCAAACATCTTTGGTTTCTCCATATTTCGGAAAACAAATGTTTAAAAATTAAAATTTTAGATCTTCTTAAACTACTATTATGGAAAACTTACACATAAAAAATATTGCTAATATATTAAGAATTTCTTCAAATTATTCGTTATCTTGTTGAAAAACGGCATTGCAGGCTTTTAACGAATGAATTGATAGATTTCCTTTTTTTGGCAAAATACGAAAATATTACTTGAATGTCAGAACACGTGTTCAAAAAAATACTAACATTTGTACATTTTTTCATCATAAATTATTAAGACAAACGTAGGTGCATGAACACGTGTTTCGATAATGTTACATAATTTACTAAAAGTTTACCAGGAAGCGGCCTGCAGTCGCGTTTTTATCTGGATTACCAATAAATTGAATAGATTTTTCCTGAACCATACTCATTTTTCTCCGTGTTATAACATTTTTCCTAAACTTTCGAATATTTTGAAAAAATTATTATCAAAGCGATTCATTAAAATATTTTATTTGCTGTTATTGTTAGCAGTGTTTACGTGCAAGATCACTCGGGCTTATTTAGAAGCGATCATGTGACTCATTTTTCTGTAAAAAAACGTTAATCTAACAAAAACTAACCTAACTACCTAATCATTATTGAAGGTTTATATGTTTTGATTTCAAGAGAGCTCCTGTAATAACCCACAAACGTGTTTTAACAATCGTTCGACTAAATGCTTTCCCAAAAAGAGCAATAGATAAACATGCCAAAAAAATAATAAAAGCCCGTTTCGTGTCGTTTCGTTAGCATTTGTAGCTAACGATCTGACAACAATATATTCATCGAACAGATACAAAACGGTTCATCTCTCCCCCAGGGCCCAGTATTCGGAAAAGATATATCTTTGAACGGGGGTAATATATGCATCATTAAACTGGCAAACGTCGTATACTTAAAGACGATAGATTTAAGACGCCGTAAACTATCGAGTCCTAAGTAGTCGTGTAGGTATGTTATTATGCTGAGCGGTATACGAGTATATGGCGAAGGTGCGCGACTCTGTTGGCGCGAAATCAAATAGGCTTGGAACGGTGCCAGACATTCATTGGCGTACACACATGGGCAATACTATAGCAGGTTGGACACCCGCTGCCGCCTACATCTTTATGGTTGCCTGGTACCTCGCGTCTAAAAACTACTGTTATCGTGAGGTAGCCACTGTAGCCGGTAGACTCGTAATAAAGGAATACTATTAATGCTATTTTTATAATGGAACCAGACCGGAACCTTTCGGCATGCCGTCAATGTTAGTAGCGGTGTATATTTAAAAATGTCCGAGGATATAAGACTTTATTTCTATAAGTTGTACCTAATTAAAGTAAATAGGGTTTTTACAAAGCTTTTCTTTATTCAAGAACAATTTTTGAAGGTTATACCCATCAATGAAATATATCATTGAAGAAGATAATACTGATAAAACTAAACGTAGCATGAAATAGACAACATTACACTTTTTGGCAGCTAACTTTTTAAATGAACACAAAGTTACGAATTAAATTGCTTTTAAACCTAGATATTGTCGCGGATAAACATATTCCCATATAAATATGTGCATGATGATATTGTTTATTCAGAGTTTGAAATATGATAAATAGATTAATAAATATGTCCCAATGGTCGAGTGGTTAAGACACCTGTCCCGGTAAAATAAGAGATCCTGGGTTGGTTCCTAGTTGTGACCGTCATGTGTTTATTTTCTATGTCTTTTCTGTTTCATGTTTTGATAAGATTTATTTGTATTATCTTTTTCTTCAATTATACTTTTCATTATTGTTTGGAAGACATATTTGTTGTATACCGTTATTGGATGGTTGGTATTTATAAGTTGTTACTGTGTTGATCCTCCGTCTGTGTACATTAATAAACTAAAGAAGATGATTTCACCTGTCATGCAAAGACGAAATTAGTGGTAACGCACAGCGAAGCCAACATCAATTGATGTGTCATCTTACCAAACCAAATTCAAAGTTTTTTAAAGATATATTAGAACTTATGGAACTGACCAAAAAACTTTTCCTTCTGCTTAAAGCTCTTTTTCACGGTTCGGAAATAAATGTAGGTACCAACCTGCACTATAAATGACTATAGTAACTTGTAAAAAAAAGTCGGCTACACTTTACAAAAGATACAAGGCTACTACACAAAAAGTTCAAACTTTTCACAGCCCGCAACATATTTTACCTATAAATAATAAGAATATAACTAAGAATGCAAACAAATTTTAAGAGAAATATTATTTATTCAAAAAATTATCGATCATTTCGTTCAGAAATCAAAGTTGAGTGATGCTTTTTGAGGTATAATAAAAGATCATAATGTTTTTAATTCAATTGAAAAATATATTTACATCTGTATTGCAAAGTATTCAAGTGATATTAAATGCTTACTTGTTGTTCGCGGGTAATCATAAGGTTACAATAATGAATTGCCAGTACTCAATCTGTCCATAGTCAGGAGCTGTCCAGCTAAGCAAATGGTATTCGAATAATGGACATCCGCATGTCCCGCGATCCTTAACACGCAATTGCTTCAATTACATATCTCCGCGTGACGTACCTACCTGTATACCTATAGTTCAATTACCATTGCCAACATTACACTCGACTGACGCCAATGTTGTTAAATTGGTGGCAAAACGTAAGGCGTTGTGATCATAGTAAGCGGCGACCTAAATAATGGAGATTTTTTCCAAATAGTGTCTTAAATCACTCTTTGTTATTTTAATCCATAGGCCATTTAGACTTATTTATTAATGGCTGTTGATTGAAAGAATAAAAAACACATACTCTTATGTATCACAGCAATTCTTAAGAGGACGTCATAATTGATCGAAACCGTTAAAAACTTTATGAATTTCTAGAAATCTCGAGTTAATAAGAGATTTTTTTAATACAAAAAATCCCTTCTTCTGATAAAATTACGGTCACCTAAAAATGTTTCATACAACTATGGATATTAATCTTAACGTTTCATTTTGACCATAGTGCTGTCACTAGCCATGAAAGGGTCCCAAATTTTTTTTCAACATTAAATCGATCACCAATTACTAATATTCCTCAATTATGCGCAACCTATTCACAGGTCATTTACTATCTTGAATTACCCCAACTAATTAAAATAGTTCATAAATACTGAAAGACCCCACTTTCAGCATTTGTTCCACCTGAAGTAACGTAACAAATACACAACAAAGAAAGATTTTCTTTAGCTTTATTCGACTTCTACAATCCACCTTGGCGAGGTAATGATTCGGAAAATTATTTTATTTGCATTCTGGAGGGCCACGTCTGCTCAGTGATTTAGGAGCCGTAATGGCCTTACATTAGCAATTAAGGTGGTCGTTACCTGAGACGATCAAAGCAGAGCCATTAGACGACCCAACGAATATGATGTCATCATCAGACTTAAATTTTATGTGCCGGTAAATGTGTCAATGGAAAAAATATATACATAGAATCGCGGTCATTTGTTTCTCTTACTACTTTATTTTGTCATTATTATATTTCGACTTACTGTCTTTAGAAAGAATCAAAAAATTTATATCTTAAGAAAAGCTTTCACAATAATATTTTCAATAACATATAAACCGCACAAAAACTCAAGGCAATTAAATTAACATTTTTAAAATATTCTGAACGATTTGGTTTGAAGAAAATAACACTTTAGGAATAAGAAAGCAATTTTACGCAAAATAAAATAAACAAAACGCACAAATGTGTTTCTAATAAATAATATTTACAAAACGAGCTTTTCTAATTATAAATATTGAATATCACAATGGAAACATGCCATAAAAATCTTTTCTTAAAATAAAATTATTTAGAAAATTTTTCCTAAATCAATAATAAAAATATTAACAAAACGAGATTTTCTAAATGCTTTTCTAACTATAATTATAATTTAACATCACAATGGAACACTGCTACCAAAATATTTTCTTGAAACGAAACTGCTTCTAAAACGAAATTAGTAGTGCATTGCCAAAATGCACGAGATCAAAGGAAAATGCATCATAAACACAAATTACTGTTTCTAAGCAAGCTTTAAAATTGTGTGGAAATCTCTAGATATTCTAGAATATTTCAGAATAAACCCGCAAGCCCATCTCACCTCCAAGGGATACTTAACATTTCATCATCCTGTTAGCTTGCAGGGGTAATTTATCAGCCTCGTTATAACGTCAACAAGTGCAATGCTATGATTTAACGGTAGCTTAACCAGATACTGTTGTGTATCAAATGCATATTAGTTCAATCACACCGTACATCGTTCCTCGTGCGTGCAAAGATGACGCTCTGAGACAAAGAAAAAAAACTTATATTAAATTTATTTCCTACCTAATATTCGAGATTTTCTATGGTCGATCCAATATTTCGGCAATAGATTGTTGCATTTATTTATTTATGAACTGGGCGTAATATAGCTGAAATAATACTCCATAAGTTTCATCAAACTTAAAAGCAGCATCATAACTCAAGCAAATTTGCAACCCACAAATTCGTCTGTTCGAAATTTTTTGTAAATTATTTTTATGTGTACAATAGTTTTGTTTGTTGGAAAAACAACTATCACGCGTAAAATACAGGTAAATAAATATAGATGAGCTTATATGGCTGTACATACTCTTCAAGTATGTTTTATTAATTTATTCAAAAATGACAAAAAAATTATATATAAGTAGAGTAGTGTTTATAAAAAATGGTCGTGTATAGCTGCCACGTGGCTGATTGTCTATAGGTTTTACCAAATTATACATTTGTCTATAATCATCCGTGGAAAATTTCAGTATTTATACCGTCGTATTTATCTCCCACAAAAAGAATATATCACTCTCGACTCGTAACAACCGAAAAACCACTTGTATTTTGTAAGTCTCTTCACAAAGTTGGAGAAAACTTAGAAAAAGATGAAACTTTAATGTTTCCGGTACCTCCAAACTGTCAGGATGGCTTTTGCAACTCGAGACGTCTAGCCACCTGGTTATTAGTCCCAGTGGACTTGTAAACTATCTAGTTACTTAAATCAGGTTAAAAAACACGCCATTTTTCATTTCTAACAATGTTTCGATTATGTATGATGGTACGTCACCAGGACAATACCGAGAACATCTATAACTTTGGGAATATAGTTGTAAGGAGTTTTATTTTTTTGTCTGAATTCTGTATAAAGGTTCTATTGTTTAAAAATACATAAAGTACATATAACTATAAAAGTAAGACATGCCTATAGTTAAACAAATCACTTATATACGTGTTAGGGAAAATGTGTTTGAATAATCGTCTTTGCTGGAGCATAATTAGTTAACGTTACCAAAGCAAAAAAAAATATATAGGGGAGAGTATGGTATATCGTACCGGTCGGTAAATCCTACCACCTCGATATTTTTGCTAAGGGTCACTATTTTTTAATCCTGATAATATTCTGCCAACCGTTAGAAACGTCATAGTCCCGCCATTTTTATTTAGTGTTGGATCGTGCGTGCGCCAGCAGTGGAGTATTTTTGTTTTTTACAATTTTCATGTAATTTTTTCGGCTCCTGCGTAAGGTGATTTCGTGTTCAAAGGTAGGTATGTTAGTTTTTTCTCAAATTACGTTCACTTAGCATGTTTGTATTCTGCAAATTACGATTGCAAAAGCTGACAGTATTGTCGTTTTGAATGATTCGGATACGGATATTGATGATGACGATAAAGAAAACGTATGCCACCTATGCTTCGGCAATTATTTTAAAAAGGCAGGACCCAAAAAAGACTGGATCCAGTGCGTTCGTTGCCATAAATGGGTGCATGAAACTTGAACCAGTAACCCAGACATTTGCGACACATGCATGCCTTAAAAATGTCTATGTTTTCTTCGATATAAATTGGAATAATGGTCTAGGTACGATTTACCATACCGGTGGTGGTACGATTAACCGTACCGGTTCGTTAAATCGTACTGAAAACCATTTTTATAAAACGTTTAATTTTAAAACATTCCACATGCCTGTAAAATATAATTTAAATAAATATCGTACCCAATAAAATAAGTATTTATTTGAACTTAACTCCAATTCTCTAACTCATTTCGATCATACAGTATTTAGAGTTAAGTGCGAAGTGGTACGATATACCATACTCTCCCTTATATATATATATATATATATATATTTATTTTTTTTGGAGTGTTTTTTCATAAACTTACATAAAATGAAGACAAAATAAAGATTTAGGTATTGAACGGTACGTAATTGAAATTGTAATATGCGTAACCAAAATGAAATGATATTGATTTAATTAACCGATTAATTTAACCGGGTTACAATATTATGGATTTCGGTATTAAATTAATGTAATAAACAATTTTAACGGTAAAAAATTTGAATTATTCAAACCCCATGGTGGATTCATGTTGTTGGCTTAGGAAATATAAATAAAATTCGACGATCTGCGAACATTTGTTAAAATTTTCGCCCACAGAAAACAAATGAAAAAATGTCGACTGTGCTTTAGCTAAGCGACACCTGGTTTCGATCGATTGCTCGTTCGAAAAACATTGGTGGTTACCTACTACTTTTGTAAGTCTTTACTCTAAATGACTAGGTACTTCTTACAGAGTTTTGAAGAGAACGGACAAGTTAATCGCTAGGATCAAGATACCTCTATTAAACCTGTTGAACGTCGTTTTGTAGATTTATTGAAATATAGGATTGTTTTGGAATCGATAAGTGGGCTTTTGTCGAAATCTAAAAATAAAAATAAAAAACTACACCCAACCATAATTTTTAACTTTCTTTCATGGAAGATAGTCTGTGGCAGGACAACTTCTTATTTATTATTCTAGTAACCTACAAGCTTTTGTGCGAAAAACCCCTTGTTTGGAAGACGAAAGAAAACCAACGGAGCTCGATTTTCGCCTTCGTTTTGACTCCAAACCTTCAGAGAGCAACAAGAGACCGTATAGTTAGTTTTCAACACTTATAATATAAGGGTAGGTGAAAATTGGAATCGTAATTTCATTGCAGTGCCAAAATTGCACGAAAAATCAGCGTATGTAATACCTTCGCTTATGAATTTGCATTAAGTTAAATAATATCATCATCTGTAATATGAATAAGTCCTACTTTTGATTCCAGCGGCTGAGCAAGCCAGCCTAACCAAACCTAATATAATCTTACTTTCCCTAACCTAACATACAATGCGCAATGTCACCAACCGAGTAAAAATATCAAAAAGTACACGGCAAATCCGTTTCTCTCCAATTAGACAAAGGGAACTTTGTGCATCCACAATTGATTCAATTCGACAAACAAAACAACATACGAGTACTTGCAAACGATATATTTTTAATGCAATAAAAATAATTTGCTTTGTATACACACATCACTATTTAATTAAAATAATTGATATGTTTCGAAACCGAAGTTTTCTGGAAGAAATTTTACAATATAATTATTAATTAATTATAAAACAATTATTGCCCATTTTTTTAATTTGCCAACTATATTTTGGAAACAAATCATTCATTCGTTCATGAAAGCCTCCGTGGTCGAGGGGTAAGGCTCTCGGCTAGCAAACTGAAGATCAAATACGGTGTGCGCAAGTAAATTTTATTTGATTTAGTTGTGTTATATCACAAACTACCCATTTAAAACAATATAAAGTTCATTGTTCATTCATCGTTCATTGAAATATTTTCGTAAATAGTTACATACTTATTTATCTATAATTATTTTTCTATTCTAGTCAATTTTCATTTTGTGTTTATCGTGACGATGAAACCATTGGTTTTGAAACACGTCGATTATTACAAAGTGGTTTATTTTCATATAATTAAAAAGACGCCACATCGTAAATTTGCAATTATTGAACAATTATTGAATTTAACAGTTTTGCTATAGGTTATATATGTTTAACTATTAAATTTCTAAAAGAGCCCAATATTAAAAAAAGCAAAGAAACATATTATTGTTTTTTTTTTGTTATTTGTTTTTGGGGTATTATGCCGTGTTGCGCCAACTCCTTCTTTAGCCAACGTTTCGGACAGCATTGCAGTGTCCATCATCAGGGCAGATGTGTTGATGATGGATGATGATGCCTGATGATGGACACTGCAATGCTGTCCGAAACGTTGGCTAAAGAAGGAGTTAGCGCAACACGGCATAATACCCCAAAAACAAATAACAAAAATACTTTTGGCCGTGAAAATCTTAAATCATATATTATTGTTTAACCAAAAACCAAACTTAAGTCTCTATCTCTATGTACTCTATAGCGAGGTGAAAGTTGAATTCTACGGCATAACTTCTACGCTTCCATTAAAATTCAATGTGAAAAACGCGAGAGCACAGTCTCAATTATTAACAAAAACTTTCGAAACGTTGAAGGATTTATTTTCTAAGATTGCATTGTAGTTGTATATGTAAATAAGGAATTTCGTCTTACCTCTATTTCGGAATAAATTCTCCCACAGAGAGATAGTCGCTAACATAGCCATTGTTTATGGAGAACAAAAGGTTCCACGTAAAATTCAAAGTTGAAGGAAAACAAAACAATAACAACCACCGTTATTTACGTTTGGTTTGGGAAAACAATATTGATTCGAGGAATGCCGGTTGAGTATTAGGATACATTTTTGTAGTGGAATACTAAGTTTCTGGTAAGGTTCGAGTAGTACAATAATAATAGGAAAGGGATACAATAATAATAAGAGTCACTTAGGCAATGCGAAATACATGAAAATAGGAAAATTTTATACAACATAGTTAGATAATTGAGCACATTTATTCTTCATCATATTATAGTCCAGTCAGTGGGGAGTTTTACTTTGCAAAAGGTTAGGTAGTAGCGATTTTGATATATGTTGTTAAGATTGGGACTCTAAGGAAAAAAAAAAGTTTTCGACCTTGGGAGGGTCGAGCTCGACCCGCCATCTTGGATTGAAGGTGCCAAAATTTGTTTTTCTCAAAATAATTGTGAAGTGGTCGTTTTTACAACCAAATTGTTCAAGGCAAACTTAAAGACAACTAAATTACCTACATTTTTTGTAGAAAGTTTTTTTTTGTAAGTCTAATAGGTAACGAGTTACAGTGGCGGAAATGTGAATATTTTTATAAATAATTATGAAATTCCCAACTTTGTAATTTTTTCGGGTTATTCATTACATAATTATAATAATTTTGTCAATTCATTTCCATACCACCATGAGGTAGAGAACATGGCGCATTTTTTTTTATTTTGGTATCCCCAGTAGGTCTACTCCACAGATATACCAGCGATGGTAGATTTCGAAATTATGTTACATTACTATAAATTATGTTACTTAATAACAGTCTTCGTCAGCAATGTCATCATCTAACTCATTGCCTGTGATACTGAGATTCTGGGCTTCCATTGACAAAATCTCTTCTTCTTCGTCCTCGACATCGATGTGAACCTCTGGCGAATTTCGGCATGTTTGACCATTACAGCACCCACATACAATAGAACACTTCAATCCAGCTTTCCTGCAGCTACATGCAACGCCGCATCCTTTTTTACAATTGCATGAAATAAATTTTAATAAAGTCACGGGTGCTGGTTTCTTTGTCATTCTTACTGGAACAAGCCCGTTGGTGTCACGTTTCCAGCCCCAGTTTTCTGGATTTTTTGGATTCCATATCATTTTTGGACTTGATGGTACGTTCTAAATGCATGGTACCGTGCAGCGTCGTTCGTTGGTGGCAAAGAGGCAAGATTGAATTTGCTTTTTGCTGTCGACTTTGCGAAACGTTTGTAGCGGACTTCTTCCAAGGTTTCCTTATCCATGTCACCCCCGTACAAAGCAACAAGAAAGCGTGTTCCTGCAACTGCTATGTCTTCTGGTGTTGCATCATGTTGTTTGAAGATTCCTATCATGGCATCGAGTCTTGTGTCGTTTTGCACAAGCGAACAAAAATTTGTTTTTCCTTGGTTGAAGAAGGACGATGTTGTATCGCAGCCGCTAAAGGCATGAAGAAACAGAATATTCTCAGCCGCCTCTTTGTATTTCACACTATTCGCGAAATAAAGTCTTTCAAAAGTTTTGCCTCTCCCGGGTTTGCGAAGATATATACTACTTTTGGGTGGTGCTAATGCTGTCAGCAGAACTAGGAGATCAACGTCTTCGCCAATAATGAAAACAGCGTCATATGATGAACACAAGGAAATCGCAGTATCAACTCGCAGACAATCAACTCATCAGCATCTTCTTCAGCCTGCTTAACTGTAAAATCATCCTGTATAAATTGCTTTGTAAGCATCGAAATCAGACGGACTTTGTTATTTTCATTGGCTAAAAATCGTTCTTGTGAAACTTGAACTGGCATTGTTTCATCAAAAAGAACATCTGCAGACATGAGCATCCAGGCAACGTCCTGTAACCAGGACTCAATCAGTGTTGCCAAGTCAGCTGTAGACTAGGATCCCACTATAACAAATCAACGTCATCGAGCACACGGATGATGCTATATAAGTATATTGTAACGTAGAAATACGTTAAAATGATATTGTGTAATATGTTCGTACAAAATTTATCAAGAAAACTGGAGTTTTACAATTTTTTGTCAAAATTTTCTTCTTTCAACCGCTGTAACTCGTTATCTATTAGACTTACAAAAAAAAACTTTTCACCAAAAATGTAGGTAATTTAGTTGTCTTTAAGTTTGACTTCAACAATTTTGTTGTAAAATCAACCACTTCATAATTATTTTGAAAAAACCAAATTTTGGCACCTTCAATCCAAGATGGCGGGTCGAGCTCGACCCCCCGAAGGTCGAAAACTTTTTTTTTTCTTTAGAGTCCAAATCTTAACAACATATGTGAAAATCGCTACTACCTAACCTTTTGCAAGGTGGAGCCCTTTTTTATCCCCCACTGACTGGACTATTATTGTATACAACGTAGTTAGACAACTGAGCATATTTACGTATACAACATAAATAGACAGGAGAACATTTATGTATCGTCATATTTTTGTATCCAACATTGACAACTGAGGGCATATATGGATCTTCATATTACTAATTATTACGTAAGATGTTTTTCGTACCAAGTGTACTTATATATTTCAAAAATCTCTTCTGAAAAATCAATCACTCTCTTCATAATATGACGCTAAGCAAAATTCACACAACCTGGATCCATTAAGATGAAAATGGATGAAGAAGAAAGCGCTGAGTAAAATAGGGATGTTCATGTATTGTAAACCAAATTAATATTGAATAGTTTCAGATCTGAAATATATGCACTGCTTTTTGAATAATTTTATTTGCATGATTATAAATGATGATTTTACGACAGTAATTATTCCAGAAATCATAATAATCCGCCCTAAACAACAAAAATTCTAAAGATTAAACGCTTTGAAAACGTCTTCACCTTGACGAGTCCACTTCTTCCTGAACCCTTTCTGGGGGTGCAATAAATTATTTATGCAATCTTTCTTAATTCACCCCCAAATCCCCGGTGTTGTATGCTAAGCAGAAGTTGTCTACCGCCCTAAGATTCACAACTGCTGTGAATGCACCCTCACGATGGATAAAAATATTACAATAATACTAATTTCGGTTGTGTCTGTTCTGCGTAACTCTGGTTGAATGAACTCTAGAACTCAGATTTGCTACGAATTTCAGGGTCATTTTCTAAATTGGAACTATTTAAAGAATTTAGGCAAGCGATGTAATGCAGCGACGTGCAAGCAAGTATCTACGTGTATAACATTCTTAATAGAAAATTATTTTAATTGACATTTTCAAAATTCGAACTGATTTGACGAGACTTCTAAATATCGAGTAATTTTTTACAATTCTGCGCTAGTACAAAAATAATATTCATAAAATAATTAAAAACAAAACTTACATTTGCAAAGATTCTTTCACTTTTGAGCAATTTTTTTTGAATTTTACCTGAATCGTCTTTTTTCTATTTACTATTCTTTTTGTTTATTAAACATTATTCGTGAATCAATATTATTCATTCATCAGAAGATCAATAAAATGTAATAAAAAAAGTAAAAGAATAACTAAATTTAAATTTAAAAACCTGAAAAGAGGATAAAATCTAATGAGGTAAATTAAACTATCTAACAAAATATAGTAGATTATATTTAAATTGGTATATTACATAAAATTGCATAAACTGCTTAAAATTTATATCCAACTAATTTCCTCCGCTACAACTATTTATTTATTTAATTTATGTAACAAAAAGGGGTACAAAATAATGATCTTTAAATAGCATAAGATAAAATCACTCTCCGCGTCTGTCTGTTTGTGCGCTAAGCTATCTAACGGATTTTGATAGGGTTTTCACTATCATTTAGAGATTTTTTCCGGAAGGTTTATATATATATATATATATATATATATATATATATATATATATATATATATATATATATATATATATAATACATGCATATTATTTTTATGGAAAGTAGAGCAAAGTTGATGCTTTGTAAAAAAATATTTTTGGGGGCTTACATTGATAACGCTGGCTAAACTAAAGATATTGGCTAAACCTTATGAGATAAATCAACTACTACTATCTATCAAGTACTTTGGAATTGTACCTATATCTTAAAAAGGCCTACACAATAGGTGGTATAATATGTTTATCTCCTGGGGATACCCCCAGCAACGCCAAGTACACGTCAGCTGGTATATTATAAAAATGGGATTAACATACTAAGCAAATGAAAAAATATTTTTAATACTTTTGTGTGGTTTCATAAATACCATCTAAGAGGTGAACAAAATTAAAAATACCTAAAGATTACGTTCATCGTTATTAAAAAATATAATTACATTTAATGAAAAGTTAATTTGTTTTTAACCACTTTATTATTGTTTATACATTTGATACTTCAAATAGTTTCAGTTTAATCCTTGAATTCTTCAACAAACTGTTTATAATGATACTGTCTTTAAGGCGGTTGAGATATAACAGAAACTAGTTGACGCATGAACTGTATAAATTACTCTAATAAAAGGGTTAAAATAAAGAAATTTTTCATGTATTACTTTAAAAAAATGATTACTCTCTTCGATAGTCTAATAACATCATCATCCCAACTGTTTATTAATAAATGGAAAAAATTAATATGTTTGTAGTTATTTCATCTTTGCTACCACCTTGTTCGCTTAATTCTGTGCCCGCATTTAATACAACGTAAAACTCAATTTACATTCGGGAGAATCTTTCTTCTTCTACCTTCTTGTACACTGTAAATAAAGCGAGACGTTCTGGCAACCGAAAGAGGGCAATGATATTATGTTTTCCTCCAGGGGGAAGATACACAGGTTCCCGTTGGGTTTACACTTCTTGAATAAGATGTACGTACAAGTTGGAACTGTTTCGTGTACCCTTTACCTAACAGGCTTTTTCGAAATGTTTTGGTTTTCTATATTTTGCCCCTTTTTCAATACCTATGGTTGAAAAGGTGAATAACACATTTATTGTTTGAATTTGAGTATATATAGATGTAATATATCAATGTAATGATTAATGGTGTTTTCTCACAAATGAAGTAGGTATTGAATTTTGTAAGTCTATGTAAACTAAAAATTCAGGTTAAGTCTAAACATAATAATTTGATAGTTTACATAGCACCATTTTAAGAAATATCATTCTTACTACGCTTACTAATCCATTAATACACATGATCTGGAATTTGACCGAAAAATTTCTCGATGTCGGATGTTGTATTACGGAATTTATTTTTCGTTTGTATTTTACTCCGCCTCCTGCCATATTGTAAACTATGCCGATACTATTATTATAATATTACTAGAGCACGACCCGTGAAAATCACGGGATAGACTTAAATCTTGAAAAATCATTACGAACTGTGAAAATGACATTTAAAATTATTTTCCTTCCAAATATTATACAGGCAGGTAGGTACTCACCCAATCTAGATTTTTCACACAATCAGTTCCAAACATGAAAATAGTATTTAAATTCAAAGCAAATTTTAGTGTATAGAACATCAGTTACGCAGGAAGCACAGAGAATTACTATTTTTGATGATGTTTCTCATTCAAGAGTTTTTTTACAACGTTACATTGTTAAGATTTTTTTAATTTGTTTTTTTATGTTAAATGTTGTGAGACTTAAGGGATATGGAAGCTTGGGTAGTACCTTGCTATTCAGGTCGGGTTACCAAACAAGTCTAAAGTAATTTTAAGCAACCTTTCGATTCTAAATAGTAGTTTTCACCAGGTCGGTACTTAAATTTCAAAATTTTACTTGCATTTTACCCTCTGTGTCTTTGAAAGATGTGGATATTATGTTAACAATTTCGTATAGTTTTATAATTGTCTATTTTTGTAAAATAGTTAATAAATTGTAAAATACGATTAGCCTGATTTTTCAGTAAATTGATTTGTTTCAAGACAAGACAATCACTGCCATCTTCCATCCCCTCCCCCCACCCAATTTATCTTCTCCGCGCACTTCTTACACGACTGTTTAACTTCCGTGTTCCACCCAAAGATTCTTGAAAATTTTCCTACTTATTGTCGAACATGCCAACGGGGTGTATCAAGTTAGCAATTTATTTTTATCCGTATCACGGGTCGTGTCGGATGTTCAATGAGTTTAGTCTTTTCGACTCTTAAGTATAAGAAAGACGAACAACATTTCTCAATAACTCCAAAAGTTAACCTATTTCAATTAACTGTTGGTAAATCTGATTTTCCACTCCAAACTATTAGGACGGGTTGTTTTGGAGAATTTTAAGAATTCATCAAATTTCAACGTTCGTTTCCGGGTTCTGTGAAAGTCTTATTCAAGTCATGTTATTAAATCATCATAGGCTAGTTGCATGTCATAACTGAAATAATAACAGAACTTGAAAATTAACTTTGAAATTTGAAGAATTGTCAAAATTCTCCGAAACAACCCGTCATTAATCTAGTATATCTTAATCTAATACCACAAGTATCTCATTTAATAAAATAATACAACTTTCACAATCTTATTGCACTGGCAGATTGGCAACGCATCTCTGCTCTCCTTGGTTTTTTTCTTCGATTACGGTGCGCCTGCATAACGAAAAAACAACATCTGAAACATCGCTCAAACGTCTTTCATTTAATATTGTCCTCTTCAAGACTCGCATCAATAAATCCCTTCCCAAATCAAATTCCTTAACCCTCCTTACATTGTTGCTCAATTGGGTGTAAACAGTACAGAGACATGATCTGTTGTTAGGTGTCATATAAATCTTAATACCATCCGATGTAATGAAATGTTTTGTAAAGCGCAAGTTTACCTGACATTCCTTTTTAGAATGCTTCATATTGAGATTAATAGCTTAAAAATATTTTTTAATAGTTTGAAAAAGAAAGGTCTTTCATTTTGAGCAACTTAAAAAACATTTTTTTAATAATGCGTACTGGTAAATCGAAAAAAGACATATTACTGAATCGGCTCCACCCATTAGTGGCCAAAGCACGATTATTTCGTAAATAAGGAAAAAGCCTGGAGCTGACAAGAGCTGTGGTAAATCAGGTGGGGTAGAGTGGTAAATTTCGCGGTTTTTGCAATTATATAATTATTTTACAAGGTTAACGAAAAAGAAAATTTTTTTACGACTTCACACCAGATTTTTATTTATTTATTTTATTTTAAATGCACATTTACAGTTATACATAACCAACAATAAATATACATTTAATTTTATTAAGTAATACTTGCGTTTTTGAACTGTTGAATATTTGATTGGAAAATATCTATATCAGGGGACAGGTAATTTCAAAGATATTAGAAGAACGAGATGTGCTATGCGCAGTTCGTACTGAGTGGAATTGTTTTGCCGAGTGTCGCCGGTTTTGTTCACCAATACTACTGCACACCTTCGCTTGCGCTAAGGTATCCGCACTAATACATAGAACAGATTTCTGTGCGTACACGTCCCGATACGGTTCAAAGTACCCTAATTAGGTAGTACTCCGGCTACGTTCCGGTGGCCAACATAGCATATCTCGTTCTTCTAATATCTTTGGGTAATTTAGTAACAGAATCATGTTTCCGAGCGGCATTACTAATGGTAAGTTATTTCTGCATTTTGCAACGACAAAGGTTCTGTGCCTGCGCGCTCTTGTGTAATTGTCAGGGACATAATTTTTTTCTATTATATCGTGAATACAGATGTCACCGTTTAGAAGTTACGCTACTTAATCTATAATTGTAAAACTAGCTTATTTTATTAAATTTTGAAAATAACACATATAATTAAATTTTGTCTTGAACCGCCCCTCGCCAAGATGCTCCCGCAGTTGTAATTGTATAAATAAGTGACTCACCCTCCGAGTAACTGTTCCTTTACCTTTTGCCGTGTTACTTTGCATTTTAATTGAATGTTTGTATATCGGAGTACTTAAGCGGCTGCTGACGGAAGGAGAAGGATTTACACCACCCACTGCGAGCAGAGGGAGACGAAGGAGTCAGAGAATTAATAGATACACGTGCCTCTTTCTGCTTCCCTGTTACCTTTCCACTTTCGGGAGATAAGATCTTCATCTTGCTAATGAAAATAATTTATATTGTAGCGTCACGTAAACGAACATTTATTACAAACGTAGACGTATCTCGTATTTAAGTAAGATACTAGAGCTTATAGCTCCTCCCAATATTAAAAGAATTATAAGATGTTATATCTTCGCGCATGACGTAATATTCTACATACCATTATTTTATAACCACAAAAATAAACGAGAAATTCAATGAACGATGCTGAAAATTAATATATTTATAATATTTTTACATTAACCCGAAGAAATTAATTTTCCTCAGAGCCTTTTTCATCTTTAGAGATGCTTTAATTATAACTAGCTATTCTAAGGAAACCACTTACACGTTATATAGTATGACAGGATTAAAAAATAATTTTGCAAAAACTAAGTAAGTTTTTACGAAAATGAATCAGCTAGTGCACCGCGGTAATTTAGTGCCTGGCAAACGAAGTGTTAAGGAAATGAAAAAGCCGCGGTGGGAAGGAAAAGGTGTGAAGGGTGGGTTGGAATTTGGGGGAATCACTGAGGAAAAAGGGAATGGATCGAGAGAGTCCGGCTGAAGAGCTGAAAGGGTCTCCCTAAACTGATTTCTCCCAAGACAATAAAAATAAATTTTTGCAAGATTTTTGAAACAAATCAGTTGACTCAGTTGGCGGCTTAAAACACAAAAATACTAACTAAATCCACATAAGATGTTGCAACTGCAAAAAAAAAACAACTCATAAAAGTTTTTTCACAGTTTAAAAAAAAATCATTTTTGGTTTGCTTGAGGATTACACTTTCCTTTCCAGGAACTAGACCTTCTGCTGTAAACTTTTAAAATGTCTTATAAAACTTTAAATATGTTTTTTGGTTTGACTTTAAAAGAAATAGTTTGAGGATTGAACGTTCCTTCCCAAGGACTGACTAAAGTGAATGAACCGCGCTACCACTTAAGCAAAATCCTGATTAAATAGTCCCTATATTTATTTTGTGTGTTAACTGCTATAAATTTTTAAAATGTCATTTTATTTCAGAGAAATGCGTGTGTGCGCACAATTATAAGTTTCACATACAAAACAGTAAACAAATATATAAAAAGGGAGGTTAAGTAGAATAAACAAGAAGAAACAAAAAAAGGAAACATACAGGGATATACACACAAGCACAAAGCCAAGGTAGGAATTAGAAGAAGTTACTTACCCACTAATACATAGTTAAAAATAGGCAATGCTCGATTACAAATACAGCGGATAGAAAAGGAGAGAGAGAGAGAGAGAGAAACAAAACAAAATACAACATGACAAGAATTACGTATTTCGTTTTTATATGTTTTTAAAAATATTCTTTTAAAGCCTTACTTGAATTTATGGATTATGCTGGCTGTTTTTATATATATCTGGAAGAGAATTATAGAGTGTGTAGGCAACACATATATTATTAAAATATTACATAAATTGCGATAAAATAAATTATTATTAAATGTATTTTCAAATAAAACATTATAAACGTAATGTTTGCATCCTGAAAGCAAGTGGGAAAAAAATGGCTAGAATTTCCCGATTCAAATTTCAGGCCGCTCAGTTTTACTGTAATTTACTTCCCCAACTACGGTTCATCATTAATTTATTCCATATTTTACGTTCAGGATAGGAAATACGGAGACAGGGGGTGGAAATGGGGTAGTGAGGGGGCTAATTAATAATTAAAGTGTACCTTGGAGGAAGTTTTATCCTCTTATATTGTCAGAGGAAAGAAGACCCGTAAGACGCTACAAGCTACCCGCATTTTGATGGAAAATCAGGACCAACAAATTAGTTACTGTGGAGTTTTATTATTATTACGGCACATGGTGACCCAAATACGGAATTTGTTTAGAATTTCAAATTTCGCTAGGAAAATAGTATCTACGCGGAAAAATTATTATTATAAGTCGGTTGTAATGTATATTAATGTTTATTATAATGATCTATAGACATTATTTTAATGTAATGTTTAATAATATAAAACGCTCCCAATAAATAAATCAATGTAATTTGTTAGGAATTTAAGTTTCAGATAACTTAAATATATTTAATAACATCGACAGTGGGGAGAATTGGGAGAGATCATAAATAGATATTTGAACAGTAGACGTCGCGTACAAAAAAAAATATTAAATGCCGGGGCAAGGCAAGGATCCTGGGTTCAAGTCGTAGATTTGACCATATCATTTTTTAATTTTTCTGTTTCAAATTTTTGTTTGGGAATCGCTAATATTATCTTCAATAATTAAATTTAATTTATTCCGATATCATAAGATTTTTAAGTAGGTACTTAAATACCTACCCAGATAATTATAAACCTCTTAATAACAATTCTTTTTTCAAACTATCTTCATGTCGGTAGGATACCGTAGTACTAATCTTCCGATTGGACAACTCGTAGTAAGAACAACGATCGTGCGAACTCTGGTGGGATAAACAGGTAATATGGCAGCCATCTTGAACCGGAACCGGAAATTAACAAATAAATTTATAAACAAATGAAATACCAAATGAACGAGTTTTAAGTTTGGGTAAGTACTAACATCATCAAAAAAGAATCATCAAAAATTGATATAATCATCGATGTGTATGGCACGTACGAAATTCTATAAACTATTTAATTTAAATAAATCTTTTCATTTCGTCTTAAATAAAAACCAAAAATTAAGTTCAGGGTACACAGCGGAGATTTCCAATTAGCTCATAGGCTTATAATTTGAGTTTTAAGTCTTGTAGAAATTTCGGAGATAGAATATTCCTAAGCAGGTACAATCTCCTGAAACTTCCTAACAAGTCATTAAGGGCGGCATTGTCTCCGTGTTGCCACGTAAATAATAATAATAATTTCTAACTTAATAATTATAATCATCTCAATCAAAAGGTAGACACGTTGGCTCCGGGGAGCAGAAGGCAAAAGATGTACACAGGGTGGTACTATTGCGTTAATTTTGTTCTGTGGAATTAGTAGAAAGCACGACTGAATATTAAAATTAAATAATGTATTATGTACGAGTGTCTCCTCTTTTAGTGAGCAAATAAATAATATCAAAATTCCTGAGAGGTGGATGTTAAAGCGTAGGATTTGAAACTATGCTTACATTCATCACTGCCTGAAAGGACTTATTTGCTTACTTCAGAATGTTTTCACATAAAGAACATCTCTCGTCACCCATCCAGGGGTGAACAAGAAATGTCTGGTGGAAGTATGTAGCAAGAATCAAATGCGGCACTGTTGGGTAGCGCATACCGCTACGAGGAGTTTTGTGTGCTCTACTAATTGGCGAAAGATGGTAATCACGGTCGGCGGTACGGCGCCACCGGGCGTCCCACCTCCTCGCCCGTTCTTTGCTCCGGGTACTCGAGCCACCTGTCATATCCATGCCGACGGGGAAACGCGCGCGAGAAAAGCGCGCAAAAACGGATGACAAGAAATTAATTAGCGAAATCTGGTGACATTTTCGTAAACCATCGTGCGAAGCGGTAAAGGTGAGCCGCTAATATTGACATTGTTTCGGGATTTTCTTTTGTCTCAGCCCACGGATCAGGAAGTTGTAGGAAAATTTCATTCCAAAGCTTTCCTTTGTTAGAACTTTCCCCGCTTATGAATATGCATGGAGATGTTTCGTTAAAGCTGAGTTCAAAATTCATGTCAGGTGAATGATCATTATAATAAAGTTCGATCTAACAATGCTTGAAAGATCAAAACAATGTCAGTGTATTTCCGTAGACACCTCATTATTTAAAATGAATATCGTTAGATTCTCCTTTAAGATACCACCATTGATTAATTGATTCATTTGTCAAGCGGCATCTTAATCTCTTCATCAGCATGAAAACTTTTCAGAAACAAAATAAAATCATTTTAAAATATACAAAAGACGAGTTTTTTCAATGCCTTACAAACAATTTGTTTTGAAATGAATAATAAATATTTTTCACAAATATTTCGACATACTTAATTCGTCGGAAAATACGATTAGTTCACCTGGAAAAATGGAGTCGAATCGTTCAGCGTGTACGAAATTTGTCAACTGTCAGAACCGTCTTGGCAGAAAGTGAGGTAAAATGATAAATTCTTTAAACCTACCTACGCCTAGAAAAAGTGAGAAAAATCACAACGACTTCATTTATTTAATATTTCACCTTGTTTATTAATTCTTAGAAAATGAGGAAAAATTCTTCGTGTTAATCAATTAGATTTGGAAACGGTGAATTTGAAATAATACAATGCCATTGAAATAATACAATGAATTTGTAATAATACAATGCCACTTACCTTTATTATTTAGAAAGACAGTATGATATAGAAAAAAAAACAAACCGAGCAAGGTTTTTATGCCATGTCTTTGCAGACAGGTGGATAGGTATTCTCTGAATTATTTAGATTTTTTTATTTTTTTATATTTATTTAATAAATGTTTACATGTTACATATTTGACATTTTTTAACTACCATACTAGGCTAATGCCCGTGTTGTGGTAGTTATACATGAAATAATAATAGAAATAACATTAAAAAAAAAAAACAAAAAATAATATTTTATAGAAACATAAGTATGCAAGTATGAATCATACATGAAATAATAATAAAAATAACATAAAAGAACTAAAAAAATTAATTACTATTTTATAGAAACATAATAAAAATAACTTAGAAGAACTAAAAAATACTATTTTATAGAAACATAAGAAAGAAGTAAAGAAAAAAAAACAAATTTAATGATAAATAAAACTAAGAACAAATATATTAAAATTAATAGTAAACTGAAAAATAAAGAAAAGGTATATGTTTATTTAAATAGATACAAATAAAAATTAAAAATATTAAACATTAAGATTAAAATATAAACATGATTAATATAGATTGTTTAATGCAATGTCTGTGTCCATGTTTATTTATCGTAGGTATTATCTATAAGACAACATGTTTATGTTCAGTAATTAATTTTAATTTTCGTGATAAGAGACAAGTTGGACAGAAGTTTTTAATTTTTTTTTTTTTGTGCTAGGAACTCATATAATCTTTAAAGAAAGGTCGTCCCCTTTCAAATATCCATTGATGTACACGGGCAGTAAATATGGATATAGAATTGCTTGAATTTTGAGAAGCCATATTAATTAGTATGAAGCTATCCACTATTAGAAAGATGCCAGGGGCATTTTGGTTTGAAATAGACATCGACAGCATTAAGTCCCCTTAACAATATTTCTACGTAGTCAGTGTGACTATGAATGGAAAGGTGTAGGCAGTAATGACGCAAATAAACAGTATACGCCGTGCTATAAATACGGTAGTAAAATAGAATAGATGTAGTGCGAGCAAATGAACACCTCTAAAACATTTATGGACACTGCAGGTGGAACAGGTAATCAATTAATATTAGTTTCTACGCCACAACATGTGAAACCATATAAATGAATTTCCGCTTATAATTCATAATGTTTGTAAATTAACGGCCTCCGTGGTCGAGTGGTAATGCTCTCAACTAGCAAGCTGGAGGTCGCGGTTCAAATCCCGGCGTTCCCAAGTAAATTTTATTTGATTTATTTTTGTTATTTCACAAATGACTCGTTTAAAATGACATATAGTATATTTGCGGCACGTTCTATAGTGGAAGATACTCTCAGTATCAACCTTGTGTATGACCACCATTCAGAATTGAAACCTTGCTTGGAATGGCTCTGACCGTGTTTTGTGACCAGATCTGAATGGCGAGGTACTCCCCCTTCTTCTTTCCCATCTTCTCCCCCTCCCCACTGCCTTCAGCCTCACAACACACCCCACATTGGGGATGCCATAGTTTCACTGGCTCCAGACGGTTGGGACCCTTGTGCGGTTTCACATTAAAAAAGGAATTAATTAAGACAAGTTTCACATGTTATACACTGATGCCCTTATTTTTTAAGGGAATTATATTACGTATATAAACGTGTTATAATTTAAAAAAAAACATAAGTAGCTCTTAATATTACGGGCACGAATCGTCAAGTACCTACATTCATAATATTGTTGTTGTTAAAATTTTAAAAAAATCGTTGAAAAATCTTTCTGGATTAACACCGTAAATACTCGTAAGAATATCCATGAAATAATATAGAATGTGCCTAATGCAACGCATGCATAGCATTACACCACCAGAAAGCCATCAATAACGATCTTACGACTTACCTATATGAAATATTGCAAATGGCGTTGGCATGACTTCAGAATGCGCCAGTTCATTGGTAAAGACTAAAAGAAGACGTCCTAACTAACAAATAGCCACAAAGTAAAAAAATATTAGCCTTACATGAAGGAGACATGGACAAGGATGCGTGAAAAAGCTCTTTTGGGAAAAGTGCATCTTACAGCAGTTACCATTTCAAGACGGGCTTATCGAACCGATCGAAGCACGTGTCTTCATCGTCCAGAGATGAAGATTTAGACAGAAATAATCTACTCATTATCATATCTCATGAGAAGATAATTGACGTCTTACTTTCCTGGAGATATGAATGGGAAATATTGTTTATTAAATGAGAAACGTTATAAATAAGATTAACTAAGATGAGAAGGGGTAATTCGACATTTTTTACGACGTTTACTTTATTAATGGCCTAACCCAGTGTTTCTTAAAGGTATTGAAAGAATCGCCCCCTTTACCAGTATAAAATTATCTCTATGTAGGTATGTATTTTATGCAATGGATTTCCTACTACAAACAAAAGATGATGAGAAATAGAAATAAAATACGTTATAATTTAAAAAAAAAAAAAAAATTATTATATTTCATGTTATACTAGCTGTACTCCGCCACGTGTTGCTGTGGTTCCTTCCAGTTTCAATAGTATTCTCGATCTTTGCGGAACCTTCTAGACTCACCGACACACTCCGCCACTCATTTTGGAACCGTATAAAACCTAGAACCATCTAGAGCATTCGAGAACTTTCATTAACTTTCTGAAACCTTCCAGACTCACTGACACAGTCGGCGGGCCCATTCTCAAATAATCCGAAGCATTCGCGCCCTTCCCTTAAAAAGGCATATTTTCGTCACCCACTCTCACCAAACTCTCTTATTTTTGATGTGACACCAAGGGCTATCTACCACCATAACCACCGGTGGGTGGCAGTGGCTGGTTGTGAAGAAAATAAGACGGTTAGGGAAAGAGGGGTTTATTTTTACTATATATAGCGTAATATTTACACTTATTGCGCTATAGCCGGCTGATTAAATAACTGTACCTACTGCCAGAGACAAAAAATACTTCTGTTTTTGCAGCGGAAAAAAACGTCTGAAGCGAATTAGCTTGTCAGATCACACAAATATAATTTTGCGTAGGTATCATGCTTTTGTTATAATTATCGCGATATTTTATTCGCGATCGTGTTCACAATTAGTTACAGTGTGTGACAGGTAACGGGAGTTTATTGCAAACCAAATGTACATTTGTACGATTTACATATTGAACATGTTTTAAAGAATTAATGTTAACGTACTATTAAAGTAAATCATACTACACACAAAAAACCTGCGAAATAAATTGCACAATCCACAAAAATAATATGAAATACGAATAATATTACAGAAATGACGGTGAGTTCCAAATCATATTATTTAGGGTGATATTCTTACCTATAATCCACTAAATAAACAAAGATAAATAATTAAAAAATTTAGGTGTAAGTGGCTTCTCGGGATCAGCAAGTTTTAAATGTATTAGTGTGAGGGTTTTCAAATATTTTTGATGCGAGTAATCACATGGATGAGCTATCCTGTATCACACAAATATAATTATAAGATATTCCCTCTCTAACGGCAATAATCATAAATAAGCCATAATGAATCTTACAAAAATATAATTGCACATAAATTAGACGACGTTTGAAGCACGGACGCGTAAAGTATTCGGTGCTGTCATATCTCGCTTTAGTTATTCGATAAATGAAAGAAATAGTATGAGAGATGCGGATTAATTCGATTTTTTTCTCGGTATAAATTAATCGTCTGTGGTCGTTTTTCTAGGTTAGTAACGACCCATTTCTTGTCAATCGGGGCCATTAATCAGGTTTATTGGGACACCTGACATCGGATCTTTTCCACTTTTCCTGTGTGTCCATATTAATGAAACACGTGCCTGCAGCGTGAGGTAAAGCGTCGGTGTGTGATTTGGAGGAACTAGTAACATTGATATCGAAAGACACAATAAACACGATTTAATTCTTTTCTCATTTTTTTAAATGTTGTTCTGCTTTTTTTGTCTCAAATAATGCTGACGCGTTTTGTCCCATATATTTTTTTAATTACGATAAATATATAATCATTATATTGTCTAATTATAGATATTTTTTAACCTGTTGATTGTTATGATGTCCGTAACCTTGCCAAAAATGACACGAAAAAAAATAATAGATAATTTATCCCAAAGCTGTCAGAGAAACTACATAGATCACCATAGATGACCCATGATGTAGGACTAATTATTAATGTTAAAAAACTAAATGCATGTATATAAGATCGCCGAGTTTGAAAATGTGGAATATACCTAAAATAACCGCTCATAGTTTTGACTGTATAGGTACATAGAGAAATTGTTAATATTTGCGAAAGTGAAAAAATTGATTTCATAAATGAATATACTTATCTGAGAATAATTTTTGATAAAAGTTTTAAGTGGGATAGACAAGTGGCAAAAATTTGTAACCAGCTCAGATCCTTAGCTTGTAACTTTTACTATTTAAAATTTATTTTACCTCATTGCACTCTTAAACTCTTATATTTTTCTTTTGTCGAATTCATCCAAAGATACGGAATTCGAACTTGGGGACACGCAAGCACTATTTACATTAAATATATTCAAAATTTACAAACTGCCATAGTAAAAAATATTGTCACATCTAATATTTACAATCAGAGACATAACTTAAAAGTACTATATGGATCAGAGAGCCTACTTACAATAAAAGGTCTCCTTTGGTTCACTATTATTATGGATAACATGGGGAAAAGCTCATACAAACACCCACTGGTACACAAACATACCACAAGATTTAAAGAAGGAAAGGGTCTAATAACTCCTCGAATTTTAAATAAATATCGAACCCGTACTCTTCAATATGTAATTCCAGTGATTTTCAATAAAATCAATAAAAATCTTAAATTTGAACAAAATGAGAGACTATGTCCAAAAATGGTAAAGCTGTGGCTAATGTATGAAAATTTCATTTATCCTTGATTTTTTTTTATATATCTACCTATATGTATCACTTGTTTTTAGTAGAATGTTTAGTTGGTAGAACCTACAGACAAGCTGCCATATGACAGCTTTGTGGGACTACCTTAAATTTGTAAAAAAATGTTTATATTTACTTAGTAAATTTAAAAAAAATAAAATAAATAAAAATGATTTTCTAATGCAATATTTAGGGCAAGCGATTCTGAACTTTTTCTTCATACAAATAAAGTCGCTTACAAAAATTTCATTGATTTTAGTATGGAGGACTCCGGTATCCCATTCCACAGTCGACTGGTTAAAAGGTACGTAGTGCTTTATGTAAAAATTCATTTTAAAATATTGTCCAAATTACATACATGATTTAACAAATTTCACGTTTCTTGATAAGGCGTAGCACTCAGTAGAAGCTATTGGATTTCGAGCTTCCGGTGGGTTTAAGGTCATCAATATTGTCACTCTCTGCTGTTCATATTTAATGGACTTCGTTGATTTATGTTCAATATCTTCAATTTGTTCACATATTAAACACATTTGAGAATCTGAAAGTTCTATCAATCACAATATACTTCCTGTTAGTGCTGTATTTTAGTGGCACGAAGTCCAGAGCTCCGTTTCACTACCACCTGGTCATTTCACTAAAATAATAAAAGAAGAAATTTTGCCAAAGTATATCTAGAAATGAAAAGAATTTTAACTTAATATCTACATAATATATAATAATAGGTATTCCCTATACCCTATACAGATAAATCGATAGAAGTGCATTGAGATTACACTTCTAGGAATTATAATATGTTCGCTGAAAATATAACTATACATATTTAACACAAAATTACAAAAAATTACACCACGATATATATGTGGTATACAATTTTGAATAGGTAATATTTTGTCCTGGTGAGAGAATCCAAATAAAAATTAAAAGTTTAGTGTTTAATCACCAGTTCGGAATCTTCTGAAGATCTTCCAATTACCCACTTCTTTCAGGCTCATAGCATTCCCAAAATGAGGATGCCATGCCTACATAGTTTCAGTGGCTTGAATCAACACGAAAAAGCTTATGGGCATTTTAAACCTTTTTTTCATACCGATCTCCGCATGGAAATTATATCGGGACCCACGTGAAAAATCTTTGTTTTACACGATTTTTGTTTTGTTACGATTAAATAGAGATAATTACCACTAGAAAAAAAAATATTTAGGAGAGTACTAAATCCTAAAAAAATTGCAATACTTTGAACGTAACCCTAGATCAAATGAAAGCATCCGTGTTGCGTTTTTGCCACTGCCGTCAATCGGAAATAAACACATTTCAGTGACAAAACTAAAAATCAATATATTGGAATATTTTCGATCTGCAAATTTTTTTTTTTTTACATGTACACTTTATATTCATATATTTTTTTCTATGTTCCATAAAACACCCAATCGGGCGAAATAAATGTTTGTTGATTACAAATTTGCTTTACAACAAACCGTTCTTTTATTATTATTATACTAATGTTAAGCTATGCAACAACCAACCAATCTGGCATTATAAAGGCTTAAAATACTAACATACTTAACAATAAATATTTCATATTTATTTTACCAACATTAACTATTTTACTAGATATTTTTCCGTTACTACTTTCATAACTAACTAACCATCACGCCGTTTCCCCGCAGGGGTAGGCAGAGAAACCATGTCTTCCTCGGGCGTCTCTGACTTCCGCTACCATTCGCATCATATATTCTCCTTACTCTCCTATCTTCGCTCATTCGCTCTACATGTCCAAACCATCTATGCGTCCCTTTCTTTATCTTACTCATTACGCTTACATCAGCCTTGCCCTCTTTGCGGATCTCCACATTCCTCACACGATCAAACATGGTTTTAGCACACATACGCCTCAGGGATCTCATTTCAACAGCATTCAATCTATTTTCATCATTTCTTTGCCAGTTCCATGTCTTACTTCTATATATCAGGGTAGGTACCAGCACTCCATTGTGGACTGCTAACTTCGCTTCTTTGGACAATTTTCTGTTAGCACCAACTGCGTTCAGTCCTCCATTAACGGAGTTACCTGCATTTACCCTTCTTTCAATATCTCTGTCAGCCTTCCCATCTCTCGTAAACATACTTCCTAAATACACAAACTCATCCACCTGCTCATTCACAACTAATATCTTAATTACCTATCTTATACTATTTATCTTATACTCTTAGTATTATATTTATTTATTCAACTATTACTTGAATGTATAACTCTCAACGATAACTTGTATCATACCTGCTTGCCTCGGCCTATTTTAATAATATACACTCATTATTGTACTCATGATCAACTTTCCTTAAACATTGAATACAAGTAAACTCTTTCATGTCGTGAATAAATAAATAAATTTTGAAGAGATTTTTATCAATTTTTACAATATAAACAAATAAGCATAAAACATTTCCACGTGATATAGTTATGTAAAACAATGACAGACAACAGATATAAAATAATGTCCGTTATCTTACACCACACGAAAATCTGTATGAAAATAGAACATTTCCATTTTCCATCCCGAATCCACACGAAAAGGCGACAGATGTGGAAACTGGACGAAACTCATTGCCGTTTTGACTTTACAATAGAATTCTTTATATTACTGAATACCTACCTACACTAAAACAATAGAAGCTACATATTTCGCTCAATCTCAGTCAGAGAAACTAAGCCAGAACACACGTGTGTCAATTTTAGCGATGTCTCACCGTCTGACTATGAATGTTTAAACGAAAGTACACATTTTTCAATGGAGGGTTAACCAACGACAGTTTGCCGTCCCAATTTTCGTGTTTAGTTTTCGACTGACACGTTAAGTGAAGTTTAATTTTACGGCTTACTAATATGAAGCAGGTGATAAATCAATGCCGTGTTATTGCAAAGGGGATAGATTCAAACACGATGTGAGTTACTGCCAACGCAGCAGAGTTTCCTTGACACGTCCACAAGGTTCGCTTCTCTCACACAAAGGTATGATGAGTTAAATTTGTCTCAACCAGAAAATCTCCAAGGGAATCCTTCAAATTAAATTGGAACTTCGTATTGTGGAGCTATCTCTTGATAAAAGTCGGTGTCAGGAAGTTTTAAAGTAGCACAGTCTTCTGCAAAATGAAGCAAGGAAGGGGCACCCATTTTTTTTACGCTAACTATAAAAGTTATCTTCTTCGGATTTTACACGATCCCTGATTGTTTATATTCATATTGCGATCCTATAGAAAAACGTACGTGAAGTTCAATATTGCTTATATAAAAAAAATCTTCCTTCTCACACGTATGAAAACCGTATATATGAAACTCAAGAACACAGAAGATACCGGAATGTCGTCACATTCGACCTCTCGCCGGTATCATTAACGAGATAAAGGGCACTGTGTTTGTAAGTTGAAATCGTTTATCTGCTTAAGAAAGAAAAGCGGTTTTTGACAAAGTTTGATCAACTTACTAGTAATAAGGAAAAATTGAGCTTACCTAGACCAACCGTACATTGCAGACTACAATCTATGTATTCTGTGTGCAGGATTGATTTATAATATTATATATTACCCACTTTCAAAAGTTCTTGACAGCTTTACAGATTGCTGTGTCAATTATATAAATTTCCATGTCCCATGTCCACACGGATATGACAATGTAATTTTTACATCTTACTTGAAGTACAAATTGCTAATTTTATCTGGAAACATAAAATGTTGTTTTAGGTATAATATAATACAAATTGTTTTGCATATCGGTTGCGGAAAACAGACACATAAATTACCATTGTGATGATTCACAGAATCACTTTATCTATTATACAAATTTCATTTAGAATCGAATTAGAGAAAATCGAGTCCGCGTGCAGACAGGTGTTCATCGTCGGTGAAGAAGCAACAATGTATAAAAGGTATTAAACATGTCGTCACAAGGTGGGCCCTCCCCATCATCGGCTCTGCTCGAGCGAGACATTCCAACATGTCTCAGAGGAATCTTACAACTACTATATTAGTATTTGCTATTTGTATTCCACGATCTATCAGACAGAAGCTGGATTCCAATTATTTATAGTGTGATATGTAGGTACCGATAGAAAAAAAACAAAGTTACAATTTGCTGTCTCGATGAGGTGATGTCATCACTCATAGCACTATTTGTAAAGAATGTCCATGACTTCTTCGATTGCGACCGAGCTTGAACTATCCATCTTATGACGCTGTCACCGAATCGAGCATAATATCACATGCATTGGAACCCTTAGTGTATGTCCTTTTTATATACAAAAAATACTATTGTTTTTACAACAACAATAAACGCAAAAACAAACTCTTGCCTGGGTTGGGAACGCAAAAAATATTGAAGGTTTCACCACAATTTAGCTTTCAGCATATCAAAATAATACATCAAGAATAAATGAATACATATTTTAATATATATTATGAATGGCCTAACATTTGTGGTGTACAAGGTAAGTGTTTTGTGTTTGAATAAATATGATTTAAGTAGAAATCAACTAGATTTGTAATTCAATTAATACAGGATAACTGCTGAGTTGACATGATTCCCAGTGATGATGTATATTAATACCTATACTGCTCTTCCTACTCTGATAATATTACAGTAGGTATCTACTCATACTTTTGTTAGTATAAAGCTAGGAGTTGAAGTTTATGGGATCTTGTTATATAATGTTATCTTCATCTTGTACCTTTGCTTCTAAAGAACAATACCCTCCAGAAATCCTCCTCCTAATGTGCGTAGTAATATACTATGAAACAATATCAATCTGGATTAACATATTATATTATCGAGAAATAAATAAAAACAGGAGATTTTCTCTTTGAAATAAATCGCTGTTGAAACGTCCAAAAATCCAAAATAAAATTTTACGTGAAATACAGCCGAAAATGTTAAAAATTCGTGTGAATTTATGTTTTCAAACAGTTGCAGACAGAAAATACATTTTTCTGTGCGATAAAAAAACTAATTATTCAGGTGTGCGCCATTTGCCAATTCCTTCGCGATGGTGCTGGGTTTGCATGTTCCGGTGTTATTTATCGCGAAAGTTGGAATGCAAAGCTTCGGCTGTAGAGAAGCCGGCCATTAGTAAAGCTCTTGTCAGAGAGCATTTTTTTCCTACATAAATCTTGCAAGAGTCAGGAAATTGTAAACACTCAGAGGTCGAGTGACACGGTATTTTGTTACTGTCTATGAAGTCATTTTGGGAATAAGAAAAAGTACTATGAGTGCGTTTTCACTATTACTAAATTTTAAATGTAGGAATTAGCTCTCTCCGCTTTTCTATTGTTTATACTTATTTCTTTAACACAGGTATATATTTAAGTGTTTGAAACTTACAATCACCCGGGAGTCTAAAATCGATAACTTTACAAAATCGGCTCGAAAGGCGTAACTACCGATGATTTTTATACCGCTAGATAGCCAGACAGATAATGATAATGCAATAAGTTACAAATCGACATACAACACTGTAGGTATTTTTTTATGATTCGACATTTCTAAACGTCAGACGGCTAAGTAAAAGTTAAAAATATTATTGAAATAATAACTTTAATATACATTTGCAGTTTGCGTATACTTTTTGACAGTAACAAGGCAGTTTTTTAGTTTAAGAGGTCTTTAATTTTAACTAAAAACTCTCGTTTTTCCAGGCTAAAATAAAATCAATTGATCACATCTTAGATGAATTAATTAAGTTTATGGATCGTGTAAACAATTTATTTCAATTCTAAGAGCTTAGTTAGTTCATTTTTTTCCATTCATTAATAAGCCAGTTATTTTGCATAACAAACGACATTATTTCATAAAGTTGTAAGAAGTGAGAGCTTATCCGACCCCTTGGATGCAGCGCTAAAAGCAGCGGCTTTTGTCTACCGACTGTCGGAATCAAATCTGACTGTTCTCGCAAATATCGCTAATTGACCATATATGACGGATTTAATTAATATCGTGTTGATATAAGGTTTTATCGATCGTCTGTGTTAGACGTTCAGAACACGTCGGGAAGCGATTATATGTTTCATGAAGTCCATGCCAAAGAATAATTTTGATAATAATAATAGTATTGCCAGCCGTGCGTTAAAACCAACTAATATTTTCACCCTATTAAACAAAATAATATTAGAATTTTGTTTTATCTTCAAAAAAATAAACCAAACCGAAAATCTATACATCAAGATAGATGTACCTTTTCTAATGCTCATAATTTCAAAAAAAATTTCGCATCCAGAACTTTCAAGAGCATTCTCAAACTTTCCCAAACCTTCTAGACTCACCGACACACTCCGCCACTCACTTTGGAACCTTATAAAACCTTCTGGAACTTTCTCCTTCCAGAACCATCTAGACTCTAGAGCAGGGGTGCTCAAACTTGAACTGCTGGCGATCTACCTCAATATTATTAGATTCCGATCGATCGACTATGTAGGTAAGGTGTATCGTGGCGCAGGTATATGTGTATATATAGGGACGTTGCACAATTGAATGGCCACGAATCCACATAGAATTTGGAGGAACGACAGAAATTAGTTCGCAATATGCATTTTTTTAGTCAAGGTAGGTGGAGGTCTGAACTAAAAAGTCAATAAAAAACTTATATTTATTCAAAATTGCAAGTTTATTGGATCTTACAAAAAACAAACGAGTTCTAGTTTCTAAACTTAACTAAATAATGACTTTGGATGTTGAAGCGTGGCACTGCATGTCCTCAGCATACTTTTCAAACGATGGTACGTAATTACCGAGTGCTAATCGCAAGCACGATGACATATGTTCGTCAGTTAGTCGATTGCGATATTTTGACATAATTATCTTCATTTCAGAAAACGCAGACTCGCACAAGTAAATTGACCCAAACATTGTCGTCAACTGAAGGGCGATTTGCCTTAGATTCGGATATTTATCTTCAGATATAAAATACCAGAATTTTGTGTCAGATGCTGTCGTTATGAGATGTAGATATATCTGATATTATCTGCAATGTTCCAGAACACTCCATTCAGTAACTCAGTCCGCTACAAGCTACAAATAAATAATAAAAAAGAAGGCATGAAAAATGGGAAATTTTTCTCGAGATCGACTCAAAAAGCACTCGCGATCGACCGGTCGATCGCGATCGACCGTTTGAGCACCCCTGCTCTAGAGCAATCTAAAACCTTCATGAACTTTCTGGAACCTGCTAGATTGACCGACACAGTCACAAACGTGCACATTCTAAAAGAATCAGAAGCATTCTCGGCCTTCCCATAACAAAGCACATTTTCGTCACCCACTCCCACCCACCTCCACCACTCTCTTACTTTCGATGTGACACCAAGGACTATCTACCACTATAGTCATTGGTAGGTGGCAGTGGCTGGTAGTGAAGAAAAATAGAAGGGTAGGAAAAGACTGCATGCATATTTCGCATGCTATTCAAGCCACAGACAATTTATCACAGAACAAATAGTTCATTCCGGTTAGCGTGAAGCTCGTTAATAAAACTTGAGGTATACCTGTCAGGCGAATTTCAGCGAATATACTTATAACGTAATATATTGTAAATACACCTGTTATTATCAATGTTTCCAGACATATTGCAACAACTTGTTCAGGTTTGTTATGGGTGATAAAAAAAACATTTTTATATCATGACTGTCTGTATAGTGTTTCAGTCTACGCAATTCAAATTTGAATAGGAAAGTTACACAATGATCAAATCCCGTCAAATTTTATTATTACTATTTAATTTTTAAGTGATATAACTTTCGCACCTACAATTAAGGTTTTAAAAGTAGTTTTTTTTTATATCTTAAGATTAATACTACTGTTCCATTAGAAGCATTGGCTTGTGGATGGAAGAGGATTGTACATTGATGCAAAAGTAACAGTTTAACAATATACGGTACATGCATAATTTTAAGTAAATACATTTCTGCTCAATTTAAGATTTCAAAAAATTATTATACATATATATATATCGCAATCGTTAAAAGTCAAATTAATAAGGGCTGTTTTTCTCTTGAATTTTGAGTCCTTTTGAATAAGATGACGTCACAATAATTGAACATGAAGAAAATTACTGATATGAAATACTGTTGATTTATTAAAAATCTGGTCAAATTATTCGTTTTCTTGTTCCTGTTAAAAATGGGACTGCAGGCCTATAACGAATGAATTGAAAGAGTTCCTAACAAAGTATCAGTCAAAATCGAATGTTTTATGAGAACGACGGAACACGTGTTCATTAAAATACTGGTATTGATATTTATATACTGATATTTTCGCATTACGTCATGATATCTATTAAAAAAAGTACATCTTTTCGATATATTCTGAATGACTAATATTTTATCAGGAAGTCGGCATGCTGTCACTTTCTTAACAGGATCAATTTTATTCGTGTAATCTCTCAAAGTTATGAATTTATATTATGAATTTTACGAATTACCATACACAGTAAAAAATTATACTTGCCTGTTCTCACTCAACTGACGTTTGTTTTTCTGTATAAATATCAAGAGGTACTTTTTGAGTATAAAACATGTTTTTCACCGGATTTTCTTATCCCTTATGTAGGACATAGGTATATGGAATTTTCGAAAAAGCGTTATTTTATTGATTCGGATTACTGAGATCGTTATCACACCTGTCTTTAATTCTTTAAAGTAATCTGTGTAGTATTGATGGGGACTTTATATTACCGCGACGTCATAATCTTCTTCACCGGAAAAGCTTTTAAACGGTGATTCGGATTCCGCGTTTTATTTCTACAATTAAATGTAGATTTAGGAGGACGCGCTCGGACATGCGTTAATGACCGGATTTCTAAGATGTTCTTGAAATACTTAAGAGAAGAGCTTTTTTACAGTTAAGGGTATTGGTATAATTATAAAAATTTATAGCGATCCTTGTATTACGCAGATTTACGCAAACATGTGTTTAAGAATACCTACATCTCTTCTCGAAGGTAAATAGCCAAATAACAGTAAAATGTCAGTTTGGAATTGAGGTTTCGCCGAAAATATTTTATTTTAACGTCCAGCTTTTAAATATTGAATAATCAAATTTCGACATCAAAATTGGCTCAAGATTGTATTATGATATTTATACGCAAAAATGTAAGCTTTTAGCTGAATTTAGATTATTTATGTTGCGTTTCGCGCCGTTTACGGTTGCTTCGTTCCTTTCCCATAGTAAGGAATTTGAGTAAAACACATTTAAACTTTTAATAAATATATTTGTATACATGAAAAAATACCGATTTTGAATATTTTTATATATTTCTATATTTTTACTCATAGAATTAATAAATCTTTTTTGAAAAGTGATTTAAAAGCTTTACTGTGTATAAACTCCATGATTGGTCAAACGAAATCTGATGTCAAATGTACTCCGTGTTAGAAATGTACATCGTAATAATTTAACATCTCTTTCTGTTGAATGCGTACTTTTGTAATAAGAGGGAGAGGTTGCTATACAGTTTATATTTTTATATTGAGTAGTTAGGTGCGTTGATCTGAGTTTTTGAGATGATTTGTGTCATAATGAAACTCAAACAACTAGCGCGACCGCGACTAAAATCACCTAGATGCCAATTTAACGTTTTTGTAAAAAATGAGTAAGTAGGAACTCATTTAAAATTTATGTTAAAGCAATGACAATAACCCCTCTGGCGAGAACGAGCCGTACTGCCGCGGCATGAGCTTTGTAGGTTCATCAATAATACCGTGTAGACTTCAGTGTACTGGTTTTGTCATGCGATGTTTTGGCGATAATCGTTGACAATTAATTTCAATAAGAAATTTTTATAGTAAAAAAAAAACACAATTTAGTTACACAGTAAACTTTGATAAAAAAATGTACTACAATTCCTCACCAAATAATAAAAAAATATCCTCTAACAAAATACACTAACCACGAGACGTTCAGCACATGGATGACGTCACGCACCCTTCCGTTTCTTACCGCTAGGATTACGGGCTAAAAAATATTCAAACTTGGAGAATTAATTTCACCATAAAAACAAACTTTAAAAAAATACCAATAATTAAGTTTCAATGTTTGATGAAATAATTTTTTTTAAATGGATTCAAATTCACTATTCGGAGTTCGGCTCGCACAAATTTCGTCCACTTTATAACCACCGTTAAATATCTAAGAAGGTATAAAAAACTTTAAATTAATAAACAACCAACAATTATCACTACGCGATTTTTTAAAAAGAAATTTAGATCTGACTCAACCGCCGAAGAGATGTACAGAGAGAAGTCATTTGTGGACACGTCCGTAAGCCATACTCAGTTTATTGATTAATATATGAACAATTTGCCCAACGGAGGCCCAGAAGTCAAAAGGTCTTAATTTGGTACAATCTTATTTTATTTTAATTTTTTTTAAAATCACTCTTCAGTTATAATGACATCAATATATGAAAATTAAAACTTTGTGCTGATTTTTAGATATCAAGAAATCTTGGAAGGTTTTTTTAAATTTAATTAAAATCAAATTATTAAGTTCTGCAAGTATTTTTTGTTTTTTGTTATTGTTACAGCTGTTTCGGCTTTCAAGGCCATTTTAAAACTGTGGTTTTAGCCACGTTTAAAGGACTTATTTATATGATTCTATTTTACCCCTCCCAATTTAAAATGATTTATTACCGGTTAAACCGATATACTAATAAAATAATTATGACAATAGATTTCATATTCTGAAATAGATATTTATTTAGATTATATTTAGATTTCATATTCTTAACCGAGTTCTACGAATTACATACAAAAACAATAAATAAAAAAAATCATGGAAGGTATAATATAGTGCGAAACTCTATAGCCCATTTCTCTTGGAATGCTATGACTTATACGTGCCTGAAAATGTCAGAACAAGTAATCACCACGAATTGTTCAAGATACCACATGGCAGAACAGAAATTCTAGCACAGGATACATATTATACACACCCATCTTCCCAAATGAGAATATTATAATAATAAACCTAGTACTATAAATGGATGATTAGTCTGTCAATACAAAAGATACTATTTTAGATACCTAATTGGTAAATATCTTGTATGCCAACAGCTTGTAATTTTTTACGCATTTTTTTTTAAATTGTACTATTCTCTCTAATTAATTAAATTAAACTTTTCCTGCATCGTTAAAACAAAAATAATTAAATATTGAGTAATTAGCGTTAACAAAATACAAAGTGCATTTGAACTATTTTAATAATTAGTAAAATAAAAGCTGGCTTTGTTCTCCAAATAAAATAACACCTTGGTTATTTTTTCCTGGCAGAACGTCAAGCACACCGTGTTCCGCCACACTCCTGATTCTATCTCCCGCGCTACACATCATAAATCATAAACAATAGATATTATCATATTTTATCCCGGAAAATTCTTATTCTATTAAGAAACTCTTCCAGTGAGATACAGATATTAGTACCGGGTGTTTCAAAGATTTCATATTTAACAAAATAATTTCGTAAATGATTTTATTTGAATATTTCTTTTTCTTATGTTTTCAGCAAGCTTAAATTAAAAGTTATTTTGTAGAATAATCTTTTAGGTACTTAATACAAAATAAATATTAAACGATTAACATCTTAACTTAACACGATGAATAATTAAAATTAGTATTTCAGAAAAGAGTGGAGGAGGAGTGATTGAAAAAAAAAGAATGAATTGATAATAACAATCCATGATTTTTTAATCAAAAAATTGTTTTGTTTTTGTTACTAAGCTGAAAATGAACATAAAACAAAAACAAACTTTGTCGAATTGAATCGCTGGTCTAAATTTAAACACAATTTCCAAATTTCGCTACGCACCCAGTAGCCTTGGGAATGTTCGGGTTAAAAGAAAAAAAGTTGAATTGATTTTTTGTTTTTAAACTGTCGATACCGCCAGCGTGCATATTTATTGTAATACGTTCAAACGTGTACTGTTTAAAATGATTTGCCTGTACTTCTACAGGCTAGAAAGATTATTTAGGAAACTAAGTGAACACATTGTTAAATCATACGCACCGCGGTCTAAAAGGCTTAGGTTACATTAGGTTATTAGTTATTTTTTATCCAAAGGATTATTATAATTACAATTAAGAAATTCGCGCGCACTTCGGTAGAGGTAGGATTAAAAATTATATCTATATGAAGTGTAAATAAAAGAAAAGAAAACACAAGAAGAAAAAATAGTAGCAAAAAAGCCGTTACAGACTGCAGACTTCTAATTCCTAGATAATCTCAAATGAAACCAGACTTTCAATGTACCTAATATAAAAACCATAATATATAAATAGACTTACCTACCTTCCTCATTAAAAATAAGCAATGCAGATAATTTAGTTATTGTACTGGGACCTAGATGCTTGCTTACGTGTTTCATTTATTAAAATATATATTTATTTTTTAATTATTTTTGATATCATAACCACCCTGTCGAAAAAAACATTTCCGACATCATTGCGGACGCGCAGTAAATTTCACGAATCGTTTACTAAGACACACCTTTCCTGCTTTCAGATTTATAAATACAGAAATACAGATGGTGTAATGTGGGAGACAAAACAACAAGATACACACGACACACACTGATCGTATCGTGAAGCGGTCGGTTTCGTTTTGGTAGAATAAATTAAAATTATTTAAAATCAAATATTGAACTACCTGTTCCCTCATGTTTTTCAGTGTTATTTTGACCAACATTTATGACTTTTTTTTGAAATTCGGAAAATTAAAATAATGTGCCAACAAAATAACTCTCCTGGACAAATATGTTTCGTAATTCATTATATGTTGTGTTTAGTTCAATTCAGAAGAAAATCCAATTGACATTTGTACAGTGGCGTAGCTAGATAACCAAGGGCCCTGGGGCAAATTAACAAATGGGGCCCCACTGCTATGTAAACTGATTAAGTTTTATCAAATAAAAATATGAAATATACAAACACTTTAAAAATGCTAAGCTACTTAAGCTCTTTTTTGTGCACTGCAGACTGCAGGGCAGGTAATAAAAATATGAAACAGTAACAACATAAATTACAATTAATACTCGGTGTAGGTTCGGCTAATAAAACGAAATAGAGAAGTTCAAGGGTTTATTATATAAAGGTCGGGCCTACCAACCGACTAAATAACAATTAATAACTAAATAATATTATATTTACAATTTTTTCCTAGCTTTAGTTTTCGCAAAAGTATCAATGACTTCGTTTAAATCCAGGCTTGATGCGGTTTTGTTTTCAATTGCTATTAGCGATAAATGTGTTTGGCCCATCTTATTTCTTAAAATATTTTTTATTTGCTAAATGACCTTTCAGCTGCTGCAGAAGTAACAGGAATTGTAAAGAATAATAACATTGCTGTAAATACTTCCGTTAGGTCGCATTCTAGCACTCCATATTTGCTCATTATTTCCTTACATAATTGGTGAACAGTCCATGCTTGAGTTAGTTGAGGTAAAACTAGATGGTAAATATTAATAAATTGAAGTGAAAAACTAGGGCCTATTATATCTGAATATTTTCTTTGGAATTCGTCACACTTTTGTAATAAAGTTGCTTCATCAACGTGTAATAAAAATGTTGGTGTTAGAAAATCAAATATATGACAGACTGCATTCATACCAATAAAACGTGTATCTATGTAATTGAGATATTACTGTGTCTAGTACATTATTGAAAATCTCAATTTTAAATATTTTTTCTCGGTTTGGAAATCGGTGATCAGCAGCTAATTCATCAAAATGTTTTTTTTAACTTTTCTTTGTCTTTTTTTCTTGAAAATGGGTATCAATACCATATTTTCTTGCAGTTTCACTGGCTTTGCACTTGAATAATTCGAAATCATTTCTATAAATTTGCAACTTTGCTTTGGTCACTGCTAAAACTTTACTCGCCTCGCCCAAATCGATGTCGCATTTTTGTAAAGTTTTGGATGCATAATTGATGTCGTTCAATACACTGTGCATGAATTCGCAAAGCAACACGAACTCGAAATTTAGAATTTTTGTTTTAATACTCTCTGCTTCACTACGCTCATCTTTATTAGGATTCTTTAGAACTATTTCTGATAATGCTTTGATAATATCAAAATAACGAAATTTTATTGCAGACATCGTATTGACCCTCTATTTAGTCGTATCCATTATGATGGCAAAAAACGGTGACGCTCTAATTTGTTCTAGTAGACGGGTTTCGAGTTTGGTCCTCAAGCTCTCAATCATTTCATTTTGAATTGTTGCACTCATATATATTGTAGATCCTAAAATAATAAAAAACACAATTTCAAAAAAATCAAGTCAAGTTAAACAAAATAAAACGATAAAAAAACATAGAAATAATTATTATTACCTTTGAGCATATCTAAATACTTGCCGCAAAATGTGATCATATCGGGCGACAAGCTCTACAAAGGACAGATACAGACAGATGGTATCCTTCCTGACTTAAGTCTTCTTGATGTCCTCTCAAAGCCAAAGAACTCTTTGCTAGGGTAAGTATGATATCGCATAACCTTTGAAGAACAAATTATGCTTCTTTGCGAATTTCATTTTCATGTTCCTTGTCGATAGTATTAGTATCGTTTTTATTCCAAAATTCATACACAGCACGTGCTTCCGAATGGCCACTCGAACAACTGTGTTGTTTAATTCTTTCTGATAAATGCTTCTAATCTCGAATTCCCGTACACCAAACATTATTCCTTTGTGAAGCAAATAACCAGCAGGGTTGACAATAGGCAGCGTCTAGTATTTTGGAATAACACAACCAAAAACGATTAACTGGTCCATATTTAGAACACGAAAAGTAGTACGATTTTGAAAAACACTTATTGTTCTGGTTGATGTCTGTTGGAAAAGGTCCTGAAGGCTGTAAAGGCCCCATATCAAGAATTTGACGTTTTTCGTTATCACTTAATATTTTGTTCGTGAAGTTTCCCAAGTCATAAGAAGATTTGAGGTCTGTGGTTCCTCCAAACCCTCCGCTCTTATGTGTGTCATGCAAACATCATCCACGTTCACATGATCGGCGGCGGAGGTATCTCCAACTGCAATAATTGTCGAATCTTCTTCAGTAGGCTTCTCAACCAACACTGCAGTTACCACATTATTTGAGTCACTATCAATAGAAATATTTTGGCCAGATGTACTTGCAGAAGGCTGACTAAAAAACTTGTCAATTTTGGGCAATTTTTGTTTACTATCTTCTCTTTCTTGGCGTTGTTTGCGTTTAAAGGCACCACTGGGTTTCTTCTTTTTATCCATATTTTAATACGCTACAAGTGTCGTTGGAGAATGACGCACATATCACTATCCCAACACTGCCAACCTACAGAAAGAATTTAGGAGAATTCCTTAGGCATAACTTTTGAATTTCTTTCAACTGAGTTGTCATGATTAAAGTGGGGTTGCAAGTAGCAACCTGTCATATTTATTTTGAAAATGGGAGAAATTTCCAAAAGTTCAGTTCGATCGAGATTTCTGGTAAGGATTCGAGGCCCCCCCTGAGCTTGAGGGCCCCGGGGCACTGCCCCGCGTAGCCCCTAGGTAGCTACGCCGCTGCATTTGTAGTATTTTAAAGTTAAACAAATTCTAACATTTACCTACACATTTTGAAAGGAAGAAATTATACACTTTTTTGAGCCACTGATAATTAATAACGTGTAGAAGAGAAAGAAACAGCGCCTCATAATTTCAAAACATGTGGGTGAATAATGATCTGACGATATCCAACCTCCAGGAGAGGTTATCAGAAAAAAATAATTAGAAGAAATGCCTTGGAAAACCAAAACCCGCCCTGAAAATTTCGGCTGGGTGTATTACACTCACAAAAATTGCTTAAAGTAAATTGAAAATAAATATATTTTTAATATTTTTCGCTAAATATAAAAATAATATTGTATAATTACGATGATATTTAGCACAAACGGTATATTATTTTATATTCAAAGTTTTCCAAGCAGTCTTTATATACAGTTTACGAAAAATTTCGGAGTGGGTTTTGCAAGACGACGACTCAAAATGATAAGCAACTCTTCTGTTCACGTACCCACACTAATAAATAAAAATAATTATTTTTTTATTTGACACCACACGAGAGTACCAACTGCTCCCAACCGTCTGGAGCCAGTGAGACTATGGCATCCCAAATTATGTTGTGAGTCTGATGGTACTGCGTAGGGGAAGGAAATGTGGAGGCGGAAGGTGGGAAAGTATCTGGCTATTCAGATCTGGTCACCGAGTACAGCCAAAGGCATTTCAAGCAACGTTTCAATTCTGAATGGTGGTATTACACTACGGCAATATTGAGAGTATCTATCGCTCTGGAACGTGCCACAAATATACTATGTATTATTTAAAATGATTAATTTGTGAAATAACAAAATTGAATCAAATAAAACTTACTTGCGCATGCTGGGATTTGAACCCGCGACATTCAGCTTACAAGTCGATAGCCTTACCCCTCGACCACGGAGGCGGAGGCCGACATATAATAAAATGTATGTGTTTTGTCCTTAGGTATTGCTTTAAATCCAATGGACGAGTTCCGAAATGAAAGTAATCAAATTTGTATACAATATACTGATAGCTTTGGAAATAATGTTGTATCCTATTTTTATGAAAATTTGTCATATTTAAAGAGTTAATAGCGGCAGTAAAATTAAAGTTTCTTTATATAAAAAAATCACGGTGTTGTGAACTTTCGAATTGAACTTGGGAAAAACGTATGGGTACCAATGACGTCACGAGTCATCCAGTACAATTCACAATTCAAAGGGCCGAAATGCATACTGCCGCGCCTATGATATCTATGGCCGGGTCATTTTGTGAAGCGTGATTTCAGTTCACGGCTTATATCTTTGGTACTACTTGGTATTTTCTCAAAAATTCAAATGTTCTGTTCTCAGCATGCTCTATTTTATGATGCATTTGTAAATAACATGAACTTGCGTTGTAGGAGACAACAAGAGACAACCTCATTGGAAAATACAAAACGCTTTCTTATTTTTGTTTCTCTAGTATTCATTTTTTACGACCAGCTATCCAATACCCACAGGTTAAGATTCCTATTTTTATATCTGGTACAACCATGACAACGGATTATGCGGCTCGAAGCACCTGTCATTGTGAGACGGAATTCAGACAGCTCTAGAAGTCTCCTTTCCACAAAACTTGTTTAGTATTTTAATATTTAAGTTGCTTGTTATGAATCGAAATTGTTACACTTTAAAGTAATAGGAATGTCAGTTTAAACTTTTCCTCCTACTTTTAATTGCGGATTAATTTAACATTAGTTTTCAACTATCTTACTTCAAAGGACCCAAAAGTACCACCGTCGTACAAGTGTTAGAGCAATATTGTTAACTGTAGAAAAAATATTTTCTCTCAAAACCAACGAGTCTATTGATTGTAATAGCTGAAAATAGTTTCGTTGTCCTATAAACTCTATCTTTTATAACACCATAGCTCACCATTCGACAGTTTTTTTGGGGTTTCAAAATTTAAAGCAATCAAATTATAATTCACTCGAACAGTTAATTCGGTTGGATTTTTTGATACAGTGGTTCCGTAAACTTAAAGTTGTATGACACGAATTCGTGAAATCAGAACTCATCAATCGAGTGATTTAAAGTAAATAAACCGATTTTCAGCTTTATCGTTGATAACTGAATGAGCAACGCAACTGGCTTATAAAACGCCATGTTTATTTCATCAACATAAATATGGTTGACATCCAGAACACGGCAACCAAATTGCCGTCTTAATCCCGCCGAGGAGTGGACAAAATAGTAAGAAAAGAGTTTAGGTTCTTAGAATCCATCAAGTGATGCCTGCTCGCTGTGCGGTAGAGTTTAATAAAGCGGTGCGGAGCGTCAGGAAGCCAGCTGAAGTTGGACTGCCATCATATTTTATCTCACTGCGAGGTGACAATCTGCATTAATTTAGACACACCTACCCTATCTATGTCTGTGTGACAGTGGTGAGCACTGAGCAGTCCAAGAACTGTAAACGTGTACACGTGCAGGCCATGTGCTTTTAATGAACGGGTTACCTCAAAAAGGTATTTCGATTATTAGAATGACATCCATATATTTGTAGTACTTAGATGCTATCTGTGTTATCGTGATTAATTTTTGGGTTATTATGACTTGTCGCGCTTACTTCTTCTTTAGAAAAACATTCGAACGGCGTTACATTGTCCATCATCTTGTCTATTATTATAAGTCGCGCGTCGTCCGTCGTCGTCGTCGTATTTTTTTTTTCATGTTCTCCATAAAACGGTTATACACCAATATATCACGGAGAAGATTACAAATTAAAAAGTTTACAGAGGCAGTTTTACTATTTTGTGACATGTGTTAAAAGATAGTTATTGAATTGTCTGTAGGTGACATTGAAAATGTCGATGGCTAATGCAGTATCGTTAAGCAGTTGAGTAGCTCTGTTTATTGGCGCGTTCTGATAGGCAGAAGTCCTCGCTTTCGGAGCATATAAGAGTGCATGGGATCTCCCTCGAGTATAATTGTTAGGGACATAAAAGTTAACCTCTTTCAACATAGGCGGATTGTGTATTGTACCAGAGATGAACTTAAAAAAGTGTTTGCCTAAAAATATTTTTATATTAATGTGAGTTTTGTGGATTTCAATAGCCTCCGTAAGTAGGCGTACTCGATGCGTTTTGAGTATTCCCAGTATTTTAGGAGCAAATCCGAAGTAATTGCCGGTTTTAGTTAAGTGCTATTTGCATTATTTTATTATTTTTTTCAAAATAGTGATTCAGCATATATATGACTCAGAATATATAAGAAGAAAGTGGAACATGAGCACAATACTAGGTTCCCAAAAAATGAAGAAATGCTTGTACCAAAATATAACAATAAATACGGACAGCGAACCCTGGAATACAACGTGCCCAAAATATTCAACATGTTACCAAGCAATATAAAAAAATGGCGAATTACCTAAGAGATTCAGATATATGCTGAAAACATGGCTACTAAGCAGAGATACTGTGTATTAGTAATACTATTGATTATGGCAGTGGTTAGCGATAAATATTATGCATAAGTTGTATTGAAATTATGAATAATATTATGTTCATATGTTATATTGTAATTGAACATGAACATCCTGTTGACAAACTGCTTAATTGCGGTTTAACGGGATTGTACTTTGAATAACAAATAAAAATAAATAATGACCGGTCGGTGGCAGAGTTGATATCGCGCTTGGGTCCCACCCAGGCGTAGTGTGTTCAATTCCTCGACTGGTTAAGTCCTCCATCACAACACAAGCAACATTTTCCGCTTACTGTGGTGGTAGAAGGAGATTTTTAAATATTGTCCTGTTATTCGTAGCCCGGGAAAAAATAAATAAATACAAACTCTTTTCCATGGAACAAAACAATTTGCGTCCTTGGCAGATTTTAATTTAAGTAAACAATAAAGAATGTATTAAGGTAGAATAGAAATCATAAACCTTACTACAAAATTATAATTCCTTATTAAATATTCTACAAGACTCTTAAACAATAATTTTAAATAATAAAATTTCATTTGATAATCAACAAGTTATTTTTATCGATCTACTTTTTGTATGTCTTCGATTTTGGCAGGTTGTGTTTGACAATAGATCAGTCGACAAAAAAAATTAGTTAATGGAGTGTTTGGCGATTCAACAACGCGTGGTTATTATTAAAATTCAGAAGAGAATGCATTCAGACCGATTAATCTCCAGTAGCTGTGACACTGAATGTCCGCCAGTTCTCTAGATTTAACCATTCCAGACTTTTTGACGTATGTATGCTAGGAAGACAGCCTCGATTGGATAACCAACTAAATAACAATAATCGAACAGAAATGAAATATTGAACCAGTTTCGTTTGTAAATTTAAGAACAACAAACGAGCAATAACGAATAATATAATCAATCCAATCGAGGGGTAAGGCTCTCGACTCGCAAGCTGGAGGTTGCGGGTTCGAATCCCTGTATGGCAAGTAAATTATATTTGATTAATTTGTGTTATTTCACAATTTAATCATATAAAATAATAACTAGTTTATTTTTGCAGTGATTTTAATTGAAATTGAACAGGGGCATTGTTTAAATCAGGTCATAAGACAGGTTTAACTTTGCTGTCGGTGGAAACGCAAGTGTTTATTTTATGGGTTTTTACGGAAATAAAAACAAGTAAAAATTGGTTTAGGATATCTTCTTGACCGACTGAACAGTTTAACGTGTCTAGTTGTACAATCGTAAGTGGGACCGACATTTAAACGAGATATGACAGTTCCATTTGAAGTGGAATAACACAAAACTGCGCTACGGAAATGTGATATTATTATTACTATATTATTCCAAAGTATTTTTTTGGAACCATGCATGACAGTATGAGAAATCCCGATCACACATTGAATCACTTGTATTTGTTTATCGCAAATCAAACAATCATTCGCCTACATTCATAGCCGCGATGAAATTATGAGTGCGCGTCAAGCGGTATACGAATAATTATTTCCATCTCAATAATGGCCGAAGCAAGCCGGATAAATAAAATAAACGGGACAACAGGTGAGTTCCAAGCTATTTAGATTTGTGGAATTATACAGCGCACGCGACTCATTTAAAAACGGGGTTTATTGACTCTGCCTGTAGCTTATTCAGATTATAGTCTGGTAGGAAATAGTGTGGGTGGATTAGCCACTAATGCATTTCGGTAACTTAAGCCATTGCGTGGCATTATGCCGGGAAAACTTATTTGTGTAAACAATGTAAACTTTGTGTTTATTATTTGTATTTTATTGATTTATAGAAATACGTGAAAAAAAGGATAGGTTATCGACATTTCGCACTCCTACAAAATTCCCATGACTTTTATTTATTTATTTATTTATTTGTTAAGACATACACAGTACAATAAGATACAGTTAGATATTTTTAGTTATTACATAGTTGTAGTACCTATTACGTAAGTCCATAAAATATCATTACGTAATTTCTCCTGAGATTGTTATAAAAGGAAGGAAGTGTGTGGATAGATAATAATAAATGAATTGAAAACAAGAATTATAATAAGCTCACGAATTGTAATTGACTGTTAATATATTATAGGAGTTTTGAAAAATGATGTGAAATTATTTTTGAAATATGTCATGCTAAGAAATTTAATAAGTTAGTTTTGTATGTTAGAAAGGAATCATGAAATATGTCTAGATGTAGTAATTTTTCGTAATGGGTGTATGTTGTGATTGCTCGAGTAATTACTGAGTTGTTTGCTGCATTGGTATTGTTGGCTTCAATGTGAAATAGTGTAGTGTGCCTGGTACGCCTCGTTGGAACATATAAACCAATGACGGATAGCAATTCGGGACTATCTATTTTATTATTTAGCAGATTATGTAGAAACAACAGGTCTGACAATGTGCGTCTTTTTTGTAAAGTTAACATATTATTTGTAGTTTTGTTGTATTTCTTGAGTAAATGTTTCGAAAATTTATTCTGTATACTTTCTACTAAATCTATGTATACCTTATATTGAGGATTCCATATTGTGGAAGCATACTCCAGTGGACTTCTGACCAATGAACAAAACAAAATTTTCAGAGTCTTAGCACTTTTGAAAACTTTGCATATTCTTAATAAGAAACCTAGCATTCTGTAGGATTTTGAAATAATGTGTTCAATGTGCTTGTCAAAAATTAATTTGCTATCTAAGTAAACACCTAGATCTTTACACATAGACATAGGTTGTAAAGGTCTGTTATTCAAGTTGTATGGATAGATGATTTTGTTTTTATTTCTAGTAAATGTAATCGAGTGACACTTAGATATGTTTAAGGACAATAAATTTGATTCACAATATACGCACAAATTATCAAGATCGCTTTGCAATTCCATACAATCGGGTAAACACTGTATAGCTTTATAAATTTTCATGTCATCCGCGTATAAAACAAAGTAACTATTTTTAAAGCATACGTAAATGTCATTTATATAAATATTAAATAAGAGTGGTCCAAGATGCGACCCCTGGGGCACACTTGAGACGAAGTCCGTTAAGCAAGATGCAAAACCATTGACAACCGTGATTTGGTGCCGATTATTGACGTATGATGCGATCCATCTATAGAGGTCACCGTGAATTCCTAGACCTAATAACTTTTGTAAAAGAATATAATGATTAACACGGTCAAATGCTTTAGAATAATCCGTATAAATGGCATCTACCTGGCATCGCATATCCATTTGAGCATGAAGAAAATTTGTAAAAAATGCAAGATTTGAGGTTGTAGAACGATTTTTCATGAAGCCGTGTTGATTATTTAAGAGTGAGGGTGAGATAGTAGAATATAATTGATCATAAACAATTGTTTCCAATACTTTACTTAGTATCGGTAATTTGGATATAGGTCGATAGTTCGAGACATCATTTTTGCTGCCATTTTTATATATTGGGGTAATCAAGGCTGTTTTCCACTTGTCGGGAAATGTTCCTTCAGATAACGATAGTTTGAAAATAGCAAAAATGGGGGGTGTCAATTGTTTACTACAATAATATATGAAGATCCCTGGAAGTTGATCATCCCCTGGTCCCTTTTTGATATCAATGGACTTAAGGTATTTGAATGTGATGTCTTCATTGATCTCGATTGAGTTGATTATGCTATTTGAATTAGAGCAAAAACTGGCATTGCTTGTATGTGCAGGTTGAGCATTCGAAAATACAGATCCAAAATACTCAGAAAATAAGTTGGCTACTCCTCTACTGTCATTAGCAGTTTTTTCACCGTAAATCATATGATCAGGGATGGCAGGAGATTTTCTTTGAGAATTGACGTAGGACCATATTCTTTTAACATTATGCTGTATACCGGATTCTATCGTAGAAATGTAGGTTTTGTAAGCTGCTGAAGCGACTGTTTTTTGCCTTTTGCGAAGCAATAAAAATGAAAGATAATCAAGGGGGTTCCGATGGCGCTTCCATTTTCTAAAGAATTTTAATTTTTCGTTTGTTATTTTTATTAAGGCTGCCGTGTACCATAGTGGGTATTTTCCAGATTTCATAACTTTCTTAGGAATAAACGCTTCGATAATCTGTTCAATTATAACATAAAACGAATTTAACGCTGTATTTACATCCGGTGCATTTATAACGGTTGACCAGTCGGTTTCTTTCAGTCTCTCATTGATCTCTGCATAATCTGCTTTATGGAATAATTTTATTGTTCGAGGAGTTGAGAGGGTTGCAATAGTGGATGGAAATTCTAGTTCTACAATCAATGATTTATGATGAGCATCTTCTTTAACTAATGGGTGGTCGGCAAGCGACACATTAACTGAAGTGTTACAGAAGACGAGGTCCAGAATTCGACCGAATTTGTTAGGTAAATGGTTAAATTTGCAAAAGATAAGCAGTTAAGTAACGCGAGTGCGCATTGATCTCTATTACTTGGCATTTGTTGATTATTCCATTCGATATTGGGCATGTTATAGTCGCCAATGATTAAAAACTTATCATTGGGAAAACGGATTGTTAAGTCAGAAATAGTATTGGTATGACTAGTAAATAATGCTAATCTTTCTGATGATGTTAATTTTGGACCGACGCTAGGTAAATACACGCAGCACATATGAATATTATAACAATGACGATTCGATTTTGATGTGTTGACAGTTATTCAGATATCCTCAGCGTCTGATTTCCAAGAGCGAGGGGTAACAAAAAATTCTATTTTAATTCCTATGAGTACGCCTCCTCCAATAGGCCTCTTGCATCCCATTTTTTTATTTTATTTTCCGGTTTAGGCAAATATTCTAAGACATTCTGTATTTTTTTTTTTTTTTTAATCGTATTTTTGAAACCATGGCGATTTTTTGAAAATTTTAATCCGAAAAATCGGACCATTTTTTCATAAACCGGAAAGACGGAACATAATTTATGGGTGCGAAAACAAAATAATTACATAGCCCAAAAACATTTAAAAAAAAAACGACGCATTTCACACGAATGGCAGAGGAGAATAACGAGGCATACCAAAAATATTACATCTCATAAATATTTTTTTCCTTGAACCTTCTTATTGATCATTAATCCTTATTAATTTATTTAAAGTTTTATTCCAGCAGTACTGGGAGGATATTGCAATCTCAGTCTGCCATATTAAATGAGATGACATATAATATAAATATACTTATACACAATATTATAGGATTGATGAATATATACGATTATAATGTTCAGTCACTTAATCCAAATATTTTACAATAAAACCTAATGTACATAAAATTAAATGAATTAAAGGGGAAGGTTTATCAACAATATGAAATATATAAACAAGTATAAAGAAGGTTCTCATAAAATATATTTAGTTGGTCGAAGTACCTATATATTCTATATGTACCAAGGTTGGTTTTTGTTTTTGCAATGAGACTATTTTTAACAGCTGCACATTCTAGTTATATAACATATAACTTGATATTGTACCTCTTGTTTGATACTATCCAAATGTTGCGATTTAAATTATTCTTGTACTCATAAACTCATAATAATATATTATTAAATTTGATTTTGTTAAAATCAGGACCATCACCATTATACTTCTAAGACAGCCGCCACGGAAGGATAATCTGTACGATTTTCACATCATAACATCTGTCACTTCTGAATAATATCTGTCATGTCAAAACGAAGTACTTCCAATTCTAACGCTGCGTTTTGTTACTGTTTTGTTATTTAATTAAACATGGATTCGTGTAGTAACCGTAGGATCCGAGATCGTAAAAATAATTATAAATATTGTATGGTTCCTTTGTGCCCAAATACTTCGGCGACTACTAAGGAAAAAAGATTTTTCGTTGTACCGCGAATTTCAGCAATTAGAAAACAATGGTGTATTGCAATTCATAGGTCCAGTCAATTGGGTGAACTGTCAAATAAAACCGTACGATATGTCTGTGAAGATCATTTTAATGTAAGTATATTTTTTACAATATTATTGTTTGAACACAATATTTAAAAAATACATATTTTTCTTTGTTGCATGCTTCACGAATAGTTTGCTGTACAGTACAGTAGGTTGAGTAGGTGGGTCTATTACCTAGTGACAACAAGCCTACACACATTACAATATTGTTACACTTTTGCAGGCTATTCTCAAATGAAGATACTTATTATATTTGCATTGTTAAGTTTGTATTGAATAAATACAATGTCTCTTGATAAGTTGTATTTTTATTTTCAGTTAAGCGTGGATGCTCGGAAATGGCCCCAACATCTAAGTAAAAGGGTGCTTTTAAAAAAAGGAACCATTCCTCATAAATTTGAATGTCAAATTGGAGCTGATGGGCGAGATCTACTCAATGTGGTGGATCAGCATCCAAGCTCATCTAAAGGCGGTGAAGTGTTTGTTGCAAGTCTCGAGCCAATGTCTCCTTGCCTGTCTGATGTGGATGAGTCTGTGCCACAACAGATCATCAATCAACCTCAAGACTACGTTGAACTGGAAGTGTCGTTTCCTCTCGAGAAGCCTCAATGCTCTGGACTCCAAATACTTCAACAACATGTGGATGGACCACAAGATACATCAAGCTCCGAAGAAAACTTTCACATGTTGATAGTTGAGAACGCAACTGATTCGAAAGCCATTCAATGCAATTTGAAAAAGAAATTCAAAAGTAAATTGACAAATACAGGAAAAGAACACAGTAGGGGTCCAATCGAGTGTTTAACTACTCGTGACGTAAGTACTTCTCCTGTGAAGCATAATAAAAATACCAAGAATGTACAACTAAAGCATGTCACTCTTCAGCCAGACAGTTCTGCCTCGGAATCGGCATCTGGTTCAGAATACTCCCAACAAGCTACGTCAGATTCGTACGTTGATAGTAGTTCAAATAGTGATTTCAAAAGTCTGTCATTGAAATTAACTCTGCAGCATATTGAAAACAAACCAAAGCTGTATTTAGGAATCCTTAAAGATTTTTATTGGATTGTTAAAACCCTAGCACTCCTTGAAAATATAAACATTTTAAATGTTTTAATCGTTTTAAAAAAAATTAAATTAAACTCTAGTTTCAGCATTTTAGGTGATGAATTTGGCCTTTCTGAGGCTCAAGCTTCAAGAATCTTTAAGCAAAGTTTACCGAAGTTATCTCGTCATCTTGCAGAACTGGTATTTTGGCCTAAGTCAGAAGCAATAGAAGCCTTACTACCAATTCCATTCAGAGCAAGATACAAACATGTCGTATCAATCATAGACTGTTTTGAAATTCAGATAGAGAAGCCATCAAATCCACTGCAGCAGGCACTAACTTGGTCAGAATATAAAAAATGCAATACACTCAAGTACCTAATATCAATCACTCCTGATGGCTTTATTAACTTCATTTCAAAGGGCTTTGGTGGACGTACTACAGATATGATGATTGTGGAAAAGTGCGGCTTCTTGGACAACTTGTCTGAAGGCATGTCGGTAATGGCAGATAGAGGTTTTAAGCAACTAGCTACTATTTTAGAAGGCAAACATTGTCAACTTGTGCGTCCACCAAGTGTTGTTACAGGTGTAAATAGCACTAAAAGAGAGGTGAAGTTATCCAAGCAAATAGCAGCCCTGCGTATACACGTTGAACGTGTAATAAGCCGGCTCAGAGAGTATAATATTCTAAAGCCACATTCTTGTATAGACTTCCATTTGACTCAACAAGTTGACCATATTGTTATGATTGCATGTGGACTCATAAATCTACAAAAACCAATAATTTGATCATATTAGTCTTATTAATATTATTAGTCTTTTAGTGTTTTGTGCTCTACGCTAATGTTTAGTTTAAAATGTTATGTGCGCTTCATTATCATATAAACTTTAACTTGAATATAAATATTCATAATATGTACCAGTGTAATTTTGTTTATCCTTCATGTAATGTATATAGAATAAGTCTAAAGTGTATAATATTATGTAATTATAGCGCCAGTATGTGTTTTTTATAAAAACATATGTTGGAGCTTTTACTTAGAGTTTATAGGCAATGAAGCCACCAAAAGGGATAATATCAAATACTGTAGAATAATTTATGTATAACACCTTCAACTTCTTACATTTACCATACATTCTGATTATGCTATACTAGCGCCTCCTAGCCCCGTGACTTCTGTGGGTTGGTTTTTTTTAATGCATGTTATTTGAAATGTTTTCTTTATTTTACGTTAATAAATTATATAAGTCGAAAATAAAATATTTAGTAACCTACATACGACCTTACTGTTCTTATGCTCACACGTAAAAAGAATATTAAAGCCCGCCATTAGGTTTGTATTGTCCCGAAGAAATGCAACATGCTACACTAGCGCCATCTAGCGGCCAGCGTTACCAGTCAGTGCAAGTACTGACTATAATAATGCTTCCAATATTTTACTGAGAGTGGATTGATTGCTATTCATTCATTACGCCTTACTTTTACATCAAGTTTATATAAATACAGTTGTGTTGTAGCAAAGTGATCATGTTCCACTTTTTAATACATTTCTATTTGTGTTAGAATTTCCACTTTGTAATCATTTTCTTACTTCCAATAATAAATACAAAAAAAATCTATGCGATAATACAATAACATGTGTACGTATTATCAAATAAATACTAGGTATAAATGTAAAAATATGTCTTATGTAAACTTTTTGTTTTTGTTTTTCTGTCACTTTATACAAATACATATTATACTATGGTGGATGGGATGAAAATAATATGATGCTATTGTACATAATCAATATAATCATGTATTATTATGAATAAAGAAGCGAGTGTAGTGCAGTAAATACGTGATTTATTTCAAATAATGTATACCTATACATTTTTTTTAAGTACAGGAAATATAGCTCTGGACCAAAACAGCATGGCTTTATTAATAGCTTCGACACAGAATTCTTCATCGTAATCGATGTGGAAAACATTTATTTTGCCAGATGATTCAAAGTTGGGTTCAGCAACACAAAACACTCCCTTGAATTTGTTCAGTACAAACATTTGTATTTGCATTTGTGCATAATACTTTCTGGCAACAACACCCTCAAAAAAGTAATTTTTCATTGTACTATGTTTGACTGGACACTTGACCTCAACAATATAATCATCAGTGACTGCATCCGGGGAGCCACCGATAATTGGTAATTTGCAACTGATTTTGAAACCACATTCTTTATATTTGTGTCCCAGTTGGTTTGCTAGTACCTTTAACACCAAAGGTTCTAAAAGCCGACCTCGTTGCATAGCCTTTGTGTCTGGAATCTTGGCTGCCCCTAAGATGACTTCAGTCAATGTTCCATCCAATGTTTTGCAGTTAGCTGCCTCGTATAGTTTGGATGCAGTAATTCTGCCATATCGCATTTCGTACCATAACGGGCAGTTAGCCTGCTTTCTTGTTAATGAAAAAACTTCCTCGAAGATATTTGGAGGAATATTTAGATCACATGTAATAAAATTGATGAAATCTGTAGCACTTGTATTGTGCAGGTTTCGTGTTTTCTTAAAAGCAGAAATCATCCTGTGCATGGACAAACAGTCAGTGGGCTTCGGATCCATGTAAAGTTGAGTCAGTTGGCATCGAAGCCCCTCCTTAAGACTCCTTTGGAGTACTGCTGCCAGGAAATCTCCATTACCTTTTTCCACGCTTTTTACTGCGTTCTTGCCAACTTGGGATGCCAGAATGAACTTTTGGGAGGTTCCGACACACGATAACTTTGATTTTCTCCAATAACAGTCGACAGATGTCGACGCTGGTTCTTCACTTCTCCTATGGAGCCATGTTAGAAATGCCAGTGCATGTTTACAGCCACCTGAAAGCAAAATGTTCCAAATATAAATTATTTGTCAACAGGTAGCTGGCAGAGACCCTCGCAATGATTCTGTGTTTGTTACATCACACAAGAGTTTGCTCTTCCCCACATCTCCATAGGGTAGAAGAGTGTAGAGGTTAGAGGAGAGAAACATATTTTACAATATAGCGACATACAGTTCAACTAACCTCTAGAAGCTGCACAGTCTTGACATTCTAAGACTTGTATTTCATCTTCCATCTCATCACACAAAAGTACAACAGAGTATGCTTTTTGGCGGACACGGTGCTCGGGGGTTATTTTTGCTTTCACTGTGCAGATAGGACCTTCTCTTTTTACCTGCACATACCCGATAGCATTATCACCATAACTTTCACGTGCAGACCTTTAAAATATATAATAATAACACGTTGAAAACAAAAGACAGTTGCATATAACTGAATGTTAACAATTGTCTTAATAATAATAATTGATGGAAACATAATATATAAGTACATATTAAATGTTGTCAAAATATATAACATAATATTCGTATATTAGAAGATACAGAAAAAATACTAACCTTTTTGTTTTGACATTTCTAATTTCGCTTCCAATGAAATTCATATTATTACTTAGAAAAGTAGCCATCATAAATGAATCTATGTTCGGCAAATTGTCAGACTGACCCTGAACAAAACCTACTTCAATCATTTCCAAATAATATATGCTTAATTTCTCAACAAAGTTAGCGGACTACAATACAAACAGCCAAACCCCAAACAAGTGTCAATATTCAAATTCACAAGTCGCCGGAAATCAAGGTGTTGCCATATAAAAAAAATAATCAGTGTGGAATTTTACAAAAATTAATTCAATAATATTGGAGACGGAACATTTTCAAGTGGTGACGTCACAAGCCAAAAATAACAGATTTATTTATTTTATTTAAAAAAAACTATACATTTCAAAATTTTTTGAGTAACATTTTCGTAATCTTAGTAGAGAAATCTATCCACTCATTTTTTTCCAAGTCATTAGAAAATCCTTGCAAGTGGCCTATTGATTTACTAGTGCGGTGTATATCTCTATCATTTCTGTAAACAGAATAGCGATTATCAAATAATTCCTCATCTCGGATACTATCAACCAACCAACTTTCGGTAATGAAGATCAAGTCATAATTATTGAGCAGTATATTTTGATGAAATTCCTGTGTTTTCGAGCGCAAACCTCTTGAATTTTGATAAAAAATTATTAATGAATCATGCATTGCGAATTTTCGGTAATTACATTATTATGTTCGGTTTCTGTAGAATATATTTGGAGAATATTATATTCTAGAGTTATGTTATTAGTCATGAGTCCACTGGGCTTAGCAAAGCACAACATACTATTATTATGAATTAAAGTGAGTGGGTATATTATAGAATGTGGTAGTGAGCAGTTAGTGTAATTATTAGCATGTGGGGTTAGTGTAAAAAGGGTGATATTGAAAAAATTATGAAAAAAAATACGAAAAAAATAGTAGTTATGAGAGGATAGGTGGTTTAACATTGCAATGGTAGTTAGACAAGGTTTTTTAGCTGTAATTCGCATGAGACGTGTATGGGTGGTGATGTTTCGTTTTTCCGTAGGTAGATTTTTGCACTTCTTATCCATAAAAACTGATAGTTGTGTTCGTTTTTAAATACTTTAGCGCACCTCAATATAGATTTATTCTTCCGCGTGAGATGGTCGTTGACGAAGATCCTCTGGTCAGCTCCAATCATCCCGATGGCCTTGGTAGTGATTCCTTTTCTTTTTTTGATGGCTGCGACAAATTCGTCCTTCTTCTTGCGGGAGGTGAATTTGGCGATTATGTTACCCGGACGTCCATCTGTCGTGTCTTGTGTACGATGGCGCTTACTGATTCTGCTAACGTATTCAATGTCGCTTTGATGGAGAGGGCATCCGATGACTGTTGCGATATTTGACATCATGGTAGGTAGATTCTCGTTGGTGGTCTCAGGCATTCCATGTATTTCTATATTGTTGGATAGAAGTTCCTGGTCCCTTTCATTGTTTCCCCTCTCTAACATGTAAACTGTTTGTTTTAATTCTGAGACCTCCATTTCTAGCTTATCAATTTTAGCTAATTTTTCGTTTATAGATTTCATATTATTTGAAAAATCTTCCATGACATTATTATTATAAATGATGACTTTTTCGAATTCCGCCATTTTACTGCTCATTTTTTCTATTTGTAGCGCCATTTTTCTAATCTCAACAGTTAGGAGTACGTTGCTTTGATCTGAGGAGCAGGATTGGGTATCTAAATTGTCCAGGGTTTGGATACAATTATTGCACTCCCACGCATCCTTTTTACCTTGCGACATGCGTTTAAAAACACTTGCCGGAATATCAGCGCATTCGAAATGGATGGTGCATTTGCAGGTTGAACACTTTATACACACAGCCACTTTCAGATGCTTAACGCAATATTTGCATGTTGAATCCATTTTATGTTTGGCTTGTGGCTGCAATAGGTTACAATACTGTGGGTAGCTTGAAGATTTTTGAAGAATAACTAAAACTCTAGATTTAGCACTTTTTACACTCCAGATAAGCACTCACTTTCGTATTTTAATGCACTTCTACGAATATTATCAGCTGGTATAAAAATTGTAGGATAAGGGTCAATGTTTTTAGAAGAAAATATAAGATTAATAGGGAGCGAAATGACAAACGTCAGACTTGTGATGATTGTTGACTTGATTGTTGACTTAAAACATATCAAATAAAGATAATAGGCTTTGAGACTTCCCTGTATTTATTGATACGTAAACAGGAATGAAACGAAATTTACAGATTTATCGCTTATAAAGGATCTTAAAATCGCATAGTAAAAATAACAACTTTTATTTTAAAAAACAAGAACCAGTTTCTTCATTGGTGAGATTGCGAACATAAATATATTTTGTAACCATATGTACTTATATAACATACTGTACCCACTTATATATTTTAAATAAAATAAAAAAACTAAAAAAAAAGTTTAAAGGAACGAGTGAATACTTGAATTTATAATATCTGGATCACGATACGTATACAAATATTTGAAACATCTTTCGATTATTGAATAACTTTGATTATTATGGCATCACGATTATATCCGTGGCTACAACTATCTAAATTGGTACGATTCTACTTGGTACACCTGTGTAAATATTTATATCAGGTAAGAGACGATGTTTAATTTGGGTACTCGAAACGACATTTTAAGTTAAAATTTCTGTGAAAGACTATTAAAAAAGGATTTGTTTTTGGAATTAGTCAACATCTGAATGGGTCTTGGACGTCGCAGGAAGACACAACTTGATAAGATGAGTCAAATACTTGAAAGATATAATAGGGGAACAATGTGATTTGTTGGAATGTACAAGAATATCTGTCAGAACTGAAATATGAGACTTTACATAACATCTTCTTACCTCTTCGGTAAACTAGGGAATTTTTATTCAGGTAGTTTATTGCGTAAAAAATTATGTTGTATTCTTACGAAAAACACCACTTTCAGAACTACGTATAAAGGAGATTAGATAATAGAAATGTGTTTTTTTAGTGAATAAACTGAGAATGACATTATAAAAACTCTTTGAAAGCAATTAAGCCAGCATTTTTACATGACACCAGTAAAATTAACTTACTGCAGATAAAACTACAAATCCATCTGAATGTGATCTTAATATAAGCAGACAGTTGAACAGGTGACGTTAGTTTCTATTTTCTGTTTTATTTTGCTACCATGCAACTATAAATATTTGGTGTAATATCCTTGTTAATTTATAGCGAACACGGTTTATAATTACCATCCCTTTGTAGTTTAAAAAAAACTGTTCTTAAGATAGTAGCGGAATAATGTAATTATTTTTTTTGTAAAAGTGATGATCAGTGGCGGTTGGTGGGCTTTTTACTTTTTAGGGTTCAGAATATCCGAATACGGATTTCCCTATATTTATTGTTATTAAGTTTAATTTGTAGAACTCCATTTTTATTTTTTATTTTTTATATATTCAATAATATTGTAATTGAGTTTATAAAAACAGTTTATTTTTAAACAAGTTCTGCTGTGTAATTATTATTGCGCGTGACAGCTGTTTCGCCCTCTGAAGGCATTATCAAACTGTAACACGTTTGATAATGCCTTCACTTTTACACAGCAGAACTTGTTTAAAAATAAACTGTTTTTATAAACCTAATAACAATATTATTGAATATATAAAAAATAAATAAATAAAAATTAAATAAAAAAAAATTGAATTAAAACGGATTTCCCTCATTTTTAATTTAAAACGCCTTTTTACACCAACTTCCATTATTTTTTTATGTATGCAACACCATATTTCGCATTTTACAATATAAGTATATCTTAGAAGAATGACCGAACCAAAGTCAAGAAATTTTGAGACATTTCATTTTTAATGGCGCACTTTTATAATGTGATAATGTTATTATAATGCACGATTGTCGCATATTCTCATTTTTATTACGGTTTCACTGCACAAACGCGCTTTTGAGAAAGCAGCCACTGATACCCACCTCCAAATTGGGTATATTGTGAATTGTGAGTCTGAAGGGGTGGAGGCGGAGAAAAGTTAAATTTCTTAGAATATTCAAATTTGGTCACAAAACATCCAAATAAATCAAGTAATATTTCGATTCCTAATGCTGCTCTTTCGCCAGGGCGACCAACAACTTTAGAATTTGCCGTAAATAATTGAGTGAAAACTAACGCACTATAAACTATAGAAAGGTTGTTGCGCATACTGTGTTTGGAAACCGCTACTTCTGGATTTGTAGCCAAGGATCATAACCGCTCAGCCGCGAGGGTCGTCAAAATAGAATGAATCGCGAATATAGAAATCACAGGACGACACTTCTGCGTTTTGTGTTTCAGACCACGTCTACCGGTTAGTAAAAATAAAATTTTAAAACACATTTTATTGTCATGTCGTCAATTAAGCAAATTGTAAAACAAGAAAAGATTGTCCCGCGATAAAAATGATTTTGTAATACAACCGACTTGAAAAAACATCGTCACAAAATCTGTAAAAACACTTTCGTGAAAATCAAAGAAAACTGCGTTACAAAAGAAGGTTGATTCTAAATTTAAATTTATAGTGACACTTTTAGGTTAGATATTATTTCCGGTACTCTAAAATCCAAAATACGAAACATATTTCGTATCTGCAATCTAGGCTCAACGTAGATATTTTTCACTTGATCGCCAACTGTAGTCCATGGAATGATTGCGTAATTTGTTTCAGTATATTTGTTATACAAATTGCATCAATATTTTTCCCTCGATGTCAACAGTGTGATAAAACCTGCACCATTAAGCGAAAATTTACCAAGAAAAATGTGTTTATTAAATTGCACGTAAGCCAAATTAAGTAGGATATAGGCCATATGTAAAAAATAATGAACTCAATCGCTGACGCAAGAAAAACAAGGATTTCTAATACAGTAACTTACTAACCATCACGCCGTTTGAACTCGGTCTTGGCATGGATTCCTTGCTTCATTCACATTCAAACATCTATGCTTGTATAACCTTTTATTATTACGACTCTTTCTAAAGTTTTAATCTTAAGGATTTTTCCTCCACAAAACTTTTCTTTTATTTCCATCGTATAGTCATTATATCACAAATCACGGCATTTATTGCTGGTATTATTTACAAAAATAATTCTAAATTTTCGTTTGTTCAAAATCTTAAATTTTTGAATGTTCTTCACCGAATGTTTTGAAATTGTGACACAACGTTTAATTAGAATACGCTTGTGTTTTAATGTACATATATTTTATAGATGTCACCTGTGACAGGTAAAAAAATGCATAATTTTAAAAACAGCGCCATCTGTTGGACTTAAAAGTAACATGCGCTATTTGTTTCTCTATATGCACAAACAGACCGAGCCACAGCAAGGCGTGGTGGGGTACAGCTAGTTCACAATAAAAACTTTAAAAAATCTTTCTAAAATATTTGTTACGTTAAACTTTTTCTATTGTGCTTTCCTATTATAGAATACAAAAATTTGTTCACTAAAATTTTAAATATCAAACACTTTTACCGGTGGCAGAAAGAAGATAGGTACCTATCCTTAGCCGAGATGTTTTATGCGGTCGCTTTTGAAAGCGATTTGGGCTAAAGCAAGGTGTAGGGGTCCGTATTTGTGATTCGGCTTGGGCTTTAGGGTCCCCTAAGTCATCAAGTCAGTGGGGCGAACATTATTTACTGCGGCCTCCAAAAGATGACTACCTACCGCAAGGGTAGGTCTGCCCACCTACCCTAGCAAAGTTACAGATTGGGTGACTAAGGTTTGACCGCGGCTAGGAAAGTTATATTTATAATGAACATGTTTCTCATTATTCGACTCAACATGAAAGGTCAATTAATTCCAATTCTCAAGGCAAATTTAAAAGTTTACTTGTGACAATCCAGTACCTAATTATCGACCCTCAACAATACCGATCAAGTTCTTGTAAACGTATAACGAATTCTATGATTCAGTTTTATCAATCAACCAAATACCTCGTAATTCATAATGAACATCTTAATTCAATCGACTCGGTAATCGACGAGGTAATTGGGAAGCGTTGGTATATTCACGTAAGGTATCTAGCGAATATAAAATCGAATTGCATTGTCGATTTTTTTGCAATTTTTACACGTTTGACTGAATCATTTTGCTGAAATTTGGTTACTAGTAAGTATAACGGGCCATTAAACCGTAAAATGAGTTAATTTTTGTTTAAAGTAATACAAACTATTTGATTTCAGTGGCACTTATCGCTGCGTCTTCCAACACTGTATCGAAACTGCAAACGTGAACCGCGGTACCTCTGTTGTAACATCTCCCACGATCTCATGTTTGACGACATATTAAACGAAATTACAAGGACATTACAAGAACCATAGTTTGGAGTGATCATGGAAATCTATCAGGACACTAGATAATATCACCAATAAATACATTTTCTCTCGATATACATGTCCCTGACTTAGAAAATAAAAACTGATTGAAAATGAATTTGAATGAAAGACTGCATTTCGATTTGTTGTGATTTATAGCGTAACTCTTCGATTAAAACATAAATGAATTTGCTACACTCTTTCGATAACCTGATCGCAAGTGCGGAGGCCTGTTGAGAGGAACAGCTGCGCGGCCTTTTCATACAAAACTTAAATTTGGATTTGAGGCCAAAATATATAACTTTTTTATCAAATGGTACAGCAAATATCTATAACGGTATTATCTACGATAGGCCATTAAATTTTTGTTTTAATTATCTTAGGGGCAATTATTTGTGGGTGAAAGGTAATTATTTAAATAAATAATTTTGATCTATTTACTAAACAAATACCATGAAATATGCAATAAAAATTAAATAAAAAAATTTAACCGACGTAAATTTCAATGACAAACGCCGTATTTACGTTTGAGTATATAATTTAAATTTTTATCCAAAAAACACCTTTTTTAGGCTTTTATTTTTTATTAAATTAAACAATTGGCAGGATAAAAACATGTTTTTAATAATTACAATAAACTCAAACAAATGTAAAAGTTACCTCTAAAATCAAGCAAAGTTCATTTTATTACATGTGCACATACTAAATATCCTATTATATTATTTGGCCTAATATGTTACTTCTAAGTTTTCCGCATCAAATGTGCAATAATAAATAAAAATAAAAAAGACGTTTATTAATACTATTAAAACTGACGGAATTTGATATGGTCGAATTAGCTCAGCTGTCAGAGCAATGCCCCGGCAAGTGAGAGGTAATTTTTCCTTTGGGAATGTTAAATATTGTCTTCAATTATCAAATTATTTTTTCTTAAAAAAACTTTTTGTTAAAAAAAATATTCGCCCAACGTGGGGCTCGAACCCACGACCCTGAGATTAAGAGTCTCATGCTCTACCGACTGAGCTAGCCGGGCTGGTGGCTACCGTGAGATATAATTCATACAAATGCTCGAATCATCGAAATAGATAGGCGCCTACCTTGAATACTAAGAAAAATAAGAGTTTTCTCTGAAACTAATCGTCGACCGCAACAAAAACAGATTTATCTACTGTTGGACCCATTTTTGTTTTATTGATTCCAATGTGCACGCTGGTATTTATTTTAAAATACCGTCGATAATCGGTTGTTCAATTTGTAAGTGTTATGAATGTACTCGTACCTAACGATTATTAACACTTTTTCGTATTTATTGTCATGTTTGTTTGAACCACTATATTTTTATTTTTAATAAACGCCCACCGGTTTCGGAACAAGCATCATTCCTCAGGGCAAAATATATATTATATTTATTTATTAAATTATATATTATCTATATTTTGCCCTGAAGAAGGAATGGTTGTTTATAAAAAATAAATGTATAGTGGTTCAAAGAAAATTACCTTGATTAATTTATTTATAATGGATAGCCACAAAGTTACAGATAATTTTAAAAATGTTAATTTAATATTTTAAAGATTCCTAAGTCATGAAAGAATTGATGTTGAGAAGCGAAGTATTGCTTTTACTAGGAATTCCAGACATTTTTTTTTCACATTTCATTACACTAGATCTTATCCATCGCAGGTTTGTAGTGGGACTAACTAAAAACTAAATGTGTGCTTTACTTATACATCATTTGGGTTTTCACTTAGATATTATGTAGTTAGTTAGAGGCAATAAATCGATGACGATAATCTTATAGTGACAAAATTGCCTCCTGAAATACTACAGCAAATGTAAAACTTGTTGATTTTGTAGGTCCGGGTGCTTACTTTTGAGTTTGACAGCCACCTACGGACTAGAGTCAATATAAAGATAACGTAAAAAAAACTGTTGACTTTGAAAAATGGACAATGCTTTTGATTGATTTCCCTATATTAACGTATGTACGGATTGCAGCCTTTAGAACATAATATATAAAGTTCACGTACAGTTCATGTACATTCTATATTGTTGTTGAATGTTTTTGAGCTGAATAGCTCGGTTGCGAAATAAGCTTTCAGCTTTTGTGTTTCATCCTTCCCGAAGAAAGAGTATTTTAAAGACCCGTGTCAAATCATTCCTTTCCGTAATAATACCTTTCGCACAGCTTACCCAAATATTATATAGGTCGAAAGGGAAAAAATATCACCTCCTGCGTACTTTTTTATAGATAGTTCAGTTTTAGGTAAGTAAAATATTCAACAAAAAATCCAATAATATTTTGATTGTTTTTTTTTTAATTCCTATTTTTGGAATGGAGGTTTCAGATATGCGACCATTCTTGAAACAATTTCTATCAGCATTTTATTTTTACGAATCCCCCTCCCCTCCAGAAGGCTTCCTTTCCACCAACATCATAATACTTATTACCATCTAATCTTTGCATACGCTTTACGACGACAAAATGTCTTTGCGAACGAACCGTGAAGCTATTTACATCTTAATCTTGTGTTACCGACAGCAAAATGGGTAAATAAAAACCTAATTTAAATGCCATTAAATCTAGACGAGAAAACCAGAAAGTTCCCGCCACGTCGTAGCCATGGTGAAAATAAGAACTTGATTCGTGACTTTTCTTGTGGTTTTCTTAATACAACGTTGAATCGCTACATCCCAACCTAGGTATGAACCAATTCATCACAGATTACAGTATGAATCGATTCATTTGTTTGAACGAATATACCCGTAAATTGTTTTCCTTTGTATATAAAGTAACAATATACGGTACGACATATCTAGATCTAGATCAAAGTAGGAAGTCATTCTCAATACAAATAAAAATAATGTTGAATGTAGTAGTTGTGTAGCATTCCTTACAATGCTAATTGTTTGCTGTATTGCATTATTAAGTAAAACGATCTCTTTTAACATAAAAAACTTTATAAGGTTTCCACAAACAGAAATCATTCTCAATATCAACAGCATCGCCTCGCCTCGCTTTCCGCTGACTTCATTTTAAGACGTCATTTAAGCGACATTTTAAGAGCCAACTTAGCTCTTACAGCAATCACCTATTATCTCTGAAGAATCTTAGATAATCTGTTACGTTATTATTTATAAATGATTGGTATCTTCGGCCGATAGCGAAGAAATCATACTTTTTCTATATCCATTCGTTCCTTCTGCGAATATTTTGTGTTTCAAAACACGATGCCACATCATGATAGACCATTGAAACCAACATATTTTGTGATCCAAAACATGATGCCGCGTCATGACATACCATTGAAACCAACATATTTTGTGATTTAAAATACGATGCCGCGTCATGACATACCATTGAAACCAACATATTTTGTGATTCAAAACACGATGCCGCGTCATGACATACCATTGAAACCAACATATTTTGTGATTCAAAACACGATGCCGAGTCATGACATACCATTGAAACCAACATATTTTGTGAGTCAAAACACGGTGCCACGACATGACAGACCATTGAAACCAACATATTTTGTGATAAAAAACACGATGCCGCGTCATGACATACCATTGAAACCAACATATTTTGTGAGTCAAAACACGGTGCCACGACATGACAGATCATTGAAACCAACATATTTTAAAAAGAAAACATTATATAAAACTGATTGGCTTGAAGGTTGAAATGAACTAATAATAGATACAACACAATTTTTGTTACTTATTTGAAATAGCACAGCATATTATGTGAAAAGGAAAAATTATTTAGTCCATATGAAATCATTTTAAATTAGTATCCATAAACGGTATGGAATATCCTTCAAATTCACTGAGAACTTTTCGTCTCGCATGTCTTTTCCTCTGTTACTGGCTAATTTTATACATATAATAATATCAAATAATAAAGATCTCATGAATTAGGTCTCAAACCGCAAGTGACATCTTGCTCAAGGTGAACGTTAGTTTGCGCCATTTCGTTAAATAAATGAGCGAAAAATAGTTTTTAATAATAAGAACAAAGTTTACGGATGCTGCCATCATTATTTTGAATTGTTATCATATTATGCTCATAAAGGTGAAATATGTTGGAATTTTGTCAGTAATGACAGAAAAATCTTTAGATTAAAAATTGTAAAGTCATTATAAAAGTATTAGTCATGTTAAAATAAGTGGTTATTATTTTTTACATCTATGACAATATATTTCACAACAAATCGAAAATGCAGCACCACAACGCTAAAATAAACACACATTTTCTGCTGATTTCTCTGTTTTATTTCGAAAAACGCATTTAGAAAGTGAATGTATGAATGCCATAAGATTAAAAATTCAAAAATAAATCGTATTAAGAATATATTTCTTAAGTATATCGTTATTCGGCTCACCCCAAACCTCATTCAGACTTAGCTGCCACTTTTTTCTATTTTTTGTATTTTAAAAACTCTGTTAGTTATTGCAAATTCTTGTGTATTATTTAGTAACGTATTAGTTCAAGCTCAATTTTTTGTGCTTTATTTTGTGACAATCTTCATTTTAAAAACCAAAAAGTTCTTACCCCGGTGTTCTAAATTCCCCGCTGAAAGCTGTCGAAACGAAACAGATAGAAATTACATAAAAAACTAGCAGAGTTAGAAATTTTATGAGACAAAGGTATTTTTTAATGTTATCTGAAGAACCCCTACCCATGTGTAACGTCTACGTATACATTTAAGAACCTGCCAATGGGCAATGAATGGGTAATACGGTATACCTTCTTTACCGCACCGCGAAGAGGAGACGCCCGTACCGCCACAAGTTATTCGTCTGGAGGGACTCGTTTCATTTGTAAACCAAATCAGATTACACTTTTATGCGGTAGACTCACGGCCAATTTGCTACCGCGGGGGCAGCTAATATGGCCGGGGATATCGCCAGGAAAATGTGATCTGACATCATTAAAAATAGCGTAAAATTATGGAAAAATCAGGTATATAACGTTATACTGAACCAATTAGATTAATTGAATGATACCTCTAGCTGATTTCGTATTTTTAATGTTTTACAGTAACCTTTCTCTCGTTTCGAAGGTCAAGAACGGAAAATTTCTCAATCTCGGAATAAATCTGAAGATTTGTATAAAAAGGCCCACACGCTCTTCTTTACATAAGAAAGAAGATGAAAGAGATGGTTGAATAGAACGAGAAGGTAAAAGTTGAGTGCCTGGCTATTCAGATGAATTAGGTAAGATGTAAGAGTACATTAATATCAAGCAATCTGTCGACTAATCGAATAATCTCTATCTCTTCTCTAAGTAGGTAGTATAAAAAAAGTTTCTATCCGCGTATGTCTATTTGATAGAGTTGTCTATCAAATAGACAGACTTCTTCCGAAAGGTTTTTATATTGAGAAAAGTAAATATCTTATTTATTTATTTAAGCGCCATTGAATTTCTTTTACAATAGATTAATCCATCGGATTATAAGCGTACAGTGATACACAGGAGAATATTAGTATAGAGAATATTAGAATTTCAGTATTAATCTTACGCTCGTAACGGCAGCCCGCACGGTACTGTTCTCGCGCTCCCGTATCATTATCATTACTTCAGTATGGAATCATTGGGTGGGGAGGTGCATATGAAAAATTTTTAAGCTCTGTTAAAGTGGTACAAAAACTAATTATCAAAGTAATTTTGAAAAAAAAACCAACTTTCTCTTCAGCATCATTGTTCAAAATTTTCGAAGTACCAAAAATTGAAGACCTCTATAAAAAAGATGCAATATTACAAATATATAAAGAAACTGTAGTAAAAAAACTTAAATTTTACTCATCCTTAAGGCATAATTTTAACATCCAAATTCCTCTATTTTCAACACAACAAATGCACAATAACTACATTTACAAAGGCATAATATATTTTAATAGTCTTCCCGAAGAAGTGAAAAAAATACCAGATTTTATTTTATTCAAAAAGAAGGTCAAATTTATCTTTAAAAAAAATTAATATCACCTATCAAATGTTATAACTTCAATTCATGTTTCAACCAAAATTAACGTCACAATCCTCTTTTAAGTTTATATTTATTGTACTTTAATAATGTTAATTACTGATATAAACATGAAATAATTGTCAAATAACTCCTACGCCAAGCTCAAGAGCTAGCACTCTTCATTGGAGTAGAAATTCAACAACATATGTTTTACACTATTACTTATTTTTAACTTATTTTATGTACAATGTAACAATGTTATAAGTTAAACAATAAAAAAAAAATAAAAATAAAAATTAGTAACAAATTACAGCACAAGTAATGTGTACACAAAAATATTATTGCAAGAGATACAGTTGTTAATAGAAGTGCAGTGAGACAATACACAATTAAAAGAATTACTCGTATCTACTATGAATACAAGGTTTATATAAGACCTGACATAAATCGAGGTATGATGTGCTTATGATAATAGATAGTAAATAGTATAAAATAAATTATATTAAGTTATAAATGTTAAAAAAACAGGTGTTATGATAACAAGTGTTATGTTATAATAATCAAGTAGCAAAAATATATATTTCGGGCGCTTACATTGCTAACGCTGGCTAAAATTATGAGATACATCAAAATAATGTACTGATTCGCCTATTTATATTTCCGGCTGCGATATCATCCCAAAAACAACAGTCAAACTTATGGGTATCAATTTAGATTCAGACTTTTCGTTTAAAAGTCAAATAAATAGGACTGTAAGCACCGGTTTTTTTCACCTAAGACAACTCATGTCTGTCCAAAGAAATCTTCCTACAGAAGCAACAAAACTACTTATCAACTCTTACGTAGTCTCTCGTCTCGATTACTGCAACGGCATTTATGCTAGCCTTCCAAAATATCAAATTGACAAGCTTCAATCAGTGTTTAATACAGCAGCGCGGCTCATAACCGGGGTTTCAAAATATTCGCACATTTCAGAACACCTTCGTAACCTTCACTGGCTCAAGTGCCCTAAAAGAATCCAGTACAAATTGTGCCTGATGGTGTTTAAATCCATCAATGAACTGGTCTGAGGCAGTCAACTCTTAGATCAGCAACATCATCAGCTGTAGGCAGAACCTAAGCGCAAGCCAATTACTAAGTATGGTGATCTCGTTTTCGGAGTATCTGGGCCGAAGTTTTGGAATAAACTCTCTAGTTCAATAACAAATCCAACAAAATTCAGGTCTAAACTAAAAACTTACCTTTTTAAGCTGTCATACCCTTAAATTAAATATACCATTCCTGAGAGAAAGTCCAGTTATATCCAATTATGTCCTAAACCCTGTATCTAAATTTCGCTAATAAACAATTATTTAATGTTAATTAAGTGTTAATCTCAAGTGACCTACCAGGTAAGTATTGTACGGTATATTATTTCCATATATAGTTAGTAAAAACATATATCATTGTAGAAATGTATTATTAAGTATATTATAATATACTTGTACAGCGCCCTTGAGGTAATTTTGCACAAAAACGGCGCTATAAAAATTATCCATATATTATTATTATTATTACGGAATTGTATATCTTAAACACGACTCACGACCTCAAAATTTTACCCCAAACGATTTACAAAAAGTCCCCGAGCAACTTCGGGTAAACGTCAGCATAATATGTTATTTGATAATATTCAATACTGAAAGTATCTTGAACAGTGAAATCACACTTCAATAATCGTACTATCCTTAAAGTATTTATTTATATTTGAAAAGCTATTATTTATTTGTTAAAGAGAAAGTCAGATTGACAATATTTTTCTCGAAACGGTGGACTTAAATATCTACCTGTGGAAACTATTTGATTCTCTTAGTCAAAAAAATATTTGAATACAAACCTGAATGAAACCATTGAATTACTAATAGCCGTAGAAATATGAATTATTTATGCATTAACACATATTTCCAACGAAATGTTTATTTTATAATTTGGTGTCCAATTTAAATTCAAAATACGTTGAACCTGGTTTTCAAATGAAATAAGGGAAGGTTGGTCGGAGAGTTTGGCGAGGGAGCGGGGGGGGGGGGCTGGGCGGGAGGGGTGAGTGCATCTGAATACTGAAAGAAAAGGTGACAGAGTGAAATGAAGAAGTAGAAAAGAGTGGAAAGGTGGTGACACTTAATTTTGTGGTCCATTCACTCTGCCCACGCCGCTGGGACCTGATTTGGTTCAGGGAGTAGGGACGGACAATATTAAGAAGTCATAGGGTGACCAAAAGTTTTTTTGTTACTTAGGTACAGCTTACATATTTGTGAATGAGTTTGGATGTTGTGTGTACAATTCAAAATAAAAATTACTTTGTTCTAGTACCTGTCTCTAGCGCAGACCCGTCAAACATTAATGGATATTATAATTGTCGGATTTGTGAACCTGAAAGGACTAATAAAATATTTTTGTGACAAATTAGAAAGACGATCAGAAAAGTACCTTTCAAATAAACACCGCTAGTAAATCAAGTTAATTATTATATAACGCTTTATTTAAAAAATCAAGAAATCTGACTTTACTTTTAATGATTAACCCCCAAGAAATTTAAACAAATGAAATACCTTCTCACTTTAGTAATAATGAAAACGACACTTAAATTGAATGCAAATTAATTGATTCAAAGTTACACAGAGAGACAGACACACAAAAAATGAGTATTGTTGGTAATGCCAAATAGTATACATAATTACTCGCATAACATCATCAAATTTATGTTGCTCATAAAAAATAGTAATCAAAATAATAAAAATGAATTCAAGAGTTATTTTTTGAGTTTACCTTTCATTTTAAATACGAACGCTACTTGCTTAAGTCTTGTGAGAACTTTTAAATTATGTTTAAGCTATTCCAAGGATCAATTCAAAAACCTATTTTACTTTATAGATTTTCTTCATTCTTCTTCGGAACGGAAACCTGCATCGACTCTTTTTTTGTGAGTGAAATTTGCAATAGTAATTTTATTTCAAAATTATTCATGTTTATGATGTGTTTTTTTTCTTTAGCACCTAGTCCAAATAAATGCTAACCACATTCGCCTTGGAAAAATTACTAAGATTTTTTTAAAATGCGAATACCTTATACAGTGGTAGCTTCTCTAAACCGTCTGCAGCAAGTGCAGTGGGACTATGACATCCCCGATCGAAGTATATTACGAGACCGAAGGAAGTAGAAAGGGAGAACTTATGTAAAAATCACGTTTATAAGCTAAAAATGCAAAAATATTCGAGAATTTACCATAAAATATAAGCACAATTTGAGTAAAATTGTGCTTTTATTATGAAATATGTTTCTTTACAATTATAACAATTTTTTTTGTATTTTTAAATATAAAGTATTTTTTAAATAACAAACTCTTTATACTGTTTGTAGAAAAAATACAAATATTTCATTTTTTTGATTTTGATAATTTTGTTTCATTTGAAAAATAATCTTCATAGGCCGTTCTCTCAAAATGTGTAAAATGAACATTACTTTTAGAATAATGTAGATAAAAGTAGCACATGTAACAAGAAAATCATTTAGTTGACACCGAACACAAAATTAGAACGCCAATCAAAACGCAAAAGGTAGTCACCCTGCGCATCTCCCTGCATATCTGGAATAGCTCTCGACGGAGCTGGAGTGGGAAGACGAAGCAGAAGAAAGCATGAATAGAAAAGCAAGTGGAAACGATGGAAGGTGAGAAAGGTGGGCTTAATGAAAGAACTGTCAGAGCAGGCGAGAGACGACAATTGGTTGACTTTTTTTCCTTCGAGCGTCGTGTAAAAGTTAATTTAAAATTTGACAGTTAATTTTTATTAAAAGGTGCTGGGCTTATTTCAGTGCTCGGAGAACATAATGAAAATCTAAGGAATTTAATAGAAAAATAAGATTTTCCGAGAAGGTATTTTATCGCATTTTAAGAAAGAAAAGCAAATACTTTTAAGGACGTATGAATTAATGAAAATGGAATTTTGTAGAATTATATGAAAATATTTAACATTTCCTTATTAACGTTAAAAATAAATAAACGTTGTATTTTATGATTCCTGTCAAATACAAACATTGTTTTTAAGAGTTTAGAAGTTAGGTATGTGTTGTCTTGTGTAACACAGTAGATACTTTACACGCATAGTTTTACGCTATGTAATGTTTTCGGCAAAAATGTAGAATCGTATTGCATTACTAATTACATACTACGTACATAAAGACTTAATATGATGTTTAAACACCTAATATTATTTCCACTTTTGGCAGATAAGAAATTATAACAATCAATTAGAGGATACCTTCCTAATTGCCACTACTAATTTTATCAGTCAAATTCATCATTTCAAATCCAATATTACTCGCCCCGAGAAGACATTAAAATATCTTATCTACATAATGTTGGTTACGTATATTATTTCACCATGTTGTGTGATTAAGAAGTTCAAAATGAAATCATCGGTCATTCTAGTGTTATTACTCCTGTAAGTGATATTCTAAATTTGCGGTTTTAATTGAATCACAAAAAAATATCTTAACCGTAGGTTAGTTTTTCCGTTTTTGTGGTTTGTTATTATGCATTTACCTATTGCATTCTCAGAATTATTACTAATTAGATACCGAATAACTCACCAGGTAATCGGGGTTTGAAGAAATGAGGTAATTTTATAATTGAGTTGCTACGTATATAGAATTCTTTAAGAAAATAATCATTTTTAATACTGTTAATGCGCAGTGGGTCTGTGGGATGACAGTACCTACAGTATGAGTACGAGGTTTTGCATTATTAACCTCTGAAAGTTGGGAGGCAGGTTTGTGTACCCTTGCCCTGAAAATCATTTATTGGATAACCAACACTTCTGCAATAGGTCACCCCAAGTGGTTCATTACGTTTGTCGATTTTGCAGAGGTGCCCGGGTTCATGGGATGAGGTGTGTTCAGGATGCGCCTGCCCACAAGCTAAGTGGCTTGTCAGATCGGGAGAAGCTAGTTTGGGGTGACCCTTAGACCTCGCCAACTGGCCCATCGCCATGCGCCTCAGTGGGAGAAATATATTTATATGTTCGCCACTCCTGCACAGACTGATCCCTAGGTTCCTATCAAACCCTCATACCTTTTACCTTCCCAGAACTTCATATCGTCCCTCCTCCCACAGCATCCGTAAAGATGACATAGGCCCTGAAGTAAATTGTTTTCCTCAGGGCCTCCTATGTGGGGTTAATATAAAAATATGAAATTATTTATTCATAACGCTTAGGTATCCCACACACAAAAAAAAATCTACCGTTCCCATTCAAATTGATAGTGAAAAAAGGTCAACTCGCGAAACTTTTATAAATAGTTATTGCACGGCAAAAAACGCAAAGAGCTTTTGGACACTAAAAATAACACGACATCTTACAGTTTGAAACATTTTTTTGTTAATTTTATATACATATTATTAATACCTCTCATTAGGTATATCTAAGTATTAAACATTCTTACGTTGAAATACCTTGTACTTAGATAATATGGCAGCAATTAAGGCAAATTATTTAGATCAATCTCTTTTCTGTTACGCAATTAATAGCCCTTTACAAATCGCCGATGAAATACACTGTTTTTGGACTAATGTGAATATTATTTTTAATTACGGATTTTGGAGTACCTAGGTACAAACTGTACCGATCTTTGTTAAATTTACCTGACATCGCTAATAACATATCCTTACATAACATACAAAAAAGGTTTTGAAAACATTGAATACTGTTTTCATACTCTGGCATGTCTATAGTACCTAAATAGCAAGTTAGATAGATATCAATTAATAAATAATGCAAATAACATCCCGGAAGCCAGCCATATGCAAGGTGTGATAAGTGATAAGGCTACCTACATGAAATGAGTAATGATTAATAATGATTGTATTAAAGTTTGCCAGCTCACTGATTGTGAGAAATGCTACTCTGTACCTTTAGATAAGCACCAGGAGAGCAGGAGTTAGCAGGAGTGTTCAGAGGTGATTAAAATTCTGCGTGGGAGATGCGAATCACGGATTTCAAGATTTTTTTATAAAGAGAACACGTTTAAAGTTTGTTATTTCAATTCAACAATCCATTTAGTACATTTTTATGTATAAATAATATGTGACTAGCAGTTAAAAACCCGCTCCGCGGGTTTTTGCTGCTAGGCCCTGCGGGCGGCACTTAGTTGGGCTGCGCCCAGTTTAAGTGATATTAACAACAGTTACATTTAATAGATAGATATTAGGTCATTCACAGAGAGAGGGTGAGTATATATTGTTAAAACACGGAACAGGAAGGAGTTAATGAATAATAACATGCTCAATTTAGGCATAATAAGAATGACAGTTGTTTGAATAAATGAAATTTTACGTATTTGTGATGGATTATTTCAAATGAAACACTATTATTGACTACATGTCTACAACTGATATTAACTGTTATGGTACCTAATATAATTTGCTCATAGGAGACTTGCAGTGCTTAAATATGTGTTACAACCGTCAATGTCTATAAGTTGAATCAATATCGTATAGTTTGTCACAACAATTAAAGATAGTTACAACAAATTTGACTGAAATAATACATTATTACATATTGATTAATTGTACCCGTGTTTATGGATAAAAGGAGGGTAATGGTGCAATGTGATTAGCAGTCGGTTTAATTAAAAGGTGTGAATTTTACTCCAACTGGTGGTAATTCTTTTCCTAAAACTGTTACTGTATCTAATAAAGTTTAAAGTTAGATTATATATACACCTTCATCAGGAGAGTAAAAATCTATATATAAAGGTAGATTATTACAATATAGCGCCCCTGAGGTAATATCTCACAAAAGCGGCGCCATGCAAATTGTCCAATTAATAAATAAATATAATGTTTACATTTTATTATGTACGTATGCATTGATATACAATGGAAATAGATAAAATAATGTTATCCGATTAAACTTTATTTTATTAAAAAACAAATAACTTTTTTAACTTCACTTTATTAAATACAACCAATACATGTTTCATGAACGAAGTATACACCGAAGTCAAAAATTAAATATAGATTACAATTGGAAAAAAGAAGTGGAAGGAGGGGGGAGGGGTAAGAGTAGGCTGGGTTTATAAGAATTATGAATTACAATATGAAAGACCAGTTAAGTGGGAAAATATTTAAAAGTGAGTTTATAAAAAAAAATTCTTGTTAATTACATCTACTTTTATAAACATGTTCTCTTATTTCTAAAATTTCGAAATTATTTATTTGTGATGCTTTATATCCTGTGTGAAGTATTTTAAGACCTGAAATTTTTTTTTGCATATAACCATAAAACAATATATTCATAAGACAAATAACATTTAATAACGGTTATTCTAATAAATTGATAGTTGAAATACTAAATAAAATAATTAAACATATTATCTTCAAACGGTATTTTTACCCTAGTTCTTAAGATATAAATAAACAATGGCGTAGAATTCTGTTTGTGGATAACGACACTTCTAAAATGATATATATAAACATTCCTGGTACTATTCAACCGGCGTTTTACACTAATAACAGAATGAATAAATATATTCTTAATAATATAGATTGCGAAAATCAAACAAAAAAATCAGGAGTTTATAAACTCAATTGGGCTGGATTTGTAATTTATTTTACAAAGGTAGAACCAATAGAAACTTTGAAGTCAGAACTAAAAAATATCTCAGGGTTCTAAATGGAAATAGTGAATATGAGTTTGCAAATCATCTTTTGAATCACACTTTCGATAAAAATTCAGGTCTTAAAATACTTCACTCAGGATTAAAGCATCGCAAATAAATAATTTAGAAATTTTAGAAATTAGAAAACATGTCAATATAAAATCAGATGTAATTAATAAGCAAAAAAAAAATTATAAATAATAATGAAAAATGCCATTGCAAAGTAGAACTAAACTTCCAGAAGAAATCTTATTATTAAATGCTTGATGTTCAAGTAATTTTGCATATTTAAATATACGCGCCAGTCATTTGATTCGTTTCTTCACCGCCAGAGGGGCGCTCTGTCGGCCACCTAGCCGCGATGCGTATCGGGAATCGGCCATATTGAATTAACGCCTGCTTTTTTCGTCAAACGTCAAACGTAATCACGTAATTGTGGATAATTTTCACTGTAATGTAATTAATCCAATGGATTATGAACTTTCTAAGACATATTTTCTTCGATATTATCCAAAAATTGTATGAGCAGAAACGATATTTTTTAAGAAATATCGTATTACATGTGGCGATTCTATTTCAGTATGAAATGGTGTCTTATTCTTTAAAGTCTTATTTAAACACAATTTGAATTTGACCAATCACAGGGCCTACACCGTCCAGACGCTGGAGTAATAATATTATCAGATTTAAAAAAAAATCTAATCCATCCAAAAACTGATCCCCAATCTTTGGGCTGCGATAGAAGAAATAGCTCGGAGACGAACGTTTTTTAAATTGTGACACTTCATAAATTTTTTTTTCGAAAACATATGTTCACAACACAGGCTGAAGAGACACTCATATTACCATGGTGGCACTATTATCCGCGCTTGTGCGGAGATGGTCTGGCGCATGCTGCTCCGTGGTGCCTTAACTGATCACCCATTTTAAGACGGGGTTACCGGTGAGTCGGGGTAACACTATCACGTCGGGGTTACCACTTTGGGGATCAGGTGAAGGCACGAAATGCATAGGCCGTAGACTCGAACCTTCTGGCGAGTTCTCGTAGTATCCCAGACGAACTGCAGTATTATTGTCGCGAGTAGATACTTGAAACAGGTAGGTTGCTTTGTTTTGATTTCGGCTGCAAATGCGTACCTAAGTAGCAAGTAACAAGTACGTACCTAAGTAGGTCGAGCGGTTTATTATTAATTATTTAATCTGGATTATTCTCGACGCCACAGAAGTTTTAGTTTAGTTAAAAAAAATTTACTCTCGAACACATTTTTTTAATTCCAGAAAAATATTTTCACTTATAAGTAGAACTGTTGGCTAAATTACATAATTAATTACTTGGTACATAACAATATTACAATACAATGATTACCTAAATAAATACATATTACCTATACACTTTAATAATTTTGTTCGTTTAGTTTCACAAGGATTTTTTTTTCATTTGTGCTTGAATTATTTCATGCTTAATATCGTCTTTGGCAATTATATAAATTTCTCGCCCCATAAAATCGATAGTGTAAATTGACGACAACAATTTTCTTACAACTCGTTTTATTATCAAAAAAACTATTCGCGTTTCTATGGTTCCTAAAAAAAAAAAAATTTAAGTATTTTTTTTATTTCTAATTTCTAAACAATTCTTAATTATGAGTAAACATTATCGGCGTATTATAATGATATTCCAAGGGTACCTACCGGCTTATCACAATAATCACCCGACTTCAAATGGACCAATTAAAACAAAACGTAGTACTGTTCGTTGTTAATTAGCTGACGTGCGTTTCATTTCCTTCATTACCGTTTGGTAGGAATGATTACGCCATTTTATCACAAGGTGGACTCAATTCCCGCTTTTAACAAAGCATATCCTGCTACCGCATTGACTCATGTGGTCCTGGACAATTATTAATTGTTTACATTTTAATTAATATCTAATGTCGGACCTTACCGTGTTGAACAGTTAAAACGTAGATACGTAATGACTATGTAATTTTGTGATAAAAATATAGGTAGTAGGTACCTAATCGTTTACAATATACAGGGTGTCTGGAAACTCGTAGTACAAGCGGGAAACTGGTGAATCTACATCACATTTGGAGTCGATTTTGTAGTATATTTTTTTTTTATTTGAGCTTTCGTTATCGAGTAAATCGAGTTTGAAGTTGATTTTTTTTTAATCAAATTCTTATAAATTATTACTGAAGATCAAAGTACCCAACTAATTAAAACTATTTGAAAGTAAAACAAATGAAGAAACTCGGATTTGAAGCATTATTTTGAAATCACCCTTCATTTAACCCGGTGTAATCATAAAATATTTCTGCTCTGCAGGGTTAAAACATCTGTTATTCAACCCTAAACACCAGAAAAAACTTTAACCCTAAAATAGCCGAAAAATATTTTTTTTTGGTTTTTTTTTTTTTTTTTTTGAAAATGCTCAAATCAAAAAACTTTATGTTTTTTTGGGTTCCCCATGTGGTGTAGATTCTCCAGTTTCCCGCTTGTACTACGAGTTTCCGGACACCGTGTATATTATACTCGTTTTTATGGGCATACCTTAAGCTGTTCGCCTTCTCAGTCCGCGACATTGTGAATAACTAAATTTAGATGTTTTTTAAGCTTTGTACGTTTTTTAAAATCATTTCATTAAAATTCTCTCGTCCTAAAGAGTCTCAAATTCTCCAGTCTTTTAAAATAAATACTCTTGCGACAAATCTTCTAATAAACGTAACATCAATTAATTGCAATGGTAAAATAAGTGTAAAATCAATGTAAAGTGTTCTTACTATAGTGTCCTCTGGGTGCAAAGTCGTAAACTTTTTTAATAAAATTTTGTTTATCTGAAGTGACCGGCGAGGTAAGTATGTTTTTCTGTATCTGTTTATAAATAATACGTATGTTTTTCTGAATGTGTTTGTGAATAATAAAATTAGATAGAGACTAGGAATTGGTAATAATTTGTACAACGCTTGTAATTTTTCACAAAAATGGCGCTGTACAAGTTATCCAATTACTATTTTTTTTATGCCTATGTTCAATGCGGTAATTTTGTATTTTTTGTTTATGTGTATGTCAAATCACAACTACTATGAACGAAATAAGAGGCAAACAAAAGTATTAGGTTTCAAGTGTTCTGTTGACGCGTGGCTAGAACGTAGGGATAGATTTATTTATATAACTTGTAGTTCTATGAACAGTAGACCTCGCGTCTGAAAAAGTATGTTTCTAATTTTATCTCCTTTAAATTAAAAAAAAAAATCATAGGAAATCAAAATAGATTTGTAAGTTGGCGCTTAAATACTTACCTGCGTAATTAATAAACACGTCAATTTCATGTTTGATAACGAAATATTTACTGAACCATTAAAAAAGACACCATCTTAAGCCGGAACCGGAACGTAAATTTTTTTTTACAGGTATACCACAAGCAAAACCACCGGGTAGTCCGAGTTAAAACAGGACTTCGCTACTCTCAGTCATTTATTTATTGTTCTATTGGGAAATTGAACAAAAAATATTACGAGAAGTATTCATGGATAAGTTGAATTTTAGTTAGGTGGGACTTCTTCCGTATTAAATACACGTTGCTTCTCATTTGTAATGAATATCATTTATTTTTTAATTTACCTGCGTGTGGACGGACGTCATACGCAGGTAAATAGGTAGGCATGTGTTTATAAATTAACCAAGGTTTTGTTCTGAAACATTTTTGACGTGGAGTTCGCAAATAATGATGATCCCTGTTATAAAAATGAAATAGAAATAAGGACTAGCAGGCTTGTAAATCCTGTCAATATTAAACCTAAGTTATTTAAAAAATTGGTGAAATAATTTATTAGCAATCAAATTATAAAGGAAGAAAAAAATCAAAGCATTTACAAATGAAGAACCTATATTCAAACCGATATGCTTGGCACAGAGCAAGGAAGTTTCTATTACGTTTTCATGAGAGCTCCAGAGCGGAATCAGGATAATACAGGTTCTAGGGTCTTGGCGTTGGGATTTTGATTGAAATCGGACCAGAAATTAAAGTTTTCATTGTTAGACGACGATGGTGAGAAAAATATTTACTAAAATTTATAACAAATATAAATAAAATTATATATTAGTATGTAACATCTCCACGTTAGCCGCAGTTCTTTTATTCCGATAACCATATCCCCGACGTAAAATCCAATCCCAAACTCACCTCTCGAGGTGAATAAGGCTCAAAGCTACCCCACAGTCCAATTCGCTATACGTCAGACAATTGTCACAAAAACTACCCCCTGAAATCAACCCCAAACTCAGCACTCTGATTATAATTATAGTGTAATATCAGGTCTATTCATGTTGGATCAGATTACCTGGAATGAATGCGTTTTGTTCACATTCAAAATTCATTCTGATCTCTGAGCTGCAGACGACTAGATGCAGGCCAGTGGCGTGGCGCCCACGAGAGGGGCCTGGTGCCGTAATTTCAAAACATTAAAGTTTATTAAATATTATTATTAAGTTGTACTGGTTTGCACAATGATTGTATGTGTACAGTGGCAAGGTCACATAGAGTGGGTTTCTTTATATGAATCGAATAATTAAACATAATTTCGGACGCCGGTAATAATAACTTGAATTGAATTTGTTTAACTTTAAAAAATGTCTTTTTATTTTTCCATTAGAAGTCTAACATGGGCGCTAAATGCCAAGTGGACATAAAAATTAATGCACGATGTACATTATGCCGGAGTGATATATTTCTTTTTAAATTTTCATAATTCTTATATGTTTAATCATTGACCCCACTACGATACGAGAAAAAATAAAACATTATATTGAGCGTCATCGCAGTTCAATACAACTTTTTTTCTCAGATGGCACGGTTAACCTTATGCTTACAAATACGATTTTTATTTAGATGTTACGAACTACTCACAAAGCGCAATTCAAGCAACTTTTATTATTATTATTTATGGTGGCACGTATCGGATTATTATTTCTTGCTCTTGCAACTCTTCTAGTGACTTCCGTTAGTACAAATTGTCGCAAATTTTCTTAAACGTGAAGCGCGTGAATCTCAAAGTCACTCCTGCGCATTGATTTTTTGAACTACTTATTTGCTAAAAATGAAGTTTGTCGGTACGTCCGATGTAATCGTAGACAATAATCATCACAACTACAACTGAAATAAATATTACAAAGGTTTAAAATTACATATCAATATGAATTATTTCATTAATAATACTAACATACTCGTAATTCTTTAGAACATAAATTCATCATTCAATGATGGTGTTGTTTTTTTTTATTGAGATATTAAAAGACGGGCTTCCGCAAGATCCTGTTATAATTAAATTCAGATTTTATTGCGAGGTAATAAATATAATACGTACTTGTTTTAAATTGTATTTTAAAAATTGAGTACAAAAAAACTATTTATTTTCTTTATCGGTTGGCCTCCCTGAGCAGCAGCTGCTATTGAGAGATTTATTTACCCAACGGTTGTTATGCAATGTTTGTTATTATATACAAACTAACGATAGTAAAAAATCTAACATCAACAATCTGACCATGCCACTTGACGCAAAAGAATTCCCAACACTACCTCAGGCCGTCATCATTCCCACAACGTTGTACTATATATTGTTCGCAGTAACTGCCAATCAACTCTGCGAACACGTGCCCTGCATCAGTTTCACAGATGAGTTCCTTTTTATAATGGCAACCCAATACCCAATCTGATTACAATTGAACAGTAATTTGGCCACGGTGGATAAACTAAATAGAAAATATTATGTTACCTTTACAAAGGGATGGGCCCGACCGTTAGATTTTTATCGCAGACTAGATTGTAGCGATTTCATTGACAATCGATGAAGGTATATGGTTCGGTGAGAGGAGGGTTGAAATAAAAACTACCATCACCGTTCATGTTCTTATCGTCCAGGGACACGGTGGCAAAGCAAAGGGGTAGTTTTTCATTACAATATTTCACCCTCCGACTCCCGCACAAAGGAATCAGCCAGTACTTACTAATTTGAGTACAAATATTAAAAATGTATTAATCATCTATTAGTCCACAAACACACCATTTGAAAAAATAGTCTTAAATAATGTATGCATTGATATCTATAAAACACTAATTATTAACCCACTTTTTTTTAAATGTGAAACACAAGAGTCCCAACTGCTCGCAACCATCTGGAGCCAATGAGACTATGGCATCCTCAATTGGGGTATGTTGTGTGGAAAAAATATGGGGAAGAGGAAGGTGGGGAAGTACCTGGCTATTCAGATCTGGTAACCAAACACGACTAAAGTCAAGTCATTTCAAGCAATGTTTCCATTCCGAGTGGTGGTCTTGCACCGGGGCAATACTGAGAATATCTTCCACTACAATACCATATCTTATTTTAAATTTATAAATTTTGAAATAACCAAGTAAAATTTATTTACGCACGCCAGGATTTAAACCTGCGGCCTCCCGCTTGCTAGTCGAGAGCCTTACCAAAAGTTATCGTATTTTTTAAATTGTTATTCATATTTCTATGTGCTTATCCTTCCTTGGTTGATTTTCGTCCTTTTTATATTTCTTTTCACTATACGTAATTTTATTTTTAAATATTAACGATCACTCCTTTCCTAAGCACCAGCACCAACTTACATTAGGAAATAATATATTATTGCACAGAATTGAATATTAGAAAATATATTAAAATAATAACGTAATGTAAATACTACCCGATCAAAATTATCAAATATTAAAAAAGGAGTTTAATAATTTTTAAAATGGAAAACGCAATTTTTTATTGTTTAAAAATTACATATATCTTACTAAAGTTAGGTTATATAGGCGGTACTTCAGTATCTAATTCTGGAAATTTGTTAAGAAGTTGCGTTAAGTTAGACAACGGGTAATTAATTTTTTGTGTGAAAAAAAATTTGAAAAGTGTAAGCTAGGTAAGATTAAAAGCGGTAATTAGGATTTAATTTAAATTTTCAAATCCTAATCTAACCGACCCTAAGCTTCTCAACATAGTCGAAAACGCGTTACTAATTATCCAGATCCAGTATTCAAACACATGATTCCAGAAACGGGCGTACATAAGCGCTCTTGAATTGATTTTTCACAAAAACGCAGCTTTACTAAATTTTCAGAACATTATTAACACCATCGTAGAAGTTTTGTTGGAACAAACGAAATTAATTGACTTCAGTTTGATGTCATGTTTAATAAAATTAAAATAGAAGAAACAGAAAAAAAGAAGTTTCTTTTAAATTTGCTCAACCCACAACAAATCGAAAAGTATTACAAAATCCTTGTTCCACTTCATTCAATAATAGACCGTAGTCTCCCAGATCCCACGTGATCTGGGGTATTGCACTTATAATTCACTTGATCATTCCAATAAATTGGCCTTTTTATTGTCCACTCTCCTGTAAAACTGTCACCGGCTAAGTTCCAAAACGCCCGGTATCATCGCTACGCTGTAAAGTACTTATCACCCAAATAGATTATTTCGGACTTTGTTAGAAATATAAAAATCACACGTGTCTGTCTAGACGCGTAAACAAATAATTTTCATAAATATTTCCTTCGTAGAAGCGATTTTATGTTATTTATTTTATTTTCTTGTGGGTTTTCATTAAGTAATCCTGGGGTAAAATGTGAAATATTGGTATTGCGATTTTGAAAAATAAACAAGGTTCTTATTATTTCGCAATTAAAACTCGTCTATTTCTATTTACAAGTATAGGAAAGCGTATAGGACGATCCGCACAATTCCACTTTTCACGATTTCTTATACAGATAACAATATACGAGAATTTTATACTTTGCAAAAAGTCTTAATATAAGTAAAGTGAAAGCTGCGGAAATAAGCTACGAGATCCCTGAGGCGCATGTGCGGAAAACAGGAGAAAATATGAAGCGCAAGTGAGTTTTGAAGAAGAAGTTGGGGACGCCCCAATGTGACGATATACGAAAGCGAATTAATAATATTTGGCTAATTTATATAGCGCCGTTTTCGTGAGAAATCACCTCAAGGGCGCTGAAATAATTAAGCAAGTAATCAGTGCGTTTTGCAGTCTATTTTCACTGTATTTTTGTAGATTAAAATGGGTAGATTTTAATTAAAAACATCATTAATTTACAATCATATTGGAGAAAAATAATGTGTCATATATTTCGTCGAAATCATTAAAAAAATCACAACAATATTAAAACATTTTAATTTCAAATAAAAAAGCTGAATAAAAAACATTAAATACAGACTGAAACTGAAACCGCTTAAATTCACTAAAAAACGCAATGTAATTTATAATTATTTCACAAAAAACGCTACATAATAATATATTATTTAGGTATAATCACTTCATATTATTTATTCAATTATTCATACCACGAAATTTTGATGATATGTAAATTAAATTCTCAGATCGGGATATCTCATTGAGGATATAATTATCTCTATTTGTTTAAAGTAATGAAGATAATTAAACTTTAAATTTATTATTATTCACACGAAAAAATAATCAACGATGATTAGCGCCACTAGCGGCCGGTAGAATAACTAAAAACCAGGTTCAAAATGTTAGATGGTTAGTCGGGACATCCACCTAAAGCTGGGTCTGTGGTAAATGATTGCTACTCAAATAAAATACTGTCTTCCTTAAATATACAATCAAGTATGTGCCTATAATGATTGAATAGAATTATGTTTAAAATATTTTTGTATTATTTATCGGACTTTAAAACATACAACAGAAAAAAATTTCAAAATTAATAAATTGCTTCTAAATTAGCCCAGACGCAAACCACATAAGTTTAGTGGCAGATGGTTGGATTTCGGTGAAAGCGTTGACCCCCCTACGATTGTAAAATAAGAGAATGAATAATTTTATTGAAGTAGTATTCCAATACATACTCAATCCAATTTTATGAACGCATATAAATGAATCGTTACCACCGAAGGGCATTAAGTAGAAAAACTCTTAGTTGATTTGCGGCTCGGGTACAAACACTTTCTTCTTAGAAATAACAGGTATTATAACAATAAAGCGATACTTGATAATGCATACGATTTTTTAAAGTTTATCTAAACAAAACAAAATGTCTAGATACCTGTTTAGGCTAGCCCGGCTCACGGAAAGCTAAAAATCTGTTAAATAATAAAACTTGTGAGTTCTGGCGTCATGAAGTTTGTAATTTTTATTTCTAGGTATTTCTTTATTATGGTGACCGGATAAATCATCAAAATGATAATTCATCACATCTTTAAAAAGTTATATAAAGTCATGGAAAGTGATGAAACAAAAACTTTTTTAACTGGGTTAAGTAGGTTAGGTTAGGTTAGGTTAGGTTTAAATTTTTTTTTTCATCGTTTTTAATGACTTTTTATCACTTTTTAAATGTGTGTTGATTTCTCATTTTCTGCTTTGGAGATAACCTTGAAATAAGTAGGTACTACATAGCATAATAGACTTTAAAAGAGGTTTGTACAAACAAATTAGCAATTTCGCAACAACACACAGCAAAAAAACAGAAGAAAATGTGTTAATTTTAGCGATGACCCAAAGGAATGGATGAACTGGTTTGCCAATAACACACTTTCGTCCACAGGCAAGGAGGCAAGAATCCGCATTCTCGACCGGCTGGCACCTTGTCGCCAATATCAAACATTATTATTTATCCTCCGAACGAGAATTGAACTCGACCGCCGTAAAACAAAACGTGCGCTAACCACCGTACTATCGGGCAATATTGCACAACGGGCAAGCAAAGAGGGCCAATATTTGTCAAGCAGCAGTCTACCTATAACTGCAATAACCCACCTTCGCCTCTATACGCTATAGATTGCTATGTCTCGGCGGGGTAGAGTCCCGTGCTGCCCGCGAGCAGTGGCTTAGCATCAAAAATCCCGGCCCCGGGGCATGAGGTGAGCGCACGCGTGGCACACGGCGGGAATAAAAGCAATAATTGCAATTCCACCCTAACGTATTTATTTATGCGCTTAGCCTCCCCATGTGTACAGCGACCAGTGGCGGCTCGTAATGAAAGATACAAGTGAAAAATATAAATCTTAAATAATATTTATACGAAACAAAAAGGCTCGATGTTGACCCCGACCGCAGCGCCATTGATAAACATCCTTGAGACATTGACAATATTATGATGTCATCTGGTTTAAAAACGGATAAATCTCTTTATACCCTTCCTGTCTTGTTAGACGGTGAAAAAGATAAATAAGGACTATAGTTCCTCATAGCCACTGTTGCATCCGAAACTGCTTCCGAATTACAGCTTCAGACGAACATGAATTATAGACTGTAAATTAATTTAAAACGAAATGAAATTAATGATCTTTGTTGGAATTAGGTGATCATACGTATAGGGCATGAAAGGTATGGAAAAAGGAAAAAAGGGAGACCAATGTTTATAATACAAGGTTTTTATGCATAGCACAAAGGATAACAAATTATTATAATCATTAATTACTCGCCTGAAATATCCGTACAAATTGAAAATATCTCCCGCTTATATTAATTCGAATAATAATTTGTCACAAATAGTACTTGAAAACTTCTTCTGCTTTTCCAAACTCGAAATTTGCAAAGTATTATCGTCATTGTTCTAAATTTCAAATCCTGCTCCAGCAAGGTGATGGCTAGAGACAGGTAGAAACTGGATAAATGGCATTCCGGTAAGGACCATGCATATTATCATTTCAAAACCAAATAGACACCAATATGCTGTTTAAAAAATATGTTTTGTGTTTATCGAACATGTGCTCTAATTTCGCAACAGTTTTACCGTTTTTTCTTTCTTTTAAGGATCGATGTTTTTAACTTACCTAACTTTAGAAAAAATGGTTTCAGAATCTGATTTTTTGTCAATTAACGTGGTAAAATCCAATAATAATAATTGGATAATTTATATAGTTCCGTTTTCGTTAAAAATAACCTCAACCCGGAAATGTAAGTATTAAACCAAGAATTCTAAATATTATCCTTCTATCGACAGTACATAGCTATCGCCGTTTCATGTGAGATAATAAACCCAAAACTATATTTTTTAAGTTCCTCGTTATAATTCGTTTGTAATTTTATAGTAGGTACCTGACCATGATAAACATTTACAGTAAGTTTTTAGATTCTCACGGCCAAAAGCATTTTTGTTGTTTGTTTTTGGGGTGTTATGCCGTGTTGCGCTAACTCCTTCTTTAGCCGACGTTTCGGACAGCGTTGCAGTGTCGGCATAACACCCCAAAAACAAACAACAAAAACATTTACAGTGTTTATTTTTGTATTTGTAACGGTGTTTCGAGATTTTTTTTATCTATTTCTGCTGGTCATAGCGATCGCTTGGCGAGATGTCGCAACGTTCTCCAACCGCCGCTAGTTAATAATAAATGTATAAAACAAGTGACGAGCCGCCACTGCCCGCAATGCTAGATGCACACGTCTCGTACCATATGCACCTACATGCGTCTAATGGCTAAAAGGTATAAATTGAAAACGTGCCCCACAAAGGTGGGTGCATGTACAAACAATCGTTGCTGAGTTCTAGTACCTACCCCCCTAGAGTACCCCATCGGGAGAAGGGGAGGGGGGGATGCTGGGCCACGTGATCACTGGACCGAGGTAGAGCCAAGTGGGTGCTTAATAATTTCGATTAAATTGAAATACAAGAACCGCCGGCCCAGAAAATGATAGATTATCGAATCGTTGCCGCTGTGGAACTTGGGAGGTGCTTGCAAAGGAGATTTATTGTTTCATCTTGTTCGGTAAAGATGAAATATATATTCAGTTTATGCGAATTGTCGATGTTCCATATTCAATATTCAATATTGCCTATGTTGTAAGTGTATTAGTATATTAATAATGTATCCTAAATTTATTTTATCATAAACGGTAAGCTTAGGTTAATTTGGGTAAACAGTATAATATGATTGGACGTAAGTACAACCTTACCTAACCTAACCTACCAGCTTTTTAAAACGATTGGTGATAAATATGTGGTCATAGCATTCATACATCGTTATTTAGGTTATTTTACCGTATTTTATACTCAATTCAATTTATTTAAAGAAACATCTTCATTATAACCTTTAAAGCAAATTTTTCGATATTATGTTAAAGTCATCTATTTATCTTATATTACTTCTTCTTTTTACATTAACTATATACAGGAGGCCATCAGTAAAATAACTTCCGTTATCTCATTAGTATGTAATCTTTCAGTATGCTGTGCAAAGGGTAATAGAAACTTCTGTGGAAGGAAAATACATACATACGCTAGAGAAAATATATAATTTCTTACGTGAGATATAAAAGCCTCCTAGACGTACACAATAAATAAATAATTTCTTTAAAATCAAATGCTTTATTATAGGCGGTCTTAGTAACTAAATGGTCAATATCTCCTCCCCCCACTATCTTCTCACTGGTTCCATTCGGTTAGGAGCAGCTGGGACTCTTGTGCCGTTTCAAATAAAATAATTTAAAAGAACTGTTAAAAAAGTGAAAGATGCGTTGATGATTAATTAGTTTGAATTATGTATTCTCTCAGCATTCATAATAAAAAAACGTATTTAAAATACCTTATGTATTAATCTAACCAGTATACCTCTTATGTTTTAACTAGTTATTGAAAGTATCTAGGTAATCAGGCGCACAGTTTAAGTGCGCGGAAACATGCGCATGTGCGGCACTTCAGCTTCCAATGAAACTTTCATTCATTCACATCTGCCAAACATTAAAGTAACGCACCTTTTGTTGGAGTTTCAGTTTTGATTAGGTAGGTACATTAGCTACTGTTTGGAACCACAATTTGTTCATTCATTGTAATGCTTTCATTGTGTTAAATATGTTTTTAATATTCTGTTTATTTAGTTCACAGATAAAAAAATACATTACTTAAACACATCCCAATGAAGTGAAAAGGTACTATTTTAGTCATGAAAACAGCATTATGGTCATATTCTTAGAAAAATAAATAAATCTAAAATCTATTTCATTTAAAATAGAACTGACGAAAACCATTTCTACTATTGTTAAATTATCAACGGTAGTGGCGTTATTTAAGTATACACAATGAGTGTCAAAAAGTGTTTTTTGTTTTTAAAAAATAAATTCTTTTAATTTAATATATACCAAATCAATCTACGGAGCAACATTTATCAACGCAAGGGTTGTCGAATAATCATTCGTACCTGCCTTTCTCAAAAGCTTAACTCATTTAACGCTATAGAAAAACAGAACAACACTATAAAAGTAAATGATCGCACATAATCTCATCAACGGCCCTTTCCACATTTTCCTTCAAGCTTCAGGGATCAGTATCCGTCAAAGTACAGTTCAGGGCATTAAGGGAGGTGTACCTTATCCAAAAGCATTAAAGTCTTCAATCTTCCTTCCCTCCCTCCCGTACGGATACCTATACACGAGGCACAAGTACAAGGTGAGCCGTCCTCCCCGTGTATGAATATCCCGATCGCCCTAATGGCTAGGTGTTAGGACAAGGTAAAAACGTCCGATACAAAATGAGATTATTACACCTACATCAAAGTCCGGACGGTGATGGATGAGCGCAATTACCCAAATGAGGCGAGACTGAAGTGCCGGACACCTGACGCGGACGGAGCGGCGCCAGTGTAAAAGGGGCCTAAGGAACAAATAGGCAGATTACGAAAATTTTCTTAGCACCAGAAAATTCTACGTTGATGCTTTTCTGTTTTGTTAATGCATGAAACGAACACGACAGACTACCTTCTTTATATTTTAAAGTTATAGGCGAAAGATTGTCTGCCAAATATAAAAGTCATTAAATAAATTAAAATCTTAGATGACAAAATTCTGCTAAAATGCTAAAGCTTTTTTTTGCATGAAAAAGTTGATCTATTAGAAATCCTTCAAAAGACAGTAAATTTGCACCCTGGTTCATAGTTATGCATTTCAAGTTTCATGACAGAGCAGGACCAAACAGTCAAAGGATTTGAAATCCAGCAAAAACCGTGCAAATAATATCTTATTGATCAATTTATTTAGATTTTCTTCGGATGAAGTAAGTAATGGGTTTTCATTATTTGTACAAAAAACGAAATACACCTTGTTTCAAAGTGGATTTTTCTCGCAATATCGTCTTGGTGATATAATAAAATCAGGTATTTAAAAAAGTTCTCTTACATTCCTCTCCCCTATTTTCTCCCGCCTCGCAATTTTCGCCAGTTGGTGAAGCTGCCTTTGGGCACTACGATTCTAGTGCAGTATTGACATACTAAATCCTTAATCTTGGCAACTGTTTTTCATCGAAATATATTATTATGAATATCGTGCAGCAAACTGATTTGCAGCCATCTGTAAGGCCTAGCAGCAAATTCAAAATCGATAACAATACAATGTTAAAAACCTGAACATCTGCGGTGATTGAAGGTACTTACGTATGCTCATTTATTATAAGACAGCCTAATATTATATATTATTAAAAATAAACTTCAACATATTAATTTTCAAATAACGAACAAAATGGTACAAATCAATTAACTTTCTTACGATGAATGGCTCCCACTTGGGTAAAATAAAACAAAAGTCGTACAGCATCAAAGAAGACTTAATGAATATACCTACGAGTACAAACACTCTTCTCATTCCTCGAGTCCTTGATTGATCGAACGGTACAAATGAAAAAGTCCTGACCATGAATGGGGTTGGTAAGCAGTAATACTACCCCAAATAAATGCGTTTAATTCATCCCCCAGACACCCCCTCGTCCCCACCCAAAGATACGTGGGGGGCTGAAAGAGTCGATAGCGACCCCGTTTTATCAAACAAACGGTATTTCACTACATATTTATTGCCCCGAGTTGTAAAGGTATTATTATGTTCAACGTTTTGCCCTGGAGGTAAACTGAGATTTATGTTTGCTTACATACAGTTAGAATACAAATATATTTAACATACAATCAATGTTTAACGTAGAAGAAAAACTTATTTATTTAAAAGCCGGTAAGTAATAGTAGTTGGTACATTTTCTAAATCAATAATTTTTCAGTGCAACGATAAAAAGAACTATTAGCTTTTGGTTTTGAACGTAGGTCGGAGATTGTGTAATTAACATGAACGTTTGTCTTCAATTAATGTATCTAGGATGTGAAAGAAGGTATAAAAGAGCTTTATGCGTGTTCAAGGGCTCTCTGTCGTTTTAACTGATATTTAAGTTGTATTTTACATTTTTTTAAGGAAAGACAAATATACCCGGATTATAAATAACCTCATAGCATTTGAAAATATACTACCATCACCACAGTTAGCGGAAAATGTTGTTTGTATCGTGATGTAGGATTTGGCCAGCTGAGAGATTAAACTATCGACAAAAAATATTTTAATATTCATTGTTTATATAATTATAATTCGTACCAGTACCTTTATACTATATTCTCAGTGAGAGAAAACTCTGAACATTTGACTTGTGAAATTTAACTGTCAAATGGGTATTTCTAAGCTACAACACAGGCTCTCTTCTACACAGGTTAATTTGAAAATTGTTGCGGTTACCTAGTAAATTCAGAAAGAAAATGCTTTCTTTACCTATTGGTATTCACTTATTTGAGAGCATCACTTACCTTACTTATTATTTGAGAGCTTTATTTACCTGCTTCTAATACTATTTTCGTTTTACGGTTAAGATATGGCAGTACCTACATAACAACAAACAATGTTTTTGCTTTACAGTTAAGATGCGGTAGTACCTACACAACAACAAACAATATTTTTGCTCTACAGTTAAGATGCGGTAGTACCTACACAACAACAAACAATATTTTTACTCTACAGTTAAGATGCGGTAGTACATACACAACAACAAACAATATTTTTACTTTACAGTTAAGTTGCGGTAGGTACCTACACAGCAACAAAAGATTTATTAAAAAACTGTGCTACATTTTAAAGATTTATTGGGAGTTTAGTCATCAGTTTGGCACCTCCCTGATGTTCGATAAAGCACGGCTATTCAAAACGCTGGCCCAAGAAACAATGTTTTATTTATATGTATATGTATATCATTTGAGTAGATATTCAATATTATTTATGTATTTATTCACCAAGTAAGATACATTAAGGATTAAGTACAGTATACAAATTTTATCACGAAAATAATTAATTTATTGACTCGTTTAATAGACGGTTTATTTTGTTCACCCTGTACGCCAACATGTTTGCTGAAGAATTTACCTTTCACGAAAAGACCTTTTGTCAGTTAAGAGTATAATATTATATGAAGAGAGGGCTCGTACAGGGTGATCCATGAAAAGGTGAGCTAGAAAGCAAACAGGCTTTGGTCCCAGCAAAGAGGACTTAAAGGAAAACGGAATTCAAATTTGTGTTTACTGTGCGCTTGTTCATAGTAACTATTCGAATCAAAATCGTCGAACTTCATACCAACGTAAAAATCTTTGCAATTTTTTTTTTTACTTATGGAGAACGTTATCAATATATATTATAACGTATGTGCTGATAGTTCCGATTATTAGTTTCAAAAAATATTTTTTCAAAGAGCAGTAATATTTCATTGTTGTGTCGAAACTTTAATATCTTTTCTGTGCAGGCCTTACTGTGGGACAAAATATCGATTCAGCATATATCTGAAACAGAATATAAAAATAAATTGGAACATGAACACAACACTAGGTTCATAAAGAATGAAGGCATACTTGTTCAAAAACATAGCAATAAATACAAACAGCGAAAGCTAGAATATAACGTGCCCAAAATGTTCAACATGTTGCCAAGTAACATAAAAATTGTTAATTCCCAAATAGATTTAGATGTTTGCTGAAATATTGCTCATAAATAGATATGCTTTATACTCATCATTACTATCAATCAAGATTTGTTATTTATTAATTAGCATGTAGATTTAGTGTTATTTTAGACTGTGTGCCAATAATATTACTGTGAATATCTAATAAGTAGCAACAACATAATGTATATTTATAATTAGCAATAATATTATGTATACATATTTACATTGTAATTGAACATGTACATCCTGTTGACAAACTGCTTGAAGAAACTTTAAGAACAGTAAAAAAATATAACTTAATTATGATACGAAAAACATTTTTGCTCTAGGTCTATAATCAAGGGGAGCACTTCTGTCTGTCGATTATGAAATTACTGAACAACTTCACTTACGCAAACGTTTTAAATGATCTTTATCAAAAAAAAATCGTTAAAAAATCTTCGAGAAGGTATTTTACATGTCACATTAACTTTTTTGTGAGAGACCACAATTCACTATTTCAGCACAAGTAAGAAAAATAATTATCTGTTGGTTTCTGTTATTTTCTTTCTATTGTTTATAATCTTCTATTCTATGAATTTATTCAGGAGCCAAAATCAAAAAGTTTATAAGTGAATGTAACGTGTTCTATTACACATTAAAATGAACTGTAAATCAAATTTATATTAAAAAACGACAGTAAAGAGCTCATTCAATTGGTTCTGAATAAATCACTCGAAAAGTGGAATTGAGGAAACAGCCTACCTGGAATTTCCATGAATCCAGGCAATATGGCTCTCAATGCACTTGCACTGTTCGGGTGAAATTTCATCCACCGCGAGATAAACGAGAAAAACGAGAGAATTTTGATATTTGCATGTGAATAATACAACGACAATACTAAGATGGCACCTTCTTGTTATACGACACGAATTGGACTGACTTGCGACAATTTATAGTGCAACATAAATCTTCATAATTTCTCCAATGTGGGTAAGGCTGTTTTTAGGGAAGGAGATGGATAGTATGTAATGGGAAAAATGGTAGGTATTATCCAAAAAACTTTTTCAATACTAAACATTCGCTTTAAAAGTTGCTAATCGTGTATGTCCAGATTAGAAGAGCCGAAAACTTCCAAACCTTCCTCTTCCTTATTTCCTTTCCCTCCCCAATCTTTTCAACCTCACAACATACCCCAATTAGGAATTCCATAATCCCACTGACTTTCGTAGTCTGGACCGTTTTACGATGTTCACATTAAAAATGTATCAACGAATTTCAATTACGAAAAAAATTATGAAGCGTTTATTTGTGTGCAACTTATAACGCGAAATCAAAAAGTTGCACCTGGGGCTTTGCAAATTACGATCAAATGAGCCGGAAATATTCATCGAAGCTTTGGATGGAATGCTTTTTTACAAAAAGTGTGATAAGCTCGCGTTTTACCAAAAACTGCATGAAAACGCTTAATCCGTCATTATTGGGAGCTTTCCGCGAGCCACAATGCAGGTCGAGTGCCACAGTTGCTAAAAATGAGTGGCTGAAGTTAATCCCCATAGCTTTTTTCGTTTTTTTTGATTGCGGCTACGTTAATTCTGCGGCTTTGGTTTCACTAGTACCTATCTACCTTTCAAACAGAACTAACTTCCGAATATCTAACAATCAAATACACAGGGTATTCAAATATTAAATTATCATTGTACTTCTAAAATCTTATACATTAACATATTCTAGTACCTTCCATAACACTTTAAATTCAAAAGCACATGATACAAATAATATGATATTTGGTTTTATTTTAGAAGTGAAATAAATATGATGGATAGGACGTTGCCAGCTGAAAAAATTCTGTTAACTTAGAAATTCTGAACAGAAAATGTTCGAAAAATTCCATGGCGCCAGGAAAACTAATTTCTTTTTATGATTTTTGGGCTTCATGTAAATATTTGTAATTCTTTTAACAGTCAGCAATTATAATTGCCATGGTTTATCAATGTTGACTCTAAGCTTATAGTTAAAAGAGTGAAGGCCTCTAGCAGTCAAAATATTTAAGAACTATGAGGAACTAAAGGGAATCAGCAGGAAACCAGTGAGATTGCAAGCATTTACTAAAGGCGGTTCAGGACTGGGGTTCAAAATTTTTCATTCAATATTTATATAATCTGTCCCAATTAAGATAGTAATAATAATAATAAGCATCGTAAGAGAGTCTGGAGAATCTCATTGTAGTAGAAAATTTTGCAATGAGGCGACCACGAGGACGATCCCATTCATGATGGAAGAACCAGGAAAAATAAGCCATTGGGACAACCTATGATGATAACAAGAGAATGTCAATTTAAATCGTTAGGATATTGCCTTTGTGGATGTTCTTGAAACAAGTTAAAAACACGAATTAAACAAAGTGCTCATCATCAAGAATAGAATATATCCCGAGAAAGATGGCAACTAAAAGGAGACGAACGCTACGAGTAGTGTAGCCTAAAAGATTGCATAATTTTATTTTAGCAATGTGAATTCACAAATATTTACTCCATTCTGTAACCCTACCTTCTGAGCAACAATCATCCCTTACGGCGGGGTGGGGGTTGGGGTAGGTACGTTCAGTCACCACGGACTTAATCTGCCCCCGGGCCGACACCTGAGTACACGGGGGTTCCCGTAGGATTTACACTATTGCCGATTTAAGGGGTGTCGCGCCGACAGGGTTGGATGTCAACTCAAATCAATGGATTTCTAATATGAACTGCTAAACAAAGGTTTTATTTGTAACGTATTTATAAACCCATGGTGTTTCATGTTTATTTATATACTAGCGCAGACCAGTGAAATATTACGATATGTTGTAATTCAAATTTAGAAAAAGACTCTTAAAATATTATATTAGAAATGTGTGGTTACTTCATCGCTTGTCTGAATCTGTACAAACTGTAGGAACTGCTCTCGCGTATTTAATTTTTTAGTTACTGGCAAATATGCAAGAAATATTCCGACCCGAGTAGTTTCGTCCAGCGGTCGCTTTCTGGTAAAAATATTGTCGCGTATATCTTGTGTTTTTAAATAGAAGTAATCTTTAGAAATGACTGACTTCCTTTATTCATCTCTAAGATTCGCACCTTTTTAATTTAAAAAAGGTAAGTTACTTTAAAGCAAATCCGAGTCCAGAAATCCAGAGTTTTCTAGAAATCATTGAACAAACACACAATTGAAAATAGTATTTTTTAATAACCTCTGGGTGAGAAAGGTGAATTTAATGACATGATTTTATAAAGTAACTAGCGAAGACCGGTGAAAAATTACGAGTTAATCAGAATTCACGACAAGTCAGTTCCTATTTCGAAAATTCCTCTTAGAATAATTTTCCTTTGAAAATATTCTGTCATAGGTGGGTAATTTATCGCTTGTCTGAATTCTTCAAACGAACAGTTCAAATTATGATAATGAAATTTGAATTCAAAGCAAATCCGAGTTCTAGAATTTATTGTACCAAAGTTAGTATTTTTAATTTGTTAAAAAAATATTTACCTGATGTTTGCATTCCTTGTATATGTCAAAAGGCAAACAGTTAGGACGGGTTGTTTCGGAGAATTTGAACAAATCATCAAATTTCAACGGTCATTTGCAAGTTCGGTGAAAGATTTTTTCAAGATTTTTTTTTTATTTCAGTTCTGTCAAGCAACTAGCCTATAATGATATAATAACAGAACTTGAAAAGAACTTTCACAGAACCTGAAAATAAACGTTGAAATTTAATGAATTGTTCAAATTCTCCGAAACAACCCGTCCTTAAAGTCACACCATCGAGTTACGAAAAATACTGATTCTTTTTGTGATTTAAGCCTGCGACAGACCATGTAATAAGCGCACTATATTTCAGCATATAGTTTCTCATACATTCCCATTGCTAGTAAGCCAAGATGCGTATTGCGTAATGTGTCGCCTACCTAAAGCTTCAAATAAACAAGCAGGTGTATAAAGAACTAATACAACTTTATTTAATTCTTATCGTGTAAAACTTACTAAAATAATTTTTAAGTGGTTAGCACATAAGAGCCCCAACTGCTCGGAGCCAGTGGGAGTACAGCATTATATTGTGAGTTTAGAGGGAGTGAAGAGGAGAAGAAGATCGGAAAGATGAAGGTTGAGAAGTGCCTAGCTTACAAAAACTTTTCAATAAGTAATACACTCGGCAAAACCCATTTCAACCAATTCTTCGATTCTGATTTGTGGTCTTTCTCGTGGGCTAGCTTTCAATTTTCGCTCTAGCAAGAAAAAATTAAACATTAAATACGCAATACAAACTGAATGAAAGCAATTTGATAGGTTCATCTACCTTTCTACAAAACTAGTACCTTAATGCACCCCTGAAACTTAAAATCAGGGGTGTGTAGGAGAGAGAGGGTTGTCCACTTTTTGTTGTCAGATGTTCGCAAAAAACACCCCCTCCCGCTGTAGTTATCACAGCGTACAACTACTAGGTATTGTTCGCGCGCCTTAGGACTAGGACTTTCCAGGATTTATCCCGATGAAATTGGACCAGGCCTAATGGGATGCTGGGCCAAGCACATGTGCGCACAATGGACCAAAAGAGAATGCAATCACAATATGGAGACCGGTTTAAAAAATTGCAACGGTTAATTTGGGGTTGGGCTGTTTTAAGTAGTGAAACTAGAACTTCGTAGTAAAGGACGTATTTCGAAAGCTTTAAAATAATTATCCACTTTATATTTTTTTCAAATGTGAAAACCGCAAAATATTTCCACTACTCCAGCCTCTTGGACTATAGTGTCCTCAATCAATAAAAAAACGATGTAAGGTGGAAGGAGTTGTAATGTGATTGATATGTGAAAAAATGTGTAAGTATCTGACTACCAAGATCTAGTAATTAAACATAACTACTCTTTTCCCTTCATTAATTTCTTATCGCTGATAAAGTCTATCTGGATTACTATTTTTAATGTTTTCACTGTATCTGAAGTTTATTTTTTTCTTAAATAGTTCTTAAATAATGGTAACTTAATTGGTTTATCTTAAGTTATTTCACAATTTATTTATTATATTATATAACTGTTTGTTTTCTTAAGAACAATAATAAAATAGCTAAAAGCTTCGGTAAGGTTTCGTTTCGAATTATGATCTTTAAGCTAAGGAAAATTGACGTTTTATTGTACTTTCATATATATTGCGTGCATCAGATAAGTAAAATTGACTTTAAAAAACTTTTGTTCAATATTGAATTTTTGTAATATAATCTGAATGTGAGACATTTCCGTTGTTAATGGGACTAAAGAATAATAAATACTTTATAATTCAGCATATAGTCTAGAAAAATATTTTAAACAGCTTATTGATAAATTTCAAAAGAAAAACTTATATCTTATATCTGCATTGTTAAAAAACATATTTATTTCCTTACCTTCTGACATCTGACGTTAATCCACGTATGTTTGCCGCTATTCAAAAAAATATACGACGCATTAGACTTATTCATGCATTTACAGACTTCTGTAACCAGCAATAAAAAGGATTAGGCCTCGGGCACTGGGGATCAGGGTCATTCTAAGCGGGCAACGCCGGGGGCGACTGTCAGCCTGCTGATTACCTACCTCACGTGTGTGGAGCCCTTTATGACGAGCTGTCTAGGTGGAAATTTGTTTACTCGCCACTCTTTCATGGGAGTCCGCGGGGTGCATCGTAATGAGCAAACTAAAGGGGGACGCACACCGCAGTGCAGGGGCGTAATACCGCGAAGGCAAATCGGGCAGACTTCACGCACTTTTTCACCGCTTGTACCTTTAATTTTATTGCTTAGCTTATAAATAATGGTACACGACTTTGTTAAAGATTCCAGTACTATTCTGACAATATAGCTCATAGAACAGTTGCACTGAAATATAAATTATTTTTTATTAAAACACAAATAACTTAGTTTACATCACTTTATTTCGATACAAAATCTCAACACGTTTCGTGAACCAAGTTCACATCATCAGGAGCACAAGTAGACCTAATTTTTAATTATAACTTTAGTATACTTGTGCTCCTGATGATGTGAACTTGGTTCACGAAACATGTTGAGATTTTGTATCGAAATAAAGTGATGTAAACTAAGTTATTTGGGTTTTAATAAAAAATAAATAATGCCATCACAAAGTGAAAAGCAGTTAGAAGAAGTTTTCTTCGAAAAAAAAAAATATATATATAAATTAGTTACCAACTGTCAGAAAAACGCAGTGAAAATTACTTTCAAGTGTACAGTCTCCAGAATAACGAAGAGTTTTTTATTTATTTTATTTATTACCAATTTTATTATATTACCAACAGCAGTGGTCACAACACTGATGAAAAAAATATTTTTTATTTTTTTCGGATTCACTGCCTAAATTCAAACGTGGCATCATTTCAATAATTTAAACTATTCAATGCGCACACATACAGACACACACTCACACAAACACTCACACAAACACTCACACAAACACTCACACATACATTACACAGGTCACACACACACCTATAAACTACACAAGTCACCTGGTAATTAAGGAATAAACATACCACTTAGCAGACATTACAAAGAAACATATCATAGGTATACAACATGAAGTATTTTATTCCTGTATATTGTTTCAATTCTGTAAATCATGTACTGTTTGTTTCTATAATATAAATAAAAAAATAAAAATAAAAGTCTGCTATCGCAAAACATTCAAAATAGGTACGTAGACCAGTCAGGCTTAACAAAATTAAAATGTAATTGATTATTTATTACCTTTGTGACAAACTGGATGTAATTGTAGCAAAGACGTAAAAAAGCTTACCAAAATCACTAATGTTTTTTTTAGCATGAAAATACGGTATTATAATTTCTATGAATCTCAACATATTATTATATAGCATTAACCTCATCTATTGTATCAATGAAGTTATTTTGAGAGCTTAAGATTTTAGTGATACACATTTTTTTAAATTTCGATAGTTAACTCGATACTGTAAAATTTTTTTTTCACTTAGCACCAAGCCACAGAAATGATTTGCGACTCGGGAAATTTTTTTTTTACCCTCTTACGTATTATACAAACACGTACCATATTTGTGTATCAAGTAACGTTCTTCAACAAAAACGCGATCTGCCGTTGCTTACCATTAAATCTGTATATATTTTTATTCCAGGGGCGGTTACGTAAGTTGCCGGAGCGATGGGTCCGCCACTGAAACCCACACCGCAGAACCGCAAGCGGGAAGGTGGACGATTTGCTTGCGTACGGATTTTCAATTTCACGGTCGGTTTGGCAATAATTTCTTGGAGAAAAAATGCGCTTTCATAATGCAAACCTGCCGATGTTCAAATGTCGACAGCGAGTTTGTTCATGGAAGACATCATCAGGAGGATTCCACAAATTGCTATAAAAAATCTATTGCACGGTGATGTGATGTCAAATTGTGTTGTTTTCCTTCATGTGTCGCAGAAATATTAAAAACGCGAGCACCGCTGTTCACAGTCATACAGCGAAACTTTAGGAGGACGTCATTCCCGATTTTTTAAAAACTATTTTTGTATCTATATTTATTAAATAAAACAGTGCCTGCTGCCAGGGAAGTAACAAGAATTATCAAAATTTGGGGTTGCGGTGGGGAGATTTTTTTAAATCTTTCTAAGGCAGGCACTTTGAAGATCAAGGATCAAAATTTCATCAATATCAGAATAAACTAAAAAACTTTTCCAAAGAAAAACAAAGCCTCGCTTAAAATAAGAGGAAATTTACTGTCTAAATCTGATGTCCAAAAACTCTACGTAAACCCTGGGCGACGTCGGAGACATATACAATATCTATTGAATATCATATACAATATCTATTGAGTATCATATACAATATTTATTGAGTATCATATACAATATCTATTGAGTATCATATACAATATCTATTGAGTATCATATACAATAACTATTGAGTATCATATACAATATCTATTGAGTTTCATTTACAATATCTATTGAGTATCACATACAATATCTATTGAGTGAACTACTGCTGTTTTCAACTACTACTTTTCAATTTTTTTTTTTTAAGAAAATTTATTCTGAAAGCTTATCACTTTGTGATTATTTATTAGGGTAATACACAAATAACTTTGTTTACATCACTTTAATATAAATAACCTCTACATGTTTCATGAACAATGTTCACCTCATCAGGAGCAAGTATATACTAGTATATATTATTGTATTATACTATAGTATATACTTGCTCCTGATGAGGTGAACATTGTTCATGAAACATGTATAGGTAATATATATTAAAGTGATGTAAACAAAGTTATTTGTGTATTATTCTACTACTTTTCGCTTATTAAAGTACGTATACCATGTTTTACACTTATTCTCATAACATCTGTAACTACATAAATAGTCTAATGGTTATTCTTCATACAATATTTTATTCAATTTAAATACTGAACAGGAGTCCCAACTGTCCGATTCGTTGTATATGTACGCTTATATCGTATCAGCTCTCTATTACTATTTAAAATAATCTGCCCATTAAAAAAATACTGTATTCCTGGCTCCATTCAGGGGAAGCCATTGAGGTTATTGGCGGTCGTCTGGGACATTCGATTTTGTTCTCCGATTGAAAACTGTACCCCAAGGTCCATTTTTTAAGGGGTCTCCCATTTTAGGGACCAGCCGTTTTCCAAACCGCCATATAAGAGCCGAGGGACTATTTTCAAAGATATAAATGTGCTTGAATTTTAAATTTTAGGCAAACAATACACACTTCTCAGTTAATTTTATTAATTCAATTTTTTTGATGGTCGTTACACTGAATAGATGATTTTTTATAATGACCTCCCAAACCAACCGGTTAGAGGCCGAGTGGTCTAAAGCATCGGGTTCCCATCCAGACATCGTCGATTCAAGCATGTGTTGGCAAGTCCTCCATTCTGCATAAGCATTTTTATTTTTTTTATTAGGTACAATATTTTTTTACATTGCAAAGTTTTCCAGTAATGTGCTGAGGCCTTCATTTTATAATATGAAAATATAATCTAAATACAATCTACAATATAAGATAAAATAATACATTTAATATATAATCTTGTGTGTTTGTGAGTGATGTGTGTTTATATTGGTTTTGTGTGTTACGTGTATTTTTTATTTTTATTTTATGCTATGACATTTAGGTAATATTGTCTTTTTTGTTAATTAATCCATTTTGTAATTTTGTGTGTGAATTTATTTTTACTTTCCTCAATTTTAATTTCAAGTTTTACACTGTTGAAAGCTTTTAAAGCATGGTATTGGTAGTGTCGTTGTCCAAAGCTTGAATTTATTGTCGGAGTTTTTATGTTTTCTTTGTACGCTTGTCTAACTGGTCTGTTAGTGTTATTTTGTGTATGTTGAAATTTATTTTTTTTTGTCAAAAATGTAGTTTAGTAGTGTTTTAACGTATAATTGGCGTATATATAGTACGTCACAGCTGTTGAATATTTGGTCTGTATCAGTCAGTCTATGTTTTTTTAGTATTACCTTTGCAGATATTCCGACTTAGAAATAATGGTAAAATAGCACTAGAAAATCATGGTAGGTATAATAATACTGATGAACGACTGCGCGGCCTTCTTCATACAAAACGTTATTTTGGATCTGAGGTCAAAATACCCAACCAAACTGAACATTTTATTTTTAAATCAAGCGGAATGGCAAATATCTAGTATAGACGAGAGTTATTTTTTTATTGTTTTTAATTACAAAAAAAGGTAAAAAATGTATTTTTTTTGGTTAAAAATGTTCATTTAATTTTTTTTTAAGAAAGCAAATACTTTGTGGTGTAATATTATATATTAAATGAAGAAACGCATTTTCAATAAACAAATATTTGGGAAAAGCTAAACCCGGTCGGCGATCTTTGGTAATACAAAAATAAAAGTGGTGTATTACAATATGTGTTTTTTCATTTAATATTTAATTTAAATACTTAAAATTTGCGTTCAGACGTAAATCGGTTGTTTTTAAATTTAACTTTTGACCCATCAAACCAATTTTTTCAATTTTCTTTTTTATATATTACAAAAAATTAAATGATTAATTATCATCACCTTCATAATAGTCAAAGTTGAATTAAAATCATGAAAAATTATATTTTTAATGTCATTTATTTTATAATATAAACTACATATAAACAAATTAGCTCACATGCATAGCAAATATTTGCAATACCGTTCGTTCTTCAAAAAATCAGTTTGGTCGAATATTTTGGCCTCAAACACAAAATTAATTTTGTATGAAAAAGGCCAACAAGCCGTTCCGAAGAACGACTTGTAAAACGATGTGGTGAAATTAACATATTAAATTCCATGGTCCTTCAAATTCAGCTTGAAGACGGTACCTACATGATTTGATAATGATGATAGTCCCTAGATCCTTTCTTGACCCCTGGAGGTATGAAAAATCCTGTATACCTATATGAGAAAAGTTTCTTCGGACACTGAATAACTCTCGATTTCACCTACAATACAACCAATCAGTAGTTCTCACCTCTCGGCTGATATAAAACCACAGTTTTACTGTTCCGTTATACGTGAACCACGTGAAAAACTAACTCTACTAGATAATAACACTTATTTAATATAGCGTCGTTTACCAATAAAATTATTTTTTTAAGAACCCGCCAAAATCTTAGGACGGGATGTTTCACAGAATTTGAACAATTCATCAAATTTCAAAGCTGATTATCACATTTTCTCTATGCAGGTTCTATTTAAGTTCTGTTATTTTTTAAATTTTGCTAAACGTCTGACTAATGATGATATACTAACAGAACTTGAATAGAAACTTCTCAGAACTTGAAAATCAGCTTCGAAATTTGATGAATTGTTCAAATTCTGTGAAATAACCCATCCTCAGTGTTTTATTTCGTTAATGTCTACCTAGTACTCTCATACACATAAACACAGCGTGACAAATAAAAAATACTTTCAAGTGTGTTCTGTCAAATTCTAGAAAAGCAGTTTGTTTAAAAACAATTCACAGTTTTAGAAATGCTATCTCGAAAATCAAAAAATTATTTCGACACAAAGAAAATATCAAGATTTTATTTTTAATCGATAGCACAAACGAAGTATAATTCAAGTTATAAAAAATAGTACATACCTACTAAATAATCACTGCGGGATTTGAACTCAAATCCTTTAACTGCCAGTCGAAAGTCGAAACTTCTTATTATACTGGTTTATAGCCCAGATATTATTCTATTTCTAATTCACTGACACTGTAAAGCGTTTTATGAAATGTATTAATAAAGTAACAGATAAAGTCAGATATATCAATTTTTTTAAACCATTAATTTGCAGTACTTATGTAATAAGCTACGAACATTGCCCTATTCGAAGACATGCGGAAAAAAAATATGTCACCAATTACGTAATTTGGCTAAAATTAGCCACGTTAACTTTTAATGTAGTGTATTTAAAGCACAACATTTAATAGCTGTACCATTCAAAAAAAATATCGGAGCGTTATAAATATGATAAGATTTTTTATTATCTCAAATAAAATATAAAAACGTTGACATTTTTATAAGTAGAGCATAAATAAGGATTAGGTGAACTAGATAGAATGAAACATCCATTCAACGGTGGAGTAACTTTTCCTTGAGAAAAACTAGACTAACAGACTAAACAAACCTGTGGGGCTACGACCACCTTAACTTATATATCTCTTACAGTTAGTAGTTTTGTTACAAACTCTCCTAGTTCTAACTCCGTCAAACTTCACCTTCGCACACTATTTGGGAGAAAATTGAGCTACGGATCGCTAGGTCTTACTCGATAAAAAGTTAATTTGTTTTCTTAGGCGCGAAAATAGGTGATTACATTCGTATATAGCTAGCGGTTCCATGATAACTCAACACAGTGACAATTCAACACACTTTGAAAAAGTGATATAAAGTCATTAGAAACGATGAAATTTTTTTTTAACCTAACCTAACCTACTTAACCCAGTTAATAAACTTTTTGTTTCATCACTTTCCATGACTTTATATAACTTTTTAAAGATATGATGAATTATCATTGTGATGATTTATCCGGTCACCGTAGCTAGCTACCTATGAATGCCTTGATTTTTGTAGTTGTTAAAAAAATTTGATAGATTGAAAATATTAACTGATTTTTGAGAAATGCATTAATTCAGTAATTTATTTATTTAAATTGTTTTAGAACATAACATAATATAAATAAGTTTGGCAATGGCCTTGAATGCTGAACAGCTGCCACAATAATAAAAAACTAAAACATTAGCAGAACTTTATAAAAACATAATTTAATTTGATTTATTTTTGGGGTATTATGCCGTTTTGCGCTACGTTACGGTTTATCCAACGTTTCGAACATCGTTACAGTTATCTGCCCTGATGATGGATAGTGTGACGCTAACAAATGTTGGCAAATGAAGGAGGTTGCGCAACACGGCATCATACCCCACAAATAAATCATGATAATACTTTTAGCCGTGAAAATCTCAAAATCATATCTAATTTGTTTAGTTGTAAAAAGTTTTTTAAAAATATGTTTAAACAAAGGAAATATAATTGATCCTTCCACGAGATTGAAAACAACCGCTATTAATTCAATTAACTTTAATTACATTTCCGATCTCGTTTAAGTATCTACTTTTGGAGTTTTAAAATAACACTAAAAACTGACGGATTAGTTTAGTTTTCATCATTTTAATCCTCATACCCAATCCGCCAGAGTGAACCGTAGATTTTATAAAACATTTCGGAATCAAGTAATAAGAACTTTTAAGATTTCGTATTCTTATTATCACTGACCGCCAGGGGGGAAGAGGTAGTGTTATTACACCCCCTTCCAGCCCAGTCCATCGTAAGGTAGAAGTGGAAGGAGGAAGGTGTGGGATGTGTGGAGGCTGTAGGTGAATGCGTCCCGAGTTAGTGCCGCCTGGTTGCTCGCAGATAGAAAGAGTAATTCCCAACCCCTGTGAAAACCTACACAGTAATAACAAGGTACGATATGGTCTGAGAATTTCTAGGGCCTTGGTTGGTTAAATGTATTGTATGGAATTTTCTTTTAAATGAAAATATAAGTCATTTCCAAGTTTTCTAGGTTAATGATTGTCTGGTGCAATTAGAGTGAAGCACCCTCTCCAATAAAGACTCCAATGTAAAGCTTGATGTAAGTATATCAAACCGGCTCAAGTATCGGGGTCCTATAGAAAACCCGAGGAAATTTGGCTTCCCAGAAACTGTGCGTCTTGTACAGAGCTAGCAGATTCTTCAACAGTTACCCTATACAAATCTCAAGTACTCCCAACACTTCAATTTGAAATGCACCTCTGGACTAGAGCCCCACAATACTGACAATTCACTGTTAAGAGACCGATTGTCATCTCTAATCCACAGACTCAATTTGGGAATGCTGAGTCTGTTTTACAGGTAATTTAATGGAGCCTTTTTTTTTATATTAACTCCACACAGGAGGCCCTGAAGAAAATAATTTCCCTCAGGGCCTATGTCATCTTTGGGGATGCTGTGTGGAGGGTCTTTTTGTGGAGAGGAAGGAGTGAACATGGGTCTTGAAGAGTCCCATGTTGTAGGAGGGAGGAAACACAGAGGCCGGCAGTTCGTTCCACAGCCGAGCTGTTGAACTTAAGAACGAATCGTAGAAGCGACCCGTTCTCCTGCCTAAGCCTGATCTAAGGAGTTAGAAGCACTGCTCACCGGTGCACGTACGTGAAACTCAACGTACACGAGCGAGACTCCCGTTCACAGTTGATGTTAGCTTCTTAAGAACGGGCCGCTTCTTCGACTGGTTTTTTTGTAAGATGGCTCGTATGTGGAACGAGCTACATGCATCTTCTTTCCTCTTTTATATAATCCGTGCCTCTTCAAGACCCGCCTTAATAAAGCCCTTCCTACAGCCCCTACTTTCACCCGCCTCACAACGCTGCCCAATCGGGTGGCGCCATAGCTCGCCTGCCTTTATACTGACTTTTATAGACAGGGGCGCTCTTGTAAGGTTTCACATAAAAATAAAAATAAAATCTCCAAAGAGAATTCCGTACATCTCTTCTTCCTCGAAAAATTACACCTAGAATTATTGAGTTCAGCAGGTACACCATTTTGTGTAATGCATTAAAGTTTGAAAATACAGATGATGGAGTCTGCACAAAAATCTTAGCTTGTTTTAGAAAAGCGATAAAATTCCTACCCATAAAATAATATAACATTCTTGACCGGTCGGTGGCTGAGTTGACATCGCGATTGGGTTTCACCTATTATTATCATCGTTTTGACGTAGTTCTGGATAATACCAACAAATATTTTAAAACAATTTAATTTTGACTCTTAAGTAGTCGATAGCAATAATTATTTAATATATTGATATGAACCTTACATAGCAAAACATTCGATTCGCTTTTAGGTTGTTAAGTGTACGCATAATATAACCACTTATATACATGAAAATACATCAAGTTTTTATTACAGAGCTCAAGTAACAAATGCCCAGCAAATGGCTGCCCATATCACTTCCTATCAGGTCAGGAAAAGAAAAGGAGTCACCAAGGTGGGTGGAAAGACGAAGAGGGAGTGAGAGTATGGGGAGAAGGAGGAAGAGTTGATTCAAGGTGGGTGAGGTGGCTTAAGGTTGTTTGCTATGAAATAAGGTACAAGGTGGATGATACCTTTTTATAAAACCAACAATAATGTGTGGTTAAAATAACTAAATAAAATAAGACCAAGTGTGTTCTTCATTGATATCGAATGAGAAATTATATACGTACAATTTATTATCGCAACAGATTTTTTATTTGGTGTTTAGGTGCACTAAAAGCAAACCGAAAAAACTTTACCTTTAATATGTGCATTTAAAAAAACTATTTATGAATACTAACCATATATTTTTTTGGTATAACTTAATGAGTTAATAATAATAACCTCAAATTGTAATATTTATTAAATGATGACAATATTAGAGATTTTTAATGTTTGAATTTTATATTCGCATCTAGGACTTGAACCCAGTACCTTCGCCTTGCCGTGGCGTTGCCTAACCAATTTTAGTTAAGTAAAGGTAAGAAAAAAGGTAAAAATGAGATCAAAAAAACAATGAAAGGCAAAAATTACAACTTTTCAACGGTGCGCTAGAACAAATGAAAGGTAAAAATAACAACTTTTCAACGGAGCGCTTTATTATGTCTCCCATTTCTATTAAATACATAAGAATAAAGCTTTGTTTAGTTTCATTTGTTCCTCTTTCACCTGTTCACCAAGATCTTTGACTTCTACGAAAAGCACAAATAACCAAGTACCAGGAGCTCATGGGAAAAATATAGTCCATAATGGTGGCTTACCGGTCCAGTCGCCTTGCGTTAAGTGTTAAGATAACTCCCAGCTAAATATGGCCGGGGCGACAAGGTGGGTCGGGGCTAGGGGCTAAATGGGTGCTTGGCTATATCATTGCGAGTGAGGCTGAAAGGGTGGGGGTGTGGCGGGGTGTGGTGGAAGGGTTTGGGCCAAAGGAGGAAATCGTGAGATTGTGTGAAGGGAAAAAAACTACTATTTTTTTTTGTTATTTGTGGAAATGCGTCAAAAGGAAGGCAAAAAACAAGCAATCTATGTTATTAATAAAGGCAAAATTATACGAACATTAAGAGACCATAACAGATGACACGAATTGCATGCTTGAGAAAGACACTTATTTACGTCAGTTAACCTCGACGTGCTTAAAATTTTACATATTTTTGCTGTCCATCAATTAATTACCATGTCATGTTTTAGTATATCACAAAAATCATCTTCATTTATATGCGAAATTAGAATTTAGTTAATGATGTCAACGCCTACCGTAGTAGCTACCGCCCTCTGCATAGTCTGAATTTCAGCACTCACGGTTTTTTTTGAACAAAATATCAAAAATCATTAATTATGACGTCTTACAAAATAACCTGAATGTTGACTTACATATTTCAGAAATAAACGAGTGCAATACAATATAAAGACAAAAATTATAGCTGCTGCGTTAGGTGTTGATTGAGATTCGATAGTATCAACTGTTAAACAAACAATAGAGGACAAGTCAACACATAGAAAGGTTCATTTCTTTACCGTTGTAAGGTGTAGGCGTGTAGGGTGTTTCGGAGCGACCAAGGGTTGGTAGTGACGGGCGGGCGGGGGTGGGATTGGCGCCACGAGCGAGTGACGGGCCCAGGTAATGGAGATGAAGGCTAACCGACTGGAAACTGCTTAATTTCATCGCGCAAGAGATAAGTCCACGGTGCACAGGTACCGCCTGCTGCTACCGGGTGAGGTCGGGTACCGCCGGACGTAATAACGTATAGATTTACCGTGCGCACTCGGCCGGTTGATCGAAATGGGAAATAATGGAAGGAAAGTAATAAGGGACTCAGCAATTTTCTAACAAACTATTTATTGCAACACAGAGTGGAATAAATTCATTCTTGGTCAATGTATGTAGGTATCGAGGTGGACGTTAAGACGAGACGCCTCATTTATTTATTTTTGAGCGCTCTGCCCAGTTTTTGCCTTTATGTACAATGATTTAGTGAATATAGTATGCAAATCACTGGAAGAAAAGGGTAAAATATATTTCAGGATATACAGACCTTGAACATAACAAACTATGAAAAGATATATAAAATTTTATTTAAAGAGCCAATCCATTTAATTTAATTTATTATTATTATATCATTTTTTACGAATAATTGTTATAGCTATATATTATATCAAATGGCAGATTGTGTATTTTATCACTCACCAGTGATGCTGCAATAAAAAAATAAACAAATAAATTTTGGTATTACAAAATCTTAGTACGCTTAACATTTTTTGATGGTAATACAAACTTTAATTTTTAAATCTTTCAAAAAGCACTCATAAAACAAAATCCCCCTAAAGTTTACCGCCATGTGATAAATCGCGTAATGTGGGCAAGAAAAAAAGAAACAAAGTTTTTTGAGCGCTGATCTTCTAAGTGTAAAACCTGGTACACAAAAGAGGTTATAAAGACTTTTAAAGAGAAAACTTTTGAGCCGGTAACACTCCTCTCTGAGAGAGAAGTCGAGAGTTTACCTTTAGGGGTTGCGTCAGATAAGAACACCCCAAAAAGTTTCACGAAAACAGAGTGAAAATTAAAAAAAAGGAGGAAAAGTAAAAGAGAAAAACTTTGAATCGAGTTTCACAAATGACCCGTTGTTAACGCCTTAAAACTGTCTTTAAACTTTTAACTTCCGATCATTAGTATTATACCTTCCAGGGGATCAGAGCTTAGAGAAGAAAAGTGGAATTAAACGAGGAATGCTGGGCCGGAATGCCCGGGATGAGCTTTCACCTGGCTTTATCTGTTTGACTATTACCTCGGGTGGACTTTTACTCTCATTGTTCCCGGCCATAGATGGAATAACCTTTGGGCCGGGTGAAGGGACTTTATTAAAAGCAGGGAACTTTATTCGTTTACATAGGGATTTTTCTGAATTGCCGGTGAAAGTAGACGGAATGGAGTAATAATAGACGGTGATGTTTGCCAGATGCCTTCTTGCCATGAAAACTTTTAAATGAGGTCATTATGGGATGTTTTAGAGAACCGATTTCGATTTTGTACTTAAAAATAGCACATATCTGATTTTTTTTTTCAAAATTTGGGAGGCGGGTATGGGTACCGGCGCCCCGGGAATATTTTTTTGGATAACCAAAGCCTTTACCATTGTTCACCCCAAGTGGTTCGTTTGTCTGGTGACTTAGTAGAGGTGTCCGGGTTTATAGGGTGAGGTGTGTTCAGGTCTTGGATGATGCAATATGCCGGTTCAATGAAGCCCCTTGACAACTCAAGATGTTGACCTATCATCTTACACTATAGCGGAAGGGATGGATTCATACGTCCATCACTCCTGCTTCTAGATCCCTACCGACCCCTTGTACCTTTTAAAAAAGTCTACCAACAAGACTGACCACAAAGTATCCCTGAAGATGAAAATGAGAAAATTTAGTTTTTTCGGGTCTCTAAATAATCAATAAAATGATACGCAACACGATGAGAAAACTATTAATTCTGCTTTATAGGGGTTTGCTACTTTATAACTTTTCAGTTAGAATTTTTAACTCTACTAGGGCAATCCTGTGTATTGCATGCATTAAACATCAATCCATCTTTACATTGCGTGTTAAACATCAATTCGAGTTATAAAATATATTTTAATTTTATTACTTTGAAATTTCTCTTCAATTCTTCTACCTATTGAAATATGTTATTTTGAATATTAAATTTAAATGTTTTGATGAATCTTTTATCAAATAACTGCATCATTGAAACGGTAAGATGTAGAAGAAACACATATTAAACATCACCAATTATTAATTTGATCTTATCTAGTTGTAATTGATCATTGGGTGCATTTTTTAGAATCTTAAAAAATGATCATTTGAGAGATTAGGATAACATAGTGTAATTTGGGAAATACGCCTACGAAATTAATAAAGTTACAACGTTACTTTAGCGTTGACGTTAATCTGCTGGGTGAATGGCGGAAGGCGGTTAGCGAAGCTTCCCAGGTACGAGGGCAGACTTAAAGCTCTCCGATAGTATATAAAGCACACAGCTCTAATGTCAGTTTAATCCAATTACATTTGTCTGGGCAGTGAAAAGGTCGAACAGCTAATGCAGGGGTATGGAAACTTAAAATGTGTGTACGTTATTAATTCCAGTGTTCGTTTTAAAATGGTACATAAAAAAGCTTGATTTTTGAAAACGTTTTTTTGTGTTACCCTTTGAATAATGTTATTTCGACCAACGGAAGTGCTGAATGTTGAATGCTGTATGAATGAATACAGAAATGTTCCTTGGCGTATTTCTCTTGCTGTATCTATTTTTTTCAATTAAATTCACTTTATAGTATCATCTAGAAGACGTTCACCATGATCGAGGTGTTAAGGCTTTCGACGGTCAATATGGAGGTCGCATTTTTATGTGTTATTTCACAAAAAAATCATCAAAAATAATAAAGTGTATATTTGCGGCACTCATTTGTGGGTCCTCTCATATGTAATAGAAGATTTTACTCTACACCTACACATATTTTAAACTCTAAAATTTTATTAAATGTCCAGAGTGCTTTTTTACACAATGCAGTAAATCTTTGTTTTGTGATGACGATGAAAATAATAGTAAAAATATTCAAGACTTAATATAATATAGGTAACTTAAAATGAAAACATGTAACATATAAATAGGTCATCTACTAACATTCTCAAAACCAATAAAAATATAATTAAAAATGATTTAAATTGTTGTTAATAATAATTTATAAACTAAGAAATAATAGTTCGCGCATACGGTTTGCTAAATCAATTTATTGTCAAATCGTTTAAATATTTACTATCGAGACATTTAAATGACTGATACTGTGTATTTTATGTTTGGATAGTTGTTTGTACATGTAGATTTATAAAATCCAGGAGTTCACAATAATCGAATTTAGAGTTTAACAATTTTAATTAATACGTAAGGTTGTTTATTTTTGGGCGTTTTGTAAAGTTAGATTCATTAAGGACAGCTAAAGTTTGTAGTATAGAGGAAAGTTTAGTTTAAATTTACGAAACGTAAAAATTTTCTTCGAATTCTATCTTCATTATGACTATGAATTTTGTAGAAGGGCGACTTAACGATGGAGTCCTATTAGGCTTCTAACTAGAGTTATACACAACAGTAACAAAATTACATGAAGTGTTACAAAACTAAGAAACAATTTGTAACGATTATAAGATACACATCAACTAAAGATTATATATCTTCTTTCATTCTTCCTATTCATGCTTCAATGCCTTGAATCAGGGTTGGTATCCATTGCAGACGGCACTATTTGACTTTGATTACTTATTTGATTTGGCTCTTACCTCAAAATTTGTACACGCGTGAATTAAACCAGGTACCGTATCCGTTCAAGCAATATGTACCAACATATTGCCCACTATCGTTCTACCGTCCCGCTTTGCTTGAAGGAAAATAGGTTAACAGAAACATCTATGAATTTGTACGAAGCAATTGTTAGTATGCTTTCATCTACTTCAAATAACATTGAACGTAATCATTCATTAATTACAAAATAGTCTTAATGAAATTCTTCACTAACTCACTGAGCAGTAATTTTGATTCAAGAATGACTCAAAGCATGTTTCATATTTTACAAACACTGTACGCAACTCATATACTCGTTTATTGTTTGCATTTAAAATCTGCAAATGCATAAATATAAGATGAGTAATGTGTATATTTATCAATAGAACGTTTGTTCACCGTTCAAAGTATTTTTCGACTCCGGAAATAACTTGGTTTTGAAAGATGGTACAAAGTATATAAGCTCATGTTATAGCTTTAAGGAAAACATCTACAAGATTTATGGAATTTTAAAAATTTTTTAAACACTCTTCCTTGTACTTCGTGAGAAATAATGATGAGCTCAATTAGGATAGTTTGGTATATTCACAGGAAATAATTAGCTATATTAATAATGCTAAATACTAATTGAAATATACGTGTTTAGTATGTTCACAAGAACTAATTAGCGTGAATTTAATTTATTTAACTGATTCAATATTCAGCATTAAGGACTTGTCAATATATAGATAACAACACATATTAAACAACAATTAAGTACTTAATTCTGCATGAAGAGTGCAAAGTCAAAATTTTTCTTTAAATTTTCAGCGACATATTTCTAATTCTTTTTAACAATGATTTGGATGTTAATTTATAGTACGTATTTATCCACTTAGTTAGTTGTCACCGTCTTCGTAAAAACGAAAAAAATTGCACCAAAATCTGAGTTTTTTACAAACTGCGTCATCTCGGACATAAATTTACCGAGCGAACATAAATCCGTACCCAGGTCCAGATGCTGGGCACCGATTCGCACACAGATAAATATTTTTATGGATGCCGCTCCGGCTTTTTCTCTCAGTCTTGGACTGCTTTGATATAAGAAGGACATAAATCCGCACTGCTTAATCCGTAATAGGCCATTACCCGAGACACGGGAGCTTTCCAAGGAGGAAATCCGGCTCGAAGGACCTAATACGTGGATCTGACTGGAGGACCGCAATCCAGTTAAAGTTTTGGCCAATGGTCGTCAGGATTATCCTACCTAACCTTAAGGTATCGAGTATTTGTTGTAAGGGATAACTGTGAAGTACCACCCACGATTGTAAGACGCCAGATTCCCTTCCGAGGGGGATTGATGCGTTGCTTAAATAATCGAGTAGAGGTCTTTGAAGGTGGGTCGATTACACGGTTAGAAGAATATCTTAAATATGGATATTTTTTTTTGTTTTGAAAGAAAGAATTTATATTACATCTGGTTGGTTGGTTTTTTGAGAGTTTCTGGTATTTTTAAAGTTATTGTGAGGGACTATCACCTCTCCAATTATTGACTTATGTTGTAAAACAGTACGGGGTGGGGAGGTGTAGGCCTGGGAAGATAAATATTGGGAAGTATACTTCTATTCAGGTTTGGTCATAAACAACGACAAAATCTATTCAAAGTGACGTTTTGGTTCTAAAGGGTGATCTTTTACCACAGTGATGCAGGGACTATCTAGCAATCCAGAATGTGCAGCAAATATACAATACATAATTTATTTTCAATTATATTCGCTGGGTTACTAAGCCATGAGCTCTACATCCGGACTCAAAACCCTTACCGCTCGGCCACGGATGTCATCATTAGCATCGATTAGCGAAGATGTCTTTTGACAATGCTATAAACTATATATATTATTAATATACCAATCTTTATGAATTTGAGGTATGTACAGTATAAGTGACTGCTCGCGGTTGAACGAATAATCCACGCAATTTTTCAGGCGTGCTCAGCTCAGATCTTGAGAGCGCATCTCGCACTAGGGCCGCAGGGCAATCCGCAATACTCTTTCTTAGTGCACGCAGGCAGGAATAAGTACCTACAATCTTCACCGATTAGATAATCACTAGAAAAGTAATGTACCTATACGAATTGTAAATAAAACCGTTGTCACCATATTTTTCTAATCCTAAGCTACAGATAGGCCAATGAGAATGATTACTCGAGAAAGTTTTTTTTAAATCTTGTTACTCCACAGGGAGAAAAAAAGTCTTGCTAATTTATTGAGAATCTCTTTAAATTATTGTTAATTCGGCTAAAAACAGGATTGCAGACCCTTAACGAATCACGATGTCTAAAAACATCTTCATAAAAATAACAATATTTTCGCATTTCATCATAATACATTATCGAGGCAAATGCAGGCGCATTAACAATATATTAGGATTTATTCAATGTTTATCAAGAAACGGCCTGCAATTCCGTTTTTAACCGGATTACCAAGAATTTGAAGAGATTTTTAAAAAAAAGCAATATCTACTCATTTTTCTCCGTGCACACAGGAAGCCCTGAGAGAAGTAATTTCCCTTAGGGACTGTTATCATTGGGATGCTGTGAGGAGGCTATTTTTGGAGAAATTAAAATCTTGTTAGAAAGAAGACACAGAAGTAGGAAAATCATTCCACACTCGATCTCTTAACCAATGAAGATTCGTAGAAGCTACTTCTTGTCAACCGTGTGAATATAGTATGTGTATTTCCGAAAGGATTAATGACGCAAGTTTCTTGAAGCCTATTCGTATGGCAACTTGAATGTTTGATCAATTTCATCAGAAATTAGGAAAAATCCAGCTTAATTTTGGCACATGGTCACACCTAAAATACACTTCTATGGTTTATCTCTTCAGTGGATAGGTAGTCAGGCAGAAGGCAGTAGGGAGCAAGGAACGAGTGCGGATATAAACCGTTCTAATCCGGTTAAACCGGCGAGGAACACAACTTTGCCATTTCCCAACTGGAAGCGTATCTGAGGTACAAAGCCGGTCATACGTTATTTTGTTACACGTAGAACTTAAAAGGTGATCAGTTACATTGTTAAGGAATAATGGCAACATGGCATTGTATAATTATGAGAATCCTCTTTTCATTCATATCAAAATAGAAATATATTTAAGCTTCGATACCGATTAAAATACCACTTGATCTTAGTGTTTTCGTAGGGGCCTATCACCTTTAAAAACGTGAATGCCAATTAAAAATGAGTACAACAACTGTAAATCTAGGTCAATATGATCGTCATTGGATATATGGAATTCATTTTCCATAAATAAGGATTTGAAACATATATTTAATTCTCCATCAACAAATAAAACGGAAGCTTCGAAACCTGAATTAAATTCAAAATCGCAAGCAAATTATGACATTAAACAATTTATGGGCGATATTAAAATTGAATGTGTGCTTAAGTCGAGTCATTAAAAAAATTCCGAGACAAACCATTAATAAAAAATTCTGAAATACATTTTTTGTAGCACACGCATAAAGGTTACAATTTTCATAAAATATGCAAATAAAAACGTTTTTTACATCTTACGATACATTTTTTGTTGGATTCATCAAGCATACAAATCAAAATCACAACATTCAGATTAAAACGTTGAAAAAAATTCGGCGATAATCTTAACTACAAGTCCAATGTGTTGCATATTACGTCAAGGAGACTGTAAAATTTCGAGCGGTAAAAACTTTGGTCCTGGATTGTGAAAAATCATGATTTTATTAAGAACCGGGAAGCGAAATCTATTTATTTTCATTGTATTTCAAGTGTAATACAACAACGGAAATAAAGTAGCAGGATGTAAATAATAAAAGGTTTTAATAATTATAAAACAATAAAGTAAGTAAATAAGTACAAAAAAAATTTTTATGTAAGAGCTGTAAAAAAGTAAGTAATGATAAGTAGAATCAAAGAAAAGATAATAATAATTAAATCGTAAAATTGATTACACTCAAAATAGATCCATTCATGGTTATTCGTGGTATATTACAAACGTAGGTAAATTACATTTTAATTTAAACTTATTATATACAAGGATTATACATTTTATTTTATTTTACAAAAATCAAGCTGTACATCGGAATTCATTTATACTTATTACGTACTTAAAAAGGTTTAAAATAACCGGATCGGAATGGCCAGATATATCCATTCCCTTCCTAGTATTTTAGCCACCCAACGATCCTAGTTTGCGCTTTCTGTACATAAAAAATAAATTTACTTTTCAAAAACAAAATTCTCACTCTGCTGTCGAAATATTTAAGCTTCCCGTAGCTTAAATAATTTAGAAAATCTGTACACTTTACCTACGCAATCCAACAAATCATTTTCCCAAATCCAAGAAATGGACTTCCATAGGTACTCAATTAGACCCTATCTTACCTTTCGCACAATTCCGTTCACCCCTCGTAATACCTTTATAATAAACAGCCTAATACCATCCCCTATTTCAATGGCCCGAAGTACAAAATATAATACCTGACCGTCATAACAGCTTAAACTTTATATTATATTAATTCAACTGCTGGTGCTTAATCCTTGGACCCAGTGAACTTGTTCACAACTAAACTGGGCTCACCTGAATATAGATGGGCGCTTAATTAATTAAGATGGCTCACTTGTAGAAAATTGGGAAGGAATTTATGTTTAATTGGAATCGCATAATCAGTATTAAAATGGGAGTTCTGGTGATGATCAGATTAAAGTACTTCGTGCGTATATTATTATTTGTAGGCCGCGTATAAAGGGTTGGGTTATTGTATAATCTACCTTGTTGATTTTAATGAAAATTTTCGCGGATTGACGTATTCTCGATAAACGAGTATTGTAATGTTTTTTTTTATGAACATGTTTTTTAATTGAAATCGCAACTACACCAACAACAGAAAAAACTTTTTTATGTTAAAATAAATGTTATATCTCAACGCTTTTATCTATTTTATAAAATGGAAAATCTGCATGATTAATAAAAAAACGCTCAGAGAGTGAGTTTTGACGAACCTAATGAAATTTTTTAAACTTTTCGTGACTAAAATTCTAAGGTAAACATAACTTCTTACTTCAAGCTTGCAATAACGTTTTAAATATCAATTTAAATGTCGGTAAATACTTACAGAAGTTTTTTTTTTTATTTTTTTTTTATAGTGAATACCTCACAAGAGTCCCAACTGCTCCCGTCTGGAGCCAGTGAGACTATGGCATCCCCAATTGGGGGATGTTGTGAGGCTGAAGGTAAGTGGGGAAGGGAAAGAGGAAGGTGGGGAAGTAACTGGCTATTCAGATCTAGTCACTAAACACGGCTAAAGCCATTTGGAGCAACGTTTCAATTCTGAATGGTGGTCTTTCACCAGGGCGATACTGGTAGTATCTTCCACTCTGGAACGTGTCGCAAATATACTATATATTATTTTAATTAATTAATTGTGAAATAACACAAATTAATCAAATAAAATTTATTTGCGCACGCCGGGTTCGAACCCGCGACCTTCGGAATGGCAGTCCAATGCGTTACCACTGGACTATGCCGGCCGTCAAAAGTACCTGCTTACTACCAATTGAGTAGTAATAGAGTGGTGTAGCTAGAGGTAAATACATACATTGATGGTAGGAAGGAGATTAGGTAACAAAACGTTAGGAAAATCTGGCTATTCAAAGATGATTAAGCTATAACAACATTTCAGCAGGATGATATTGAATGATGCTATTAGATTTATTTAACAAAAAATTATATTTAACGTGTGACAGCTCTGCTATTATAGATTTATTAATCATTCTCTCCTTTGTTCTCGTTTTAAATACTCAATACAATGAAAGCTTGCATAAATGTTTTTCCGGCCTAGGTTTTTTTGTGTAAACCTAAGGTGTAAATAAGATAAAACAATATCTGGTCCCCGGGGGGTATTGAATACCTATCGGGAAATAAGTTTAGTGTCCCCCGAGGGGCCATGAGTGAAAGGAGGTGGAAGGCAGGGATGGGCTGGGACCACAGCACGAGAGATAACGGGCGCTATCACATTTAACGTGTAATCTCATAAGATTAGGTAAATGTTCTCCGGCGTTCTGGACCCTAAACCGGGACAGTAAAAGGGTGATCTTTTCTAAAATTTTGTGAATTTTATAACATGTCTACATAACAAAAGAATTTTATGTTTCGTAGTAACAAGGCTCAAGCCATCTAGATGCAAATAATAACGTTTTTCTTTTGTGGGCATTGTTTTTCAATATTGTGAGACGCGATTTTTATGCGACTTTCACCGTATTGTAGACAGCGATGTTTTTTTAACATTAATTGTAAAAATTTTAAGAGTTTCGTTATAAAAAAATTTATAACGAGACAATATGACTTGAAATAATGAGGAAATTAATTAAAACCACATGACGATAAAAATCTTCGAATTAAACGTACTAGTATATGAATTCAAATTAAGCATAGATTGCGCACCTTGTATAGCGGCAACATTTTTAATCACCCATGTAATATACAAAATTGCTTAAAACATCATATCAAATTCATAATTTGAGTTTTCACTGGCTTTTTTTTTTAATAGCTGTTTTGCTCGTTTATTCTTCATCCCCGAGAGTAGCGTGCTTTTAGTATCGCCTTGGTGAATGAGTATTTTAATATATTTATTTTATCATTATTGCACTATCACGCATATGCTTGCGTAGAGAAGCGGAGTGTTTACATTTAAATTACACTTTACACAATAATGTTACATGAAAATGATGCTTGAAAATGTATACACGATAAAGTAACATAGTTAGTAGTTTACATAATTAAACGTACTAATTTTTATTGTTAGTGTAAGTTCAGGGTCAATAAACTTTTTATTAAAAATTAAAACTACTTATCACGTCAGGCAAGTGATAAAGTGGGTAACAAAATTATTTTATACATTAATAATTCTTTATTGGAAATGTGTATTTTTTTGCTCGAATGCTTGCCAGATGCTTAAATGAAATAATTAGGGTAGGAACCTATGAGGGGTCTAATTGTGTCGACAGAGTCGTGTTGTTTTCAGTCGTTACCATGGTTGAACGGTTGGAACCAAAGATATTAGAAGAACGAGATATGCTATGTTGGCCGCCGGACCGTAGCCGGAGTACTACCTAATTAGGGTACTTTGAACGGTATCGGGACGTGTACGCACAGAAATCTGTTCTATGTATCAGTGCGGATACCTTAGCGTAAGCGAAGATGTGCAGTAGTATTGGTGAACAAAACCGGCGACACTCGGCAAAACGATTCCACTCAGTACGAACTGCTCATAGCACATCTCGTTCTTCTAATATCTTTGGTTGGAACGGTCCGCGCGTTTCTTTAACATGGTCGTTCTTTCATCGCTACCCAGCGAGCCTTCCCGCTGCAATTTGCGACTTCTTGCTGTGGGGCTGGAAAAAAACTGAAAGAAAATGTTTTCAAACATCGGCCTCACCATCTTGGAAAAACTCAACGATCAAATTCAGAAGTAAAACGCCGCTATACCCATCTAGATGTTCCAAAAACGCCTTCATCAGTATATCGTTGCTGAGGACCATGTTGGACCAGAGTGGAAGATACTACCAGTATCGCCCTGGTGTAAGACCACCATTCAGAATTGAAACGTTGCTCCAAATGGCTTTAGCCGTGTTTAGTGACTAGATCTGAATAGCCAGGTACTTCCCCACCTTCCTCTTTCCCTTCCCCACTTACCTTCAGCCTCACAACATCCCCCAATTGGGGATGCCATAGTCTCACTGGCTCCAGACGGGAGCAGTTGGGACTCTTGTGAGGTATTCACTATAAAAAATAAAAAAATGTTATTGTTAGGACTTGATGTATCAAATAAAATACAATAAACTTCACTTCTTCAAAACTGTACTGTCTGTTTTGCCGCAGCCTATATAAATATAACTTGTCTTGAATTTTTATTATAAGAATGTCATAATTTTTTCATTTTTCATTTTTTTAGCATATTTCTTATTTTAAAATGCAATTATCCTGAGGAAAATAGTTTCAGCTTCACAAATTCTACAGTTATAATATCCCCTGATATTTCTACATTGCTAGTTTAAAAATCAAAAAGAGTACGAAGTGAAGAGTTTTGAATTTGGAAGTTGTGTAAGTAATATAACAGTACTTTTACAACAATAAAAAATAGAAATATGTGTATTTTGTGTTTTCAAAAATTAAACACCCTGCATCTCAGCATATCGTCTCAAAGTACAGTCGTCAAGGGGCCGCTTAAGAAAGTGGTCCATATGGGATTAGGCTCACAGGAGAACAGCAGGTCGAGAAAGCTAAATGTTTATTTTGGGACACCCTATGACAGGAGTCGTAAACCTATTTCATTTAATTTATAAACATTTTTATTTGTAATCTGATTTCTTTTTAATTCACGGTTTAGAGTAGTCTATTTGTGTTTTCTTAATTTTCATGAACTGGTGGATATTCAATATGACGACATAAATGCCACAGTGAATTGGGTTGAATTCATAAATCACAAAATGTTGTCGCTTTAAACGATTAAAGACAGTTTATTTATAATTTTGCGCCTACGACTCTTCTAGTAGTTCCAAGATATAAATCTTACTAAGAAATATAAGAAAACTTCATAATATGCATTAAACGACCAAAAAAAAAATTTTTTTCAATTGTGAAATTTTTTTTTACACTACGTTACTCTCAATCAAGCAACGTTGTCAAGATTGGTTTATAATATAATATTTATCTGTAGAGATGTCTATTAGAGGCTTTTCCATAGTTGACAATGCTTTCGAAAATCGAATTGACTAACACCCATTGTAAAAGCTGAATAGCAGAACTTTTTAAATCAATTAAATACTTCGAAGGAAAGCATATTTGACCACAGCTTAAACTTTCCTATCTCTTGACTTAACTATTATGGAAAAGAAGAATGACTAGAGAACGAGAAATCTGAAATTTTTGCATTCTTTTTAGGGTGAATTGACATATACAAAAAAGGTAAATGTAATGGTCGAGGGACGTAAGGAATCAGACTGTGATAAACGATGCATCTTTTCGTGCTGCAGGAAGTTCATAAGCATTAATATAACAGAAGAAAGGTTTTAAGCATTTATAAATGTTGGTGCCTTTAGAGTACATGTAAATAATAAATATCGATCCATATATATGAGTTAGTAACAAATTATTAAATATTATACTTTTTTGTGACGCCTAAACACAATGTTAACCATATCATGAGATTATGGACAACACTTTTTCAGTTACAACGAATTTTCTGGATATATCAAACTATTGCATTTAATAAAATGCATTATTTGAAATATCAACTAGATGACACTTGCAGCTAACTCACACATCTGCGAGCTTGATGACCCTCTGGCAGTCGCCTGCACCATTTGCTTTATCATATGGCGCCCTGATCACAATCAACAAATGCACCATGTGATCCTATCTGAAATCATCGCTGAAAGTATTCCAATTGTCTCAGTTTCTATCTATGTATTAAAACAGCAGTATTAAAATACATATAACTACTTCTTGTGAATTGAGTTGGCTGTAAGAAAAAGGAAGTACCTATAAGCTACACCCCTTTGTTCGTTCTGTATACCAGTATAATACATGTAATTACAATGTGAATCTTGATTGAATTGTCTTTATTTTTATGATGATTTAAGTTAAACCCTTACAGTTTTTTACTTAGTTATTCTTATGTTATTGAGGGCTGATGTGTGCTGGTGCTTATAATTTAGAGTATTTTCTTGTACAAGCAAACACGTCCTTTATACTGGAAATTAAAAAGGTTGGCAACAGCTTTCACAGGGGTCTGCGGACGAGTTTTAAGCAAGTAGGGGTAAATCTGTAAGGTCCTAGCGGTACCTTGATACCAGATTAGAACTTGTGAAAGCCACCTCCTCACAACACCTTAGAGCCGGATTACAGGACGAAGGGAAATCCAAACCGGTTCAGAATAAGGACGGATTGAAGGGGTTTCCATTGTTGTAATGACTGTGGCTTCGGCGATGAAGAGATATGTTTTGCAACTAGTTCATATAATTTACTTACCTTGAAGGGGTTATACATTGAATGCGGATTGAATTAATTTAAACAGAAATACACCAATCAATTGCTAACAATGTTAACTTTCAGATAACAAAAACTCATACATTATTCATGAGAAACTATTTATGAGAAAAGCGTTATAATTATTTCACTCCTTAAGGCCATTTTCAAAAATTGAAATCGTTTTTATTAGATATTGCGTAAAACGTTGCATAAATAACTTAAATATATTTAATCTTACTAAACAATTATTTTCTATATTAAAAACGGTTCCATGATAACTCAACACAGTGACAATTCAACACACTTTTAACAAGTGATATAAAATCATTAGAAACGATGAAAAAATTTTTTTTTAACCTATCTAACCCAGTTAATAAAGTTTTTGTTTCATCACTTTCCATGACTTTATATAACTTTTAAAAGATGTGATGAATTTTTATTCTGATGATTTATCCGGTTACCGTTAAAAACACGGCGCAGAAAATAATATTTTAAAGATTAGCATAAGAATAGGCCGATATCGCTTTTTCAAAATAACAGCAGTTTCCAAAAATAAAACATTAATAATATAGCATTTACAAGATTATGAAATTTGATATAAAAATGCAAACAAATTTTTTAAATGATCTGCTTAACGCGCTGTAAGATTTAAATACACAAAAATAGCCACAGGATCACAGAAAAATGAAGAGATATGCGATTTTAATTCCCAAGGTATTTCGGGTCCGGCCAATAAACGCTTCTCAAAACAAACTCGTTAAAAACGTGTCTCATTCACTCTCTACCTTAAGCTGATATCTTCTTGCCCACGAACGTTCAGGAGCTAAAACAATCTGGAAAATTTATAACCGGCATAAAATTTCATTAAACACCGTGTCTGGATTGATTCGCTAAAATGCTAAAACATGCGTACTGTATGCACTGAAATAATTTGTACAAGTAGACTAATAATTTATATTGTTATTTCTAGAAATTTTTTAATATGAGTTTAAAAAAATCGTTCAGTTTCAATTGGTTATTATTTAAACCGATCAATTTTAACACTATCATTTATATAATATCATATAGACTTTAAACATGTTGCGAAAAATATGAAAAATTACCAACAACATATATTTACTAATTTTAAACCATATCCATTTACCTACCAGATAAAACGAATTCATTACATTTCAATCTAATATTCTTATAAAAACTTGGGTAAAAATTTTTTTTTACATTAGCTCCACACAGGAGGCCCTGAGGAAAAAAATTCCCTCAGGGCCTATGCCATCTTTGGGGAAACTGTTTGGAGGGTTTTTTAAGGAAAAGAAGGATAATAAGATCTGGATGGAAAAGGGCATGAGGGGCGGGTAGGAATCTGGGGGTCAGTAGGTCAAAGACCAAAGAACTAAGTAAGGGATTTAAAAAATTACTGAAAATAATATCGAAATGTCAAATCAGAGGGGGTACATAATATGCATACCTAAGATATACAACATATGAATAATACAAATATATAATATATGTACTTGAATGGAAACGTGAATTAGCTAATTTTTTTGCTAAGATTTTTTTTCGGTAGTCAGTAGTTGGTTTTCTGTAGAAGAGTCTTGAATTCAGAAATTTTGGATTTCAGATGAAAATTAATTTCTAAGTGCGAATGTCCAAAGTGTTACCACATGCATACCAAAAAGAATTAAATAGAAATTTTAAATAGCAGGGTGAAAATTAACTCAATTACTGGTAAAGCTAGAAAAGTGGGCCTCTCTGCTTCATTTTATATTGTTGAAACTCTAATACAGTGCAGAACGATATGAAATCCCCGGAACGGCCATGGCGAAAGTTGCTAAATTTCAAAGAGATATATGACTTACAATTAAAACACATAAATTTGTTTTTGACCACTATAGTTTTATTTTCATTCTACCGGTTTCGGAAGAACCCTTCCTTCGTCAGGAGAATAATAAAAACTTAGACTTAAAGTTTTTAATATTCTCCTGACGAAGGAAGGATTCTTCCGAAACCGGTAGAGTGAAAATAAAACTATAGTGGTCAAAAACAAATTTATGTGTTTTTATTGTAAATTATGATGAGCCACAAAGTGAATGCTTTTTACAATTACGAGATATATGACTTCTAAGATTTTAATTGCTTCTACCTCGGAACGTCCACTGCGTTGTTTTAGAAAACAGGACTCTATAAATGTAGCTATAAAATAAAATATTGAATATAATATTATTTAGTCTCAACTATTAAGAAAAAACTAAACCGCATCTTTATACTCATCTACATCTTATCTCTCTACCCGGTCGAGCAGTATGATGGCAAGTTGAGGAACAGAATATACACAGCTAAAACATTAATGCACGGTAAATGGTTGTTTATCAATGGTGTAAAATTTAAAACATGTTTTTTAGTTAAGGCCCATTATGTTTCCTGATTTGCTCAATCGGTTAATAGTCAAGTTATTTCTTAATGGTTTTAGTAGAATGAGTTAAATTCTACCTGAATGTAGAATTGACAATTCGAAGTGCACCATAATCTTTTGTATTAATGAATAAGAATAATACAAATGATTTGCATCAACACGTACAAATTTAGGCATTTCCCATTTTGCTTTAAAAATAATGGAAATTACATTCACCTTTTTTAACTAATTAGGTAGTATAATATTAATTGTATTAAATGGTGGTATCTAGTGATCATTGTTATTTTCCTGTGAACATATATTTTCTTTTAATATAATATATTTATACCTCTACAAAGATTATACTATCTAAAAGAACTACATAATCTATATTCTTACTTATTTATTTATTTATTTTACACCTATTAAGGCTTTTGCAGATACATAAAAATATTTACAAAATTATACTCGTAAATAGGGCAGGAAACAGCTGTTTAAAACACTTGCACAAAAATAAATATAAGGCAAAAATATTATTGAATATGATCCACACAGTGTAGGTACAAAATATAAAAAATCCTAATTTTTTTTTTCTACAGCCGACACAATACGGTTAATGTGTTAGTCAATTTAAATAGCTTTATAAAAATATTTCCCTGCTTGGTAAAAAAAAACTTCAATAAGGTATGCTTATTTATTGAAACTGATGTTCTTAATATATCAACGACATCGGAGTATTTGTTTCCTAGCTGTTGAATCCGTCGCATAGGATATTGGGACGTTGATGTAGAATTGTGATATAACTGATCTGCTTGGAGTATGAAAAGAGATTACATATAATAAAACAGGGATATCAAACATTGAATTAATGATTTTATACAAACAGGTTAAATCGGAAATGATTCTACGATCAGATAATTTTATTAAATTTAATAAACCAAGTACGTTATCGTAATTTAGGCATTCTCTAGGAATGCCCATTTTAAAATTTATATACCTTAAAAATTTATTTTGGATTATTTCAATCGCATGTGAATGAACCTCATAATTTGGGGACCAAACCGTGGAATTGTATTCTATATGACTCCTTACTAGTGACATATATAATGTTTTTATAGTATTAACATCATTGAAATCACTAGACATTAAGTCATTAATTTCCGAGACAGATACTAACGACATATTGTTAGTGGAATAATCAAAAAAGATTGAATTTTTATTCGATAAAACTTCATAATTTGATATTTGCTTATTTTAAGTTGCAAGAGGTTATCGTGACACCATAACAAATCTCAATAAGTTATTTGACAATATATGGCAATCTATAATATTTTTGATTGCATTGAACAATTTCAGGTCGTCTGCAAACATTAATACTTGAACATCATTGATAATATATAAAACACCATTAACAAATAATAAAAACAGGATTTGACCTAAATGTGACCTATGGGACACACCACTCCTAGCAGTGAATTTGTATGAAAATGTTCCATCAATTTTAACAGCCAGTAATCTGTTGATCAAGTAACTATTAAATCACTTACATAGTGAACCACCTATATCGAATTTATGCAGTTTATTCAGCAATAACTCATGATTAACTTTATAGAACGCCTTACTAATATCGGTATAAATAGAGTCAACTTGACATTTACTAGACATGGAATCAGATATATAGTTTTGATACGTTAAAAAGTTATTAAGGGTAGATTTTCCAGTAAAGAAATCATTTTGTTTAGGAGAAACGATTTAATCTGAAAATAACGTTTTTTAAGAAGATTTTTTTTTAAACCTTAGGAATTGTTGATAAAAGGCACACTGGTCTTTAATTAATCGCCTCGTGTTTATCGCCTTTTTTAAAAATAGGCGTAAGGAAGCTAAATTTCTATTTAGTAGGAAAACATCCTGTTTGTAAAGACTGATTAAACAGCAAATATAAAAGATACGCCAGATAGGTATCACAATTATTCAAAAATATAGAGGTATTTTATCTGGTCCGTACGTAATATATTTTGTTAAAACTTTTTCATGATCCATTATTTAAAATACCTCCTACAATAATATATTGAGCGTAAACTCTATTTCGGAGTACATTCATCAAAATGAGCATTGTCTCTCTGAGCGGTGTCCACTTACGTTGGTCAGGACGCGGCCGTCGGTGTCGCGACGTCTTTTGTAGTACTGGACGCCGGCGTCGGTGAATAAAGGCGCCCGTTGTGACGGGAGTTATATTTTTGGCACCAGGTGTTGACTTTATTTAATGCTCTCACAGCGGCATAATAAAGAGTCTGAGGTACCGGAAAGCTTCCTTTTCACTTTCTTTCATCTTAAATTCTTGCGGTTTTTTACACACATATGTCTGCCCCACGTAGTACATTCCACCTTTAACACATCATCTTAATTAGTTCATTTTACGACTGCAACGGAATTGAGCACATTATATACTTGAAGAAAATCGAATAATATTAGTGAATGTAATTTTTTTTATTTAATACTAGCTGTATCCCGTCACGCGTTGCTGTGGCTCAGTCTGTCTGTGCAGTTAGATAAATAATATCGCGTATTGTGTTTACGTCCAACAGATAGCGCTGTTTTGAAAAAAAAATATGTTTCACCTGTCACCGGTGACGTCTGTATAATACAGGTATATAAAAATATACACGTATTCGAATGCAAAGTTGTGTAAAACTTTCAAAGCAATCCGTGAAGATCTTTCGGAGATTTAAGATTTCGAACAAACGAACATTTACTTTTTTATATAAATTTGAATACACAGATTTAATACAAAAATTATGAAACGATTATGCTTTTCCGCATTTTTTTAATACTGTTGGACTCTTTTTTTATCCAAATCCGATCATGTTTTTCAATGCACACATTTGAAATGAATTATATTTTGAAGAACAGATAATCCTTAATATTTTTAATAGCATCTTTCTAAGCATAAAAAAACAATTTTTCCGAAGAGAGAAAAAATATTTTTCAAAAGGTGATATTTACATATTACATATCATTCACCTATTTGATCCCTTTTGTATAAAATTCACTCTACCAATATAGAAAAAAATTAGCACAAATTTCTTAGGTACGTAAATATTAAGCTCAAAATTCAAATTGCATTCATCAATAGCAAACACATGTAGTGACAAGGAACAAGTATCCTACGGAGTATCACAAGGCAGCGTACTTGGCCCAATCCTATTCCTTATTTATATTAACGATCTATGTCACCTCCAAATAGACGGGGAAATTAAAAGCTTTGCTGATGACACTGTGTTACTTTTTAAACCCACTGACTGGAACACACTAATCACAAAAGCTGAAGTTGGCCTAAATATTACAAAAAAATGGCTCGACTCTAACTTATTAACTTTAAATATAGATAAGACTAAATTCATAACCTTAAGCATATACTCGAGAGGCCAACCATCCAAAAACATCTACCTTAAAATACATTCCTGTCACTCAGCGAGCACCCCATGCAATTGTCCTCCAATCAAACAAACCGAAAATATCAATTATCTTGGTATATACTTTGACCGTTATTTAAAATGGGACATGCATTTGAATCGGTTAAAGGAAAGCTAAACAAGTTGATTTACTTTTTCAAAAACGTGAGAAATATACTAAACATATTTGATATAAAGAATATATACCTCGCAATAGCACAATCCATAATGGAATACGGCATTATTGTCTGGGGCTATCCCAGTAAAAAAATACATAGACACACTGTATAAAGCTCAGAAAACCTTAATAAAAGTAATACTTAAAGTACCAATACTAACACCCACTTTAACAATTTTCAAAAAATTCCCAGTGTTGAAGATTCAAAAATTATATTCAAAACAAATACTTACTTTCCTTTACAAGAACCTAAACACTTTTCAAACTTCACAAACTTTTCGCAATACTAGAACAAGACATGCACACCAACTACTAATACAAAAAACCAACACTTCCTTTGGACAAAAACACTACAGATTCCAGGCTATAAAACTATACAATTCACTTCCAACACAATATAAAACATCCAATCTTACAGAATACAAAAAACACATATAGAACTGGCCACAATCCTTTTAATATTTAATTATTTATATTTCAGTTTTTTTTTGTTATAACTATGGAAAAATCGATTTTATATTTTAATTTTTATTGTTTCTCTGTGTAACTAACTCCACTGTATTGTTTTAGTATTATATAACTTTACAATTGAAAAAGTCCTCCACAACACAGGTGAACTCCTATACAGGACAATATACTATACCTTTGTAATACAAATATATTTAAGAATAAAAAAAATTAAAATTATGTCGGTTTGATGAATCAATTGCATCGAATAACACTGACAGGAGAATTATATCAGACCTGGGGGCCCACTCTAATCTTTTGAATCATTCCTGCCGCCGGTTTAGCCACTTCACAAACCAATTATTTATATACTGTAAATTTGTATTTAATACAATAGAAAAATGTATTGCGGAGGAACATGAATACTGAAAATTTGAATTGTTCACTCATTTGACAGCACCGACAAGGAAAGGTTAATCCACAAACTTACTATTTTGTTAACCCGAAAGAAACAGAGTAGGCCCCCTGGTTGAGTTACACAGTCATTAACAACTTTATTGACAGTCCTAAAATATAACATTCCTCTGCAATACATACACAACCAACTATCAGACACACTCACTAATCAATGGGATGCATGATCTGGGCAACTATTGATTAGGGGTAATATTGATATATTTATTGACTCCATTTATATAATTAAGACTAATCTATACCAGCACTTTGTTGAATCCTAGAAATTAGAGTAGCGTTAGTAATGAAAATTTAGTGATTTGTCTTATATGCAGTATTGTTCTAGTTTATCTATTATTTTATGGTACTGTTACATGTTTTACTAATATATTTTATATTCAGTTCATTAGTTTACTGTTATATCAAACTTCAATTTTTTTGTATAATTTTCGATAGCTCACTAGATATATTCTGTTTTTAAAATCATTGTAAAAGCCCGGCTTAAAATTATCTAATATAGGTTGAGTTTTTTTTCACAACACCCATCAGAGCAACGCTTACTACAAAATATGTTATCTCTGGGTTACAAAATTACTGAAGTAATAATTTTGTATGCTAAAACCATTAGGTAAATAAATTTAATGGTTGATATCCAGAAATAATTGTAATACTTTTAATACTTAAATTTCTACATAAATAATATTTTTACGACATAATGGAAGAACGGGCATGACGACTAAATCCGCTTAAGCTGTCAAAGTAATTTTGATTGAGTTACAGAAACACACGTTAAATAGCTTGACGACCTGATTTTTTCAAAATAAACGTCGGCGTTCCTCGGAAAGCTTTGATTAAATCTCTTATTATGTGCCTTGGGTGCGCACCTTGGGCGACATCTTTACTGTTTTCAAAATAAGATGAAACAGCAAAATAATTCATAACCAATCATAAAAGTGACAAGACAGAAAGATGATTAACTTTTTTACACGTGTAAGTAGCACGCGTTCATATTTTTATGATTTAGTTATGAAGCGTGAAACATTTTGTTTATTTTACGATTTTTCTCTTTTAATTGTTCGTGATTTTTATCATTGTGATAAATTTGTCTTTGATTATCCAATAAAAATAGTTTAAACTGAAGAGTCACATTAAAATGTTGGGTCTATCTAGGATCTAGGTAAGTTATAATTATTTTTTTGTTTTTAATTACGAAATTTTTTGAAGTGTGCTTTTTTATATTGTATTATAGTTATTTACCATTAACTGACAAATTTCTCTGACGTGACATATTCAGGGATTAAACAATAAAAAAATACAGTGTGTGGCAAGCCTACGCACGACGGAAGTGAAACTTTTAGTATTCTTCTCTCTCTCTTTTCATTTCATTCTCTCTTTTTTTCTGTCTATTGACATATTTATAAGTACCATGTGATAAAAAAAAATTAAAAGTTATAAAAATATGGGATTCGAACCCGGGTCCTGCATAACGAGTGTCGAACGCTCTGCCTCTAGACCGCGAGGAGAGGTATCTCGCGCGACGAGAACCACGTATACAAAGTGTACTCCTCAATTGACTTGACAAATTTTCGTTTTCAAACACGGCAAATGAATAATATCACATAACGTCTCGTTAATGCTTTATATAGGGTCGAATCGAAGATATATCGGCAGTGTGAAGTCATATCTGTCGTTTTTCAAAATATTTCCGTATATTTGTCCGTTTTGGAAAAGATCTATCGTGTTTTAACAGTCTCATACCCGTATGGAGTCTGAATTTGAAAAAAAAAACTCACTTACGGCTGTGTTTTTTACTAAAAAAACTTGTCACGCACGTCTGCGAGGGTAATTAGTCGCGTTATCGGCCTTGATTAGTAATTTTAATGGTTCAAAATAAAAATAATTAATCAAAATACCGAGCGACTCTACCGGCTCGATTTGTAAGCTATATTTTGACCAAAATATCATATAGTCAAAATATCTAAAAGCAGCACGAGAGCATTTTATCACTTTTCCTCGTATTAAAAAAATCACAAAAAGAAAAAAAAAATAGTTAAAGCGGGGATTGAACCTCGGTTCTTCACGACGATAGACGGGCGCTCTGCCTCTAGACCGCGAAGCTGAGTTTGGAGAGTGACCTAAACTAGGTATATAATATTAGCTAGTCTCCTATAGCGAAATGATCACGGATTTTCGTGACGGTCATGAGTCGGTTTTACTCCGGTCCTCGAAAATGCATAACGCACGTAAAGAAGTTCCACTTCAATATTAATGAACTTAATAACATAAAAACTATTAATGTAGGTAAGACGAACAAAGGAGTACGATAGCCTATGTGGGTCATATTTAAAATGGGTACCTAATGGAAACCTATCATGGATCCGACAGGATTTTGAATCAGTATAACCGATTCCAACAGATCTTGTAGGCACTCCATGAAATCTTATGAATTAATACATTTATAGTGTTAGTAGGTACTAAAGAACTGATCATATTTAGATAACAAGTGAGAAAGACAGTTACTGGTAAAATAAGAATACACATTAACACGGCCCATTTTGTGAAATTTCGAATTATACAAATAAATCAGTAAATCAGTTGAATAGTGTTCGATTTGGTTATCATTAAACACATTAATATAGATTGTATATATGACACATTTGCCCTGATGATGGACACTGTAACTTTATCCGAAAGGTTGACTAAATAAGGAGTTATGGGTGTTATGACGCAACACGTCATAACACCCCAAAAACAAATAACAAAAATACTTTTGGCCGTGAAAATCTTAAATCACATTAGATTGTTTGTGATGACGTGCTTTAGTTATTCCTGCGTGAAATTTTCCATGTTCAATGAACTCAAATTTGCTTTGAATTTAAGTGTCATTCTCAAAATTGCAACTAATTGTTTGAAGAATAATTCAGACAAAGAATAATTGTAATTGATAAATAATTAAATATTTAATTAAATTACAATTACATATTTCTTTGGTTCGAGTTTGTTACCGGCGATCATTCAAGGTAAAATTATGACTTCTGTCTCTCTAAGGTGTCGGCAAAAATATTTCTAAATTGAATTTATTTTTTTTGAAAACTAATGATCCTGATGAAAATATTTTATGAATACTTTCAGTTTCACAAATTCTACAAAAAAACCTCGTGATTTTTCACGGGTCGGCACTAGTTCTTAAATGAAATCTCTTGACTTGCTTGACTAAAAAAAAATAAAAATTAATTTTATTTATTTGTATTCTCTACAGAGATATAGGAAGAATGGGATTTTACAGAAACAGCATTTAAAATAACGAACTATTTAATTGACAGCCTGTATCCCCTGAAAAGCTTAACTTTTCATACCAAACAACTGCCGCCAGTTACGACACCATGATCTGCTATGGCAGAACAAATGTGCCGGAGCAGTATAGCGTGGCAAGAGATATAGTGCTGCTAAATGATTTCTCTAGGTCTCTCGACATTGTCAACATTCGTATATGGTATATGAGGCAAGAACTATAAAATATATTATTATTTCAAAGTTATTTAAAATCATTTTATTACTTATTAAGACTGGTTTAAAAAACATAGGTACCATCTTCAGTTTCGGTCATCACATGAAAATTCAGGATAATAATTCATACAGTTTTTAACATATTACATTTTATGAAACTAATGAAAAAATTTAATGGATGGTAAAATATTTGTTTAATATCAGAAAGGTGAATTCATATTAATTATAATATTTTTTTTTTTTTACAGTGAATGCCTCACAAGAGTCCCAACTGCTCCCGTCTGGAGCCAGTGGGACTATGGCATCCCCAATTGGGGGATGTTGTGAGGCTGAAGGTAAGCGGGGAAGGGAAAGAGGAAGGTGGGGAAGTACCTGGCTATTCAGATCTAGTCACTAAACACGGCTAAAGCCATTTGGAGCAACTTTTCAATTCTGAATGGTGGTCTTACACCAGGGCGATACTGGTAGTATCTTCCACTCTGGAACGTGCCGCAAATATACTATATACATTATTTTAATTAATTAATTGTGAAATAACACAAATTAATCATATAAAATTTATTTGCGCACGCCGGGTTCGAACCCGCGACCTTCGGAATGGCAGTCCAATGCGTTACCACTGGACTATGCCGGCCGTCGATAAATAAATAAATAATAATGTAAATTTTCACAAAGGTATACAGGGTGTTAAGGGATGTAATTGAAATACTTTAACCAATGATTCCTGTTATTATTAAGAGTTAAATTTTAAAATGGGTTGTGATCTCCGGTGAAATTTTTGAAGTTTTTTTTTCATTAAAAAACATAGAAAATCAGTAGGAACATGACTAGGGTTGATGTGGGAATGAGCAGTTACTCAACTGAGTAACCGACCAGTAACGAGATGTGGAAGAATTAAAAAAATATATTTATGAAAAGTTGTAAACAAAAATCACCAGAGACCAAAATTTCATTACAATTTTTACTTAAAATAATGTCGGGAATCACGTGCTAAAGTAAGTCAAGTACTTACCCTAACACCCTATATAATACAAAGGTGTCATCCTACACGAAATTTAATTGGTATTAGGTTATTTTATTCGAAGACACTCATAATGTGGTTCACAATTTTATTATAAAATTAAATTAGATTCTTTTAAATCGCACCACAAAATGTTTATTTTATTTTGAGAAAAACAATATTTTTCTAATGTCTAATCACACAAAATATTAACTTCGTCAATAACTCATAATGTTAAGTGTTTGCCGTTTAACGGTTGATATTGTTTTGATAATTTGGGCTGGATAGAATGAATTTATCCTAAACAGCTGTTTGGGTGCAAATAAATATTCCTACGTTGGACAGACGCAGACGGCTGGCTTGAGTGAAGTTTTATGCCTTTGCAGCCTGTACCTTGCCAAAGCGGAGCAATTAGCAGCTGGGGACTTAAAAAACATGGAAATCACACATAAAAGCTGTGTTTACATCTATTACAAGTGGCTCACTCAATGCGAGAAGTAAATAAAACGTGTTTTATGCAGCATGGATAATTGTATGGATCTTATGATCTAGCGCACGTATTACAAGCTGTTTATTGCGGTAGTTCAATCCGTAGTAACATTTATAAGAGATGGAAGGTGTTGTTATCTATTTAAACGTGTTGCTTACACCGCTTGGAAAAAGTGGAAAGAAAGTTTCTTAGATATGTTAAATATAAGTTTAGACAACCTGTGATTGACATCTGTTACAAAACATTACTGTCTAATCTAAAGCTACCTCTGCTTTCTACCTGGAGAGTGATTAATGATTTTATTATATGTTTTTTTTGTAATAACTAAATAACTTCATCGACTGCCCTTAAATGAATGTTAAGTTTTATAAATATTTACGTCCCTGTTGAATCTACTCGATTTCACCATATTTTACACTGTGACAACCGTAGCACTAACTATTCATATCACTCCCCACTAGCGCGATTTCACCGAACTGTCAATACATAGGTATATGTATTGGCAGTTCATAATACCTTTTCGATATATTCAAAACATCTCCGTCCTACATCAAAGTAAAAATAATTAGTTGTAAAAGAAACAGAAATGTATTTCTTTACTGTGTTTGTAACAGGATAAGTATTTACTATGCCTACTGATATGATGTATTACAGAAATAATATGAATATTTATTACGTCCCGGTAGGCTTTTACATGAAGTTAATATAAAAGTAAGTAATACAGTTCTCTTAACTCGGTGTTTGTTATGTATTGTAATAATGGTAAAGCAAGTAAATGGAATTGATTAATAAAATAAATAAAGTAACATCACGTTTAAGTTTAATACATTTGAAATAATATGGACAGCTCACCTCTTAAAGAATTTAGATTAACTAATTTAATTAAATAGTTTAAATTATAAACAAATATAAAAGTGTTAAAATTTTGTTTTTGGAATATATATAATATATATATATATATAAATAAAAATAAAGAAACAGAAAAAGATATATCTACGGAGAGGTTAACTCGTATAATTCGGAAAAGTAATTATGAAGATTTCTTTTCATCACTAATACGAAATCTTAAAACATGTCTACAATATTCCCAAATTTTTTATCAAAATTATCCAGTCTATTTGTATGTACGTATTTGATCTTGACATTTGATTTGATTTAAAATTGTCACATTAAAAGGTAGCACTCGCATCCCGTATTTCTGGTAAGTACATATCATTTTATTTTGGTAATATGCTGTCAATACAATAATTAATAATTTTACTTAATAGAACAAGGTCAGAAATAATCCGCTTATCTGCCAGCGTAGTCAAATTGAGTTGTTTCATCAGAAGCATATAAAAAAGCGTCTTGAATTGGAAAATTCAGCTTAAAGAAATTTGTGCTGTACCCTTTCTATGTTGTTGGAATGTATTTTATAGAATGGAGACCAAACAGGTGAATTGTGCTCTACTTGAATTCTTACTAAAGAAGTGTACAGAGTTTTCAACTTTAGTTACTTGCAGTTCTGCATAAGAAACCAAGCATTTTTTATAGTTTTATTGGTTATTTCATTTACGTGTTGAGTAAATGTTGGCTTTTCGTAAAATATAATTCCCAATTTCACATTATTTTAAGAATATTCATATATTATGCGACTCTGTGTTTTACAAAAACGAATGATTCGACACTTTTGAATATTAATAAATAAAGAGTTGATGATGCACCAATGATACAATCCATCTAAATTCAGTTGTAATATACAATAATCATCTACTAAAATACTAAAAAACATAGACTGACTGATAGGTACATACCAAATATTCGACAGTTGTGACGGACTAGATATACGCCAATTATACGTTAAAACACTACTATTTTTGACCAAAAAAACAAATCTAAACATGCACAGAATATAACTAATAGACCAGTTAGACAATAAAACACAAAAACTCGACGGTAACTACAAGCTTTGGACAAAGACACTATCAATACTACGCTATAAAAGCTTTTAACAGTCTAACACTGAAAATAAAATTGAGGAAAACAAAAATAAATTCACACACAAAATGGATTAATGAAAAAAAGACTATATTACCAAAATTTCATAACATCAAATAATAATTCCCGACACGTAACACACAAAACTAATATAAAACACACATCACTCACACACACATAACATATAGTATAAATATAACGTTTTTTAAATTTATTTCATTTTATTTAAATATTATTTTATTTTACTTTAATCTTAAATATATATTTTTAGTTTAAATTTATCTTAAAACATTATGAATATTTTTTGTGTTATAAAATGGAGGCCTCAGCACGGGATAAACACCCAGTGAGGCCAAAATTACTAAATTCTAATAAGAAATGTTAAATATTGTACCTGAATAAAAAAATACTACGTATCGTTTTGTATATTTTCAAACCGTCAGCGAAGAGCAGAACTTCTACATCTTCAAATATACTAACAATGTCATTTATAAATAATTAAAAAAAAGTATTGGCACAAGGTACATATGTACGAAAATGTATGATTCTACTGAATTTTTTTGAACACAAAGTTTTCTTTTACTGGGGTAACTGTTAATCAAAATTAATACAGTACCCTTAATTCCCAACTGACTTAGTTTGTGTACAAGAATATGTCGCCTAACTTTGTCAAAAGCTTTGAAAATCAGTTTTTATCGAATCCACTTGATGCTCAAGGCAAGGCAATCAGTTATTTAATTTTCATAAATAATTAAGTTACTTAAAGTAAATCTACCCGTGATGAAGATTTATTGGGTACAATTATATTGTTTTGTTTTATAACGACTTCTAGGGCTAACTCTTCAAAGATTTTTGGAATAGCCAATAATATAAACATTGGTCTGTCTTCGTAGGTATTCCTTGCATCAATCACATTTATATTTATATTATACTGACACAGATCACGAGATATTATAATTGTAGGATTTGTGAAGCTGAATGTATTTGGGAAAATAATATTAACCTCAGGATTATTGTCTTTCAAATGAAGGAATTTATTTATTTGAGTAATCTTAAAATATTACGACCAGTCAATAAATAAGGAAAACAAATTGTATTTCGGTTGGAAAAAAATGCTAGCTCGTGAAAGAAACCGTTAGCTGATGTAGGTATGTAGGTAATAATTGTTTAAGAATAGTTGAGAACAGGTTTTTTAACCTAGTTCCACATTATGTTCTATATTTGAGTTCAGAATATCGGTGATTTTCAAAGAACAGGCGCAGGCGTACTAATTTCTCAGCGCGGGGAACTAACATCCAACAGCAAACAGCCAACAGCTTCCGGCTCAGAGTATTATGGCGAGCTCGCCACTTCACAGAAATCAAGTCATAAAAACGATTTAACAGTGAAAATACTCAAATACCCTAAGCATTTGACTGGAAGTTAACTGCCGCCTGATTTGTAGCCCGGGCACAATGTTTCCTGCACGAATATGTTTACAAAACACGTTAGCGTGAAATATTCACAACACCTTCGACCAAAATCTGCTAAAATCTCTGAAAGCATCTGAAATCTCCCAAAAACGCGTAAATCTTGCAGCGTGACGTCAGAGGCGAGTCCAAATAAAAAGCTTTTAACGAGGTAAAAGCTTCGGTTTACTTACGTTCTGTTTTGATTGGAGTAATTGATTTGGGTCACTTGTCAACGAAAGAATGCGATTTTCTTTTATATGCGGGCAAACGGGCTTTGGGCGTCCGTGAAATGGGAATTGATGAAGCGAGCGGAATGTAGGTGGAGATATAACGTTATATATCTGCTCGGTGGTCACGTAGAGTCACGGTCTTGCGAACGGTGCCTTTGTCGACAAAATCTACAGGTTTTCGTTACTGTGGGTTTCCGGGACAACACTCTTATTTATTCAATCTGCTTTTCTACATACATTATATTAGTAACATAAGTAACATAGTTGTTTTCAAGAAAATTTTAAAAATGATATAAACCACGATAATTTAGCGAAGAAAATACAGTAGAAAGAAGAAAATTTCAAAAAAATTTAATGGGCTTCGTTAAATTGATTCCGAAGACCCATTTATTAGCATTTTTTGCGGGTGCCACAACAGGTGCGGGAGGATCAGTTTCTACCCATTGTACAATTGATATCACATGTATTTCCATTTGTTGTGCATTTAAAAAAACATTTCGGTATATCAATAACAAAACATAATACTTAAAATTCTCGGAAAATCGAACACGCAACTTGTGTATCCGCCATACTATACTCATTCCGCTAGACCACTGAGACCGCGAAGAAAATAAAAAGCGGAATAAAGGAGCACTCGATCCATTTAAATCCACGGATATTGCGAGGAATGCGATTAATTCTCCCGGTGGTCAAGCATCAAAGAGCTCCGTGAATAATCACAATTACTCCGCCTTTCGTCTCGTTATATCTTAATGCATACGTAAAATGTTCAGAGTCGTATATAAACGGCCATAGCCAAATATTACCTCATCAATAAACTTCCCAAGCCATGACGCCCGATATAAACAACTACCAACTAACCGGTTAAAATAATGGATCCCATGAAAGCATTGATTACTTTCGTCACGAATAGATCTTTCTGCTTTGAAGAGACGGTTAATCGGGCTAATCGATGGTTCCCATTTCAGCACACACAGCTTTATTTATTATTTGTGGAGAAGATGGATACAATGATGTGAAAATTGTCACTGCCTTTTTAGAATGTGATTATTTGACTTTTCATCACTGCGAATCATCGAATAAAAAAATGACTAAAATATTTAGGCCCAGTTGTTTCGCATAAATTCACCTGTTACAAAGTCATTAAGTGTTTTACTTTTTTGATGGTTGAAAGGTTCCCGTTAAATGCCTAAGTGCGTTTCAGTATTGGAACAAATTGTGATCAGAAGAAGAGGACAACTATCATGTTGTTAAGTTTGTCAGCTTATTACAATTTGATGGAATGCTCACTTAGAATCGGCGTTCAACGGGGACCTTTGCAATGTCAAAAAATAAAATGGCCCTGAGTGGCCGTTTAATGACAATATAATATTTGAATTTATGCAAAACAACTGGGCTTTAATAATTCAGATATAACATTTGGTAAGATTTTATTTAGTTTTTCTAAATTCGTGAGATATTTATAAGTACAATGGGACATTTGAATTGATCGTTGCACATATTTCATATTTTTTCACGTTTGTTCTATTGTCTCTTGTGCGTATTTATCATTCTTTGTCAAAAAATATCAAAATACACATGTGTATAGCAGGAAAAAAAACTGACAAAAAGTAGTCCAAGGAATGCTAGCGCTTAATGACACACGGAAAAAATATCACAAAAATTACTGAGAAACTTTATTTTTCAGTTGAGTTAAGGATTAGTCCAGGAATGCTTACCCGAAAAATTAATAAGAGGTTACATTATTTTCAGTTACCATTTCATGAAACCATGTGTCCTGTCACATGTCCCCATCTTGGTCGATTAGTACTTGTCGCCTGTCTAGCTTACCTGTAACAAAAGAAACGGATGTGTAAGAAAACAAACTGTCAACACTCGGCATAAGATGAGGAGGAGATTAAATATGGCAATTGGCCAAGAGAACCGGAGAAACTGAAAGGTGTATTCAGCTAATGAAAAACTTCACTTAAAAATAACACTTCAGACGTTACCTGTCGGCGGGGAGCTTTTCTTTCAGACTCTCGGAGATGCGACTAATGTTTGATATCTTTATTGTCCAACTATTTTGGTGGTAGATATAACGACGTGAAATAACAAAAGCACTTCAATAGGTGACTTCTTCACTAAGTGTGACGTTTTAGTATTATTTTTAAAAACGGTGATTGTAATGAATAGTTTTGCACCTCCGTTGTAAAATATTGTGAATTTCCTGGTGAATGACCTCCAATGAAAGTTTTCCCAACATACTTCAATTGGAACTGATATTCCTTCCAATATATTCCAGCCTCACAATATACCCAAGTCCCATCGGCTCCAGAAAATTCGGAACATTATGACAGTCAAAAATGTCAATTTACGGTATAGAAATTTCAGAGACAACAAAACATTTACGTACATAGGAGTTCGGGACCAAGGTGGATCATTTAGTTTACAAATATTTATTTCTAGACAAGGTTCTACGTACATCCAATGCTTATTTTATCTATTAGCTAAGAAATAAGAAAACGTTAAATAGGATATACGGAAAGCTTTTAAAGGGAAGTCGCGCTGTGAAATATTGAAACTGCAATACACTGCATTACCTATTGCAGTTTGCTTGCGATAGAACCTTAGTTATGAGGGCAAAGGAAACTAAAATAGCCCGAACGTGACTCGGAGAGCGCCTCTAAAACTGTTTTCGTCGATAAAACTATTACAGTTAGTTTTAAAAAGGCTCTTTTTATTTGCGTTTACGAAACCTCAGTTTATGTTTAGTGAGGCCTACTTACATGATAAATTTATATATATATGTAGATTTTATTAATTTTAAGTGATATCAGACATCAGATTATTGTACAATGCAATTATAAATTTATTTATTTTTCAAGTTTAGAACATCGAAGTTTTGAAGGCGAACATTCTCGGATAAAACAACCTGTCATCATCATTTTGTGCAATGGTGGAGGACATTGCTTGGAAAATATTATTGGTGTCACGTGGTAGATACTTTCACAGGTTATTGAATTAAGGTCTACTTTTTCAGTATTCTTATCGGCGTCTTCGGTATAATATACTAGAATAATTTTACAAGATTGAATGCCAGATTTTGTAGGTGGTGGTAAGAATTATGAGAAAATACTTAGTTGAATCAGATGCACAAAGTATCAAAGTCCATAAATAGAAATATATTAAAGTTGGTAAGTTCAGAAATAAAATATGAATGAGCGTAAACCGAACCGAACCGTAAATGAAATTAAGCATTCAGTTCCCGTTGCGACTAGCAAACAACATTTTTTTACCCCTTTAAAAACTTCCCAGCATAATAATTTCGCAAGTAATTTCATTATCGTTGCCTTTTCCTACAAGTCCCGTGTTTTCTATGAACGCATCCACTTGTATTGGAAAAGTTCAGTCGCGGCGCGTGGTGACAATACACTAAAGCAAATTGGCTCCGTACCTGCAGGAATTGCTAAGCAGGTCGCCAGCAATAGCTTTGAATAAGCGCCAGAAAAACAGCTAGAAGCGCTTACTTGAGCAACTATATTAGTCCACCAAAGCTATCGTAAGCTTACAATAAAAATATCTTAATGCAAGCGCTGCGCGGGACTTAAGTGTGCATAAAATTAAAGACTTATCGAAGGCACGTGACGGTTTACGACCGTGACGTAAATTGATTAAGTGATTTAACCGTTCCTGCGAAAATGTTACTCAAGCGTTATTGCGTCACCTAACTATAGTTACATAGGTGTCAGGTAGTAGCGGAGCTTTTAATTGATTCTTTTAAAGTAGTATAAAAATATTGAGAAAAAAAATTGTGGTGTATTTACAAGAGTTTAAATTATTCAAGATCGATTATCGCTTGTCTGGAATGCGGCTGCAGTGACGAAAGTAGTGACTTCTAAGGGTCCATACATACAGGACATAATTTCCGCGGGCCGAGCCACGAATTACGGGAAAGGAACAAAGCAATCGCAAGCGGCAAAATTCGCAGCTCGGCTCTCAGAAATTTTGTCGTGTTTATACGTAGCATAAGGTAATAAGTGCCAAATTACAACATTACAAATTAGTAAGAGAAAAATACAACAACAAAACATTAATAAACTGCTGTGGTTTTGTTTTTTCACAAATCGGCATTTTAATAAGGTTGTATTAGTCAGTAATTTGTTACGGTATGTCAATTAGTAAATTTCGGTTATATTATATTTCAACTTGCGTGTAAAAATTCAAATCGATTTATAATGTAAGGTAATCGAAGTAAGAATTAGATGTGTTCTGATTTTGTTGAAATTATTTTTACTATATAGGTTTTTTTTTTTTTTACATATACCTGTATTAATTACGATATTGAACGAATTAAAATCGTTTATAAATGTATGTATATGATAAACCAACCGATCATCGAAACAAGGTTGAATAGTAGAAATCTTTTTCCAATTGGACCGAAAATATAAAATAAAATCCTCTCATATCTGAAAATATGATAATTATCATCCTTCAGTCTAAAAATAGCTAAATGGATAGTAGATTTAGGCAGGACAGATTCGGAAAAATAGCTAAATGGATAATAGATTTAGGCAGGACAGATTCGGAAAAATAGTTAAATGGATAGTAGATTTAGGCAGGACAGATTCGGAAAAATAGCTAAATGAATAATAGATTTAGGCAGGACAGATTCGGAAAAATAGCTAAATGGATAATAGATTTAGGCAGGACAGATTCGGAAAAATAGTTAAATGGATAGTAGATTTAGGCAGGACAGATTCGGAAAAATAGCTAAATGAATAATAGATTTAGGCAGGACAGACTCGGAAAAATTATTAAGAAATATCGTTTGATAATTTATTATGAGTTCCTAGTTTTCTCTTCGCTTTATTATTTCTTTCAGTTTTTTTTCCTTTCTTCTTTCTACTCTTCATTAACTGATAAATTAATATAACTAAAAATCGTTATAATTTTAAATATGTACTAAATAACCAAAAATATATAAGTAATAAACCGTAACCTTGCGCGTGATTAGTTTCATACAAAAAGTGCACTTGTTTCAGAAAGTTGACTGGGCGATAATGAATTCACACTTGTATTGCAACCTATCCCCGACGCTCACTGTAGTAAGCAGTATTATTATATAATATTCTTTGTGGACATGGAGCAATGATTATGCATATAATCGTATCTACATTAATTGGCTTAGTTCTGCATACATATAATATTCTAAAATCAAAAAAAAATTGGACAGATTTCACTTTTTACAGTTACCACATAAATATGCAGATTGCAGGGCCCACTCGGAGAAACATGAGTAGTGCCAATTAATTAAGAATCTCTTCAAGTTATTCTTAATCCGGTTAAAAACGGGATTGCAGGCCCTTAACGAATGAATTGATAGATTTAATAAACTTACATTAACGCGTTCGTAAAAGTGATAATATTTTTGCATTGCGTAATTAAATATATTATATTAGAAATGCAGGTGCATTAACACGTGTACCGATCTATTAGGAATGTACTACAATATTACCATAATACCCACCACAAGTTTGCCTTTGTTGATTTTTATATGTATGTATCTAATTATATGACCTTTTATTTTTATTTTTATAATAACTGTTCCGATTACATGTAAAAACTTTGCAAAAAAAATTTTTCGTTTTTAGCCGGATTACAAATAATTTGAAGAGATTTTTAATGTATCAGCAATACTTTAAAAAATTATCCGTGTTCAAGAAATTAACAGTGTTAAAATGTATGGTAAGAGAGATCAAGCATAGTTTCAATTTATTCGTTTTTAGGTTCTTTTCGATAATTGGTTGATGGCACTTCATAAAAAAATAAATTCGTTAAACCAAAAAATGATTGAAGGAATTGTACCATAACTTTGATTGTTTTTTCGTGCTATAAATAAAAATACCTGCGCTCTTGCGTTAATTTTATAAGTGTCAGCGATGAATGACGCCTCATGCCATTCACAAAGGAAAGGTTTTGGCCCGGGGCCAGACAGTGTTATCTTACTTTTACCTGGTCGTATAGTAATTTCAGAGCCAATATTTTTTCAGGTGTCAAAAGATAAATTTCAAGCGTAGGAGATAAATATAACTTTACTTCACATATATTGGTCGCTTGCAATCACTGTTTCTATGCAAAATACCACGTGCTGGGCAATGAGATAGAGGTTATCATTAGTTTCTTGACAAATTAGCAATAATAATATTTATGGCTTCAATCCCGGTAAATTGAATGATTAAGTTGTTAAATTTTGCATTGTGATCATTTGATAGGACCCGTATCGCGTTGACTAAACTGTTATTATTGTTATCATACGTTGTTATTAGTAAACAAATACATCGTTGAACAAACCGTGATCTAAGTTATTTTGTGAAAACAAGAGAATTATAAGTAATTTAAAGTAGTATTCGTACACTGGTGCTGGAGAAAAACGTTCAGGATTCCATATACAGTCATATGCAATTATATCCATTCTGGAAGAGGTAGGCATCCAAAATAAACGGAGAAAAATGATCCTGTTAGAAAATTTACAGTATGTCAAATTCCTGATAAAATATTAGTCATTCAGAATATATCGAGAACACGTATTATTTTCCTAATAGATATCATGACGGAATGCGAATATATCAGTATGTCAATACCAATATCAGTATTTTTATGAACACGTGTTAAGCCGTCCTCATAAAACATTCGCTATTGACTGATATTTTGTTCGAAACTCTTTCAGTTCATTCGCTATAACCCTGTAGTCCCATTTTTAACAGGAAAACGAATAATTTTACCAGTTTTTAAATAAATTAACAGCATTATGTCATATCCGTAATTTTTCTCCGTGTAGGGTATCAAATGTCAATTACCGTTGTCACATTGCTCGTCAAACTGAGGACTCCAACCTGGAAAAACTCATGGTCGCCGGCAAAGTATTTGGTAGGAGAAGCAGATGAGGATCACCAATGCGCTGGAGTAATCAAGTATCACTGGCGTCAGATACGTCAGTGTCCTTGGCTCTCCACGCAGCGCAGAACTGCGAGGACCTGTAAAGGAGCCTTGTTCACCATGGAAATCGCAGTGGGGGTCACGATCCCTAACAATAAATAGTTAGATACGATATGATGAATGGAAGTAGAGAAACAGATAAAAAATAGTTAAAGCGCCAACAACTCTCAAAACTTTTCCGTTGCATTCAGTATCGCCCGTATGCAGTATTAGTGATCAAGTGGGTAATTTGTTTAGATAATCTTTATAGGTATTCCAAGCATCATAATATTTCATTTACGAGCAGTGAAGGAGGTACTTCTATAGAATGATCGAACAAACCAATTTTACCTGTCTGTGATGATGTGAGTGATGTAAGGTATTTCTGTGAATTTAAGCGTAAAACTATTCACGTTCAATGACTGTTCATTTTTTTAATTCCACCAAAAACATAAATCACATCAGATTAGCAATAAATTTGGAACTAAAATAATTTTATTTTTTCACTCTGAAGGTAAATTTCTGAAGTCTTTCTAATTTGTCATAAAAAATATAATATTATTTTAAAGAATTTTTTCTAAATGTGAGTATGTTATTTTTAAGTTTCTACATATGTAAATTTAGATGTCATTAAGATAGTAGTTATAGGAATTAGTCGTAAGTCACTAATAGAAATAAGTGTTAGATGTAAGTCACTAGTTATTATGAATCCTAGTTGGAAGCCAGTTTTATTTTTTATTTAATAAATATATTTATACAGCGTCCTCAGGATGATTTTTTACGAAAACTAAAATATAACCAAATATTATAATTATTAAAGTTATCCTAAGGCAAACATTTTATAAATACTTTCAGCTTCAAAAATCTTGCAATTACAATACCCCGTGGTTTCCACTCACGCGTAGTTAATAAAGGTATGTTCCTTTGTACTAAATTAACTTTTTAAAGTAGTTTTAACAAAACAGTGTTCTAATTAAGTTAAAATACTCTAAGAGGGATACACCACAAACCCGGGAACTATTTAAAAATACAATTTTCTAGGTTTTCCATTTGGAGCTCCCCCTCTCCACGGTGGGGAAATAAACTTTCTTCCCTTAGCTTATTAAGGCTTTGGCGGAAAACGGGACCATAAGCCCGAGCTACTCCACTCAAATGAGACCCTAATGCGGACAATTGAATTAAAAATTTCATACAGAAGCCATTTTACCTCCAGTACCTGCTCAGTGTCGTGGCTACTGGGCGTTTCTAACGGTTATGGGTTCGGTTGGATAATTATTGTCTACGTTGAGAAAATTCTTTAATAAAATAATTTTTCAAAGTGAATGCAAAACTGGGAAGACAAAATTTTTTGTTTTTTTTTTGTTTTTCATGTAAATTGTCCACCCAGTTTCTTTTTAACTTTAGATAATTTATACCATTTAAAATACAATTGATTTATTATTATCTATACCTCACTAATAATTGTAGATTCGTTATACAGTTTCAAATCAAAACAAGTTCGTGCCGTATTTAAAAAAAAAACCGCGATGCTGTGCACCGAAACAGAAAGATTTTATATTCAACGATTATTATTTATAAGAGTTTTCACGAATCTCGACCTACACTTTATTAATATTAGTACTTGGTGATGGCTACAACAAAACTAAACGCCGAAAACCTCATTAATATAAGTAGTTATTATACTAAAATACCGACCCGAATAGGATTAATGCGCGCAATATGGTATCATCTCCGCATACATAAACAATCATAACATCTGCCTGATGATGGACATTGTTACGCTGTCTGAAACATTGGCTTAAGAAATAAAAAGCCCAACATGGCATAGTGACCCTAAAGCCACTATGATAATTATTAGTAATAGAGTATTTTTGTTCTGACCGAATCGACAATTTTAATGAAAAAATTGGAACTAAATAATTTTTTTATTGTGGAACATAGGAAAATAAACATTTATACTTCTTTAACAACTGCCCTGTTCACCCTTCACTTATCCCACCTGCCGTCATTGTCATTATCACCCCATCCCTTTAAAATCTCATCATTTTACTTCAAAAATACTGCTTGGCTTGACGTCAAAAAGCTTCGTCAATAATAGTCAGCCTTATATTAAAGCTACGTGAGAAACACAACTTTTACCAACTTCCACATTATTTGATTGCCTAGTTGATTTGTCTGGACTAAGCTTAAGTTCGTCCAGAGACGTCAATGATTCGCGGAAAGCTTGACAAAGTGTAGAAAGGATAAAATCGTCCGAACGCAGTTTTAGGTTTGCGTTGCGTAAATAGTTACTTTTTTCGAAGGCATTTTGATTTGGGTTAGAACTGGTTTATTTTTGAAAAAAGGACAATAAGTCTGCGCCGTGATAGAAGGCGGAAAAAATCCCGGAACGACGGGAAACCCTTCCTGGCCCAAGCTGCTTATCTCTAATGAACAAGTTAACTCAATTCAAAGTGGAAGTTACGCTCCCGGGAGGGAGGCCACCAAGTACCAGTACGTCTACCGGTGAGATAAGTAATTTTAGGGAATTGTCGGTTTCAAGTCATCTACTTCTCACCTTATTAATTAAATAAATAGCACAGATCAGTGAAAAATTATGGGATTAAACGTTACAATTAAATTAAGTTTTTTTTAAAATAAAGGCATATAAATTGTAACAAAATTTGATTGCTTCAACTTATTGGAATGCAATTATGCTGACAATTTAACCCCACCAACTATTCTAATAACGGCGGCATAAATTTTCATTATAATAACGCACTTAAAATATCAGAATTATAGCGCAGACCCGTGAAATTATAGTAAAGAACTCCAGTGAAAAATATTATAGCTTAAAAATTATATATTATATATATATCCTGAAAATATAAGTTTTATTATATGTAGAACTTATAAATCTTCCTTTAAAAACGAACAGAACATAATTTCATTAAAACATACGTGAATGATATATCGATGGTCTACAAAATCCGCATCAAGGTTGCCAGCAAGGTTGGTGGAGAATTTCCCAAATTGTGGGGAATTTCTAAGATTTTTCAAGTATTGGGTCTTTTGCGGAGATAACCTTTTTTGTGGGGAAAATGCGAGGATTGTGAGCATTTCTTGATTATCTAAAAATATTAAAATTAATATTTAAAGTAATTGTGAGAACAAACTACAATTCGTTATCTTTCGCAGCAAAATTTCAAAACAGTTTATTTTTAAAGCCTGAACGTAAGATGTAATCCGAAAATGACTGATCATAACAAATAAATGCTAATTTCGATAGAATTTTGGAGTTGAAGGAACTTATGGGGAAATTGAATATCTCTTCAATTCTTGTGGGTATTTTAGAACATGTGCATTGGCAACTCTGTTCCGCATTCACCATTGAACCATTCAAATTTTAATGCAGGGTTTTCTTTTTCGGTAATCTAATAATTTGGGTAATCTTAAGAAAAAATAGCACCGGTTAAAAAAAAGTTGGCTTTTTGAGACTGGAATTCCTTATTCCAGTTTCGAAAAAAAAAATGGTTACGATAATTACAATAAAGGTAGATACCTACCTATTTTATCCTGTAAAAATAATATTTATATTTTTTTTAAATAATGATAACCTTTCCTACTTGATTTCAAAAAATCTAGAAACCGGAAAAGTTTCAAATATCTTTACGGCAATCATGTAATTTAAAGTTTTCCTGTAACCGACCAAAGCGTAGGCTTCCATTAATATCACAGGACTTGATCTCAGACCGTAATTACTTCAACAAGATGCACCGTTAATACGTGAACGCTGATACCATTAAACTTCCAAGGGGAAACTTTTAACGACAAACAAGTTTTAAATTTAGTGCAAATTTAAAGCGCCGAGTTTTCACCTCAAAGGTAAGAGAAATTAAATTATCTCCGCCGCAGGAACGAAGTAGGCTGCCGAAGTTTAACACAAACTTACAATATTTAACCCCCGTCTGATGGTTGTTCAAGATTATGTTTTAAATTAGCTACCTAGATGTCTTTCGAATTGCTTTAAAATGGAAAACCATTTTAACAAAACTTTCATAAGAGAATCAATTTGAAAGAGTTGTGAAATGTAAGTACAAAGTGAAAAATTATAACTTTATTTGAAAGAAAAAAACATTGTAGACAAAAATAAAAAATTACTACAGGGGTTTTATAGATTTTTTATATTTTTCAAAGCAAAAACCTCGTTGGCTAGAATGTTTAAAAAGAAAGAGTACTTTTAAATATGTTCCGTGTTTTTACCGTAGGATTTTTATACAATACGTTATTTTAAATGGACTCATTGCAGTCATTAAAATGTTTTAATATTCTTTCTGTAAAGACTCTAAAACGAAAAAATTTCTCTACAGCACTCAATCTTCTGAAAATATAAAGAAAAACAAGCCATTAGCCGTGGAAAATGGAAGCTAGAAGAGCAAACGAGTTGTCTGATGTTGGAATTAATAATGCGGTCGAGTAACCTGCGATCACAAGCCTATAAATAAAAACTATCCCCGGGGGTGAAAGATAAAAAGGGCGGAAACCACCCTACCCTTCTCTGTTCCTGATACCAAAAGGTACGCGGCGAGAAAATCATAAGAAACAGGCTACCAGGGAATCATAAGAACGAAGGGCAAAATCATAAGAAACGGGGGAAATCATAGACAAGGAGGAAAGAAAATAAATAACGAAGAGTGGAAAGGTCGTCAGATTCGTCGGTTGAATTATTACGGACCCAGTTTTAAAGAGGGTGGTTTTTTGGATTAGGTAAGAGGGCAAAACTATCGGAACGTGTAATGGAGACTTGTTTATTGTACTCCTGACTTACTTACTAACATAACTTTAATACTATCAATGCTATAGAATAAAGATCTTTATTCTATGGTCAATGCTGTAAATGCAATAAATTAAATAGGCTTTATTTAACCGGGCGTAAATATGCACGTAATGTTAAAGTTGTAATGTTACAATAACTCTTTTTACAGTAATTGAAAAATCAAAATGATGGTTTAAATGCGTATAGAATTTTAGGTAACTCACCATACTGACCATTCTTACACATTTGAGATAAATTGAAGAAGCGTACTTTATGATAATGATTTCCTTTTAGAGAATAAGTTAAAGCGTTTTTGTAGACAATTTTTTAGTTTATATAATGAAGACCAATAAACTTATTACTGAGATAAGAACGTTTTCCAGTAAATTTATTTCTTTTATCTGCCATCCATATTTTAAAAGAATTTTTTTAATTTATTTAGTACAAATCATCACTATTGCCATTAGAACATTAAACGTCAAGTGTTAACTTTTTAGTAAACCTAATTGGTGAAATCGGTTGTAAATTTCCCGTGAAAATCTATGTTTGGAATTTAATGGTTTGCGTTGAGGACAACCAAAGTAATCATCCCATTTTAAACATCTTGGATAATAATTAATTATAAGATTTAATGATCATTTTCCTCATTTTATACATTAATTGCTTATAATTTGGCCCCGTACCCCGTAAAATTTTGTGTGGGCTTATGTCACTCTAATTTTCAGTATCTTTTGCATTGTTTCAAATTGGGAAGCGGATATGGGTAGCTCCGCCCGGGAACCATTTTTTTGGAAACAAAACCACACGTTACACTAAGTGGTTCACTAGGTTTTGTGACTTGGCAGGTGTGCCCGGTTTTATGAAGAGGTTTGTCAAGTTATTGAAAGCAGATTCGTCTGCCCATTAACTTGGTGGCGGACCGGAGCGTGAGAGGCGGAATGAAGGAGACCCTTTGACTTCACTGACCCATCCAAAATTCACTGACCCAACTTCTTGACCCATAGCCTTGCAGTGAGAGCGATGATTCATACGTTTATCTCTTCTGGACACACTGACTCCCTGATTCCTACCCTACATCCAAACGTATGAATCATCAAATTTGTAATAAATTAAACGAATGAAACCTGCTGCGTCAAGTTAATGTTAAGAAAAATCTTGTTGAATTTTCTATTGAATCTGAATCATGTTGATATTTGTTATTAAAATCGCGTCTCAACTTAGTTGTTTGATATAATTTAACAAATTAACGATTATTTGATGTCCTTGGACATGTGTGAATCTGGTTTAAAACCTTCAAAGGACGCGCATAAATTCTTCATCCACGGAAATATTATTTGACAAATCCCATCCTATCTCTGCCTTCGGAAACCAAGGAAGGAGGGAATTGACTCGCCTACGGTAAAAAATGAAGCTCCCATGATTAATGATGGATAGTTTATCAAAACTTTTGTGTATGGGTTTTTTTCATTGTTGCTTGGAATACTCGGAGGTGGACTTTGGGGGAGTGTACCTTCACCCTTAGCCGCAGATATTTCGGAAGATGAAGGTTCGATTTATATTCCTTTATGGACATGAAAGGGATCTCTATTTCAAACGAAAATGTTTTTTCCTATGCCCACCGTCCATAAGATCTGTGATTTATTTTCAACCTTTTTCAGATATTTGTTATTTGAAATTTGATAATTTTTTCGGTTAATGAGAGTCAATATCAAATAATTGTCATAATAATGAGGTGAAGTAACTCTTAATTTTTCACTTCAAATCGATTATTTTATTACAAAGCAATATTCGATTTCGTCTTTTCAAAATAATAATATTAATAATAAGTGTTAAACTATTTTTTTTTTATAACACAGATATAATGACATATAATGTAGTGTATGTGTGTGTACATGTTTGCATACAATATGCGTACAGTGTACGCATCTATACATATATGCTTATGTGTGTGTTTTTATTTAAATGTGTATGTGTTTGTATCTATGTATATATCTATGTATGTGTTTACACACTTGTATACGTGTATTTATATGTATATGTGTATTTAGGATTCCATGATAACTCAACACAGTGACAATTCAACACACTTTTAAAAAGTGATATAAAGTCATTAGAAACCATGATTTTTTTTTTAACCTAACCTAACCTACGTACCCCAGTTAATAAGTTTTTGTTTCATCACTTTCCATGACTTTATATAACTTTTTAAAAATGTGATGATTTATCCGTTCACCGTGTATTTAGATGTGTGCATGTATAATATATTTGTAAGAATGTATGCATCTTTCTTCCTAATAATTGATTTCATTCGTCGTTGTTTTTTATATACATCCTTGTAATTAAATTTATTATAACTGTAACTAACCAATTACCATTACAAAAAGAATATAATGATGAATTTTGTGCTCATCAATAATTATAAACATCATTATAACCATGTATAAATGTAAATTACTGTAAAAATTATTTGATGTATTCTGTTGGCGAGCCCATAAATAAATAATTAAACAAATAATAATAAATATCCTCACTGCGATGTCCCGTTGATTTTAATCATTTGGGCGGACTTTTGGACCTTATTTTTACATTAATTGACAATAACAAAAAAGGCATTATTTTTCAATGTGTCCAATTTTCCTCTCGATATAAACCGGTGGCGATTTTTATCGAAATTATATATCGAGATAGTCGATAGCGGCGAGCTTCCTGCTGTTCTGAGGACAAGAGTAACTGCCACACACCTACCCCCTGTGGCCACCCTCTGCCACCCCCTGCCACCTTATTATCCCTACTTTAGGCACCTTCCTACCATCTCCTTCTAAGGATCTTCAGGGTATCATCAGCCATCGCTTACTCCGATCTCTGGAACCCAATTCAGCTCTTTTTTCAATTGGAGAAACGACTACGTTGTATTTAGCTTAATGTGGTACTTAGGCATACAGGTAAATCATTTTAAAGTCACCCTTTCTTGTGTATTGGTATACTGGATGGATCAAAAAAGAATTTAAATTAATGATAATTTTGTTTTTGTTAGGAATATAAGAATGAAACAATAAAATGTATACTGGATGGATCAAAAAAGAATTTAAATTAATGATAATTTTGTTTTTGTTAGGAATATAAGAATGAAACAATAAAATCTGGAAAGAGCATTGTGGAATTCCATCACGAGTCTGGATGGGTTGTTTAACATAATTTGAACAATTCATCAAAGTTCAACGTTCCCTTTCGGGTTTTGTGAAAGTCGTATTCAACATCTGCTAGTATATCATTGTAGGCTAGTTGCTCGACAGATCTGAAAATAACTTGAAAAAATCTTACACAGAACTTGAAAATTAGCTTTGAAATTAATGAATTGTTCAAACTCTCCGAAACAACCCGTCCTTGTTTTAATTATGTAATCAATTAAGTGAAGTCTTTACGCACTTATTTTCTTTGGGCATTTGTAGGCTAAGATGGGACTGCATGCGGGTGTTCTAAACTGGTTCAAAAAACTTTCGATTTAATCGGAATACACAAATAAATTCAAACGAATTTATTTATATTTTTTACTGTAAAACCTCACAAGAGTTCCAACTGCTCCCAACCGTCGAAAGCCAGTGAGACTATGGCATTCCCAATTGGGGTATGTTTTGAGGTTGAAAATAGTGGGGAAGGGAAGGAGATGGATACGATTAAGGTGGGGTGGTACCTGATTATTCAGATCTGGTCACCAAACACGGCCAAAGCCATTTCAAGCAACTTTTCAATTCGGAATTCACACGTTGTGTCGCAAATATGTTACATTTATTTTAAATGATTAATTTGTGAATATACACAAATAGTATATATTTGCCCATGCCGGGATTTGAACCCGCGACCTCTAACTTTAACATAATATATTAGTTTATTCTTTTCACATCGAAGCGCTAGGTACATTTTTTTGTAAATTGCACAGAATAAAATAAATTATTTATTATTTATAAATTATTATCCGAACGTAAGTTGTAAGTAATTACTATATATTCAACATGAAAAATTCTAGAAAAACCTTTTTTTGTGTTAAATCGTCGTAAAACATGAAAAATTATCTAAAACATAGTAAATCGTCATAAAACTCTAAAAATTATTGAAAAACCTTATTTTTCTGTCAAATCGTCTTAAAACATGAAAAATTGTAGAAAAACCTTATTTAAGTGTTAATAATTATAAAAATGTACGAAACATTAGCAAAGTTCACCACCAGTTACTTTACAGGCTCCTGCCTAGCACCTAGCGGTCAGAGGTAAAACTAGGGCTAACAGATAAAACAGATGTTTTGCCTGGTAAGTTTTTAGATTCTCACGGCCAAAAGCATTTTTGTTGTTTGTTTTTGGGGTGTTATGCCGTGTTGCGCTAACTCCTTCTTTAGCCGACGTTTCGGACAGCGTTGCAGTGTCCATCATCAGGGCAGATCCGGTATCCACATCTTCGGATCTACCGGATCTGCCCTGATGATGGACACTGCAACGCTGTCCGAAACGTCGGCTAAAGAAGGAGTTAGCGCAACACGGCATAACACCCCAAAAACAAACAACAAAAAAGATGTTTTGCCTTATCAATTTGGCTTTCTTTGACAGTGTTTGTTTACTATTAGCTTGTCAATTTGTTTTACTTGGTTAGATTATAAAAAGCCTCGACGACTGGATTCCTCCTTCTTCTCTCCTATAAAATAGTAACAAGCAGTCATTATGGTCTACAGACCATTAGTAAATTTGTCCGGGTCGGGAATAATTTAACTCTTTGTAACATTAAATAAAGTGAAATGCAGTTTTGTGCAGTAAAACAAAAAAAAAACGTGCGTCTGTTATTGAAGACTTCATCAAGCCCAAACAAATCTTAACATATGTAAATTTATCTTAAACATATTAAATCGTTGCAAAACCTGAAAAATTGTAGAAAAACCTTATTTTTGGTTAAATCGTCGTAAAAAATATATATTAAGATCTATTCAACTAAAAGTTTTGCATTTTATGATAAGTCATATAAAGTGAATTCATTTAGAGAACAATGAAGAACCGGCATCCATGTAAGCACTACTAACAAATAAATTAATCTATTTTAAGAAAATGTTTAAGAGGTCGTCCAAAACTAGAATATTTGTTTATTAAATACAAATTAATCATTACGTTTATACCCATCTTCATGGTTACAAATAATGGTTTGACGACCGAATGGTGAATATAACACAAATCACCAAATCAACACAAATAATTAACGAAAACATGAGCTAAATTGTTTATCAGCAATAAGACGCTATATATAGAAATACATTTAATAAGCAGGTATCGTCTTTCCTCCGTTGTACTGAATCGGACCAAGGCTGCTTTTTGCCGCCCCCGTGGCGCTCTTTCGCCGCCCAAACGCCACCCTTCCGCCGGATGTCAGCAATCGCTGGGCGGCACCCCCCGCCCTCTCCCCTCAGATACACATGTCCTCTACTCCCTCCCCACTCCCACTAGCTGGTCTTGTTTTTTACGTGGACTTATGCCGTCCCCAGAGCGCGACGTAAAACTCTGTGTCTATTTTGAAAATAATTGATCGCAATACTTCAACTCCTTAAGTTGTTCTGCCCACCAATAAACTTCATGACCATTAAAGATTTGGAAGTCGCTAGTCACACTATTTCCAGATATTTTTTTTTTATTTTAATGGCACTTTCCAGAAACTTATTGCATGCCAATCTCTACATAAAAAAATGTGCTAGTAGGTATTACAAATTAACAATTAATAACATAACAATTAAATTAACATGAAAAATAAATGCATAATAAATAGAAAACAAAACAGAAAAACCTTCATTTTCTTGTTACCTATCCTTATTTCTTTTATTTTAATTTACCAAAAATATTTGGTGAGAAGAACAGAACGGAACAGGTACATAAACGTACATCACCAAAAAGAGATCACAAAAAGCATAAAATGTTATGTTCTGTTCATATGCAATAATTACAATATATTTATATTTCACGTTAGGTTCGGTTCAAAACGATTATACACCACTATATTACAGACATATCCTTAAGACTTATATTGCAATTTTTTGCGTATCAAATATGCAATGCAATACATTTGTCTCGACACAGGTATATGTTAGTGTACAGATATCGAAAAACACCTGTAAAACAACTTTATATTGATAATAAAAAAATTAAAATAAATAAATACCATAAGATTCGCCCAGAGACTCCACACATGTTCCCAACTAGCAGGTAAGTAGTAAATACATTATTTTTCACTTACACTTTATATTTCTCTTTTGACTGCTTAATTATTTATTTGCTTATTGGGAATGGCTCATGAGTATTGCGTGGAGTATCTGGGCCAATTTATCGTAATTTAGTAATATTTATTATACATACTTACTTACCATCACTACCTCATCGATTCAGAAAGATTCTGTATACATTTGGGGAATTATGTTAGACTAAGGGAAGTAGATTAGAATTGGAAAATTAGTCAGATCAAGTCATATAAGAAAGACGGAAGTGGTAAGCTAGATAGAAATTAACTAAGACAATTTTTATACAACTACTATACGTTTTCCGAACAAAACACATACAAAATACTTTTGAAGGCTAAATCCTTTACATGAAAGGTTTCGATTTAGAAAGGAGACCTTTTATCAGCGCGAAAATAGGAGCATCTTCCACTCAATAAGGGAAATCCAATTATAATATTCAGTGTGCATTAAAATTATTTTATTATACGGTTTCAATCATTACCAACTTGAAAGATAATATGAAAGCTAACTAACTACTGAAACTGCAAAGCACAAAGGAAAGTTTCCTTCGGAAAGCACTTACTTCCATATTTTAGTAAACATTTCTGCAACAGAGTATCACAGCTGGACATCGGCAGCCATTACAGAAAATGAAGGTAAACAAGATGGAGGCCGTAGGTGGACGACAGACTTGTTCCCGCCATTACCGACCGCTGCGATCCTGAGTGCCGGTGTGTGTAGCCGCACTTACTAACTTTATTAGGTCGGTACTTTATTATGTCACTTCTAGGTACTTAAGGTACCACCTACTTAGTGAATGGTCACACTACTTTGTGCATGTTTGGAGTAAATGTATCGAAGCAGAGCCGGAATGAGTTGTTTGGTCCTTACTTAACCATTAAAAATCATAATGGCTCTCTAAGATGGTTCCTTTTTTTAATTTTCCAGAAATGCTTGACTTTGAAGTGGCGTGTTATCAATGAAGGGGGTCATTCAATGAGTATTGTCAGAAATTTTTTGGATGATGTTTTGCTGGATATTATATGTGACAATGTTCATCTACCTGCGCTAGCGGTAGGTAGATAGTATTAGGCGGAAGGAAGAATATTGGCCTCCTGATATGCTATCTTTTAGCTATCGTATTTGGGCAATATCCGATTGCCCAAATCTTGTTCCGGGGATGGATGAAAAATATTTTTTTTCTATGAACTTGTAATTTAAGTGAGTAAACATGTCGGTAAAAATTCAAAAAAGGACTGAAATACTTTAATTATAGATTGAAATGATAGATTCATGTATTAATTATATGTTTTTGGGGTATTTCAACGTTTCGGACAGCATTTCAGTGTTCGAAACGTTGACTAAAGAAGGAGGTAGCGCAACACGGCATAATAGAACAAAAACAAATCAACATAATTATTTATTTAAAAAATGTGATGAATCGAATTGAATTTTACTTCAAGCAAAAGCCTTTTAAAAACAGCAATTGATTTAACCTTAAATTTCGAATGGAGACATCTATTTAAGTCGGGGGTTTAAGTAAACGTGCAAAAATTGATTTTGAGGGTTTAGTATGGGTTATTTTAATAAGTTGTGCATATTTCTCAAACTTCAATTTTACCTTTGAATGAGAAAAAATGGAACTATGCATATTTTATCTCCCACCGCATAAATAGTTATTTCTTGTAGAAATCAAGTTAAACCCATGTGCTGTTTATAATTATTTGCATACAGCGGAATTCGACAAGATTAATATAAATTTTTTCAGTAGTTACAACCATTAAATTTTTTTTTTTTCCGGTGCATAATACGCGGGGATCTCTGCTGTTAGTTCAAAATACCTATTAAACAGATGATCTGATGAGCTTTCTTCAATATTTGAGAGCATCTACAGAGATGTGCCTACTAAATTCAACTGTTGGACTTAACTTTAGAATTATCTATGGCTAACATCTGATTGTCCCATGCAAAACGCAAAGCTTCTTGGAATCCAGGTTTACTTGGGGTTCTGTTTGGTTTTAATGAAGTAGTATTCAATAATGGTCATAGATAGAAAAGATTTAACCCACAGTAAGACTATAAAATCAAAGTAATTTTCATATTTGAATTCCCTAATGTTGAATCGGATCATAAAGCCTCACTAAAATCACTCATTTGAAACAAGAGGACACTGGTCGAATATGAAACGAGTTGAAATGAAACGTCAGCCGCTGAAACCGCTCACTGAAATAATGATATAATTATAATTGAATGAAATGTGGCGAACGGCCGAAATGATGATGATAAGTGGGTAGGTGCGCGCCGGTTACCGGATGGCTGCTATTATTTGGGGGTGCTGCGTCGGCAAAACGGTAACTGGTTGCACTCCCTTGACGTGACACTAAATTCGGACTGAAAATTCAATGATTTCGTAATGGTACCTAGAGAAATTGGATTGATGTGAATTGAGTGGTGTTTTTAATGGATAACGTAGATGTAGATACCACGGAAAGTATGTAACTGTATGCAACACGCAACAAACATTATATCTATGCTTAAACACGTCCTTAAGTTAGAGAATTCTTTCAATCATCATCACCATCATCATAAAAAAACTAATTTAGATTGTCTTTGCGTCCTGCGTAACTCTCGTTCAATGAACTAAAATTTGCTTTGAAGTTAAGTTTGTGAAGAATTCAGACAGGGATAAAGTACCTTCCTACCTGTAGTATAATATTTTTAACAATAAATTATTTTAATTTTACTTTTAAACATTGGAACTGATATATCAAAAATTCAGACAATCCCGTGATTTTATAGTATCCAAATAATACTATTTTAACTATTGAAAACCCCTAATTTTGAAAGCTTGCAATTTTTTATTGGTTATGGTGCACAAGGGTATAAACTGCATTCACAATTATGGTGTGTTGGCAGGCTGAATTGAGTGGGAAAGTGAAAGAGAAGGGGAAGAAGAAGATTGGGAAGTGCGCGATACTGAGAGTATCTACCACTCTGTTATGAAAAGAGAGAATACTGAAATCTCTAAATAGTATAAAATAAAGTCGCTTTCCGCGTCTGTCTGTTGTACCAAAGATATTAGAAGAACGAGATATGCTATGTTGGCCGCCGGACCGTAGCCGGAGTACTACCTAATTAGGGTACTTTGAACGGTATCGGGACGTGTACGCACAGAAATCTGTTCTATGTATTAGTGCGGATACCTTAGCGCAAGCGAAGGTGTGCAGTAATATTGGTGAACAAAACCGGCGACACTGGGCAAAACAATTCCACTCAGTACGAACTGCTCATAGCACATCTCGTTCTTCTAATATCTTTGGTTTGTACGTTTAGTTCTTCTAAACCACGTAACGGAATTAGATTTTTTTTTCCGGAAGGTTTTCATATTTAATAAATGCATATTATATTTCTTTGATGGGCGGACATAACAGTATAACTGCATTTTTGACCATTTAACGATTTCTATGAGAAAATGTGTCTTGTGTATGCCGGCATCAATGGTATTAACAGTATAGTTACACCAGTACTTTAAACATATTATGTTTTGAGTACTGGTGTAACTATACTGTTAATACCATTGATGCCGGCATACACAAGGCACATTTTCTCATATAAATCGTTAAATGGTCAAAAATGCAGTTATACTGTTATGTCCGCCCATCAAAGATTTATAGAAAGCAGAGAAAAGTCGATTTTTTTATAATCAAGTCGTAAAAATACAGTTTCGGTCACTACATTATTAACGCTGGATAAACCTAATGAGATACATAAAAATAATGTACTACGGAATTGTAAGTCTTAAAAACGCCAACAGAAAAGTATGCAAATGTATATAGCTATCTCCTAAGGATAACCCCCAGCAACGTCTGGTACACGTCAGCTAGTTCTTAAATAAGACTAGAAAATTTAATACAAAATTAGAACAATAATTCGATTCTGCATCATAGATACAGGACATTGCTGATGCTTGTAGATCCTTAATCTTAAAACGAGTGCAATTTAACCGTTCCGGCAATTTCAATTCGTGTAATTTCAGTGCCAGTAAAGCGCCTGGACAAATACAAAGGTAATTGATAATCGTTCGATAATTGTTGGCAAAAAGGCTTTTCATTCTCTCATTACGGCAAAGAGAGCTTTCGACTGGACAAGCTTTTAATCGGTTGGCTAGGGGGGGTAGTTATTTATAGGCAGCGGATACTAAATGCTGATATTGGTTTCGATTTTAGGCGTCGGCATCGTATGTAGTCGTTTTTACAATCAGTGTGCGATTACCTGTACGTTTTATTTGTTTTATTTATTTATTTTAATCATTTAACCATTTAACTTTTTCTGATAATACTAATGTTTTTTTATTCAATAAAACGTTATTAGAATCCTCTGCATTAACCCATAAATTTGTGGTTTATTTAAAAGTATTGTTTACCCCCCCCCCCCCCCCCCGATATTTGAAGGAAAATAATTTTCTGCTGTGTAGGTTGTCGTTTGTATTCATAAAATATATATTTTTAATTGTCTTTAGGGGCGATTACGGTTCTATTTAAGTATAAGGAATTGTCCTTAACCTTGGTTGCCTTAGTAGATAGAGTTCTTGGACAGAAATGAATTAAATAAAATCCAAAAACCTACGTATTTTCCATATGTATTTTAATTTTTTACAAAAAATACACACAATATATTTTATTGTAGAAAAAAAAATACACTATTTTTTCAACCAAGGGTAAATATGTAATAAATGTATCTTACTACTTAATACTCCACTAATTGAAAATAACTCATGTTTAGGGAGGGAAATCTAGTGTGACTTGTTATCCAGGCTACAATTAAAAATACTCAATTATATAGCAATATCGTTCGGAATTAACGTCGTTCCAAGATAACAATCACATTTTTCTATGTCTACACATGTTTATATTCGTAACTTTAAATTATCTGTACTATAAGATTGATAATAATGTGGTGCTTTAGATAATAAATGTTCACGTGGTGCATTTCTACATAGGTACAAATAAATTATAAAGATGGTGACTTATTTATTTTGAAAATAAATTCTCCTTTTCCACTCGCTGTGGTTCTAGGTAAAGTGCTGAAGAAAATGACACCGACAAAACTCACGTTCTTTTCAAATAAAAATAAACGAACTCCGCAGCCAAGGTAATTCTTGGGACGTGGAAATACCTAATTCAATTCAATTATTTCCCTAATTCTTTTCTTATGTCGGGTCTACCTTACGATAAGTACCAATTTTCTCTTCCCTTAAATACATTTTCCACCGTTATTCCATTTTCTCATTTTTTTATAACGCCAGAAATTTTCTGGAGGGTTTGGGATTGGCAATGCTTTTATTTTAAGAAAATTAGAATTGGAAGAAATAAAACGGTTTGGAAGGTTACGAACTCTCAATCTGTTTTCCATTAATTGCGGTTTTAGAAAAATGTGTACTTCGTAAATAAAAATATATTACATACTTTGCATTTTTTTGTAAATATTATATACTTTAATACGTACGGTATGTCGTTAAATGTCAACGCAATCATTTAAACTTTCTGATGAAGCCATTTGACGATGGTAAAACATAATGTAAAATGTTTGTGCTGTGTTGACAAACAAGATTCAAAAGAAGGCTTAGTTCTGCTCCGCGCCGCCAGAGGGTTTAGCGTGTTATTTTTGTTACTTTCCCGCGGAAAGTGTTAATCCAGTCGGTAAGCGGTTTCCACAGAAGGATACCATTTTTATGTCACCATCGATACTTCGGCAAGTTACTCAGAGGTGGCACTCGATAAACCAATTTCATCTAAATATTTATGGAAGATGTAACTGATAATGAGTTGAATGTAGTGTTTTATTTAGATTTTTCCACTTTAGTTGAATTATTTAATGTGCCATCGAGCAAACATTGTTGAAAAGGGATAAATAGGTTAATCGTGATGCAAAAATGTGAGCAAATTGTTATTTGGAATAAAAAAAATATATGAGAGTTTCGTTATAATAATTATTATAACAGTACATTCGGAAAAAGATATTACAAAATAAATATCTCTGTAGAGTTCTCAAAAGTTAATAAATTACTCACGTATTGTGTCCTTCTAAGAAGATAACTCTATGAACTAATGCACAAAAAAAAAAAAATTTACACAAATTTCCTATAAAATTAACATGGTTGAACTTATTATAAGCAATAGAAAAAATAGATGCCATGAAGAGATAAAATCAGAGAAAAAATAAATGCCGCCGACGGAAATTGAACCCGCGCCTTCTGATGTCCGGTCAGACGCTCTGGACCACTGAGCCACGTCTGCTTATTTCCAAACCGCCAAATAATTCAATATGTACCAGTACTTCAATGAACAATTACTGCTTATTATTTTTATTTTATTAATCGGAGATATTTTCAATTTGTTTTGATATTACAGGCAAGTAATTATTGCTTATAATAATTTACTATCCTTTGTGCTATGCATAAAAACATTATCTTATAAACATTAGTTTATCATTAAAAAATATCGTTGAACTTATTATTTTTAGATTTGGTACAATAAAATATTTAGAAATTCAACTATGGTACTCATATTTTTTCATATAAAAAATAATTACGAATACTATCTATTAGTATTTTCTAACCTCATCACTTATCCTAAAAATATGGCAGACACCAAATATTATAAAAGATCAAATTACCATTGCAACCAAAAAAAGAAATAAATTTTTGTATTATTATAGCACTCATCTGAGTAAACAAAACATAAAATTTTGACCCAAAATCACAGGCTGTAATACCTGAATAAAAACAAAAAGCCAGCAATACAAAAATGCCCCAATGAAGCAATTAATTTGTCTGCAAATTCCAAATACTGTAGTAACGACAAAACAAAAGCTCAGAGTAAAGTTGTAAAAACACGTTCAGCGGAGCTTTAAAGGTAAAATGCTGTGGAGTGGGAGGAGGGTTGGGTGGATGATGGTAGTCCCGGACGCCTTGTGTCCAATTGAATTTTAATTTCCCCCTTGTTCCACGTGAAAACAATGGTTGGGATTAGGGGGTGGTCGCGCTGGGAGAGTGCTACCTGTCAACGTATCCACTGATGTTTAACGCAATCTGTCATCCTGCGCTTCCGGTTGATGTAATTTAACACTATTTTATTTAAGTCAGTTTATATGTATAATTCAGTAACAGGACTTTTAGAAACATTAAATAGTACATTTCTTTACAAAAAAAGATGAGTCCTGAGGTGAGAACACCGATGGAGTCGGATAAAGGAATCCATTTAGTCCTCAAAACGCTTTCGAAAGTGGTGGATCCACGGACTGGTGCCTTCGAACGTTTTATTTAAGTTAGTGATATAATACACTTTAAATAGAAAATTCCAATCACTGCACAATAAAGGCAAATTGTTTCATAGAATAAACAATTCAAAGTTAGTTTTAAATTTCTATGAAAGTTCTATTCGAATTCTGTTGTAATTTAAATTTTGTGAAAAACTGGCCAATAACGCTTAATAACGGTACTTGAATAGAAACGAAATTCTAAAATTAACTTTTAAATTTGATGAGTTGTTCGAATTCTGTGAAATAACTGGCTTTAAGGACGGGTTGTTTCGGAGAATTTGAACAATTCATCAAATTTCAACGTTCATTTTCGGGTTCTGTGTCCTATTCAAGTTCTGTTATTATATCATTGTAGGCTAGTTGCTTGACAAAACTGAAATAAGAACAGAACTTGAAAACTTGAAAATGAACGTTGAAATTTTATGAATTGTTCAAATTCTCCGAAACAACTCGTCCTAAGTGTTTAACCCGGTTGGTTCAAATTTGAACATTATTTTCCTAAAAATCTTTGAGGGAATATTTAAAAATACCCAAACGACAATGTCTTGATTACTAATTATCAGCCTAACTATTATTTATTATTGTTTGTCATAATTTTGTAAAAAACTTCAGTTGTATTTGGAGAAGTATAAACATGTCTGTATTTCCTTACATAAATTTATAAATAGGAAAGCCGACAATTTTGAGATTTAATACAATAATACCGATAAAAATTACCGCAGAACAAAAATTACCGCGGAAAAAAATCACATTCCAAAATATAGCTAAAGTCTATACTCATATGGGCGATAATATTATATTTATTCCATACCTTTGAAGCGTGCATATAAACCCTCTTATCTCATAAGTTCACCTTTATTGGAAAACTGCAAGACTGGAAAGATTTTCATTGATAGAAAGCAAAGCGTGAAAAATCTTTCTGACAGGAAATGAAACAAAGGTACCTACCCTCCGCCCACACCCTCCCCGCCCCAGCCCACGCCCCCATCTAGCCCACGGCTATCTTGGAGACCCTACATATCCCATGAAAGAGCTTGAAGCAGAATTTCATACTTGGAATAGGATTTCTACAAAGAATGCCGACCTATTATTTCAATTACAAATATGTTTCAGTTTCATTTACTGAGTTGTGTTCCCTACCTTATTATTAGATACATTTTCCACAGAGTTATAATAATAATAATTGGATAGTAAGGAATTTAATTGAAAAATATGATTGCTTAAAAAACATTACTTTCATATATATCAACAAACGCTGATTCTGAATATATAAGTTTTACTATTTATAATTACACTTAGAATTAGTAAATCATCACTTTAAACCGTGAGACACTCAAACGCCCTGTGATTCGTCGGCGGGTTCGGACAGCACTTAAACTGCAAACTCACGGGTTGGCCGGTCGGGTCATTAAGAATGCGGACAGTTTTGTGCCAAGTTACGCTAAAAATGGTAACTTTTACTCTTACTGGAACAACATACCAAAGTAGTAAGACAGAGATCCTGGGTTCGATTCCCAGTTGAGACCATTATCTTTTTATTTTCGTATGCCTTCTTATGTTTCATGTTTCGTTTAGAATTATTGGTATTATCTTCGTAAATAAAAATAATACATTGTAATTTAAATAAATAATTATAAATAAAAATAATAGCTTGAGGTAGGCACTAACCGGGATAGTTATGTAAATTGATTTTTATCTCAACTATGATATAGGAAATGTATGAAAAACTTTAGAACGGTGAACTCCGGCGTCAAATTAATTTTCGTACTAGGTATACGTACTTGACGTATTTCGCAACGTCATTTCCATACTCAGCATTCATGTATCCAGTGATTGCTAAGTGATTTTGTTATGTAAGGAAAACGTGTTAAAATTCGCTTAAAACATACTCGTAATTTATAAGTAGTTATTAGACTAATATTTATAGCCGAATTTGTTGAGAATTTGAAAAAATCTATGCTCAGTGATTTCAAAACATAAAAGAATCAAAAAACTATAGATCATGCCCTGTTTAGTAACGGCAACACTATAATATGACATCACTATCCTGAGTTGTACAAAATTATTCATGAAATACATAATCAAAGGACAGTTCAATAGATGTTGAGGTCTTATTTCAAAAGTCGAAATTTTCGTAGAAACAGGTACAAAACAAATCCAATTCATCATGCTGTCATCCAGTCAAAGTACAGTAAAATGTACCTACACGGAGCTTTAAAAACACCTCCCGATACAGGAAGTAGGAAGTTGCGAGTCATCTGCCGACATCGTAAGCCACCCCACTTTAAATAGCGTCGCACACATTTACGGGGGTTTTTCAGCGGCAGGTACCGCCATGAATTCGTAATTAATTACATTTTGACGCCGCGACGTCAACGACGCCTGATACTGGCGAATATACTGCTGCCGATAAAGTATTTATACTACTACGGCTCGTCAGAAAAATATGTGTAACTCTTTGGAATACGTAATAATAATAATAATCTAAAAACAAACTATCCGATTTTTACTTTACAACAGAACGATTTTTAGGGTTGTTTTAAATAAATCGGGATTTTTTTATGTAAAGCTCACAAGTCCCAACTGCTCTCAACCGTCTGCAGCCAGCGAGACTACGGCATCCCCAATTAGGGTATGTTGTGAGGTTGAAGGTAGTGGGATGGGAATCTCTTCTGGCTCTTCATTAAGCACGGCCAAAGTCATTAAAAGCAGTGTTTCATTTCTGAATGGTGGTCTTGCAACATTCAGAAATGTTTATTAATTCAGAATCGTTTAAAAAAAACCTTTTTTTTTTTTTGACGCTGTGAGAAATGGTTTAGAATAAAAGCGATCTTTTTAATTTTCATGTTTAACAATGTCTGCAACCAATTAAAAAAAAATGATAAAATGGTATTTATACCTTTCTTATACTTCACTTTGGAGAATTAAAGCTTCGAAAAAAAAATGTTTTTGCACTACATCATGTTGCTACTATCATGTTGGTAAGAGTATAGAACCGTGAGACCAGCGAACGTGAAAGTACAACTTGTTGACGTGCCGCAGTACTTTTCCATAGCTAATGAACGAAAAGAGCCTTTGAATACCAAATAATCCAAGTTTAGCAGAAAACTATTAGTGAATAATATTATATATGCTAAATGAATTCTAAGCACGAATGCGCAATTCCTTAACTACACTTAGGTATCGAAACGCAACCCCAGGTTTTATTTTTTCATGGGCCAGGTTTTATGTAAATGGTAACATTTATAACTATGTACCTTTATAAATAACCATTTTTAGTAACGAATTAAGTTTTTTTTTTGTAATTGAAAAATTCATGTATCGTATAGGTATCTACTTTATAGTTAAAAGTAATATTACGACCAATGGCACCGTTTTAAAATAATAAGAAAGGAGTATTTGGACACATGTCGATATGATAAAAACAATTTACCAAGTTAATCATCCATTTCTGGCTAGTAATAACAAGAAATGGATTGCGAGAATAGTGTGAGTATATTTGGTTAATCAATTGGATTTAAATTATTCGAAACCTTGCAATGTGTCTCATCAAGGAAAGAATCACATTTGGGAAGATAAATTCTAATCAAATCCTTGAATTGGTGTAACGCCGAACAAAAAAATTTGCTTGTCCTCTCCTAAATAGGCACTTAAAAAACATAAATAATATTTATTACTAAAATATATACCAGAATTATTAATGTTATTTTCAATTGATGTGTTCCAATTATGTCCTCTGCATGCAAACTGTATCTAAATTTATCTGTCAATAATATATTAACATTCTTACCAGCACCCCACGTTCAATGTTGAAATGCATTGTACTTATAGTTTTGTATTAGTGATCGACAAACTGATGGATTCGATCAGTTAGTTTGTAGCCATAAGTTGGTAATAGTTTGTCTAGTCCGTATATAGTAAGTCTATAGTAAGGATAGAGTATTGTAGAAATATATTACTTGTTTGTACAGCGACCTTGAGGTGATTTTCACAAAACGGCTCTATACAAATCTTCCGAATATTATTATTTTCGTCGTTGTCGTTATCGTTGTCGCTGTCGTTGTCGTCGTCGTCGTCGTCGTCGTCGTCGTCGTCGTCGTCGTCGTCGTCGTCGTCGTCGTCGTCGTCGTCGTCGTCGTCGTCGTCGTCGTCGTCGTCGTCGTCATCGTCGTCGTCGTCGTCGTCGTAGTCATCGTCGTCTTCGTCGTCGTCGTTTGTGTGCGTGGACAGAAGAATTTGGCGTTAAATTTTCCGTGCTTTACCCGGCCTAATAATAGCATAATAGCTACATAGTTTTACGTGATAAAAAGTCTGTATTTTTACTTGCGTTAAAAATGTATTCTGTAATGGTGTTATTCACTTAACTAGCAATCGTGTTAATTGATGAAAAATCATTAAAGCGAGCTCGAATATCGATTATTAACGTATTATGTTCACTCATTTACGAAACTAAGTGGTATTGCCGAAATACTCAACCGGTGGCGTTTATGGCTTCCAGTGTTGACGATTTTAACATGGCAAAGCTTGCATCACCTTGAAAAAAATTTGTGCGAACGAACTATGAAACAATACACGATTACATCATTCCATAAACTGCGACAATATTCAAACTAATCAATGTTTTTTGTGTTATTACACAATTATTAAACAACAACACAAATATAGCATATTTTTGCAACACGTACCAGATTGCAAGATACTATCAATATTCCCCTGACGTGTTCACGACCAGACCTGAATAGCTAGTTTCTTCCCCACCGTCCTGTTACTCATTTCCTTCCCCTCCCCACTACTTTTATCCTAACAACATACCCAATTGGGGTGACTTAGTTTCACTGGCTCGAGACGGTTGGAAGCAGTTTTGCATTAAAAAAATATTACTCACTTACGATAAAATATAATAAATTATTTCGTTCTTTACGAGAGTTCGGTATCCCATGAAATAATATTGTTACATATTATTAAATAGGAGCCATTTAAATCAATCTTTTCGTGAGCTGGATGTAGATATTTTTAACAAAATATAATATACCAGATGGACAAAAAAACTGCTTTTAAAAAATTTTGTATTTTTTAACAAATTATAATTTGAGAAAAGGTGGCTACCACGCTTCCACATTTACAGAATCAGAAGTCACAACTCGCAGCGGAGCTCTCAGCGAAGGCCCACACATATTTTTAAAATAATAGAGTAAGCCTGGTTTAAGAATTATTTTCTCCACAAAAGTGCCATATCTCTAACTCTAAACCTCTCTCCTTTGGAAGTCCGTCGTGAAAGAAATGACCTTATTTGCTTCTTCAAAATTATAAATGGTATTATTGATTCACCTACTCTACTGCAACCCATTCCCTTCAATATCCCCTAGCACAGACTCAGAAATAATGAACTGCTCGTCTTCAACCATCATTCGACAAATTATGGATATTATTCACAATTGTCCAGAATGTGTAGACTGGTCAACTCAAGTCAAAACCTTAACTTTTTTGGGATAAGTCTGAATGATTTTTGCCAGTCGCTAAACAAGTGACGGAATATTATAGGTGTCCTGTGGTCCTGACCCACGGAGTAGTCTTGACTTGATTCGAGTTGTCACTTTATTTTCTTATATTATATCTGCCTTATGTCTTTGCTTTCATGTACCTTTGTCTACTCCTGTATTTTTCATTTTACTGTATTCGAGTTATTATTTTGTAATTTGGACGATGTCCGTTAATAAATAAATGAATTCCAGCCACTGCACAATTGATGAATGATATTCAATATTACTTTCAGCAAAAATTTGAACTCACGCGTCATGTTATAACATCGAATTAATCTCCATTGTCTTACATTGGAGATTAATTCATCTGTCACAATAGGCCAATATTGAGAATTATATATAGATAATTTCAGCATAATCGGAAAGAGGTACGAGACACGACCTTTCTGATTTAGCGACGAGGTCACAGGTCAAGCTGCATCTAAGAACCGCGCACGCGTCTTACTTTCTCTAAAACTAAACGATTCGATAAATAATCTATGTTCATTTCTAGAGGTCGTGATACCAAAAAGGCATCTGTAAATTTTATTGATCAACCTATTGAATTATTAATGGTAAATTAAAGCGGCATCAATATTCAATTTATGTCGTAATAGCGTTTTTCTTGCATTCCTATCAAAGATTATTTTTTGTTTTAAATTACATCTTCCCACCTAACTTCTCACCAAAATTAACTATCTACTATTTTTTTTCATCTTTGATTTATTGTTGACGCTTATTTTTGTGGTCACCGCAAAAGAGTCCCAACTACTCTTGATCAACAACATGCTGAGAGTATCTCCAACTCTGGAACATGCCGCAAATGTACTAAATGTAACTTTATTTTAATTGCATGTGAAATTAAAAAAAATAAATTTAAAATTTTTGTTGCGATGTTACTTAAGTATTTTATTGTTCAAATTATCTTCTTGCGACATCATCGACTTTATATTCTATTCATCGTCGTTGAATGTTTTTTTTTCTGACATCTGAATTTCCAACCATCTAAGCATCCCTATCCATCGTATACTTTAATGAAATATTACTATAATGAAATAATTAAAACTTTATTGTTTCGCCATAATAAATTTAATAAACTTAGTATTTTTTTTTTTAATCAACCCAACACATGAGGCCCCGAGGAGAATAATTTGCCTTATGTTCTATGTCATCTTTTGGGATGCTGTGTGGAGGGTCTTTTTTATGGAAAGGAGGGAGGGGAAGTTCTATAAATGTAAAAGGTATGACGGTTGGGTGGAAATCTAGGGATCATTGTGTCCAGGAGTATCGGACTCATAAATACATCCCTAAAGGGTCGAGAGACCAGTTGGAGAGGTCAAAGGGTCTCCCCAAACCAACCTCTCTCGATCTGGGGAGCCACGCAGCTTGTGGGCCCGCTTAATCACCAAGCGTTGCGAACCACTTGGGATAACCTATGGCAGAAGCGTTGGTTATCTAATAAATAGTTCCCGAGGCGGCGGTACCCAAACCCTCATCAAAAAAGTTAACAGTCTACAATATAAAATAACATAAAACGATCAACTTCTAGTAGCACCTACCTGCACTATTAATCACCAGCTTATGGTATTAAACAGTAAACGTATTTTACTATAAATTTGAAATATATTATTACTAGCTTACGACGAAGACTAAATTAGTCACCATTTTAGACAAATGGTAGGTAATGAAATATTCATCGGTTAGTATTTAATTTGCATTTTAATGTCGTAAAAACATAATATAATTCTATAATAAAACAAGAATTTCTACTTAATACTGTACATAAAATTTGTTCTTGAGTATAAATTTGTAAATGACGAACTATTTAGGTATGTAAGCATTTGATCGTACATAAATACAATCAAAAGGTTTAATGTCCAATGCAAACTTTAAATGTGTGTACTTTAATAACGTTGGAAATATTCTGTTTCTTATTGATGTTGTACTTATTCAAAATGGAAAATCATACAGAGTTAAATGCGTTCATCTGAGACATCTCAATAATACGTGATACCGATGGAGATTCACCCTTCAACCAATCAGCTCTCCCATTCAAGGTAACATACACAAATGCAGCTGCAGTGTGTAGGTAATGGCACCCACACACGAAGAATTTAATAACATTCCCTCGTACGTCCGCATGTGTGCAGTTTTAAAGAAAGGAATTAACACCATCTGTCGATGGGGCTACCAGGCGCGCATAAAACATGGGAGGGTTGGTTACCTTGCGTCCCAGGCGAGTCACCCCTAGTGGAGCACAGGAGTACCTAGAACCTAGAATGTACTTGCCACTTGCCAGTAAAGGTATTAGGTGTTCAGTTGTCCGCTGGGAGGGTGATTCGCGCACCTCCTACTGCGTCTGTCGCCCCCGTGGAATGACGGGGAATACGCATTGTTCCTGCGAATCGATTATTTGAGAAACTTTACTTATTTACCCCCGCACTTGAAAATCAATTCCATTTATAGGCATCTCCGATAAAAAAAATTGAACAAAATAAAACTTCCATTTGTCTAGAAGTATTAAAATAAGATGATCAAATTGGTAATTTAAAAAAACCTAAGATGAAATGAAGTCATATAAGTTTGATAGCTTATTATTTGTGGTCAGACTGGTTTCAAACTGGTATAGACTGGTGAATTTTTACTTACCCTTTAATATTTCTTTATGGTACTAATCTGAGTTCCGCAATGATTTATTAGAGTCACAACTTAGTGAGGCTCTCGACTAGCAAGCCGGAGGTCACGGGTTCAAATATCGGTGTGCGTAAGTAAATATTATTCGATGTATTAAAAATAGTATATAGTATACTTGCGGCACGTTCCAAAGTGAAAGATACTCTCAGTATAGACCTGGTGAAAGACCATCTCTCAGAATGGAAATGCTGCTTAAAATAGCTTTGGCTGTGTTTGTTTTATAACTTCCTCATCTCGTTCCCCTCCTAACTACCTCAAGCCTCACAACATGCCTCAATTGGGGATATCATAGTCTCACTGTCTCCAGATGGTTGGGAGCAGTTAGGACTCTAATTAGTTACTAGCTGATGTGTACCTGGCGTTGCTTGTTGACCTATAAATGGTTTGGGGTAGTTTTGAGATTGTGAGGCCTTTTCAAGATATGCAACTCCGTATTACACTATTTTAATGTAGGTATCTCATAAAGGTTAAGCCAGCGTTAGCAATTTAAACGCCCGAATTTTTATTATGTTTTTTTTTTATATGGTGACCGGATAAATCATCACAATGATAATTCATCACATCTTTAAAAAAGTTATACAAAGTCATGGAAAGTGATGAAACAAATTTTTTTTTAACTGGGTTAAGTAGGTTAGGTTAGGTTAGGTTAAAAAATATATTTTTCATCGTTTCTAATGACTAATGATGTTTTCTAATGATCACTTTTTAAAAGTGTGTTGAATTGTCATTGTGTTGAGTTATCATGGAACCATTATATATATACACCTTTCGGAAGAAATTTTCTAAATTTTAGTGAAAATTCTATCAAAATCCGTTGCGTAGTTTAGAAGAACTAAGCCCACAAACCGACAGACGCGTATGGCGACTTTTATAACATTATTATATGTGCCCCATTTCGACATGTTTTTACATTTAATTTCTTTTGAACTATACATTGTTGTGAATTATAAATTTTTGGTGTAATAAAAGTATACTTCTGCACTAGCCTAATTTTGCAGAGAGGAACCTATCGTAAATTATGTTTTCTTTTGCTTAGCGATTTTAGAATTTTTTGAAGCCGGCAATATTTTTTCTTATATCTTAGGACGGGTTTTTTCGAAGAATTTGAACAATTCATCAAATTTCAACGTTCATTTTCGGGTTCTGTGAAAGTTCTATTGAAGTTCTGTTATTATATTATTATAGGCTAGTTGCTTGACAAAACTGAAATAAAAACAGATCTTGAAAAAATCTTTCACAGAACTTGAAAATAAACGTTGAAATTTGATGAATTGTTCAAATTCTCCGAAACAACCCGTCCTAAGAGTTCGGCTTCTTAGAATAATTCAAGGTAGGATAGGTGATACCTTTATGCAACATTATTTTGAGATATTTATTCTTGATTGCAAGAATGCAAGATACTACGTTATTTGAACGTTTAAAATTATAAATTAAATACCTGAGTTTACTTACAGCTAATTTTATATTTTTTATTGAACAAATTTGAAAAATCTATGTGTTTCAGGCATGGAAAATGCCTCGAGACTGAAAGGGGTGATTTATGTATTTGTTCACACTGGCGGACGCTGATGCGCTTTAATTTAGGAAGACGAAGAGTCAAAGAGATAGATTAGTTTAACCTGCCGTAAAAATATTGCATTTTCTACTTCTCTCCGGAACGAAATGTTTCTGCCTGCATTAGCAAAACTTTTAGGGGATATTTGCAGTAGGGGGTGGGGACGGGTGATGGGAGGGCAGAGGAGAAGTTTGAACATGGGGGGTGGGGGTATAATGGGATAAAAAGGATTAACGGGGAGAAGGGACAATGCATTAATTTGCATCGAGAGTGAAAGGTTTTGTATTGGACGATGCAAAATAGAGGGAAGGTTGAGTGTTTAACCATTATGCCCTAATAATCAATCCTTACACAACATGTATGGGGTGTCTATACGTAGATACACACACGACCAAATGACAGAATTGTATATTGTGGTGTACAAAATCGATTTTTTAATGTAAAGCTTAGCATGAGTGAGTAACTAGCCAAAACGATTCTTTGTGCCTGACTATTTTTTGCTCAAATAGGCACAGAATTGAAATATTTTCAATCATCACTTTTTTTTATTCATCACCAGATTTAATGTTGAGCAAAACCTATAAAAATTGAACTTTAAGTGATTAATCTCATTTCTTGTAAGTAGAGATGTTCTAGCTATATTATGCAAAAATAGAAGTCATTTGATCAAATAATCTACTTAAGTATAGACAACCCAAACAACTGCAAAATTAGTAGAAATTCCACCAAGAAGTCTATTACAAATAATCAACTTAAAAAGGGACTTGAACTGCATGCTATTTTGCAAAATAGAGATAGCAAAATAGAGATCTAAAAAAGACTTTTACACAACAGTGAGTAAATAAACTTTTCTTTGGAATAGCATCAATTTAATTAAAAATATCAACGATATAAAACCTGGAAAAGAAACAGTTTTTGACATGTAAAATATCACCTGGCAGTTCATCTCATCGTATAATACCTTATAAAAGTATTTGATTAAATTTAACAAATTTGTAACACGTTGTAGATTTTCCTGAAAACCTTTCAGCCAAACATAAACCGTTACTGACATCCTCATTTCATCCCCAATTCCCTGAATGAAACCATCCAATCTGATTGACGTTAATAAGTCAATCCAATCACCACCAGGTTTACATGGTGATTAATTTTTCTCCATTATCACCTAGTATTGCCCGATCCATCAGCAGGTGTATTAAATAAGTGCGGGAGCGATGCGAAGCCATTTAAAAAAAATTTCTGGATTTTTCATACTCTCATTTGTATAGCAAAAAAATTTCTGGGGGATTTTATTTAGTTGATTTTAAGCGTCATTTGCGTAGGTACTGTGACCGACCCGCGGGACAACAGATAATACATTATATATACATGTTTCATTATACTAAAAACATAATATTGCAGATATATTTTATCGTTCTTTGTTATTGAAATTTAATTTAATTTATTAGATGGCAAAATAAGAGTTAGTATTTATTTTAAATATTAATATAATTTTATTGTTTGATTTTTAAACGGTAATTATTTAAAATTTCTAATCTGTACCGTTTATGTTAAGTATGTTATGTTATGTTTATTATTTGTTATGTTTATGTTATGTTTGGTTTATTTATGTTACGTTGTGTTAATTGTGTATGGCCAAGATCACCCCTGATGGGTGAAAGCCAAAATAAAGAATAATAATATAAATAAACAAAATAAGCTAAAAAATTCCACAATTTACAATGTCATGGACTATGAAAAGTTTAAAGCTATTTAATAGCCGTAGATATGCGATCTGGTGCAATAATACATTCTGTGACCTTAGGAATGTACTTAAATGGCTAGTTTAGATATGTAACTGTAGTTGTTGAGTTATTATTTAAAAGAAAAATCATTAATACTTTTGTGTGTATTGCTGATTCGAACAAATATGAGTGTTTGATTTTTTTACCTTTTTTTCGGAAACATTTTTGTTTAATTTATAATGTGTATAATATTATAATTTTTTAAATGTTTAAAACTTTCATTTGTTCCTGACAAAGTAAAAATATGTTAACACGATGTTTTAACATTTTATTTTACAACTGATGTTAAAGTAAATCTTCGTTTTTAAATCCCCCAGCCACCCGTATTTCTGTCAAAAATGTTACACACGTCGTAATGTTTCAATTTGGAGGTTTAGGTACCGCCGCCCCGGAAACCATTTATTAGGTAACCAATACCTCTGCCATAGGCAGTATTCGGGTTCATTGGGTGAGGTTTGACTAGGTTTTGGCGGCGGATGCGTTTGCCCAGTTACTGCGTGGCGGGCCGGATCGGGAAAAACAGACCACTTGCTCTCTCCAACAGGGCTCTTTGGACCCATCGCATTGCTCCTGAGATTTAGCAATGGATTCATACGTCCGTCACTCCTGGACCCACTGACCCCGAGATTCAGATCCACTCCTCACACCTTCTTCCTGCTCAGAACTTCTTCCTGCTCAGAACTTCTTCCTGCTCAGAACTTCTTCCTGCTCAGAACTTCTTCCTGCTCAGAACTTCTTCCTGCTCAGAACTTCTTCCTGCTCAGAACTTCTTCCTGCTCAGAACTTCTTCCTGCTCAGAACTTCTTCCTGCTCAGAACTTCTTCCTGCTCAGAACTTCTTCCTGCTCAGAACTTCTTCCTGCTCAGAACTTCTTCCTGTTCAGAACTTCTTCCTGCTCAGAACTTCTTCACCTTCATTTAGTTTTTTTTTTAAATCTCCAGACAGCATCCTCAAAGATTTCATAGGCCATGAGGGAAATGATATTACTAAGTGACTCTTGTGTGGAGCTAATATGAAAAAAACGTGTTGTTAAATTCACGTTGGTTAATTCAAATAATGCGGGTTTGACGGATGTCTTATCAAACAACATCACTTCTTTAGCGTGTCCTGTCTGCGTTTACAGAATTACCGATTCCTCCGTACACGGGTTGATGATATATAAATAAATTGACACACATCTAACAACCGAGATACATGTATCATAAAATTTGTATTTTATGCACAAAATAAAATAATTTATTAAAAAATTATATTCCATTTTTTTGCAATAATTAAAAACCCAGTAAGGCAACATTTTTTTAATGGAAATAGGAATTGATAGCCACTTTTGTACTGGAGGTAGTAGATGTATAAACTACATAATACATATTCTCATTCCTTGACAGTGGAAATGCATCAATATATGAACTAGTCTAGTTGATTTCTTAGTTCCCATGCAGAGCAGGGAGGCACGTAGAACACATGCCTAACATTATTTTACAAGGATGGCGTTTTCCACGTGAAAACGCGTCGTTTTTATGATCAAGTGCTCAGCTGTGGAGTGATTTTCCAACTTATTATAGTGTTTCCCCTATGTTATAACGTAAGTATCATCAATGTCTGAGTTAACTTCTGCTTTAAAAAATGTAAAAGTTCGCCTATCTTTTCAGGTAGAAATATTTTTACTATTTAAATACCTGTTAGAAAAAACAACAAGTTCTGCCTCATTAAATTTGTTCTAAGTAAAAAATTTAATGAGCCCAGTGGCCATCATAAAAAATAAATTACAATTTTGATACGTGTCCCTGAAAGTCCTCAGTAATAATTCAAAGCTTGTTTCCTTATTCATGAAAGCTTTTCCAACTGCTCAAAGGAGCTTTTTATAGTGACTACTAAGAATGCGTGGTTCATTAAAGAATGTTTGAAAATTTCTTATTTTATCAAAAATTAAACATCATGGGAAGAAAAAACTTGATGACAAAAGACTAATAAATGTTTTAGTTTATAATATTCTAGAATTTAAAATAACATAAATTTTAAAAACATATTTTGCAACGAAAATTTTTTATTTAGTAGAATATGTTAAAATGTTTTTTAAAAATGCATATCTTCACACAAGAGGAACTAAGGAAAAAAAATTCTCAGAGCCAGCCATGTCATCTGTGTGAAGTGTGTTTTTATGGAAAGGGAGGAGAGGAAGTTCTGGGAAAGAAAAGTGTATGTTAGGTGGGTAGAAATCTGGGGGTCAATGTGTGCAGGAATGACGGAAGTGTGAATCCATCCCTCCTACTGCGGCGTGAGGCGATGGGTCAAGAGAATCTGGCTGGAGAGGTCAAAAGGTTTCCCTCAACGAGTCTCTCCCCATCCGGTCTGCCACGTAGCAAGGGCTAAGTCCTCAAATGAAGCGAACCACTTGGAGTAGCCTATGGCAGGGGTTTTAGTTATCCAATAAATGGTTCCCGGGGCAGCGGTACCCATACCCGACTACCCACACAATTTATATAGCATATGAGAAAAAATATAAATGTTCTATTTTAAAATATAGGAGAATCCAATAATATTCCATTGTAAACTGACTGGTATTATATTAATATGGAAGTGATTGTCTGAAACCAATCCGGTAAAAAATTAATTATACTCGTTAAAGATGAATCTTTTAAACTTAGTAAATGAAAAAAAGCTTCTTACTTAACTCTGTTGGGATTGAATGAAAATAAAATATTGTGAATATAGCGATAGCTAACATTCATCGCATTGTTTCGACGCTGAAACTTTGACAAACTGGAAAATTAGGATAAAATGAGACAGGGAAGAAGGGTAAGGAAGCGGTTAGGACACATAGCTAAATTCATTCAAATTACAAAATCCAACAAAATTTTGATTCTTGTGAAGTGGTGGTCTCTCACCAGGTCGATACTGTTGATTTCTGTGACTAAAATAATAAGATTTACAAACCATGTTTTGAAAATCTAATCCTGTTGCTATGGCGATGTCATATGAGTGGATCGAGGACAGGTAAGTCACTGCTTCAGTGCCATAATTCTGATATATGGTAGAAATATTTTTAATTTATCTCCCTTCGTCGCGGCGCATCGCACGAGTCGAATAAATGTTCCCGGCGCGGTGGTGGATGACCCGTCTTCAGGAAAACATACTTTGATGATTAAAAATACACCTTTGCTCTGAAGCTTTAAGGAAATTTGTTCGCTAAAATTTAATCTAATTTCTTTAATTTCCACTCGCAATCATATAAACGAATTAAAGTTGAGAATATTACACATCACCTCAATATTTTACGTCACTCTATTATTTTATGATTCTTTTCACTACCTTGGTAAGAAGTAATTTAGAATACAATTCCGTTATCAGGTCCCCATACTATAAAGTACACCAAATTTAAATTGAGACAGTTCAACAAAATTTTTAAGGTTGATCAATTTAAAACTATCAATACCATTGATCAAAACAATTGTGTTGTAGTACTGACTTGTCTTGAAAAAGAACCATGACTGTTTTGTACTTTTATTCGAATTAGTTAATGACTTAATGGATGCACCTGACTTAATTAAACTAATAACGTTCCGAGTACCAAATCGTAAAACGAGACTTCCTTAGTTATTTTTTGTTCATTCATCTAAAAGTATTTTATTAATTCACTAGTCCAAAGGCTACACAGGCGTGGAAATAAGTTCAGTTTCGTTGAAATTTTTATTTATTTCATACTAAAATTTCTAACATTTTGTATCACTAACATTATTTTATTCTTTTATCTGTAACTAACTTTTTTATGTAATTGTTTAAGTTATAAATTGATTTTCTAAAGTGTTGATTTTTATTATTTATTCCAGGCAGGTATTAATATCTTTTTTTCTCTTTTTTGTATTTGTTAGATTGATGTGTTAATTTATTTTGTTCCTATCTTATTTTAAAAATTCTTTTAATGCTTTATTTTGATTCTACGTACATGATATTATTACGATGTTAATTTTAATGCACTGTGTTATGTCAATAATTCAAATTGTTTATGTAAGAGCCCGACGGGCGTAAATAAACAAATAAATAAATATTTTAAAAATGACCATATGTGATGGTTATGCGGGGTTACAGTAGAACCACTTTCGTGGCAGAGAGGTGAGCTTCTAAACCCTGGACCCAAATGTAGTGGGTTGAAAACACGGCGTGGGAAAACCAAGTAATTATAAATTCACAATCATAGATTAGACAAAATAATGTTAAGAACATTTGCACTTGGCTAAAAAGAGGAAAATCTCACTGTTCAAGTAAATTGGTGATGATGTAAATTAACTACCTCCCAACAGTTGTCTTCCCTTTCTTCTCCAATACTTGCATACAGCATCAGTCTCTACGTCCAACTTTTTTTTATTATTTGAACACCGCATGAAAGTCTCAACTGCTGGACCAAGTAAGACCATGGCATCTCTAATTGGCATATTTTGCGAGGCCCAAATGCATGAGGACGGAAAAGAACCTTCAACTTTTGCTAATTCAAGCAACGTAACGTGATAAACGCATCTAATTAACTGTATCGTAAATGGGGAAGCTGCAGTACTACTTGCTCCGGGCGATAAGACCTATTGTGCGGTGTAACATAAGTAAAGGAATGTGCGATAGTTATTCATCGTGACGTTCTTTGGTAGTTCTGAGAATATTAAAATCTCTAGAATATTAATTATTAGCTGCGTTCTCCCTGTTAGCTTCATTTATAAAGATTATTTATCATCCGCGCGTCTGACCAACCAAGCGGTTTTAATGTTTTCTTATGATTTATGAACGTGATTGAGTTGGAAAGGTGGACCCAACAGAATTACGACAAGAGAGAACTAGGATAAAAAACCTCATACTTTTTTTATATTTTTGTGGATTATGGATTATGTATTTTCTATTATTTATTTTTCCACTTGAGATTTTCGTATTTTGGATACACACTTTAAAGATACTATTTTAGTCGTCAAGTTGTGTAAAAATAGATTAGATATTTAATGCGGACTTTCTAATGGTAGTACTCAATAAATAAATTTTAAAAATTAAATAGAGGTCGAAAGCTATGGAAAAATTAAAAACCATGAAAATGAAATACCTTGAAATACAATGAAATACCACCAAATACCATTAAATACAATGAAATTCCAGTGAAATACCATGAAATTCAATGCAATTCAATGAAAAACTATGAAACACCATATAATACAACTAAATAAATCGAAATAACATGAATTATGCCAAGATTCAATGACTTTCCAAGAAACACACTAAAAAACAAGGAAATACCATAAAATATCATGAAATACATGCCATGAGTTAACAAGAAAAAACATTATATGAATGTATTTTCTGATTTATTTTCCGATTAAATTCAATTTTATTAAAATAGTCTATTATATTTTTTGTATTATATATTTTATTATATTATAATATGCAATCCATAAAAATAGAACCCACATAGTCGATGCAAACTCATAATTCATGTATATACAAAGTATAGTTGTTTATTATCTGACAGTGTTACATTTATACTGTCCCTTACTTGTTCGCACTTGAGATTATTGATTTACTTAGAATTTTTTTTATATTTTTATATCTTTTTTCTGTTTTCTTGAACCATAAAAAATAAGTGACAGCAAAAACATAACTACACTACTTAAGTCACCTGTAATTTTATAATAACGGTTATTTGTGGGTTTGTACAGATTGGCACCAATGGAAAAAAAATTACATTTCATTAATACGTCATTTTCTTACACATTATACTTTGTACTTTATACCTATGTTAATGGCACATGTTGGGCCCTATATTTTTTAAATAAATAAATAAATAAAATTCCATGATATATATACCACTAAATACTGTAGGTTAACTTATAGGGAATTCACATCTCCCAAATAACAATAATATTTACAGTTCCCCACATTCACATGCGACTTGTAACATTACAACCTCGCGCGAGATGCCTCACGCGGAAATCGTTTCATTCTCTTTCCAGTGGTCTCAGCCGCTGGTTTAGTCCTAAATCCCCTCTGACGTACGCGATCTGTTTTGTTCATAAAATTATTGTAACGTGAGTTGGTTAAAATAAAAACTAAATTTAAAATATTTGAATTCTGATTTACACACCGAGAATAATGACGCAACCTTGGTTTCTGCGGATTGGAGAACCACAGAACCATCCAGCTAACAATCCATTTAAATTGGCGATAATCACAATCCTCCAAAATACCATGAAATGTCTCAAAATACTACGAAATAACACGCAATACCACCGAATTTATACCGGGAAATACCATGAAATATCATGAAAACCACGAAATATGATGAAATACCTAAAAAAAAACTTCAAAATACCTCGGAACCCAAATAATACTATGAAATACCTCAAAATGCAGACCGTAAAATACTGTGACATACCATGAAACAAACACCATTAAATACAAAGAAATAACACGATATACCATGAAATACCTTTTCTCCTAAAGTGCCAGTTATTGTTTACTTGATCGCATAAAAAAATCTCACTACGAACAATTTTTACCTGAGAAGTAGGTTCCTCAGAACGTTATTTTGGAAAAAGTATTTTTTCGAGGATGGATTTTCTCCCGATATGTAGGTTATATTTATTTTTGTATTTATTGTTGAAGTATTCGTAAGTATATCGATAAAATATACGACGAAACCCTTCGAGTACTTATCATATCATTATGATAAATACTTTACAGCTATTAAAGAGAAGGGAAAAATTATTTAAATACAACGCATGAATATATAACAGTGTCTAACACTAGATTGTTAATAAGCCGGTTGAATCACGGAGCTTGACATTTATTACTGAAACAATTACTATTTAATGCATGAATTTTATTAATTTACATTCCTACAAGTTGACTTTTGACTCGGCGATGAGCACAAACGGTTAGGGTTCTTGATCAATCTGCGTGCCTGGCTCTCGATTCCTATATCCTGTATGCACAGATAATAATTACCTGAATGAACCGTTTCATTATGAATACGCGAATTTACACACTCCAACGTGACGCCCGTTTAATAGAACGAATACACCACAGGGTCCCTGGAAAATAATTGTTCAACAGAAATCGTAATTAATTATATAAACGAAAAATATAAACCCCTTACTTATAAATGCGGTGTAAATATTACGAAGCGCGTAACTTCATGTGAACTTAGTGAAGATCTTGACTTATTACCATGACGTTGTTTGGTTAAAACGCGCATAATGTTGGCACTGCTGGTGGACGCGGTGCACTCTCTCGTTGCAGCAGCTGGTCCAGTTTCCTCAACACCTAGGATTCTTGTTGCAGAGTCTACATCTTCGTGTCACCTGTTTCTGTACTTCATCACCTGTTCCTGTACTACATTTTATTTAACTTAATTTCAGTTTATGTTTTTAATATTTATAATATGTTTTTGTAATACCTGCATCAAGTGTAAAGCGCCCCTAAGGTGATATTTCACAAAAGCGGCGCTAATAAATAAATAAATAAATAAATAATCCAGGCTGAAGGCCGGCTTTACCACAGCAACGTCTAACGGGCTTGTAAAAATCTAATTAGTAATATCGTAATTACTTATTTTCAATAACCAATTTGGTATGTTGTACCTACTTCTTGTGTCCAGCTTTGGGCAAAGGAATATAGGTAGATTTTTCAGTTTCGCTCTTTTGAAAGACCACCATTGCCAAAATAAGTTTTTTTTAAATGGCTTTAGCCGTTTAGTGACCAGATTCAAATGTATTATCAACCACGTACCATCCAACCTTTCTTAACCCCATTTCCTATCCTTCCCTACTACGTGCAGCCTTACTAGTATTACTACATACCCAATTTTGGGTTACCACATTCTAAGGTAATTCGATTACATTGAAATGGTCATTTATTAATTTTGATAAGTGCCCATCATATTCCCGTTTGAGTGTGGAGAATGGAGCCGTAATGTTGGTAGCCTTTGTCTTGCTTCTTGTGCAATCATCAGTCTTTCAATCTCCCAAGGAGATTCCTAATATGGCTCTTTTAATGTCCATGTTTGTCACGTTTTATGTAAGAGCTCATGTGTGCATTCCAAACATGGACACCGGTAGTATTATGTAAAGCAGGTGTTCGGAGTTGTTGAGGTATCTTCTTATTTTTTAAGATGTACTTTAGTTTGTCAATGCCAGGACATTCAAATTTTATCTTTCTGAACAATTTCACTGGTCTTGTTTTCTTTTACTAATTTAGAAACTGTTATATTCAAATATAACCACAAAAGGAATATACTATAATCTGTACGCAGGTTTAGATGATTTTGACAGCGTTTTTACTACACAATACAAGAGCCTTTCTCCTTCTCAAGAGGCACTCTCGGTTTGAAAACCTTTATGTAGAAGAAAATGTAGAAAAAAACACCAACTGACGAAAAAGAAATCCAGTTTCGACCTGTCTTCTTCTGAGCCCAAGACATAATCTGCCACGAAACTCTACATTTATAATAAATATTATAAGTATAAATTTGTAAAACTTTTTGTAGTTTTTCAAATGGTTCGTTTTTGTGGTATTTTTTAAGGACCCTGTATTAGATATTACAATAAGATAAAGCATTAACTATATTGCTTATAAACAAGCAATGACCTTTTGTAGAATGATCATTATTATTATTGCTAGTTTCCATATCCATTCTATGCAATTCTAAGAAGTAAAATTAGTAAATTATTTTATTTTGACACATAATAGCGATAAATGTTACCTGCATGCACTGAGACCAAAGAATCTTGACTCTGTAAAATGCATAGTAAAGTACCCACTAAAAACCAGCTTTGTACTATTGTAAATGCAGTGGGATAGGAATCTCTTATTTTTTCTATTTTATTTATTTAATTAAATTGGTAATTTTTTTAATGGTTGAATTGGTGAAAATGCAAAACTATATAAACTTGTCTGATTTTTCTATGACCTTTTCTTGACTTTCCTAAAAAAGATTAGCTTACACCAACTTTACTATCTTTTTGATCTGAAAAAAACTGTCCAGAAATTAATCAACTAATTATTATCTCTATCCATCTATTTTCATTATTCACACAAACTAATACTAATATACGAATGTACTGCATATTATAGATATTGGAACGATTTTATAAAAACGAACAAATTAATTTTATTTAATGCTGTCGTTCGGTATACACCGCATTGTTTATGATTACATTTGTTAAAAATGCAACGGTTTTATAACGTTAGTAAAAAATAAATTGAACAATTTGAGATTATTACTGAGACATTAATTTGTAGATTAATATTATTAATGAGATAGGGTCCCATTAGCTCAGTTGGTAGATCGGTGCCCCGGCAAGGCGAGGGTCCTGGGTTCAAGTCCTAGATGTGACCGTATCTTTTTTCTGATTTTTCTGTTTCAGATTTTCGTTTAGGAATCGCTTATATAATATTACAATAAATATTACAATTTGACGTTTTATTCATCAAGTTATTCCAAAAAATAAATATTTATCCAAGACTTGTAAAAAAGTCAATAGATGTCGTACATTAAAAATAAAAATGAAATTTATTTATCTAAAGACACTGTCTAGATTGCGTTTAGTTCGGGTTGAATAATAAAGATAATTGCCAATTAAGATGTGCGGTGAGAAAGGTGAAGACAATGTTAGTAGTTCTTATTCTAATTATGATACAGTTAAATATGACCGAATGAGATCGAAGGAGGGTCCCATTAGCTCAATTGGTAAAGCGGTGCCCCGGCAAAGCAAGGGTCCTGGGTTCGAGTCCTAGATGTGACCGTATTTTTTTTTGATTTTTGTGTTTCAGATTTTCGTTTAGGAATTGCTAATAATGTCTTCGATAGTTAAATAAATAATATTTACAAGGAAAGGTCACAGATTATAAAAAGCATCACTCTTTCTGCAATAATGATAACAAGAGAAATACACGTTTTCCTTGCTTTCATCTTTATACAATGTGCGCAATATTTAACACATTAAAAAAAAAAAACACAGGTATTGAATAAAATGTCAAAGAACACCAATAGAATATATTAAATACAAATGAATTACGGGAGACAAGCCAACCTTTCATTCATTCATTAAAATCACATCTCCATTCCTTTGCCAGAAAAGGTGAAATTCACAAATCTATAAATCATGTAATTTTAATTGCGGACTTAGTGCATTCATCATATCAGACAAGGCGCAGCATCTCTTGGTCCTATTAAAAGATAAGTGAAATTAAGAGGAATACGTTTAAACAAATATCGTGAATCCGTTCCAGTTCTACAAATAATCTTTCTGTTATTGACTGTCAAGGGCGACACGGGTAAGGATAAGAATTTTAATTTTAAATTTAATATTATAAAGTTTTGGATCACAGACAGTTAAAAAATGCTTTTAATATCGAAATTATTTTCATTAGAATAAATCGTACTTTCTTATAGCTATTAACTCACTACAAGATCCTATACATTTTGTCGTGTGCATTTCATTTTACACAAATAGAGATAGAAAGCTCAGTATTTTTTATAAAATTATTTTATTCTTGTTTAACTAAATTTTATTACTTTTAGTAATTATCCATTAGGCGCAGAAATTTAATCTAATATAGGAACACAAGATATATTTGAGTGAAATTATTATCACTCGTGTTACATATTATCAGCAAATCAGTAAAAAAAATACTTTAATAATAACCTAAATTTAAAAATAAAGAGGCAAATTATTTTTTGTGTCAAAAACACAAAGAACAAATAATGTACAAGATCATTCAGTTACAAAATAAATTTATTTGATAAATCATGCAAGATATAATAAATCTTTACAAAAAACTTTATTTAATAATGCCTGCTTGATTGCAATACTCTCTCGACATTCCGTCTGGTCATGCAAATCATATTTGACACACATTTGCATGTGCACATTGGTCAATGAACGTATTTGATGAGGCAGATTGAATAGCTAACAAAATTTCTCACTTTGACACCTCCGAGTTGAATATGTGCAACAAAGTAAATCATTGGCTATTGGCCATTGCGAAAGTAATTTATAATAATACCATAATATCAGTACTTCAGTGATTAGCATTTGAAGACCTAAAACATTAACATTAACAGCTGAAATGGTTTTATGAAAAAAGGGGAATTTTTAAAATATTATTTAATTTAATCAATTGGATTGCTAAACATTACTTCGTATAAATATCAAAATGTCGAACCATCTGATTACTATTTGAGTATCATGCCCACCTAACTATTGACTATCTCTATATATCTATAATAATTCTTTTTTAAACATCTGGGGCCCTTTCATATTGAATGATAGTGTAAAGTTTAAAAATAATCACACTATCCATATATTATAAAACTAATAAAATAAGTATTTTAATCAGTTTATCACTTATACCTAATTATCTATTAGGATTTATTGTCACGTAGAACGGAACGGAACGGAACGGAACGGAACGGAACGGAACGGAACGGAACGGAACGGAACGGAACGGAACGGAACGGAACGGAACGGAACGGAACGGAACGGAACGGAACGGAACGGAACGGAACGGAACGGAACGGAACGGAACGGAACGGAACGGAACGGAACGGAACGGAACGGAACGGAACGGAACGGAACGGAACGGAACGGAACGGAACGGAACGGAACGGAACGGAACGGAACGGAACGGAACGGAACGGAACGGAACGGAACGGAACGGAATGGAACGGAATGGAACGGAACGAACGGAATTGAGTCCATTCGGCTGAATTCGGAATCGGACTTGAGGAACGACGTACTTGTTGTTTTAAATACAAAAATAAAATGACATAATCCTTTTCATATTGTTTTACAGTGTGCTAAGGAACATAAATGACTAAATTTTGTATTAATAACATTTCATAAAGTACATGTGTTAATAAAATTGTAAATGTGTTGCACAAGACGTCATCAGTTTCGTAAAACGTTTACTATAAATGGACCATTAATAAACATAATAGCGGCGACCTTAAAAATAAAAAATTTAGAAATAGTATGTAAGTAACATGAGAGAACATTTATAGTCAGATTGTACGTAGAAAATAAAAATTCAATTTATCGATCGTTAACAGGTTTTTACGAGAAGAATACCAATCATAAACATCCACACAGGGAAACCATTGAAACGAAGAACGGTTCAAGGTTTCATTAAAAAGCAGAAGAAAGGTTACCTGTCAGAAACGAGAGCCAAATATATTATCGTACCAGTATAAAAGTGGTATTTAGATTAAGCAGTTATCGTGACTCGAATGCCATGATGAAAAAAAGAAAGTTTTGCCAAAAAAAAACAAATTTACGATGTATTCATGAAAACAATACGAAATTTACCAACCGATTCAAGAGAAACATTGCAACATAAAATCTAGTTATATGGATGTTTGGCAGCATTTATAAATATCTATTAGTAAAGCATGATGGTCAAGAGAAAGAGGCCCAAAATGGCCCAAAATGCAGCACAAGTTTCATAAACGAGTTCACCGCTCGAGAGATTTTGCCTCATCAGATATCCGTGTTTTTTTAAATGTTTATATTTTAGGCCCGTCTTTCAATAGATTATATAAGATGCATATGAAAATCTGCGTTGTCACTGCGAATTAAAAGCAAGCACCGCAAATATATTTTTTTACAGATCTTATAGCCGATGGATATCATAATAATTGAGTTATTATCATTTCGATGACTCTCTCTCGTATGACGGATTAACATAGGTAATATTGAAGAATGTTGATGACAGTAGTAAAATACATAAATATTATACTTTTTTGTTTTAAAACCACGATATTTATTAATTTAAGAACCGACCGGTTTCGCTTTACTTAAGCATCATCAGGGTACAAATTAATACTAAACAAGAAGTACATAATGTGTGTATATATATAACAAAATATAGAGGGAGACAACATGATACAAATATAAGCAACACAAAGACGGTCATAAAATACATTAACATAAGTGCACAAGTAATGGAAAAACCGCTAGATAATTATGTAGACTAATGGGTTATATCAATAAATCGGGAGAAACTTATTGATATAACCCATTAGTCTACATAATTATCTAGCGGTTTTTCCATTACTTGTGCACTTATGTTAATGTATTTTATGACCGTCTTTGTGTTGCTTATATTTGTATCATGTTGTCTCCCTCTATATTTTGTTATATATATACACACATTATGTACTTCTTGTTTAGTATTAATTTGTACCCTGATGATGCTTAAGTAAAGCGAAACCGGTCGGTTCTTAAATTAATAAATATCGTGGTTTTAAAACAAAAAAGTATTTTATTTTATTAAATATGTCAAACCACAAAGTGATTGCTTTCTACAATAACATAAATATTAATTCAAGTGAAGGCTGTTTATAGCTCCTTGCATTCCATCACCCACACAGCGTCACACACTTCTGCACTAGTACATATTACTTATAGTCAGTGAGTAGTGAACTTGTCTGTTACATTAGATTCGCGATGTTGATTCCAATCTACAAAGACAGTTCTTACCGTGTCTCCATTTGCGTACACACTACAGACTGACCTACACACATATGGTGCACACATATTATAGAGACAAGTAGTATAACTACTCGTGTCTCCATTGCACATTAGGGTGGGTCGTCCTTCGTTAAGATATGAAGATTTTTGTAGAGATGTCGTTCTATCGGGAATCTTAAAAGTTGCATTTTACCCATTTCAATCACACAACATTCACATTTTTTCCTGTTTCAACAATGCTTTTAGTCCTACTACCGAGGCATGAATATTGGACATTTGGAGTAATTTTGTAAAATATTAACAATTCTTAAACATAATTTTCATGTTTCAGCAATTTACCAATAGAGTGTGTCAAAAAAAAAGGTTTTTTCAAACATCTTTTCCACGGTTCTGCTCATAATATTATATGCCTAATACAAATCTGTCTTTGTCCGGCCGATACTTCAACAGAAGGTGCTCCGAGGAACTAGTTGAACATGGTTAACATTTGTCACATGAGAACGGGTCTTTTCTACGGCAGTTTAACAACTCGGCTGTGAAACAATTTACCAGCGTATTTATTTCCTCCCTCCTATATCATGGGTGTTTTCAAGACCATGTTCACCCCTTTCTTTCTTCAAAAAGACTCTCCACACAGAATCCCTGAAAATAACAAAAAAGATCAAAAATGTGAAATCAAGCCATTTTCCTCGTGGCATGTGTGGAGTTTTTTTGTCTTATGTGACACTTCACAAAAAGGCCCCTGTCTGTATAGTGTAAAAGCAGGGGGACTATATCGCCACCGGTTGGGCAGCTTGGTGAGGCGGGTAAGTAAGTACGGAGATAATATAATAAAAAATTCTTAAAAGTAGCATTTTAAAACACTCTATAATGTACTCAAAAATATATTTTTTAAGCTTTGTAAAACATTTTAGGTAAGTACCTACGGGTTGTGAACTTGTCGATATGTCAGTTGATATAACCCTTTTTGTTTATCCTCATGAAGTACACGGGGTGTCTGTAAATAATGACTTATCTCGGAGGATTTAAACAAATAAAAGACATTTCAAAAACTTTTGCCAAAATATATACTATGGAAAACTTTTAACAAATATTATTTAAACAACCAGTATTCAAATGCCCAACTTTCTAAACCATTGACATATAAAAACTTGATACCAAAAAAGCCCACCCTAATATTTATTTTATAAATAAACACCGGTTTGTCCATTGTACATTGAATTGAGACAGCGCCACATAGAGCGTTCTGACGTATTAGAATGTCTGCGCATAAATCAGCATCACTCGGAAACGGATGCGGTCAGGTAATGTGGTGCTGACAGGTGTCTAGATCAGTTATAATAATAATTTTATAGTTGTCTTGTAGTTAAAAATAAACTAATTATTCAAACATATCATCAAATGTATGTAGTGTTGCGTCGGTAAAATTAGTTTTAACTATTTACTCCAGATGGTGTTAGTGTGCGGTAAGCAATGCGCGCGCACGCCAGGGTCCGAATGGTTCCGAGTATATTCCCGAACTTATCCGATTGTAGGTAGACGGCTCAGTTTAGGAAGCGGCTCTGGTAGAATATCTTAGAGCCTTGACAATAAGGGATGTCAGTCCAGTAGCACTAATTTGTAATTCTTATCTCTAAATAGTATAAAATAAAGTCGCTATCAGCGTTAGTCTGTTTGTGCGCTTAGTTCTTCTAAACTAAGGAACGGATTTCGATAGATTTTAAACTATCCTTTAGAAAAAAAATTCCGAAAGGTTTACATATATAAACCTTTCTATATTTATAGAAAATATTGAAAAATCAATGTTTTGTAATCAAGACGTAAAAATATATTTTCGGGCACTTATATTGCTAAGTCTGGCTAAATATTATGAGATATGTCAAAATGGGATGTGATGGAATTTTATATCTTAAAAAAGCCTACAGAAATGTCTTAGATGGTATATGTCTATCCCATAAAGATAACTCTCAGCAACGAGTACACGTCAGCTAGTCGTAAATAAACAATATTGTAATCTAGACGAACTGTCTATAAATCATTGAATTCTCCCATAGTACACTTTGCAAATGGAATCTGAAGATTAGTCGTAATTGAAAGACATTATATGTAGTATCTACCTATTCCAGATTTTAACAAGAACGGATCATCACATTTATATTTGCCAATGTGTTGTCTTAGAATATTTCTAAGTAGAATGACGTGAACACAAATAATGTATTTTGCTTCGCTTGAGCTGATTTTACACAAAGAACGGCGCTTTTCACAAATCATCCAAATAATATTACCGGTGATTTTATTTGACTCTTCTAGAAGTGTTCATAGCTTTTAGCTAGATCATTATCGTGATTTTATACATACGACGGGAGCTTAGAATTTAAAGAAAAAAGATGATTTTATCTTGAACAAAGAATTACAAGATTTTGCAGGCAGTACAGTAATTATGAGGAATGAAAATCTGTTCATATGTTAGCGTGAAGAATAACCAAAACAGTAAAACATTGATAAGTAGAATAACATTTAGATAGTAAGGCCAATCACAATCATCAAACATGCTAATCCCGGTTTTGTGTCTGTCTGTAACTCTGGTTCAATGAACTCTAGAACTCAGATTTGTTTTGAATTTAAGTTTTATTTTGAAAAACAGAAACGATTGGGTGAAAAATTCAGACAAGCGATAAAATAGATACCTACCTATTAAATAAAGTTTACCAGATTTTTTTTTACTGTGTTTTTAAATTGGAATTACAATATCACTAATTTATTTATTTATTTTATTTATTTATTTTATTTATTTATTTTATTTATTTATTTTATTTATTTATTTAACGTCCAGAGGGCTTTTACATGGTTGGTAGTATAATTTTAATTTGACAAATACTTTCAAACATAAAAAATAAGAATAAAATTACATTTGATAAAAGCTATGTAACAAGTCATACAAACACAAGAAACAAAAACAGAAAATTACAGCTATTTGTTGGTTTACACGATGTGTTTAGGAGTATTGTTGAAATAAATGTTTTAAATGATCCACAAAACTTGCCAAGTTGGTATTGAATATGTCAACATCACCCAAGTAATGATTTCCCATGGTGTGAAGTCGTTGTATCGGAGAGTGGGCAATGTAGTTACGCTTATGTGTGCTGCTGTAGAATATTGTATTTTGTCGTGTTGTTACTGTGGGTGTATGTATGTTTATAAGTTGCAGGAGTTCACAACAATCGAATTACCTATGTACCTATACATGCGTTGTATAGGTACATAGGTATTAGTGTTGTACAGTTGGTCTCATTATGAAGATTAATACTGTTTTTCTACAGTCAGTCAACGACTGGAATTTCTTCAGAGTCAAATCAATAATGATGCCATTGGCATTTTTGTTTAAACATATTTCTTTTAAGTATTAGTAGGTATCTACATTGGTGGTAATATTATAAACAGTTATTAAGTTTTTGAAAAGAAGCAATGTACAAAAAAAAAGAATTTAATAGTATGTGTTACTCAGTATTGAGCATTTGTATTACGTCGTTGACAACATACGACGTCCATTAACCCAATGACGTCATTAACGACGCCCAACTAGTTCGAACAAGTAGAATGCGTCGCGGCGCGCTACATTAAGCAGCGACGTCTTTCTAGCGTAACAATGTTTTACCACTGAACAAAAGGGTGTTTGTTATTACAGGACCTTATTTTATTAATTACTGGACTTCATAGACCATTCGCATTCGGACAGATGATTAACAAATATGTCTTGGTAACTTTTCAAAAGTTGTCACTTTACAAAAATGAGTCAAATTCACAACTTTCTTTCTTTCACTATTTCACACTGACAATCAAAGATACGCAAGAATTTGCGTAAGATAGCGAAGTATTTGTTATTATCGAAGATTTACGCCACAAAATGCCATAAATTTCCAATTGATTTCCATGCGCTAAATTCTATCTTATGTACCTTCGCAAATTACCTCAAATTGGTAAATATTATTATGTTTTTATGAAAAGGAATTAAACTATATTAATTCAAACATGGAAAAAACAAAGATATTATTGATAATGTATCAGAGATTTTCTATCTACAGCGATTTACAGTTAAAATAATCTTCCATTTCGCAAGACTCTCATGTAACGTTTTTAGGTAGTTTGGACAGCAGTCAAAGTTTTCTGTGTGACAACCGATAACCCCTTCTTTTGAATGGCGAAAATGATGCAAATTAATAGTGAGGATCTGAAGCACCTTCACAGATAATAATATCACGATTCGAATCGTTGGTAAAAAGTCACTTATAACATTTAAATTTAATCAAACTCTTATTTTTAAAACTAGCGATGAGTTACATAATAATTTTAACATGTTGATTCGACAGAGGCCAATGCAAAATAGTCGGAATAATGTGTAATAATAAACAGGAAGGCAAACAAAACAACAAGCAGAAAAAATCAGGTTAAAAATGTTTTTTTTTCACATTCATTTGAATCTTTTTATTATCTTCGAATATGTGATGACACGTTGTGTCATTAGCAAAATAATAGTTTCACGCGAATGTTGCATCAAAGAACATCAAACGAGACTCCTTTTCTCACCGTGGAAAATAAATGCTTAAAATAATAATATTATGTTTATTTTACGAATATTTGGTTTCCTTTACAATTAGAACAATGTCTCTTGGTACAATTTGAACAATGATTTCTGGACACTCTAAGAATATAATTTTCTTTTAAAAGTTAGAATTTAATTGTGCATTTAATTGTTTGGGAAAGATTTCAAAAATTGTATCAAAATGCACGCCATGAAAGGATTGAAAAATGTATAATCTTACAAAAATTTTGAAAAAGATGGAGGGCGGTTAAAGCATTTAAATTGCAATACCGAAATGGTTCCGAAGAAAAACTTTTTTTTAGGTTTCTGTGGTCCGGTAAAATTTTTCATATAACGTATATAGTATACACGGTATTTGAAAATTGGTGGTACTTTCCGAAAGGCAATGTTTTCACATTACATTCAAAGGTAACTAGTTTGTAAGGTAATCGCATGGAAGTTTTTTTTTGTTTGTTTTGAAGAGCATTTAGAACCATGTTTTATACAAAATATAGGGTATTATTGAAGACAATATAAGTTATTCTTAAACGAAAATTTGAAACAGAAAAATCAGAAAAAGATCCAGTCGCATCTAGGACACAGGATCCTCGTCTTGCCGGGACGCCGCTCTACCAATTGAGCTAATGGGACCCTACTTTCTTTCGTCATATTTAACAGGATTTTATTAATAAACTTCGGTCTTGCGATCATACATAATATAGCAGCTAATAAAAATGTGCTATGAGAAGATGAAGATATTGTTGGTAGTTCTTACTCGAAGTATGATGCAGTTAAATATGACCGAAGAAGATCGAAGACAAGGTGAGGGTTTCGGGTTAAGTCCTAGATGCGACCGTATTTCTTTTGTTTCATATTTTCGTTTAAAAATCGCTAATATTGTTTTCAATAATTAAGTATGCAATTTGTGGTTTTACTCATTAAGTTATTCCAAAAATATATTGTTTTGGCGCCAACAGCCGAAGATTGGGTAATTATTTCGATTTAAATATCAAAATATATTATTTCCACTGGTACCTTTTTGCTACCTAAAAACCATAAAAGATTCAGGATTAAGCTAATGTTAGGGCCCTATCGCAGTAACCTCGCGTACTACAAAGTTATTCATAATTCTTTGTTTTAAATACCGCCTTACCTTCACAAATTACGGCATATTTCACAATATTAAGTTTTTTATATTAATATGATAAATATTTCACCATGGCCTGACTAAATTATTCCTAAAATGTAATTATTTTCTTACATCATTAAGGTTTTGCTTGAGGTAGAGCAGATTAAAAATGTGTACACAATATCAAATACATCGGCTCATCCTAATTTGTAGGTCAAGGCCGTTCAGAGTAAATAAAATACATCTTCAATTCATTTATCATAATAAACCGGTTTTAAAAGAACACACAGTATTGCGGTCAAGCGATTTTCGTAAATTTTTGTCACTTAGATACATTTTTTCTATTAACATGGTGAGAAGTGAGAATGTATTTTACACATAGATAGTATTACTAAACAATGAGACCAACTTGCCGCAACCATAAATATAAAAAAGTTTTTTTGTTTTTGTTTTATATGAATACCGCACACAAGTCCTAACCTTCTGGAACCAGTGAGAACATGGCATCCCCGATTGAAGTATGTTATAAGGCTGAGTGTCGTTGGGAGAAGAAGGAGATGCGAAAGAGGAAGGTGGGGGAGTACCTCACTACTCAGATATGGTCACCAAACAAGGCTAAAGCCATTTCAAGCAACGTTTAAATTCTGAATGGTGCTCTTACTTTTACAACAGGGCGATACTAATAATAATAATACTTGGATGACTTGTATAGCGCCGTTTTTGTGCAAAAACACCTCAAGGGCGCTGTACAAACTTATAATACATTTCTACAGTGATCTATGTTATTACTTAACTATTTAGGGAGAAAATATACAGTATAATACTTACCTGGTAGGTCACTACGAGAGTGTATTCTACCCTGGAACGGGCCGCATGTACACTATATATTATTTAAATAAATAAATTGTGAGATAACATAAATCAATCAAGTAAAAATTACTTGCGCACGTCGGGATTTGCACCCTTGACTGTCAGCTTGCCAGTCGATAGTTTTACACCCCGACCACGGAGGCCGTCAAATATTAATTAAGGTGATATAACTATTTTTATGACGGCTTCACCTCTTTTTGTAAGTAACGAAAATAACAACACAGATTATTTCTTGCAACATTCTGTTTACCTTTTTTACGTATTTTGAAATATCGTATTGTTTACTCTTTAGTTGACAAGATTAGGCTACTTTTCACAAAACTACTGACCTATTGTCTATTGGTATCGTTTTCGTGGTTTACCTAACCAAATCACACTAGCTGAAGTACCCGGCTTGCCCAGGTTTTGCACAGAATTTTACGAAATCAGAAGTAAACCTTTAGAATATTTTGAACATCATATGGGGAAAATTTCTTCAATAATTACGTTAAGGCGTGACAAAAGAGGAAGGGATGGTTCTTCTAACTCTCGAGCAAAAAGTGACTTTCCTCTGTTGAAAGTCAAGTGTGCAAAAAACAGTAAGGCCTGAAGGTGGTTTGAGAAGCATACGTCATGATGCACACATTTACAATCTCATTGCCGATAGCCTGAAAACGGAGAATAGATAAATAGGAAAAAAATGTTAAATATAATTATTATTTAAACTGATCAATCTAATAATTTCATTCATATTAAAGATAAGATAATTTGTATTGTTATGTTGTGTCAAATTATTACTGTCATATATATATATATATAAATATCATTTGTCTTTTATTAAAGCAAAATATTATCAATCTTATAATGTCATTTAACGTAGAATAATATTAAAGAAAAGATAATTTGTATTATTTGTATCTTGTGTTAAATTATTATTGCTATATGTATTAATATCATTTGTCTTTTATTAATATTTCTTATACTAATAAAAAATATTAAAATTTGATCGCGTAATAAAACTATAGATTTGTGTGAAAATCAAATCCAAGCCACCCGTCCTGTACCTACTCACCCACCACATACACTATTCTTTATATAAATAGATTTACATCATTATATTATGTAAATTTAAAATGCAATATCATAATAAATATAAAATTGATATGTAACGCTCCGTATTCACTTTAAATTTATCATAAGTTTACTTTCTCCCAAAACAAACATATAGACAGTTATTTCCGTATTGCATACTCAATACTCATACATACATTATAATAATATATTATGTTTAATGTTATTATATTTAAGTAGGTAATGAGTTCAAACACTGATTATTTCCATATCGTCTAGGAAAAAAACGTTACATGATTATAGTTCATCATTGAACGAAAGAAAAATATAAAAAATGTGTTCAAATAGATTAAAAAAAAACTAATAATATTGGTAACCTAGATTCCTTAATAAATTATTATCGTACAAGTGTTGGGCAATTAAATATACTTTTTTTTTTACGATCAAACTGTTAAAAAGAATGTATCCGTATGTTGCGGAAATGGTTATCCAATAATATGTATTATATGTTCATATGAAACTTATATCCTAATTAAAATCAGACTCTTGTCTGCTTTACAACATGACGTGTGACGTTACAAGTGTCAAAAAATACTCACACAATACAACAAAAATATCGTTCTAACTTCTAACCTACTAAAAAGACAATTGTCTTCCATTATAGTTGGTATATGCAATCATCAGTCGATTTTGATCACACGCCATTCTCGGCCCTAACCTGTCCCACACAGTCACCTTTGTTTGAGTCGTCAACTCATCTCGTTTGCCACCGACCACTGAACCTCTTCCCAGAACAAGGACGTCATTAGCCAGCGTCTGAATTCTACCTGTTGTGTGTCGTGCCATAAGTCAAGCAGAGCCGGAACAAAAATGCACTTTTGGAAAGAAAAACAGTATTGTTAATTTATTAAGAATCTCTTAAAATTTTTCGCAATCCAGTTAAAAACGGGATTGCAGGCCTTAACGATTGAATTAGTAGGTTTACTGATATCCTTTTGATAAATTCCTAATATATAGGAACACGTATTCATGAAAATCGTAATATTTTCGCATTTTGTCACTATATATTATGAAGGCAAATGCACATGCATGAACACGTGTTCTGATATATTAGGAATTTATCAAAAGGATAAGGATTACATTTACTAAATACTTAGTTGTATATTACCAAATCAACCATCTGTGAACATTTATAATTGGACAGTTTCTTTTCCATCCTCCTTTATATATTAAATTAATATTAAGACTGTTTATGTTCCTTAGAACAAATAAATAAATCAGGAAACGGTCTACAATCCCGTTTTTAACCAGATTACCAATAATTTAAAGAGATTTGTAATACTCATTTTTCTACGTGTAGATTCACAGTACTAATTGGTCTAATTGACCTCCCGCTCTTTCGAAAAAAAGACTATTAATATAAAAAAAATAATAAAGTTACGAAGGAATCGAAATTTCAAATTCCAAAATCGAAAGACCAAAATTGTGTTCTGGAAAAATGTTGGTGCTTGATTTGTATAAGATACTTCCGAGTACGTCCCTGTACTATTTAAAATATTGTTGCTTATTTGATTAGTTTTTTAGAATTTAGAACACTCATCATGATTTAAACCTGCAAATTTGTTTTTATCATTCATTACAAAATTTTATGTTCATGTTTCACAGAAATGTTCAGTCTTAAAATTGTGATCACCAAAGTTGTCAAAATACTCATTTACATTCAGATGCTCAGTATAGTCCGATATTTACCTTAAATATAAATAAAAATAATATTATTCTTAGCTTCTGTGCGGCCCTGTATGAAAACCCTTTAAACCGCGGTTTTACAAGGCAATCAAAATTATTAACCTAAATAGTTTTGTTATTCATCTCTTGAGATTGACCTTTGCTTAAGAACTATGGGAACCAACGTACAATATATGTATTCATTTTATTCCAAATGAGGATTATAAGAATTTACCGGCCGCTCGGCTAATTTTATTTTTATTTTTATTTTTTTTTTTATTAACGACAATTATAATTACAAAGTTAAGTATATTATTCGCAGTCCTCCTCACTAGGTATTCCTGTTCCGAGGCGGACTGTAGGTTTTTGTATAGGTGTAGATCGTGATTTCCTTGTTAATTTCTACAAAAAAAAATTAAAAAATTGTCTTCACATTTGTTCAGTTCATAATTTTATTGATTTTCTCATCTTCATGTTTACTTAGCCATAATTTGATGTCGTTTTTAAATTTTTGTGTCTCCGTTGTGTTTTTGAGTTCAATTGGGAGGGCATTATATAGTTTTGTAGCATGGAAATGATGATTTTTCTGGCCAAAAGACGTATTTAATTTTGGGATGTTCAATAGTTTTGAGGATTTCTTCCTTGTAATATAGTTGTGTTGGTCAGTAGGGTACTCATATTTTTCTGTAAATTTGATTAGAGCATTTTTTGAGTATAGTTTTATTATACTGAACACTTTAAAATTTTTTTAAATGTCTTTTGATTGAGTTCTTATTGGTACTTTAAGGATTATTTTTATTATTGCTTTTTGAGTTATAATAATTAAATAATCAATAAGTCTACCTGGCCATAATAAGAGGCAGTGGTTTCGTAGTATGCGTCAACTATCGGGAACGTATTTACAATGTATTGCTTTATAATATTCATTGGCCAAAGTTCATGTTTATCGCATATGAACATAAAGGTAAGTACCGCTGGACATTTTTTTTACCTAATAATTCAGTATTACAACAATGTTTATTTCTTATTGCTTTCTTCCTAGTGTAGTGTTAATGTCATGTGTTAAGCAGGATCTCACTTGGAAGATATATATGGTTTGTCGCAAGTCCAAAATTTAAAGATTAACGTGAATCGTTTAAAAAAAATAATTTTCGTAATATATCATGTATTCAGTATTCTCACGATAAATTTGTTTATGATATTTAAACGGGATGGAAATCAACCATGTCAGGTGAGTGTAAGTGATGCAGAGTACAGAGGGCTAAATGAAACATTTGTTTCCATTCAAATTTGCATGGAAGGGACTTCTAGTTTTCTTCTTTGTTCAGTGCGAAAAACGAACGCATAATCTTATAGAAACCAAGCAAGTAACCTTTTTATTAATCTGCTTAGTCTATCTTTAGGTATTCATTGTTAAATCAATTATCGAGTAATGATATTAACATAAATTTTGTCAATAAAATAAATAATTAATTGAACTGCTTCGAAAAAATACACCTAGCTATCAATAATTACTAAATAAATCAAGGATCTCTCAATTTAACTTAAGTACGAAAGCAAATAGAAGATATTTTATGTAATGAACAAAAAAATGAATGCCTTAAAAATATATGTCTACAAGAGCCTCAATATTTAAGAGGAACGGCAGCACGGCAGTCTTCATACAGCGCCCCTGAGGTGATATCTCACAAAAGCGGCGCTATACAAATCATCCAATAAATAATAAATCCTAAATTTGGATTTGAGGCCTGTGCACAACTCCATTATTGCTCTACTGCTCAACGATTCTTTTCATAGATAGAGGACAAAATAAGTTGCGAATTCTCCAAAATATAGCAATAAGAATAATACTGCGAAATAGATTTTCAAAACAGTGAAACAGATGTTGATCTTGAACGGGGTGATATTTATAAATAAAATAATAAACAACCTATTACCAAAAATAATTTTCAAATAAAATTAAGTACAACAAGTTCATTCACAGATAAAACACAAGAACGTGCAATTAAATTAGGCTACCAAAAAAGGACAAAGCTAATTCACAAAATAGTTTACGATACAAAGGAATGCAATATTATAATACACTGCCGAAAACTATAAAGCCTGCACTGATTGATTAATTCAAATTGGATTATGTGAACCATATATCGAAATAAAATGTAATAAATAATTAAAATGTAAGAATGTATTATTGTGTGTAAGTAATAATAAATTAGACGTTTTTGAACTTGGTTGTACTACGCATGGCTAAAATAAAATTAATAAACGAATAAAAATAAGTTTACCACAGACATTGGAATTAATAGACGAGAAGATAATGGCGAGGGGTAAAATCAACTGTTGAAGAACGAAGGGAGTGAAGCTGACTGTGATTCGTCAGTAAATCAATCTGACAGTAAATAGGCATCTCGCATTATAATATCACCATTTACTTCTTAAAAGTAAAATCTGCTTTTGAATGAATAGACATTTTTACATGGGAGCGCAAATTACTCGCCACGTTATGAACAAATTTGCGAAGTCCAAATTCGGCAAAAAAATTCGGTTCTATTTTCAGAGTCGAATATTTCGTTTAAGTACATATTTAGTTAAGACACTTTTATAAATGTTCATAATTTACTTCCCAGCAACCAACCAGCTTTGTGTTTCGCGTCCAGACGTTTCTCGATGTGATAGTAACAACTGATTCATATTATACGATGTGAATATGCTTAAAATAAAGTAAAAAAATGCTTATATATGGAATGTAATACGACAATTGGGTTTATTCTCTTTTCACATCTATTTTTACAAGTTTTCATAGTACAAGTCAATATTTTGCCGTGTTATTTCGTAAAATGAACCGATGATGCCTCGACCATAGTTCGCACAAGAATGATGACGTCACATTTTCAAATTTCACTTGAGGCCATACGCGAGCACAGCCGGCTCCAATGGAACCGGTATGGGGAGTGGGGATAATACGCTTTTAATCACTTAGGGCAGGTCTACTAATATTCATATGTCTATGAAGTTTACATATTTTTCTTTTTTACTAATTCACGCTTACTGCGTTCTAAATTTGTTATATTCTCTGTAATTGGTGCAAAACTGTTGGAGACTAAAAAAAAATAAAATATCATAGTATATCTAAATGTGCTTATAGTTCCTTGAAAATGGCCATATCTTATAAGAGTACGTTATTTGATTTTAAAAGTGGGAATTCAAAATATTAGCGTAATTCAAAAATATTTTTGTTTACATTGCTTTATAATAAACCGTGACGTTATTTAACGAGCTGACAAATAGTTGTAGAAGTTATTCGATTCTCAGAAGTCTGAATAATAGATTACGGTTCATGCAGTGCGCGCACTTTAAGAGCGTGTTGCAACCTCTGGGCAGACGAACCGAGGAGCCTAAACATGAGCCACGAACTCCAAGCAATAGGGCGACTATTTAGTATTTAGTGAGCAGACATTCCGATTGAGTCGAAACCTTCAGATGGGATTTGTGGGTGCGTCTTAGAACCTTTGGTACGCCTGTAATGGCGCGTTTTAACTCATGCATCCAGGCTGTGTTAAATTGTCATAATTTAATTTTTATATTTGCAGAAATTCTCAATCCAAGTATAAACAAGTTTCCTAACAGAAAACATATTGCTGTGTTTGTGTGGGTCCAAAAAGATTATTTTGTAACTCTATTCACTAACTAAGAAAACATAATTACATCTCATAATTCACAGTCAAAGAGAAACAACGGTATTTAGAAGAAAGCAACACGTAGTACAGCATCAACCTTTTGATTTAGCAGTTATTTTTAACGATTTTTTTTGTGGGGCTGTGATTATTGCAGAGCATTAAAAAACAGAACAGTTGATTAAATTTCATATTTATTCAGTTTCTCAGAACGAGAGGGAAATGTGAGATAACAAAATAAAATTTATTTACAGTTCTAGCCTTAATATATAGATATATGCACTACAGAATTTAAATTAAAAAATCAGATTTTTTTTTTGAAATAGCTTTAGCCAAACTTGGTGACCAGATCTGAATAGCCAAATACTTTCCCCATCTTTCTCCTCCCCATCTTCATCCCCTCCTTACTACCTTTACCTTACAAGATATCTCAATAGGGGTACCATTAGCTCCAGACGGCTTGGGGCAGTTGGGATTCTCATAATTTTTTTTTAAAGGTTGTGATTGTGTGTTTAGCTGTACGAAATTTTATTTATTTATTTATTGGATGATTTTTATAGCGCCGCTTTTGCGAAATATCACCTCAGGGGCGCTGTACAGTTAATGCAGATATTACAAAAAAAAATAATATAAATATTACAAATTGAAATTAAGTTAAATAAAATGAAGTACAGAAACAGGTGACACGGAGATGGAGAGTCTGCTGCAAGAATCCTAGGTGGTGAGGAAACTGGACCGGCTGCTGCAGCGAGAGAGTCCACCGCGTCCACCAACAGTGCCAGCACGAGGTTCGTCATCCTTCCAGGTATGTGTCTGCTGCTAATAGAGCGCTGACACAATGTCCTCTCATGGATTCCAGACCTTGGCAGCACCGCTGTGACATTCGACGAAGGTAGAGGATGGAGACTCTGCAGCAAGAATCCCAGGTGGTGAGGAAACTGGACCAGCTACTGCAGCGAAAGAGTGCACCGCGCCACCAACAGTGCCAGCACGAGGTTCGTCATCCGTCCAGGTATGTGTCTGCTGCTAATTAAGCGCTGACACAGTATCCTCACATAGATAACAAACCTTGTGACGCTCGGAAAGTCCATCTCCTTGTACACTTGTTTCTGGTGATTATGTTAGTAGTGCATTGTTCCGAAATAAAAGGCGGCGGACGGAATAATAAATCACCTTGGGCACTTGTTAGGGCTTTCACTGTTTCCAAGAATAACATTGAAAACATCTGGCGTACAACAGTTACCGATTCTCGTCCCAAGTTCAACTTCAACTTCAGCGAATTTAGAATGTTTTTAGCACAATTTTCGATTATTCATTTTTGAAACACTGCACTCTAGTCACATTACTATTAAGTTCTGATTACTAATTGGTAAGTTAATTTAAAATGTTGATTCACTGATTTTTTAAATAACTTCAAAGGGATGTTGCCTCGTTTCCCTTGAAAATACTAAAAAAACACAAAGCGGTTGGAGACGGCATGACGCGTCCAGCTGCCACAAAGGGCGCTACTAGGGAATAATTATTGATAATTTTGGTTACTAGAATCCATTAAAAGGTATCGATAAGATTATACATTATTCGGCAGTATTTGAGAAGTATAAAAAAAGAAATTTTACAAATCTGCGCTCAATGTAGTTAAAAAAATGTTTAAGTCACTTTTTAGATTACATTGTGCGACCACGTGACACCACCGCACAAACGTGGTTTAAAAGATATTGTATTGCTGTCTTATGTTTCATTTTGTTCAAAAATTATTAGTCCTATGGAAATAAGACAAAGTGGCGTTACTCATACATTAAAATTATGTCTGATAAAAATATTTATACAAACAATATAGACTGACCAAAATCAAAAATAATGTGACAACAGGACTAAAATATTACGACTTCAAATATATATTTATACCGGTGGGCCCAAGCAGGCTTTGTCCTGCCACAGACCGCCTTCTATGTAGACTACTTTTTTATATAGACCTCATTTTATGTAGACTGCCTTTTATCTGTTTTCACTGTTGTCGGATATTTTATGCATTTGACATACATAGAATACATGCGCAAATCACATCCATCGTAGATATTTTTTTGACATTTCATTTGATATCGATCATTTCAGTAGATTCTGATTATAGTTCAGTAAGATAGAAAAAAAGTAAAAATGTTAACGGTATCATTCTATAATCTAAAAATTGCCTTGAAGTATGTCTTTCACAGTCTGACAGATTGCCGTACGAATACGATCCATAGAAAACACTTGTGTGAAAAATAAAATCAAAATTCTTAATTGATTTGAAAAAATTAAATCGTGTAATTGAGATAAATAAATATTGATTTTTAGGTCTAAACAATATTATTGTCTTCAATTATATTAATGAATTTAAATGTAGTGCGAATTGGTAAAAAATATTTTATGTCAATTTGTCTTTTGCCAATATGAATAAAAAAAGCTTTACACAACTTAAAAATGAAGGACAACCCTTTTTTCCTAGAAAAAATCGCATTATAAATACTGGGGGGGGTGTAGAAAATATGTGGTTGTATGTATTTTTGGATGATAAAGCAGAACAAAAAAAAAACCTGAAATTAGATTTCGACAATAGCATCACCTATCGGGTTCAAAACTATCCAATGTTTCAAGCTGGAACTAACCATACACATTCAAGGTAAATTTGGCTCTCGTAAACAAATCATATTATTGACTTTGTAAAACAAATCATTTATTGAACCTTCTCCCGCCTATTAAAGAATAACGATTAATGTACGCGAAAAATATAGGCGCTTCTCTTCTTTTTGTAACGGCTTTAATAATTATGTTTGCGGAAATATTTTATTAAACTGTTGCGAAACATCATTCGCGCATGAAAACAACAATCAACAATAAATTAAAGCAGTGATGAGTATTTTTTTGATTGTTAAAACAGTGATGAATCAAAATCGCACGAGTTATATAAAACATGTTAATGGTATATGACTCGACTAGTTGAAGTTATGTTAAGTATTTATAAAGGTATTATTTAAGCATCTGTTTGAAAGGGAAAGTACTTACGCAGATAAGTCGTAACATATGAATCGTGTGACCTCAAAACTTAACACGAATAGATTTAGCATATATATTGTCGTCAATTCCTATGCATTTTCCATTAAAAACTAGTTTTTGTATAATCCGAAGTATTTGGTGAATCATTCGTTTTATTATTCTTATTGTCAATGCGTATTGGTGCTGTGCGTTTAGTTCCGAAGATTTCTTTTGTCCGATTAAAGCTTTAAAAACTTCTACTATTTTCTATACGTATGGATATTGTAGGTGTCTATATTGAAATATTTAGGACCTTACTAATAAAAGTGTTTTAAGTTTACATAACTGTTAAACAACCATTAATATGTGGTCAATACATACCTATGGCAGATTATTCTAAACAAAAGCTAAATAAATAAATATAATTATTAATAATTGAAAATTGTTAAGTTAATTATTTTTATATATTATTTTAAAATCTACCATTGAAAATAATCATTTTGCTTTTAAAAATATCAATAGTTTATTATTATTATTATTTTATTTTACTGCTTTTATATTTTGTATTTGAGGGTAAAGGCTAAGATTTGTAAAGCAAACATGTAATACGGATGAGTGCTATTTATTTATTTGTATTTTATGTTAAGAAATACGCGCAATTACAGGAAAACGTTTTTATATAATTTTTGAGGAAACTTTGGCAAGTTTTTATTCAAATACTGAATAAAAAATATCTCATAAAAATTACCGTCTTAATAATTAATATAATGAAATCTATTAATCTAAATATAATGGAATAAAGTGCACAAACTTCGAGAGTTAATTCTACATGATGGTAGAAGTAATAAAGATGAATGACTTTTTTCGAAATTCCATCTTTTTTTTTCTCATACAAAAATATTTTTTCGTAAAAGAATATTTATAAAACCTACATATAATTTAACTCATTTACCTGAAAACTATGGAATTTCGATAAAAGATGTAATATCTTTTTTACTTGTGTAATTACACCTCCCGAAGTGAGTGCACTTTACCTCGGACACCCTGTATACATAAAAAAATATTTCTTTGCTTTTTTATACGCGTTCTTATACCATTCATCCGATTGCTATGAAAATTTGAAAGTTTGTTCTAATTAGTGCCAGGAGTATTTAGAGAGTGCAAGTGGTTTGAATAGTAAAAGAAGTTGGTAACGTCCGAGGAAGACTAACCCGCGGAAAATATGAATCACATAATTATTTGTGGTAAAAGTGATGAAACAAAGAAAGAGATGTAAGGAGAATTCATGACTTTAAAATTAATGATTTAAGAAGTCAAGGATGCCCATGAAACAAATGTGAAAAGTGAAACAAATATCTATTACAGTACAATAATATTATTTTAACCTTTAAAATGCACCCAGTTGTCAGATATACTGGGATTCACAACCTCCAAACTTTACCCCAAACTATTCATAGGTCCCCGAGTAACGCCGGGTAACATGGTGAAAAGGGCGTTATTTTGGGTGGAAATTTCAATTTATGTTCGACACAATTTGAGTTACAATGGAAAACGGTCGTATGTAATTTTCAGACTTGAGTCAGGGCGGCATGTGGAAACCATTCCAAAATTCATTCTAGTACGCACCTTGATATAGCGTAATGGATTTTTATGCACGCAACTATTGCAACGTAACTGTCGCCGCGACTAAAGTCTCTCGTCTGCGGGCGCTCTAAAAAGATTATTTTGTATCAATTTTTTTTATTATTTCATTAAAAACTATATTTTCAAATTTCTACGAACCCTATTCACTCATCTTATTATATTATACTTCAACTCATAAACCATAGCACATCATAAATATAATCTGACCTTTACAAATAAGCGGATAATCTAATGCACAATTCAGATCACTCCACAAAACTGCATACAGCGAGCGATCCAGTGATACTTTCTTTCGATTTGCATATATCACCGCGTCATTTCGCCACGAACCGCGGCGACCTTTAGGCGAACCTGGGCATTGGAACACCCGGCGTTAGCGGGGGACATTGATGCAATGAAGATGCCTCCTCCTTGGTCCTAGCTAAAGATGCTGCAACGACGCTGGAGGTGGCAACGGGTATAAAACGTGAAGCATTGTCTGAGACGAGCATCAGTCAATCTTCAGCTTCTCCAGTACCAGTGAACTTAGAAAATACTCAAAATGAAGGCGGTACGGAAAATATTACAAATTTTAATAATTAATATTATTTCTTTTTTTAAGCAAAAGTGTTTCAGTGACTAAAAAGTACTCGCGGGAACAACATAACCTCTCTTCAATTATTTTTTTCTTTTGTAGTGAAAATGTTGACGTGTATAACTTATGAAAATGTTTTTCCATAAATTTGTTAAAAAGTCAAAAGAGCATATAAGGTCGAAGTAATCTGTAACCGAGATCACAGTATTTACATAAACATCTTAATTTTAAATTTTGAATAACTGGCAGTTAGTTGGGCAATATTCTAAATGATACAATATATTTTTCTTTTCATATCATCTTTTGTGATTTAGAATTTTTTAATGTTTAATTTTTGCATTTTTAAATGTTTTTTGATTTTGCATTTTTCAATGTTTACTTTATTGCAGACATTTTTCTTCCTATTCTTCGTGCTGGCCGTTGCCCTCGCCGCCCCTCAAAAGGACGTCGCTATCGTCAAATACGAAAATGAAAATGACGGACTTGGAGCCTACAAATTTGCGTAAGTTAATTTTTAATAAAATCACCAAAGAAACTCAAACCGTATACGTCATATTTTTACCAATCGAGCAAATTTTAATTTGTTTTCCAATCGAGCAAATTTTAGAAGATCGTATAAAACGTAGGTATAAGTAAGAACTAGTAATTAATTATAATCTCCCTTCGGCAGCGTTCGTCAACCAATCATCATGACGCGTTTGATGATTATAATCTGCCTTATCTGAGAAAACTTGTTGTTCTACATTTATTTGTAGATCTATACGAATTTTACGTAGAATTAAACAACTTTGCAATTCAAATAAAATTATAACCTATTTATTTAAATATGTACTGTTGTATTGTACAATATATGAAGATTTTGCTATTAATTCAACCAAATTATCAGGAAAATGTTCAATATTTGAAACAAAGTCGTATGAGTTCGTACAATGTGATGGTATACGATTTGTATTTTCAATATTATTTCCACTTCAAACCTTCAAAACTTCAGGTTAAATCATTCACATTCATGATTGATTGACAACGACTTCGATCCCTCTTGCTTGGATCTCAAGATCCTAAAAGTAAGACTCCTTTGTACACCAATTTGTAAGTTATTGTGATGAAGTTCAAAGTAAAAAAGTATTTTTTTCTTTTCAGATATGAATTAAGCGACGGAACAGTCCGCGAAGAACAAGCTGAACTTAAGAACGCCGGTACTGAGAATGAGGCTTTATCAGTAAAGGGTAGCATCACGTGGGTAGCTCCCGATGGTCAGCAGTACACCCTCACCTACATCGCTGATGAGAACGGTTTCCAACCCCAAGGCGCCCATCTTCCTAAGGCCCCTTAGATCCTTAAAACACCCACAAGACTTCAAACAACCCTGATACAAGTTGCCATATATATCTTTAATTTAGCCATATTTTAAAATTTTAGTTGTGAAATTAATAATTATATCATATTATTTCATGTTTCGCAATATCACAACTGGTATGATGAAAAAAAAGCAATATTCTGTGATACCTATTATTTACACTATTGTATCTTAAAATGTTGCCACGATTCTTGGATGATTATAGCGTTATAAAAAAATGACATTTATTTTATAACTATTATAAGAATTGCAATGCAGATTTTTTGTTGCCAGTAGATTTTTGTAATTTTGTGATGCTAATTAAATCCGAGTAAGATCAGTGACAATGTGACAATTTAGCGATTTTCTTTTTGCGAATTTTGTTAAAATTGTCACTGACAGGTCCTGATTTGTTGTGACAGGACACTGCTTTGTATATTTTTCCATGCAATAAATATTGTTTTTAAATCTACTTATGTTTTTTTTTTCAACGACTTGGTGAACAAATTTGAAGAACTGAATTATTGAGATGATATCTAAGGCAATATAAATAATGTCGATTTTAACCTTTAAAGGTGATTTTTGTGTAAGTGCTGAGAAACAAAACACTGAAAGTAAATACCTTTACAACATCACATACTCTCGGAAAGAAACGCGTTTGTGATTACAAAATTTTTGAATTTTGGTATTTTCACGCGAATCACTCAAAATTTGCATATTTCGGATAAATATCGCTCAATTTCATATATAAAAAAAACGTAAAAATCAGAATTTAAAAAAAGTAATTTTTAAATGTAACCTCACTTTCTTGCTGAAAACACCAAATGGAAAAAATACCAAAAGAGACACATATAACTATAAGATATTTTTTGTTCCTCAATAACACCACTTTCCAACTAAAAACGCCATATTTTTAGGTCCCTAGTTATCAGTCTTCATCAGTATATCAATTACTATACTGTCGCGTTAAGTAACAACACAGTGTGTTCCTCGAGTCTCTCAAGGACGACATTATGTTTTTATTTACCATAGCAATATAGTAGTCCCACTTCGGTCGCACTTGACGTGATCGTTTTAGTATCTTCTGTATTTTTCATTTTTGTACAAGACGTGGAAGAAGGAAGAAGATGATCGTCGATGACATACGTACGATCTCTCTCTAGGACTACTATATAGCATTAAGTTTTTTTTCATAAATTCGGAATATTGTCAAGAAATGCACGATTCAAAATTAACCGCCAAATATCTAAATTCTTATGAAGTAGGCACATAGGTAATACATATTGTATTTATTTTTAATACATCTCGTTTACTGTACATACATTTATGTGTTCTATATTATATCGAAATCGGTTTGTATATTTATATATATAATATATAAATATACAAACCGATCGCTTTATTTAGTATATATATATATATACTAAATAAAGCGATAAATCAAACAAAGTTACATTAATCTAATTATTATGTATACCCACAAACTTATTGCTAGTATCAACTTATTACTTGATTTTGAGAAAAATTTCTATTTTAAGTTTTTTCGTGAGGGCGACATTATATTAAATAAAATATATATATATATATATTTTATTTAATATAATGTCGCCCTCATATATATATATATATATATATATTTTAGAATATTATTGAGTCCATTGTCCAAAGAAACTATCGTTTCATCTTTAGCGAGGGGCTTATTAGGCGTTTTATCTATAGGCATAGACATCCAATGTAATAGACGAGCCAATAGGGGAAAGGCAAACAAACCGTGAAAGTCCTACTTACAGAGTTTTGACAGTAAATGAATATAACTATTCAGTCCTTGGAAATAAAATCTATTTAAGAATTACTAGTCCTTTTTACGATTACGCGCAAATTGCTGGTTGTGTAAAAAACTTAGATAACTACACATACTAAAACGGATAAAGAAAAGTTCGGGCTTGTTTCCCAAATTTAAAATTTAGGCATTATTTAGTTAGGCACTTTTACAAATGTGTAATAATTTAACCACCGCAATCAAATTTAGCCTCGCTACGCTAAGCGATTCTTATAAGAACGAACATTCAGATCCTGTAGAAAATTCGCTGATGAAAAAAACTTGCGAAAAAGTCCCACAATAGACAGCGTTGCAAGCATTTGTCTCACTTTAACGAACTTTACTTTTCAGTGCATGGTCTGGTTATTTCAATGTGCGCTCTTCGGTGGTCAATGTACGACAGATGTCATAGTTTATTCAAAACATTCTCGAACCCTCTTGGTGCCAAAAATATGATTAACTGGTTTGCTTACAACTTATCGAAATGATACCCAGATTTCATGTTAGGGCAAGTCTATTAATTTCAATGCCTATGGTTTTCTCCATTAGCAGATAATAACGACGTACGTTAACAGTAAACATAAAGAAAGATAATCACTGCATATATGAATAAATTGATTGCTAATATGCAGAAGATAATGTTAAAGGTTAATGGTGAATAACATTCGTTATGCGTCCGTGGGTTATTTAATGCAAAACGCCTATTTACAACTGCAATCATCACTTCTGTAACTAGCATTGTAGGTATGATCGATGTCGAAGAGAATAAAGTACGAATAAATAGAAAAATAAAAATTTTAAAGAATTTTTTTTTTATATATTTACTCCACACAGGAGGCCCTGAAGAAAATAATTTCCCTCAGGGCCTATGTCATCTTTGGAGATACTGTGTGGAGGGTCTTTTGTGGAGAGGAAGGAGTGAACATTGGTCTTGAAGAGTCCCATGTTGTAAGAGGGAGGAAACACAAAGGCCGGCAGTTCGTTCTACAGCCGAGCTGTTGAACTTGAGAACGAATCGTAGAAGCGACCCGTTCTCATGTGACAAATGTCAACCGTGTACAAATGTTGGGCGCGCGTTTGGCGTGTATCCCGACTACGCAACGGTGCCGAAGGGATCAATGACGATAGTTCCTCAGAGCATCTTCCATTGTAATACCGATAAAACAAGGACAGCATACCTACCTGACGCCTGTGCTCTAAAGATTGCAGTTCGTTTGTTAAGATTGGGGAATCTATCAAACGGACCGCCCGTTTTTGCACAGAGTCAAGGGTTTTTTTCAGGTATTTAGGGGCTCCGGACCAGAGATGGCTGCCAAATTCGACAGTAGGGCGCACTTGCGATTTGTACAGGATCAGCAGTAGTGTACTATTAAAGTATCTGCGGGCCCTGTACAGTACGCCCAGCTTCTATAAATAATAAATAATAAACCATATTATAAAACAAAGGGTAAAAGAATTTAATTTTTACTATGATTGCGTACATTTTATTTTCATATACTTGAATCCTAACTGCCCGGATCTATAAGGATTACGGCATTTCCATTTTGAAGGTACGCTGTGAAGAGAAATAATTGAGGAGTAAAATGAGTAGAAAAATCAGGTCACTAAATATTTAAGGTAATTCTGAATGTTATTTTATCGACAACTAAACACCATCTTCATTTCGGACTATAGGGCAAGACGCAACATGTCCAACTATCACCCGTAAACTGCCGCTGCCAATGGTCGGCATGGACCATGCGATAAGGTACTACGCGGCGTATAAGCCGACCGAGCGCGACACGAGCACACAGATCAACTCAGTACAGCACAGCTTTTTCATAATTTCAACCGTGATTTTCAGAATTAAATCACTGTTTGCCACGCCCCATCGACAAAATAAACCCCTCAACAAGCTTCGCATTTTTATTTTATTTTAAACAACACTGCAAACAACCATCAAAATAGATAAACAAATACCAATATGTCAATTAAACACAGTTACAAAATCTAAGGGCCAACATTCGGGAATGCCACTAACCTTCGTCATCGCTTGATTACTGGTGACGCAATGTTGATTAATCATCTTTTTTAAGCTTTTTTATATTAAGATTTGATAAACGATCAAAGATCAGATTTTTAAATACTGATATAATTATTAAAGGCAGTTGTGCAAACAACCACACTAGACGCAATAATAATGAAAAAACGGGTCATTTAACGTAATTTTTTCACACCTGTCTGATATTACTACTCTTCACATCAAATGAATTATGACATGAAAAAGGCAGCATATAAAATACACAAGAAAATTTTCATATTTATAATCAAAACACTTAATGTTGCGAAAACTTATCACGTACACAATTAAGGTGTTTTGTTGTCCAAAAAAAGCTATTTCGGAGAAAGGAGTCGAATAATAAATTGGCTTTTATCTCAGATGACGTAATAGAAGGATAGATAGGATCAAGAAACTGCGGTGAGAAAGAAAGTTTCAGAAAGAATGTATTGTGTGGACCACACCTAGACCTAGACGCAAAGAGATCAAAGTTAATCAAAGGGGATAGCCACAAAGGAAGAAAGCAAAGGTAGAAACCGTCATGTGAGTAACGTGTATACAGAAAGATGTTCCACTGTCATTCATTTACAACAATCTTTGATTTGCGTAGTACGTATAAGTTATAATAATGAGAACATAAAAGACCTTTAAATGAACTTTGAAATTTGATGAATTTTAATTTTAAATTTCTCAGAAACAACCCGTCTTTAGTCAAAATCTAAAAGCCATACATCTTTAAAAATGTGTTTAACATAAAATTTAATTATTGAACGCATGATTCAATACTTGCTTTCATTCTGACAACTTGAATGCAGGTGGCCAAACCGATTATTTTCTACTGGTTTTCTGTCCTTCTTGATCAATCCAGGTTTCTACTAGTTAACTGAAAGAACTACTCATTCAAACTTAAACATGAACTGTTGAAAATTATTATCAATTATATAAAATTAATTTACCAGGAAATGTGATGAAAAAGAATATCATTTGGTATTTTCATACGAAATAATGTTTGTTCGGTGGAACAGTAGTGAGAATAGAGCAACATTTCTCAATCCGTGCCTGTAATCCCTAATGCACCTTGTGTACTCGTATATGAAGAAACACCGCGACTGAGATTGGAACGTATGAGAAAAGTATAGTACGGCTCCCAGAAAGGTATGTGGGGACCGGGGACTAGGGACCCGATGGTATCTTTCAGTGGAAAAAGGACAAAGGACCTTTGGGAACGCTCGCCTTGAAAGGTGTTAATGTATTACTGAGGTATAGCCTGGTGTAGTTAATGTAGGTATACTGCCAACAAGGTACCATAGTGGTAACTATCACCATTAGTGAAAGGCCCCACAAAGGTAAAGTTAGATTGTGGGTGATATCTGCGTGGCCGTCACAAAGCTCAAGGTTTTTAAGAGTGTCGTATTTTGGAGGATTGTTGTGATATGCTTAAGCAGTGATAGTCTATTATTAGCCTTAAATATTTAGTTTACTTTTACTTATCAGAGTTTATAGAATTATTTAAGAATGCTGTACGAAAGGTGATTTCAAGTTATGAGTGGAGTGAATTATGTTTATAGGAGGGAGAGAACAAAATAGTTGGAAAATTTCTCCAAAGCCGAGTTGTTGCTCCTCACATGCGAATATGACAATTATCATTAGCCAATATTTTAATTTTATTCTTATTTATTTATTGGTTCGCCAAAAGAATACATCACATAATTTTTACAGTAATTTACATTTACACACGGTTATAATGATGTTTTTAATTATAGGTGAGCACAACATTTAGCTCGATATTCTTTGTGTAGTAGTAATTTGTTAGTTACAGTAATAATCAATTTAATTACAAGAATCTATATGAAAACAAGGAGGATCGAAATCAATTATTAGGAAGAGAGATGCATACATCCTTACAAATATACTATAGGTACATATATGTGCATACATGCACACAATGACAGACGCTTGTCCCTCGACTCCATTTTTCTAATAAGTATTTTTTTTATTAAAAAAAATATAAAAATAATAGTACGATTACAAAGCGCTTTTGTGTGATTACATATTTGATTTGTTTTCATATTGTAATTTTTTTTTATTCCTAGGTATAATTTCAAATTTTTACGGGAACAAGATAGAAAAAAAAACCCAACCACATCATCTGTTGAATCCCCCAAACGAGAACACCTCTTTATCTGTTCTACTGTTTGGATGACAAAGCCCCCGCGAGTAACTTCTGTGCTAATGCTGCCGTAAAAGAGGATGAAAGCATCCGTGTAATGTTTGATAACACACCGCCAGAACCAGCTTTTGTAGACGGTCTAGAACCTCCTATACTCGCTCCTGGCGTTACTTGATCATTACGTGCATTTTTACTGCTTATTCATGGCAACAAATCATAAAATTATATATTTTTTATAATTATTATGAAATACGAGTATAATAATAATATAACTATCTTAGCAAAGATTTGTTCTTATTTGTTATTCTGTTCTTATTCATATTGCACTAATCGTATAATATGTTTAAATATATACGATTAGTGCAATATCTTATACATATTGCACTAATAGTATATAAATCTTAATCACCTTAAATATATACGATTAGTGTAATATGTATAAGAACAGTAATTTGTTAAGTTCAAAGAAGAATTAAAATAGATTAACAAGATATAACCTACTTTAAAAATTATCAATATTTAATGTGTTAAATACGACCAACAGTAAACTAATTTTTATTTTAATAAACATACTTTTCAAATTTTAAAATATATAAATAACTACGTACTATGTACAAAACTATTTGGTAAAAGGGAACCATATTTTTTTGTGAACCTTCAAAATAATTCATTTATAACATCTCACGGGAAAAAAATATTATTCAAAAACGAAATAAAAGCGTGATACTAGCTTTTCCATCTTTTCTTTCTGGACTCAGCTCTTAATAAAATAAGTTATTTCAGCAACTTTGGTAAAGTACTCACGGCAATAAGAAACGCGAGAAACTAGCTCGAAACGTATCGTGAAATATCCCGGGACAAGATATAGAGGAGAAAAACACAGTCGTTAGCAGAGTAACAGGTGTCGTCAGTGCAGAGTATTGCTGTAATGTCTTTCGGATCCAATACATCATATTCGGTCCAGCAATAACTCGAGATAAGTGGAGGCGGGAAGAAGGCAGATGACGCCGCCCGCACGGCTACCAGGCATCTTATAGCGGGGGTCAGCGAATCTGCGGTGGATTGCTTTTGTATCGCCTTACATCATTTGTTCACATTCGAAGCCGTTTTCTTGTGGAAAATTTTGAATATATATTTTTTTAATAATCATATTAATTTATTGTTACGATAACATATAGTTGATATATTTAGTTATAGGAATTACATGACTTTCTGTGACACTTAATGAAAAAAAGGTGACAAGTAGGTACTTTCTAGTATGTGTGAAGTTAATTGGCGGAATTAAATAATAAAAAGGGTACACAACTACGATTCAATGATTTTGAAACGTAGTTAGTAAAATCTATTTTAACATTATTCTATACAAAACATATTATATGTCGAGGGGTGAGGCTTTTGACTAGCAAGCTGGAGGTCGCGGGTTCAAATGACGGCGTGCGCAAGTAAATTTTATTTGATTATGTGTTATTATGATTATGTGTTTGGCTGGTGTAAGACCACCATTCAAAATTTATGCGTTGCTTGAAATGACTTTGGCCGTGTTTGGTTCCCAAATCTGAATAGCTAGGTACTTTCCCACCTTTCTCATCCCTATCCTTACCCTCCTTACTATCTTCAACCTCACAACATACCCCCAATGGGGGATGCCATAGTATCACAGGCTCTAGAATGTTGAGAGTAGTTGGGAATCTTGTGCGGTCAAAATTATAAAAGGAATAGACGGAAAATGTGTTGCTTTATCGATTCCGCTAAGAAAATAGAAAGGTCGACTCAAAACACGACTTTTCAATGATTGAGTTTGGAAAAAAAAAACTGCCCTTTTTTTCAAGTCGAGGCATCTTCAATACCGTGCTCACGATTAAACCTTAAAAATAAATACCAATCTTAATACTACGAACAGAATACTATACTAAAATCAATCTGTCCACGTCTATCTGTTTGTGTGCTTAATTCTTCTAAACTAAGCAACAGATTTTGATGGGGTTTTCACTATCATTTTGAGATTTTTTTCGGAAAGGTATATGAAGATATTGCATGTATATTATATATATAGGGAGTAGAGAAAAGGAGTATATTAAAGATAAATATAAAACAGTATTTTTACCTTTTCCTGCCACTCAACACAAATTAAACTGTCATGTCAGTTTGAAATTCATTATGATCAAACAGCGTGAATATTTTCTAGGCCAGGGGCTAGTTCTACATCCCGTATCACGTACTGTGGAGCACCATGGCCATCTGTCGCATCACTTGCCAGCTCCTAGACATGTGTTGCTAAATTATCTAACTGGGTGGTGTAGGGAGTCATCTCCCCTAAGTACTGTAGTTACTCGTATCCGAACCTATTGAGATCACCTCCTCAAAAGTATATGTATAATTTTCTTGATTGATATAGAAAATTAAAACTTTTTATGAAGAAAGTCTTCTAAGAATAACACATTATTGTTTTGAAAAATATTTAACTTAACTTTTAAGTTACTATATAAATATGTGGTTCTCTATTTTTAGATAGAATATGTCTATATATATATTTTTTTAAGGTACATTGTATTGGAGACGCTTTTAATGATTCTGATTGACACCTGTTCAATTTATGAGGTAGTTTTGGGTACCTCTGCCCTTGGAACTATTTATTGGATAACCAACACCTATGCCATGGGGGGGGGGTTCCCGGGTTCATGGGGTGAAGTGTATTCAGGATGCTCTTGCCCAAGAGCTGCGTGACGTGCCAGATCGGGAGAGGCTGGTATAGGGGAGATCCGTTGACCTCTCCAACTAAACTCTCAACTCTGAGAGGGATATATTCATTCGTCCGTCACTCCCGGACACTGATCCCTAGATTCCTACCCACTACCCTATTTTTTCCTTCCCAGAACTAACTCTCCTTTCTTTCCTCAAAATACACTCCACAGAGCAGCCCCAACGATAAAATAGGCCAAGAGGGAATTTTTTTCCTGTGTGAAGTAAAAAAATAAAATATTAAATTGAAGTGAATAAAAAAATAAGTTAAAACTTTTATATAATTACATATATATATATATATATATATATATATATATTGTCCTCTTCCCGTAGTATGTTGATCCAGTAAGAAGTTGTTAGACTAAGTTGATCCACCTTTAACACCAAATAACTTGGCTATTATGGAATACATCTGTATGAACTGACAACAGTGGTACAATAATTATCAATGTTGCCAGTTTGCCAGAAAAACCATTTGATATACTGTTAATAAAATTTTCAAATTTTGTATGGAAATCGGATGCATAATTTATGTTGATCTACCCAAATTGGCATACTTATGTTGATCTCATATATATTGATCTATTCCCGTAGTATGTTGATTCAGGTAAGAAGTTATTAGACAAAGTTGATCTGTGTCCCTATATATGGTTTTACTAAATGAACCAATCAAGGGGCAATCGGTGGACTGTTCATCACAAGGTTTTATGTGATTCCGTAATCTTTTGTGATATTGAACCCAAAGTATTAGTCTCTAGAGTCGAATATCGCATGAAATGACTGTGAGATGGTACCGTTTCAAATCAAAATGACGTGTGTTGCTTGAATTGTTTATAAGAAATGTATGCGTATTTAGATTGAAACGAAAATTTCGCAAAAACAAATCCATAAAAAAATCATAACTTAGCAGGGGTACACGAGTTCATAGGGTGAGGTTTGTCTAAGTCCTGGCGGCGGATGCGTTTGCCCATCTACTGCGTGGCGGGCCGGATCGAAAAAGAAACTGGTTGAGGGATACCTTTCGACCATAAAAATCCAAAATGGCGGCAAAAGGAATAATGTTACGTAGGAAACTTTGAACCTGTATCTTTTACCATCTCTCCTGATTACGCTTCGTGACTTAGTAGGGTAGGCCGGGTTCTTGGTTATAATGGGTAATTAATGGGTGATTGGACGCGGTTGGAGCTAACTAAAAACTGTCCAAAGAAGAGAAGCTAGCAGTCCACAATGGAGTGCTGGTACCTACCCTAATATATGGAAATGAGGCATGGAATTGGCAGAAGAAGGCTGAAAGTAGACAGAATACTGTAGAAATGAGATCCCTGAGGCATATGTGCGGTAAAATCATGTATGACGAAATCTATTCTACAGGTATTTTATTAGAGCCTGTTAAAAGGAGCTAGCAGCATTGATCCCCGGTGCACGTGCGTGATACTCGGCGGTCACGAGCGGAACGCACGTTCACAATAAAGTTGATGTTGTCTTTATGAGAACGGGTCGTTTCATATATAAACAGGCTCTAATAAAATACCCCTAGAATAGACACAGCATACGCACATTTCGTCATACATGATTTTACCGCACATATGCCTCAGGGATCTCATTTCTACAGTATTCAGTCTACTTTCAGCCTTCTTCTGCCAGTTTCATGCTCATTTCCATATATTAGGGTAGGTACCAGCACTCCATCGTGGAGTTTCGCTTCTTTGGACAGTTTTTTGCTATCTCTAACCGCGTTCAATCATCCATTGATTACCCATTTTAAATAATTACCCATTATAATCAAGAACCCGGCCACCCCTACAAAGTCACGAAGCGTAATCAGGAGAGGTGGCAAGAAGTTCAAAATATACCATATAACATTATTCCTTTTGCCGCCATTTTAGATTTTTATGGCCAAAAGGTATCCCTCAACCAGTCTCTTTCGATCCGGCAAGTCCACAATGGAGTGCTGGTACCTACCCTAATATATGGAAATGAGCATGAAACTGGCAGAAGAAGGCTGAAAGTAGACTGAATACTGTAGAAATGAGATCCCTGAGGCATATGTGCGGTAAAATCATGTATGACGAAATGTGCGTATGCTGTGTCTATTCTAGGGGTATTTTATTAGAGCCTGTTTATATATGAACGGGTCGTTTCTCCAACTCGTTTTATCGTAAGTCGGCTCGCATGTGGAACGAGCTATCGGCATCTGTTTTTCCTCCTCCATATAATCCGGGCCTCTTTAAGACCCGCATTAATAAATTCATTCCTACAGACCCTACCTTAACCCGCCCCATAACGCTGCCCAACTAGGTGGCGACATAGTTTCTCTGTATTTAACGTGTAAAGACAGGGGCGCTCTAGTGAGATGTGTCACATAAAAAAGTCATACCTCCGAATTTGAATATGGAGACATACAAAATGATCTATATTATAAGTTATAACCAATGAATTCACCCAATTTTTATCGATTATCACTTTTTATTAGGATTTAAAAAAAATCGTAAACTTTATAATCACATAACTCTTGAAAAGAAAGTCCCAATGATTGGCATAAATCATTCAAATCGAATAAACATTATTTTTTAAATATTAATATTCTGTATAAATTATTGTCACATCTTACCGGAAATCGTTATATTTTAAAGTTCTCTAAATAAAATTAAATCTTCTTATTTAAAAGAATTATCTCACATTTAATATTATTTAAACAATATGACCGGAAGTCGGCATCTTTCAGTGAAAAAACACCACAAGGTGGTTACAAATGCAATTATATTTAATCAATTTTTTCGATTATATTTTATGTGAAGAATTTTTCACAGAGGCCCAATGAATATTATACAATGAAATCACTTGCTTCATCGGTAGAGGAGACCAAAGCCAATTGAACCAATTTGACTTTAACATTTTCTACGTCTTGCATATAAAGTTTACGATAAAAATACTTATAATCAACGTCAGACAATTTAACTGCCCACCAAATTCGTATACGATTTTTTTTCAATCTCATATAAATTAAGCTATATACTCATAAACCAATTGAGTGAAATGCTGCAATGACCCCGACCCCGGGGTCATTGCAGCATTAACGGAATGTTGATTGAAATGTAGAATTTAGGCACATAGTTGTCCAATTTCAATAACTTCGATGACGAAAAGCAGTTTTTATAATTAGTTTAAACTTACTCTTCAAAATTTCAATTATTTTTAACGTAATACACTATATATCCTCAAGAAAATCTGTTTAATCACGAACCGTAACTACTTGATGTAATAAAAAAAGAAAAACAAATATATTTTAATATCATAGTTTGCTTTAATCTCGATAAAAACAGAAGAAGAAAAAGTTTTTTTTATGAATGAGATAAAACTTTACCCCAAACAACGTGTAAATATATTAATTAAAATCAAAATATAAACTTCACATTAGGAAAGAGGACAACGAACAAATAAGTACATTGACTAAGTGTTACGGACGGACATGCACTTGAGCAAGACTTGGGAGCTGTACTCACAGAAACTTAAAAAAAACTTGGGTTTATTTGTAGTACGGGGTCAATTATTATTATTATTATTATTATGTAATGAGCAGGCAGCATACTGCTGATGCGCTCATATCTGATTTCACAACAAGTTTGACAGTAATTGAGTTGTACTGGTATAATTATCCCCCGAAAACATTAAAACGGAAACAATATAAACTACTTTATTAAAAGAAAGACATACATTCCCGGGTTTTGAATAACCTGGCAATATTTGAAAATCTCCTACTACCACCACAGTCAGCTGAAAATGTTGCTTGTGTTGTGATGGAGGACTTAGCCAGCCCAGGAATTGAACACACTACGCCGCGCCTGGGTGGGACCCAAACGCGATGTCAACTCGGCCACCGACCGGTCTAAAATATGACAGAGATCGCTCCAGTGGATAAGTAATAAAACGTAGTTTATAGGCAGTTTATAAAAAAAAAATTGTTTAAAGAAACAGATACATTTTTAAAACAGTAATAAATAAAGTACATTCTGGAATCGTTAATAAGTCGTTTTGAAATATTTAGCCGTGTTAAGTAATCAATAGTAAACGGAAACGCGGTGGCAAAACGTGGAATTCCATAGCCGTTTTTAATTTATTAAAAATATTTATAAAATCAAAGACAAAACAATTAAATGTATTCTAATCAGGGTGTTGTTATAACAAAAGAACGCCGGCCGGGATATATCCGCGGGCGGCCACGCAGCTGCATTATCTTAACAACGAAGTTTAGGTCTGGTAAGTTTTTAGATTCTCACGGCCAAAAGCATTTTTGTTGTTTGTTTTTGGGGTGTTATGCCGTGTTGCGCTAACTCCTTCTTTAGCCGACGTTTCGGACAGCGTTGCAGTGTCCATCATCAGGGCAGATCCGGTAGATCCGAAGATGTGTGGATCTTAAAAAAAATTTTTTGAATACCACACCAGAGTCCCAACTGCTCCCGTCTGGAGCCAGTGAGACTATGGCATCCCCAATTGGGGTTGTTGTGAGACTGAAGGTATTGTGGACCTCGAAGGAGATGACGTAGAGGAAGGTGGGAAAGTACCTGGCTATTCAGATCTGGTTACCAAACACTAATTGTAAAATAGTACAAATTAATTTTAGTAAAATTTATTTGAGCCCGCGACCTTCGGATTGCTAGTCGATAGCCTTACCCCTCGATAACGGAGGCCGTCATTTAGGTACGTTATAAATTATGTTTTACATTTGAAAGTAGAAGTTTATCACAATTTGGGAGGAGGGTATGTGTACCGCCGCCCCGGGAACCATTTATTTGATAACCCACACTTCTGCCATAGGTCTCCCCAAGTTGTTTGATATGTTTGGTGACTTATCAGGTGTGCCCGAGTTTATGGGGTGAGGTATGTGAGGGGCTTGGCGGCGGATGCGCCTGCCTAATAACTGCGTGGTGGGCCGGATCGATTAGTCCTCTTTCAACGCATCGCCTTGCAACGCAGTAGGAGACTTAGATTCTTATGTATATCACTCGAACACACTGAACCCCAGATTACTACCCACCCATCAAACCTATTTACTTCCCAGAACTAACTGTCCTTCCTTTCTTTCAAAATACCCCCAACACAGCATTCACAAAGATGACTTAGGCCTTGAGGGTTACGATTTTCCTTAGGGCCTCCTGTGTGGAGACGATGTAAAAAAATACAAAAAATAAACAACCATCTCGCTAAATCGTTGGCGGTGAGTAATGGTAGGGGTATTGGTTATCTAATAAATGGCTCCCGGGGCGGCGGTACACATAATTGTAATAATTCTCGAGGGCTCTGATGTACCTACAGACATTATGGCTCCTGTTGATTGACGAACATATACTAAAACATCGTTGGTTGGAATCGGTGCTTGAAATGACTTTAGCCATGTTTAGTAAAAAACAAATTGGAATAAATTTTCAATTTCAACAGCAAACAGCAATTTCAATTTAAAATTTGAAAAATTAAATTCTCACCAATCTAATCACCGCAATTTTAATAGGCACATATTATGGATATTACGCTTTGTTTCAACTTAATCATTACAAGAAACTTACGTCGGGAGAGATGGTAAAAGATACATTTAAATAAAATTTTATTCAATCAATGTTCAAAATCTCTCTTATAAAATGACTTAGACAAATCTCACCCCATGAACCCGGGCACCCCTGCTAAGTCACGAAACGTAGTAAATGATGCATTAAAGTTACATTTTGTTTAATCAAGTTCAAAAGATTTTTTAAGCATGGATTTGACGTTTGCGAAAGTTCCATTTCCATATAAATATGCGTGAGGCAGTCTATCCTCTTTAAGTACAAAGTCATTTTCATAGAATATGGATGTTCTAACAGAATCTAAAAAGTACCACGACGCGCGCGGAATCGGCGGTTTTCAATTTACAACGCATGCAAGCCGTCAAGTTTGACAGAAATATATAGATCAACAAAATAAATCGTGTAAAATGTATATGCGACCGAAAAATGGGCGTGGCTTACAGCAAAATCTCGATGACACAAGTTGATCTGTACGGATTTACATATGTATGCCAGCTTGGGTAGTGGATCAACATATCCGGGGTGGATCAACAAATGCAAACGGATCAACATATACCTGGCGTACCGTCGCGCGAGATCAACATAGTACGAGAGGGGATAAATATATATATATATATATATATATATATATATATATATATATATATATATATATATATATATATATATATATATAGACATATTCTATATATATATATATATATATTATTATAAAAGTTATAGTTATTGTCGTAACAATCACATATAATTCCGAAAGGGTGGGCAGAGAAGATGCAATGCTAAAAAAAAAAATTTCTTGCTCACTCATTGCTTCATATTATCATATTTATTTATGCCATTCATTCATTCATCGTAACACACACACTTACACTTTTGGTACACATAGCACATGACTCAAATACCTTTATTACCTTGATTTATTGTATTATAAAATGTCCTCCCGGGATATCTCCGATTTCTTCTTCCACCCATTAGTACATCTTAAGGGTTCTCACCAAAATTCCAATTCCACATAATAAATTCATATTTTTCTACTTTTGAAGCTGGTGAAACTTAATCAAAAATTTGGGGTTTGTAAAATGGTTGATAGGAGGAACGAAAGACAGACGAGTATTATTCAAATCAATAAAACGATAGATTTTCGCTGTGTTTCAACACTCAGTCCACCCCTAAGTGACTTAATTCCCTCCTGCCCCACGGCGCAGTAGGTACCGCTCCACTGCCAGTGGTCAGGTGCAAGAAGACACTGCCTGCTGGCGATCCCAGCTCTGTGCAGTGCACAAGTTACAGCGAAGATTGAATAATAATTGAGCTGCGACTGAATCTCATTTATATGCAAAATCTAAGATTGCCTTCGGAAGGCATATCCCACAACTTAAAAATCTGTGGAACGTTTGAGTTTTGAAAAAAATGAAATACACGTAAGTAGGTACCTATCTTATTTAACATTGACTACTTTTATAAACGAAGCACCTTTGCTCTGGGTTCAGATGTCGCGGATTTAAAGCCAGATGACGTGCGAAAAAACATTTTTTGACTTTCACCCATTTTCTTGGCCATGTTTAAGGTATTATAAGATGTTCTTAAAGTTAGTTACAAAAGGGATTTTGGTTTGTAAACTAAACTACATTTACCTTTGTTCAAAATATATTATTTTCTCATGACATCACTTAAACTATTAAAGAAAGAGATCGATTAAAAAAAATACTTTAAAGAAAACTGAAATGAGAAAGAAAAACTCTGCGAGAAGAAACTGGGGACTAAACCAATAGCCATTTAGGGAAACGATATTTTTTTCTCTCCAAACAATTAATGTATTTGTATTTTTTAAACACAGTCCGTTTTTGGTATGTGAATATTTGCATGGTTTAGGCAGACTTAAGCAGGTTACAGACCGATTTAACCATACCTACGCAATAGCAAAAAGTCAAGTATTCGTGATTAAGAAATGGGGTTTATCTAATCATCAATGCAAATTTCGATACTCGTTATACGTTAAAACAACTCAAAAACCCTCATGGAAAGTTTTATCCTAAAAACCAATCCTGCTGAATAAGTAAAAGTGCTGGCACAACCAAAACCTCTTATATCATATGACCACTCATTTAAAGTAGCCTACTAACTTGTATGGGATCTTACAAAAAAATATTTATTATTATTTATTAAAACATCTTAAAACTTTTACTTTTTAAATAATAAAAAAAAATTTTTGGAGGTTGCCATACAAGTTAGGAGGCTGATTTGATTCAATGTCCCGGTCTTGTGATTTTGGAGGTTTTGGCACAACGCGGCCACTAAAAATACATACTGACATCTTCGGCCAGTAAGTAAATACAAATGTAAATGTTCGTTTGTTAAAAATGATTGCTTGGAAATTTTAACAAAACGTTGTATTCGAATACGTGTGTGTTTTTATATACCTATATTGTATATGTGAAATTATTGTATATTGTCTGAGATATGTGAAAAAATATGCTTTATGACAAAAATCGCAATCTGTTGGACGTAAAAGCAACACGCGCAATTTTTCTCTATCTGCACAGACACATTGAACCACAGCAATACAGCACAGTGGCGGGATACAGCTATTTGAAAATATAAAAGAAAACTTTAAATTAAAATGGTTTTCTACAAATTAAAATACATAACAAAAATGAAAGCATAATATTTTAGCACAGTGAAGAAAGTGATCAGCGGAGTTAGACTAAATCTCTTGCAATCACGATTACTCCACAAATCTCCAATCTCTGGTAACTAATCGTGTCACAATTCAATTTACCCAGACAAGCTAGGTGAGTCTGAGTGAACTTTAGAATCAGACTCGCCACCGAAGATGCCATTTGTTTTGCTCAAAGTTATCCCGGTTCACCTCCGAGTGGTCACGAGTCACAACCTTCGCCAACTCGGCGGGGGAAAGTTTCCACAGTTTACGCCAAGTGGAGCGGTTCCCGGACTACTTTGGAACTTTGGGAATTATTGAATTCGGTATCTTATTTGATGTACAAATGCACCTGGTGTTGGAAACAAATGGTTCTTACCTTTTCACCCCCAAATAATAAATTAAAATTATTAGCGTGCAGGCCGTAGAAATTAAGATGTGTTCTGCCATGTGAAAATAAATCCATGGAGTGGCGTTTAAGATCGTCTAATAAGAACTATAACTATGTAAGAAGAAGCATTACAAGAATACGTGCGCGAAAATTGATGAAGACTTTACTAAAATAGGTTTCAAGGCGAGTCAAGTCAAGACACGGAATAACGTATGTACGCAAATAAAGCAAGAAGAATACTCCATGGCATAGGTGAAAGACTGCTCTTGTACTTGAAGCAGTGTGGCCAAAAGACAAATGGTGAAGAAAAACACGAAAAGTAAAATGGTCTTATTGTAATAACTTTTTGAATATTTTTTCCTTCAATATAATAAATACATCGCTGAAGAAGAAGATAATACAAATAAATCTCAACGTTAACATCGAAATATTAATATTTTGCCTAACCAAGAGAGCTCACATTGCACATTGATTTTTCAAGGTCTCCAACAACATTATGAGTATATCCATAGAATTCGTATCTGTATCGAGTTTCCCTTTATGGGGGGTGAATTGGCGATCGAATATGCTAATGCGTTTATTAGACGCACACAACACACCCCCACGCGTACACACAATACAGGCTAAGGGATGGAAGCTGCAGCAATGCCAATGTCAGTGGGGTAAACCCACATTAGCCTTGGAGAGTTGCACATTCTGTAACATTATCATAAGACAACATACCCAGTGCAAGGAGATCACCTTTGAATCATATTTTGCTCAACCCTGGAAAAAGTGATTTGGAAATGGAACATGATTTTTTTACCGAACTGTCCATTTATATTTTTAAATGGAATTCCAGTATACCTACAACAGTTCCAACTGCGCAGAGTTAGTGGAACTAACACAATTCTTGAAGGGGCGATTGAGATACTGGGATGTGGGAAAAAAGTTTAGAATATCATAAATAATTATCGAAACAAAATTTCTCTATAAATCAATTGAAATTATTCGTCTTATTTACTAACAAGTATAGGATAATTGATAAAAGGTGATAGCAATATGTCAAAAAAAATCGATATACTCACCTTTTGACCAAAATATAAATAAATTTGTATTAATAAAACTAATTTTTTGAAGATTTTTCCAAATGTATAATAGTGTGCATATTGGAACTAGTACGTAACAAAACAAATTATATTAAATTTCATTTGCAAGTAAGAGAAAGTATGTAAGAAACTTGTTTCATTGAAAATCCAATGGTGGAAAAAGTTCACATTTCTTTGTGGAGGTGAAGGGTATCTTCTCTTCACAAAGTTTTTATTGCTCCTGTTTTTTTCCGCCGCAACTTCAGCACCAGGTGAGCTTTATTGGATTTGCCACGGAACAAAGGTACTCAAAGTATAATTTTATAAAAGTTTTAGCACAGAGAAAATGTCAGTTTAGTCGAGTCCATGCGCTTCTTACTTTAAAAACAAATTATTATTTAAGATAAATAATGTACAGACCTTGTTTATTGTTGTCAAGTTTAACTTCTACAACTCGATTTTAATGAAAATTATTTTTATACTAACCGCACACAGAAGGAACTGAGGAAAATAATTTCTTGGGATGCTGTGTGGAGGGTGTTTATAAGGAAAATACGAAAAGGTTGTTCTGGGAAGGAAAAAGTTATGAGGGCTGGGTAGGAATCTAGGGATTAGTGTATCCAGGAGTGACGGACGAATGATCTATCCCTCCTGCTACAGCGCAAAGTATCGCGATGGGTCAAAGGAGAGCAGAGGAGATATCTATAGTAATAATATTACTGTTTAATTTTAAAAAACGGTTTACTCATGAGCAAGTTTTGCTGGGTAACCACAATTTCTCGTGACAGCTGTTACTAATGAACTCGACTTGAACATATATTATTTAGGATTAACGAACGAATAATATTTATTTTTTTACAGAGCATTAATCATATATTTTTTAAATCCGCTGAAATGTTATTTTGTTTTCAGGATTATTATTTATAAAAATTTGTTTTCCTGACAATTCATTGACCACATGTCAAGTCAACATATTTCAAGAGCAGTGTTCCATCAATTTAATTAATACTAGCTGACGTTTACCCGACGTTGCTTGACTTTAATCTACTTTCTATAAAAATAATTTGCAATTCCCTAAATGATAGTGAAAACCCGATCAAAATCCATTGCGTGGTTTGGAAGAACTAAGCGCACAAACAGACAGATTCGGAGAGTGACTTTATTTTTGTATAATAGAGATACAAAATACAATCGTAATGTGTAAGTATGTCTGCAAATAAGAAGACAAATATTTCGTTTTACAACAGAAAATAACTTTTTCAAGAACATAGTAAAACGTTTTTCCACAAAATACGCAAAGATTGTTCTCTTCGTAAAGAATGTTTATGAAATATAAAAATATATATATATTTCTAATATGTTTACGTTTGAATAAACTAATCGGTACGAAAAAATTTATAATAGTGGATTATATTAACATAACAATAAAAAATTAAATAAGGTTTTTTATTTTCACAGATGTAGCACCGCATTTCCAATGAATACTTTTTTCCTCCCCATCCATCGAAGGGTAGAAAACTGATATAGTGAGAGAGGGCCCCTTGACAAAGCCTGTATATGTGTATATATCACAAACGTCAATTCCTCTTCGTATTCAATTGTCGCCGCGACACGGACTGGTTTTACTCTATTGTTGAACACACCTGCCTGACTGATCGGCTACAACTGTCAAATATATGAATGAAATACTGGGTAAAAATGCATTTTATTTTCTATTTCCTCCACGAATTGTGGAATTCAGGAACATTGCTGATAAATGGTAGGAGAAATATAGATTCAGGGTTGAGATACGCTATTTTTTAGTATAAATATAACAGCTGATTTTAACCCTAACAACCGATTTTTTTAAATTTTACCTAAAAATTTCAACAACGATTCTTACTTATTTATTTATTATTATTTTCGGTTCAATATATATATATATATATATGATATTATACTATAAAAAATATATGATATTATTCTTTTGAATCAAATCAAATTTTTCTTTCGAGATATTGATAGTATTTTTTTTTAAATGAACAAAAATCATAAAATCTGAGAATAAATTAATCCGTACAAATAAGTTGAACATTTGAGGTACATTGTATTCTAAGCTTCTTCGATCGTATTTATTTAGATATATGGGAATTACAAGTCTATTTTTTGCAGTTAGTCTTGTGTTATGAGCGAGAATATTCTACTATTTTGTTGTATGCAGATTAAGACGTGATCACTTCTAATTTTAAGCCATAATAAAGTATAAACACATAATGAAAGTTCAGAATTGTATTGAACAAAAGAAGAAAAAAATTTATTATCGAATATTGTACATTTTGAACTAAATTACGATTTTTTATTGAATATCCCCATGTAATCATTCCATATCTTATTAGGGAGTTTACTCAAATGTAAACAAGTTATACTACAAAATCAACTCAAATGTGAAGTAGATTCCCCAGTTTTCATGCAATGATTCGTGTCCTCTTATTTCATTTCATTCATTTGACAGTGGTTTATTGTTCTCCGGGATCCAAAATATGGCTCCACATGTGTAATGCGATGCATTGAAACTAAATATACCGATTGCAAAATTGCAAAAACATAATCTTGCGAATCTTTAGGAATGCTTAATGAGCAATGACAAATGGACGGGAATGAACCAGCCCTAAAGATTTTTTGTTTATACTAAAATATTAATTTTCTTCTGTACAATTCCACAGAGGACCATGTATCTTCACTCTTTTTGTGTTCTAAGGTTAAAACCGTTCTGATTTTTTTCGATAAAAAGTTAGTTTGTCTGTTTATAAAACGCCTCTTCCTTAAATCAGGCATTTTATTTTATTCCATCCCGAAAAAAATGTCGGAAAAGTTTCAAACACAATCTGCAGAAATACACGTTTCCCCAATTGTGCCCGAAGTAATATCCGGAAAACAGATAAACTTTTCGTCGCACACCTTTTTGTCGAACTCCGCGACCGCTCGGCTAAAAAACTCGACAACATTTCTAAGTGGAACCGGCAGCCGTGAAAATTCTTCTCCAAATCGATACGATTAGACCTGCTCGCTTTACAGTGCGAGGGGAAGAGGATACTTTGCGGAACGACAGGTGTGGAACTTGGATAAGTTTGTTCTACGGACGGGTTCCACTTTCTTTCCACATATATAACAAACTTTATCAGATACCTTTTTCATACACAAAGCGAGATATAAAGGGATTTTAGTTCCTAAGCTCGTCTAAAAGTCTGTCGTTTTTTCGGTAGCCAAGTGCCCTCGTATGTTTCGCAAATGTGTGAAACTGACAAAAATGATTTTAACTTTGGGTTGTTGATTAAGTTTTTTTATTGGTGAGAACCAGTAAATATGTAATTTGAGGGTTTGGCTAAGGATGATTCAGATAGCATTGAACTTAATTTTCCTGACAAATAATTGATTATATTACTTAGTATATCTTGGGTACCTAATTATATTTCGTCGAATTAAGTATAAGTTCAATTTATTGGGAATATCTTGTTGAAACTTTTAAATCTTATTTTAATATTTAATAATTGTACAAGATAATAACTGGGACATGAATATGACCTGAACTTTTCAATCATTCCGAAAAGATGGCAGTCAAAAAATATTTGAATTTCTTGAGTATGATGTTCGCAATTATTCTTATGTTGAAGCACGAGACCAATAAAATATAATCTAATAGCATAAGGTCTCAATAACTCAATTGGTAGAGACGTTAGTCCCGCTAAAACTACAGGATCGGGGTTCAAGTTCAAGTTCAAGTTAAATTTACATAAATTACCAAATCGGCAAAAACACTTTATCTTATTGTTGAACAAGTCATTTCGTTTCGTCATTAATTTAAATACTTTCAAATCAATAAACACAAAAAATATCTCTTCCAATATGTTGAGTCTTTTCATCTCCAAAACACCCCAATCAAATCAGCGCTGCAGTCGAGCGTTCATAGTTCACTAACATTGAGGTGCCTGGTACCATCACCCCCAAAGCTCGATTATTGGTAGCGATTAGGTGCCATCAGGTACAAAAGACCGGTGGCGGCTCTTTGCGTCATAATCCTTAACGGAACTCTGCATTTTTGCGCCTAAAACTCGCGGCTTATCTCAATTTTTGCGGGAACTTTGACAGGAGTGCACCTGGCCTATTTTGTCGGCTTTATTGTGGACGTATAATAGGGTTGGTACGCTCAGCACAGAAGCTTTAAAAATACTTATTGATGGTTAGGTACATATTTATATTATTGTAGTAATTCATTCGTATAAATCATTGCTGGGAAATTAAAAAAAACATTTAAATGAATGTGGAAATGTAAACATTCTCCCAAAAATGCTTATCCACAAATATCCCAAATGTGTATTACATATTATTATTTAATGTTTCTAAAATATTGACAATGAGGAAAAATAATTAAAATATTTTCCAAAAGGATGGTTTGTGGTACTATAATTTTTTGTAAAACATGTTTAAAATATGGTGAAAGAAGGTTAAAATATAATAAATATTATAAATTTAGGTAGAATATAATAGAATATTATAACCGTGCAATGGTAGAATAAATAATGGTTGTAAAATAGAATAAAGCATTTTAGTAATATTTTATATGCGTCCTTAAGGCGATTTTCACAAAAACGGCGCTATTCAAATCATAAATACATATAATTATTAACTGTAGACGGGTTAATGTTTTAAATACCATTTGAAGGATTTCATGATAACTCAGGTCAGTGACTAATCAACACAACTTTGAAAGGTGATTAGTATAAAAATTTGCCTGCACTTCTAAGCTAATGTAACCTATTTAACCTAGTTTTATCATCACTTTCATGACTCTGTTTCACTTTTTAAATAGTGCTAAAGTATTACTGCCATGAGTTGTCTGGTAACCCATTTGAAGAATAAATTAATTATATTATACACGTTATTTACATTGATGATTCCTCGTATCTTTTTTTTTACTTAATTCTACAGAAAAATGCATTAATTTAATATTACTTTTCTTTATTTTTTAAACAATTTTAAATTCTGTTAAATATAATTAATGATTTTCAAACAATAAGTATGTGATAATCAGTAATCCGCGTACAATTGTAATGTTATATTTCGCATAAGTCAGAAGTACACTGGAATATGCTTCACCTATTTGGAATCCACACTATAAACTTTACATAGATAGTATAGAACCTATCCAAAACAAATTTATAAAATATATTACCTACAGATTCAACAATATTTTTGAGTGTACTTTCGATACTTTGGAGCGAAGACGAGCAGTAGCTGACTCAATATTTATACACACAATTATAAACAATGACATTGACTGTACTGAACTTCTGTCCCTTATTTACTTTAACATACCTTTGAGACGTACACGACATACAGTGCTATTCCACACGCTAAATTATAAAACAAATGCAGCATCTAATTCGACAATTAACCGAGCTCTTCATACTCTAAATAATATTTGTCTTAACTCTTACATTGACATTTTTTCGGATTCACCGCCCAAATTCAAACGTGGCATCATGTCAATAATTTAAATTATTCAATGCGCATACATACAGACAGACACACAAACACACAAACACTCACCCTTACATTACACAGTACACACGTCACACACACCTATAAAATACACAAGTCACCTGGTAATTAAGGAATAAACATACCACTTAGCAGACATTACAAGGAAACATATCATAGGTACCCAACATGAAGTATCTTATTCCTGTATATTGTTTCATCTCTGTTAATCATGTACTGTTTGTTTCTATAATATAAAAAACAAAAAAAAATAAAAAAAATGGTGTGGTGTAATTAGAGAGTTCTGAGTTCAAAACAATTTTTTTTTCTTTTAGATTTTTTTTTATTTACTATATTATAGTATAACAATTGTTGGTTAGTATACCTGTGAACCTTTCATTGCATACTGTAGTAAGTAGTAAAATTATTTATTTATCGTCATATTACAGCAAATGGATTGACCGGCTTTAATTTAAATTGCCATGTCAACCGTATTTCATCCCCATGCACTAGGTGCAATAACACCTTTACAGTCTGGCGCCAAATTAAACAAGGGGGACCATTGAATGGAGGAAGAATTCAATGAATATCGGTCCAGACTCATGATTCATCTCTTTTCGGGCCTATTGTGTTGGGTCCATGGAACTAGCCATCATGACTGGGATATATTTATGTTGGAGGCGGTGGGCGCTAGATGTCACCACTAACTCTACTTTAGTGGGTGCTGTGTAGTAGTTATCTACCTAAAGCTAGGGGCGATTCGGTGTCCAGTGTTATTTTAGTATAATTATAATAATTGTTGCATTTATAATTGCATGTTAGCTAAAAAGCGCAGACCCTTGAAAATTCACGAAATCTGGCCAACCCAAAGAAATTCAAAAATATAATACGTATTTCAAATTAAGAATTAAAATAATTTTCTGGTAAAAAAAATACAAACCTGTTTTATGTAGGCACTTTATCGCTTGTCTAAATTCTTGACAGTTCAGTTCCTATTTTGAAAATGACAACTAAATTCAAAACAGATCATTTAAGCAGCGTTACAAACACAGACACACAGCCAAAAATTGTATTTTTATTAGAGAGATCATGTTAAGCAAAAGCTAGCAAAATCACTTTAGTTCACACAGAAAATCGACGATTTAACATTAAATTATATTCAAGAGTTGTCTATTCTAAAAATCATTACGATTTTTTTCAACTCTATTCTAAATTTTTTTTATTTCATCCATCTTTGAAATTTTACGGTCCAAAAATTTGTTTTTGAATTTAATTGATTTTACTGTATTTGGAAAATCTTGTAGTATGATAAAGAACTGAGCTCAGAATTTAATCAGTTCGAAAACAGTTGAATGTAAAAAATTATGAACTGGCTGTAGATTTTTAACATACTTAAAATTTCGTATTTTTACATTAAAGGGTCGTTTATTTTAAATGAAAATATCGTTTTCTTATATACCTAATATAAAATGGACAGTCGATTTTTTTTTAAATTGGTAAAAAATCGCGGTACGCCGGTGTTAGGCAGCTACTAGTTACCTACCGCATTAAACATAATTCAAAGTGAGTGATTTAAAAATAGCCTTAATAAATCCCTATTTTACTGCAAGGTAAGAGTAATGAAAGCTGGGGTTTGTTTTATATCCTTTTTTATCTCCTGCTTTACGTTCTTATTTTTCTGAGATTCGTCATACTCGATTCAAAACACTTTATCTAGATAGCCATTTCGCCCCCACTTCCCCGGGCCGGGCATAAAACACCTTAAAGCGAGTGCCCCTGAAACAGTTGTAGTAAACTCGGTTTAAGGGGAGATGAGAGCAGAGCGGAGATGATTTATGGACGCGCGAGGAGATTGGACATCCATGACTCTGGACTCGAAGGGGAGATCAATAACTAAAGTTAAATTTATAAAAGCTTCAATAAGTTCGATATCTGATATAATTGGGTGAATATTAAATTATTTTACTGGTATAAATTAATTTCACAACGAGGAGATCATACATCCCAACCTATTTTATTTCTACCTGCATCAATTTTCATGATGAATCACAGTAAAATAGTACAGTTTCATTTTATTCCCACTGGCTCTATACAGAACCGTGGCACTCTGAAATACCCAAATGTAAAATGTTGTTAAAGGGGGACAAAATGCGGTACGCAAAAAATAAGACTATAAAAAGGTAGACTGCCAAGTCCGTATTCCGAATGATAATCTTTAACTAGGGAGAAAAAAATTAAGCCAGCGATGAAGAGCTGTTATTTAAAAAAAATGATTCGCACAATGATGATTTTCATTTTTGACGAAACTTGTCAAAATACCAAGACGTGCTTTTGTCATTTCTTAAATCTGGAAGTGGGGAAAAACTAGCGCACCCTCTCCGCTGGGGTGAGTTTGCCAGTCCTGCTGATAAAAGGGCTGATAACAGGAAAATAAAAGGGCGCCATCCCCCCTTCCAAATCAGCAAAAGGTGACTTTAGGCGACGCGACGGTCACTTTGGGAAAAACGATATATCTATATATGACGAAGTTTGATATGTTTGTATACTCTCCTGCTCTTATGCTATCTTCAGCTCCGGCGTAATGGGATTTGGTCATCTCAATGATAGATCTTGATATCAAATGTCTAACTTACTCAATTTTAAGATAAAGGTAAGTAAAGCAGTTTACCGAATAATTTCAAGGTATTGTTAAGAGATTTTAGATATAAAAAGACCGAGATAATTTCTTTAAATACTTGTTATAACCTCAATGAGATGAAGCGTTCAAAAATTAAATGTCTGCATTTGTAAGTTAGTGGATAGAAAAGGAAGACAATTTTCTTGCTAAAAGTAAGAATTATTTTACCAACTAGGTTAACTTGGTCTAATATATTATTATTATATAATTAGATCTACTTAAAAAATACATCGTTATTGCATAAATATTTGGTAATTTTTTAAAATACTTATCAATTATCGTTAACTTTTTGTTTGTTTTTTCTCTTTTCCTCTTCATTTTCAACTTCATTTATTTTATTATAATTACATTGTGTACATAATATATAAAAATGTATAAATATACTTACCAATTACTAACGTAATATACAATACTACCGCCATGGATGGAAACACAGTGTCCTCCTTGAAACTCTCAGGAGGACACTGTGTTTTTACTGATGATGGCAGAATAACACTACAAAAGTATGCGAACACCTCAACATAGGTTCTCCGATTGAGGTTTTCACATGTTCACAATACACTACTACTAAAGTGTATACATACAATTTCTGTATTTTATCTGTGTATACTATACGTACGAGAATAGAAATTAATAAAAAAAAAAACTAAATAAACTTTTCTGCCTTTAAGTAAGTAAATGCGTGGTCAAACAATAACCAAAAGATATTTTCGCAAAGTGCCCAATAGTGTTTTCTTTTCTCCTAAAAAGTTACATTTCTTTTATCTGGTAGGGTGGTAGGTACCAAGGCGAATAAATTTAACAATAAACCTGGTCTGAACCATAAATACGGAAAAAATGACACACCTTTATAAAAGCGTCCCATAAACAAGCATAAGCAGCAAACCTGCCGAAAACAAACCTCACTTCGAGTGTGCTTTACTTTACGAGCCTATGGCCGATTTCCTTTGGCGGAAGTTTACGTCATGTATTGTGGAGGCACCAGGGGGGGATAAAGAGGAGAAGGTACATAGGTAGGAGTCAAGAAAAAGGAACTCCGGTGTTTTCCTAGGGCAAACACGCGTAAGAGCGATATATCGCGAGCACCTGTAATAATGTGTCGCTCACAGATGTCGCCGGGCCCCCTTTACAGCGTACTGAAAATACCCGTGAATTTTTCTGCGCTCCTGGAAGTATTGAATACGTGACGGGAAACGGTGGATAATATGACGGTATTACTGAATAAAGTTTCCCACATCGTACAGTGAACAAAGGTAACTGTTTAAAAACAGTTCAAAGCCTTTGTTACAAAAATAAGTTTTCATCCCATTTATATTTACAATAATAATTTGCAAAGTCTCAAAAAATCATGATTTTTAACACATCTCTTTAGTGCGATATCGAAAAAAGTTTTAATCAATGATTAAATTTATATTTCCCAAAACTGATTTTTACAATTTAACTAGAAGAACAAGAGAACAATATAAATTTAAGGAACGTCACTTAAATAGCTTCGGATAATAAATCATGTATTAAAAGCAATAGTCACCTGTAATATCAATACAACTTGAAAATATTTCCCGAGTAAAAATAAATGCCGCTGACGGGAATTGAACCCGCGCCTTCTGATGTCCGGTCAGACGCTCTGGACCACTGAGCTACGTCGGCTTATTTCCAACACGCCAAATAATTCAACATGCACTAGTACTTCAATCAACATTTACTGCTATATATATTTTAATAAAACCACCAACAACAAGCAACCAACTTTATATTTGTAGGAAAGGCTTTGTTAGAGCTAAATTTCCCACTAGATGGCGTCGAGACATTTTATATCTACATTTGTTGGTGAAATATTTTGACTTGTCAAATATTATTATTTTTTTTAATGATAAACTAATATTTATAAGACAAGGTTTTTATGCATAGCACAAATGATAATAAATTATTATAAGCAATAATTAGTTGCCTGTAATATCAACACAAATTGAAAATATCGATAAAATTATTTATATTGATGTTACAGACGACTATTAATTGCTTATAATAATTTATTATCATTTGTGCTATGCATAAAAACCTTGTCTTATAAACATTAGTATATCATTAAAAAAATAATACTAAATTTTTTCGACTAGAAAAGGAATTATATTCACCACATACTTAGGAAACTCCTGAAACTAAAACAAAAAAACACACCACACATTCTTCCCGTTGTTTATAGCCACTTACTTTATAATGCCATTTAACCTGCAACAACTTTCACGAAAGCCCCTAAAGCCTATGAGTCGAAATCATCGCTGCATTTTCCTCGCATAAAACTGAGCCATAAAATGTCTCTACATTGGCAATAATGTTTCTGACTTATGATGCGTTACCTGGGATATGCTCTCCCGCTGCGCCGCTGGCAATTTCTAAAAAAGTTTTTTCCCATAGTCTTATGTAAAACTTCCCCAAATGTGAGTAACGTTTAGAGAACGCTTTATGACCTTATCTACCCCTTGTTTACAGGATATCTGGCGGCTTACAGAACTTTATGGTATGATGTCTGTTTCGTTTCGTTTAAATTTACCATTCTTATTTTAACGTAGAGCTTTTGGGAAAATCTTTGTCTGGTTAGTAATTAGTATGATTATTATTTATGAATTAACCTAACCGCAAGACTAACTACACATGAGATGCAGAGAGATTACAACGCCTGTGTAAGCATATAAAAATAGTGATGAGGGAGTTATGTGGTTTTCATATGTTAATAATACTTAGCTAATTTTTATAGAACAATTTTTTCAAATTATGCTCGCAATGGCTAAATTAATATGACGCACAAGTGGATAGAAGAACAAATCAGGGATGCTTCAGATAAAAATGGGACGAAAGAGGGAGTCTAAAAGAGAGTTGGGTCGTATTAATTATAGTCGGATTGATAGAAGAGTATGTCAAAGACAATTTACACATGTGAATTGAGTAGTTGATGAAGTTGTGATGAAGTAGTTAAAAGGTCATGTTTGTGTGGCAGTCTACCATCTCATATTATTGCAAGGAAAGGAACATGATGACACAATTTGACTGTACTAAAACAGAAAAATCTAGTAGGACATTTTTTATTTTTTTTTATTTTTATATTTTTTTAAAATATATTTGTTAAACAATGGTATAGTATATTGTCCTCCACGCTAGGAGTTCACCTGTGTTGTGGATATTAAACAAATTATTTTTTTTGTTTTTAATGAGTTTTTTATATTCACAATGTATACACAAAGTATACACAAGAAATACAAAAAATTGTAAACAAATTATACCGAAAATGTTAATGTGTAATGCTTTTGTTCTAATTTTGAAAATAAGTCAACATCCACGTAAGCTTTTTACTGCGCCAATCCCTTACCTTTACGTCAAGAAATACATTAACAAAGCATTATTCATTTCCTCCCAAATTACCGAAAAGCGACAGTTTAAAAAACCCATCGAAATCAATAAAACGGGGTAACAAAAAAGCCATCCCTCATTTTGAATAATAGGAATTGTCTAAGCGTCCCCTCATTGAATGTTCCGGTATCATTAATCCAGGCAGCTTGGCCCAACCCTGGGCCTGACAGCACGGCCTAGTGGGATAAGCTCACGGTACTAGCGATGTGTAGGTTCAGCCGGATTGAGTCCTTGAGCCCGAGTCCTTTGCGGGAAGCGGGTCCTACTCCCACTCCTTTTCGTAATCAACCACTCCCAGAGAACTCGGTCTGGGACTCGGACCCGAATGCCTCCAATCAACGACTCCCAGAGAACCCGGACCCGAGAATGCCTCTAAGGACTTGGACTCGGACCCGAATGCCTCTAATCAACAACTCCCAGAAAACTCGGACTCGGGGTCTCGAACCCGAATGCCTCCCTCCACCACTGGCCTCGCGAGTCCTGCAGTGAGTGGTAAGTTCTGGTGGTGAAGACATCTTCTGTTTACCTGCTTTACAGTAAGTGGATGTTTTGTTTATTGTTTAATATCTAGTACTTATTGGAGTTATTTGGGGTTATGGGTTGCTTTTCTAAACCGATGAGCTAATTAGTTAAATAATAATATCGACTGACATGTACTAATAAATCAATAATAGCAATAAATTATTTGAGTGATGTAAAAAAAAATAAGTTAAGTAATATTTAATTTAATTAGGTGTATAAAAATTAGGCTGTGACTGGGGTTTTCACTTTTAAAAAAATTGATTCTTACCCTAGTATTGTCGATAGTTTTATCAATCAATTCTGTTTCAGCAATCAATTCTGCCATTCGATACAATTAACAGCATTCCTCAAAATATTAGTATGGAAACAATAAGAAATGATTATTGCGGCTTATAGCCAATGAATTCACCTAGATTTTACCATTTTTCCAATAATTTTAGACTCACTAAGTACTCTAGGATGTACCTAGAGGTGCTACTAAGATATTGCAATACGAAAAGCGCTCCAGTGGATGTTTTTATTTATCTTCTAAAAAACACAAGCCACTAAGGCCACAAGGCATTTTGAGATATTGCCGATTAGTTTAACGGTTTTTATGTAAAATCTCAATGATTTATCGCAATTCTTTGATGTTTTATATTTTTATTTTAGCCCCTCATATTTGTAGGCGCTAGGTACCTACTGTAAGTAAAAATTATTGTTTTATTTTAAAGTTTTATTTTAATTATCGTTCACTATTTTTATTTTTTGTGTTATTAAAAATACAAATTTCAGTGGTGTCTGTCTGTGTATCCGTAACTCTGGTTCAATGAACTCTAGAATATGGATTTGCTTTGATTTTAAAAATTGGAACTGATTGTCAACTGGTATTGGAAAGATTCAGACAAGCGATAAATTAGGTACCAAGATTATTTTATTCAATAATTGTTTATTTAAAATGGCTATCTTTTGTTAAAATTTTTTAGCTATGTCGTAATAGTGTTCATTCGAAAGGCAAATTTCTGGCAAATGTTTATTTTTAATGATCCTGAGACATATATATGTATATATTTGTGAAACCAAAAGGAAAAATATACAAATCAAGTATATAATATACACAAATCCTACAATAATATATTGAACAAAGTGTGTATGTATTGTAAAAGTAAAAAAAAATGGACTGGAATAAATAGATATTAAAACATGTTGTTAATTGTTAAAATTTTAATAGTTCAATGCTGTACCTAACTACTTCCTGACTTTGTTTTTAAAACATCTCGCCTTTACTGAGTTTCATTTGATAGAGGCTTCGACCAAGTACCTTTATCTATATCGATGGACAGAGATTATGAAAACGACAAATTCTCAACGACAACCGAAATTTATGTTACTACATTTGATTTATTACTGCTTACGCGTGTGCTAAAATTATCATCTGGAACTTGGAACCTAATACTACATCCGTTACGGCCTCGCATTAGCCGTAGCCCAATCAGCTGGAACACGACAAGACACGAATGGATTTCGTTGAACTTCGCCAAAATGTAAACTGCACAACTCGCGACTCGGGTGCGATGGGTGACGGGATTGACTCCGTGTTCTCGTGTGGGTCCGAGTTCTTGTGCGGGTCCTTGTCCTGCTACGGGTCCGAGTTCTTTCGCGGGTTCTATCCGAGTCCGAGTGCCGAGTCCTTGGCCGGACCCGTGCGTCCCGGTAGTCGCCCAGTACCCAGTCCGCACCCAAGAACTCGGACCCGGGACCCACTCCAAGAACTCGAGTTCTTTTAAAAGGAAGCAGTCCTCGGATGCCTCCGGAAAAATGCAGAACTCACCCACCTCTACACGGTACTGAGAAGTTCCTTCCAGGGCTACAAAAAACTAAATAACTTTACTTGGCTATTTTTTTAGGATTCACTGTGGAGATATATAAAGAAAGCAAATAATTTCACTCAATATAAGGATTCTTAAAAATGACTCGGCATTATTTGCGATGCATTTAACACCAAATATGCTTTTAAAAATTTCAAAAGTGGACAAATAAGCTAGGAGCGAAAGTGTCGCGCAGCTCGATTTATATCAAAACAAATAATTCACCAATTACTCATTAACATATTATTATACCCACTACAAAAAATTTCACACGGAGGCCCGAGTAAAACAATTTATCTTGGGACCTGTGTCATCTTTGGGGATGCTGTGTTGAGAGTTTTTTAAGGAAAGAAAGGAGAGGAAGGAGTTGAAGATCTGGGAAGGAAAAGGTTTGATGGGTGGGTGGGAATCTGGGATGCAGTGTGTCCAGGGTGACAAAATTATGAATCCATTCCTCCGTCAACATTAACATACAAAACTAATTTATTAAAGTTGTTAGCGTGATATAAGTTGTTTTAAAACTACTTACATTTGATTTTTAATAAACTTTTACAATTCGAGACAATTTATTCCTAAATTTCTCTTCATCTCTCAAAACACTTTCTTCCTATTTATTATTATTTGATATTTTTACTCATACCTACTTTCATTGGTTAATATCAAGAACTGTTCTCACCCCAGACGAAATTACTAATATACTGTATGGATATACAAAATAGTTATCTTTACTATGTTAAATATAATATACTTACCTTATCACTTGTACTAAAATTTATTGGGCATAACTAAATAAGTAAATAAATTATTGAATTTGTCTGAAGCCTGTACGTGGAAGCTATTTTTTTCTTACTCCGCGAACGAATACGCTTTCAAAATGAACACTATCGGAGCGTATTTTGAGATTTCTTTTCAACTTGAGCACTGTACATAGATTATCGTACACATATTGAGTTTATCATTGTAACAATATTATAATTAAAATACTAAGAAATTTGTTAATTTTTAGGTTAATTAAAACATCAAGTTTTCAAAGTCCGTGGGAATTTTTATTTATTTCTTAGCCTTATAATGTGTAAGCCCTGTGTCCAAAAGGTACAAGTCGGTGAATAGTAGCTTCACCTAGGAAGCTGCGCCCGAGGTATCTTGAGGTAAGGGTGTGCCGGGGGGGCAGATGCCTATCATTAATTTCCTCAGCGATGAGAGGGCTGGATCGGGGAGATCGCCGCCCACCCCCAGACCGATGAGGGGGATGGGATACGTCTGGTGATGAACGCCCACCGTTAATACAAATATGTTTCGCCGTACGAAAACTCTATTTATTTATTTAATAAATAAAACATATATACTTACAGTCCCATCTCTTTATTTCCATACACGATACTTTCCTACTAATTAACTTACTCGAAAGTATCTATAATATTTATCTTCACATATGCAGGCAAATCATAGTAAAAAATACAAAATAGTATGCAACACACACCCGCACCTTACCTCGCAAAAGCCCCAAAATGCTGGTTTTGTAGCGACGTTTATCAATTCCGTTTAAATTTCGACTCGCGATTCGATTCTATCATTTTCTTTTAATAGTTTTTTTTGTTACATTCTTCAGCTTCCTGACGAAAAGAAAATAAATGTATTATTATTTATTCATAAACATATGTTTTAAAATATTCTTACTTTACAAAATGTGAACTGCACAGGACTCAACGGAAAAAATTCAAATGGAACATTTTGCACTAAAAGTGGTAGAAATTTATTTTTCATGAAAATTATAGACAAACAACCTAGCTATTTATTTATGTTTTCCAGTTTGTGATTAGTTTAGTAGTTTGCGTGAATCTTTTCGAGTGTAAAACCCTAAAAATTAAAGTTACATATATTCTTTCGTTTTTTGTTATGATTAACTCTTTTCCTAACTGTGAAATTAACTATAAAAACTGTTTATACAGCTACAGGTACGCGTAATAATAGCTATGAGATTTAAATTTATCATTCATTTCATAACTTGCATAATATTATAATATCTACCATTTGAACACGGTGATTAAGAGCTTTATTCCTGCAAGAGGCTTACCTAAAAGCTCTTAAATTCCACCCTGCGCAGATTACCTTCTCAAATCCCACCTCCAGAATTCCGAATTCAAATGTCTACCTTGTGACCACGTCACGTGCCAAAATGGAAACTATTAACGACTTAATGAAGATAACTTCAGACCTGTGTGCTATTTGATTTAGAGCAGCATTTGCTAGGGGAAGTTTTGTAATTTAATACCTGGTTGTTTGCATGTGGTGTCAGCGCCTACTACGAATATATCTGGCTGTTAGTGCATGAGTCCACTCGGAAGTTATAATGCTGTCTAAATTAATGGTCCAGCAGACTTGTGTAGTCTTAAAGGGAAATGGCAGATGTATGGATGATTCCAATTGGATAGTTACCATTTAAATGTTGCAGACTGTCAGTGAAGATGTCATTAAAACCCGGTTTGAGAACCAGTGGTCTAAAACGTCTCGTTTCCACCGAAGAATAGGAAGTTCAAATCTCTGCTAGCTAAGTCCTGTCTCAGGGCACAAGCAACATTTTTAGCTTATAAAGATGGTAGTAGAAGGAATTCAAACATAGTCCGAATAATTACTTAAAAAAAACAGTGTACTATGAACCCTTACAAATTAATATTTTCTGAAATCTGAAATATCAAGATTGCATACTATACAAAGTTTTGTGTTTTTAATTAGTTCCAAAAGAGAGACCCTCAGAAAAATATTTTTCCTTGGGTCCATGTTATCTTTGGGGATGCTATGTGGGTTTATTTTTAAGAAAATGAAGGACAGGAGGTTTTGAGTAGGAACAAGGTATGAGGGGTCGATGGGAATCTGGGTGTGTGTCAAAGTGTCAAGAGTGACAGACGTATGAATCCATTATTCCTACTGCAGTAAAAGGGGATGGGTCAAAAGAATACGGCTGGAGAAGTCAAAGGATTTCCCTCAACCGGCCTGTCACGATCTGGCCCGCCACGCAGATGGTAGGCCAACGCATCTGCCGCCAAAAGATGGACAGATCTCGACCCAACCAGGTATCCCAGCTAAGTCACCAAGCATAGCGAATCACTCGAGGTAACCTATGGCAGAAGTGTTGGCTATCCAATGAATGGTTCCCGGAACGGCGGTTCCAATACCCGCCTCTTAATTTTTTTAACGTATTTGTTTGTTAAGAAGCTTTTAAAGAGTTGCTGCTTGATTGTGTGTGAGCTCCGCTTTAATGTACGAATATTCTCTTGTTTAGGTTATCGCTACTTTTCCGTATCTAAAATATTATAATGTAGTGATTGTAGCTATCATAAATACATTATGTTCAATGACATCTCTAGATCTCCAAGAAACAGAAGTGGTGGAATAAATAACTCGATTGAATAGTAATACAGTGGCAGAGGAATAGTGACTAGCTATTAACTATGAGCCCCGTCGCCGGCGCTCGCAACCCGCGGACTAGATCCCAAAACACTTAATTTTAATCATAAAGTCTCAAAGCAGTTATATCCCCAATTATTAAGGGTTGAAATCCAATTGTGTGGGGAGAAATTCACTTGTGTAGTTCTTGTTTTACCCCCGGCGATAACACCTTCTGGTCAGGTTTTTCATGTCCTTTTTTAAAATAATCCCATATTTAAAAAAAACTTTTACGTATTAATGTACCTTTGTGAAGGAATAATTGATGTTAACCAACAAAACACAAAATAACGATTTGACAATCATTGTTGTGAGAATTTTTTTTTTAACAATTGATGAGCGTTTACAAAAATAATAACACAGCATAACATACTTACCAATGTAGAAAATTCAATAAAAATTCAATGAATTCTTTGATACCCATTCGTAGCGAAATCCTGTTATAACTCGACCATTTGGCATTTCGTCTATCGATAAATTTATTTGTTACGTTCGGGTTCCGATTCAAGATGGTGACCTTGTTGAATACTACTTTGCTATAGTGTTTATATTGTGGTACTTAATGGCCTAAAAAAAATTTTAAAAGTGAATTTTGATTGAGATGGTTGCATATATTTGGACAAATTGTATACTTTCCTAAATAAAAAGTTAGTTAAAATATGCATTGTTTAAAATTAAATGGGTAGGTATTTAAGTACCTACTTACAGATCTCGTGATTTCGGGGGAATTTAGAAACATATTTTTTCAATGCTAGGTCTACTGATTACCTAATTACTTCTTAGGTATATCAAATATTTAAAATTAATTTAAACTGTAATCATAAAACCAGCCGCAGGAGTCCCAGATTACTGGAGCGTTCAATTTTACATTAAAACGTAAATTCCCGCTTTACGTCTGAGGTGAGCCGAAAACTAAAATGATAATTCAAGTTACATTTCGGTGAGTTAATTCAGTGCTGGCTGGAAAGGATAGCTCTCATTTAAATACGTAAATAAACGTTTTCGGCAGAGACAACTACATATCAGAGAGAAATATATATTTTATCGAAACTATTTTATTTTTATGTGAATGCTCAACTATTTCCAACCGCCTGGAGCAAGTTAGACTAAGCCATCTCCATTTGGGGTAAGTAGTGACGCTGAAGGTAGTAGGAGGATGCAGATAGGAAAGAGGAAGGTTGGAAAGTACCTGGCTATTCAGATCTGGTCACCAAATACGGTTTAAACTATTTCAAGCAACGTTTCAATTTTGAATAGTGATCTTACACCGGGTCGATACCGAGAGTATTTTTTACTGTGAAACGTGCCGGAAATATACCTTATTTTATTGTAATGATTAAATTATGAAAGAATAGAAATCAATCAAAAACAATTTTCTTGCAGACGCCTGAATTTGAACCCGAGACCTCCGGATTGATAGTCGAGAACCCGATCCCTCTGTCACGGAGGCCGAATTTTAACGTTTTTTATTAATTCATATATTTTAAATTAAATCAGCTACTGCTCAAAGCTAGTGAGATCTGGCACCCCTAACTGTAGTATTTTGTGTGTGAAGTTTAAGGGAGAGGGGGTAAGTTATCGGTAGGAAGAAGCTTGAAAAATACCAAGGTAATTCAGAGCTGGTCACTAAACTCCGCTAAATTCATTTCGATTCTAAATGTTAGATTATTACCAGGGCGATACTGAAAGTATCGACCATTCTCTCTTAACTGCAATTATTTCATTTTTTTAAATAGCAAGATTATTAATATCACAAATGTTAATTATCTCTACTTCCTCTTTCTTAAACTGTTTTTAAATGTACATATTAACAAAAACTTGAATAACAATTGCTTTAACAAAGTCAATATCTTCATCCAGTAAGTATTACATTACTGATTTAATCTTTCACATCCTTCATCCCCCTCCCTGCAACCCCCATGCCCGTAGACAGCAGCACCCCTATCGGTCGGTAATCGAAGCACAAAGGTGGCGTTATTCGGCACTAGGCACTAGGTGCCACCAAGACGTGTCTGCCAGCTGAAATACGGATTACCGGTTCGTGACCCGGCATCAAATTGACACCTTAGGAGACGCACGCATAGGTGCTCCGATACTTATTGGTTCAAGGGATGCTAAATGGCTGCACTAAATTGAGATTCTCCTTAATTGAGAACGAATCAATTACATTAAGAAAATTGCACGTGTTTATTAGTAAATAAAGTTATGAAGTCTTATCAATAAATAACCTTATGAAATCTTATTAGTAATTAAGCTTATGAAGTCTTATTAGTAAATAAGCTTATGAAGTCTTACGAAGGGTAGTTTTTTATTTGACTTAGAGTCAGTAGATTATGGATTAGATTCATAAAATAAATATATATTTTTTTAAATTGACAATAAAAGTTAGACCAAAATATGGTTCTCCTTTTCCTACACGGAAAAAAATAAGTACTGCGCATATATTAAAATTCTGTTAAAAACGGCACAGCACGCCGTTTCCTAATAAAATATTAGTACTTTCCGAATATATCGAATTTATAATGCGTGTTCATTCACCTGCGTTTTCCCTGTTAAATGACGAAATGCGAAAATATAATGATTTTTATGAACACGTGTTCCAACTTCACGTTAATACATTCCTTTTTTACTACGTGTTTAACATTAAACCTATCAATTCATTCGCTTAAGGCCTGCAGTCCTGTTGTTAACAGGATAACAATAATTCGAAGAGATTTTTAATAAATTAGCAATATTTTATGTCATTAAGTTTTCTCCATGCATCAGAGGTCGGCTATCATCGCTATCATCAGGTAACTCTTCACCGAGTAGGCTGCCCGGAACAACTCGTTATTATGCTAAGAAATTTTTAACTCAAATATATTTTTTTCTCGACCAGAATACTTAGTCATCTCTCATACTTAATCTTAACTGTAGATGTAAATTCGTTTGTGGAAAGAGTTAATAAACTCTATGAAAGAGTACATTGGAAATAATTGTATGTATTACCATTAAGAGGGTGAATTTTCTAAAAGTGTGGAACTTCGATTACATTCAACCGTAACGGAAGTTGAGAGGAGAATGTAAGTACTTTAAGAGGTAAATGGAAATACTACCAACAAAATTCTACTTGTGAATTTTGTAATCCACCAATTCCAGATCGATCTTGTAATTCCATATTCAAATAGCAGAAAAGATCTCCTCTCCTCTCCAATCTCAGTTAAGTTATTCAATTACGTAAATTGTGGAATAAAATCAATATTGATCTATATTCAGGAAACAGATGGAGTGCGGATTCAATTTTGTACCTGAACAAATACGATTTCCCTTCAAATTCCTACATTATTATTCACACCGTCATTCGGGATGAAACGATGGAATATTCCAGAAGACTTCTGATTCCCTTTCCTCTTCTTCCATTCCCGTCAGAAATTTTTGCATTTTTTCACGTTTAAATACATATTAAACAGGTAAATGTTTATTTTCATTTGTACGAATAATTAGAATTGTAAATCAGGGACATTAAGTCAGCCAGGATTTTTTTTTTTTTTATAAAATTTATGGTAATTTACCTCCAGTTTAACCTGAATAAATAAATTTATTTTAAAACAGTTGTATTACCCTTTTGAAAATCATTGATTTCCTGAACAGTTTCAAAACATTCTGCTTACGTTAGATTTTTTTTCTCAAATTTGTTTCTGCAAAAAAAATTGTGCAATAATTACATTTGTTTAATATTATTTCACGCAAAATACGAATGTTTTTTCAGACGTGTGTTTTAAATTTACTTTTAAGTTTGATTTTTTTTCTATTGTACTTGGCACACATAAGTCTTACAAAACTGAGTATTGTTGCGTTTGTTTAAAAGAAATCTCTAAGTTCAACAAAAAAGATATTAATTTTGACTAAATATTGTTATTTTATCAAATTACAAATTACTGAAAGAACATATACCCCATAAAAGCGTCCTCACTTGCAGTACCCGTGTACAATATTAAAAAGAATATAAGTCAGCGCAGAGGTAGGTAAGATTTAGGAAGTAAAAATAAAGTGTGTATTTACTTTTCATGGTGATTTTTTTGGTGACATATTTTTTTATAACCAAAATAAATAAAATTAATTATAAAAATACTAATTTCAGTTGGGACTCTGCCTGTAACTCCGGTTCAATTAATTGATTGTGGAAACGATTCAGAAAACAGATAAAGTAGGGATCAAAATTAATTCATTTTAATAAATTAATTAATATATGTATACTTGAAATGTGTATATCTTTTATTAAAATTTTTGAAAGTTTTGTTCCAAGGGAATTCATTTGGCAATGGCAACTCAGGACATTGGCAATTCAACACAATTTTGATATAAAGTTAATAAAAATTATGAATAACCCATTTAACCCACTTTTTTCAACACTATTCATGACTTTACATCACTTTTCGAGTATTTACAAGAGTATTTTGAAGTGTGTCGAACTGCCACTGTCTTTAGTTGCCGGGTTACTGTTCATTCTAGGTGTAAATATATGAGCGTCTTTAAAATTGACAATGTTAATTTTTGTGGGGCAATAATGATCCCGAGGCAAATATTTTTACATCATTGAAGAAGAAGATAATACTAATAAATCTGAACGAAACATGAAACAGAACAAGTCATAGAAAAATAAAAAAAGATAACGGTCACAACTAGGAATCGAACCCATGATCTCTCGTTTTACCGGGACTGGCGTCTTAAAGCACTCGACTATTGGGACATACTTATTAAGCGTCACATTTGTCGATTTTAAATTTCAAATTCAGAATTAACGATATCATTTTGCAACTAGTTTTCCCATATATTTGGCATCTACCTTTTTAAAAAAGAAAACAAGTTTCTAATGAAAATGGTTTGTAACCTAGATAGTGTCTCGGTTAAACATTTCCTATTGTTTTTTATATGGCGTACTTTGACATTTTCAAAGACTAAATAAATATTTACGAACAACTTTTTCTTTTTTAACTTATTTTGAAACCTTCAAAACCCATCAATGTAATATTTTACAAATATTTTTAGCTTCACAAACTATGCAAATTAAAGTGGCCTACGATCATTCATTGATATTCTCTAATGTATAACATATAACCCTTATCTCAATTGAAAAATTAAAATTAAAATTAAAATTAAATTCTTGAGTAAATAATTTGATTTATAAAACCATTTCTTCTCTTACTTAACAAAGTCATAAAGCATTGCTAAGTGAGTCTGAAAAAGAAAAGTGTTTGTTATCAGCGGGCCATAGAATCAGGCCATATCATTTACTCGCTGAGGTGAGCGCGCACGGAGTGCCAGGGTATCAGGTAGCCGCGGGGGGTGAGGGTAGGTTATCCCGAGCCGGGGCCGTAAAAGCCACTGAAAGGTAACCGAGTCTGAACAAAACGCCCGTAAACGCTTGCCAGAGCGCTGCAGCAGGCAGATTAATGTGGCGAACTGTGAACCCACCTTTCCGCAACGGATTGTGATGTTAAAATTTTCAGGAAAATTCATAATTTATTCTATGAAAGAAGGCATTTAAAAGGAAATTTTTAAAAATTTATTAAATTTCAACGGTACAAATATAACCATAAACAAAAAAATTATATACAATGACATTAGAATGTATAAAATAAACAAAAACTCTATAATTATATAAAAGTAATGTATAACAGTAAATGAAGACTTTAAGTAGACTTAAATTAAAAATCATTAAAAATAAATATTATATCCTTTTTGTACCTAGATGCAGTTAAATAGATCCGCCACATCTGCGTATCCATTACTAACTTCATGTCTAGGTACAAGCAAGTGTTTGAAATGATCAGTTCCGGTACTTAATATTTTCACGGCCAAAAATATTATAGTGAATTTTTTTTGGGGGTATTATGTCGTTTTGCGCTACATCCTTTTTTAGCCAACGTGTTGGACAACATAACAGGGTCCATCATCAGGGCAGATGTGCCTAAAGAAGCGGATAGCGCAACACGGCATAATACCCCAAAAATAAATAACTATAAATCCTCGTATTGCTACATTAAAACAAAATTCAATAAGTTTAAGTAAATCCGGACTGGAAATACTAGTATTTACAATTTTTAACATTAATATTAAGTCGGATATAATTTAAGATTTTTCAATAAATTTAATTCTTATATTTTATGTTTTCAATGGGAATACTGAGTTTAAAATGAATATTTTTTAGAATTAATGTTGAATTTTTCGATTAAATCTGAATGTATTTGTAAACATCGTTAAAATAAACTAAAAATTTAGAACATATGATTTTGTTTGGAAAATAAGAAAAATCCAACTAAATAATCTACTACTGTGTTGTAGTTTTGCTGTGCAACGTAGTGGAGTTATAAAAAAGGCAGCGGAGTATATCCTTATGAAACTATTTTTTTTTTATTGGACATTAATTTTAAATACTACTTTCGGTTATGATTCTGTCTTTAACTCCAGTTCAATGAAATCTAGAACTTGAATTATCTTGACTTTTAGTGTCATTGTCAAAATTGGATGGTAGAAACAATTCAGACATGCTATAAAGAAGGTACCAAAATCATTTGTGAGATGTCGTAATTCTTCAAGCTTACAAACTGTTTTCATTCGATAGGTAAATTTCTGATTGTCTCTAAAATTTAGTTAAATATTTAAAATTCATAGGCAAATATTTTTTATAGTAAGTACTTTATTCTTCACAAATCCTACTACTTTCATTTCATATAATGTTTCATGGGTGTGTGCAAGTTATTAGTAATGAAGTGGATTTAATTCTTAAGTAAGCCAAATTCTCCATCTATGCACAAGCAATATTTTCCGGTTAAATTGATTATTGTAGAAGTGATGGTTTTTTAACATTGATAGTTTATTCGTAACCAGATAAAGTTTGGCTTAACTATGAAAAAAAAATCTTATACACATAAATGTCACTATGGGAGGTACCGAAGACTAATAAATCTTCAAGTTGTTTAAAATCAATTTTCTTTGACTATTATGCCCATACACATGAGAATTTAATTGTGTCATATTCCAGAGGTTTACACAATATTTTAAAGAAACACCCTCTACGAACTCAAGGGAGGTTCAGATTCCACGGTCGTAGGTGAATTCTTATCACCATCACGCCCGAATAAACTCCGCGAGTAGGGGCCCCCGCTACCCACTGCGGTAGGGGTTAACCGAGGTTTGTTTTGAAACCCCCTTAAATAATTTCACCTACAGTTTTACCTTCCACGTGAGCGAGAATGGTACATCGCATGATTTAACATCACCCTCCTCTGCGATAACAAGAGTAAATCATAAATTTGTCTATCTTTCCCTTTTTAGTTAACTTTCATATGTTTGCAATCTTACTTAACGTAAATAGAAAACCTTAAATCTATTTCTACCCGTTGCAAATTATATATGCATGAGTAGGGATTATATTAACAGACAAAGTTTATTTATAGAAGGTTAGCAGAATTATAGGATTAACCTGATTATCTTGATTTGAATGGAACCAATGCAATGTCGTCACGGATTTAATTTAATTTTTATGCGCTTCGTCTCTCACACTTGCCTGATATTGTTTATCGCTACTCCATTTGAATTTCATATTGATGATAAAATAGAGTTCTGTATTGGATATTTAAGTAAAGAATGGTCGGACTTTTGGATCACGAAATATGCTAACATCGCATTTCTTATCTTCTTCTTTATTTTATGAATTAACCGAAGTTGTTACGAACAGTTCAAAAATCTTGCCAAACGTTGGAGCTAATTTCGACCTTCCATGGAAGCTATCTTTATACCTTCATTACAATATATTTGTCAAATACTTAATAAGCATTACTATATATAGATATAAAATAGAAAATCTCCGTGCTACAACAGCAAAACATTGTTGGTTAAGGAACCACGGAATATGTTTTCTGATAATGTTCTTTAAATCTGTTGGAGAGTAATAATAATAATAACATGGCATTTATATAGCGCATTTTAATGCCATTTCACTTCAATTGCGCTTAACTACTCGTATAACAAACTTAAAAAAAATGGTAATTCAGTATTAGTGGTTCTTAAAATTATTCCTGCAGTGTGCATTACCCAAATACAGATCTAATATTATAACATTAAATACACTGTTTATACAAAGTGATGACAAAACTTAGAATAACAATAACAGCAGGATAGGACAAAACACGAATATTAAAACTAAAACATAATATAAAACAGGAGGCAGTTTATGCTCAGAAATGAGAAAAGTTCTTAGATGAATTTATTTTTAGCTATTATTTTTATTCCATCGAGTTTACTGTCAAATGTCTAGGTCATTTTAATCATGAGCTATAGAATAATAAAAAAGAGATGTAAGTGTTTTTTTGTGTGAATGCCGCCCAACTGCTCTCAACCGTCTGGAGCCAGTGCGACTATGACATTCCTAATTGGGGTATGTTGTGAGGCTGAAAGTAGTGGGGAGGGGTAAGAAATGGGGAAGAGGAAGGTGGAGGAGTACCTGTCTATTCAGATCTGGTCAATAAACACGGCTAAAGCCATTTCAAGCAACGTTTCAATTTTGAATGATGGTCTTAAACCAGGGCGATTCTGACAGTATCTTCCACTTTAGAACGTACCGCAAGTACACTATATATTATTTTATATTAATAAATTGTGAAATAACACACGAAATGAAATGAAATAACAAACTCTGGAACGTGCCGCAAGTGTACAATATATCATATTTGATGAATAAATTATGAAATAAAACACAATTTAATGAAAAAGAAATCACGCCAAGATTTGAACCCGCGATTTTCGGCTTGCTAGTCGAGAACCTTACCCACGACCACGGAGGCCGTCAGGTATTTTGTCGTAGAGCGTATACTAACCCTTATTCCTTGTTTGCTCTTTTGTGATGCAGCTTAAAGCGAACCGTACATTTTCAATCCTACACCTAACTATCCCTAACGCCGTTTCTCCGCAGGGGTAGGCAGAGAGGACGGACCGCCAAACAACTCGGTATTGGCACACGCTCCTTGCCTCATTCACATTCATACATCGTATTATACATACTCTTCTGTTATTTTGACTCTTGACATGGCTCAACTCAAGTATCTGGTTCACTTGATCGTGCCCTGTCTTCCTTGGGTGTCCCCAACCATTCACATTTGCATCAAGCATTCTCCTCACACTCCTTTCTCAGTTCATTCGCTCTACATGCCTAAACCATCTGAGCGTCACTTTAATCTTACTCTTTACGCTTACATCGGGCTAGCATTCTTGGTGGTTCTCCACATTTCTCACATGATTTCATTTCAACAAGGTTTAGTCTTACAGATCAAAAAATATCTTACGTGTTAAGAGTAGATTGTCAACATACATGATATAAAAATAAGTAAAACATTAACTGTATACCTTTCTAACACAACATTATAGCAGGCGTTAAAAATAAAATCTTGAAAAACTTCCCACAAATTGAAGAACCACAATTACTCCTCCCGCCTCCTTCAACATTCTCATTAAAAAAACTTTCCAACAAGATCTGTTTTATTTTTTCACCTCTCCCACCCTCCCCCTGGGAGCTTCCGGCAAGGTAACATAAACTTTCCGAAAAGATGGAATGTTAACTTTTTCATCAACCTTAAATGAAGTAAGCGCCACGACTATGCGGAGACGTCGGGCGTCGGGCGTAGACAACTGCTTTCCGGTAGAATTATAAGGAAAAAATTAATAATATGACATTTTTTGTTTTTTTATAATAATTCTCCGGAAAAATTCACTTATTTTATTCACATGAAGTTTTACGTCCTTAAAAATTTAAACATATTTATTTGTCTTTGTTTTACATATGTGTGAAATTTCCAGCAGGTACTAAGGACTAAAAACAAATTCTCGTTGAAATGGTTGCATTACAATTTTACATTACATTAATTTATTAATAATATACGAACTTTACCAAAAGATTGTAAGCAATCAAATCTGAAGCTAACTATACAAAATTCTTATATCTCTTGGTAGTCTCACAATATATGCATATTTTTTATACAATTCACAGCATAGCTTTGTCAAAATGTGAACAAATCCTTCGATTTTAAAGTCTCAAGCGTGTGGAAAGAGTTGCCAGCATTCACATATGACTTTCATTAATTAATCCATTAATTTTCCCCTTCTTTAATCACTGTTACAAATTCGTTGCTCTATTGTGTTATTCTAAGATACTAAGATCTAGTTCTACCTATCTAAGACCTAGCTCTACGTTCAATCATGAAAGTCTAAGTTTCAGTTCAAAGTTATATATGTAATTTTTTTAAATTAATTTACTTTAATTATACTAGTTCTAGTATTTAAGCAATAGTGCGTGGCATTGCTAAGGAGGTTTCGAACAAAAAAATTAATAATACCCAAGAATAAACACATTCTATTCCTTTTTGTCAAAGCAAATTTTGTACAAATGTTATTTTGATTTTAATTTCAGTAAGTGACCCGGCCTTGGCAGCAGGAAAGAAAGCCTCCTGCTTCGTCCGCATCCTCCCCTAAGGGTCGCAAGCTTCCGGAGATGTGAAGTTTAAAGGGGAAGTTTTTAAATGAAAATTCCAAGTAATCCGGCAGGTGTAGGACACGGAGGAAATGAAAATTTAATCAATGTCAAACGTCAACCCAACGATAGAATTAAAGATATTTTTAAATATTTTAGAAGCCCTAACTTAAATTCTGAGGTTGGCGTGTTTAAAACTCGTTTACCTTTTGAGACGTTGCTCGGGTACCGCTCACTTTCTGAGAGTTTTATATAAAATTAGGGTGGATTTTTGCAGCATCACTTTTACTCACTTGGAGATCTCTTTAGAATGACGTGCTATAAGAAACAGTGATTTTAATTCGGATTTCGAATCAAAATTCAATTCCTTTCTTAGAATCACCACCTGCAATTAAACTTACTAACTTCGGTTGTTGTTGCATTAATGTAAAAATTTTTTACAATGAACTTTTATTTTTCAAAAATGGAACTACTTATTTATAGACAAGCGATTAAAGTAGACACTGAATTATTTTTTTAATCGCTTAATTATATTTTTTAAATGCGTATCATTTAAATTCTATGAATGATTGACAGGTGATTCGTGAATGAATATAGTGAAATAATGCGCGTAGTTTCACTTAACTAGGTCCAGTGAAAATACTTTAGCGGGCTATTCATATAGCTATTTCATTGGTACACACATATTTTTTCATAAGCTGTGCTACATTTTTGTTCGATTATTATGAATATAACCTGTCTTGTGGTTTTTTTTTAATGTCATTGATGTCGTAATTTTTCAAGTTTACTAGTATTCGAAAGGTAAATTTCTTCTTTTGCAGGGTGATGATTCTGAGACTAATCTTTGTTTACAAATACTTTCAGCTTAACAAATCCCACAATAATAATATTCCGTGATTTTCACGGGTCTGCGCTAGTTTTCTGATCATTTTTGTGTGGAGAATCACATATTATGCACTTTCGCGCTTTTCAGATCTATTGAATCTAATTTTTATTTTGTTAGGATTGTTATGATATTTAATAAAAGTTTTCATTAAATTGATTATTTTTTAGCAACCAGAACTTAATGGTTACATGTTTCCAACCTCTATCTTCCAAATATTTATTTTGCCAACTCAGCGTCACAATATTTCTAAAATGGGTAAAAAGTTCCACTGCCATCAAAACAGAAATTTGAGTCCTATCGTTACAACCGATAAATTTCCATAGCCCGTATGATAATCACATGAACGTACTACAATTGTCATGTCATGTTTTGTCTTCGGGTCTTGGAGAGACCTATGTTGTGGGAGGGAGGAAACACAAAAGCCGGCAAATCGTTCTAAAGCCGAGCAGTTGAATACAAAAACGAGTTGTAGAAATGATCCGTTCACATACAAATGTTGGGCGCGCGTTTGGGTAGGTCCAGACTGTGCACCGGTGATCAATGACGCTAATCGGAACATCTTCCATTTAAATACCAGTAGAAAATGTATAGCAATCGCACATTACGCTAGTTCAGGTTTTATGTCTCTATGCAAAAACATTGCTATGACTTCTAACTAGTAGTTTGGTAAACAGTGGATTCGCGGAATATTGAATATTCCGTAGTTGACCGCTCGTAACACTCATGCGAACTCTGGCGGAGTAAAACGGCACAGTCCAACCCGGCTACCATCTTGACAGGATTAACTGGACACGGAAAACACAAACAAATTTTATTTACAAGACTTTATTTTTCATCGATATGATTTCCAAAATTATAACGCAAGTACCTTATGTATTTGAGAAAAAAAAATTATAGATGATAACAATAAACCATGCTACCTTTGTATATTGTGTAAAGTGCAAAGCATAAATGTCCTATTAATATTCTTCACTTGTCTAAAGTTTAATCACAGCCTGACTTTCTATAACTACCAAAATGGACCGCCGTGTTTAGAGGCCGCATAAACAATTTACAGCACGAGTTGTGGGTGTTGACGTGTAGCGCATAGCGCATAGCATATAGCATGTAGCATATAGCATGTAGCGTATAGCATGTAGCATGTAGGGTACCGGAAGTTTTATTAAGTTAAACAACAGTTGCAGAATTTAAAGGCGGGAAACTCAGTGGTGCCACAATACACGAATACACTCGAATGGTTGCTTAGTAAAGGTATCCACAATACAAGATACAACACGGAGAATCATTTAAATTAAAATGTCCGATTTTGAGTATTGATCGTTTTAATAAGGTATCATCACACGTATTCATATACAATCTTCATTGGAAAAAAAAATGTATAGGTTAATTATACATAATTTATACGTGAATAATACATAACAAAGTGCATGATACAGAAAAGGAAAAGAGAGTAACAAATTAAAAAATTTATAGATAAATACAAGTGTTGTAAAAATATTATGCAATATAGCTCATCTGCAGTGCTCCTAAATAATAATAATATGCTACGAAAAAATATCATTCAGCTATCTCTTAAGAGGAAGCTACAAGCCAAAAATGTGTACATTCTTGGTATACCTTATATTGTAGGTAATACGCATTAAAATCGCTTGACAAACGGAGTCTAGAATCGTTCGATTTCAAACACAAAACTGGTTTTTATTTATTTTGTAAATAATTTTATAAGAAAGCAAAAAATTTAATCAAATGAAACTGTCACCGATACTCTTAGCTATAAAACTGATTTTTTTAAGTTGTTTCTTTTATGCGTTGATACATTTCTATTGAAAAAATATATTTTTTAGTACTTTGCATTTATATTTTTTATTGAGTATTTTTTTTTTGTATTCTACTCAAACAAAACGATAATAAAAACTTCAGTTTATCTAAAACATATTTTTTGGTATTCATAATGTACACCATTTCGTTATAAAGATTAATCAAAATAGTGATTTAGCATTAAGCTTCGCCTTAAATACTGGTAAACTTATTGTTAAGTTTTATTTTTTTTTCTCTTCAATTAAAACGCTCCGTCGATTTTAATTCATTTTTCTATTGAACAATAAAATGATGATTTTAAATATCTAAACTAAAAATACCCTATGCCCCTTTGATAGTTGGAAGGACTTGCTTGCTCTGTAGTCATAACGGAGAATGGAAGATTCTAGTAAACACATCAATTTTATCAATTTTTTTTTTTAAGTAAGCAAAAACTTTGGGGTGTGATATTATGTATTAATTTTTTTTAAACATACTTTGTAATACAAAACTTACCTACCCCTCCTATGGTATTTTGTCTCAATCTTTTCTATTTTTATCTCTTTCTGTCACCAATAAGATGTCTTATTCTCTATTTGTATCTTTCTCTCAATGTATTTTATGTATGTGTCTGTATGTAATTATAAATAGTTAGTATAATAGCCCCGATAAAGCTTGATATAAGTAAAACCTCGTTAGCTGTCAGTTCAATAAAAAGGTGGTGTATTACAAAGTGATCATTAATAAAAAAAATGCATTGATTTAGTCGTGTTCAAAACCTTGCAACTTAATAGCTTAAGAATTACATCAACAGTAGCTAATTTTAAAACTTATATAAAGTATATATTTAAGATATTTGAGTTGAATTTATTTCCAAGTGTATGAGGCTAGAAATCGGTGCATGTATCTGGTAGTAAGTCCCAGTTAGTGGATTACTTACTAATAAATGCAAAAAATTGACACTTAGGTTTATCATAGAAATGCACGCGTCACCTTTCTCCCAAAACAATAAATAGTAATTCCTAACTAATCTGAAAAAAAAATTATTTTTATTTATGGCATAGGTACCCAAATCTAGTATGCTGGAGAAAGTTGTGTTGTAATCATATAATCATTACATTTGTGACTAATGTAAGTTAATTAAACAATTTTGAAAATCTTTCTCCGGCTGAAATACCATTATTCGAAAACAAACTTTTGAACGATTAAAAAAGATAAATGGGTATGTAAAAAACAGATATATTTTATGGCACCCCTACATTGTATCCAGCCACACATAAACTATACACAGTTTAGTTGGTAAAGGTGCCCACACACGGAGGGAGGCGGTGAGAAGTTTTCAATTAACATTACCTTCAGTTGCCTGCACTCGGTGTTCGTTTTCTTCCCGTGATGTTTGGAATGGTTGCAATGTCGGAGAGTTACACACCACACACATTACATTCCTCAGTGTCTATCGAAATGTGTTCTTAAGGTGAAAACTTTACGGGGTGATTAAAATAAATTAAAAAATTTGATCAAAATAATACATTGGAACGTTAAATGTTGTATTAAAAATTTATAACGTATACATTTTCAAAAAAATAAACCTTTTACGTAAAGTTTATAAATTATAAAATTTAAGCCATAAACCGTAAATATGTTTACATTGTTTAAATTGCATGCAGTGTAGTGTGACAGGACTGGCAGGCACTCGATATTTTGTTTATATTGTACACAACTAACAGAAAACAAAAGATCAAAAAAATAACAAAGTATAATTAATACCAACCGTCCCATAACGGTGTACAACACTATATAAAAATAAGTATGCAAAACAACAGCATAAACAAATTTTTAAAAAAAAAGGGACTATATTTAAAATCAAGTGAAGAGAAGAGATTGGCGAAATTTTGTAAAGTTTTGGGGGCTATCGCTAAATATGTCCGGAATCTTGCCAATACAGTGGATGATATAATATAGTCGAAACATTTGCACAAGACATTGAGAGTAGGTTAAGTAGTCGGTACATTGGTGATAGATATTGTTTTTTTCACTGATTTTGTTTTTATATGAAATTACACAATTTATTTTAAACAGACCGACCGTTTTATCATCCCCTCAAATGGATTATTTTAAGACGGATGTAAATGAGAATAATAACAAGAGCAATGGGAAGGATGAAAACAATGTGAATAATCATATCTGGTTGCTTTTGCTAATGGATAGAAATTTCTCAATTATAAATGGCATTACTGAAAGGATTTTTTGTTGAGTCTCAATTGCTCCCAACCGTCTGAAGCCAAAATAAATATGAAAAAAAACAAAAGCCGAAATATGAAGCAAGATTTATTTTGATAAAGTGAATAAATGTAAAAATTTTGAACTTATTTAATTATTTGATCGTTACCGATTTCAGCTTATTAAAGCCATCTTCAGATTGGTACACCTATTTCTCAAACTATGGTTTATAAACATAAAATTTGGGAGAGGAGTGATGGTTAACATGAATAGTATACAATGATTTTAACATTATTACATTGCAACGAAGATAGGAAAGCCAATATAATTGTTAAAAACTCAATCGCTTTGTACCAGGCTATAATAAGTGTTATGAAATGAACTTTCTTAAAATTAAAACATTCAACCCCGTAATATTTTCTTAAAATCAAGTACTTTGTATTTTTAAATTCTTTCATATGGCCACCCCGTGGTTGCGTTTACAGTGGGTGTGACTATTAGCGAAGGAGGCGGGGCAAAGGGGTCCTCAGCTCCGAACGAAGGGAGACCGGTCTCTTTGGATTCCAGCGCTGTTTGCGAGAGGTTGTTACGTGCTCCACTTTGAATTCGAGACTTGCTTTGCTAAAACAGTGTTTGTCAATTAATTACTAGTACATTTCGATTCATTCTTTCTACAGTGTTTGTCAATTCATTACTAGTATATTTCGATTCATTTTTTCTACTGCCTGCTCCCTGGACGTCTACAAAACTACAAAAACTGCGGTATCGTTCCTTTATTTTTTTATTAATTTCTGTCTCTGCTTTCTGCCCACTAATTTAACATCATTCTTTTAACCGTCCACAAAGAGATTTAAGCTTTTCCTACGCGTAGATTCCTGTGCTGTAATTATATAGTCTTTTTGAAGGCATTTAAAGGCACCACAATAATAGTGTTTTATTTCCAAGATACCCTTTGTTCTACCCACTTCTAGAAGGCGTATGTTCTCTCTTAATACCAACGAACTGAAAACACGGTACCTGCTCGAGCTAGCCAGGTATTCTTGAAGATATAATACATTTCTATACGCGGTTCGATTCCGTAGAAACTCTTTATCTAACACGCGGTTCGATTCCGTGGAAACGCATTATCTAACACTGGAACCCAGAAACGTGAGGCTTTATTTGAGAGAATCGCTTTCCTGTTGTAACTTTTTATTGTTGTCGTGATGTGCATATATGTGTGTAAATAATTGTTTTTCCTACATCTAGGTACCCCTGTGTTTAAAGGCCACGTGTTTTCCGTAATAACCGCCATTTAATAAACGTTCGTGAACTGGTGTTTAAATTCAACGCGTGTTTTGCATTCTTCGCCATTTTTTTTTACTCATAGCGTCAGTGTGTTTAAAGGCCACGTGTTTTCCGTAATAACCGCCATTTAATATAAACGTTCGCGAACTGGTGTTTAAATTCAACGCGTGTTTTGCATTCTTCGCCATTTTTTACTCATAGCGTCAGTGTTTTTAAAGGCCACGTGTGTTCCGTAATAACCGCCATTTAATAAACGTTCGTGAACTGGTTTTTAAATTCGACACGTGTTTTGCATTCTTCGCCATTTTTTTAGTCATAGCGTCAGTGTGTTTAAAGCCCACATGTGGTTGGCAGTCACCATTTTGTAAACGCTTGCGCCGTTTTGTTTAGCCCACACGTGTTCGGCACGCATCGCCATAGAATCATAGTGTCCTTTAAAAAAAAAATAAGAAGAGTTTCGACAAATACTTAAATCTTGCGACAGTGTGCGTTCAAAAAAAAATAAAATAAATTTCGCGTGTTTTCCTAACAATTTATAATTTCCTTCCTACACTTCTGTGTATATTTTGTCGCGGATTCATTCGAGTAATATAAAGTTAGGTTATAGAATAAACTCAAAGCGTAATAATACAGATACCTACTTGTGCGGTTATATTCGTGTAATATTTAAAGACAAAAGATTTTAAAGGTTTCTTTCTCATTTCAATATTGCTAAATTGGGTTTTGGAAGTATAATTACTTCCCAGAAATACGTCCAAGGTGGGCCGGTAGCCTTTTGTGATACCTGGGAAAATCCTAAAATACGTTAGTAACAGATTTTATAGGTAAAAATAATTACTTCCCAGAAATACGTCTTGAGCCGGTAGCCTTTTATTATAACTAGAAAAACCGCGGACAATAATAAAGGGAAAGGGCGTACCTGGAATCTATTCACTACTTAGTTTTGTCTTCAATAGTACACAAGTAATTTTAAGAAATCAAGTCGGCTAATTTAAATAAAATTAATAAAATGGACGCCTTAATTCGCTTTAAGGAAGGCATTATCGTCCACGTTGATTCTTCAAGCGTTCCGCAACTAAAGAGGGCATTGAGAAAACGTGGTATTGTCGGGAGTAAAGATTTGCCAGCTTTACAAAAACAAGCCCGCCAGTTTAACAAGGCTTTCGTTCGGCGAATAAAACCCGCAAACGACAAGGTTGATCCTATGCCGGGCGCTGATACGGAAGTCCGGGAACGGCCAGTAGAGATTAGGTATATTTTGAAGGAAACAAAGGTGACGAATTTCGCTTCATGGAACCTTAAATTTAACGGAACGACAGATGTCCGAGAATTCGTAAGCCGGGTGGAGTTATTAACCATATCCCGGGGTGTTAATTCTGAGGAAGTTGCTAAATGTTTCAACGAACTTTTAACGGGAATGGCGCTGCTATGGTTTCTCTCCTTACCGAGAGAGAGTTTATCCTGGTCCGAACTTAAAAAGCTCCTTCTCAGCAAATTTGAACCGCCTAATTCTAAATGGGAACGTAAACTCGAAGTTTACGTATCCAAACAAGCGCATGGGAAGACGGCTAGAGATTTTTTTATCGAAACGCGTCATAAAAATCACATGTTAGAATCGCCCATGTCGGAAGAGGAGCTGGTGGAAACTCTCAAACGTGGCCTCCTCCCCCAATACGCTAGTATGTTGACCATGCATAGCAGTAGCTCTATCGAAGATTTAGAAACCGCGTGCACGATATTCGAGAGCTACCAGAAACAAGCATCGCGCCCGCCCCGTGAGGCGAGATCGGGAGGAAATGGTTACCTCAATAGCGTGGCTTCATCAAACCCTGCAGCTCTACCGGCAGACCCCGGGAAAAATAGCTCAGACAGCGGTTTTCGCAATACTCGCGAACAATATAAACATATGAGGGCGGGCGGTGGCCGCCGTTACGAAAATAAGCGTAATAACATATCCGACCATCCGTCACCTCAGTCAAGTTTTCTCCCCGCGGGAATAGATTTAACCCGACCACCGCCCAGAATACCGAATTCAAAAAACTAATTTCCAGCCACTCAAATAGCCCCCTTCCACGACAAGGTGACGCTGGCCGTGGACGTATTGAGTGGCTAGATGACCAAAAATTCTTAGAAGAAACGGCACATCTTATGGAAATTGAATGCATTGAAGCCGTAGACGGTCGCCCTTACGCGCAGTTTACTATAAATAATGTGCCCTTTACGGGATTATTAGACTCGGGGGCAAATGTTAGTTGCCTAGGAGGAAATTCGTACGCGTCATTCATTAGTATGGGAGTACCAATGAAACCGTATAGGTCTCCGGTGATCACGGCTGATGCAAGTCACCAAACTGTGTTAGGTGTGTTATCTCTGCCCGTCACCTGCAGTGGATACACCGCTACTATAGATTTTTTAGTAATACCGTCATTATCACCTAAATTTATCCTTGGTACCGATTTTTGGAGATCCTTCAACGTGGCCCCGAAGATCATCACTCCGACGGCGAGAAGAGTTCTTTTATCGCCTCCGAAAATAGACGAGATCAGAACCCTTATCCCGGTTGAAAATCTTACTGCCTCGCAGGCCGATAGCTTACAAAATATCACGAATAAATTTCAAGATATCTCCTTTGAAAAATGTGGCCTCGGGCTGACTCACCTTGTCGAACATAGCATTGAAACCACGGGACCGCCAATCAAACAAAGGTACTATCCTCTTTCACCGATCAGGCAGCAGCAATTGGAGCGAGAATTAGACGAAATGTTAGCACTAGGCGTCGTGCGTCCGAGTCGTAGCCCCTGGACGAACCCTACTCTGATTGTGACCAAAAAGAACGGCTCGGCCCGCTTTTGCCTCGACAGCCGCAAGCTCAACTCGGTGACCAAGGCTGACGCTTATCCTCTGCCATTCATTCACCGCATTTTAGACCGATTGAGAAATGCGCGGTACATCTCCTCAGTAGATTTAAGTAAGGCTTTTTGGCAGATACCGTTGGCTAAAGCCTCGTGCGAAAAGACAGCGTTCGTGATACCAAACCGCGGAATGTTTGAATTTACCCGCCTACCCTTCGGGTTGCGTAACGCGCCGGCCGAGCTTCAGAGATTAGCCGACAAACTTTTTGGACCCGAGTTAGACGAGCAACTTTTTTGCTACTTGGACGACCTTATAATAGTGAGCGATACCTTTGAAAAGCATATAGCCACTCTCCACTTGGTGCAGGAACGATTAAAGTCGGCCGGGTTAACGATAAATTACGAAAAATCTGAATTTTGTAAGTCTCGCCTCTGCTACTTAGGGTTTGTCATAGACAACGCAGGGCTCCGCACCGACCCAGCCAAAGTAGAAGCAATAGAGAATTTTCCCCGTCCTGTAAATTCCAAGCAAATCAAATCATTCATTGGGTTGGCTGGATATTACCGGCGCTTCATAAAAGGTTTCTCTGACATAGCCGAACCACTGACTAAACTCACCGGTTGTAGAAAAGGCATAAGCAACTTTAAGTGGTCCGATGAAGCCGAGCGGGCCTTTGTAACTCTCAAAGCCGCTTTAGTATCAGCACCGGTGCTAAACTGTCCGGATTTCAATCTCGATTTCTGTGTACACACAGATGCTTCAAATGTAGGCATTGGGGGAGTACTTACGCAAAATTTTTCCGATGGCGAACACCCCGTTGCATATTTTTCCCGTTGCTTAAATAAAAATGAACGAAACTATGGTGTCACGGAAAAAGAACTTTTGGCGGTATTGGAGTCGGTACGTTATTTCCGCGGATACATAGAAGGCGGAAAATTTACTATAATAACGGACCACTCGAGCTTAAAATGGTTACACTCTCTAGATAACCCTTCTGGGAGACTGGCCCGCTGGGCCACACGTCTTTCGCAATACTCTTTCGATATTGTTCACCGACGAGGAGCACTTAACGTGGTACCGGACGTTCTTTCCCGCGTAGAACACGGCAAAATATCAGCTGTCAGCACGCCACCGGCTACCTCCGATACCTGGTACCTAAGCACTTATAACAACTGCCTAGAATCCCCGCAGAAATACGCGAACTACACTATCCGCGAAGGGCAGCTATTTCGACACTGCCCTGCCGCGCTCTCTGTACGGGAGGATTATTCGTGGAAACTCGTTGTACCATCCGAACAGCGGCAAGCTCTAATAGTAGAAAATCACAATTCTGATAAAGCTATTCACCCCGGCATATATCGCACTTATAAAAGGCTTAGCTTAAGACACTTTTGGCCGGGACTGTATCGCCAGGTGAGCGCATATATATCGAAGTGCGGGATATGCAAAGCATACAAGCATAGCACGTCCGCCCCTCTGGGACATATGAGCACCCAGAAACGTGTGGACAGACCTCTACAGGTGTTATCCGTGGATTTGATAGGCCCTTTTCCGAAAAGTTTCGCCGGGAATATGCATATTCTTAGTGTCGTAGATACGTTCACCAAATTTTGTTGGATATTTCCGTTAAAAGTCGCCAAGGCCACAGTTATAATCAAACTTTTAGAAACACGTATTTTTTTACTGCATGGTGTGCCTCGTACCGTGATATTAGATAACGGGAAAGTATTTATTTCACGAATATTTAGGAACTTTTTGAGTAGTTACGGAGTGCCCGACATATTTTACAACAGCTATTATACCCCGATGAATAACGTTGTGGAACGGTATAACCAAACGATTGGCACGGCCCTGGCCATAGTGGTAGAGAAAAATCAACGGACATGGTGTAAACATCTGGATAAAATTCAGGCGGCTTTAAATAATTCCGTAAATCTAACCACTGGATACACGCCGTTTTTCTTGGATCACGGCTATGAGCAGGTACCCCTCGGTGGCCTTCATAAAACTCCATTCCCCAGAACCACGCTAACAACGAACGAATACGCCGACCGGCTAGAAGAACTATCCGCCGTTTACGGCGATGTCGGTGACGCTTTGTTCCTGGCGTATCAAAAGAGCTCCGAAAGATACAATCTTAGAAAAAAACGCGTGACGTATTCCGTCGGTGATACGGTTTGGAGGAAAAATTTCGCTCAGTCAAATTCCGCTGCTTACTTTTCTACCAAACTCGCCCCGCGCTTTGTGAAGACTAAGGTGATTAAAAAGGTTTCCGACGTCATATATGTGTTGGCAGATGAGTCAGGAAAAATCTTGGGTAGATACCATGTAAAAGATATGGTTAAATTAGGTAGCTCCGCGGAAAACCAGACCGATTCTTCTATACCCTAACTGTGACCCCTTAGGAATTTAAAAAACAACAATTGGCAACCTACCCCAATTGGATTCTTGGAAAAATCTGTTTGAAATCTGGTTAATGCGATGAATATTGGAAAGCCAGTTTTGTTGACTGCCCGGATGGGAAAATATTCTATTTTAAAAGGGAAACTATTCTATTTTAAAATTCGCAAGGAAAGATAAATAAGGTACAAGTACTCATTGAACATGCACATCCACACAATACACGGCACTGTCTTCGAGGGGGCCCCTTCGAAGGCAGTGTATACAGACTCTAACATTACAGTCACTCCGGAGTAATTAACCGGAGGCGGCTAAATACACGACACTATCTTTGAACATTCCTACACGCAGTACGACATTCACATTGTGTCTGATTCGTACCCAGTTCCTACTTGCTATTAATTTGGTGCAAACTTCACCAACTTTATTAAAACACTGAAAAAATTATAAAATAATTATTTGTGACTTCGATCCTATGGTTGCTTGTTAGCCATAAACAAGATGGCGCCCATATCGGTATATATATTATTATGTAATAAATTCTAACCCATTATAATCCATCGTATACGAAAACTTCAAAGTGCAATGACTTGCGACAAAATATTTTTAATTTGTTTTCTTGTTCTTGTGTTGTTCATTTTGGGAGGTTTTTTTGTATGGATGCAATGATTTTGCACACAAATAAATAAGGTCCACAGCACTAAGTATTTGAAAGATACGTCTTGTATTATACCTATGTCAGCAATTCTTACAAGATTTCTGGCGATATGTAGGTCACTAAAGGAGGACGATTTTGATTTTACTCGTATGTTGTGCTATCTTCAAAAAGCTATCTGGACCATTAAAAGGTAGATATGCTGATTACAAAAAAAAAACTAAAACGTTGAAGCCGATTGCACCGAAACAAATCCGTACCATTAAAAGGTGGATATTGATTTTCGTGTGTGTTTTTCAACTTATATTGTTTGTTTTGTGTTATTTCTTTTCAGCCATTCTTCAAACAGCTATCTGGACCATTAAAAGGTAGATATGCTGATTAAAAAAAAAAAAAAACTAAAACGTTGAAGCCGATTGCACCGAAACAAATCCGTACCATTGAAAGGTGGATATTGATTTTCGTGTGTGTGTGAAAAAGGTAGATATGCTGATGAAAAAAAAAAAAAAAAAAAAAAAAAAAAAAAAACTAAAACGTTGAAGCCGATTGCACCGAAACAAATCCGTACCATTAAAAGGTGGATATTGATTCTCGTGTGTGTTTTTCAGCATATATTGATTATTTAGTGCTAATTAATGATTTTAGTATGTTTTTCGCCTTATGTATAAAATATAAACATATGTGTGTGCGTCACGATATACAATGGGAAGTTCTGCCTGTATACTGCTCCCCTGTGCAACTATATTTACTATTCAATATTAGTTTCTCACTCCTTATGTGAACGCGATTTTTTATTTTTTTTTTTGGTTCATTGCCCACTGCTTATTTGCATTTTTTTAAATATTTTCTTATGTTTCGCTTTCATGTTAACGCTTCTCCTTGAATCGTTCCCGCCGGGGATCGAGGCATCTACGCCATGACGAACGAGTTTACGCTACTGCTTGCGGCCCTTTGCAGAGAGAGCCGATGCCATCACTTGAGAGCCGATGCCATCACTTGCTGCTGTTGCTCTTACGATTGTCACCATCACTTGCTGCTGTTGCTCTTACGATTATGTGCACCGTATTACCAAAAAAAAAATGTATATATATAAATAATAATTTGAAATAATAATATGTAACTTTTGGGCGTAGGTTTTTAATGCTGAATCTCTATGTGGATGACTTCTTTTGTAGCTTTTGTCAAAGGGGTCTTGAGCGATTTAGAGTCAAAAAACTTTCATTCCCACGGCAGTTTTTTCGTTGTGTTTTCGGGGAAGTGTTATGAAATGAACTTTCTTAAAATTAAAACATTCAACCCCGTAATATTTTCTTAAAATCAAGTACTTTGTATTTTTAAATTCTTTCATATGGCCACCCCGTGGTTGCGTTTACAGTGGGTGTGACTATTAGCGAAGGAGGCGGGGCAAAGGGGTCCTCAGCTCCGAACGAAGGGAGACCGGTCTCTTTGGATTCCAGCGCTGTTTGCGAGAGGTTGTTACGTGCTCCACTTTGAATTCGAGACTTGCTTTGCTAAAACAGTGTTTGTCAATTAATTACTAGTACATTTCGATTCATTCTTTCTACAGTGTTTGTCAATTCATTACTAGTATATTTCGATTCATTTTTTCTACTGCCTGCTCCCTGCACGTCTACAAAACTACAAAAACTGCGGTATCGTTCCTTTATTTTTTTATTAATTTCTGTCTCTGCTTTCTGCCCACTAATTTAACATCATTCTTTTAACCGTCCACAAAGAGATTTAAGCTTTTCCTACGCGTAGATTCCTGTGCTGTAATTATATAGTCTTTTTGAAGGCATTTAAAGGCACCACAATAATAGTGTTTTATTTCCAAGATACCCTTTGTTCTACCCACTTCTAGAAGGCGTATGTTCTCTCTTAATACCAACGAACTGAAAACACGGTACCTGCTCGAGCTAGCCAGGTATTCTTGAAGATATAATACATTTCTATACGCGGTTCGATTCCGTAGAAACTCTTTATCTAACACGCGGTTCGATTCCGTGGAAACGCATTATCTAACATAAGCTGAAACCGTTAACAGTCAAAAAATTCAATAAGTGGACAAAAGTTTTAAATTGTCTCAATATATCATCATAATGGACTACCACGAATTTTTGGTATCTTAAAGAGAAATGTAAAAAAACTATTTTATTTGTTTTATATTAAAAAAATCACTTTTGGTGCACTTTGTCGGGTTTTTAACTCCCCATGAGTTCAACAGACCAAGTTCACAACTAATGTCAAGCTATTATGTGCTCAAAAATTCATAAATTATTCATTCTCATTTAAGAGGAATTTATCAAAGAAAATATTCAGAGAAAATCAAAGGTCGAAACAGGGAATGAGTTTTCGCTCAAAGTGAACAATATTTTGTATCCTCTGTCACCACTTTGAGCCAAATATCAAATATTATTGTAATGTTTTCAGAACAATGAAAGTAGGTAAGTTCCTATCTATTTTAAGTCACTTCCACATATAAAATGATTCCACTTACAATTCATAGAATGAAAAAATAACACAAATAATATTTCAGTATCCTGCAACAACGTTGCGAAAATATTTTTTTGCCGTAGAATTAACGCAATAAATTTCTCCTCATAAACTGACGGTGTGGGAGTAATAAATTTATAACTGGATCGCGCGATGCATATTTAACGACATCGCTTCAGTTTCAGGTCTTTTTTTCAACGAAGTCAGGTGGTAATCTGAATTTTCAACCAACAGAGTACTGAAGAGTAACGAGCCACTCTGCACTATGGATAATATTTTCAGGTTAGTTAGAAAACGGTAAAAATAATGCTGTCGGCGTGGAGAGATTAATAAAAACAGTTCATTTTTAAACAAGTTCTGCTGTGTAATTATTACTATGCGTGACAGCTGTTTCGCCCTCTGAAGGCATTATCAAACTTTCTAGAACTAGAACTTGTTTTAAAATAAACTGTTTTAATAAACCCAATAACAATATTATTGAATATATAAAAAATTAAAATGGAGCTCTACAAATTACACTTAATAACAATAAATAAATGGAGAGATTATATTTTTTTGGTTTACTAGTAGGAAGGTGATTTTAAGAAAAAATCTTATGCGTACAAAAAAATTGGCAAAATTTTGGTTGGTGTACGTACGATATTATTTTGCCTGATTGTTGATTGAACAGAGATGTTCGTCAGAGATTTAAAGCTTTCAAAAAGGTATCCCACCCATTTACTTTACTTACGAGTTGTGACCCACGGTACTTTATAAAGAACTTAAAAAAAACTGAGAAGAAATTTGCAGTATTTTTTAAACTGAGTTACCAAGTCAATCCTGTAGTAAAAACGAATGAAAGAAACGCAAAAACAAACAAATAGAGGACATTGTTTTATTACATAAGTTGTTTGTTCTATTTTACATGTACGAAGGAAGTACTTTGAGAAGGATCTCGGATATTAATTTAAGGTAGTAAAATATTTCTTTAGTTCTCAACAGCTTATCATATTTAGTACTTTAAAAAGCTGATCCACATATTACGGGAAAGGTTGATTTTTACGTAGCATTCGAATGTTCAGAACGATTAAATGATTTTACGTAAACATTGAGGAAATGGTAGAAATTTTTGGGCAAATCGACTGTGAATTTCGTCACAATATCATTTAAATTTAAAGGTAATTTGTGTTTAATTGAAACAATGTTATATTTGATTTAATAATTATCCCTGCAAGGTTATTCTGATGGAAAGATGAAGATAAGGTTACATGACTCGAAATCACAGATTTTAATATTTGCTTAAGATCTTAAAGATCTTACAATACAAACTAAATAATATTATTAAAAATAATGTGATGTGCAATTAGAAATAATTTGGGCAAATCATTTTTTTTTGTTACTTTTTTTAAATAATTAGGTACATGTTTGTATGGCACATGAAAAAAAAATTAAATTAAAACAGATCATTGAAGTCCTCCTCACTAGGAGATCCTGTGCTGAGGGAGACTATATATGTTAGTATACGTTTTCAGCAACTAAGATTATGTTTTTAATATATTAGCTAGTTCTTCTTCCGATATTTCCTTAAGCCAAGATTTGATGTCCTTAATGTAGTTATTTTTCGTTTTCCTTTTTTGTGATGTTGAGAGGGAGTTTATTATATAATTATATTTCTAAAAATTCAGAGCTTCTTTGTCCAAAAGTAGAATTACATTTAGGAATATTTAGTATGTCTGTTTGCTTGGCTCTGGTTTTATGATCAATTTCTAATTAATTTCTGTACTTGAGATGTGTCCACAAGGTGAGAAAGAGTGTGAAAATTAGATGGAAGAAGTTTTCCGAAAGTATTGCTCTCAGGAAAAATTACCAAATCAAAATCACCTGTTTTCAATGTTAACATTATGAACTAGTTTCAATTCGTAGTTAGTTATCTAAGTAGTAAGCCGGATTACCTAGTATTAGCAGTTATCCACGTAGAGCAGCAGAGTGTTCATAAATCATCGCGGGACTTTCCCAGCGGACGACGATAAATTATTTTCCTGGCTATTCATATTTAAGTGAAGTTTCTGCTTGCACTGGTACAACTTACTATTTTTTTTTCGCTTTAAATTGAGAAGAAAATTATATTTGTTTTAAGATGTGCAATATTTGCAAACATTCATTAAGTTTAGTCTTGCAATTATTGCAACATGTGCAGTAAATTATTACACCGTTTTGACGTCGTGTGAATGGAACAAGGAAAATTACTTAAGCTTTCACGTTGAAGGAAGCTTTCAAGTTAATATCGCAAGCGTGCTAGATTTACACATTAGAATTATATCGTCTGATTTTTATCATTTCCCTTTTACGTAAGTGTTTAAATTATGTAAAAAGTAAGTTTGGTAAAAAGCCATCTGAAATGTTAGCTTCGATAGTTTTACCTACATCGAACTCCAGCTATAAACAACTGTATATTATATTTATTTATTTTTGGGGTATAATGCCGTGTTGCGTTACCTCCTTCTTACCTCCAACAATACAAACAGCTGTCCAAACGTCGGCTAAAGAAGAAGGTATCGCAACACGGCATAAAACCCAAAAATGAATCACTATAATACTTTTGGCCGTGAAAATCTCAATCCATAACTATATATTATAACACGGATAGTGAAAGGTCCTTTAATTAAATTTTCGATCACGATTATAACATATGATCGCTAAATAACTCTTTTCCGAATTTCTACCGATTAATAACGTACTTCCCTTGAGGGCTTTAAATTTTAAAGCTCTTAAAAAAACTTGTTCTTTTTTAAGATAATCTTTATACATTTGCAGAGCTGAAAAAAGAATTACATGAAATTCCCTCGATAGAAAACAATCGCAAAGTATGCTGCGAGAATTATAAAATACACATCTTGTTTTTTATTTTACATGTTATAGGTAAGAAAAAATTCAGTGTTATTTTTAAAGCCTCGTGATACATTTGTCGAGAGTTGTTGTTATATTTTAAATAAGTCAGACTTATAATAATATTTTCGCTTAATCCCATTAATTATAATCGTTTTCTTTTTAATATTAGCGCACTCGCTCTAACATTCTTATTTACATAGATTATTTTCAAATAATGTTATTCTTTCCAAAGCAAATGTATGTGTTTATATTTTAAATGATTACGAGCCACAAAGTTAATGCTTTTTACAAATACATATTATTCTTCATTTTGAATGCTGTCTACAGAGCCGATTAAACGATGTTCCAAAAATTCAAAAGTAAAATTGCTACACCGCTTCTAATATTCCAGTTACGACCTATACTCGTGTCCGTGGCTATTTTTCCTGTAAATTTTATTACTGCCTATAATATAACAGAGATATTAAAAATTTAACATCTTCCTAGCAGGGGTGGTATTTAACTACTCTCGGAGCCTGCAGGCTGCAGGTACTTGGTACGTACGGTGAACACGGTAATAGAGGACAGGAAATATGCGCTTTCCGCCTCCCAACAATGGGCCATTGTTCCTGCAGACAGATCGGACCCGTTCCACACTCATTTGAGCTTCGTTTTCATTAAACACGTAGGTGTGGAAAATGCTTATTTCGTAATATTCAGTTACCTAGTCCTATTATTTCATGGAAAATGAGCAGAGGGGACTGATTTTCTAATATACACTTCTGGGATATTAACCTAAAATGTGAAATCTTTCTCGCAGGATAACTTATTGATTAAGCCTACGGATGAAGTATTGATTATTATTATTTGATTATCATTTCGTATTGATATTTTACGAGAAACTGTCAAAATAGATGTGTAGACGATAGTGGTTCAGAGGTTACTAATACCGAAAAACATACAATATAAATAGCAAAGATTTCAGTGAAACAATATTCTACAGGATTTTCCAATAAGAGGTGTTATTTTGATATTCAATCGTAAAAGATCAATGGTTTCGTTGCTTGTGTGGCACGTAGCACCGTTTTGTTGAAAATAAACGTTTTCCAGATTAATACCATCCAATTCCGGCCATAAAAAAATCATTAATTTTCTCTCGATAGCGCAATCCATTCACCGTAACTTTTGCTCAAGCCTCATTTTCGAAAAAGTAAGGTCCAATGACTCCGCTGGACCATAAACCGCACCAAACAGTCACACTTTGAGGATAAGGAAGCTTTTTAACAACGCTTGGGTTTTTCGAGCCCCAGATGCGATAATTTTGCTTGTTGACGAAGCCACCGAGGTGGAAATGGGCCTCATCACTCAAGATGATTTGCATTTGATTCACTCAAGTGAATTTAAATAATTTTAATGTATTGTTGAAGCGTGTATCGTTCCATTTTTATTAATGGCGTAGTTTTTACTTGTCAAATGTAAAAAAATGACAGCTTCAAACGTAACATCTACCAAAATAGTGGGCTATTCAAAATAACATCTCTTATTGGAAAACCCTGTATTTAAAAAAAAGTTTTCTAATTGTTGTCAATAGTATCGAGGAATTAGAACTTTGTTTTTGTTATATTTAATTAATTTAAAACAAAAATAAATTATTGTTCCTATGGTTTTCAAGGGCATTTGCCAATTCTTTGCTAGAAAAAATATATTTTAAATATTAGATGAATTAGTGATAGTAATAATAATCCCAAGTAAGGACCTAAATTTTGTAAAAGCATGAACGAAAATTGTTGACCAGTCTAGTTATAAAAGTAGAAATACTTATTGCTTTGATATATCAGAACTTTAGAGGTTTTAAATTCCGTAAGCCACTTTGCACTATTTCGTAATTGTTTGAAAGCATTTCCAGCAGCGAGTATTGTGTTTTGTTATCATTTCGGAAAGTATGCAACCTGCCAATTTGTTGTCTTTTTCATTTCACAGTGACAGCCACCAGTAAAAATTTACTGATCCCATCCGAATGTCAAATAAACTATTTTGACAGGAAGCATCCGTGATAACTCACGAACTGAATAAACCAGCTCGATTGATTTATGACCGAATAAATTATTAGACTCACCTAGTTCAATGTGTTTTTTGCAGTTTGCAAAACAATAAAGCGTTGCCTTGCTTCTGACGCGAATAAATCAATCATTAGCCAGGCAATAAAACACTGAAATTATTATTATGAAATGCGTCGGTAAGCTGTTGTTGAAATATGGCTTTTATTATTGTTTCTAATGCGTTTATAACAGTTTGAAGAAGGGTATTTGCAAACTATGAATCACTTCCAATGTGAATCGTTTGTTTAGTGTAAAATTTGCTAAGCTACGGGCAAGGTTTCATGAAGTATATATTTTTGGAATAACTTAATGAGTAAAACCTCAAATGGCAATATTTAATTATTGAAGACAAATTAGCGATTCTTAAGCAAAAATTTAAAAAAATTTCGGGTCAAGGCGAAGTTCATGGGTTCAAGTCATAGATGCGACCGTATATTTTCTGTTTCAAATTTTCGTTTAAGAATCGCTAATATTCTCTTCAAAAACTAAATATACATTTTATTACACTCAATTTTATGTAATCAAGAGCTCTGTTCGAAAATTACTACACATCCATTCCCCTGATCCGGATCCACTAGATTTTCCTTTTTTAGGCTTTTTATTGAAACACAATCTCCTTCAATAACGACAAATTGACTTTCGACTTCTTTTCTATAAAACTGGATTACCGGGTTTGGTAATAAGAAAATGAAAAATCGAACGTAAATATAGTCGTAATTACTATCGATTATTTAATGTGGCTATTATCCGTATTATTGCTACCATAATACGGGAATGTGCCTAGTATGGTGGCTGTAGAAACAAAAACTGTAATCATTTAAATTTTTATGAGTAAAGAAACACAAAGAAAAAAAGTTATACAAATAATATTATTTCTTTACAATCAAACGATATGCATCAATTAAATAATAATAAACACAATATAAAATAACATAAAATTTCCAACAACAAACAAGAAAACGTTGGCAATTATTCAGCAGTTTTATTTAACAGTGACAATTTTTTCTTTGGAACGCACTAACTTCTGTATATCTTTCTTTGTGAATTTACGAAAAAAAAATCAATGAACTTTGAGCCTTTTAAGTCTGACTGGTCTTTTTTTAAAATCTATGAACAAATTCATTCAACTCCTATTTAAATTTGTATTCTTTTGTAAAAATAATTTCCCATTAATTGTATAATGTTGTCTTTCCCGAAATAAATCCAATAAACTCCTTGGAAATAACGTATTATATACCATTGTTATTATTTTGTTATATACACTTAAATAAATAAATATAGGCGAGTGAGGGTAGTATTCAGTAAAGTAATACGTGATCTAGTACTGGTATTTATTGGGGAGCTGTTTGTAACAAAAGAGGGACAATCCTCGCATGCATCGCCTTTTATAGCATCTCGCAAGCATGCCATCTCGCTTGCACTTACACACATGAATACAAATAGCACAATAATAAAAGAAAGTATTTACCAAAAGTTTATTTTTAAAACTGCTTATTATTCTTTGTGAAATTCCTTTGTAATTAGCATAATTATTATATATTTCTATTTATTATGTACTTCCCATAATAGTTTGCATCGTTCCTTAGTATTACAAATGTTTCCAGTTATTGTGGAAATATTTAAGTGAACAATTTACAGGACTTAAAAAATATACACTGTTCTTAAATAAGTACTTTCTACTAAGTACTAAATTAAGTAGTTTGTCAACAGGGTGTTCAATTGCAATTTAAATACAAGTATGCATAATATTATTACACTAATTATAAATAAACAGATTATTATTATTAACAGTTTGCGAACGAAAATTCTTTACTAAATTTACATACTACTCAATATAACAAAATATGCAGGTTGATATTGAGGAGTATCTCTTGTTTTAATTTAATGTAATATCGGTTACTTGTACAAATATACTGTTTAATTATAATTGTTTGTATTTGTTAACACAATGTTTAAGTATGACGAGGAAATGTATAATTGGTTTCTCAGTTATGTAAATTGCACATGTATATATCAACCATATTGTAACTGTTAATTTCCCTAAAATAAAATAAATTTACTCACCTAGTGCATCTGTAAAAAGCATCTCTACTGAAGAGCCACATTTTCAGCATTTATTTGAATCTTGATGATAATTCTCAATTTTTTATTGGTATTTTACGTGGTAACCTTACGTTTTATCGTCTGAACTAAAATTACTGATAACAATTAAAACATATTTTTATTTAATGTATTATAGACATTACTTCAACCTCAATTTTTGTCATTTCATATAAAAACAATTAATGAAAAATTCACAAAGTTTCATGGATTTTTCTCAAATTGCGGCCGGAACCTTTTGATTCATAGAGACGTTCATTTTAATTATTCTGTGGTTAGCTTATAGATTTGAATATAAAGCGTGATTTTTCTCTTTCTTACACCATTCAGATCATATTTCTAACCATGACAGTAAGGGAAACAAGTATTTCTATGGGCTCATACGAGCTTTCTGTGGAGCGAACAAATTAGCCGGAAGAGTACTCCAGGGTTCGCTGTCCGTATTGATTGTTAGATCTATTTTGGAACAATGTAATGATTATAATAAAAGGGACAAGGCAGCAAATATAGCATATTTATTCAACAATGGATTTAGCAAAACATCATTGGTAGGTTATACGGAGAAAATTGTAATACTAATTTTTTAAGAATCTGTTCAAATTATTGGTAATTCGGTTAAAACGGGATTGCAGAAATGGATTCGAATGCGTGTTCCTACATCGCGATAATTTATTCAAAATTTTATCAGGAGACCTTTTAATTTATTCGTTAAAGGCCTGCAATCCCTTCTTTAACTGGATTACAAATAATTAGTAGGGATTTTTAATAAATTAGAAATTCCCATTTTTCTCCGTGTATGTACATATGTAACGCGCAGTTTAACATTTAAAGGCATCATTATTTTCATAGCAAACGAAGAAATAGCTCAAGAGAGTAAATACTCAACATTGCTTTTTTTAAAGCAGTAGTAGGTGTACTGGGTAAGTAGTAACGCACAGTTATAGATTTAAAAGCTACTAACCCGGAGAACAACGAAAAGTAGAAGTATGTTTTTAATAGCCAACTTCAACCGTTTGAATGGACTAAAGAGAAATGGAGTAAGACAGTAAATATAGCATAATATTCAACATTGAATTATTGCAAAGCAGCCATGGGTAGGTAGGTAAGTCGTAACGCGCAGTCTGAGCTTTGAACGCCGGAGTCCGGTAGCCGGTAGCAGCAGAGAACGGCGCCTCGCGCACATAAATTACCGTTTGGCCCAAAACAAAGGTTCGTTCGTTTATTTCTAGTGCAATGAACGTGTGTTTATTGGACCGACTCCAAAATACACCATCGTTCATATTAATTGCCCCACGTCAGGTGGGTTAATGCGAGAAGATGCTTCAATACCGTCTGGCGCACGAATCCCGCTTCTAGCCAATAATGATGAACTTGTTGCTCAATACAAACAGCTTTTATAGCGCATTTCCAGTTGATACTGATTTATGGCCGCAATTATTCCGCAATCGTGTTTTCTTGTTTAGTTCCTTATCGCAAACACGCTACAGTGCAATTTGCAACAAATTTTGAAAGTGGTCAATATTTTGAAACGGCAGAAAGCTTGGCTGTTTTGGCTAAGCGTATTTGTTGAAGTGCGGGGCGGGAACTTTAAAGTATTTGACAGCTAGATTCGAATTCGTATCAGAAACATCTAGGTAACGAAATAAATTTTCACAGTGAACTCGTACAAGGAGAATAGACAATTTTTTTATAAGAGAAGGTACCGCACTAGGCCCTCGATTCTCGACGAAGTCATTCCATTCGAACAACGATTGGTTCGACCCACTCATTGATCGAGCGGAACGACTTGCGCATGTAAGTGCGTACCTTCGACGAGACTCAAGAATAATAATGTCGACCAATGTATGTATTTTCGACGGCGATTCCGCCTTGATTGGAGAATCGATACCCTGAAACTGTCGGCAGTTAGTGGGGTTATGACATTCCCACACGGAGAAAAACGAGTATTGCTGATATTTTAAAATCCTGTTAAAAACGTGATTGCAGACCACTTCTTAGTAAAATTTTACAGAAATATCAAAGCACGTGTTCATGAAGCTGCGCTTATCCTGATAAATATAATGGTGAAAAGCTAATATATTAGGATTTTTATGAACACGTGTGCCGACATCCTCATAACACATTCGTGTTTTACTGATAGTTTGTTAGGAACTTTGTCCATTCATTCGTTAAAGGCTTGCAGTCCCGTTTTGAACAGAAAAAATACAAATAATTTACCAGATTTTCAATAAATTAGCAATATTATTTATCTGAAATTAGATTATGTTGTGAGGCTGACGGGAGTAGGGAAGGTAATTTCATTGGGAAGAGGAAAGTTGGATACCTGGCTATTCAGATCTGATCAATAACTATTGCCATTTAAAATAAGGTTTTGATTCTGAGTAGTTTTTTTTTTTATTTCACCAGGGCGATACTGAGAATATCTGCCACTTTATGGTAGAAGAAATAAAAATTTATTAATCATAATCACTTCTAATCCACGAAATTAATTTAAGCCAGATGAATTTCGAAGAAAATCGTTAGATAAAACCAAAAATAATTCTGAAACATTTAACTAAATACATTGTAGCTGTACTACAAAACCGTGTAATACTTCAGATAATTTATCTCGTCCGAGTATTAAATTTACACATTGCGTCACATTCGAGCAGCATAAATCATAGCCAAGACTCGAACCCATGTGAATTTAGCATTCCGCGCGTAATGGGCGGTGCCAGGTATATCGGGATGAAACACCATCTCTTGCCGATATGCGATACCTCTGTGTAAATGTCTTGAACGGACCAAAGCAACTAATCTTCCTCAAGTCAACGTGCGCAGCTTCAGAAAACGTTTAAGACCAGACGATGCCAAAGCGTTTAAGATACACGGTGTAGATATTTTTATTTGTTTTTCAATGTAGATGAGTCAAAATGATGCATGATTCAAAGTATGAACAAGGAATGGGCGCGAAAAGCTATGAGCATTTTCGAATATAGAAAAAAAAACGATAGCCGCGTAAATATGGTCCATTTTTTAAATGTGTGTTATATTATGTTAAATTTCATATATACTTATGATACATTAAATAACCGTTAACTGTTCACACTTTGATTGTTCTGTTCACTTATTATTTTAATAACTTTTCGTTAATCGAAAGCATCAAATGGCCACATAAAATGATCTGAGGCAATAAATTAAAATGAAGTCAAAAATATGAAAAATGTGTGGTTAACTTTTGAAATAATGTGACATATGTGTAGTAAACTTTCAAAGTAATTTGACAAATATGTTGTTAACTTTTGAAAGAATATGAAAAATATTTTGTTAACGTTTATAAGATTTTCGTGGCCTTTTAAAAAGGAGTATTAAAAATATGTGGTTAACTTTTAAAAAAATATGACAAATGTGTGGTTAACTTTTAAAAGAATTTTGTGGCCTTTTAAAATAGATAATACAAAAACAATGTTAATGTTCTTTTTTAAACTAAAAGATAGTTATAACAAATATCCGGTACTGTTCTGGAGCATTATTTTTTTTTTTCATAAGAAGCAATTACTTTGTGGTTAGACATTATATTTTTTAAAATAAACAAACACTTTGTATTTAACCACATATATTTATTATTTTACACATCGACCGGTTTCGCTTCAACCAAGCTTTGTCAGGATATAATAATAACTATTAAAATATATAATAAATTATATGATAATAACTATTAAAAAGTCATTATTATATCCTGATGAAGCTTGGTTGAAACGAAACCGGTCGATGTGTAAAATAATAAATATTCGTGGTTAAATACAAAGTGTTTGTTTTATTTAAAAAAATATTTTTGCTTAAATTGTAAAAGACAGGCCAAAATAAATTGATTTTTTCATAATTTTAAAGGCAAATTTTGCAATTATTTGTGTAATGGTAATTATTTAAAAAATATATATTCTTCCATCTGCTATGGATTCGGTTTGGTTGGGTATTTTGGCCTCAAATGCAATGCATGAAGAGGGCAGCGTAGCCATTCATCGTCACATTATTAATAACTATTTGTGTTTTTCATCGATGAACTTTATCGTAGGTAGGTATTTATATTTCAGAATAAGGAAAATCTTTTAAAAAATATCTCCTCGCCGTCATTTTAATTTGGGAGGCGGTTTTTGGATACCCCGGGAACCATTTATTGGATAACCAGCACCTCTACCATAGGTCACCCCAAGTGGATCGCTACGTTTGGTGACTTAGCAGGGGTACCCGGGTTCATCGGGTGAGGAATTTTCAGTATGCACCTACCCACCAACGCGTCGTGCCGGATCGGGAGAGGTTGGTTTGGGGAGATCCTTTGACCTTTCCAACTCATCTCCCTCGACCCATCGCCTTGCGCTGCAGCGGGAAGGATAGATTATGCGTCCGTCACTTCTGAACGTACTGATCCCTAGATTCCTACCCATCCCCATACTTTTTGCCTTCCCAGAACTTCTTCTCCTTCCTTTCCTTAAAAAAAACCTACAAACAACATTCCCAAAGATTACATGGGAAATTAATTTCCTCGGGGCTTCCTGTATTGGGTGAATGTAAAAAGATGTGGGTATTTATATTTCGTCTAAATCCAGGAAACCCTTTTTTATTTTATATACCCGTCATTAAAGTAACATAGTCAAAATCTTTAAAAAATACATATTGATGGAATCTCTTACTAAAAGTTAAGTATTTTTCGAAGATTTAACTGTACCAAAAAAATATAGAGGCGATTAAAAAATTGTTCAACCTAGATCATGTGTCTGTACTGTCTGCCTTGTAAAGTGCAGGTATCAAATCGTGTTCAATAGAAAGAAGAAACCTTTATGATACAGACTGCAAAACATACGTATTTCATGTTCCAAACAAGCCTATTTTGGGCCTATTTTCCCATGCAAAACTATGATTCATAATGATTCACAAAATTCAAATGAGATGGCGATATACAAATTCTGGCAAGTGTAAGAGAGACAGACTGCTTGCAAAATTGTCTAGAACCAAAAGGTACTAAATAAAGTCAGTCGCACATTTGCTTCCGTTCAAATTTATACGGAAGGAACTTCTAGTTTTTTTATTTATTCTATGAGTGCAAACATTACAATTTTTAATAGCAATTTTAAAAAAAATATATGCCTTCCTAAATTGTATAAATAAAACGTTTATTTGTATTAACTGCTGATACTGTTTTTTATGAAAAATTATATACACTATGGAAACACTGTAAATGTTTGAAATCTCTTTGTTCTTCAATGCAAATGTTAAATTCCCGAAATACAATCGTTTGAAAACGTTACTCAACACCTGTAAGCCAACCAGGAGAGTATAAATCAAATGGGTATCCCGACAGGACAATGCGGTGATCATATTAATTAAAGTCACTTTAAAGGCCGGCAGATGAAACTTGGGAGGGAAGCGAAACATCGCCGAGTCAAGTCAGCTGTAACTCGAATATAAACTTATATTATCTACTACTAGGTACAGAACATTCATCGGCGCACAGGTCAGTAAATATCTGACCAACCATACAAACCTTAAAGTTTTTCACCAATTTAAAATTATTTTAAAATTTTAGTACTCTCTTCTCACAAAATAACTGAGTTTTAGTAAGTGTCGAGCTTTTATTTATTTAATGATAACTAGCTGACGTGTACCCGGCGTTGCTCTGAGACTTTTCTCTGTTTTTGTAAATACACGTTTGGTACCATAGAGCCTGAAAAAAACTGCTTCTAAAGTTCGAACCCAGGTCTGAAATTAGTGTCCATAAAAATGATGATTTTTCTAAAAATACAACTTTATGCAGATTTTGTGACTGAATTCGATGTAGACCGTGATTCTAATCACTATTTCTAAATTTCATCCCGTTTGGTAGCATAGAGCCTGAAAAAATGCCTTTAAAAGTTCGAACCCAAGTACGTACGAAATTAGTGTCTATAAGAATGATGATTTTCTGAGAATACAATTTTATTCCGATTTTGTGACTGATTTTGTTTTGGACTATGATTCTTATCACTATTCCAAAATTTCATCCCGTTTGGTACAATAGAACCTGAAAAAATGCCTTTTAAAGTTCGAGCCCAAGTCTGAAATTAGAGTCTATAAAAATAATGATTTTCTTAGAATACAACTTTATGCTTTATGCAGAATACAACTTTATTTTCTCCTTTCCTTAAAAAAGACCCTCCATACAGCATCGCAAAAGATGGCATAGGCTCTGAGGTTAATTGTTTTCCTCGAGGCCTCGTGTGTGGGGTTAATTTTAAAAAATATATATAAAATTGGGGTGTGCATAAAACAGATTTTTTTAGTAAATATCTTAAACGCTTGAATCATATGAACGTTATTTTTTTTTAAATTAAGTAATTTAGATAATTTTTATCTAAATGTGTTTAATAATATACTGTGACGAAATTCATAATAGAAATATAAACCTTTCACTGAAAGGGTTGTTTGACTCGTCGGTTAAACAAAACTGAGAGCGCTGCATATTTTGGTGGAAAGATTAATGGTGCGGCGTGTACTGCTAGTTGATATAAAACGCACTTCTGCTGTCTGATGTTATATGCACCTAGCATGTATACATAATGGCCGAAACAAAGTACCGGTCGCCGTGCATTGTTCGTTAAGGATATGCACTTCAAAGGTTAGGAAAAGATTTAATAAAAGTCTAAAAATTTGCATAATAGGAACAAAAAACATACGATACACGGTATGACGTCATCCAAAAATAATCGATGTAAATTTCAAACTAAAAATTATAAAATAGGTTCACGGAGAAAAAAATTCTGTTAAAAAAGTATCAGCAAGCTAACTTCCTGATAAAATAGTAGTCATTCAGAATATATCAATAACACGTGTTCTTTTCCTAATATATTATGACAAAATATGAAAATATTATGATTTTTATGAACTTGTGTTCTGACATCGTGATAATACATTCGTATTTTACTAAAAGTTTATCGGTAAACCTACCAATTCATTCGTTATAGGTCTGCAGTTCCATTTTTAACAGGAAAACGAATAATATCACAAGATTTTTAATTTTATTTACAGTATTCCATATCAAATAGTTTTCTCCGTGTACCCGATAGAATCATTCATGCGTTATTCAATTGTTGGTATTCTAATTCAGTAGTATTTGTGTATGTATTCTGTCATCAGAAAAATCAGAATTGTTGTTATGTTATCAAGCCAAATCCAGGTACATAAACAAGTGTTCTGATATATTGTGAGTTTACTAATAGTTTATCAGCCTGCAATCCCATTTTAACCGGATTACCAATAATTTGAAGAGATTCTTAGTAAATTTGCAGTACTCATTTTTCTCCCTGTACAGTACGATACAGATAATTCTTGTTATATTAACCATACATTAAAATAACCGGGTGAAAACTGCAATTCAATTAGCATATCTAGTAAATAATAGTTTCCTACAAATTTCTGAAAACTAATTTATGGGAAAAACAGAATAAAGGACGAAATTTCTAGTGTAGATATTTTCAGACCACGTTATTGTTAATTTCTTATATCAAAATGATCTGTTGTCTATGATTATCTTGTCTATGGTTTTAAAAGTTATTAAAATAAACGTTCCAGTTCGTTCTGTCTCCTCAAAACTCGTGTTTAATTTACAGTTATTCTTAAAATTTGAATCTTAGCTGCATTTGAACATTTGAAACCTAATTGTATTTAATGATTATAATTTATTTATTTTGCGCAGTTTGTTGGTTCTTCTCAAGTTTAAATTAAACCACCAACTTGATATTCATAAATAAGATAAAACATATTTATATATATATACTAAGCACCATCTTCCACTTTTTAAAATCGCCGAAGCTATAGATTTACCTAAGCAGTTTATTAAGGGTAAAACGTATCTTATTAGTATTATCAAATCGTTTTCCTCTGTGTATTTACAACTACTTATAGAGCTCATCGACATTAATCAACTAGAACCTTTCAAAAGTATAAGATTACCATCCCGGCTAGTGACCGGTGTCCATCTAAAAGTCTTGTCGTATAATATAATATATAATATTGTGTACATAAATATTTGTCGTGGTAATAATTGACAATTGGACAGACTCAGTCGTAACAAATAGCGCCCATCACAAACACGGGACGGCCGAGACAATTAATTATAAAGCCGCACGGTCCGAGACGGATCAAGATTTCGCGCATTGTTTGTAGCAAGTGTTAACAGCGTGTAGGTAGGAACCATTAGCCATTACTGTGTAGCTGAGAGGCAGACGGATACAAGTCTAAAAAATTTTAATATTGAAAATCGTTTTATTAACTCTTCCAACGTCAATGGCGTACAGGCACGCCAACGCTTTCTAACCAGGAGCGAAGGCGTGCCAGCACGCAAATTTTACTAGTACGAGAATATATTTTAAACAAACATTTTCAAATTATAAACAGAGGCATCGGAATAAATGTAGTGTAATCGTTATGAAATAGTAGTAGTAGGTTTTGAAAGTTTCTTGTTTTATACCCATTATGTCGTCAGGGCTAACACACCATCATCTCGATTATTGCCAAAAAAGGCCTAAAGAAACGTTTAAAAAAAAATTGAGCATTCAAAAAGCTAAAGAAGCCGTCCTGTGAATCCATGTCTCTAGCGAAACTGTTTGCACAACTATTAAACCTAATATTTGAGCCAAACACTGCGTCTGCAACAACAAAAACAGCATCGCAGAAGATACGGCTTTGGTTACCACAAGCAAAAGCTATGTTACTGGACTTGCAATGAATGACTGGGCTTGTTATAGAACAAGATCATCATTTATACTTTTTTTCTTCGTGAATCAGGATAGGATATTTTCACAAACTATGAATACCGTTAAAATGTGTAGTAGATTTTAAGTTTATTTTTACGATTCTGATCATTATACTAAAAATGTGTAATTTTAATATTTTCATTCATAATTACAAAACCGCACATTCTGAAACTCGCTACTTCATTAAGGCGATGCCATACGTTGTAATGCAAAATCACGTGTTTTTCGTTTGAAAATTTTGTCGCCTAGAAATGTTTCAGATTCTTTAATTAAATACTGCGAGTAGAATACATCTTGGCCTTTGAAATTATCGAGTATTTTTTAGATAATTATTTTTATAAGCCCAGAAAAAAATAATGTAAAGGCCTATGAAAACTACTTTAAAGTTCAAAATCTCCTACTTACGAACCCATTTTCTGATATGATTTGATTGTATAATGTGGCAAATTAAGTTATTTATAAAATGATCGAAAAAAACTTAAATATTTATGCCTGAAAATCCACAAAATAAAATAAAAGGCACTTTTTGGCCATGTTTTTTTGAAGTGAAACTTCTTTAGGCGCGTAATGGATTTTCGGGGACGGAGTAAAACCGAGTCAGGATCGACACGAAAATGCGGGTACCCCCACCACCGCTCACCGTTCACTGTCCCTCTCTCACCATATGCGCTTGTTGAGGTGGGGGAGCCGCTCACGAACGTTCTCTCTCTTCTCTTCTTTCCTCTCTCTCAGACACCAGCGAACTGCGCCACGCCAAGCATCAGCTGCTTGGTTAGTATACTGCGTCGTGAGTGTAATACGAGTGAAATACGTAATTGATTGTGGTTCATACGGTTTGGTACAGAATTTCAGTGTTAAAAATGAGTAGTGACGAGATAGAGGTGATGAACACATCAGTGGCACAAGAGGAAATATCCTATCAAATCCATGCTTCGTCGTTGAATTATTTAACCTCTAATTTTCAAACTAACCTAAGAGAGAAAATAGAGATGATGAAATGAAAATAGAGAGAGAGGAATACTAGAAGTTTCACTTCTGTCTTGCGTAGGCTTGACACACCCACTTTTTTTCTTACATAAATCAAAACAGGCGGATGGTGTTAAGCGGGAATTTAAACCTTATCGCCATCTCTGTAAGGGTTGTTATTGATAACGGCTCAATTTAAAATATTACACGACGTAGTGCATCGCCTTAAGACATAGAAGCCGCCACTGGCCGGTAAGACAGCTGTCATAAACGTAGCCTGGCGTGACGTCAACGCCGCCAAAATCACGAATAAAAACGAACGTGTCGTCTTGGCGGCAAATGTAAAATGGCATATTTTAAATCTGCTTACAAAATTTATTCGTCAACATGAAAATAAAATTAAAATACTTTCATCGTCGTAATTCTACTCTTTTTATTTATTTTTCTAAAATAATGAAAAGCTATGAAAATACCCAAAAATGCACCCTAGCGTATAAAAGCCCCGAAAATGTATATAATCACTCACCAAATATATCATTAGAGATAAGTCATCTTGATTATTTCTAAAACCTTGTAAACTGTTTACCACTCATTTTATCCGTGTGCTGTTTGTTTCGAAAATAATTTTTAAAAATCCATTTGAATTGAGAAAAAATTTCGGAATGAAGAATTTTGTTAAGGTTGGTAAAAGTTTTACCAAATAAAGAAACTGTACACGTGTAATTTTTAAATAATTGAACCAATATGCCTACCCTTATATTTATATACGAGATATGTATAGATTGCCTAGAATAGACTTGGACTGTTGTTCACATCAGGTAGACAATAGTTGGTCCACGTTCAAATTAGATAGCGATGCTGAGAGACATCTGCACAATCTGTAGAGAAATATTCCACCGTCCATTCCTGCTGGCGCCTTCCATTCAGATGATCGTCCAATTCGGCACACATTTGAGAGAAATCGACTACTTTTATGATCTCTTCCTTACTGCTTGTGCATTCCTGGATCGGTAATAATTAAATTGAGTTTAGGAGCTCTTTGAATGACCAAGAATTATTCTGAAACTGTACAAGCTGCAAAATAAGAAAACCCCAATAGCTTGGTGCAATTGTGGAGATTCCTCGGAGTAGAGACAGTGGGAGGAGGAAAACTAGGAAGCTGGTACCAATATTATATAGAAAAACTGTGAAAATGTATAATGTAATTGGTCGAACGTTAAAAAAAATACAGTTTGTGGCAAGCCTACGCACGACGGAAGTAAAACTTTTAGTATTCTTCTCTTTCTCTTTTCATTTCATTCTCTCTTTTTTTCTGTCTATTGGCATATTTATAAGTAGCATGTGATAAAAAAAAAATTAAAAGTTATAAAAATATGGGATGGAACCCCGGTCCTGCATAACGAGTGTCGAACGCTCTGCCTCTAGACCGCGAGGAGAGGTATCTCGCGCGACGAGAACCACGTATACAACGTGTACCTCTCAATTGACTTGTCCGTCTGTGTTTTTTACTAAAAAAAACTTGTCACGCACGTCTGCGAGGGTAATTATTCGCGTTATCGGCCTTGATTAGTAATTTTAATGATTCAAAATAAAAATAATTAATCAAAATACCGAGCGACTCTACCGGCTCGATTTGTAAGCTATATTTCGACCAAAATATCATATAGTCAAAATATCTAAAAGTCGCAGCACGAGAGCATTTTATCACTTTTCCTCGTATTAAAAAAATCACAAAAAGAAAAAAAAAATAGTTAAAGCGGGGATCGAACCTCGGTTCTTCACGACGAGAGTCGGGCGCTCTGCCTCTAGACCGCGAAGCTGAGTTTGGAGAGTGACCAAAACTAGGTATATAATATTAGCTAGGCTCCTATAGCGAAATGATCACGGTTTTCCGTGACGGTCATGAGTCGGTTTTACTCCGGTCCTCGAAATTGCATGACGCGCGTAAAGAAGTTTCACTTAAAAAAAACCAGCATTATTTAAATGAGATGTTCAAGTGATGAAACCTGACGCGTTCTTAAAAAAATGTCTGGATGATTGTCTACACAATCTCTCAAAAAGCGTACGGCAAATATGTTGCATAATATTATTTTACCTAACGAGTATACGTAAAAGTATTCATCATCTGATCTTTCATATATTCCGTAAATTTAATTATTTTAGGAAAAAAACACCTTTTCAAAGTTATGTTTCCGAATGTTTACAAAAATTATATGTTTGCGGCCGTACAAACGCCATATGGATATTAATAAATAGTTTTGTCCGTATAAAAACTGAACTCTTTTAAGATTGGCATACAAATACAATATTGTGTCGGAAATTCAACCCACGTGTATTTGCGGCTGTACACATACGGCCGCAAATAAATAATTCTTCTTAATATTTAGAAAGTTAACTTGCACGAAGTAAAATAATTAAAAATGCGCCATCTATGAAAGAGCCCACTAAGAATTATTTTAAGTTATATCCTTAATCATTGATCTCACAATTTATGATATTTTCTCAAAAATGGCCCTACACAAATTATCCAATTATTTTTTTTACTATTCTACCATATTTTTTTTAATTCAAACATGTTGAAAAATGTCTACTTAACAGTTAAATTGAAACAACCTCACTAAAAAACGTGGTGTAAATATTACGCGGCGCGTCAGGTCAGAGCAGTGTGAAACTAAAATTATCACCATGGCGTTTGTTAAGTTACAACGGTCTTAAACAAGGCTCAAGGCCAGCGCTACGTTACCACCGGGCGAGTTGAAATCTAACTAATAAAACGGTATAAAAATAAAAACAGTGTAAATATAACGCGGCGCGTAAGGCCGGAAGAGAAAAAAACTTAACTTAATACCACGGCATTGTATAGTTAACACGGCTTCAAAACACGGCTTAAGGCCGGCTTTACTATACCAACATTGAACCGGCGTACAAGAATCTAATTAGTAATACGGTCAGTGTGAAGAAATAACACCCATATGTGTACGTCAGTTACTCGTTAAATAATAATTTTTTGTTGGTTTTTTAAAGAAATGTACAGTTTTTTTTCAAGATTTACACTTGACGTTCAAAACAAGAGGAAGTTCTCTGTCTACGTGAGATTTTAATGAACCACCCCAGTGCCTTTTTCACACCTGTTAAAGCAGTATAAAACCCAATTTTATAACTTGTCGCTTCTGGTCCGGATCCAAGGACCTTAACTCGGGATCTTCGACAAAAAGTAATTTAATTCAATTCAAATCTCCAATACGGAATAATCACCAAAAAATTATAATCAAACTCCCGACTGCCCCCACTTAGCGTCGCGGATCACTGCACGCCCCTGGCAGCGAGCGTCATCCAAATGCCGAATAGTTCAGCGGGGACGTTGGGCGCCCCAGGGGCGTGCGGTACGCCGAGCGTTCGCTCCGCATACCGCCACCGCCACGGTACCTGCCCACAGAATGCCGGCCACCTGAAGCCGGGCCAGAGCGCTTTAACGCGCACAACGTGCCGGATATCGCGTGCTCGAATGTTGCCAGCTTAAGTTTATTGTAATACGTCGATTAATCGAACGTAATGGGTAAATGTTCTAATGTTATCATTTAACCCTCACCCTCCTTTCAATCACATTTATGTATTGTCTCATACGCACTCTGTTAATATTCTAACCCAACACGAAATCTTCATATAAATATTGTTGAATGGCATAAAAGTTAAATAACTTATTTATAAAGGTTTCGAAATTTTAAAAATTAAAATTATGACTCTTGTGCGTAATTCGCGCGTAAAATAAATATAAATCACTTCTTAGAGCTTAAAGTTTCATTATTTAACACATCAATGAGCATACGAATCCACCGCCAAGACCTAGAAAAACCTCACAACATGAGCCTTGTAAACCGGCTACAAAAAATTCTGGAGATCGCAAAATACTCGGTTCCATGATAATTCAACACACTTTTAAAAATTGATAAGTCATTAGAAACGATGAAAAAAAAATTAAACCAAACCTAACCTAACCTACTTCACCCAGTTAATAAAGTTTTAGTTTCATCACTTTCCATGACTTTATATAACTTTTTAAAGATGTGATGAATTATCATTTTGATGATTTATCCGGTCACCAAAACACTCTATTAGGCAAACTATTTACAAAAAACGTCAAAGTAAAAATGAATAATATTATGAACCATTCTTTTAAACAAAAAAATCTTATTTCCAGTAAAAATCTATGACAAATACAAAATCTCCTTTTCAAGACTTTCAGGAATTACAAAGATGTCATCTCATATTTATCTTTACCTCCGCTAATTAACACAATTTAAACAGGTCCATTACTCTCCGGGACGCAAACCTCGTTAGGAGTAATAAATAGCCAGTTTAAATTTATTAAAAGGTGTGGAAGGAAGCTTGGATACTGTCTGAGAGAAAAGTGTGGGGAGAGAAGAATGTAGTGGGAAAAGAGAAGAAGAATGAAACAGGAGACAGGAGTACAGAAGTAACAGAGTTGAGGGGATAGAATGTCCAATTATCAAATGCACGGACAGTGCAGAGAGAAGCGACTTACTTACTAAGTGAATTAGTAACTGATGCTATTAGTTCATTTAATTTTTTGTGTTGTTTTTTTTTATTTATTTTGAGAATATTTCGAGGTTAAACGTGGAGACTATTGGAGGAGTAGGAGGGAAGGGGTAGGTTGGAGATAAAAGTACCTGGCTATTCAGATCTGGCCACAACTAATGCCATCCAAACATTACTAATGCCATCCAAACATTACTAATGCCATCCAAACATTACTAATGCCATCCAAACATTACTAATGCCATCCAAACATTACTAATGACATCCAAACATTACTAATGCCATCCAAACATTACTAATGCCATCCAAACATTACTAATGCCATCCAAACATTACTAATGCCATCCAAACATTACTAATGCCATCCAAACATTACTAATGCCATCCAAACATTACTAATGCCATTTCAAGCAACGTTTCGATTCTTCGACAACAATCACTGTCCATTTTAATTTTAGTCCATAACTTAATTTCAAGTGCATTTGCGAACTAATATTGTTATGAATTTAAGAGAAAGAAATTTAATATTTACAAGCAATGATCATTTTCGAGGAATCATTTTGGGGATTCCATTCAATTAGAAAAATCTTGAACAGCAGGCTTTTTTCTTTAATCCCAAAAAAAATGTTTATGTTTACCAAGGCGGCTACGTAAATATGTTAATTTTCTGAATACCTCCTTATGGTTTTCATCCATCTTTCTCATTATAAGTGCGAGTATAATTCATTTTAAGCATCAAATTTCACGTCTGGGAAACGAAGAACAGTCCGATACCTCACCCAGCGTCCCAGAAACGACAGTAAAGCCGTGTAATTGGTGCGTGCTCTTGTTTTCAACACCTCTGCTAACAGGCATCCTGAATATCCTCTTCCGGCCGCCATAACTCTCGTTCCCGCCTTTTTTAACACGACGGAGACAAATGGCGGCCGGCTAGTATGAAAAATTACCGCTGCTTCTTTCAGGATAATACCTACTACCTGCCGGGGTGGAGGAAAAAGCGCAAACATCCCTCTGGAATTCATTACCACTCAAGGGGTAGTGCTTTTTATGGTAATACCGGGGAGACCTCCAAGCCCGGAGTGGCAGTTGTTGAGTGATACTTTTCCAGAGATATGAATTTAAAGTTTTTTCGGTTTTTTTAACTGATTCGTGAAGTACGCATTTTGTATGTTATTTTTTATCATCATGAGTACCAAATATGAATTTCTCAAATAATTTGAAGAATGCTCTTAAACTCTCACCTTTCTTTAATATTATAAGCATTTGATCTGTTTTCTAGCCTTAAAATTTCACTTCTTGCAGTCATTTTTGTTAATATTGTTCTTATATGTACTGTACTGTCGTATATAAGTCTGAACTGTGGACACAATACCCAGTAGCGCAATAGGACAAGCTGAGGGTGTGCTACAACAACGCACACAGGCAACTTATGCAATTACCAAGGTTCACGGAAAGGAGCGTGCACTCATTTCCTGCCTTACTTCGCCACGGACTTGCCAGCTTCTAAAGCAGGACACAAAAATCAACAAACGTAATCGTCGTGGCTGGTTCCAAGTGGATCAGCTCTCCACTTAATGAGTGATGGATGCAGACGATGCGGTGACGTTTCTGATGGACGATGCTTTAATATTATTTAATTATTCATAAAATGCTTTTATTTTATGTTTTCATATTGCTTATGTTTTTTTTCACTGTTCTTATTTTTCGCTTGAATATAATATGTTATATTTGTATATATATAAATATATCTTGTTATATGGCAAACTGAGACTGATGGATTAAAAACTATAAATAAATTACCCTTAGAACCCTCTTTCCAATCATGTTCTAATTATCGTTTAACAATGAGTTTTCTATAATTAATACAATTACTGAGAATGATTCTGAAAAAATAATTGTTTAAAAGGAAACAACAAGCCAAAAATGTAAATATTCTTAGTATACCTTATATTGTAGGTATTAGGCATTAAAATCGCTTGACAAACGGAGTCCAGAAACGTTCAATTTCAAGCACAAAACTGATTTTTATTTATTTTTTATATAATTTTATAAGAAAGCAAAAAAGTTAATCAAGTGAAATTGTCAAAGATAATAATCTTAGATATAATACTGTATTTTTGTTAAATTGTTTCCCTTATGCGTCCATAGATTTCTAATGAAAAAATGTTTTTTTTAATAGTTTTCATTTATATTTTTTATTCAGTAATTTATTTTTGATTTGCACTCTACTCAAGCGAAGTATAACCTTTAATTTGTCGAAAGCATATTTTTTGGTATTCATAATGTACACTGTACACTAATTTGTTATAAGGATTAATCAAAATAGCGATTTAAAATTAATCTTCGCCTTAATGAAACACCATTAAGTCCCATGAGCACGGCAACTGTTCATTTATTTATGGTTTTATTTATTGATAATCTTAATAGACTTTTTTTGAATGAAATGCCAATTCAATAACAATGTTTTTCCTGTATAGTTTTCAGTGTTGTTTGATATTTTGAGAGTACTATCAAAGAAAATGAATTAAATTGTAAGCTTATAAATATTAAATATCTTTTTTAAAAGTAGTACTTTAGTAAGTTTATGTTATTTTTCACACAACCAGAATGATAAATCAATTTTGTTTTGCCTCTTTTTCCCTATAAGCTCTGCGAATTTACAACAAAATCAGTATGTCACTAGCGTGCATTTATCGGTCACAAATCGTAATCACATCGTTTACAATCTGCCTTATTGTCTCAGCTGTTGTGGCATCCGATTCTCGGGAAAATAAATGATGAAATGATAGCGGTTGGCTCCCCGGGGAGACGTGTCCGCTCTATCCACAATACATACTATATTATACTATCTGCTGGGTGGGTCTTCCCGACAGGGTGTGTAGAGATGAAGTAAGACTATCAGGAGTAAATCTAATGCCGATAGCGTCTAGAGTCGGCAGAAATATTGGCAATCGGACGAAGAAATCAAGAACGTGGAGTGTTGTTTATATTATCTTAAGAAATAATATTTTAAGTCGACTGCTACTATTCGAAACGAATTGAATAGTATCAATATTGTCAGTTATGGTAGTTACAACAACGGATTCATGGTCAGTAAAAGTGTTTTGTGGAGTACAATAATTTTCAGTTATTGTAATCACGTTAACACCATAATCTTTTTGGTCAACGCAAATATTTTCAGCTAACATCGGTATCATGTTCTGAAGTGCTTTAAAAATCAAATTAACTGTCCTAAAGTCGTCATATGGGTTTCACTTTTAGAATATAATTTTGAAAAAGCATATTTATTCTCCGTGGAACATTTTTTACAACACTATGAAAAAAAAATATTATTTTACTTTTTTGGTTTTCCCCTAACATTCCTTGATGTTAGCCTAATTGTACTCCACAAATAGTCTAGAATTACCTCAGACACTTATTTCTACGACGACTCCAGGTAAATACAGGCAGAATAGAGAGTGGCCAATGACAGTGTCGCTTTGACTCTGAAACGACTCGTTATCTACACCCAGGCAAATTAGTTCGAGGAATTAGGAACTTAACTCTGCCACAACCTCTTCTGGGCTCTGCGCTCCTGGCACGTAAAGGCTTCCGTACCTGAGAATTAGCATATTAACAAGACAAAAAACACCGAGTCAGACAATTGGGGAAAACACAAAACACCACGTAAGGGTACGTTTGCGAGCGAGAGAGCAATTAACTTAATTCGGGCTATCGTGACGTAGCATTTTTCTTATTGCAAAATAGGCAGAAGAAAAATACTTTTTTTGGCTCCTTTGACTTTTAGCATTTTTATTTGTAGGAAAAATCAAGAGATGTACAGGTAAAAGAATGAAAGTGAGGAAGTAAGTAGTTTAACTTGAAGTATTAAAGCGCCCTTGAGATGATTTTTCACAACAACAGGCATTATCCAAATTATCAAATTACTATTTTTATAACTAGTAACAACAACTATTGAATTAGCACGTCAATCAAAGCAATTTTTTCCCTAAGCATTATAATATAAGAAGACATAATTTGATCGCGAATAAAATCTAAATATATTTAAACAAAATTAAAATAAAATGCTTGAAACCTTTAGGCACAACAATTTTCAAAATTACCAATATACTAACCGTACTTTCTTTCGTTTCTTTCTTTTGTGCTGTGGCTCAGTCTGCTGTGCAGATAGCGCCCTTTCAGGTGATTTTTCACGAAAACGACGCTATTTAAATTAACCAAATATTATTTTTATTTTACTTCCAACAGATAGCACTCTTTTTAAAATAAAGCATGTTTTTACCTGTCACGGGTGACATCTGTGAATGAAACGTTTTCAAAATTACAAATCAATCGGTAAAGATCTTTCTAAGATTTAAGATTTTAAAACATTTACGTTTTTATTTTTAAAGATAAAGGTATATCATGTAAAATAATAAATAAGCTGGAATAAAACCACACTAAACTATCCGTGCTGAATTCATTCATTTTGCGAACAAACAGAAAAGCAGCAAACTTAAGAACCGATGCTGAAAACGGTTGAAATTAAATGACCCAATGGTGGAAAAGTTCTCCGGTTGAGTCTCATTCCAATTGTTAAAAGGCTTAGAGGGGGTTGGAAGAAGGAGTTGTTAAGGGGTTAGGGTTGAAGCGGAAAGGTAAGGACAGGTGCAATCTCAAAGTGAACCCCGTGGGTCAATAAGCGCAGGTTGTGATCATTTAGGGGCACATCACTAGAGAAAGCGTAAAAAAAATACTTTAGATTGTATTATATATATTTATTGATATTTAAATATATATATATAATTTTTTTCTTCGTAAAGCATAGATTTTTTTTACAATTTAAGAAAGACTAACGTTTGACTCCTCAACTAGTAAGAATTTCCCGCTAACTGAACTTATAGTTTGTTTATTTTCTATTTCAGTACCAAAACAAGCCTTATGCCCTGAAACATACAGATAGATTTTAAAATAACATTGATAAACAAAAGTTTTGTCAAAGTTGAACAAAAATGGAAATGAGAAGTGAACTATTGTTCAATTTTGTCAAAATTGAACAAAAATGGAAATGAGAAGTGAATTATATGATGAAAAGGTAGAAAAAAGAATTCCTACCGGCTTACCATGGATGCAATAATTGAACTCTGTGTATAAGATCAAGAGGTACAGCTTGACGTTAACTTTGTGGGCGACCAAAGAAGGAAAAAAATGTAAGAATGAACCATTTTTGATCATTGAAAGAGAAGAAAATATTAACAAATCTAAACGAAACATGAAATAGAATAAGGCACAGAAAATAAAAAGATAACGGTCACAACCCCATAATTGTCGATCTCATATTCCAAATACAGAATTAACAATATTATCTCGTGTTAAAACTAAAACTGGTTTGAACTATTTTTTCCCCTCATTTGTTTGTAACCAAAAATATACAATAGCGAACGTGGATAAGTGGGTTTAAGAAAACCATCAGAAAGTCTATACAAATTCCAAAAGAAAAACTAAAATAAACTTTTAAATACACAGTGAATTCCCCCAAACCAGGAAACCCAGAGCAAGAGAAGAAAAAGTGAATAGAAAATAATGAAAGTCTGGCGGTATCAGGTGAGTCGACAAGTGGAATGGGAATTGGCAACCTTTTTATTTTCCACTTAGGGGTGGCTCAACCTCTCCAACCCCTCCGACCCTTCTGCCCCTTCGTATTGCTCCTGAAACCTCCCATACCCCGCGCCCTTGAGGTGTCTGTTTCAACTACTGTCAGAGGAAAAAGCTTACTTTTAGAAAGGTTGAATACCGAACAAACGTGATTAAATGGACAAATATTTAAAAATATGTTTTTAAATTAGCCCAAACAGTATGAAACCAGTGAAACAATGTCTTCCCCAGTTGGGGTATGTTATGTGGCTAAGGGTGTGTGGGGAGGGGAAGCAGACAGGTGGAGGAAGTTTTTAACAAAAATTACTCAAAGTATTTTTATTATTATTTATTACCTGGCTATTAAGACGTGGTCACTAAACGAGGCTTAAGCCATTTCAAGCAACGTTTCGAATTTATTTCATCAGTGCGATATTAGTATCTAGAAGCCAGAGAATCTAGAAGCCAGTAAAATGCTTTCATCATAGTTATCGTGAAGTTTAAAAATATCTAAATGTCATGTCATAAAAAAAAACTTTTCGGATGAAAGATTATATAATATTTATTATTTAGATTATTATTTAGTAATTTCAATATCGGTATTATTTATTTTTTTAATAAATTGTGGTTGAGGGAAAATGTGTTCACAAAAAATCGCTTCAACAGAATACCTGGAATGTTTATTTTCACTTGCAATATGACTGCACTTGATATGTAATAAAATTCTAATAAGTCCACCTAATTTGTGATGGTACTCGTATCATTATATTGAAATCCTATTTTTTTAGCATTGTATATAATGAATACCCTAATTATTAATGTTTTTCGCAAAACCAAGAAGGTAGATTCCTTCCAGATCTATTTCTTCCCTTACAAGCCAGCTATGACTAAGAACAATTCACTCGATGAAGCTTGGCGTAGGTTGCAGGGTGCGGACAGAGGCGGCCGACGGGCGTACCTCGGGCCTCCAGTTACCGAGCAATCAGGGTGCCCCGCGCGCTGATTGCGCTGGCGGCCACACACCTGAGATGCGGTTCAATTTGCATACTATTTTCCTCCAGCCTGTTTGTACTAAATGGCAGGGTTATCAGTGCACATTTGTCGCTTCATTTAAAAAAACATCTTTCAAAGATTTTTCTACTTTTTTTAAGAATTCACATTAAGCATCAGAGAAAATAGATTGAATTAATAAATTACCTAAATAATTTTCTTCTTCTTCTCGTTTGGTGGCATATTATAAATAACTACCGCAGACACTTGAAAAATCACGAAATTGTTTGAATTCTTGACACATAAGTTCCAATTTTAAAAATGGCTAAATTTTACACAGGACAGACACAGCCAAAATTAGTATTTTTATGTGGTTGGTAGGTTGCTTGTCTAAATTCTTGACGCAAACAGTTCAAATTTAAAAAATGACACAAAACAATCAAAATTCATTGAACCTGAGTTACAAATACTCCCGGAGAGACAAACTCCGGGAGTATTTGTAAACTGTATTTGGAAAAGTATTTGTAAACTCCGGGAGTTTATATACTAGTATACTTGATTATTGTTTACCTCGTAAAATCATATTTTTGCATTGTTATTATGACATTGACAGTTCAAATCAAATTGGATTTTTAAAAGGTCTCCAAGCTTGTTAAATACGGTCGCATTACAGCTATTTCTCCTTCCGAAAGCATTGTCAATGCATACAAAATATAAAGATGATAAATTAGTTTACAACTGATCATACAACTTAATATAAAACATAACGAGAAAAACTAAATAAGAGTTATTTTTTTTAAATAATTGTCATCTTCTTTGGAAATATATATTATCTATGCATAAAAATGTATATTTGTAAAAAATATATCGTTTTACTGGTTGCATCTCTACTGTAACTGCATGTAAGGTACTGAAAGTCGCGTAGTTATAAGAGTTGGTTTTAGCTCTAAATTTTCTGTTTAAAAATCAAACAAAAAACGCAAAAAAAAAATTGTATATCCTTTTATTTCTTATGTGAAAACCGCACAAGAGTCCCAACTGGTCCTAACCGTCTGGCCACTGTGAGACGATGGCTCCCCCAATGAGACTGAAGGCAATGGGGAGGGTAAGAGAAAGGTTAATGAGAGATGGTGAAAGGTGAGAACGACTGAAGCTATTCCAAGTAACTTTTCAATTCTGAATTGTGGTCCGACACCGGGGCGATACTTACAGCATCTTCCACTCTGGAACATACAATAAATATACTATATATTTATTTAAATAATACACTTCCTTTGCACAAAATTATTACACTTACCGGGCAAGAATTTTTTTCAATCGACTACCTGAAGAAATTAGAAACATTAATGATAACATTCAAAAAATAAACACTGTGAAAAAATATTTTAAAGACAAACTTACAAAAAATAAAAATGTTTCCAATTGAATTAATCTTAAGAATAACTCACTTCAAATAAGTTTAAAATCATTTTATTTTGAATTACTTACTTATTGTAATAAAACAATGTACACTCCTCTTCCAGCCACAAGCTAATGCTTCTATGGAAGAGGGGTCTTGAAATATTTGATCATATATTGTAGCAAATAAACAAAAAAATACTTATATAATAAATATAATATATAAAAAAATAAAATTAAAAAAAATAAAATGTGAATAACGCAAATTCATCAAATAAATTGTACTTGCGCACGCCGGGATTTGAACTTGCGATCTTCGGATTGCTAGTTGAGAGCCTTACCCCTCGACAATGGAGGCCGTTAAATATGTGACTAGTTAGAGTCATGAACATCAGCCAATATCTAATCAATAAATATGTCTATGTTAAGCGTACGTTGGTTCTAGGACAACTACGAGTATTTACGCAGACAATAATCCACAATGTGAATACTATTTTTAAAAGATTTGTGACATCCCTGGAACATTTGTACCCCTCATGTTTAGAGAATGACACCTTTGCGGGGAAGGTGGGTGCGGGTAGGTACCCTTAATAATAAGAGAGAGAGCGGCCCCGGATTGTTTCTGAAAACCTTTTTTACATTTAGAGTGAAGGTGATTGTAATTTGCATCAAAATGTGATCGTGGAGGATCCCTCCGAACTCACCGATGTATGAAATCACATATTTACCTCTGTTTATAAATAAAGTAATCGACTTTGGATTTGTTCTTGTATTCAGCCAAAATTACGAAACCATTTGAAGCATAAAAATTTTAAAATTTTGTAGTACCTACTTATTGTAAACAATAGCACGTGGCCCACTTTTAATTTATTTCCTAAGTATGTAAACTTGTACTAGGAATGTTCCAAACGGATAAAAATAAAAAATAATAAAAATTGTGTTCATGTGTGTGTGTGTGTTGTGTGAGTGTGTATGTGTGTGTTGTGTGAGTTAGGGTGTGTGTATGTGTGTGTGTGAGGGTGAGTGTGAATGTGTATGTGTGTGTATTTGTTATGTTTTTCAAAATTGGAATTGATTATGGGAATGATTCAGACAAGCGATGAGGTAGGTAGCAAAATTATTAATAATTCTATATTTAAAATATTTAGTTATTTTTTTACGGGCATTATATTTTTTCAAGTTTACTAACGATGTGAGTGGTTTATTTATGCTAACGATGTGCATTCAAAATGTATATTTGTCTTATAAATACTTTCAGCTTAACAAATTCAATAAAATTATAATATAAGTTTCAGCTAGAACCGTGCCTTCGTCTGGACAGGATAACATCTAAATGAAAAACCATTATTTCCTCAAAGTGAAATAATTATTTTAAGAATCATGTTACTTAGTTGTAAAAAGATTTAGACATATTTTTAAAACGCGATACTTTCATACAACAACCTGTTTACACATTGGTATAAACGTAATAAGCTCCATGTACTCGTACATGAATAGATTTATCCATCAAAAAAGTATCTAAGCTATTACTTTCCAGCACCTTTTCTTTTATCGCCGTAGCTCCACAATAAATAAGTAAGGGCATCGTTAATACATACGGTGAAATAAAGCTCCTGAAATACCCATTCATTGTGCTCAGTGGGATCTTCCGTGTATACCGTATAGGCATCTCAATTCGTATCAGAAGGCTTAAGGTGCCAATTTATCATTGTTCAGAGAGAGAGTGGAAGCTCTCGCGCTCAAATAAGCCGGATATCCGGCAAATATAAGGTAGACAAGGTGCTTCCTCCCGCGTGTATTGGCTACTTGAGAATTCTCATACCGCACACGTGACCACAATGCCAGATTATATTATTTGTAGTTATCTAGAGGTGGAAGAAACGCCGTGTTTTCTCCGCTGCCAAATTGTGTGAAGTGTAAAGAAAATTCACCTTGCCGCGTGCTGAATAATTAATGAACTGAAACAATGCGTTTATTTTATATCCTCGCTAAAAATGTTTTGACTTGTATTATTTTACATATACCTTACCAATATTCAATACCATTTTTTTTTACTTTTATGAATTTTAGAGAGAAAAGTATAAATCTGTTAACACCACCAAAATCTATATAAATTTTATTTCAATCCTTTTATTTTAGTCTTCCGTTCACCCAAGAACTCGAAAAGGATGCGTGTTTTTAACTAAGCGAAAGATGGATAGAAGGTAACGGTTCCTCCATCTTTCGCTTAGTTAAAAACTCGAAAAGGATGCTTGTTTTCAACTAAGCGACGATGGAAGGTAACGGTTACATTTTTTAAAATTTTCTATGCCACTGGTTTCAAGTAAATACTAGAAAAAATAAGTTTTCTTTCATTGAATATAATAGCGATGGGTCATGGCTCATTTTATGAAGAGCGGGAGCCACGGTACCAACTCAATATTTTCGTACGGCTCGAAGAGTCGACTCTAAGTAACGGCTCAATTGAACGGGAGCCGTGAGCTCAGAGTTCATAAGCAATGAAAAAACTGTGTTCGCCCGATCCGACTCCCCAAATACGGCTTCCAGCTCCCAGCATATGAAAGTTCTTACGATTCTGGTACAGGTACGCAGCCTCGTACCACGAGAAAATAAGATGCTAGGTTGTTGGTAGGTGTAGGTAAATATGTCCAAATGTCGGACTGTCAGATGCCGTTCACTTTTCTGAGTATGTAATAACAAGTAATACATGTATAATTTTATGGAGCTATTTATCTAATAAAAAAGGGAAACCATTCAATTGAGTCGTGGTACGGTTTACAGGGAGTCGTACATTGGAGCGACTCATCAAAAAACTTGAGAATTAGCTAGAATATAATATTAATATTTCGGATACTTTATGTGATTTTCTAAAAGAATAGAACTTGTGAAAACATTCTGTCGCTTTTCAAAAAAATCACCCAGGAGCACAGAAAATTCCAAGATGAAGAGTCTTTTCCAGCCAATCAAATGCTGATTCCGGTCACGTGCCTGATTCACCCTCTTGCTCATCTGCACCACAAAGGAGAAATCGGGGGCATATTAATGCACTGAAACACCTGATCGATGTAAAAAGGCAGTAACTTATTTTAGCCCATTTCCTTCCTCCTCACAATATTCCCCAATTGACTGCACTTGCTCCGGAAGGCTTTGCAATATCTTTTACAGTATTCGAATGACACATTTCATACCATCGTAGAACGCTGCCGTTAAAAATCAATTATAAAGTTAGATATCTTTATTTCGTTTCATTTGTAATTTGTAATTTAGGAGACGGTATGGATACCGCTGCCCTAGGAATCATTTATTATAATAAATAAACAAAATTCAAATAAATTTATTGGATAACCAACACCTCTGCCATAAATCACTCCAAGTGGTTTGCTACGTTTTGTAACTTAGCAGGAGTGCCCGGATTCATCGTGTGAGGTCTGTTCAGATCTTGACGGCGGGTGCGCCTGACCACTAGCTGCGTGGCAGGCCGGATTGGGAGAGATCGGTTTGGGGAGACCCTTTGACCGCCCCAGCTGGTCTCTCTCGACACATCGTCGCACCGTAGCGGCAGGGATGGATTCATACGTCTATCACTCCTGGACACACTGATCCTTGTCCTAGCATATAGAATCGCCAGACACACTGTATATTACTTTTTACTAACTGCAATCTGGGTTTTAGATATAACAATTAATGTAACGTTTTTACTCAAAACCTCTGTCGACTTCCTGTGCAGAAAAATATGTTTTCTTTATGTTCGTTTCATAAATGTTTGGATATTAATCAATACAATTATTGACATTATTTAATCTAATTCAAAAACAATATTGGCATTAAAATTTATAAAAAATATGTTCTTTTCCGGGGAACATAGTATTCACTAGAGAGAGGTAAGGGAAGTGCGTCACCCATGTCTGGGCATGATATTTAATAATTTATTGGGAAGGTAATCGTAATACACGGCGTCAGGACGAGAGGCTGTGTGGGCCGGAGAGGGGTACTTTAAGGGTTGATTTATACCTCAAGACGGAGGGTTGAAACACGCAAGTGGGCTGTATGGAGAGAATGTTAAGTGCGATATACTTATGTTTTTTAACGCTTCGCAACACCTGCTTTGAACGTATATTATGGTTATGAGTGAAATGTTTTTAAAATTTTATTAGGGTTTGAAAAAAGAGTTAAGTCTTTTATAAATTTATTTTATTATTCTTTGTTAGCCTCCATTGACAGAACGGTGTAATATTTTCGTTTTTAAAACCCCGCCAAGCACAAAGGAAAAAAAATGGAAATAAATCATTCATATTTTTACAAAATTGACATGTTCCATGTGCCGACTTTAGAGCGAAGAGTGCCTTGATAATATCCAACTTACGATAGGAGACGATACACGAAGACGCAGAATACAACAATAATAATTAGTATCAAAACGTTGCTGATATGGTTATTTAACGAAAATACAGAGTCGAGAATTTCGCGTACCAGGAAAAAATTACAAATGGACCAATTAGATGTAATTCTCTCATATGTTATTTCGTCCATTTACGCGGTCTTAAAAAAAATGCTTATCGTCGAAGAATAATTATTTTTTCTGAATAAGTAGTATTTTACAAATAATATTTTATGGCAGTGTTTTATCTTTAGATGCCTTCGCCAATATCAAATCAATAACTAGTAGAAAATGTACAGCCATATTTTTTGACATTAGCTCCACACAGGAGGCCCTGAGGAAAATAATTTCCCCCAGGGTCCATGTCATCTTTGGGGATGCCGAGTGGAGTGTTTTTTAGGAAAGAAAAGGTAGGAAGGAAAGAAAGATCTGGGAAGGAAAAAGGGTGTGTAAGAATCTAAGGGTCAGTGTGTCCAGGAGTGACGGACGTTTGAATTCATCCCTCTCACTGTGGTGCAAGGCGATGGGTCGAGAAAGTCTCCTGCTAGAGAGGTAAAAAGATTTCCCCCAACCAGTCTCTCTAAATCCGGTCCGCAACAGTAGGTATATTGTCAGACGTATAGGGTTTATTCAGGATTCGAGTTCATATCCTGTAAGAGGCTATAAATTCTCAGCCGTGCATCTCCGTTTATAAACTGCTTAGTCCTTTACGTCGGAGGTTTTCAAAATAAAGAAATATGATGGTTGTTATTTTACTAAGCAAATAATGTGTTTTTAGATTACACCCAAATACACTTTTTTCACTTTAAGGATTATTTTATTTATAAAAACTGAATAAGGTTGGTTTGATGAGTCTAGTTTATCTGAACGTCAATTTTCCCTCCGTTCAAAATTATTCTACTTCCTAGAAGTTGGAAACTTCATTTAAAATAAAAAATATTTTCAATAAAATTTATCTCCCTCAATAAACAAATGCGCAAAATACCATCTTCGTTTAATCTTTTGAGATGATAAATTATCCAAACCTAAATTCTGTATCCAATTAAAGATTATGGTAATTTATCTTAATTAATATAAAATCAGAAATTTAGAATTCGGAAGCTTGGGCGACTAAATAAAATAATGAACAACAATTATATTCCTATAATTTACTTCATAAAACATCCAATCTGGAATAATACAGGATTGTAAAATACAAATGTATTATTATTATTATTAATGGTATGTTTTTTTTTTAAATATCAACAAAGAAACTACACATTGCTCTATTACGACTAGTTTTGTACTCTTGTTAATATACACAATTATTTAATTCCTTTGTATTATACCTGCTTATTTCTTTCATGCTCAGTTTAATGTTTTATGTACTATACACTTATTATTTTACTCTTGAACAACAATATCAACAACAACACATTTAAAAGCCTTCAAAGCGTGGAAAAATAAAACAATAAAATATTCTAACAAGATTAAGCTTAACCTGGTGCCTATTTTAATGACTACTACCAAATTTTTAGTAAAATATGCCTACGTTTAGTACAGCAATCAACAATCTTTTGGACAAAAATTGAAAGTGATTTAAATTTCTACCTACAAGTAATAGCTCAAAAAAATCTCAAGGCATAATACAGTTTAATTCATTGCCGAAAATAAAAAATGAACTTATAAAAAGCATAAAAACACAGCATTCTAAATGAAGTGTTCGATACTGAGGTTATATAAGATAAATTTTTCCATCAAGTCTCGATAGAGTTCGAGCACTTGACTCGCAGTACGTACAGACTCCCTATGAAGGTACAGCAAATGTACCTAAAATAACCCCTGACGACCTGACTGCACCCTGCAGAATACCCCCTGATCTCTGCTGTTCATTGTTTATCTGTCGTTCCGAGTCTTTCCGGTCTTTCCGGACTTTCCGGGGCGAGCCAAGCAAATGCTGAACCGGGCGATAAAGGGTCAACTCGTAAAAAGTTTACACTTCATTTTTCTTATATTATTCTTTTAGTAGCTGAAGAATTTGTTTAGATATTTCTGAGATTTGCTACCCGGTTTCTTTCGATATTTTATTTATCCACAACTTTTTACTTATTGGACGAATGAAAATCTGTTTTTAATTTGTTAATACAGCACACCATGAGTAGAATATAGTTGTGCTGTTAGAAATTGCCTACATAAAATCTGTGCAAATATCTAGACACCAGGACGCAAAGATCGATTTGTGCAGCCTCATTTAAAAACAAACAGTAATTATTATTATTGTAGTAAAAATATCAAATTTATTTACATGCTATCATCATAAATAAACGTGTTTTCATGTCAAGTATAAAAGTTACCTACTTATCATATTGTTTGATACATTTTACAGAAATCATGTATTTTTGTTTTATTAGATATTTTTATAGTCCAATAACTTAAAAATAAATATGGCAATCGTGATATTTTGTGTGCACTGCTGCAGAAATAGAACCTGCAACTCCTCATTTAAGCGAAATGCGATTTCCATTGATATCTCCACAAAGGCCACTTTTCTAGCTTTTCCGCAAAGTGACCAGTTTTCCCTGAAATCCAACTTTTCTAAACAAAATGTTTACTTCTGCCACCTGCCGGTGAAACGAGAAAACAACTCCCAGTGGTGCGTTTCTCGGATGTCGCCACAATTTTCGTTATGGTCATAAAGTCGCTAGCTAAGCCAATGAATGTCAAAAGTTCCTGCGGATGCAATTATGTTTTATATTCAATTTTATTTAATAAGTTTCAAACACGCACTTATTTGTTTCTAAATATTGAGCAAATAACGCATCATGTTTTTTGTACAAACGTTATTTAAATTTATTTGGTTACTTAGCAGGGGTATCCGTGTTCATGGGATGAGTTTTGTCAGGGTATTGGCGGAGGATACGTCTGCCCACTATATGTGTGATGGGCCAGATCGGGAGAGGCCAGTTGAAGGAGATTCTTTGACCTCTCTAGTCGGACTCTCTTGATGGCAACACTGGACACACCGACCTACAGATTCCTACCAACCCCTCATACCCTTTTCCTTCCCAGAACATCCTCTCCTTCCTTTCCAAAAGACTTCACCCAGAGTCTCATTTTTTTAATGCAAAACTGTCGTACTCAATATTATTTGCGTGTTTTAGTATGTGAATTTCGTTTTGAGTTGCCTTCGAAAACTGTTCATTTTATTTGGCCCTGATAATATTCCACCGGAGTTAATTAAGGAATGTTTAAACGGCCTAACTGTTCCTCTTTTCCTAATTTTTTATCAGTCTCTAGAAACAGGTTGTTTCCCTGATACATGGAAACACAGTTTTCTTACACCTATTTTTAAAAAAGGGGACAAAACGGACATTACAAATTATAGACCGATATGTATCCAATCAGCGATACCCAAACTTTTTGAAAAAATTGTACTCTCTAAGATAAATACCAACATACAAAAAATTATATCTTCCTACCAACATGGCTTTTGTTCAAATAAATCTACTTTAACTAATTTACTAATATACGAAAACTTCATATCCAATTCTTTAGCAAACAGTTGACTCAATGTTCACTGATTTTAGCAAGGCCTTTGATAAGGTGTGTCACAAAATATTAATTAATAAATTAGCCACACTTGGAGTTTATGGTAGTTTATTAAGTTGGTTTATTAGTTATTTGTCCAATAGAAGTCTTAGTGTGAAAATAAATGGCACAAATTCATACACATTTATAGCCACAAGGCTCTCATTTAGGGCCCATTTTGTTTATTATATTCATAAATGACATTGTTGATATATTTACTAACATAAAAGTATTACTTTTTGCTGATGATTTGAAACTTTATAAAGAGATTAATAACATAAATGATTGCATTATATTACAAACTAATTTGAGAAATCTTTTTGAATGGTGCTCTATCAACAAACTTGCATTGAACATAAAGAAATGTCAGTTCATTAATTTTTACAGAATAAATAATCCAATATTTTTTCAATATACATTAAATGATAAAAACTTAAATTGCGTCAGTGAAATTATTGACCTAGGTATATTGTTCGATAGCAAACTAACTTTTGTGTATCATATTAATAACATTATCAATAAGGCTTTTAAGACTCTTGGATTTGTTTTGAGAATTTCAAAAGACTTCAATAATTTAGGCACATTTATCATGTTGTACAAAACCCTTGTTAGATGCCAACTAGAGTATAACTCTACATTATGGTCTCCCTTTTACAATATTCATTCCGATAATATTGAAAAGATTCAACATAAGTTCTTGAAGTATTTAAACTATAAATTGCATATTCCTGTAGAAAACATTGATTATAACTACTTACTAGATAAATTGTCCCTATTAAAACTTTCTGAAAGAAGAATAAACACAGATATAATATTACTACATAAAATACTTCATTACAAAATTGACTGTCCTGAGTTACTCCAATTAATCAGCATCCACATACCCAAAAGATCTTGCCGAAATTTACTACCCTTTTATTTTTACAACACCAGGACACTGTCTTATCAAAATTCCCCAATTCCAAGACTTCACAGTCTCGGAAATAAATACTCTGATCTGGGAGATATATTTCATCTTAAAAATAATCAATATAAATATTGTTTATTTCAATTCTTTTATAGATCGAGACACAAATAGACATCTATAATTTCCGCAATATATATATTTTTATTTTTATTTTGAATATCTATTTATGTGAGACTTCTTATCATTTTTACTAATGTATCTTATTTTATTATATGCTTTTGTTGTAACATTTAATATTTTTTTCTTTTTTCGTTGCATTATGTTTCCTTTATTGTTTTAATTTGGTAGAATCTATAATAACTGTGATACTCTACTATTAAACTTTGTAGTGTGTAAAAGCCCATTAGGGCGTGTAATAATAATATTAAATAATAAATAAATTATTTAGAGAATTTGTGATTAAAGAAGAATCCTTTAATAAAATAAAATTTAATATAAAGAAGTGAACCCAGGGTTAAATGAATAATGTCATTTTAGGGGGAAAAGATTCGTTAAACCTGCAATTGGCAAAACTACTATCTTTGATACAGAAATGAGAGATATCTATTTTGTTCTGCAACAGGAATTCTATGAATATAAAGTCAGATTTCTGTTAATCTACAAAGGTCTCGAAAATACCACGATACGCAGGTTACTGTTAAGTACTTTGTACTAAATTGGTTGCATTCTAAATATAACTGCATGATGCGTGAAAGATAAGACATGCAAGTTTTGCTCAAACCGTGTTAAGACTTGTCAAAAGACACAATTGTGGCGTACACGTATGAAAAGAAATTTAAAAATCAAATCAATTGATCCTTAAAAACTGTTTGTAGCTTACAATCGCCTCTATCTATCGCGACGGAGAAAATGAGAAATGATAAGTAAGTCCGCACTTACCTTCGTAAATTACTTTGTTATTCTGAGAAAATAATAATTATTCTGTAAACGAAAAGTTCTTTAAAACCGACAAATTTTATGGCAAACAATTTGGCTTTGCTTCATACTCCAGAGTGTACAACATTGTAGAGAGTAGAGAGAGACTGCAGAGTGTTGTAGACCGAGAACATCGTAGCGATCGCAGCGGTAGTTACTACGACGTAACCATCGAATTCAGAATGACTAGATTTACCACAGAAATTGCGAAAAATGTGAATTTTGACATTTTCACAGGAATTACGGAATTTTAAAATAAAGAACTAATAATATATTATGCATTCAAATACTTGCATTAAACAATCTATATTAATTATGTTTATATTTTAATCTTAATGTTTAATATTTATAAATTTTATTTGTATCTTTTTAAATATACATATACTTTTTCTTTATTTTTGAGTTGACTATTAATTTTAATAAATTTGTTTTTAGTTTTATTCATGTATGATTCATACTTGCATACTTATGTTTCTATAAAATAGTATTTTTTAGTTCTTTTAAGTTATTTTTATTATTATTTCATGTACGAATCATACTTGCATATTTATGTTTCTATAAAATAGTATATTTTAGTTCTTTTAAGTTATTTTTATTATTATTTTATGTGTGATTCATACTTGCATACTTATGTTTCTATAAAATAGTATTTTTTAGTTCTTTTTACTTATATTTATTATTATTTCATGTATGATTCATACTTGCATACTTATTTTTCTATAAAATAGTATTTTTTAGTTCTTTTATGTTATTTTTATTATTATTTCATGTATGATTCATACTTGCATACTTATGTTTCTATAAAATAGTATTTTTTAGTTCTCTTATGTTATTTTTATTATTATTTCATGTATAACTACCACAACACGGGCATTAGCCTAGTATGCTAGTTAAAAAAATGTAACATGTAAACATTTATTAAATAATAAATTTTTTTAAAAATAACTTATTGGCCTATCGTTTTAAAAACTTTGAATAGGTATAAATTGGAACACTGCAAGCTTAAGTAAAAGGCCGCGAATTATCAATATTTGTTTTTCGATAGTATCTAATAAAAAAAAGCGAAAAAAAACACAAATGTAAAACTTGGTAAAAGTTTTTGTCGGAAGTGTAATGGTGATTTTTTTGTATTTAAGATCAAGGCTGTTGGTCCAAAACAGACCCAACCTGACATTTTTTCAAACATGTATAGCATTCTTTTGCATTATTGTAAGAACTTACTTATTGGATATCCCAAAAACGTAATTTTTACCGTCATGGTTTACACATCCGGTTTGAATCGAGAATTCTTAAAATATTTAATACGGCAATTATACAGTCATCTTTGACAGTTAATTTGGACAAACCTTACAGTCTTTTGGCAAGAACGACAGAACTGGTGAAAATTACGGCCTATGTGACTGTGCAAAGCTATTGGTACTCGAAATTGTGGATAATGAAGATAATTATTTGACATCTAAGGGAAGTTGGAAGGCATGGAATCAAACGGTTTTAAAACAGAAAAGCTATCCACTCTCGCATTCTGCATATCGAAGGTCGCAGCACTCAGCCAGTGGATTGTTGAGGGTGGCAGAGACGCAGGTAAACAGTGCCGGCGCCGTCATGAATGGAGAGGGTGGGGGAGGCTGGAGGAGGGGGTGGTGAGACGGGAAGAGGGTGGGGGTAAACCTGGCGCCGGCAATAGAAGCCTACGCATTAACACTCGAGTCTACCCCTTACACTGACATTATTTTTCCTCGTAAAATATACGATACACCCTCCTGCAGCTGGAATACTACTATGCATGTCTTCTCATTGGACACAATTGTAGCACAAAATGCTTACAAATAGTTTACAAATTTATTTATGAAAGCAATCTGGTTTTCATACCGTCTCGTCGTAATGGTAAAGTGTTTTTCCTGCATGTATCAAAGAAATTAACAAATCAATTCAGTTTAACGATTGAACTGTCACATGACATTAATAAAATATCTCACATCGTGTTGTATTTGATAGTAAGTACCAGATACTATAACCCCGAAACGATGTTTCTTGTGAAAATCAAAAAGGAATACAATAATTCTACAGCTTTGAAATCATTATAACTACGCGTATGCAAAGCCCGGGCGTGTTTAGCACTGAAAACTATCAAGCGTAAAATTCACTCTTTCCTTAATATGATTACTAAAAATGTCGATAATAACCCACATTAATGTTATTATATACTAAATTGCTCTCAATGACTATAATTAAGGCCACTTTAAAAGTATCGCCATTATCAAGAACTGAACAAAATTACTTTTATATAAGTAGTACTTACAATGACATTATTTTGTGGTATGCGAACACAGCAGCGATCTCACGATGGAGTACCTTCTACCAGCGACTCGTCCACCAAAACTGGACGTTATAACTGACATGGTATCCAACGAGCTCAAACCGATTATTCAGTTCCTGGCTGCCAAGGTTACCAATCCGCGCGAGGCGTTCTATGTTCGCTCACCATCTTCAAGTTTAAATATGAATATTAACTTACATGTGTTAATTGAATGTAAATATACCAGTAAGTATGATGGCGTTCTTATTTGATATATCGAGCACAATATACATCCATTTCTTGTTTCGACAGCTGTATAGTAGTTTTCCAAGGTCAAATAATGCACCGAGGTCACACCACCCTTACTAATAACACTTAAAACGAAGGTGCCTTTTTGTAGCTTTAATATTATTTTTTAAGACGTTTATAATGCGTTCGAATCATCTTTATTCTCAACCGCCAGCTTCCACTTTAACACCTCGTTCTATCTGATGGCATGAAAAATTATTCAATTACTTTTTACAAACGAAATCACACTTCTGATTTGTGAAGAGCGCAAACAGCGGGAATCGTCCCTCGGCTCCGGTAATGGGCGTATTTACCCACCACATTTACCTCGGCCAAACAAGTGCACATTGTCAATCGATAAACAAGGAATAGTCGCAACGTTACCTATGTAACTTCGACTAAATATATTTATTTTATTTACGGGAAACTCGCGACAAAATAACCACGTTTAAACTCAATCGCCAAAATAACATAATGATATAAGGTTGGTATAGTGCAGGGGTTCACAACCCCGTGCCCGCGGGCACCATGGCGCCCGCGGAACGATTCGTATGTGCCCGCCACTATTCGACAGTAAAATGATTTTTTGACAACTCCACCAAGTCCCAAATGGCCGATTTGTTAGAGTTTTATTTTGTTGAGTGCTTAGGTTCATTAAATACGTTCGTATGTTTGCGATATTGTGTGTATGAGTGGTTCCTTTGCTGACAGTACTTGTCGCAACCTGTCTAGCGGCGAGCCAGACTGCACTCTTCACGATAGCCTGGAACGGAGAGTTCTATTTGCACTTAACTCCTTGTACACGCAGAAAACCCGAAGTGAACGAACGCCACAAACTGAGCCGATGAACGCCGAAGGCGCCAAAACATATGGCACATGACTCTGCCAGCTCTGTCTGTCAGTGAAAGCAATAAGCAATGCCCTGACAGCCAAACTGACAGTAGTCACGTGCTCGTATCGTCCCGCTCGGTTCGGCGATCATCGGCTCACTTCGGGTTTTCGGCGTGTACAAGGAGTTATGTGAAAATAGCATTCCTCGCCTGGAACCGCGTTGTTGTTATTTTGATTGCAATTGCTGCCCCGAGTTTGTCGATTAAAAATAGGTGGTGCCCGCCACCCTACCGATATTTTAGAATGTGCTCTAGAGTACAAAAAGGTTGGGAACCCCTGATAGTGGAACACATATACATTCGGTGTATCTTTATTATCTTGATATAAATTTTACTAACAAACCCTTAACTTACTGATATTAAATAATGTTAATTAACTAAAAATCTGATCAAATTATTCGCATTCCAATTAAAAGCGAGATTGCAGGCCCTTACCGAATGAATTGACAGATTTTGCTAATGTTTTATGGGAAGCGCTGAACACGTGTTCTTAAAAATACTAATATTGTCGCTTTTCCTCATTCCATTTGCCAGAAAAATAATCCCTCTACGGCACGTGTTTCGATATATTCTTAATGGACTCATATTTTATTTTTCAATTAGGATTTCAATAAATCAGCCATACTCTTTTTTTCTCCGTGTATACTAATCAATTATTAAAATAACATTGAATTGTAGAAAAGAGACCTTCATTTCGCAATAAGTCGACTGTAACACTCCATTAAATGTCACCCCCCCCCCCCCCAACCTGCGCATCAGGGGCTCCCCAATTCCCTCCTCTCCCTGCCAGCAGTCAGTCGTATAATGTTTCCCGCTGATTTGTTTGGCCCGGAGGTATTCGGTTGCAATCGGCCGGCCGCTATTAAGCTCGCCCGACCTGGTTAAACTGACAACCGACGGTTCAAACGAAACTTACAACCAACCGGTAACTGCCATTAAACTACCGGTTCAAACGAAACTGACAACCGACCGGTAACTGCCATTAAACTACCGGTTCAAACGAAACTGACAACCGACCGGTAACTGCCATTAAACTACCGATTCAAACGAAACTGACAACCGATCAGTAACTGCCGTTAAACTAAAGGTTAAAACAGAACTAACAGCAAAAGCGATCATAGGTTAAGCTACAAACATTGAAAAAATATTTTTCTGAAATTTTAAATTAATAGCCTGATCAACACTGATCAATTGCACATAGCATTGAATTTCTGCCTTCACAACAAACCGACGTCGCTTGAGAAAAATTATGCTGGTGCAAATAATTTATCGGCCGACGATAAATAATTGTTTATTTTTCAGCCGGCATTAACGTCGCATCAAATGAGCAATACGTTAACCAAACACCGTTAAACCGTCAAAATAACTAATATCGCTCAGCATTTTATCACCGGCCATGTGTGCGTACCTGAGAATCATGTGTGGACTGTGCGTACTGGTTGGCAACTAAATTACTGGAAATATTACTCACAACTAAATTAACATATTTGTTCTATGTTCTCTTAAAAAATAGTAGGTACCTACCTATCCGATTTTGAAAAGGTGTCAATAGAGCTACGCTTACAAGTCCGTAATGGAGTTCTGATGCCGAAACTGATGTACGGCAGTGATGCAATGCTCTGCAATGAAAAGGACGACAGAAGACCGAATGCATTAAAAATCATGAACTTACTTTATAATTTCGCTAAAGGTTTCCCGTTTCAGGACAATAAAATTGTTGGGCTTAGTTCGTATGAAGTAGGTAAAGTAAATCACTGGAGAAATGACTTTTTACATACCATCAAAATCATAGCATTGTGGAAATTAAATTACTTTCGCAGTTTAAAGACCTTGTTTCGTGACGATGACATTTTACTAAATACCCTGTGCGGAGTTGCGGCGCACCGTGTACAATAATACGTGAGTGAATGTAATTTGAACGCATTTGTAAATTCCCCGAGCAGGCGTGCGGCCATGTGTTTTCAATCAAGGTGAAAAAGTTGGGCGCCATCGCGCTAATGGAATATCCCTCGCACCGTTCTACCGTGCCAGAGCCGTGGCAGAACGATCGGGTTGCTACCTTGCTCCATATTATCGGAGGAGTATTCTAATAGTTAAATATTAAACCATTTAACTGTAATTTTCCTTGATATCTAGCTCAGTACCAAATCCAATCATGTTCTTCAATTAAATGAATTTGTTAATTTTAAAAACATTACAAAATTATTCATTTTACTGCGTTTTTAAAGTTAAGGAAAAATCTTACAAAAATATAGGCAGTGGGAATATCAACTATGCGAGTACTAGTTTTTATTTATTTTTATTTAACAGCTTTATTTTTTTTTACATTTTTACAAGAATATGTATATTTATATATGTAATAGATTTTGATTATATTCGCAGTCCTCCTCACTAGGAAATCCTGTGTTGAGGAGGACTAGGTTTTGGAAGTTTTCAGCGACTTCTATGATTCGACTTAATGTTTTTGGTAAGGATTTCTATGTATTTCTATGTAAGGAGTATGCTAGTAAGTTCTTTATCCGGTAATTCCTTAAGCCAAAATGTATGTTCTTAAAGTATTTTTTTTATTTGAATTGTTTGATACTAAGTGGGAGTTTGTTATATACATTTACTGTTAAAAATTTAAAGCTTCTTTGTCCAAAGGTAGAGTTTTACTTTGGTACATTTAGTATCTCTGTTTGTTTGGTAATAATAATATTTAGTGATAACAGAGCTTGCCTTGTTATCAGTAGGTAAAATTGTAAGCTGTGATAACTGTATGAAGAATGAAAAAAACATATATAGCACCTACATATATAAGTAAAAATTTAAATGTTCTTTGGTTCAAAATCTTAAATCTCCGAAAGTTCTTCACCAATTGCTTTGAAATTTTGACAGAACGTTGCATTCAAATAAGCGTATGTGTTTTATTTGAATGCAACGTTGAAATTTTGACAGAACGTTGCATTCAAATAAGCGTATGTGTTTTATATGTTGGACGCTAAAGCAACAGGCGTATTTGTTTTTCTATCTTCACAAACAGACTGATCCACAACAACGCGTGGCGGGGTACGGCTAGTTATAAATATACGTTTCGTACAAAAACATAAATATTTGACTTTAAGCTATATTGATGCAATTATTACTTACCCATCATTTTATACCTCAGATAAACAAACTTAAATTATTATTTAAAAAAAAGGGAATACCATAATAAGTGTTTCGATATTGTCATAAATTTGCTGGAAAAAAGGTAGATGCCCCAGCAGATGAAATATAGAAAGTAAAAGAAATAGATATATTGAAAGTACTACACGTACTGAAGAAGCACGGCGGTTCCACTGGTTGCAGCAATAAAATAGGAATAAATTTATTATTTTCATTATAACAGTGGTCTGGTCTAAGAGCCATCGGATAGCTAATGATGTGTTAAAACGTATAAATTATTGAGAATTAGTAATTAATCAATATGAATGGTCTGCATTAGAAGACATAGCTAGTATGAATTGATAAGAATATTTTGCACAAAAAGGTAAGTATCATGAAAATTGATGATTCGGTTAAATAAATATTAATCATGAAGCAGTAAAAAAATTTTTGAATGACCCTCACGTAATAATGAGTTGATGTTTTATGTTCGTTTACACTTTGATAATATTCCTGATTGCTGGCAAATTGAAGAGAGATTAAATTATGATACCTACCCATTAACCTCTTATTGGTGCATTCACGTGTTACTATCACTAGGTATCATCATTAACCGTATAATCGGAAATATATACGTGGGCGTTTACTCGAGTCGGATAGTAAATAAAATCAACCGATTAATATTGATTCAAATGAGGGATGTTCTATTATAACGGGCGTAGTATTACTTTGAATAGGTTAAAACACAGAAGTTTTCGGATGAGCACGGTATCTGGAAACTCCTAGTACAAACGGGAAACTGGAGAATCTACGTCACATTTGCAATCGATTATGGGGTATAACTTTTTTGGTATGAACTTTTGTTTTCGAGTAAATCGAGTCCAAAGTTGGAATATTGTAAATCAAATGTTAATAATTGGTCGCTACGAGCAGTTTAATGTCCTTTTAAATGTGTTAAAGCTTAGAAACGACTCCAAAACTTTTATAACCCTTAATTTGCTAAAAAAAATAAAAAATTATGTAGATTGCGGTGTATCAAAAAATAAATTAACTAAGACTAAAAAAGTTGTTAATAATAAGTTATAATAGTCGAGGTCTGTATTATACAACTGATATTTTTTTGGATTTTTTAAATGAGAAAATAAATAAATGATAATAAAACAATTTTAAAAAAAATTTATTCGTGTGAGAAATGTGGAGATCCGCAAACAGTGCAAGGCTGATGTAAGCGTAATGAGTAAGATTAAGAAAGGGACGCTTAGATGTTTTGGGCATGTAGAGCGAATGAGCGAAGATAGGAGTGTAAGGAGGATATATGATGCAAATGCAAATGGTAGCAGAAATTGGGGACGCCCGAGGAAGACATGGCACGACCGAGTGAATTAAACACTCGAGTCGCGCCATGTCAAGAGTCAGAATAATAGAAGAGTATGTATGAGATGTATGAATGTGAATGAGGCAAGAAGTGTGTGCTAAGACCGAGTTGAAAACGGCGTAATGGTTATTTAGTTAAATGAGAAAAAAAATGTTCATGTCGTGAATATTTAATTTAACATATTTCATTTCTCACAGAAGCAATCAAACACCTTCATAGAACTGAATTAAATTTATTTTTTTCTAATTGAACTATACGAAAAATACAAGCAAAACTAGGATTACACTTGACAATGAACTTAAAATGACTAACATATATGGGATAACAGTAAGGACAGAAACTCAAACCCTGTTTTTCTACGTAGAACATTTTACCTAGAGAAATGCGACATAGGAAACAACAATTTAAAATTCTTCTGAAATCGTCATAATAAAACGTTAGCTTTTGGTAATAATTAAGCTTATTCAAAAATAATTCTATGCAACGTTTTTTTAACAACACAACGCGTGATCTTGGATATCCGTAAGGTAAATATAAAAAATGTTAAAACGTGCTGTAATCTGCAATATAATTTTATTTATAGGGAATTAAACAAACAATTTATCCGTTAAGAGCCAATTTTTTCAACGTCTGTTTATTATGAAATCTTCAAAGCGTTTTTTTATTCGAACAGACTTGAGGCTGATATAAGGTTATGTGCTAATAGTGTCAGACACGCACGTCAGCGAATGGATTTAATAATCTTTATTTAGTTGGAAATGATACAAAAAACGATATTTTATAATTCAATCAAAAGTAATATTTGTTTATGAATGATTCAGGAATATATAAACCTCCGTTTCAGAGATAGAATCGATTGCGTCTGCTACATTTTTGAACATGGTCCATTGTGGGTCCTCTCTCTCCCTATACAGCCTCTAAAACTGTTACTCAATCCAAGATTTGAGCCATAAATTGCCAACATTTTTAAAAGCAAAACTGATACCCTAACATGATTACATTCTTTTATCAATTTCCGAAATAGAAATCACGGAATACTGTTAATTCTTGACAAATTGATTTTGATTTCAATTTTGGTACAAACAAAGGTACTTTACAGCTTGGCTGAATACTTCAAACAATGAATTCAAAGCAAACCCGATTTCATTGAACCAGAGTTACACGAACAGACACACGACCGAATTTGATTTTTTTATAATAATAAGCATCTTACCTAACTAGGTACTGTGATGAAAATATAATAGTAATTGATATTGGTTGTGTAAGCAACACTGATAAACAATCAAGCTTCACATAAAAAAAGAAAAATCTTTGTTAAATTTACTAAGTCCAATTGTATTTCCAAATTGAAGAATTCAGTGAATGAAACATAAGAATTCAGGTGATTCTTCCTTTATTTAATAATTCATTATCCTTCAACTCGAGATAAAGCAGCCTCTGACACTTTTCTTTTAAATTAATGCCATTACATTAAGATTTTTTGTAGAGTTTTTCGCTTGGATTTTTTGACAGCTCAGCGATAGGAGACGAGGAGTTTAATTAAAAAGTTTCAGTCGGAGGTGAAAGTATTCACAGGTCGCTTGGAATACAGAAACTGAATAGAGGAAATTTTATGCGCCAAAATGAAGTTAATGGATTGATAAAAATAATTATTTACTTTTAAAAATGAGCATGTTTTATATTATAAAACTTAAGTGCATGCAAATGGTAAATATTCTGTTGTTGAGTTAGGAAAATATTTAAAGAAATTATATCTGTTCATCCAATTTTGTTATGACAATCTCATATATGTCACTTCTCGAAGCTGAATGGCACCTTTAAATAAATACTTTTGGGAAGTAAAAAGAAGCATAAATATTTTGTAAAATTCTGGCCACTCAAAAAAATCTAATTTACTCACTAAAAGTACCTATTAACAGCCATGTCAAGAAGAAAAAAACTTTTTTAGAAGGTAATTTCTCTTCACAAGAGTACCTTACAGTTTTCATTTTTGACTTAGTTTTACACGAGAGTATTTTATACAATGTTTTAATTAGCTTACCAATAAACTGTAAATATATACGATTATTTTTTTTACAAATTAAGTTGAAGAAATTCGTTTAAACCAAATTAGGTTAGGACAGTAACACAACAAATATGTAAAAATTTCAACAAAAATTTTGTCTTAGAATAAAAATTATCATTATTTATTAAATGTAAGTAAATATTATACCTTACGCTGGTTGGCTTATATACAGCTTATATAACTCGGCTTATTACCTATAGTAAAATACTGTTGGCAGTGAGAAGGAGAAATCACATCAAATACTAAATCTGTTAAAATGTATGCTCGTTGTTATCTCATAATTATTCTTACCAAATAATGTTGATACTTACAAAAACTGTAGGGAAAATGGGAAGGCACCGTAAAGCCACCTTCTGACTTGTTTGTTTACCATTTTACACTAAGGAACACGTATTTCACTTTACAAAAATGATAAATTTGTATTAAATTTGGCGCCGAACCAAAACCTGACTTTGAAAGAAAATAAAGGTAGAAAAATGAACCCCCCACCCCCTAAAGCTCGTTTCTGACGTTTTAAAATTACGGACCGGGTAAACACAAAACAATCTGATAATATATATGCATATAAATATTTATATTATTCTGAGAGCCATAAAAGAATCACATATCTATGTCTTGGCATACACTCCTGCTGACTTCAATCAAATGCATACGTCGTCTCATACGTAGGTGCTCTTCTTTTATTCTGACTCTTGACATGAACTGACTCAAGTATGATTTGATCGTGCCGTGTCTCTTTTGGATGTCCTAGACTTCTACCACCATTTATTTACACCCCTCTCGAGAATCATGTGGATATTTACAAACGTTTCTTTGTTTAGGTTTTATTTTATTGTGCAAGTGTACTTAATAGATATGTGCATCGTCATTTATCAATTCGGTATTTACGGTGATTTTTCTAGTTAGTTCAATATATTTACGGTGATTTTTCCAGTTAGTTCAATATATTTACGGTGATTCCGCTAGTTAGTTTAATATATTTTTCAGTAATACTAAAATAAATTTATTTCACTTAGTTTCGTTCTGATCATCCGGTAGACCAATTTCAATTAGGTGAAAACTGACAGAAAAACACTTTTAAAAGTGTTAAAGAACGCTGCGTGAATTATTAATAGATTTGTGAGACGACCCTTACCTCACCATTCCGTCCTCTACGTGAACTTTAACGTTATTTATCAACCCTCGTTAATTCTAAATTTAGGAGTGAATTTCTTTTTTTATTAAATATGATTTCATAAATTAGCTATCATTGACCTCAACCGAGCTAACAGAAATATCTTTTTTTATTTTTTAAAATTAAACAATAACTTTGTAATGGTTGTAGCGAAACCCGGTCGACATTAAGTATTTACCTTTAAGTGATGTTTACAAAGTTATTGTTTAATTTTAAATTATAATGTCACATCACAAAGTAACCGCTTCATATGAAGAAAAAAAAAAAAACTTTTTTTATTTTTTGAAAATTTTGGTGCAAATACAATGATATCTTATCTATTTTTTACATTTGAATCAACGTTTTAAGGCTGCATATCAGATGATTGGAATGACTTTGGAATCTGAAATTAGTTTTGTTTACCTAAAAAGTTTTTTTTTTAATTATGTAAAGTGAAGAAAAGAAGAGAAATATAGACATTTTAATATAATAAACATGATTTTAAAATAATACGATAAAAATCTGTCATATTTCAAATAGCACATCATAATAAATACTTATACAATTTGTGCTTCAACGAAGGAATAATACTAAAGTACATGTTCCTTCGTCGATAATGTGCGTATTGAACAATAATTAAACAATAATTGAACAATTTTGAACAATACTGAAAACTATTATGCATTGAAATCTAAATAATTTTCTAAATTTAAAAATCCTTTTATAGGTAGAGAACGTAGTTATTTGCTAGCTGAATACCTTTTCAAAGAAGCATCAAAAGTTTCCCGACTTTTTTGTTTAAAGCAGAGGGCAATACTGTTAGGTAGTTGGGTAGGTACCTGGCTACTCGGTATGGCCGTTGATCGCTTCTCCCCCGAGGTGAAGGAAAATTAATTAATTTAAAGCTCATTTCAGGGATATTCCTATAATTACTCCTTGTTTTCCGTAAACATTGTTAATCTATAAAGTGATTAATGTTTTTAAGTGTCAAGGGAAAAGATGTACTGTTTTTTTTAAACTTTTTAGAAATCTCAAATGGTATATGTATTCGTCAAAGTTATGAATCGCCTATGCAGCACTTATTAATACATAGGAATATTGTACCTGCAATACTGGAGTACATGCGAATGCTGTCAAATATTTAGAACCAATTTAAACAACTATCAGTGTGCATAAATGTATTCATTCGTTAACGATCAGTTTAGATATTTTTTGTGATTTTTTATATAACTCAGAAATACATCCTTTTAAAAAAAATCTACCTGAACACATGTCACATAGAATACTATTTTTATGACATTTTTAGATAAAGTGCCAATTTTTATAAAAAATATATTTTCTAAATTTAAACCTACTCACATTCTTTGGCACAATAAAACGCCTCGTTACCATAGAGCTACAATTAGAGGCTACTGCGTACTAATATCTCGTCGAAAATTGTCCCACTATTAGAACGCGAAAAGCGGTGTGCGTAGACCTGTTTCGGTAGTTTTAGTTAGAGCGTTGGGAGAGTTGAAGGTCAGTTGGAAGTCGAAAAACAAAACCAATTTTCTTGCTTCATGTCTCATCTAAATATGATAAATCAATGCTCGTCACTAATTTTAATTTTTTTATTAAAAAAAATCATTTTAACGATGACTGGATTGGACGGTTGACCAAAGTTTTCACTATTTCTTTGAAAAGTAAAAATAAATAAAATAGCCATAATTTGGTTGATGTAAAATATTTTTCCGCTTCAACGCACAATATTCAATGTTGTAAATTTTGATTGCTGAAATCCGAAAACACCCCTCGCAGCCTCTCGGCGGACATTCTGTAATAAAACCTCGGCGATCGAGGGCAACCATCCCCTAATATGAATAACATGACGAGCGGCAGGTAAAGGCACCCCACTTGTTTACATAAAACCACCCCTGATTTCATACCTCTACCGATGTCCTGTATAAATAAACGTAACTACTTGTGAAGCAAGCGGACAGGATGAATATTGTGATTTCAGAATAGCCATAATTTTATGCATTAGATATTTTCTTTCTTGATAGGTCAGTTATCAGCGAACAAAGCACCTGCAAAAGTAATGATGAAACTCACACGAAGACCAGTGACAATCAGTAACTCAGAAAAAACAAACATTTGTTTGGACAAACGAACTGTATTGTTCTTAAATTGTTTCTCGCCTGCCTATTGGATATTTTGGTTTAAATCTGCCAATGCTTTTTCCTACTTTAGTTCCACACATGAAGCAATGAAAAAATAATTCCGCTCAGTGCCAATGTCATCTTTGGGGACGCTGCGTGGAGGATTTTTTTAGGGAGGGAAGGAGAGGAAGTTCTAGGAAGATAAAGGGTAGGAGGAGTGGGTAGTAATTTGGGGGTCGATGTGTCCAGAGGTGACATATTTTTATTTTTTTTTTTTTTTTTTTTTTTTTATTATTATTGTACAACAGAACATTCGTTCCAGTTACAGTACAATTTTACAAACAGTATAATTTAAAACAAATTCAATACAATTTTACAAACAATTCAATACAATTTTACAAACAGTATAATTTTACATCATATCAGCATTTGGGTAAGTGACTCTTCAAAAATTGTTTTAGGTCGTTTAAAGAACAGTCATTTAAATCCAAATTCTTTGCTAATTCGTTCAACAGCACCACTCCCCTCGTCATGCTATGCTTTGCCAAGACGTCGGTTTTGCCATTTGGTACTCTAAATAAGTCATGGTATCGACTTCGGCTGTAGTGGTCTGGTACATATAAATCATAGCATCCCAAGAGGAATGGGCTATCAATAAAATTGTTCCAAATTTTGAAAGATATAGTGGCTAGGCTTGCTTTCCGCCTAGTTTCCAGACTCACAGAATTGGTTTCCTCAAGTAAGTCGATATGGTGCATGAACCTGGGATAGGTTCCATGCGTCCGCATATAGACATACCTGAGGAATTTCTTCTGGATTTGCTCTATCATTTCAATGTACTTCTGGTGGTACGGTGCCCAAACATCGCTCGCATACTCCAGCTTGCTTCTCAGTATGCCATCGAACAATGCTAACATAGCATCTTGGTTATTGAACTGCTTGCATGTCCTAATGACGAATCCAAGAAGTTTGTAGCAAGACTGAGTGAGCTGCGATATATGGCCAGAGAATTTCAGTTCGGGATCAAAGACGACACCGAGATCCTTTACAGAATTTACACGTGATAGTGTTTCGCCCTTTATCTTATAATCGTAAAGTATAGTGTTTAAAGAGCGAGTGTAAGACATAGTGACACATTTTTTTGTATTGAAATCTAATTTGTTTATCAACGACCATTCAGATAGTGCATCCAGATCAGCTTGCATTTTAAGACAGTCTTGTTGGGAGCTTATTTCTATTAGAATTTTAAGGTCATCTGCAAACAGTAGACATTTACTATTCTGAACATAGTTTTGGATGTCATTTATTAGTATTAGAAACAACAGCGGTCCGAGGTTAGACCCTTGAGGAATTCCAGATTTCGCTGAGAATTTTTTTGAATTATGTCCATTTACCGAAACAAATTGTTTTCTGGATTTTAAATATGATGAGAAAAAGTTTAGTGTTGGTAGGTCGAAACCTAGTTTAAACATTTTCCTCAGTAAGATATCATGGTTAACACGGTCAAATGCTTTGGCAAAGTCGGTGTAAACTACATCTGTTTGGTGCCTTGAGTCTAAACCGGTGGCTACCAATCTCGAGAAAGTAAGCAGATTTGTGACTGTTGATTTCTTTGGAAGGAAACCGTGTTGATTTTCTCCAATGAATGGCATAATCTGGAGACTTAATTTGTCACAAATCATTTTTTCAAATAGTTTTGGTAGCACTGATAATACGGCTACCGGTCTGTAGTTTTTGACGTCTGTCTTGTCACCAGCCTTGAAAATGGGACTGACTCGGGTCAGTTTCCATATCTGGGGGAAAGTAGAAGTCAAAATACTGGTATTAAATATATGACAAAGAGCTTCACTTATCATTGGCGCTATGCTAATGATAGTACTGGAAGGGATTCCATCCGGCCCTGTAGCCTTGTCAGTCTTCAGTTTACGGATATAAGCTTCTACCTCTGTCGGGCTCGTTAATCTTAGGGAAATGTTACCTACGTTCCATGGGACCTCTGTTCGCGTAAAATCTGTACTAAGATTAGGGGTTTCACTATCATACACAGATTGAAAGTAGTCTGCAAATTTCTGACAGATAGATTCTGAGTCCGTTATAAATTTGTCTCCACTATTCAGGCCGTTATGTGACCTGGAGTTAGCTTTCTGTGATTTTATAAAATCCCAGAAGCATTTGACATTGTCTTTAATCCCGTCCTGAATTCTGTTTAAATATTGTCGTTTAGTTATGACAATATCTTTTTTGAGCTCGGATCGCATCGCAGAAAACAATAAGTAGTCTGATTGCTTTTTGTGTACTCTATATTTTCTGCGATGCGCTTCCTTGATTTTTATTTTGTCAATAATTGATTTTGTGAACCATACCGGGTAGGTTGCACTCACATTTATTGACTTCTTAATTGGAACACATAAATCAAAAACACTTGTTAAAACATTATAAAAATACTCGAATGAAAAAAATGAAAGTCGAATGAAACCATCTCTCCCACGGCAGAGGTGTTGGTTTTCCAATAAATGGTTCCCGTAGCCGTAGTTCTCATACCCGCCTCCCAAATTAAGAATGCTGCACAAGGACGTACAAAATCACAATTTAAAAAAAAAAACAAAATCTTCTATTTACACGGAAACGAGATTTTATTACCTTTTTATGAGTCATAAAATATTTTTTTTCGTTTCAAAATTTATTCAATAAGAGTGTTCATTAAGTGCTCTCTACCCCCGCAGGAAGACTGCGGTACGGACAATTTTTTAACAATTATTAAAATGTCATGACATTCGTCTTAAGGGATATTCGTATAGAAATGGCGGCGATGTGTGAATGTGGTGCGGTGCAGACAACCGAACATGTGGTCAACGAATGCCCGTTCCATTCATTCCCTGGCGGGATTGATGATGCTCACATGTCGACGCCTAGATGTCCCCCTCTGACCCCCACCATACGAAAGAAGTATAGAAATTAATAACTTTGATAACACATATCTATTTATAAAAAACGCAGCTGAGTGGATACAGTTAATATGAAGTAGAATATACATATCCGGAAAAAGTTCGATCATTAATAAAGCTTTCACAAACGTCAAGAGAAAGTATGAATTTATTTCCCCGTTCTGAACCCCATTCAGACACGTATTCACAAGTGATATAAATTTAATTTTCCTATAGAATTTACCTTCAAAAATACGCAAAGTATATCTTACGGCTTTATTTTCACGAAAGGAATATATTCACCTTATCCCGGCTAAATTACATCTAATATCACATGCCTGGCATAGCCGGCGGAGAATGGTCTCAGGGGTTCTCAAACTAAAATTTATCTTGTAAATGGTGTGGAAGGGTGCGATATAGATACGGTACAGATAAGCGTCTTAAATCAGAATTCAGAACTGTAGGTCACCTTTTTGTAGTCGGAAGAGCTGTCAGCCGGTGATAACTTATTAAAACAGACGATTTGACACATTCTCATGCCATAGTATGACATAAATCAATAAGGTGATTGCTTAAGATTAAATCTGGTTATTTTTTATTTTGTTTTATTATATATTACACACTTTACAAATATAAGGCAAAAAAGTTCCGATAAACTGCTTTTTAGCAGTTTGTCTAACGGGTACTTTACTTTTTAAATTTATTATATAAAATTTACAGATACATTTTTACAATTATACGTATAAAACAAAAAATTAAAAGTTTTACAGAATTATAGCAAAGGAAAATTATTAAAAACATAAATAACAATTTTAAAAGTCTTTAGATTAATATATCATTGTAAGCTAATACAAATTAATTCTTTCAGTGCGCTAAGTCTTCGGTAAGTTCATCAATTGTTTGTTTTGGGCACAGTTTTTAATTTCAGCAGGTAACATATTAAAACAACTGGGAATCATATAGATTAACGATCTTTGCCCATATTCATTTGTATGCTTAGGTACAAGTCCTTCATTAAAGTTAAAACGAGTATTATGATTGTGTTCTTTCCTGTTTATATATAAGGGGTTATTTATGTGCTGAAATATAATTTTGTACCACAGAATTGCTCTCACTGAAAGAATTTTGAGATTCTGAAAGAAGTATGGAATATTATGCACTTTGAGATGCAAGGTGTCAGGTTTTATTCTTATCGCGTCTTTTTTTCACATTTTTGTGAATTTGCTTAGACGTGCGCTCTCTTCCTTTGTTTTTAAGGATCTAAGTTTAACAAACCCTATGTAAATGGATTTACAGTGAATTAAAAATTAACCAAGAAGTTTTTTGATCGAAGGTATCTTTACAAATTTACCATCGTGGGCCCTACTAATAAACGTGTTTTAAATATTATCCAAAAGAAAAAAAAAGCATTACTGCTTTTTAAATTGTTGTTTAACAGTTGTGTAAAATTTAAAACATTTTTATTGGCAAGGTGGCGAAAGTTTTGTTAAGTTCCTAAATAATTTGTTGAAAACGCATATTTTGGAATATTTTGAGAAGCCCTGATAAAACAAGCCACCCCACCAATCACCGAACCATTCATTCCTTTATATGAAGACAGAGCGCTTAAGCCTCAGTTTTCCTTCTCCTGTCTGAGGGAAGGCAGGTGGGGCCATGAATCATGCCGCACAATGGAGGCCACCCCAGGAGCGATCAGATCCACCCTAAAGTATCCCGATATGATAATCAATCGTTCATAAACATCATATAGATAAGGGCAAAGGCGGCGGGTGATGAAATTAGTCTTAAATAATGAAGTAGACATTCAGGTACTGTAATATTTTTTTATATGAGTACAACATTCAAGTTCAAACTGCTCCCAGTCGTCTGGATCTAGTGGTACCATGACATATGTGTGTAGTTGGTAAGAAAGTAGTGGGAAAAAGAAGGAGATGTAAAGAAGGAGGGTGAGAAACTATGACTAAAGATATAATTTACAAACCAACTTCCTATTGTCCTCTAAAACTTATCAAAGATCAGAATGAAATTTAGAATTCTCACTTGTAAACAAAACCAATATGTTCTTCTTCTTCTTTCGTATGGTGTGGGGTCAGAGGGGGACATCTAGGTCTGCGAGCCATTCTAGGGCCTCAGGCGTCGCCATGTGAACCTCATCAATCCCACCGGGGAATAAATTGATCGGGCATTCGTTGACCACATGTTCTGTGATCTGCACCGCACCACATTCACACATCGCCGACTCTTTAAGGCCCCATCTGTGAATCGTGTGGGCACAGCGGCTATGGGAGCACCTTAAACCACCTTGAACCAATTATTATTGACTGACTGTAGTGAAGACTTGTTTTGACTCCACCACTTTGCATTCCATCTGTCTGTAAATTTGTTTGTGTGTTCCGTTTCCACGTAATCCTGTCAAGACGGTAGCCGTGTTTAATAGTACCTTTTTATTCCGGCAGAACGTATCAGTTTTTTTTTTACATTAACTCAGCACAAGAGGTCCTGAGGAAATTAATTTCCCACATGGCCTATGTTATCTCTGGGGACGCTGTATAGAAGGTTTCTTTAATGAAATATAGCAGAGAAAGTTTTGGGAAGGAACCAGGTATGAGGAGTGGGTAGGAATCTGGGGATCAGTGCATCCAAGAGTTTTTTTTTAATTTTTTTTTTTATAGTGAATACCTCACAAGAGTCCCAACTGCTCCCGTCTGGAGCCAGTGAGACTATGGCATCCCTAATTGGGGGATGTTGTGAGGCTGAAGGTAAGTGGGGAAGGGAAAGAGGAAGGTGGGGAAGTACCTGGCTATTCAGATCTAGTCACTAAACACGGCTAAAGCCATTTGGAGCAACGTTTCAATTCTGAATGGTGGTCTTACACCAGGGCGATACTGGTAGTATCTTCCACTCTGGAACAAAATATTATACTATATATTATTTTAATTAATTAATTGTGAAATAACACAAATTAATCAAATAAAATTTATTTGCGCACGCCGGGTTCGAACCCGCGACCTTTGGAATGGCAGTCCAATGCGTTACCACTGGACTATGCCGGCCGTCAAAGAGTGACGTAAGTATGAATTCATTTCTCCCACCGGAGGGGTCAAGGGGTCTCCCTTAAACATTTTCTTCCGATCCGGCCCGCAAAGCAGTAGGTGTGCAGACCAAACCTTAATTCACCAAACGTAGCGGACCACTTGCGATGGCATATGGCAGAGGTGTTGGTTATTCAGTAAATGATTCCCAAGGCGGCGGAACCCATACCCGCCTACCAAATTTAAATTGTTGCGAGCTGTAAGGTCGGAGTACTCAACATTCCGCAAAGTCTACTACTGTTTGCAAAACTATAATACAACCCCTTAGGTACGGCAGTATCTACCTCCGATACATTTAAATGACGACCGAATGAAATTTAAAGCTACCTCTGGCCAAAAATCTGGCGTTTAATTGGGATCGCTTATTTTTTTTTTAAATCATTGGAGCTGATCATTGTTTTAAGCTTTATCAAATATTGTAGAATTCTACGGAAAATTAAACACCCCAGTCTAAAACCTACACGGGTTCATCATTAAAATGCAATTTTGGCAATGCAGTAAGTTGAATTTAAAAATATTGCTGTCCTCTCGTTAATTGTCACAAATAATGCACGTATGCCCATCATAAAGCAACGCATCCGTAATATTTATGCACTATTTCAGAATGCCGTGATTTCAAACTCGTAAAATAAGTCGTAATAGTACTTAGGTATCCTAACGCAGTACCGACCGAGGAGCTTCGATCATTTTAAATTTGATGGCTTTTGATAGCCTGCCAAAACGAGATCCATTAAGTGCAATGAATGTACTCATTATTACTCTATTGATGTTGGACTAAGCAGACTAATGCGTCTTGCAAAAATGACATTCCGAGAATATATTTTTGAGGAATATGCTCAACGATAAATTAGTGGTTTTATTTAATAATAAAACTATATGCCACGCATTATCGTTAGTTTCTACGAAACCACGTTTTGGAAATTCACCCAGGATCTTAACTATGAAGCAGAAAATCCGTTTGTCTGACATAATGGAATGGTAAGCTCTTTCGTTGTAATAATGCAAAACGAACTTCAAGCAGAATTCTCGCCTGAACTCGCCTGAACTCGCCTATGCAATATTTACAATATCGTATTATCCAAGGTTGATATTTTCAGTTGTGAACTTACCAAATACAAGAGGTTCATAAAAGAATATTCCTCTGATGGTTTGTGAATAATGTTTATGTCTCTTTGTTTGTATCTATATTATGAACTGATTTATATCTACAACCTCTCTCCATGAATAGAAATGTTTTGTTTTGTAAAAAATTTCTTTTTTTATAATCTTTTGTCTTGTAAAAATTTTTTAATTCATTTTCCTTTCTTATAATTTAATTTACCTATTCCATATTGTGCTGTCTCAGTAGAGATAAAGTCACAAGGAGGAAATCCATAATTGGTTTTATTTTGGCCTAATAATATTGAATAAATGCTCAAATGTTTTTGTATAACTTAATCAAAACCGACTTAGCACGAAAAGTTAGGCTTGGGTACAATTCAAGAATCTGTAAGGCACATCGCTGTTTCAGAGTCTCATAAGCATTCCACACATTATCAACGCTAGAAGAAAAATACTTATCCGACCAAACTTTTTTATTCAAAATGATCAAAAACGTTGTTGACAATGCCCACCTCCATGCCCAAATCCAGTAGAAAACGCACAGTAAAACCAACTTTTCCACATCCCATACTCAAAAATTAACAACACACAATATTCATTTTTTAGGAAGGAAATGCACAAAATACGATAAAAAAATTCAGTTGGTTAATCAAAAGGTTATTTATGAACTCTCTACCCCTGCTGGGTGTAAGAGCTGTTTTGAACATTTTGTTAACATAATTTTATGTATGTATTATTTGTCAATTGTTTAAAGTTACCTTATCTGATATGTTGGTACTTTCAAATCTATGTTTTTCAATTTCACTCAATGCTTTTCTCTATTATATTATGCGGAAACTCCATTAGTTTATATTTTTTTATGAAATATGTAGGTATATTGAACTGTTCGTACCCCAAATAAAATAAAATGTTGTGATAAATTGAAGAATGTTGTGAGATGTAAGACAGGAGGTAGGGGGAACTGATCACTTATATAGATGGGAAAAATGGCTTGTAAATAAGAAATTTGTATAATATTTAAAAATGCATAGGAATGGGCGCACCGCCACTGACTTTCGGCATATTATTTCAGTAACCATTCCATTCGCTGGTATTGCTATGGAAGTGAATTGTTACAGTCGGCTGAGCTTTGACTAAAGGTAAGGGAGGCTCCGGAGGAGATAGCTGTTTCGCCTGCCAGAACCTGCCGCGTCGTAAAGGTGTGCACCGACTTATTCCACCGTCGGGAAGATGACGCTATACATTTTTGCGACATAAAAGGCAAATGAAAAGTGATGGTATATTTTCCCGGTCTTTTATTTACTTTGTCAAATAAATTGAAAGGTGCGGAATGACTAGCATTATTGTTCGAAAGTTCTGGAGTCATTTTTTCCTAAAACTTTTTTTAATGTTTTTCTCACCAGGTTAAATAAAAATGGATTTGCTTTGAATAATAATGTAGTAAAGTATATTATTTATATAATTGAATGTCAATCATTTAGGCGTGTTTTTTTTAACGAAAAAATGTCATGGTGCTTTGCTAAGAAACGACTAAATAAAACATTTGAATTGACTGAAATTTAAGGATTTTTTCTGTGCGCCATTCTTAAAACTTTAGCGCAGACCCGTGAAAAATCAAGGGATTATCTGGATGAATCTGAAATTCTATTTTGTATAAAAATGTACTATATTTAACGAAAGTAAATCGATAACTGATATCTCCAAAAAATTAGAAATTATGAGGTTTCAAAGTTAACTTGATAAACGTGTGCAATAATGAGCAAACTTATGCAATGTCGTGACGTCACACGAAACACGATTCAGTACAATTCATTATTCGTATGGTAGTGCCGCAGTACGGCCTTGTGCGTACAGTGATGTCACAAGCTTTATCAAGTATCAAGTATACCGTCAGTACTTATTCGGTATTTTCCAAAAGTTCTATCCTCATTTATAAAAAAATATTAAAATGTGTAGTTAGGAGACGACCTCATTTTTGACAAATCGGCTCCAATATTAAAAATGGCGGTTCAAATAATTTTCTGCTAAACATACCTTACTTCTCCAAACGAATACTTCCAATTTAAAAAAATAAACAATGAAATTCAAAGCGAAAATTCTAGTGTTCATTGAACGGGAAGTACAGAAGGACAGATAGAACCACAATCGAAATTAGTATTTAAAACGACTGGGTTTAATCTACCAAAATCTCAGAACGAATTTACGAATTAAATTATTTGTGGAAGTCTTTGATGTATGTGATGACCTGAACTGTCAAATTCAATACAACTCCATTTACATCCTCTCCCACCATAATTGTACCCTTTTCACCCCCTCGTTCACCCACCCTTGTCAAATTGATAATTTACCTTTACGACCATAGCGCCTCAAGTATTTTATAAAAACACATGATGTTCCTTAATAAGTTTAATTTCGAAACCAGTTCTAATTTTTAAAATTATTCGTGTTCTTTCTGAGGAACAGATTTTTTTTAAATCAACTGAAAGCTTGACTAACGTTTAATAATTATGCTGGGGTTTGCTGGCACTAACATTGATAAAATAAAAATAAAATGTTAAATTTGTAAGTAACAATAACTAACTTGTAAATTTGTTAACTAACACTACGATCTATAGATCGGGGCAATTTTGAATTTTTACCACTTGAGCGGTCTCCATATTTTTTTTTTTTTTTTTGAGTTGATATTTAATAGTGTGTTAATTTACCTACCGCTATTTTGACCGTAGCAATCACGCAATTGAATAAAAAGTTATTTTAATCCGATGAAAATTCTTCAAGTCTAATCCACCCCTGAGTTATTATTGACTGAAAATTTTACATTTTTTTTTAGACAATGTATAGATCAAGGCTGCCCAACCCCAGGCCCGCGGGCCATAATGTGGCCCGCGAACGAATTATAAGTGGCCCGCGTGAACCATTTTCAAAAAACCCGCCAATCCGCCAATTTGAAAAAGTATCGCTATTTGGGCTACTCAGACCGAGAATCAGCGACGAAAAAATCTAACCTGTTGAACTTACTTTTTATACAAAAATACACCGGTTTTGATATAGTATTTTTTGCGTCCGAAATGGAATCTTGTAGCCACCCCTACAGGTATTCAGTGGCCCGCCAGTGATTCAAAATCGTCAATTTGGCCCAACTGTTAAAAAGGTTGGGCAGCCTTGGTATAGATAGTCCCACAAAGCTGTCACATGGCTGCTTGTCTGCAGGTTCTATCTCAATATACAATTATAATACAATATAAGTCTCCCGTTACATAAAATAAATAACAGACTCATACATACAATCATAGAACTTACATAAATGATGATTTTCGGTCCGTTCCAGGGTTTAATCAAAGTGTGTTAAGTCATATGGACTTTTAATAACAAAACAAACACCTCACTTAATTGTAAAACCATAGGAAAGCTAAAGCTAAATGTGTAATACTACCTTTGGACAAAAGCCTTTGATTTTTAGCTTTTCGTAAGTATTACTTATTACATTAATATTTAAGGGTGCTAAAAAAGAGCATATAACGAAATGACTAAATTTATTTGAAAATGAATGACTCTAACAGTTTTAAAGATCTTTAAGTTTGATTCTAGATTACGACTCTAAATTAAATTATATAAATAACTCAGGGGTGGATTAGACTTGAAGAATTTTCATCGGATTAAAATAACTTTTTATTCAATTGCGTGATTGCTACGGTTAAAATAGCGGTAGGTAAATTAACACACTATTAAATATGAAACATTTCATGAGGCGCCATGTAATTTTTAAACAAAAGTAAAAGGATTGAAACAAGTGAAAATTTGTTAACTATGCCAGCTTCCGTTATCATTTCATTCTCATTCATCATGTTCCGTTAGGTCTCTAAACCTTCCTTTGAGACCGCTCGATCAAGACTGAAGTCATGGATACTTTTCAGCTCTCATCATTGCTGACAACTGTAGTACCGATGTTATTGTACGATCACCGGGGTTTGATGTAAACTCCCACGTAGTATCAAACAATTAATAACTACATTACGTCCAGTAATTGACTGATTGATTGAGGAATTATCAGAAAAGAACAGACAATAATTGTAATAAATGCAAAGGAAACTGCTGATAATAGCGTTCCAAAACCTTAAAATGAAAAACTTATTTGTTCGCCTAGCCACAGGATCACCTATTAAGAAGTAAATGAATATTTTTCTATCTACTTTGTATTAATATTTTACGCAAAAAGCTAAATACAATGTTAAAATTATCCAGTAATTAAAAAAAAAAGATCAAGAACTGAAACAGGCCAAGAATCCGCGTTTAACGGTGAACCTTTAAATGTTTAAAAAACAAATAACAGTACCGATTATCGATTTGACATGGATTTGATTTGGATTCTCACTGCCACGTATACTCTGTTCTGCCATCAATAGGATAAGGTCCTCACTCAGGCTTCATGTGTACATGCAGACCCCCGAACATGTGGTCAAAGAATGCCCGCTGCATCAATTCCCCGGCGGGATTGATGGGGTCCACAGGGCGACGCCTGAGGCCATAGACTGGCTCACTAACCTAGATGTTCTTCTCTAACCTCCACCCCACATCATACGAAATAAGAAGTTTATTTCAGAAGATAACTTATCTGACAAAATAAGCTAATGATTTTATTTTGGTGGTCTATCCTCTAATGTACGTATTAATTATCAACACTCGTTTGCACGTTGGCTAGCTCCCACAAAGCCTTTTGAACTATCAAAATTTAATTGGCTTTATTAAATTAATAAAAGCTGAAATGGATGTGAAGAAGTATAGGTTTTGGGAATCGAATAAAGGGTAACCCGAATTTAGAGAATTATGTGCCAGAACAATAGTTTTTTTTTACATGTTAACCCAAAGATAAATCAGACAATGCAAATGATGTTTTATTTATATGAATAGTGAACACTGCACAAGACTTTGAGACTTTGGGAATTACACATTCCTAGTATCGTATATCTCCATCCTTTTTGAATTTCATAATGATGAATATTATGATGAAACATTCTATATTTAAAATTTAAGGCCCGATTGGCCAGAATTTTGGAACACGAAACACGCCCACATCGCATATTTTGTGTAATGTATTATATTTAAAGAGAAGATTAAAAAACTAACGCTTTCAAGCGATGAGCTTTGGATTCATGAAATTTTCACAATTTTACTTTTTTTAGGGTCACAACGTCATTTCCACCATAAACAATGAAGATTTGAAATATGCATTAAGACGAGACAATACCCTAAAATAACGTCGGAATATACAACGCGCGAACCTGGTGTATTGGACAGACCTACAGTTGAATTCGCCTTAGCAAATCTCAATAATAAAGTGAGAATCTTAACGACGTAAGTGATGTAGTCAGTGTAAAAACAATAATCGGCGCACGGCCCGGCGTAATGGACGGACCTTCGGTCGACTTTGCCCTAGCAGGCCTAGAAAATTAATCTTTCCGTGGGGTTTACTTTAATTATTTCTCATCAACGTATTACAAAATTCTCAGATATTTTTACAGAGAGCCCTCGGGAAGTTACTAATTCATCGTCTAGAAAAATAAAATCTGGTGCTTTATTTTATAGTTGAAAAACTTTTTTATAAAATTTTCAAACCGTTTTACAAAATATATTTTAAAGATAAGGACACTGTATTTATTAATCTTAAATATAAATAACTTACATCCATAGGGATCACTCCAAATATATATTTATACATATAAATTATCGTTACGAATTCGTCGGAATTAATTCAAATTATACGAACTACGATATTAGATTCTCGTGTCGATGATTCTTAATGTAACTGACAAAAAATGCAACTAGGTTTTAGCACAAAGTTATACAATTAGAAGCACTATTACAAACTAATAATATCTCATCAAAACGTGTTCCACTATTAGAACGCAATAAGTGGTGCGCGTAGAGTGGATTCGGTAGTTGTAGTTATAGCATTAGGAGCGTTGAAGGTCACTTGGAGGTAAAAAAGTGGACCCAAGCTTTTCGCTTTAAGTCTCATCTAAATATATTACATCAGTTGGTATTAACGATGTTGTTATTTGCATATTTTTTTCAAAATATTGAACTTTTAAAAAATGATCTGTTGGGTAGTAATTACTGACAACAAACAATTTTAATATCACAAACTTCCACTAACTATATATTAAAAATATTAATCAGTGAAAAAGCACGTTCCGTTTGAAATTAATAAAAGTTTTTCTAATGTGAACGTAAGTCAGTAGGGCAAGTAGAAGAAAGATGGGAAGCGTATAGGCTATTCAGATCGAGTCATGAAAAGTGGGTAAAAAGTAATTTCAAGCAACCAACTTTTCAATTTTGAATTACCATCCTTTCACCAGGGTGATATCTACATCTCTGGATAATAACTTTAAACTCATTACAACCAACATTGGTGAATCCCAGAAAACAGATTCCATTCGTCTTCGTGCAGGATGTCATGTCCCGGTCGGTCGCCGGTGAAATTTGGAGACCCCGCGCTCACCTGACGTGCCAGCGGTGCGCATCGTCTGCCGCCGACATCGGGTGGAATCGGTGATTTACGGACCTCCCGATCTACCCAACCCAAGCCCCCTCTAACTATAATACATTCTGCCCGTTTAATCCACCTTTTACCTCCCCGGCCGGCTGCCAACCTGGTACTTTCGGTGGCTCTACAAGCTTGATGCATGGATAATGTCGCGCGTGAGTGCGTCCGATTTCATACCTCGTATTACTGCTGCATGTTTGCAATGGACCGCCTACACACTTCTGCGACCCGTGGAAAATGGGATCGATTTAGTGAAATCACATGCGATTTGTGTTACTTCAAAACCTTGTTGGCTAAGTCAGTCCTTCATTATTGAGAAGGAAGATTTTTATGGACGGATTTAGGATCTTCGATGACGTACGATCTCTTCCTGGGACTAATTTAACTAATTAATCAATTAAAATATTGGCTAAATCGTTTATATAAATTTTTCCACTTAGAATAGTGTGAGAAACAAATTTTAAATTTTTTCACACCAATGAAGCATGTAATTCATGGTCAAAATGTAATACATCAATAAATAAATATATTAAATATAAATAAATAAATATAAAGAGAATGCAAAAATAATAAATAAATATATATATATATATATATATATATATATATATAAATATAATATAAAAATATTGTAAGTTTGTCGAAATCATTTTTGTTATTTATCTTATTATTCTGTTCTTTTTTTCTATTATACCACTAAAATTTATATGATATTGACTAAAGACTTAGAAAAGGTTATTTCACAGAAATTTAACAATTCTTCAAATTTCAAAATTAAAAATCAACAATTCATCAAATTTCAAGTTAGATCATCAAGTTCAAAATCAAGATCACTGAAAATTCTATCCTACCAAGTTCTGTTGTTGTTTAATCATGGACCGAATGTTTCACTGTACTTGGATAGTAACAGAACTTGAAGGGGACTTTTTAACTCCCTGAAATTCAGGTGAAACAACCTGTAACAAGGTTTGGTAAACATAATGTAACCCGAAAATGAAGAGACTTTACAAATAGTACGAACAAATATAAAAACTATGTAACTAACTAACCCAAGTGTAAAGATCGACAGACATCTCGGCTTTGGCACACATTACTTGCGTCATTCACATTCATACACCGTCTCATAAATACCACTCTGTTATTCTGAAAGTGTTATGGACCGACTCAAGTATTTGTTTCGCTTGATAGTTCCATGGCTTCCTCGGGAGTCTCTGACTTTTTCAAACCATTGTGAATGGTGAATTTCTAGTTTGTAATCTAATTTGACTGAAAAGCACAAAAACAGGTTTTTATACCTATTTAAAAGCACGCTAATCCTTGCAATACGACTTAATTACAAAATATTTATAGTTTTTTTTTAATTTAAAACTTGGGAAGACGTTCGTGGGTTGGTAAAATTGGTCCAATCCAAAACATATTGTTAACTAGCTGACGTGTACCCGGCGTTGATTTATTTATTTATTGGTAAAGGTAAGAGACCAACAGCTAATACATAAAATATAAATATATACATGTTAAATACAGTCAAGCCAAAAAAGTCTCCTACATTCAAATTGATTGGAGATGGAGTTTTATTGCATAAAAAAATGTATATATTTTAGGTGAGGAGGGGAGGAATAGGAATTTAGGATGAAGATAGGAGATGCTCTGGATACATTCAATACTATTGTATTAATTTTCGATCGTACGTGTTATTTCTAATCGATATTTGTGAAGTGTATTGCTAAAAATGTCTATGTTTTGAAATTTAGTATCATATTGGGCACATATACGTGGAATTGGTGAATTTTTTCTAAAGTTAGTTCTATATGTAGGTAAATGAAACAAATGGGATTGCCGTGTTGATCTTGTTGGAATATGAATATTTATTAAATTGGTTAGCTCTGGTGAGTCGAGGCCATTATTAAGAATTTTAAATAATAAGATTTGGACAAAAATCAAACGTCGTGTATGAAGGGAGTTGAAGTTGTGGTAATTAATAGAATCATATTATAGAATAATTAATAGAAGCGTTGCTAGGCCTTATCCTTGGGAGATAGACACATGTTATTATGGACTTTTCTGTAGGCGTTTTTAAGATATACATTTCCTTTCAACATTATTTTGATGTATTTGTTTACGACTTGATTAAAAAACATCAACTTTTCTGTACTTTTTATAAATTTGTTGCGCATACATTATTTGTAAATAAACTTTCCGGAAGAAATTTTCTGAATGATGGTGAAAACCCTATCAAAATCCATCGCGTGGTTTAGAAGAAATAAGCGCACAAACAGACAGACGCGGACGACTTTATTTTGTACTATTTTGTTAGATATAATCTAAGCAAATAAGTTCTAGTAAAAGTTTTCAGCATCATTTAACAGAATTTCTTGATTGTTTTATTATCGGCCAAGAAAATCAGTTTTCAATTTATTTTGCAGCTTATTTAATAATTGTTAGAATGTTTGAAAATACTTTCAGCTGTCATTTTCCCTTTGTTGGAGCTCAATACGCGGAAGGAACGTTCAACGGAGCATTTTTGTCCGTGAACTTATAACTGTTGACGTAGACACTATTTATGTACTTATTGTTCACGGCGAAGGTATAACATCTCACTCAAGCATTTCATTTGCTGTTGCGGAAACTACTCTCAAAGACAAGAAATCAAATTGGCCTGGGAGATTGCTTTATCGGAATGATTGTACTTTTAAGACTTCTACAACAGATTATAGTTATGTTTAAAGCACTCGGTCTTATCTAGATTCTCCACTTTGAACCGTTCCCTTTTTTTAACAGGTGAATTGCGATAATATGATTATTTATTTACTAACGGACCATGTCCAATTTAAAAACATTACATATTACATGAAATTAATACAAGGAGAAATGTTACAATACAGAATTATTAAAAAATTACTACTAGGACAAAAATAGGACACATAAACAATAAAGATAATGTCAAGTCAAGACAGGAAAAAGGTTTTGACGGAGTTCACGACTTTTGCCACATTAATATAAAATATTACTTGCGTCACTACGCACTGACGAAAATCGTTAAGACTTACAACAAACAATTCAAGGACCTGACTAGAGTTGACAAGTCTTGCCATTCTGGATATTGGTGAATTGTATCCATAGTGTTGATTAAGGGAAAGCAAATCATTATTTCTGAGTCGACAAGAAGGGATATTGAAAGGGATGAGTTGCAACAAAGTAGGTGAGTCAATCATACTGTTAATAATTTTGAAAATGCAGATGTGATCAAAGTCCTTCCTACGTTTTTCTAAAGAAAAAATATTTAATTTGAATTCAAGTTCATCGTATGAGTAATCGAATCGAATATATATTAGAACACACGATGTTGAGAATGCTGTGTTCGTTACTAGAATTTTAGTAGAAGGTGCTCTTAGGAGCAGCACGTCTTGGCATGTTGCACAACCTCTTGGCACAACCGGTTGGCATGTTCGGCAAAGCTTTTATACTCGGGGGATTAACTTTCGGACAACATCACAGCTTTTGTGAATCCTTCATCCCACAACACGGGTCTCTTCGCTCACTAAAATCACTTTTACCGTAGAATCATCGGGATTACAATAATTAATAGAGCTTCAGATGTACGTATTTTGAATTTAATTTAAAATTAAACTTTAAAAGCAACTCCTCATTCACTCACATATTAATATTATTTAATAAATCTGTATGTCAAATAAAACTTACCCTCACTTTGAATTATACAAGGATGATAATTTCGCTATCGCGATGATGATACCTGGATCCTAATCTCGCATTTGATCAATTTGTAGAACATACCTGAAAAAAGAAACGAAATATGTTAAGTTACAAATTTTAATCATCGAGATAACCACATTCCTCAAAAACAATAATTTCAAAAGCTTCCAAAATACTCGTTTACATCCCAAGGGTTTTTGACAATTTATAAAGAGCAATATATTACATCTGCCGCCTACTTCCTGTTTCCCACTTCCGGCTCCCCTGCATTCGAATATGGAACGTGAGCAATACTTTTTTGTTATCTTTTGAATTCTCATGCGAATGTGGCTGATTTTCGACCACACGTGGAAAATACGTAGGTACCTGAAAGAGCCTGAAATTATTTCAGCTCCTATTGTGTTTTTAACCGCTCCGACTGAATTTTAATTTTGCCCATGCACGTGAATTCACAAATGAAAATTAAAAACTTTTGACTAGGGGAAAGCATTTAGAATCTACATTTGAGGTAGAGCTATAACTGATGTTAATGTGGACTTGGAAATAAATACCTCTGCCGTGTAATTTTCGTTTAAGGTTTTATTAAGGTGTTAAACATTATAAAATAATGTGATAAGTGAAAAATAAATAAAATATTCAGGTGTTATAGTTATGTATTATTTGCATACATTTATAATTATAAAAACTTAAGAACATTAATTCATAATTCAAATAGAGAGGTCTAATGGTTTTATCTGTAACTCCAAAAGATAATATTTAATTATTTAGTCAGAGAATTGTGTCAGTTGTCATGTTGTATGCGCAGGATTCACACACGGATTTGCGAAATCCGCCAACGGCAAAACACATGCGGACATTCGTGCGGCGAGCATCTAATATTATATATATATATATAGGATTGGCTTAAAATTTTTGACAACAATACCAAAATTACCCTAGAGTATATGAATACATATATATGTGTATTCATATACGGAAATATATGGAATCCACCTCATCCAAACTCAATCTGAAATTTATATTTATATAAATGTGTGTGTATTCATATTATCTCTAGGGTGATTTTGGTCTTGTTGTCAAAATTTTTAAGCCAATCTTGGGAAATTCGGATATATTCTCGAGAATTCTGGAAACTTTGAAATCCACCTCATCCAAACATCTCAATCTGAAATCTAAGAAATTTTAATCTAAAATCTAAGGAAAAAAATATTTTGAGCATAACTGAATGACATGATGCTCATCGATTGCGAATAAAGTCATGCTCTGGGAGCCGATCCATTGCGTACATTTACACACGGATCGGTTCGTGACTGAAAGACTCAAGCGGACCAATGGACCTAGCTAATCTATCCGTCGCTGGAGTACACAGGCGGATCCGTTTGTGAATTCTGCACATTAATTATTATGGGTAAAATGTTTTAGTTTTATATTTAGAAAAACTTTTAATTTATTTAAATATTTATTACTCCACTGATTCTTTGCGATTCCCCATACTTAATGAATGATAGTGAAGTTTCAAATTATTGTAGTAACAAAAATGATTTTCAGAAAGTTAATGAGTGTTCTTTTATAGATTGGAACGTAATATAGTAAAAAAATGAATTATATTATCTACATACTATATTATACCTGGATTATGTTTATTTTGGAGAGTTTTCAGACTATTTTAGAGTTTTGTAAATTTTTCCGATAATTATTTAGTTAAATATTTTGTACGGATTGGTTTAGATTTACTATTGATCGTATATACAAAGAGACACCGTTTAGAAAGCCCAAAGATGTAAAAAAATAAGCCAAATTTAGGCAATGAGTTTCCCGACATCCTATACAAATAAACATGTCCCTCGTACATCTGCATATTGCAGTGCATTCCATCAGATTTCGCAAAAGCATTCCGGATCCGGGTGACGTCACGTCACGTGTCTCCCCCACCGCCCCCTCCAGGTGACAGAGCCCCTCCACCGCTCCCCGCGCAGGATCAAGTCACTGTCCACTTGTCAACAAGATGGATTACAACCCCGTCGCAATTAATTGCCCGCTGATTTAGGTGACGCACTAAGGTAAGTAGTTGCTGACTGTACCGGCGCTACCTAAACACGTACAGCCTTTCGGGGCGCAATATAATTTAAGGGAAACATCCGACGATTCAATATTGTGCCGATTACTCTCCAAAAATGTATCAAAATACTGTATTAAAACTAAAACAAGCCAAGTTTTCTATCAGTGCATACCTAAAGTACCTACTAATATTTGAACGCGAAATATGCATTTTTTAGATTTGATTAAAAATGTGAATACGATACAAGAGTACAAATTGCTTGGAGCCAGTGAGACTATGGCCTCCCCAATCGGGTTATATTGTGACACTGAAGGGAGTAGGAGGGAAAGAAGAAGAAAAATAAGAGAAGGTTGGAAGTCTCACACTATTCAGATCTAGTCACCATTAGTGGATTATTTTTAACATGTCACGAATAAAAATAATTAATTTCGTACGTAACTATAAAAAAGACCGTAAAGAGCTAAGAGAAATGTAACACACATAAATATTACGAAATTCAAAGGAAGTCAAATACAACAGATGGACATTTTTGTTAAGGTTTAAACGCATATAAATAATGAACAACGCATGACATTGATTAATTTTAAAAAAAATCACTGAAATATCAGTAACGCTAGCGTATCATCCTAGATAGGAAGGAAATTTTCTTACACGGAGAAAAAATATCCTATTTAGCTGACTTTTTTTTAATGGAAGCGGAGTGGATTTTAAAGCGAACCAGATAGAAGAATTTTATTCGACTTGACTTCGAACTAAAGAATAATATATTTTTTTATGTTGACAAGTTTTTAAAGTCTCTGCAATTACAGAGAATGAAGCCAAGCATTTTTAATCCTCTATTTTTTATTGTATTGATGTGAGAAAGAAAATTAAATTTGGAATCCAAAATCTTGACAAGATCATTAATTTCATTTACAGAGGTGTCAAACAATAATATTATAGTGGTTAATACCAATGATTGGTTTAGCACCCTACCTGCCTGAAGTGCTTATAGTAACTAGATCTGTCGACTGTTCCCTTAAAGTCCCGTCGCTTTCCGATTGATGTGCGTATCTCTGGATTACGGGAGATCTGAGCTATTTGCAGGAGGTTGATTGATGATTCCACCATCGATTGGAGGTTTTTATAGATTCAGGTTTGGAAGAAATGATAGGGGGGAATTCATGTACCCCGTCTTTACCACAAAGGGATTTCCTTAGTTAAAACAAGCAAGTCATCTTAGATAAATGCGATATTATAAAAGTTTTTTAAAGTTATTTTGAAAGGTTTTTTTCAAATAAAGGAAGTGAGTTTTTCTTTAATATCTAAGAAAAATGTATTTTCGCTTTTTAATGTTGTTATATTTGTTACCTTTGTGTCTACTATTTTGTATAAATGTACCTCGTTTAACGATCATACAAGGAGAAAAATGAGAATTACTAATTTATTAGGAATGTCTTCAAATAATTTGTAATCTGGTTAAAACGTGATTGCAGGCCAAACAAGTTATTTATCTTTTTACTTCTACCATAAAGTAGAATCACTTCCTAAAGTTAGTGCTTTTTACACCTGAACACCATTTGTATATAATAAGTGCAACTATGGGTAACTACCCTCATTACATTCATTTGTTCGCCGGGCTTTGCGATCATGACACACAATTTTAAGGAGCGATTATCCAAGACAATCTGGGACAAAAATCCAAATTTCGAAAAAAGAACGTTTTCTCGCAGAGCAAATCATATTTCAATATACGTTTTTAAGGGCTATTTGATAAAATTTGGTGAGAACTTACCATTATATTTTAATGTCTATGTTACACGTGTAAATAATAGACAGTCGTTTAACATAAGTTTTTTGTCACTTGGACACACATTAAAAAGGTCATATTTATTAAAACTCTTTTGTCATTGAAAAGTGATATATACACACAAAGTTATCGGATTTCCAGAGATATTAGTGTTTTCTTTAGATTTCCTTGACCCCTTAGAGTTCGCAGTACACGAAGAAAAAATAGTAAAGTTATTTTACTAAGAATTTCTTAAAATTATTAGTAATCCATTTTAAAAAGAGATTACAGGCTTTAACGAATGAATTAACAGGTTTCCTGGTAAACTGTTAGTAAATTACGAATATATTATCACGATATCGGAACCCATGTTCATGAAAATCCGAATATTTTCGCATTTCGTAATGATACATATTATCATGACGAAATAACTAAAAACCAGCAAAAAAAATTCAGTTTGAATG